>NC_090939.1:596995951-599495951 GCF_040938575.1 Ambystoma mexicanum | reverse complement strand
TCGACGCCACAAATGTCTTTACTGCCTGCATCCGGACCATGATGAGGTGGGATGCCAGGTCTGCCGTGGTTTTTCGAAGAAGACCAAGAAGGACTGCTACAGCACGCTGGCGGCATGGTTAAAATCGGGTACGGCCTCGTACTTAGCCTCTGGGGATGAGCACGCTTCTCCCAGGACCGGCCGGTTCTACAATTGAACTCCCTCAGATAAGCGATCGAGGTCCTTTGAGGATGCCCCGCCCGCGGGGTTCCAAGTGAAGGCAAGGCAGCACGCCACGGATCCCACTTGGTTGACTGCTGCTGAAGGTCCAGGCTCGGGAAGGACAAGGTCGCCATCTCCGACCACATCCACGGTGAGCCTTCTGGCGAGGGTCGCACACTCCATAAGAAAGTCCTTCACCCCTTCGAAACTCTGCTTGCCAGCGGACAAGGCGACGAAGGAGAAATCCAAGGTGGGCACTTTTCTGCCTCCATCGTCTCAACCAGCCAAGACAAATCGACGGTTGCTTGTTGCCACCCTGTTGACAGCCTCGTTGACGACCACCACTGCTTCTTCGAAAGGAGGGCAAGTCATGAAGGTGGTGCCTACAGTGACAGCAACGGATACTCCGCAGGTGTCCTTAACGCCACGGCATGAGGTAACTGCCATGGCTTCGGCAAAGACCCCTGGAAGGGGACAACAGCCACTTCCTCCCAGACGTCTCAGGAGAGAGGAGGGAGGGTACAGAACAAGGAGCTGAACCAAGTGAGCTCGGGCACATTTATACTAGCTCTGATGAGGGAGACGACATACCCGAGGGCTACTATTCAGACGACGAAGGGGGCTAAGGACCCTCGTTGGAAGGTGTGTCACTGCAGGGTGAACCCGATCGTCTACCGCTCTAGAAGAGGCATACCAGCTTCCCCCTCCCATTCCTTCTACACCTCAACCCAGAGACTTTTTGTTGAACATTCTGACCATGCTGCACACACTGGTATTGGAAATTCAACAGAGACTGCCGCTCACACCCAGCCCTGCTATGTCTGGAAGTCCTCCAAGACTGTTTTCCGCAAGTCCTTCTAGGAACATACACAAGTCGAAGGACCCTGCGGGTACAAGGTGCCAACCTACACCACTGCCTCCTCCACCTCTGGTTGTGACCCCAACAGGGGATCAGGCCACGGGCACGGATACAGCAGCTATGGACACCGAGTAAGCCGATGACTTCATGCCAGTGAACGTAGAGCCAGCAAGCGCGGATGACCCACACAGGGCCTCTCCGCCAGATGAAGTCGGCTTCTTGCATTCAATGATGTCCAGGGCTTCCCATTTTTTTCAACTGGTGCCGGAGTAGACGAAATGGGAGGGTTTCGTTTATCAACGTCGCAAGTCCAGGCGGAGGACCATCATGTCTGTTCCTTGGTTGGATGATATCTGGGATGTAGGCCTAGCACTGTTGAAGAATCCGAGCACTGCCCTGCCTAAGCAAGACAGGCTCAAGTAGAAATCCAGAGACCCGGACTCGGCCCCAAGTACCTGAGATCCCAGCCTTCACCTGACTCCGTGGTTTCAGCCACAGCCAGGAAAGCTCTGCGAGTCCTTTGTTCTCATCCATGGTACCCCTGGACCAGGAGGGGAAGAAGCTGGACGCTATGGGGAAGAGGATTATGTATACGGCTGCCGGCACCATAAAGGCCGCTACGACTGGGAGCTCTGGTATAAGCTGGGCCCTATTTGTGACTTCCTACCTGATGACAAGAAGGCAGAAGCTCTTGAACTGTTCCAGGAGGGTGAGGTGGCCTCTGACCACGCCATCACAGTGACAGTGGACATCGCATACATTGGATTCTATCGGATGGGAAACAGTGTCTCTTCGTTGGCAGGGATGGCTAAAAGCCACCCACTTCTGGCCGGACGTTCAGTCTAAGGTGTTAGACATGCCATTCAACTGAGAATCCCTGTTTGGCAAGATTGTCGATGAGTCATCAAATTTTCAAGACTGACACAGAGACTGCACGTTAGTTCGCCACCCTTCAGCACCGTCGGTGAAAACCTGGCAGGTCCTCCAAGCGCTACACAACCAAAGTGGGTCCTGGGAGTCCCTCTCTACCGGCCTATATCCCAGGAGAGTCTCAACCAGATTCTTTAGCTCACTGGCCCTTTCACAGATGAGAAATGTCCATTACATATCAGTCTCTGTCCTGCCCAAGGGCCGTCCAGCTTGGTAATGCCAGGCAATTCTCTTCTGAACAAGAGTACCAACAGTAACCCAGATGTGTGTTGGCCTGGTTGGGCCTCGTCAGTGAGGTGGAGCTGTACCTCTCTAAAAACAGTGGGGGTCCACGTCTGGATTACCCTGGTAACTTTGGGTTCATGCTCCACGATGCAGGAGTTGTAGAGGCTGCTCGCATTGGAGAACAGCACTGGCGCCGCCCGCCGGGCAGGGCCCCAACAACTAAACAGGCCTGAAACTGCTGTGGAGTCATACCACCACTCGTGCAACCCGGTGGGAGGCCGGCTGGTGAGTTTGTCAGCGCTTGGTAGATCTTCACCACTTACAGATGGGTGCTGGACACTCTTGGACTGGGGCACACCTTGGAGTTCCAATCCAGGTGTCATCGTATTCATCCTGTAGCTTGACAAGAACAGCACGTGGCGCAGCTGCTGCCGGAGGTCCAAGCCATGTTAAAATAGGGAGCGATGGGACCCGTTCGCCAGCACCTCCGTGGCTAACAGGTCTACTACAGATTCTTTCTGGTCTAAAAGAAGATAGGAGGGTGGTTGCCGATCCTTCACCTGTGATGCCTCGAGTACCTGAAGCCCCAGATATTCAGGATGGTGAAGTTGCAGCCGGGCTCGGCCAACTGGAGGAAGGCGACTGCCTGGTGTTTCTGGACCTGGAGGACGCCTTCTTCCCCATCCATCAGAAGCACTGCAAGTTCCTCACTAACAGTTCAAGGCACTTCCCTTTGGCCTGAAATCAGCCAGTGGGTCTTCACAAAGTGCTTGGCTCTGGCACATCTTGGTCTCAAAGGCATAGACGTCTACCCTTAAATGGATGATTGGCCAGCACACAGCGAGGAGCGTGCTTCTGTTGACAGATCTGCAATTCTCCATGTTAGGTAGAATCCTGTGCAGCTCCCTTGGGGAACACTGCAAAAAGATTAAGACTACAGGAGCAAGCAGTAAACCCAATTGGTAGCAGTCTGTACCACCCAGATTTACCTGGTAGTTGTGGCTGAGCAGTCAGACTTCTCTCAAGAAGAGTAGGGCAGTATATAGAGTATAGACAATAGGGCTAAAAACACAGTAGAGCAAACAAACACTGACCAGAGCTTTGTATAATAAGTCTATAATTATTTATTTAAAACACACTTGAGGCAGTATACTAGCACTCTAAAGCAAAAGCAAGTTAAAACGCAGTCAGGTAAAGTATACACACCTCCCTTGATAACTATCAGACAAATCAAAGTAAAACACCACGGTTTGTTAAACAGATGTGAGCGCATAACATGATGGCACTCCAATAGTTCAGTTAAAGGGAGAGAAAAAGGCAGAGCATAGAAATAAAACAGGTCCCAACACTTGCTCAGCAAGTGAATAAAGGCAGTAAATCCTGTAGAGCCAAAGTTCATAGACCAGGCCCACTTTAAAGGGAGCAAAGCGAAATGTGCCCAGGATCACACGGTTTAAAATGCACGAAAAGTCTTTGCAGAATGTTAAAAAAAGGTTGGGGTGATTAAAGAAGTTAAAGTCAGAAGGTCTGGGGCCAACCCAGTTGGCAAGCCAAGGATTTAAGGGTCACCTTGGGCAAACCGAAGAAAGGGAGGCCAGGCAGGACACAGTACCTTAAGAGAGAGGAAGCTCCAGCGTTGGCAGTTGTTTCTGGCAGTGGTTGCAGTTCATTGTTTTGACCAGGGGAAGAGAGGATCTCGTCTAGGAGGAAACGTGGAGTCGTTTCACTGGACAGGGATGAAACCAGCCACGGAGGTCGTCGATAAAAGGTGCGTTCCTTTTATTTGCGGTCAAAGTGGTGAAGCTTGGCTATCCGGCCGCCGGGGTGCTTGGCACGGGCAATTCAACCAAGAGACGTCTTTGGAAGGCGAAAGGGGTAAACTGGTTGGTCCCACCAGCTCAGAGGAAGATGACCCGTCCAGCTGAAGATCTTCTCTTGTCGTCGGGAAAGTGGTGAGGTAGTTGCAGCAATGCTTCACCGGTGGTGTCGTCGTTGCAGATGGCTCAGCTTCTTCGCTCTTCGGATTCTTAGGTCCTGTGGCGACTTCTGAAGTTCCAGTCCCAAAGGCCCTGCTTTTATGCAGAAAAACCCCCATTCAACAGCCTTGCTGTCACTCAAACATGCTAAGTGGTGAGCCGGGCGGCTCACCACTGGGCCAATCAGAGTAGAGTGTGACTTGAGTTGCTAAGGCAATGCAGTCCAGGGTGCCAATTCCCCTTCCCACCCATCCTGTGGAACCCAGACAGAGTGGCACCATTTGGAGGGCTTCTGTGGAGAAGCCCGCCAAAATAGTGGAACAAAGGGCTCGGCCTTGGTCAGAGTTACAGAGACGGACACAAACGCCATTTTAGAAAAGAGTTCTGGCAAAAAGACCCAACCGTTGATTTAATATTAAATAAATAAACTGGCGTTATCTTTAACATTGCACCAAAAAGTGGTGCATTTAAAATCAATGGGAAAATCCCATAGGAAATATACCGGTGGAATATTTCGCATGGTAACCACTACCACCAGCCAGAAACTAGACAAGGGGGGACTGTACAGTGCCCCCTTTAAAACAGTCCCAGGGGCAATATAATTACCCCCTTCCAGTACTTCCACAATATGATGGCTTGTACTGGTTCTGTTCACAATTTAGGACTAGTAAAGTCAATGGTGACTTTACGTGCCCTGGGAGACAGTAGTCAGTCCCAGGGTATGGAGTCTATGTTTGGGGGTCACTATGACACCCCTGTGTTACTGCACTGAGGGTGCTGTGTAACACACACACAAAAAAATAGATGATACCCTATGGAGCAGAAAGAAAACCCGATAGTCCATAAGCACCTACAAAGTCAAAGACATACCTCAAATCATGCTTAAGAGTGGGAGGAAAAGAGTCACACTCTTAGCAGGAGAAAAAAACAAACCCCAGAAATCCAGCCAAGCTGCTGGGGGACTCACTAGGTTTCGGAAATTAGCCTTATAAGAGAATTCTCCCTAACACTCCAGAAATTATTCAAAGTGCTGCTTGGAGCCATCGCAGAATGCTCTGTTTCTGGGTGCCCGACTCAACACCGTCACTTGTCTGGAGTCTCCCTCGGAAGAGAGAGTTGAAGCCATTTTAGGAAAGGTGCAGCGCCTTTCTTCAGCGAGGTCGAACATGGTGCGAGCTGTCAAGTCACTGTTGTGCATGATGTTCTCCTGTATCAACCTTGTCTTCTTTTGCAGACTTCAGATGAGGCCTCTCTAGGCGTTTCTGGATGCAAGATGGCTGCAAGTCTCGGGATCCTGGCCGGACAAGATTCCCCTCAACGAGTTCCGACGAGCAATACAGTGGTGGGCGTGCACTCTCATCTCACGCAATGGGGCCCATTACAAGTCCCTGCTTACCAGGAAACAGTCACCACGGATGCTTCTCTGGATCGTTGGGGAGCTTAAACCTGACAGTTGCACACCAGAGGCCTCTGGCTGCCAGAAGAAATCCTTTTGGAGCTTTGGGCCTTCTTCTGGGCCCTCACGTCTTTCCTGTCGTGGATGAGGGGCAAGGTAGTGAGGATCTTCATGGACAACACATCACCATGTTCTACATCTGGAAGGGGGCGGGGGGGGGAGACGCACTCTCTGGCTCTCTCCAGGGAGGCCCAGGATCTATGGCACTGGGCCATTCGTTAGGACATGTTTCTCGTCCCCTTTCACCTGGCTGGCACCAAGAACACCATTGCAGACTCGTTCAGCAAGGAACTAAGTTCTTGCCACGAGTGGGAGCTTCGACAGGACCAAGTGGATCTTCTATTCCACGAATGGGATCATCCCCAGATCGAAATTTTCGCGGCAGCGACAAATTGCAAGTGTCAGAAGTTCGCCAGCAGGTTCCTACAGCTGAGGAGCTTTGGTGGTGGGGGAGGGGGGCGCATTCTTTAAGTGGAAGCGTTTCACTGTGTGGTGCTGGGCTCAGAAGATTACCCCTCTGCGTATCACAGCCACGCAGCTCTTGCCATACCGGCTTTCCTTGGCCAAGGCTGGACTTGCTCATGCCTCCATCAAAGTGCATCTGGCTTCCATATCCCATTACACAAGGGCGCCACGTCGGCCTTCTTTGTGGTTTCAAAGACTCATCAAGGAGTTCCTCAAAGGACACTTCAGGACTTTACCACCGGTGAAGGCTCCTGCCCCAGCTTTGGAGCTCAATGTGGTTTTGACTAAGCTCATGGGGGCTCCCATTGAGCCGATGCATCAGGCCTTGCTCAAGTTTCTATTGTGGAAACTGCTTTCCTCGTGGCTATTACCTCGGCCAGGCGGGTTGGGGAGATCCAGCCGTACTTGTCCTTCCACGACTGAAAGGTGGTATTGAGTACACACCCCACCTTTATGCCGAAGGTGCTGTTGGAGTTCCACCTCAACAAGCCTTTGGTTTTGCCAGTCGTCTTCCTGAATCCATCGTTGCCAGCAGAGAAGTCCTTGCATTCGCTGGATGTTGATCGTGCCGTGAAGTTTTATGTGGCACAAGTTAAGAGCTTTCGGAAGACTTCTCAACTGTTCGTCAATTTTGGGCCTGTGAATCACAGAAAGGCCGTGTTGAAGCCTTTCATCTTTAGGTGGCTGTCCGGCTGCATCATGCACTGTCATAGACTGGTTAGCAGGCCGCTTCCGGGCCGGCCGAGAGCCCACTCCACCAGAGCATTGCAGCAACTGCAGCGTTTCTCTCTGGTGCGCCTCTGCAGATGTCGACATCTGCAGGGCCGCTTGGTGGAGATCTACACACACCTTCGTAAGGTTCTACTGCTTCGACAAGGATTCCAGGAAGGAATCCTGAGTCGGCCAAGCGGTGCTATGCCAACTTGAGGCGAGTCTGTTCCAGGGTTAAGTGTTTATTGCTTCTTTTGAGCCTTGCCACCTCTTGTGGTTGTGTGTATGTACTGCTATGTAATAGTTTTTCATGAGCATGTGAATCCATGCCAGACCCATGCTGGAGAACAACAGTTACAGGTAAGTAACTTGTTCCTTCTCCAGCATGGGTCAGGCATGGATTCACCTGCAAACCCTCCCTCCTTCCCCTCAGTCGCTCTTCTTGGTTCACACTGCCACGTTACGTGCTTACCAAATCTTAAGATGACCACCAGGGGTGGAGCTTAGGGAGAGGACTGTCATTGGATGGGGGCAGTATGACCCAGCGGATAGTGATTGGTTTAGAGGAGAAATACAGTTTAGAGAGAAACGTTTCTCCAGCATGGGGTTTGGCATGGATTCACATGCTCATGAATATTCCCTGCCGTCAAGCTTGGATTCCTCGGTAAAAGAAGAAAAGAGTTTCACTTCACTCTAAAACGGTATTCATCAGTGGAGTTCCAAGATGAGGCCAAGAACCTAAAGTCCGATTTCACCGGGTTCGCCGCTGATACGGGTCCCAGGTTGGATAGGCCGAGATTACCATTGCCGTCCGCCTCCAAAGCCAGCCTGCCATTGAGCTCCTCCTCCTCAAAGAGGAAGACGTCCACCCCAGCCAAGTTACGAGACCAATCAAAAAAGGGCGCAGCCCAAGCAGGCTCAACTGGCGCAGCCAAAGACCTCGTTGACCACTTTGCTGACATCTTCTGTGATGACCGCAGCGGCGGTAGGTGCTGACCCGCCAAGGGTGGTTACTACGGCACAAAGTATCCCTGCCTCCGAGGCACAACACGGCCGCCGAGGCAGCAGCGAATGCTGGGGGAGGAAAAGCACAGGTCCAGACCCTGGTTCAAAACCCTCCTGGAGGAAATAAGTGGGGTGGGGGCGAGGAGGCTTCAAAACAGCCCTCCAAGGTTTGCGTTCAAACAATGGACATCTAATCCACGCACGACCAATAGTCTGTCCATACAGTCCACAAGGATGATGGCGGTGCAGGGCCTAGTACTTCATAGTTGCCTCCACAGCCGAGGTACATATCCATGGACATTCTCTCAACTCTCCACACTCTTGTGACGGAGATCCAGCAGAGATTGCCCCAGCACCGGCCCCTGCGGAACCACAGGCCCCTGACCAGCCTCCGCATAAGAGGAAGCATCATCCAACACTGCTGTATCAGCCTCCTCTACCACGTCGGAACCCGGATGCACAGACACTAGTACGGAGACGGCCACAGAAACCGACAAAGAGGAGGATTTTGTCCTGGCAGACAATGAAACCCTGTACCTGAATGCCCCTCATAGTCTCTCCACAAGACGAGGATGGTCACGTTGCAACACGTGCTCGGCCAATTAGAGGAAGTGGATTTCTTGACGTCGTTGAAGCCATTGGTGCCACGCTCGACGCTGATTCTGTTGACGCCCTTGACGCCTTGCCGGAGGTACCCCGTGCATCGGTGGAAACTCAGAGGAAGGCCCTGAAGAAGTCAGTGAGGCCTGCATTTGAACCTTTTTCCGTGCCTTCATCCAGGGATTTTTTCCAGCCTCTGGATTACATCTCTGAGGTGGATGAAGGGTCTGATGAAGGTTTGGTTCTTGATGAGCTCCTGACAAACTATTGTCTGGTCATTGCCAGATGGACGACCTGGTCAGTCTTTGCACAACGCCAGTGGTCTGGATACCTCTCCGGAGGTTGAGTTGGGTAGGCCTGAGCCTGGCACGCACGCCGAGTCTTCATACCAGCTCATGTCGAGGGTGACTGAGTACTTGGGGTGATCTGCGCCACCAGTGGATTTTCTGCAGGATGACCTGACAGATATCTTGGACCAAGTTCCACCAACTGACCCGATACTGCCATTTCATATGGCCTTGCAAAGAAGGGTGGCAGCGGCTTGCACTGCTCCGGAGAGTCTTCCGGCAGTGGGTAAGTCGCCGAAAAAATGAAAAAAATACCGTCCAGCCAGTGGCGACCCATGCTACTTGTCCACGCACCCTACTCCGGAGACTTTGGTGGTGCTGGCGGCTACGGCCCCTTCAAAGCAGGCATCGTACCCTACCATCCCTCCTGATAGGGACAACAAACGTTTTGACGGTTGGGCGAAGAAAGTATTTTATTCAGGGGGTATGGCTTTGAAAGCGGCCAACTCCGTGTGTGCCTTAACACGTTTCACTCAAACTCTGCGGAATTGTGTTTCTTTGGCGGCTGAACATATTCCCGAAGGGGAGGAACGGGATGGCTTTCTTGCCCTTGTACAAGATGGCAAGGATGCCATGTGTAAATCCGTTCAGTCGGGTCTGGACGTGGCAGACTGTGTCAGCCGGTCCATGGCGGCGAGCACCGTGATTCACAGATTTGCGTGGTTGCGGAAGTCGGGGTTTGCTCCTGATGTACAAGCCCGGCTTCTCAACATGCCCTTTGATGGTGAACATCTTTTTGGCAGCAAGGCTGACGAGAGCCTTGAGAGGTTGCAGATCTCAAAAGCTGCAGCGAAGTCGTTGAGCGCCCTTTCCATCCTAGGGGACAGCAATGGAGGGGAGGTTCCTTTCGATACTACTCGACCTTTGGTAGATCGAGGGGAGCTGCCAGTCAAAGGGGCCAACGTAGGAGTACCAGAGGTGGAAGAAAAGGTACTCGAGGTGCCAAAGCCGCTCGGCAGTTGCCTCCTTACCCTCAGGCACTGCCGCAGCCGCTTCCGCTTAGTCATGAGGCCATGGCCCAGGGTTCACCGGTTGGGGGAAGGCTGGCGCAGCATCTTGTAGAATGGCGTGCCATTACTTCAGATGTGTGGGTTCTGGAGATCATAGCCTACGGCTACTGTCTTCTTTACGACAATCCACCGGGGAAGCTCTTTTTGAAGAGTCCGGATCCGCTCCTTGCGCAGGAAATTAAATCCCTGCTGGAGAAAGGCGCCATAGAACTGGTGCCTGTAGCGGAGAGGAACAAGGGATGGTATTCCCCCATATTTTTGATTCCGAAAAAGGACGGGGGATTGAGACCCATCATGGACTTGCGTGGTTTGAACAAACTCCTCAGGAAGGACGAGTTCAAGATGGTTACTCTCTCTCAAGTCCTCCAGGCCCTTCAACTTCAGGACTGGTTGGTGTTTATCGACCTCAACAACGCTTACTTTCATGTGCCTATTCATCCCAAGCACAAGAAGTACCTGAGGTTCACGGTTGGCGACTCGCAGTTTCAGTTTCGGGTCCTGCCTTTCGGATTGACCTCCGCCCCGAGGGTCTTCACCAAGCTCATAGTGGTGGTGGCAGCGTATCTCAGGAAAGGGGGGGGGGGATTTGCGTCTACCCCTACTTGGACGATTGGTTGATCAGGTCGCGCTCTCCGAGCTAGTCCTTGATCATCTGTCAGTCACCTGCCACTCCCTTCACAAGCTGGGCTTCTCCCTCAACTTAAAGAAGTTCCACTTGACACCTACCCAGTGCCTCCAGTACATCGGAGCAGTGCTCGACACATCCCTGGGGCAGTGTTCGCCTCCCCAGGTGAGGGCTCATCACATTCTGCAGATGGTGAACAAGTTTCAACATGCCCAGAGTCTCCCTGCGTTCGAGTTCTTGAGGTTGCTAGGCCTCATGGCATCCTGCATTCTCCTGGTGCCAGAGGCCAGGCTGCGGATGAGATCTCTGCAGTGGGCTCTCAAGATGCAGTGGTCACAGTCCTCCGGCAGGATGTCGGATCCCGTTCAGGTGCCACCCTCGGTCACCCAGGATCTTCTGTGGTGGGCCGTCAAAGGCAATCTGTTGAAGGGGGCTCCATTTTGGCTACCCTGGCTGGAGGTGACGATCGGGACGGACGCATCCCTCACGGGATGGGGAGCTCATGCCAACGAGTTGACAGTCAGCGGTAGTTGGTCTCCGTCGGAGTCCAGACTCCATATCAATCTGTTGGAGCTGAGGGCCATCAGCCTAGCCATGAAGGCTTTTCTGCCGTCTGTGCGGGGGAAGAATGTCCTGATTCTGACGGACAATACAGTGGCCATGCACTACCTCAACAAAAAGGGGGGGGGGGCAGGGTCTCTCCCTCTGTGATGCAGCTCTGGTTCTGGGCCATCCAGCAGGAAATTTCAATCTCAGCAGTTCATCTGGTCGGAGACGAAAACGAGGCGGCAGACATTCTGAACAGGCAGAGCACAGTCTCTCACAAGTGGGAGCTGGCTCAGGAAGTTCTCTTGGAGATCTTCGCCATTTGGGGGACCCCGCAAGTGGATCTCTTCGCCACCAGTGTTAACCAGAAGTGCGAAAGATTCTGCTTGTGGGAATTTCCTCTAAGAGGAGCCTTAGGGGACGCGTTCGTAGTGGAGTGGTCCTTCCCACTGCTGTACGCGTTTCCTCCAGTCCCCGTCATCCCGCAAGTGTTGCAGAGGTTACGGAGGTTCGGTTCCCGAATGATCCTCATTGCTCCAGCATGGGCCAGGAGAGTGTGGTACCCGGACCTTCTCGACATGTCCATCTGCCCTCCACGCCGTCTTCCCTATAGAGACGATCTGCTCTCATGGGAGGGGTGTTGGGTTCTCCATCCAGAGGTCAAGTCTCTCAACCTTCATGCTTGGTTTATGAAAGGTTGAGATATAAGGATTGGGACCTCCCTGAAGACGTGATGGAGGTGTTGCTTTCGGCCAGAATGACAGCAACAAAGTCCCTGTACCGTTGCCGTTGGAGAAAGTTCTGCGACTGGTGCAGGGTTAAGAATGTGGATCCTTTTTCATATGACATTCCTGTGCTTCTGTCTTTTTTGCTTTCGTTAGCCCACAAGGGCCTGCAAGTGGGTACCATTAGGGTTACCTGGCGGCGCTGTCCATATTTAAGCGCTCGTTTGAGGAGTGTTCTAATTTTAAGATTCCTTTGATTTCTCAGTTTCTTAAAGGGCTCACTAATGTGTTTCCACCTTCACCTTTCCAGGTGCCTGGTTGGGATTTGAACTTGGTGTTGAAGTTCCTGATGGGAGCTCCGTCTGAGCCCTTACATTCTTGTCCTTTGAGACTGTTGACCTTTAAAACTGTATTTTTAGTTGCGGTTACTTCCGCTCGCAGAGTGAGTGAGTTGCAGGCACTATCCGCTAAGCCACCTTTCACATGTTCCATAAGGACAGGGTTGTCTTTAGGGTTCGTCCTTCTTTTCTTCCGAAAGTTGTGTAGGAATTTTATTTAAGCCAGAAGGTCATTCTGCTGGCATTCTATCCTCCTCCGCATCCTGGTAAGGAAGAGGAGAGGCTCCATAGGTTGGATCCTAGGAGAGCTTTAAGTTTCTACATCTCGCGCATGTCCCGGGTCAGAGTGGACGATCAGCTCTTTGTAGGGATACGCTGGAAGGCGTTTGGGACAAGCTGTTACTAAGCAGACTTTGTATAGATGGATTATCTTGAAAATTTCTGAATGCTACCCCTTGGCGGGTAAGGACCCTCCGGTAGGCTTACGGGCCCATTCTACTAGGGGTGTGGCTGCGTCTACTGCTCTGCAGAGGGGTGTTCCCATTCGTAACATTTGTGAAGCAGCCTCTGGCCATACATTTGTAAAACACTACTCCCTGGATTCGATCCATGGGCAGGATTTTGCCTTTGGCAAGGCGGTCCTCTATTCTGCAATTTAATTGGGCATTCTAAAAATTCTAAATTCTTTTCCCACCTCCATACGTTGGTACTGCTTTGCGAGTCTGTCATAGATGTGGAATAGGTCAGAGGACACAATCCCTTCGAAGAACAAGTTACTATCTTACCTGATAACGTTCTTTCGATGGTATGTTCCTCTGACGTATTCCACATCGCACCCTCCCGACCTGCCCCTCTACAGAATTTCTTATGCAATTGCAGCTTAGGTTTCCGCAAGGCTTTCTGTAGTCCTACTGGCAGAAGATTGGTGCCACACGTTCTGGGGAAAAAACTACAACTGAGTCTACGGGTGTCGTGCGTCCTACTTGTAACATCCGGTGACGTCGACTCGATGGATGCCCTCGAGGGAAAGTATCAACGTCATCGACGCAGACGCCGAAAATCTTCTGAAGCAGCACAGCTGTGGTGATTACCTGTCATAGATGTGGAATACGTCGGAGGAACATCCCATCGAAAGAACGTTACCAGGAAAGAAAGAAACTTGATCTTCCCTTTTGTGGATCAAAGGGAAGGGTTGGACCCCGGGGAAGAAGGGGTTCAAGCACATAGAGACAATAGGGAGTTAAACTCTACCAATCCTTTGTTTCAGGCCTAGTCTCCAGTCGAATAGCCTCCAGGGAAGGGTTCGAGGTCGTAAGAGGTGAGAACAGGCTGAGTGACGTCCCCGTGGAAACCAGGTGAGCGTTACAGAAGGGTTGGCTCAAACCACACTCCGTTCAGCCAGTCAACTGCCGCCTGGATGCCAAGTACAGGCAGATGGAGGGGGATACACTCTTGCTCACTTCCCATCCTCAGCCACATCCTCAGCCACATTCCTCAGTGATCGCTGCGGCATCACTGTACTCCAAACCTCAGTCGTCCTCATCTTCTTTATCGACGGCGCTGTTAGGCAAGGAGGAGAAAACCTTGGAGGCATACGGTATGAAGCTGTATTCCAACGCTTCCTTGCACCTACGGCAGGCAAACGCAGACACCATTTTGGCAGCCGCTAACCAGAGATTATGGTGGGAAATTGCTGACTTCCTCCACAGCCAGTCACGTTTCAAGGGGGGCTTAGCCGATGCCAAGCTCGTGGCACAGGATATCATGGAGTCCACACTGGCACAAATGGATACCGGATACCTCTGGACGTGCCATCTGTATTGCCACGGACATGAGAAGCATGGCCTGGCTCCGGGCAGCCAAGTTCTACCCGGATGTCCAGGAACGTATTCTGGATCTGCCCTTTGAGGGCAGTGACCTCTTCCACTCCCGCAAAGACGTAGAGCTGGACAAGAAGAATAGCTCTTAGACGGCCAAGTCTTTATCCATTCTGACAAACGCCACGCCCAAAACATACTCCCACTCTCAGCAACGCTCGAATAGGGGTCGCTCATCTGGAGGCTTCTGCGGTTTCCAGGAACTGAGGTCTAGGCAGCCGGAACGCTCGCCAACCCCTAGTTGGCGCAAGCATCAAAAAGTGGGGGGGGGCGGCAAGGGCTTTTTCCAGCCCCCCTCCTCTGCCTCCGAGGGTAAAAAGTCATGACAAAAACCCACTCAGGTCCACGTGTCGCCAGTGGAGGGCAGGCTTGCTCTTCACACACACTTCTGGCGACAGAACTTTGTGGACTCCTGGGTCCTGTCAGTAGGATCCTCGGGGTACCGTCTACATATTCCTGCCTCTCCTCCCTCCTCTCCCCCTCTTCCGCAAGTTGGGACAGCAACTCTTTTGGAGGAGGTTCCTAGACGACTGGCTCGTCAGGGCTACATCTCAGGAAGCAGTTCACCACTCCTCCCAGGCACTGATGAACACGCTACACGACCTGGGTTTTTCGCTTAGTCTCAAGAAGTCACAGCTGCAACCCACACAGTCTTTGACCTTCCTGGGCCTCGTCTGGGACACGTGCTCCGAGAAGGTCTCCCCATCGGAGGACAAGATCACGGCCATCAGGAGGGCCACGCTCCACTTTCTCAGCCGAGATGCTACTTCGGCTTGGTGGTACCAGCATCTACTGGGCCTTTTTGCAGCGGTACTGCTGGCCGTCCCCCACACAGCGTCGTGGCAAGCTGAAATCAAGATCCCCACTTCTCTCCACCTGGACCTCACATGGTGGTCCGAAGACTGCAACCTCCGGACGAGCAAACCCTTCAGGCCCCCTGTCCCGCAGGTGACGATTACCACAGACTCATTCCACGAGGGCTGGGGAGCCACCGTGGAGGATCTCTCGGTCCACTTTACGCACTCAGAGCCTTCCTCCCTAGACAGACAACTCGACTAGTATGTACTACATCAACAAGCAAGGGGGGACCAGGTCCCCTGCCCTGTGCAGACTAGCAATCAACATGTGGGAATGGGCCTTGGAGAACGAGATCTTCCTCACGGCAGTCCACCTTCCGGGGCAATCCAACCTGGAAGCGGACAGGCTCAGCAGGTTGGCAGCGGACAACTACGACTGGCAGCTGAACAACCTTGTTGCACAGGAGATCTTCCACAGATGGGGCCTCCCCCAGGTGTATCTCTTTGCTAACAAGAAGAGCCACCAGTTTGCCTCCTGACAAGGGCAGGGCCTAGGCTCCCTGGGCGACGCCTTATGGATCCAGTGGAACGGCATGTCAGCCTACGCCTTCCCGCCCACTCCACTGATTCACAGAGTGCTTTGCAAGTTCAAGGAGTCTCACCAGCTCAACGTCATTCTGATAGCTCCGTTGTGGCCAGCCAGGCCATGGTTCTCGGAGCTGCTCAGCTTCTCGGAGATCCCGCCAATCCACCTCCCGACGGGCACAGCACATCATCTGATACAACAGGGGGGCAGGGTCATCTACCCTGCCCCTCAGAAGCTGGCCCTCACAGGGTGGTTCCTGAGTAGGTGACGCTCAGCCACCTCAGCCTATCCCAGGCCAATCTGGAAATCATACAAGGGGCTAGGAGCAAGGCTACCAGAGCCCAGTATAAATGTAAATGGACCAGGTTCTGCCACTGGGCCCACTCCAAGGATATCGACCCGCTGACTTGTTCGCTGGACAACGTAGTGTCATTCTCGGCGCACCTCACCAACTCTGGCGTGCAGGTGGACACCTGCCGCACATATCTCTCAGCCATTGGGGCCTACCGGAATTCGGAGGAAGGGGTCTTCTCCTCCTCCAACCCGATTGTCAGGAGACACATGGCTGGACTTGCTAGACTCTACCCAACCCATCAGGAAGCCACACCCCGTGTGGGATTTGAACCTTGTCTTGGACGTCCTCGTGCACAAGCCGTTTGAGCCTATGGCATCAGCGGACATCAGGCTAGTCACCATCAAGACGGCCCTGCTATTCGGCCTCACCTTGGCGCGCAAGGTCAGCGAGATCCAGGCCTTAGTAGCCTCAGAGCCGTACACTACCTTTCACAAGGATAAGGTGGTCCTGCGGACCCATCTGCCATTTCTACCTAAAGTGCCATCAGCCTTTCACCTAAACGAGGAGATCGTCCTTCCCACCTTCTTTGCTGACCCGAAGGACGAGCCTCAGAGAGTTCTGCACTGCCTAGATGTCATGCATGCCCTGAAATTCTACCTGGACAGGACCAAGGGCTTTCGCAGGTCAGATGCCCTATTCATCACTTTTGGAGGCGCCAGGCCAGGCTATCGGGCCTCAAAAGCCTCCATTTCCCTCTGGATGGTCTCTGCCATCCAGGAAGCGTACGAGGGCCAGCATAGACCCCTTCCGGCGAACATGCATGCCCACGCGGTCAGGGCCAAGGCAACGACCATCGCTTTTCAGCGCCATGTACCCTGGCAGGTCATAAGCAGGGCGGCCGCATGTGCCACTCCATCGTCTTTCTGCAAGCATTACTGTTTGGATGCTGGCTCTAGGTTGGATACAGCTTTCGGAGAGGCGGTTCTCCGGAACCTGTTTGCTTAAGGAGGGTCTCCTCGCCACCCTCGGGCTACATTCAGTTATAATCGCCCATTCATTATGGAGGAAAGGGGACGGGACGTATGAGTAATTATAAATTGCTCACCGTAGTGACTAACATACTCTTAATCCATATTTACCGTTTCCTCCATGCGTCCCACCATCCTCCCGCTTATAATCTGGTGTCATTAGGCAATGGTAAATCTATTGTCAATGTGTCTTTGGGGACTGAGGTGTGGCGCCGTAGGGGGGAGTCAGGGCAGCGCCTCCCGTCCCTCGCGAGGGACGCCCATGCATTAAGCAGGAAAGGGGACTATGGACTAAGAGTATGTTAGTCACTACAGTGAGTAATTTATAATTTTCTTTAAAATAATCTTCAGTCTTTTCTCCCTCGAACATTTGGATGTCAAGCTTTCAACCCCGATCCTAATTTACAGCTTACACAAACATCGGCCCAATATAAAGGTCCACATAGAGTATAACTGAAAATATACTATATATAGATAAACATCTAGAAATATTTGTTACAGGTAAGTACTTTTAGAATCTCCAAACATGTATATTAAAAGCAAATGGTCCCTAAAAATCAGAAATCAGACTAAACCAGTATTAACCGTGAAGGAGTTTACAAGTACTAGACTTTTGAAAGTTCTGAAAGTGTGCCAACAGCCTTTAGCAGGATATACCAAATGGGCATCTCCTGGTTAATATTGCCAACGTATGTGTGGGGATGCAGAGTAGACAAACTTCAGGCTGACGACAATGGAGAACTCCAGCAACCGAGTTTAGACTTAGATTTGATGACCAGAGGCCCTTCTAGGGATTATTGCAGAGGTGGAGCAAGTCTCCATTGCAGTTAGTTCTAGTCAATGGCCTTTGCGCAGGACTGTACACATAGCCCCACAACCCCAGAGAACAGACCCAGAAACAGAATGGAAGTCAGAAGACCCCCTGGTTGTGCACAGGTGGTTGATAAGCCCCAGGAGTCTCGGCTGCAGGTGTCTTTTTCCATGTCAACTTTTAGTTTTGGCCCTCTTCGGGAATAGTTTGATAAGACCAATCCCGTAGTGTATGCATAGGAGTGTGTTAGGTAAGAATTGGTGCAGTCCAACTGTGGGAGACTACACAACACTTATCTGCTTGGTGTTAGGTAACCCACCTTTTGGTATAGGTCTGTACTACATAAGTTGGTAGTGTGACTGAGCAGCCAGGCCTATCTCAATAGGGGTGAATATGAGCTGTACAATTGAAATTCGTAAATACAAGTAACACTTAAACTCAAGGCTTCTGTTATAAATTTTTATTTAACCTCATAAGAATACTTTAACAAGGCACAATGTTGTAACAATACGAATACTCTTTGGTTTCAGAATCAAACAAGCCAGGGAATAATCTTTGGATATGCTTCATACACTTCTCCTACACCCGGAGGTGACTTTAATCGCAAGTATAGTATTTGCATTTATATATTACACTGTTATGCTTTGCAGATTCAGTGTTGTAGAAAGGAAAAGTTAAGGTAAGTAAAAAGGTTAGAACAGTTTCTCAGTAAATGTGAGGACAACTAAATCCTCCAATGCAGTCTAGATAAGCCTTTTCCAGCAGTACCAGTACACATCGAGCTACCACCTATGAGGGACAACTAATATCAAAGTCAATGGATTTGGAAGAGTGCCTTTAGGCAGCCAGGACACACAGTCAATGGATCTGATGCACCTCTTGGATCAAAGTCTTGCACACAGTTAGAAAAATCACTTGTAGGACCACAAGCTGTTAAACTTGTGAGAAGGGAGTGGAAGTCAACTCGAAAAAGGTATCCAATGCAATTCCCAAGTAAGAAGAGCACGGCTAAAGGCAATAATATAAGTACCCCATGCCTAAACAGTACCTCCTGGTTAGAAGAAGAGTCGTCCAGCTGGATTCCGTCTTGCTACAGCAGTGCAGACCCTGGTTCCTGAGCCTCTTTCATGGGGACTAGAGGGAGGGCGTCAGGAGGGCTCCTGCAGCAGTACTTGGGAGGTCGTTGGCAGATACGGGCTCTTTCCAGTTCAGCGCTTAGCAAACATCACTAATGCTGATCTCGGACACTGGTTGGACTCTTTGCTCCCTCGGTCCTGCGCTCTGGTGAGGGGACTCTAGATCTGGAGGTCCTGCTTCTGGAGGGTCCTTAGGAGTTTCCTGGAGCTTCTAGCAAGATTCGTTCCGTGGCAGACGTTGCACTCGACTACGGACACTCGACCCCTGGCATTGGGCTCCCACAGCAACAGAGGGGCACTGCAAGTCGGGGATGGTGGTCCAGTGGAGTTCATCTCGGGGTTAGTTGGTCCCACTAACCCAAGTGGAGAAGTTCTTCCGTCCGGAGCTTTTGTCGATGTGAAAAAGGTGAGCACAGTAGCAGGGCTTCACCGGGCAATTCAAAGGTCCAGGAGGTTGCAGCAAGCTTTGTTCACGGTTTCTTAGTCGGGTGTTTTGCCCAGTGGTTGACTCTGCCTGTAGTCCCAAAATCCTTGCCTTTTACGCAGGTTTCTCCCATTCATGCACAGCCTAGGCTGTCAATCACAGAGCAGGTTGGCTGTCCTGAAATGACAGCCTGCCAGCCAATCAGAACTTGTTGCATTCAGACATTCATAGAGACAAAAGGACAAGGGAGTTTCGGGACCCTCCCTTGCATCCTGTCCTTCCAGACACACTGGAGCCAGGGGCGGGCTTCAGGGCTGAAGCCCGCCAAAGGCAAGATCAAACCTGTCTCAACGCACAGAGTAAACAGAAAATGGCGAAAAAAGAAGACGGGCCATTTTGACAAAATGTTCACCTATGGCTGCTGTACTGCAGCGGAGGGTTCAGCCTGCGGTAGGAAAGCACGATGGTAGGAAAATGTAAACCAATGCCACCAGCCATTTAAAGTAGTGAGGGTAACATAAGGGTAACATAAAAATGTTACATGGGAAAGTAGGATCAGGAGCTACTAGCTAACCCTCCAGCACTCCACATAAAATGTTGTATGCTGGGCCTACAAAGAAAAAAGGTAAGTAAAATAAATTTCACTTTACTGTTCTTGGGAACTGTACTTCACACATAAAGAGGTATTTTGACCTTATGAGAAATCTAAAGGATTTCTCAGTAACACTGCACTGAAGGTGCTGTGTGTCACCATACAAAAAGCAGATGCCTATGGAGTTTGTCGGACTCCAAAAACAGTGAAAACAAAATCTAAATCAGGTAAAAACAAATGAGGGAGTGAGAAAAAGGTCCCACTTACTCCAGGATTAAAATTAAAAAGTCATAATTCCAGCCAGCAAAAGAGTGAATGTTCTCCAGGGTTGAAGGGAATTAGCACAGAAATGAAAATTCTCCCTAACAGGGTGTCCACCAAGTTAATCCAAACCTCCCAATGGAAAACATGATAGAGCAGTCTGGCTTCATTCTTATGATGCTACTTTTTTGTAAGGCACACAAGGAAATGGTACATTTAATTTTGTTTAATATTTCTGACAATTATTTTAGCTGCATTTGCACTGGCAGCACTCCATGCTTAATGAGAAAACTCGTGTGTTAACTTAAAGCCCACATTTCGAGCCACCCGATTGGTTGAAGCAACCCAGGTGATATATACTAACATCAAAAGTTGTTTTTTGCATTCCCCAGGATTTGAATGCATCATTGATAGGTCTGTAAGCCATTTGTACTTTGTCTTATGTTATTTTCTTGGCTTCATTCGATTGATCTATTCTCCTTTGTTTCTCAACCTTTTTAGTCAAACGGAGCTGTTGTAACAGAAAGCCAAACATACAAAAAAAGAGGAGATTTTTTAAGTAATGATGATTACGCTGTGTATGTGAGAGAAAACATCCAGGTAAGGGACAGCAGGTGTAGCACAGAAATTATTTCCTGTTTTAGGTGGTGGTTGTTAGCAGCAGAAGCTACAAGATTACTTGGTTTGTGTTGCAGGTGGGCATGATGGTGAGGTGCTGCAGGACCTATGAAGAGGTTTGTGAAGGTGATGTTGGCAAGGTTATAAAACTTGATCGTGATGGACTTCATGATCTAAATGTGCAATGTGACTGGCAGCAAAAGAATGGCACATATTGGGTCAGATATATACATGTCGAGTTGATAGGTGAGCAGACTATTCTGTTTTTTTAAACTTTATTTTCTTTTCACCTTCTTTGTTTTGTAAAGTGGCGCTAGCACACACTGATGTAATATTGTTGACATTTTCAGGCTTTCCACCACAGAGTTCCCCTTCGCACATCAAGATTGGCGACAAAGTGCGTGTGAAGGCCTCAGTTACCACACCAAAGTATAAATGGGGATCGGTTACTCACAGGAGTGTGGGAGTTGTGAAAGGTAACATACATCTTTGCAAACACAAAACATAGAAATGTGTACTTGTTTCATGAGTGCAAAGCAGTTCAGACGAGGTTGTAAATTGATCCCACCCATCAGTAATGTTGTCATTGACTTTGAAATATTCACTTGTCCAACTATATACTACAAAGTGATCGCTTTTGGCAGGTAACTCATTTATTATGGCAGCCATTGATCCAAAGGCATGTGTTACTCTGACATTTAGTGGCTTACAATACATGAATACACTATACTGCAGAGCCTTTTCTGTTCATGCATTTTGTACTATGTTCATCATTTGTCCAGCTCTTTTGATAATTTTTTACACCATAGAATACTGGTAGAAACTTTTACTGGAAGTTCAAAATAATATGGGTAGGTCTAACCGGGATGAAGAATATTTCTTCAGTTTGTGAACTTGCGTTAGACTCTGATGCTGTGCATTGCCCTCCTTCTTTTCGTTACCCTGGAGTATAGAAACTTGTTTATTAAAAATAGTTAGGACACATTCTCCAGCAATGGATTTTTCATAGATTGAATATTCCCGGGTAACATAGAGCAGTTTAAACTTGAACTGAAAACCTTGTCACTTTTGTTCTGTAGTGCAGCTATTTTGGGTCATACTGCCCACAGCCAATAGGAACACCTCCCTTAGACACGCCCCCCACCCCCAGTCGCTGATCTTCAGATATTTTACTGCACGTTAGTGTAAGGAGCCCTCAAGTATTATCTCCAACTCATCTTCTAAAAACATTTACTTTTAACATCATTTTGACGAAAGAGTAATCTTTTTCGACGTCTTCTCGATGACCAGCGTTGGCGCCGAAGGTGCTGGATCCGTGCACCGTTCCCATCACTGGTAATCTTTGACAAAGTCGTGTCTGCATAGTTGGGCTTACCCAATGGCCGAATCCACAAGGAAGAGCCTGTTCAAGGCCTGTGCCCTCTGTGGATTGAACTTCTTTTACTTGGAAGATCAGCACGACGACTGCCTCTACTGCCTTCATCCTCATCATGTCACCCAGGACTGTGAAATCTGCCAGTCGTTTTCCAACAAGACAGTTGGGGATCATCATTGTCTTGTTGCATGGCTCGAGGACGCTGGCAGAGCCTCTCACTCTGCATCTGTACGTAGCCATGCCTCGTTACGGTAGGGCAGGACTGTCCAGTGAACCATCTCTAGTAAGAGGTCTAGGTCGCATGAGGTCCATGCCACCAGCAAGAGGAAGCATAAAGAAACCTCTGACGATGAGCCCAGATCCTCGCAGAAGGACCGGTCTTCAGTGCCCCTTGGTTGTCTACAGGGAAGGACAGCCAAGGCCTTTTCCATTGCCCCAAGGAGCTGATTCCATCTGCCAAATCCACGTCCAAATCTGGTGCCCACTTTTCAACAGCAAGGGCTACCCCTTCGACGACGTTGTCTAAATCAGCGGCGAGTAAGTCATCGTCCATGACCAAGGTTCCCTCCCGGTAGTCTACCTCAAAGCCGTTGACGCTGTCTGTAATGACGAGCACGAGTCAGGTAAGTAGGAAACAGCTTTAATGTCTTCAACCTGAACAGCCGTGTCCTAGCCGCTCTCACCACGTCCACTCTCCCCTTCTCAACCGCCAACGAACCTCCCGCACGAGCGTAGAATTCTCAGGCGAATTCCACGCTCGTGAGGAGAGCACAACCCGGAAGAACCATTATGACACTTCTCCCCCCGTCATACACACACACACACACACACACACACAGGAGGAGATCGCGAACATCCCTCAAACACCACGTGAAGGAACTGGAAGGAAAGAAAAAAAAAAAAGCAAAAGGAACACAAGGAAGGACATTGCTTAGAAGGAATGTGAAGAAGATCGCCCTAAAGGAAGACATAAATAAAATCCTCAATCATCGGCAAACTCTAGGATAAAGTCCTTATACCTAGCTGGCATTTTCTTCACTCTCCTTGGGCAGATACTTGTGTCATTGCTAGTCTCCCCAGAAGACTTATGCTCAGTAGGCCCCACTTCCCTTGGAAACAGCACAGAATCCTGCGAACTACTTTGGAAAACTTCATCAATTTCCCCACCCAGAGGCGCAACACTCTCACATTCCGGGGAAGAAACCCTCATACTCTCACACACACCTGCACCCATCGGTGCTGGCACTACCACCTTACTATTGGCCCCCGTGGACCCCGGAACGGACGTACTACCATCATTTGCATCCTCACCAGACCCAACCGTTCCCTCGCCACCTGCAACCGTACCATCACCACTACTGTCATTCGTGGAACCACACGATTCCACACAAGGAGCAGCTGTCCAATTCCCATCAAAACTCCTATCCTGCCCCCCCGCGTAGGTGGTATCTCCTTCCCGCCAGATGCCACCAGGATTTTCCACCGGAACCACACGTCTCAAACTCCATCTGGTACCGTCCTGTAACTTTACATAGCCACGACCAACTTTGGTCACCACACATGGCCGCATGAACTTGCTCAAACCCTTGGCCACAAACCTGGGATTCTTCACGACTACATGGTCACCCACTTTCACACTTAAGTGCCTCCTCCTTTTAAGTTGACTTTGCCAAAACGCATCCTGCTTGGCGCGAACTCTATCGAGAACTTCTTGCATGTTCACCCGACTTTGAACACCACCACCCAAGGCAGCGACTCTCAGTTTGGACCCAGGCTTCCTTCCCCTCATTAGCTCAAACGGAGACAAACCCGTAAGGGACGAAGGGGTAAGCCTATATGCCTTGAGTGCTTCGGACACCACGCTGCACCACGGCAACCCATTAGCTATCGCCAACTGAACCGCTCCTTTTACAAACCTATTCATGCGCTCCACTAACCCATTGGCCTCTGGATTGTACAAAGCCACTTTGTGGTGACGAATCCCTAACTTAGAGAAAAATTCTTGCATGGCACTTGATACAAACTGAGGCCCATTGTCGGTGACAACTCCTGCAGGTACACCCTCCCTGTCAAACACTGATGCCAAAAATTCAATTACCTTTTCCGTAGTTGCCGAAGATAAAGCCGTGGCCTCCACCCACCTGGAGGTGTAGTCAACTAATACCACAAAAAATCTCAACCCACCTCCCAAGGCGTCTATGGGCCCCATGATATCCACCGCTACCTTGGCCCACACATCTTGGGGCACCTCCACGGGGTGGATTGACTGCGCTAGGGTTGTCTTACTTTTATCACTGACGGAACAGGCTCCGCAGTCCTTAACAACCCTTTCAACTTCCTCATCCATCTTGGGCCACCAATACCCCTCTCGGAGCCTCCTTTTCGTCATAGATCTTCCGATGTGACCCTCATGCGCTAACTCCACAAGCCTACCCTTTAGAGACTCTGGCGGAACTAACCTAGAACCTCTAGCGATGCCCCATGGACCTTCTGACAACTCTGACCACACTTGACCAAATGACTTACTCAAATCTTCCTTGCCTGCACCGGTCGCGAGAGCTGACTTGATACTGTTCAAAACGGGATCCCGACCACACTCAATATCCCACTCCTGCTCACTGATTGCAGGAAACACTTTGGCCACCAAAGTGCACTCATCCCCTGCTACATTCTGGACCGGATCCCCAACATACGAATCTTGGCGTGGGAAACGAGAGAGACAGTCCGCCACTGCATTTTTCTCACCAGGCACATACTCGACCTTGAAATTGTACTCCCCCATGTCAGCCATCCAACGCATCACCCTGTAAGATGCTTGTGCCAATCCTTTTGTTGTTAAAACGTGCACTAACGGTTTGTGATCGGTGCGCAAAGTGTATTCCACACCCCACAAAAACGTCCTAAAGTGCTTCGATGCCCAGACAGCAGCCAGGGCCTCCCTCTCTATCACGGCGTATCTGCGCTCTGTCTCACTGAGTACCCTTGAAGCAAAGGCAACAGGGCGAAAAGCCCCTTCAAACCACTGCTCAAGTACAGCACCCACACCATATTCACTCGCATCTACGGTCAATACCGTCCTCCTAGAGGGACAAAAGGAAACCAAAGAAGGAGCTTGATCGACTAGAGCCTTCAAATGTTCAAACTCGCGTTGGCACAACTCAGACCAGTCAAAACGAACACCCTTTTTGAGTAACGCCCTCATGGCAATCGTCTTGTCAGAGTACGTGGGAATGAACCTGCTGTAATATTCGGCCAACCCTAAGAACGATCTCAGCTGGTCCTTGCTGGCGGGTGGCGACACCTCACACAACACCTTCACCAAATCAGCCTTGGGATGTATCCCCTTAGCATCTAAGGTGTGTCCTAGATAAGTGACGCTCTCCACTCCAACCTTACATTTACTCATTTTGACTGTCAAACCACTCTTCTCCAATATGCCAAGAACTTGCAAAAGCCTCTCATCATGCTCCCTTCGCGACCTGCCCCACACCAAAATATCGTCCTGAAAATACTCTACGCCTCCCACACCGGAGAACAACTTCTGCATCACTCGCTGGAAAACAGCAGAGGCTAAACCAAAAGGCATTCGCCGGAAACGAAAGGCCCCAAACGGGGTGATGAATGAGGTGAGGGGGCGCGATTCGACATGAAGGTCCACCTGGTGGTAGGCAGAGGATAGATCAAGGGTGGAAAAATGAGACGCTCCGCCCACCAGAGAGAGCATTTCGTTGATGTTAGGCAAAGGATGTCTGTCGATCCAGATACTGCAATTCAAATCCCTGAGATCAACACACATCCTCATGCCTCCATCAGATTTGCGCGCCAATACAATAGGAGCCAGCCACTCTGAGGATTCCACCTCTTCAATCACACCAGCCTCCAAGAGTTTGTCCAGTTCTGCCTTGAGTGGCTCCCGTGCGACAATGGGCACCCGTCTGACCTTATGCACCACAGGGATAGCACCCCTCTTCAAAACTATTTTGTGGGAGAAACCACGCAACTTGCCCAAGGTAGAGGAGAACACCGAGGGAAATTTGGCCTGGAGAACATCAGCTGTCAATGGACTAGCATCCTTCCACTCATCCCCACTTTCCTTGCTCACACACAAAACTGGGACCGCCTTACCCGGGCGAACCTCGATATCAAGAGCTGCCTGTTCATCCCAACCAATAACAGGATCCCCCTTGTGAGCCACATAAAGTTTGCCTCTAGTCCTCCGCCCGTGGAACTCTATGTCAACCCAGTCATAACCAAACACTTTAATGGGGACACACCCATAAGCACAAGGTTTAATGTCAGGTGGAATCAAGTCGGACACCTTTTTCTGAAACTTAGCCTTGTACAACTCGGGAGAGACCATGGTATAAGGAGAGCCAGTGTCAACTTATACACTAAGGGGAACCCCATTCATACTAAGGGTAGCCCACGCGCTCTTCTTGGTGGGTCCCACACTCAATAGCGCCCCCTCCTTGGCGCGCACACCCGGGACCTGCGAAAGGCTGACGTACCCAACAACAGTTACATCCTCATCGGCCCCGTCGGGGTCCACCATGCGCACACTCTCCCTCTGCGGACCACCCCAACACATGCGGGCGTAATGCCCTCTCCCCTTGCATTTCCTGCACACAACTGCAGAAGCAGGACACTCCTTGGATCCTGCAACATGTCCTCGCCAGCCACACTTCTTGCAAAGCTCTCTGGCGCTAAACGTTCCTCTTTGGTCCTTGTCCCTGGCACGCTTATCCTCTGCCTTGCGTGGCTGAACCATGTGTACCACATCCACTTTTTCAGTCATCTCCTGACGCTCTTCCTGGACTCCTCCAAGGCGCGGGCTATCTCAATCACTTTATCCAACGGAGGATCCTTTTCCGTCCATAACCTCTCCCTCACCTTGGAATCGCTTGTCCGCATCATGATCTGGTCGCGAATGTACTCCTCTATAAGGCCCGTGAACTTGCAGGTCGAAATAAGGGTACGCAAGGCCGTCACGTAGGAGTCAATACTTTCACCAGGACCTTGCGCTCTCGAGAAAAAGTGATACCTCTCCAACACTATGTTGGCTCTCTTGCCGAAGCGGGCCTCCAACTTCTTGAGAGCAGTTTCATAAGCCAACACCACCGCCTGGCCCCCCTCCCCTTCGCCATCGCCAGTGGGCAACGCCAACACATTATTTCCTGGAAGATGTCTGAAAATCCTTAGGCCCTCCGTGCCGAGACAGTTAAGTAGTGCCGCCTCCTTATCGTCGTCTGACAACCTGGAACCCCCTGAGGCTCTCAGGTACACTTTGAAACTGTCCACCCAAAGCTCCCATGCAATGGGAGGCTCACCCGGGTTAGGTAAAAAGGCGGGGGGAGGACGTGCATTGCTATGCTGCATGACTGAACAAAGTTGTAGACGACAAACTTTCAATGAGGAACTAGTAGAAACTCAGCAGTACAGATGCGGCCCAAGGACAGTTGAACTGGGTTAATGGCAATTTCATCAAAAGTTGTAAGAGGAAGAAAACAAAACTCTTTTGCTGATGGAGTGTGGAGAGTTAGTTCAGATGGGCCTGTAGACACTCCTGGGACCTTAGGGGTTAACTGTGGAAGGAGACAAGACAGATCCGCCCCTTTGCAGTCAATCCGCCCCTTTCCGGTCAAATCCGCCCCCTTACAGCCCTGGAGACCGTTTTCTCCTCCTCCAGTAGGCGGGATAATGAAATCCCTGACGCGGCACAGTCACGCTGGCAGACTGCCAGGAGAACGGCGAGGAGGGGAACCCACCCGGGTTAGATCCCCACACGAGCGTGCGCGGCCTCACCTGCGGGGAAAGCTGGAGGCTATCAACGCCACGCTGAATCCAGCCCGGAAGCGCGGCAACATCAACAATAGCGGTGTCAGGAATGGGCCGCGCTCGACCACGTCCGGGAGCGCGGCACGGAAGGCACCAGTATAGGCACACAAGACCGTCAGCTGAGGAGAGCCTCCACGACAACGCGACAACAGGACACACGGCTTAGTCAGGCGCGTGGGTATCAGGTTGAAGCTCGTCGCCAGTGTAATGACGAGCACGAGTCGGGTAAGTAGGAAACAGCTTTAATGTCTTCAACCTGAACAGCCGTGTCCTAGCCGCTCTCACCACGTCCACTCTCCCCTTCGCAACCGCCAACGAACCTCCCGCACGAGCGTAGAATTCTCAGGAGAATTCCACGCTCGTGAGGAGAGCACAACCCGGAAGAACCATTATAACACTGTCCACCGGCACCCCGCCAACAAGACGGCAACGACTGCTCCGCCACTGAGGATCTCGTGGACAGCAACCACGTCGATGGCTGTGATGCCCTCGTTGACTGCCCCGTCGACAGGAAAAAGTGGAATTTCCCATAGGATTGTTACCACTGCCATTGTGACAAATGTCGCTGACACACAGACCAACACAGTGTCTGCATTGACGGCTCGTCTACGGACATCGTACTCTAACCTTGGGGTGGCCTTGCTACTAGGAGGTATCATTGTACCAGAGCCATGTCTTTCCTTATTGGAAGGTGTAGAGGAACCAGAGAAGGCGGGCATCATGTCACTGCCGTCTTCGCCATCATGCAGAGCATTAACCCCCCAGAAGGCAATCTAGTTCCTTGCAGGGTGAGGCAAACCTCATCCGGCTGCCACATTTACCTCCTTTGGATTAATCTCAGGCACAGGACCATTTGCCTGTAAATCAGCCGGTTCCATTGCTGCCCCCTCAAAGAGACATGTCACCAGAAATTATCTACTTTGACCACGCTGGTAGTGACATTGCAACAAAGGCTGCCTGAACCAGCCCCAGTTCCGGTGCCTCTTAGACAGCCTCGCAATGATGTCCCTGGGAAGAGGACGACATCCCACCCACCCCCCCAAACCCAAGGCCACAGCAGCTTTCAGATGCATGGACAGACACCGATCCCGACCAGTTGGAGGACGTGATTTCCACACATTCGTCCCACACTGATGAATTTGATGATTTTGTAGCAGGTGAAGGGTAACCAGATGATATTCCGATTAGTGACTCATCCCATGAAAAGGTGGGGGGCCTTCCACGCGCTTATGTTCAGGGCGGCCAAGATGTTCAGCCTTAAACTGGTTGGAGCAGCGCAAGTAGAGTGTGGTGTATCAGCGCAGAGAGCATCACAGGTAATCTGTTATGTCCATCCTGCTGTTGGAAGACGTCTGGGAGGATGGCCTGGTCTCCTTGGTGCATCCCGCTACTGCCCCAGCAAAAATGTACCTGTTTGACAAAAAGCACAGGGCCTGAAGAGCGCTTCCACCCACCTCCACACCCAACTCACTCCAGACTCTGTTGTGTCTGCTGCTGCCAGGAAAAGGTCAGCTAATCCATCGTCTTCCTGCTCCGTCCCTCTAGACAGAGGGCAAACGTTTCAACTCTTTTGGGAAGGTTAATCCTCCCCCCCCTAGCCACGACTATCAAGGCGGAAAATGTGAGAGGACGACTGCCTAGGTTTGTCAAAGAATGGGGAAACGTCACAACCGGCAAATGGGTGCTATTCCTCCTCCAGCAGGGCTACTCACTCGATTTTATAGACTATCCAACGGACACTTAAGCCGGAAGAGGTGCGCCACCTCCTGCTGCAGGAAGTTTGAGCTCTGCTACACAAAGGTGCACTGGAGAAGATTCCAAATGACAAAGTGGGCACAGGCGTCTACTCCCGATACTTCCAGGTAAGGAAAATGTCTCAACACAACAAGTAGGGGTTGGAGGCCCATATTAGATCTGAGGGTGCTCAACAAATTCCTAAAGTCACAAACGTTCTGTATGGTCACACTGCAGCAGGTGGTGTCCCAGCTGCAGCAAGGAGATCTCTTGGCGTCCCTCGACCTCGAGGATGCCTACTTTCACATCCCTATTTGCCGCGCTCATTGGCGCTACTTATGCTTCATGGTGGCAGGAGTGCATTATCAATTCAATGCCCTTCCCTTCGGCCCGCGTTCTGCTCCACAGGTGTTTACCAAGTGCCTTGCCCTGCATTCACGTGTACCCGTATCTAGATGACTGGTTGGTGAGAGCCCCCTCCTAACCACTGGCAGAAGTTGACTCTGCTGCCGCCATCCAGTGTCTACAGCAACTGGGTTTCTCTATAAACTTCCTAAATTCCCGCCTGGTCCCATCATAACCAGCACTCTATCTCAGAGCAAGACTCAATACCCAAAATTGCACCGCCAGGCCCTCGGACGAAACATGAGGCTGGTGCAGGAATTCCTGGATGCCCATTGGATACAACCCTCAGGGTCCTGGGACAACCGCATTGTACTGACACAGGTTTTCAGGCAGAGCCTTTGCTGGTGGTTGGTGTTAAGTAAGATTTTCATAATTATGATAAATCTTCCTGACCTGGGTCAACCCCAGAACTTTTTGCTTGGACTTGGTAACTATTTTACCTTGTCCCTAGGTGAAGGGGAATATCCCCCCCCCCCCCATCAACTAGTATTTTACTCTTTTTATGGGTGACCGTTTTATGTCTCTCAATAGTATATGGTTGAAGTTAGTTTCCTACAATGTTTGGGCTTAGGCTGGGTTGCCCCTTTGGGCTCCCCTGTTAATTTCTCTTTCATGTACTTGGATGAACTACTGTTCCCAAGTAGTAAAGAGGGATTTTCATCCCCTTTACTTTTGTATAAGTGAGCCAGCACCCCTCTCCCTTATGTGGAGTGCTGGGGGGGATGCAATGGATCTCCTATTTTACCTGGTAAAATCTTTACAATTGAGAGCTTACATGAATGGCTGGTGGCAGTGGTCTTACCTTTATGACTTTAAGTCCTTATTTCTTGCAGGCTGTTAATTCAGCCTTGGTAATGCACAGAAGGGCCACAATTTTGCTAAAATGATGGGCTCCTGCTTTTTTCGCAATTTCTTGTGCTTGCAATTGCTGATGTCTTCCTGTGCCATTCTATGCTGGAACGACATCAGTGGAAGTTGTCTTCTGCAGTAATCCTTTGGATTCCTCGCCCAGGCTCCAGAGTGTCTGTGAAGGCAAGAAGCAAACAAGGAGTCCAAAACTCTGCAGCCCTTTGTCTTTCACCTTGCTTGAAATGAACCAACTGACAATGTGGGGGGGGGCTTGCTCTTCTGATTAAACAGCCAAGACCGCCCCTTGCTGTAAAATGCAGGGAGAGATTTCAGAAGTTGTGCTGTAGTTCCTGATTAAAAACCCTAAACCTGGAATCTGCTGACAAGTCTACCACTGAAGCTGAAACCCAAGAGGAATATGACAAAAAGACTGCTGTAGCGGTTTCTAGTGACCGTAGGAGAGCCTGCTGCGTAACCGGAGCCTGTTATAACCCTTATATTCAATCGACCTGCGTCCCGACCCAGAGACTAGTCTCAAGAAGACCTGTATTTTGAGCTTTCCCACAGCGTGCTGTGACCTTGTTGGGCTACAATACCCCTATACCACGAGACCTCGAGCCATTACGTTTTGCACAGTTTTCCGAATCGCCCTGAAACTTTGGTGGCATCCTTCTGGACCTCCAGAGACTTGATTTGTAGTCTTGAAGTCCCCTCACCAGAATGCTGCAACAGATTGGCGACGAGAATCCGACTGGCGATATTCAGTCTTCTCCTGGCTCCTGAAAATCACAGAACTGCATCCAGCCGTGAAGAAACCCTTGCCTGGAGTCTTCCCCATTGATCCCTGCTGCAAGTTCCCTTTCAGTGTCCTGTCTTCAGACTTCACGACAATTAATTAAATCGTTTTTGGCTGCAGATCCTGAAGACGTACAACTGCAAACTCCTCTTCTGTGCTGAGGTACTGTGTTGGCTGGGGTATTACTTACCTTAAGCAGTTTGTGATACCTTTTGAGCTTTGGTGGTGATTCATGTGATTGGGAGTCCTCCCATCCAGTTCACCCAGGCCCATGGCTGGGGTCCCTCTAGGGTGTCTTCTCTGATGTCCCTGGGACCTTACTTGTTTGAACAGCTTTCCTCATGAACTGTGACTTTTCCTACATCTGTGCCTATCCTGACCTGTCTGTTGGCCACTAGGGACCTAGTGACCAGCTCCTGCCACTGAGAACACTTATGCTCCAAGAATTGGGAAGAACTACAAAGGTTTGGACCTTTCGCCTAGTAAATGCAACACGTACTTAAAAGTTACTAGTAATAGTTGGGTTGGTAATTGTCCCTCTGAAATATGAGCTGTTACAAAAGTTCTTACTATCCTTTGAATGTGTTTTGCAGTTCTTAAAAGTGTACATATAAGGTTATTTTACTGACCTGTGAATTGGTTCCCCCACTTCCCAAAAGTAATGCTGTTGGCTACACCTAACTATTTCTTTCAGAATATTAGTGTATACGTTTACCAACCGAGTCTTGCGTCCCCTGACCTGCTGTATAGCCTGTCTAGAATAAGTCTGCCTTGGGTTTTCTTTACATTGAAAAGCTGTGTACCATTCTTAATAAGTGTACTTTGGGTTTAGCTGAACTTGGTCTGCTGTGTGCAATCCTAAAAATAGTGTAAATAGTTATTGCTTACCTTAGTCTGTGTTGCACTGATCTGAAAAGCAACTGTAATAGTTTATTACAACATTACGTTTTAATCACCTGGTATAACTGAGGGTTATCCTGAATGTAGTTTTAGGTTCATACTGTACCATGAATTTGTGTTCCACTATTCAAAAAAGTATCCTGGTAAAAGGGTTGGTTTACTATGTGATTGATTTCTTAACTGAGTGTCACTACATAACTGACAGTGTCTACTACCCTTGAATTACTGTAAGTAATCTAAAAGTAACTTGGGGCTTTACTTCCCCTGAATAGGTGTGTTCTATTCTAAATGTATGTCAGATTAGTTCTGACTTGCCTAGAAATACTGTTAGTTATTCTGAACAGGTTCTATGCTTTGGTCTGTGTACATTAAGCATTGTATTGTGTTTTTATACTGTGTTTATGATTCTATGACAAAGTACTTACTCACCAAGATTTACCTTGGCCTACTTCTTATAATACAACATTATTTGTCATACTTCTGGGTGCAAGGTTTTCTTTTGAACCATTTGTTTGCTGCAGGTTCTATGTACTTTTCTACAGCCCTCTGTCCCTCCTACGATAAGCCTGGCTACGGTACCAAATACTCAGGTGGTACAGCCTTATACTAAGAGCGGCGTTTTGTACTGCCTCAGTTGTATGGTTTTGTGAAGCCCTTAGTTGGACTTCAGAGAAACTGTCCTAATTGTTGATGAGGGAACAGCTGGAGCAAGGCTTCCCATTCAGGTTTCTGAAACATCAGGCCACTGTCACAATGGATGCTTCACTAGAAGACTGGAGTCCCCACTGTCGGTTCCAACAAACCAAAGGCCTCTGGTCTGAGGAGGAAAAGAGCTGTCACATCAACCTGCTGCGGGCAATCTTCTGGGCCCTGAAGTCTTTCCTCCCCCTCCTGGCGGGGAAGGTGGTTCGGATTTACACTGACAACCGGGCATCCATGTTTAATGTCCGCAAGCACAGAGGAACAAGGTCCCCACAGCTTTCCAGGGAGGCCCGTGCACTATGGCATTGGGCTCTACAGCACGACACGTTTCCCGTTCCCCTTCATCTGCCAAGGATTCGTAACACTCTAGCGGACTCACTCAGCAGGGGGTTGCCCACGTGCCAATAGTGGGAGCTGCACGAGGATCAACCTCGCCTGTTTCAGACGTGGGGTACTCCGGAGATCGACTTCTTTGCTAACTATGACAACAGTCGCTGCAATACCTTTGCCAGCTGCTTCTCTCATCCGGGGACCTTGGGGGTGCCTTTGCGTTTCCATGGGAGAGGATGTTTCTGTATACATTCCCCCCCCAATTCCTCTGGTGCCTGGAGTCCTACACCCCTTCAGAGGTTATTGGCACAAACTGATATTAGTGGGCCCTGCGGGCCGAAACAATTTTGGTACTCCAACTTCCTCACCCTTTTGTCAGTGGCTCCTCTCAGGCTGCTTCCACACCAAATGCGGATGTCCAGGAACTGGGGGGCGGTGCTGCACCACGACCCATCCTTACTCAGTCTGACTGCCTGTCTCCTGTGTCCTTAGAATTCAGATCTCTGTCCCTTCCACAAGACTGCCAGGAGGCCGTGGCCTGAACAAGAGCGCCATTCACCTTCAAGTCCTACAAGAGCAAGTGGAAATGTTTTCAGGTGTGGTGCTGTAACCATCATCTGCTACTTCAGACCCTCCGGCAGGAAGATCTGTTAACTGATCTGTTGTCCCTGGCTCATTCTGGCTTGCCACATTCTTCTATTAATGTGCACCTGGCGGCATCCGCAGGGTTGCCATCTCTGTGGTCCCACCGGCTGGTGGATGTGGGCTGTTTGTCTTTTCCAGCTGTCCGACACCCAGCTCCAGCGTGGGAGATAAATGTGCTACTCGCAAGGCTCATGAGGTCCTGAAAACAGCGTTCTTGGTGGCTATAACAATGAACATGCGAGTCGGGAGAGATCCAGGTGTTTTCCTCCAAACTGCCTTATTTTATGTTTTATAAGGACAAGGCTATTCTTCTTGCTAACCCGACCTTTATGCCCAAGTCTTTCAATCTCAATCAGCTGGTGATTCTGCCCGTATTCTTTGGAACACCAACATGTCCAGTTGAGCGAACACTGCACACGCTGGATGTACTATGTGGCGGGTACTAAGGCGTTCAGTGCTACGGATCAATTCTCATTTGGACATTCTGGGCCTGGAAAGGCTCTTTTGAAGTCCTCCATTTCAAGATGGATTGCAGTCTGCGTTTCATTCTGCCATCAACAGACCGGCGGGCCACTTGCAGGCAGGCCCCGGGGTCACTCCACCAGAGCAGTGGCTGCAACTACTGCTTTTCCCCTCCAGAATTCCACTGCTTGACATCTGCCTTGCAGTCACCTGGAGATCGGTGCATACGTTCACGAGTCAACAGAGATTCCGCAGAAGAGTCTAGATTCGGCCAGTCAGTTCTGAAGAGCTTTTTTGCGTCAGGTTAGTAAGTCTCCAGTGGTAAATTATGATGGGAGCTTGCCTTCACCCATATGTAGTTTTGTAATACTGCTTTGTAATGTCTTCACAGCATGCGAATCTATAAAAGATCCAATACTAGAGAAGGAATAATTACTTACCTGCAACTCTGGTTCTCTAGCATTGGTATTTTTCATAGATTAACATGCAACCCTCCCACCTTCCCCGCATGGCTCGTCTTTTGGCTCTTACTGCCGCTCATGCGCGCTTGCCAAATCTGAACAAACAGGGAAGGAGTTAAGGGAGTTGTTCCTATTGGCTATGAGCAGTATGACCCTTAATGACTGTGATAGAGCACAAAAGTAACTGAAGGTTTTCAGTTTGTTTAAAATGCTCTGTTACTGAGGATTCCCAGCATGACTACAGGGACTATTCACAGGATGTGAATCTATGAAAGAGTCCAATGCTGGAGAACCAGAGTTACAGGTAAGTAACTATTCCATGGTGTTGCTTAGTTAATAGGACCTGTATATGTTGTGTCCATGCTTCCCGCAATGTTGCTTACAATAGAAGGATTTGTTATGAGTATGGCGGGGTAGTGAGATGGTTATTACAGTGCATCCAAGAATGTTATGAGGTAGCAGGCAAGCAGCTACTTTCAAAATGTGATCATTCAACAAGTTTAATTGGAGCGGTACTCTTTTGTCAGAAATGTGCCACTAAGACACCAAGTGCAAGGCTGCAACATGCGTTTTGGTACATACTTCAATAAAAAGAACTACTGCATAGATCAGGGGTCTGCAACCTTTGGCTAGCCAGATGTTTTGGACTACAATTCCCATCAGCCCTAGCCAACATAGTTGATGGTAAGGGGTCATTGAAGTTGTAGTCTGTTGAGGAGTTTTACAAAAGTCCTTTGTTGGGGGAGTTTTCCTAAAGTCCTTCTGGCAGTAAGACTTTATTAAGCTATCCCAGTAGTTTATAGATCCCCAACTCTTAGTATCAGTCTGTACTAGCTCAGGACCTTGGTAGTGTGGCAGAGAAGTCAGGCTCATCTTAGTGGAAGATGAGAGCTATAGGTAAGTACTCTGAATCTTAGACCGGCACAGCAAAGAAGCACTTACACATATTTATATATAAAAGATATATATTTATTATATTTACACCAGAATCACGTTAAATGCATCAGACGTTTACGGTAGAACACTTCGGAATACTAGATAATACATTTCAAAAGGCACTTTCACGTTTGTTTGTTCGCGGTTGCATTTGTAGCAACGTTAGAAAGGGAAAAGGCAAGGTTAACGTATTATCAGAAATTGTGCACTCATGCAGTTTTCGACAGGTCGTACGGTAATGCATTTACTCTGCAAACACATATAGAAAAGATAATTAAAAGGAGTTAAATAAGTGGTTAGCGCAGCATGAGCTTAGTTCAAGGTTCTAGAGATGGTTTCTTCGCCTGACAACTCTTTAAAGTCCAACAACGCAACCCTAGCTAAAGGCAGTTGGCAGAGGGCTTGAAGTCTTGGCAAATGGTGAATAATGATTTCCTGCAAATTTCTTCCAGTGTCTAAAATTGTTGAAGCAGCAAGTTAGCAACTAACAAAGGTGACCTAAAAACGGGCTTGAGGAGGGGACAAGAGCAGCAGCTTGGGTCAGAGGTAAGGGGGGGTTTCCCTGGACACCTCTACGTGCACTCCAACGCTCTGGAGTGACTTCTTGGAATAAGATAAGCAATACCTTTTTCCGCACAGTACTTTGAGTTTGAAGAAAAGGTTTGTGTTGGCTTCTCTGCTATGTTGGAAACTCTGGACCCAACCTCTGGATTCCTTGGTCTGGTGACGAAAGACAGGACAATGGGCGGTGTCTTTCAGCCGCAGTCTCGGGGGAGGACCTGTAGCACGACTTTCAGCAACTTCTTGGTTCACTGAGTGGTTTTGGCGCCTTTTCAGCAGCACCAACAAAGGACACGATCGCCCAGTCAATCGTCTTCGCTTCCTGCAGTCCCACACTCTGGGGAAGAGGTCTGGGCGAGTTGGATCAGATCTTTGGAGTGGCCTTACGGCTCTGCATAGATTACGATGGATTTGGCCTTTCCACGATGATGCACTCGAAATAGGCAGCAGGTCTCCTGTTATTGCGGTTCTGCAGCTCCGGAAGCTCCTAGGACCTTGTGAGATGGCTCGTTTCAAAGTTTGTCTTGGGACTGGTTGTTCGCACCAGCCAAAGAGAAGGATTTGTCCTCTTTGGAACTCCTCTGTCGCATAGAAAACTGGGTCAGGACAACAGTGGTTGCTTCACAGTTCTGCAAAGGGTCTGCAGGCGTCTCTGGTTATCTTCTTCTTTGGGTACTTCTGTTTCCTGTGGTAGCCTTTCTTTACACTCCAGAAGCCTCACCTTTCATACAGTTGCAGCACACACTCCTCTGCAACCTCTCTCAGCAGCATTTTACAGAAAGGGGCGTTTGGCTGTCCAATCAGGACAGCCAGACCCCATGTGGGAGCTGGTCCTATTCAGACTATCTGGCAGACACAGGACTGGTGGTGGGGTCGGGGGTGGAAGACTCCTGAGCCACTTCCTACCTGCCCACACACTCTGGAGCATAAGCGGGGATACCTACTAGTTCCCACCAAAGGACGGATGGACGCACGCACACATGCACACACGCACACGCACACAGCAGAACGACTCCGTAGTACAGGTAGATTTACAAAGAATAGAGTTCCAAAAGTCAATAAGAATGAGTGGGGAAAGGCTCCACTCATTAAGCATTAACAGGTCCAGAAGACCAGCGAAAAGTGCTGGGGGTCGCACTAGGAGAGGGGGTGAAGCACAATAATGATAAATCTCCTTAACCTCCAATTGTAGGACTTTTGAAGACTCACACTTGGGACACAGGGCTCCACCTATTAGTATAGGCCTGAAACACACACATTTTGTTGGTAGCAATTGCTGAGCAGCCAGGTTTATCTTAGGAGGGAGAAGGGCTGTAGGCATTCAATAAGCACATAGGAGAATCAATGCAATATTCACAGTAAGTAAATCACTTTTGTGTTGCTTTTGGAATGGCAGTATGCAGTTCAAAGGTAAGTCAAACTTTTATTAAAACTTTTATAATAATTTTAATATCTGTTTCAGATACAAATGGATGACACAAAACCAACATAAAGCAGGTAAATACTTGTAATTACTTCACAGAGGCCTTAGTATTAAGCAGTCCATCCCTATATAATTATGAGAGTCTCAGGGTCAGATTAGATGGCAAACAAGCAAGGCACCAGCTGTAGAAAGTAAAAAAAAAAAAAGTTCCAGAGGCAGTCTTCAGTAGCAGGTAGTTACTGCTTTTGTGGTAACAAAGGTTCAGGGACTCCACAGAAGGCTCTCTGAGGGCACACAGACGTTGGGCCTGGGTGAACTCCCAAACGCACTAATCAGCACTCCAGCAACACAGGAGCAGCAAGCAGCTCTAGGTAAATTCTACCAATAGTCTCTCAGTACTTTGGAAGTGAAGAAGTTGCAGCACAGAGCCCCTACGATGCAGCAGCAGACCCGGTCACCGGATTCTTGGTCAGGTAGACGAAAGAAGAATGGAGCAGTAGTCGACTAAAGAGGCTTCCAACAAAGGATTCTTCAAGGTTCTGTGATTTTGACACATTTTTCAAGACCCCTGTGAAGAAAGATTACTGTCCGGTTGTTAGCCAGAATCCTGTGCAGTTCCCTTAGGGAGCACTACAGAAGATTAAGACTATAGGTATATGCAATATCAGTCTGTACCACAAAGATTTAGTTGGTAGCTGTGGCTAAGCAGTCAGACTTATTTCAAGAGGGAGATGAGCAGTATTCAGCGTTTACACAATGGGACTACAATACTATGGAACAAGGAAACACTGACCAAAGCTTTGTATCAAAAAGAATATATATATTTTACACACTCTGATGTTCACACACAAATCACTATTCTTAAAGTAAGTTAAAACAGTCTTGAAAAGTATACACAACTCCCTATTTAAATTGTAGACAAGTTTGAGCAAGAGTGAAAACTGAGCAAAACGGCACAGTGAAAACCAAGCAGAAATGGCACTCTTAACAATTTCTCAAAAGGGAGGGAAAGGACAAGTTATACAGGGTTAGACTCTTTAACACACCAGCAATACTTCCCAAGTAGATTGTGAACAAGTTAGGCAAGGCAGTACGTTAGCATATGCAATACTGAGGTGAAAACCAGGCAAAATGGCACTTCACAAGTTTAAAAAGAGGGAAGGAAAAGGTGGTTATAAGAATTAGGTGCACCAACACATTTCTAGGTGAGAAGCAATCTAGAGAAGGCAGTTGGAACAGATTTAGCCAGAGTCAATAGGCCTGTGCCAGTGTCAATGGTACAAGGCAAAGTACCCAGGTGCAAAATGTTCTAGTTACTACAGTCAAGTCTTTGTTTAATGATTCAAAAAGGCGTTTGCAAAAGGTGAAAGACAAAGTAAGATGATAGGGGCGGCCAACCCAGTAGGTAAGTAAAGGATTTAAAACACCTTTAGCGATACCGAAATAAACGGGGGGCCTGGCGGAACAATGTACCTTAAAAGTGGAAGAGGCTCCTGCGGTGGCGGTTGTTCCTGGCAGTTCCTGCAGTTTGGGAGATACGGCAGAGGAAGAGAGGCTCTCGTTGTGGAGGAAGGTTCGAGTTACTGCACTGCCCAGGGATGAAAACAGCCGCGGTGCTGTCAAAACGAATAAAAGGTACGCTCCTTTAAATCGCGGTCCGGGTGGACGGGTGCCTGGCTATCCGGTCTCCTAGTGTTTGGCACTGTCGTTTCGACCAAGGCAGGTCCTGGAAGGCGATTGGCAAACTTGTTGGCCCCACCTGCTCAAGGGAAGAAGACTCTTGCAGAGTAAGATCTTCTCAAGTCGTTGGAGAAAAGTGGTCAGGATCTGCAGAAGGGCTTCACCAGTGGTTCAGTCGTTGCAGATGCCTTCAGCTTCTCTCCTCTTCGGTTTCTTAGTTCCAGTGGCAACGTCTTGTCCTCCAGTCCTCAGGACCCTGCTTTTATGCAGCAAGACCCCCATTTATACAGCCTAGCTGTCACTCACACAGTGGTGTGGCTCTCCTGGCGGGAGAACCCCCGAGCCTATCGGGGCAGAGTGCGACGTGGGTTCTGTAGGCAACCCGGTCCTATTCTCCCTCCCACACATCCTGTCTACCTCAGACTCAGTGGCGCAGAGAGGAGGGCTTCTGTGCAGAAGCCCGCCAAAAGGACGAACAAAGGATCCCTGACCGGGGTTAGGTTTACAGAGAAAGACACGAGAATGAAATATTATTAATGTTCTGGCAATAAAAACCTACCGGAGTAAAGTTAATATAAAACTAAACCGGCGGTATGTTAGAGGCCATCAGTAAAAGTGGCAGCCTCTAACAATGGGAAAATCTCATAGAGAAATATTTGCGGTCGAATATTTATGGTAGTAACCACTGCCACCAGCCAGAAACTTTTGACAGGGCGACTTTAGCCTTTTAAGAGAATTCTCCCTAACACTGGTCGATTTGTGTCACTTTCTCAGTCCAACACTCTGGTAAGGGAACTTCAAGTAGTGGAATCTTGCTTCTGGAGATCGGGAAGGAGTCCACAAAAGGTTTCAGAAGATTCGATCTTCGGAAGGCGATGCACTGCACGATGGCTACAGGTTCCAGGGTATTGGTGGTTTGCAGCCAGTGAAAGTCACAGCTTGTCGTGGCATGGCTCGAAATGCAGGTCGTCGTCAGACTGATTGTACCCACCAATCTAAGGGAGAGAGTCCTTTTCGGGGCCTCTACTGACGCTTGGAAGAAGGGGTTGGACAGCAGCGATTGCTCATGGCATCTCCGGTCATCTGGAAGTGTCTGTGGACATCTCTCCTCTTTCTCCTCATCGGTTCTTCTGTTCCAGGGGTCAGCTTGTCTTCAGCCTCATGATCCATGCCTCTTATGCAGGAACCCCAGCCAATCAGCACACATGCACCATTCTAACTAAGTGTGGGTGATGGCTGTCCTTACAGAACATCGAGCCTCCCAGTGTAAACTGGCAGGCACAGCAGAAGACAATAACAGCGTAGTTTCTGCATCCTCCCCCATTTCCTGTGCTCACAGACACACTGGAGCCTTGACAGGCTTCACAAAGGGATCCCGCCGGAGGCAAAAGTCAAACCATGACCTCCCCCACCCATCACGACAGAAGGAGGACCATGAAAGGAGAATCCATCTTGAATTGGGGGAAAAAAGAGCAGTCCCCATTTTGTCAATGGTGACCCTTCTGTGCACTACTGCAGTTGTAAGTAGAGCCTGGGAACAAAAAATGCACACAAATTGGTATGGTAAAACCACTGTCACTAGCCATTCAGATTAGCTTGTCTCTGTAAACGAAAAGTTACTGGGGCAGTGAGAAAGGGGATACAGTGTAACCCTTCAGCACTCGACATAAGGAGGGGTATGCTGATCTCACAATAGAAAAAGTAGGAAGAATAAAATTATCCCCCTATAACAGAAAATGAAAAGGGAAGCCCAAACGGCCCCAGCTACACTGCTCCGAGAGTGCTGTGATGCAAAAGACAGATGCCATGAAACTTGGAGATAAGTATAACTCCAAGAAAAATGGATAAATATAAATGCTAAAGTTTCCCAAAGATAGGGTAACAGAATGAGTGAGTCTGGAAAAAGGTTCCCACTCACTCAGGGGAAACAGACCAAACATCCAGTAGTCCTGATGGGGTCTCATATGTGGAAGAGATTGTGCATAAAAATGAAATTCAATGGATTGCTTTTCTCACGCAGATTCGTCATCTGATACATACCCTCATCCAGCGTTGCTGCTCAAACATTTCATCAGGGGGCGTAGTAAACCTTGACTCAGCCGTAGATCCGTTTTGCTCAGTGCTAGATCATTGGCTCCAGACATGAGGTGGCGTACATATACCCAGTCACTATGCCACATACCTCAGTTCCTTTTTTCCGTGCGCTTGACACGCTGCTGAGAGGAACAAGACATTGAATCTTAGACTGTTTTTTTTAACTAAAATTCATCAATTCTTTCTAAAACCTTGACCGCGACATGTCCCCTTCCTGGATATCGGGCTTTAAGAGGTGCACCGACTGCCATTTCAAACATTTGTGGTGTCTCAGGAAGGATCATGACATGGAGGGATGTGCGTTGTGCTCCAAAATGCACTCTAAGGCCTTAGACGATTGGGCTGCCAACCTGCTTTGGGCTGACCTTCGCCGAAATATCCGGCGCAGTCGTTAGTCCGGTCTGCCAAGACTGCAGGGCCCACCCCTGAAAAGGAAAGTCATCGACGGAAGCCCAAAAAAGTGGTCACACTTGAGAATCCACTCTTCCTAGTCCTTGCATAAGAAAAAGAAGCGCCACCGTCATCGAAACAAGTCCAGCTCGTCATCGGAAAAAGATAAGCCCTCAGCTCTGCCAACCACTCGAGAGAAGTGGTAAGATTTCAAGAGCCAGATGCTGGCTCTGTTTCAGACGGAGGCTGCTGCAGGTGCGGGTGCGCCCCCCGAAGAGCAATCCTCAGCGGCTGAAGCAGCGCTTGGTACTCCCTCACCCGCCAAACCATCAACGCCATTGGAGTCGGAGAATCCTTCAGGCTCTGTGCCGAAAAAGGCACAGCAGCCTTCAATGTGCGGTCCTCCCTGAGGTCAATAGGCTGACGTTCCTGACATCACGCTGGTACCCAAGCCCCGATTGATGCCGACAGTTATTCCGTCTATGCCGAAAGATAGACCTTCAGCGGCAGTTGTCGGCGATGGATCCTTTGTCCCACTCTCCAGGTCCGGATTCTTCGAGTCCATGAGGTCGATTTGCAGCGCCGACCAGGGCGATGAAGGGCACATCGATCCTACATATACTGGGGCAGGAGGAGTAGATTTATTTCGACTAACAGGCAGACCTCTTGGCCCTGGCCCACGGGCCGCATGAAGCCAGCGGCCTGGACACGTCTCCGGATCTAGAGCTCCAGCAAGGTCAGCCCCTACACACACCCATGCTAAATTTGGGGGTCTTAGTGGAAAAGCTGGTAGACACCCTAGGTCTGAAGTCGGTATCAGTGCCTACTCTGAGCTATGAGCTGACAGACATATTGGATGAGGGTCCTGTGACGGAGCATAATATGCCACTCATTTTAGCAATTGCTGATCCCCCTAGCCTCCTCGTCGCAGCATCCCTGTTCCATTCCCCCCCCGGGCTACTCTACATTAACTGGGAAGTACAGGCCAGCGAGAGGAGACCCATAATTTCTGACTTCTCGCCCTTCTCCGGAAGAGCTGGTGGTGCAGGCAGCCACAATCTCCACCAGACCTGCAGGGTCCACTTGTAATCTGCCCCCAGATAGTGAAGGTTAAAGGTTGGACGCAATAGCCAAGAAGGTCTTTACTTCTGGCAGCATGGCGTTGAAAGCCACAATGTGGCGTTTGCAAAAAACTTGTTTGGCTTATGGAAAGCTATAGCGCACAGGAATCAATATGTTCCCAAAGGTGAAATTCTGGATGGATTTACACAGCTGCTGAAAGATGGGAAGGAGGTGGCCAGGCAGTTGCTGCAACGGGCCTGGATGTGGCCAATTGCGTGGGCCGTTCAATGGGATCGGCGGTTGTCTTGAGGAGACAAGCATATCTCAAAACTTCTGGCTTCTCTCCGAATGTCCAAAATAGGCTGCTGGACATGCCTTTCAAAGGAGAATTCCCTTTTGGCCAGAAGGCTGACGACTCTTTGGAAAGGTTTAAGGAGTCAAAATTAGCGGCAACGTCACTGGTCATAGCACAGGGGCCAAACGTGCAGTCAGCTTTGCCTCTAGAGGCAGAGGCTACAGGCTCTATTTGCCTTACGGCAGAAAGGTGCAGCTCCCACAGGCCAGGCAGGGGCAGAGGCGTTTCTCCTGCTCTGGAAGGGGCTTCTAGAGGCCAGCAAGCAGTGGTTGGGATGGCTCCATCCTCTAAGCCGCTTTGATTTCCCCTCCCACAACTTACTGGTTGGTGGGGCATTGACCCCAGTGGCAGGACATTACCTCTGATGCCTGGGCTCTATAGCTCCTTCAGTGTGGTTATTGTCTTTTTTTTAAAGAAAACCTCTGCACAGACCCCCACCATCTCCAATCCAACCGGGACAGGAGCTACAGGAAGAACGGACAGCCCTGTTGTTGAAGGGTGCTGTGTAAGAGGTACCTCACGAGCTGTCAGGCTTCTTCCCCTGCTCATATGCTGTGGGCTGCGACATTGGTTGACCCTGCTCCTGTGTGGATACGAGAGATCGTGAGAATGCTGCTATGTCACTGCTGTCTCTCTCAAACCCTTCTTCCCAAAATGTGGTGAGCATGCGCCGACCCATATAGTCTCACCTGTTGATTAATGATGACGAGCTCTCCGTCCTGCTTCACACTGCAGGGGCGCTTCTTGATGGACCGAGTTCCTTCACTGGCCCATTGTGCGTGGCAGCACAGACCAGCATTGGCTTAACCACTCCTTAAGGTAAGGGTTTTATGGCTTTAAAATATTGCGATGTTGATTCCTGATTATTGTCCTTATCTTTTAATGCATTTCCTCTGCTTCTTCCAACAGACGAAATGCGGCCCAGCGGTAGTTGTGATACATGGAGCGAGGCCAAATGGGAAGAGAAGGGAGTCCCGGATGCTCCGACAGAAGCGGAGTGTTGGTTTAAGGTGAAGTGCAAGGATTTGTCAAAGCACATCCGTAAACGTAATGTCTAAGCATATTCTAACCTTGTTTTTATCTTTTTCTCTTGCAGGCACCGTCTTCCGATGGATTGCTCGTAGTGTCACAATGTTGGCCTGGAGCGCTGCTTTCCGGAGGTCTGGAGATGGATGATGAATGCCAGAGTCAACGATGATGCTTGCCGAAAACAGATTCCGAGGTAAGTGCTGCGGCTGGTAGCTGGAAATAAGGTAAGATGCGCTCAGGCGGGTAGCTGGAAACAAGGTAAGATGCGCTCAGGCGGTGGTGAGCATTACGCTGCCATCAGCAGAATAACGCAAATCACTTGCATGCAGGCTGGGTGGGCTTATATCGTCTAGCCCTGGCCACACCCATTAGTCTTGGTTTACCGGCCCCACCCTGCCAGTCCTAAAGGATGCTGCACGTGCAATCCAACCCTCTCAATAAGCCACGCTCGAACAAATGCATGTGTAGGCCCCTGCTGGAAAAAGAAGTACCTTGCACCAAATAAGTGTGCTAGTGCTAGTGCACACTTATTCATGAGCCTGGCGCCAAAGGTGCCAGGACTGAGTCCAGCTGGGCCCTCTATGCTGTTTTGTCCCCAAGGGACAATAAAAGGTTGTTACCCCTTGCTCTCGTCCCCTGATGGTGCGGGGTCTGTGGTTCCGGGCCAATGACCATGACACGAGCAGAGCGGATCGGCTTGGTATTCCCGTTATTTCCTGGTGCCCAGGAATGGAGGAGATCTCCATCCTATTCTGGTCTGAAGGGCCTTGAATAAGTTCCTGAGGTAGGACAAATTCCGAATGGTGACGTTGAGAGAAATTCTCCAAGCTCTCGAGCTTCAGGACTGGCTGGTATTAATAGATCTGCGGGATGCTTATTTCCACGCGCCGATAAATCAAAAGCACAGGAAGTTTCTGAGGTTTCTCATAGGGGACACGCACTATCCGTTCAAGGTGCTTCCCTTTGGGTTGACCTCCGCGCCAAGGATCTTCACCAAGCTCATGGCGGTACTTGAAGACGTCACAAGTTAACCAGTCCAGAGGCTCCAGTTCATCAGAACAGTCCTAGACACTCGGGTACAGAAGGCTTCCCCTCCCTAGTAGAGAGCCAACAGCAGAGCACAGACAGTGGATTTGTTTCGGAACCACACCACCTTACCAGCGGCATGCTTACTCCGCCTCTTAGGCCTCATAGCCTCCTGTATTTTTCTTGTGCCAGAGGCCAGGCTGCGCATGAGATCCCTTCAGTGGCTTCTAAGAAGTCAATGGTCGCAGTACCTCGGAACCCACATGGATTCCATTTGGGTGTCCGGGTCAGTGGTCGATGAGCTCAGCTGGTGGACCGGTGAAAACAATCTCATGGCGGGCAACCCTCCATGGCCTTGGGTCCCAGTGGTCACGGATGCGTCTCTGAAGAGTTGGGGCGCTCACTGCAAGGACTTACAGGTGAATGGGTTTTGGTCAGCGATGGAAGCCAGGTGGCACATCAAAAGGCTGGAGTTGCGAGCCATCCGTTTACCCTGAGGGCTTTCACCCCGACTCGAAGGGGAAGCATGTCCTGATTCTGACGGACAACACTGTGGCCATGCACTACCTGAACAAACAGGGTGGCATGCACTCTCTCCCCCTCTGCAGAGAGGCGATGCAGCTGTGGTTCTGGTTGCTGGAGAACCAAATCTCGGTCTCTGCAGTTCATCTGGCAGGGACAGGGAACGGCTTGGCGGATGCTCTAAGCAGGCAGAGCACTGTCTCACACGAGTGGGAAGTGTGCCAGGAAGTCCTAGGGGAGGTCTTCTCTCGCTGGGCTACCAATCAGTGGATCTGTTTGCCACAGTCCAATAGGAAGGGCAGACAGTTTTGCTTGAGGGAATTCCCAGCGAAGGGGGGGATTGGAGAATGCATTTCTGGTGGATTGGACCTTCCCTCTCCACTACGAACACCCCCCCGGTTCCTATCATCCCATGGGTTCTCGGGAGGTTGAAGAGGTTGCGTGGAACCATGATCTTGATGCCCGGACTGGGTGAGGAGAACTTGCTATTCTGACCTCTTGGATCTGACCATCTGTTCACCTCAACGGTTGCCTTGGCGCCTAGATCTCCTGACCCATTTGGAAGGTCAGATGCTTCACCCAAACCCAGAGTCAATCAACCTACATGCATGGCTATTGAGAGGATGAGGTATGATGACTGCGACCTCTCTGAGAAAGTACTTTGTTTTTTCTGGCTGCCACACGGTCTACAAGATCTCTGTATGCGTGCCGGTGGAGAAGATTTGAGGTGTGGTGTAGGGAACGCGAGATCGATCCCATCTCTTGTGGCACCACTACAGTGATTGAATTCCTTCGGTCACTTGCCTCAGCAGGCCTTCAGGTTACCACAGTCAAAGGATATTTGGCGGCCTTGTCTGTGTTTAAAAGGTCCCCGGATCAAGGTTCCTTTACGTTCCGGGTTATGGCCCAATTCCTGAAGGGCCTTGTAAATATGTTTCCGCCAACTCCCTTTGATGTCCCAGAGTGGGATTTGAATCTAGTTCCAACGTTTCTGATGGCAGCTCCCTTAGAGCCGATGCATTCCTGTTCATTATGGCGCAATCATTGAAGATAGCCTTTTTAGTTGCGATTACATCAGCCAGGAGATTTGCCAAACTTCAGGCCTTATGGTGTAATATCCACCATCCATCCTCCCCTCCCCCACCGCCCCCGTTCCTGCGGTTCTTTCAGGAAAAGGTTTCCCTTAAAGTAAGTCTTTCTTCCTAAAGTGGTATCTGAATTCCACCTTTCTCAGTCCATAGAACTACCGGTTTTCTAGTCTCCACTGCATCCCTCTGAGGAGGAGCGGTTCCAGCACTTAGACCCCAAAAGAGCTTTGAGCTTTTATGTCGCTAGGACATCAGAGTTCAGGAAATCTGATCAGCTGTTTGTGGCCCATTCTTTGACTCGCAAGGTTCTACCTGTATCGAGGCAGACTCCATCGCGATGGATTATTCTTTGCTTCGCGGAGTGCTCCTGATGTGCAGACAAAGAGCTGCCTTCCAGCATTGGGGCAGAATAGACCAGAGTAGTCTCTGCTTCTATGGCCTTATAGAAGGGAGTTCCCATTGGGGACATCTGCTGTCCGGCCGCATGGTCATCTTTGCACACATTTACCATGCACTATTGTCTGGATATTGCCATTGGGCCAGGCGCACATTTTGGTAGGGCAGTGCTGCAAATTCTAATACTGTAACACTTTCTGCCCACCTCCCTCTTCCTAACTGCTTGGGGAGTCTATCAGATGAGGAATCTGAAGGAGAAAAGCATTCCATTGAAGGAGAAATTACAGTAATGATCTTTCCGTAATTATCTTTCTATGGATTCTTCTCCCGCAGAGTCCTCATCCCCCGTCCCTTCCATCCCCGCTCAAAGTTCTTATGGCCTGGTATGCCTATCTAAGCGAAGAAACGCCTGGTGATGGCTCGGACGTGACCGCTCCCATCTGGCTAGTCATATACCTCTTGGGATGTGTCCCGTAGTCAAGTTTTTGCAGGTTGGTTAGCCTAGTCTCCCATCATTTTCCTCTGCAGCGTTCAAGCACAGGGAAAAAGTGGGAACTGCGGTATGGGGCATAGTGACCTGATATATGTACGACGCCTGACGTTACGTCCGGTGCCGACGATCAAGCACCGAGCAAGAAGGATTGGCGATAGACGACCGAGACGAGGTCCACTACGCCCCCTGTCAAAAAGTTTCCGAACAGCAGATCTGGATGAGGATATCTATCGGATGAGTAATCTGCGGGAGAAGAATCCATAGAAAGATCATTACGGTAAGTAATTTTTCCATCTACCCTAACATAGTCCAAACATCTGGAGAGCTACAGGTTGCAGACCCCTGTCATAGATAGACAAGAGCAGACTGATGTTGGGCACACAGTGCTGACAAAAGTATGCAACACTGTAACTACCACACACTGCACGAGGAGGAGTTGATTGCTAATCTATGCATACCATGTACATCTACAAACAGATTTACAAGTTGCAAAAGAAAAACGTTGCTTTCTAGTTTTATTTTTGCAGCTTATATTTCTTTTAGTCACTTATATATTTTCTCTACCCATCTGGGGAATATTGTAATTCTTTTTTCTCCAGCATGGGGTCTGGCATGGATTCACATGCTCAAGAATATTCCCCGTCGTCAGGCTGGGAATCCTCGGTAAAGAAAAAACCAGTATCAGTTTCGTTTCTGATCTGTCTTTCGTAGTAATAACCAATCACTGGTCTCTGCGTCATACTGACCACAGCCAATGACTGCCCTCTACCCAAGCACCGCCTCTGGCAGCCATCTTCAGATTTTTACCGCACGTTCATGTGTTGGGATCCTCGTGCTATTGCTCTCGAGCGTTAGTGCTATTTTTTCGCGCTTTTCACAAAAAACTTCAATTCTTTCGGTCAAAAGAGCCTCAAGCTCCACCGATCCTACATCCGATCAACGGGGACCCGTGTCGGATTCATCTGTGCCCCTCAAGGGTGAAGATTCGTCGAGCTACACTTCGGAGGACTCCAGAAGCTTCTCAGGCCCGGTCTCGGAGATGGCCCAGGAGAAGGGAAGCTCGACGCCCGGAAAGCTGTTCAGGGCCTGCCCTGGATGCCAGCTGCAGAACGTCTTCAAGGAGGACGAACACTCTTTCTGCCTTTACTGCCTTCATGAGGACAAGACGCACGTGGAAAAGGACTGTGCGTTTTGCGGCAACATGTCGGAACAGACCATGAAGGACCGCCATCAACGTCTCGCCAACTGGCTGGAGGGTAAGAGCCCGTCTGGCGAGAAGAAAAAGAAATCCGAGCGGTCTTCTAAGACCTTTGAGGGCGCCCCGGCGACGGGGGCCCAACATAAGGCCAAGCACCGCGAGTCCGCTGGCACCGGGAGCGCCGAACGGTCTGGCTCTACGGGCGCCAGGCAGGGCGCACCCTCCCCGGCACCATCAACCACGAGCCAACGCTCTGGGTCGGGTAAGAGGAAGGCCGAGCACCCGGCGAAGCTCCTGGAGAGGCCCCGGTCGAGCTCTAAGGCAGAGGAGGAGCGTGGCAGTGCCCCCTCCCTCAAGGATAAGGCGGTGAGCGCACCTAAGGTGGTGAAGGCCTTGATCCATCCGACCAAGCCCTCTATCGAAACGGTCGCGGCGGCCCTGGCTCAGCCTGTGGTGGCTGCACCAGTGGTGGCGACCTCAGGGCCCAGAATCTCCCTGCCTCCTCGGAGGGAGTCTTCCTTTGTGCCCATCGATAGGACCCCCGTGAAACCCTCCGTGGGGAAGAAGAAGGGGGGGCAGGGCGTCGTCGTAGAGTCGGCCTCAGCCTCAGAGGAGGAGCTGATCGAGGTCTTAAGCCACGGCCTAGGCGTGGAAGAAGGCCAGCCCGTCGGAATGGACCCCGACGCAGGTGACGACGACGACATCGTCGAGGATACCGACGGGGCCCCTGCTCGCCCGTCGGATTCCCCTCTGCCAGCGCCGCAAGACAACTCGGCGGCCATTTTGTTGGCCATACAGTCCTTATGCTCCGAGATAAGGACGAGGCTACCGTTACCGACGGAGGAACCTCTCCCGTCGGGGGATCCAGAACCGGGACCTTCTGGTGTTCCCCCTACCAAGAAAAGAAGGATCCATCCACCACCTCCTTTTCAACCGTCGCGCCCCTTCCAGCCCTCCTCCCCGTCCACTCGAGGGGATGATACGGGGACTGACACGGCAGCGACGGGTACGGACGACGAGGCATACGACGAGGATTTTCCGTCGTCGCCTCCCACCAGGGCCTCTCCGCCCGACGAGATCGGATCTTTCCACTCCATGATCTCCAGGGCTTCCGAGCTTTTCCAACTCTGCCCTGAGGAGAAGAAAAAGGAAGGCTTCCTTTATCAGCGGCGCGAGGCCAAGAGGAAGACGGTCCTCGCAGTGCCTCTGTTGGACGACATTTGGGATGAGGGCCTTTCCCTCCTCAAGAACCCTTCCACGACGCCAGCTAGAAGAGACCGGTACGAGAAAAAGTACCGGGTCCCGGACACGGCCCCCCTATGCCTCCGGGCGCAGCCTACCCCGGACTCTGTCGTCTCCGCGGCAGCCAGGAAGAAAGCGGGGGGGGGGTGCGGCCTCCACATCGACTTCCCCGCCGGACGGCGAGGGAAAGAAATTGGATACTATGGGACGTAGAGTCATCTCGTCGGCAGCGACGACGATTAAAGCGGCCAACGCCTTGGCTATCGTGGCCCGCTACGACAGGGAGCTCTGGTACAAGATAGCTCCCCTGCTGGATTTTCTGCCGGACGACAAGAGGGCGGAGGCCCTTGAGATCCTGCAGGAAGGTGAGGTGGCCTCGGACCACGCCATCACCGTGGCGACGGACATCGCCGACACTGGGTTCCGCCAGCTGGGCAACGGCGTTTGCCTTCGACGTCGTGGATGGCTCAAAGCTACGGACTTCCGGCAGGACGTCCAGACCAGAGTCCTGGACATGCCCTTCGACGGGAACAACCTGTTTGGGAAGACAGTGGACGATTCCCTTCAGGCCATCAAGGCGGATACTGAGACGGCCCGGGCCCTTGGAGTCCTGCAACGACGGACGCCCTTTCGGAGCGGCGGAGGCAAGGGCGCCTCCAAAGGTTCCGGCGGCGGTTTCGCTTCCTACCGTCAAGCGGCCCGCTCGTCGTCGCAAGAGGCCTACAGAGGACGAGGCAAGTCTAGCGGACCCCGCCGTCGTCGCCAAGGAGGTCAAGGCGGCAAGGCCGCGTCCAAGCAGGATTGAACCGGCCGTGGGGTCGGGCCCCCACCGAAGCACCCCGGTGGGAGGCCGGCTGGCGGGCTTCGTCAGCGTGTGGGAGTCCATCTCCACCGACCGTTGGGTGCTGGACGCCCTGGCCCGGGGCCACGCGCTCGAGTTTCAAAGAAGGTGCCCGCGCGTCCCCCCCGTGGCCAGGAAAGAACTTCACGTCCCTCAACTTCTCCTGGAGGTAAAGGCGATGCTCAGAAAGGGCGCCATCGAACTTGTCCCAAATTCCTCAGATTCGTGGTCCAAGGGCGTCATTACCAGTTCAAAGCCCTTCTCTTCGGACTACGGTCGGCACCCAGGGTATTCACCAAGTGCCTCGCACCGGTGGCGGCGCAGCTGCGCCGCGAGGGGATTCACGTCTACCCCTACCTGGACGACTGGCTCATCCGCGCCAAGACGAGGGAGCTCGCCGTGGTCCACACGGCAAGGACCGTCCAACTCCTCACGGACCTGGGATTCTCCGTGAACTACGCCAAATCCCACCTGGTGCCCGCGCAAGTCGCACTGTTTCTGGGAGCGAGGCTCGACACAGTGTCCCTTCTGGCCTCCCCGTCGGAGGAGAGGACCAGGACCATCTTGGGCAAGGTGCAACGGATGTTGGTGGCCGACGCGGCCAAAGTGAGGTCCATCAAGTCCCTCCTCGGGATGATGTCTTCCTGCATCTACCTCATTCCCATGTGCAGGCTCCGGATGCGCCCGTTGCAAGAATTCCTGGATGCGCGCTGGATCCAGACGACGGGCAGCTTCGAGGAAAGGATCAAGCTCGACGAGAGTTTCCGACGAGCGATACGGTGGTGGGGCACCCGCGCGCATCTGACGGCGGGCATGGACTTCCAGACCCCAGCCCACCAGGAGACTGTGACCACGGATGCCTCCCTGGAAGGGTGGGGAGCGCACACCGAAAATCTGCACGCAAGGGGGCTCTGGCTCCCGACGGAGAAGTCCCTGCATATCAACGTCCTGGAGCTCCGTGCAGTGTTTTGGGCCCTCAGGTCCTTCCTTCCGTCCCTCAAGGGCAAGGTGGTGAGGATCTTCACCGACAACACCACCACCATGTTTTACATCAGGAAACAGGGCGGAACCAGGTCCCCAGCGCTGTCCAAGGAGGCGCAGGACCTGTGGCATTGGGCCGTCGCCCAAGGGATTTTTCTGGTGCCGTTTCATCTGGCAGGGATAAAAAACACCATCGCCGACTCACTCAGCAGGGAGCTGCGCTCGTGCCACGAGTGGGAACTACGGCAGGATCTGGTGGATCGCCTCTTCCGACGGTGGGGCACACCCCAGATCGACCTGTTCGCGACGGCGACGAACACCAAGTGCCGGAGGTTCGCCAGCAGGTTTCCCCAGACGAGGAGCATGGGCGATGCTTTCTCGTTCCCCTGGGAGGGCCTGTTCCTCTACGCGTTCCCTCCCTTGCCTCTGCTAATCCGGCTCGTCAACCAGCTCAAGAGGTCACGGTGCAGGATGATCCTCGTCGCACCTGCGTGGCCGAGGCAGATATGGTTCCCGGACCTTCTGGACTTGTCAGCGTCCCCGCCGATCAAGCTGCCGGCGGACGCGGATCTACTCTCCAGGGAAGGAGGCGCCATCCTCCACCACGACCCGAAGTCGCTGAACTTGCAGGCCTGGCTCCTGCAGCGCTAGAGTTTGGAGGATACGACATACCGGCCGATTGCAGAGAGGTTCTTGCAAAGGCCAGGGCGTCCTCGACTCTTAAATGCTACGGACACAAATGGAAGAGGTTCTCTGTCTGGTGCCACGCACAGAAGATTAACCCTCTACGGATTACGGCTCCCCAAGTACTGCCGTACCTGCTGACGCTGGCCAAAGCTGGTCTGGCACACGCGTCCATCAAGATTCATCTTGCTGCGATCTCCCGATACACCAGAACCACGGGGCGGACGTCCTTGTGGTCTCATCGTCTGGTGAAAGAGTTCATGAAGGGACTGTTCAGATCGTTCCCGCCGGTGAAGGCTCCGGCCCCGGCGTGGGAGCTCAACGTGGTGCTGACCAAGCTCATGGGACCTCCGTTCGAGCCTCTGCACTCGGCCCCGTTGAAGTTTCTGTCGTGGAAAACAGCTTTTCTTGTGGCCATCACCTCCGCACGACGAGTGGGAGAGATCCAGGCCCTTTCCTGCAAGGCCCCGTACTTGACTTTCCACGACACGAGGGTAGTGCTCAGGACGCACCCCTCCTTCATGCCCAAGGTACCGTCGGACTTCCATCTCAACGAACCCTTGGTGTTACCTGTGTTCTTCCCGTCGCCTTCGTCGCCGGCTGAGAGGACTTTGCACTCGCTGGATGTAGCTAGAGCGCTGAAGTTCTACGTGGACCGCACGAAGGGTTTTCGGAAGACGTCACAACTCTTTGTGAACTTTGGACCTGTCAATCAGGGGAAGGCTCTCTCGAAGGCTTCCATCTCCAGATGGCTCTCCGGCTGTATCATGTGCTGTCACCGGTTGGCAAACCGACCGCTGCCTGGCCGTCCGAGAGCCCATTCCACCAGAGCGATCGCAGCTACCACGGCGTTCCTATCTGGTGTGCCCCTGCTGGACATATGCAGGGCTGCTACGTGGAGGTCGACGCACACCTTCACGAAATTCTACTGCGTCGACCGGGATTCCAGGGAGGAGTCCAGGGTCGGCCAAGCAGTGCTGCGCAACCTGTTCGCCTGAGGTGAGCCTGGTGAGGAGGTAAGATGCTTAATGTTGAGTTGATGTGATGCTTAATGTTGAGCCTTTGCCACCTCCCGTGGTTGTGCATGTGTGTACTGCTATGTATTCTTTATTCATGAGCATGTGAATCCATGCCAGACCCCATGCTGGAGAAGGAACAAGTTACTTACCTGTAACTGTTGTTCTCCAGCATGGGTCTGGCATGGATTCACATGCGAACCCTCCCGCCTACCCCTCTGCGGCTCTTCACTTGGTCATACTGCCACTTCACGTGCTTCCAAATCTGAAGATGGCTGCCAGAGGCGGTGCTTGGGTAGAGGGCAGTCATTGGCTGTGGTCAGTATGACGCAGAGACCAGTGATTGGTTATTACTACGAAAGACAGATCAGAAACGAAACTGATACTGGTTTTTTCTTTACCGAGGATTCCCAGCCTGACGACGGGGAATATTCATGAGCATGTGAATCCATGCCAGACCCATGCTGGAGAACAACAGTTACAGGTAAGTAACTTGTTCCTTATGTTGTACATTTTTTTTAAAGATATTCCAATGGTTTGCAGCCAGGGGCCACTTGCTGAGTTTGTAATATGTTTGCACTGAAGGATACTAAATAAAAAACTATCAAGACCAGGTATATCAGCAACAAATGATTCATATCCAAACTGGATTGTCTCAATGAACTCAGTGTCTGAAACGTAAATAAAGAGTAAATCCCTTGCAAGACATGAGCAGGGAATTAAATGCCTGCATCCTCTATAATCATGCTATTTTAGGGACTAAGAAACAGTATTATTTAGGATGAATAGAAACAGCTGCTCATTCCTCAAAGAAAGTTTTTAAAATCCTACAAAATACCTAACCTAATTCACCTTTATTACCTTCATCCTCATTCTGCTGCAATAAAATGCACATTTTTTTAAAGAAAATATCTTGAGAATTAGATCTAAGATCAACTCCTCACATGCCCTTTCTACTCCGATCTTCAGTACAAAAAAAACCCACCAACATTACGTTACCGACCAATCCAATTCACAGCCAGAAGATCAGATCACTATTTGATTTTCACCCTATTTCTCTGGATTAAACTGTATTTGTTGTCCTTTTTGAAGCCTACTATTTGCTTTACTGACCCATATTCATCTTTTATTGTGAAAATACTGTACAGAATCCTTAAGTCTCCTGATCAATAAGTTCATTAATGCTTCCTTTTTAGAAAGTCATGTTCCCGAAGTCCTTAAACTGGTTTCAGTCACCCCTCTTTTGAAAAATCCAGTCTAATCCGGAGGATTGCGCCAGTGACCGTCGCATCACAAGCATTCCTTTCCTCTAAAAATCCTGGACTGAGTCTCCACTTGTCAACTTCAAAGCCACCTTAACGAGTTCTCCTTATACTTTTTGTCCCCACAGAGGTACAAAACTGTCTTTGGTGGATATGAAGGGTACCTTCATACTACTTGTAGATAAGGGCCAAGTAGGAGTACTCCTGCTTCATGACTTATCCCCTGCATTTGATACTATTGACCACACTATTATGTTACAAAGAGTCACAGATGTTGCCTAGTTCTCCAAAAAGTCTTCAGAAACTTCAACAGCAGAGGGTGCCATGCGTCGACGACTCCAGGTCCATCGGCGGCTTTTATCCTGCTCTCGGCCGTGAAATTGACAAATAGCATGCACCATGCCCGCTGCCTCCGTTACTTAATTCCGCAGCACAACGGTTTGATTACCTCTGTGATTTTCATCTGTGTTTTTCTTGAGATAAAAGTCTACTCTGAAAACCTGATTCAAGAGTTGTCGACTGTGGATTGGAAACGTTGATTGCAGATCCACACATTGTGCCTGAGGTGTCTAGGGGTGGATCATCAGGTCGATGACTGTTGGTCTTGACAGTCCGTCTTTAAGAAGGCCTTGAAAGAGAGGAAGGGGAATCTTGCCCTAGGTAGGGCCACCATCTAAATCTCCTTCGACCACTCCATCGAAAAAGTCAGATGAAAAAAGCTCAAGGGACATCTCACCTCAGAGATCTAAGAAGCGCTCCAAACAGTCTATGCGCTCCAGATAGAAGAGTGACTCACGACATTAGTCATAGTCTTCTCATAAACAAAACAGACGTCATCGTTCCTCATCGTCTGATTCCTCACCCAACTGAAAAAGGGTGCATTTCCCAAGCAAAATGCATATAAAGCTGATGGGAGGAATGTTGCCATCAGATGCTCAAGGTGTTCTCGAAGCGGCCCGTGCCAGCCCTTTGAAGGAACATTGAAATCCTTCTGACCCTATCGCACCACATGAGGCTGACTTGAGTGTTAGGCAGAATCCCATGCAGTACCCTTTGGGAACACTACACAAAATTAAGACTACAAGGAACAGCACAAATTCACCTTTGGTACAAGCCTGTACTACAAAGAAAAAGTGGTAGCAGTGACTGAGCAGCCAGCCTTATCTCAAGAGTAAGTGAGCAGTATCAAAATAGTTACACAAAGGACAACAATTACTATGGTTCAGGCAAACACTGACTCAAGGTTTCCTAGTAAAAGAATATACATTTATTTCACTCTTCAGTTGTATAACATTACACTATTATAAGCAGTCTTAAAAATCACAATCTTAATACACCACACCACACCACTTCCCATAAATTCCAGACAAGTTAAGCTCACAAAATGAAGTGAGAGCAAAATGGCACTCCAGCAATTTAAATAGGAGGGAAAAACAAAGTTAGGTAGAAATTAAATCAAACCAACAGGTAAGTACTCAGGGCAGTTCAACAAGATAAACTTCAGTGAGGAGATCAGATAAAAAAAGGCTTGGGGCCAAAGTCAATGGGTTGAAAGTCTTTTGCTCAAGATCACACAGTTCAGGATAGTTTGCTGTAAAGTTCGTTCCATGGCTGCTGGACGAGGTTGGTTGGTAAAAAAGTTAGTTCAAAGAGAAGAGAAGGACAAGCCCTCAGTTTGGAGAACGATTTCAAACACTTTCACTGCGGCTGAACGAAACAAGCAACCGGATTTGCACAGTACCTTAAAACGGAGAAGCTGCAGCTGAGGTAGACGTTCCTGGTAGTTCCTGCAGGCTCACGGTTCCTGAAGCAACTGTTGCACTGACACGAAGGAGGGAACTGGAGGGTCCTGCGCTACCCAGGTAACAAACCAGCAGCAGAGCAAAACGACAAATAAAAGGTGCGCTCCTTAAAACCCAAGCAGGGTCCGACCTTCCTGGCTATCCGGCCCACTGTAGCTCTGTACAGCGAATTTGACCAGAGGAGGGGTCCTGGCTTGAAGTTTGGCCAAACTGGTTGGTCCCACCAGCTCAAGGGAAGAAGTTTCCGGAGGATCTTCTCTGTCATTGGAGTTCGAGGATTCAGACCTGCAGCAGGGCTTCACCAGGCGGTTCAGTCGTGGTAGGGGTCCTCTTCCATCAGCTCCTCGTAGGTTCTTTCGTTCCAGTGGCGACTCTGCTCTTCCAGTCCCAGTGACCTGCTTTTCATGCAGTTTTCCCCCATTCACACAGCCTGGCTGTCAATCACACAGCAGAGGTGACTGTCCTGGCCGGACAGCCCACTGACCAATCAAACAGGAGTGCGACTTGGGTTACCAAGGGCACCCATGGCAGGGGTCCGAAGACGCCTCCCTCACATCCTGCCGCCCAGACTTTCAGGCGCCTTAAGGAGGGCTTCTGTGCAGAAGCCCGCGAAAAGACGGTGAACAAAGGGACCAAACCTGGTTTGGCGTGCAGAGAGAAACACGAGAAAGACTTTACCAAAAGGAAATGGCGACGAAACCCAGCCGGAACAATATTAAAAACAATATGGTCAAGCGGGTTTAAGTTCGAGGCTAATATAATAGCCTAAAACAATACCATGATTATATAGCATAACCGCGGTAGAAAAAATAGGGTAGTTACCACTGCCACCAGCCAAGTCTTAATGGAAAGGGAGTGAAACAATCCTTCTAGAGGTACAGACAAAAAGGGATAAGAATTAACCCTTTCCAGTACCCCATGTAAGATGGGGTGTACTGGGTCTGTGGTTTTAAGACGAATAAAGTCAATGGCAACTTTACATGTTCTGGGAGACAGTAGTCAGTCCCAGAAAATGGAGTCGGAGTTGGGAAGTCTAAAAGACAACCCTGTGTCACTTCACTGAGGGTGCTGTGTGTAACGCACACAAGAAAGTGTTGTCTATGGAGTAGGTGATGCTCCATAGCCCAAGATCACACAAAATGTCAAATACACATAGCAAAACACATGTAAGAGCGGGAAAAAAGGCTCACACTCTTACCAGGTGAAACAAATAAATCCTAGAAATCTAGCAAAGCTGCTGAGGGACTCATTAGGTAAGGGAAATCAGCCATTTATGAGCATTCTCCCTAACAGGGAGTTGTTGAAGACTACTACTCGCTTGCCTAAGAGCTTAGGCAGTGAGTCTGAGAAGCGTCCTCGAGAGGTGTCGATGGAATTGACTCGAGGGAAGTGGAAGCCACGTCCCTCTTTCTGTCCGTCGACCGAGGCCTCCGACGTCAAAGCCATCAACGATTTAGTCAGAAACCTCGAAGTGTTTTAATCCCTTGTCTAAGAAGGACTATGTGCTCTACCTTTGAAGAAGACGAAATTGAGGAACTGGACAATCCTCCATTTGAATTGGAGTATGGTACTCAAAATGTACCAGAAGAACTCATTTCCAATGAGTCTAGGTTGCTTAACCTAGTTGATTATTTAAAGGATTCAAGTGGCTTGGACACTTTGCCGGAAGTGGAGTTTACCACCCCAGATTCAGCTGGTTATGCTGATGCCTCCTACAGGTCTGTCATGGGTAATGTGACTGAGTATCTGGGCTGGGGTCATCCATTAGAGAGATTGAGAAGGATGATCTGACAGACATCGTAGAACAAGATCCCCCTAAGGATCCTGTCTTGCGTTACCATAATGCTTTTAAAGAACAGTATCCTTGAAAATTGGAAAAAGCCAGACACCACACCAGCAGTTAATAAAGACCTGAGAAGAAAGTACAGACCTTCAGCAATAGACCCGATATTTCTTTCTAGACATCCTTCTCCGGCGAGTGTGGTGGTACAAGCGGCCACGTCTACCTCAAATCTGGCATCCTACCTGACGATCTCTCCTGATTGAGATGAGAAATGTTTTTTATTCACCAACAGTGAAATATGTACAATCAATGCATGGTAGGGGCTAACTATTAATTAAAATAGTGTGCACTGTCACAGCTTTGACTTTCTTTTTTGAGAAACTCGCTACTCCAGCCCTTCTGATCTGGCAGCCATTCTGTGACCTTAACTGAGCAGATCCGTCATTCACAAACTGTGCTAGTAGAACAAGGAAGGAATCCATCGAGAGCAAGCGGAACTGCTCAGTTAAGGTCACGGAGTGGCTGCCAGATACAATATGATGGATTACAGCGATTGACTCTGCTAGACTAATTTTTTATCCTGAAGATGATCACCCCAACAAATTGAGTCATCGAAACCGGTCGACCTTTTCCAGTGCTGATGTCCACAAACAAATACGGAAGGGCTGGAATAGTGAGTGGAAAATCTCAGTGAATGGCAGTCAACTGGCGCTGATGGCCTTTTTGCTTTCTATGCCACAAAAGAAGGTCCTGATAATGATGGACTACAGTGGCTATGCATTACCTCCACAAGAGAGGTGTTGGGTCACTACCTCTGTGCAAGGAGGCAATGCAGTTCTGGACACTTCAACAGAGAATATCTCTGCCGGCCGTTCACCTAGCCGGAGAAGAGAACACGATTGCCAGCGCTCTGAGCAGGCAGAGCAGTCTCTCCCACCAGCATGAATTAGTGTAGGAAGTCCTTTTAGAGATCTTGGCCCTTCGCGTAACATCTCAAGTGGATCTGTTTGCGCCCAGTATCAACAGGAAATGCTGTTCCAGGCAATTGTCTAAGAGAGGAGCTCTGGGGACGTGTTTGTGGTGGACTGAGATTTTCTGTATGCATTTCCTCCCATCCCCAGTCTGCATCATTCCTCATGTCATCAGGAGGTTGGGGAAGATTGGGAGGTCCATGATTTTGATTTCTCCAGATTGTGCCTGGAGAACATGGTACTCAGACCTTCTGGACATGTCCATCTGCCCTCCATTCCGTCTTCCCAACAGAGTGGACCTACTCTCGCAAGAGGAAGGCCATCTTCACCATCCAGAAATCAAAACTCTGAACCTTCATGCCCGGTTTCTGAGAGGTTAAGATACAAATACAAAGTTTGGGATCTTCTGAAAGACTTGATGGAAGAGGTGCTTTCGTCCAGAAGACCAGCAACGAAAGCTATATAATGCTGCAGTTGGAGTACATTTTGTAGCTGGTAGAAAGCTATTGATATTAACCCCTTCACTTGTGACTATCGCTCAGTGTTCTCTTCCTTGGCACATCTGCTCCACCAGGGGGTACAGGTGTCTACTGCAAGAGGATATCTGGCTGCACTATCCATTTTCAATAATTTGCCTGAACAAGGCTCATATTTTAAGATGCCCATGGTTATTCCGTTCCTAAAGGGACTGACCAACATCTTTCCACCAGTACTTTTCACAGTCCTGGCCTGGTATCCTAAATTAGTACTCCTTTTTTAATTGGGAGCTCCGTTTGAGAATCTTCATTCATGTCTGCTTAGGATGTAGACTTTGAAGACTATTTTCTGATGGCGATCACTTCTGCTCAGAGAGTAAGGGAGCTTCAGGCTTTGTCGTGCAAGCCACCATTTACTTTTTTTTTTATATATTAGGAAAAAGGTTGTTTTGACAGTTGGCCCTTCATTTCTTCCTAAGGTGGTGTCAGAGTTTCACCTGACACAAAGAATAGTTCTCCCTGCCTTTTATCCACCTCCTCATCCTTCCAGGGATGAAGAGAGACTGCATTGTCTAGATCCCAAGAGAACGTTAAGCTTTTCTATTAATAGACTGGCTAAAGCCAGACAGATTGATCTACTTTTGTTCGTTATTTTGGTCATAGGTTGTGACAGGCTGTTAACAAACATACCTTATCTCGATTGGATCATTTGATGTATCCGAGTGTAACACATTAGCTGGCCAGGATGTCTCTGATAAATTAAGGGCACATTCTACAAGAGGCATAGCTACAACTTCAGCCCTTCAAAGAGGGGGTACCGGTGCAGGATATGTGCAATGCTGCAACCTGGTCTTCGCTGACACCTTTACGAAATGTTCTGATTCTGTCTGGTCAGGAAGCTAAATTTGGCAAAGCTGTTCTTAACAGCGTAAATCAATAGCATCTTCTCGATTCCCCCCCGCCATCATTGAACTGCTTTGAGAGTTTATCAATGATGAGGAATGTGTGGGAGGACACAATCCATTATAAGAACAAACTATTTACCCCTGGTAATGTTCTTTCTGATGGATGTTCCTCCCACAGATTCCTCATCGCCCTCCCAACCTGCCCCGCTATACTTGGGTGAATTTCCATGATTACATCTTTCTATCTTTCAAAATCTGGGTCCTTGTTTGGGACGGCTGTGCAATAAAAGGGGAAATACTTGTAGTGAGGCAACTGGCGCAGATCACGCTATTTGTACAGGTGTCAACGTCACGCCCGACTGTGGGATGGAAGCCGCTGAGGTACCTGGACTCAGACACACAGGGCCCTCAGTTTCCAAAGCTGCAAGCAGGATATCGGCTATTTCAAAGATGATGAATCCGTGGAGGAACATCCATCAGAAAGAACATTACCAGGGGTAAGTAATTTGCTCTCTCTGATAGATCTCATATTAAAATTGGTAATCTTGTCGGCGACATTGGAGAAAGTAAAGTGTGGTGTCCCACAAGGTGCATGCATCTCCCCCACTCAAATATCTACTTTAAACCTCTACACAACTTATTCCTAGATCAAGGTGCAATGTTTAAAAACCATGCAGACGACACTCAGCGGGTATTTCCGCTGAATAATGATCCATATTCCAACACTACTCATTAGTAGCACATGTTCATCCTGATTGAATCCTGGATGGCCAAAAACTGGCTTGGGCTTAACCAGGAAAAACAGAGATTATGATGTTTGCGTCCCCAGCAAAAATGTATAAAACATTGACCATATATCCTCATTTTGCTCTAGCAGGCATTCCATAAAAACCCAAACCAAAGTCAAAACGTTTGGGGTATATTAAGCTCCTACCTTATCCTAAACCCACAAATAAATAAAGTTATAAGCATGTCATCCTTTTAATTGATGATCCTAAAACAGGTCAGACGTCTCCTCTCAGAGAAACATTGCACTATTATTGCAGGGGCCATTGCGGGTGCCCGTCTGGACTATTTCAATGCTCTTCATGCCGGGCTTACCACCTCTGCTCTACAGAAACTACACGTCGTCCAATATTCTGCTTCACATATTGTCACTAACACCCCCATACGAGCCCATATTTCTCCTGTCTTGTAGGCTGCACTGGCTTCCGGTGAAAGCATGCATCAACTTCAAGATTCTAACTATAGCCCACAAAGCCATCTATGGCACAGCTCCAGACTTCATTGAACAGCATTGTAGATGGCACAGCTCCAGACTTCATTGAACAGCATTGTAGATGGCACTCCTCAGCACGGCTTACGAGATCAGCATTATGATATACTATGATTGTAAATCATTTTAGATTCAGGGGCCTCAGCTGCTCCTGTGCACGTGTGAGTGCCAAACTCTGGAACGCTCTTCCTGAAGATACCCGACGTATGAATAACCTAATGGCATTCAGAAGGAAAATTAAAACCCTTATTTTTTTTCATCTCACTTTTCACATTTACTGAAACTCCTCCTCCTAAGCGTGGTTAGATATCTAATCTGTGTCCTAGCACCCCCTCCACCCCCAATGCATGCCTAACTACCCCTTTGTGCACATGGGGTGTTGAGCATTATTACATCATGTATAAAAAGTGAAGTAGCAGGTACTTTAAGAGTGAATAATACTTCACAGGAGATTTTCTTAAATTACATGTACGCGAAAATGTATACGTTTTCGGAGGGTGAAAACTAGGAGCATTGTGGGATAGCACGGACATGCCATATACATGTCCTTTTACAGAAATGCTTTGGTCGGCGCCTAACGTTGTTTGATACACAAATTGTAATACTCAAGGACAGCCACTAGCTGACTAACTCAGCAATGCATGTGTCTATAGTATAAATACAAACTCCTGAAGACTGTTATTGTTTTTAGAAGGTAGACTATGGGAAAATGTTAAATCACAAATTTCGAGGAACTTCGTTTCAGTTGGGATCTTGTAAGCGTTACAGTTTGATAATGTCCGTCCTGATGAGTAGTTTTCCAGCCAGGCACTCCTCTCAAGATTTCCATGCATATACGTGACGTGGCCGAAATAGCAGAGGACAGTATGATTGTCGCACACCATGGCAACATCTTTTCATCCATTCTTTGCTTGCACACAGCAATTCAATTAATCCTGCTGCTTTCCTTTGCATTTTCCAAATTCCCATCTGTTTCTTTTTCTTCTCTTTAAAGATTTGATTTCATTATACCAGGCATAACGGGTGGGTAGTACAATATTAATAGACAAATCCTGTCATTTAAGTTTCTGATGTTTTCTGTGGTTTTTTGTTATGTAGCTCGGGCTTTACTGAGGTGACATTTTATTTTGATCACCATTGAATTCTGGTAATCTTTACTTTAGTTTCTATTTGTTGAATATATTTGAAGAAAAAGCCTTAATTACTTTTGTAGTCTGTGCTCAAGGCAAATGGATTGTAACTAAAGCGCGGAATGAAAGTTTGAGAAGTGATCCCGTCAGAGACGTTTTTATGGAAGGGCAAAAGGGGCACTTGCCCAGGGCCGCCACCTTGGAGGGGGCCCCACAAGGCTACCTGATCTAAAGAAGTAAGATTCCTTTGTTCACCATACTTAAATAGCACACATCAGGATATTGCATTGCATGGTGCTGAGGCTCTAAACCCACTGCCTGTCTGTTTTGGCAAGTACATTCTGCCTCAATCAATTCATCATGTAATGCTTTCTGTGTTCACCGTGGTATATATAGTCTGTTTGTTCCTTGCGACGCAAGTCCTGTAGCTTTCTTTCCTTCCTGTGGGAATTATGTTGATCATGTGCAATAGCCAAATTTGAAATGCATATTGGTAATTTGAGTGCCACAATGGTTCAGAAGTTAGCTCAGTGTGTTAAGCGCTCATTGCAAAGATGTGTTCCTATGCAAGATTACAATAGCACATTTCCTGTAAGGCTGGCTGAGCCTTTCCTATGTCTGAAATGTATAAACCTGCCTGCATGTATACTTGGTCGTGCAGCACAACAAGTGCTATTATCAGCGATGTACCTGCACCAGATATGGTTTGCTATAAAAATGAACATGCCATCCTTATGGTGAAGGTCTAGAAATTGGTTTGTTTAGATGGGGTGTTGTAAAACCTCAGCAATCACCTCAAACAATGAGCATAAACTTTTAGTCCAAGAGATGAATAAGTATCCAAATTTGGAACCAAAGCATTCATGCTTGTATCCTGGCTTTGCCAGCAGACAATACAGTGATCCTGGTCAAATCATTTAATATCTCCTACATTACTGGTACTGTCTTCTGTGAAGTTTGCCTCCTTGCATGCTGGGGGCATCGTTTAGCCAATAACTTGATCTTTCGTCTTATGTAAGCAATTTGAGTGGAAGAGGTGGTAGACAGAAGGGTGTGGACCAGATGGTGCAGAAGTCGGGCAAGCATATTTTAAAGTCTGCTTGTTTGACAAAAAATACGCTTTGCATTTTTGTAAAAGTCGAACGTTTTTCTGCACTTTTATAAATGACAATTTCACAAGCCAGTGTTTTGAAACTAAGTAAAGCTTTAAAATACAAAAGACCAACCCAGATTAAATCTGTTAAATCACACTGAATGGTATGCTGGTACTTAGATACATCTCTTGATGATGGAGATAATGAAGCTAGAATCATTCTGTCTTACACCCTTCTATAATATTTAGTCTTTGAAAATTATCATGTTTGGTAATGGGATTTGTGTACTTTCCAAGTCAGTTTTATAAAATGAGATTATTGTAGTTCATGGTAAGAATTGGTAATGAAAGTGTTCAAATGCAGAAATTGCAGAGATCACAGATTCTCCCCACCAGTGTGTGTAATGCTATGCATCTAATTTAATCGTGTATTGCCTAGCCTCTCGAAATTGCCAGTCCCTAAACCTTTCAAAATTGTCAGCCCTTCAGAGAGATTTCCGTCTACGGGTTTGATCTTCAAAACAGCCTCACTCATTGTTTCAATGGCTATAGTGTTGCTTTCACTATAATAGTGAGCATTGATATATTGCACACCACAGGAATTTTATTCTTTTGATCTCTAATGGAAACACTATTTGAAAACCATGTCCCACTTGAAACACTTGTCTATAGGCGCGTTATAAATGCCATATCATATCACTTATAATCTGTCTGTCTGGATACAGACAGCTTCCTGGTAGCTTCTAATCTGCATTCACTATCCATGCTATGGTATGTATAGCTTTCTCTTTCCTATCAATTGGTCTCCGCTATCCATGCTTGAGCGCGTTTGCGTTCTGGGAGACAACAATTGTGAGTTCTGTCTATACATGTACCTTTTACATACAGTCCTGCATTAATACTACAGGTTGCATACCTTCCTGGATGATATTGATAAAAGGTCTCCTGAATCTATGCTAGAACAGAAGTCACCTCTTTGTAGACTGATAATGTTGGCCTTCAAATGGTACTTGTTTATCAGTCTGATTAGAGCAAGGGGACTTAAAGCGAGTAAACATTCTTATTTTTAATGCTGTGAGGCAGTATATCAACCTATGGGTTGTGATTGAGGCACAGGGTGCGGGGCTGGGGCAGATATTCTTGATCACTTAATTACTTAGGTTTGGTGGAGGGGGGCCCCAAAGATGTCGTGCCCAGGGCCCCAAAAGTGCTTAAAATGGCCCTGGATCCAGTAGGGAAAGGTGACTCAATGGCCCCTGTGGTGTTGCTGCATGTTTGTCTTGCATAGGCTATCACACGGTGCAATACATAGAATGTGGGAGTTTTTACTTTGGGCTCCAAGACATTTAAACAAACTGCTAAATGCTGCAAACTTTGCGGTCCCGAATTTAAATGTTAACTTTCTCTACAATTTTTGCACTGTTCAATGCAGCACATTTGGCCAACAATGTATTTCACTGTTAGTCGGTAGGTCATTGATGCTGCTATGATATTAAAAGTGACTGTTTCGCCTTTGAAGAAGAGGTATCCTAGGGAAGTCTATCAAATAATTTCAGGTGGCCAGTGCTCCATGCCCCAGACTTCTTAGGAAGCACTGTTTGGTAGACACACCGTCCACAGAGGCATCCTTGACCTAATTGTAAATGAGAGCTAGTTTCTATGTGCATTACCAACATTTGTGCTAAAGCCAGGGCAGATTTCCAAGTGTATTATACCACCTTTTAGATGTGTTTTACACTATACATGCATAATGTTTTAAAAAAGGTCTCTTGATCAAGAAGGGATGTTTATTTTTACTAGTTTCCCACCTCACTCTAAATCATGCATCTTGCCCACAATGAAAAAGCCTGATGTCATTTACATCTGCCACCTATGTAAATATTTCTATAGATGGTTCCACTGCTGTCGGATATTGCAAGTTTTCAGTGTCTGTAGTACAGAGTCACTTGTATTAACTCTTGTGAAAAATCCACCTATATTTAAATAATCCCCTCCAAAATACCTGCTTAATAATAATGTGTCTGCCGAATAATGTTAATGTAAGAATAAAATGAGATTTGTCTTGAGTTGCAGTTCCTATTCACATTGCATGTCATGAACATGGCCTTACACTTGTAATGATTTTAAAAGTAAATAGTAGCACATATTTAATATTTTCTTTAAATACTAAATCTTGTAACTACATTTCTTGGACATGTTAGAAGCATTACATTGTGTACCAGCCTTATTCTAGATTTCTGTACCATTCCGTTCCCTATAGGTTTTAAGTTGAGATATATGTAAGGACAATTTGTTATATCAACTCTGTGTCTTCCAATTTACACCTGATTTTTATCAGTTTAATGGAAGAAAACTGGGTAATATTTGAAATTTTACTTAATTAAGGTATGCATGTGCATGGTTTCACGGTTTTTTCATGGAATTATGTATTGCCTTTAGCTTTTAGTGCAAATGGAAAAGATGTCATTGTGGATTTCCCCCAGCAGTCTCACTGGACTGGACTGTTGTCAGAAATGGAACTGGTTCCCAGCATTCATCCAGGTGTCACGTAAGTTTGTCTCCACATTGCAATTTTCAAAATGTACCATTTAAATTGCTTGATCTAACGTGCAAGACAATCTCTAGTGGCACCCTTAGCAGAACCATTCCCTCTCTGAAGGTTTAATGCATGTTTGCTGCTCTGCAGAGACCACTTTGTTGTAACAAAATCATTTTTGACTTTACATTAACACATTTTTGTTTCGTTTGAATAAACCATTACGTGTATGAAAATCGTATCTACAACAGTGAAAGGGTACAAAGCTCGGGCCTTCAGAAACCAGTGAATTCCACTTTCGAAGGGATTGTGTCCCCCGACGTATTCCTTATCTTTGATAGATCATCTCCCAGCTTGCTGGCCTCGGTATTCACGAGGAATATATCGATATATTTGACTGAAGAACTGAGCAACGATATTCTGAGGCCCCACAAAGCGTGGAAAAACGGAACTGAGCAACGGACGCTGCTGGAGTCTACTTTTACGCGTAGTGACGTCGGCGCCGATACGGTGGCCGTCGAGGGGCATCGGCTTGAGGTACGTCGACGCGCAGCGCCCTCTACTGAAAAAAAAAATTTGAGGCCAGCAAGCTGGGAGATGATCTATCAAAGATAAGGAATACGTCAGAGGAACATCCCATCGAAAGAACGTTACAAGGTAAGAAGTAACTTGTTCTTCTCTTTCAACCCCTTATTTGCTCCTACATCCATCACCTTTCCTCCATACTGAAGGGGGATTCCTCGTCCCACAGGAACGGATCCTGAGCATTTTCTTGCCCCACAATACAACTTTCCCTTTAAATTAATGCACTCAAGGCATGCCCATCCACACTGACTCCACCCATATATTCCATGCTTGCCAGTACATTTTGCCGCTTGACAGGACTTGACACCTTGCACCTGCTGCAACGTGTTTTTTTTTGTCACTACTTTACATAATTATTTTTGTTTTGCTGCATGCTAGCCTACCACACCATCATACCCATGTATGCTGGTGATAATTGATTTTAGTTCCTGTTTTGGCAGGAATTTCCTTTCATCGGACGCCCATAGCTTCCCCCTGAGGAGTTTGGGCCCTTCCCACCAGTGGTATTTCTGTTTGACCAGTGTAACGTTTGGATCCCAGATCTCCCATCACTGGGTGCGATCCGGAGGGTCATCAGATACTTTTCTTCAGAGAGCCACATTGGGGACAGTAGCCCTTGCGTCCATGCCAAACCAGTCCATGTGTTCAGCCGTAAAATGGCAGAGAGCCAAGGCCAATCTTCAAGATCCAAAATGGCATAACTGAATCGGAATAATGGGCATCTTTTATGTGCTACAAGCGTTCTTTCCGAACATCTGCAAAAGAACTATCTGGATACAAACTGACGGCTCGATGACTATGTTCTATATGAATAACCAGGGGGGTATAAGGCCCCCTGCCCTATGTTATCTAGCTTTATCAGTCTGTGAATAGGCTCTTGCATGCGACGTACTGCTAACAGTTCATCTTGCTGCTAAGAACAGTTCATCTTGCATGTGTTCTGAACGAGGAAACTGATCTCCTCAGGCTAAACCAAGTCATTCACGATTGGGAAATCAAGCCCATGGCTCTGCATCCCATCTCCCGAGTGTGGGGTCTTCGCTACACCTCTCAGGGCAGCACTGGCGCTAGCCTCCTAGGAAATGTGCTAAACATTCCCTGGATGGGGGAGTTCCCTTATGCCTTCCTGCTGATCCTCCGAAGTATTGGCCAGTCTGAAGGAAGCCGCAAACTGCATGATACTGCGAGTGTCGCAGTACAGGGCAGGTTTTCGTTTTCAGAACTAGTGAGGCTGATGGGGCAAGGTCCTATTCCTCTTCCACAGTGGTTCAACATCCTGACTCAAGAACAAGGGCAACATCCTTCATCCATGCCCTCAATTGCTCAGTCTAGCAGTCTGATTCCTATGGGCTTCGCTCTAGGTCATTTGTCTGTCCAGAGAGAAAATGAAAATCATTCAGGCAGCCAGGAAGCAGCTATCACTGAGCCTTGGAAAAAGGTATCAACCCCCTCTCCCAGTGGCTTGGATGGTGGCTTTAATGACGTGCTGTCCTTCTCGCACCTGATGTCATCGAGCACCCCTATCACACCTAATTGGTGGCCATTGCAGCCTACTGGTTTGTGGACGAGTTGTCCTTTTCCACTGCAACGTCAGTGGTACACAATCATCTGTAGGACCTTCTGCGGCTGCTCCCGCCTGTCAAGGGCTAGCCTTTTCTGGGGTCGGAACATCATTTTATCAGCATTAACCTACAAACCCTATGAACACTTTGAGCAGCCAACGCATTCCACAGAACTCAAGTTCATCTCCTGGAAGGTGCCCCCATTGGTCGCCCGCTCATCCGCTAGACGAGTTAGCGAGATACGAGCATTTTTGACCTCAGAACCTCACACGTTCTTTCATAGAGATCAGGTCGTGCTGCACATGCACCCGGCCTTCCTATCAAAAGTCATTTCTTCGTTCTATATTCATGAATGCGCGATGCTCCTGTCGACGTTGCTCCTTCTATATTAAGGAGGAGGTAGTCCTGTTGACGTTCTCTCCTGAACCCCAGTCCTCCACGGCCAGCTCACCTTCACAGGACCGAACACATCAAAAAAATCTACTCCGTCCTCTTCGGGGGACACAACCCAGACAGTCCAGCATCGAAAGCCATTATAGTTTTATGGTTTGGCTCTGCGTTTAACTATTCAGATTCTTTTCAGAATCTGACTCCACCTAAGGGTATGCATGCTCACAAAGTGAGGGCAAAAGCCACTGCGGTAGCGTTTCAGACTCGCGTCCCGTGGGATGTCATTAGTAGGGCTGCCACGTGGTCCATGCCGTCAGCCTTTTGCAGGCTCTATTTTTTGTGTACCAGTTCCATTGCTGACGCCAGTTTGGCTAGGCAGTCTTGAGAAACTTGTTTGCTCCTAGTTGGACTACCTCCTCCCGTGTATTTGTCTTGCTATGAAATCTCATCAGTATGGAGGAAAGGGAACGGGACGTAGGAGTAAGAAAGTTACTTACTGTAGTGACTAATGTACATTTTTGGTTTGGGGTCTGAAGAGTGGGAGCCAGCTCAGGAGGTTAGCTCGGGTAGAGGGATCAATGGCAGTATAGAGAGAGGGGACTAGGTAAAAGAAGGGGAAGATTGAGTAAAGGCGGAATAGGGCAGTTATGCTGTCCCAGTTCATCTGGTTTAAGATGGATTTTCAGAACCTGCCCTGTGGACAGATTCAAAAGTGCTGCACTATTCTGGTGAACAGGGAAAGGTACTAATGTATAGCCAAACCTATCTGAGTGGTGTGACTGAGCAGCAGGTTTTAGACTTGGAGTGTAGAAGCGCTGAACGCTTAAGTTAAGCACACAAAGAGCACTCTTAATAATGCAAGTAAGGCACCATGTATAACAATTGCATTAAACTCTTAGCATTTTGAAACCACAGGTAAGTAACACACTAATAAGCATACACTATTATGTACACATTCACTTTTGGGAATCTCTGGCTACTTTTGAAAAGTGATATCGACATGAAACACTTAAGCTTTTGTAAAGGATTTCAATCAGGCGACACGCACTCTGCGGTCTCTGCCTAGTATGTAGCGCCCAACTGAGGTGCTTTTCTCCTTATTTATGTGGATTCAATTTTGGGATGGTACACCACTCATATCACACCCCCTTTTCAAATACCCCGGGTCACAATGGACCATGAACCAGGCTGGTTGGTCAAATGCAATATTTATTTATTTATTTAAAATTCAAAAGAAATCAAACACTTTTAAGATATGGCAGCAATCACCAATGGAGTGACAGTTACACATGATAATGTGAGAAATGCACTGGGCTTGACTTTTTAGTGGAGTACATACACAGCACAGCAGAATAAGAGCACCTTTAATTTAGGACAGATAGCACTCAAGTTAGGATTTCCCCCTGCAAAGATCCCTCAACCCACGAAAGATCAATTCCAAATGGATATAAGGAATAAGAAGCTGAAAATGCAATCCAAATCCGACCTTCAAACTACAAATAAGAGTGAAAAACGTATTTGGAAACCTTGCAATGTGAAAAAGGGCACTGGGAGATGGATGAATAGAATAATGAATGTGTGCAAAAACCTTGAAACAAATACAGTTCTTCACTAAAGCAACCATTTAAAGGTATTCACAATCACAAGCAATGGATTAGCAAGAGCATACAGTTCGAAAAATTAGTGGAAGATTTAAAGCAGTTTGCAATCAAAATGAAACGTTGGAAACTTTGCAAATATTTCAGTTTTCCGTGTAAATTTACTAAAACGGTTTCTTTGAAAAACGGGTAAATCACAATGCGGTTCTTTGGTTGGGGGATAGCTATAGATCACAGGTACACTATGGAGTTGAAAGTAAGTCTCTAGCTGGTAAATTGAATGAGTTATGCAAGATCTAAGAAGGTGCACTTTGAGTAACTGAGGCACAAAAAAAGGAAAGGAAATCAGTTTGTGAGAAGAACAGTTTTACTCTACACTAGAGTATTCAGGCTAGGCCACCAAAGAGGGACACAGTAAGCTCCAGGGTTGATTCGCAAGTTCAACCCCCTTGCCCCAGCGCCCACCCTGGCGGAACCAGTACGATCACTCGAAATAGGGTTAATTGCTTAGGATTTCACAAGACATAATTACTCAAGAGATGGCGCTAGTACTAGAAATCAAGGGCAGGGTTGCAAAAATGATTGTGACAGTTTGAACAAGGTATCAGGATAAGGATAGGGCGACTTAGATATTGGGATGAGGGCAAGACAAGATATGCAATGGGTTTAGATGGGGTGGCAATTGATACTCACAGTCCACTTTTTAGTTTTTGGATTTTGGACAGACAATGGTTCTGGTCACTACACCAAAGGGCGCCTGGCACACAGGTGGGCAGTTCTGGTTACAGGGTAGCATTTCTGGTCACTGGATACTACTACAGGTTAGCTGGATTGCAGGATTGCAGCAGCATGCAGTGAGTGGCAGCAAGCCAGGCTGGATCAGGATGCCAACAGTACCACAGTTTTCCCCTTGTTAATGGGACATTTAGTTTTTAAATATTGTAGGCCTTGCTGGGAATGGGATCAGCACTGCTTGGGTGCTGCAGTGGGCCCTGGAGCAGCAGTGCTTGGCCTTGTAGTGGAGTCTGGATCTGGACGATGACGTGCACAGGAACGCAGCGGTCCTTATTTATAATGCCTAATGACTTCATCAAAGTATAGGCTGGGCAGGGTTAACTAAGCACGCCCCTAAACTACTTGAATTGGACAGGGGTGCTAATCTCCACCTTGCTGTCAACTGATTAGATTTCCAAGGGAATGATGTCAGATTTATGAGGTGAGTTTTACCATGTCCAAAAACTCACACATTTACTTTACTTAACATCCGATTTTGCCAAAAACATACATTTACACCATTGCATTCTCTTGGCAAATTATATACACAGTTTACATATGTTGTGCAGCACATATCCATCCGATCCTCCAGTCTGTGGGACTTTGTTTCGGCCTTCTGATACATTTTGGTAATTTTAAACATGAAAGATTCGGCCCAAAATTCCCTTACTTTATACACAGATGCGCGTTCTCCCAAGGGATGTATGTACAGAAATGTATGTTTGCAATATTGACACTTTTCTATTTATCCTGAATACTTTATTTGTGCCTTCTTTTAGAGACATGATAGGACTCACTGACACCTTGGGGACAGAAAGGGCACTTTTAAACTGCAATATTATTACAATTTTTCAAAGTCTTGCTTGCATAGATAGGAGTCTTTAAAGATTATTCCTGAAATAGTCTTTGTGACCAAATGGCAGTCTTTGTTCCTGGGTCCATTTTATTTTCTGTCCTTCACTGCTGCCAACTGACATTTCCTTTAGAGCATGGTGGGGGTTTCTCCCTTCTGAAGTTATATTGCCCCTTCACATTTCCGACTTCCTACCCTGGAAGCTTCAATGTTTGGGTCTCAGCAGAGACAAAAGTCTGTTCAACCCTGTGATTATCAAGGGGTTGTCAGTATCGGCTGAGAGAGCCCTCCTTTTGGTGCCACCCCTCCAAGCAGAAAACCTGTTCTTCAACTTGCAGCTCCAGCCACCATATTTTTGACCTTTTAATTTCTGATCTTAGATCCAGAATTAAAGCAAGCCGGTTGCATCAAATAACCCATGTTATATAGTCTCCCCAGCAACAAACCCCTTCATATCGCTATAGACTGGAAGGCTTTCATTCACCAGTGTACTGTTCCAAAACACAGGCATTTGTTTTTCTTTAATTTGCAATAGCCAATTTCTTTACACGTGGTGCAGCTGGCCTTTCCTTCTTGAATACAACTTTTCATCTCCAGCAGCTTGACACACTGTCTAGCAGCTATAGTTCTCTTGAAGGCTGGAGTTGGTCTGCAGCACAGATACATTGACACAGATATGGCTCAGCTAGATTCTCTCTGAACAGCTGAATTTTGGATACTTTTGCACTGAAAATTAACGCGTTTCCGTGTAACTAAAAGTAAAGTTCCTGGTTGATTTGTTTTTAGAGTTGGTTTGACTGGGCTTGTCAATTCAGAATCATGCCTGGTTTTGCTGAGGCACAGTGAAACACACAGGGCTTGGTAGGGCTTTTTAATCACAGTGGCTTTAAGGAACAGAGGGAATTATCATCAAAGCCACATTTTTTTTTAAGGTGAAAAGGGGTTTCTTTTCAATGGATATTTTGGCTTTTTGCAGCAAAGCTATGCTGGTTTTTCCACTTTCTTCCTTTTGTTTATGTCGGAACACACTGGCAATCTCCTTCAATGTGTCCCCTGGTTCCATCCTGCCCGATGTGTGCTTGGCAGGATGGTGCATCCATTTTTGTTGTTGTTGCTAAACACAGTTTTGAGGCTTAGTGATGTGGGGCAATGCCCGTTGAGTGCGTCAATATATCCCACACATTGCAAAGCAAGTGTAGAAAGAATAAGATGAGTAATGACCAAATTAGAGAACTAATTTGTAAGAAAACAAGGACTTAAAATACCATACACACCCTTATAAATAAGGGACTACACTTTAAAAGTTTACCCCTTGCTTGAAAAGATGTGGCCTAAAAGTCTCAATATAACTCCTTTCAGAAGGCTATGGTCTTTTAAGGAGTATACACAAGTGGTGGCAAAGCCAAGAAGCAGTCATATAAGTGTTTCAAAGTTGAAGGATAATAAGAGTAAGTTCTTGAGAGAATCTTTCCCAATCCAACCACCTTTGGGGAAGCGATGGGAGGATCTTTGGCCAGAACTTTACTGATTACAGTCAGACAAGGGAGAGGTAAACCAACAACTTTACACCCCTTAGGCCCTGTGGAGGTAGGAGGTATTGTAACAGGCATGTTTACTTGCACTTGCCCCCTGTACTCGGATTCATTTAGGAACACTTCAGAGGCTCTGAAATTTCTGGGCCACTGTGCCCTCTTACGTCCCGTCCCCTTTCCTCCATACTGCATGGGCATCCTTTCCAAGTTTTCACCAGAAAAAACCTTCTCCTTTAAGTTGAGGTGCACGGGGGTGCGGCCCAGGGAGCATGCGCTGCCCTGACTCTGCCTTCCGGCGCCACACCTCAGTCCCCTTTTCGTATCAACGGGAACAGGCCGAATTTACCAGCGTTCATGGCTTTGGCCATGTAAATCCATTAGCGGATACTTCTTCTTTGACTTTTGTCTTTTTATCATTCAAGTACTTGATCCTCAGGAGTCACGCTCTCCCCAGCGCATGCTGACTTCCACAGGGTTCAGCAGGTGTCCATCCTGCAATGGGCTCTTCCCAACTTCAGAACCCCATGCCCTCTGCTTACGTTGCCTTGGCCCAGACAACGGTTGGCAAGCTTGTACAGAGTGTGGCTTGCTGTCATCGAAATCACTGATGAACAGACTAGCCAGGTGGAGGGAGCTCTTCCAGAAGTTGCCTCCAGAGGACCTCAAGAACTTTGTGAAACACTGAGCCAGGCCCAAGGTAGGGCCGCTATTTTCCATCGCACCCCGCAAAGGAGACTCCTTCCCAAGGACTCTCCCGCGCGGGAGGGACTGTTCAGGTCCTTGTACCAGCACATGCACCGAGGCTGCTGTAGCTACCGGCCTTTGAGCGGAGGGATCCTTGGATCCTCCCTGTGGCAATGTTGAGGCACCGGAAGGTTCTTGTACCGGATTATCATCCGGGGGGCTATGCCCTAGTACCGGCAATACGTCAGAGGGGGCGCCTAAACGCAGCTCTACCGACTCCCGGGTCGAGGGAGTCACATCTACCGGGTCTAGGGTCCACTCTGGCACACATTGATTCCTCTGGACGTGCCATCTGTATTGCCATGGACATGAGAAGGATGGCCTGGCTCCGGGCAACCAAGTTCAAGCCGGATGTCCAGGAACGTATTCTAGACCTGCCCTTCGAGGGCAGTGACCTCTTTGACTCCAGCACATACGAAGAGCTGGACAAGAAGAATAGCTCTCAGACGGCCAAGTCTTTATACTGACAAAGACCACGCCCAAAGCGTACTCCCAGTCTCAGCAACGCTTGGATAAGGGTCGCTCCCCTGGAGGCTTGCGCAGCTTCCAGGAACGGAGGTCTAGACAGCCAGAACGCTCCAAAAAGGAGGGGCAAGGGCTTTTTTCCAGTCCCCCTCCTCCGCCTCTGAGGGGAAGAAGTCGTGACAGACCCATTCGGGTCCACGTGTCGCCAGTGGGTGGCAGGCTTGATCTTAACGCACACTTTTGGCGACAGAACTTTGCGGACCTCTGGATCCTGTCAGTAGTATGCTCGTGGTACCGTCTACCTATTCCTGCCTCCCCTCCCTCCTCTTCCGCAAGTTGGGACAGCAACTCTTTTGGCAGAGATTCAGTCGCTCGTCCTGAGCCAGGCTGTGGAGGAAGTCCCAGCCTCCCAGTGAGGATCGGGCTTCTACTCCAGGATCTTCGCCATTCAGAAAAAGAACCAGGCGGGCCTGAGAGTTGTACTGGACCTTTCTACCGTCAACCTCTCCTTACCTCTCCAGAGGTTCAAGATGGTGACGCCAGCTTTTATTGCGAAGACATTATGCAGGAGAGACTGGATTTGCTCCCTGGATCTGAAAGACACCCATCTGCACGTCCCGATCTGGCAACCCCATAATTCTTTCCTCCGGTTCAGGATCATGGGCTGCCATTGGCAGTACAAGGTCCTCCCTTTTGGCCTCAACTCGGCCCCCAGGGTATTTACCAGACTCATGAACGCGGTGGCAGCCCTCCTCCGGGCTCAGGCCTCCATATATACCCCTACCTAGACGACTGGCTCGTCAGGGCTACATCTCAAGAAGCAGTTCACCACTGATCCCATGCACTGATGAACACGCTACACAACCTGGTCTTTTCGCTCAATCTCAAGAAGTCACAACTGCAACCCACGCAGTCGTTGACCTTCCTGGGCCTCATCTGGGACACGTGCTCCGAGAAGGTCTTCCCATCGGAGGACAAGATCACAGCCATCAGGAGGGACACGTTCCACTTTCTCAGCCGAGGTGCTACTTCGGCTTGGTGGTACCAGCATCTACTGGGCCTGTTTGCAGCGGTACTGTTGGCCGTCCCCCACACAAGACTCAGGATGAGGAGGATCCAACTCCACTTTGCAGTGTCGTGGACCAGGAGAGGGGCTCTCAGGCCGAGATTATCCAGATCCCCATATCTCTCCACCGAGACCTCACATGGTGGTCCAGGGACAGCAACCTGCGGACGGGCAAGCACTTCAGGACCCCCGTCCCACAGGTGACGATTACCACAGACTCCTCCCTAGAGGCCTGGGGTGCCACCCTGGAGGACATCTCGGTCCACGGCACGTGGACACGTCAAGAACACAAATACCACAATTGGCTGGAACTGAAAGCCATTTGGTTAGCGCTCAGAGCCTTCCTCCCACGTCTCAAGGGAAGGGTTGTCCTCATCCAGACAGACAACTCGACCAGTATTTAGTACATCAACAAGCAAGGGGGGGGACCAGGTCCCCCTGCCTGTGCAGACTGGCAATCAACATGTGCGAATGGGCCTTGCAGAACGAGATTTTCGTCACGGCAGTCCACCTTCCGGGGGAATCCAACCAGGATGCGGACAGGCTCAGCAGGTTGGGAGCAGACAACTACGATTGGCAGCTGAACAGCACAGGAGATCTTCCACAGATGGGGCCTCCCCAGGTGGATCTCTTTGCCACCAGGCGCAACAAGAAGTGCTCCCAGTTCGCTACCTGGCAGGGGCAGGACCTAGGCTCCCTGGGCGACGCCTTATGGATCCAGTGGAACGGCATGTCCGCATACGCCTTCCCGCCCACTCCACTGATTCAGAGTGATTTGCAAGCTCAAGGATTCTCACCAAATCAACGTCATTCTGATAGCTGCGTGGTGGCCAGCCAGGCCATGGTTCTCGGAGCGGCTCAGCCTCTCGGAGGTCCCTCCAATCCACCTCCCGACGGGCCCAGCACATCTGACACAGCAGGGGGGCAAGGTCGTCCGACCCGCCCCTCAGAAGCTGGCCCTCACAGCGTGGGTCCTGAGCAAGTGACGCTCGCCCACCTCAACCTATCCCAAGACAATCTGGAAATCGTACAGGGGGCTAGGAGCAAGGCTACCAGAGCCCAGTATAAAAGTAAATGGACCAGGTTCTGTCACTGGGCACACTCCAAGGATATTGACCCGCTGGATTGTTCATTGGATGGTGTGCTGTCATTTTCAGTGCACCTCGCCAACTCTGGCGTGCAGGTGGACACCTGTCACACATACCTCTCAGCCATTGGGTCCTACAGGAATACGGAGGAAGGGGGAGACATTTGGCCAGACTCGCTAGACTCTACCCGCCCATCAGGAAGCCAGACCCCGTGTGGGATTTGAACCTAGTCTTGGGCTCCCTCGCACACAAGCCATTGGAGCCTATGGCGTCCGTGGACATCAGACTGGTCACCATCAAGACGGCCCTGCTAGTCGGCCTCACCTCGACACGCAGGGTCAGCGAGATCCAGGCCCTAGTCGCCTCAGAGCCATACACTACTTTCACAAGGATAAGGTGGTCCTGCGTACCCATCCGGCATTTCTACCTAAAGTGCCATCTGCCTTTCCCTTAAACGAGGAGATCGTCCTTCCTACATTCTTTGCAGACCCGAAGGACGAGCCTCAGAGAGTTCTGCACTGCCTAGATGTCAGGTGTGCCCTTAAATTCTACCTAAACAGGAACAAGGGCTTCTGCAAGTCAAATGCCCTATTCATCACTTTTGGAGGCACCAGGCCAGGCTATCAGGCCACCAAAGCCTCCATTTCCCTCTGGATGGTCTCGGCCATCAAGGAGGCGTACAAGGGCCAGCATAGACACCTTCTGGCGAACATGCATGCCCACGCGGTCAGGGCCCAGGTAATGGCCATCGCCTTTCAGCGCCATGTCCCCTGGCAGGTCATAAGCACGGCGGCCACATGGGCCACTCCATTGGCTTTCTGCAAGCATTACTGTTTGGATGCCGGCTCCAGGCCAGATGCGGCTTTCGGACAGGCGGTTCTCAGGAACCTGTTTGCTTAAGGAGTGTCTCCTCTCCACCCTCGGGCTACATTCAGTTGTAATCACCCATTATAAGTTACCGTAATGACTAACGTACTCTTAGTCCATAGTCCCCTTTCCTCCATACGTCCCACCATCCTCCCCCCTAATAATCTGGTGTCATTAGGCAATGGTAAATCTATTGTCGACGCATCTTTGGGGACTGAGGTGTGGCGCCGGAGGCCGGAGCCAGGGCAGCACATGCTCCCATGGCCGTGCCTCTAAATTTAGAGGGGAAGATTTTTCTGGTGAAAAAAAAGTTTTGTCTCCTGTCCCTCGCGAGGGAAGCCCATGCATTATGGAGGAAAGGGGACTATGGACTAAGAGTACGTTAGTCACTACTCTGATAACTTACAATTTTTTCTGGTTCTATAGGCCAGGCTGCGGATGAGATCCCTGCAGTGGGCCCTCAAGATGTAGTGGACCCAGTTCTCTGGCAAGATGTTGGAACCCATTCAGATTCCACTCTCGGCCACCCACGATCTTCTCTGGTGGGCCAATGAAGGGAACCTGATGAGGGGGGGAACAGTTTTGGCAACCATGGCTGGAGGTGACGGTAGTGACTGATGCTTCCCTCACAAGATGGGGCGCTTATGCCAACGATTTGACAGGCAGCGGTCGTTGGTCTCCATCGGAGTCCAAAGTCCACATCAATCTGTTAGAGCTGAGAACCATCAGGCTAGCTCTGAAGGCTTTTCTGCCTTCTGTACAGAGGAAGAGTGTCCTGATCATGACGGACAACATAGTGGCCATGCATTACCTCAACTAAAAAGGAGGCGGGGGTAGGGTCACTCCCGTTGTGCAGAGAGGCAATGCAGCTCTGGTTCTGAGCCATCCAGCAGGACATTTCGATCTCAGCATTTCATCTGGCCGGAGACAAAAATGCGGCGGCAGACGCTCTGAGCAGGCAGAGCACGATCTCTCATGAGTGGGAGGTGGCTCAGGAAGTCCTTCAGGAGATCTTCGCCCTTTGGGGAACCCCGCAAGTGGATCTCTTAGCCACCAGTGTCAACCGGAACTGCGAGAGATTCTGCTCAAGGGAATTTCCTCGAAGAGGAGCCTTAGTAGACGCGTTCGTGGTGGATTGGTCATTCCCACTGTTGTACGCGTTTCCTCCAGTCCCTGTTATTCCTCAAGGGTTGCAGAGGTTTTCGGAGGTTCGGCTCCCACATGATCCTCATTGCTCCAGATTGGGCCAGGAGAGAGTTGTACCTGGACCTTCTAGAAATATCCATCTGCCCTCCACGCTGTCTCCCCTACAAAGAGGATCTGTTCTCTGTGGCGCGCGTGAGGTGGGGGGTGGGACGGGTGGGTCTGTCAGGTTCTCCATCCAGAGGTCAAGACTCAATCTTCACGCTTGGTATCTGAAAGGTTGAGGTATAAGGATTGGGACCTCCCGGATGATGTGATGGTGTTGCTTTCGGCCAGACGGCCTGCAACTAAATCCCTGTACCGTTGCCCTAAGTTCTGCGACTGGTCCTGCGATCACAATGTTGATCCTTTTCAGTGCTCCATTCCTATGGTTTTGTCTTTCTTCCTTTCTTTGGCCCACAGGGGCCTCCAGGTGGGTACCATTAAAGGTTACCTGGCAGGCTGTCTATCTTAAAGCGCTCATCCGAAGAGTGTTCTTACTTTAAGATTCCTTTGATTTCTCAGTTTCTTAAACGACTGACTAATGTATTCCCGCTGTCCCCTTTCCAGGTGCCGGTTTGGGATTTGAATTTGGTTTTGAAATTTCTCATGGGTGCTCCGTTTGAACCTTTGCACTCCTGTCCTTTGAGATTACTGTCCTTCAAGACTGTGTTCTTGGTTGCGGTTACTTCCACTCGCAGAGTGAGTGAATTGCAGGCACTTTCATCTAAGCCACCGTTTACTGTGTTTCACAAGGACAGGGTTGTTCTGCGGGTACATCCCTCTTTTCTACCCAAGTTATTATCCGAATATCATTTGAGTCAGAAGGTGGTTCTTCCATCTTTCTACCCTCCTCCTCATCCTAGTAAGGAAGAGGTGCAGCTCCATCGGTTGGATCATAGGAGAGCTCTGAGCTTTTACATTTGTAGGATGTCCAGGGTCAGAGTGGACAATCAACTCTTTGTAGGATATGCTGGACACCGTTTGGGCAAGCCTGTTGCCAGAAAGACCTGGTGGATTATCCTCACTATTACGGAGTGTTACCGATTGGTGGGTAAGGACCCTCCTGAAGGGTTTGTAGCTCATTCCATTAGGGGGGTGGCTACTTCCACAGCTCTGCAGTGGGGGGTTCCTATTAGGAACATTTGTGATGCAGCCACATGGGCTTCAATCCACACCTTTGTTAAGCATTACTCCCTGGATACAATCCATGGTCAGGATATGGCCTTTGGTAAGGCGGTTCTTTATTCCGCAATCTGATTGGATACTCTAAATTCTTTTCCCTCCTCCATTTACTGGTACTGCTTTGGGAGTCTGTCAAAGATGTGGAATACGTTGGAGGACACAATCCATTTGAAGAACAAGTTACTTACCAACTGGTAACGTTCTTTTGACTGGATGTTCCTCCAACGTATTCCTCGTCGCCCTCCCATCCTGCCCCTCAGGAGAATTTCCTATTTGATTGCAGCTTCCGTTTCCGCAAGGCTAAGTGCAGTCAAGCAGGCATGAGACTGGTGCCACACGTTCTGAGGGAAAAAACTTAAACTGAGGCTACGGGCGTCGTGCGTCCTATTTATAACATCCTGTGACGTCGCCCTCGACGAAGGCCTTCGAGGACAGTGACTCGACGCAGGGCGCCCTCTGCCGAAAAAGTTTCCGAAGTGCACAGCTGCGGACATTACATGTCAAAGATGTGGAATACGTTGGAGGAACATCCTGTCGAAAGAACGTAACCAGTTGGTAAGTAACTTGTTCTACTGTATAAACAGCATGAGTGCGCAATAACTGATAATACGATAACCTTTTCTTTTCCCTATCTAACGTTGCTACAAATGTAACTGTAAACAAACACAAAAGTGAAAGTGCCCTTTGAAGTGTATTATCAAGTATTCCGAAGTGTTCTGGTATGAACTTCTGAAGTATTTAAAGTGATTCTGGTGTAAATATAATAAATATACACTGTTGATATAACTGGTAGTGCTTCTGTGTTGTACCTGTCAAGCTAAGATTCAGTGTACTTACCTACAGCTCACATCTTTCTCTTAAGGAAAGCCTGACTACTCTGCCCCTCTACCATGGTGCTGAGCTAGTACAGACTGATGCAAAGAGTTTGGTATCTACAAACCACTGGGATAGCTTACTAAAGTCTTACTAGCCAGGGGACTTTAGGAAAACTCCCCTAACAACGCTCTCAAGGCTCATTCAACCAGTAACCTGGCTGCCACTTCTGCCTTGACTTGACATATGTCAAGTGGTGCGTGGGCTTTGCTGCAATTGCATTACTGCCTGTATTCCCTGTTGGGTCAAGAGGCTCACTTTGCGTTGGCCCAGCTGTCCTCCAGAGGTTTCTGTTTAAGGTGCCGTCTTCATACTCGCCTCCATCCTTTTGTTCTTCGTACTTCTATGGGAGTCTTCTCATAGAGGGATTTGTGGGAGGGGGGAAGTCCCTTACAAAAACAAATTGCCTGCCTCTCTGTTATGTTTTTTCTGATGAAGTTCCTCCCACTCCCATGGATTCTCATCAACATCTCACCCTACCCCTCTGTTCTGCAGTCCCTTGTTCAGATGGATTTCTAGAATCGGGCCTAGTGGACAGATTTCTGAAAGGCCACCCTCGTTATAGTGAACAGGGAACTCTGAGAGGTTGCCAAAACCCAATCAAGGTAAAAGTGGAGAGCAGTCAAGGCTATTCTCAGGAGAGTGAGAGTGAGAGTGGGGTCAGGTATCTACAATGAGTCCACACAGTGGAGCACACAATTCAATTTAGACCAGAATGTATAAAAATAAACATATATACATTCACCATAGGTTCTTAAAATGCATTCATATTTCAAACACTACAAGCGGTAAGTAAATGAATGCAGTAAAGAGGATTTTCCTTAACTTCAGCAATCCAATCCTTAGGAAGAATGGGGCCTAGTGCCCAAAAGTCACAGGAGCCAGACTGCTTCTCCCCAGAATATATCTGTAGCAGTTAAATTGGTTCTATGTCTTTATCTCGAATATTAAAGGCAGCACCCAAAAAAACGATTGTTTTTCGGTAAAATTTTGGGTGGCATTTAATATTCGAAACACTTATTACCTCTCCCTCCGCCCTTTGGAATCGAGTGTTTCACCCCCGAAACCCACCTTCAACCTATCCCTGCCTCATACTCATACTCATATACACCTTTTCCCCAGCATCCCCTTACATACCTACATACCAAAACATTCTCACACACACACACCCCGAATCCCTCCCTCCCCCCCTGCCAATCTGGATCTGACTTTCGGCCCCTGTGCACACTCGTGTGCAGCAGGGGCATGCCGGTTTCAATATAGAAAGACTGCTTTGAGTGTTCTCAGAGCGGTCTTCGTAAATCATTTATTTTTTTAAAGTTCTTTTGAACTATAACAGTTAAGTTACTTGTGTTGGTGATTTTTCAAAAGAAGAGATGCAGCAAAGTTACTGGTAGGTAAAATGTTTTCAACCACAAGGCAGTGAAATGGAATGGTAGGCTACAAATAGACTTGGTTCTCAATGTTATCCTATGGAGGACAGTGGGGAGACACATGGTTTGCTTTTACTTAGCCACTGACTCTGATTTTCCCAGAAAATGAGTAGGGGTAGATGGAGGTTGTATTCCCTGCCGTTGGTTCCGGTGAGGGGTACGAAGGAGCTGCAGGGGCAAGGATTCTTCCATTGGGTCCATATGCAATTTGCAACCCCTGCTGATGAAGAATTGCAAGATTCACCAATGCAGGCCTCTTCAGGACCCATCAGAGGACTGAGTAATGTGAGTTCCAGTGACGGCTATGGCACATAGACGATGACGGGCGTTCTTCCAGTTGCGGTTGAATTGAAGAATGTTTTCCAGGTCGGCATCCATTGAGGCAGGGAAGGAGACTTGTACCACAAGCTGGCAACCACGAAATGCGGAACGACAACGTTTCGGGTGAGGAAGTCCATGAGAAAGCTTGTCAGTCCACCGGGTGGTCCAGAGACACTTCCGAAGGCTCAGGAAGGCTGGATCCTCAAACGTATTGAGACTGGTTGGTCTCACCAGTCCAAAAGTTGAAGCACCGCACAGGGCCTTCACAGGTCCGGTCGACCAACATGGCTTCACCTGGCCAGATGCAGGAAGTAATGTCACAAATCTTCTTCGGATCTTCAGTTGGATGTTTGTCTTTGAAGGATTTTTCACTCTAATGTTGATATGAAGAAATGGCTGCATGAGTCCTGTTCTTATCCAAAATCCATCCTGGAAGCCAGTCTAAGCCGATCAGTGGTAAGGATCTGCACTTTTCAAACAGCCAGTAGTTGTCCAATCCAGGACAACTATTGGTTTCACTCATGCCCCACACCTAGACTCACTGACACCATGGATGTGGGCTGGGGCTAGACAGTCCCTTCCTCTTCTTGGTCCACACACAGTCATCACTAACCACACGGAAACGCCAGCTTTCCCAGGCAAGTGCATGATCTTATATGGGATTTCCTGACCTGGCAATCAGGAAGATGGCCAAACTACAATATGGCCAAGGAACAAGCAAACATCTCATGGCAAGGCCATTTTAGAGCACTTGCCACGTTTAGTAGCAATATGCAGTAAACGTGAATGTTGACATTTGAAATAACGCAAACATTGTAAAAATAGATCTGCTGCCACCAGCTTATCTTTGGACAAATATAAAAGTGACTAAAAAGCCCAAGTGTAAAAAGCTAGGGTGATAAAACATGATCTCCATTGCACTGCATTTTAAGATGCTGTGTGTAATGTTAAAAAGTTCAAAAAAGGTAAAAAGAGAAACATAGCTTTCCAGTACTGATAGTCTAATGGACTGATCAGTTTGCCTATAATTGAGCCAATGGCAGGGGAAGTGAAGCTGAAGGCTTTGCTTCGCCTCAAAAAGTCAGAACAGGTTTAAAAGCAAAGCAAAAAAAGGGGGGGTCCATAGAACTATGGTTGGAAATTTGCCAAAAGAGAAATCTTTCCTAACATCCCTCAGCCCTGAGTGTTAAGGAAGAAGGCAGAACATTATGGTCATTGGGTACAGCTGCTCCCTAAATGCTTGCCCCAACTTCTTGTTCAGCATTGGGCACGTATCAGCACTGAGCAGAGTTATGCTGCGCCTCCCGAGTGATGACAAATGTCCCAAGTCAGCTGGTACTAGAAATAGAGTATCAAAGATGAGGAATCTGTGGGAGGAACGTCCATCGGAAAGAACATTACCGAGAGGCAAGTAATTTGTTCTTCTAAATAAATGTGAACCGGAATCCCACCCATGCCATGTGATATATTGGGTTTATGAATAAAAGTAATGTATCCTAAACTGGGGTTAGAAGTAAGTAACTTGTCCTTATGCATCTCTTTTTATTTGATAACAGGTGTGATGGCTGCCAGATGTTCCCCATCAACGGTCCCAGGTTCAAGTGCAGGAGCTGTGATGATTTTGATTACTGTGAAGCGTGTTTTAAATCAAGGAAGCATAATGCCAGACATACCTTTGGCAGAATAAATGAACCAGGTAACTTTAAATGAACACTAGCATTGCTCTAGTTATTATTCCAAACTCAAAGATGTCCACGGACACAGCGCTTTGGCATAAAGCGCTCTATAAATAAATAAATCAATCAATATGGGATTTGACAATAGCAAAGGAATTACTTTATTTTGAATGGAAGCTGTATAGTGCATGGTTTCCTTTGTTTACATTCCATCATGGAGACTGAATTACTCTGCTTAGTTACAGTACTTTTAATTGTAAATGCCCCCATTTTCACTGTTTTAAGTGCCCTTACCACATACATCTGTTATGTAGCCTTTTATCACTTCAGTATTTGTAAAATTCGGCTATATCATTTATAGCTCGTAAATAGTTATTCAAAGCTTAGATGCTATTTGTTAAAGTGGATTTCCCAAATCAGCCCTTCAAGGAAAGATTGTGGGAGGCCACCTTATGTATGGTTAACAGGGAAGGCACTGAAAGGTTAGCCAAAACCCATTCAAGCCTTAGTCTCAGGAAAAGCTGGGGTGGTCTAGGACTACATTGAGTCCACACATAACAACACCACTAATTCAGGTTAGACAGTAAGTATATAAAAATACATTTATTTATCAGGCCTTTAGTCACACACCAAGTATATAAAAATTACAGGTAAGTATTGCCACCAATACCTTACAAGCATATACACTTTCACCATTAGGGGAATCAATTAGCATATTAATCAATTACCCGTGCAATACAGCAGAGTAGTCCGATGCAAGGAAAAATAGACCGGACAGCACAAGAACATGTCCCTCAATCTTAAATAAATCCAACCCTAACATGGTATCTGGCCTTGTGCCCAATAGTCACAAGTTCCAAAGTATAGTTTTTCAGATGATTCTGTTTCAAAAGGATGCAGGTGGCTGTGGTGGTGCTTTCAAAACATTTTGAAAGTTAGATAAGTATTTAGCAAAGTTCAGATAAGTTCTCGACTCAATCCTATTCACTAGGGTAGGCCTAGGAAAGGATCCTTAGCCCTGGTCCCAGCAGCACAGGTCAGAGTGAGTTAGGTTCAGTACTTTACTCCCAAGGTTAGCCTATGGAGCACGGCGGGGACAGAAAATGGTATTTTAACTTACCCATAACCCCCACCCCCCTCCCTTCCCCTCTGTCTCCCCGACTCAGATTTTTGCAGATACCACCTCAGGTCTTCTGGAATTTGTTGGGGACACAATCCTCTGCACTTGGTTGAGGAAGGCCCAGGGGTCGCAGGTAAGGATTTCATGTTCTCTGTCGCTAGTTGGTCGCGTTGCCCAGCAAATGTTTCTAGTCGGATTCCAGAAGAATACCCAAAATGAAGAAAGTGCGAAAAATCCTCGAATGTCCTCCCTTCTTCCCTAGGAGGGAGACCCTTCCCTTGAGGCCAGGGAGGTGAGGCTGCTACCCGATAGTCTCCCAGAGGGTGGTTCTCAGCAGGAGGATCTCATAAGGAGGTGCACCTCCCCTATGCGACTAGGGACTATCAGAGAGCGCGGTATCCCCGCAACTCACCTGACCTTAGCCCACCTTCCTAAAACCTTAACATCAACCCCTACCCTAACATATCCATGTGTTATTGTCACCCTACCATCTTGAGGAATACTAGGACAAGGAAGAGTATAGGCTCAGTAAGGGAAGAAATACCCATTTCCCTAGAAGGTACTGAGATGAGGAAGAATAGGAACTACCTTTGTGGAGACTCCTTATCCAGTATGGAGATGAAGAACTACTCCATAAACCGAGAACAGCAAGGCCAGTAGTGTGACCACGAGGAAGTCCGGAGACATGATGATCATCTCTGTGAACCACATTGAGCGGTCTAATGGTTATTAACTTCCTATTGGTCCAACCTTAGTTGAAATAGAAGAGGGAATTCAGGAAGTGTTGTTAAACCCTCCCTCGAAGAGCCAGGAACAGGGAAACTGTGCTACAAGAGAAGGGGTTGTGGACCGGTTTACCTACCGGTGGAGACTGGTAACCTTTGAGAGCTGACGAGGTGCGCAATCGTACCTGGAGAAACCCCAAGAGAAGTCCTCCCAGGAGGAAGTCGGAGATTTGAATGCTGGCAGCTTTACAGGAGACTGGATGCTGACAGTACCGAGAATGGGATGCTTACCCGCTAGTTCTGTTGCAGACAAACACCCGTGAGAGGCAGAAGTCTGAGCTCCCATCCAGCCAGGAAGCCTTGAGCATGTGGGGAAGCCAAGAGGCACAACTCAGAAGCTGTGAGTCAGTGCAGAGCCACTGCAAGCTGTGGAAGCAGGGAAGGGAAACCATGGAAGCCTAAAGCACCTGCGAACAACTGAAAAGCACTGGTAAGCGCTCCAGAGACGTCAAGGAGCCCGGGACAGTTGGCGGGACGGCTAAGAGAAGGGAGGATCATGAAATAGAGTCTGGAACCCTCCACCATATACCAAAGGCCTCCACACCAGTCCTCAAGTCACAGTACCTGGCAGGATAATCTACCAGGTTGACTGACCCACGAAGTAGAAGTAGTAATCAAGCAAGAAGATTGCATTTAAAGAAAAGGTCAGTTTGGCGTTTGAACCCACATAAAGGGAGCGACAAAGCAATCTTCATGCACACAGTACGTGGCAGGATAGTATACCAGGTTAAAACTTAGACTAAAAAAGGAGTAGTAGCAAAGCAGGGAGACCACAATTTAAGAAGGGTGAGACTGGGATTCGCACCCACATGAAGAGAGAGCTAAAACACTCTTCATAGTCACAGTACCTGGCAGGATAGTGTACCAGGTTGGCTGTGAAACCAAGGAGAAAACAGAGCATGGTTGACACTGCAATATACTGGGAAGAAACTAGGGGAAGGGGAACCCTCCTCCGTAGTAATTTGTATTGACAACATGAAGGATACTTTTTGGAACACTAGAAGAGGAGAAGACGCTCATTGGATATTCGGAGGGCACGAAAACCTGGAAGTAAGGTTGTCCTTCCTTTTGAAGTTTATTTGTTGCACTATTTTGTACTTTATTTTGCGAGCTGGAACAGAATTTTAAGACTAAGATCCCCTTTTCACATTAGTTGAAGTTCTTCGTATGAGGGCTGGAAATGGGCTTTTTGACACGACTGTGGACTTGTTTCTTTTGGACTACTCTGGCAGACTCCTTCGAATATTATTTCGAGGGACGGAAACCCCTCTTTGTATTTGGGTCAGGAAGGTATTTTTCCAGAGGGTTCTGTTGCATGGCTAGCCAAGATGGTGGACCGTGCTTCAGCTGAACAAATTGAGGCATTTGCTGGCAGGAATTGGTGGACTACACGGTATCGTTTTCCAAGACTTTGGTATAATTTCAGAGACCAGAGCCCGTGGTTTCGGCCTGCACAGAAACGGAGGGATGGCAAGGAAGCCCATCGGGGGAGCCCTGCACTGTCGCTCCCCGCGGAGCTGGAGCGAGGTGAGCCCGACCGGCAACAGAGCGGGACCGCTGCATCGGGGCTGGAGAGGCGACTAAGCTGGACCGCCCAGCTAGGCGATCAAATCGATGGTGCAGGCAGAATACGCCACAGCAGCGGTGAAATCTCCCTTGAGGGCACTGCGACACCGGCTGCAGTAAAGAAGTGCGGCCCGTGTAAAGACATTAATTACCCCTGCGGGCGACTTCAAACAAAGTAAGTGGCCCATTGCTTAAAAAAGTGGCCCGATACTCCAAAAGCTGCTGTATATGTGGGTGGTCCACTACTGGATATTGCACTGGTAATGCTCTCCTGAACCACTATGCGGACTTGCATTGATAGACCTCGGGCCTCCCGGGCTGGGCCACAACTTGATCATACTTCAGCCACCTAGCAGTTGCCACATACGCTGCACTCCTAAAGGTGAATAAACACTTCCTGGCCTGATAACCCCCCAAGGCAACATAACCTCTTGACATCCACTGGCTACTCTTGCAGCTGGCGCCATGAGGGCAAATTCGTTTGGGCCCCACACGTTGAAGCAAGAGTTCGAAGGGGTTTATTCATCTACAGGTGCGGCAGGTCTGGGCTCACCTGGACACCTGGGAGAGCACGAGCTGAGGAAATTGTGACAAAGGGGTCATGGAATAAGAAGGGAGGCACCATCTATAGTTTCACGAAACCCATCCCTAAACCTTTGGAGAAGGCGGAAGGAACGACCATATGCCCACTGGGGAGCCTCAAGCCTAGTCACCCATTGATCTACAGAGTGTAATATACTCCATGCAGGGTGGCTTTGCCGCCATAAATGATAAGCTAGACAGTATAACAGCAAATGTGTCCTCGATCCGAACCCAACTGGAAAAGGAAACCCAACGTATAACTAAGGCCGAACATCGTATCAGCAACACTGAGGACACAGTGGCATTGCTACAGGAGACGGTAACAGCTCTAACCAAAGATATGAGACACGTTAAGGCCAAATGTGAAGACCTAGAATCAAGATCATGTAGAAATAATGTGTGTATTGTTTGTGTCCCAGAGGACACACTCAAAGGCAATATGGAGAGGACAGTGGAAGAAATGCTGCGGTAACTGTTGGGGGATCCTGGGTGTTCTCCACTCTTTACAATTGAGCAGGCACACAGAGCATTGTCGGTGAAGACCAAGCCAGGTGATTATCCGAAACCATTAATTGTGCGCTTGATGAAATACTGTGAGTTGGCACTGCGTGCTGCCTGCAAGTAACAAGAGCTGAAAATGGGCTAGAATATTGTGCGCATTTTCCCAGACTGCACGGTAGCTGTACAACAAGAGAGGCGCACCTTTTTAGGCGTCAGAAAACTGCTCAGAGAACTCAACATCGCATATGCTGTGCTCTTCCCTGTGAGACTTTGCTTTCACCACCACAACAACAAAACTTACTTCTTCACACTCCTGGAAGAAGCAGTGACGTCGTTCATAGAAGCACAAATCCCATCACCATAAGGACGGGGAGCCACAGAGACTTGATGTATTAAATGGAAATTCCTGGCAACTCAAATCTGACGATGTGTCAATGGAATCGTAATGGTCGATGCCACGCAACAATTAAGCATAGCCCGTTACTGGGCAACTGTTTGGTTCCCCACTCACTGCGGTTACTGCCGTCCCCGATTCGAGTGCTATCATTGTGTAGGGTAGTTCTGTTGAAGTGATAGGGGGAGGGGATGAACATAGTCAGAGTTTGGGGGGCTATGAGGGTGGGTGGGGGACGTGATGGGTGAGGGCGTTGGGAGACAGTTATATAATTCACATGGTGAAGGGCATGAAGACCGACAGCGCATGGAAAGATACACTAGCAATTATGGGTATGGTAATAGATGCGGGATGGTGCATAATGGGAGAGTGGCTTGGCTATAAAAAGTGCTGAGCTGGAATGTTAGAAGCCTAGGTTCCCCGATAAAAACATGCAAGATCATCGCGTACGCAAACGGACTTGGCGCAAAGATTCTAGATCTCCAAGAAACTCATATGCTTAGCCATCTGTCCAGTCGAGTAGCTCTAGGATGGGGTGATCAGAGGTACTACACATCATACTGCTCTAGGGCACGTGGAGTGATAATATTGATACATCGCTCTCTTCTATTCAAGCACTATGAAACAGTAAGGGATGAACGGGCCGTTTGCTGTTTGTGCATGGTAACTTATGTGGGCATGAGGTTCTGTTGCTTAATGTGTATGGTCCTAATACCGATGACCCTGAATTTTATAATGATGCGTTTAACATGTGTGCGAAATATCCAACAGCTTTGGTATTATGTGGGGGAGACTTCAACACAATACTAGACCGAACCTTTACAACAGTTAGATCCCCTAACAATACAGCTTGCTCCATTTTGACACATATTGAAGACCTTGGGCTTGAGAATGCGTGGCGAGCTTTGAATACAACAAGCCAAGGGAACGCATTCTATTCCTCTGTGCATGATTTGCATTCTCGCATAGACATGTGGTTTGTTTCTCACACGCTGCTGAACTATGGTTTAAGTAGCCAGATACTCCCCCAAACTTTATCAGACCATTCACCGGTCCTATTAACCATACAACTGTCAGGACATATAGGGAGGAAAACACTGTGGTGTTTTAAACCAGCGGCCTTAGAGGACCAGGTATTCCAGGTAAATGGGAGGGACCACATTACGCAGTACTTTGATAGTAGTGATGGCTCAGTAACACTACATGCATCATTGTGGCACGAATTCAAGGCCTACATCAGGGGTGAGGCCATCTCAACTGAATATGGATTTTTTCAGTAAATCAGAAGGGAACTGAGACGATGTTAGAGATATCATGACTACAACAGGGATATGCCACTGACCCTTCCCCCCGAGATGAGGCTTGACATTAAGTAGCCCTTGACAAATACTGCGAAATAGCAGACGGGGAATAGAAGTAGTTTGATAGACCTGCTGCTGCCCGGTGGTATGGGGAGGTGGACAGACCGGGCCAACTGTTGGCACGCGTGGTCAGACCTCATGTATCATGGTTAACATGCATGTATGGTTCAGTGGAAATTTAGATAGAGGTGTGAATATGGTACTTCATGACTTCTGTGCCGCATTGTACTTACCGAAAGGTGAAACCGTGGCTTCAGCAATTGATGACTATCTGGGGAAGATGCCCACAGCACTCCTATTGTATGACTCTAGAGCGTCATTGGAGGAACCTGTAAGTATAGCTGAGGTTAAGAATGCTATTAAAGATCTTCCCAGCGGGAAAGCACTGGGATCAGACGAGCTTGGCGCAGAATTTTACAAAGAATTTGCGGAGGAACTCTCCCACCGCTTAATGCAAGTATGTTTGGAGGCCCAGGTGTCGGGGTCTTTAGCTGAATCAATGCGTGAGGCAATTATTCTGGTCCTCAAACCTGATAATGCCGCAAATTAATATGGGTCGTATAGGATGCTATTGTTAATAAACACTGATGCCAAAATGTTCACCAAAATTCTGGCAATGCGACTTACCCCTCGGATGCCGCACATGGTGGATTTACACCCGACAGATCGACAACACTAAATCTATGCGAAATGTACAATATTGCACAGGGACCACAAGATAACCAGGCGGTAGCGGTGGCCTAAGACATGCAGAATGCGTTTGATACTGTCTCCTGCCCATTCCTTTTTAGGGTATTGGGAAATTACGGATTTGGGCCTAATTTTATAAGATGGATACAGGTACTGTACTCACATCCATATATGAATGGTATTCTGTCTCCAATATTCAAGTTGAAAGGCTGCACCAGACAGGGTTGCCCATTGTCACCCTTACTTTTTGCCTTTTTGCTTTAATTATAGAACCATTGGCCGATTTAATACATACTCTGTTTGGGGGTGCCGGCATTCATATTGGCGGCCGGCATGGGCGTAGGACATGGGGAGGGTATGGGGGGGACAAATCCCCCCACAATCTTAAGTGGGGGGGATGCAATGGCATTTATCCCCCCCAGTTTGTGTGTCCTGGAGTCTGCTCTGCAAGCAGCATGTGGCATGTGCACTAATCCAGACTATGCACATACTGCTGGCAATTTAAACTGGCTAAAGGAAAACATCCTTTTGTGAGCCAGCGGGTGCTTGCCGTAATACCGCCCTCTACAAAATGCTGACTCAAATCCTGTGCTTAACTGAAGACCAGCGGTGCTCATCAAAGCTAAACAGGTAAATGTAGAACCGCAAAACGCATTAGAAATCAGACGCATGCAGTTGGCAGCAAATCACAAAAACCTTCTATGGAAGCAGTTCCCCTATGCACATACATCTACGGGAGACGCATCTGAAAGCCCAAAGCATTAACACATTACATTTGTCGTACAACAAACTGTCCACAGATTCCAAAACAATTGACAGTTAACACAAGTAATCCCATTGTTATAAAATTCACTACTATCCAACACTGAGAAAGTCTTGTAAAATTGCTACTTTTATCCACCTTGGTTTGTGTTTTTATCACCTACTGTAAATATACTCCTATCTCCATAAGCACAGCACCTCCTTCAAGGAGGCACCCGCCGAAACCTGACCCCTCTGATACTTTCCATATTTAAAGCTAAACATAGTGAAAAGTGCTCAATTAATTTTGACTGCGTTTGCGACGATACCTACAGGCTAAGAGAGTAGGGCTTTAGAATATCGGCAGACCGGAGCCTGACTTTACAGCCATGCGTGATGAACAGCACAATTTGCACTAACATACAATGTGGAGGAAAAAAGCCTGAGGCTGCACTGCCGGTGAACATGTCCATGTGCATGCACATTGGCTATAGATCCATGGACCGACAGCCCAGCATGCACACTAAACGTACCCTTAAATAAATTACCCGCCATCCCCAGCTCATGCTGCATGTATCATGCAAGACTCTAAGTCCGACACAAGTCCCAGCACAGTCCATAAACGCTGTGTTCTCCTCAGCAGCGCTCGTGGGGCACACATACCATAACTCGCAGGGGCTGCCGCGCCAGGTCACACATACCATAACTCACTGGGGCTGCTGCGCCTGGTCACCAGCAATCACCATGTTGCTTCCTGGGGAAGAAAAAGCATATATATGCTGCCTGAGGGCTTGAGCATGCCAGTATGCGCCCTGCTCCTGTGCACGGAAAATGCATCATCGTGCTTTATGATTGTGCACTTCCAACATATGTCAAGAGGAGGAAGGGGGCATTAATATTTATTAGCGCCCAGGCTATTATTTTGTTTTGGCACCTGACCTGCACCTTGTTAGTGAAACTTTGTGGATGTATGTGCTTGCAGACCATCATGAATAGCATACTGCCATCAGAGGGGAAGGGAGGCTGTGAAGCATAATAAATGGGCATAGAATTAAACGAACCTTTTCTGCTCTTGAATCAATAAAGACAAGGCATCAAAAAAAGATTATCGGAGAAGGCCTAAATAAATGTTCTTTTGTGGAACAGGCTCTGGCTGTTGACTTTGATATCATCCATCAATCAATCTCACCCATCCTAGTATGGACCCACAATGTCAGTCCTTAGACCATGAGGTTATCATTTTCTAGACTTAAAGAAATTAAAGTTGTGGAGATTTAATTTGACTAATCCTGTGTACTACCAACAGACCCCATGTTCCCCTTCTTCCATTCCTTCTTTTTAGAGAAGCTGGGCTTTGTAGTTCCACAGTTACATTATAGGTGTATGGGTCTCCAAATCCCAGCAGGCAAAGTGCTGGTGGTGGAAAAAAAATAACTACAACATGGTGCCAGGTGGCAGAGATTTTCCCACAAATCTGGTGACTTGGCATTTCTCAGACAATGTAACACATGTGCCATGTGTTCATCAACAGAAGCTATTTCACTCATCTATGTGCTAGGTAAGATCATTTGTGATCTACTTGTGGTAAAAAGAGGCATCTGCTGAGCACCCATGCAATCATTTATGCCAGCTAAAGTGAAGTGCCAGTTTGGCATCCCCTTGGAACCAGAGGGTGATTTTGGAGCCCGGATCCGTGTGGCGCTCTAGGTGGCCGCCGCGCCTAAAACAGCCATATTGTAGCAAGACCCAAGCAGCAATATGGACGAAAGGTTCTGCAACTCAAGGTTACCTTGGGTGGCATGTGCAAGCAGGGAGGTGGGGAGACAAGTGGGAAATTGAATAAATGAAGAGAGGATATTGGGGAGGAAGCAGAGATGCTCAGCTCACTCACATACCCAGCACAAACATGATTGTGTGTGAGCCTGCGAGGTACTGTGTTAAACGTATAGCGCGCAACACAGAGCCAGTCCAGAGCGCACCATCTCTTAGGAGGGAGAGGTGACCAGTACGGCGGGGACGTAAAGAATCATCTCAGGGTCTAAATAATGAAAGTAGTGCAGTGCTGGTCTGTCTGTAGCAAACTCCCCAAGGTGTCCCCTGCCCCCCCGCCCCAGATTTTGTGCGTCTCCTACACCCCTGGCGGACGGCCAGAGCTAATTATACAAATATTCCGACAATATTATGCTATACATAAGAGAACCAGAGCGCAACCTGCAATGTATATTAACCACTGGTGGAGTTTGGTAGACACTCTGGTTTAATCTAAATAGTGGCAAATCTGAGATATTTCCCTTAATTGACAGTACCCGAAAACCTGCAGACACATTGGGTCTCCGGTGGTCAACGCAGAATATCAGCTACTTGGGAATAGAGATTGTGTGTACTTCCCCGTTGACCAAAGCCCTGAACTATGATAGACATATTCAGAGACGTCTTTTAGGGAGGACAAAAGGGGCACTTGCCCCGGGCCCCCACCTTGGAGGGGGGCCCCTCCAAGGCTGCCTGATGTAAAGAAATCCGTTTCCGTTCACCGAACATAAATGGCACACATCAGGATATTTTATGGCATGCTGCTGAGGCCAAACCTATTGCCTTTCTGTTGTTGACAGTTACATTCTGCTAGGATTAATTAATTCTCTAATGCTTTCTGTGTTCACTGTGGTATACATAGTTTGTGCATTCAATACTGCACAACTCTTGTAGCATTCTGACCTTTCTGTGGGGATCCTAGTGATCATGTGCAGTAGCCAAAGTTGAAATGCATATTGATACATTTGATTGCTGGGATGGTTCAGAACATAGCTCAGTGTGTTAAGCACTCATTGCAGAGATCTGTGTTCATATGCAAGATTACAAAAGCAAGTTCCATGAAGCCAAATTCAGACATTCGTATGTCTGAGGTTGACAACCTGCATCTATATGTACATTGTTTGGTAGCACATGAGGTGCTATTATCAGAAATGTACCTGCACCAGATAGCGGGCAATATAAAAACAAACACAGCATCAATAATGTGAGGGTCCAGAAATTGGTCTTATTACAGCAAGACTGTAGAGGACAAAGGGATTAACCATGCTTATTTTGATCGCTGCAAGCCTGCATATCAAGCTATGGGTGGTCATCGGGAGAGGGGTGTGACCGGATATTCGTATCCCGCAATCCCTTTGGTTTGGTGCAGGGCCCCCCAAGGGTGTCCGTGCCCCAAAAGTGCTTAAGATGGCCCTGGACATGTGGCTAAATTGGCCATAAAGCGCGGAAGGTGGCAACACCTCCCCATATCATTAGTGTGCCGAGTGGCATTAGTAAAGATGATAATACTCCCCAAATGTCTATCTTTTTAAAAATATGCTGATGTGGCCGGCAATGACATTCTTCGCAGATCTTGCTAGGATGTGCGCTTCATTTGTGTGGAATGGACATGTTAGGGTGAAATGGCGCCATCTTAAACTACTCTTTCTTCCCCGGACTTCGAATTATATTATCTGATGGCGCAAAAACTCTTTGCAACATGCTGACGGAATCAAGATTCAAGTATTCAAGTCCTCCACATGTAAGATTAGAGAAATTGCAAGTGACCACTGGTACAATTAATGGTAGGCAACAGCTACTGCCACACACTTCAAACGGACCCGGTGAGTGCCACACAAGTGGCGTAGAACAAATTATCACTTCGCTCCGACGGGATTGCATCGTATTTTAAATAAATACCGCTTTGGGGACTGACTGCGTTGAACCAAGGACGTCATTTGGGTGTCGCCAGGGGTCGCAAATGTGACCCCTGAGGTCTCTCTTGCTACGCCTAAGGCAATGAAAATAGTGTCTTTTTAATGCACGCTCCTGGGCTGTGGCCAGCGCCATGTGGCTTTTTGCTACTGGAGCGGCTGGCTTTCTTGTGCAGGCCTCTTTAAAAAAAAATAAAAAAAAAAATAAAAAAAAATAGAGAGAAATGGGGTTCCACAAGTCCAACACTTTAAGCAGTGACCCTAAATAAGAAAGAATAGGAATACCAAATTGTGTGTCTTTCTGGAATTCTATACAATAATTTCTAGACTCATTACAGGTTTATTTCAGGCACACTTCAGGGTATGAGTCCCTGATTTAGTCTGTTCTTAAACACCTCAACTCAGCCTTTGATCCTTCTGAGGTCGATAAATGAGTACCAACACAGGTTGGGCGATATTGTATGTATATTTTTTCTATATAAAGCGCTTATGCGTAAGTGCTATATAATAACACATCTTCATTTGGCCATGGACGTCTGCTTGCATTCACAGTAATTTGGTAATATGGGCCTATACACACTGATCTTAACGATGCGTATGGCGATTCATTCTTGTATGAAATGTATATCACATTATAGTGATATCGTAAACCTATTTTTCGTAGTGTACTTGGGAACAGTGCTATGTTATGCCACTTCCTGCTTTGTCAAGGCGTGAAAGGTTGTGTTCCATTGCTTCCCGTGATATCACTTTGCGGTGGTGTCAAATGACATCACTTCCTGTGATGTCATCAGAGGTCAAGGGTCATGTGATGTCACTTCCGCTAACCCTGGCATTTTGGTGAAATGACGTCCCTGCGTTGAACCCTACCCTGGACAAATTAATAGCTCACTGGAACGCCACAGGCATAAGGGTACTGGGGACCCGTTTGTTGCGGGTAATTTTATCACGTGGGACATGATTAAGGAACATGTAGGAGACGCACCTTTACAGCAATTCTAATATTACCGGGTCCGCTCATTGGTTGCATCTAGATGGCCGGTGTTCCCATTGGAACCAGACTCGCATCCGGGCCTCACATACATCATATCACCACAGGCTGGGTAGAATTCCATATCTGCCATATACAAAATAGCACAAACAACCACAATCCTGCAGACAGTGGACATTAGGGGCAAATGGGAAGGAGACACACATTGAACACAGATTTGCAGGCTCACGAAACTGGTATCACTAAATTCGAGGTAGAGACTGATGCGATTCAGTGTCCTTAATAGAACGTAATTTCTGAGGCTTGTGGAATCTGCTTAGATCACATGCTGTGCATAGGCCGACATCTAGTGGAAGCTGCGGAGTATTACAGTTTGTTTTTCGAAAGTCGAAAATGGGCGTCGACACAGGCGTGCCAGTAATACTATCCCTAGTGTGACGTCCACTGTACCCAAGATCCCTCACGCGTGTAGGATCCTCAGATTGTTTTTTTCCGCCATACTGGTCGGAAGCATCTTGCGGAGTTCCCTGGCCTTAGCCATACTTTTGCTGTTATTATAATTTTAATTCTTATTCATTCCCTTCCCCACCCCAACGTCGACCCTCAACCTCGACGACGGCTGGAGAAGTCATCGACCGTCGACTGCTGCACGACGGATCTGGGCCTCGGTAGGCCGCTGGCCTCGGCCCGGGCCTAGTAGGCCGCTGGCCTCGGCCCTTACAAGTAGGGAGAGTGGGGGGTGGTACATAATCTTCACTCTTGATATATAGTTACATTTATATATATTCCTACACTTAGCAGCCCGCTGCCTTAAGGTGCGTATGGAGGGTACCCCTTTTCAATTCTGCCCCAAGTGCAATCGCAAATACCCTTGGGTCGACAGGCACGCCACGTGCAATCTCTGCTTGCCGAGGGATCACCCCGAAGCGAACTGCAGAGCGTGTAGTAGGTTTAAACCTAAGACACTTAAGGACCGTTCGACAAAGCGTTGGGCCCACCACGCCAGGCAGGAGGCCATGGCAGCGGAGGGCGCCTTCAGCGATGGCAGCGACGCCGTACTTTCGGACGGCGAGGGCATTACGGCGTCGAAAGACAGCCGACGAGCGCAGGTCCCCGACCTCGGAAGGTCGTCCGGCAAGGCGGCTATGGGGAAGACCCCCGGCGACGCAAGCGCTACACACCTAACACACACTAAACACACTAAGACCAACCGGACCTCGACGACGTCGACTTCCCGGAAAGAGGCACAAAAAGAACGGTCCGACTCGGTGTCCTCTGGGCGCTCTCGATCGAGATCGCCTCACGACGCAAGGCAATCATCCACTCTTGCCAAGAGTGCCTCGCTACACACACTAACGGAAGTTCGATCGTCGGGAGACGAAGACGACTTCCACCCCCAGGCCGCGCTCCAAGATACCGAGACCGCGGTTAACACCAGTGAGGCCCCACGCCCGAAGCACACAGATACCTTTCCAGACCCTCGACGCCAGGCGTCGAAAGTCTCTGGGGCCCCCAAGGGACAGGGAAAACATTTTTCCACGCACGGGGAAGGGGGGAAACAGCGGAAAGCACAGCCTTCCACCCCTGTAAAGCCATCCTCCCACCCTAAGCAGACAAGCAAACACAAGTCTACCCTTGAAAAGTCCCATAAATCACCTGCTAAAGTAATACCCTGTTCCAGGGAATGGTCCAGTGAAGACATAGACAGGGTTATGTCTAGGATGTCTTCCTTAGCTGATTTTTATGATAAGAACCCAGAACACTTTCTTTCATATAACCCTCAAGGGGCCACACCCTCAGGCTCCTCCGATCCCATCCCGCTAAGTAAAAAGCCCCGGGTCGAAAGACCTGAACCCTTCGAGGTTCAGCCTTACTCCACTCCATATTCTACTCCACTCCCCAGTTACCAGGGACAAGTTTTCCCTGGAGAGGACCAGGAGTTTGACATGATGGAAGAACAAACCGGGACAGATTACTATGCGGAGGATGAGGACCTGGAGGAGGGAGAAGATGAGCAGGAAATTTACAGAGTAGATTCCCCAGTACAAAGCGAAGCCCCAGTTACTGACTCTCCAGTTGATAACCAGCCCCTCCTTAACGAGGTTCTCGCTTGAGCAGCGGAACACTTCCACATCGACACCCACGGTGTACAGGAGGAAAGGGACTTCGCGGAGGAGTTTGTAGGAGAGAGAAGACCAGTCGCTCAGACCATCCCTATCCTCAAATCCATCCAACGAAGAATAGATCCTTCCCTGGTGAATCCGAACCTCACCAGAGCTGTCAACCCCAGAATTGAAAAGATTTTCCGGGCAGCCCAGTCTGACCCTCTGTATATAAGGGGACATCTTAAACCAGATTCCCTAGTGGTTACCAACACTAGAAAAAGGGCTGGCACGCCCTTATCTTCATCAGAAGCTCCTCCCGACAAGGAGAGCAAAAAACTTTACGGGTTTGGCAGGAAGGTAGCCTCAACGTCCGCCTACCAAGCAAGGATTGCGAATTCCACCACCCTGTTGGCTAGTTACAATTGCCATCAATGGGAAGAAGTCGCGGCGCTCATTGCCTCTGCTCCAGAACCATTAAAGGGCCAGCTGGCTCGGATCTCGGCAGAAGGGAGAGCCGTGTCTGGTTGCATTTTAAAAGCAACTTTCGACGCCGCTGACAACGCAGGGAGATTGATAGCAGAAGGTACTGTTATCAAAAGACATGCGTGGTTACGGCAGTCGGGATTCAAGACAGAAACCCAGGCTTCTTTAATAGACAAGCCAGTGGAACCCGACCTATTGTTTGGGAAAGCGGTCGAAGACGCACTTAAAAATGCCAAGGATGAATATGAGACTCTCAAATCCCTTGGCCAGCTTACCAACAAACCCCCTAACCAGAGGGGGAACAGTAATTTTCGTCGCCCACGCGGACAAAATTCACAGAGGCAACTATGCCCAGGGACAGGGTACACAATGGAATAACAACCAGCAGTCTACCCAGAGTTACGGCAGGGGTAACAAGAGAGGTCGTGGAAGAGGCAGAGGCAGCCCCAACAAGGGAGGTGGCACGCCTCCACCAAAACAGTGACGCTCAGTTCAGGGTCCCTTGCCACGCAACCCCAGTAGGGGGACGCATTTCCACCTTCACCCAGGCTTGGGAAGGGATCACCTCAGACAGATGGGTGCTGTCAACAGTATCCGCAGGATATTGTATAGAACTACTGCAGCGTCCCCGGAACCATCCTCCACGACAAAGAGTGCACTCCCTAGAGCATCAAAGGATCCTTCTCGAGGAGATCGCCATTCTGCTAGAAAAGGACGCGATAGAACTCGTCCCAGGACACCAGGTAAACAAGGGTATCTATTCAACTTACTTCCTTGTGCCAAAGAAAGATTTGACAATGCGCCCAGTATTGGACTTGCGGCCTGCCAACAAGTATGTCAAGCCCCAAAAATTCCGTATGACCACGCTACAAGAGGTAATCCCCCTCCTAAAAAAGGGGGATTACATGGCAACCTTGGATATGAAAGATGCTTATTTTCATATTTCCATGCTCCCAGCGCACAGAAAGTACTTACGCTTCAAGGTAGACAGTCGCCACTACCAATTCAAGGTACTGCCCTTCGGGATAGCTTCTGCACCAAGGGTATTCACCAAGGTACTGGCGGTGGCGGCTGCACACCTACGCAGGGAAGCAATCCCGGTGTACCCTTATCTGGACGACTGGATCATAACGGGGGAAACCCCAGGAATTTGCAGGTCAAACATTCAGAGGACTATCGACCTCCTCCACGAATTAGGCTTCTCTATCAACGAGAAAAAGTCAAGTCTGGTGCCAAGCACCTCAAAACAATTTCTAGGAGCTATCCTAGATACTCAGAAAGGATTGACCTTCCCTTCGGAAGAGAGAATTCGGAATATACTTCTGCAAATTCCGCATTATCAGTCAGGTCAACAGATAACAGTACGCAAAGCTATGCGGTTACTGGGCATGATGGCGTCATGCATTTACCTGGTCCCCCACGCGCGTCTGCGCATGCGTCCCATGCAGGAATGGTTGGCGAAACAGTGGTCTCAGGCAAGTGGTCAGTGGGACGATCTAGTGGTCGTTTCGCCAACACTCGTACAGAGCCTACACTGGTGGACAAGAGAGAATCTCGCAAAGGGGAAACCCTTTTACGATCCCGAAGTACAAGCCGTGGTGACTACAGATGCATGCCTGACTGGGTGGGGAGCTCACCATCTCCACCACACAGCTCAGGGTCTCTGGTCTCACTCAGTAGCCAAGAACCACATCAATCTGCTAGAGCTTCTGGCAGTATTCCGAGCGCTAAAGGCGTTCGAGCCCCATCTACTGAACTTGTCGGTGCAGATCAGGACGGACAGCACGACAGCCATGTTCTATCTAAACAAGCAAGGGGGGACTCGTTCACCAAATCTGTCCAAGCTTGCCCAGAAAATCTGGATATGGGCACTCAGACGGAACATCTTCCTGTCATCGCAACATGTTCCAGGGGAGCTCAATTCCCTAGCGGATGCTCTAAGCAGAGACTCCCTCCCAGAAGAACACGAATGGGTCCTTCACAGAGACGTGGTAGAAGATCTCTTCTCTCAGTGGGGTTTCCCCACTATACACCTATTCGCCACAAGCGAAAACAAACAATGCCCAGGATTTGCATCCAGGTTCCCCCAACCGGACTCCCAAGGGAATGCCCTGTGGATGAACTGGTCAGGGATGTTTGCGTACGCTTTTCCACCAACTCCTCTCATCAGGAAGGTGGTGTACAAGATGAACAAGGAATCGATGACGCTCATCCTAGTTGCTCCCATGTGGGCGAGACAACCATGGTTTCCACACCTACGCAGGATGGCGGTGTGCGAACCCATCAGACTCCCAGCCTGGTACAACCTACTGTCCCAGCAACAGGGTCAAACAGTGCATCAGGAACCCAACTCTATGAACCTAGCAGCATGGCTCCTGAAGTCATAGAGTTTGGACATCTCAAATTACCACAGAGGTGTATGGACATTCTAAAGGAGTCCAGGAAACCAAATACAAGGCACTGTTACTTTGATAAGTGGAAAAGATTCGTTATCTGGTGCCAGAATAAACAAATCAACCCGATTGATTGCACTCCTTCCAACGTTGTGACATACATGCTCCACCTGCTGGATGCAGGGTTGGTTTTTAACTCACTGAAAGTACACCTGGCAGCCCTCTCGGCTTACACCACATCCCATAACAAGGTCTCGTGGTGGAAAGTGCCAGTGGTTAAAGCCTTCATGGAAGGAGTAAAGAGACTTCACCCTCCTATTTCGAACCCACCGCCAGGATGGGACCTCAACGTGGTGCTAGCTAAGCTCATGGGACCCCCATTCGAACCCATGCATAAAAGTAGTCTCAAACACCTGACTTATAAAACGGCCTTCTTAGTAGCCATTACCTCCATAAGAAGGGTCAGTGAAATTCAGGCTCTGTCAGTGCAAGATCCTTTCTTTACTATCCACAAGGACAAACTGGTTTTACGCACACACCCTAGGTTCTCACCTAAATTCATATCCAAGTTCCATGTAAACCAGTCCATCGAGCTTCCGGCTTTCTTCCAAAACCCACAAAGCTCGGCTGAGGTGAAACTACACACCCTAGATGTGCGTAGGGCGGTCCTATACTATGTAAATAAAACCAGACCGCTAAGGAAAACAGATCAACTGTTTGTCTCCGTAGCTACAGGCAGAGAGGGGGATCGCGTCTCTAAAGGCGCTATCTCGAAGTGGATTATCAACTGTATACAGCTGTGTTACTCTCTTTCTGAAAAGACTCTGCCTTTTACGCCAAGGGCCCACTCTACTAGAGGCATTGGTGCCACTCTGGCTTTCATTGCAAATGTTCCCCTCGACACCATTTGCAAAGCGGCTACTTGGAGCTCTATTCACACTTTTACTCAGCATTACTGCATTGACACTCATTCCAAGACAGATACACAAGTGGGACAAGCGGTTCTAAGACACCTGTTTGCTCATGACCCTTCTCACATCCCACCTCCTTCTTCTGGTACTGCTCGCTAATCTATGCACAGCATGTGATCTAAGCAGATTCCACAAGCCTCAGAAGGGATACATTACTCACCGTAATCGTATTTCTGATGCTTGTATCTGCTTAGATTCACATGCGACCCACCCTTCCTCCCCTCCGAGAGAAGGCGCATGATTGCTTGTAGTCTTACCTTTCTGTTTATCTGCTTGGATTATCTGTACTCACGCTACTCCTCATGCTTCCTCATGTCAGAAAAAATACAATCTGAGGATCCTACACGCGTGAGGGATCTTGGGTACAGTGGACGTCACACTAGGGATAGTATTACTGGCACGCCTGTGTCGACGCCCATTTTCGACTTTCGAAAAACAAACTGTAATACTCTGCAGCTTCCACTAGATGTCGGCCTATGCACAGCATGTGAATCTAAGCAGATACAAGCATCAGAAATACGATTACGGTGAGTAATGTATCCCATACACTGGCAGGGCTTCTAAGTCTGTTTCCTATGACAGAGCGGGAACGCCATTTATTTCATATGCTGTAGGAATGCTCCACTTTGACTATATACTGGAAAGCAGTGTGCTACACACTAGGCAACATATTAGGTCAACACCTGATGCTGAATGCGATTGATTGTATGTAGGGTATGTTAGGAAATGTAATGTATTGAAACGTAAATTTTTCAATCTGGGACTCCTGCTTGCTAAGAAGGCCATTCTTATGCGGTGGATATGGAAGGAAGCACATTAACGGACTAGCTGCATGACGTTATATGGGCTAATGGCATGAAGAAATAAATGTTAACCTGCAGGAATCTGTGAGTCGGCCACGAGACATTTGAGCTGATTTCCGTGCATTCTTGGCACAGGAACGGGAGAGAGAAGGGTAGGGCCCATACGTGGGAATATTTACCTGCATCTTTGTGAGACTACAATCAACTCAAACGGTACTGATGCAGGATGATCCTCGTTGGCCCTGACGTGGCCTAGGCAGATTTGGTACCCGGACCTTCTCAGCATGTCAGTCACCTCCAGTGAGGCTGCCAGTGGTCGCGGATCTGCTCACCAGAGAAAGAGGCACAGTCGTGCATCACGACCCAGGATCTCTGAAGCTGAAGGCTTGGCTCCTGCAGCCTTTGAGTTCGGAGGGTACGAGTTGCCGGCGGACTGCAAGGAGGTCCCTGCCAGGGCGTCATGGACTCTTATATGCTATTGGCACAAGTGGAAGTGTTTCGCTACGTGGTGCTGTCGCAGAAGATCAACCCTCTAAGGGTCACAGTCCCGCAGATTCTTCCGTACTTGTTGTCCATGGCCAAGGCAGGGGTGGCCCACGCCTCGAACAAGGTGCATCTGGCGGCTATCACCCGCTACATCAGGTCTCTAGGACGGTATTCTCTTTGGACCAATCATCTCGTCAAGGAGTTTCTCAAAGGACTGTTTTGATCCTGCCGGTGAAGGCTCCTGCCTCTGCGTGGGAACTCAACATGGTACTGACAAGGCTTATGGGGGCCTCCTTCGAGCCTATGCATCAGGCCCCTCTCAAGTTCCTCTCGTGGAAAACGGATTTCCTCGTGGCCATCACCTCTGGGGGAGATACAGGCCCTTTCCTGCAAGCAGCCTTATCTGACTTTTCACGACACAAGGGGGGTGCTGCAGACGCACCCCTCCTTCATGCCTAAGGTTCCGTCGGAATTCCACATCAAAGAGCCTTTGGTGTTGCCCGTGTTGTTTCTGAAACCTTTGTCGCTGGCTGAAAGGACTTTGCACTCGCTGGATGTGGCTTGCACAAAGAGTTTCCGGAAGATGTCTCAACTATTTGTGAACTTTTGTCCTGTGACCCATGTGAAGGCCTTGTCCAAGGCTTCCATCTCCAGATGGCTCTCCGGCTGCAAACCGATTGCTACCCGGCTGTCTGAGAGACCATTTCACCAGAGCAATCGCTGTGACGGCGGCATTCCTGTTTGGTGTGCCCCTGCTGGACTTCTGCTGGACTGCTATGTGGAGGTCCACGCACACCTTCACAAGATTCTACTGCGCCGACAGGGATTCCAGGGAGGAGTGCAGGGTCAGCCAGGCAGTGCTACGCAACCTGTTCCGGAGGCAAGAGTAATTTATTCTGTTGAGCTTTGCCACCTCCTGTTGTTGTGTAGTGTTGTACTGCTATGTATTCTTTATTCATGAGCATGTGAATCCATGCCAGACGCAATGCTGGAGAAGTTACTTACCTGTAACTATTAATCTTCATAGGTCTGCTGGCATGAATTTGCATGCAAACCCCCCCCCCCCCCCCCCTGCCCCTCTGCGGCTCTTCTTGCTCATTCTGCCACTTACGAATTTACCAAATCTAATGATGGCTGCCAGAGGAGGGGCTTAGGTAGAGGGCAGTCATTGACTGGGGGCAGTATGACCCAGAGCTTAGTGATTGGTTTAGAGGAGAAAGACAGTTTGTAAGTGAAAGTGAAACTGTTTTTTCTTTTACAGAGGATTCCCGGCCTGACAGGGAATATTCATGAGCATGTGAATCCATGCCAGACCCATGCTGGAGAACAACAGTTACATGTAAGTAACTTGATCCCTCTTCACCCCCAAGCGAGATGCCCCTCATCTCCGATCTCTGTTTGGCCAACAAGGGCTCCAAGTATATCGCATAGAGAAGCGGCGACAAGGGGCATCCCTGTCTGGTTGCACTGCCTATCTCTATAATCAAACAGTTGTTTATCGACAGGCGTATCTTAGGGGCCTGATAGTTTGCCCGCACCATACGTATACATTTAGCCCCCATCTGCTCCATTGTGGTGAACAGAAAGGGCCACCCCACCCGATCAAGTGCCTTTTCGGCATCCAGTGACACTAGCACTGATGGAATTTGCTTGGTGCCTGCTTTTTCTATTAGGTGTACCACCCGCCTAATGTTGTCCCAAGTCTGTCTCCCTGTGATGAACCCAGATAGGTCCATATATATGATGTTCGGGAGAAGAGGCGCCAGTGTCTCTGCTAAGATTCCTGTGTACACTTTTGCATCGATGTTCATCAGTGCAATAAGTCTGCATGACCCACATTGTGTTAAGTCGGTTCCCGGTTTTCCTGAAAACCACCACCTTCGCCTCTGTCATGGACGGTATTACCCCCCCTTTAACCTCCATTGAGTTAAACAGCACGCCAACCTTGGGGTCCGTTTTCTGGCAGACTTTTTGTAAAAGGATGCCGGTAATCCATCCGGTCACGGTGCTTTATTTACTGATAGCGCTTTAATTGCTGCCTCAACTTCCTCCTCCCTTATATCACTGTCCAGCCCTTCCTGCTCCATCAGTGTTATCATTGGCAATATGTCCAAAAAATACTGTTCTACGGCTGAAGGCTCTGGGTGTTCTGACGCGTATAAGGAACCATCAGACTGCGTGATATGGATGGCCATCCTAGCCTCCTCCGTTCCCTTCAACTGCCCGGCTAGCAATTTAGCCTTATTGGCGCATATGTAATAACTTTGTTTATTCACCAATAGGGCTCTCTGCCCTCCGGGGTCCACAGCAGATCCAGCTGACTAAGGAGTTCCTTAAGCCTTTTATGAAGAGCCCTCGTTCTGTGCTTTGCTATGGCCAGTTGGGTGTCCCGCAACTGTGCTTCTAGATCTTGTTCCATTCCCACTCTGTTTCTCCCTCTGTGATTGCAGCGCAATGAGTTCCCCACGCATAACTGCCTTAAATGCATCCCAAGTCCTCTCCGGCGAGACCTCTTGATTGTCATTAGCTGTGAAATACCACTCAATCTTTTCCCTAATCGCCTCCGCTGTCACCACATCATTCAACAATTCCACTGGGAAAGTCCAAGCCCGTAGCTCCATGCGCTGCCCTGTGTCCTTTTTTTTTTTTTTTGTTAATGTGTTTATTGGTTTTTGACACAGTTAACTCATTGATAGACAATGTGGTATGCATAACTCAAGAACAACATTGTGTAACTTTCCCAAACCTCCCTTCCTTCCCCCTTCCCCCTTCCAACCGAGACCACCGAAAAGTCCTCAGTCTTCTTTAGGATCTCGTGCCGGGCCGGGACTGTTCGTTTTGTCCGAGGCACAGTCCTGCGCCTCCGGGTGGAGTAGTGGCACCGTAAGCGCCACCCAACTGAGAAAATCAGCGCTGGAGTCGAGGCGCTGCACGTGAATCGCCGTTTCCCACGCTGCAGTCTCAGCAGCTATCTATCTCCTGAGGTCACCCCACCAAAGGGCCTCGGTCGGACCTCTGGCGCTCTTCCATTTCATAGCTATGCGCCTCTTCGCGGTGATGTAGATCAAGTCAGTGAGTCTATTCAGGGGCTTATTCTTGCTGCTTCGCTTGTATTGCCCCAATATGCAGGCTGCCAGCTCACGTATTTCTACTTCAATCCCCGCAGTCGCCACCCTCTCCTTCACCTGGGCCCAGAACCTCTGGATCGTCGGACAGCCCCAAAACATGTGGGTCATTCCTGCCCTTGTCTCGTGGCATTTTGGGCATGTCTGGGTTGTAGCGCCTTTGAACTTAGATATAGCTTCGGGCGTAAGGTAGGCCCTATTGGTGATGTACAGCTGGATGAGTTGAAGACGGGCATTCCTGGAAATCTTTCTATGGTAATGGGTTATTTTCTCCCATGCTTTGTCTTCAAATTCCAGGCCCATTTCTCTTTCCCACCTCCCTTTGCATTTTAGTTCATTCTTGGTCGAGCCCTGCAGAAGGGCCTCATATATTCTGGAGATTTCGTGGCCGCCTTCAGCAGTATCCAGTATTGACTCAACGATTTCATTTTCTATGATTTGGACGGTAGTCTCCGGCCATCTAATCTTCAGGGCCTGTGTCACTGCTCTGTGGAGCAAGAACTGGCCTGTGGGCAGGCCTGTGGATTCACTGAGGTCCGTGAATGTCATGAGTTCCTGATCGTGAACAAGGTCCCCAAGTACTGCCAGCCCATAGGGTTCCCACTGGGTGCGTGTTTCTGTGCGTCCCCATGAGGATTTAGCCATGACTGCCACAATGGGGATCTGCGGGGAGTACGGGTCTGGCGGTCCCACTGTTCTGCAGGCTCTCTTCCAGAGCTGAGTTCCAAGCTTAATCAGGTAAGGATACTGTCTTAACGCCCCCTGTTCCACCCACAGCAGGTCTCGGAGTAGCAGTCGAGGCAGGGCGGGTTGAAGTAGTCGGGTGTCTGTAGTGGCTTCGTCTGCCATCCAATGTGTTACATGTCTCAGTTGGCTGGCCAGGTAGTACAGTTCGAAATTAGGGACTTTCAATCCCCCTTTTTCATAGGGCCTTTGGAGAGTGTCGAGCGCCACCCTGTGCCTGCCACCCTGCCACAGGAACCCTCTACAGAGTTTGTTCAGCTCCCTGAAAAAGGCGGGGGGGATGCAAAAGGGGATGTTGGTGAAGCAATGCAGTAGGCGGGGGAGTGCCACCATTTTGAGGAGACCTGCCCGCCCAGCGACAGAGAGGGAGCTTACCCCAAAAAACCATGGACTTAGCCAGTGCATCTTTTGCCCTGACTGTGTTGAGGATGTGTTCGGTACTCGGGTTACGGTGAATGGTAACGCCCAGGTATCTAAAGGATGTCACCTGCCACTGAAGGTCCAGGGGGGGCAGGGATCTGTGCTCCTCACTATATAGCGCAGCGAGGGGGTAGAGACAAGACTTGTCTTTATTAATCTGAATGCCTGTGTGTTTGTGGAAACAATCTAAAGTCTCCAGAATGCGGGGCAGGAGGTGCTCAGGGTCATGTAGGTACAGCAGCATGTCATCTGCGTACATGGAGATAAGATGTGTCACTCCGTCCAACACAATGCCTCCGTCTCCGTATTCCTGGCGGAGATATGCAGCAATCTGTTCTGCAGCAATAATGTATAGCATGGGGGAGAGAGGGCATCCCTGCCGTGTGCCTCTGTAGAGGGGCCATTTGTCTGAGTAAGTCTTGTTAGTGCGCACCCTGGCGGTGGGGTTAGTATAGATCAATTGGGTCCATCTAAGGAAGGCGGGTCCAATCCCCATCTTAGCCATAGTGGCATATAACCATTCCCATCTCACCGAGTCGAAGGCCTTGGTGGCGTCCAGTGACGCTACAGCGTATTTCTGGTGCCCTCGCTCGGTGCTATATATAATGTGGTGTAATCTACGCAAGTTTTCGGTAATGGAGCGCCCTGGCACGTAACCAGTTTGGTCCTGGTGAATCAGCACAGGAATCACTCTGCGTAATTTGTTAGCGAGGAGTGCCGTCAGTATTTTACTATCTACATTTAACATAGAAAGTGGCCTATATGACCCACAGTCCGTCCCATCCTTCCCGGGTTTCAGCAAGGGGATAATAACTGCCTCTCTCATGGAGTCTGGGAGCGTGCCTTGTTCATAGGCTTCGTTATATACCTGCGCTAGCAGTGGGGCAAGGGTCCCCTCGTACGTCTTATAGAATTCCCCGGGTAGGCCATCCGTGCCCGGCGCCTTCCCAGAGGGTAGTGTTCTAATTATTGCCACCACTTCCTCAGGGGTGATCGGATCATCTAGGACTTCGGCCATCTGTGTATCTAGTTTGGGTAGCCTTATGCAGTCCAGGGCATCCTCGATCCCGGAGTCGGGTGGAGGCAGGGTCGAAGAGTAAAGGTCACGGTAGAAATCGGAAAAAACAGAGTTAATCTCTGCCTGGGTGTGCGCAGTAGTATCATCTGGTCTGCGTACGTGGCAAATGGGGGTCCTGGGTGTTTCTCGCCTGTACAGCCACGCTAAGAGTTTCCCAGGTTTATCTCCCAGGGCATGAGTCCTTTCCGTGTGCTTAGCATAACTTAATTTCCCAAGGGTCTCCCAGTGCGACAGACAGGCTTGTCGTAGTTTGGTTATTTCCTGCAAATGTTCAGGAGTCGAGTCTGCCTCGCTCTCCAGTTCTCCCAGCTTCTTTTCCGCACCTGCCAGGGAATTTACGATGGATCTCTGGGCACCCCCCACCGTGGCTATCATTTCCCCCCTCATAACCACCTTATATGCCTCCCATGCGGTGCTGATATATTCTACACTATCTAAATTATTTTGCCAGTATTCCTCCGTACTATATGCCGTATTATGGCCGTATTATGCCTCCGTATTATGCCACATATGTGTCTATATAGAAAATAGGTAGCTGCCCCTATATTTTGCCTTTGGCGCAGTGAATTTTGGGGGGATAATTTATTACTAAGGAGTGCAAATTATTGTGCTGCATTGATACAAAATGACCTCAAGGTAAGAGGTCATTTATATATAGACACATATGTGGCATAATCACACTAACTTGGTGAATGTGGAAAGACTAGGGTAATGTTGGGCTTTTTTTCAATAGAATGTGTTACCCACCAATACAGCTAAAATGTTTAAGCTAATTACTTTTTTCATAACAAATGTGATTTTGTTGTTAGATTTTGTTCACCATTAAGTCTATCTAAAGCACTAATATATTGTATATAATTTTCCTTTTATAGAAATTGTTTGATGAATATGTCGCCCCTGATGAAGAGTTTTTTCGACTCGAAACGCGTTGGGCACTTGAAAACACAAATAAATAACAGAATTTACTGTTGATGATCACTAATTGTCTATTGAATGTGTTTTTCCTAAATCTTCTGTATTTTGAATATAAAGAAATTCATAAACTTTCAAAATAATCTTCGGATTATCAACTCCATTAGGCCGTTCGGCCTGTTAGTGTGCAGGGGACGCGGCTATCCCTCACGGATTGCTTTCTCTTTTTTGCATATGTTTCCAGCCTAGATACCAAGGCTGTGTATTTTCTCCCCTGCACCTTGAACTCTGTAATCATTATTTGGAACAGTCCTCATTTTACAAATTTGAATTGTTATTAATTTGGTGTGCAAGTGTATTTACCAGTTTGTGTTCACTTTTTGGCTAGCGCCTTGAGTTTTTCCCTTGTTAGGTGTGTTTCTTGCAGCATGGCGATTCCGACCTTCTTGCGTCGCAAGTATGTGTGAATCCGGTGTTGATTCACGAAGCTATTCATGCCTCTGACATTCCATGTCATAACTTTAATTCCGTCAGCCATAGGTGGCATGGTGTCCGTTACTTCTCTCCAGCCCTGAGCAAGGTCCAATTAATGGTGGATCTGTTGTGAGGTTATCCAGTGATCTCGGTGTTTGTTGAACAAAATTCCCAACATGGGTGTACACCCCCCCTTTGCTCCCTCCCCTTTATTCCCTGTGTCCCGCCCCCCCCATAACTGCAAACAAGTCAAACATAGAAGTAGCCCAGCGAGGTCTCCCTCGTTATGACAAACCCGTTTCTGCTCCTTGGAACCGTACATTGGCTCCAGGTGCCCTACGGGAGGGTATATGTACCCAAAAAAAAGAACTTTCAAGGGGTTGGAGTGAACCTTGACTCGTGCGTCTCCTAGCGAAGGATCCTTTCAGCTGTATGGAATTTCAGTGCACCCACCGGTAGTGGGTGAAGAACGCGCAGTTCCCAGCAAGTTAATGGGGAGCAATCATCTAGGCTTCCGTTTCCTTTCTTCAATATCCGGTACTTGTTGACCGTCCATCCAGTCCCTGGCCTGTGCAGGGGTGTCGAACAAGTGTGCTTTGTTTTTTTGCCGGGTACAGGAGCATGTAGCGCAGCCCGGCGGCTTTCAATATGGCCTTCGTGTGTATGAACTGGGCTCTGTCCATTTGAACCTGGAAGGTATAGTCGGGGTAAATAGCGATTTTGGCAGAGTCACGTATTATCTGGCCGCCTGTACGGGAAAAAGCCAGGATTACTTCACGGTCCCTGTAGTTGAGAACTTTAGCTATCACAGGTCTTGGTGGGGCCCCAGGTGGTGGTTTCCTAGCGAGGGAACGATGGGCCCGTTCAATCGTGAAGCCCTGGGAGAGTTTCCCTGCGCCCACTTCCTGTAAGAGGAGGTTTTCTACATAGGTTGTGGGGTCTGAGCCTTCGGAGCCCTCAGGCAGCCCGAGGAGGCGTATGTTATTACGTCGGGCTCTCCCCTCTGCTTCCTCTGCTCTATTTTCCAAGTTTTTGACCCTTTGTTGGAGTTCATCTACGTCCCGGAGGAGGTGTGTTTTAGATTCAGTGTTTTCCCTGACCTGTGTCTCGAGCACCTCCGTCCTGCCAGCCAGGGTTCGGACGTCCTGTTTTAGGAGGCCCAGGTCTGTAGCAACAGCATCTATCTTATGCTCCATTGTCACCTGAAGCAGCCTGATGGCTTCCAGGATCTGGGTGTTGCTGGGCTCGGTAGGCGTTGTAGTTGTGGGGTCTGAATGATGGTCTGTGGTCCCCCCACTCAGGTCCGCGAGGCCTGTTGACTCGCTGGCTGTGTAAGTATCCATGGTTGTCTGCCGCTTTCGGGGCTTGCTGTTTTTACCAGCCATCTCGGGGATGCACAGAGGTCCAGCACCGGAGGCGCCTAGAGCACAGGCGGCAGTCCGCAGATTCCTGCTGCAGAGGGGAACCTCTCACTGACACCGCAAGGCCCACCCGGCAGCGCCACCCGGGACCGAGGCGAAGATCTGTAGGTGTCTTTGTGTCCTGGGGGCACCCGGGGGTCGCCGCAGAGGGGGCAGCGGCCCAGTAATATGGGAGGGAAGGCAATGTCCGTTCAAGAGGGCAGGTGGAGGCAGCTCGCAGTTCACTGATATGGGTTGCCCAGAGGTGGTGATGCTCCGAAGTTCCGCTGTGTTGTGGTGATTGGGCACCCCCTCCAGTGGTAAATGATCCGAGGGGGCCTTCCAGCGGAGTTATTGGGCAAAGGATGAGACTTCTGTGGCGGGGGTCAGGGAGGCGCGCAATGCAAGCCCTCAGATCAGTGGATGCAGGCCTATGTTATGGCAAAGCAGGTTGGCCAGTTTGTCGTGGGTGCCGCTGGGCATCCAGGTGTCTGTAGGGGCACTGCGTTCTAGGTGGGATCCCACCGGCCCCCGGGTGCAGGGTGCCAGGTAAATCCGGGCAGTGGGGGATCGCTGATGCCTCTTGGTGAGGGGTTGTAGGGAGCGGGTGGGCAGTCCAGACTGCTAAATCATACAGTTGCGTACGGTGGGGGAGCTGCGGCTCCAGTGCCTCGAGGGAGGCCAGCCTTGCGTGGGTGCAGCGAATGGGTTCCCTTTATTTATGAAACTAAGCCTAGGGGGCTTTCCAGCAGGATTTCCTGGCGAGAGATGAGGCCCCACTTGAGCGTGGCACACCAAGCGGCGGGGGGGAACGCCCGCTTCCTGTCCTGCAGATGCCGGCACGATTCTGCCAAGCCAGGCGGCCAGTTCACTGAGAGCGCCCCCGGGCACCCGGATGCCTGCGGGGACACTGTACACCAGGCGAGAACCCCCCGGCCGACGGGCGCAGGCAAACCCGGGTAGCGGGGGAGCTCTGAGGCCTCAGGAGCGCTGAGGCCTCTTATCGGAGGCGCTGCAGGGAACGGGCGGGTAGTCAATCCAGGGCGCAGGGTCGGGATCAAGGGCTCCGGTGGCTCTAGGGGGGGCCAGCCCCGCGTTCCCACCACACCCGGAATCCCAGTTCGGGCTGGGTCAGCCCCCTTCCGCCTACCTACGCCGCGCCGGCCGGCCACGGGTCTCGCTGGCATTCCTCCTGGCTCAGCTGGGCTCCGCTGCTCTCCCCAGGCTGGTTGCAGCTCAACGGTGGGCTCAGGGGCCCGATCGCACCTCCGCGCCGCTCCTCTCCCTCGATCCCAGCGTGGGCTATCAGCTCCGGGTCCGCCGCTTGTGTCGGCGGGCTACGCCCTCTGCAGTGCAGGCGAGCTCCGGTCCTCCAGACGTTAGGACGCGGGAGCCGCCATCTTGGCACACTCTGCTCGGCACAATTCGTCCGCCTAACAACGGCGTTCGTAGTCTTCGGTCGACTGGCAGATGGTTCGGGTGTATGTAGATGGGGTTCCGTTACAGACGGTGCCGCTTGCCGGGTTCCAAAATTAGTTAAAATTATGTAGAAACAGCTTATAGTGGCACATCAACTCAGAGCTCACACGAGACCCGTCCGCTCTACATGGCGGTTAGCCACGCCCCGCGCTGCCCTGTGTCCTTAATCGTCACCAGCAAGGGGCATGGTCGGACATTGATATGGATCCCAATTCTATTTCTTTTACCTCCCCCCATTAATCTAGTAGTTGCCCACACATAGTCAATTCTGGACAGGCATTGCTATATAAATGCGAAAAACATGTACCCCTTTCGTCTCCCCTTTTAGTCTGCCACACATCTCGTAAGGTCAGAGTTTCAAAGTTCCAATTTAGCGCCCTCGAAGGGGGTGTATATCTCATCCTTGCTCCAGTACTTCTATCACTACTTGGATCCCATGAGTAGTATTTATTCCACTGCAAAGTCTTCCAGTTTAGCCACCACTTCCCGCAGGTACCCATTCTGTTCTGTATTGGCTGCATATATCGTCACCACAGTAATTGGTCTATGGTCTTGCTGCACCAGTACAAACACATATCTCCCCTCTACATCCACGAGGTACCGTACAAGCTTGTCCTTAAATGAGTCTTTAAAAACCCTATCAACACCCCTACTGTCTTCCGCATCGCATTGGATTGAAAAATCATAGAGAATTGCCTCCATCTCACAGCAGGTTTATCTGCCTTCTTTATGTGCGTCACATGTACCGTATTAACATCTGCATGTTCCCTCTTCACTAGGGCTTCCACCTTTTTACGCTTCACCTGAGAGTTAAGGCCTCTCACATTATATGACAATACCTTGAATGCGAAAAACCCTGTAAGTTCCCAATGCCCCGCATCTATTGATCCCAGTCCTCTTACCCAGTTCCATCAACTTCTGCCCCATCCCTCCTCCCCCCGCCACTTCCCCAACCGAAACCATCTCTGGATCAGGCCGAAGATCCTATGGTACCTTCGGAGACCATCCCCAAAGCTTGGGCCTAAAGATTTACCTCAGGTCACCCCATCGGAAGTATCCTAACACCTCCCCCTCATTTCAAAATGTTAACAACCAGCCCTCCGCTCCAGGCTCACACCTGGTGTCTATCCCTGCTTCACCCCCCCCCACCCGTTGCCTCCTTCATTTTAACATAACACCATAATGCCTTCTTTTGTTAGACACTCCCCACTCTCCCCTCCGCTCCTGCCCATTGACCTTTGCTCAGGGGACCTTTCAGTCTCGCCCCTCTACCTCCCATCTTCCCCTGTCACTTGGACCAGTCCTATTATTGCAGCCCACGCTGGGCGGATGGCCTTATCCGTCTCTCTCCATGTCCTTGTTCTTCCTCCAGGTTCATCAATGCCAGGCCTTGCGCACATGTTATATGATGCTGCACTACCTCCAGGCTGAAAAAAAGGCCAAATGGAAATGTCCATTTATATGGGACTTGTTTTGGCTGCAAGAGCCTGTCATCTGGCCCAAGTCTCTCAGTTTTTGCAATGTTATTAGCGCTAGATCTTGAAACAGCAGCACTTGTGCCCTATTCACAGAGACTGTCCCTCCCGTTCTTGCTGTTTTCAGAATATTCTCCTTCATAGCATACGAAGTGAGGGCGAACAGGACATCCCTCAGTCTCATTCCCAGCTCCCTTCTCCTCGGCCCCACACTATGCACTCTGGTCAATTCCGATATCTTCTGGTTGTACGCCCGACAGTAAATTCCCAAAACATTGTTGGATGGTGGTCCTTAAGTCGGCATCTGATATGGACTTTTCATCCGGATGGACCGCCGCAAGCGGTTCTCCAGGTCTTCTGCCTGCAGTACCAGGTTATGTGAGACCCGAGCCAACTGATCCAGCAATTCACTGTTCGAGTGGATTGTGTCCTCCAACGTATTCCTCATTTTAGATGTATTCCATCCAGCTTTAGCTGCTTTGGAAAAATGTTCTCAGCAGAGGGCGCCGTGCGTCGAGTCGATGGTCCCTTGAAGGCCTCCGTCGAGGGTGACGTCATCGGGTGTATAAGTAGCACGCGCGGCGCCCGTTGGCCTTGTTAGGGAGAATTCTCTGTAAAGGCTAATTTCCCAAACCTAGTGAGTCCCCCAGCAGCTTTGCTGGATTTTTGGGGTTTATTTCTTTCTCCTGCTAAGAGTGAGACTCTCTTACTCCCACTCTTAGACATGATTTGAGATGTTCCTTTATCTTTCAATGTGTTTTATGGGCTATGGGTTCGTTTACTCCATAGGGTCTCATGTGTTTTTGATGTGGGTTACACAGCACCCTCCGTGCAGTAACCCAGGGGTGTCGTAGCGACCCCCCAACATAGACTCCATACCCTGGGACTGACTACTGTCTCCCAGGGCATGTAAAGTCACCATTGGCTTTACTAGTCCCAAATTATGAACAGAAACCAGTACAAACCATCATATTGTGGACGTACTGGTCGGGGCAATTCGATTGCCCCGGGGTCTGTTGTTCGAGGGGGCACGTCTCCATCCCCTCTGATCGAGTTTTGGCTGGTGGCAGTGGATACTACTTTTTATATTCGACTGCGAATATATCTCTATGGGATTTTCCCATTGTTCGAGGCTACCAACTTTAATTATTTAATTCTTGTAGCCTCGAACATACTGCCGGTTTATTTAATTAATATTCACTGGTTGGTATTTTTTGCCAGAACTCGATTCTAAAATGGCGTTTGTGTTCTCTTCTGTGACTCCAACCCAAGTCGAGCCCTTTGTTCCACTTTTTGGCGGGCTTCTCCACAGAACCTTCCAAAAGTGGTGCCACTCTGTCTGGGTACCACAGGGGGTGTGGGAGGGGGTTTAGGCACCCTGGACTGAGTTACCTTGGTAACTCAAGTCGCACTCTTGTGTGATTGGCCCAAGTGGTGAGCCGGCCGGCTCACCACTTAGCATGTTTGATTGTCAGGTAGGCTGAGTGAATGGGGGTGTGCTGCATAAAAGCAGGGCTTTGGGGACTGGAACTTCAGAAGTCGCCACAGGACCTAAGAATCCGAGGAGGGAAAACCTGAGCCGACCTGTAACGACGACACCACCGGTGGAGCCCTGCTGAACCGTCGCACCACTTTTCCAGACGACAGAGGAGATCTCCAGTCCGGAGAGTCTTCTTCCTTTGACTGGTGGGGATAACCAGTTTTGCCTTCTTTTCACCTTCCTGGAGCATCTCGTGGCCGCCTTGCCCGTGCCAAGCATCCCGTCAACCGGAATACCACGGTTTACCACTACCGCGAAGAGAAGGGTAGTACCTTTTAACCGAAGAACTCCGCGGCTGGTTTCTTCCCTGGCAGTGCAACGACCATCGTCTTTCCTCCACGGCGAGACCTGTTCCTCCTCTGGACGAAACGCCGACTTGCACCTGCTGCCAGGAACAACTGCTGGAGCTTCCTTCACACTTAAGGTACTGTGTCCCGCCTGGCGTCCCTTGCGACAGATCGTTCGGGGTGACAGTAAAGCCTCGACTTTCTAACCTGGGCCAGCCTGGGACAACCTAGCTAACTTTTCCTGACTTTAATTTCATCCTTTTTGTGCGAACTATCTACAAGACTCTTTTGGCATAACCCCACTGTGTGAACCTGGACCCTTTCTCCTTGCTCTCTCCAAGAGTGGGCCTTGCAATTGACTTCCTGGCTCTCCAGTAGAACTCTGCCTATCCTGCCTTACTGTGGTTCTTTTAAAAGTATTTAAACTTGTTAGCTTCCTTAACTCTGCCTTTTTCCCCCCCTTTCTTTATAACTTATTAGAGTGTCATCTTATGTTAAGCGCTCACCTCTGTCTGAAAATAAGTGGTGTTTCTCACTAAGACTTGTCTAATAAGTGAATAGGGTTGTATATATATGATAGTGACTGTGTGCTGAATTTACTTACCTCGTTTTTGCTAGTGTAAATCCCAAGTGTTTCTTTAAATAAATAATTATATACTTTTACACCAAAGCTCTGGTCAGTGTTTGTTTGTACTACTGTGTCTCTGTACCTATTGTGTATACTCTGCATACTGCCTAACTCTTCTTGAGGGAAGTCTGACTGCTCAGACACGGCTACCAAGTGAATCTGTGTGGTACAGACTGCTACCAAGTGGGTTTACTGCCAATCACCTGTAGTCTTAAATCTTTTACAGTGGTCCCTAAGGGAAGTGCACAGGTTTCTGCCTAACAGGCCTCAGTTCTGTTTTTCCGCAGTTTACGTTGCTTCGGCGATTCGGCGCGCCTCGAGTTCTGTGAAGAAATAATAAATAACGAATATGTCCTCGTCATCGACCACGACCCCGAGATCGGGTTTCAAAAAGTGCAAGTCATGCGGTTCAAAAATGTCGATTACAGACCCGCACCAAGAGTGTTTGTGGTGCCTCGGAGAAGGCCACAACATGGAGCCCTGTACGAAGTGTCAGGCGATGACGGGGAAAGCCTTGCAAGAGAGGAGGGGAAAACTACAGGTAGGTCGTAAATCTGACCGTAAAGCCTTGAGCGTCAAGTCGAGTTCCCAGGAGGAGAAATCTCCTCGACGCGAAAGGCATCGGTCTAGATCCCGAAGCGATTCCCATCGCTCGTCGTCTTTGACAAAAAAATCGAAGAAACGATGCCACAGGTCCCCCTCCACTCGTCTTCGGACGAATCCCCAAAAAGATGAAATGTCCTACTAAACATTAATCATCTGAAGAATGGGAAGCATTCAGTGTCAAAATGATGGAGGTGTTCGAGAAAGCGAAGCCTCGGTCCGTGCCTTCCTCAGAAGCCGTCCGGGAGCGTCATCGCTCCGACACTCGCGCGCCCACGAGCCGGGTGATCGAAAGAGGAAGGATAAGAGAACCTTCCAGGACGCCGAGCGAGAAAAGCCAGTCGAGTCGACCGCTCGAGGTCACCGACGCCGTCCGAGACCGAACACACCTCAAAGGGCAAGTCTTTGAAGAGCGCCTCGACGCTGTCGAAGACTGGTATTATGCCGACGCCATCGACGCCTCTGTTGACGTCGACCCCGAAGCCCTCGACGCCGAAACATCCGGTTCTGCAAAATTAGCCAGAAAAAGGTAAAGAGAAGGCTACAAGACCTGTAATGCCTTCAGGACCCATTAGTCCTCCTCCACCTCTCCCAGAAAAGGTTTTCAAACCTCTTCCTAGGAAGGAGTATTTCAAGTCCCTGACCTCAATTTTTGAGGAACAGGAAAAATCTGGTGTGGAGAATGTACCTTTTGGGCTAAAATATGGCACCCCAAATGTGCCAGAATCTCTGATTTCAGAAGAGAGCAGGATGAGGGATTTGGTTGAATCACTGCACAATGCGAGTGGTATTGATACATCTCCTGAAAATGACTGTGGTAGACCGGAACCAGGAGAACATGCCAGTGCGTCATACTGTCAGCTAATGACAAATAGATTATTTAGGATGGGCCAGACCCCCAGCCCAATTCATCCCATATTGGATCATGGTCCTACTGATGACCCAATACTACCTTTTCACGTAGCCTTGCAAAATAGGGTGGCCAAAAATTGGGAGACTCCGGATTCTATTCAGCCAGTGAATAAATCCCTTACTTCAAAATACCGCCCTGCCAGTAGCGACCCTGGCTATCTGTCTAAACATCCCACTCCCGAGAGTTTGGTCATTCAGGCAGCCACAGCTTCTAACAAACTGGCGTACCCTTGTATCGCTCCGGACAGAGACGATAAGCGTGTGGTTGGCTGGGCACGGAAGGTATTTTCAGCTGGGAGTATGGCGTTAAAATCAGCCAACTCCACATGTGCCTTGGCAACGTTTTCGTACACTCTGTGGGATTGCATTGCGATGGCGGCGGAGCACATACAAGAAGGGGGCGAAAGGGAAGGATTCCTAGCCATTGTTAGAGATGGAAAGGAGGCTATGCAGGAATCCCTTGAATCTGTATTGGACACTGTAGATAATGTGAGCAGGTCCATGGGCACCAGCACGGTAATGCGCAGATTTGCATGGTTACGGAAGTCGGGTTTCGCACGAGACGTGCAGAACCGTCTCCTGAACATGTCCTTTGACGGGTCTCACCTTTTTGGCAGCAAGGCTGACGAGAGCCTTGAGAGGTTGCAGACCTCAAAAGCAGCTGCCAAGTCTTTGGGAGCTGTCATCAGGCAACCACAGCCTTTTCGTGCACCACGTCAATCTTGGAGGGGACGATCCTATTGTTACTACTCCTCATATGGAAAGGCGAGAGGAATGACCAGTCAAAGGGGCCAGAGAAAGGCCACTTGCGGTGGATGAGGAAAACGTGCAAAGCCAGCTCCAGCTACAGCCTCTCTGCCATTAGCGGCTGCAGCAACCGCCTCAAAACCACTTTGAGGACTTGAATCACAAGACACCTTTAGGAGGCAATCTGTCACAGCATCTGCAAGAATGGCGAGCCATTACTTCAGATGTTTGGGCTCTAGAAATAATAGCCCAAGGTTACTGCCTTCCTTTTCTAACGCAACCTCAAAGCAATCCACCAAGGAGACAACCTTTGAAGTTTTCAGACCCGCTCCTACAGCAGGAAGTTTTAACCCTGCTGGAGAAAGGTGCTATAGAACCGGTACCTGCAGCGGAGAGGAACAAGGGATGGTACTCCCCATATTTTTTGATGCCCAAAAAGGACGGAGGACTGAGACCCAACCTGGATTTAAGAAACTTGAACAAGTTCCTCAGGAAGGACAAGTTCAAGATGGTTACCCTTTATCAGATCCTTCAGGCCCTTCAACTTAAGGATTGGTTGGTGTCATTGGACCTCCAGGATGCTTATTTTCATGTGCCGATTCATCTCAAACACAGAAAATACCTGAGATTCCTAGTTGGCGACTCACACTATCAGTTTCGAGTCCTGCCATTCGGATTGACCTCCGCCCCGAGGGTCTTCACCAAACTGATGGTAGTGGTGGTAGAGCACCTCAGCAAAGGGGGGGATTCAGGTCTACCCCTACCTGGACGATTGGCTGATCAGAGCACGTTCTGCCGAACAGGCACTAGATCACCTGAAAATCACCTACCACTTCCTCCACAGACTGGGCTTCTCCCTCAATTTCAATGAGTCACAAATGACATATTCTCAACGGCTCCAATATATAGGAGCTGTGTTAGACACATCCCTGGGAAAGAGCTCGTCTCCCAGTTCGAGGGCTCAAGACATTCTTCAGATGGTTTCCAAATTCAAAAATGCCCAAAATCTTCAGGCCTACGACTTCTTAAGGTTACTCGGCCTCATGGCATCCTGCATCTTTCTGGTGCCAGAAGCACGTCTGAGAATGAGATCCCTTCAGTGGGCTCTAAGGACTCAGTGGTCCCAGTTCTCAGGTCGAATGACGGATCTTCTCCAAATTCCGAACAAGGATTCGTCAAGACCTTCTATGGTGGACTTGTTAATAGAATATCCTGAAGGGAGAACTTTTTTGGCAGCCATGGGTGGGAAGCACATGCCAACGATCTGACATTCAACGGTCGTTGGTCTCCATCGGAGTCCAAACTACACATCAACCTTCTGGAGCTGAGAGTTCAGACTAGCGCTGAAAGCTTTCCTGCCATCTGTCAGGGGAAGAATGTCCTGATAATGGCGGACAACACAGTGGCCATGCATTATCTAAACAAAAGAGGTGTAGGGTCACTACCTCTGTGCAGAGAGGCAATGCAGCTCTGGTATTGGGCAATCCAAGAAGGAATCTCTTTAACAGCAGTTCCCCAAGCCGGGGAAGAGAATATGACGGCAGATGCTCTGAGCAAGCAGAGCACGGTATCCCACAAATTGGAACTTGCTCAGGAAGTCATTCAAGAGCTCTTCGCCATTTGGGGAATCCCTCAAGTGAACCTATTTGCAACCGGAAGTGTGAAAGGTATTTCTCAAGGGAATTTCCCCCGAGAGGAGCCCTGGGGGACGCGTTCGTGGTGGAGTGGAATTTCCCACTATTGTATGCATTCCCTCTGATTCCCTTCATTCCACAGGTTATCAGGAGACTGAGACGCTTCGGAAACCATATGATCCTAATTGCCCCAGATTGGGCCAGGAGAACGTGGTGCCCGGACCTTCTAGACATGTCCATCTGTCCTCCAGTACGTCTCTCTCAGAGAGAGAACCTTGTCTCTCAAATGGAGGGTTGAGTTCGCCATCCAGAGGTCAAAACGCTCATCCTTCACGCTTGGTATCTGAAAGGCTGAGATACAAGTATTGGAACCTTCCAGATGGCGTCATGGAGGTGTTGCTTTCGGCAAGAAGGCCAGCAACAAAGTCTCTATACCGTTGCCGTTGGAAAAAGTTTTGCAACTGGTTCAGAGAAAAGAATGTCGATCCTTTTCTATGTTCTATTCCGGAAGTACTGTCCTTCCTCCTGACCCTAGCACATAGAGGTCTAAATGTTGGCACCATTAAAGGTTATCTTGCAGCGCTTTGCATCTTCAAGCGCTTGTCGGAAGAATGCTCCTATTTCAAAATTCCTCTGATAGTGCAATTCTTAAAAGGGTTCACTAATGTGTTTCCTCCTTATCCATTTCAAGTGCCAATTTGGGATCTCAATCTGGTACTAACATTCTTAATGTGTGCTGCTTTTGAGCCTTTGCACACTTGTCCATTAAGACTACTGACATGGAAAACTGCTTTCCTAGTTTTTTAACATCTGCAAGAAGAGTGAGCGAATTACAGGCACTGCCTTCTGGGCCACCCTATACTGTGTTCCATAACGACAGAGTTGTGTTGAAGGTTAAACCCTCATTTTTGCCAAAAGTGGTATCTGATTTTTATTTAAGTCAGAGAATTGTTTCTCATCCTAGTAAGGAGGAAGAAAGGTTACACAGGTTGGATCCGAAAAGAGCTTTAAGCTTTTACATTTCTAGGCTTTCTAAGCTTAGAGTGGACAATCAAGCTTATAGATCAAAGGATCGAATCAAAAGGATCGAATGGTCAAAGGATCGAAACAAAAGGATCGAAAAAAGTATTTTTTTTTTTTAACATTTGTTTTTGGGGGGGGGGGGGTGTCCCCCCAACCCTCGTTTTTGTGGTAAAACCCACTTTTTTTAACCTATACGAAAACCCCAAAAAATATATATAATTTTTAAAAAAATTCGACCCTTTTGTTTTCGGTCCTATTGCGTCGATCATTTTGCATTCGATCCTTTTGTAGTCTAACCTTTAACCGGACACCGACAATCAACTGTTTATTGGCTACACAGGAAAAAGATTGCGTCAGTCAGTGACAAAACAAACAATATGCCACCAGAAGGTCTAAGGGCTCATTCCACCAGAGGCATCGCCTCTGCGACGGCCCTACAAAGAGGTGTTCCTATAAGGTCCATTTGTGAAGCAGTAACTTGGTCCTCGCTGCATACTTTTTCAAAATTCTATAGCCTGGATGCTTCCCAGTCTAAGGAGCTGAATTTTGGTAAAGCAGTACTATATTCAGCCATCTAGGGTATAAAAAAAATCGAACCCCTCCTCCAGAGAAAAAATGTCCATACTGCTTTGGGAGTCCATCTAAGATGACGAATACGTTGGAGGACACAATCCACTCGAAGAACAAGTTACCTACCAACTGTGGTAACCTTCTTTCGATTGGATGTTCCTCCAACGTATTCCTCATCGCCCTCCCAACCTACCCCTCTGTAGATTTTTCCGGGTTATTGCCACTCTAACTCTCGCAAGGCAAATACCTGTCTGCCGGCACAGTCTACACAATGAGAACTCAATAAAGAAGGTGGGAAAAACAGAACTGAGGCCAACGGGCGCCGCGCGTGCTACTTATACACCCGATGACGTCACCCTCCACGGAGGCCGTCGATGGACCATCGACTCGACGACCTCGACGCACGGCGCCCTCTGCCGAGAATATTTTTCCGAAGCATCTAAAGCTCTATGGAATACATCTAAGATGAGGAATACGTTGGAGGAACATCCAATCGAAAGAACGTTACCAGTTGGTAAGTAACTTGTTTTTCTGTCGCACCTCCTCTGACATCTCCACTAGGCCCTGCTCAGTCACACCAACTCACTCTCCCAGTTCCTTAACTTCCCCTCTAACCTCAGTTAGGGAGCTCCTCAGTGCATCCCATAGCGATGTAAATTGTTCCTAGAATGTGTTTGTAATTCTACCTTTCATATCGCTGAGGCACTCCACTGGGAGCCATTTTCACACTTTCCAGGGAGCCTCCTTTCTCCTCAATGTCTTTTAAAAAAAAAAATGTAATCTGCCCTTTGTTTACCCTTGGCCGCTGTTTCCAGCCAGCTGTCCTTGTACTATCTGGGGCTGCCTTCTTCTGCTTGGGGCACCCTTCTCTTTAGAGTTTAGCATCTGGCTGGTGCCACCCCCCGGTATATGCTATTGGACCACTCGTGGCAGGGGCTGGCCTCGGTGGTGTGGACGGCCACTCCCCAACTTCATTTGTTTGTCTGACTATTCCATGGGCACTCTGGTCCCTCAACACTCGTTCCCCTTTTGCGTCACTTCTCCTTAACCCTTCTTCCACTTCAGCTGTGTGGTTAGTTCAAAGATCGCCTCTGGGCCCCACCCGTGAAGGACGTCTCTCTAGTGTGCCCCCAAGTATCACACACGCTGGAGGAAGGGGCACTTATCTTGCGACTGGGCTTACTCCTTTCCAGTTTGCCTACTCGAACCTCGTTTTCATGCCCAGCTGCGCCGCCTGGCCTATTGATCCGCCCCTTTTCTGCAAAAGTACTCCCCCTGTGCAGCGACCAGCGGGGGGCTTCTGTATCCAACTGATCACTACTGCAAGCCTGCTGCTCCCCCACCCCCGTGTGGCTGCCTACCTTCACAGGGGTGTTCTGTCCTTGACCACTCCAACTGCACCTGAGATCTCTGCCGTTCCACAGCAGCCCCAATGCCTCATCCGGGGCGCCTCATAGTTCGTCGCATCTCCTCCAGCCTCCCTCCCTTTTATAATGCACAACGTATCTTCTGCTAGTTCCTCGCGCGTTTGTTTCTTCGTAGCAGCGTATCTGCTGGAGCTTTCCCTTTTTTATGTTGGGGAGACCCACAAGCCGCTCTGGCGGGTCTCCGACACATTCTTCCTTTCTGTGTATTAGGTTTCACCCGGCCCGGCCCGCCTCCGAGATGCAGATGCTCGCTGCTTGCATCTTCAGGCCAGAGCAGAGCTGAGAAAACACCTCCTCCCTTCACGGCGGCCATCTTGGAATCTACCAGTATTACCTTTAAGAACACAGTACAGAGCTAGTACAGTAACTCGAATACTTTCTAGAGGGTCATTCAGCTACTCGTGGACAAGTAATAACCCAGTAAATTATTTTAGAAGTGCACTAAAGCAATTCAGGGAAAGCTTAACCCAATGACAGTTAAGAAGAACAGCAGCTATTCAAGGTCAGTATAACCTATTGGTATATAAACTGTTCAGAAGTGTTGGATACAATTCTAGGGTATGAACTTTTAAGAAAGGCAATCAGCAGTTGAAGTTAAGTAAGGACCCATTTACAGAGGGGCTACAATCAACTCACAGACCAGTATTAACTCCAAGACTGTTTTAGAAATGCACTGAAGCAGATCAGGGGAAGCAAAGCCCAGTGGTGCACTTTAAGAAGAACAGGAAGAACAGTTATTCAAGGTAGGTAAACCCTATTGGTAAGCTTTTACACTCATTCAGTTAAGAATAATAAAACAGTACCAACACTTATTACTTTTTAGAAGTGGGGAAACACTATTTCAAAGTAAGTAAACCATTTATATACTTTTTAAAGGAGCAACCATTAACTTAAAGGTAAGTATAAACTTCAGAACACTTTCTAACGTATTCTATTACAGAGATACAGTTACCACACTAACCTAATCACCAAATAAGTACTTTTCACACTTGTTATAATTTTTCAAGACAGTCCTTCCCTATTCTAGAGCATAAGTTTTCTCAGTGGCAGAAGAGGGACCCTAGTGGTCTAGGAGCCAGCTGTAGGCAGGTTAGGATACGGTTCCATTGCAGGAAAGTACCAGAGGATATCTCTTCAGAAATATAAAATTCACTTTAGAGTTAGTTGAAAGTGTTCATGGACTTAATATAAGGCTCCCTATATGCATTCCGGCATTAGGCCTGGGCGAATGGTTTGGACAAACTCACAAACACTTGAAGCCTCATATGATTCAAACAAGACTTAAGGTCAGCATTACCCAAACCAGCACACTACCTCAGGTAGATGCCTTCAGGATGCAGCAACATAGGACCCGGTCCCTGGATTATTAATCTGCAGACGAAAGAAACAGACACAGGATGGGAACTTCCCACAGCAGTCACTAGAGGAGGCTTCCAACAAAGGATTCTTCAAATCTTCACGCGGCTCTGTAGTTTTGGCACCCGTTTAAAGGAACCAGATGAAGAACAAATATCTCGGCTCGAGGCCCCCTGGTATTGGTGGTTTGCAGCCTGGTATTGGCCCCAGCACATCGAAGGATGGTTCATTTTGCAGGTCTTCTCAAGACAAGTGTGTCTTTCACCTGTCTCTGGGTAGGAGTTGGCACATTGGGGGATCCCCATTTCGATTGGAAGGAAGGGTTCCTTCAGACTCGGTTACACAGCAGGCTCTCCGGTCACTGAAAATCGTTACAGCTATCTTTTCTTTATCTTCCTCTTTGGATTTGGCGCCAGTGGTCGACTTGTCAGCAGCTTCCAGGATCAGACTATTTATCAGGAGATACAACACAACTTCTGCAAACTCCCCCTGCAGTTTACAGAAAGGGGCAGCTGGCTGTTCAAGTAGGAACTGATTCCTTTCAGGCAAGGTGGAAGACAAAGGGCTGCAGAGGTTTGGACTCCTGCCTTGCTTTCTGCCTTTACAGACACTCCAGAGCCTTGGTGGGGAATACAAAGGATCCCTGCCAAAGACAAAACTCCAACCAAGGTCTTTCCCTCATAGGACAGCAGAAGAAGACCCACGAAAGAACAAGCAAACGAGAAATGGCAGAATGGTGACCCTCCTGTGCATTACCATGGATGCTTTGACAGCGTATGAGTAATAATTACTAAAAGTCACAAAAGTAGTTGGATTGCCACCAGCCATTCAGGTTAACTTGTAATGTAACATGAATCTTACCAGGTAAGTGAGAAAGGGATGCAGTGCATCTCCCCAGCACTTCACATAAGGTGGGGTATGCTGGCTCATTATATAAAATGTAAAGGGGATGGGAATCCCACTTTACTTCTTGGGAACACTTGTTGGTGGTGATCTCTCTCTTCGGCTGTGGTCTCCTTCTGGAACAGCCTGCCTGCCTTACTGAAACTTGAGGAGAATAATCTCTGGTTCCGGAAGCACCTCAAAACCTTTCTCTTTGCTTCTGCCTTTTCTCCTCCTCTCCCCTGCTAAACTCCTGGCTGAAACTGCACTGCTTACCTGGCCACCCTCTGATCTCGGGCCCAGGTCCTCTCCCCCGCCAGTTGCACACCAGCACTGCCTTCCTGGCAACCCCCGCACTTGGGGACTGTCTCTGTATCCTTACAGTCCCACTACCAGCACTTGACACAGGATGTCTGCACTTACCCTTGCACTTGCTACCAGCTGGCCGTACTTCTACTTACTGTTATTATTCATCCCCTCCCCCTCTCCCTTGCACTTTCCCCCTTGCCCCTTCCTATGCACTTGCACAATCTGAATGACACCCGGCCTAGTAAGATCTGTCTTCCCTCTGTTCCCCCCTCCCTTGCCTCGTCGCTCCTTGAAACACTTGTGTATAGGCGCATTATAAATATCATATCACTAGTTCGCCCAAGAGATCAGAGAAATTACAAAGGAAAACCCAAAGGGCCAACCCAGACGAAGGTCAAAAGTTATAAGGAACTATAAATCCATACGCACATTATAGAAAGACATAAAAAGGTCACCCGTAAAAGACTAGGTGAGAGGAAAAAGATTTCCCACTCACCTAGGGACAAGGACAAATATTCACCAAGTCCATGCAAAATGTTCTGGGGTTGGCACAGGTCAGGAAGACAAATATGAAAATCTTACCCAACAACGCGGGTGCCCGAGCGGGCAGGGCTGTTAAGAAACAGACCCTGTCTTGTTAGACCAATCTCTGCTTCTCGGAATGCTCAGATCTAGCCAGCAATTAGGTCCCCGAAGGTCTCCGGGCTCACTCCACCAGAGGATTGGCCACCACCTCTGCTTTGTAACGAGGAGCGCATGTTCTGGATAATTGCTAAGCAGCTACATGCACTTCCTTGTACACATTTGCTAAGCCTTACTGCTTGGATTCTATGTCTGGTCAGGACGCTTGTTTCGTCAGAGCGGTCCTTCAGAGTTTTCTGGTTTCGGTGGTGTGCTTGCTCCCCTCCCTCCTCCAGGCCGTTGTGCTGCTTTGGGAGTTGTCATAGATGCGGAATCCGTCGGAGGAAAGAGTCCATTAGAAGAACAAATTACTTGGCTATCGTTAATGTTCTTTCTGAACGGACTTTCCTCAAGGATTACTCATCGCCCACCCTGCCTGCCCCTCTTGAGGTAGCTGCTACACCTTTGTCTTGCTGTCCCACAGCGTCAAAGAGTGCTAGGGATGAAGAGTGGAACTGAGATCATGAGGTGCAGCTTCACTGTATATACTGGACCGATGATATGGCCGGTGCATGACATAGAGGGGTTGGGCGGAGCTGTGTTGACCCCCTGCTCTCTGGCAGCAGAGCAAGTTTCCGAAGAGCAGCTGGCACTGGGAGATGGATATCATGGATGAGGAATCAGTTGGAGAAACCTCCATCAGAAAGAAAATTACTGAGAAGAAAGTAATTTGTTCTTTGATTACTTACCTTGCTTAGCTCATCTATTATGGTGGCACTGATCCGTTTCAGTGCGGGGTCGACCCTGTCCCTCGACCCTGTCCCTTATTACTTAAAATCCTTGTTGGTTTTAAGCTGCACACATCACTTTAAATTGAGGTGTGGCAGTGGTACTATATATACATTTTTCTTTGGTTGTAAGTAACATTTCTGTTACTACTTGCATGATGGGCTGATGGCAGTGGATATTTTTCTTCCATTATTTTTTACTTGTCTTGCATTTATCTGCAATATGCCATTTAGACTACTATATGCTCTAAAGTGGATGTGCCATATGTTTTTCACCTGTCCTTTTAGCCATCTTGTCCTTTGGCCTTCTTCCTGTCCTCTCAGCACTGGATATGCCTTAGAAGGTAAGGCATTGGCTTTCCCGGTTAAACTGGCAGTATGTTTGTGGCCAGATGTTGGGGGCTGGGACTGTCTGATCCCATTCCAACTCCTTGTCAGACAGCATCTGTTGCTGGGTAGGTGTGGTGTCCGGGGCTGTCCATGATTGGACCGTCCTTGCCAGATTGAATGGTGTAGATCCTTACCATTGGTGTACTCTAGGGTGACAACCAGCTCGAATTTGACAGAAGGATGATTCCTCTTCAGATCACAATTGGAGCCAATACCACTTTGAAAAGGAGAATACTGCATGGTTTGTATTTACTGCCAACCAGCGATGTCTCCAGCAAAGTTCCGGCAAATCCTTGCTCATTTGTTCTGACCTTATGAAATCCTTGTTTGGTGCTGCAACCTTTGAACCCATAGGAAGTTAGTCCAGAACCCCCTGCTCGAGGTTCCTGCCCTCGGAAGTGTCTGACCACCCTGTGGACCGACCAGCTCCCACCTGCTGCTATTCACAAGAAACCTCCCTCTGCAGTTGCAGCTCTCCATAACAAAGAGGTTCTTTTCTGGACCAGCGCTTTGTCTCTGCACAAGAATTGCTTTCTGCCGCATGATTGCAGTGTTCATCACTGTAGCCCATCTTCATTGTGTCCTGAGGGGGTCCCTTTATGTTGTCAGAATTGTGGTGGGCTTCTCATCATGCCAGGGTTGTCCAGCTGTCCACTCACAGGAACAGACTTGCCAGAGCGTGGAACCGCTGATCTGCTGGACCCAATGTGACTGCTGTACCGTCAACCCGCTGAAATGGATCCAACACTTAAGTGGGCCCAGCAGATTCAGAAACCTCAATGGTGGTTTATGAAGAAATCTGAGTGAAGGGGATGTTTTTGCATGCCTGTTTCTACCCCCCTCCTTGAATAAACTTCATCAGGCTCAAATTCCTGACCCTTCCTTTCCCTTGCCTTGTTGTGATTGGTGATGTTGATACCAAGGTTTGCCACCCCTGGGTTGTATGACTCCCCATATCTGCTGGGGGGAGACCTCCACTCTGGAAACTTTTTTTAAATATTTACTGCTGCATCGAACTGAACAGATAGGGTCATCCGCTTGGCTCTAGGTAGCTGCTGTTTTCCACACGGGTGCTGCAACTTCATCACTCTCCCTGATCATCATCTTGGGACATTCAACACAGCCTCCAGCCAGTGTCCTCATCCTGGGACTGTTTGCTGCTGTGCTGCTGCCTTACTTGGTTTGTTGAGCTGCTAGGAGCGTTTTTTTTTTTTTTTTACTGGGTTCCTATGTCTTTATCTCTGATCCATACTTAAGGTTAGAGGTCCTGGAAAGAGCCTTTGTTCCTTTTCTGGGTCGGTGGCCAAGGTATACACACTGGGTTGCTTTGTACTGCTGGAGCCATTTCCACTGAAACATCCGACTTCAGTTCTTAACTGGGTTGGGGTGGTATATTATTCAATATACTCATCCTCTGGCATCGCCCTGATCCAGGGTCAGAATTCCGTGCAGTCAAGTCTTTATCGCAATTCCAATAGGTCTGCTGGGGGTTCTTCTGTTATGTTACCTCTTATTCTGGGGTCCTGGGTCCATCTTCCTTCGGTAAACACTTCCTTGGATCTCCTCTGGAATCCGCACCTCTGCGGTGATCAGACTTGCAAATTGTGCTAATGGCCCTTTATCATTTCCCATTCATTCCTCTAGAACGTTGAACCTGCTTTGCAAAACTTCAGAATTGACTCTGTGGCACTTACATGCCCCTGAGTTCCTTTTTTTTTTTTTTTTTACAACTGTCACTAAACTTAGTAACGCTGCATACATTTTTCCCTGAACTGTATGAACAAGGTTACTAATTCTACAATGTTGCAATAATTCTTGAAAATATTCAGCTTTGATTTAAAATGTTTTCATACTGCCTACGGCTTTGATGTATTATCAGGTCTACAGATGCGTTCATTTTAATACTATGCCCTAATTGTTATGGCATGGTTCGTAATGATTGTGGATTATTGTTGTAGGCCCTAGAGATTTTCGTAATATTTTTCCTTCTGGTAAAATTCTGTGGACCTTTTTAATCCTGTTCCCCACCATGTTTGTACGTGCTGACCATCAGATCCAGGTCTTTCCACAAATACCACGGCTAGCTTGTGTCTGAAGTATTCTGTATATTATTGTGCAGGCACATTGGGGTCTTATTAGGATTTATGGCTCACTGGTTCTTCCCACCACCCAATTATTTTATGCTTCCCTCCCACATATAGACATTTGGGTTAGAAGAGTCCTTGTATAGACATTACTGTTTTTATATTATGCTTGGTATCTTTTTAATAATGTGTTGTATTACCAAAGTACTCACTTGAACTGATAATTGCATGGGTTTAACTTGTATTTTTTTTTATTGTTGCATTTATAGTTTACAAAAAACCTTACACAACATGATACATATAAGAAAAAAGACAATACATTATTAAAACATATAAACCCAAAATAGACATTACTATATATAAATCTTAAGTCTCCAAGAAAAATTAATCAGTACTAAAAGCAGAATTTCATATATCCCAACAGTCAAGTACTACATAACCAAATTCAAATTTTCCAGTTCCTCCATAATATCCTGCAGTAACATATTGAATGCTAAAATTAGAGAGATGTTTAAGCCCCACATAGAACAGCTCCAAAACAGATGCATAGACATTTCCAAATCTTTGTTAAATCTATCCTTAAGATAGTTCGCACGTTTAGGCTCAAAATATGTACAAAATAGTACTAGATGTTTAAGTGTTTTTGGCAAACGTGGTTCTCCACAAAAGCGACATTGAAAGTCCAATTGCTCCAATTTAGGCACCACATGCGAGTGCAACCAGTGCCTTAACCTCTCTAAAGTAGGTATCTGATTGAGCCTAACACACATGTGTATATGTATCTGGCCTAATCACAAGGGAACCTTTGTAAGTAAAGGGGCACACATTCCCTGGCATGACCATAGGTTGCGTACTCCTTATATGTGGAGTAAGCATCCATGCAGTTCACCGTATCTACCCAGTCCGCCTTAAATAGAAACCTCTTAACCTGTCCTGGACGATAGATAAGATCATCTGTACATAAACCCAGTGAGCCTAATGGAGAAATCATTTTGGAACAAAACTTTCTGATAGATATAACAGAACCAGATTTTGCAACCTCACTTAGTTTCGTACAGAGAGTTAGTAGGCAGATCACTTATCTTCCTAAACATAGATAGTTGTTTCGAGAGGTATCTAGCTTTAAGTGATATCAGGCATAACTCGTGACAGATAACTGCATTGGGAATTGACATCGATAGACCAAGAAGTTCTTTCCACATTTTCCCCTGAATAATGTTGATTCAAACTCATATCATGGGTACAAATATCTAGGCCATTCAAGAGGACAGTGTCACATTTAGCAAGATAAAATCGCTTTAGGGGTAGCAATGAAAATGTACATACCCTAACTTTCAGGAATTTCGTTTGTACTTTAGGTTTACCCGCCTTCTCATCCAGGCTCTGTTTCCACATTTTCAGGCTGGTTCTATTTGTGAAAATATAGCCCAAATATGTACTAGCCTGTACCTGTTATGATATGATATGGCATTTGTAACGCGCCTATACACAAGTGTTTCAAGGCGCGACGAGGCGGGGGGGGGGAACAAGGGGAGACAGACAACGATCCTACTAGGCCAGGTGTCTTTCGGATCGCGCAAGTACAATAGTAGAATAGTAGAATACAAGATAAATAGGGCCAGCTGGTGGCAAGTGCAAGGTAAGTGCCGGGAGAAGGGGCTGTAGGATACAGAGACCGTCCCGTAGTGCAGGTAGGCAGTACAGGGAAGAGTGGTTGGGCCAAGGACCGAGATCGGTGAGTGGCCCAGTTGCAGATTCAGTGCAGGTTTAGTGATTTTAGCAGGGGAGAGAGGGAGAGAAAGCTGAGGCAAAGAGGAAGGTTTTGAGGTGCTTCCGGAACCGGAGGTGGTTCTCCTCAAGTTTCAGGGAGGCAGGTAGGCTGTTCCAGAGGGAGGCCCCTGCTGCGGAGAGAGATCTACCCCCCAGCTCGTTGCTTGGAGAAGCGGCTGACCCTGAGGTAGTTGGAGGTGGATGAGCGAAGAGCTCGAGAAGGAAGATATTTAGGAAGAGAGAGTTGAAGGTATTTTGGCCCAAGGCCCCATATGGCCTTGTGGACAATGCAGAGGGTTTTGAACTTAATCCTCGCAGCCACTGGGAGCCAGTTTAGTGATTTCAGTCCTGGAGAGATACGGTCCCTGGGCTTGAGGCAAAGGACAAGTCTCGCAGTCCTATTCTGGATGAGTTGCAAAGGGCGGAGAGTAGAGGCAGGAAGATTTAGATAGTCTGTTACAGTAGTCCAGCTTCGAGAGAACCAGTGCTCTGGAGACAGTGAGCTTCTGGGGGAAGGAGAGGAAAGGAAGTATACCTCTGAGGAGGTGTAGCTGGTAGTGTGACTTCTTAGAGGCCTCAGATATGTGAGGAGAGAAAGAGAGTGGAGTCGAAGATGACCCCGAGGATTCTTGCCTTGCAGGTAGGAGCAGTAAGAGGGCCAAGGGAGGCCGGCCAGAGAGCTGCAGGGAAGGAGGGAGTGGGCGTGCCGATATGTAGAATCTCAGTCTTACTGGCATTAAGGCAGAGGTCGTTGGCGGCACACCATTCCTGGATAGCAGATAGACAGTCGGAGATGAGGGAAGGGGGAGAGGAGGCAGAGAGTAGCCTGAAAATGAGCTGGGTATCATCCGCATAGAACTGAAAGTTGGGACAGAGAGCGGCGATGCGGTGAGCAAGAAGTGCCAGGTACTGGTTAAACAGCCAGGGGGAGAGGTTAGATCCCTGGGGGACACCACAGGTAGAGAAAAAGATGTCAGAGAGGAAGGAACCCAGTTGGACCTGGGAGGATCGATTGGAGAGGAAGGAGGTCAGCCACGCCAGAGCCTGACCAGTGATACCCAGGTTCCACCGGGTCATCACCCATCCTCCAACTATAGGTTTGAATAGTTCTTTTTTTTGATAATACCAACATCCGGGATTTGGATGCATTAGGAGAGAGATTATTGGCAATTGCATATTGGTAAAAAAGGTCCATCTTTCTTCAAGGCCACGGGGGCACGGTCAAGTAAAATAAAATCATCTGCAAACGCCATCCACTCTGTAGCCAAATTCCCCAGCCTAGCCGGTGCAATGGAAGGGCCCTGCCACATGCCCTCCACATCGCACACATATAGGTTGAAGAGAGTTGGTGCGAGTGAGCAACCCTGCTTGACCCCCACATAAGTAGCAATGGCCTCCGAAAGAGTACCTTCCTTGGTCAATCGAACCCTAACATAAGTATTCGAATGTGGGAGGGCCAAGAGCTCAACAATCTGACGAGGGATCCTCATGGCCAGCATTTTAGACCACAATCTAGCTCTAACAACCTCATCAAAGGCATTAGAGAGGTCTAAAGATGCCAAAAAGACCTCCCCTATATTAGACTGATGAACCAAGTCTCTTATGTGAGACAGGAGTTCACCCTCATCGCTTTGTTAAGGTCTCTTAAAAGCAAGATACCAAATACCTTGCTATCTGCATCCAAAAGCGCTATGTGTCTATAGTTACTGGGATTGAGAACATCACCCTTTTTAAAAATGGGGACTATAATACATTGAACCCAGGAATCGGGAATAATATGGGTCTCGAAGATGTAGTCAAATATTGGTTTAAGTAAGTTTGCCCATAATTCCGGAGCTGCCTTTATTGCAAAAGGCGGTATGCCATCCGGGCCAGGCGCTTTAGACGACTTAAGTTTGATAGCCCAAGTAATATTCCCAAGATCCCAAGAGCATTCTCCCTTAACCGGAGAACACAGATCTATGTCTAATCCCGTTACGAATTTAGTGGGCAGTGCAAATTTCTTAGCATAATAAGTGCACCAAGCATCTGCTTGAATCCGACACTCGAGTCTATCTTTAGCGGGGGTAAGGGTGATGTTGACAGTCGCCCAAAATGTACCTTCCCTACCCTTACATAAACTTTCCATCTGTTGGTGGGCTCTAAGATATAGGTCCATTTTCAACGACTTTACCGAGTTTTTATGTTTCAAAATGATCTTTTTTTTCATTACCTGTAATTCATAAGACTTAAGGGAATGTTTCTTCAGAATCCTAAAGTCCCTACGTTTATTTAGCTTAGACTTAAGGATTCTGGAGTCCCAGCTGATGTTTTCAGGTCTATGTAAGTCTGACCTTCCCCCCTTGCTAATTTTATAGGCACAAGACATCATAATATCGTTATAGTAATTCCCCCGGTTGGAAAAACCCCCGCTCCTGAATTTCGATATGGGACTATAGTCAAATTCTCAAGAATGAGGGAGTTACATTTCCTAACCGTATTCTTATTCCAATTGACCGTTCTCCCTTGTTTTGCAACGTTAAGGCCCATATACTCTGGTCTTACTTGAAGGTCAGGAAGCGCCAGGTCAAAGTAAAAAGTAAGTGAATGTGATCACCCAAATCTACATCTGTGTCAATTTACCACAGGCTTGCTTTCAATCATTAGAGACATAGAAAAAATCTATCCTAGAACTATTGGTTCCCCTTTTCCAGGTATGTTTAGATAAATTCCAGTCAATGGAGTAATCCAATAGTCCCAGATCCCAGGACTCCAAAAGCGTATCCCATTGTATTCCTCTCCTAAGATTAGGATGGAGCTTATTAGGGATAGCCCCTCTCTCATTCCACATAAATCCTTCTGCACAAAGGGAGTTAAAATCTCCTCCCATCACAATACGGTCGCCGAAACCCTTCTCATACCAATCTCCCAGAATCTCTCTGAGGGCCGCTTCCACTTGTCCGAAAGGTACTCTCAGAGGATTCCAGTATAGATTCAACAAAAGAATTGGATCTACTCCATTTCCCGAAAATAAAGCAATCCCTAGGAGCCATTCACTATTATACATCACTCTGCCTTAAAGCCCCAAGTTACGATCAATGGCAATACTGCAACCACCACTAGGCCTCCCAGCTGCACCCCTTGAGGCTGAATAGGAAAAAGTATAAAAGCCTTCCATATGGATTTCACTAAGCATCATGGTTTCTTGAAATAGATAAATGCGGGGGCGAGTGTAGATCGCACACTTACTCAATAATTTATTCAAATGTGTGCCCCCACAAGAATTCCATGATATAATGTCAATATTAATATTGTTAGGGACAACCTGATGCCTGTCTAAAAGTCTCAAGGGTTTTAAGAGCTGGTTTCAACCAAGACCAATCCTGACCGTTATTGAATAGACTAGAAATCAAAGTCAATACAGGTTCAGAATTTATAAGTGTATTAGAGCCCGAATGTATAATTTGTTCCGTTTCAATATTAATCGGTTCCTTACATTCCAGAAAAGTATCTGCCTCTTTAGCATTGGCTAGAGTTAACAGACCAAAACCCAAGGACTCAAGATTTTTTTCTTGGGCACGGACCATTTCGGCCGCCATCTCTCAGTGGAAACTGCTTACCATTCGGTGATTATTATCTCTTGGAAGGGCTATAGCGTCTATATCATCTTTTATAGAACGAAGTAAAGGTATTTTTTTAAAAAACCGATTTAGTAAAGTCATTCTGTTCAAATTAACCAATGAGTCTGCCTTGTTATTATTAATCCACCGAATGATCTTCCCTGTATTAATCATCAAGGTCGACTGTTTGTGTACTGGCTGATCTTTAACATTGAATAGGGAAGGTTTTACTAACGGTTTTTCCTATGCCTCCTGAGTATTCAGGGCCCGTTTATTTATTGGGCTCTTGCGTACATTATTAGAGGTTAAACCTCTCTGATTATCAGGCATAGTTGGTAACCCACTAATCAAAGAGATATCCAAGGGTTTATCAGGCGCCAATAATTGTGGACTCGGCAATAAACTAATTTGTTGCGAGCCTATAGAAATTCTAGCATGTTTAGTGCTAACTATTTTACCAAAGGCTGTCATCTTTGTTTGCTTGGTTTGGGGGCGATCTTGTCCTACCCCAAGTTGATTTCCATCTGTGGTATTGGGAATTATATTTTTATCTCCACCTATCGGTGGGTGTTGCTTCCCGCCGGTCCTGTCCCACCCCCATACTGGGAACATTATCTCTACCACTACCACTAGGTTGATCTTCTTGTGCTGGTATATTTCTGATCGGTTTGAGATTCGAATTCCTACCCCTAATTTTAGTACTAGGCATATTTTTAGTTTTTTTCATCATCCTAGCCTGCTTATTTTTTTTTCTTTCCTCCAACACATAGGTGACTGTGGTACCTCATTAATATCATAATTGGATGTATTTGCAGGACTTTCTCCCTGTAATAGGGGACTGGGGGAAACTGGAGTTTCCTCTTACTATTCAGTCGGTCTTTTCTTCAATTGCTTGGTTTTTAGTTTACACTTTACCCCCCTTTTCGGCAGAGTCTGAAGAACCACACTAGCGTCTCCACTGCTATTATTCAAACACTCCCCCTCATTAGAAGGTTCAATGAGGGGCTCCTCTTCAACCCCTCCCCCTACTGTCGCCATAGCATCTAAAAGAGCGGACGGACTATCAAGAGCCCTCTGTCCATCCTGATGCTCATTATTCTGCAGTGTCTTCCCTCCCAAGCATGGGATTCTTGATTTCTTACCTTTCTATGAGAAGGGGCTGTGCGATACCCTGAAAGCATAAATTCCAACAATGTGGTAATTTTAGCATCCATAGTGGCTAGCCTAATAGTTTGTTCCTCCCTAAGTTTTTCAAACCGACTATTCTCTTTAATACTGTGATCCTTCTTCGATTTACCTTCCACAAGACCTTCTAGAAAAGCCACTCGTGTTATTAATTCAATAAAGGCTGATTGTTGTCCCACCAGGGATCCACCCAACGTTTCCTGAGACTTCCCTCAAGGATTTCAATGCCAAGTTCAAACTAATGTGCATGTTGGATAGAAGGGGAAATAAATAGTCTCCTCTACCTCCATTGTTGGGTGAGTAATTTTCCTGTCTACCCCCATATGCTGGACGAATTTCTAATATCTCCTGGTCATGTTCAGTTGATATATCCACTGTTCTCGTCCAATTATTAAGGCACACTCCTATTTGGGTATTGCCATCTTTCATAATAGTGAGAAGCTTAGCAGCTTCATGATCTGATATTATAAGGTCATTATCCTTACCCTCTAAGCGTTCCCCAATGGTATTATTGCCTATATTTTTTTAGAAAACTCTGGCAGGAGCCCCCTCAGACAGACTCCTCACTGCCTTATGATCGGAAAATGAAGGCCCTGATGGTATCATAAGTCAAGAATTTCCTTAAAGAGGTCCCCTGTGGCATCCGCCATTTGCATAAAGGAATCATCCTTGTCTTCCTCACCACCATCCTGATTAAGGTTTTTGGGGCATGGAGTAGGGGTCCCTTTAGACCGATCCCCCCCAACTAGAATAAGTAGTCAGATTCAACAAGTTAGTACACTGCATCATAGCTTGTTTAGGCTTCCCAAATATGAACGCCGCTGGGGAGATATGTGTTGTAAGATTCTTATCGGATAAATGTTTGTCGTTAATATTTTCTATCATGCGACCACTAAAGGAGTCCAATATAGGACCACGTTTTGCTTTTGTTTTTTTCTTTAAATCTGCCTCCTGAAGTGGGGTAGATACCTGAAAGCGAACCACCCTTTTAGTGCCAAGCACACTTTCCTGCAGACATTCTGCATCAGTAAGTTCGTATCTACTGGCAGACATGTCCATATTAACTGAGTATGCCTCTATAGGTGTAGAGCCCAATTTTTCTATATCTTTTATTTGCTTCGAAGGGACTAGAGTATTACTGTCAGGGGGCCTCTCATTCCCCTTAATAGGCTCTATAGATATAAAATGTGCCCCCCTTTCATAACTTGAATCAACCGGTATCTCACTGGCAAGATTTTCTTGTATAGGGGCTTAAATTCCCCCCCCCCTTCACATTCCAATGTAGGCACCAGTTGTGTTTCCAGCATCTTATTCTCTTGGATCTCTACCGATAAGCGCGGGCATACTTAACTAAGGAGGTGCTATAAAGTACAGAAATGCTCCAAGGAGCTCAACAGGAAAAAAGGGGGCTGATGTTATTATGCCTTTGAATCCTTATTAGAAAAATGAAAGTGGAAATATATGGGTTATAACACGATACAAGAAAATTTGACAATATCAATGACCCACACCTAAAATAATAACCACCAGGGGAGAGCACAACTCGCAGCCCCTACGGTCAAACTTTAGTTGAGAGAAAAACAAAAAAGAAAAAGAAGGTGGAATAAAGTGCTATGGGAAACACCACAGCAAAAAAGAACTAAAGTTAAAATATCATGCAAAAATCCTCAATAGGAACACATGGAAATCTAAGGTAAAATCAAAATGCAGGATTTTAGGAGGATACAAAATAAAATGTCACCATCAAAAGACTAGTACTAAATTAGTAACCACCAGGGGAGAGCATTCCTCGCAGCCCCTAGGGTATTAATTTGAATTAAAGGTTGGGATAGAATGCATTAATAGGTTAAACAGATAAAATACAGTATACAAATATTCAAAAATATCCATATAAATTATCAGCGGTCCTGGGAACGCCCGATAGCTTGAGGAGCAGCCTTAGTCCGTCTCTCCTCCCCAGTGACAAGCAAAGGTAATCTAAAAAGTTTCCTCCTATACGGAGTTTAATAGGAACATAAGTGTCCCAATAAATCAAAGAGAAGACCACCGATTCCTGCTTGCTGCCCAGCAATCACTGGGATCAAAGAGTAAACCTCTTCAGTCTCCCAGCAAGTAGCATAGCAAATCAAGGTTGTGTATTTTCGTATTGTTTATTATGTGTTCGTTCACACCCGGTAAATCTTTTATCTCACACTCCTTTCTTGAACCGGGGTGGTTGTAACATACACGCCTACCTCTGCAGCATGCCGATCGAAGGGGCAGCGGGCTGACAAGCTCCGCCTCGAGTCCGTTGGTGTCGAGCCAAACCCCCAAGCCACCAGAGCCACAGCAGGTAAACAGCTAATCAGTGTAAAAAGGCACCGCCTTTTTCACTGCAGCAGGCTTCACGCCGCGAGGGCTGGGTGCGCTAGATCGAACTTCCTGCTGACTCCTGGGGGCGTGGCTTCTCTCAACAAATGCCTTAAAGGGGAAGGCAACTCCTTCTCAGAGTAAATTGATGAATAAATAGATGGCAAGTGCTGTAACGTTGTAACACTCCTTTCCAAGGTACACACTTCACAAATCATAGTGCCTGTCAAAGATATGCTCCGGGTATCCCAATTGTCCAGGATTGCATACCAGAGCCACAGCAGGTAAACGGCTTATCAGTGTAAAAACGCATTGCCCTTTTCACCGCAGCGGGCTTCAGTGTTTGACTTGTATTTATTAAAGTCCATATTTTCACTATATTAGTGCAATGCTTCTTCTAGAGGTGTGTGTGGACAAAGTGTACTTCTTTGTCAGCCTATGACACTCTACCTGCAATTTAAGCCTTATTGCTCTGTCTGCGTTACCTTCAAAGAGGCTTGGCTTCCCTTTCATTTTGGGTATGTTAGTCTTCCAACTAGTGTTAGTGGATGTAGTACCCCAGATAGAGGGTGGTACAAAAACGGTCATAGCACCAGGTGTTGGAGAGAATTCTCATTTCTGTGCTAATTCCCGTCAACCTTAGAGACCCCCCATCTCTTTTGCTGGACTTTAGGACTTTTAATTTTTATCCTTGGGTGAGACCTTTTTCTCACTCCCTCATGTGTTTTTGATTTGGACTCTGTTTCTCTTTGGGTTTTGGAGTCTGACAAACTCCATAGGCATCACCTTTTGTATTGTGACACACAGCACCCTCAGTGCAGTGTCACAGAGAGGTCCTTTGGATTTCTCTTAAGGTTTAAATACCTTCTCTTGGGTGAACTACTGTTCCCAAGAGTAGTGAAGTGAAATTGACTTTACTTGCCCGTTTTTCCTATGTATGTCCAGTACAAACCACCTTAGTACTGGGGGGTTACTTAGTAGCCCCTTTTCCTACCTACTCATGTAACATTTTACTACATTTAATGGCTGGTGGCAGTGTTTTAATGTTCCTACCATTGTATGTTTTTACTGCAGGCTCAATCTCCAGCTGCAGTATTGCAGCCATGGTTGCCCATTTTGTCAAAATGGCCCCGGTATTTTTTTTTCACCATTTCTTGCTTGTGAGGTCTTTCTTGGGTTTTACTCTGCGGGCCAAACCAGATTTGGTCCCTTTGTTCATTTTCTTTGGTGGGCTTCAGTGCTGAAACCCACCTCTGGCTCCAGCGTCATAGGCAGGGCAGGAAGTGAGGGAGGTTCCCGACACTCCCTGTGCTTAATCTCCTTGGTTACAGGAATGCACCCAAATGTGATTGGCTGGCTGGCTGTCCTTGAGGGACAGCCACCCAAGTGTGTGTGACAGCTAGGCTCCGAATTAATGGGGGAAACCTGCATAAAAGCTGAGGTCTCTCAGACAGAAGGCAGGGTCGACCACTGGACGAAGATACCGAAGAAAGAAAATGGAAGAGAAGCTTGTTGCACCCTCCTGAACTGTTGATTTTTCCTGGTGACGCCCTGCTGCAGTGCTGAAGCTCCAATGTTAGTATCAACTAGAGAAGCCCGGAACGGATGGCTTCTTCCCTTGGGTTGGTCGGACCAACTGACCCCAAGACAAACTTTGCTGCAACCCCTCTCCCTGCTGGCTGTACTTCCTTGCTGCTGCTGTGGAACCAAGTGCCAGGGCTAAAATACCTGAAACGAGTGCATTGTCTTTAAGCCGGACCCAAGCTCCCAGAAGATCATAAGGACCCTATCAAAACAGGACGACCCAAGCCTGAGCCACCCCAACAGAGTGCTGGACCCCAGAAGCAAGGGAAGCCCACCAGGTGTCCAAGAACCGCAGTGGTGCTGTTGACCGGTATATGAAACCGCAAAGTGCTGCTGATATGGAAGGAGCCCTTTGCCGCTGCCGCCGACCTTCAAACTGCAGTGCAGGAATCCTCCAGACGTCCTCTCTTGTCCCCACAACTGAGGCCCAGTAACTGCAGGACTGCAACCTGACCAGAAGCCAGCTTCCAACATAAGGTACCGTCTTGACTAAAGGGGTACTTAACTTTTTGGTCTGTAGCTTGTCTGTCTCACTGGAGACTTAGAGTAGCTGCTTTTCACAAGCCTTACAGCTTGTGGCCCAACAGTGATTCTTTTCTACAAACTCTCTATATAACTTGGTGCAAGACTTTTGTGCTATCTGAAGAAGTGCCGCAACTCCCTTAGACATTTTCAATTGACATTGGCTGTCCTGTCTCCGTGCAGACTCTTCTAACCCAATGACGTGTTTTATTTAAAGAAGGCTTATTTAAAAACTGACTGTTAAATAATTATTTTACTAGAAAACCTTGAGTATAATTGTTATTTGACAACTTGCATTTTTGAACCTCTATGTTGCACCTCTACTGCTCACAATTACCCCTCTTGAGATAAGTCTGGCTGCTCAGTCACTCTACCAACTTGTGTAGTACAGACCTATACCAATAGTTTGGTATCTATTGCCAAGAGGACAGGGCTGTTGTAGTCTCCCACAGGGTTACTACATTCAATCTTGCTTAACACCAGGCAATGAAATTCCGACACAGGAAAGTACAACATTTCTTAGAAACACGTATACATTGGGTTACGCTACTAGAAGGTAAGTCAATTAATATACACATTTACAGTCCAGAGAACAAATTGGAACACATACCAGACTTGAAAATGTATACAGATTAAGCAATACAACTGCAACGATGACTAAAGGTGGGTGTGTTAAGCAATTTAGCATAGGATTTATAATGATATATAACCGCACAGAAAGCCCAGGACTCTGCCATGACTCCAAATACATTGGAGGACACCCTCCAGCAAATGAACAGTCAAGCAGTTGGAGTGACTCTTCACAGGGTTTGCAGGCACAACGACAATGAACCACAGGACCTCCGGCTCCACCAGGGCTCCCCTTCTTGGTAGAGAGCAGCAATGTCTAAGGCCCACAATGAAGATGCACTGCACAGTTTGCAGCACTGGGCTGCACAAGATGACAATAAAAGAGAAAACCTCTCCCCACTCTTAGCTGTTTAGGGACACACTGTAGAAGGGCTCATGTGTTGCTTGAAGAGTAGAGCTTTGCCTTTAGACAATGAAGGTATCAGCATCAGACCCCTGAAGACCTTCAGCCGCAGCATCTTCAGACAGTTGGCTCCCCTAGGCAACTGACGAATGGCTCCAGATGTCTGTTGCCCCTCCATAAAACCAGACCAGTTTCAAGCCCACAAAGGGCCCATTTCCCTGAAAGGAGTCCACAAAAAGGATGTCTGTATATGGCAACATCTTCTGTCCAGTCTAGGAGAAAGGTAACCAAAAGAACAGTGACACACAAAGACAGTGGCTTTAATAATGTGTCCAACCATTTTGGGAACAACAGTACACAAAATGATTCGATGTAGTAAAAACAATGGGTGTACAGGAGTTCACCAAATTATTTTAAAAAGAAGATACCATGGCCACCAGCCTGTCTGGGATTCACTAGCTTTAGAAAAATGCCCAATAGAAAAAAAATAGGGAGACAGTTTCCATGCGCTATAATCCTTATGGGAGGTAATAGTGCTGCACCATAGACATACATGGGATGCATGGTCTCCTCTGTACTATCAGTCACATGGACTGGCCAGTGCCCCCCAAGCAAATGACTTAAGCTATGGAGTGAGCTTGAAAAAGATCTCTCTCCCAAGTATACCTTTGGGATCACACACATTGTCTGCAGATATTCTGGGCATCCAATTGAAAGAAGTGGACAAACTTTAAAAAATGAATACAAAAAAAAAGATTTTTGAGCCAATCTGGACCTAAGAGTACATTTCAGAAGATGAAAAATCTATTGAAGGATTTATCAGAAAGTACATTACGAAAGGTAAGTTACTTGTTGAATGGTTATACTTGTTTTGTTGGTGTGTTCATTCATTAATTAAAGATGCATTGATATCTCATATTCAAATGGGTGATTTTGAGAACTGTTCAATGTTTTGCTGCAGCCACAAATATTTCTTATGAAAATGTACTAGAAGTCGGGAACATGTTTTTCGTCCCCGGGATTCTCCCTGCAAACCTCAATAATATGGAGAGGGCATCTTCTCACCCTTGAGCTCCTTATGCTTCCATCTGTAGGATTTAAGTATATTGCTTTCTTGTTAAAATGTAAAATGTGGAAAGCATGGCCAGCATGTGTACATACTAGGTTTACACGTAAGAGCTGTGTTACCAGCCATCTACTTCCTCACAACCCCATGAGTGATCCTCAGAATAATTAATAAAACTCCAGTCTTATTGATGTCCAAATAATTCTCTTTGTTTGCAATTGTTTTTTCTTTAATTGGCCAGCTACTGTTTTAATCTTGTACCAGTTAGTTAAATGGTGTATTGGCAGTAATCATTTAGAACCACTGTTTTCAACAATAGGCCAGTCCCCTGTTTTTTGTGGGCGCTCTGGGAAACAGCTGAAACGACGTCACAGTGGTCAGCGTGGAATGCTGCTAGATGATTGGTCTCGAATTGTGAAGAATCTGAACGTGTCCTCATCTGTGAATCAAGCCTCACGGCTGATCGATGGTAGTGAGCCGTGCTGGCAGTCCTCTGGCTCACAGGGAAAGGCAAGTTTCAACGCTGCATGTGTAAGAGGTTTTCATTTAGTTTTACGGGTTCTCTGTTAGTACTTGTAAATCAAAAGTAAGAATAATGGACTTTGGGCTGTTTGATTGCAAGTTTCGTGTGGGGTGGTTCCTTTCTGTTGCTGTAAAATATTGCACATTTTATATAAAGTAATACATGACAAAATGTGTTTTTCAGTGTAGTATCAAAGCATTCAAACAGCCAGCAACAAGGAACATCTTCTTTTTTTTGGTCAAGTTTTATGGTATCTGTTGGGGGTTTTGTGTACAAAGAATATATGGGACTTGTTTTGAAAATCCTCCACTTGAATCTGTGTGTTAACATGGGCTTCTTGTACAAGACTTTGCAGAACCAAAACACTAAAAACACCCTACAGAGGCAAGCAGCTAACCCAAAGTCCAAATACCAAACATTAATTGGATTGCTCAGCACTTCAGTGACTAGGTCCGAAAATGGGTTTGTCGCGGTACCTGTGTATTTCAGTCAGTAGCTGAAAGAGATTAACCCTTTTGTGGAGTGCATTGATGAGTGGACTTCAGACATTTTTCATTAAAGCATTTCTTTTCAGTGGACGATTGCTCTGTATGTCATATATATATATATGTCATATAAAAGGTAAAATAAACAAAACATTTATTTTTCAATGGTTCATGTGTTAAGATGGATTTCTAGACTCTGTCAAACACTGCCGCACCCGCTTACCTCAGGTGGGCTGGCGCCTGTACCTGCGGTGCTGTCGCCGGGCACTTCCTCGTTTCCAGGGCCTATGGGTGCCACAGCAGATGTCACGATTGCGTCAGTCCCTTCCTGGAGAGTCTGCACGGCGTACCAACATCATGACGCTTTGCTGTGCCAACAAGGTGCTGCAAGGTTGAACGCAATGTCCGAGGCATCCTGTAACCATGGCAGTTCCTTCAGTATATCTTATACTTAACACCTGGCGCCCAAGGTTGGCTTCCTTGGGTGTTGCTGCTGCCTGTAGTTGCAGTTCCACCCACCTCATGGCCCAGTGTTTCACTGCCTCTGCACCATTCTGATTGGAGATTGTGGTGTGTGGGAAGCAGTCTCTACCCTTCCCCCTCCTCCCTCCAAGTTCTGTAATTCTCGGGGTGGAAAGCGGTTGGATTCCTGAACTACTCTCTGCTCTGAACAATCTGGCGCATGGTGAACCAGCACTGCAATCTAGGGTGCGCAGACATTGCACTCCTGCAACCAAGCGTCTGGAAAACAACATCCCAATGATCAGGTATTTGACAGAATCTGGCATAGTGGACAGATATTAGGAGGCCACCCTAGTTCTAGTGAACAGGGAACTCTGAGAGGTGAGCCAAAACTCAAACAAGGTAAACTTGGAGAGCAGTCCAGGCTATTCTCAGGTGAGTGTGAGTGGGGTCAGGGGCCCTCAATGAGTCCACACAATATAATGCACAATAATTCAATTTAGACGGGTATGTATACAAATACAAATATTTATTCTATGCCTTACACATTAAAAAATGAAACTAGCAGGTGATCCTATCGCACACTACTCAATATTAAACATTTCTGAGGCTTGTGGATCTTCTTAGAATCACATGCTTTGCATAGACCGACATCTAGTGGTAGGCGCAGAGTATTGCACATGTTGTTTTTGAATTTCGAAAAGGGATATCCACTGGGCGTTTTTGTAATATTGTGCCCAGTGTGACATCTACTCTACCCATGATCCCTCACACGTCGAGGTCCCTCAGATTATTTCTTTCTGCCATCGTGGTCAGATGTGTTCCGTGGAGTCTGTACTGCAGAGTTATTAACTTCAATTTAATTTCTTTCGACACTGGCCGTTCGACTCACATCTCGACAAACAACTTGAAGACCAACCGCCTATCGACTGCCTAATCTGACGGGCTCTGATCTGGCACCAGGCTTTTTGCACTACACCAGGCTTTGACCTAGCAATCGGGAGAGTGGGGGGGGGTCTGATTACATTACCTTTATCAGAGAATGCATACCTCCACTACCTATATATACTGCCCTTGTCTAGCTGCCTTTAGAATTCTCTTTCACCATGGAGAGAACTCCCTTTAAATTCTGTCCAAGTTGTAACAGAAAATATCCATGCAAGGACACCCATCGAGTGTGCAACCACTGCCTTTCCTGAGACCACTTAGAGGGGCATTGTGCGTCTTGCAAATTATTTAGGTCCAAAACCCTAAAAGAACGACACACCAAACGATAATGGACAAATCGGAAACCCTGATGGCACCTTTTAAGTCGGACGCGGAAGGCCAAGGCAGCAACGACTTCCTTTTGTAGGGAACCTTCTGTCTCCCGCACGTCAGTCCCTGCAGCGTGCTGCTATGGGGAAAACTCCTGGCGACAGAGACGTACACATAAACAGCGCACACACCCGAGCTGCACTTCGACAGATATGTCAAAAGAAGGCTGTGCGCCAGAAGAAGGCACCTCATGGCCTACCAACCATATATGTCCAAAAATCCCTATGAGCTTCCGCATCCGCATTTGGCGGAAGGCGATAAAGAAAAACAGTCATTAGGCGTGCGTAAAATCCCTTGATGGGGTGTTTCACAAACACACGTTGATAAACATAATTCGAGGGGATTGGGTCCTCCGACGTATTCCATATCTATGACATGTAATCACCACAGCTGTGCTGCTTCGGAAACTTTTTCGGCGTCTGCGTCCTGCGTCGATGACGTCGATGCGCCGCCGTCGAGGACCTCCTCCGACGTCCGACGTCATCCGATGTGATAAGTAGGACGCACGACGCCAGTAGCCTCAGTTCCGTTTTTTCCGCGAACGTGTTGCTTCGTGTTTCTCGGTTCTAGCCTCGACTCATTGGAGTTCTGTTCTTTCTGGTTCTTCGAACCTGTTCGTTTGTGAATATTCCTTCGACGATGTCTTCCACTTCGTCTTCAACCCCGCGTCCGGGCTTCAAGAAGTGCGGGGAGTGTGGGTCCAAGATGTCGGTGACTGACTCGCACGATGCCTGCCTCTGGTGCCTCGGGGAGGCCCACGACACGGATGACTGTGTCGACTGCCTGTCGCTCACGTCCAAGGCCTTACGCGAACGTAAGAAGAAATTGTCGGTAGGTCGGGTGTCCAAGCCCCGGAAGTCGAAGTCGGCGGGGCTTTCGACGGATGATTCGAGGGGTGACTCTCCGCGTCATCGTCGGAAGTCTCGTCGGTCTTCTTCTAGGAGTCGGTCTCGCCACTCCTCAGCCTCTTCGAGGCATTCTCGGAAGCGCCGACACCGGTCGCCTTCCAGGTCCTCTTCAGAGGACTCTGCCCGGCACGTCGGTTACCCCACCAGCCGTGCGACGCCGGAGGAATGGGCTTCCTTCGGGAAGAAGATGTTGGCGATTCTTGAGTCGCAGGGTACTCAACCGTCCGCGCCCCCGAGTGGGGTCGGCCGTGTGAGGTCGAGAGCCGCCGCTCGCAAGAGTGGTCGGCGCGAGTCACGGGAGAGGTCCCGTTCGGACAAGGAGGCTCGTTCTCGCCGTACCCGTTCCAGGTCCCGGTCCTCGACGCGATCGAGACCGTGTGCACCTGTGATGTCTTCGAGGAAGACATCGACGTCTGAGGCGTCGAGGGCGTCGACAGGCTTTCTCGAGGCTCCGGCTCCGAGGAAGTCGTCGAAGCCGTCGACGGTCAGGTCGTCGAGGGACACGCTCGGGGCTCCGGCTTCGAGGGCTGTGTCGACGCCGCCGATACTGGAGGCGCTGCATCTGACGTCGACGCCGATTTCCTCGACGCCGATCCTCTCGGCGCCGTTGCCGGTTTTCTCGGCGTCGGCGCCGATTCGCTCGACGCCATCGACGCCTTTCGTGTCGGAGGTGCCCCGTGTCTCGGGTGTTCCCCCTAGGAAGGCTCTGGTTAAGAGCAGGCACTCTCGGGTGCCTTTCCACCACTTGGATTATATTTCAGAGGCGGATGAGGATTCGGATGGCCTGGTTCCTAGTCAGGTGCCAGATGACATTGTCTCGGGCCATAGTCAATTTGACGATTTGAGGCAGTCGCTGCATGATGCCAGTGGACTGGACACCTCTCCGGAGGTGGAATTTGGTCGGCCTGAGCCTGGCTCCCATGCCGATTCCTCATACCGGCGCCTTATGGCTAGGGTGTCTGAGTATCTGGGATGGTCTGCTCCCCCAGGGGAGTTTGTGGAGGATGATCTGACGGACATCCTTGATGTTGGTCCCCCAACTGACCCGGTACTGCCGTTCCATATGGCTTTACAGCGTAGGGTGGCGGCGGCTTGGACTGCTCCGGAGAGTCTCCCGGCAGTGGGCAGATCCTTGTCGCGAAAATACCGTCCAGCCAGTGGCGACCCCTGCTACTTGACCAGGCACCCCACTCCGGAAAGTTTGGTGGTGCAGGCGGCCACGGCCCCGGCAAAGCAGGCGTCGTACCCTACCATCCCTCCTGATAGGGACGACAAACGTTTTGATGGCTGGGCGAAGAAGGTGTTTTCTTCTGGTGGTATGGCGCTTCAGGCGGCCAACTCCATTTGTGCCTTGTCGCGTTTCACGCACACTCTGTGGAACTGTGTTGCGTTAGCGGCTGAACATATTCCCGAAGGGGTCGAACGGGATGGTTTCCTTGCTATGGTCCAGGATGGTAAGGATGCCATGTGTGAGTCCGTTCAGTCGGGTTTGGACTTAGCTGAATGCGTCAGTAGGTCCATGGCGGCGAGCACCGTGATACGCAGGTTTGCGTGGTTGCGGAAGTCGGGGTTTGCTCCTGATGTGCAGTCCCGGCTCCTCAACATGCCCTTTGATGGTGAACATCTTTTTGGCAGCAAGGCTGACGAGAGCCTTGAGAGGTTGCAGACCTCAAAAGCTGCAGCGAAGTCGTTGGGCGCTGCAGTTCGCCAACCTCCGCCTTTTCGTCCTAGGGGACAGCAGTGGAGGGGTGGCTCCTTTCGCTATTACTCGTCCTTTGGTAAAGCAAGAGGAGCTGGCAGTCAAAGGGGCCAACGCAGGGGTACCAGAGGTGGACGACAAGGTACCCGTGGTGCCAAGGCCGCTCGGGCAGTTGACTCTTTGCCCTCAGGTAACGCCGCAGCCGCTCCTACTCAGTCATGAGGCCATGTCCCATGGTTCGCCGGTTGGGGGAAGGCTGGCGCAGCATCTTGTAGAGTGGCGTGCCATTACTTCAGATGTGTGGGTTCTGGAGATCATAACCCACGGCTACTGTCTTCCCTTTCGGCACAGGCCTCGCGACAATCCACCGGGGAACCTCTCTTTGAAGTGTCCGGATCCGCTCCTTGCGCAGGAAATTCAAGCCCTGCTGGTGAAAGGCGCCATAGAACTGGTGCCTGTAGCGGAGAGGACCAAGGGATGGTATTCCCCTTATTTTTTGATTTCGAAGAAAGACGGGGGATTGAGACCCATCATGGACTTGCGCGGTTTGAACAAACTCCTCAGGAAGGACAAGTTCAAGATGGTTACTCTCTCTCAAGTCCTCCAGGCCCTTCAGCTTCAGGACTGGTTGGTGTCACTCGACCTCAAGGATGCTTACTTCCATGTGCCGATCCATCCCAAGCACAAGAAGTACCTGAGGTTCGCGGTTGGCGACTCGCACTTTCAGTTTCGGGTCCTGCCGTTCGGTTTGACCTCCGCCCCGAGGGTTTTCACCAAGCTCATGGTGGTGGTGGCAGCGCATCTCAGGCAAGGGGGGATTCACGTCTACCCCTTCCTGGACGATTGGTTGATCAGGGGGAGCTCTCCCGAGCAAGTCCTGGATCATCTGTCCGTCGCCTGCCACTCCCTTCACAGGCTGGGCTTCTCCCTCAATTTAAAGAAGTCCCATTTGACGCCAACACAGAGGCTCCAGTACATCGGAGCAGTGCTCGACACTTCCCTGGGGCAGTGTTTTCCTCCCCAGGTGAGGGCTCTTCACATTCAGCAGATGGTGCACAAGTTTCAGCATGCCCAGACGCTCCCGGCGTTCGAGTTCTTGAGGTTGCTCGGCCTCATGGCATCCTGCATTCTTCTGGTGCCAGAGGCTCGCCTGCGGATGAGTTCTTTGCAGTGGGCACTCAAGACGCAATGGTCGCAGTCCTCCGGCAGGATGTCGGACCCGGTTCAGGTGCCGCCCTCGGTCGCCCGGGACCTTCTGTGGTGGGCCGTCGAAGGCAACTTGATGAAGGGGGCTCCATTTTGGCTACCCTGGCCGGAGGTGACGATCGTGTCGGATGCATCCCTCACGGGATGGGGAGCTCATGCCAACGGGCTGACAGTCAGCGGTCGTTGGTCTCCGTCGGAGTCCAGACTCCATATCAATCTGTTGGAGCTGAGGGCCGTCAGGCTAGCCCTGAAGGCTTTTCTGCCGACTGTGCGAGGAAAGACTGTCCTGATCATGACGGACAACACTGTGGCCATGCACTACCTCAACAAAAAGGGGGGGCAGGGTCACTTCCTCTGTGCAGGTAGGCGATGCAGCTCGAGTTCTGGGCCATCCGGCAGGAAGTTTCGATCTCGGCAGTTCATCTGGCCGCAGACGAAAACGTGACGGCGGACGCTCTGAGCAGGCAGAGCGCGATCTCTCACGAGTGGGAGTTGGCTCAGGAGATTCTCCTGGAGATCTTCGCCCTTTGGGGGACCCCTCAAGTGGATCTCTTCGCCTCCAGTGTCAACCGGAAGTGCGAGAGGTTTTGCTCGCGGGAATTTCCTCCGAAAGGAGCCTTAGGAGACGCGTTTGTGGTGGAGTGGTCATTCCCGCTGCTGTACGCGTTTCCTCCAGTCCCCGTCATCCCGCAAGTGCTGCGGAGGTTACGGAAGTTCAGTTCCCGGATGATCCTCATTGCTCCGGCGTGGGCTCGGAGGACGTGGTACCCGGACCTTCTCGACTTGTCCATCTGCCCTCCACGTCGTCTTCCCTACCGAGACGATCTGCTCTCACGGGAGGGGGGTCAGGTTCTCCATCCAGAGGTCGGATCCCTCAACCTTCACGCTTGGCTTCTGAAAGGTTGAGGTATAAGGATTGGGACCTCCCTGAAGACGTGATGGAGGTGTTGCTTTCGGCCCGAAGGCCCGCAACTAAGTCTCTGTACCGTTGCCGTTGGCGTAAGTTCTGCGACTGGTGCAGAGTTCAGAATGTGGATCCTTTTGCATGTGACATCCCCATGGTTCTGTCCTTTTTGCTTTCTTTGGCCCACAGGGGCTTGCAAGTGGGTACCATTAAAGGTTACCTGGCGGCGCTGTCCATCTTTAAGCGCTCATCTGAAGAATGTTCTTACTTTAGAATCCCTTTAATTTCACAGTTTCTAAAAGGGCTCACTAATGTGTTCCCTCCGTCGCCTTTCCTGGTGCCCGGTTGGGATTTAAACCTTGTTCTTAGGTTTCTTATGGGTGCTCCGTTTGAGCCTTTACATTCTTGCCCTTTGAGGCTGTTGACTTTGAAAACTGTGTTTTTAGTTGCGGTTACTTCCGCTCGCAGAGTGAGTGAGTTACAGGCACTTTCTGTTAAGCCACCCTTCACTGTATTTCACAAGGACAGGGTTGTCCTTCGAGTTCGTCCTTCTTTTCTTCCAAAGGTAGTGACGGAATTTCATTTGGCCCAGAAGATTGTTCTTCCGGCATTCTATCCTCCTCCGCATCCTGGTAAGGAAGAGGAGAGGCTCCATAGGCTTGATCCTAGGAGAGCTTTGAGCTTTTATGTTTCTCGCATGTCCCGGGTCAGAGTGGACGATCAACTCTTTATTGGTTACGCTGGTGAGCGCTTGGGGCAAGCTGTGACGAAACAGACTTTGTCACGCTGGATTATTTTGGCCATCTCGGAGTGTTACCGCTTGGCGGGTAAGGACCCACCGGCTGGCTTGCGGGCCCATTCTACCAGGGGCGTGGCTGCATCTACTGCCCTGCAGAGGGGTGTTCCTATACGCAACATCTGTGATACTGCCACCTGGGCTTCAGTACATACATTTGTACGGCATTATTCCCTCGGTTCCATCAGAGGGCAGGATCTGGCCTTTGGCAAGGCGGTCCTTTGCTCTGCTATTTGATTGGCTATTCTAAATTTTGTTTCTAAATTCTTTCCCTCCTCCTTGATTTGGTACTGCTTTGGGAGTCTGTCATAGATATGGAATACGTCGGAGGACCCAATCCCCTCGAAGAACAAGTTACTTTCTTACCTGGTAACGTTCTTTCGATGGGAGGGTCCGACGACGTATTCCATATCGCTCCCACCCTGCCTTCCCCGCTGCAGAATTTCTGTTGCGATTGCAGCTTACGTTCCGCAAGGCTTTGTGTCGGACTGGCAGTTGACTAATGTCACACGTTCTGGGGGAAAAAACTACAACTGAGGCTACTGGCGTCGTGCGTCCTACTTATCACATCGGATGACGTCGGACGTCGGAGGAGGTCCTCGACGGCGGCGCATCGACGTCATCGACGCAGGACGCAGACGCCGAAAAAGTTTCCGAAGCAGCACAGCTGTGGTGATTACATGTCATAGATATGGAATACGTCGTCGGACCCTCCCATCGAAAGAACGTTACCAGGTAAGAAAGTAACTTGTTCATCTCACACTAGCGAAAAACATACACCATAAAAAGACCCATGAACACATTTCTTACACCCCTGCTGTCCCTGAGAAAATGCTACAATATTCTGAGGCTAAAAACCTTGTATATCATTCTCTTCAGAAAAAGAGGCTTCGAGAAGACCCTGAGGCTATTGTGTTCCCTCTACCTGAAACACCCAGAACAGGGAGATGGTCAAAGGAACATTTCGAAGAAACGAACGACAAAGTATCCTTTTTTGTCGGCTTCATGCAGAAATACCCAATCTGGCAAAAGACGTTAGATTTAGAAATAGGACAAGACTTGCAAAGTGAACCGTTGGCACAATCCCCAAGCCGTCAAGCATCGCCCACACATACTGTTTTAGACATCTCTCATGACTCTTTCCAAGGGGAAGAGGAGGCAGATCAGGATCTATGGTATGTTGATCAGGATGATGCTAACGATTTCCCTGACAAGTTTGATCAAGATGACCCAGATGTTACAATTATAGACACTCCAGATGTTTCACGCGACAGTCACATTTTTCCCATTGATCACCATTTGTTGTACAATAATTTGTTAAAAACGTCTGCCAATCATTTTAATATTCATACAGAAGAAACATTGGAGAACACTGATTTTGTGGAGGACATTTTAAATTAAAGATAATTGCCCCATCAATGACTACACCTTCACTTACTTGGGCAGTTAAACTCAGAGTGGAAAACTTTTTTAAACCTTCTCCATCTGACCCTCTTTATATTCATTTACATCCACAGCCCAAATCCCTACTGGCACCACCACTTCAAATAAGGGCTGGTGTTCCACTATCTAGTGCTGAAGCACCACCCAATAAAGAATGCAAGACACTGTATTCTTTAGGAACATGAATATCCTCTGCAGCATATATAACACGCATTGCAAACAACACCACTCTGCTTGCAAACTATAACAACGCACAGTAGGACAAGATACTAAAACATCTCGATTGTGTCCCAGAACCTGTGATGTCACACTTTATAAAACCTCTGCAGAGGGCAAACAAGTAGCCCAAAAGATCTTTAAAAATACTTCAGACTCAGCAGACACTTCTGGGTGAGTAATAGCTGAAGGTACCCTGCTTAAACGCCACTCATGGCTCTGGGATTCAGGGTTTAAACCCGAGACTTGGGCAACCTTTATCAATATGCCTATCGAAGATTCAGTCATCTTTGGGAAAGCAGTTGATGCTCAACTGGAAACTACAAAGGAGCATGAGACAGTGAAAACATTAGAACAGATTTCAAATAAGCCCTTTATCCATTAGGGCACCTTTAACACACAGTGCACTTTTCGGAGCCAAGATTTCACAAAATCCAATCAGTCTGGATTTGGAGCATCCACATCCTCAAGGGAAAACATCCTCTTATCAGTGAAACCATCAAAGACGGTTTTGTAGAGGTAAAGTGTGGGGCAGAGTTGCAGACTCCAGAGTCTCAGCTGCCCCGCAAACAAATGACGCTCCAGTTCAGATTCCCTCCCATGTTCCCCTGGTTGGGGTTTGCATATCATCCATCACCCACGCATGGGAGGGGGATCACATCGGTTTACTGGATGCTGAGAACTCTGACAAAAGGTTATTCAGTTGGATTTCTGGGAATACCTTGCTACCATCCTACTCGAACAAGTAGAATGTCATCAGAACATTTCTTAATTCTAGAAGAGGACATTTTAACATTATTGCAAAAGGGAGCAAAAGAGCTGGTACCACCTCTGGATTAAAACTAATCTACTTATTCAGTGTACTTTCTTGTTCCAAAGAAAGATGTAACAATGTGCACAGCCTTAGACCAGTGCCCTGCAAACACGTATGTCAAGCCACAAAAATTCAGGATGACTACGCTGCAGAAAGTAATTCCTCTTCAAAAGCAAAGGGATCACATGGCAACCTTGGGCATGAAAGATGCTTCTCCAGCATGGGGTCAGGCATGGATTCACATGCTCATGAATATTCCCAGTCGTCAGGCTGGGAATCCTTGGTAAAAGGTTAAGCAGTTTCGCTTTAGCTTGAAAACCTCATTTCTCCTATATAACCAATCACTGTCCTTTGGGTCATACTGCCCCTGTCCAGTGACCACCGCCTCCCTAAGATCCAACCCTGGTGGCCATCTTCAGATTCTTTCCTCAAGTTTCAGTGTTGGGAGTCCTCTCATCTTGCTCTTCGAGTATTTTGCTATTTTCGATTTGTTTCCATCTGTCGACTACCAGCAGCGGGATCCGATGTCGGCAATGATCTGCTTTCATCGCAAGTTCTTCACTTCAAGTTTCAGGAGGCCCGCGCTTGGGCCTACTTCGACACCCCGACGATGTCCGGGGAGAAGAGAAGTCTCTTCAAACCCTGTGTGAAATGTGGACTTCAGAATATCTACGTCGATGATCGGCACTTCAAGTGCCTTTATTGCCTGCATCCAGACCACGACAAGGATGGATGCAAGATTTGCAGCAGATTTCTGACTAAGACGAAGGACTGTTGCCTCAGGTTGGTGGCGTGGCTCAAGTTTGGGAAGGCCTCTGACTCTGCCTCCGATTGCAGTCATGTCTCGTCCAGTACCAGCTAGTCCCATGAGCATGCTCCCTCTTAGGAGAGGTCGAGATACTTTGAGGATGCCCCTTCCCAGGGGATATAAATGACGGCTAAACACCATGCTCTTGATCACAATAGGGTCCCCGTAGCTGTGGCACCCAGTACGGGAAGGACCCGTTCCCCGTCTCCATCTTTGTCTACGGTGAGTATACCAGTTGGGGGAGAGGGAGGTACACTACGCAAGGAAGTCCCTGACCCTTTTGAAGTCGGCAAAGGAGAGACGCAGGGTCCCATTGACGACTGCTTCATTTAAGACCGCGTCTTCGGCGGTGACTGCCTCGTCTTCCAATGCGACTACTCCGTCGACTGCCTTGTCGACGACCACGACCCTGTCGGCGACCTAGTCTGTGCCCACCTCATCAACTGTCCTGTCGACCACTGTCGCCAATCGTTACTTCAGCAAAAGGGGATGCTGTGACAACTGTGGTTTCTACAATCACTGCGACTCCTACCGTGGCTCTGCCTCCCTTGGCATCTGACACCTGCAACGGTCCCGCCCATTACTACCACAGAGGCACCTCCCAAGGCACATATTCCCATTGCCACATCCTTCATGAAGGATTTGGGTAGGTTGAAGGAGCTGCTACCACCAACGGACTGTCTGCACAGGCCCGTGAGGATGTCCCCAGGAGTGCTGGTGGGGTCTGAGTTGATTCCCTCACATTTATACAAGCTCTTAGAATGAGCACTTTCCCAAGCACTATTACACAGGTTATGAGAGTGGCCTCGGCCCAATGTCCCAGGAGGGATCTCCAAGGGAGCCGGATCAGCCATCTGCCCCCCTGAGGTGTTTCGGTCTGGAACCATTGCCAGCTGCTCCGCTTAAACCCCAGTCGGTGCCTAGGGACACGTCTTTGGACATTTTTAAGACTCTCCACACCTTGGTGTCGGAGATACAGCAGCGGTTGTAGGCTGCTCCTGTGCCTGGCCCAGTCCACAGTCCTCCTAGGCATCCGGAAAGAAGTCTGCCCGGGATGAGCATGCCTAGGCGTAAATCGAGCCCTGCCAGACCTAAGGACCCTTCAGGACCGAAGCATAAACCGCGGCCTCCCCACTGGCCTTAGACTCCAGTAGTGGATGAGACACCACGCACTGACACTGGTGCTGATACAGACAACGACTGAGACTCATACCGACGAGTATGACGACTATGCCCCGGCAGATGGGGCGGCGCTGGGTGCTGACGAGCCCGCCAAGGCCGAGCCACCGGATGAAGTTGGCTCTTTTCACACCATTATTTCGAGGGCATCCGCTCTCTTCAATTTGGTGTCACAGGAGAAGAGGAAAGAGGCGTTTCTCTTCCAACACCGGGATTCCACAAGTAAGACCGTCACGTCTATCCCTCTGCTGGACGATGTCTGGGAGGAAGGTTTGGCCCTCATGGAGATGCCAAATACTGCACCCCCCAAGAGACAGGCTGGAGAAGAAGTACAGTGCCCCAGACTCTGACATCACGTGTTTGAGATTGCAGCCTTCTCAAGACTCTGGTGTCTGCCGCTGCCAGGTAGTGCTTGATGAATCAGTCATCTTCCATGGTGCCTCTCGACCAGGAGGGGAAGAAGCTTGAATCAGTGTGCAAGCACATCATTTACACCGCAGCCTCCACCACCATGGACGCCAATGCCCTGGCCATCCTGTCTAGCTACAACATAGTTCTGGTGTAAGCTCTGGCCCATATTAGACTTCCTGCCCATGGACAAGAAGGTTGAGGCCATGACGATGTTTCGGGAAGGTGAGGTGGCCTCGGACCACGCCATCAGTGGTGCTGGACATTGCAGATTCTTGGTTCTGCCAGATGGGCAATGAGGTGGCCCTCGGACTCCAGGGCTGGCTGAAGGCCACTCATTTCAAGGCGGACGTCCAATCCAGGGTAGTGGACATGCCCTTTGATGTGGACAATCTGTTTGACAAGGCTGTGTTTGAGTCGCTGCAAACTATCAAGACCGATACAGAGACTGTGCGCCCACTGGGGACTCTGCAGCACAGCAGGGCATCCTCTCGGTCCTCGAGAAGTAAGTCCAGCAGCTCCTGGAAGGGGTATCGCACCCCACCTGTCTTCAGCCCTCCTGTTCCACAGCCCAGGAGGCCTACAGAGACCGTTTGCAGGCCTACGGCAGCACAGAACAGCTTCGTCATCGCCGACAGGCAAGGACGCAGACGTCCAAGCAGGGCTTCACCGGCCATGGATCCAGGCCCCCACTTTCGAACCCCAGTAGGCCGACGGCTAACAAACTTTGTCATCAAGTGGAATACCATAACCACGGGCAAATGGGTATTGGATGTTCATCAGGGACACACCCTGGAATTCCAACACAGGTGTCCTCGCATTCCTCCGGTAGCGCATCAAGAAGTACACATGGCCCAACTGGTGCGGGAGGTTCAGGCCATGTTAAGAAAGGGGGCGATAGATCCCATCCCTCGTAGCCTCCGCGGCTCCGAGTGTACTACAGATCTTTTCTGGTACTGAAAAAGTCAGGAGGGTGGTGGTCAATCCTAGACTTAAGGTGCATCAACACGTATTTGAAATCCCAAAAGTTCAGGATGGTCACGTTGCACCACGTACTCGACCAGCTGGAGGAGGGGATGGGATTTCCTAGCAATTTTTGACCTAGTGGATGCCTGCTTTCATGTCCGCATTTATCCAAAACATCAAGTCCCTACGGTTTGTTGTCCAGGGACAGCACTATCAGTTCAAGGCCCAACCCTTTGGCCTGAAATCGGCAACAAGGGTGTTGATGAAATGTTTGGCTCTGGTGGCTGTGCATCTACGTCTCAAGGGCATCCACGTCTACCCTTATCCAGACTGGCTCATCTGCTCCCGTTCTCACGCACTGGCAGTCCAGCACACTGCAGAAACCATGTGCCTTTTGACAGAGCTCGGATTCTCCATCTATCCGAAGTACTGAGTGGAGCCTTCGCAGAAAGCTCAGTTCCTGGCTGCCCGTCTCAACACTGTCGCATGCCTGGCCTACACCCTCGGAGGAGAGGTTGTTGGCCATCCTGGGAAGGTACATCGCTTGTCATCGGCGCATTCCACGACAGTGCGATTCAAGTTGCTGTTGCGCATGATGTCCTCCTGCATCCACCTCGTTCCATTTTGCAGGTTCAAGATGAGACGTCTTCAAGAGTGCCTAGGTTTGAGGTGGATGCAAGTCACAGGTTCTTGGATGGGCAAAGTAGCCCTCAAGCAGGAGTTCCAGCAAGCTCTAATAGTGTCTGGGAGTGTGCCCACATCTTACGTAAAGGGCTCCTTTTCATATCCCACCGTACTGGGGGGCCCACAATGGACACTCCTACCAGGGCCTCTGGCTCCTGGATGAAAAAGACCTTCACATGAATGTCCTGGAGCTGTGGGCGGTCTTCTGGGCCCTAAAATCTTTCCAGCTTCAACTACAGGGGAAGTTGGTGAGGATCTTCAGACACGACCAACACCATGTTCTACATTCGGAAGTAGAGTGGGACGTGCTCTCCGCCGCTCTCCCTGGAGGCTCAGTCCCTATGGCACTGGGACATTCTTCAGGACATGTTCCTCGTCCCATTTCACCTGACGGGCGCCAAGAACACCATCGTAGACTCGCTATGCAGGTAGCTGCGCTCCTACCTGGAACGGGAGCTTCGTCAGGATCAAGTACCCCTTCTTTTCCACAGGTGGGGCCAACCCTGTATCGACCTCTTCGCGACAGCGGCCAACTCAAGGTGTCAGAGGTTCGACAGCAGGTTTCCTCAACCGAAAAGCCTGGTGGACACCTTCTTCCCATGGGAGGGTCTCTTCCTGTACGTCTTCCCTCTGATCCTGCTCCTGCTACGTGTGATCAGTACACTCGGACAATTTCTTTGCAGGATGATGCTCATCGCACCGGACCATAGCAGATTGGATACCCAGACCTGCGCCGGCTGTCAGTGGCTCTGTCCATCCGTCTGCCTCAACTTCCCGATCTTATCTCGAGAAAAACTGAATGATACTGCACCACGACCCAGCGTTGCTGAGCCCCTCAGCCTGGCTCCTGCACCACTAGATTTTGGGCATTATTCCATGCTGCTGAAATGAAAGATGGTCCTGGCTAAGGCCAGAGCTTCCTCTAGTTTGTCGTGCTACAGCCACAAGTAGAAACGCATCTCAGTGTGGTGCAGGACTACACCTCTGTGAGTCACGGCTCTGCAGCTCCTTCCGTATCTGCTTTCCCTGGCCAAGGCTGGCCTGGTTTACGCCTCGATCAAGGTGCATCTTGCTGCCATATCCCGTTATAGCGGGGTGAGCCATCCCCTCCTCATCAAGGAGTTTCTCAAAGGGTTCAACGTTATTTTGCCGCAGGATTTTTCGTCGCTGGACTTTTCATCACCGTTTTTTTTATCCAAAAAAACTTGTTTTTTTTTTTTTAAATTATTCCCTTTCACCCACAAATATTTAGTTAATTTTTAAACCCCCCCAAAAAAAGATTTTTTTTTCGATAAAAAACGGCGATGAAAAGTCCCGGGACGAAAAATCCCACGGCAAAAGAACGGTATACCCCTCAAAGGCCTCTTAAGGCCTTTTCCACCAGTGAAGGCTCCTGCTCCAGCTTGGGAGCTCAACTTTGTCTTGACCAAGTGCATTGGGGCCCTGTTTGAACAAATAAATCAAACTCCTTTTGAAGTTTCTCTCGTGAAAGACAGCTTTTTTAGTGCCCATCACCTCGGCAGGTGGGTCGGGGAGATCCAGGCCCTCTCTTGCAAGCAGCCGTACTGGTGCTGCAAACCCATCCCAACTTCATGCCGAAGGTTCTTTCAGAAATCCATCTCAATGAGCCTTTGGTTCTGCCAGTTTTCTTCCCGAATCCTTCTACGTTGGCGGAAAGGACGTTGCATTCTCTGGACGTTTTTGTGCCTTGATGTTTTTTGTGGCACTAACGAAGAACCATCAGAAAACATCAACATTTGTGAATTTTGGACCTGTGAATCATCAAAAGGCCCTGTTTAAGGCTTCCATATCCAGGTGGCTCTCCGGGTGCATCATGCACTGTCATTGTCTGGCTAACACACATCTTCCAGGCCTGCTGAGAGCCCACTCCCCCTAGCCATCGCTCTAACAATAGCCTTTCTTTCTGGTGTTCCCCTGCTCGACATCTGCAGGGCTGCTACGTGGAGTTCCACTCACACCTTCACGAGATTCTACTGTGTCGACAAAGATTCGAGGGAAGAGTCCCTGGTCAGCCAGGCGGTGCTGCACAACCTGTTTGTATGAGGTGAATCTGTTCCAGGGGTAAGTGTATTGCTTCTGTTGAGCCTTGCCACCTCCCGATGCATGAGCATGCAAATCCATGTCAGACCCCATGCTGGATAAGGAATGCGTTAATTACTTGTAACTCCTGTTCTCCAGCATGGGTCTGGCATGGATTCACGTGCGAACCCTCCCTCCTTCCCCTAGGTAGCTGTTCTTTGTTCATACTGCCACTTTACGTGCTCTACCAAATCTGAAGATGGCCACCAGGGGTGGAGCTTAGCGTTATGACTGTCCTTGGACGGGGGCAGTATGACCCAAAAGACAGCGATTGGTTATAGAGGAGAAATGCATTTTTCAGGCTAAACCAAAACTGCTTTTTCTTTTACTGATTATTCCCAGACTGACTGGGAATATTCATGAGCATGTGATATCATGCCAGATCCATTCTGGAGAACAGGAGTTACAGGTAAGTAACATTTTCCATAATTTCATATTTAAATGTTGCCAGCGCACAGAAAATACAGAAGATTCAAAGTGGGAAACTAGCACTACCAGTTCAAAGTGCTACCATTCAGCATTGCCTAAGCACCTCAATTGTTTACAAAAGTCCTTGCGGTGGTGGCCACACACCTAAGGAGGCAGTCAATTCCAGTGTACCCTTACCTAGATGACTGGCTATTAACAGTCGACACACCTCAGTTATGTCAACAAAATACTCAATATTCAACCTACTGTTTCAATTGGGTTTCTCCATCGAATGTATGCGATTTCTTCGAAAATATATTACTACTACGTCCCGTCCCCTTGCCTCCATACTCCACGGGCGTCCCTTGCTAGGGACGGGAGATGGAACCTTTTTCACCAGAAAAAAACCTTCTTCCTCTTTAAATTTAGAGGCATGCGGGGCGCGACCCTGGGAGCATGCGCTACCCTGACTACACCCGCTGGCGCCACTCCCCAGTCCCCTTTTCCAGGTCGACGGGAAAGGACTGCTTTCACCAGCGCTCCTGGATTTAGCTTCGACCTTGTAATTCCACGCGTTCTTCCCAGGATATATTTTTTGTCTTCTCTTTCTGGTACTCCGTCCTCTGGTGCAACGCTACTTCCCGGCGCATGTTGACTTTATCGGGCTTCAGCAGGTGTCCAGCCTGTGAGGGGCTCTTCACCATGTCCGACCACCACGCTCTTTGCCTCCGCTGCCTTGGCCACGAACATGGCTGGGAGGGTTGTACCACATGTGATGCGCTTACACCACACGCTGTGAAGAACAGGCTAACTCAGTGGAGGGAGCTCTTCGAGAAGTCACCTCCAGAGAACTTGAAGAACTTTATCAGACACAAGTTGAGGCCCAAGGTAGGGCCGCTTTTTTCCATCGCACCCTGCAAGGGCGACTCCTTTCCTAGGAAATGCCAGAGCGGGAGGGCCTGTTCAGGTACTCACACCAGCACAGATGCCAAGGCTGATTCAGCTACCGGCGGCCAGGCTGAGGGAGTCGCTAGATCCTTCCAGAGACAAATATCTGAGGGGGCACCTGTATGCAGCACTACCAGCTACACAGCCAAGGGCAACAGGCCTAGTCCTGATGTTCAGGGTAGGCCTCAAGCTCCAACGCCAAGAGTTCTGGAGGAGGCCGGGCCCAGTGAGGCAAACACCACGACGCTGGCACGTGGCATGCAGCTCAACAAAATGGCTGCCAAGCCAGGCAAAATGGCAGCTCGTTTGGTACCGCCCCCTGCTGCAGAGCAGGTGGGAGAACGAGTTTCAATGTGGAACTGGTCAGGTACACTACATTTATAATGCACACTATAGACCCGAAGGCATGAATGTGGCCTACAGCTTATCCTTCAGTGTTGCAGGGCAGATTTACTCTGCAACCAGCAAGGCAGAGTATGCTCAGACCCCAGCAGCCACCTGCTACTCCATCAATACCACCTACCCTCCATCAGCCTGTGAGGACAGGTTTTTTAAAAAGTTCCTCACATTTATGAGATCTCCTGAGATGGGGGCCATCCTTTAGGGTGTGATCAGGGACATGCTCCATCCGGTCCCACTGCCAGAGCCTATAGTCATTCCTCCTATGACTCCAGTGCCTCAGGCCCCCACGCAGCCCCAGCTGCTCACGCCGCGTCCTTCGATTCCGGCTTCCCTGCCTCTCACAGTTCAGGCGGTTTCACAGCAGCCTCCACAGCAGCCTCCGGCTCCGGTCTTCACACCTCAGCCTTCAGCACCCAGCACTAGCGTGCCGGACCAACCAGACACCTTAATGGACACTGATTAGGAGGAGGACCCCGACACACCATCCTCAGCCAAGGCCTTTCATGAACGGCTTGCAGGTCTGGCGGAATACTTGAGGCTTCCACAACCTGAGGCGGGGAGTCCTGGCCGATGTCCTCACTACCCCATGGATATAACGGGGATCCTAATGCAGAAGGACATTGTCGCCTTGGCCAATAAGGGATGACTGAAACCGAATTCGGCCCAGCCTATCAATCAGCACCTCAACCCCAAGTACAGGCAGTTGGAGGGGGATCCACTCTTGCTGTCGGCACACCCTTAACTCTTTGGTGAACACCGCAGTATCACTATACTCCAAGGCTCAGTCGTCCTCGGCACTTCCAGGCAGGGAGAAGATCTTGGAGGCTTATGGAAAGGTTTATTCCAACACCTCACTGCACCTTTGTCAATCTAACGCAGATGCCATGCTGGCAGCCGTTAATCAAAGGCTTTGGCTGGCAATAGCCAACTTCCTTCCAGAATTTGCAGCGCAGAGTCTGGCACGTTTGAAGACGGTGCTGACAAAAGCTAAAATGGTGGGCCAGGACATCATGGAGTCCACCGTGACGCACATAGACACCTCAGGCCGTGCTGTCTGCATCGCCACAGACATGAGAAGGACTGCATGGCTACAGGCTACCAAGTTCAACCGGGGCATCCAGGAATGCATATTTGACCTTCCATTCAAGGGTGGAGACCTTTTTCGTTCCACCACCGATGAGCTTGATATGAAGAAAAATAGTTCCCAGACTGTGAAATCCTTAACTATCTTCACAAAGTCCACACCCAAGACCTACAGCCAGTCGCATCAACGCTCCGACAAGGGGCGGGCCTTTGGTGGGTTCCGTGGCTTCAAGCAGCGGAGGCGTAAACAGCAGAAGGGGGGGCGTAAGTGCTTCTTTGTCTCCCCCCTCTTCCCCCCTCCTCAGCCCCAGCCTCGGAGGGAAAGAAGGCATGACTCACTGTCATGATGCCTACCCCCAGCCATCCGGACCAAGCCCATGAGCCCCGGGAGCAGGCATCTAGACATTTAATAAAACCTCAGCAGCCTAGGGACTATCTGGGTTCAGTCCTGGCGCCTTAGGTGCCAGGCTCATAGTGGGAATCAGTCCTGGCGCCTAAGGCGCCAGGCTCATAGTCATTACTTACCTCAGGCAGACCATGCTGCAAATGACTCCAATCCAACATGAAGCCTGAAAGGGACTATTTTTCTACAGGGACTATTTTTTACTCGGGTGTGGTTCTAGGGACTTCTTTCCTGGGACTACTTTTGAGGCTATTTAAACCACACCCGACCAGCAACACATGCTTCGCGTTATTCTGCATCCAGCAGCGTAACACTCACCGTGCCTGCAGCCTGCATTCAGTCTTCTGCCACGCCCGCCTCGAATCCGGAGCTCCTAAAACAGAGGAAAGAAAGGGACAAGGTTAGAAAACGAACTTATTTCTATTCCACACCTGATTCCGGATCCATCTTGTTTCCGGACCTGTAAAGAACATAATTTCTGCACGCGCCGCACCTCCAGCTGCAGCGCCGCGCCATACTCGCCAGTCTTCACAGCATCCTTCAGGTCGGCGCTGCCTCCATCATTTCTTCGCCGAACTTTGGCAGCTAGGAGACAAAAGAAAACCACAAGGTGAGCCGAGGGAACCAACAAATATAATTCTTACCACCATAGACTTACCTGATTTACCACCGGAGGCATCCTTTTGTGACACTCCATATTTTCACGTGCCGCATCTGTAAAGAGAGACAAAACAACACGTTTTCCTTGTGCAACATTTACCGGACAGCGCCGGGTAATACAGACTCTTACCTGAGTGCCACCAGCTGCCACAAGAGCATCTTTTCACGAGCCAGCTGCAAGACAAGAAAGGAAGGGGGGAACAAGAGTGAACATCGGACATATTGAACTCTATGAACTTAATACTTACTGGTCCTCACCAGGAACCTCAGAGTCAATACTCTCCGGAACTCTTGCGAGCCTTCAAACCAGTGAAGTAACTGGAATCGATGCGCCCCTGCAAATCCACGCAGGATGGAGAGCTCATCTTTCAAGAATATAAGGTGAGATTGCTGTGAGGGCATTTCGGAGGTGATTAGTTGGGGAGGACTGTGGGGGTGCCATCACTTGAATCCACAAGTGGCTAAATCCATCTCTCCACTTGCAGGAGAATATTTCTACGGGTTAAGCAGACAAGATTAGGAGGGCAGATCCAGTCAGTCATCGCTGCACTACGCATCACGTGGGTGGAGACGGCAGCTGTCCGGGTCCGACCGACGCCCCTGTGGGAGCCAGGTGAATGTAACACTCACCCCTTCTGATCCACGTGTCTCCGGTGGGGGGCAGGCTTGCCCTTCACACAGTTATGGGTCCAGAGGTTCTCGGACCACTGGATTCTATCCATAGTATCCACGGGCTACCGCCTACCAGTTCCTCACTCTCCTCTTCCTCCCCCAGCCCCCCACTCCCACAGATTGGAACAACAACTCTGTTAGCCGAAATTCGATTGCTTGTAGAGACCCAGGCAGTGGAGGAAGTCCCAGCCTCCCAGCGGTGCATGGGCTTCTACTCCAGGATTTTTGCAATACACAAGAAGAACCAGGCTGGCCTGAGGGTTGTGTTGGAGCTTTCCAACCCTGAACCGCTCCCTCCCTCTTCAAAAGTTCAAGATGGTTACTCCAGTGCTTATTGTGGAGACGCTGTGCAGGGGAGACTGGATGTGCTCCCTGGATCTGAAAGACTTGTACCTACACGTCCCGATTTGGCAGCTTCATTGGTTCTTCCTGAGGTTCAGGATCATGGACTTCCATTTCCAATACAAGGTTTTGCCCTTTGGCTTCAATTCAGCCCCCAGGGTCTTTACCAGGCTGATGAATGCAGTGGCAGTCCTCCACACGGCTCTCGGTCATGATGTCTACCCGTACCTGGACGACTGGCTCGTCGGGTCGAGATCCCCGGAGGCTGTCCTGCACACCTCCTCTGCCCGCATGAATACACTCAACGAACTGGGATTTTCCATCAATCTCAAGAAGTCACAGCTGCAGCCTACGCAGAGTATGACTTTCCTGGGCCTCCTCTGGGACACAAGCTCGAAAGAGTTTAGCCCTCTGAGGACAACATCACAGCCATCAAGAGCGCCACAGAACGGTGACCTCCGCTTGGTGGTACCAGCACCTCTTGGGTATCATGGCAGTGTTTTTACTGGCTGTGCCTCAGACGAGGCTCAAAAGGAGGAGATTGCAGCTGCACTTCGCAGCCTCATGGAATCGGGAGCGGGTGGAATCGGGAGCGGGGCTCCCAAGCAGAGCTCGTCAGCATTCCTCCCTTTCTCCACCAGGATCCTGTCTGGTGGAGCATGGACTACAACTTGTGGATAGGCAGGCCCTTCTGGCAGTCGGCACCACAATTTACCATCACCATGGATTCCTCCTTGGAAGTCTGGGGTGTTTTTTTTTAAATTCTTTGCACTTTATGAGATGTATTTGTATTTATCATAATGTATGAAATGATGTATACTTTTTTTTTAATTGATTAATTAAATTGTTTATACTTCAAACTTTTGTATGTGAGATGACACTGTCCCTTATTTGTTAGTGGACTGTGGGAAGGCAATTTTTTTTTTTTCACCAGTAGGGATTACAACCTGAAGGCCATGAGATTCTAAAGTTTAGAAGTGTTTCACAAGTTGGTATTTGGGGATGAATCTCAGGGCCGTTAAAACTATTCCCCATTGTCTTATTTGTTTCGTGGGCTACCCTGGACAACCACAGCATCCATGGAGTCTGGTCCCATATCAGTTGGCTCGAGCTGAAAGCGATCTAGCTCACTCTCAAAGTCTTTCTGCCGCTTTTTAGTGGCAAGATGATCCTCATTCAAAGGGACAATTCCACCAGCATGTATTACATCAACAAGCAGGGTGGCACCAGGCCCCCTCCCCAATGCAGCCTAGCAGTCAGCATTTGGGAGTGGGCTCTGGAGAACAACATTCACTTGAGCTCAATCCACCTCCTGGGGGAGTCCAACCTGAAGGTGGACAGGCTCAGCAGATTGGGTGCGGCAATTACAAATGGCAATTGAACAATCGGGTCCTTCAGGGGCTTCAGTAGATGGGGGCAGCCCCAGGTGGATCTTTTTGCTACCTGGTACAATAAGAAGTGCCCTCAGTTCGCGTCCTGGCAGGGATAGGTCTTTGGCTCCCTGGACGACGCCTTACAGTTGCAGTAGAACAGCATGAATGCATATGCATTTCCTCCCACTGCCCTGGTGCACAGGGTGATCTGCAAGATAAGGGAGTTACGTCACCTCAGCATCATTCTGATAGCTCAATGGTGGCCTGCAAGACCATGGTTCTTGGAGCTGCTCAGCCTCTTGGACCAGCCTCCGATTCACCTTTCACTGGGCCCAGCTCATCTTCTATGGCAGCAGTTAGCCCTCACAGTGTGCATAGAGGGCGCTAGGAGCAATGCTACTAGGAGCCAGTACAAAAGCAAATGGGCTAGGTTTTGCCACTGGGCGGTGTCAAAGGAAGTTGACCCTCTTACTTGCACATTAGACGATGTGCTATCCTTCTCTGCACACCTCGCACACTCAGGAGTGCAAATAGACACATGCCTTACCCATCTGGCGGCCATTGGGAGCCTACCAGACCTCGGAGGAGGACGTTTTCTCATCCTCCAACCTGGTTGTTAGACATCTGGCAGGCCTCACCAGGCTCTACCCGCCTATCGAGAAGCCAAACCCTTTGTGGGACCTCAATGTAGTGTTGGGCGCCCTGGCGCACAAACCTTTTGAGCCAATGGCGTCTTCAGAAATCAGACTAATCACCATTAAAACAGCTCTCTTGGTGAGTCTTAGGTCTGCATGTAGGGCTAGCGAAATCAATGCACTGGTGGCTTCAGAACCTTACACTACCTTTCATAGAGATAAGGTGGTCCTGAGAGCACATCCTGTGTTACCTAAAGTCTCTGAGTTCCACTTAAATGAGGAGATAGTGTTTCCTACTTTCTTTGCGGATCCTAAGGACGATGCTCAGAGGGTCTTGCACTATCTAGATGTCAGGCTCGCTCTGAAATTCTATCTGGACAGGACCAAGAGCTTCTGCAAGTCGGAGGCTCTCTTTGTCACCTTCTGGGGGTCAAGGCCAGGTTATCCGGCTTCTAAGGCCTCCATAGCAAGATGGATTGTTTTGGCCATCAAGGAGGCCTATGAGGGGCAGCACAAACCACTTCCAGCGAAAATGCATGCCCACGCTATCAGAGCCAAGGCCATGGCAGTCGCGTTCCAGAGGCCAGTCCCATGGCAGATCAGCAGCAGGGCGGCCACGTGGGCCACTCCTTCGGCCTTCTGCAAACACTACTGTTTGGATGTCAGCACAAGGTCAAGTGTGGCTTTCGAACAGGCAATATTAAGGAACTTGTTTTCTTAAGGAGGGTCACCTCTCCACCTCGGGGCTACATTCCGTTGTAATGACCCATGCAGTATGCAGTATGGAGGAAAGGGGACGGGATGTAGGAGTAATTATAAGTTACTCACCGTAGTGACTAATGTATGTCATGGCCGTGGGGCAAGGGTCCAGGCCTTCATCACCCCCAAGGGCCACTTGGACCAAGCTCATAGAAATATGTGCTTGGAACACTCTGTGCCTAAGGCACGTGCGTTAGGGCCGGGCGTGGCCATAGAACTGCATTGAGAGGCACGTGCTGGAATCCTTGGGTGGAGCCTCAAGATGTGGCTAAAGGGAGCAGCCGGAGCCAGCCTATATAAGGCCAGCCCAACCTCATGCCCTCGCTTTGCGTTACTCTGCTTTGCAGCGTGACGCTTAACGCCGTATCTCACCTTGATTCTGGTACTCCAGCTCTGAAGACCATCGTACTTACATGACTCCAGCTGCTCCATCGCTGAAGGCGCACCTACCTGACTCCAGCTGCTCCATCGCTGAAGGCGTGCTTACCTGACTCCAGCCACTCCATCGCTGTGCGTGCACCCTACCGGCATTCTGCTGGAGTCGGGGGGCCTCTTCTCTTCCGATTCAGACTTCCAGCGACTCGGGAGCATCTCTCTTCTTCTCCGCTTCACCGTGGAACCTTCTTCCGGAGCCATCAAACTATCTTCTCGTTTCCGGACTCTGCTCCACGCCGTCGGAACGCTCCTACAAGGGAAAAGAACACAACAGGTTAGAAATCTCACAATCACAAACTCTGGGCTGCATGTTACCGGAGTCTTGACTTCCATCATATCGATCAGTGTACCTGTTGTCCGTGAGAGTCCATCATCCTCAGAGGAATCCTGAGAGCCGCTCCACGCTACCGATCTTCATCTTCACACCTACTGGGGAAGAGCAGAGACATAGCAGGAAATCATTATTGCTTATCACCACTTCAATACTCATCGCTAAAGCCATTATTAAAAAACCAAAGACTTACCTTCAAGTGGATTGGTCACAGCCGGTCTGGATCACCACTTCGCAGGCGAGGGAAGCAACTAGGCCCACTCTACGCGCCCCTGCTGAAGGAAGCAGGTCGGAGAGCCCAGCATCACAAAGAACAGGTGAGCTTGCATGGGAAGACTCTTGTGCGCACTGTTCTGGCACAAAAGAGGCGAGGGGATACAGGACACCTCCACACCATCCTCATTTCCTCTCCTCCCAGGTGCAACACCAGTATGCAGAACCCTATTCTCCGAGGCAGCTGGGGAAGACAGCCGACACCAGGGAGCCAAGTCGAGGGAGGGCTCCAACCGTGCCCGAACGCCCCCGCAGAGACCATGTGAGCGTAACATGTAATCCTAGTTCATAGTCACCTTTCCTCCATACGTCCCACCACCCCCCCCTTAATAAAACTGGCGTCATTAGGCAATGGTAATGTCAACACGTCAATGGGGACTGAGGAGTGGTGCCGGTGGGCGGAGTCAGGGAGCGCATGGTTCAAGGGACGCGCCCCTGTGCACATCTAAATTTAAAGGGGAAGGTTTTTTTCTGGTGAAAGAAGGTTCTGTGTCCCGGTTCTAGCAAGGGACACCTGTGCAGTATGGAGGAAAGGCGACTATGGACTAGGAGTAGGTTAGTCACTACTGTGAGTAACTTATACATTAGTTAATGGAGATTTGACCAAATCTATTTCACTGAAAAACGAAATAAACTTTTTACTTTTTCTACATTTTACTATTCCTATTTTTATATAATGCGGGTGGAGACCTCCTGCATCTCCCCTCCCCTTCCCACCCCTAACTTATTTGTATTTTATTTAATTTATATAGCCCTTTACTCCAAAGTGCTTTACATGAGAACAAGTAAACATACAGCAAGCATAAGATGACAATTGAACCACAACCTGATAACATAAAGAACAACTTACAATATTACAGCCGAGAGGAGGGTGTAGGAGGTGAACAAGGGAGTGGTAGGTGATAGAGGGGTTAAGGACGGGGGAAAGAGCAGGAATGTGAGGGAAGAAGGGCGGAGAAAGTGAGACAAGAATCAAGCGTGGGAAGGGAGGAAGGGGATAGGAGGGATGGAGAGGGTAAGGAAGAGGAGTATGAGGTAAGGGTAAAGGGGAAGGTAGAGAAGGTGGGATGTTAGGGAGGTGAGTGGAAGAGGTATGATTTTAGAGAGGAGCGAAAGGAAGGGTAGGAGGGAGAAGAGCGGATGTGAAGGGGGAGGCGGTTCCAGTGGAAAGGAGCAAGGAGTTGGAAGGAGCGGAAGCTGGGTGGAGGAGGAGAGAGTAGGAAAAGATTAGCAGAGCGTAGAGGACGAGAAGGGATGTGAAAGGAAAGAAGGGAGGAGAGGTAAGGGGGAGCAAGATCATATAGGGATTTGAAAACACGACAGAGGAACTTGAACTTGAGTTGGGAGTGGAAAGAGAGCCAACCTAAAGAGGTGAGGGAGGAGGAGATGGAGTCAAGAGGTGAGAGAACGCATAGGGAGTGGATGGCAGAGTGGTAGATGGATTTAAGAGCGGAGAGATGGGAGGAGGGGAGTCCGAAGAGAAGGGAGGAACGGTAGAAGAGTCTGGAGAAGAGGGAAGTAATTAAAAGTTTAGTGGCGTGAAAGGTAAGGAGGGGTCGAATTTTACGAATGTTATAGATGTGAAAGCGACAGGATTTAGCAGTCAGAGAAATGTGGTGAGATAGATGGAGAGAGGTGAGGGTCAAGATGGAGACCAAGGTTGCGAGAGTGGGGAGAGAAGGAGAGCAGGGCGGGGGGAAAGAGAATGAAGGGGGGAGGGGAGGGAGGAGGAACAGTGATAGCAGGGAAGAAAAGGCGTTCAGTTTTATCAGTATTCAGAGTAAGGAAGGGTGAGAACATCCAGGATTTAATAGCAGAAAGGCAAGAAGAGAGTTAATCATGAATGTCAGGAGAGAAGGAGGAGGAGGAGAGGAAGAGTTGGGTGTCATCAGCATAGAAGTGGTGCGAGATGCCAAAAGAGGAGATAATGGGAGCTAAGAATGAGGTGTAGTGTGAGAAGAGAAAAGGGCCAAGGACAGAAACCTGGTGAACTCCTCAGTTGAGAGGAAAAGAAGGGGAGGAGGAGCCACCGCAGGAGACAGAAAAGGTGCGGTTAGAAAGATAAGAGGAGAGCCAGTTAAGAACGTTGTCCTTGAAGCCAAATGATGAGGGCGGTGAGGAGAAGAGGATGGTCAACAGTATCAAAAGCAGCAGAATGGTCAAGGAGAATAAGGATGGAGGAGTGCTTTGCGTAGCTTGCAGAGAGGAGAGAGTTGAGAACAGATGAGGGCTGTTTCAGTGGAGTGCAGTGGGCGGAAGCCGGATTGGGTGGAGGGAAGGAGTGAGTCGTTGGAGATGAAGGAAGAGAGTTGAGAATAGACAATACGCTTAAGAAGTTTAGAAAGGAAGGGTAGTAGAGAGATGTGCCGATAGTTGGAGGCAATGTGGGGGTTAGCAGAAGGTTTTCTGAGAATAGGGAAGATAGTAGCGTGTTTAAAAGGAGAAGGAAAGGTGGAAGTTGAGAGGCAGATGTTGAAGAAAGAGGTGAGTTAGGGAATGAGGAGGGGGTAGATTTTAGGGATGAGGGGAGAGGGAGTAGGGTCAAAGGGGGAAGTAGGATGAGTGTTGGATAGGAGAAGTGACATCAGAATGCGTGACCGGAGCAAAAGAGGACATAGCAAAGGTAGTGGGGGAAGGAGGAGGACGAGAGTAGGAGGGGGAGGAGATGATAGTTTGACGGAGATTGAGGACTTTGCTAGAAAAGGAGGAGGCAAGATCAGTAGCAGTGAGAGAAGAGGTAGTGGAGGGATCAGGAGTAGATGGAGAGAGAGAAGTGAGGTTAAAGTTTGAAAGATGCAACGAGAGTGAGAGGAATGCGACTGGAGAAGGTCAGAGTAGTAGGTGCGTTTCACAGAATTGAGGCATGAGTCATAGAGGGTGTGACGGGAGAAATAAGCAGATTGTTTAGAGGGGGGATGGGTGTTTGAGCCACTGATGTTCAAGGCACCTAAGGAGGCGGCACATAGAGGAGAGATGAGAAGAAAGCCAGGGTTCAGCAGGTTTGTGAGAGGGGCGAAATGGTGAGAGGGGGTAGAGAAGATTAAGAGTAGAAGAGAGGGAGGAAGATGAGATGGAGGAGGCATCAGAGGCAGAGGTAGAGGAGAATTGGGGGAAGGGGGAGGGAAGAGGAGAGGGATGCTAGAAATAGGGAGGGGTTAAAGCAGCGTAGGTCACGTCGGAGAAAAGAGGTAGAGGATTGAGGGGAGGAGGAGAGGGGGAGGGAGGGGAGAAGGAAAAAGAAAGTAGTGAGTGATCAGCTGGGTAGGTGGGAAGAGAGGAGATGGGGAGGCAGACAAGGAGGAAGTAAAGATGAGATCAATAGTAGAGCCAGATTGGTGGGTAGGAGGGGAGAGAGGAGGTAGGAGTCAAGGATGGAGAGGAGAGGAGAGGAGAGGAGGGAGGGTTAGAAGAGAGGTGGAGGTTAAAGTCACCAAGAACAAGAAGTGGAGTGGACTGAGGGAAATAAGATTGATGAGATGGTCAATGTCCTCATAGAAGGAGCAAACTGGCCCAGGGGGCGGTAGATGATGAGGAAAGAGATAGCATGAGGAGAATTAAAGATTTTGAACATAAATTCAAAGGAAGGGAAGGAGGGTAGAAAAGTAGGGGATGGAGAAGAGGTGAAGTGTGGGCGAAAGAGGAGGCCAAGACCACCACCACGGCCAGTGGTGCGGGGAACATGTTCAAAGGAAGAAGAGGAGGAAGTGAGGGAGGCAGGAACAGAGGTATTGTGAGGCGGGATCCAGGTTTCAGTAATGCAGAGAAATTGTAGGATAAGGCAAAGGAAAAGGTCAAGGACAGCAGAGGTTTTTTTACAGATCGATCTGGTATTCCAAAGGGCTTCATCAAAGGCATTAGAGGTGTTAGTGAGAGGAGGATAGATAAGGTTGCAGCGATGAGATGAGGTATTGGGGAGAAGGATAGAGAGGGTGTGGGAGGAGGGGGGAGGGGGGAAGATGGAGAGAGAAGATGGCCATTAGAAGAATGTAGAGTAATGTGAGTGGGAAAGAGGGGGGAAGAGGATCGGTGAGAGAGGAGGAAGCATAACAGGGAGAGAATAGAATGAATCAGGAACGAGGGGCAGTATGTAAGAGAAGTAGAACAGTAGGTGAGGGAGGAGAAGGGGCAGGGAGAGGGAATAGCGAGAGGGAACTTATAACCTTACCCCACACCCCACATATTATGCACTATACATATACCACTTTACCTACCTTATTCGATTAAATAAATTCGAGGACCTCTCATTAGGTAAAAATGTGTTAGATGAAATGTAGGTATACGTCTCCATCAATGAGAAAAGGTGAATTCTAGTGCCCAGTCAAGTAAAACAATTTCTAGAGGGGCTAATTTGAACAGAAGAGGGCCTAGTCCTCCCCTCCAACGAAAGGGTACAAAACATGCTATTTCAAATCCCTTAATACATAGTCGGTCATCAGCTAACTGTGTGAAAGGCCATGTGCCTTGTAGGAATGGTGGCTTCCTGCATTTACCTTGTGCTGGATGCCCGGTTGCGCATGCATCCTATGCAAGAGTGGCAAACAAAACAATGGTCACAAGCAAGCGGTCTGTGGGACTATCTACTGCTGGTTTTGCATCCTCTGGTTCTTTTGCTGCAGTGGTGGTCCAAGGAAAACCTTTTAAAAGGCAAACTGTTCAACACCCCAGCTCTCGAGGCCACTCTCACTACAGACACATCCCTAACAGGGTGGGGAGCTCATTTTCTTCATCACACTGCATGCAGAATGTGGACACAAGCATTAACCAAAAAGCATATCCACCTTATAGAACTGCTAGCAGTCTTCAAAGCTCTTAAAGCATTCAAACAGTACAGAAAACAGTCTTCATACTAACAGACAGCACTACAGCCATGTTCTACATAATCCAACAAGGAGGGGACCCACACTCCAGGGCTATTAGACAAGTGCTACCCCACTCCTTTTTTCTTTTTACATAAACACTGGGCCGAGGAAGAGGTTGACTGAGAGTAACCAGATTAACTCTCTCATCATACTGGACATGTCCCTTTAAACGGGTCAGGCAAAGTCAGGCACTTTACACTAAATGCATACACCTAATCCGTGTTGGCTTTCCTCATACGAATAAAAGGCAACACCTAAAGACACACTCTGAGCAAGGCAGAACACGAAAAGGAGCAGGACTTCCGTGACGATGGCAAACCAGTTGGAGCAGAGTGACGAACCAAGGGAAGAGAGCAACATGTCGGAAAAACCCAGCGTTCCCTCCTGGTGGTAGTTGCCTATGACAGGCCGCGAGAGACACGTGGATAAGGCCAGATCCCGCAAGTGAAAACTGTATTGTGTTCCAAGGACGCCAGCGACCCTGCCGGGTGAACGGCAGAGTTGGGGAGGCGATGCCAAGCCTGTGGTACTAAACTTGACTCGTGAATTAAAAATAGCAAAACAAGAAAGGAGCGCACACAAGCCGGTAAGTTGGCAAGCAACCTGAGAGACTGGTGTGTGTTAAATAAAATGAAGTATCAACATTATATCACCAGCAAAGGCTGAACGTGTGTGGATGAGACACAAAGAAAGGCAGACCTGTGAATTAACTTTGCAGTAAAAAGCAGCTGTGAGATCAGCGATACCAAGTAACAGAGTGGTCCGGCAAAAGGAAGTAGCCCATTCGAAAGTCTCTGTGAAAGGTACATTGTTTGAAGTTATAAAGCAAACAGACGGCCAAAGCAAATTAAGTGAGGGTAACCGTGAATTTTGAGTTGAAGTGGTCCTGCCGTGGTCTGGTAAAAGCAAAACGCATATTCAAAAGTCTTCGAAAGGAGTGCAAGCCCGACTGAGGGAGACACGAAGTACAATAAACTTGGGCAAGGGAGCTCCTTGCAAGTTTGTGTTGAACTGTGACGTGAGAGGTCTGAGCCCGGCAGAGGGGGACCTTTATGAACTTTACATTGGAAATATAATTTAGGAAAGTCAAGAAAAATACTTTAACGTGGAAGGCCAGATGGGCCTCAATCCACAGTTTGGAACTGCAGAGTGTTAGAAATCGAGCCAGAGTGTGTCATTCTGCCTACAGGGATAGCCTTACTCCATGAGGTGTGCAATGCAGAGGAGATCTGGTTCTCAACTACCTTTATTCTTTTGAACACTGATTTTTCCTTTTGCATATATTTCTCCTTTTACACTTTTTTGTATAAGAGATGGTGCAGGCATTAGGTTGTGTTGGCATAGGCCATTTTCATTTGACTGACGCCACTAGGACTGTTTTGTTTATCGTTTGATGGTCGAGACGACTCCCATCTTAGTTATAGGGCAAATTAGGAGTTTCTCCCACCGCAACATTTTCAATAAAGGTTTTACAAATTGTATCCATTTTGTTAGTGTCATGCTTGTGATACTATGCCTTCCCTACAGAATGCACAATGCCAATACTACGCATCCCGGTTTCCCCAGACAATATCAAAGGACAAAACTCTGTTAATAAACTGGTCAGGGAGATTTGCATATGCTTTCCCCCCAACACCACTTCTCAATAGGATAGTCTTCAAGCTACAGTGGAAACAATTAACCTTGTTTGTAATAGCTCCAATGGGGCCGTGACAAACATGGTTTTCAACTCTTCAAATGATGTCTCTTTGTCCTTCAATGAAACTACTATGGCCATAGAACATGTGACCGAACCAAGGGACAACACGTCGGGCATGCCCTCATATGCTGAACTTAGTAGCTTGGCTCCTGAGGTCATAGCATTTGGTCATTTAAACCTAGACCAAATAGACTTGGACATCCTAAAGGAAACACAGAAGCAAAATACAAGACACTGCTGTTTCAACAAATGTAAACGTTTTCTGTTATTGTGTAAAGCGTGTAAAATCAATCGAATTGACTTTTCACTTTCACATATAATACACTATCTGCTATATCTTTTTGACTCGGGCTGAGTCTTTAATTGGTTACGAATTACACCTGTCTGCCCACAGAGTAAAGTCTCTTGGTGGAAGGTGCCTGTGGTTAAGGCATTCATGGAGGGTGTTACAAAAATGATACCCGCCAGTTTTTAATCTAACTCTCAGCTGGGACTTGAATGATTTACTAATAAGGCTCATGGAGGCCCCCTTCAAACCAAGGCCAGTCCTAAACCTCTCACTTGCAAGGATGCTTTCCTTGTTGCTATCACATCTATAAAAATGTGTGAACTAAAAGCTCTTTCAGTGCGAGATCCTTTTGTCATTATTCACAAAGACAAGATTGTACTATGCACACATCCTTGCTTTTCTCCTAAATTCATCTCAAAGTTCCATGTAAATCAGTCCATAGAACTTCATGCTTTCTTCCAAGACCCCAAGAATGCAGCAGAAAAAATTCTACATACCCCAGATGTCAGAAGGGCTGTTGTGTACTACCTACAAAAGACTAAACGGATCAGAAAAACAGTTTTTTTGTTTATCTAGCCGCAGGTAGAGAGGGTGATCCTATCTCCAAATAGTCCATTTCAAAATGGATTGTCAAGCGCATCCTACTTTGCTATTCTCTTGCCAAGAGAACATTAGCCTTCAAGCCCAAAGCACACTCAACTCGGGGCACAGGGACAACTCTAGCTTTCATAGCAAATGTGCCCTTAGACGCCATTTGCAAAGCTGCGACTTGGAGTTCCGTTCATACCTTCACACAACATTACTGTTTAGATACATTCTAACAGTGACACAAAGGTGGGTCAAGCAGTGTTAAAACATCATTTTGATGCTCGACCTTGAAATACCCCACCTACTTCTCCAAGTACTACTTGCTAATCTATGCAAAGCATGTGATTCTAAGCAGATCCACAAGCCTCAAAGCATGCATTACTTACCATAATCCTTTTTCTGATGCTCGTATCTGTTTAGATTTGCATGTAACCACCCTTCCTCCCGTCTTGGAGTTAAAGGTTCTTTAGTAAATCATAGATGTTTCACACCCCATCACGACTTGGCCATTCTACATGCATACACTCAGTACTACCACTGGTCAGAAGCAGATAATCTGAGGGACCTGGACGCTTGAGGGACCATCTGTACAGTGGACGTCATACTAGGGATAATATTGCAAACACGCCCAGTCGACGTCCCTTTACGAACTATTGTCGGTCTATGCAAAGCATTGAATATAGGCAGAAATAAGATTACGATAAGTAATGTATGCCATATACATTCACCATAGGTTCTTAAAATGCATTCAAATGACTTAACACAGGAGGTAAGTAAATGAATGCAGTAATTAATGCCAGTATTGTAGTAAAGATGGAACCAAGTCGCAAGTAAATTTACCTTAGTTCAGCAGTCCAATCCCTAAGAAGAATGGGGCCTTGTGCCCAAAAGACACATGAGCCACAATGCTTCTGCCCAAAATGTAGTCTCTGTAGGTAAGTTCTAACTTGACTTCTGTTGGTGATGTTCAAAGAGGATATTTAACTAGATAAGTAAATTGTGTTCTTAGCTTTCAGAAAATACTACCCAGGTTTGATGACCAAAAGGTAGTGCAATGGAAGATGAGGAAATAAGGGGACTGGTTCCCAATGTTATCCTATGGAAGACAGAGTCTGGCACAAATGCGTTTTGTTTACTTATCTCCCTGACTCCTGTTTTCCCAGATGACTTGATGGGTCAGCTGGGGGTCGCTGTAGGTTGGATTTACCGCAGTTTGTTCTGGTGAAAGGAGCTCAGGAGCTGGGGGTGCAAGGATTCTTCCGCTCCATATGCAAGATGCAAGCCCTGGCGATGAAGAAATGCTAGATTCACTGATGGAGGTCTCTTAAGGACACTTCACAGGACTGGTTTGAAGAGTTCCAGCAACTGCCACTGCACACAGATGACAGCAGGTGTTAGTCGCGTTCAAGAAGCTTCTCTAGGGCAGGACCCCTTGAAGCTGGGATGGTGAAATTAGGAGGGAAGGCGACATGTACCACTAGCTGGTGAACACCAAAGTTCTGGGTGCAACCACAAAACGGTGATGCTTCTGTCGAGGTAGCCTCTGAGAGAGCTAGCCACCCCACTGGTTGTTCCAGGGACACTTCTTAAGGCTCAGGATGGCCGGATCCTCAAGAACATGCCAAGACTAGTTGGTCCCACTAGTCCAAGGGCTGAAGCACTGTTCAAGGTCTTCAGAGATCAGATAGTTCAACAGGCTTCACCGGGCCGGAGGCAAGAAGGGATGCCAGGCCTCTTCAAGGGTTGTCTTCAGGTTTTCAGTGGACTGTTCGTCTACGAGTGATTCTTGACTCCAATGGTCATCTGAAGAAATGGCTGCAGGAGTGCTTTTTATCCAAATTCCAGCTTTGAAGCAAGTCCAATCCCATTAATGGTAAGGATCTGCACCATTCAAACAGCCAGTAGTTGTCCAATCAAGGCCAACTATTAGTTTCACTCATGCCCCACACCTAGAGACTCTGCCACCATGGATGTGGAATGGGACCAGACAGCCCAAGCCCCATCCTGGGAGACAGACAGATAGACACAGAGAGAGACGGACACAGAGAGAGACGGACACAGAGAGAGACGGACACCCACACAGACACGCACACAGATGGACACACAGACAGACAGACATTTCGGGTTCTGCCCGAGGGTCTTCACCAAGCTAATGGTGGTGGCAGCATACCTCAGGCCGGTGGGGGGGGGAATTCACGTCTACCCCTACCTGGATGACTGGCGATCCGGGTGCACTCTCCCGAGCAAGCGTTGGATCACCTCGTTCTCACATGCTGCACCCTCCACAGGCTGGGCTTCTTCCTGAATTTCAAGAAGTCGCATATGATGCCTTCCCAACATCTCCAGTACATCGGGGCTGTGTTAGACACGTCCTTGGAGAAGTGCTCGCCTCCCAAGGTGAGGGCTCCGGGCTTTCGAATTAAGGTTGCTCGTCTCCTACATTTTTCTGGTGCCAGAGGCCAGGCTGCGGATGAGATCCCTGCAATGGGTTCTCAAGATGCAGTGGTCACAGTTCTCAGGCAAGATGTCTGATGCCGTTCAGATTCCATTCTCGGTTTCCCAGGATCTTCTGTGGTGGGCCAATGAAGGGAACCTGATGAAGGGGGAACCGTTTTGGCAACCATGGCTGGAGGTTACTGTAGTGACAGATGCTTCCCTCACAGGATGGGGCGTTTGTGCCAACGATTTGACAGCCAGCAGTCGTTGGTCTCCGTCGGAATACAAATTCCACATCAATCTGTTAGAGCTGAGAGCCATCAGTCTAGCCCTGAAGGCTTTTCTGCCTTCTGTATGGGGTAAGAGTGTCCTGATCATGACGGACAACACAGTGGCCATGCATTGCCTCAACAAAACAGGGGTGGGGGTAGGGGTCACTCCCGTTGTGCAGAGAGGCAATGCAGCTCCGGTTCTGGGCCATCCAGCAGGGAATTTCGATCTCAGCAGTTCATCTGGCTGGAGATGAAAATGCGGCAGGGGACGCTCTGAGCAGGCAGAGCATGATCTTTCACGAGTGGGAGGTGGCTCAGGAAGTCCTTCAGGAGATCTTTGCACTTTGGGGAATCCCGCAAGTGCATCTCTTCGCCACCAGTGTCAACCGGAAGTGCGAGAGATTCTACTCAAGGGAATTTCCTCCAATACGTGCCTTAGGAGACACGTTTGTGGTGGATTGGTCATTCCCACTGCTGTATGCGTTTCCTCCAGTTCCCGTCATTCCTCAAGTGTTGCAGAGGTTACGGAGGTTTAGTTCCCACATGATCCTCGTTGATCCAGGAGAGCATGGTAGAAGAAATGTCCATCAGCCCTCCACGCAGTCTTCCCTGCCAAGAGGATCTGCCCTCGTGCGAGGGGAGGCAGTGGTCAGGTGCTGGGGGGCAGTGGTCAGGAGCTACATCCAGAGGTCTCAAGACTCAACCTTGATGCTTGGTATCTGAAAGGTTGAGGTATAAGGATTCGGACCTCCCGGATGACGTGATGGAGGTGTTGCTTTCGACCAGGTGGCCTGAAACAAAATCTCTATACCGTTGCTGTTGGTTGCGACTGGTGCAGAGGCCACAATGTTGATCCTTTTCAGTGCTCCATTCCTATGGTTTTGTCTTTCTTACTTTCTTTGGCCCACAGGGGCCTTCAAGTTGGTACTATTATGGGTTACCTGGCAGCGCTGTCCATCTTTAAGTGCTCGTCTGAAGAATGTTCTTACTTTAAGATTCCTTTGATTTCTCAGTTTCTTAAAGGACTGACTAATGTATTCCCGCCGTCCCCTTTCCAGGTGCCGGTTTGGGATTTGAATTTGATTTTGAAATTTCTCATGGGTGCTCCGTTTGAACCTTTGCACTCCTGTCCTTTGAGATTACTGTCCTTCAAGACTGTGTTCTTGGTTGCCGTCGGTTCCTCTCGCAGAGTGAGTGAATTGCAGGCACTTTCATCTAAGCCACCCTTTACTGTGTTTCACAAGGACAGGATTGTACTGTGGGTACGTCCTTCGTTTCTACCTAAGGTAGTATCTGAATATCATTTGAGTCAAAAGGTGGTTCTTACATCTTTCTACCCTCCTCCTCATCCTGATAAGGAAGAGGAGCGACTCCATCGGTTGAATCCTAAGAGAGCCCTGAGCTTTTACATTTCTAGGATGTCCAGGGTCAGAGTGGACGATCAACTCTTTGTAGGATATGCTGGACACCGATTGGGCCAGGCTGTTGCCAAAAAGACCTTGTCGAGGTGGATTATCGTTACCATTACGAAGTGTTACCGATTGGCGGGTAAGGACCCTCCTCATGGGTTGCGAGCTCATTCCACTAGGGGCGTGGCTACTTCCAGAGCCCTCCAGCGGGGGGTTCCTATTAGGAATATTTGTGATGCAGCCACATGGGCTTCAATCTACACCTTTGTTAAGCATTACTCCCTGGAGACAATCCATGGTCAGGATATGGCCTTTGGGAAGGCGGTTCTTTATTCCGCAATCTGATTTGGTACTCTAAATTCTTTCCCTCCTTCATTTACTTGTACTGATTTGGGAGTCTGTCTAAGATGTGGAATATGTTGGAGGACACAATCCATTCGAAGAACAAGTTACTTACCAACTGGTAACGTTCTTTGGACTGGATGTCCCTCCACCATAATCCACATCGCTCTCCCAGCCTGCCTCTCTGGAGAATTTCCTATGCGATTGCAACTTAGGTTTCCGCAAGGCTATGTGCAGTCAAGCAGGCATGAGACTGGTGCCACACGTTCAGTGGGAAAAAACTTAAACTGAGGCTACGGGCGCTGTGCGTCCTATTAATAACGTTTGGTGACGTTGCCCTCGACGGAGAACTTCGAGGGACATCGACCTGACGTCATCAACGCAGGACGCCCTCGGAAAGTGCACAGGTGTGGACATTACATGTCAAAAATGTGGAATAGGTTGGAGGGACATCCAGTCGAAAGAACGTTACCAGTTGGTAAGTAACTTGTTAATTTGAGGCGTGGTACAGGGAATGTGAGATTGATCCCATCTCTTGCCCCACCACTACAGTGATGGAGTTCCTTCTGTCAATGCCCTCAGCAGGCCAAAGGATATTTGGCGGCATTGTCTCTGTTTAAAAGGTCCCTGGAACAAGGTTCCTTCTTTGCGATCCCGGTTATGGCCCAATTCCTGAAGGGACTTATAAATAAGTTTCCGCCATCTCCCTTTGTTGTCCCAGACTGAGATTTGAATTTAGTTCGAAAGTTTTTGATGGTGGTTCCCTTTGGGCCCATGCATTCCTTTTCATTACGGCTGCTATCATTGAAGACAGCCTTTTTGGTTGCGATTACATCAGCCAGGAGAGTTAGCGAACATCAGGCCTTGTGTTGCAAGCCCCCGTTCCTGCGATTCCTTCGGGAAAAGGATTCCTTTAAAGTAAGATCTGGCTTTCTTCCTAAAGTGGTATCTGAATTCCAACTTTATCAGTCCATAGACCTACCGGCTTTCGACCCTCCACTGCATCCCTCCGAGGGATCGCTTAGACCCCAAAAGAGCTTTGAGCTTTTATGTCGCTAGGACTTTGGAGTTCCGGAAATCTGATCAGCTGTTCGTGGCCCATTCTTTGTCTCGCAGGAGTCTACTCGCAACGAAGCAGACTCTTTCGCGATCGATTATTCTTTACATCGCGGAATGCTACCAATCTGCAGGCAAAGAGCTTCCTTCCGGCATCAGGGCACACTTGACGAGATGAGTCTCGGCTTCTACAGCCTTATAGAGAGAAGTCCCCATTAGGGACATTTGTCGTGTGCCCACATAGTCATCCTTGCACACATTTACCATGCACTGTTGTCTGGATGTTGCTTGCTTGCGGGTCTGATGCGCGTTTTGGTAGGTCAGTGCTGCAAAGTCTGATACTGTAACACTTTCTGCCCACTTCTGTCTCCTTAACTGCTCAGTGAGTATCAGATGAGGAATCTGAGGGAGAAAAGCAATCCATGCAAGTGGAAATTTCTTACTGTAATGATCTTTCTATGGATTCTTCGCCTTCAGATTCCTCATCGCCCCTCCCTTCCATCCCCCGCTGAGAAAGTTCTTATGGCCTGGTGCGCCTATTTAAGCGAAGAGACGCCTGGTGATTGCTCTCAGGTGACCGCTAATATCTGGCTAGTTGTTTTCCTTTAAAAATATATATATATATATTTTTCATTAATTCTAGAAGCTTTATTTCAAGCTATTTTCACCTCTTGGGATGTTTCCCTTTGTCAGGTATTTGCAGGCTGGTTAGCCTGGTCTCCCATCATTTTCCTCTGCAGCGTTCTAGCACGGGGGAAAAAAGGGGGAACTGAGGTGACGTGGTATGTGTACGACGGCCAACGTCCTGTCCGGAGCCGACGATCTAGCACTGATCAAGATGGATCGATGGCCTAGTCGAGAGCCACTACGGCCCCTTTTGAAAAGTTTCAGAGCAGCAGAGCTGGATGGGGATATCTATCAAATGAGGAATCTGCGGGAGAAGAATTCATAGAAATATCATCATGTTAAGCAATTTCTCCTTCTATAATCAATGTTCTATATTAAACAAGCACTGTCCTGGGGACCTCTTCAAAATCCACATTGTTAGCAGTTATTGCTGGGTTTGTGCAACAAGTTTCCTCCCTGCCAGTTTGTGGTTCCAGCATGGGATTTGAATTTAGTTTTGATGTTTGTCTGCTCTGTCTGAGCCCCTGCATTCATGATCTCTTAGCTTACTCACCCTTAAGGTGATTATCCTGGTTGCCGTCACTTCTGCGAGACAGGTGAGTGAGCTCCAGGTGTTTCCTGTTTTACCTGCCTATTTGTATTTTTCCCAAGAGAAGGTGACATTGAGTGTGAGACCCTACTTTCTTCTAAAGGTGGTCTCAGATTTCGATCTCTGTCAGAAGATCCATCTTCCTGTGTTTTTCCTTCCCCTCAGTCTTCCAAGGCAGAGGAACGATTCCATCGGCGGGATCCGGTTTGGGCATTGAAGCCCTAAGTCTCTCGTACTAGAGAGAGGCTAGGAAGGGATGACAAGCTTTTCTTTAGTTACGCTGGTGCTCGTGCTGGTAGGGCTGTTACTAAACCTAACCTGTCTCCAGGTGGATAATTTTCTGCGTCTCAGAATGCTATGATAGGGCTGGGGAAGGATGTGCCTCAGAGTCTCCGAGCTAATTTTACCAGAGAAGTGGCTGCCTCCTCTGCACTGCAGAGCAAGAGTCCCAGGCGTGGACATTTTCAAGGCTACAGCGTGGGTGTATTTGTACACATTTGTTGAGCATTGATGCTTGTATTCCCCTGCAGGCCACAATGGCCGGTTTTGTACGGCTGTCATCCAGACAGTTTTCTGCTTTAGGTGGTGTCCTTGCTTCCTCCCTCATCCAGGTTTCGTACTGCTCAGGGAGTCTATCGTAGATGAGGAATCAGTGTGAGGAAGGGTTCCATTGGAAGAACAAATTACTTAACTCTCGGTAATGTTTTTTCTGATGGATGTTCCTCCCAATAATTCCTCATCGCCCTCCCTACCTGCCCCTCTTTCAGGAAGCTAGTACACCATTGGTTCTACAGTCCCTCAGTTTCAGAGTCCTAGTGAAAAAGATGGAACTGAGGTCACGGGGAGCTGTGTCACTACATACACTGGCCCCAACATCCGATCCAGCGTGGGGCACATAGCGGCCTCAGATGGATCTGTGCTGCGCCCCCTGGTGGCGGATATGTTTCTGGAGAAAAGCTGCGCTGATGTAAGGCTATCCTAGATGAGGAATCAGTTGGTGGAACGTCCATCAGAAGGAACGTTACCGAGAGGTAAGCAATTTGTTCTTTGCAATATTAAGTCCATAAACTTTATTTTCGTCATTAATTTAAAAAGTCTGCGGAACAAGATAACTGTAAATCTATTTGGTACCCCTATTGACCGAGATGTTACCAGACTGTCACTGTTACTACTACTTATATTTATGAAACATTGTTGTGATATACCAGAATTCTCTGAAGCTTTGATTTCATATTTGAAATGTAGCATTCAGAAAAGAACTGAATTCTGTGTGTGTTCATTTTGTCTTGTAGCATTGGATACGTTTGGAGATCTTCCCTGATGTACTCATTCACAGACTGAAAATGGTGGTAGACCCTGCAGACAGTAGCTACATGCCTTCTTTAGTTGTCGTTTCAGGTAAATCCAAAATGCAAAACGACTATTTTATGTTTGGAGTTAATAAAAATAAATGGTCTTTGAACTGAAGGCTTTCTGTTTATACAGGTGGAAATTCCTTAAATAACCTAATTGAGCTGAAGACTATCAACATTAATCCTACGGATACAAATGTACCACTTCTCAATGATTGTTTAGAGGTGAGTATCTGCTAAAGTTTGCCAATTAGTTGTATAGATGGCACAGACGTAGCTCCATGTAGCAGCATAGCAGTTTACAGAAAACGTTTACGGTATCACAAGAATCGCCATCTTGGGTCCTTTTAGAAACCGTAGTAGTGTGTGTGGTGTCCGACTCCTGGCTGGATTACTGAAATCAGTTTGTGATGGAAGTCACAACATGTCATCGAATTAATGCTCAATTGCATAACAGAGTTTTTGTTAACATTCTTTATTTGCATCACATTATTTATTTTTCATTTTGAGACGCAAGGAAATATTGATTTTCCCAGAATTGTACGATTGTTTTGCATGCTTATTCCAGGATTCAATACTGGGTGACCAAACTGTCTGATCATCCACTAAATTATTTCACCACTTCACCTTCCGATTAACCTTAAATAATATCCCTCAAGGACATTGATGGTTTTGCAGCCAATATTCTACCTTTTGGAGGTTGGAAATGGAACACCCCTAATTTCTCACTACTTCCTTAACACAGTCACTCTACACTGAAATGTTTCTGAAATTATTTGTTTCCTAACCTTTAGGCCCTGGTGTATACCCAGTTGTATGGGGCAATTATTATTTTTTAATAGTGTTCAATTTTTCATGTATTAATTCATAATAATGTATTAGTGATGCCATTGAATGAAAATCTTGCAGTGCTGTAAAGTGTTTCTCAATTGTAGAATAAACATTTGTATTAGAGGTTTTTATGCGTGTATAAAAATAACTATTTTCTACCAGCAAATAATTGGTGCTCATTTTTATTGATACTTTATGAAGTGCATATCACAACGCTGAATCCTTTTTGGTCTGTTATCAAATTTGTAATGCTTTTCTAATTATATTAACAGAATTTTGTGATTTTATTGGTTCATGCAATTAAAGGGCTTTAACTATGTTTCTATACTTTGCGAATAATGAAATTACTCTGTTTAATTCTCAGAATCAGGCAAGTAAGTGATACGGTTAGAACATGTGTTTCACATCATGCTATTTGTGCTAAGCAGGTCTGTATAACCTGGCATTATCTTGCCTGCTAAAATAACCATGCGTAATCAGCATCCTCAAAATGTAGGCATTCATGAATACATAAGTGTATTCCCCTTGTACATTGTATCTAGATGTCTACTTCCATAACACAAGACATTGGTGCCCATTAAATTATAGACCCCTGCTCGATCCCCATCTTCCAACCCTTGCTCTTTCCACAGTGTGAATAGCACTATCGGTGCTTGACAACATACTGGAACTCTGCAGTATGACGTAGGCAATTGCTAGGAAAGACTTTGTTTGCTGCTTTCTCTATTTAGACATCTAAGGGACCCCTCACTTCTTGCTTTTATACTGAACCTGACCTAATTTTGAATGTAAGTAACGCCTTTTTGCATTCCATATCTGTATGTGTTTGCCTGATAAAACTGAGCTATGATGACCAAGTCTGATTTGGATGGTTTCCAAACCTTTGAAATGTTCATGGTTGAGTATTGATGGACTGGGCTAAACCCTGCCCCTGTGCGTTGTAGCAGAGTGCCCTTCCAGATGCTGGATACCTTAAAGGAGAGGGTGTGTTGAAACAGACTTTCATTTTTGGGAAATATGTAGGCCCTTGTGTCTCTTTAACCTTTTTCTTTATCCCTGTCTCTTCTTTGGATCACTAATCTACATTGGTGGTCAGATGGACTTCTGATGTGCCCCCTGCCATGGCAACCCTCTTTGACTCCTTAAGAGCATATGGGCCCATGCTTGTCCGTAAGGCTCACGGGACAGGGTGGCTGTCCAAGTTCCCCCCCATCCCCCACCGCCTCATTTTGGCCCTAGGACGATTATATTATCATACATTGGTTTTTGCTAGCAGGCCGGTGGTAGCTGTAATTCATTTTTTAGCTAAACAAGGGGGACAAACCGATAGACCCCATTTGTAGCACAATATACCTTTTTCGTAGCCATTGTGGTACTGTAATAAATCCTGTGGAGTCATCACGAATTCCCGGCGGTGACCTCCTACCATGTTGATAGGGGCCGGCAGCCACACCTGATCTTGACCCTGGGGGCAGCTATTTGAGAAAGGATCACCCTGGACGAGAAAACTACTGGGGAGATGTCATGGCTTCATTGGCTGAGCTGCAGTATTCCCCCCCTCCCCTTTCTCCAGCTTGGGGTCTGCCATGGATTCACATGCTCATGACTATTTCCTGTCCTCAGGCTGCGAATCCTTGGTAAAAGAAAAAGTTTCGCTTTAGCCTGAAAACTGTATTTTACTCTCTAACCAATCACTGTCCTTTGGGTCCTACTGCCCCCATACAATTGGTTGTCTCCCTAAGTTCCACCCCTGGTGGCCCTCTTCATATTTTTACCACACGTTTCAGTGTTCAGAGTCCTCTCGTATTGACTCACTCTGCAGGGCACACTCTGGATGTTCTGATCTCTTCAGACCTTACTCTTTCTATCACTATCACCACTCCTCTCTCCTGGAGTGATCACTTTCTCCTTTCCTCTCATCTCACCCTCTGTACCCCTCAGGCCAAGCCACCTCCAGCACTGCCACCCACCTTCTCGGTTATCGACCCATGAAGCGTGCGTCAGTTGAGGCTTTTGCCGCCACTTTCTCACCCCTCCCTCACCCTTTGGCTGACTCACACCCTGACACAGCCCTTTCCATGCTCCACTCTGTTATATCTCATATTCTTGATGTTCTTTCCCCTGTCATGAGGGTCCGCTTGAAGCCCAAATCCAAGTGCAACTCCTGATACAACACAGACCTTGTCACCCTCAAATGCAAGTGCAGTGTGGCTGAGCGGAAATGGCATGCTTCTGGTACATCCTCTGACAAACTGGCCTGACTCCTGCTCCAAAGGCAATACCGGCTCTCTGTCCGCACCAAGAAGAGAGCTCACATCCAAGCCTGTGTCTCTGCGGCATCTAACAACTCGGCCGAACTCTTTAAAATCTGCAAGGAACTGGCCAATCCTGCTGCAGTCTCTACCTCTCCTGTCCCCTCCAGGCCCTCTGCACGGCTCTGGCTTCTCATTTCATCTCTAAAACTCAGGAAATCATGTCCTCTCTGTCTTCCTCACCCCCTCCTCCCTCTACGCCGTGCTCTTCCTGTGGCCCTCCTTTGGCCACCTCTCCTCCCTCCTTCTCTGCCTTTCCCCTGTTCTCCCCAGACAAGGTTTCTAGACAAGTCTGATCTATGAAAGTCTTGTCAAAACAGGTTCACCCCTGTTCCTCCAAAACCATCAAGGACCGCATTGACACCCTGGCTCCTACTCTGGCTGACTTCTGCAAACACTCCTTTGCCACTGGAGTCTTCCCTTCCCCCCTGAAGCACTCCCGTGTACACCCTCTTCTTAAGAAACCCTCTGCCGACCCGTCCTGCCCGGCTAACTATCGCCCAATCTCCATCACTCCTTTCCTGGGCAAACTCCTGGAAAAGCTGGCTATCTCCTAGCTTAATCTTCACATTGAATCTGTTGGTTGTCTCTGAGCATCAGTCTGGCTTCAGAGCTGCCAGGAGCACGGAAACTGCTCTTCTGATCATCCGTTAAGACCTGCTCTCCAACCTTGATTCCTCTCCTTCCCCCAGAAGCTCACCGTCTCCAGAGCTCTGGTTCTCTCTAGGCTGGACTACTGTAAAAGCCTCTTTCTAAATCTGCCTGCCTCTACTCTCCGCCCTCTGCAACTCATCCAGTACAGGACTGCAAGACTTGTCCTTGGCCTCAAGCCCAGGGATAGTATCTCACAGGGACTTAAATCTCTGCACTGGCTCCCAGTAACTGCGAGGATTAAGTTCACAACCCTTTGCGTTGTCCACAAAGCCTTCTGGGGCCTCAATACCTTCAACTCTCTTTTCCTAAATATCTTCCTTCTCAAGCTCTTCGCTCATCTGCCTCCAACTCCCTCGGGGTCAGTCGCTTCTCCAAGCACCAAGTTGGTGGTAGATCTTTCTTCGGCTGGGGCCTCCATCTGAAACAGCCTCCCTGCCTCTCTGGTAATTGAGGAGAACCATCTCCGGTTACAGAAGCACCTCAAGAACTTCCTCTGTGCTTCTGCTTTCTCTCCTCCTCTCCCCTGCTGAACTCCACTGGTCACCTGGTTACCCTCTGTTCTTGGGACCAGGATCCCCCCCCCCTGCCAGTGCACACTTGCAGTGCCCCCCCCTGGCAACCCTTGCACTCTGGGTCTGTTTCTTTATCCCTACAGCCCCCTGCCAGCACTTGACACTGGATGTCTGCACTTAACCTTGCACCTGCCACCAGCTGGCCGCACTTCTTCTTTATTGTTTTTATTATTTATTTTCTGTTTATCCTGTGTACCGCGCACTTCCCTTCCACCCTCGCACTTTTCCCCTTCTTACCCTCCTCTGCACTTGCGCGATCTCAATGTCACTTGGCATAGTAAGATCGTTGTCTCGGTCTTCCCTCTGTTCTCCTAACTTGCCTCATCACGCCTTGCAACACTTGTGTATAGGTGCGTTATAAATGCCATATCATATCATATCGCTCTTTAGGCCTTGTTTGATATTTAAAGTTTTTTCTACAACATTAGTCTTTCTTGACAGAGGTTGTTCCATCTCCAACCGTCGCTCGACTACCGGCATGTGTGGGACCCGTTTTCGGCGAAGATCAGCTTCCATAGCGAATCTTCTCTTTGAAGTTTTTCAAAGCCCAGACTTGGCCCTAGTTCGTTCGCACCTTGACGATGTTGGAAGAGAAGGGGAGTTTCTTCAAGCTCTGTGCCAAGTGCAGGCTTCGGAACATCTCCTCAAGTGCCTACATTGCCTGCATCCGGATGATGATGAGGAGGGATGCATGATTTTCTGCAGTTTCACGTCGCAGACCAGGACGGACCGTTACCACAAGTTAGCAACGTGGCTCAAGACGAGGGGGGGGGGTCCTCTGACTCAGCCTCCAGTCACAGCCATGCCTCACCCAGGACCAGCCAGTCCCACGAGCGTGCTTCCTCTGAGAAGAGGTCTAGATCTTTTGAGGATGCCTCAGGCCAGAAGATCCAAAAGAAGGCCAAACAGCATGCTGAAGATCTCGCTAGGGTCCCTGCAGCTGCGGGACCCAGTTTGGGATGGACCTGTTGCCTATCTCCATCCCTGTCCATGGTGACCATTCTTGTGGGTGGGGGGTACCTTCCGTGAGGAAGTCCCTGACCCCTTCGTAGCACTGTTCCTCTTCTAAGGACAAGGGTGTGAAGGAGAGCCCCACAACCCAGTCAACAATGGCTCCATTGGCCAATACTTTGTCTTTGGCCACTTCGTCCACCAAGGTCTCGGTTTCATCGACAGTGGCCCCATCGACGACCACTCTGTAAACGACAAAAGCGGCTGCCATCCCATCGATGGCCCCGTCGACAATGTCCACAACCATTGTTACTTTGGCAACAGAAGGGTCCATTACGACCATGGTGTCCGTAATGAAAACAATGGCTATGCCACGGGTGTCTTTACCTCCACCCCCACTGATGACTGCTCCCACGACTCCTGAGGATGTGCCTGTGCATGAACAGGCTACCATCATCGCCTCCTTCCATAAGGATTAAGGCAGATTGAGGCAGCTTCTTCTTCCTATGGCTTTTCTCCCAAGGTTGTGGAAGGTGCCCCAGACAAGCCTGCAGGGTTCTATACCAGCTCAGATGACCACCACCTGCCCAAGGGTTACTATTCGGACCATAAGGGAGGTCTCAGACCCATATCCCAGCAGGGATCACTGAGAGGGGAGCTGGAGCTGCCTTTTGGCCCACTTTTCAGCCCAGAGCCGGCACCTGCAATCCAGGTCACGCCTCAGTCAGCCCGAGGGACATGTCTTTGGACATTTTGACGACCCCTCCACACCTTGGTTTTGGATATACAGCAGAGGTTACCCACTGCTCCAGTTCCTGGGCAGGTCAGCCCTCTGAGACCTCCAGTGAGGAGTCCCCCTGGGAAGAGTTCAACAAGGTCAAGGCAGTCAAATCCTGCCAAGGCGGCCTCCTAGCCCAGCAGAACCGAAATGCCGCCCAGCAATACCTCCTCCAGCACCGCCCCATAGACCATTGACCCTGGTAACGGAGCTGCCTACACAGAGCTGCACAGTCACGGCATCAACCCATACCGATTACGATGACTATGTACCAGCTGATGTGAGCCTCTGGACATTGATGAACCCGCCAGGGCTTCGCCTACCTGACGAGGTGGGCTCCTTTCATAGCTGTTGAGGTCCTCAGTTCTGTTCAGTTTGGTCCCGGAGGAAAAGGAGGACTTCCTTTTTCATCACTGGGAGTCCTCACAAAAGACTGTCAGGTCCATTCTGCTGCTGGATGATGTTTGGGAGGAAGGGCTGGAGCTATTGAAGACGCTGAATACCGCCCCTTCCAAAAGAGAGAGACTGGAGACGAAATATAGGGTGCCAGACTCGGGCCCCCAGGTGCCTTAGGATCGCAGCCTTCTCCAGACTCTGTAGTGTCTGACGCCTCCAGGAAGTGCTCGGCGAACCTATCTTCCTCGTCTATGATGTCCGAGGACCGGGAAGGGAAGCAGCTGGATGCGACAGGGAAGCGCATCATTTACACTCCAGCTTCCAACATCAAGGCCGCCAACACCCTTGCCATCCTATCCCAGTATGATTGGGAGCTCTGGTACAAGCTCTGCCTGATCCTGGACTTCCAGCCAGAGGACAAGAAAGCTGATGCCCTGGCCCTATTCCAAGAGGGCAAGGTGGCCTTGGACCATGCCATCACGGTGGCTCTGGATATTGCAGACTCAGACTTCCACTAGATGAGCAACAGTTTATCCCTTCGACCCCAAGGTTGGCTAAAGAGTACAGACTTCACGGCGGATGTGCAGTCCAAGATGCCTTTCGATGGGAACAGTTTGTTTGGGAAGGCAGCGGACTTGATCAAGACTGACACAGAGACTGCACGGTCCCAGGAGACGCTGAGGCAGAGAAGATCGTCCTTTCGTTCCTCAAGAGGGAAATCGGGAAGATTCTATTGTGGATACTCTGCACCCTATCGCCAGCCCTCCTGTTATACCACCTAGGAGGCCGACTGGGGGCTCTCAAAAGCTTTAAGCAGTGGGGGGGGCAGCGTTGACTCGTCCACAGGCCAGAATAAAGCTGCTGAAACCGGCCTGAATGTCCTTGGATCCGGGCCCCCACTTTCGCTCCCCAGTGGGCCGCCGGCTAGCGAACTTAGTCGACAGGTAAAAGACCATCACCACAGACAAATGGGTGCTGGATGTTTTCAATCGGAGGTTCGCCTTGGAATCCCAACACAGGTGTCTTTGCATTCCTCATGTAGCATGTCAAGAACTACTCGCAGCGCAGCTGCCACAGGTGGTTCAGGCCATGTTAAGAATGGGCGCAATAGAGCCTGTCCCCAAGCACCTGCGGGGCTCCAGAGTGTACTCCATATACTTTTTGGTATGGAAGAAGTAAGGAGGGTGGTGGCCAATCCTAGACTTAAGGCGCCTCAACAAGTACCTGAAATCCCAAAAGTTCTGGCTGGTCATGTTGCTGCACATGCTCGGCCAGCTGGAGGAAGGGGATTTCCTGGCATCCTTGACCTGGAGGATGCTTATTTTCATGTACCCATTCAGGCAATACATCGGAAGTTCCTGTGTCTCGTGGTCCAGGGACAGTACCATCAGTTCAAGGCCCTGCCCTTTGGCCTGAAATCAGTGCAGAGAGTTGTTAGGCAGAAACCTGTGCAGTTTCCTCTGGGACCACTGCAAAAGATTTAAGACTACAGGTGTTTGGCAGTAAACCCACTTGGTAGCAGTCTGTACCACACAGATTCACCTGGTAGCTGTGGCTGAGCAGTCAGACTTCCTTCAAGAAGAGTTAGGCAGTATACAGAGCATTCACAATAGGTCAAGAGAACACAATAGAACAAGTAAACACTGACCAGAGCTTGGTGTAAAAGAGATATAATTATTTATTTAAAACCACATCTAGAAAAACACACAGGCACTAATAGTAAGCAATTCAAAAACACGGTCACTAAAAGATATACACTCCCTTAAAAGAATATTAGACAAGTCTTAAGTAAAGCCCCACTTATTTTCAGACAGCGGTGAGCGCTTAACGTAGATGGCACTCTAATAATTCGTTTTGAAAAGGGAGAGAAAAGCAGAGAATAGATTGAAACACATCCCAACGATTTTACAAGAACATAATACAAGAGGAAGGCAAAGAAAAACCGTGAAGTTAGAGTTCAATAGGCAGGATCCACTTTAAGAGGATCAAACGAAATGTGTCCAAGGTCACACGGTTGCAGTGCACAAAAGTCTTGTAATGGTTCAAAAAGGAGTTGGACCAAAGAAAGGGACCAGTTAGAGGGTCAAGGCGGCCAGCCCAGTTCAGAAGGTTAAGGGGTTATTATTACCTTGTAGTAATCTTTAGAAAGGGAGGCCTGACGGACACGGTACCTTAAAGTGGTGAGAACACTCCAGCGGGGGCAGTTGTTCCTGGCAGCGGATGCAAGTCGATGCTGCGTCCGGGGGAAGAGAGGATCTCGTCGTGGAGGAAGACAGGAGTCCGTTGCACTGCCAGGGAAGAAACCAGCCGCAGAGTTTCTCAGGTACAAGGAGCGGTCTGTTGATTCGCGGTTCAGTGGTGAGTGGCTATCTGGCCGCCGGGGTGCTTGGCATGGGCAGTTCGACCACAAACCGGTCTGGGGTGCGAAGAAAGAAGGTAAAACTGGTTGTGCCCACCAGTCAGGGGAAGAAGCCTCTCCAGCCGGGTGATCTTCTCTGTCGTCGGGAAGTGGCGAGTCGGTTCCACAGGGCTCCACTGGTGGTGTCGTGGTAGGTCGGCTCAGCTTCTCCCTCGTCGGATTCTCAGGTCCTGTGGCGACTTCTGAAGTTCCAGTTCCCAAAGCCCCGCTTTTATGCAGCATACCCCCATTCACTCAGCCTAGCTGTCAATCAAACATGCTAAGTGGTGAGCCGGCCTGCTCACCACTTGGGCCAATCACACAAGAGTGTGACTTGAGTTACCAAGGTAACTCAGTCCAGGGTGCCTAAACCCCCACCACACCCCCTGTGGTACCCAGACAGAGTGGCACCACTTTTGGAGGCTTCTGTGGAGAAGCCTGCCAAAAAGTGGAACAAAGGGCTTGACTTGGGTTGGAGTCACAGAAGAGAACACAAACGCCATTTTAGAATCGAGACCTTGCAAAAAATACCAACCGGCGAATTAATATTAATTAAATAAACCGGCGGTATGTTCGAGGCTATGAGAATTAAATAATTAAAGTTGGTAGCCTCGAACAATGGGAAAATCCCATAGGAAAATATTTGCGGTCGAATATAACAAGTAGTTTCCACTGCCACCAGCCAAAACTCGATAAGGGGGGATGGAGACGTGCCCCCTCGCCTAACAGACCCCGGGGCAATCGAATTGCCCCAACCAGTACGTCCACAATATGATGGTTTGTACTGGTTTCTGTTAATAATTTGGGACCAGTAAAGCCAATGGTGACTTTACATGCCCTGGGAGACAGTAGTCAGTCCCAGGGTATGGAGTCTATGGTGGGGTGTCACTATGACACCCCTGTGTTACTGCACGGAGGGTGCTGTGTAACAAGCATAGTAAAAACACATGAGACCCTATGGAGTAAAGGACCCCATAGCCCATAAAACACATTACCAGTCAAAGGAATACCATAAATCATGTCCAAGAGTGGGAGAAAGAGTCTCACTCTTGGCAGGAGGAAAAAACAAACTCCAGAAATCCAGCAAAGCTGGTGGGGACTCACTAGGTTAGGAAATTCAGCCTAAAGAGAGAATTCTCCCTAACAAGAGTGTTTACAAAATGTTTTGCTCCAGTGGCAACACATCTGCACCTCAAGGGGATCCACGTCTACCCTTATCTAGATGACTGGCTGATCCGCTCCCGCTCCCTTGCTTGCAGTCCAACACACTGCAGAGACCATTCGTCTTCTGGTGGATCTCAGATTCTCCATCAACTATCTGGAGATCTGCATAGAGCCATTGCACAACGTTCTGGGCCTGGTTGGCTACCCCAACACGGTCAAATACTTGGTGACTTCCTCGGAGGTGAGGGTGATGGCCACCCTGGAGAAAGTGCAGCGCCTGTCGTCAGCACACAACGCAACAGTGCGAGATTGAGTGTTTGCTGGCAATTATGTTCTCCTGCGTTCACCTCATCCTGCTATGCAGACTTCTGAGGAGACCTCAACCAGAGTTTCTGGATGCATGGTGGCTGCAGATCACGGGCAGTTGGACAAGGTCGTCCTCATCCAAGAGTTCAATCGAGCTCTTCAATAGCGGGGGCATGCCCACATCTCACGAAGGGGACTTCTTTCCAGATTCTTCCATTCAAGGCCACAGTTACAATAGAGGCCTCCCTGGAAGGGTGGGGTGCCCACACTGGACAGTCCACGCCAGGGGCCTTTGGCTTCCAGGAGAAAAGGACCTGCACATCAACGTCCTGGAACTCCCTCAAGTCATTCCTACCAGAGCTGAATGGGAAAGTGGTGCGCATCTTCACAGACAACACCACCACCTTGTTCTACATCCAAAAGCAGGGCGCAGTGTGCCCCCCCATGCTTTCCTGGGAGGCCCAGGCTCTGTTCCATTCTTCAGGGCATGTTGCTCCTACCCTTTCACCTGGTAGGCATCAAGAACACCATTGTATACTCACTCAGCAGGGAGCTGCGTTGCTGCCACGAATGGGAGCTTCAGCAAGTGCAAGTATCTAGTCTCTTCATCAAGTGCACCCGGCACCAAATTTACCTCTTCGCGACAGCGACCAACTTCCAAGTGCCAGAGCTTTGCCAGCAGGTTCCCACAGCCGGGGGAGGCTAGGGGATGCCTTCTTGTTCACATGGGAGGTCCTCTCCCTGTATGCCTTCCCTCTAATTTTTCTCCTACTATGTGTGATGAACACACTCGGTGTCATTGCTCGATGATACTCATCGAGCAGGTGTGGCCCTGACAGATCTGCTACCTGGACCTGCTCCATCTGTCGGTTGTCCCGTCCGTCTGGCTACCGCCCTTTTGAAGTTTCTCTCATAGAAGATGGCTTTTTTGGTGGCTATCACCTCGGCCAGGCAGGTCCGGGAAATCCAGGCCCTCTCTTGTAAGCAGCCGTACTTGTTTCCACGCTACGAGGGTGGTGCTGCGGACCCACCCCACCTTTATGCCGAAGGTTCCTTCAGAATTCCATCTCGATTAGCATTTGGTTTTGCCAGTCTTCTTCCTGAATCCTGCTACGCTGGCAGAAAGGACATTGCATTCGCTAAACGTTGCTCTTGCCTTGAAGTTTCATGTGGCACGTACAAAGGACTTTCGCAAGACATCTCAATTTTTTGTGAATTTTGAACCTGTGAATCAATGGAAGGCCCTGTCTAAGGCTTCCATATCCATGTGGATGTCCGGCTTCATCATGCCCTGTCATCGTCTGCATAACAGGCCTCTTTCAGGCCAGCTGAGAGCTCATTCCACCAGAGCAATCGCAGCAACAACAGTGTTTCTCTCTGATGTTCCCCAACTCAACATCTGCACTCCTGCTACATGGAGGTCGACCCGCACCTTCACGACTTTCTACTGCATCGACGGGGATTCCAGGGGGTAGTCCCGGGAGGCCAGGCCGTGCTAAGCAACCTGTTAGTTTTGAGGTGAGTCTGTTCCAGGGGAAAGTATATTGCTTCTGTTGAGCTTGCCACCTACTATGGTTGTCTATATGTACTGCTATGTAATCGTATTCATGGGCATGTGATTCAATGCCAGACCACATGCTGGAGAATGAACAAGTTGCTTATCTGTAACTCCTGTTCTCAAGCATGGGTCTGGCATGGAATCACATGCGAACCCTCCCTCAGTCCTTTGTGTCTCTTCTTGGTTCATACTGCCACTTTACGTGCTCTACAAAATCTGAAGATGGAGTCTTTGACTTCTCATTCAGAACAAGTGTATTGGGTCAAAGCCCATTGTTGTCCAAATTGGAAAGGAAAATCGTCACTCGCGTCGGCTTCGCTGAGGAAGCCGACACGAGTGACGATTTTCTTTGTTCTGAATGAGAATTCAAAGACCCCCGGTGTGGTTTGATTACACCAGCCCTAATTTGAAAAAGGCCGATAAGGGCCGAAACACGTGTAATTAGAAGGGCAATTTTCCTATAACAGATGAGAATAAAAGACATCTGCATTTACCTTTATAAAGGCGCAATGTCCTGGATCTTTTTGTATGCTTTGGCATATTCTTTCTACTATTTTTGACGGATTTGTTGTGGCTTACTTTCGGTCCAGTTATCTGCGACCAATCATTGAATGTGAGGAACAGAGGGGTGATTCCTGTCCCCAGTTTGGATTTAGTTACAATTATATATATATTTGTTGCACTTAGTTAATGTTGAACGAGTCGCCCGACAGACCGGCTGTAACCCTAAACCCAGCACTTGTGTCTTTATCTCAAGAGTATATGAGCAGTAGCAGAGATTACACAAAGGGACCACAATTACTGTGACTCAAGCAAACACTGACTCAAGGTTTCAGGTATAAAAAAAATAAGTACGTTTAATTTTAAACCATTTGTTATAAACACAACACTTCTATTAATTCAGAAACCACACATAAAATACACTACAACTAACCAATTCACTTTGGACTGTATACCTCAAGGTAAGTTCCTGTGTTTTAGCAGACCGATGTTATGAAACAAAAGACGTTCCCGGGAATACACGTGCGATCACTTTTTGACAGTAATGACAGTTCGGTCTTACTAAACAAAAGCATATCTGCGGTAAGAAATGTTACCAGGACAAAAACACACTTAGCACCTGAGATACCCAGAGAGAGTTGGGGGCAAAAATCCTAGGCAATACTTTTGTCAAGGCAGACAGAATCAGAGAACACTTTTAGACAGAAATTCAAAAGTCAATAGGCCGGAGTCAGTGTCAAGTGGAACCGGGTTCCTGTTGTCGAGGATCACACAGTCGGATAGTTCACGATACAGCGTAGCCAGGAGTACTTAGATATTGTCAACAGAGGAAGCAAAAGTTATAAGAAGGAGGCAAGAAAAGGGCAAGCCTTGGAGGCGAAGAAAAGGGATTCACCCAAATTCCTCGAGCAGAACACAGTACCTTATTCAAGGAAGAGGCTGGTGCCATGGCAGTTGTTCCTGGTAGTTTCCTGCAGACCCTATGTTCCTGGAGCTTCGATCCGAAGAAGGACGTCTGGAGGGGTCTGCACCACACCGGGCTGAAGCCGGCAGCAGAGACGGTGAATAAAAGGTGCACTCCTTAAAAACAGGAGAGGCTCTTCAGATGGCTATCCGGACCACTACAGCAGTGTGCAGTGATTTCGACCCCGAAGAGGATCCTCTGGCTGTAGAAGACGAGCTGGTTATCCCCACCAAGCTCAAGGTGTTAGGGAGAATTCTCATTTATGGCTAATTTCCCTCACCTAGTGAGTCCCCCAGCAGCTTTGCTGGACTTCTGGAGTTTTTTTCCACTTGGTAAGAGTATGAGCTTTTCCCCCACTCTTACCTATGTTTTGCCATGTGTATTTCTCTGTTTTTATGATTGTGGACTCTGAAGTGCACCACTTCAGTAGCCCCCTTCTCCTTGTGTGTCACCCAGCACCTTCAGTGCCGTGGCACAGGGTTGCCTTTGAGACTCCCCCCGACTCCATTTCTGAGGCTGACTACAGTCCCCCAGAAAAGGGTAAAGTTGCCATTAACTTTACTTAGTCAATATGCCACAGTTCCAGTACACCCCATCTTCCATGGAGTACTGGAAAGGGTTAATTTGTATCACTTTTTATCTGTACTTCCTAAAGCATTGTTTCGCTCTTTTAACATTCAGACTTGTCTGGTGGCAGTGGTATCTAGCCTAACTTTTCTAACGCGATTATATTAGATAAACGTGGTATTGTTCTTGGGTATTATATTAGCCTTGAACATAAACCCGCTTGACCAAATAGTCTTTCTTTTGGCTCCGGTTGGGTATATTCACCATTTCTTTTTGTTAAAGTCCTTCTTGTGTTTTCCTTTGCGCGGCAAACTAGGTTCGCCTTCTTTGTTCACCGTCTTTTGGCGGGCTTCTGCTCAGAAGCCCTCCACCAGGCGCCTGGGTGTCCAGGTGGGCTGAATGTGAGGGAGGGGTGTAGTCACCCCCTGCACAGGGTATCCTAGGAAACCCAAGTCGCACTTTGCCGTGTTTGGGTGAGGTGGTTGTCCGGGCTGGACAACCCCCCTGCTGGGTGATTGACAGCCAGGCTCTGTGAATGGGGGTTTTGCGCATAAAAGGCAGGTCTCTTGGGCTAGAAGTCAGAGAGTCGCCACTGGAACTACACGGAACCGAAGAGAAGCGGAGAGAACGACGGCTGCTGCAACTATCCCATCCCGGTGAAGCCCTGCTGCAGTCCTGAGCTATCAACCCTTCAACGACTAAGAGAAGATCCAGTCCGGAGTCTTCTTCCCTTGAGCCTGGTGGGGATAACCAGTTCATCTTCCACAGCCAGAGGATCCTCTTCCTTGGTCGAAATCACTGCACACGGCTGTAGTGGTCCGGATAACCATTTGAAGAGCCTCTCCTGTTTTTAAGGAGCGCACCTTTTATTCGTTGTCGCTGCTGCCGGCTTCATCCCTGTGTGGTGCAGACCCCTTCATACGTCCTCCTTCACATCAAAGCTCCTGGAATCGTGGGTCTGCAGGAAACTAACAGGAACAACTGCCAGGGCACCAGCTGCACCATTGGAATAAGGCACTGTGTTCTGCTTGAGGAAACTGGGTGAACCCCTTTTCTTCATTACCAAGGCTTGCCCTTGTCTTCCCTCCTTCTTATAACTTTTGCTTAGGAACATTGACAATATCGAAGTACTCTTCGCTACGTTGAATCGTGAACTATGTGACTGTGTGATCTTCGGCAACAGTCCCCGGTGTCACTTGACCCTGGCTCCGGCCCTTTGACTTTTGAACTCTTGGCTCTGAGTGTTTCTCGATTCTGTCTGCCTAACCAAAATATTGCCTGTGATTTTTGCCTCCAACTCCCTCTGGGTATCTCAGGTGCTAAGTGTGTTTTGCCCCGGTAGCATTTCATGTCACGGATACACATTTATTTAGTAGACCGAACTGTCAAAAAGTGATCGCAGTCTTATTCACTTAACGTGTTTTGTTCATAACACTGGTTCATTCAAACACAGGGTACTTACCTTGAGACATACTGTACAAAGTGAATTGGTTTGTAATATATTTTACGTGTGGTTTGTGTTTAAGTTTAATAGAAGTGTTGTGTTTATAACAAATGGTTTAAAAATAAATGTACTTATATTTTTGTACCTGAAACCTTGAGTCAGTGTTTGTTTGAGTCACAGTAATTGTGGTCCCTTTGTGTAATCTCTGCTACTGCTCATATACCCTTGAGATACGCCTGGCTGCTCTGCCACTGCTACCACTCTTGACAAAGTAGTACAGGCTTGTACCAAAGGTAAAACTTGTATTGCCACTTGTAGTCTTAATTGTGTGTAGTGGTCCCTAAGGGCACTGCACAGGATTCTGCCTAACACAAGGGAAGAAGACTCCAGACTGGATCTTCTCTGGTCGTCGAAGGGTGGATAGCTCAGGACTGCAGCAGGTCTTCACCGGGACGGGATAGTTGCAGCAGTCGACTTCTTCTCCGCTTCTCTTCGGTTCCTTGTAGTTCCAGTGGCGACTCTCTGACTTTCAGACCAAGATATGCCTTTTATGCGAAAATCCTCCATTCACACAGCCTGGCTGTCAATCACGAAGCAGGGGGGTTGTCCGGCCCAGACAACCACCTCAGCCAATCATGGCAAAGTGCGACTTGGGTTTCCTAGGATACCCTGTGCAGGGGGTGACTACACCCCTCCCTCAGATTCAGCCCACTTGGACTCCCAGGCACCTAGAGGAGGGCTTCTGAGCAGAAGCCCGCCAAAAGACAGTGAACAAAGCAGGCAAAACTGGTTTGCCGCGCAAAGTAAAACATAAGAAGGACTTTAACAAAAAGAAATGGCGAATAAACCCAACCGGAGCAAAAAGGAAAAAAAATATTTGGTCGAGCGGGTTTAAGTTCGAGGCTAATATAATAGCCTAACACAATACCCCATTCATATAGTATAATCGCGGTAGAAAAGTTATGGTAGATACCACTGCCACCAGCTAAGTCTAAATGTTAAAAGAGCGAAACAATGCTCTAGGAGGTACAGATAAAAAAGGCTAAGGATTAACCCTTTCCAGTACTCCATGTAAGATGGGGTGTATTGGATCTGTAGTTAAATGACTAAGTAAAGCTAAGGGCAACTTTGCCTTTTTCTGGGGGACAGTAGTCGGCCTCAGAAATGGAGTTGGTGGGAAGTCTAAAAGACAATCCTCTATCACTGCACTGAAGGTGCTGTGTAACACACAAAAGAAGGGGGCTACTGAAGTGGTGTACTCCAGAGACCCCAATCACTGAACAGATGAAATACACATGGCAAAACACAGGTAAGAGTGGAAAGAAAGGGTACACTCTTAGCAAGTGGAAAAATAAACTCCAGAGATCCAGCAAAGCTGCTAGGGGACTCACTAGGTAAGGGAATTTAGCCATAGAATGAGAATTCTCCCTAAAACCCTTCATGTGGAACTGATCTTTCATGTGGAATCATTGAGAGAAGTTATCCAAAAGCTGTGCATCAAGTGACATCAATAGGCTCCAACTCCCACAACCACTACTGGAATGAGGATGATAAAGGAATTGCTGCAAGGCAACAAGAGCCTCAAGCTTAACAAGCTTTCTAGTTGTATGGTGCAAACACCTGTGCGCTGGACTTTTAAAAATGGCAACCACACTATGAGAAATGGTTCAGGAGTCTTTCACCTGATCAGCTGCCCGTAGGAATGGAAGGGTTATGTTTTTAAAACGGGTCCCTTCAGGCCCACTGCAGTTTTGGGTCAATTTAAACTATCATTGTCCACGGGAAGCTTCAGTCTACTCGGCCAAATGGCGATGGACTTGTGATATTGCTGAAAACCTAGAGTTTCTTCGTGTCGACGGTCAATGGGTGTCTTATTTGAATCAATAATTGATGGTCAAAACCATCCTCTCTGCTACCAAGTGTACAAGAGGGTGGAGTGAACTCTGACGGGCCCATAGGATCAGAGCTCACCCTCGAGTACTTTAAGACGAGATGCACCTTGAGATGGATGGAGTGCGGTATTCTCTTACTCCAACACCAATCAAAAAGGACAACTCAATAATTTGGCAAAGGGAAGTCTGTTTAATGATAAGTACAAAAACGGGGAAACATGGAAATCAACAGTGATGCGATCGCCCGTCTCGCTTCAACTTCCAAAATCTTCATTCAGACAGCAATAGTTATAGCAAAAATTTGTCATCATTGACGTGTAACACTCAAAAGTTTGTCATGCAATTATATTGGTTAGAAAAGGTAACTTAAGTATAGGTGCTATATCTGTATATGGTAACGGAGTGTGAGTATTGGATAACTCTTATCGGGTGGGCGTCTATGCCCATCCCTCTACATCACTCGTGCCAGACATCACTAAAAATATGTCTCATTGGTTCTACTATCTATAATACCCTAGATTATTTGGTCCATTGTGATTGGGTCAGTTACACCCCTAGGCAGAAAATTCCACTTTAATTAGCAGCTTACAGAATGTTCACCCAGATGCAGTGTGCCCCACGATTCACCCTGCCTCCCTTCCATCAAACAGTACTTTTAGGGCTATGTGTCAATTAGTTGGCTGAGGTTGACCTTGAAACTGTAGCTTCTTATCAGGAAAAGTTATGGCATCCTCTGGTTTTGGGTGACATCAGACGTTGGTACCTCTTCGCGCCTGGCTGGTCACGTGTTAGTGAACCATGAATCTGCTATATTTTCCTTCTATTTGCGTATTTGATTCCCCCTTCGGCCTCGCCACCTTCCTGGGCCTCCTTAGCTCAATTTCCAAGGGGCAGGCTGCTATGCTCTTAAGTTTCGATTCTTCGAAGTTGCTGCTCTCCTCCCTTCCTTGGGTTGACCTCGAATTCCCAGGCCTGAGCTGATTCTTGCTATGTTTAGATTCCACTGTTTCTTCTAGCTTTTGCTGGAATATGGGCTGCTTGACCCCTACTAACCTGGGCTTAATTCTGCTTTTGTAAAATGGATTCACACTTACATAATGTGCTTCATTTGAGGTAGATATATAGTTGGCACTTGCCGCTCTATTCTTCTACTAAGCATAGCAAGCCGCACTGTTTTCTTAGCTTCTTGCGTTCCAAGCCTATTTACAGGTGTTAGGTAGTTGCATATTTTCATCCTGCTTTATGGTTAAGTTTCTTTATAGTTCAGCATCGTCTCTTCTCCTACGTCCATTACATCATCATTCCTAATATTTCGTCTTTGTTCATCACCCTTTTGTTTGTCGTTTCTTTCATCTGTGAGTCTGTCCGAGCTCTTGTCATCACCATTCGCCTTCATTTAAGGCCCTTTGGGTCTCTTCGGGGACAGTCTGTAAGTAGTCTTCATTTCGTGTCAGCTGCTGGTACGGCTGTCTCAATGGGTACCGTACTGCCCATGGTTGCCTGGGTATTGGCACTTCAACAGGTATTACTCTTCTGATGGGCACTGGGCAGAGCCGTAGTGCGGCTCTCTGCTGGTTTACTTGCTCATCATACGTCACATATCTCAGTGTGTACGTTCCTGGTACTTCAAAATGGGTGGCTGGAGTGCAGGCCATATCTGGGACCTCCTCTACGATACTGTCGTAAGAGTGGTCCGGCACCATGTGGGTGCTCATTCGAAAGTCTGTTAGGTATCCAGCTGAAAGGTGGCAAATGTGAAGAGTGATAATGAATTGTGACATCAAAGTGGTCCTGCAACGGGTCAAGCAAAAACCCTGTGCACATTCGAAAGTCTTCTATCATTGATGAAATCGTATTGGAAGGGTGTGCGAGCCCAGCGGTGGGAGATCAGATAAAAACATTTGGTTAAGGCAAGTTTGTGTAAAGTTAGGAACATTGTGTTAAAAGGAATCTGAGCCCGACGAAGGGGGAATCGCCTAAGAATTTAAGTACTTGTGATAATCTGAAAGAGGAAAATAACGTATTGTTTGTCGCATCAGGCACTCTGAATGAAGAGACTTTGAAAGGCAGAGAGACTTTGGCACGGAAGGCCCTGATGCTAATGATTGTTGATTGAACTTTATCCTGGTGCTAGATAAGCCAGAGACTGTGCTAAACTCGAGTTTACCGCCTTATCCCATGCTGAAAACGTGGGTAAGGGAGGCCAACAGCCTGACATATAATTTTGTGAACACTTCTTTCTTTTTCGTAGCACTGTTTCCCAAACTAGTTGTATTTAGAGGTAAAGATTGGCAATAGGTTTATTAGTATAGGCCCTTTTATTTTGACAAGACACCGCAAGGACTGCGTTATTATTTGATGGTCGTAGCTTGATCCCATCTGCAGATTTAGGATTAGATAGCCGTATTTTCAAACCCTTTTTGAAGTTCAATAAACGCCCTTGAACTGTGGTCACTTGTCTGTCTTACTGTTGATACCATGCCTTCCTTACAATATCCATCCCAGTAGGAAACGGTTTTTGTTGTAGACACAGTTATGATAAAGAATGATCATGAGAAAGTTCAGACTCCCAGAAAATTTTCAAATGCAGCCACATCTGTACCTCATTAGATTGTGCCACCTTATCATATTTTCTGATGTAAATGCACAGCCTTTGTTTTCCTTTGTTCGAAGACTGCCTTTAAAAGAATGCATCTTTAGTTTGCAAAACGTTGCATTTAATTCCTTGTCAGTGTGCCATTCCTGGCGTTTTAGTTTGTATGGGTCCAACTAATCAGTTTAACTCATGAGGATACCCCTTTCTTAAACTCTTCTCTGTATATGTGTCTGTGTGTAGGTACTAACGGCACTGCCATCTTGAACATTTGCTTTTGTTTTGTAGTACCACAGGTATATTGAGGTGGCCATTAAACAGTGTCGAAGCTCCGGAATTGACTGCAAGATTCATGGTCTGAGTGTGCTAGGTCGAATCCGGGCAGATGATGAAGATCTTGCTGCTGTCCCTTTCTTGGCTTCTGACAACGAAGAAGATGATGATGATAAAACAAACACTGGAAGGTAATAGTATGCTTTTGGCAAATGTTTAATTTCAAGTCTGTGCCTCATTGACTTTCTCTACAAGCTTAGATTTGCCAGCAGGTCATTTGTGTATTTTATACATTGTATAGTCATTCCATGGAAATGTTGACAAGTACAGACTTTTCAGCTATGTGTAGTGACCAGTTTTTGGTACTAAGTCCTATAGTGGAACCTGGTTACCTGGCTATTTTTGCTTGCTCTGACTATTTCTCAGAATATTTTACCGAGTTCATTCTCATCCAGTGCCTCACTTGCAGTGTATGGGGCTCTCTGGGAACCCCTAAGACTTCCATGGCAGGGTGCACCACAGGTATCCTGTAGTCTTTTCCCCAAGCAGGTTCCCCTGCTCAGCAATCTGTGCTTCTAACTGGCTGGTGGCATACTTGTTGGGTCTTAAGAAAGCTGCAAGATATTGCAGGCCTTTAGGACTGTTTTTATTAATATCAGCCTCATTCTGAGACCCCTCCATACCCGTATCATTTTGGGCTTTTTTGGTGTGCCCGACTTATCTTTGGGTGAGTGCGGTTTTATTTCAACCTCACTTAACACTGCAACTCTTTTTTTGAGTGCACTGACCAGTCCCTATGACTTTAGTGCAGGGGGACCCAGTCCCCAATCCCTCTTTATGGGTAATGCTGCTAGTTCTCAAAGCTAGTATAGTACAGTGTAAGGGTGTGGAAGGAGGAGACTGCCACACAGTGGCATGCTTTTGGCAACTACCCTTATTTAAACCAAAGTAAAGAAGGAAACCTAACTATCCCCAACTCTAATAGGTGTTTCCCTGCCTCAAGAAAAACTAAGGAGCTGTCAGGACAGTGGATTTTTTTGTTCCAGACATTCTGTGTCCAATTCCTACTTCTATCCCTTACACTTATAAATGAACTAAACTGGATCAGTCTCTTCTGAGTTCAGAAGAATTACTCCTTTCTTCTGGACATGCACATGTTTATAAGTAGGGGAAATGTCTCCCTTCCCCTGGCCTTTTTAAGGATTATGTTTATAGTTCCACAATGTAAGCGGACTGGTGCCTGTCCTTTGGCCTTTCTCAGGCTTGTATTTACAGTTCCACAAAGTAGGGGGAATGCATCCCTTGCCCTAGCTTTTATTACACCCTTGGTGAGCCCCTCCATTGACTCAGTTGGATACACCTGGTATTCAACCTTGCAAGGTACTGCGATGAAGAGGGCTTTTTGGAGGTCCTTGACCCCTCGGTATGCTTGACTGATTCTTCCCAGTACACACTCTCTTCTCTAGAGGGTCCCTGACCTTGTAGTTATGCTTTCTTATCCTTGGGTTACAGACCCCTTCACATTGGTTTCTCTTTCTCGGATCCTCAAACCCTTCACATTGGTTTCACGAGTACTAGACCCCTGTTTCTGTGTTTCTCTCACTCAGGTCCCAGACCCCTTTACATTGGTTTCTCAGGTCCCAGACAGGTCCCCGGGCTGCCCTCGGAAGTTCTGTATGGGTCCCGGCCTCTCACCTCGGTCTTGGGCTTCCTTGCATTTTCAGACGATTCTTCTACGCTGTTTCCTGTTCGCTCATTGCAGTACGCGGCTCCCCAGCACTTCCTGGGAGCCCCGGCTGCATGTACCTGTTGGACCATTTTCATCTGCGCTCTTCCATGTTGGGAACCTCGGCCTCTTCCAGCCTTCCGTCATCAGTTCTCTTACAAGCAGCTAGGGACACCGTCTCTTTCCCCCACGTCCTGGTCAGTAAATGCAGGTTCAGCTATTCCATCTGTACAGTGTTTGCGTTGCCTCGGGCGAGGGACGGACAGTGTTAGTCCTTCTTCCTTTTTTAAGTTCAATGAAACACAAAAGCTAGACTGCTCAATGCGATGGTCTTGTGACTTCTTTCTGGTGCAGAGCTTCTTCCTCTCCTCAGTATACTGAGGGAATAGTTTAGTGGAGTCAGTCATGATCTTCCTTGTCTCAGTACTAGTGGAACCACTAATGTAGCAAAAATTCATGGCGGAATTTATGGGACCAGAGGAAGGAAAAGAAGGTGAGGGAAGAAAGGTGGGTGAGGGTGCACTATACCACGTTAAGCCATGATTTCCTCCCTGAATCCCAGAAGGGGAAGCCCTTCTACCACCCCAGAGGGTCTATCGGGTAGCAGCCCCACCTCACTGGCATCATGGCAAGGGTCTCCCACTCGGGGAGATGGGACGACATCACATATTTTGTCACATACTATTAGTGAGATTTATCATTTTTATGCTTCATCCCCTCTCCTAGCGTGACCGTCAGCACTTTTTGCTGGTCTTCTGGACCTTTTTCTTTTATACACTGAATGAGTGGAACCTTTTTCCATTCATTCATTCTTATGGGCTCTGTTTTTTGGAACTCTGTTCTGTGTTTAACTTGTCCTATGGTGTCTACTTTCCTCCATATCTCTTTTTTTTTCCAACTTGTTTTTATTGACATTTTGTAGTTAAACAGGCAATCGGCAGAAAATCAACATGACCCCTCCCTCCGCCCCTCCCTTCCTCTTACCCCCCCTGTCCCCTCCCCCAGATTCCAGAGTATCACTGCTGGTTTTTCCTCTCCGAGATGAACGTCCATAGGGCCTCACTAAGCCATAGTTTATAGGAGTCTTAATATTATTATACTGCAATGACTCCGCTAGTCCCACTTATTCATAGTTCTGTTTCCTCTTGGGGGATCAATAATTCCCAATAGTATCATCGCCCTGGGGCACCAAGCTCTTCACGCACCCTCCTTTAGGTATGTCCTGAGGGACGTCCAATCGGTTGAAAATTGCATGCGTTGGCCTTGTATTGAGTATGATAGCCATTCCATGGCGATTACTGACCAGACTTTTGCCACTCACTTGTGTTCTTGTGGGGGATCCTTCTTTCTCCACCGTCGCGCCAAAACCGTTGCTGCAGACATACTCATTATAACGTACAGCTTGCGGTCAGCTTTCGAGGGAATGTCAAGCAGAACTCGGTTTAGGCCTATCCTACTGAGCCCCCTATTTCCACCACCCCTCAACCCGAAGACCCACCCCATGGCCTGCTGAATATGGCTTCAAAATTTAGTCAGTTTCGGGCATTCCCACCAAATGTGAGCCCATGTACCCGTTGCTCCACATTCCCTCCAACAATCTTGGGTGGGCTGGGGAAACATTTTTTTCAGCTTGACCGGTGTGAGGTGCCACTGGAACACTAGCTTTAACCAGGTCTCTTGGATCTGGAGGGACCTAGTTAATTTTGGTATCTGGGCCCATAAATATTGCCACTCCTTCTTGTCTATAGCGGTGTTTCCCCCTCTTTGATGTATTTATATATATCCGCCATCAGGCCCTTATCCCCTGTATGAGTGTCCAGATATTTTTCAAATGGGGTTAGTGGGCGCGTGCCTGCCTGCTTCATGGTGGGGTGAGATAGCCAATGCCTCAGTTGGATGTACTCGTACCTGTGCTTTTCCTCCAGGCCAAAATCTAATTTGCATTGTTCAAACTCTTTGACCTTTTCCCCCAGTGAACATATCTCGAACCATCCGACAGCCCCCTAAGCACCAATCAACGAATGATGCCATCTTGCAGCCTGGAGTAAATTGTGGGTTCTTGAATAAGGGAGTGAAGGGGGAAGGCCAGGAGGTAAGATGCGCCTGCAAGGATGCCATGTCCCATGCCTCCCCAGTGGCTGAGGTCATTTTACTTATGTATATTTGGGGGCCTCTATCCGACCTCGGTTTCCACAACACTCCCTCCAAGTGTTCCGCTACCACTGCTCTATCCATAGCCCTCCATGGTTTATCCCGATCGTCTCTCTGCCAGTCCCTGAGCACTCTTAATTGAGCCGCTAAGTAGTAGGCTCGGAAGTCAGGCTCTCCCAAGCCGCCCCGTGAGGCAGGTGTTTTCATAAGAGCTGCCGCTATTCTGGGGCGCTTGAATTTCCAGATGAAGCGGGTTGTGGCTTTCTGCAAGGCTTTGAAAAAGGGGCGTGGGACCTCCACTGGAAGGGCCGCAAAATGGTATAGAAGTTGTGGCAAGACCTTCATTTTAAGGGCGTTGATCCGCCCCAACCATGAGATACATAGAGGGCCCCAATCGACCAATTTCAATTTAAGCTTCTGAAGAAGGGGTGGATAGTTTGCCTGGTATAGTTCACCTATGTTTTTGGTGAGGAGGACTCCCAGGTATTTTATGTGTGTGTTTGGCCACTTGAAGGCATACGTGCCTTTGATGTGCTGTTCAGAGGACGCTTGCAAGTTGAGACTTAAGGATGTCTGATTTGTTAGTATTTACTTTCAGGCCACTTGGCCAAAGCTGTCTAGTTCCTCGCATGTCGCTGGGAGGGATGTCTCAGGATGGGCCAATGTGAGAAGCATGTCGTCTGCAAAAGCAGCCACTTTTGAGGGCGCCCCCCAAAAGGAATACCTCTTATGGACTCGGTCAATCTTATAGCCTCCAGGAACGGTTCCAGATGGAGCGCGTATAGCAAAGGGGAAAGTGGACAACCCTGTTTTGTGTCCCTCTCCACTCTCACCGGGGATGATATCTGACCATTGATAGCGAGCCGGAGAGTCGGGGACCGATAAATAGCACCCCTCCCGCGCAAGGTATTTTGGGCCGAACCCCATTTTAGCCATAGTAGCAAAGAGAAATACCCATTCCACTCGATCAAAAGCCTTTTCGGCGTCGACCGCTAAGATGAGGGCAGGGATCCTCTTCAGCTGGGTTTTCTCAAATAGATCGGTCACCCTCCTGACATTGTCCACTGTCTGCTGGCCTTTGATGAATCCCGATTGATCGGAAGCTATTAGTTTAGGAATGATGGAGTCTAGCCTAGTCGCCAAGAATCTTTGTATGGATCTTCGTGTCCACGTTTATGAACGCAATTGGACGGTAGGAGCCGCACTCCTCCGGGTCTTTACCCTCTTTATGTATAAGAATGACCTTTGCCTCTTCCATGGACCTTGGCAAGACCCCCGCGGAGCCAATATGATTAAATAAATTGGTGAGGTGAGGTGGGGTATTAGGAATTCTTTATGGCGTTTATAAAATTCAGCTACAAAGCCGTCTGGGCCAGGAGCTTTATTCAGGGAGAGGGAAGAGATTGCTTTCCTAACTTCATCTGTAGTTATATCACCTTCCAATCGTTCTCGCTCTCCCTGCGACAGGGACGTAAGGGTCAGTTTATCTAGGTATAGCCTTTGTTAGTTTGAGTCTGAATTGTTTGAGGAGTAAAGAGTGGAATAGTACCAGTGAAATTCCCTTACTATCTCTGGATTGCTGGTGTGTACTACCCCTCCTTCCCCCCCTAATTCTCAGTATAGTTTTGTCCCGCTCCTCCCTTCTCAGTAACCTAGCTAGGAGGTGATCAGCTTTATTCGCTTTGATGTAGTATTTTTGGCGCAAGCAGAGAAGGTTCCGTTCGGCCTCCCTGGTCTGTATGAGAGTCAGCTGGCCTCTCACCGTTCGGACCACCCTTGCTAATGCCAGCATATTTTTCACAGCCATTTACGCCATCGCCTCCTTAAGTTTCTTGCCCAGCCGTTCTTCCTCCAGCCTTAATTCCTTTTCTCTTCTCGCCTTGACTGCGATAATTTTACCTCTTATCGTGGCCTTTAAAGCGTCCTACCATATTTGTGGAGATGTGTCGCCTACAGAATTATTCCCAGCAAAGTCCTCGAGCTCTTGCTCGATTTCCACAGACATGGTCTTTAAAAAGTGGGGATGGATACCGCCACTTCCACAGCCCTAGCGCACCCTGTGATCTGACTATCGTCAAGGCCATAGGGGCATGGTCCGAGATCGCAATGGGACCTAGTGTGATCTCTGCGATGTTCCCCAACAAAGAGGAGGACACCTATATATAAGCGATGCGCGAATGAGTCTTATGCGCATGTGAGTAAAACATATATCCTATCTCGTCCCCCCGGGTCCCTCTCCAGGCATCTACCAAGGCCTTATCTTGAATTTTCCTCTTCAGGTCCCCAGAGGGTCCCCCCTGCGGTCCCCACATTGCCCTACTTCTATCCTTGATTGGGTCCCAAGCTATATTAAAGTCCCCTGACAGAAGAATGCAACCCTTAGTGAAATTGCCTAGCCGGTTTGGGGCCCCCTGGATGAAGGCATCTTGACCAGTGTTGGATGCATAGATGGTCGCTATCGTATAACATTCTCCTCTGCCCACCAACACCACTGCCAGATATCTTCCCTGGTTATCCGTTTGCGATGCCTTGATTTCCAAGTCTAACCCATCCTGCACCACCACTACTACTCCTCCCTTTTTGGTTTGCTGCGTGGCCTGAAGCAGTCTGGCATAACCCCAGACCTTGACCCTATGCCTATCTCAAGTTTGTATGTGGGTTTCTTGTAGAGTGACTATGTGCAGTTTTTCTTTTCGGATGTACAACTCCACCTTTTTCCCGTTTGACCGGCGAGTTTAAACCATTTACATTTAGGGATCGTACCTTAAACTGAACCGACATTAACTATTGGTGGAATAAATGCCAAGTAGTGTGGTCTGTTTGATACACAACTGGCGTGAGGTGCCATGACGGTAGCTGAGTTGAGCCGTTCACCTCCAGGGACCTCCGCCCCTTCCCTTTCCCCAGGGAATCTGCCCCCCCCCCTCATTGACCCTGCTTAACCCAACCCTCCCCCCTTCAACTTTCCTAACTTCCCCCTGGGTAGGCACAGCTGGCGATCAGCCCCCCTCATTCCATTTGTATGAGCCTTATAAACTGCCCAAGCCTAAAAATGTGGGATTTCTCCATCCCATCTTCGAGAACCTCCCCCGCCCATTCCTGCAGTATGAATTACGAATGCTTTGAATCCTTGCCTCGTAACTATAGCTTCAGTTTGCAAAGGCCCTCCCCGGCCTCACCACAGAGATTCTACCAATTCTTCAGTGGGGCAGTGCCGGGCGAGTTGGCCGAGCTGTTGGACTGGCTTCTTTCCTGGGGGTGGTGGTCTACTTTCCGTGAGGAGACTCTCCTGGACTGCTTAGGCCTGGCTGTTGACCACTCCCAGGGCTTATGCTTATCATGTCTGGGGGGCTGCCCCGCAGATGGTGATGGTGGACACTCTTCGATTCCCAGCAGATCCAGGCCTGGGTCGCATGTCCCAATCTTGCGCTGCCTTCCCTGCCAAGGGAAGGTTTAGCCGAACGGGTGGGTCCACCTATACTTGATTTGCTTCTCTCGCAGGTGTTTCAAGACCGGGCCCATCCGCCTTCTCTTATTCAGGGTTGTTTGCGACAGATCTTGGTAGAGAGCTATCTCTGAACCATTATGATATGTGGCCCGCTTTTCTCGCCATCTCCAATATCTTTTCTTTTGCAGCATAACTGTGAAAGGCCACCAAAACGTCGCGAGGCCTACTCCCTGGTTCCACTCGAGGCGGGTCCACTCTGTGGATTCTGTCGAATAGTAAGTCTATGTTTGAGCCCGTGTCCAGGAGGTCCATGAAGATTGTTGTTAAGACTTGGCCGAGGTCTTGGGGCTGGACAGACTCTGGTAGCGCCTTTACCCGATTGTTAATTCTTTTCGAGCGATTTTCTAGATCTTCGGCCTGTAGTTCCAGGTTCTGGGTGGACTGTGCTAGGGTTTCCAGGAGAGTCTGTTTTCCTTGTGTCTTCTGTCAACTCCTGAATGATCCGCTCGTTGGTGTTCACTCTTTCTTCCACCTTGTTAATGTCCCGCTTAATCTCCCTTATTCCTTCAGCTAAATCCTCCCTCAGTGTGTCCATCTGCTTCTGAGACAGTTGTTATTCTATCTACCACCTCGCTGAGGAATAATTTTAAGGCTGAATAGGTGAGTGGTGTCTCGCGCTGATCGTGTGCTCCCTGCTCGCTCTCACAGTCACCCTCAGTGATCACCCTCTGGTTCGGAGTCCTTGGCCCAGAGTTTGGTCAGTGAGCAGTCTTGGATCTTCTTTGCGGATTTGAGGTCCTGGGGCAGGTCCTTCGCTCTGTTTCTGGACATGTTGACACACGGATCAAGGGGCTCTAGCCCAGGCAAGTATGCCCCTGCTTAAGTGGAGTTGTGGAGTTAAGTAGGTGGGGAGGCAGGACCCCTAGGACGTTACTAAAGATGAATGTCTCAGGTGCGCTTGATGAGTGCCTCCTCCCTCACCTGTCCCTTTCAGTTGTGCTTGGGGAGCAACTGTGTCCAGCTGTGGGCCGTTCCCGATGTCCCGATGAAATCCGCATTAGATGTCGGGGCCCAGATAGGATTCAGGTGGCTTTACCAGGGAGTCAAGCCCAGAGTCTAAACATTTTTTTTTTAAAAAGTCCCTCCAGCCGTCCTGGGGGTTGATGGACGAGGGAGGGGGCAGTCTGCTGGGCCAAGTATCTCACAAGGGCTCCCTCACAGCCTGTCTCACCCAGGTCAGAGCGCCCAGTCCACCCTTCTCAAGGAGCCTCCGGGGCCACAGCGTCTGTTTGCGGGTGCCTTTCAGGATATCCCGCCGGTGATGGTATCTCCGGCTGCACCACTCATGGGCTTCGGGCGGTGGCAAACTACGGGGAGACACGTAGCCAGGCAGGAGCGGGAGCCGTCGGGAGGGCAGCGGTGTGAGGCTGCGAATGTCACCCAGCTGCCCTGTGGTGGGGTCCCGTCGGGTTGCACTCGCACCGGAGCCCCGGCTGGTGAGGGGACGTCGGGACCGGATACGGGGGGCCGCCCCAGATAGCAGAGGGCTGCGCCGCGCAGGGGGCCAATACCTGCCAAGATGTCCAGAAGCAGTCGGGCGGCCGCTCCGCAGGGCTCCCCCCCCCAGGTCACAGGGCGCGAGACCCTCTCAGGTCTGGGGTCTGCTGGGCCGCTGCACTTCAGGTGTGGGCCTGACTGCCTCAGCCGGGTCCCTCTGCAGCTATTTCACTGTCAAATCAAATCCATCTGGGACCCGGCACTCGCCGACTACTGCACCACGGTCTCTACGTGAAGGGGAGTGCAGAATGTTGCCCCAGGACAGCTTCTGGCACCGAGGAGGTCTATGCAGATCCGGGAGGACTGGAGTGGCGGTGTCTACCGATCGGCGGCCATCTTGAGAGTTCATATCTCTTTTAAGGCATCTGTATTTTACTTTTATAGCACACACTCCTTATGGGCAGTGTTAACAGGGAACCCTTTGGGTTCGCCTTTGAGATTGTTACCTTATCCTTAATTTCTACAGTTCTTAAGGATTGAGGAAAACATTATATTCTGAGATATTGGCACATACCACCGTATGTGGAGTGCCAAGGGGAGACTTAGTTTCCCCCTTCTCTCTGCTCATGTGAGTTTAGTCACGCAGAAAACCTAGCTATGGCTGGTGGCAGTGGACGTGTTCTACCGACTATTGTGCTATTTTTCAGTTGTGTACAAGAGGGGCACCTAAGTACTGACTTGGGGTTTTTTCTTTTTTCCCCATTTCTAGCGTGGTTGTTCTTTGTTAGACCCATTTCTACCATTCTGCGAGGGGGAGGTGTGCCATTCTGCGAGGGGGAGGTGTGTGTGTGTGTGTGTGTGTGTGTGTGTGTGTGTTTTTTGCTTTTAGGCAGGAACCCTTGGGTGTCCCACCTAGGCTCCAGTGTGTCTGGGCAGGCAGGAAACGGGGGAGATTTTCACTCCCCTTTGTCTGCCTGAGTGGAGCAAGCTCCGACTGGGGGCGTCTGGCTGTCTTGATTCGACAGCCATCCGTCCCTTTCTGTAAACTTCTAAGAGAGATTGCAGAAGAGTGTGTGCTGAAACTGAATAAAAGGTGAGGTTCCTGAGGTGAAAGGCAAGTCAACCACTGGAAGCTGAAGTAATAGAGGAAGAAGGTGACCAGAGATGCTTGCAGACCTTTTGCAACACTGTGAAGCGACCACTGATGTCCTGAACCTGTTTTCTATGCGACAGAGGAACTCCGAAGAGATGACCCCTTTCCTTTGACTGGTGGGAACAACCAGTCCCTAGACTAACTCTAATCTGAGCCATCTCCTGAGGTGTTGTGCTTCTCCAGAGCTGTGGAACCCCAATACCAGAAGACCTCTGACCCAATTGAAGTGTATCGTCTTTGAAAGGTTGAATATGTCCAAGTCTTTGCTGAGCTCCAGGTGAACTTCCAGAGACACAATCTGACTCATCCAAGTCCCCTCAGCAGATTGCTAGACTCCAGGAATCAAAGAAGGTTAACCCTGCGAATCGTGTCCTTTGTTGGTGCTGAAGAAAAGGTGCCAAAACCGCAGACTGACCAGAAGAGCTGAAGAAATCAATACCAGAGGTCGTCCCTCAAGACTGCTTCTGAGAGATCCCTTCCATCGTCCTACCTTTCGTCACCAGCCATGGAATCCGAAGGTCGGGTCCAGCGCTGCCACATAGAGGAGATTCCAGCCACAAACATTTCTTCAAACCAAAGGTACTGTGGTGATAAAGGTATTGACTACCTTAATCCAAAAAGCTGCTCCAGAGCGTTCGAGTGCACATAGAGGTGTCCTGGGCAAACCCCCTCTTACCTCCGACCCATGCTGCTGCTTGTGTTCCTTTAGCGAGTCCTTTAACAGGGTCTCCAACGTTTGTTTAATCTTCCTGCATCTTAAAGACTAGAGACTAGAAAGTATCCACAGGTACTTTTTGTATTCTGCTGCTTCACAAGACTTTGTGCCTCTCTGAACTGCTGTTTAGCTAGGGTTCCGTTTTGGACTATAAAAGCCTTGCTGTGCGAGGAAACTGCCTCTATAACCTTAAGCCCTGCTAGTGTTACACTTACCAACTGTTTTCCTTCCTGAAAGTCATTATTTTATGTGGTTTTGCTAACTAATACTACTGTATATCTTTGTGTGTGCCCGAGTGCGCGTTACCAGTAGTACGGTAGAACTATCATTAATGTCAAAATGCTATAACAATTGTAACCGTAAGCAACTGCAAACTAATTGGTGACCTTTTGAAAAGTATCTACAAGTATTCAAATGTGTTTTGGTAATAGTTGCTAAGTATTTAAAGACATACCTTGTGTAAATATTGTATATTTTAATATACATTTATGTGTTCTTTGAATTGTATTAACAAGTTCAGTGTACTTACCTATGCCTCACAACTTCCTCTTATGATAAGCCTGACTGCTCTGCCACTCTACCAAGGTTCCATGAGTAGTACTGACTGAAACTAAGAGTTGGGGGATCTGAAAACCATTGGGATGGTTTTATAAAGTCTTACCTCACAGTGGACTTTAGGAAAACTCCCCTAACACATACCCTTCCCCTAATGCCACTGGTTTCCTCCTCTTATACAGGAAAATGGGACAAGAAGTCTTTGTTTTCCTGCTTTTTGACTTTCCGATGTTCTACACTGAAGCAAAAGGGCTGGAGATCGAGGAACCAGCTCATTACTCTTGGGTTAGTGTCCTTCCGGAAACTCAACATTGCAAGTGGTGAGTGGTCTTTAACCAGTCTAAACATTCTCCCTCTTAGGTATTATCTGGGATACCCTATGGCCCATGTAATAACTGTTAGGCAGAATGATATGCAGTACCCTTTGGGAACACTACACACAATTAGGACTACAAGTGACAGTACAATTTCACCTTTGGTACAAGCCTGTACTACACAGTTATAGTGGTAGGAGTAGTGGAGCAGCCAGACTTATCTCAAGTATAAGTGAGCAGTACAAGATAGTTACACAAAGGACAGCAATTACTATGGTTCAGGCAAACACTGACTCAAGGTTTCTAAGTAAAAGAATATACTTATTTACTTATCAGTTGTATAACAGTTCACCTTTCTAAGCAAGTTAAAATAAATCACAATCCTAAATACACCACACCACTTCCCTTAAATTCTAGACAAGTTAGGCTCACAAAATGAAGTGGGACTCTAGCAATTTCAAAGGGGGAAAAGACAAAGTTATCAGAAATTAGGCAAAACCAACAGTTAAGTAATCATAGCAATTGAACAAGAGAAGCTACAAGGTTAAAATCAGATAGAAAAGGCTTAGGTCCAAATTCAATGGTTCAAAAGTCTTTTGCTCAAGATAATAGGTTCAATGTAGTTTGCGGTAAAGTTTGTGGCACAGATTCCGGACGAGGTTGGTTGGATGAAAAGTTAGTTAGAAGAGAAGAGAAGGACAAGCCCTCAGATTGGAGAAAGATTTCAAACACTTTCACCGCGGCTCAGGGAAACGCACAACCGGATTTGCACAGTGCCTTGAAACGGAGAGGGGGCTGCAGCTAAGGCAGACGTTCCTGGAAGTTCCTGCAGGCTCACGGTTCCTGAAGCGACTGTCGGACTGATCAGAAGTAGGAAGACTGCAGGGTCCTGCACTACACAGGGAAGAAACCAGCAGCAGCGCCAAACAACGAATAAAAGGTGCGCTCCTTAAAACCCAAGCAGGGTCCGACCTTCCTGGCTATCCGGCCCACTGTAGCTCTGTACACCGAATTCGACCAGAGGAGGGGTCCTGGCTTGTAGTTTGGGCGAACTGGTTGGTCCCACCACCTCAAGGGAAGATGTTTCCTAGAGGATCTTCTCTGTCGTCGGAGTTTGGAGATTAGGACCTGCAGCAGGGCTTCACTGGGCGGTTCAGTCATGGTAGGGGTCCTCTTCTGTCAGTTCCTCTTAAATTCTTTCGTTCCAGTGGCGACTCTGCTCTTTCAGTCACAGAGACCTGCTTTTTATGCAGTTTTCCTCCATTCATACAACCTGGCTGTCAATCACACAGCAGGGTGGCTGTCCTGGCAAGGACAGTCACCCAGCCAATCAAACAGGGGTGCGACTTGGGTTACCAAGGGAACCCATGGCAGGGGTCCTAAAACCCCTCCCTCACATCCGTCCTACCCAGACTCTCAGGCGCCTAAAGGAGGGCTTCTGTGTGGAAGCCCGCGAAAAGGCACTGAACAAAGGGACCAAACATGGTTTGACGCGCAGAGTAAAACGCGAGAAAGACATTTACAAAAATAAATGGTGAATAAACCCAGCCAAAACCGTAATAATATATATATGGTCAAGCGGGTTTATGTTTGAGGCTAATATAATAGTCTAAAACAATACTATGGTTATTTAAGATAACCGCGGTATAAAAAATAGGGTAGGTACCACTACCACCAGCCAAGTCTTGGTGTAAAGGGAGAGAAACAATGCGCCAAGAGACACAGACAAAAAGGGATAAGAATTAACCCTTTCCAATACTCCATGGAAGATGGGGGTGTATTGGGTCTGTGGTAAAAGTGACTACATAAAGTTAATGGCAACTTTACCCTTTTCTGGGGGACAGTAGTCAGCCCCAGAAAATGGAGTCGGTGGGAAGTCTAAAAGACACCCCTGTGTTACTGCACTGAAGGTGCTGGGTAACGCCCATGGAAGAATATGGTGCCATGGAGTAGGTGAGCCTCCAGTGGCCAAGATCACACAAAGTAGAAACACACATAGAAAAACACATGTAAGAGTAGGAAAAAAGGCTCACACTCTTACCAGGTGAAAAAAAAAATCCTAGAAATCCAGCAAAGCTGCTGAAGGACTCAGTAGGTAGGGGAAATTAGCCATTCTGGAGAATTCTCCCAAACAACGCGCAGCGCCCGTTGGCTATAGTTCCGTTTTTCCGCGAATGCCATCGCTTTTGGAAATACAGCACATTTCATTAATTCATTGCAAGTAGGTCTTCTTCGTCAACACAGCCTACCCCAAAGACCGGTTTCAAGAAGTGTCAAGATTGTGACTCGATAAGGTTGTTTACCGATCCACAATGTATATGTCTATGTTGTCTCGGGGTGGAGAATAAGACCTCGGCCTGCTCCAAGTGCCAGTCAATGACCAGGCCCTGAAAGAGCGAAAGGGGAAATTGGCAGTAGGTCGAAACCCCAAAAAATCACCTTATACCCTGACCAAAAAACCTTCGACTGACGATTTGAGAAGCGACTCTCCTCAGAGGAAGAAAGTAAAAAGATTGAGATCAAAGAGTGGCTCCCACCACTCGTCATCTAAGAAGTCCAAGAAGAGGCACCATAGGTCGCCTTCTTTGACTTAGTCGGACACCTCCTCTGGAAGGGTATCTTGCCCCACAAAAAAATCCACACCTGCTGAATGGGAATCATTTAGAGCAGAAATGCTGAAAATATTTGAAAAGCAAAAACCCAAAACAGCAAGTCATGCTCGTACCACGCCTTCCAAAGAACCGGTAATGAAAGGGCTCAACCCAAATCCTGTGTGGCCTCGAGCCTAGGACGAAAGCCTGATCCTCATCGAGAGCCGTTGAGTCCTCGATGCGATGACAAGTCATCGGAGAATCCGTCGGGCTGAAAACATAAGCCCAAGTCCAGGTTCGGCTCATCGACGCCATCAACGCCTGCTTCGCCTTCGACATCAGCCAAGCCCTCGACATTAGTGTCACATTTGACCCCTACTGCATCAACGCCAGCTACGCCACCAATGCCCGCAGCGCCGTTGACATAGACGCTGGCTGCACCCTCGATGCCAGCTGTCGAGCACCCCACCGAGACCTGTGGCGGCCATTGAACAAAGTTTTGATGACTCATTGAGCGTCAAATCCACAATTTGTCAAACCCTTGATGCCTGAAAAAACGTATGTCCCTTTACCAAGGAAAGAATATTTTAAGTCCCTTATCTTAATATATGAGGAGAATGAACCCTCAGACCACAATGCACCGATTGGTCTTTATTTTGGCACACCAAAAGTGCCTGAAAGCTTCATTTCTGGGGAATCAAGTTTGAAAGACCTTTATGATAACTTACCGACAGCCAGTGGGGTAGACACCTCACCTGAGCTAGAATTTGGCAGGCCAGAGGCTGGGGAACACACTGATGCCTTTTATAGATGGCTAATGTCCAAGGTGGTAGAATATATGGGGTGGAATATGCTAGGCAGAATCCTGTGCAGTGCCCTTAGGGACCACTATACACAATTAAGACTACAGGTGGCAATACAAGTTTTACCTTTGTTACAAGCCTGTACCGCTATGTCAGAGTGGTAGCAGTGGCGGAGCAGCCAGGCTTATCTCAAGAGTATATGAGCAGTAGCAGAGATTACACAAAGGGACCACAATTACTGTGACTCAAGCAAACACTGACTCAAGGTTTCAGGTAGAAAAATATAAGTACATTTATTTTTAAACCATTCGTTATAAACACAACACTTCTATTAAACTTAAACACAAACCACACGTCAAATATACTACAACTGACCAATTCACTTCGTATAGTATGTCTCAAGGTAAGTACCCTGTGTTTGAATGAACCGGTGTTACGAACAAAACACGTTACTGCAAATACGATTGCGATCACTTTTTGACAGTTCGGTCTACTAAACAAACGCGTATTCGTGACATGAAATGCTACCGGGACAAAAACACACTTAGCACCTGAGATACCCAGAGGGAGTTGGAGGCAAAAATCACAGGCAATATTTTGGTTAGGCAGACATAATAGAGAAACACTCAGAGACAGGAGTTCAAAAGTCAAAGGGCCGGAGCCAGGGTCAAGTGACACCGGAGGCCTGTTGCCGAAGATCACACAGTCGGACAGTTCACGATTCAATGTAGCCAAGAGTACTTAGATATTGTCAATGTTCGGAAGCAAAAGTTATAAGAAGGAGGGAAGACCAGGGCAATCACTGGAGATGAAGAAAAGGGGTTCACCCAGTTTCCTCAAGCAGAACACAGTACCTTATTCCAATGGTGCAGCTGGTGCCCTGGCAGTTGTTCCTGTTGGTTTCCCGCAGACCCACGGTTCCGGGAGCTTCGTTGTGAAGGAGGACGTCTGAAGGGGGTCTGCACCCCACAGGGATGAAGCCGGCAGCAGCGACAACGAATAAAAGGTGCGTTCCTTAAAAACAGGAGAGGCTCTTCAAATGGCTATCCGGACCACTACAGCAGTGTGCACCGATTTCGACCAATGAAGAGGATCCTCTGGCTGTGGAAGATGAGCTGGTTATCCTCAGCAGGCTCAAGGGAAGAAGAATCTGGACTGGATCTTCTCTTAGTCGTTGAAGGGTAGATAGCTCAGGACTGCAGCAGGGCTTCACCGGGACGGGGTAGTTGCAGCAGTCGTCGTTCTCTCCGCTTCTCTTCGGTTCCTTGTAGTTCCAATGGCAACTCTCTGACTTCTAGCACAACCCCTATTCACACAGCCTGGCTGTCAATCACCCAGCCTGGACAACCACCTCAGCAAATCATGGCAAAGTGCGACTTGGGTTTCCTAGAATACCCTGTGCAGGGGGTGACTACACCCCTCCCTCACATTCAGCCCACCTTGACACCCAGGCGCCTGGTGGAGGGCTTCTGAGCAGAAGCACTCCAAAAGACGGTGAACAAAGAAGGCGAACCTAGTTTGCAGCGCAAAGTAAAACACAAGAAGGACTTTAACAAAAAGAAATGGCGAATAAACCCAACCGGAGCCAAAAGAAAGACCATTTTGTCAAGCGGGTTTATGTTCGAGGCTAATATAATAGCCAAGAACAATACCACTTTTTTCTAATCTAATCGCGGTAGAAAAGTTAGGGTAGATACCACTGCCACCAGCCAAGTCTAAATGTTAAGAGCGAAACAATGCTCTAGGAGGTACAGATAAAAAGGGATATGAATGAACCCTTTCCAGTACTCCATGGAAGATGGGGGTGTATACTGTATCTGTGGTAGATTGACGAAGTAAAGTTAATGGTAACTTTACCCTTTTTTGGGGGACTGTAGTCAGCCTCAGAAATGGAGTCGGGGGAAGTCTCAAAGACAACCCTGTGCCACGGCACTGAAGGTGCTGTGTGACACACAAAAAGGAGGCTACTGAAGTGGTGTACTTCAGAGTCCACAATCGCAAAAACAGAGAAATACACATGGCAAAACACAGGTAAGAGTGGGGGAAAAGCTCACTCTCTCACCAAGTGGAAAAAAAATAAACTCCAGAAGTCCAGCAAAGCTGCTGGGGGACTCACTAGGTGAGGGAAATTAGCCATAAATGAGAATTCTCCCTAAGAGAGTAGACCTCCGTTACCATTTGAGCAGGATGATTTTGCTGACATCCTGGATAGGGATCTACAGCTGGATCCTATCCTACCTTTCCATAATGCTCTCTAAAAATGGGTGGCAGCAAACTGGGAGACGCCAGAATCTAATCTGGCTGTGAATAAAAATCTGACCAAAAAATACTGCCCTTCCAGTAGTGACCCCGACTACCTGTCTAAACACCCCACTTCAGAGAGTCTGGTGGTGCAGGCAGCTACTTCTACTTTCAAGCAGGCAGCTTACCCTGCCATTCCTTCAAATAGGGATGAGAAAAGAGTAGATGGATGGGCAAGGAAACTATTTTCTGAAGGGAGTCTGGCGCTCAAATCCACCAACTCCACTGTGCCCTTGCTAAATTCTCATTCACTCTATGGGACTGCATTTTCATGGCGGCAGAGCACATTCCTGAGGAGAAGAAAGGGACAGTTTCATGGCCATAATTAGAGACTGCAAAGAAGCCATGTGTCGGGTCTTGATTCTGCTGACAGCATCAGATTTGCATGGTTGAGGCAGTCTGACTTTTAGGTAACAAGACTGATGAGTCTTGAAGTTGCAGACCTCAAAGGCAGACCTCAAAGGCAGCAGCCAAATCTTTAGGTGCCGCTATTAGGCAACCTCAGCCTTTTCACCCTAGTGGACAACCTTGGAGGGGGGTAGATCTTTTTGGTCTTACTCCTTGGTTTGAAGAGCGAGAGGAATGGCTGGTCAAAGGGGCCAAAGAAGATTCCCTAGTGGTGGACGAGGAAGAGTTGTGAAGCCATCTCGAGCAGGGACATTGTTACCATCTGCCACTGCATCAGCTGCCTCAAAAACCTCGGACGTCTTGAATCCTAGTCACGGGTACTGCCTTCCTTTCATTCAAAGACCTTGGAGCAATCCACTGGGGAGCCCCTCTTTGAGGATTCCAGATCTGCTCCTTGTGCAGGAAATTTTAACCCTTATAGTAAGGTGCTATAGATCCGGTGCCTGTAGTGGAGAGGAACATGGGATGTATTCTCCATATCTCCTAATACCAAAAAGGACGGAGGACTGAGACCCATCTTGGACTTGAGATACTTGAACAAGTTCCTCATGAAGGACAAGTTCAAGATGGTCACACTTTCTCATATCCTTCAGGCCCTCCAACTCCAGGATTGGATGGTTTCATTGGACCTTCAGGATGCTTATTTTCATGTGCCAATCCATCTCAAGCACAGAAAATACCTGAGGATCGCTGTTGGCGGTTCTCATTGTCAATTTTGAGTTCTGCCATTCGGGCTCACCTTCGCCGAGTGTTTTCACCAAACTGATGGCGGTGGTGGCAGCGAGTCTCGGGAGAGGGGAGATTCACGTCTACCCCTAACTGGACGATTGGCTGATCAGGACACGTTCTCCCGAACAAGTCCTGGATCATCTCAGTCACCTGCCACTTTCTTCAGAGACTGGGCTTCTCCCTCAAATACAAGAAGTCTCATATGACACCTTCTCAAAAGCTCCAGTTCATTTGGGCTGTACTGGATACATCCTTGGGAAAGAATTTGCCACCCGAGGTGAGGGTTCAAGACGTTCTACAGATGGTCTCCAAATTTCAGAGTGCCCAGAGTCTACCGGCCTTTGATTTTTTTGAGGTTGCTCAGCCTCATGGAATCCTGCCGTTTTCTGGTGCTGGAGGCTCGCCTGAGAATTAGATCCTTCAATGGGCCCTCAGAGCACAATGGTCCCAGTTCTCTGGAAAGATGTCAGACCTACTTCAGGTTCCAAGAAGGGTCGCACAGGATCTTCTGTGGTGGGCCTGCAAGGACAATATTCTGAAGGGATACCACTTTTGGCAACCATGGCCAGAGATGACATTAGTGACGGATGCCTCACTCACTGGGTGGTGAGCCCACACCAATGATCTGACAGTCGGTGGTCTCCATCGGAGTCCATACTACTTATAAATCTTTTGGAGACAAGGGCAATCAGACTAGCGATGAAGGCCATCTTGCCCTCTGTACGGGGAAAGAATGGCCTGATAATGACAGACAACACAGTGGCCATGTACTACCGCCACAAAAGATGAGGTGTGGGGTCACTACCACTGTGCAGAGAGGCAATGTATTTCTGATACTGGGCAATTCAACCTAGCCGGAGAAGAGAACACAGCGGCGGATGCTGTGAGCAGGCAGAGCACAGTCTCCCACGAGTGGGAACTAGCTCAGGATGTCCTTCAAGAGATCTTCACCCTTTGAGCAACCCCTCAAGGGGATCTGTTCACGGCCAGTGTCAACTGGAAGTGCGTACTGTACTGCTCCAGGGAATTTCCCCCAAGAGGAGCTCTAGGAGACACATTCATAGGGGACTGGGAGTTTCCACTCCTGTAGGCGTTTCCTCCAGTCCCCCTCATTCCTCACGTGATCAGGAGGTTGAAAATGTTCGGGAAACGCATGATCCTAGATGCCGGAGTGGGCCAGGAGGACGTGGTACCCGGACCTTCTGGACATGTCCATCTGCCCTCCAATACGTCTTCCACTAAGAGAGGACCTTCTCTCATGAGGGGGGTGTCGGGTTCTCCATCCAGAGGTCAAATCACTCGGTCTTCACGCATGGTTTAGAGGCTCAGATACGAGGATTGGGACCTCCCGGATGACATAATGGAGAATTTGCTTTCGGCCAGAAGGCCAGCAACAGTGTCTTTGTACCGTTGCTGTTGGAACACATTCTGCAACTGGCACAGAGACAAGAATGTAGACACTTTTCTGTGCAAAACTTCAAAACACCAGAGGTGTTATCCTTTCTACTTTCCTTAGCCTATCTGGGGCTCCAGGTTGGAACTATTAAGGGCTATTTAGCGGTGCTGTCCATCTTTAAGCGCTTGTCTGAAGAATGTTCATATTTCAAAATTCCACTGGTGACACCATTTTTAAAGGGGCTCACCAATGTGCTCCTCCCCCCACCCCCAGCCCCCATCTCCTTTCCAGGTTCCAATTTGGGACCTTAATCTGGTACTAGTTGTTACGCAGAATTATATGCAGTACCCTTTGGGAACACCACACACTATTAAGACTACAAATGACAGTACAAATTCACCTTTGGTACAAGCCTGGACTACACAGTAAAGTGGTAGCGATGGCTGAGCAGCCAGAGTAAGTGAGCAGTATCAAATAGTTACACAAAGGACAGCAATTACTATGATTCAAACAAACACTGACTCAAGGTTTTCAAGTAAAAGAATATACATTTATTTACTCTTCAGTTGTATAACATTTCACTAAAGTAAAGCAGTTTAAAAATCACACTCAATACACCACACCACTCCAAATAAGTTCCAGACAAGTTAAGCTCACAACATGAAGTGGGAGCAAAATGGTACTCCAGCAATTTAAAAGGGAGGGAAAGACAAAGTTTAATTGATCCACACCAACAGATAAGTACTCAGGGCAATTTCTTTTTGTAATAGTCTTTCTCGTGTTTTACTCTGCGCGCCAAAACAGGTTTGGTTCCTTAGTTTGTCGTCTTTTCGCGGGCTTCTGCACAGAAGGGAGCTGTAGCTGAGGCGGACATTCCTGGTAGTTCCTGCAGGCTCACGGTTCAAATCATTCTGGCAATTTTGCAATGTTACAAACTGGCAGTCAAGGATCCTCAGGAAGGATTGAGTGCCCATCCCACCAGGGGCATGGCTACCTCTACAGCCCTGCTAAGGGGTGTACCGATAAAAATTATTGTTGAGGCAGCAACGTGGTCTACTATTCACACTTTCACAAAACATTACTGCCTGGAGTCTTCCCTCGGTCAGGATGGGAGCTTTGGAAAAGCAGTCCTGCATTCGGTTCATGAAAACCATTAAAAACTAAATTCTTACTCCCTCCTCCAAATCTAATACTGCTTTGCGAGTCTATCAAAGATGAGGAATACGTGGGAGGACACAAGCCATTCGAAGAACAAGTTACCCTTGATAAGTCTTTCGACTGGATGTTCTTCCCACGTATTCCTCCTCGCCCTCCCAAACCTACCCCAAAGTAGAAATTCCCATGCAGTTACAGCTTTCCCTCCTTCAAAGTTGAGTATGGTCATTCCTGTGGTTATGCAGGTATTTCTACTGTAAAAAAAAACAGAACTGAAGCCAAATCGGCGCTGTGCGTTCTATATATGCCTTTAATGACATCATCCTTGAGACAGAGGCCGTTGAGGGACTGCGCCCTCTGCCGTAAAAAAAATTCTGAAGCATCTGAAGCTGGATATCAAAGATGAGGATTACGTGGGAGGAACATCCAGTCGACAGAATGTTACCAGGGGTAAGTAACTTGTTCTTCTTGATGCCAGCTCTGTTTGAGCCCATGCATTGCTGTTCTTTGGATTGTTTTAGTTGAAAACAACCTTTTTGGTTATGATCACATCAGCCAGGAGTTTTAGTGAGTTGCAGGCCTTGTGTTATAAGCCCCCGTTCCTGCGTTTTTTTTTCGGTAAATGGTTTCCCTTAAAGTAAGACCTGGCTTTCTCCCGAAGTGGTGTCTGAGTTCCACCATTCTCAGTCCATAGATTTGCCGTTCTTCTACCCTCTGCCACACCCCCTAAGGAAGAGGAGCGGTTCCACTTCTTAGATCCCAAGAGAGCTTTGAGCTTTTACGTCGCTAGGACATCTGCGTTTCCGAAAATCTGACTAACTGTTCGTGGCCCATTCATTGTCACGCAAAGGTCTAGCAGTAACAAAGCAGACTCTATCGCAATGGATTATCTTCTGCATCGCAGAATGTTAAGTCTGTAGACCCGAAGCTTCCTACCGGCATCAGGGCACATTCAGTGAGAGGGGTCTCGACTTCTACAGCCCTGCAGAGGGCAGTTCCTATTAGGGACATCTGTTGTACGGCCACATGGTTGTCCTTGCACACATTTACAAGGCACTAATGTCTAGATGTCGCCCACGGTGCTGATGCACGTTTTGGTGGGGCATTTATGCAAAATCTGCTACTGTAACACTTTCTGCCGCCTCTGTGGTACTTACTGTTTGGGGTGTCTATCAGATGAGGAATCTGGGGGAGAAAAGTAATCCATTGAAGGAGAATTACTTACCGTAATGATATTTCTATGGATTCTTTTCCTGCAGATTCCTCATCACCCCTTCCTTCCATCACAGCTCAGAAAGTTCTTGTGGCCTGGCGCATCTGTCTAAGCGAAAGGGACGCCTGGTGATGGCTCTGAGGTGACCACTTCTTTCTAGTTAGTCGCCTGCCATTCAAAAAGAAGCGGGGGGGGGAATCTTTCTGGTTGTTCTTTCCTCCGATTCTTGGGGTTTTCACACTTTTAGGATGTTTCCCATTTTCAAGTTTTTAGGAGGCTGGTTAGCCTTGTCTCCCATAATTTTCCTCTGCAGCATTCAAGCACAGGGAAAAAAGGGGGAACTGAGGTATGGGGCATAGTGACGTGGCATATGACATCTGACGTCGCGTCCGGAGCCAACAACCGAGCATCGAGCAAGACGGATCGAACTGCAGTCGAGTTCCACTACGCCCCCTGTTGAAAGGTTTCCGAGCAGCACAGCTGGATAAGGATATATATATTAGATGAGGAATCTGCGTGAGAAGAATAGATTGACAGATCATTGCGATAAGTAATTTCTTCTTCTCCTCTAAGCCAATCACTGTCCTCGGTCATACTGCCCCCGTCCACTGACAGTCTGCACCCTAAGCTCCACCCCAGGTGGCCATCTTTAGATTTTTACCGCACGCTTCAGTGGTAGGAGTCGTCCTCTTGCTCTCCAAGCTATTTTTCATATTTCGAGTTTTTCAGCAAATTTTGCGAACGTTTTTGACTGATGTTTGTCTCATCATACGACCGGAGGTCGTTTACCAGTAGCAGGACCCGCTGTGAGTGAAGTTCATGCTATAGCGCAGATCTTCCATCGAGCTTCGAGAAGGCCCTGTGCCCTTATACCATGACCGAGGAGAAGAGATGCCTCTTCAAACTCTGAACGAAATGTGGATAGTGGAATGTGTACATCGAAAATAAACACCATAAATGTCTGTGCTGCCTTCACCAGACCATGATGATGAGGGATGCAAGGTCTGCTGTGGTTTCTCAGACAATGGAGGATGGCTACAGCAAGCTGGCAGCATGGCTCAAATCGGACAAGGCCTCTGACTCTGCTTCTGGGCATTTTTATGCTTCCCCAGGACCGGCCCGGTCAACGAGCGAACTCCATCAGAAAAGAGGTTGAGATCCTTTGAGAACGCCCTGCCCTCTGGGGTCCAAATGAAAGCCTGACTGCACAACGTTGAACCGACTGGGTTTGCCATGGCTGCGGGTCCCAGCTCGGGAAGGACACTATTGCTGTCACTGCTACTTCTATGGTGAGCCTACCAGTGAGGGGAGCTCCCTTAAAGAGGAAGTCCTTGACTACTTCAAAGCTCGGCTAACCAGCCGCGGAAAATTCAAAAAAGGAGAGATCTAAAGGTTGCCCTTCTATGCCACCATCCGTGACACCATCGGCAGCTCAACCGGCCAAAACAAAATCGACAACCACATTGACGACCACCACTACTTCTTCAAAAGTTGGGCTGGCCACGAAAGTGATGTCCACGGTCACAGCGGCGGCCGCCCTTTGGGTGTCTCACCACCAAGGTGTGAAGCAGCTGCTGTGGCTCTGGCAAAGACCCCTGAAATGGGGACAGCTCCACTGACCGTTGTTAGGGAGAATTCTCTGTTTAGGCTGAATTTCCCTACCTAGTGAGTCCCCCAGCAGCTTTGCTGGATTTCTGGGGTTTAATTTTTTTCTCCTGCCAAGAGTGAGACTCTTTTACCCTCACTCTTGGACATGTTGAAGTATGTTATCTTGGACAAACCTCGTGTTGAATGGGCTATGGGGTCTTTTACTCCATAGGGCCTCATGTATTTTTGTGATGTGGGTCACACAGCACCCTCTGTGCCGTGACCCAGGGGTGTCCTAGGGACTCCCCAACATAGACTCCATACCCTGGGACTGACTACTGTCTCCCAGGGCATGTAAAGTCACCAAAGACTTTGCTAGTCTTGAATCCTGAACAGAACCAGTACAAACCATCATATTGTGGACGTACTGGCTGGGGCAATTCGATTGCCCCAGGGTCTGTTAGTCGAGGGGGCACGTCTCCGTCCCCCCTGATCGAGTTTTGGCTGGTGGCAGTGGAAACTACTTTTTATATTCGACCGCGAATATTTCCCTATGGGATTTCCCATTGTTTTAGGCTAACACATTTAATTATTTATTTACGGTAGCCTTAAACATCCCGCCGGTTTATATATTTATTTTTATAACTCCGGTTGGGACTTTTTGCCAAAACTTGATTCTAAAATGGCGTTGGTGTTCGCCTCTGTAACTCTGACCCAAAGTGGAGCCCTTTGTTCCACTTTTGGCGGGCTTCTCCACAGAAGCCCTCCAAAGTGGTGCCACTCTGTCTGGGGTACTTAGGAGGGGTGGAGGGGGATTTAGGCACCCTGGACTGAGTTACCTTGGTAACTCAAGTCGCACTCCGTCCTGATTGGCCCAAGTGGTGAGCCGCCCGGCTCACCACTTAGCATGTTTGAGTGACAGCTAGGCTGGGTGAATGGGGGCTTGCTGCATAAAAGCAGGGCTTTGGGGACTGGGATTTCAGAAGTCGCCACAGGACCAAGAATCCGACGAGGGAAGAGCTGAGCCGACCTGCTTCGACGACACCACCCGGTGGAGCCCTGCTGAACCGTCTCACCACTTTTTCCCGACGACCGAGGAGAACTCTTAACGGAGTGGCTCCTTCCCTTAACTGGTGGGGACAACCAGTTTTCGCCTTCTTTCCGTTCTTTGAGGTATCTCGTGGCCGCCTTGCCTGTGCCAAGCACCCCGGCAACCGGAATACCACACTTTACCCCCATACCGCGAAAGTCGGTACCAACCCTTTAACCGGAGGACTCCGCGGCTGGTTTCTTCCCGGGCAGTGCAACGACCTCCTCTTCTGCTCTTCAGCGAGAACTTCTTCTCCCCTGACCGACGTCGAGCCCTGCTGCCACTGCCTGGAACAACTGCCACCGCTGGAGGATCCTTCCCGCTTAAGGTACTGTGTTCCGCCTGGCTTCCCTTGCCACCGACTGTACGGGGTAGATTTAGTCCCCGGCTTTCGAACCTGGGAGTGCCTGGGACACTTTGGCTAAACTTTCTGAGCCACTCTAAACTCTTTTTTTGACTCTTTGCAAGACTTTGAATCTCTAACTAACAGTGTGATCTTGGGCACATTTTCGCTCCGGCTACTCTAAGAGTGGGCCCTGCCTAGTGACTTTTGCTCACCTGTGACTTTGTGCTTCTTTAAGCCTATTGCAAGTGTTCTGGACCTTAGAGTGGTGTGTTTAACCCATTTCTGCTTTTTCTCTCCCTTTCTTGGAAACTACTAGAGTGTCATCTAACGTTAAGCACTCACCTCTGTTTTAATTAAGTGGTGTTAACCTAGAGTTGTCTAGATAGGAGAAAGGATTGAATCTACTTTCATTATAACTGTGTTTGAAGTGTTTACTATATTTTGCTAGAGTGTTTTTAACTTATGTGTATTTTAAATAAATAACTATATACTTTTGAAACCAAGCTCTGGTCAGTGTTTGCTTGTGCTATTGTATTTTGGTACATATTGTGTATACTTTGCATACTGCCTAACTCTTCTTGAGAGAAGTCTGACTGCTCAGCCACAGCTACCAGGTAAATCTGGGTGGTACAGACTGCTACCAAAGGGGTTTACTGCTCTACCTGTAGTCTTAAATCTTTTGCAGTGTTCCCCAAGGGAACTGCACAGGTTTCTGCCTAACACTGGTGTACAGCGGTGGGATTTGTATTGAGTATACATTTTATTGTGCTTTAGATACCTTAGTGCAACTAACCACAAAGCTTAGCACTGAAAAAGTAAAACCTCTAACATGTCAGTTATAGAAAGCTATAGTCAAGAGTCCCTTGCAGCCAAAACTGCTGATTGTTTAAGAGTGCTCTGTAAACATAAGGATCTCCTGACTAAGGGCAAGAAAATGGAGCTGATTGAAAGATTGTTAGCTAACCAAAGTCTGGGTGATGGTTCAGAGGAACCTACCACTCCAGCAACTGTAGATGACAGTGTTGAAGTTAACATGGAGCAAAATGTTGATGTTTCTGAGGAAGAGTCAGAAGAGGAGGGTGAGGCTGTTGTAACTGTCCCCCCTAGGCCTCTGCCTGCTCTACCTGCTGTGCCTACTGGACCTTTACCAGGTCCCACATTTAGTCCTCAGTACTTTGAACTGGAGAAAATGAAGCTAGAATTGGAGTATAAGAAACTTAATGCTCAAACTGACAAAGAACTAAGGCTAAGGGAAATGGAGCTCAAGTATGACTTAGAAATGAAGAAATTATCTGTTGAGAATGTTTCTCTCTCTGGCTCCTCTAGAAGTTCCAGTCCTAAAAGACCCCGGATGCCTAAAGAATTGGTTGGTATGTATGAGCCTAAGTTGGATGTGTTGGATTGGTTGTCTCTGTTTGAATATAATCATGGGCTCCAGAACATCACAGGAAATGACTTACTCACCTGGTTGTTCTCTAGGCTTCCCCCTGTTGCAACTGATGTGGTAATGGAGATGGGGGAGGAGGATAGGAAGGACTATGAATGTGTGAAACTAGCTTTGATAGCTAGGTTTGGGAAGACCCCTTCCCAGTATCTTAAGAGGTTTAGGAGCCTCAAAAAGCATGATGGTACCCCTTGGGCTACCTGGGTGAATGAATGTTTGAAAAACTTAGAGGGATGGATTAAGGGTTACAAGGTGAACACTTATGAAGGTATGAAGAATTTGTTTATGTTGGAGACTATTTATGATGCCTGCTCTCCTGAGCTCAGACAACACTTGGCTGATTCCAGGGAATTGGATTCCCGGAAACTAGCTAAGGCTGCTGACTTGTGGGTTGCCAACAGGGCCACTCACAAGGATTCTGGGGTAACTCAGAAGAAGGATGGGGAAAAACAGTCTAAGAAGGACTCCAAAGAGAATTCTAATACTACAAATTCCAAAGAGGGCCCCAAACAAAACTATAAGGGTAAGCCACAAGGGAAACCAAATCAGGCTAGTGTACCTTCTGGTCCCAGACCAGAAGGAGGTCAGAACAAGCCTCCATTCCAGCGAGCCTTTGGCTCATGCTTTGTTTGTAAGGCTACTGACCATGTGAAAGGAGATCCCAGATGTAAGGGTAAACCTTCAGGGGTCCAGCTTGCCTCCTTAGCCTTCGCTCCAGAAGAGGAAGTACATATGGCAAGTGGAAACTTTCTATTACTAGCTGATGAACCCACTGGAGTCTCAGCTAGTGTTTCTTTAGTCTCTCTGGGGTTGTGGGAGCAACAGAATTTAGATGTCTATAACTCTATCCCAGATAATACTAAAGAGTATTATAAGGACAGTGTCCAGGTGAATGGTCAGGAGACTCCTGCCATTAGGGACACTGGAGCCAGCATAACTGTGGTGGATGAATCATTTTTCAAGGCAGAGGATGTTGCTAAGGCACCCAAATGCCTCACCAAGTTAGCTGGTGGGCCTGTGCAGATGTGTCCCCAGTTACCAGTTCTCATCCAATGTAATGATATGGCTGTAAAAATACCTGTCAGTGTACAATGTGAAGTGCCAGGTAGGGTTCTGTTGGGTAATGACCTCAAAGCTCTTGGAGTTGTATCTCATACCCCCAGACCTCCTAGCAAAAGGTTTCAGGAACTCACAAAACCTGCAAGGGAGAAAACCCTGAGAGGGTTATCTCAGGAGATGATGACAGAAATCACTCCTCTACCACTGGAGCAACTTACTGCAGTAACTACCAGATCAGGAGCAAAGGGGCAACCCAAGACTCCTAGGAAAAAGCCAGCAGCAAGCACTCCAGTGCTTCCAACAAGGACTTCCCCTAGGTTGTCCAAAGTTACACCTGTAACTCCCCCTCCAGCTGAGGCTGAGAGAGAGGTACAACCCTGTGTGGTTGAGCTAGACTCTGAGGAAGAGCTAGAAGGAGGCCCCAACCTTATTGGAGATTTGGACCCTGAGGACCATCCTGAGCTGCAGTCTTTACTGGCAGAAGGTGGGCCTAGCAGGGCAGCTTTTCGTAAGGGGCAAAGAGAATGTCCAACTCTGGAGGGTCTCCGCCACCAGGCAGCTTCTCAAGCTGATGGGCAAGAGCCTGGGAAGTATAGGTTGCACTGGGAAGATGGCCTCTTCTACAGTGAACCCACTGAGTCTGAACCTGGAGACTACAAACGCCTTGTAGTCCCACAAGAGAACAGACAACAGTTCTTACAACTAGCCCATGAGATACCTTTGGCTGGCCACTTGAGTTTCAAGAAGACCAAGGAAAGGCTCTCACTCTACTTTTATTGGCCAAAGATGGGGGCTGAAGTAGATAGATATTGTAAGAGCTGCCATACCTGCCAGACTTCTGGTAAGGTTGGTTCCAAGAATGTGGCACCTTTAGTGCCTCTCCCAGTTGTGGGAGTCCCATTTGAGAGGGTAGGGATTGACATTGTTGGTCCCCTTGATCCTCCAACCTCCTCAGGCAACAGGTTTATCCTTGTTGTAGTAGACCATGCTACTAGATACCCTGAGGCCATTCCTATGAGGACTGTTACAGCTCCGGCTGTGGCTAAGGCCCTCCTTGGTATTTTTACCAGGGTTGGGTTTCCTAAGGAGGTAATCTCTGACAGGGGGTCAAACTTTATGTCCCACTACATGAAGGCCATGTGGAAAACCTGTGGAGTTACCTACAAGTTCTCAACCGCCTACCACCCTCAGACAAACGGGTTGGTTGAAAGGTTTAACAGAACCATGAAGAGCATGATAGGTGCTTTGGAAGAACCCCTTAAGAAAAAGTGGGACCTTCTACTGCCATGCCTTCTCTTTGCTTATAGAGAAGTCCCTCAGGAGGGAGTAGGTTATTCTCCCTTTGAGCTTCTCTATGGCCATCCAGTCAGAGGTCCATTGGCCCTGATTAAGGAGGGGTTGGAAGGTGCTCCTCCCCTCAAGCCAGTCAGAGTGACTGACTATGTGATAGGTCTCCGGAGGAGAATGTCACACATGATGGCAGAAGCAAGTGACAACTTGAAAGCTGGTCAAGCCCTGGTCAAACATTGGCACGACCAGAAGGCTAACATGGTTGAGTTTACTCAAGACCAGCTAGTTCTAGTTATGCTCCCAACAAGGCAGAGGGCCTTGCAAGACAAATGGATGGGACCCTTCAAGGTTGTGGGAAAACTTGGAGAGGTCAACTATCTGGTGGATCTGGGCAAACCCAGGGAAGCTCCTAGAGTCTTCCACACCAACCGACTAAAAGCCTACATCTCCAGACCTGATGTAGGAGCCTTGCTCCTAGCTTCAGCTACAGAGGAGGAAGAGAGTGAATCTCTCCCTGATCTCCTCAGAGGTGTACCTTTAGATGAAAAAGTTGAAGGAGTCAATCTCTCTTCAGACCTGACACCTGAGCAACAAGAGGAGTGCAAATCTATGTTAAATCAGTTTGCCTCTCTGTTCTCACTGTCACCAGGCTTGACCCCTTGGGGCCAGCATGAGATACTCACTGGTGACTGTCTGCCAGTCAAAAGCAGAGGATACAGAATGTCAGAACATATCAGAGCCCACATCAAAGGAGAGGTCAAGAAGATGCTTGATCTCGGGGTAATAGAGCCCTCTACTAGTCCATGGTCTAGCCCAGTTGTGTTAGTACCAAAGGCAGGATCCAAAGACTTGAGATTCTGTGTGGACTATAGAGCTCTAAATGCAGTCACCAAGACTGATGCCCATCCTTTGCCCAGGACAGATGAGTTGGTGGATAAACTTGGTGCAGCCAAGTACCTCAGCACATTTGACCTGACGTCAGGCTATTGGCAAATAGCCCTGACAGACCATGCCAAGGAGAAAACTGCATTTTCAACCCCAGTTGGCTTGTACCAGTTTAAGGTCATGCCTTTTGGACTGAAAAATGCACCTGCCACATTCCAAAGGATGGTGAACCAAGTTCTGGCTGGGATGGAAGATTTCTGCATGGCATACTTGGATGACATTGCAGTCTTCAGCCACTCCTGGGAAGAACATGTGAACCACCTAGGACATGTGTTGCAGGCTCTGAAACAGGCCCATTTGACAATCAAAGCCAGTAAGTGCCAGATTGGTCAAAGTAAAGTGGTCTACCTTGGACATGAGGTAGGAGGTGGAGAAATAAGGCCTTTGCCCAGCAAGATTGAAGCTGTGCAAAATTGGACAACACCAACTACTCAAACCCAAGTGAGAGCTTTTCTAGGCCTCACTGGGTATTACAGGAATTTCATTGAGAACTATGGGACCATAGCTTCTCCACTGAATGTAATCTCCTCTCCCAAATTCCCTAAAAAGGTAAAATGGAATGAGGAGTGCAATCAGGCCTTTGAAAAAATGAAGAGAGCTCTTTGCCAGGCCCCAGTATTGAGAGCTCCTGACTACCACCAACCTTTCATTGTACAAACTGATGCTTCCAATGTAGGTATAGGTGCAGTTCTAAGCCAACTGGATGAGAAGGGTAGGGAGCACCCCATTTGCTTCATCAGTAGGAAACTGAAGGATCCTGAGACAAGGTGGGCAACTATCGAAAGAGAATGCTTTGCTATTGTGTGGGCACTGAAGAAGTTTAGGCCATACTTGTATGGTTCTACTTTTGTTATTCAGACTGACCACCAACCCTTGAGATGGTTAATGCAAATGAAAGGGGAAAATCCAAAACTATTGAGATGGTCAATCTGCCTGCAAGGGTTTGATTTCACCATTGAGCACAGGTCAGGGTGTCACCATCAAAATGCTGATGGACTCTCTAGGATGTATATCATCGACTAGAGGTATGAGGTTCATCCAGGAGTGGATTAAATCCTCCTGTCCCTTAGTCTGGGGGGGGCGAGTGTTAGGGAGAATTCTCTGTTTAGGCTGAATTTCCCTACCTAGTGAGTCCCCCAGCAGCTTTGCTGGATTTCTGGGGTTTAATTTTTTTCTCCTGCCAAGAGTGAGACTCTTTTACCCTCACTCTTGGACATGTTGAAGTATGTTATCTTGGACAAACCTCGTGTTGAATGGGCTATGGGGTCTTTTACTCCATAGGGCCTCATGTATTTTTGTGATGTGGGTCACACAGCACCCTCTGTGCCGTGACCCAGGGGTGTCCTAGGGACTCCCCAACATAGACTCCATACCCTGGGACTGACTACTGTCTCCCAGGGCATGTAAAGTCACCAAAGACTTTGCTAGTCTTGAATCCTGAACAGAACCAGTACAAACCATCATATTGTGGACGTACTGGCTGGGGCAATTCGATTGCCCCAGGGTCTGTTAGTCGAGGGGGCACGTCTCCGTCCCCCCTGATCGAGTTTTGGCTGGTGGCAGTGGAAACTACTTTTTATATTCGACCGCGAATATTTCCCTATGGGATTTCCCATTGTTTTAGGCTAACACATTTAATTATTTATTTACGGTAGCCTTAAACATCCCGCCGGTTTATATATTTATTTTTATAACTCCGGTTGGGACTTTTTGCCAAAACTTGATTCTAAAATGGCGTTGGTGTTCGCCTCTGTAACTCTGACCCAAAGTGGAGCCCTTTGTTCCACTTTTGGCGGGCTTCTCCACAGAAGCCCTCCAAAGTGGTGCCACTCTGTCTGGGGTACTTAGGAGGGGTGGAGGGGGATTTAGGCACCCTGGACTGAGTTACCTTGGTAACTCAAGTCGCACTCCGTCCTGATTGGCCCAAGTGGTGAGCCGCCCGGCTCACCACTTAGCATGTTTGAGTGACAGCTAGGCTGGGTGAATGGGGGCTTGCTGCATAAAAGCAGGGCTTTGGGGACTGGGATTTCAGAAGTCGCCACAGGACCAAGAATCCGACGAGGGAAGAGCTGAGCCGACCTGCTTCGACGACACCACCCGGTGGAGCCCTGCTGAACCGTCTCACCACTTTTTCCCGACGACCGAGGAGAACTCTTAACGGAGTGGCTCCTTCCCTTAACTGGTGGGGACAACCAGTTTTCGCCTTCTTTCCGTTCTTTGAGGTATCTCGTGGCCGCCTTGCCTGTGCCAAGCACCCCGGCAACCGGAATACCACACTTTACCCCCATACCGCGAAAGTCGGTACCAACCCTTTAACCGGAGGACTCCGCGGCTGGTTTCTTCCCGGGCAGTGCAACGACCTCCTCTTCTGCTCTTCAGCGAGAACTTCTTCTCCCCTGACCGACGTCGAGCCCTGCTGCCACTGCCTGGAACAACTGCCACCGCTGGAGGATCCTTCCCGCTTAAGGTACTGTGTTCCGCCTGGCTTCCCTTGCCACCGACTGTACGGGGTAGATTTAGTCCCCGGCTTTCGAACCTGGGAGTGCCTGGGACACTTTGGCTAAACTTTCTGAGCCACTCTAAACTCTTTTTTTGACTCTTTGCAAGACTTTGAATCTCTAACTAACAGTGTGATCTTGGGCACATTTTCGCTCCGGCTACTCTAAGAGTGGGCCCTGCCTAGTGACTTTTGCTCACCTGTGACTTTGTGCTTCTTTAAGCCTATTGCAAGTGTTCTGGACCTTAGAGTGGTGTGTTTAACCCATTTCTGCTTTTTCTCTCCCTTTCTTGGAAACTACTAGAGTGTCATCTAACGTTAAGCACTCACCTCTGTTTTAATTAAGTGGTGTTAACCTAGAGTTGTCTAGATAGGAGAAAGGATTGAATCTACTTTCATTATAACTGTGTTTGAAGTGTTTACTATATTTTGCTAGAGTGTTTTTAACTTATGTGTATTTTAAATAAATAACTATATACTTTTGAAACCAAGCTCTGGTCAGTGTTTGCTTGTGCTATTGTATTTTGGTACATATTGTGTATACTTTGCATACTGCCTAACTCTTCTTGAGAGAAGTCTGACTGCTCAGCCACAGCTACCAGGTAAATCTGGGTGGTACAGACTGCTACCAAAGGGGTTTACTGCTCTACCTGTAGTCTTAAATCTTTTGCAGTGTTCCCCAAGGGAACTGCACAGGTTTCTGCCTAACAACCGTTCTGCCCCAGAAGTCTCCAGAGAGGGGAAAGGGTAAAGCTCCTACTGACCCTAAGAAGGGTACAGAACCCCGTACCACCCCGGTGAAACCAGTGCAGATTTATACAAGCTCCGAGGAGGGCGACGATGATCTTCCCGGCGACTATTACTCTGGCCATGAAGGGGGTTAGGGAGCCGTGTCTCTACTTGGGTCTCCATGAGGTCCCCCCCGCCACCCCTCCTTGCCAGAGAAGGCGTGGCAGTCCGTAACCTCCACCTCCCACTCCTTTTACATCTCAGCCGAGGGAAATGTCTTTGGACTTTCTGACCACGCTGCACACACTTGTTTCAGAAATTCAACAGAGACTGCCTCCCACTCCGGGCCCTGCTCGGTCTAGGAGTCTCCCAAGGTCGCCTACTGGGAGTCCTCCCCGGCACAAGTCAAAGGACCCAGCTGGGCCAAGGCATCATCCAACACCACCACCACCACACGAGGATTTGACTCCGACTGGGGATCTGGCAGCACGCACATCGATAAGTCTCTGCAAATTATCAAGACAGACACAGAGACAGCACGTTCGCTTGGTATCCTACAGCAATGTTGGTCATCGTCCTTTTGCTCCACGCGAGGAAAGTCTAGCAGGTCCTCCAAGGGATATACCATCCCTTATTGACAGCCTTCCCGCTCCATGATGCAAGAGGCCTACAGAGGTCACTCACAGGCATAGGGCAGGGTTGGCGCTGTCCGCAGGTCCCTGTGCCTGAAACAGGCCTTAACCATCCCTGGACTCAGGCCCCCACTTGTGCATCCCAGTGGGAGGCCGGCTGGCGAGGTTAGTCAGCGCATGGAAGACCCTCACCACTGACAGATGGGCGCTGTATGCTGTTGAACAGGGGCACACCTTGGAGTACCAACGCAGGTGTCTTCGTATTCCCCCAGGTGCTCAACAAGAACACGTGGCGCAGCTGCTGCAAGAGGTCCACGCCATGGTAAAAAAGGGGCATCGATAGACCCCCGTCCCGCAGTGCTTCCGGGGCTCCGGAGTGCACTCCAGATACTTTCTGGTTCGAAAGAAGTCTGGAGGGTGGAGGCTGATCCTGGACCTGAGACGCCTCAACAAGTAAGACCCAGAGGTGCAGGATGGTCGCGTTGCAGCATGTGCTTGGCCAACTGGAGGAACGGAATGTCCTAGTGTCGTTGGATCTGGAGGACGCCTACTTCCATGTCCCCATCCACTGGAAGCACCACAAGTTCTTGCAGTTCGTGGTCCAGGGACGACAACATCAGTTCAAGGCACTCTCCTTAGGCCTGAAATCAGCACCAAGGATCTACCCTTATCTGGACGAATAGCTCATCTGATCCCGCACCCACACGCTGGCTAGCCAGCACAAATCAAGGACTGTACGTCTGCTGATGGATCTGGGATTTTCCATAAATTATCCGAAGTCCTGCTTGTAGCCATCGCAGAACACTGTGTATCTGGGAGCCCGACTCAACACAGTAATTTGTCTGGCGTCTCCCTCGGAAGAGAGGGTGATAGCCATCCAAGGGAAGGTGCAGCGCTTGTCGGCGCGGTCTGCTTCGTGTGAGCAGTCAAGTCGCTGCTGGGCCTCCTTCATCAACCTCGTCTGCATTTGCAGACTACATATGAGGCGCCTCCAGGAGTTTCTGGGTGCGAAGTGGCTTTAAGTCTCGGGATCCTGGATAGACAAGATTGCCCTCAACAAGAAGTTCCAACAGGTGATCTGGTGGTGGAGCGTGAACCCTACTCTCACGCAAGGGGCTCCATTCCAAGTCCCTCCTTACCAGGAGACTGTCACCACGGATGCTTCTTTAGAAGGTTGGGGGAGCCCACACCGGACAGTTGCATGCCACAGGCCTCTGGCTGCCCGAAGAAAAGACCCTTGACATCAACGTCCTGGAGCTTTGGCTGTCTTCTGGACACTCAAGTCGTTCCTACTGTCACTGAGGGGCAAGGTGGTGAGGATATTCACGGACAACACCACCACCATGTTCTACATCCGGAAGCAGGATGGGACGTGCTCTCCGGCTCTCTCCAGGGAGGCCCAGGATCTGCGGCACTAGGCCATTTGTCAGGACATGTTTCTCCCTTTTGACCTGGCGGGTGCCAAGAACACCATTGTTGACTCGCTCAGCAGGGAGCTAAGATCTTGCCACGAGTGGGAGCTTCGCCAGGACCAAGTGGATCCTCTGTTCCACAAATGGGGTAGACTGTGGATCGGCCTCTACGCGATGGCGTCAAACCTCAAGTGTCAGAGGTTCGCCAGCAGGTTCCTGCAGCCTTGGTGCATGGGAGCTTCTTTCTTGTGGGAGGGACTTCTCCTGTATGCTTTTCCTCCATTCCCTCTTCTGGTACGAGTGATCAACACAGTGTCACCGCAGGGTGATACTGGTCGTTCTGGCGTGGCCGCAACAAAACTTGTATCCAGACCTGCTACTTTCTTGTGTCTGCGGCCCGTCCTTCAGGATGCCACTACTTCCCAATCTTGTCACCAGTGAAGGAGGAGTGATTCTACACTACGACCTGGAGTAGCTGAACCTCAGGGCCTGGCTCCTGCAGCCCTAGAATTATGACATTATTCTTGACCTGCAGAATGTAAGGACATCCTGGCCAAGGCCAGAGCCCCTTTAACATTGACGTGCTACGGCCATAACTGGAAGCGTTTCTCCGTGTGGTGGCAGGCTCAGAAGATTACCACTCTGTGTGTCACATCCCAGCAGCTACTACCTCACCTGATTTCCTTGTCCAAGGCTAGACTGGCTCAGGCCTCTGTCAAGGTACACCTGGCTACCGTATCCCATTACACCAGGATACCGGTTAGGCCCTTCCTTTGGTCGCACAGGCTTGTTAAGGAGTTCCTCAAGGGTCTTTTCAGGACTTTTTCACTGGTGAAGTCTCCAGCCCCAGTTTAGGAACTTGATGTGGTTTTGACTAAGCTCATGAGGCGCCCTTTGAGCCGATGCATCGAGCCCAGCTCGAGGTTCTCTCGTGGAAGACGGTTTTCCTTGTGGCAATCTCGGCCAGTCGGGTCAGGGAGATCCAGGCGCTGTCCTGCAGACACCATACTTATCCTTCCACGCTACGAGCTTGGAACTGCATACTCACCACACCTTTATGCCTAAGGTGCCATTGGAGTTCCACCTCAACAAGCTTTTGCTATTGCCCGTCTTCTTCCAGAATCCATTGTCACCAGCGGCGAGAGCTTTGCATTCGCAGGACGTTGCTCCTGCCGTTTTACATGGCACGCTCGAAGAGTTTTCGGAAGACTTCTCAATTGTTAGTCAATTTTGGACCTGTGAATCACAGGAAGGCCTTGTCGAAGGCTTCCATTTCCAGCTGCCTCATGCACTGTCATGGGCTAGCTAAGGGACCTATTCCAGGCTGGCCAAGAGCCCATTCCACCTGAGTCATCGCAGCTACAATGGCGTTTCTCTCGTTTGACCCTGCTCGACATCTGCAGTGCTGCTACGTGTAGGTCCACACCCTCACGAGGTTTACTGCATTGTCAGGGATTCCAGGGAGGAGTCCTGGGTTGGCCAAGCAGTGCTAGGCAACCTGGTCACTTGAGGTGAGTGTTAGGGAGAATTTTCATTCTATGGCTAATTTCCCTTACCTATAGAGTCCCCCAGCAGCTTTGCTGGATTTGAAGGGTTTGTTTATTTTTACCTGCTAAGAGTGAGACTCTTTTTCCCACTCTTAGGCATTTTTGCTATGTGTTTTCTAGGCTATTTTTGTGTTTAATGCCTATGGGATCTTTCTCAACCCCGTAGGAACCATCTTTATTCACATGTGTTACACAGCACCCTCAGTGCAGTGACACAGGGGTGTCGTAGCGACCCCCAAACATAGACTCCATACCCTGGGACTGACTACTGGCTCCCAGGGCATGTAAAGTCCCCATTGACTTTACTAGTCAAATCCTATGAACTAAACCAGAACAACCCATCTTACTATGGGAGGTACTGGAAGGGGTTAATAGTGTTTCCCCTATGTTAATTTTCGAGAGGGTACCCTACAGTCCCTCTCTCAAAAAGTTTCTGGCTGGTGGCAGTGGTTATTACCATAAATATTTGACCGCAAATATTTCCCTATGGGATTTTCCCATTGTTCGAGGCTACCACTTTTTCTGACAGCCTCTAACATACCGCCGGTGCATTTTAATATTAACTTTGCTCCGGTAGGTTTTATTTGCCAGAACTTTAATATAACTTCTTTCTCGTGTCTTACTCTAAACTCCCAACCCAGGTTGGGGATCCTTTGTTCGTCCTTTTGGCAGGCTTCTACCGAGAAGCCCTCCTTTCGGCCCCACAGAGTCTGGGGTGGGTCCATTGTGTGGGAGGGGGAGTAGGACCCCTGGACAGGGTTGCCTCCGCAACCCATGTCGCACTCTATCCTGATAGGCTGGAGGGTCTCCCGCCAAGATGACCACTCCACTGTGTGAGTGACAGCTAGGCTGTATGAATGGGAATCTTTTTGCATAAAAGCAGGGTCCTGAGGACTGGAAGAGCAAGACGTTGCCACTGGAACTAAGAAGCCGAAGAGGCGAGAAGCCAAAGACATCTGCAATGACTGAACCACCGGTGAAGCCCTGCTGCAGCGTCTCACCACTTTTCTCCACACGACGAGAGAAGATCTTCATCTGCAAGAGCCTTCTTCCCTTGAGGTGGTGGGGCCAACCAGTTTGCCAATCACCTTCCCGGACCTGCCTTGGTCGAATCTCCCGTACCCTGTACTCCAAGGCCGGATAGCCAGGCACCAGTCCACCCGGACCGCGATTTAAAGGAGCGTACCTTTTATTCGTCGAGCAGCACCGCGGCTGGTTTCATCCCTGAGTAGTGCAGTAACTCAAACCTTCCTCCATGATGAGATCCTCTCTTCCTCTGCTGGATCACCCGAACTGCAGGAACTACCAGGAACAACTGCCACCGCAGGAGCCACTTCTTCATTTAAAGGTACATTGTTCCGCCAGGCCGCCCTTTCTTCGCGGTAGCACTAAAGGTGTTTTAAATCCTTTACCTAGCTGTTGGGTCGGCCGCCCCTCTCTCTTAACATTGTCTTTCTCAACTTCTGCAACCACCTTTTCAAAATCGTTAACCAAAGACTTGACTGCAGTACAAGAACATTTTTGCTCCTGGGCCCTTGCCCTGTACCACTGACTCTGGCACAGGCCTACTGACTCTGGTCACATTTGTTAGACCTGCTTTCTTTGGATTGAGTCTCACTGAGAACTGTGTTGGTTCACCTATTTCTTACAACCACCCCTTCCTTCCCTTTTCTAATCATTGTCAAATGCCATTTTGCCCAATTTTCATTTAAAGTATAGCCTATACTGATGCACTGTCTTGCTGAACTGGTTCACAAACTGATGGGAAGTGTTGCTAGGGTGTATAAGAACCTATTTCTAGATAACTCGTGCTTTCCCTCCCTTGTGAGGAATTGTTAGAGGATCCCTTGTGTATAGTTGTCACTGTGCCGTTTTGCTCAGTTTTATATATCAGTTAAATAAATATATATATACTTTTTAATAAAAAGCTTTGGTCAGTGTTTCCTTGTGCCATAATGCTGTAGGCCTATAATGTAAACCCTGAATACTGCTCATCTCCCTCTTGAGATAAGTCTGACTGCTCAGCCACAGCTACCAACTAAATCTTTGTGGTGCGGACTGATACCAAAGGGGATTTATTGCTCTCACCTGTAGTCCTAATCTTGTGTAGTGCTCCCTAAGGGAACTGCACAGGATTCTGCCTAACAGTGAGTCTGTTCCAGGGGTGAGTGTTTTACTTCTGTTGAGCTTTGCCACATCCCGTGGTTGAGTATATGTACTGCTGTATAATCTTTTTTCATTAGCATGTGAATCCATGCCAGACCCCATGCTGGAGAAGGTTTAAGTTGCTTACCTGTAACTCCTGTTCTCCAGCATGGCTTGTTAGGCAGAATTATATGCAGTACCCTTTGGGAACACCACACACAATTAAGACTACAAGTGACAGTACAAATTCACCTTTGGTACAAGCCTGTACTACACTGTTAAAATGGTAGCAGTAGCGGAGCAGCCAGACTTATCTCAAGAGTAAGTGAGCAGTACAAGATAGTTACACAAAGGACAGCAATTACTATGATTCAGGCAAACACTGACTCAAGGTTTCCAAGTAAAAACATATACATTTATTTCACTCTTAAGTTGTATAACATTACACTAAAGCAAGTCAAAAATCACAATCTTAATACACCACTTCCCTTAAATTCCATACATGTTAAGCTCACAAAATGAAGGGGGAGCTAAATGGCACTCCAGCAATTTAAAAGGGAGGGAAAGACAAATGTTATTAGAAATTAGATCAAACCAACAGGTAAGTACTCGGGGTAGTTGAACAAGAGGAACTTCAGTGAGGAGATCAGATAGAAATGGCTTAGGGCCAAAGTCAATGGATCAAAAGTCTTTTGCTCAAGATCACACAGTTCAGGGTAGTTCGTAGTAAAGTTCGTGGCACGGTTTTTGGACGAGGTTGGTTGATGCAAAAGTTAGTTCAAAGAGAAGAGAAGGACAATCCCTTGGATTGGAGAAAGATTTCAAACACTCATCGCGGTTGAACGAAACAGACAACGGTATTTGCACAGTACCTTAAAACGGAGAGGGAGCTGTAGCTGAGGCGGACGTTCCTGGTAGTTCCTGCAGGCTCACGGTTCCTGAAGCGACTGTCAGACTGACACGAAGTAGGAAGACCGGAGGGTCCTGCACTACCCAGGGAAGAAACCAGCAGCAGAGCAAAGCAACGAATAAAAGGTGCGCTCCTTAAAACCCAAGCAGGGTCCGACTTTCCTGGGTATCCGGCCCACTGTAGCTCTGTACAGCGAATCCGACCGGAGGAGGGGTCCTGGCTTGCAGTTTGGGCGAACTGGTTGCTCCCACCAGCTCAAGGGAAGAAGTTTCCTGGAGGATCTTCTCTGTTGGCGGATTCTGGAGATTCGAACCTGCAGCAGGGCTTCACCGGGCTGATTAGGGGGTCCTCTTCTGCCAGTTCCTCATTGGTTCTTTCGTTCCAATTGGCGACTATGCCCTTCCAGTCCCAGAGACCTGCTTTTTATGCATTTTTCCCCCATTCATACAGCTTGGCTGTCAATCACACAGCAGGGTGGTTGTCCTGGCAAGGACAGTCCCCTTAGCCAATCAAGCAGGAGTGCGACTTGGGTTACCAAGGGAACCCATGGCAGGGGTCCGAAGACCCCACCCTCACATCCTGCCTACCTAGACTTTCAGGCATCTTAAGGAGGGCTTCTGTGCAGAAGCCAGCGAAAAGACAACGATCAAAGGATTCATTCCCAGTTTGGTGCGCAGAGAAAAACACGAGAAAGACTTAACAAAAAGAAATGTCGAATAAACCCAGCCGGAGCCAAAATAAAATGTATTTGGTCAAACTCTTTATGTTCAAGGCTAATATAATAGCCTAAAACAACACCACGTTTTTATAAGATAATCGCAGTAGAAAAGTTAGGGTAGTTGCCACCTGCCATGTCTTAATGTAAAGGGAGCGAAACAATGCTCCAAGAGGCACAGACAAAAATGGATAAGAGTCAGCCCTTTCCAATACTCCGTGTAAGATGGTATACTGGGTCTGTGGTTTAAAGTGACTAAAGTAAAGTTAATGGCAACTTTACCCTTTTGTGGGGGACAGTAGTCAGCCCCAAAAATGGAGTCTGTGGGAAGTCTCAAAGACAACCCTGTGTCACTGCACTGAAGGTGCTGTGTAACACACATGAAAATATGAGGCCCTGGAGTAGGTGAGGCTCCAGTGCTCAAGATCACACAAAAAGGCAAAACAGACACAGCAAAACACATGTAAGAGGGGGAGAAAAGGCTCACACTCTTACCAGGTGGAAAAATAAATCCTAGAAATCCAGCAAAGCTGCTGAGGGACTCATAAGGTAAGGGAAATTAGCCATTTATGAGAATTCTCCGTAACATGGGTCTGGCATAGATTCACATGCGAACCCTCCTCCTGTCTCCCGTACTGGCTGCTCTTAGTTCAAACTGCCATTTTAAGTGGTTACCAAATCTGAAGATGCCCACCAGGGGTGGAGCGTATGGAGAAGACTGTCATTGGATGGGGGCAGTATGACCCAGAGGACAGTGATTGGTTTAGAGGAGAAATACAGTCTTAAAGCTAAAGTGCAACCGTTTTTTTCTTTTACCAAGGATTCCCAGCCTGACGGGGAATATTAATGTGCATGTGATTCCATGCCAGACCCATGCTGGAGAACAAGAGTTACAGGTAAGTAACTTAAACCTTACGTCGCCTGACGTCCCGTTCGATCAAGGAATGGCTCAGCAGTATATGAGGGAGACGTTGGCGATGATAGCAAGCGGTACTACGCCATCTGTCAAAACGCTCTGATCCTGTACATGTCCGCGAACATGGCGGTAGTTAGCAGCCAGCACATATCACCACCGGGGATTGAAGGGTGGAGCCGCATGTAAATGATAATGAGCGGAGCTAGGGATTGGTCCATAAAGTTCAGTAGGTGTGTTCTGACCGACGTACTTTCGGAAGACCTTCTTCTCCCTCAGAGGACACCATACAACCATGGCTTTCCATGCTCGAAAACAGATTATCTGGATTGTGGTAGACTCATGGATACATTGGTTGAAGGTGCATGCAGAAAGCTGCAGTTTATCTACAAATCTCGGCTTTCCACATGCGGAAGTGCACTGGCATGGCGTGCGTGGCATGAGATGGCTGGACTCGATTCCTCTGTGTTACTTTACAGACAGAGCGTCCTCCAGATATACTCATCATCCATCGTGGAGGAAACAGTTTAGGCCATGTATCTGGAATTTCTGTACAATTTGCCATGAAGGAAGGACTCGCGACGCTCATGGACATGTTTCCAAATTGTCACATACTTTTTTCCCGTATTGCCCAAAGACAAATATGGTTGCGTTCTTCTGCATTTGGTCCACAAATGGAGAAAGCGAGACGCAATGTGAATAAGGCTGTGTGTGATTTTTTTAAGAGATGTTGGCATGTCCTCTTTCCACAATGAAAACATTGTGTTTTGTAGCAGTTTAATTTTCCGCAGAGATGGAGTCCACCTCACATATGCTGGTAATCAGATGTTTCTTCACAATTTACAAAATGCATTGCGCCCTCTTTTTCAATTTTACTAACCTATCTGACAATCCGTTTTCCCCAATCCATTGTTTTTGACCCACACAACACTGCACCAAAAGGCTCTTTTCAGAGCCGCCACTTACTCCCAACAAACACTTTATTGCGTTTGCTCCACTTGCACCCTCCCTTTTCCCCTCTACGACTGTCCGCAAACTTTTGCTGCACTCTGCAGGGGTGTACGGCCTTCACTTCATAGTTCTATTGTTACACTGCGAAAGGCAGCTCTGAAAAGAGCCTTTTCTGTCATTTTTGTTGTTTTTACGTTCATTGTTTAACAGCACTCGACACACTAGGAGAAGAGGCGAAAGGAGGGTAAGGAAGAGACACCAGCCAAGGGGATAAGAAAGGGCAACAGAACAGACAAATATTAAGGGTTGATCTTTATTTAGGTAAGGAGCAAATCTTCTGGTGCTCTGTGACTGCAGCCTCAAAAGCACTTTGAAAACTCTCCCCCCTGCAGAGTACTGAGTCACAATACGTGCACACTACTGTCACCTTTGAAAGGTAAGGGTCCACAGCATTGTGAATGGCTTGTGAAGCAGCTCGAGGGAGGCGCTCCCCCACAGGAGTGTCTCTTGTGTTGGGAGGATCGGATTCCGAGGATGCTGTGGAGGAACTCAAAACTACTACGCTCTTCACATGGCACCACCTTGCGAATGTCCGCAGTGTGGAACGAAGTGAGGTGTCGCTTCATGGTTGTCGTACCAAAACTGTACGCTCCAAATCTCCCGCGACTGAAAACCACATCGCACTGGTTACACTTCACCAGGTTCGCACATGCTTTTGGTATGTTCCCATAAACGGAAAACAACTGCCACACCCACGACTCCCAGCGAGCGCTCCTAGTGCAGAGTTCCTCCACTTCATTCTCTTCCTCTTCTTCTTCCTCAATCTCTACATCCTCACCCATATATCTCTCTGCAGGTCCTTGGTGAGGTGGTGATGGTGGCAGGTTTGGGGGTGGTGCAGAGGCTAATAACCCCACACAGCATCCATGGAAGCCATACTGATTACTTTCCTTTTGGTCACTACAGCAGTAAAGGCAACACACCTCAATCTGCTATAGCTAGAAGGACAATGAAGATGCGCTCGGGGATGTGGCCTTTTGTAGGGGTGGAGGGGTGTGCCTCGTGACCGTCTTCATCCCTACAAAGCGGTACACACATTTTACACGGCAACTCCTGAGGTTGTCTACTGTTTGGGATGTGAGGAATTACATTTTTACACTCCACAATACTTTGCCTTGTGTCTAGAAGTTCATTTATATTGTTGCGGAAGCACACAAACTGCGGAAACTAGTCCCCACGCTCAGCGTAGGTGCGGTCACAAGATGACGTCCTCAACACATCTGCCCCCATAATGAAAGTCCCCTGGACAGCAAATGCAAAGAATCAAACATGCGCATGCGCACAAGTGTCCTATGGACAGTGTTCGGGTTCTCAAACTGCTTCAAAGTGCGACACAAGTGAGACGGACAGTTAGGAACTGCCGCGATGTTCACAATACTCAAGTTTGTACTGCGCTTGTGCACGCATGCTATGTTCACTGTACGGACAGTTCCAGTGTACTTGGGACAACTCCATTTTGTTTGCCTACGAACTTGCCGGCCACCGTGCCTGTTCTACGGAGGGCACCATTTTGACTGCGCCCAATACGGACCGCTATACTGTCCTTCACACACTCCCTTTTTACTCATTTGCACCCATTCCAGACATCTTGTGTGTTCTACGACCATGTATTATCTCCTTTTCCAAGCAGTACGCCGACGTAGTAGATCCTTTGGACACCCCTTTCTGTTTATGTACGCACATTTTCAAAAGATGGTGCAGTCACACATCACATCCGTCTTACTTCACATTAGACGGCACCCACATTCCATTGCTTGCAGATAGGTCGAACAGCGCTGTTCGCGAACATTTTACATCTTTTTAAAGAAAAATTCTACACACACACACACTTTCTCTACAACTACTGCACAAAAACATTTCAAACACACATCACTCTAAAGAAATAGCGGGGGAAGCGGACACGGAAACAAATATGGGGAATTATGATTCAACACGGGCTGGTAATGAGGAGAAGATTTGTGAGGGGAAAAAGGGATGGATATTTCGTCACAACGTCTATTTTCCTGTTCAAGGTTTGGGGATGGTTCACTAGGTAATGGAGAAGCAGGGCCAGGTGCAGGTGGGGAAATAACAAACTTTTCCTCTCACACAGTCCTCCACAAACTCCCGTAAACTTTGAAAATTGTGGTTCTGTGTGTCCATTTTCTGCTCCATCCTTTTTAATCCTGTCTTCTTCTGTCTCGTTTGTTGCCCTTTCTTCTTTACATTCCTGGTCTGTTAAAAAAAGAAATACATAGGTTGCATCCCTCTAAAATACTGGTCACTATTTTGCATAGGCAGAGCACTCCATACCATTATTGTCGCTGTCTTCAGACATTTCCCCATGTGGGAAATGCTCCTCCAGCCACTCCAAAGTACTTGCCATTTCTGAGTGAAAACAGAAAGAAATTACTATTTATGCACTACATACCAAAAAATAAAATTACCCATACAAAAACATGACCTGTACTCGCTCTTTTGCTGTAATGTCCCGTCGTCCTACCCCGTCCGTCCACTGTCGTTCCAGGCTGCCGAGTTTCTGTGAAGTGATTACGCTGGAGGCATCCTTTCTTTTTTATGGTACCATCCACTTTATTCTACATGGTTATTAATTGTGTGGCTTTCTTTTCCTAACTTCAGGTTTCCATATTTACTTGTTACTACTCATAATATATTTGTCCTTCTACGTTGCACATTTTTTGTGTAAAACAATAGTACATTTTCAGCTATCCCCAGCCTCTTTGGGTAATGTTGATGCTGTCCAACCCCGTCCGCAAACAGGCGCTCAGTCCGTCCCTTTCCAAAATCAATAAGGAGGGGGTTCTGTATGTTCTATGTTAAATGTATGTCAAGTACATACATTATACTACATACCTTTCAAAATCATTTCATTATAGTGTATATTCTGCTGAACGACTTCATTGCCACAATTTCATGCTTAAGTTCCACCTTCCAAAAGCCTATGCAATTCCCTACAAAAAAACTTTGTTATGGGGACATTATGGTTAAGATGCCCTAACAAAAACCTGTATACTTCACTAAAAAAAAACTTTCCACCTCCCCTTTATGCTGAAAAACCCCTGGAATTCGACAGTTATGGTAAACTAAGCCCGCAACCCTGCCACCACCCATGTGCACTGCTAACACTAACACCCAGACCATGAAAATCTCATCTCAAATGTCAATTTTGACATCACTTGTTTAGCCCCTTTCTTTTCCTTCCCTGCCATACATATATATGTACATTCAGTATAAAAATGTCACTAAAGGAATGTGATACTTCACAGTGCAATGAAACACCACTGCACATTCCCCCATTATAGTAAGCTAAGCAACCATGACTCGCACCATCTACGTGCATTGCTAACACTAACACCCAGGACATCAAAGATGACATCACAAATATCATTGATGACATCACTCATGACATCACATGTGTTCCTTAACTATTTTGGTGCATTAAAAATGTAGGTTGAGGAGCTAGTGGGAGAAAGGAGACCTGTTGCCGAGGCCATCCCTATTCTCAAATCTATACAGAAGAGAATAGACCCTTCCCTTCTAAATCCCAACCTCACCAGGGCAGTAAACCCCAGAATCGAAAAACTATTCAGGGCAGCCCAGTCAGACCCGCTGTACATAAGGGGGCAAATGAAACCGGACTCCCTGGTAGTGACAAACACCCGAAAGAGGGCGGGAACGCCCCTATCATCGACTGAAGCTCCCCCTGACAAGGAGAGCAAAAAGATCTAGGTTTGGTTAGAAAGGTAGCCTCCACTTCCACCTACCAGGCACGGATTGCCAACTCCACCACCCTACTGGCGAGTTACAACTGCCACCAGTGGGAACAGGTCGCGGCACTCATCGACTCTGCCCCGGAACCTTTAAAAGGCCAGTTGGCACAGGTTGCATCGGAGGGAAGAGCTGTGTCCGGTTGCATCCTTAAAGCAACCTTTGATGCCGCGGATAACGCCGGAAGACTGAAAGCAGTGAGCACTGTTATCAAAAGACATGCTTGGTTAAGACAATCTGGTTTCAAACCCGAGACACAAGCATCTTTAATACACAAGCCGGTGGAGCCCGATCTACTGTTTGGCAAGGCGGTAGAGGACGCGCTAAAAAATGGGACGGATAAGTACGAGAATTTCAAATGCCTGTGCCAGTTAACCAACAAACCCCCAAATCAAAGAGGGAATGGCAATTTTCGTTGCCCACGTGGCAAAATTCCCAAAGATGCTCCAACTATTCCCAGGGGCAGGGTACACCATGGAACAACAACAACCAGCAGTCTACCCAGGGTTATGGCAGGGGTAACAAGAGAGGACGTGGTAAGGGTAGAGGCAGCCCCAATAGAGGCGCTGGCATGCCTCCCCCGAAACAGTGACGTTCCGTTCAGGGTCACTTCTCACGCATCCGCAGTAGGGGGACGCATTTCCAACTTCACGCAAGCTTGGGAAGGGATCACATCAGACAGATGGGTGCTGTCCAGTGTCCGCAGGATACTGCATAGAACTGTTAGAACGTCCCCGAAACCACCCTCCACGACAAAAAATACATTCATTAGACCACCAGATGATCCTCCTCGAAGGGATCGCCACTCTTCCAGCAAGGACGCGATAGAACTCGTCCCGGAACTCCAGGTAAACAAGGTTATTTATTCAACTTACTTCCTTGTGCCAAAAAAAGATTTGACAATGCGCCCAGTATTGGATTTATGGCCTGCAAACACGTATGTCCAGCCCCAAAAATTTTGCATGACTACTCTCCAAGAGGTAATCCCCCTCCTAAAAAAGGGGGATTACATGGCAACATTGGACATGAAAGATGCCTATTTTCATATTTCCATGTTCCCAGTGCACAGAAGATACTTGCGCTTCAAGGTGGAGAGTCAGCACTACCAGTTCAAGGTACTGCCCTTCGGGATAGCCTCGGCCCCAAGGGTATTCACCAAAGTACTGGTGGTGGCGGCGGCACACCTACGCAGGGAGGCAATCCCAGTGTACCCTTACCTGGACGACTGGCTCATCACGGGGGAGACCCCAGTAATTTGCAGAACAAACATTCAAAGAACACTCGACCTCCTCTTCGGATTAGGTTTCTCCATAAACGTGAAAAAGTCAAGTCTGGTGCCAAGCACCTCCAAACAGTTCCTAGGAGCTGTCCTAAACACACAAGAGGGGTTGGCTTTTCCATCAGAGGAAAGAATTCCGAATATACTGCTGCAAATTCCGCAATATCAGGCCGGTCGCCAGATAACGGTACAAAAAGCAATGCGTTTGCTGGGCATGATGGCGTCATGTATTTACCTGGTCCCCCACGCGCACCTGCGTCCCATGCAAGAACGGTTGGCGAAACAGTGGTCTCAGGCAAGTGGTCAGTGGGACAATCTAGTGGCCATTTCGCCAACGCTTGTACAAAGCCTTCACTGGTGGACAAGAGAAAATCTGTCCAAGGGGAAACCCTTTTACTATTCCGAGATACAGGCGGTAGTCACAACGGATGCATGCCTGTCAGGGTGGGGAGCACACCATCTCCACCACAAAGCTCAGGGTCCCTGGTCTCGCTCAGTGGCCAAGAATCATATCAATCTGCTAGAGCTTCTGGCAGTATTCAGAGCACTTCAGGTGTTCAAGCCCTGCCTGTTGAACCTGTCAGTGCAGATCCTGTCGGACAGCACTACAGCCATGTTTTACCTGAACAACCAAGGAGGGACTTGTTCGCCAAATCTGTCCAAGCTTGCCCAGAAAATTTGGATATGGGCACTCAGACGGAACATCTTCCTGTCATCTCAACATGTTCCAGGGGATCTCAATTCTCTGGCGGACGCTTTGAGCAGAGATACCCTCCCAGAGGAACACGAATGGTGTCTACACAGAGAAATCGTAGAAGATCTCTTCTCTCAGTGGGGTTTCCCCACTATAGACCTATTTGCCACAAGCGAAAATAGGCAGTACCCAGGATTCGCATCCAGGTTCCCCCAACCAGACTCCCGAGGGAACGCCCTTTGGATGAACTGGTCAGGGATGTTTGCGTACGATTTTCCACCAACACCTCATCAGGATGGTGGTCAACAAAATGAACAGAGAATCGATGACGCTCGTCCTAGTTGCTCCCATGTGGGCATGACAACCGTGGTTCCAACACTTACGCAGACTAGCGGTGTGTAAACCCATCAAACTCCCAGGCTGGTTCAACCTACTGTCCCAGCACCAAGGTAAGAAGGTGCATCCTCAACCCAACTCAATGAACCTGGCAGCATGGCTCCTGAGGTCATAGAGTTTGGACATCTTAATTTACCGCAGCGATGTATGGAAATCCTAAGAGAATCTAGGAAGCCAAACACTGCTACTTTGACAAATGGAAAAGGTTCGTTATCTGGTGCCAGAATAAGCAAATCAACCCAGTTGATTGCATTCCTTTCACTATTGTCACATACCTGCTCCACCTGCTGGACGCAGGGTTGGTTTTTAACTCACTAAAGGTACACCTGGCAGCGCTGTCAGCATATACCACCTCCCATAACAAGGTGTCGTGGTGGAAAGTACCAGTGATTAAAGCATTCATGGAAGGAGTAAAGGGACTTCACCCTCCAGTTTCAAACCCACCACCAGGATGGGACCTTAACGTGGTGCTATCTAAACTCATGGGCCCCCAATTCGAGCCCATGCATAAAAGCAGTCTCAAACACCTGACTTATAAAACGGCCTTCTTAGTAGCAATTACATCTATAAGAAGGGTCACTGAAATTCAGGCTCTGTCAGTGCAGGATCCTTTCTTTACGGTTTATAAAGATAAACTGGTCTTACGTACACACCCTAGGTTCTCACCAATGTTCCCTGTAAGGTGCGCGCCTGTGCGGCCGCGCACCTTTTGATTGTGAGCCGCGCATAGTGCTTATTTTGCCGCGCACTGCAATCATCATTTTGTGATTTTTTTTTTTTTTTTTTTTTTTTTTTTTTTTTTTTTCCCAGCCCGCGGCCAGGAAGTCAAGTCGGACTCCTGGGGTGAAATGATTATTTATTTATTTTTATTTTTTTCATCCCGCGGTCGGGAAGTCAAGTCAGACTCCTGGTGGCTGGGCCGCCTGGGGCTGGGTTGGGCAGGGCAGGAGCCAGGAGGCACTCTGCAGTGTCTGCACACAATTCATCATCATAGCAAGTTAACACTAGATGTTGTTACCTTGCTTTGATGATTGCATCATGCATGCATCATAACTTATGATGCATGCAGATGCATGTGTAGCAAGCAGGCAGCATCATTCAAAATGGTGGGCGGGCCACCGGCGGCCGTGGGGGGCCGGTGCCGTGTGGTGCTCGGCCCGCGCTCTGCTCGGGCCGGCCGAGTTCAACGTTTACTTTGATCTGTGGAGGGAGGCGGCAGGCGGCTGAAGCAATTGCACACACTAAAGCAATTGTAACACCTGCCGCCTCCCTCCGAGTCCTGACCCTGGGGGGGCAGCCTGCCTGCAGGGCTGAGCTGGGGCCCAGTGACATTGCACACTAGTTGCTTCAACTTTGGAGGAAGTAACAACAAATTTGTTGTTGCACTTCTTTACAAAGTTGAAACAACTTCCACTTGTGCCTGGGGGAAGAACAAGCCAATGAAAATTCGTGTCCACCCAGACTCAGTGCCGCCAGGTCCATCACGGCGTGACGCACGTGACTGATGCTATTGGGCCTCTGACCCACCCTGGCCCTGGCCCTGGCTGGGCATGATTTATTGGGGTGCACCAGTGGACCTCAGTCACCAGTCACACCACCAGCCAGCCCAGTGCCCAGCCCACACACAGGACAGCCACACTGAGGAGGACCACCAGGCGAGGCGACGACGACCCAGGCCACAGTCAGCAGCCAACAGTCAGCCTGCCACTGTGCTACAAGGTAAGGAGGAGAGGACTCTCGTCTTATAAAAGGGTTTGGCAAAAAACGCTATGGTGTGTTTCCCCATGGACGTCACCCAGCCGCACCCTCCCCCCCCACCCATGTGCGCCCCATGCTATGAGGTGCCCCGGTAGTTCTTGAAGCCACCCTGCCTGTTTTCGCGCCCAGGCCCTCCAACCTGAAGAAGGCCCAGCCAGCAGCTCCTGGGCATTTATGGGGGGGGGGGGTCTGGCTACAGCAGCTCCTGGGGATTTATGAGGGAGGGGGGTCTGGCTACCGGCTGCCGCCGGCCCCGTCCAAGCACCGATTGGGCCTTGCCTTCACGGCGTTGCCGTGTCCTGATGGGGGGCACCCCACCCGAGACGCTCTATTTAAGCGGGGTGACCTGTCGGCTCAGGAGGGCCATGGACCCTCCTGGGGCTGACGGGCCAGTGGGCCCACTGCACCAGGCCTGCTCACTATCCGACTGTGCCTGCTGGCTGGCGGCCAGGTCCGAATTTATGCAAATCTCGGGCCGAGCAGGGCCTGATGGGAGAAATGAACTGTGCTACAATGTGCCTCTTCTGCTGGGCTCTGCCTGCCGGAGCTTCTCCCTGCCTGTGGGGCAGGCAGCTCTGCAGACGCTCAGGGCTTCTGGGAGGGCTGGGTCTGGGTCAGTGCCGGCCTTCTCACCCTCGCTTAGCGGGGCTTCCAGAACAGGCCCCGCCGCCCAACCCCTGCCCTCTTGCTCGCAACTCATACTTACCTGGCAGGGGAGCATCTGTGATCAGAAAGGCAGAGCTCCCCGGGTGAGGCTCATCCATTGCACATCGGATTTGCTGACTCCTGCGATGTCCCCAAATGCAGGGTACTCGACTGCATTATTTCTAGTAGTGGGGGACTGCGTTCGCGATATCCCCTGATTTATTGGTAAAAGAAAGAAAAAGTTTAGTGTGCGAGTCAGCTGGTTTACACACAGAGCCCCTGGTCTTGCAGCAGAGTTTCTTTTGCTGTAGTCAAGAGGGCCAGCCCCGAGCAGCTCAGGGGTCCAGCCCTGATGCATTGGTGAAAGAAAGAAAAAGTCACTGGGACCCTTATTGGCCCATGTGGGCCAGTTTGATGAGTTAATTTACTCTGCTGTGACTAGTAGTTTTGACCAGTGTTGCTGAATAAATATTCTTTAAAATGTACAATTTGCACGTCACTTTATCAAAAAGCTCCCCTGGGTACTACTCAAACAGTATCACAAAAGGAATGAAAAGCTATTTGCAAGTGCGAGCCACTTTTTCTTTGGTGCCTGAGACAATTACATGGCCCAGTCTGACCCCGGATGATGCTAGCCTTTGTTGCTGTGTGCAGTTCGGAAGCACCGACCCCACAGTGTCTTTGTTGAGGGCATAGGGGCATTGGTATCCCGAAAGGGACCAGGGCAGGGAGTGGACAGGTGGTGATGTTGTGTAAGTTGGCTGTAGAGGCGTTGTCTGGAGTGTTGTAATGTAACAGACACATGAACCCTCAATATGTTGAATTGGGCATATGTGTAGAAGAGATAGAGCCATCCCGTGCTTGCCACACGATTGTTCTCCACCCGACCTGGTGTGTGGAAGGTCAGTACTCCATGGTGCGACAAGTAAAAACCTTGTAGAATTAAATCCAGTTGCAAATAAATACACAGTGGGCCTCAAATGGGCAGAGTATTGTAGAATGAACACCTCTTTTCTCCACTGCTACACATATGGAGATCACATGATCTACAAGTTACGTTACAACAGACCTTATGTTTAAACACTGGCAGTCACATGACATTCACAAATGGCATTGGTGAGGTGAGTGGTGACAATCATCTGAGATTACATGATTACATGATTCAGTGCTTTTTATTTAACTGTCAGAGTGCAATGTCCATTCATATCCCGCCTTCTATTAAGCCGTCTTTGTCATTAATCATGTTCATGTACTGTTTATTTCATTAAACCAAGAGAAAGCATTTCCTTTATATTCCATACATTTAGTGAATGGAGAAGCTAATGCTGTGCCAATATTAATTTGTGAGGCAGAATCTGTGTTCCACTACAAGAACCCCTCTGTTCTTGTACCAACCCATCATAAAACGAAAGATCTTGGTTTAGAGATGTAAAAGGACACAATTTCAGAAGAGCTAAAGTCTTGGGAGGAGAATAGAGCACCCAAATGTCCCTTGAAGTAGAGCTTGTTGTGCTGCAAATTCGCATTCCTCGCTTGCACACTGTGGAATCTGATCACTAAGCTTTGCTCACTGGTATGGCGCTGCGCCGCCGCTGCGCCGACGACCACCCCCGGTCTGGCAGCGCATCACTCAGTTGCGCACATGACTGAAAAACAGCCCGCACACAACTATTCTTTGGCGCACACAGCCCAAAAAAATTAGAGGGAACATTGGTTCTCACCTAAGTTTATTTCTAAATTCCACGTGAACCAGTCCATCAAGCTTCCGGCTTTCTTCCAAGACCCACAAAGCTTGGCTGAGGTGAAACTACACACCCTAGATGTGCGTAGGGCGGTCCTATACTATGTAAACAAAACCAGACCGCTAAGGAAAACAGACCAACTGTTTGTCTCCGTAGCTACAGGCAAAGAGGGAGATCGCGTCTCTAAAGGCGCCATCTCTAAGTGGATTGTTAACTGTATCCAGCTGTGTTGCTCCCTTTCTGAAAGAACTTTGTCTTTCACGCCAAGAGCCCACTCTGCAAGAGGCATTGGGGCCACTCTGGCTTTCTTTGCAAATGTACCCCTTGACACCATTTGCAAAGCAGCTACTTGGAGCGCTATTCACACGTTTACTCACCACTACTGCATTGACACCCATTCCAAGACAGATACTCAAGTGGGACAAGCGGTTCTAAGACATTTATTTTACCATGTCCCTTCTCACATCCCACCTCCTTCTTCGAACACTGCTCGCTAATCTATGCACAGCATGTGATATAAGCAGATTCCACAAGCCTCAGAAGGGATACAATACTCACGTAATCGTATTTCTGATGCTTGTATCTCCTTAGATTCACATGCAACCCACCCTTCCTCCCCTCCGAGAGAAGGCGCATGGATGCTTGTAGTCTTATCTATCTGTTTGGATTATCTGTACTCGCGCTACTCCTCATGCTACCTCATGTCAGAAAAAATACAATCCGAGGGTCCTAGACGCGTGAGGGGATCATGGTTACAGTGGACGTCACACTAGGGATAGTATTACTGGCACGCCCTGTGTCGACGTCCATTTTTGAGTTTTGAAAAACAAACTGTAATACTCTGCAGCTTCCACTAGATGTTTGCCTATGCACAGCATGTGAATCTAAGCAGATACAAGCATCAGAAATACGATTATGGTGAGTAATGTATCCCATATATAAATATATATGTGTGTGTATATATTTCTAAGGCTTGTGATTCTTCTTAAAATCACATGCTTTGCATAGGCCGACATCTAGTGGAATTCGCAGAGTATTGCACATGGAGTTTTCGAAGTTCAAAAAAGGATGTCGACTTGTAAATACTATCCCTAGTGTGACGTACCCTATACCCATGATCCCTCACATGTCGAGGCCCCTCCGATAATTTTTTTTCCACCATCGTGGCAAGTTGTTTCTTAGCGGATTCCATAGCTGTGCGCTACTTTACAGTTACATTTCTACAAACATGTATCTTGTTAGCGGTTTGACGCAATAATTCGACGGCTGATACCGGCTTCCGAACCAGACGTCTGCTCCACCAACAGGCTTCGGCCTAACCAGTAGGGAGAGTGGGGGGGACTGATCCTTTCCTTTCAGAGACTGCATACCCCCATTTCCTGCCTCTAATACTTTCGTATTGCTGCCTATCTGTCCGCCCTCCATTATGGAGCGTATACCTTTAAATTTACCCTAAGTGCAACAGGAAATTCCCATGGGTAGACAAACATGGAGTTTGTAACCACTGCCTTCCTCGTGATCCTGTTGAGTGATGTTGTGCTGCGTGTAAGCTCTTTAGGACCAAGACACAAAAGGAGCGCAGAACCAAGAGGTGGGCGGCATATGCCATGTCTGCAAAGTCAGAAACAGCCACTGGGATCTTTGAGTCAGACCCATTAGGCCTAGACAGCCGAGACTCCGACTTGGAGCTCGAAGACACTACAGCAGAACCCTCCAGTTCCCACATACATGCCTGTCCCCTGCCTCGATAGGCAGTCGCAGCGCTCTGCTATGATGGACTCTGGCAACGGGGCGTGTATTTATATAAAAATTTCTAATGTTTGTTAATCTGCTTAGAATCACATGCTGTGCATAGTCCGACATCCAGTGGTCACTGCGGAGTATTGCATTTTGTTTTTCGTAGTTGAAAAGGGGACGTCGACAAGGCGTGTCTGTAACACTATCCCTATAGTGATGTGCAGTGTACCCACAATCCCTCACGCGTCGAGGTCCCTCAGATTGTTTTTATCCACCCAGATATTGGTCGCCTATACGCGGAGCTCCTCGAGAGACATTGCAAAACCTTTACTCGACCTTTGGTCGCCCTTAATTATTCATTTCCTCACCCCTCCGTCGTCGCAGCTGCAAAGCTGTTCACCGCCGATCAAGATCTCCGACGGCGGTGCCTTCGACGGAAGAGGTTGTTGTTCGGCGTTCGCCGAACACGTGGCCTGGCCTCGACGGCCAAATACAGTAGGGAGAGTGGGGTCTTGGGACATTATTGTTTCTCTTTGAGAATGCCTTTCCCTTTTCCCTCCTTTTCCCCTCGGGGTTGTTGTCACATGCGATCTGTTCCTCAGCTATGGAGAGGACACCCTTTAGGTTTTGCCTGCGTTGTAAGGGCAAGTTTACCTGGAAAGACCAGCATAAACGGTGTAACCGTCGCTTGCCTCTCGACCACAAAGAAGATGGCTGTGCGGCCTGTCAGCTACTTAAGCCGAAGACTTTAAAAGACCGTAGGGTCAAAAGGTGGGCGACCTACGCCATGTCTAGGTCTGACTCATCACCCGCCGCCGCCGAAAGTGACGAGGAATGTGACAACACGACATTTGTTTCGGAAGTCGTAGACCTCTCTAAGGAGCGTTCACGCTCCTTGTCGTCCATCCCCAGCCCCGACAAGCTCGGCTCACGCCCTGCTTATGGGGATGAACACCCCGGCGACAAGAACACACACAGAAAACACTCCCATAAACACATAACCCATGGCTCTTCCTCGTCGAAGACGAAGAGGGCGTTAGCATCAACTGAGACGCAGGCCTTACCGGCGGCCTCCTCAGACTGTAAGAGTCTGAAGCCCCTTCGCAACCGCATATGCGACCAGCGACTGGGCTAACCCCTGATAAGGGCGCTACCACTAAACCGCCAGACGATGCGCACCACCAGAGAGCGCCTGTCGGCGTAGAGCAAGTGATGCCGGTAACGGCGACACCGGAGGTACCCTCGACAGACAGCTTAGCTGTCGAGAGCCTGGCAAGGATCATTTCCACCGATAGCCTAAAACGGACGACGAAAGATACGTCTGTTTCTGCTCTTAAGGCCCGGGAGACGCCGAAAAGACCAGAAGGAAGGCAGGAACCTCCCGCTCCGTCGAGAGGGACTCCTAGCCTACCGGAAGGCTTTTCTGAAGGCAAAGGAGACCTCTCTTCGACGTTATGGGACAGGTCAAAGCGTTTACTAACGGAAGGCCCTCCCTTTCCTCCCCCTGACCGTTCCGGAGTGCCTCACGAAACCCTAGAGAGACTCCAGTTCTGTATGGACAGGATGGACAGGTTTATGGAGACTCAGAACCTTCCAACACCTAAGAGATCAAGAGATGGACCTCAGGAGGATCCCAGGGCCAAGTACCCCAGGCTGTTTGATCCACCCCAAAAAAATGTAGATTTATATGACCTCACTGAAGAGGACACCCACTTTCAGGAGGATGATGAATTCCTAGGCAATGAGGGGGAAGAAAACCTACAGGAGGAAGGTTTTGAAGACATCCCTGATATGGGTGATAGGGCCTTCGGAGAAGATCCAGAAGAAGGGGTCTCACGGCCCTGGCAGTCCCCGTCAGTGTGTTCAGATCCTGAAGCCATAAACCTGTCCCCTCCAAAAGACTCGCCTATTAGGAATACATTGCCTATTGATGATCAACCCACCTTTAAAGCACTTCTACGTAAGGCAGCAGTGCATTTTGAGATCGAAACCGGGGAAACTTCTCCTGACATCGACTTTGTCAAAGAAATCATTAAGGAGAAACCCCCTGTCAGCCAAACCATTCCCCTCCTCGCCTCAGTAAGGAGGAGTATTATTCCTTCACTATCCACTCCTGCGTTGATCAGAGGGGTCAACCCTAGGATAGAAAAATTGTTTAGTCCTTCTCCATCAGACCCTTTATACATCAGGGGCCACTCTGTATCAGACTCCTTAGTGGTGACAAATACCAGGAAGAGAGCAGGGGTGCCGCTGTCAACTAGCGAGGCACCACCAGATAAAGAGGGTAAAAAATTATATGCCCTATGAAAGAGGATTACAGCCTCAGCTGCCTTTTCCGCAAGAATTGCCAACAATAACTCCTTGCTGGCAAGTTACGCAGATGCACAATGGAGCAAACTACGTAAGGACATTGAGGAGGTACCGGAACCCCTACGTACTCGCCTTCTAGCCACGATGACTGAAGGGACTTTAGTCAACCAAAGCATCATCAAGAATACCCTGGATGCTGCAGAAACGGCCGAGCGTTCCCTAGTACAAGGAATCCTACTGAAACGCCATGTATGGCTACGTAATTCAGGCTTTAAACCTGAGACGCAAGCATCTCTTATTAACAAACCTATAGAAGATGCAAACCTCTTTGGTAAAGTGGTGGATGAGGCTTTAGAAACTGCAAAGAAAGAATTCGACACTATCAAGACACTAGATCAAATTACAAGGCCTCCCAACAAACGTGGTTATGGCAATAAGAGGTTTTTTCGAGGCCAATGCCAGCCGCAACAACAACAGCAGCAGCAATATTCTGCAGGTAACTGGTCCTCTAACCAAGGCATCAGTGGACAATATAACCAAAGAGGACAACGTCACGGCAAGGGATGAGGTCGGGGTTCCACCCCTAGAAGTTCCCAAGCCACCAACACCAAATGACTCAAAGATTCGGGTCCCCTCCCATGCTATGCCGGTCGGGGCCGGTTAACATCCTTTCTTACAGTATGGCAGGGCATAACATCAGACCGCTGGGTACTTTCAACCATAGCCCGCGGCTGTTGTATAGAGTTCAACAGATCCCCCTACGTACAGACCCCCGAGGGGACGGCGGTTGTCACCGGAACACCTCGCCATTCTTCTTCAAGAAGTGGACCAACTACTAGAAAAAGGAGCCATAGAGGTTGTGCCTCTATCCCAGGTAACGGAAGGTATTTATTCAGTGTACTTCCTTGTACCCAAAAAGGACTTAACCATGCGCCCTGTATTAGATTTACGCCCTGCAAACAAATTTGTCAAACCTCAAAAGTTTCATATGGTGACTCTACAGGAGGTAATCCCCCTGCTTTCTCAGGGAGATTACATGACAACACTGGACATGAAAGATGCATACTTTCATATTTTAATGTTGCCAGCGCACAGGAAATACCTATGGTTCATGATAGAGGGCAAACACTACCAGTTCAGAGTGCTACCCTTCGGCATAGCATCAGAGCCAAGAGTATTCATCAAAGTACTGGCAGTGGCAGCTGCCCACCTGCGCAGGTTGTCCATCCCAGTATACCCTTACCTCGACGATTGGCTCATAACAGGGGATTCTTACGAAACATGCTTCGCAAATACCTAAAAGACTGTACACCTTTCGTTTCAACTGGGCTTCACCATCAACGAGAAGTCAAGCTTAGACCACAGCCAGATCAAACCATTCCTAGGGGCTCTAATTCGAACAAAGGACGGCCTCGTCTTCCCCTCCAACGAGAGGGTCCAAAACATGCTGTTTCAGGTCCCTCAATATGTGGCCGGTCGAGAGGTGACGGTACGCAAAGCAATGCGCTTACTAGGAATGATGGCGTCATGTATTTATTTGGTACCTCACGCGCGCATGCGCCCAATGCAAGAGTGGCTCAACAGCCAGTGGTGTCAGGCCAGCGGACAATGGGACAATCTAGTGGTGGTCTCACAGGCCTTGGTTCTCTCGCTACGGTGGTGGTCGAAGGAAAACCTGGTAATAGGGAAACCATTCGCCACCCCCGCAGTGGAAGCCACTCTGCCCACAGACGCATCCCTCACAGGATGGGGGGCTCACCTATCCCATCAGACTGCTCACGGAGTCTGGACTCCGAGCGTAGCATCCAAGCACATAAACTTACTGGAGCTACTAGCTGTGTTCAAGGCACTGAAAGCCTTCCAGGCACACCTACAAGGGAAGACAGTGATGGTCCTCACGGACAGCACCACAGCCATGTACTACCTAAAGAAGCAGGGGGGCACTCACTCTCCAGGACTGTCAAAGCTTTCCAAGAACTTCTGGAAGTGGGCTCTCAAACACATGTTCCTACTGTCACAACATGTACCAGGGGAACTCAATCTGCTAGCAGACGAACTCAGCAGAGACTTCCCTCTGCCCTCAGAGTACGAATGGCGGTTACACGAAGACATTGTCTTCGTCTTCACACAATGGGGATTCCCAGAAATGGACCTGTTCGCAACTCTGGAGAACTCACAATGCCAAGATTACGCCTCCAGGTACCCCCAGAACCAATCCAAGGGGAACGGTCTATCGATACCATGGTCGGGGAAATTTGTTTACGCTTCCCCCCCCCCCCCGACTCCCTTTCTCAACAAGATAGTGCACAAGATGCACCAGGAACAAGTTACCATGAAACTGGTGGCCCCTATGTGGGCCAGACAACCTTGTCCCTATCCCCTCCAGTGAAACTTCCCTGCCCGTACAACATGCTGTCACAGGACAAGGGCAGGACACTACATCCATGCCCTCAGACCATGAACTTAGCAGCCTGGCTCCTGAGATCATAGAATTTGGACATTTACAACTCCTGCAGAGATGCATGGACATGGAGGCTAGAAAGCCTAACACTCGTCACTGTTATTCTAGCAAATGGAAAAGATTTGTCATCTGGTGTAGGGGAAGGAGCATCAACCCAGTTGACTACTCTCCCACACAAATTGTTCTGGACCTGACTCACCTACTAGACTTAGGCTTGGTGTTTAACTCTATTAAAGTCCATTTAGCTGCACTTTGCACATACCCCACTTCTCAACACAGTGTCATGGTGGAAAGTCCCAGTTATTAAAGCCTTTATGGAAGGAGTGAAGAGGATACACCCTCCCATAGCTAACCCCGCTCCCGTATGGGACCTAAATGTGGTACTAACCAGGCTCATGGGGTCTCCCTTTGAACCCATGCACAAAGCAACACTTAAAGAACTCACTCTTAAGACTGCTTTTCTAATAGCTATCACCTCCATTAGGAGAGTAAGTGAACTACAAGCGCTCTCTGTACTAGACCCCTTTGTTACAGTTCACAAAGATAAGGTGGTTCTACGCACACATCCTAGGTTTGCACCACAATTTATCTCTAAATTCCATGTCAACCAGTCAATAGAACTACCAACATTCTTTCAAAATCCTTCAAACTTGGGTGAGAAGAGCCTGCATACACTGGATGTTCGCAGAGCAGTGATGTTTTATATGGAAAGAACTAGACCATTGAGAAAGACTAATCAGTTCTTTGTCTCAGTGGCAGCAGGAAGAGAAGAAGATGCAGTTTCGAAGTCCACTATTTCTAGATGGATTGTACAATGCATCACTCTCTGTTACATTCTTGCTAAGAGAGAACTACCCTTCAAGCCAAGAGCACACTCCACTCGTGGCACTGGGGCTTTCATTCCAAATGTCCCTCTTGAGTCTATTTGCAAAGCGGCAACCTGGAGTTCTGTTCACACCTTTACAAAACACTACTGTCTAGATGCCCACTCTAGATTTGATTCCCAGGTGGGACAAACAGTATTAAGACATCTTTTCTCTACTGTTCCTTCTCACAACCCACCTCCAACTCCGGGTACTGCTCGCTAGTCTATGCACAGCATGTGATTCTAAGCAGATTAACAAACATCAGAAGACAATGCATTACGTACCGTAAAAGCATTTCTGATGGTTGTATTTGCTTAGATTCACATGCGCCCACCCTTCCTCCCCGCTCGGATGGAAGGAACATAGACTTTCTTCTATATCTCTCTTTTCTGTACTCACTCACGTCTAATAGGCTCCCTCGGGGCATAAAAAATACAAACAGAGGGACCTTGACGCGTGAGGGATTGTGGGTACACTGCACGTCACTATAGGGCTAGTGTTACAGACATGCCTTGTCGATGTCCCCTTTTTGACTACGGAAAACAAAATGCAATACTCCGTAGTGACCACTGGATGTCGGACTATGCACAGCATGTGAATCTAAGCAGATACAACCATCAGAAATGCTTTTACGGTAAGTAATGTATTGTCATACACACACACACACACACACACCTCTTCCATAAGCACACAACCCCAAGCTTTTGCATACATTTGTGTAAAGTGCCTTATTGTGGTTGCTCAGTAAACTGTTTATGTATGTAACTTTGTTGTTCCTTTTACTTATATTTAAGTTAACTGTACTACATAACCATGCCCCATCTCTCCTTAGTTCAGCCTGACTGCTCAACTTCAAAACCTTGAGCAAGTGATTAAGTTAAACTCTTTTTGAGGCAACCTTGTTGCCTGGGGATGGCCTCTTGAAGTGCTATCCCAGGTAGTGACTTAGAATAATCTTCCTAACATAAGACCTGGAATAGCTTTACAAAATTCGAAATACATACTCATTTGCAAATCAATGAATTTGTGAATAATGATTACACTGCAAACATTTTATTATAGCTAGAGATAATGTACTATTAACATACTATTGTATTGTTGCAAACATGGATTTATTTACTACCTTCCATAACTAACTTGTTTCGTTGATGCAATCAAACCAGGATTGACTATTAACAATGTGTTTTTAGTCTTGTTAGGAAGAAGGCTGCTGGTCTTGAGTCTGCGGCTACAATACGAACCAAGGTTTTTGTATGGGGACTGAATGATAAAGATCAATTGGGAGGATTGAAAGGTTCAAAGGTATTGTTAACCGCATTTTTTGTTTGGTTTTCTTTCTTGTTCCAACTTTGTCTGGAAATTGTAGACTGTTATTTTGTCGAGAAGCACGTTATGTTATCCAGAAATAAAATGTCTGATTATAGCATTAAATATTGAAATCTCATTTCAAATACATTGTGCATTTAATTAATGCTGATCAGTTCTCCTTACCTATTAATATAGTGTACACATATGGTAGACATGGGGCTGTTACTAGAAGTAATTCAGTAGAGAACATCATTGGCTGAAGATAAACAATAGAATCCGGCTTAACAGTCTCCCTTACCTTTAAGTGCCTCAACAAAGCAGCACCGCTCAACCTAACCGAGAGAATAGCCAGAAAAACCTCCACCTGTCCATCTAGATCTGCCAACTCTTTTTGCCTTAATATACCCAGATTCAAACAAAAAAAAATCTGGCGGCAGTAGCTTCCCAGTTAAAGCTGCACAGATCTGGAATGCACTGCCTCTTTCACTTAGAGTGGACCAATCCTCCTTCAGCTTTAGACTCAATACCTTGGACTGGCTGCGCTCCAATGACTTCTGATTGATATACCCATTATCACTGTATATATCATGTAACCTACTATGTCTCATCTCTTTTATAATCTTGATCTGTTTTGTATAATTTTGTAATCTTGCCTGTATATACCTATTGCCAATATGATGTACCTTGTAACCTAAGCTTAAAATATTGTTGTGTTTGTTGTGCCCATCTACCTCTGGGTTCGGTGCGCATTACAAATAAAATAAACAAACTAAATATTTCCATAATGAAATCCGGTTCATGCGGCCCTTGAGCAAAGGTGTTAAGGCTGGTGGGATAGTTTTTTCACATTATGTGGAAGTACTATCGCCCCCGCCTTAACACCTTTACTCAGGGATCACATGAACTTGATTTCGTTTTGGATGTCTTTAGTGAAGTACTGCTAGTAACAACCCCTTTTATACATGTGTATACTGCATTAGTTTCCACCACAGTATTTTTCTTTTTGGTGGTAACACTTGCTATACCTACAATCAGATTCCATTCCATTTCCAGATGCAAAAATATTAAATGGCCTTTAGAATTATTTAGAGCCAATTTCTTCATTATAATTTCAGACTTTGGAAATCATTGAATCTTTTCTTAAGCTTTTATAGCAGCTTTGGCACGAATGGTCATTTTGTAATCGCATATCCATATATGACAAAACATGCAGGGACATTATTGTTGGGTAGCATGAACTTTGAGTGTATTCACTGGAAAGAGAAAATATAGAATAATATACTTGAGTCCAACTAAAATAGTGTCTCTGTCAAGCACAAAATACTTTCTAGTTTGTAAATTAATTAGGTAGAAATCTCTGTCACAAAGAGGGACATGGGTTGCACAGCTCTGTGTTGCACAATTAAGGAACACCCGTGGTGGTTTCCTGACAAAGTACCACCTGTACAATCAGTCCAGATCAGGAGTTTTTTTTGGGAGGAATACTGTAGGGTATTTTTAGTGTCTCCTGAATTTTTGTTCTTTACTTTTAATCACTGACCTATTTTGGTGGTCAGAAGTCCCCCTGCCATTCCAACTCTTTATCACTCGCGGCATATGGTCCTGGGTCACCCAAAAGGATCCCAGTCCCACGGGTGGGTCTTAAGCACCCATTTGTACCCTCAGGTGATTACATCACGCTACCTTTGCTTTTAATGGGTAGGCTGGTCGCAGTTATTTTGTTTTGGCTAGAGGTGCAAGCCAATTTGAGGCCATTGCTAGCCCGCTGCACCTATTTGGTAGCCTTTGGGGTATCAATATATTTGTTTAAATCCTACTCTTGGCTATTATTTTGTTGGGGTGTCCTTTGTTCAGGAGAACAGTGATGCGGGCCTAAAGGTTGTATACGAATTGTTCAAATGTCAATTGTTCGAATAACAATTGACCTTCTGCACAATTGACCAAATGTAAACGGTCAATTAGGATATATATGCGGGGGGAAACACCCCGCAGCCCCCCACCCAATTCAACCCCCACCCCAACCCCCCTCCCAATCCCCTTATATTATTATTACACCAACCCAACCCATAATATATATTAAAATGACCATACGGTCAATTGTGTAGAAGGTCAATTAGGACCCCTATTATTCGAACAATTGTGTCATTCGAACAACTGTAAATGAACAATTTGGGTAATACCGGCCTCAAATGTCTGTTGTGCACAGATGGGCTGTTTGTGAGCCCAGTTTTGCATCCTTCATATTGGTTTTTCCTGGATAAAACTACTGTCAGTCGGCTGGCCATATCACATCCTTTGGTGGTCATCTGGGTGCAATGGCAGATTTAGAGGTAAACTATATGAGCTATTTTCCTAACCCTTGGTCCCTAGCCCTCTAATGTGATTGGTTGAATTAGGCCTTCCTCTGATAGTGGTGGCATGTAAGGTGAAACCCTGTACCCAAACTTAGATTACTACTGTAATTATTGGAAGAAGCAGGTTTACGTCTGAAGTTTGCTACTTTCTAGAGGAGCTCTTTACTTACTTCATGAATAGTGTAACTGTGCTTGATCTTTAGAACTTAGTGTGGTTTTCTATGAATAGGTGGAAAGCACAGATCCCAGATGGTTTATGTCGGGGGTCTGCAAGCTTTGGCTCGATATTTTGAGCTGCAATTCCGGTGATCATTCGCCATAGACTATTCTGCGTAAGGCTGGTTGTGCAGACATCTGGAGAGCCAAATGTTAGACACCTGGTTTACGTTGATGTTTAACTTTAACAAAGGTGACTAGTTACAAAATTGAGGTTCCTGCTTTGATAACTGTTTGAAAGATTAACTCTGGGCCTAATGCAAGGCTGGAGAAAAAATGTTCCTAACATCAACCTTTTGCATTCCGGTTCCTGCAGAGCTACACTATTCAATGGTACTCGTTTTACCCTTTTCAGAACAATTGAAGTGGAGTTAGATCTAGTTAAATTACACCATTTTAAATGCAGGTTGCAAATGGATTTCATGCTGAAATCTTACTGGATTACATAGAAACTCAGATTACACTTCGATCTCAGAGTATGATGTGAAACATATCTGGTTATTTATTCTCATGTTGCCACTCAATATCTGATGACATTTATTTTTAAATCGTTTGTTAGGCACACCTAAGAACACTTAGGTGAATACTTTATACTGCTTTCCATTAACACAGAACCGTTGTAGTCCTTGATGCAACTAAAACATAGCTTTAATACATTACTTTTTCTTTTACAGATAAAAATTCCTTCCTTCTCCGAGACCCTGTCTGCCTTGAATGTAGTGCAGGTTGCTGGGGGATCCAAAAGCCTTTTCGCAGGTAAACTTTCGCTCATTCAGATTGTCTATAATTGACAGATAAACATGTTTCCTGTTACGAATCCAGGATTCAATAACTGTGTTGTATTCTAATTTGTACTCTGGAAATTTGTTTGCAGTGACTGTAGAGGGCAAAGTATATGCCTGTGGTGAAGCCACCAACGGAAGACTAGGTCTGGGCATTTCCAGCGGTACTGTACCTATACCCCGGCAGATAACCGCACTAAGCAACTATGTAGTCAAGAAGGTTGCTGTTCACTCAGGTATAGTGTTTAAGTGTTACTGTTTCCTACTAAAAGAATCCACATTTCTATGATCATATTTTCTCATCTTTCCTCAAAGCCTGCTGAGGTGCTGTGGAACGCTAATGGGTTATTCACTAGATATTTGGCTATTATGCAGAGAACGTGTCCATCTAATCTATAATATGACAGAGTCAGGGGGTAAGAATGTCATGTTGCAAGCTACTACCCAGCCATAAAAGTCACTCGCTACTTCAACTCTACATATACACGCTGCACACCATTTTTTACTCGCTAACAGTCCATTATGACTAGCCAAAGGATAGTGGAGAGTGGACATTTTGAGTCCTGACTCTGTCATTTGTGGAAACGAAAACTGGTGAATGTGTGTGAATAAACCCTGTGATCTGGTTAAACTAAATTAGGACTTGTATAGGTTGTGGTGCAAGTACTTAAGCCGTATTACTAGCAAATGCGGCTTGGAAGCTAAGGCTGCCAACACTCCTTGTCATGGAAAAGCATGATGTTCAATACAGACATGTAAGATAACATCTTGCATGATCAAGGACTCAACTGGACATGTGTTGACCTATTTATTACCTTTTAATTAATGTTGTACTCGCTGTGCATCAGTAGAGTCTGTGAAGGGTGCTCTAATTAAAAACGGTTCATTTGGTGTTTGTGATGTGCATTATTGCTATATTAGCAGCTTGAGTATGGGTACCGCTTTTCACTACAGCATTAGTAATGTTTATGCCCAATATCTCCAGCTATTTGTTGTTTGTTTGGGAGTGATGCATGATAGGAACCCTTACGTACCCTATGTACGCGAATAAATTAGAATTAAAATGCATACAAACTTTCAAATGTTTTTGGAGTGCTCTTTTTTGGTTTAAGGATTTTGACTGGTAACATAAAGCAAACAGAGCAGCACCCACCGTTAGTATACGAATTGTAAAACAATGTTGTGATCAGTAAAGCGCAGTAGGCTGAGGTAGAGTGCAGACTAGCCAGAGGTAGAGTGCGGACAAACCTACTGTTTCGGTCATCAAGGATGGCAAAAAAATGTATGTGGTATTTTTAAACACTGCAATCCTCGAGCGTTGGAGAACCATTTCGAGTTTGTAGATTGTGCTCCTGAGGCACAATGACAATCATTATTCTCAATTGCTTATTTTTGTAATCGCATATGTTGCCTTTATAGGTGGTCGGCATGCAATGGCTTTAACTGTTGATGGGAAGGTCTTTTCGTGGGGAGAAGGAGATGATGGAAAGCTTGGACACTTCAGCAGAATGTAAGGGTGATTTCTGTGTATGTACTTTGCAATCTGTATCAGAAACGATTGCATTTGAAGTGTTTATCATGCACGATCTTAATAATTCTTAATCGTGCTTCTGTCTAGGACACGCGCCTTTGTGTAATGTTGTTTCAGCGAGGAAAATGTGTGTGTTCATTAGATAATGTATTCATGAACATTTAACCACTGTATTTAGGTGATCGTTATTTTCATTATATTAATGATCGTTTTTCGTATCCTTTGTTCCTATGTTTAAATAGGAAGTTAGTTCAGGCCATATCAGGAATTCTGTATGGAGTGCAGAGTTCTGCGATGCCTGCTTTAACTGATTGAACTAAAGGGTTTACTACTTTGTCCCCAAGCATTAGTTTAACTTTGTCCAATGTCACCAATTCTGCAAGTCGTCTTCACTTCTCCAGCATGGGGTCTGGTATGTATTCACATGCTCATGAATATTCCCGTCATCAGGCTGTGAATACTCTGTAATAAAAGCAGTTTCACTTTAGCCTGAAAACTGCATTTCTCCTCTATAACCACTAACTGTCCTTTGGGTCATACTGCCCCATCCAATGACAGTCGTCTCCCTAAACTCAACCCCTGGTGGCCATCCTCAGATTTGTACTGAATGAGTACTCTCATCTTGCTCTAAGATTTTTTTTTAGATACTGTTAAGCAAGATGTGGAGCAGTACTCTTTGGTTGCACTACAACAATCATGACCTCCTGGCAATAGTAACCCCACCTTTGGTATATGTCCATACCACACATGTTTGTAGTGTGGCTGAGCAGCCAGGCTTATCTCAAGAGAGGTCAATGTGAGCAGTAGGGTGGTTACACAGGGATTCACAGTGACAAGTATCCAAATAAACACTTTCACTCAAGGTTTCTTGATTAAACAATTATTAATTTAACAGTCAGATTGAATACGCGGTCTTCAGAAGAGGCAATATAACAACACACAAATACACTCCAAAATACACACTTAGTTTTCCTAAATCAGCAAGTACCCATTTGGGATGGCACACACACTTCCTACACCCTGAGGTAACTTAAATACCCCAGACACTGTGGACATTAATGTATCACTGGTACATTAAGAGCAATACTGAGATGAGTGTCAAAGAAAAGGGATATTAGAATAAAATGATAATGATGTGTTATTTATATAGCGCCTTAATCCAAAGCGCTTTACAGAGCACATATTTACATACAATATCACCCAACCGAAATTGATACTCATTTATCGACCTCGGAAGGATGAAAGGCTGAGTTGGCCTTGCCGGGATTCGGACCTGCAGATCACGCTTGTATCGCAGCAGCGAGCGCTCAACCCGCTGAGCTATCTTACCGGTAAGCAATCATACAAAAATTCTGAAGCAAGTAAGTACTTTTGAAACACCCAATGCAAAAAAGTTAACCCCTTCAAAACAAAGTCAGAGGGAAGAAAAGTCATTCAGGGAGCCAGGCCAGGCCAATGTCAATTGGGCAAAAGTCTAGGTGAGCTGAAGCACTTCTTGCAGGTAAGTAAAAGTCTTGCACAATGTTTTAGAAGTCTTTGTAGAAAAAGTAGTATCAATGTAGGTCCAAAAGCTGTTTCGGTTTGAGATAAAGAAACTGTAAGCAACTCTGCAGAAGCAACCAAGACAAGTCTCAACTGAGAACAAGTAGCTATACAACAAGAGGTAAGTTCTCTCAGACTGTACAGTACCTTTGGTTAGAAAAAAATGTTCCAGCTGGCTTCTATTCCTGTGCAGCTCTGCAGATCCTATACAACAAGAGGTAAATTCTCTCAGACTGTACAGTACCTTTGGTTAGAAAAAAATGTTCCAGCTGGCTTCTGTTCCTGTGCAGCTCTGCAGATCCTGTTGTTCCTGGGCCTCAGTCGTGGGGAATAAAGGGAGGACTTCTGGGGACTCCTGCACTGCAATGGGACAATCCGCAACAGCAAAGGGCAAACTTCAGTTCAGCGGCACTTCATGGTTTCAGCTTCTTAGCACTCAGCAAATAGCACCACCGTGGTTCTCGGCTACTACTTTGGAATTTCCTCACATCTGAGGTCCAGCACTCTGTTGAGGTGGCTCAGTCTTGGCCCGTCCTGCTTCCTGGGAGTCTGGAGGATCTTCCACCAGCTCGGGTCTGACTTAAAAGTGATGCACTCCAATCTGGTGTTCCTCTCCCTGGCACTTCGGTTCCTGCAGCAGCAAGGAAGTACAGCCTGCTCCAAGAGGATGTCCAGACAAGTTCATTTTGGAGTTGATTGGTCCCACCAACTCAAGGGAAGAAGTCGTCCTTGCAGAGCTTCTCTACTCGAGGCGAATTCGGAGCTTCAGCACAGCAGCAGGGCTTCACCGGGCAAACCAACGGTCCAGGAGTTGCAGCAGGCGTCTCTTCCAAGTTGTTCTTCGGAGTCCTTCTTCCAGTGGTCGACACTGTCTTCCAAGCCAAAAAGCCTTGCCTTTTATGCAGGTTTCTCCCATTAATTCCAGCCTAGCTGTCAATCACACAGCAAGGTGGCTGTCCTTGCCGGACAGCCAGCCGGCCAATCACCTTTGGGTGCATTCCTGTAAACAAGGGGATTAAGCACAGGGAGTTTCGGGCACATCCCTCACTTCCTGCCCCTGCCAAACACTCTGGAGCGAGAGGCGGGCTTCACTTGTGAATCCTGCCAAAGACAAAATGAACCAAACCTGGTTTGGCGCGCAGAGTAAATCTCAAGAAGGACCTTTCCAGCAAGAAATGGCAAAAAAAGAAGACTGGGGCCATTTTGACAAAAATGGCACCCAAGGGTGCTCTACTGCAGCTGTGAATACAGCCCACGGTAAAAACACACCACAGTAGTTAAAATTAAACAACTGCCACCAGCCATCCAGCCATTAATTGTAGAAAGGGTAACATAAAAATGTTGCATGAGAAACTAGACAAAGGGGATACTAAATAACCCCACCAGCACCCTATTGTAAGATAGTGTGTGCTGGGTCAGGAACGTTACAAATGTAAGTAAAGTCCATTTCACTTCACTGCTCTTGGAAACCGTAGTTTATCCAAGAGAAGGTATTTAAACCTGGGGAAATCTAAAAGACTTCCCTGTGCCACTGCACTGAAGGTGCTGTGTGCCACAATGTAAAAAGATGATGCCTATGGAGTTTGTCACTCCACAACCAAAAGAAACTTTGTTAAAATCACAGAAAAATACATGAGAGAGTGGGGAAAAGGGTCTTGCTGTCTCCAGGTTAAAAATTAAAGTCCTCAAAATCCAGCAAAGGTGCTGGGGGTCCCTAAGGTACCGTCGATCGACTACCGGTAGCGGGTAATCCATTTTCAGGGAAGATTTGCTCCATCGCCAGTTCTTTTCTTCAAGTTTTGGAAGGCCCAGGCTTGGGCCTACTTTGCATATTCAACAATGTCCAAAGAGGAGCCTCTTCAAGATATGCGGGAATTGTGGACTACGGAATCTCTACGTCGAGGATCGGCACCTCAAGTGCCTATATTACCTGCATCTGGACCGCGATAAGGAAGGATGCTGGATTTGCCATGGTTTTCCAACGAAGATGAAGGACCTTTCCTGCAGGTTAGCAGCGTGGCGCAAGTTGGGGAATACCTCTGACTCTGCCTCCGGGCACAGGCCTGCCTCATCCAGGACGAGCCGGTCCCAGGAGTGTGCTCCCTCTGAGAAGAGCTAGAGGTCCTTTGAGGATGCCCCTTCCCTGGGGGTCCAAAAGAAGGCTAAGAACCACTCTACAGATTCCTCTAGGGTCGCTGTGGCTGCGGGACCCAGTTTGGGTAGGGCATGTTCCCAGTCTCTGTTCACTGTGATCCTGGCAGTTGGGAGTGTACCTTCCAGAACTTCGGCCCCGTTTATGACCCCGTCGACGTCACCAGCATCCACTTCGTCGACGACCATCACTACTTTGTCGAAAGGGGGCCTGGCAACGACCGTAGTCTCTATGATCAAGGCAGCGGCAACTCCACGGTTGGCCTGGCCTCCACGGTCTACGGTGGCTGCAGCGGCTCTGCTGACTAATGCGGCCAATGTGCCCGTTAATGTGTTAGTACCCATCGTCACCTCATTCCTGAAAGATTTGTGTAGGACTAGGGAGCTGCTACCCCCTACAGAGTTCCTGCCCAGGCTGGTGACGATGTCCCAGACAATGCTGAGGGCTTCTCTGATGGGATGAGCGCACATCTAAATGAGCTCTGATGACCATTTGCCTCAGGACGACTACTTGGACCACAAAGGGGGCCGTGGGGCTGTGTCCTGGGGGACGGATCTCCAGGGAGAGTGTCTGAGCCGTAGTCTAGCCCTTGGAGGCGCTTCAGCCCGGAGCCGGAGCCAGTTGCTCCATTCACGCCTCCATCAGTGCCCAGAGACATGTCATTGGGCATCCTTTCGACCCTCCACACTTTGGTATCAGAGATACAGCAAAGACTGCCTGTTACTCTTGTGCCTGGCCCTGGCCATAGTCCTCCAAGAGGGAAGTGAAGCAGGTCCTCCAAAGACCTCAATACCTCAACTCAATCCTGCCTCAACTCCAGGGGAAGATGGTGAGGAACTTCACGGACAACAACACCACCACCATGTTCTACACCTGGAAACAGGGCGGGACGCAATCTCTGGTGCTCTCCAGGAAGCCCAGTCCCTGAGGCATGGGGCCATTCTTCAAGACATCTTCCTCGTCCCATTCCACCTGGCAGGCACCATGAAAACCATTGCTGACTCACTCAGCTGGGAGCTGCGGTCCTGCCACGAGTGGGAGCTTTGTCAGGATCAAGTCCTCTTTTCTATTCAGCAAGTGGGGTCAACCCCGAATCAACCTCTTCATGATTGCTAGCAACTCCAAGTGCCAGTGGTTCGCCACCAGGTTCACTTAGCCAAAGGGTCTGGAGGATGCCTTCTCATTCCCCTGGGAGGGTCTCTTCGTGTATGCCTTCCCTCCGATCCTGCTCCTGCTTGCGTGTGATCAAGCACACTCAGACAGTGTCACTGTAGGATAATACTCATCGCTCCATCGTGGCCACGACAGATCTCGTACCCGGACCTGCTCCGTTCATCCGGCTGCCTCCACTTCCCGATCTTCTCTCCAGAGAAATCGGGACAATACAGCACCATGACCCAGTGTCGTTGAGCCTCACAGCCTGGCTCCTGCAGCTCTAGAGTTTGGAAATTATTCCCTGCCGCTTGATGCAAGAAGATTCTGACCAAGGCCAGGACTTCCTCTATGTTGTCGTGCTACAGCCACACGCTTTTCAGTGTGGTGCAGGACTCAGCAGATTAGTCTTCTGTGAGTTTGCAGCCCCCCTGCTCCTTCTATATCTGCTTTCCCTGGCAAAGACTGGCCTGGCTCAACCCTCTATCAAGGTGCAACTGGCTGCCATTTCCTATTACACCAGGACGCATGGTAAGCCCTCCCTATTGTCGCACAGGCTCATCAAGGAGTTCCGCAAAGGCCTCTTCGGGACTTTTCCACCAGTGAAGTCCTGCTCCAGCTTGCTAGCTCAACGTGGTTTTGACTAAGGTCATGGAGGCCCCTTTGGAACAGATGCATCAAACCCCTTTGAAGTTTCCCTTGTGGAATACTGCTGGTTCAGGGCTCTTGCAAGTAGCTGTACTTTTCCTTCCACGCTTCAATGGTGGTGCTGTGGAGTGGACCCATCTAACCTTTATGCCAAAGGTTCCTTCAGGATTCCACCTCAACAAGCCTTTGGTTCTATCAGTCTCCTTCCCGAACCCTTTCACACCAGCAGAAAGGACGTTGCATTCGCTGGACGTTGCATTCGCTGGACGTTGCATTCGCTGGACGTTGCTTGTGCCTTTGAGTTCTAAGTGGCATGCACAAGGATTTTGGGAAGACGGCTTGACTCTTTTTTTTTTTTAAATTTTATTTTGGACCTATGAATCAAGGGAAGGTCCTGTCTAAGGCTTCCATATCCAGGTGGCTCTCCAGCTGTATCATGCACGGTCACCGTCTGGCCAACAGACCTCTTCCAGGCTGGCCGAGATCCCACTACACCAGAGCCATCGCTGCAACAATGACCTTTCTCTCTGGTGTTCCCCTGCTCGACATCTTCAGTGCTGCTATGTGGAGGTCCACCCACACCTTCACAAGATACTACTGCATCAATACGGATTCCAGGGAGGAGTCCCGGGTCAGACAAGAGCTGCTAAGCAACCTGTTTAATTGAGGGGAGTCTTTTCCAGGGTATTGCTTCTGTTGAGCCTTGCCACCTCCCGTGGGTGTGCATATGTACTGCTGTGTAATCGTATTCCTGAGCATGTGAATCCATGCCAGACCTCATGCCAGAGAAGGAACAAGCTACGCACATGTTACTCCTGTTCAATGTATTGCCTTTCTCCCACAGATTTCTCATCTGCTAGATTTCCTCTTCCAGCTTCAGCTGCTCTGAAACTCGATAGTGGACCTCGACTGGGCTGTCGATCCGCCTTGACTCGATTCTCGGACATCGGCTCCGGATGTGACGTTGGTCGTTGTCCATATACAGAATCTCTACGCCTCCATACCTCAGTTCCTTTTTTCCATGCACTCAGCACATTCACTCAACATTTGTTGAATTGTTGTATTCACACTAGCAACCATGTCCGCATCCGGGATCTCGGGTTTCAAGCGGTGCACAGACTGCAGCTCGAAGATGTCAGTAACTTACTCGTATGAGATATGCGTGTGGTGCCTCGGCTCCAGTCACGACACCGTGAGTTGCACGTCTTGCAGCAAGATGAACCCGTAGCCGTTGCGGGACCGGGTAGCAAAGCTCGCACTTGGAGGCTGAAATGGAAGGGCCTATCCCAGAGAATGGAGAAAGACATCGGCAGAAGACCAAGAAACAGTTGCTTTCCCGGAGCTACTTGTCTTCTTCTCACAAGAAGAATCGACCCCACTGGCACGAGTCTGACTCTTCTTCCAAACGCAGTAAGTCTTTGGCGTCGGCGTCCAGAGCCAAATGGGAGGACTTTAAGTCCCAACTGTTAGAAATGTTTAAGAAGGTTGCTGTGGCTGCAGGCGAGCCCCTGATACAGCATGCCCCGTTAGCTCCATCGGTGCCTGGCGACTCTGGCCCCAGAGCATCAGTGCCAAGCAGAACGGTGCAGCGCTTCGATGCCGGCTCCACCCCATGCGCTACAGGTACCGATTATCAACACCCCCTCGGCGCCCAAGACTTTGTTGGAGCCAAACCGTCGAAATGTCTTTCGTGCCAAATTAGAAACCTGATTTTTGTTCGGCTACATGGTGGACATCTTTGCCACTGATCACAATCAGTGCAATATCGACCTTATATACTCTGGAGCTGGTGGTACCGACTATTTTGTCGAGCAAGCAAACCTCAGGGCTTTGGCTGAGGGACTGCACGACGCCAGTGGGCTGGGCATGTCCCCGGACGTCGAAATGCAACAGGCACATCCTTATGCCCATACCAATACTAAGTTCAGGGCTTTAGTTGATAGGGTTGTGGATACCCTGGGATGGAATACTACTCCCAGCCAGTGCAAGGTTAGGACCTGAAGGACATCCTCAGTGAGGATCTGGCCACAGAAAGGGCTATGCCTTTCAACGTATCTGTCACATATGCCATTTCCACCTTGTAGAAATGCCTTTCACCATACCTCCGGTCAACTCCGTCCTTATTAAGAAATATAGGCCGGCAAGAGGAGATCCCTTATTCCTCTCCTCTCACCCGCCACCAGAGGGATTGACTGTACAGGGGGCCACAGTGTCCACCAGACCAGCCACTTCCACATCCAACTTGCCAACTGACAAAGATGGCAAGAAAGTAGATGCCTTAGCGAAGAAAACATTTTTCTCTGTTAACATGGTCTTGAAAGAGGTCAATGTTTACTGTGGTTTTGCTACATACTCACTGACAGGCAGGAGGTGGCCAGACAGTCCCTGCAGACTAGCCTGGACGAGGCAGACTGTGTTGGACGTTCAATGGGTTCGGCTACGGTTATTGGGAGGCAGACTTTCCTGAACTCCTCTGGGTTCTCACCTAATGTCCAGAATAAGCTTCTCACATTGCTTTTGGCAGTGAGAATCTCTTCGGCCCAAAGGTTGACTCTTTGGAGAAGTTCAGAGTCCAAGCTTGTTGCAAAGTCACTCGGCCTAGCAACAGCCGGGAAAGCCTGCCTTTAGTTTCTCATCAAGTAGTAGAGGCTATTGGCGCTACGTCCCTGTTAGGGAGATTTATAATTATTGTGCTTCACCCCCTCTCCTAGTGAGACCCCCAGCACTTTTTGCTGGACTTTTGGACCTTTTTCGTTCAATCTTGAATGAGTGGAGCCTTTTTCCACTCATTCATTCTTGTGGGCTCTGTCTTTTGGAACTCTATTCTTTGTATTCTCCCTGTACTGTGGAGTCTGTCTACTCCATAGCTCTTAAAGGCATCTATGTTTTACTACTGCAGCGCACAGCTCCTCATGGGAAGTGTTGCTGGGGACCCTTAGGGTCCTACTTTAAGTTTATTGTTCTATATCCTTAAACTCAATAGTCTGAGAGATTGGCACATAGCACCTTCAGTGGAGTGCCAAAGTGGTACTTAGTATCCGCCTTCTCTCTGCTCTCGTGAATTTTTAGTCACATAGACAATCACCTAGTTATGGCTGGTGGCAGTGGAGGTGTTTTACCAACTATTGTGTATTTTTTATACCGCAGGCTATGTCCATAGCTTCGGTAGTGCACAGTTGGGGCACCCAAGTAGCAACCTGGGGCCTCCCTTCTTTTTTTGGCATTACTAGTGTGGTTTTTCTTTGTTAGCCATTCTACCTGATGTGGAAGGATTGTCCTGCTTCTACACCTCCTAGCAATCGCCCTCCCCTGCTTTAGGCCCCAGATCCTTCACCATGGCTTAGCCTTGTTTTAGCCTGAGGCCTCTTGCTCCACCCGGCTCTCCTGTCAAGCCCACACCCCGCCTTGGCTAGGCAGGCCACAACCTAATGCTGCCCTCGGGGACCCATGAGACACCAACTCCAAGTACCTTTCCATAGCTGTGCACAAATAGCACCTTATATGGAGTATTCAGTTGTTTACGCCAAGGTTTCTTACTGATTTTGCTACACAATGTACCCTGCATGTAACCGCAAGGCTTCTTCACAAATGTCCGCTTCCTAGTATTACCAAATGTCTACAAATGCCATGGAAACTTGCCATGCTATATAAGATGAGCTCTGACCCAACACCGGCAGAGCACTCTGTCTGACCACTGATAACACCGGTCACTTGACATTCTGTATCACCGTATTTTGCTGTTGGTCTTTCTCTTTCTTGCTGTTGTGTCATGACTCTTCATTGCTGCAGGGTTTCCCCCTGCCTTGGGGACTTCCTTATCATACCATTCTGGGAGAGGTTAGGTCTGTGTGTGTCTTTTGCCTTTGGCAGGAACCCGTGGGTATCCCCGCCTAGGCTCCAGAGTGTCCGGGCAGGCAGGAAGTGGGGGAGGAGTCTTCCATTCCCCTGTCCTTTGTCTGCCAGAGTGCCTGAATAGTTCCAGCTCACACAGTGGGTCTGGCTGTCCTGGTTGGACAGCCAAATGCCCCATTCTGTAAAATGCTGAGAGAGATTGCAGAGGAGTGTTTGCTGCAATTGTATAAAAGGTGAGGCTTCTGGAGTGTAAAGCAAGTTGACCACAGGAAACAGTAGTAACCGAAGAAGACTATGACCAAAGACGCCTGTAGACCCTTTACAAGACCGTGAAGCGACCACTGCTGTCCTGACCCCGTGTTCTATGCGACAGTGGAGCTCTGAAGATGACTCAGCCTTCCCTTTGGCTGGTGGGAACAACTAGTCTCATGACTAACTTTGAAACAAGCCATCTCCCAAGGTCCTAGGAGCTTCCAGAGCTGCAGAACCCCAATACCATGAGTCCTGCTGCCCATTTTGAGTGCATTGTCATGGAAAGTCCAGATTCGTCCAAATCTTTGCTGAACCCGAAAGTACACTCCAGAGATCCAATCCAACTCGCCCAGACCCCCTCACCAGAGTGTGGGACTGTTGGAACCGAAGAAGATTGAACGGGCAATCCGTGTCCTTTGTTGGTGCTGCTGAAAAGGCACCAAAACCTCAGAGTGCACCAAGAAGTTGCTGAAATTCGTGCTACACGTCCTTCCTCGAGATTGCTGCTGGGACACCGTCCATTGTCCTGCCTTTCGTCACCAGACCAAGGAATCCAGAGGTCAGGTCCAGAGCTGCCACATCGCGGAGGAGCCAACACAAACATTTTCTTCAAACCAAAGGTACTGTGGTGGAAAAGGTATTGCTTACCTGATTCTAAGCAGTCGCTCCAGAGTGCATGTAGATGTGTCCAGGGCAACCCCCTCTTACCTCTGACCCCAGCTGCTGCTTGTGTCCCCTTCTCAAGTCGGTTTTTCGGCCCCCTTTGTTAGTTGCTAACTTGCTGCTTCAATAACTTTGGACACTGGAAGAAATCCGCAGGAACTCTTCGTTATTTGCGGTTTGTCAAGACTTCAAGCCGCCTTTGAACTGCTTTTTGCTAGGGTTGCGTTTTTGGACTAAATAGACTTGCCAGGCAAAGAAACAGTCTCTAGAAGCTTGAACTAAGCTCATACTGCACTAACCACGTATTTTTCTCGCTTTAAGTGACTTCCCTATATGTGTTTGCAAAGTATAAATGCATTACCACATCACCTGTTGAAAACGGCATGAATGCGCAATTACTGAGAATACGATAACCTTGTCTTTACCCTTTCTAATTTTGCTACAAAAGTAACCATGAATAAACACAAAAGTGAAAGTGCCCTTTGAAGTGTATTATCTAGTATTCCTAAGTGGTCTACCGTAAATGTCTGAAGTATTAAAGTGATTCTGGCGTAAATATAATAGATATCTATCTCTATATAAATATAAGTGTAAGAGGCCAGTCTATGTTGCATTTATGGATTGTAGTGCTGCCGTCGATACTGTCGACAGGGCAAGATTGTGGAGGGACTGGTTAGCTGGGAGATTCCCTCCGGTTTACTCAAAATGTTTGTAATGCTGCACGATCATACCAGAGTTAAAGTGCGGCTGGAGAGTTATGTGGGAACCTCAAGCTGGATCAAAACGAACAAGGGAGTCAAACAAGGCTCTATTTTAGCCCTCATGTTGTTCAATTTATATTTTATTCCTACGTCCCGTCCCCTTTTCTCCATACTGTATGGGCGTCCCTCACTAGGCACGGGAGACTGAACGATTTTCACCACAAGAATCATCTTTCCCTTTAAATTTAGATGTGTATGGGGGTGCGCCTCTGGGAGAATGCGCTCCCCTGACTCCACCCACTTGTGCCACCTCCAGTCCTCTTTTCTCCATCGACGGGAACGGACCGCTTTCACCAGCTCTCCTGGGTTTAGGCCTCTGGCCCAGTAATTCCACGTGCTCTTCCCCAGAGAAGTATTCTTGTTGTCTTTTTTTTCTTTTTAATTATCAGGTACTGCTTTGTACTCTGGCGCCACACTCCTCCCAGGCGCATCTCAGTGCCCAACCTGCAAGGGTCCCTTCCCAACGTCCAACCCCCCATACCCTCTGCCGCCTTGGCCCAGACCACAGCGAGGATGGCTCTACTGCGTGCAACGCCTTGACTCCGCGCACACTCAAACGACTAGCTAGGTGGTGGGAACTCTTCGGAGGATCGGCTCCAGAGGACCTCAAAGCGTTTGTGAAGCAGAAGACCAGGCCCAAGGTAGGTGCCCTGTTCTCCGCACCCCACATGGGTGACTCCTTTCCAAAGAAGCACCCAACCGGGAGTGACCTAACAGGTCCTAAAACCAGCAACAACACCAAGGCTGCTCCAGCTACCGGCAACCAGGCCGAAGGGTCGCAAGATCCTACCGGTTAGGGGTCGCAAGGCTCTATTACCGGGTCCCAACCCGAGGGGCCATGCCCTAACACCAGTCCCATGTCTGAGTGGGCACTTGCACACAGCACTACCAGCACCACTGCAGAGGGCATTCTGCCTACCAGGCCCCATCCTGAGGTGCAGCGTAGGCCTCAACCACCACCGATCAGCGTACTGGTGGAAGCCGGTCCCAGCTCAGCAAGTTCCACGACTTAGGCACGTGGCACAGAGCAAAACAAAATGCCAGCCGGGCCAGACAAAATGGCGGCTCACCAGACGCCTTTTCCCTTCAGAGACCAGGCAGGCGAAAGAGCTTCCAGGTGGGATTGGTCAACCCCTGTCACTTGGTCCACATCCTATCCATCCACTTCTCAGGGCAGGTAGACTTTGCTCTATACAGCGAGACAGGGGACGCCCAGGACGCAGCCCGACCCCTGTGCCTGTACCAGCAGGCACCCCTCCTGCCCGAGAAGACCAGTTCTTCGAGAAGTTCCTTGCACTCATGAGATCATCACAGATGGGTACCATCCTCAGGGATGTGATCAGGGACATGCTCTCTCCTGTACAACCGCAAGCACCCACGGCCACACTGTCCCTGGCTCCAGATCAGCCCTGACTCCCATGCCGGTACCAGTCACGGCAGCCCGGCTCACATGCCTGTAGCAGGCACGGCAGCCTGGCTCTCCCACCTAAGCAGCCTCCGGCACTGATACTCAGCACGCCACAGCTGCCTGCGCCCAGCTCTCCTATTGCTCCCCTGAACCCCCAGGACACAACAGTGGACACAGACGTTGAGGTGGACCCGGAACTCCATCGTCAGCCAAAGCTTTTCACAAACGGCTGGTGGGCCTGGCTGAGTACCTAGGAATCCTCCGGCCACAGGTGCAACAACCATAGGCAGGGGTACTGGCTGAAGTTCTCATGCTACGCCCTACTGCTAGAACGTGAATCCCACTTCAGAAAGATGTAGTAGCGCTGGCCAAAAAAGGGTGACTCAAGCCACACTCTACCTAGCCTACCAATAGGTGTTTCGATGCTAAATACAAACGGAAGGGGTCCCACTCTTATTGTCGGCGCGCCCTCAACCAATTCCTCTGTGATAGCAGCAGCATCACTGTACTCCAAGCCAAAATATTCTTCGGTGACTTCTGCCTCGGCACTCCTGGGCAAAGAGGAAAAGATGTTGGAGGTGTTCGGCAAGAGAATGTATTCCAACGCCACTCTCCACCTGCGCCAGGCCAATGCAGATGCCATGTTGGCGGCGGTCAACCAGAAGCTATGGTGGGAGATTGCTGATTTCCTCCCTGAGCTCCCTACCCACAGCCAGGCCCGCTTGAAGGCTGGGCTGGCAGATGCTAAAATCGTGGCACAAGACATAATGGAGTCCACCGTGGTGCACATTGACACTTCAGGTCGGACCGTTTGCATTGCTACCAACATGAGAAGGATGGCTTGGCTAAGGGCGACAAAATTCAATCCAGATGTGCAGGAACACATACTAGACCTGCCTTTCGGGGTGGGTGGGGGGGAGCTGTTCCATTTGACAACGGACAAGGAACTTGATAAGGAAAAGAATAGCTCACAGATAGCAAAATCTTTATCAATCATCACAAAGGTCACTCCTAAGATCTACAGCCTAACACACCAGGATTTCAGGAGATGCAGTCCAAGCAACGGACAGATCCCCTAGCCAGCACAGGCGCAAACCGCACAAGGTGGCTAACAAAGGGTTTTTCCAGTCCCCCTCCTCAGCTCCAGCCCCAGATCGGAAGAAATTATAATGGGCCCATCCGGGTGCAGGCTTGCCCTTCAGACACACCGCTGGCGACAAGGTTCACGGACCCATGGATCCTCTCAGTAGTATCCATTGGCTTCCGGCGGCCCATTCCTCCTCCTCCTCCTCCTTCTCCTTCCTTCCCTCCGCTCCTGCAGATTGGTACCGCAACTCGGTTGGCAGAAATAAACTCACTGGTAGTGAACCAGGCAGTGGAGGAAGTCCCAGCCTCTCAGCGTGGCATGGGCTTCTATTGACAAATTTTCGCCGTACACAAAAAGAACCCGGCTGGCCTGAGAGTTGTTAGACCTTTCCACCTTGAACCTTTCCCTTCCCCTCCAAAAGTTCAAGATGGTTACCCCAGCCTTCATTGCGGAGACACTGTGTGCGGGAGACAGGATGTGCTCCCTGGATCTGAAGGTTGCCTACCTACACGTCCGGATTTGGGAACCCCATCCTTCTTGAGGTTCAGGATCATGGGTTTTCACTTTCAATACAGAGTCCTACCCTTTGGACTCAATGCGGCCCCCAGGGTCTTTACAAGGCTTATGAGCGCAGTGGCAGCCCTACTCGGGGTGCAAGGCCATCATATTTACCCATATCTAGACAACTGACTAGTCAGAGCGAGATCCCCGAGGGCGGCCAACATACGGCATCTGCTCTCATCGATACAGTATACGACCTGGGATTTTCTGTCAATCTCAAAAAGTCACAGTTTGTGCCCATGCAGAGCCTGACCTTCCTGGGACTTAACTGGGACACAAGTTCTGAGAGGACCTTCCCCCTCCGAGGACAAGATCACGGCCATCAAGAGGGCCACAGGGCATTTTTTCAGCAGATCGGTGACCTTGGTGTGGGGGTACCAACGCCTGTTGGGAGTTATGGCCGAATGTCTTCTTGCAGTGCCACATACGAGGCTCAAAATGAGGCGGCTGCAGCTACATTTTTCAGCCTCCTGCACCAAGAGAAGGGTTAGCAGGTGGAGCAGGTCAGCATACCACAACAGCTCCACCAGGATCTGATCTGGTGGGGTACTGTTAGGGATAATTCTCCTTCTTGGCTAATTTCTCTCACCTAGCGAGTCCCCGAGCAGCTTTGCTGGATTTCTGCGGTTTAATTTTTCCACCTGGTAAGAGTGTGAACCTTTTTCCACTCTTACATGTGTTTTGCTATGTGTATTTCTACTTTTAGTGCGATCTTGGGCTCTGGAGCATCACCACTCCATGAGCCCACTTTTTGTGTGTGTTACACAGCACCTTCAGTGAAGTGACACAGGGTTGTCTTTGAGACTCCTCCTCCCCCCCACCCCTGACTCAATTTATCTGGGGCTGACTACTGTCCCTCAGAAACAGGTAAAGTTGCCATTTACTTTATGTAGCCATTAAACCTACAGACCTAGTACACCCCATCTTACATGGAGTATTGGAAAGGGATAACTCTAACCCCTTTTTGTCTGTACATCCTGGAGCCTTGTTTGGTCCCTTAACACTAAGACTTGGCTGGTGGCAGTTGTATCTACCCTATCTTTTCTACCACCATTATATTATATAAACGTGGTACTGTTTTAGGCTATTATATTAGCCTCGAACATAAACCCGCTTGACCAAATACTCTTTCTTTTGGCTCCGGTCGGGTTTAGTCACCATTTCTTTTTGTTAAAATCCTTCTTGTGTTTTACTTTGCGCAGCAAACCAGGTTTGCCTTCTTTGTTCGCCGACCTTTGGCGGGCTTCTACGAAGAAGCCCTCCTTTGGCATCTATGTGGGCTGAATGTGAGGGAGGGGTTTAGTAACCTCCTGCATAGGGTCTCCTTGGAGATCCATGTCGCACTTTGTGTCCATTGGCTGGAGGGGTTGTCCGGGCTGGACAACCCCCCTACTGTGTGATTGACAGCCAGGCTGTGTGAATGGGGGATTTTTGCATAAAAGGCAGGACTCTTGGGCTGAAAGTCAGTCGCCACTGGAACTACAAGAACCGAAGCGAAGCGGGGAAGAAGACGGGTGCTGCAGCTCCTGAGTCCCGGTGAAGCCCTGCTGCAGTCCTGAGCTATCTACCTTCAACGACAGAGAAGGTCCAGTCCAGAGTCTTCTTCCCTTGAGCCTGGTGGATCAACCAGCTCACCTTTCAACAGCCAGAGAATCTTCTCCTGGGTCGAAATCGCTGCGCAAATCTGTGGTGGTCCGGATAGCCATCAGAAGAGCCCTCTCCTGTTTTAAAGGCGCGCACCTTTTATTCACTGTTGCTTTTGCTGCTGCTGGCCTCATCCCTGGGTAGTGCAGATCGCGCCAGACGTCGTCCTTCTTTTCCCCACGACTGAAGTTTCAGGAACCGGAACTACCAGGAACAACTGCCTTGGCACCAGCTTTCTTCATACGAATAAGGTACTGTGCACATTTGGTCGTTCTCTACGTCCGACCTTGAGAAATCGGGGTGAACCCTTTTTCTTACCGAAGGCTTGTCCTTTCTTCCTTCCCTCTTATAACTTTTTCCTCCCTTTGACAATATCCAAGTACTCCTGGCATCGTTAATCTCGAACTGTTGTAAACAAGTGATCCTCGACAACAGAGCTCTGCTCCATTTGACACTGGCACAGGCTTATTGACTTTATCTGTATTTGTGAACACGTCCTCTGATTCTAGTGCCTTGACAAAAGTATTGCCTATGATTTTTATTCCCTTTGCCTTGTTTTTTTATTCAAAGTGCTAAGTGTGTTTGACTACAGTAAAGTTTCTTCCCGCGGGTATGCTTTTCTTTCGTAAGACCGAACTGTCATTACTGTCAAAAAGTAAACGTTTCTTAAACCCCGGTAACGTCTTTTGTTTCACAACACCGGTCTGTCAAATCCTAAGGTACTTAACTTGAATTGTCCTAAACCAAGGGAATTGGTTGTGTGTAGTACATTTAAGACTGTGGTTTTGTTTAATAGAAGTGAAGTGTTTTGTGAACAGATGGTTTAAAAATAAATGTACTTATTTTTTTAACCAGAAACCGTGAGTCAGTGTTTGCTTGAGTCACAGTAATTGTAGTCCTTTGTGTAATTCCTATTATTGCTAATTTGCTCCCGAGATAAGTCTGGCTGCTCCGCTACTGATACCACTATAACTGTGTAGTACAGGCTTGTACCAAAGGTGAAATTGTACTTCCACTTGTAGACTTAATCACCTGTAGTGTTCACTAAGGTTACTGCAGAGGATTCTGCCTAACCGGTACGGACAACAACCTGCGGATAGGCAGACCTCAGGTCACCATTACCACAGAATCGTCCCTGGAGGGATGGGGAGCTACCCTGGACACTCAAAGCGTCCATGGAGTATGGTACCGGTAGGAGCAGTAGACGTTCATCAATTGGCTCCAGATGATGGCTATCTGGCTTGCTCTCACAGCCTTTCTACCTATTATCACTGGCAGGGTGATTTTCTTTCAAACAGACAGCTCCACCTGCATGCATTACATCAACAAGCAGGGTGGCACCCGGTCCCCTTCCCTCTGCAGACTGGCGGTTGAGATTTGGGAGTGGGCTCTGGTGAACTTCATACACCTGTCAGCAGTCCACCTCCCAGAGGAGTCCAACCTAGAGGCGGACAGGCTCAGCAGGTTGGGCGCAGACAACTACGAATGGCAGTTGAATGAGCAGGTGTTAGGCAGAATCCCGTGCAGTGCCCTTAGGCACCACTACACACAATTAAGACTACAAGTGGTAATACAAGTTCACCTTTGGTACAAGCCTGTACTACACTGTTAAAGTGGTAGCAGTAGCGGAGCAGCCAGACTTCTCAAGAGTAAATGAGCAGTAGTAGAGATTACACAAAGGACCACAATTACTGTGACTCAAGCAAACACTGACTCAAGGTTTCAGGCAAGTACATTTATTTTAAACCATCTATTATAAAACACTACACTTCTATAAATTCGAAACCACACGTAAAATACACTACACACAACCAATTCCACTTGTGCCACTAAATTCATGGTAAGTACATTAGGATTTGGCAGACCTGTTGCGGTACTAACACGACCACCACCTGGTATCGTTCTCGCTGTCCACCACCAGACCTCCTCCTATGCAGTCCAATAGTGCCCCACCCACACTCACGAGAAACAAAAAGAGCATCACGGTGGAGAGACTTATCCCCAACCTACTTCCCATACTCCACTCACTCCCAGACAACCTGGATCCTCAGACGTTGGTTGAGGAATATAACAAAATTATGTCCACTTCCCTGGACTTAATCACCCCCCTCAAACTCAGGCCAAGCAAGCCCAAAATTCACTTGAACAAATGGTACACACCATTCCTCAAAAATTTAAGACAGCAAAAAAGAAACTGTGAAACCGCCTGGAAAAGAGACCCATCAGTAGCTAATAAAATCAAATTCACCAAACTAGCAGTCCTGTATAAAAAAGAAATCCTCCTAGCAAAACGTACCTCCTTTGACTCCCGTATCTCCCAAGCTAGTTCAAACATGAAGGAACTATTCTCTATTCTGAAAGCAGTCGAAACCCCCATAGCACCTCTAGATACTTGCATTAAAGACAAGAACTGGTGTACCGAAATCCAAAATGCCTTAGCTAACAAAATCGCTACTCTACAAAATAAAATATCCTGTAAAAAAGTATCCTTGAACAACCCTGTCATGTCCAAGCTACCCGTGAAGCAGACTACAAGTGAATATACCCGATTCAACTTCACCAAAGTGACCACACTCGAAGTTGAAAAAATCATTTTGTCCCTGAAGCCCTCTAACTGCCAGGGAGACCTATGTCCAGCACAGCTCATAAAAGACGCTGCCCGCGACCTCTCCCCATTTATCACTAAGCTAATCAATGCCGCCTCCTCCCCTGGGTCCATCCCAACCAATCTAAAACAATCCTGGATATTACCATTACTAAAAAAAAACTACACTTGACCCAGCTACCCCTACCAATTACAGACCCATAACAACTGTACCATTCCTCCTGAAAATACTGGACAAGGTCGCCTATGTTCAAATACAGAAGCACCTGGAAAAACATCACCTCTTAGGAGCCAGACAATCAGGTTTCCGACCCCAACATGGGACAGAGACAGCTCTTATTGAGCTCAAAACACAAATTGATCTGCTCAGAGACAATGGCCAAGCAGCCTTACTCCTCCTCCTCGACCTCTCTGCAGCATTTCACCTGGTTGACCACTCGGTCCTATGCACTCACCTACATACGGCCGCCCACTTCTCCCCCGAGGCCATTACATGGATCAGATCCTTCCTTAATGGCAGAACCATGAGGGTTTTTTCGCCCACAGATGCTGCAGACCCCATACCCATCATCTGCGGCGTACCACAGGGTTCCTGTGTCTCCCCTACACTGTATAACATTTACCAAGCCCCTTTTCGATGATGTGGATCATCTCGGTATCACATACACTAACTACGCGGATGATACCCAGATCCTCCTTCCGCTTTCTGGAGATTATGGAAAGGATTTGGCCTTGGTGAATAGGGTTTACATCATCATCCAGGCATGGATGGCCACTCATGGACTATATCTGAATGATGATAAAACTGAACTCATCACCTTGGGTACCACTGCCAGCCTAAAGAAATTAAGGCCAGCTTATTCATCCTTCATAATCGATGGCAACACTATTAGAGTGGGGCACGAAGTCAAAACATTAGGCTTCTACCTGGACTCCAACCTCTCCTTCCAACAGACAGGTGAACTCACTAGCCTCCTCCACGGTTTACACATGTAAATTGATCCGTGCAGCCAAACCTTTTCTATGAGATACCAGTTGCCTGACCCTTGCCAGAGCCCTCATACTATCCCGCTTAGACTATTGTAACGCGCTTTATCTTGGGTCCTCCAAAGCCACCACCAGCAAGCTAAAAATCCTTCAGAACAATGCACTCAGAGCGGCCCTGGGCATCTCGAGAAGAGACCACATCATAGCACATAGCCAGCGAAATAATTGGACCCCTATCATAGACAAAATTTCACTAAAAACTGTCTCACTCACCCACAAGTCCCTCAATAACGCGGCCCCTATCTACCTGATTGACAGATTTTACAGACAGACACCTTTGAGACCGATAAGGACAGCATACAGAGACTGCCTATCCGTCCCTTACTACAGACGTACTACCATAGGAGGTAATAGCTTCCCAGTGAAAGCGGCTAAACTGTGGAACTCCCTACCACCCACTCTTAGAATGGATTTACCCTACCAAAATTTCCGTTCCAAGATGATGTCTTGGCTGAAGACAGCCGTTGTCTAAACATATGTATTGGACATACCGGACACACAACTGTTAACTGTATATAAGTATATTTTCCTTGGTTTCCTTCATTATTACTGTGTATATGCCAAGTATATATTTTATTGTCTGCAACTAAGCTTTGCAAATTCCTGTATCTGCTGCGCCTTGTTACCCTAGGGTATTCCGGCGCATTACAAATAATAAACAAACAAAACGTACCCGCGAATAGAAATGCTCATAAAGTTAAAACACACTTTGTACTTAAGAATTTAAACAAGGGAAAAGTGAATAAAAATCATAGGCAATACATTTTCAAGGCAAGGAGACTTGAGGACTTGTTCAAAGATATAGATTAAAGTCAATAGGCCTGCGCCAGTGTCCATGGAGCAGATGCTCAGTGGCCGAGGATCACACGTTGAACAGTTCGAGATTCGAGATGCCAAGAGTTCGTAAAGATTGTCAATTGGAAGGAAAAGTTATAAGAAGGATGGAAGAAAGAACAAATCTTCGTGGAGGAAAAGGGTTCACCCCAATTCCGGCTGGTCAGACGGTGAGAATGACCAAGTGTGCACAGTACCTTATTCCGTTGGAGAAAGATGGTGCCATGGCAGTTGTTCCTGGTAGTTCCTGCAGACTCGCGGTTCCTGCGGCTTCAGTCATGGGGACAAGGAGGACGATGTCTGGAGCAATCTGCACTACCCAGGGATGAGGCCAGCAGCAGCGGAAAAGACAACGATGAATAAAAGGTGCGCTCCTTTTGAATCAGGAGAGGGCTCTTCTGATGGCTATCCGGACCACTACAGCACAGCAGTGATTTCGACCCAGGAGAGGATTCTCTGACTGAAGAAAAGACGAGCTGGTTGATCCCACCAGGCTCAAGGGAAGAAGACTCCGGACTGGATATTCGCTTATTCGTTGAAGGGGTGGATAGCTCAGGACTGCGGCAGGGCTTCACCAGGACTCTGGGTTGCAGCAGCTGTCGTCTTCTGCGCTTCTCTTCAGTTCCTTGCAGTTCCAGTGGCTACTCTGCCTTCTAGCTCAAGAGTCATGCCTTTTATGCCAAAATCCCTCATTCACTCAGCCTGGCTGTCAATCACTCAGCAGGGGGTTTGTCCAGCCCAGACAACCACCTCAGCCAATCAACACAAAGTGCGACTTGGGTCTCCAAGGAGACCCTGTGCAGGGGGTGACTACACCCCTCCCTCACATTCAGCCCACCTAGACACCCAGACGCCAAAGGAGGGCTACTGGTCAGAAGCCCGCCAAAGGTCGGCGAACAAAGGAGGCAAACCTGGTTTTCTGCGCAAAGAAAGACCCAAGAAGGATGTTAACAAAAAGAAATGGCGATTAAACCCCACCAGAGCCGAAATAAATGAATTTGGGCTCGCTGGTTTAAAGTTCGAGGCTACTAAAATAGCCTACAACAATACCACGTTATGTAATATAATCGTGGTAGGAAAATTAGGGTAGGTGCCACTGCCACCAGCCAAGTCTTAATGTTAGGGGAGCGAAAGAATGCTCCAAGAGGTACAGATAAAAAGGGCTAAGAATTAACCCTTTCCAATACTCCATGTAAAATGGGGTGTACTGGATCTGTGGTTAAATGACTGTGTAAAGTTAATGGCAACTTTACCCTTTTCTGGGGGACAGTAGTCGGCCCCAGAAATTGAGTCGGTGGGATGTCTAAAAGACAACCCTGTGTCACTACACTAAAGGTGCTGTGTAACACACAAAAGAAGGGGGCTACTGAAGTGGTGTACTCCAGAGTCCACAATCAGAAAAACAGATGAAATACACATGGCAAAAACACAGGTAAGAGTGGGGGAAAGGCTCACACTCTTACCCAGTGGAAAAAATTAACTCCAGAAATCCAGCAAAGCTGCTGAGGGACTCGCTAGGTAAGTGAAATTAGCCATAGAATGAGAATTCTCTCTAACAGGTCCTTCAGGGGATCTTCAACAGGTGGGGTCATCCGCAGGTGGATCCTTTCACTACCAGCGTCAACACGAGGTGCCCCTGGTATGCCTCCTGGCAGAGGCAAGGCAGGGGTTTGCTGGGCGATGCAATGCAGACCCAGTGGAACATGACCGCTTACGCTTTCCCCCACTTCCCTGGTGCACAAGGTCATTTGCAGGATCAGCGAGCCGAGAGACCTTCGGATCATCCTGATAGCCCCATGGTGGCCAGCACGACCCTGGTTCTCGAGGTGCTCAGCCTGTCTGACCAGGCCCCCGTAGACCTCCGGCTGGGCCCAGCACACCTTCTCTCTCAGCAGGGGGCCACAGTCATCCACCCCTCCCTGCAGAAATTAGCCCTCGCAGCGTGGTTCCTGAGTCTCCCTGAAGCATCTGCACCTGTCACAGGCTAACCTGGCCATTACACAGGTTGCTAGGATTGACACCACCAGGAGCCAGTACAAAAGCAAGTGGACCAGGTTCCGTCACTGGGCAGAATCAAAGGAAATTGATCCTTTGACTTGCACGTTGGACGACGTGCTCTTCTTCTCGGCACACCTCGCACACGTATGTGTGCAAGCAGACACATGCCGCACTTATCTGGCAGCCGTTGGAGCTTACAAGAACTCTCAGGAGGAGGTATTCTCATCCTCGTATCCGGTGGTTAAGAGGCACTTAGCGGGCCTAACTAGACTATTTCCACCTGTCAATCAACCACACCCGTTGTGGGACCTCCATGTGGTCCTGGGCGCCCTAGCCATAAACCATTTGAGTCAATGGCGTCCGCGGACATCAGGCTAGTAACCATTAAGACGGCCCTCCTAGTGGGCCTTAACTCGGCACACCGAATCAATGAGATCCAGGCGCTAGTGACTTCAGAGCCATATACTAAGTTTTTATAAGAACAAGGTGGTGCTCAGAACACACTCTTACCTAAGGTCGTCTCCTCTTTTCACTTAAATGAGGAGATGCTGTTACCAACTTTCTTCTCTGCCCATACGGATGATGCTCTTAGGGTACTGCATTGTCTCGATGTCAAACTCCCTAAAATTCGACCATGACAGAACCAAGAGCTTCCGCAAATCGGACACCCTCTTCGTCACTTTTGAGGGTCAAAATCAGACTGTCAGGCCTCCAAGGCTTCCATAGCAAGGTTGGTGGTTATGGCCATCAAGGAGGCGTATGAGGGGCATTACAGGGCATTACAAGCCATTACCAGCAAACATGCATGCTCACGCCATCAGAGCTAAGGCCACAACAGTAGCTTTCCAAAGACGCGTTCTGTGGCATGTTATCAGCAAGACGATTCATGTGGACTACTCCCTCTGCCTTTGGCAAGCACTACTGCTTGGATGCCAACATCAGGTCAGACGCGGCATTTGGTCAGGCAGTGTTAAGGAACTTGTTTTCTTAAGAGGGTCTCCTCTCCCCCCTGCAGCTACATTCAGTTGTAATCGCCCATACATTAGGGAGGAAAGGGGACGGGACGTAGGAGTAATTATAAGTTACTCACTGTAGTGACTAACGTACTCCTAGTCCATAGTACCCTTTCCTCCATATGTCCCACGTCCTCCCCCTAACAGATCTGGTGTCATTAGGCAATGTTAATATTGTCGATGCATCAAAGGGGACTGAGGAATGGCGCCGGTGGTTGGCGTCAGGGGAGCGCATGCTCCCAGAGCCGCGCCCATCTAAATTTAAAGAGGTAGATGATTGTTCTCGTGAAAAAGGTTCTGTCTCCCGTCCCTAGCCAGGGACACCCATACAGTATGGAGGAAAGGGGACTATGGACTAGGAGTACGTTAGTCACTATGGGTGAGTAACTTATAATTTCTGACATTCGGAAAGCTTTGGAAGATCATAATTCTATTCCTCCTAGGTTAGGATTGCAGGTATTACAATGGATGGGTTACTCTGACAATATCGTCCTATTGGATTTAACTGCAGGAGGTCTTGGGACAGCTTTGAGCAATCTACATGTCTACTCGACTTCTAACTCATTGGAAGTTAATACAGCGAAAACCAAAATTATGGTTTTTGATTACTCCCAAAAAAAGTCAGCAAGACTTCACAGGCAAATGAATGGAGAAATCATTGAAGTAGTTTCACACTATGCATACCTTGGTGTCACTTTAGACACCAAAGTTAATGCTCATGTGGATCGATTAAGCATTAGAACTGAACAACTTGCTGGCGTTATCGGCTCATTTTCTAATAGAGGTGGGGGCTACTCTGTCGGAATCTTGACCCAGTTGTATTCCACTAAAATCCTACCTGTCATTTCGTATGCAGCAGAGGTTTGGGCACTGGGAAGTTTGCAGGAAATTTCCAGGCTTCAAATTAAGGTATTGCATTTTGTTTTAAGGTTGCCTGGTTATACATCTACGGAAATGCTTTGTTTGGAATTTAACATCTTTCCCTTAGAGAACGAGTCAACCTGAATTTCTTAATTCTACACTGGAAATTGCCACGTTCACAAAGGAATTCACTCATGAACTGGTTATATGAGGTTTCTTAATGAAAAATATTCTTTATGCTGACTAGTGTTCTGGGGCAGATAAAATTGGAGGCTGATAAATGGAATGCGAGGGTGCTTGTTGATATTTTTGTCATGACCCTTGCTTCCTACAAACTAACTGTAAAGATCCTGCTGAAAACCAACATAATGGAATAGCTGATAGTTAATTTAGCCACCAAATCTAATGGACAATGGTTTATTCCGTATATAATGGAACAGAAGTATCCTACATACATTCAGCACTTCAATAGTAATTATTTGGTTTGGGAGTATATGAAGCTTAAATTTAATTATTTTAGAATCCTGGAGATTACTGGGGGATGGTTTAAATGCCTAAGGAACGAAAGGTTCTGTCATCTCTGGTGAACTTCAATTAGAGTCTGTACCTCATCTCTTGACTAAGTGCAGTGCTTGATTTAAGAGAATTAGCCATCAAAGCGGAAGGCCTTGATTTTTCTATATCTCCTGAAAATCTTTGGGAAATTGGTATTTGTGGTCAAAATGTAGGATGCATTATTATTTTCACCAAGTTGTGGAAAGTATTTTTAGAAATGCTAACTATTTTTGATTCTTCCCTTGTGCTCACTCTCTCCAACTCATGAACTAATCCAATGATGCATGAAGGCATGTCTCCTTATATTTTTCCTAATTGACAAAAATGGAAATGTTGATTATGCGATTTTGATAAATAATGTTTTTTTAAAAAAATGTTTTTTATTAATTTTTAAAACAAACAATACAAACCAAACTGGCAGCGCTTTTTGCAACGATCACATAAACATCAATTAGTCAAGACCACTGCTCCCCCAATCCCTCCCCCCTCAAGAGCTTGTTTGTCCTTCACTTTCCGTATCTTCTATGCGTGGCAGGGTATCCCCTCCTTCTGAGTCTGCAGAATCCGTTATTGTTCCAAACAGTCCTGCTATTAATACTCCCCATGCCATCAGGGTACCCACTTCTTCTTCCCCACACATGCTACATGCCTCCTGCCATACCACTGTTTCAGCCTCCGCCCATTTCTGCAATTTCCGCCACCATACCTCCACCCGTGGCTTATGACACTGCTTCCATCCCATGGCAATCCTTCATTTTGCGAGCACATATGCCAAGTCCTTCAATTTCCCAACATGTTTAACTTTCCGTGGTCTGGGAAACCCTCCCAACAGGCAGGCCCAGGCCGTATCTATAATGATCGTGACCCCTTTGTCCGCTAGTTTTTGCACCACTTCTCCCCAGAAACTCTCAATCACTGGGCAAGACCAAAACATGTGTGTCATATCAGCATTTTCCTTATCGCATTTTGGGCACGCTCGTCATCCCGCATTTCCAAACTTCGATATTCTCATCGGGGTCATGTAAGCTCTGTGCTTTATATACAACTGTATTTGTTGTAATCTAGCATTTCTTGACACCTTCTTGTGGTATCCCATAGCACGCTCCCACATCCCATCCTCCATCTGTGCTCCCACCTCTGTTTCCCAATCCAACCTCAAATGCGTCAACTCTTTCCCAACCCGGGTCATCACCATCTCATACAATCTAGAGATCTCATGCCCCCCTTCTGATCTGTCATATATTGTCCCTATAGTGGCATCTGGTTTCTCCGCCAATACAGTCTCAGGCCAGATTTTACGAATATTCTGCAGCAGCCTTAGGTACGTGACATACTGGCCCCCTATGCAAGCCCGCCTCCTCCCCTAGTCCTTCAAAATCCCTAATGGTCCCCTCTTGCCAAACATCCCCCAATGTAACCAGCCCGACCGACTCCCAGTAGGTCCTGATTATCATCCTTAGTTGCTTGTCTTCCCCTGCCAAAGCAACCAACAGCACATGCGGGGAACACGGGTACGGGTCCTCCATCATTCGACATACTCTATGCCACATCTTCCACCCCTGCAACATCATTCCGGGGCGCTCCTTCATTTCTGACCTAGGCAACCAAATTTCCTTCAGGTAAAACGGAGTGCAGTCCTGTCCAAACAGCCTAAATTCGGGAGTCACCTCATCAGAGAGCCATTTCACCACATATTGCAACTGACCAGCTACATAATAGGCCTCAGAATTAGGCAGCTTAATGCCCCCCCTCTCATAGAAATTCTGCAACTTCCATAGCGCCACTCTATTCCGGGTGCCATGCCATAGGAAGTCTCTGCACATACTATTCAGCTTGGCAAAAAACATCTTGGGTATCATATACGGAATATTGCTGAAAAAATGTAAGAGCCTAGGCAGGACCACCATTTTAAGCATCGCCCCCCGTCCCATCATCATCAACGGCGACTTCTCCCAAAACGTCATGCTTATACGGATTTTTCCCACAGCCACCTCGGTGTTATGCAAATGTTCCTTCTCTACCATGTGATACACATCTATTGCAAGGTAGCGGAAGGAACCAACCGCCTATGGTATCGGCAACACTGGCAACCGCTCCGGAAGGGTTCCTCTGTAGCTACCCAATGGGAATATGCTCGATTTGTGGGGGTTCACCGCTATGCCAGACAGTTCCGCATACCTTTCCATTACCTCCAGAATATATTGAAGATTTTCCTCCGGATATTTCAAATATAATAGCAAATCGTCAGCATACAGGGATATTAGGTGTTTCTCTCCCCCTACCTCAAAGCATGTCATATTCTTGCCGAAGGTACACTGCCAGGGGCTCCAGAGCCAGAATATATAACATCGGGGACCAGGGGCACCCTTCTCTGGTGCCTCTGCTAAGTTGCCACCTCTCGGATATCACCGCTCCTGTACGAACCCTAGCTAGTGGCTCACTGTACAGCAACTTCGCCCAACTAATGTAGCCCGGACCCATCCCGTATTCCCTCAGGGCCTCCAGCAACCACGACCACCTAACTGAATCGAAAGCTTTGACTGCATCTAAGGACACAACCGCCATTTCACCCTAGCTCTTGCACCCCCATTCAACCCCCCCGGTGGAGTCGCCTATGGTTGTGGGTTATATTCCTGTTGGGGACATAACCTGTTTGGTCCGGATGTATCAATTTACTAATAACTCTCCGCAATCTATTAGCCAGGACCGCCGTCGATATCTTGCCGTTCTGGTTCAGCATTGACAAGGGCATGTAGGAGCCGCAGCTATGCCCTGGTTTGTTGGGTGTAGGGAGCGGTATTATAATCGCTTCTCTAAGCGATTCTGGCAACCGGCCCACCTCAAACGATTCATTAAGCATTTCTAGCATGGGGGGGTACCTCCTCTCTATATGCTTTATAAAATTTGCTAGGAAGTCCGTCCGCTTCCGGGGTCTTACTGGTGGGCCTCACCACCTCCTCCAATTCCTCCAAAGTAATCGGTGCATCCAGCTTTTCTCTTTCTTCGGCACTAATCTTAGGTAATCCCATTTCTCTTAAAGTTTCCCTTATCTCCTCTCGGCTGCCCCTCCGTTGTCCTCATATAGTGCCCTGTAATAATCCAAGAATGCCTCATTGACTCCTTCTTGGGTGTTCGCTACCTCTCCATCCTCTCTGGTTATCGTCCTAATCGGGGCCCTAGGTGTTTCACTCTTGTATAGCCACGCCAAGAGACGGCCCGTTTTATCCCCACCTGCACGCTGCCTCTCAACATACTTCTTATAGTTAAGGTTGCAGAGCCTTTCCCAAAGTTCCGCACACCGCTGCTGTAGTTGAAGTACTAGCTCCGCATCCCCCCCTCCACTATTGAGTTCCTTTTCCAGTTCATCCTCAGCTCCCCCTAACTCCGTCAGGCCCCCACCCTGCAGGTCCTTTGATTTAGCAATGGAAGCACCCCGCAACACCACCTTAAAGGATTCCCAGAGCGTGCCCGCCGAATCCACACTGCCAGTGTTCTCTTCGAAATAATGTATAATCTCGTCTCGGATATCCTCTCTGAAGACCGGATCCTTGAGCCCCTCAGCCCGGAGGCGCCACGTCGGTATCCGCGCCCTGGGGCGGCAGTACTGCCACCCCAGGACCAGAGGCGAGTGGTCCAACAGGACCCTCGCTGTGCATTCTATTTGGGTGGTCTCTACCACCACATCTGGCGTGGCAAAAAAATAATCAAGTCTCGTATGCAGTTGTTGCGGGGCTGAGTAATGCGAATACTGCTCCCCATTAGGATGTTTCAGCCTCCAAACATCTGCCAGCCCAAAGTCGTCGAGCAGCGTCTGCAATGCCCTGGCTGCTGGGGTGGGCCTATCAATCTTATCCTCAGATCTGTCTACCCTGGGGTTCAGCACACAATTAAAATCCCCTCCCCAAATAACCACCCCACCCACACACGTACCCAGGTTGGTACACAGTCCTAAAATATGCTGTCGTGTTTTGATTGGGCGCATACGTATTTACAATGCACACCTCTTTATTCTCCACCAGTGCCTTCAATATAACCATCCTCCCCTCTGTATCCACCACCTCCTGTGTAAGTTGGAGCGGAACGTGTGGTGCCACCCAGACCAACACTCCCCTAGCGTAGGCAGAATACAGAGAACCCACTACAATACCTCTCCACTTCTTCCCCACCAGCTCCAACTTTTCCCGCGTCAGATGCGTCTCCTGCAACAGTGCAATATCAATCTTCTGTCTTTTCAAATACATCATGACCTTGTTCCTCTTTAAGTAACTATTGAGTCCCCTGACATTCCACGTTACGACCGTAAGATCCCCCATAGCTCATAAGTATCCTCCCCCCTTCCGTGCAGCCAATCCCACCTGCCCATGCGATAGATACAGCCCTCTAGCTTTTTCTTGTAGCCTCATGTACAAACTCGAACTCCCCATAACTATGTACACCCCAAACTCCCCACTTCACTCCCCACCCTCTACCCATCCCTTCCCCAACACCACACTCTCCAACTGCTGCCCAGCTCCATCCATGGAACTCAGGCACCCCACATCTAGCCCTGCAAGCACCAACCAATGCCCAGAGCTCAGTAGGGTGAAGTCGCCCTAATGGCCACTTAACTAAGGTTACTAAGTGGGGTAAAGAGATCCGCTCTGCAAGGCTCCCCTAAAAACAGCAAGTCACAGTGCTCGTAACATATTGTTTAACAGTCTGACCTTCGCTGCCTAAGGCCGCTCAAATGACTATAATCAAGTCCCAGAGTCCTATTCCGTGCCATCTTGTAGTGCCCTCCTCGTGCACTACTTATCTCCTCCATCTCCTCTTCCCGTCTGAACGTCCGGCTCCTGTGGGCATTCCTGCGCATCGAGCCATCCCATGGCGTCCTCCGGAGTCTCAAAAAACAAAGTCCTGTGTTTGTGAAAAACTTTCAATTTCGCCGGATACAGCAACATGTATTTATGGCGCGCCTCTCTCAATCTCCGCTTTACCGTCCCAAAGTTCATACGGCTGCGCTGCACAGTCAGGCTATAGTCCGGGTAGGCCGTTATTTTTGCCGTCCCTCGTGTAATCGTTCCACCCTTGCGGAAGTGTTCTAGTATCCTCCCCCGGTCTCGGTAATTAAGGATTTTGGCAATTACTGGCCTAGGTGGGTTTCCCGGCGGCGGCTTCCTTGTCAAGAGCTTTATGCGCACGTTCCACCGCGAATCCCTGAGATAAAGCTCCTCCGGGTATCTCCTGCAACAGCATAGATTCGATGAACTCTGTGGGATCGTGGCCCTCTGATCCTTCTGGCAGGCCCATGATGCAAATGTTACTCCGTCGGGCGCGTCCTTCCGCCTCCTCCGCCCTGTTCTCCAAGTTGCCCCCTCTCTGCACCAGGGCATGCAATTCGGCCTTATGGGAGGGACAATCCGCGGTGTTCGGGCTCACCTCTTTCTCGAGGGTCTCAGTGTGCTCCGCCAGAGACCTGACGTCCTGTCGAAGTAAATTCACCTCTTCCTGCACCTCACCAACCTTAAGGTCCAATGCCGTTTTCAGCTCAGTAACGGCCAGTTCAGGTTTGGCCTCCCAGGCCACCTTCAGGTCCGCAATCGCAGCCAGGACCTCTTGGTTAGTGCCCGTCACAGGCATGCCGCCTGCAGGAGACTTATCCTTGCTCTTGGAACTTTCCGGACCAGGGGACGTCTTGGCGAAGTCGTCCAACGTGGGCTGCTTCGCCTTCGGTCTCACGGTTCTATTAGACATGATTCTGCAGCCATACAGGCCGATTCGCGTTAGTATCTCAACATAGGGGACCTGCGTTCCGCGCAAGTTACAAAAATGCGCACACAGTCCGCTCCTATCGCCCGACCACCGTGCGGCCTGCTCCTTCCTTTGTTCCGGTCGTTGATAGGCCATTTTGTTTCGTCTTCCGTCTCCGGCGCTCCTTATCTTTTTTGCACAAAACTCCACCACCATTCCTCCCACGCCTTCCAAAAGTTCACCAAGCGCAGTCAGTCCGTTCACACACCAACATGTGTGTTTTCAGCAGTCATAGGCACGTTGTTATGCACTATTTCGCCGGGATCATTTCAGGATCTCGGAGCTCCTCCAGATCGCGGCCTCCTATTTATTTATTTATTTATTTATTCAGATTTGTAGAGCGCACATCAGCCCGTCGGCATCGTGGCGCTTGTTACAGACAATATCTTGGTTACATAGGATACAGTAATTACATACAATACAGAATTTACAGTGGACATGCATCCATTCGCAATGCAGTATATTTACATGGATTCCTGAGTTTCCCAATTATTTTGCAAGGAATGAGGTTTTCAGTTTCCTGCGAAAAATGGGGAGTGCGTTTTCAGCTCTAATATCTGCAGGGAGAGCGTTCCAGGTCTTGGCTGCAATGTAGGGGAAACTTAGACCTCCGGCTTTGGCTTTTTTGATGCGTGGGATGCAGATTAGGTTGGAGTATTGCGTCCTGGTGGGACGGGAGGAGGAAGGTTTGAGGATGGTTTCTGATAGATAGGATGGGGCGGAGAGAGAGAGGCATTTGTGAGTGAGGGTGAGGATTTTGAGAGTGATCCTTTCTTTGACCGGGAGCCATTGGGCTGAGTGCCTGGCCTGGGTGATATGCTCTCTTCTTGGGATACTAAGAGCGGCCCGGACAGCATTGTTCTGCGTGACTTGTAGTCTGTTTATGTTTTTGGCTGATGTGCCTGCTAGGAGTGCATTGCAGTAGTCCAGTTTGGCTCCAATCCTACATGGCCCTCGTAGCCACGCCCCCCCCGATAAATAACCTTATATTGTTTCTTTGTTTAAAAATGCGTGCGCAATTTCAATCTATGTTCCTAAAACCAACAACTGGGTGGAAACCTCCACAAAATGTACTGGGAAATAAATATATATAACTGATTTTTAATACTGGCACACCCTGTGTCGACGCCCATTTTCGAAATTCGAAAAACAAACTGTAATACTCCGCAGCTTCCACTAGATGTCGGCCTATGCACAGCATGTGAATCTAAGCAGATACAAGCATCAGAAATACGATTACGGTGAGTAATGTATCCCATATCTGATTTTTAATACAACTGACTTCATGCACTGAATCACGAATCACACTGAACATGTCACAAATAATGGTGTACTCTCCAAAAATGACAAACATAAATGTTAACTACAGTGGCCTTGATAAAGACCTGTCTTAGGGTCGAAACATGTGTCGGCACCATCTCCTAATCAATAGAAACCTCAATAAATCACCAAAATACAAGAGTATTGTTTGAACCATACTTATTACGCTCACCAGAGTAAATGGAGTAAACACATATGATCAAACGCACCAGCGCCAATTGGGTAGAAACACCAACCAAATCAAACAGAATTGCACTTTGAGCACCAAGAGAGCGGGCCCTATGGTTTCTACCGACTGGCTGCAAGTGCAGGAAGACCAGACGGAATACTTTTGAGTAAGGTGCGGCCACCACCAGCTCCTAGTGCTCTTCTCTCTTTTTGAATATTTTGGTGTTTGAGAGATCTGAGGAATGTTTGTCAGAAACATATGGTGTTTTATTTAGTAAAAGTAAATTGTTTTCATTTTTGACTTTATAATACAACAAAAAAATCAAACTATTTTACGATGGATCACATTTTGCATCTCGGAGTGCTAGCATAACACGAGAAGTTGTTGCCTTCGGCATTAGGGCCCATTCCACAAGAGGGGTTTCCACCTCTACGGCACAACAAAGAGTACCGGTTAGAGACATTTGCGGGGCTGCGACCTGGTCTTCTTGTCTTCTAATGTCTTGTAAGACATTACAGCCTGGACGTCGCCCGTGGGTGCTGACGCACACTTTAGAAGGGTGCTGTTGCAGAACCTTCTGCTATAAATACGTTCATCCCGCCTCATCTCTATAACTGCTTTGGGAATCTATCTGATGAGGAATCTGCAGGAGAAAAGCAATCCATTCAAGGACAAGTTACTTACCATAATGTTATTTCTATGGATTCTTCTCCCACAGATTCCTCATCACCCCTCCCATCCATCCATCCAGCTTGAAAGCATCTGCAGTCAGTGGCTGTCCTTCTTCTGAGAGAAGAGTTAAAGAGCGTTCTGGGGTTTGTACACTTTACTTGGTTCGGTACTGCACGCTTAATGCGGTCTCTTGTTTTAAAAAAGATGAAATCCCAATTGTCACTGGATTTTCTACCTTCTTCTGGCTCTTTGGCCATATTTTTCATTGCTAGTTTTCCTCTGCAGTGTCTGAGCTTTAGGGAATAAAGGTGCGAACTGAAGTACAAGGGCATTGTGACGCTGTATATGTACGACGACCGACGTTACGTCCATAACCGACGATCGAGCATAGAGTCCAGGCGGATCGACAGCCGAGTCGAGGGTCACTACACTCCTTGTCGAAAGTTTTCTGAGCAGATGAACCGTGAAGGGGATATCTAGCTCATGAAGAATCTGCGGGAGAAGAATCCATAGAAAGGGTTCCATGCCTTAAAATCGCTGCAAAAATGGCTGTGTATACAACATATTGCGGCAAAAATGCTGTGGTTTTTTGCACCACAATCATGTAAAGGATGCGGGGGACACCCCCGCAACCTCCGGACCCATTATACCATTTAAGAGGAGCGGGGGACACCCCCGCAACACCTGCTCCCCATATATGGTATAATGGGGTACTCCTTTACCGGGTCAAACCACCCGCGATTTTTTTTACCAGCGACATTTTTGCAGCGATTTTATTACCTGATACCATAGAAGCAACATTACGTTAAGTAATTTCCCCTTCTCTAGCATGGGTCTGTCATGGATTCACATGCAACCCCTCCCTCCTTGCTTTCTGTGGCTCATTTTGGTTCATACCGTCACTTTACATGCTCTTACCAAATCTGAAGATGGTTACCAGGAGTGGAGTTTAGGGAGATGGCTGTAATTGGACGGAGGCAGTATGACCCAAAGTACAGTGATTGGTTATAGTGGAGAAATGCAGTTTTCAGGCCAAAGCAAAACTGCTTTTCTTTTTTACCGATGATCCCCGGCCTGACTGGGAATATTCATGAGCATGGGAATCCATGCCAGACAACAGGAGTTACAAGTAAGTGACTTGTTCCTTACTGTATTAAACTTTTTTTTATTTTTTTATTTTTTTATTTTTTTTTTTTTTTATTTGGTATGGCTGATAAAATCAACCTTTCAAATATATGAAAATACAATTAACAATGTACACTTAACAATTCCACATTAGGTCATTAGTCATAAAAACAAATACAAAATTATTTGATTAACTGAATTTCACAATGTATATAACAAATATGAAACATGAATAAAAAGGGCTCATTTGGTATCATTGTTATCATTAGATAAGATAGCATTTAAGAATTGTGTTATGGCAATTCTAATAGATAATTTTGTGCTCCTAAATAATCTGATCCAAATTACATTTTCATCCATAGGGACATATGCACACAGTAAATTAGAAAAAAAGAAATTTCTTGTAGATATTAAAGCTGGACATGTCACTAACAGGTGCTGTAAAGTTTCAGGAACATCTGAGTTTTCACAAAAACGACAGTAATTTAAATGTTTTGAAATCAGCCCTCTCCTTGCCATTATTTCTCTTGTCGGCAATAAGGTAAACCTAAATCGCAGATATTGTTGTCTCGTATGTGGCGCTGGAAATTTAACTAAATAATCTGCCATGGTACGCAGCTTTTTTTGTCCAAACCATTGTTCATTAAAATCTTTGTATGTGCAGCATTTGGCCGTATTGCATATCCAATCATATTGGAAAAGCTTTAACTTGGCTCGATCAGGGTTTGTGAGGAGTGTCTCAAGCGATATACTTGCATCTGCTAGAGCGTTTAACACACAAGTTCGCCATTTAGTAGGAAAAAAATCTTGGGAGTTTGCAAGATAAAACGCTACTGTGCTTAAGATGTTATTTTTATCCAACCCTAACAAACATTTCCTGAATAGTGCGCACATTTTCCATAATAATTGTGAAAATAGTGATACCAAACCCATTTCAAAACGAATCATGGGAAGTGGGGCACAATTCGGTAGTTTTAAAACAGATCTCCAAAACCGTGCTTCACATGAGTCCCATATATTGCGTCTGATAGGGAGTTTGCTGTCAACTCCATAAAATAAAATCGGAACTACTTTCATTCGATAAAAAGTCATAATGTGAGTGTATGAGAACTTACCATAACGATACACAAGTATACTAGCCTGTGATTTCAACGTGTCTAATTTTGAATTGAGAGTGACAACATAGGCTTTTTCACTTTGTGTATTATAGATGGTCAAGCCTAGATATTTATAATTTTCAACATTCATTAGGGTGATCTTATTTAGGTGCCATTTATATTTTTTCGCACAAGAGATGTTTTTGTCTTTTTGACACACAACTACTTGTGTTTTCTCTAGGTTAATTATGAGATTGTTTTCTATTGAGTATGCGTATAGCTTGTCCAATAGATTCTGTAACCCTTTAGGGGTCTGGGATAAGAGGACTAAGTCATCCGCATATAACAACCAAGCGATGCGTTGAAAGCCCAATTTTGGGGCATCACTAATTATGTCTACAAATGATTCACCAAGATCAAGAATGAACAAGTTGAACAAAAAAGATGCCAGAATACAGCCTTGCTTAAGGCCTCGGCCAGTAAGAATTGATTTAGAGAGCAGGCCTTCCATGCTGAGGCGAACTTGGATCGAGGTATTAGTGTGAAGTTCTTTTATAATAGAGATTAAAGAGGAGGGACATGAAACGCGAATTAATTTTTGATAAAGTAGATGGCGGTCAATAGAGTCAAAAGCAACCCTGAAATCGATAAAGGCCAAATATAGCAGGCTATTCCGGACTGCACACTGTGATTTCAACATATTTAAAATCATGATATTTGGGGCTGTTCCTAAGCCTGCCACAAAACCCGCTTGAAAGGGATCTCTCATTTTTAAGTTAGAAGCCCAATTATTTAGGTCCCGGAGTACGATACGATTAAAAATCTTTCCCGGTGCATCCAATAAGGCGATGGGTCTATAACTAGCTGGATCAGACCTATTTCCTTTTTTGTATATTGGAAGAATAATTGAACGTTTCCATGAATCCGGGACTAATTGTGTCTGAATTATATTTGAAAACATATTGTATAATATCTCAGACCAAATTTCGGGGTGTTGTTTTAACGTAAAATTCGAAAGCCCATCAGGACCCGGAGCTCGAGATGCACTTACTTTGTTTATAAAAAATAGAATGTCTTCTTTATCAAAAGTTAGAGTAAAATGGTTTGTTAATTCTGGCAGGTTTTGTCTATTTATATTTGAACATGGCATGTATAAATTTGAAAAATGTGTGATCCATGCCTGTTCTGACACATTATTAGATTGTTGAATTATTTGATGATTTGTAGTCACCTTATTAATTATGAACCAAATTTGTGAAGTGTTCTTTCCTGCTATCATGTTTAGCATTTTAGAGCTGTCATTTTGATATAAAATGGCTCGGTGTGATCTTAGCCAATTTTTATAATTTGTTCTTAGTTGAGAATTGACACTGTTTCTTAAATTGGGCGGCAGTCTCGAAGCTTGTCGCTTTTTCGAGCGAAGTAATCTTTTTGCAGCTTCCACTACCCTGTCGAATACATGTACAGTGTGAATGTTAGACAACAGACATTTTTTGGCTTTGTGTTGAAAGAGTTGCATTAGTTTATGATAAGGCGTGTGCAACTGAGAATGTGTAATAGCTTCAGAGGTTATTCTGGCATAGAATTGATTAAATCTTTTTAAAGAGGTGTCACTCCAGCAAAGGCGATTACCACCATGATTGACAGTTACGAAATCTAAGGTGTTATTAATCGTCTGAACGCTTATCGATTCAGTTATATTCCAATGCATAGAGAGGCAGTTATGATCGCTCAAAAATGAGGGATTTACTTCAAACTTATAAACTTGTGAAATGAGAGATTGACTTACGTAAATGTAATCGATTACTGCGGAGGATTTACCTCTATGCCACGTTGGCTGAGGGGGAATGTCATCTGTGAATGTTCCATTTAGCATTTGAAAATTGTGTACTTCAATGAAATGGTTCCATAGTATTAATCTATTACAAAATTTGTGATGATCAAAGTAATGCAAATTTAAATCCCCTGTTATAATGATATATTTTATAGAGTTGTCAAGACTCACCAAATGCATTAAAGAGTTCATGTCTCTCATGAATATGTGGTCGGAAATACCAGCAGGGTTCCAATACACATTTATCAAGGCATATATTGATTTACCAATCTTAAATTTTATCATCTGCTGGAAACAATTTGGAGATGACCAGTCTTCAGATTCGATGAGAGGATTTTGTTTAACAGCTATAAGAAGCCCTGATGTCGGTCGTCCATGATTTGATTTATGGGCTAAATTTATGTGTATATTATAATTGTCCCAAGTTGGGACACTGGTAAGCCAGGTTTCTTGAAACGTGGCTATATCAACGTCATCAAGGCTTGATTCAACAGTGTTCAATAAATGACAAAACCCTCTCGTATTCCAACTGGTAAGAGAGACATGAGTTCGAGGCTTAGATATAACTAGCTAGTGCTCATTATGAGTCAACTGGCAATTGCAAGACTTTCTAAAACCAACTGAGGATTTCTGGGTGGCAATTGTGTCAATGTTCCTCTCATGAGTGTCATTTAGAGGCAAGGATTTTGTCGTCTGAGTTTTGGATAAGAGATGACTAACTTCAACGATAAAACCTAAATCATATAGTTGATTTTTAGCTGACCATATGGTATTGACAACCACTCTAGAGTTTATCCACAGTTTTACTGAAGTGAGAATCTGAGCATCTTCAAACTCCACCAACTGAATATCAGTTGAGTGTATATCTTCTAACTCAGGGATTTCAGCGAAGATGGTAAGTATGGAGCTGCGATTCAGATCATATTGCACATTCGGGGGTTGACGACAAGCAATGATCAATGAATGCAATGCTGGTCTCTTGAGATCATTTTTGAGTATTCTTTTGTTCTTCAACAGAATAGGGTCAGACTTGGCTAAGGTCGAATCTGGTGAGGCTTGTTTGTCTAGAGAGTTTGCTATGGTTGTTTCAATTAATCGTTGTAATTGTGGTCCCAGTGCTGTTAAAAGGTGTTTTTCTTGTAGCGCAATATTTGTATCAGGCATTGTTTTTTCCATTAGTGGTGGATCAACTATGCATGTTTGATTAATTGACTTAATGCAGTTAGATCCAAGAGAATTCTGGGTTAAAAGTTGAATCTTAGCAGTCCCCATTTCAGCCTCACAAACTTGACGAGGATTTTCTAATCCACTTGGGATAGATGTTTCTTGACCATAGAGAGAGGAGTTGCTAGTTGGATCGTAATGTCTAAAATATTTTTGTGATGGTTGAGCTGACATATATGCGTCAACTGCACACCGAATCTCCTTTCTATGTTCTTTTAATATCTGCTCCGAAGATCCGTGTAAAAGAAAATTTTGATTGATTTGCTTTTCAGATTTATGTTGTGTGGTCGGTGGTGTATACTCTGAACTATCTACGGTGATAGCCAGGTTATCTTGATTGGGTTTCACGTGGTGTTTAACAGCAATGGTGGTCTTTTCTTGATCGTTATTAGCATTATCTTGACGTGCTAAAGTCTGTAAATGGTATTTTTTGGAGATTGCTTTTGATGCCAAAACAATACGTTTCTGTGGGATGACTGAGGACTTGACTGATCGTTTCGCCATAGAGGTGCCGCAATTTTTTGAATGGACTATGTTTTTTGTTTCTTTCTTGTCTGTCAAGGGAATTCTAATGTTGTCTGATTCAAGAATCGATCGAGAATTGGAGACAACAGAGTCTCTCTCAGGAGTGAGTGATATTGGAATCGCATCAGGTCTTTGGCTTGCGTTTGCAGTATATACATCATTTGAACCAAATGGAGGTAGAGTTTTAAATTTACCAGTGCCAAGTTTTATTTGTATCTCATGATTGAGTACTGGTGACTGGTTTGGACCATGATGATTTTTTAGAAATATGGGGGCAATGGTCCGCGGGGCCTCTTTGATTTGATTAGCAGTACTACTAAATGATGATGGTAAAATTGTTTTTAAAGAACTTTTCCGAAGGAAAATTGGAGCTATTTTTAAAATCTTCTGCGAAGTTGATGAAGTAAATCCCATGGATTGTTCAGAGGTCACTTTGGTGGTTTGCGAACTTGTTGATGTCATCAATGGTGTTTTCTTTACCCTCTCCATATCATTGGTAAGAACTACCTCTTGACTTTGTTTATTGATTGTAGTACTGTTCTTGACAATTTTTTGAGAGGTGTGCTTTTTCTTGTGTTTCATTTTAATACCTTGCTCACGTAATCTTTTTTTCCTTCTTGCTTCTTTTTTCCTTTGTTTCTTTCCTCCTGATGATGAAAGTTGTTGTGGACATGGACTGTGCGCCACAAATTGATCTTCGTTAATAGCGACCGGATCAATTGTTATATGTGCATTTAAGATGTTTTCATTTTCACACTCAATACTTACATTGGCCAGTCTTCGAAATTCATCGAGAATTGACTCGGACAAAGGAGTGTCATCTAAAGGCTGGTATTTGTCATTATCAGTGGCTTGAGTGAGTAGAGACGGAGCTTTGATAGCAGAATTTTGTATAAGATTAAGAAGCTCCTGAAGTGTTTCTTTATTGGATTCTTCTAGGGTATTTTTAAGCGCCATGGATCTCTGTATTGCAGAGAGATCCATTCCTTGTTTTACTGATTCTACTTTGAGTTCTTGTATTTGTTGCAAAAGATTGTTGTTGATGAGATTGCAACAACTCACCATCGCACCATCCAAAATGGCAACTTCTTTTGTTAATTCGATAAGGGAGCCTGTCTGTGACTGAACTTCACCCTTTAGCAGTTCAAAGACAGAGACTAGGGAATTTAGAACATAACTAAGAGCATGTAGAGTATGTGCAGAAGGACCAGGTGGATTTTGAAAAGGCTCGTCCTGCAAGTTTTGAACTTCAGACGGGGTATGAGGCATTAGTAAGTTGTTGTCTGGGTTAAAGGATAGAGAAGCTGATATCCCATCAGAATTTGATAAATTTAACTTCTCTAGGGGTTGCATAGTTGTGACAGAGATTGGTGATATTAGAGTAGCAGCAGCCTGAGTGGATGAGGGTTCACCACAAATGAACACAGGCACAGCTTCTTTGAGAATTGTTCTTCCACCGAAATGATCGTCAATTTTTTTCTGTATCTTTGATGTTGTAACAGTGAATTCAAGTCCCTTTTTCCAGTTTTCAGTTAAGGGAAGACAAGCTTCATGAGTTGCGTATGCTCTACTGGGAGTTAAAATGGGCGACTCTAAATGAATCTGTGCTGTGATTTGTGGAGGCTCTGCATTAGAGGAAGATGGTGACGGAATATCTGCTTGTGTGTTCATCGATGTGTCATCGGGTATCACGATTGATATAATAGGTTCTTCCCATTCAGGTGTCTTCAGATCATCTCCAAACAGATTGCTGCGAAGTTTCATGACTTATATGTATAGAGAGATTTTTAAATAGAACTTTTAAGGTGAACACCTTGTTCTATGATTTTAATTAAAATTAGTTAATAAAAGGATCACTTACTTTTACCAGCTCATCCGAGTCAAGGAAGTAAAATTCCGCAGTTTGTGCCAGAAGATGAATCACTATTAGTGTAGGTTTGTATTTCTACCAGTTTAAGTAGCTAGACCAAATACTGCTCAAAAACTTAGGGCCGCAGTCCCAGCATGTATATACGCAAAATTATTAAAGAATAAAAATATATTCAAATGCCAAGATACCTTGTTTCCAGGAGGCGGAATGTACAGCGAGTTTGACTATGTGCCGGAACCCGAAGACTATGCCTCTCAGAGCCAAACAGCAGCAAAACAGTTCCTGTAAAATTATTAGAATGCAACACCCTTTACTCCGCACCGGGCTTAACGCCGCAAGGGTGAACGCGGCTGCTTTTTCAGATGTGATCAAGTCACGTGATTGGTCACGTGACCGCCGATGGGCTCCGCCTCCTCCAGGAAGCGAGCGCGGGCTGAGATGGCAAGAGTCCCCCTGGACTCGCAGTGCCAGTCGCTGGTGATGCAGGTAAGAGGAGTGTTCTCAGCAGGATACCAGTTTGAATGAAAGAAAAGCGCCGCTCGAACGATCGGGGCTGCTTTTTCAGATGGGATCAAGTCACGTGATTGGTCACGTGACCGCCGATGGGCTCCGCCTCCTCCAGGAAGCGAGCGCGGGCTGAGATGGCAAGAGTCCCCCTGGACTCGCAGTGCCAGTCGCTGGTGATGCAGGTAAGAGGAGTGTTCTCAGCAGGATACCAGTTTGAATGAAAGAAAAGCGCCGCTCGAACGATCTGGGCTGCTTTTTCAGATGGGATCAAGTCACGTGATTGGTCACGTGACCGCCGATGGGCTCCGCCTCCTCCAGGAAGCGAGCGCGGGCTGAGATGGCAAGAGGCCCCCTGGACTCGCAGTGCCAGTCGCTGGTGATGCAGGTAAGAGGAGTGTTCTCAGCAGGATACCAGTTTGAATGAAAGAAAAGCGCCGCTCGAACGATCGGGGCTGCTTTTTCAGATGGGATCAAGTCACGTGATTGGTCACGTGACCGCCGATGGGCTCCGCCTCCTCCAGGAAGCGAGCGCGGGCTGAGATGGCAAGAGTCCCCCTGGACTCGCAGTGCCAGTCGCTGGTGATGCAGGTAAGAGGAGTGTTCTCAGCAGGATACCAGTTTGAATGAAAGAAAAGCGCCGCTCGAACGATCGGGGCTGCTTTTTCAGATGGGATCAAGTCACGTGATTGGTCACGTGACCGCCGATGGGCTCCGCCTCCTCCAGGAAGCGAGCGCGGGCTGAGATGGCAAGAGTCCCCCTGGACTCGCAGTGCCAGTCGCTGGTGATGCAGGTAAGAGGAGTGTTCTCAGCAGGATACCAGTTTGAATGAAAGTTATTAAACTTAACTTGATGAGAATTCAGCCCACATGAGTAGGTAGTCATTCTCCTGTGTCTTAGTTTGTTTGTAGTGGTAGGGTCAGGTTAGACTAGTTTTGGACAGTGGGCAGGTCTTCCTTGTGGACTTACTGACAAGTGACAAGCACCTTAGTTAGTTTTTGGTACGTAGGGAAAACCCATAGATTCAGTAAATTTAGGAGTGTTCTTCTTTTTATCTTTCATACAAATGTAAGATCCTAGTCTGTGTCCTTCTTCTGACACACCATAACTGTTAATAGGTTACCAAAAAAGGTAAACGGACAAAAGGGAAACCTAGTTTCCGATAACAATGTGAGAAAAAGTCCAGGGGAGTGGAGCTGAAGGCTTCACCTCCCTGTATAAAGTCAGGACAGGTTCAAAAACAAAAGCAAACGTTTTGAGGAGGGTCCATAGAATATGGAGGGAAGGTTACCTAAAGAGAAATATTTTGTTCAGGCAACATATGTCAGGCCACAAGTTCTCAGGACTGCTGACTAAAAGACGCCTTTTATAGACAAGTCAGATGCCTCAGAGACGGGTATTGGAGCAGTTCTCTCAACTTGATGACAACAGCAGGCAGCACCTTTGTTTAATCAGCAGACATCTGAAGGATAGGGAGTTGAAGTGGACTTCTGTGGAAAAGGAGTACCTTCTCATGTTGTGGGTGCTATAGAAGCCAAGACCCTACTTACTTGTGGCTGAATTCACCATCCAGACTGAACACAATCCCTTATATGGCCGATGAACATAAAGGGTGTGAATATGAAATTCCTTAGATGGCCAACAAGCCTTTAAGGATTTGACTTTCTTAGTATGGAACTACACGCCTGCTGACTCTGTTCTGGCCCCTCCTTCGGTGACTACTCCATTACCATGCAGCTTGTCTCCACCTTCGGGTGTAGCAGACTCTGCACCATCACTGCCTTGCTCAGTGATGCTCCAGCATCTCAGAGTGACTTTATCTGGAATATTGGCCCGATCTTCGATGAACTAGAGAACCCCATACTTTATGGATTTGGTCACCTAGACATCGGTGAAGGGTCTGACTTTTCAGAATTGTTTTACAACCACGATGTAGACCATGCAGATTTGGCTTGTGGTTTAAGGGATCTCAGTGGGGTTGGACACCTCACCAAAATGTAGTCTTACTCTTACGTCCCATCCCCTTTCCTCCATACTGCATAGGTGTCCCTCGCTAGGGACGGGAGACGGAACCTTTTTCACCAGAAAAACCTTCCCCTTTAAATTTTGAGACGCGTGGGAGCATGCTCTCCCCTGACTACGCCCACCGGCACCACACCTCAGTCCCGTTTTCACGTTGAATGGAACAGGCTGATTTTACCAGCGCTCCTGGGTTTGGCTTCCGCCATGTAATACCACGCGCTCTTCCCCGGATACTTTCTTCTGTCTTCTTCTTTTATCAAAATTAACAAGGGGGTTACTAGGGGAATCCAGACGTGGACCCCTTGCTCACTATTCTTAGAGAGGCACAGCTTCTCCTTACTGATGAGGTCCAACCAGACTGAAACACGTGTCTGGGGATGCTGTTGGTACTTTTGTTCAGAGGAGAATTGCCTAGAATTTCGGTGCTGGACTGCCCCAGGGCAGGACAAAGACTGATATGTTTAGGATATTTCTTCTCTGTGAAAGATAGTGAGCTAAAGACTCTGGGTAAGTCTCTCGCAACCAGGACTAATGTCTGGCAGAGGGACTCCCAGGACCCCCCTTGTTAATTTTCTTCTTTTATCATTCAGATACTCGGTCCTCTGGCGCCACGCTCTTCCCAGTGCATGTCGACTTCAGCGGGCTTCAGCAGGTGTCCATCCTGCAAGGGCCTCCTCCCTACGTCTGATACCCACGTTCTTTGACTCCGCTGCCTTGGCCCCGACCACGGCTGGGAGGGTTGTACTGCGTGCAACGCGCTTACACTGCATACTCTGAAGAACAGGCTAGCTCGGTGGAGGGAGCTCTTCGAGAAGGACTACGTCAGACATAAGTCAAGGACCAAGGTAGGGCCGCTTTTTCCCATTGCACCCCACAAGGGTGACTCCTTCCCAAGGAAACGCCCCAGCAAGAGGGACCTTTCAGGTTCTCGCACCAGCACTGGTACCGAAGCTAGTTCAGCTACCGGACGGCAGGCCGAGGGGTCTTTAGATCCTTCCAAAGACAGTGCTGAGCGACTGCATGGTTCTTTTACCAGGTGTACAGCTGAGGGGCTATGCCCAAATACCGTCCAGATGTCCGAGGGGGCACCTGCGCACAGCACTACCGGCAATACTGCTGAGGGCAACACGCCTACCAGGCCCCATCCTGAGATCCAGGGTAGGTCTCATGCTCCACAGCCAAGAGTTGTGGAGGAGGTCGGGCCCAGTGAGCCAAGCACCACGACTTTGGAACGTGGCATGCAGCTCGACAGGATGGCTGATGCGCCAGACAAATTGGCCGCTCGCCTAATACCGCCCCTAGGAATGGAGCAGGTGGGAGAACGAGCGACAAGGTGGGACTGGTGTCAACCAGGTACTTGGCCTATGGTTTATCCATCTGCATCGCAGGGCAGGTTTACCCCACAGCCAGCTACACAGAGAACGCACGTGCCCCAGCAGCCGCCCGCTACCCTGTCAATATCACCTACCACCCCACCGGCCTGTGAGGACAGGCTCTTTGAAAAGTTCCTCACTCTCATGAGGTCACCTCAGATGGGGCCATCCTTTGGGATGTGATCAGGGACATGCTCCTTCTGGCCCCACCGCCTACATCTGTAGTCATTCCTCTTATGCCTCCAGCGCTGCAGACCCCAGTACAGCACTTGCTGCCCTTGCCAGCTCCTTCAATTCCGGCTCCCCTGCCTCCCACAGTTCAGGCGGTTCCACGCCACGCTCTGCTGCAGCCTCCGGCTGCGGTCACCACACCGCAGCCCTCGGTGCCCAGCACTCCTCCACTCGCTCCAGACCAGCCGCACACCCAGGTGGACTAAGAGGAGGAAGATGACCCTGACATGCCGTCATCAGCCAAGGCCTTCCATGAATGGCTCGCAGGGCTGGCAGAGTACTTGGGCCTTCCTCAACCCGAGATTGAGCAATCGGAAGCGGGGGTCCTTGCCGAGGTCCTCACTCTACGCCATGTGGCTAGAATGGGGATCCCAATGCAGAAAGACTTTGTCGCCTTGGCCAAAAACGGGTTGCTCAAGCCCCACTCGGCCCAGCCTGTCAATCGGCACTTCAACGGCAAGTATAGGCAAATGGAGGGGATCCACTCTTGCTGTGGGCACACCCTCAACCACACTCTTCTGTGATTGCTGAGGTGTCACTCTACTCTACGCCTCAGTCATCCTCAGCCACCTCTTCCTTGGTGCTGCTAGGCAAGGAGGAGAAGATCTTGGAGGCGTACAGAAAGAAACTTTATTCCAATGCTTCGCTGCATCTTCGTCAATCCAACGCGGATGCCATGCTGGCAGCCGTTATCCAGAGGCTTTGGCGGGAAATAGCCGACTTCCTTCCAGAACTTCCAGTGCAGAGCCAGGCACGTTTCAAGGCAGGACTGGCGGAGGCTAAATTGGTGGCGCAGGACATCATGGAGTCCACCGTGGCCCACATCGACACCTCTAGCCGGGCCAATTGCATTGCCACGGATATGAGGAGGACTGCCTGGCTTCGGGCTACTAAATTCAACCTAGACGTCCAGGAACGCATATTGGACCTTCATTCGAGGGTGGTGACCTCTTTCCCGCCACTACTGATGAGGAGCTAGATGAAATGTAAAACTGTTCACAAACTGGGAAGTCTTTATCCTTACGAAGGCCACGCCCAAGGCGTACACTCAGTTGCATCAACATTCCGGCAAGGGGGCGGTCATTTGACAGGTTCCGGGACTTCCAAAACGGAGGTCTAGCCAGCCTGAACGTTTGCCGAGTCAGGGCTTTTTTCAGTCCCCCTCCTCAGTAACAGCCAGAGGGAAAGAAGGCATGACGTGCCCTTTCGTGTCCACGTGTCTCCGGTGGGGGGCAGGCTTGCCCTTCAAGCACAGTTTTGGCATCCAAGGTTCGCAGACCCCTGGATCCTATCCGAAGTATCCATGGGGTACCGCCCACTGATTCCTCCCTCTCCTCCCCTCCCACAGATTGGGACAGCAACTCTGTTGGCAGAAATTCAGTCGCTCATTGAGAGCCAGGCTTCGGAAGAAGTCCCAGCCTCCCAGAAAGGCTTGGGCTTCTACTCCAGGATTTTCAGCATACAAAAGAACCACCAGGCTGGCCTGAGAGTTGTTGTACCTCTCAACCCTCAACCTCTCCCTTCCTCTGCAAAAATTCAAGATGGTTACGCCAGCACTCATTGCAGAGACATTGTGCAGGGAAGACTGGATGTGCTCCCTTTATCTAAGGACGCTTATTTACACGTCCCAATTTGGCAGTCTCATCGCTCCTTCCCGTGGTTCAGGATCAGGGGCTGCCATTTCCAGTAAAAGGTTCCACCCTTCAGCCTCAACTCAGCCCCCGGCGTATTTACCTGAATGATGAATGCATTGCCAGCCCTCCTCCTCAGGGCCCAGGGCCACCATGTCTACCCATACCTGGATGACTGGCTCGTCAGGGTGAGATCTTCGGAGGCAGTTCATCACACTTCTTCCGTCCTTATGATCACACTCCACGAGCTGGGATTTTTGATCAACTGCAAAGAAGTGTCCGCTGCAGCCTACACAGAGGCATACCTATATGGGGCACGAGCTCCGAGAGAGTTTTCTCCTCGGAGGACAAGATCATGGCCATCAAGAGGGCCACAACTCACTTCCTCACACGAGAAGTGACCTCAGCCTGGTGGTACCAGCATTTCCCCAGCCTGGGGTCTGGCATGGATTCACATGCTCATGAATATTCCCCGTCTTCAGGCTGGGAATCCTCGGTAACAGAAAAAATCAGTTTCAGTTTAATTTCTGAACTGTATTTCCTAACAACCAATCACTGAGCTTTGGGTCATAATGCCCCGAGCCAATGTCTGCCCTCTAACTAAGTCCCTCCTATGGCAGCCATCTTCAGATTTTTACCGCACCTTCAAGTGTTGGGAGTCCTCGTGCTTAGCTCTCAAGCTTTTACTGCATTTTTCACTTTTTGGAAGCGATTTACTCCATTTTTTGGTCTATCGAGCCCTTGTGCTCCATCGATCAACCGACTAAGGGCAATTTTCGTTGAGTTTCTTTGTGGCGGCTTCCAGAAGATTCTTCAAGGCCTATGCTGCGTGGACATTGTTGGGGAGAATTCTCTGTTTAGGCTGAATTTCCTAACCTAGTGAGTCCCCCAGCAGCTTTGCTGGATTTTTGGGGTTTATTTTTTTCTCCTGTCAAGAGTGAGACTCTTTTTCCCTCACTCTTGGACATGATTTGAGTGTGTTCCTTTGACTCTAGATGTGTTTAATGGGCTATGGGGTCTTTTACTACATAGGGCTTCATGTGTTTTTGTGATGTGTGTTACACAGCACCCTCAGTGCAGTAACACAGGGGTGTCACAGTGACCCCCCAGTATAGACTCCATACCCTGGGACTGACTACTGTCTCCCAGGGCATGTAAAGTCGCCATTGACTTTACTAGTCTTGAATTCTGAACAGAACCAGTACAGACGATCATATTGTGGACGTACTGGCAGGGGCAATTCGATTGCCCCGGGGTCTGTTAGTCGAGGGGGCACGTCTCCGTCCCACCTGATCGAGTTTTGGCTGGTGGCAGTGGATACTACTTTTTATATTCAACCACGAATATTTCTCTATGGGATTTTCCCATTGTTCGAGGCTACTATCTTTATTTATTTAATTACGATAGCCTCGAACATACCGCCGGTTTATTTAATTATTATTAATTCTCCGGTTGGTATTTTTTGCCAAAACTCGGTTCTAAAATGGCGTTTGTGTTCTCTTCTGTGACTCCAACCCAAGTCGAGCCCTTTGTTCCACTTTTTGGTGGGCTTCTCCACAGAAGCCCTCCAAAGTGGTGCCACTCTGGGGTACTTAGGAGGGGTGGAGGGGATTTAGGCACCCTGGACTGAGTTGCCTAGGCAACTCAAGTCGCACTCCGTCCTGATTGGCCCAAGTGGTGAGCCGGCCGGCTCACCACTTAGCATGTTTGAGTGACAGCTAGGCTGAGTGAATGGGGGTTTTCTGCATAAAAGCAGGGCTTTGGGGACTGGAACTTCAGAAGTCCCCACAGGACCTAAGAATCCGACGAGGGAGAAGCTGAGCCGACCTGCCACGACGACACCACCGGTGGAGCCGTGCTGGACCGTCTCACCACTTTTCCCAACGACAGAGGAGATCTCCCGCCGGAGAGTCTTCTTCCTTTGACTGGTGGGGATAACCAGTTTCACTGTCGTTTCGCCTTCCCGACGCATCTCGTGGCCGCCTTGCCTGTGCCAAGCACCCCGGCAACCGGAATACCACGTTTTACCACCACCGCGAAATAAAGGGTAATACCTTTAACCGGAAAACTCTGCGGCTGGTTTCTTCCCTGGCAGTGCAACGACCTTCATCTTTCCTCCAAGTCGAGATCTTCTCTTCCCCTGGACGACGCCGAGACTTGCACCTGCTGCCAGGAACAACTGCCACCGCTGGAGGATCCTTCCCACTTAAGGTACCGTGTTCCGCCTGGCTTCCGTTGCCACCGACTGTACGGGGTAGATTTAGCCCCCGACTTTCGATCCTGAGTTAGCCTGGGACACCCTGGCTAAACTTTTCTGAGCCTCTCTAAACTCTTTTCGAACTCTCTGCAAGACTTTCAAAGCCTAGTGTAACTGTGATCTTGGGCGCATTTGTGCTCTGCTCTCTCTAAGAGTGGGCCCAGCCTGTGGACTTTGGCTCACAAGTGACTTTTGCTCTTCTGCCTTGCTAAAAGTGTTCCTAAATCGTGTATCTTCACATATTCTGTCTTTTTCCCTCCCTTCTTCATGAACTTATTGGAGTGCTATCTATAGTTAAGCGCTCACCTCTGTCTGGAAATAAGTGGTGTTAACTAAGACTTGTCTGATAAGGAATAAGGGTTGTATATATTATAATAGTAACTGTGTTTAGAATGTTTTACAATAAGAATGCTGGAGTGTTTCAAACCGTGCGTTTTTTAAATAAATAATTATATACTTTGATACCAAAGCTCTGGTCAGTGTTTGCTTGTGTTATTGTATCTGAGTGCCTATTGTGTATACTTTGCATACTGCCTAACTCTTCTTGAGGAAAGTCTGACTGCTCAGCCACAGCTACCAGGTAAATCTGGGTGGTACAGACTGCTACCAAGTGGGTTTACTGCTAACACCTGTAGTCCTAAATCTTTTGCAGTGTTCCCAAAGGGAACTGCACAGGTTTCTGCCTAACCCACATGACGGACGAGAAGGATTCACCCTCTCTTCAGGATCTGTTCCGCCTGCAGAATGTTTATATAGACGATAAACATTCCCAGTGCCTCTACTGCCTGTACCCCATGCACAATGAGGATTGTGCTTTTTGCCTCAAGTTTTTGGCTTGCACGCTGAAGGACCGGCATAGGTGATTGAAGGAGTGACTACATGCCAATGCCGCTGAACCGGGTGAGTCTTTTGAGCATGCCTCTCTTGGTTCCAAGAAAGGTGAGCGGGCTTCGAAGTCCTTTGAGTGCGCCTCTTCCACAGGGGTCCAACAGAAGGCTAAGCACTGCAAGTCCACTTTCTCCGGGAGTGCCGTTACGGCTGACTCCTCGGCGTCCAGGGCGTGTCCGACATCTCCACCGAACTCCATCACCAGCCAACGCTCAGGATCGTCGTCCAAGAGGAAGTCGGACCATCCGGGCAAACTCGATGTGAAGGCTCTGGAGACGGCCAAGGAGAAGCCCAAATCCAGCCCGTCCTTGCCGGTGAAGGCAAAGGGGACTGAGGCCTCAGGAGAAGGCCAAGGTGTCCGGATCGACCACAAAGGCCAAGCAGGACAAGGAACCGGTCCTGACCGTGAAGGCCCAGGGTACACCAGACGAAGGCTCTCCCTTCCATCAAGGTGGTGGTGGCGTCCCTTTCAAAGGCCGCAGAGGTGGACCCACAGGGCACACTGCCAAAGGCAAGGGTATCCCTCCCTCCCAGGAGGGAGGTTGCATTCCAGCCCATCCAGAAGACCCGGTAGAAGAAGATGCCTGTCGTCTCCCTGAAACCGTCCCCTCTGGATATGAAGAGGGACCGCCTTGAGAAAAAGTTAAGGGTGCCGGACTCTGCACCCAAGTGCTTGCAGGCCCAGCCATCGCCAGACTCTGTGGTCTCTGCAGCAGCCATGAAGAAGTCCTCAGGCTCAACGTCTTCGGCTGCGTCCACCCCACCTGACAGCGAGGGGAAGAAGTTGGATGTAATGGGACGGCGACAACAGGGTCTTGGACATGCTCTTCGACAGGGACAACCTCTTCAGGAAGGCGGGGGATGAGTCTTTACAGACCATCAAGGTGGAGACGGCACGCGCCATAGGAACACTGCAGCAGCCAGTCCTCGGGAGGCAAGTTCTCCCGCTCTTCAAAGAGTTTCTGCAGAGGATCTTCGGCCTACCATCAACCGTCCTGTTCCACGGGCCAGGAGAACAACAGAGGCCACTCCAAGAACTTCAGAGGAAGACGCCGTCGTTGTCAAGGTCCGCAAGGCGGTCCCTTGACCTCCAAGCAGGAATGAACCGGCCGTGACTTCGGGCTCCCAACCATGCACCCCGGTGGGAGGCTCTGCAATTCCAACTGAAGTGTCCGCACATACCACTGGTGGCCCAGCAGGAAAACCACATACCTCAGTTGCTGCTGGAGGTCCAGGCCATGTTAAGAAAAGGGGCAATAGAGTTGGTTCCAAAAGCTGCTCTGGGGCTCCGGAGTATACTCAGGATACTTCCTCGTTCGAAAGAAGATCGGGGACTGGAGGCCCATCCTCGACCTGCGACGAGTGAATAAATTCAAATAGTCCCAGAAGTCCTGTATGGTCACTCTTCAACACCTGCTCGGACAACTGGAAGAGGGGGATTTTCTGTCGTCGCTGGACTTGGAGGATGCGTACTTCCATATCCCCATTCACAAGGGGCACCGCAAGTTCCTACTCTTCGTCCAAGGGGTGCATTACCAATTTAAAGCCCTTCCCTTCGGAATGAAGTCGACACCCAGAGTCTTCACAAAGTGCCTGGCTCTGGAGCAGCCCACCTGTATCTGCAGGCTCGATCGAGGGAAGTCGCCGTAGACCACACCGTGAGGACGGTTCCTCTCCTAACAGATCTGGGGTTCTCGGTGAACTACGCAAAGTCCTGCTTGTTGCCATCGCAGAATGCCCTGTTGATAGGATCGCATCTCAACACAGTGGCATGCCTGGAGTCACCGTCTGAGGAGAGGATAGCGGCCATCTTGGACAAGGTGCAACGGCTGTTGGCACTGAAGATCGCTATGGTAAGAACCATCAAGTCCCTGCTCGGCATGATGTCGTCCTGCATCTACCTCATCCGGCTAAGCAGGCTACGGATGCGACCCCTGCAGGAGTTCCTTGACGAGCATTGGATACAAGTGTCGGTAAGTTTCCAGGACAGGATCACGCTCAACGAGAGTTTCCATCGAGCGATAAAGTGGTGGGGCGTGCGCTCTCATCTGTCTGGTGTTAGGGAGAATTATCATTCTATGGCTAATTTCCCTTACCTAAAGGTTCCACCAGCAGCTTTGCTGGATTTGAAGGGTTTGTGTTTTTCTCCTGCTAAGAGTGTGAATCTTTTTCCCACTCTTAGACATATTTGCTATGTGTATTCTAGGCTATTTTTGTGTTTAATGTCTATGGGGTTTATCTCACCCCCATAGGAACCATCTTTATCCACATGTGTTACACAGCACCCTCCGTGCAGTGACACAGGGGTGTCGTAGCGACCCCCAAACATAGACTCCATACCCTGGGACTGACTACTGTCTCCCAGGGCAGGTAAAGTCCCAATTGACTTTACTAGTCAATCTTTAGGAACAAAACCAGTACAACCCATCTTACTATGGAGGTACTGGCAAGGGTTAATAGTTTTTCCCTTATGTTCATTTTCGAGAGGGTACCGTACAGTCCCTCTCTCAAAAGTTTCTGGCTGGTGGCAGTGGTTACTACCAAAAATATTCGACCGCAAATATTTCTCTATGGGATTTTCCCTTGTTCGAGGCTACCACATTGACTGACAGCCTCTAACATACCGCCAGTTTATTTTTATATTAACTTTACTCCGGTAGGTTTTATTTGCCAGAACTTTGATATAAATTATTTCTCGTGTCTTTCTCTAAACTCCTAACCCAGGTCGGGGATCCTTTATTCGTCCTTTTGGCGGGCTTCTGCCAAGAAGCCCTCCTTTCGGCCCCACCGAGTCTGGGGTGGATCCATTGTGTGGGAGGGGGAGTAGGACCCCTGGACAGGGTTCCCTCAGCAACCCATGTCGCACTCTGCCCTGATAGGCTGGACGGTCTCCCGCCAAGATGACCACTCGACTGTGTGAGCGACAGCTAGGCTGTATGCAATGGGATCTTTTTGCATAAAAGCAGGGTCCTGAGGACTGGAAGAGCAAGATGTTGCCACTGGAACTAAGAAGCCGAAGAGGAGAGAAGCCAAAGACATCTGCAATGACTGAACCACCGGTGAAGCCCTGCTGCAAGCGTCTCACCACTTTTCTCCACACGACAAGAGAAGATCTTCATCTGCACGAGCATTCTTCCCTTGAGCTGGTGGGACCAATCAGTTTGCCAATTGCCTTCCTGGACCTGCCTTGGTCGAATCGCCAGTGCCCTGCACTCGGAGACCGGATAGCCAGGCACCCGTACACCCAGACCGTGATTTAAAGGAGCGTACCGTTTATTCGTTGGGCAGCACCGCAGATGGTTTCATCCCTGGGCAGTGCAGTAACTCGAACCTTCCTCCACTACGAGAGTCTCTCTTCCTCTGCTGGATCTCCTGAACTGCAGGAACTGCCCAGAACAACCGCCAGTGCAGGAGCCTCTTCTACATTTCAAGGAACTTTGTTCCGCCAGGTCTCCCTTTTCTCGTGGTAGTGTTAAAGATGTTTTAAATCCTTTACCTATCTGTTGGGTTGGCCGCCCCTATCCTCTAACATTGTCTTTCACCTTCTGCATTCACATTTTCAGACTTGACTGCAGCTACAAATAACATTTTGCTCCTGGGCTCTTTTGCACTGTACCACTGACTCTGGCACAGGCCTATTGACTCTGGCTGAATTTGTTAGAACTGCCTTCTTTATTTTACTTCTCAACTAGAACTGTGTTGGTGCACCTAATTCTTATAACCACCTTTTCCTTCCCACTTTTAAAACTTGTGAAGTGCCATTTTGCTTGGGTTTCGTTTGAGTATTGTATATGCTAAAGTACTGCCTTGCCTAACTCGTTCACAAACTTATTGGGAAGTGTTGCTGGGGTGTTTATGAATGTATTCCTGCATAACTTGTGCTTTCCCTCCCTTGTGAGAAATTGCTAGAGTGCCATTTGTGTTTGGTTTTCACTGTGCCATTTTGCTCAGTTTTCACTCTTGCTGAAAGTTGTCTACAATTTAACTAGGGAGTTGTGTATCCTTTTCTTGTCTGATTGTAACTTGTTTTAATAACTGTGATTGTGTTAACTTAGACGTGTGTAAAATAAATATATTTCTGAGGCTTGTGGAATCTGCTTAGATCACATGCTGTGCATAGGCCGACATCTAGTGGAAGCTGCGGAGTATTACAGTTTGTTTTTCGAAACTCGAAAATGGGCGTCGACACAGGCGTGCCAGTAATACTATCCCTAGTGTGACGTCCACTGTACCCAAGATCCCTCACGCGTCTAGGATCCTCAGATTGTTTTTTTGAAAATGTTCTGCTGCGCGAGCGAGAACTTCATTAAGGAGGGGCTGGTTATCAACTGGCGAGTCGGTAACTGGGGCTTCGCTCTCTACCGGGGAATCTACTCTGTAAATTTCCTGCTCATCTTCTACCTCCTCCAGGTCCTCATCATCCGCATAGTATTCAGTCCCGGTTTGTTCCTCCATACAAGCATCAGAAATACGATTACGGTGAGTAATGTATCCCATATACTTTTTAATACAAAGCTTTGGTAAGTGTTTCCTTGTGCCATAGTATTATAGCCCTATTGTGTAAACCCTGTATACTGCTCATCCCCCTCTTGAGATGAGTCTGACTGGTTAGCCACAGCTACCAACTAAATCTTAGTGGTACGGACTGATACCAAAGGGGATTTATTGCTCATACCTGTGGTCTTAATCTTCTGTAGTGCTCCCTAAGGGAACTGCACAGGATTCTGCCTAACATCTGGAGGTGCTGATTTTCGGATCCCACCACACCAGGGGACAGTCACGACGGACGCTTCACTGGAAGGATGGGCAGCACACACCGGAAGCTTTGACTCCAGAGGCTTGTGGCTGCCGGAGGAGAAGACGTTGCACATCAATGTGCTGGTACTTCGGGCAGTGTTTTGGGCCCTCAGATCTTTCCTGCCGTCCATCAAGAACAAGGTGCTGCGCGTCTTCACCGACAATACCACCGCAATGTTTTACATCTGGAAGCAGGGAGGCACCAGATCCCCAGCGCTCTCCATAGAGGCGCAGGACCTATGGCACTGGGCCGTTGCCCAGGGGATGTTCCTCATTCCTTTTCATCTGGCAGGAGAAAAGAACACCATCTCCGACTCGCTCAGCAGGGAGCTACGTGCTTGCCAAGTGGATCAACTGTTCCGCAAATGGGGCAATCCCCAGATCGATCTATATGCGACGGCGACAAACACCAAGTGCTGTAGGTTCGCCAGCAGGTTTCCCCAGCCAAGGAGCATGGAGGACACATTTTCCTTCCTGTGGGATGGCCTGTTTCTGTATGCGTTCCCTCCGTTGCCATTGCTTCTTAGACTCATCAATCAACTCAGACAGTCCCCGTGCAAGATGATCCTCATCGCACTAGCGTGGCCGAGGCAGAACTGGTATTCGGACCTTCTCAACATGTCAGCATCCCATCCAGTCAAGCTTCCGGTGGTCGCAGATCTTCTCGCCAGGGAAGCAGGAGCAATTCTGCACCACGACCCAGTATCGCTGAACCTCAAGGCCTGGCTCCTGCAGCGTTAGAGTTCGGGGGTTACAATCTCCCAGCGGACTGCAAGGAGGTGCTTGCCAAGGCCAGGGCGTCATCTACTTTTGAAAATGCTATGGATATAAGTGGAAAAGGTTTGCCCTCTTGTGCCGTGAACAGAGGATCAACCCTCTACTAGTCATGGCTCCTCAGGTGCTACTGTATTTGCTGTCATTAGCCAAGGGGGGTTTGGCCCATGCATCCATCAAGGTCCATCTGGCGGCTATCTCCCGCTACACCAGATCTCTGGGACGATCATCATTGTGGTCACACCGTCTGGTTAAAGAGTTTGTCAAAGGCCAGGTGGACAAAGCCAAGGATGAAGAAAGTGCATGTGCTAAGTGTGAGGAACAAGGCTGGGAGGGCTCAGGGGTGCAGGCCAATCCAGGCTAGTGAAGGGGAAGTGCAAGTTGGGGTGGGGGGGGCAGAGGAGACAAAGTGCAGGGGTAGACTGATCGGTGGAGGGCCTGGTTCCCTGTAAAAACCTGATGGAGCCAGGCAGCCAGTCAAGAGACAAAGGGGAGCATTAGCAGGGGCGGGGGAGAGGGAAGGAGGATGGGAAAAGGAGGGTTATGAGAAGCTTCTCGAACTTAAGGAGATTTGGCTCAAATGAGAGGGCAGGGAGGCCATTCCAGAGGGGAGACACCTGTAGAGGAGGGAGATCTACCCCCCACTCTCTGCTTGGAGAAGCCTCTGATCTTTAGAACGTTGGAGCTAGAAGACTGAAGGGCTCTAGCGGGGAGGTATTTAGGCAGAGTTGGATGTAGCGGGGTCCCATGCCCCAGAAAGCCTTGTGGATGATGCAGAGAGTTTTGAACTTGATCCTTGCAGCAAACGGAACCCAGTGGAGAGATTTTAGTGCTGGAGAGATGCGATCCTGACTATGAAGTTGTTGACTGCACCTTCCTAGTTTCCCACCAGCCAGCCTGAGTGATTCCCGATCTTTAGGGAGGCGTGCAGTAGGCTCTGATCCTCCCGGGAACACAGCAGGCTCACTCTTCTGGGAAACCATTCACATGCTTCCTAGGCTTCAGGAACACCAGGAGCTTCTCTCTGCCAGCTCACCTTTTGGTCCTTCCACTATGGACTGGCCTTGGCCCTTCCATCTCCCCTCTTCGCATCCTGGTCTGCTTTCTTCCACCTTCCTGCACCATGCTGGTTCCTGCAGCTCCTCCAGGGAGTACTAGACGGCTGCTTCCTGAGCCTCTCTTCCTTTCATACTCGTCATTGACCAAGGAGCAGACAGCAAAGACTTGACTGCTCAATGTGATTCTTAGGAGTACTGTTCATACCTCTGCTCCTCCTCTTCGTCCCAGTACTTATTCCAAGTTGGCGAGTTTGCTCATTTTGGCTCTGCAGGGCACTCTGTATTCCTCTGTGCATCTTCTTCGTCTCAGGGTTTTCCATAGTATATCTTTGTACTCTTACGTCCCGTCCCCTTTCCTCTACACTTTATGGCGTCTCTTCCAAGGGACAGGAGACGGAACCTTTTTCACCAGAAAAACCTTCTTCCTCTATTAGGGAGAGTTCTCATTTTATGGCTAATTTCCCTTACCCATAGTCTCCCAGCAGCTTTGCTGGATTTGAAGTGTTTGTTTTTTTCTCCCGCTAAGAGTGTGACTCTTTTTTCCACTCTTAGACATATTTGCTATGTGTGTTCTAGGCTATTTTTGTGTTTAATGTTTATGGGGTTTATCTCACCCCCATAGGAACCATCTTTATCCACATGTGTTTCACAGCACCCTCCGTGCAGTGACACAGGGGTGTCGTAGCGACCCCCAAACATAGACTCCATACCCCGGGATTGACTACTGTCTCCCAGGGCATGTAAAGTCCCCATTGACTTTACTAGTCAAATCCTATGAACTAAACCAGTACAACCCATCTTCCTATGGTGGAACTGGAAGGGGTTAATAGTTTTTCCCCTATGTTCATTTTCGAGAGTGTGCCCTACAGTACCTCTCTCAAAAGTTTCTGACTGGTGGCAGTGGTTACTACCATAAATATTCGACCGTGAATATTTCCCTATGGGATTTTCCCATTGTTCGAGGCTACAACATTTTCTGACAGCCTCTAACATACCGCTGGTGCATTTTAATATTAACTTTGCTCCGGTAGGTTTTATTTGCCAGAACTTTAATATAACTTCTTTCTCGTGTCTTTCTCTACAATCCTAACGCAGGACGGGGATCCTTTGTTTGTCGGTTTGGCGGGCTTCTATCAAGAAGCCCTCCTTTCGGTGCCACTGAGTCTGGGGTGGGTCCATTGTGTGGGAGGGGGAGTAGGACCCCTGGACAGGGTTGCCTCAGCAATCCATGTTGCACTCTATCCTGATAGGCTGGAGGGTCTCCCGCCAAGATGACCACTCCACTGTGTGAGTGACTGCTAGGCTGTATGAATGGGGCTCTTTTTGCATAAAAGCAAGGTCCTGAGGACTGGAATAGCAAGACATCACCACTTGAACTAAGAAGCTGAAGAGGAGAGAAGCCAAAGACATCTGCAACGGCTGAACCACCGGTGAAGCCCTGCTGCAGCGTCTAACCACTTTTCTCCACATGACGAGAGAAGATCTTCACCTACAAGAGCCTTCTTCCCTTGAGCTGGTGGGGCCAACCAGTTTGCCAATCGCCATCCCGGACCTGCCTTGGTCGAATCTCCCGTACCCTTTACTCGGAGGCCGGATAGCCAGGCACCAGTCCACCTGGACCGCGATTTAAAGGAGCGTACCTTTAATTCATCGGGCAGCACCGCGGCTGGTTCCATCCCTGGGTAGTTAAGTAACTCGAACCTTCCTCCATGACGAGAGCATCTCTTCCTCTGCTGGATCACCCGAACGGCAGGAACTACCAGAACAACCGCCACCACATGAGCCACTTCTTCATTTTAAGGTACATTGTTCCTCCAGGCCGCCCTTTCTTCGCGGTAGTGCTAAAGGTGTTTTAAATCCTTTACCTACCTGTTGGGTTGGCCGCCCCTCTCTCTTAACATTGTCTTTTCAAACCGTTGCAATCACCTCTTCAAATATTGTTAACCAAAGACTTGACTGCATCTACAAGAACATTTTGCTCCTGGGCCCTTGCCCTGTACCACTAACTCTGGCACATGCCTACTGACTCTGGTCACATTTGTTAGACATGCCTTCTCGAGATCGATTCTCCATTCAAACTGTGTGGTGCACCCTTCTCTTATAACTACTCTTTCTTCCCCCTTCATAATCATTGTGAAATGCCATTTTGCTCAGTTTTCATTTAAGTATTGCTTACACTGATGCACTGTTTTGCTGAACTGGTTCACAAACTGATGGGAAGTGTTGCTAGGGTGTATAAGAACCTATTTCTGAATAAATTGTTAGAGGATCCCTTGTGTGTAGTTTTCACTGTGCCATTTTGCTCAGTTTTCACTCTGGTTCACCTGGTCTACAATTCATATAGGGAGTGTGTAAATTTTTCCTTGACTTAATTTAACTTGCTTGATACTTGTGATACATGTGTTTGATTAGAAGTGTATAAAATAAATATATATCTACTTTTTAACTACAAAGCTTTGGTCAGTGTTTCCTTGTTCCATAGTCTAATAGACCTATTGTGTAAACCCTGAATACTGCTCATCTCCCTCTTGAGATAAGTCTGACTGCTCAGCCACTGCTACCAACTAAATCTTTGTGGTACGGACTGATACCAAAGGGGATTTATTGCTCTCACCTGTAGTCCTAATCTGGTGTAGTGCACCCTAAGGGAACTGCACAGGATTCTGCCTAACATCCCCTTTAAATTTAGAGGTGCATGGGGGCACGGCTCAGGGAGCATGCACTGCCCTGACTCCGCCCTCTGGTGCCACACCCCAGTCCCCTTTTCTGCATCGACTGGAACTGGCCAAAATCACCAGCGCTCCCGGGTTTGGTTTCGGCCATGTAAATCCACGCGCAGATACTTCTTCTCTTTGTCGTTTTTGTCATTCAGGTACTCAGTCCTCAGGCGTCACACTACTCCCCCAGCGCATGTCGACTTCTACAGGGTTCATCAGGTGCCCATCAAGCAACAGGCTCTTCCCAACTTCAGACCCCCACACCCTCTGCCTACATTGCCTTGGCACAGACCACGGTTGGCAGTCATGTTCGGCGTGTGACTCACTGTCCTCGAAGGTGCTGAAGAACAGACGACTCGCCAGTTGGAGGGAGCTCTTCCAGAGGTCGCCTCTAGAGGATCTCAAGAACTTCGTGTAGGACTCTCCCGCGCGGGTGGACCGGCCAGGGTCCTCTACCCGCACGTGCCCTGAGGCTGCCACAGCTACCGGCCTTCGGGTCGAGGGTATTACACCTACCGGACCGAGGCCCTAGGAGCAGGGTAGGCCTTGTGATCCACAGGCAAGAGTCTTGGACGAGGCCGTTCCCAGCGGGCCGAGCAACACGTCACAAGCACGTGGCAGGCAGCTTGCCAAAATGGCCACCGCACCAGAAAGGGGCACCCGTCCGACACCATTCCACGAATTCGGTGAAGAACGAGTGTCAAGGTGGGACTGGCCTCAACCAGTTACGTGGCCTACAGTCTATCCTTCATTTGCGCAGGGCAACTTTCCTTTGCGTCCATATGGACAGGGTACGCAGCGGCTCCAGTAGTCCCCCGCTACCCTGTCGGTACCCCCTGCCCCCTCTTTGGTAAGTGAGGAGGTGCTCTTCGAGAAGTTTCTCGGCCTCATGAGATCTCCTCAGATGGGGGTTATCACCAAATACGCAGTCAGGGAAGTACTCCCCGCCATGCTAGAGGCACCACAGACGCCTTCATCGGGCCCCCAGGACCCGGTGCAGCCACCTCCTCCGGCTCCACAGCCGATTACGCCTCCTCATCCTCCAGCGTGTGGTCGCTGTACCCCAGCCTCCAGCACCATCTTCCCCTCCTCCTCCTCCTCCTCCACAATATCCACCAGATCCGCAGGATACAGACGAGGAGGAGGATCCGTACACGCCATCCTCAGCCAGGGCCTTCCATGATCTTGCTGGCCTGGTGGAGTACCTTGGCCTCCCCAACCCGAGGTTGAACAGCCAGCAGAGGGGGTTCTGGTTGAAGTCTTCACAAGACGCCTCTCTACCAACACAGGGATTCAACTGCAAACCGATGTAGTCTCCCTGGCCAAAAAGGGTTGGATTAAGCCCCACTCGGTCCAGCCGGTCAATCGACTCCTGGATGCCAAATACAGGCAGATGGAGGGGGATACACTCTCACTCTCGACCCATCCTCCGCCACACTCCTCAGTGATCGCTGCGGCATCACTATACTCCAAGCCTCAGTCGTCCTCAGCCGCCTCCTCTGCGGTGCTGCTAGGCAAGGAGGAGAAGATTTCGGAGGCATACGGCAAGAAGATCTACTCCAACGCCTCCTTGCACCTGCGTCAGGCCAACGCAGATGCCATGCTAGCTGCCGCCAAGAATGGTTATGGCAGGAAATTGCGGACGTCCTCCCGGAACTCCCCACGCAATGCCAATCGCGCTTTAAGGTGGGGCTAGCAGAAGCCAAGCTCGTGGCGCATGACTTAATGGAATCCACAGTGGCTCATATCGATACCTCAGGCCGTGCCATCTGTTTTGCCACGGACATGAGGAGAACAGCCTGGCTCCGGGCAACAAAATTCAACCCGGATGTACAGGAGCGCATTCTGGACCTACCGTTCGTGGGGGGTGGGGGGCAACCTCTTCCGCTACTCTACGGACGAAAAGCTGGACAAAAAGAACAGCTCTCGAACAGCAAAGTCTTTATCCATCCTTACAAAGGCCACGCCCAAATCGTACACCCAAACTCAGCAGCGCTCGGAGAAGGTTCGTCCATATGGAGGGTTCCGTGGCTTCCAGGAACACAGATCCAGGCAGCCGGACTGCTCGCCGTCTCAGAACCGGCGCAAACAACAAAATGGAGGGGGGGGGAGTAAGGACTTTTTCCAGTCCCCCTCCTCAGCCTCTGAGGGAAAGAAGGCATGACACGCCCCTTTGGGTCCACGTGTCTCCGGTGGGGAGGGGGGGGGACAGGCTTACGCTCCATGCACAATTCTGGCGCTAGAATTTTGCGGCCCCCTGGATACTCTCCGTAGTATCCACGGGGTACCGCCTTCCCATCCCAGCCTCTCCTCCCCTCCACTCCCACAGTTTGGGATAGCAACTCTTTTGGCGGAGATCCGGTCGCTCGTAGAGAGCCAGGCAGTGGAGCAACTTCCAGCCTCCCAGCGAGGGTTTGGCTTCTACCCCAAGATTTTTGCCATTCAGAAGTAGAACCAGGCGGGCCTGAGAGTTGTACTGGACCTTTCCACCCTCAACCTCTCCTTACCCCTGCAAAAATTCAAGATGGTTATGCCAGCATTTATAGCGGAGACATTGGACAAGGGAGACTGGATGTGCTCCTTGGACCTGAAGGACGCATACCTACACGTCCCGATTTGGCAGCCCCATCGTTCTTTCCTACGGGTCAGGATCATGGGCTACCATTTCCAATACAAAGTCCTCCTGTTTGGCTTAAACACGGCCCCCAGGGTCTTTACCAGACTCATGAACACTGTAGCGGCCCTCCTCAGAGCGCAGGGCCTCCACATCTACCCATACCTCGACGACTGGCTCGTCAGGGCTACATCTCCGGAAGCGGTTCATCACTCTTCCCATGCCCTTATGAACACACTATACAACCTGGGCTTCTCGCTCAACCTCAAGAAGTCACAGCTGCTCCCTACGCAAACTCTGACATTCCTGGCACTCATTTGGGACATGTGCTCCGAAAGGGTTTTCCCGTCGGAAGACAAGATCTCGGCCATCAAGAGGGCCACCGCCCACTTCCTCAACAGAGAGGTGACCTCGGCTTGGTGGTACCAACATCTCCTGGGTCTACTAGCGGCCGTTATGTTAGCTATGCCGAACACAAGACTAAGGATGAGAAGGATTCATCTGCACTTCCTGGCCTCATGGAGTCAGGAGCTGGGCTCGCAATCAGAGTTGATCCACGTTCCTCCATCTCTCCACCCAGACCTAACTGGTCCATGGACTGCAACCTACAGAGGGGCAAGCCCTTACGGCCGCCCTCTCCGCAGCCCACCATCACCACAGACTCCTCGCTCGAGACCTGGGGAGCCACGCTGGATGATTTCTCGGTCCACGGCACCTGCACTCGACAGGAGCAGGAATACCATCTCAATTGGTTGGAGCTGAACGCCATCTGGCCTAGAGCTCAGAGCATTACTACCACTTCTCAAGGGCAAGGTTATCGTCATCCATACAGACAACTCGACCAGCATGTGCTACGTCAACAAGCAGGGAGGCACCAGATCCCCTCCTCTGTGCAGACTGGCGATCAGCAAGTGGGAATGGGCCTTGGAAAATGGAATTTTCCTCTCGGCAGTCACCTCCCGGGGGAATCCAACCGGGAAGCGGACAGGATCAGCAGGCTGGGAACGGACAATTACGAGTGGCAGCTAAACTACCTTGTTATTCAGAAGATTTTCAGCAAGTGGGGTCTCTCCCAAGTGGATCTCTCTACCACCTGTCACAAAAAGAACTGCCCCCAGTTCGCATCCTGGTAGGGTCAGGGCCCCGGCTCTCTGGGCGACGCATTTCACCTCCAGGGAACTGGCATGAAGGCCTATGCCTTTCCGCCCACTCCCGTGATCCACAGGGTAATTTGCAAGATCAAGGAGTTGCACCGACTCATCATTCTGATTGCTTAATGGTGGCCGGCCAGACCATGGTTTTCGGGGCTCCTCAGCCTCTCGGAAGTGCCTCCGATACACCTCCCGACGGGCCCAGCACATCTTCTGGCACAGCAGGGGGGCAGGATCATCCACTCCGCGCCAGGGAAACTAGCCCTCACATCATGGTACCTGACCAGGTAACGCTTCGGCAACTTAGCGCTCACAGGCCAATCTGGAAATCATACAGAGCGCTAGGAGCAAAGCCACCAGGTCCCAGTACAAGAGCAAATGGACCAGGTTCTGCCACTGGGCAGACTCAAAGGGAATTGACACCTTGGCCTGCAATTTGGACGACATGCTCTCCTTTTTGGCACATCTCGCTCATTCGGGCGTACAGGTCGACACCTGCCGTACATACCTCGCAGCCATTGGGGCTTACAGGAACTCAGAGGAAGGCATCTTTTCCTCCTCTAACCCTATCGTCAAACACCTGACTGGTCTCGCTAGCCTCTACCTGCCCGTCAAGAGACCGCACCCTGTGTGGGACCTTAAAAAAAGTCTTGGTTGCCCTGGCGCACAAGCCATTTGAGCCAATGGCGTCTGTGGACATTAGGCTGGTCACCATCAAGACGGCCTTTCTAGTCGGCCTTTCCTCGGCTCGCAGAGTCAGCGAGATTCAAGCGCTGGTCGCCTCTGAACCATATACCACCTTTCACAGGGACAAGGTAGTCATGCTGAAGCACCCGGCATTTCTGCCCAAGGTTCCACCTGCATTTCACTTGAACGAGGAAATAGCCCTTTCTACTTTCTTTCCTGATACCAAGGATGAAGCACGGAGAGTGCTGCACTGCCTGGATGTCAGGCGTGCCCTAAAATTCTACTGGGACAGGACCAAGGGCTTCTGCAAGTCGGACGCCCTGTTTGTCACTTTCGGCGGCTCGAGGCCAGGCTATCAGGCCTCTAAGGCTTCCATATCCCGCTGGATGGTCTCTGCCATCAAAGAAGCATATGAGGGCCAGCACAAGCCGTACCTGGCCAACCCGCATGCCCACGCAGTCAGGGCCAAGGCAACGGCCATCGCATTCCAGCGCCAGGTCCCTCGGCAAGTCATAAGCAGGGCAGCCATTTGGGCCTCTCCCTCTGCTTTCTACAAGCATTAATGTTGGGATGCCGGCTCTAGATCTGATGCGGCTTTCGGTCAGGCGGTTCTCAGGAACCTATTTGCTTAAGGAAGGTCTCCTCTCCACCCTGGGGCTACAATCAGTTGTAATCACTCATACAGTATGGAGGAAAAGGGACGGGACGTAAGAGTTATTATAAGTTACTCACCGTAGTGACCCACATACTCTTAGTCCATAGTCCCCTTTCCTCCATACGTCCCTCCAACCTCCCCCTAATAATACTGGTGTCATTAGGCAATGTTAAATCTATTGTCAACGCGTCAATGGGGACTGAGGTGTGGCGCCGGAGGGCATAGACAGGGCAGCACATGCTCCCTGGGCCTCGCGCCTCTAAATTTAAAGGGGAAGAAGGTTTTTCTGGTGAAAACGGTTCCGTCTCCCGTCCCTTGGAAGGGACGCCCATACAGTATGGAGGAAAAGGGGACTATGGACTAAGAATACGTTAGACACTATGGTGAGTAACTTATAATAACTCCTCCCTATTCTTCCTCATCTCAGTATTTCTACTCCTGATCTCTCTTAGGTTGGTTGTGCTCTCCATAGTCGCAGTAATTTCAAGGGGAAATGGTAGGGTGACTATAACTCATGACCCCCTTAGGGGTGGTTGTTAAGGTTATAGGATGGGGGTCTAGGGTCAAGTGATTGGCAGGGGATACACTGTTCTCTGCTCGCCTCCCTCCACCCTCGACAACCTCCGTACCTTCTGTATCTCTTGTGGCCGTTCGACTGGCTTCTCAGCATTTTTGGCTTGGAAGCGTCTGCTTCTTGAATGCTGCCCGGCATGGCAGACTCCTTGGTTCTTGTATCCAGAATGGAGGATTCTCCAGCAATTTGGTCTTGCATGGATTCACATGTTCATGAATATTCACTGTCCTCAGGCTGGTAATCCTCTGTAAAAATGAAGCAGTTTAGCTTTAAGCTAAAAACTGGTGGTCTCTACTATAGTGTTTCAGTGTCCTTTGGGTCATACTGCCCCAGCCAATGACACCCATCTTCCTAAACTGCACCGCTGGTGGCCATTGTCAGATTTTAACCCACATTTCTACTGTTGGCAGTCCTTTTGCTTTACTCCTCGAAAATCATTATATTTTGCGGTTTTTTAAAGAAATGCTCCATCTGTTCATCATCACCCACCATGTGGCGGCAGCGGGGGAGACCCTTTGTAGGCAAAGATCTTCAAACCATCGTCTGATCTTCAGCTAGTAGCGCCAAAGGTCCAGGCTTGGTCCTGCAGCCAGACATCTTGACTATTGTGGATGCCATGAAGAAAAGCCTAGTAGCCTGAAGAATATCTTTGAGTATCTGCACCTCAAGTGCATTTACTGTCTTCATCCCGACCACAAAGTGAACGGCTGTTGAATTTGTCAATCCTTTTCATCAAAGACATGGAAGGACCAACATCAGAGGTTGGTGACTTGGATCAAGGAAAGGAAGGCTGCTGATGCTTCCTCTGGGCATAGTCCTTCCTATTCCACGGCCGGCAGGCCCAAAGAGCGTGCTCCCTCCAGTAAGAAGAGGTTGAGTTTTTTGATGATGCTTCCTTGGCAAAGATCCAAAAGAAGTCAAACGCACGCTCCATCGTTTTCCTCATCAATGGTTTCTGCTGCTGTAGGGCCCAGTTCATTGAGGGGCCGATCTCCATCACCAACGTTAACGGTTAGCCTACTGGCAGGTCGGTTGCCTCCATCCGCGAGGAAATCGCTGTCTTCACTGGCCAAGCACAAGTCGTCATAGAAGAGCAGGTCATCCAAGGATCCATCTCCGGCTACACCATCGTCGACACGAGTGTCATTGACAACTTCATCCATCAAGACCATCGCTCTGACAACTGCCCTGTCGACAATCTCCTTGTCAACAACTTCGTCTGCGAAGTCAAGTCTTCCTTCGACAGCTGTTGCACCTACAGGTTTGTCAACGACCGTCACCTTTACCTCTGCAACAGTCACCCCTCCGACGGTCTCTCTGCATCCTAGACCTCAGTTGGTTGTTCAGATGACGATCCCGTCGGCGACGGCACCTATCCCTGCTCTGCAGGCCCCAGTTGTCCCGATGAGCTCTGATTTGGAGTCGGAGATGCCTAGAACTCAGGATTTCTTGCCCAGACCAACCACGGCTGTGCCACTCTTTACTCTGCTTTCTCTGGGATCCCCCGGGAATTCACCAGCCATCTACACCGCATCTGACAAAGAAATGCCAGAGGATTTCTCCTCTGATCCGGAAGGGCGACAAGGGGAACCCAATCTGATTCTGCCTGTACCTCATCAGGGGTCACCGACATGCAAACCCTCATAGCCTTTTGGCCCTCCAACGGGCTAAGGCCGGTTCCTGTACCTCCTGCGCCAAGCGACATATCCTTGGACATACTTCCACCTTAACCTGGTGGCTGAAATTCAGCAGCTATTGCCTGCTTTTCCTGCCCCTGCTCCTGCGCACTCTCTTCCAGGCCTCCTCTGCATCAGCTGACACTGCCTCATAGGTCCCCGGTTGCACCTCGGCCTGAGCCAGGGGGTCTGCCCCCCCCTGTGATGGAGGAGCTAGTTCAAACTGAAGCACCGCGACCACCGTTACTCACACAGATACGTTTGATGACTACATTTCCACGGATGTGGAGCCTCGGATGTCGATGTGCCCTCCAGGGCCTCTTCCCCCAGACAAGATTGTCTCTTTCCACTCTATCATCTCAAAGGCTGCCAAACTCTTCAACCTGGAACCAGAAGAGACGAAAAAAGAAGGTTTTCTTTTTGAACGGTGGGAGTCCTCAGAGAAGACCATTGTTTTGTTTCTTTATTGGATGGCATATTGTAGGATGGCTTGCCTGTCATGAAGGCTTCTAAAACCACTGCTGCTAAGCCTGACTGGTTGGAAAAAAGTACTGGGTTCCAGGCTCGGCCCTTAGGTTCTTCAGGTCGCAGCCTTCGCCGGAATCCGTGTCCGCCGCCACTAGAAAAAGGACCGCCTTCTTCATCATCCATTTTGCCTCCAGACCAGGAGGGCAAGAAGCTTGATGCTGCAGGAAAGCGCATCATCACCACAGCAGCTTCCGTAATCAAGGTCGCCAACGTTCTCGTCATCCTGTCAAGGTACGTCAGATAGCTGTGGTGCAAGCTTTAGCCCATCCTCGACTTCCCCCCTGATAAGAAGGTCGAAGCTTTGACCCTGTTCTGGGAGGGAGAGCTGGCTTCCAACCACGCCATCACAGTCGCTCTCGACATAGCAGACCAGGGCTTCCACCAGATGGGGAATGGTGTGGCTCTCTGGCACCAAGGCTGGCTGAAGGCCACAAATTTCTGCACCCATGTGCAGTCCAAGGTCATCAACATGTCGTGCAATGGGGACAACGTGTTTGGTAAGGTGGTCGATGACACTCTCCAGGCCATCAAAACCAACACAGAGACTGCGCGCTCTCTGGGAACCCTGCTGCAGCAGAGAAGGTCGCCCTTTTGTTCCCCTAAGGTGGAGAGTCTCCAAATCGTCCAAGGGTTACACCTGCCCCTATCATCAACACTCCTGCTCTGCAACCCAGGAGTTTTATTGTGGACGCTCCCAGGCCTATGGCAGTGGCACCCAGCATCGTTGACGCCTCCAATCCAGGATGCAGATGCTGAAGCAGGCCTGAACCGGCCCAGTGGGAGGCTGACTTTCAAATGTTGTCAATCAGTGGCGAAAGATCTCCACAGACAAATGAGTGCTGGACTTCCCTCAGCTGGGGCACGCTTTAGAATTCGAAGATAAGTGCCCCTGCATTCCGCATGTCCCACAACAAGAGCTACACATGGCGCAACTACTGCAGGAGAGTGTCAAGCCATGATCCGGAAAGGGGCAATAGAACCAATCCCTCAGCGCCTCTGGGGCTCAGGAGTGCACTCCAGATAATTTCTGGTAAGGTGTCACCCTCTTTACTTCTTCCTTAACAAGTTTCTCAAATCGCCAAAGTTCAGGATGGTCACGTTGCAGCATGTGCTCGACCCGCTGAAGGAAGGGGATTTTCTGGCAACTCGACTTGGAGGACGCGTACTTCGACATCCCCATTCATCGCAAGCACCGGACATTCCTGCATTTTGTCATACAGGGGCGACCTTACCAATTCAAGGCACTCCTCTTCGGCCTGCAATTGGCACTAAGGGTTTTCACCAAGTGTTTGACCTTGGTGGCAGCGCATCTGTGCCACAAGGGAGTCTACGTCTACCCTTACCTGGACGATTGGCTCATCCAGTCCTGTTCCTGTGCATTGACGACCCAGCACACCGCAGAGACCATCCAACTTCTGATTTCGCTACGATTCTCATTCAACTATTCTAAGTCCTGCGTGGTGCAAGAACGCACTATTCTTAGGTGCACGACTCAACAGTCTCCTGTCTGGCGACTCACTCAGAGGAGAGGGTGAAGGCCATTCTGGGAAAGGTCCAACCGCTGTCAACAGCACCCATTGCAACAGTCCAGTCCATCAAGTCCCTGCTGGGGATCATGTCATCCTGCATCCATCTGGTCCTCTTTTGCAGCCTTCAAATGAGGCCCCTTCAAGAATTTATCGATGCCAGGTGGCAGCAAGTCATGGGCACATGGACTGACAAAATTGGCTTCAATAGGGCATTCCGTCAAGCCATGCAATGTATATCAGTCCGCACCTCTCACAGGGCGCTCCTTTTCATATCCCTCCGTATCTGGCTACAGTCATGACTGATGTCTCTCTGGACAGTTGGGGAGCCCAAGGAGGGCATTCTCATGCCATAGGCCTCGCCTTTTCATAAGAAAAGGAGTTGCACATCAATGTCCTGGAGCTGCGGGTAGTATTTTGGGCCCTCAAGTCTTTTCAGCCTCCGCTCCAGGGGAAGGTGGTGCAGATCTTCATGGACAGCACTACCACCATGTTTTACATCGGGCTCTCCCTGGAGGCACTGGGCCTCATTCCGAGTATGGCGGTAGGGGGTTAACGGCACTGGTAAGGATGCCGGTGCCGATAATCCCCTACCGCCACATTCCGAGGTCCCTTAGCGGGTCCCACCAGGAACGGCTGGTCTGACCAGCTGTTCTTAGCGGGACCCGTTAGGGGACCAGGGAGCAAATAACGGGTCCGCTATTAGCGGGTCCGTTATTTGCTCTTTCCCCATTCCCATTCGAGCCCTATGGGGGCTCGAATGGGAATGGGGAATGGTTTTCTGAATGGGGACTTACTGAGTCCTCAAAGGTTGGAATGGCCCGGTAAGTCCCCATCCAGAGACACCGGACCCGGGTTTGGAGGCAGCCATGGTGCTAATAGCACCATGGCTGCCTCCAAACTCGGAATGACCCCCACTGTCTCTGGCGCTGGGCCATCCTTCAACGCATGTTTCTTGTCCCATTTCACCAGGCGGGCGTCAAGAACACCATTGTACAATCTCTCTCTGCAGGGAACTGCGGTCCTGCCACGAGTGGAAACTCCAGCAGGTGCAAGTGTCACGCCTCTTCAGCAAGTGGTTTCGCCCTCAGATCAACCTCTGCGTGACAGCAGACAACTACAAATGTTTGCCAGACAATACCCTCAGCCGAGGAGTCTGGGGAATGCCTTCTCCTTCCGTGGAGAGGGCCTCTTCCTGTACGCTTTCCCTCCAATTCCGCGTTGATACATATGATCAACACACTGACGTTGCCACTGCAAGATGATCCTCATTGCACCAGCGTGGCCGAGGCTGATCTGGTACTTGGGCCTTTTCCATCTGTCCGTGGACCCGGCCTTCAAACAACCTCCACTTCCCACCCTCCTTTCCAGAGAAGGAGGGTCAATCTTGCACCACAACCTGACGTCGCTGAGCCTCAAGGCCTGGATCCTGCAGCCTTAGAATTTGGGCACTATTCACTGCCTTCGGAATGCAAGAAGATCATGACCAAGGCCAGTGTCCTCTCTAAGTTAACTTGCTGCACGCATGAATAGAAGCATTTTATGGTGTGGTGCCTGCCGCGGAAAAAATCACTGATGCGTGTGACTGCTCCACATCTCCTATACATGCTCTTGCTGGCCAAGGCTTGTCTCGCCCATGCGTCGATTAAAGGTCCACCTGGCCGCCATCTCCCGGTACACCGACTTTCGAAAGACATCCAAGCTTTTCGTCAATTTTGGACCCATGGGAAATGGGAAGGTCCTGTCAAAGGCTTCCATCTCCAGGTGCCTCTGTGACTGTATCATGCATTGATATAGTCTGGCCAACAGATCGCTTCCATGCCGGCCGAGAGCCCATTCCACCAGAACCATTGCAGGCGTTGCTCTCTGGTGTTCCTCTTCTCGACATCTGCAGGGCTGCTACTTGGAGGTCTACCCACACCTACACAAGATTCTACTTTGTTGACAGGGATCCCGGGGACGAGGCCTGAGTCTGCCAAGCAGTGCTGCACAACCTGATTGTTTGAGGCGAGTCTGTTCCAGGGCTAAGTGTATTGCTTCTGTGAGCCTTGCCACCTCCTGTGAATGTGTATTTGTAATGCCGTGTAATAATTTTCATGAGCATGTGAATCCATGTAAGACTTGATGCTGGAGAAGGAACAAGTTACTTACCTGTAACTCTTGTTCTCCAACATGGGACGACGATGCTAGCAGCCTGAACACGTCCCTCGACGTCGAGTTCCAACAGTCGAACACATACGCACACCCGAATGCTCAATACTGCAATGCAGTCGAGAAGGTTGTCGTGGATGTAGGACTCGGCACTCCATCGAAGCCAGTATTACAATATTATCTGACAGGCATCCTCGACTGGGGGCTGCTGGCTGAGCGTGCTTTACCATTCAATGCCGCCATAGCAGACCGTCATGTCCTTGTGGCGCCCGTGTTAGTCATAGGTCTGGCCTTCGACAGGGAGTATTTGTGTGGCCCCAACGCCGATCCATCTCTTGAAAAATTCAAAGACTCTAAACTGACAGCTAAATCACTGGGGTTGGCTGTACAGAAGCGGCCCCTTCAAGACAAAATATTGCCTTTGGATCGAGAGGATGAGGCTACAGGCGGTATTCCACCTTCCCAAGAAGACACAATTCCCCTTGGCCAAACAGAGACAATGTAGATTCCCACATCCAGGGAGAGGAAGTGGAGGGTTGAAGCAGATTACTCCTGCTGCTGTGTCGATGGCAACCGTGCCTCAAAAACCTCTTTGAGGTCTCCCCCCATACTTCTATGTTTGGAGGGAGAGTTTCTGGGTTCTTGGCCGAATGGAAGGAAATCACTACCAACATCTAGGTCCTTCAGTTGGGCTACTGCCTACTGTTGGTGAAATAACCACTGGACAGATCTCCACCATCCTCCCGACAACCTAGGAGCTGCAGGCCCTTCTTTTGAAGGGAGTAGTAGAGGAGGTGCCAGCTGAAGATAAAGGTTTGGGATGGTATTCTCGCTACTACCTGCTCCCCAAGAAGGAGGAGGGAGGACTCCGTCCCATTCTGGACCTCAGGTACTTGAACATGTTCCTGAGGAAAGACAAATTCAGGGTGGTGATGTTAAGGAAAATTCTCCAGGCTTTACAGTTCCAAGTCTGGCTGGTGTCGCTGGACCTTCAGTATGCCTAATTCTACGTGCCTATCCACAGTAAGCACAGGCGATTCCTGAGGTTCATTATCATGGATGCACATTTTCAGTGAAGGTGATCCCCTTTGGCTTGACCTCCGCACCCAGGGTTTTTACTAAGCTGAGGGCAGTAGTAGTGGCCCATCTCAGGAAGGCCGGACTTTGTTCCCATGCTTGGATGATTGGCTGATCCAGGCTGAGACGCCAGAACAAGTTTCAAGGCACTTCATGGACACTTGTTCGCTGCTGCATGAATTGGGTTTTTCTCTGAATTTATAGAAATCACAGATCTCGCCATCACAGAGGCTCCAGTTCATCGGAGTGGTCTTGGACACTCTGAAAGGGACTGCTTTTCGTCCTAAGGAGAGAGTCACCAACGTGGCTAAGATGGTCCGTCTCGTCCAGCATTCCAGCAGTCTCCCCGGCATCTGCTTTCCTGCGCCTGCCGGGCCTTATGGTATGCTGTATTTTCCTGTTGCCACAGACGAGACTCCAGTTGTTTCTCAGGAGCCATTGGTTGCAGTCTTACAGCGAGATTTCGGATGTCCTCCAGGTATCCAGGTCTGTAGTCAACAACATTACCTGGTGGAGCAACTGGAGGAACATGCTGGCTGGTGAACCTTTCTGGGTGCCGTGGCTGGAGGCACTGGTAAGACGCCTTGCTGAAAGGTTGGGGAACTCATTGCAGCTCTCCCTAAATCAGCAGACATTGGTCCCAGAGGGAAAAATATTGTCACATCAATCTGCTGGAGCTGCGAACAGTAGCACTGATGGCATTTGAGCCTTCTATGCAGCGGAGGCATGTCCTAGTTCTGACGGACAACACATTGACCATGCACTACCTCACCAAGAAGGGAGGCGTGAGATCACTGCCCCTGTGCAGTGAGGCCATGAAGCTATGGTTATGGATGCTGGAGAACAACATCTCGGCCTCTGCTGCCCATCTAGCAGGTGTGGAGAAAAATTTGGTGGCTGCTCTGAGCAGGTAGAGTTTGGTCTCCCACGAGTGGGAGGTATGCCTGGAAGTAATTGCAGAGATCTTTACCCATTAGCATCGGAGGACCATTTTGCGACAAAAAACACAAAATGCAAGCAGTTCTGTTCAAGGGAATTTCCCCCCAGTGGGGCATTGGGGGAAGTGTTTCTGGTGGAGTGTGTCTTCGACCTACAATATGCTTTCCCTCCGCTACGATCATCCCTTGGGTTTTCAGGAAGTTGAGGAGATTCAGGGTGTCGCCTGATCCCGATCACCTCGGACTTGGCAAGGAGGACATGGTACCCGGATCTTCTGGAACTGGCCATATGCTCACCTGTCTGGCTCCCTCCGAGACTGGACCTCTTGTCAGTCTTTACCAATGTTCTTCTCCCGAACCCTCATGCTTGGCTCTTGAGAGGCTGAGGTACAGGGAGGGGGACCTAAATGAGGAGGTGCTAGAGGTGGTGTTGGTTGCACGTAGACCATTCACTATGTTTCGGTACGCATGCAGATGTTGAAAATGTGTGGTCTGGTGCAAGGCAAAGGAATTGGACCTTATGTCGTGTCCTCCCTCTTTAGTGATGGAGTTTCTCTTGGGATAAAGACTGGAGGGGGTTATCTGTACTTCTGACCCCTATATGGTACAGTAAAGGCACAGAACAACCCCAATAAGGCTCTCAATTTTGTATATGTGGCAAACAGCTAGGCTTATGCTTTCAGGAGGTGATGCAGGCAGGTTCTTAAGTACAGTGTTTCCCCAAAGCCCCCACAAAGGAATGTCCACCCACTATGTTGGGTGATAACACAGCTTCTTTATGTAAAATCAGGTTAGCTACTGCAACCACAATATATACATCTAAATAATAACACTTTGTACATGGAATACTTATTCAGAGAATGGTAAATATATACACTCTAGGTGCAGACAGTTTTTTTTAAAAAACATATTATTATTTTCATAGATAATACAGAAGTAAACAATCCCCAACCTTCCCATACCCCCCCACCCACCCCGTTTGGAAGAGAAGTTCATATTCAAATGGCCTCGGGATCAATTAAGCAGTGAAAAGGTCCGTAATTTTTATGGAGTGCGGGTACCATTGTGCCATATAGTCTGATTGGAGATATTCTAGTAGTACTCCCCATTCTTTTGTGAAGGAGCCTTGTGTTCCTTGGAGATTGTGTGTTATCTTTTCCATGGCCATTTGGGACCATACCTTATATAACCATATGAATAGCAATGGTGGATCTTTCTTCTTCCATCCCTGTGCGATCGTGGCCCAGGCCGCTATGATTAGGCCCATGAGACTCCTCCATTGCGCCTTAGTGAGTGTTTTGGCATGATGCCCTTTAAGTCCGCAAAGCCAGATTTTCTCTGTAAATCGTTCCGCTTCTGGATATATCTTTTTTTAGTTCGGATATTATTTCTGTCCAGAAGCATTTGACTTTCGGGCAGTCCCACCAGATGTGTCTCCACGTGCCTGCGTCAGTGCAGCCCCTCCAGCAGCGGTTTGATGTGTGTGGGAACATGCTAGTTAGCCTCTCTGGGGTGTAGTGCCATTGTGTAATAATCTTAATCCACATTTCCCTGGTTTGGGCAGCTCGGGTTAATTTGGGGATATCGGCCCATAGCGACTGCCACTGTTGTAATGTGATCTCTTCTCCCAGTGTCTTTTCCCATTTTTTCATGTATGCCCACTATGTCTTCCTCCTGTGTATTTATGAACTTGTAGAGAGTGGAGAATAGTTTTCTGTCTCCTGAGTTGGTAAGGAGAAACTTTTCAAAGGCGGTTAGCTCCCTCGTCGCTGCGTGTGTTATCTCGGGTGAGGACAGCCAGTGTCTGAGCTGTTCATATTTGTATCTGTCCGCATTTGTGAGGTTCCATAATGTTTTGCAGTCGGCGAAGGATCTTATCTCCTTGTCCACGAACATCTCCCCAATTTTTCTACAACCAGCCTCCTCCCAGATCTCTTATGCGCCGTGCTCTGTCCCTGGTGGGAATTGCGGATTCCTGCAAATTGGAGTGAACGGGGCCGTAGCAGTGGTAATGTACCCTTTCCGTGTCTGCTCATCCCAGGCATTCAATGTGGCCTTAATGATCTCGCTGATGCGCAGGTTTGGGTGCCTATGTTGCTTTGATTTCCATAATAGGTCCTCCAGTGGTGTTCTTGCGACCGCTCTGTCTTGAGTCACCCAGATCGTGCGCTGATTGTCTCCCAGCCATTCTTTTAGGATCCACAGTTGCGCCGCTTGGTAATAGTTCTTAAAGTGAGGGAGCGCTAGGCCCCCCTCCTTGATGTGTGACTTGAGAACTGTTCTGTCTACTCTGGGGGGGTTTCCTATTCCATATGAATGACGAGACTGACTTTGCCAATGCTCTGAAAAAGGAATCTGGGATCACGATCGGGAGGGATTGGAAGTGATACAGTAGTTTAGGGAGGATGTTCATCTTTATCGATTGGATTCTTCCCCACCAAGAGATATTTAGGGGACACCACCGCTCTAGATCTTTTTTAATTCTTGCCAGGAGTTGGGGGTAATTTCTTTTATATAGAGCCTCTACCTTCTGTGTGAGAGTTATACCCAGATATTTTATGCCTTCCTCTGCGACTTTTAAGCCAAATTGCCCTGCTTCTCTGTTCAGTGTTTCTCTGTTCCCGGTTAGGATTAAGATTTCTGACTTTTTTTTGTTTATTTTTAGGCCCGATATGTTCCCGAATGACACAAGTAGGTGGATTGCCGCGGGGATGGACTGGGATGGGTGTTTGAGTGCCGATTAACATGTCATCTGCCTAGGCAATTACCTTATGTTGTTTACCCGCCATCTCGATCCCCCTGATTTGGTCCGATTCCCTGATTTTAATTAGTAGTGGTTCTAGGAACAGCGCATATAGGAGCGGTGATAGCAGACAGCCTTGTTTCGTTCCCCTAGAGATTTCCACCCTCTCCGTGACCACCCCATTTACTGCTATTCTTGCCGATGGGGAGGAGTAGTTGGCCTTGATCATATTAATATATTGGTTCCCGAATCCCATATGTGCCATGGTTTTGAAGAGCATTGATCACTCTACCCAGTCAAACGCCTTTTCTGGATCTAAAGATAGTAGTACTGCAGGGGTGAGGGATACGCTAATTTTTTCTGTTAGGTGAACTAACCTTCTTGTGTTGTCGTGCGTCTGCCTCTCTGGGATGAATCCCGATTGATCCGGTTTAATTAAGGAGGGAAGCAGCGGGGAAAGCCTGGCTGCCAGGATTTTTGTGTATATTTTTGAGTCTAGATTGATCAGGCCTATCGGTCTGTATGAGCCTGGGAGGGTGGGATCTTTCCCTTGTTTGTGGAACACCAATATTTTGGCCTCATTCATGGATGGGGTAACATTCCCACTATCTCTAAAGGTGTTTAGCAATCTAGTGAGGAAGTGGGTGAGGAGGTCTTCGTATTTTTTATAGAATGGGGCTGTGAAGCCGTCCGGGCCTGGTGCTTTGTTGAGTGGAAGATCTTTTATTGCCTTCTTCACTTCACTTTCCGTTATCTGGGCCTCAAGTTCCGTTCTGGTCTTTTCTGGTATTTTTTGAAAGGGAATCAATGACAGAAATCTGTTTTGGTCTGCCTCGTCTGGGCGTTCAGTAGCATAGAGGTTTTGATAGAACTCCCTGAACGTGTCCCCTATATCTTCGGTGCGCGTCAGGGATTCTCCTTGTGCGTTTTTAATGTTCCAGGTGGTCATTGTTTTTCGCTTCGACGAGAGTAATCGGGCTAGATATCGGTCTGCCTTATTAGCTTTTATGTAGTATCTTTGTTTGAGGTATAGGAGAGATCTCTGGGCTTTTTTGCTGCGGAGGAGTTCCAGTTGCCCCTCTGTGTGTTTAAGCGTCCTTTTTAAGTTCCTGGTGGGGTTTACCAATAGTTCTTCCTGGATTTTGGACAGCTTCCTTTCCAGTTCAGTTTCCCACTGCTGTGTTTGCTTGTCCCTTGTTGCTTTGAGGGCAATTAAGTGGCCCCTGATTACTGCCTTGAACGCCTCCCACACCGTACTCGGGGCAATGTCCCCTGTATCGTTGTGTTCGAAGAATTCTGTGATCTTGTCCCTAATGGATTCTCCCATCACTGGGTCTGACAGTATCTCCTGTGGGAGTTGCCATCTCCAAATTCCTTTCTCTTTCCTTGGGGTCAACAGGTCCATCCAGAGGGGTGCGTGGTCTGACAGAGAGATGGGTCCCAGCTCCATGTCTTGTATTTTACCCAAATTCCCCACTGACACCCAGAAGTAGTCAATTCTAGACATCGTATTGTGGACGTGTGTGTAATATGTGTATCCCTTGGTTTGACCTTTGTGTTCTCTTCATGGATCGCACAATGCCATACCCTCCATCCGCCGTTTAAGTCGTTCCGACGGGGCGCATTGGTGGTGGGGCCCACCCGCGCTCCGGTCGATCTGAGGGTGCTAGGCCATATTAAAGTCCCCTCCTATGATTATTTCACCATTCGCATACTCCTCAAGCCTCCCCATCTTGTCTCTCAGGAAGCCATCTTGGCCCGTGTTAGGGGCATATATGGAAGCCAGTGTCAGTGTGGTGTTGTGCAGATTTATATTGGCGAACGCGAATCTTCCTTCTTTGTCAGAGAGTTTGTCGATCAGGGTTGCTTCCAGACCAACCTTAACTGCGATCATCACCCCCACCCTCTTCTCCACTGCGTTGGATTGTGCCAATATATCATAGCCTCTGAGGCGAATTTTCCCCCTATCCTGTGCTTTGACATCTGTCTCCTGGAGCAGTAGTACTTCAGCCTTTTCCTTCCTTAACATGTTCTCTACTTTTTTCCATTTCACGGGGGAGTTCAAGCCCCCTTACATTTAAGGTTACGAATCTTGTCTTCCCCATTTCGGTTGTCCTTTCTGGATGCTCTTCTTGCATGAGTTGAATATTCCCCACTGTCTTCCGGAGCGACCCCCCAACTGCCCCTCCCCCCCAAACTGTAAGATTGACCCCCAACCTTTAACTTTGTTCCAACTTGTGGTCCCGAGGATGGCCCGGGTACCTAAGGTAGCTCTGGCGTTCCGCCTATCGCTCCCTGCCCTCTGTGGACTCGAGGCTAACTTTGCGGGGAGTCCTAAACCCCATGTCATCCCTTGGCCTCGATGTGAGACGTCCCAGTTCCACACCGGGCCTACTGAGTCTGTTCAGTACGAGTTCCGTCATTGGGTACTGTTCCACAGAGCATGTTCTGCCTCTGGGCGCCAATTCTCTTGAGCTGTAGATTCACGTCCTTTAGTTTGTATCATTTGGCTCTTCATGTCCCTTTCCATGCCGTTTCCTTTTCTGGCGGACCCTTTCCCATCCCCCTGGTCTGCTCTGTTGCTCCCCCTTCTTTTTTCGGTTTTTGGTTGATGGCTCGTCTGTCTGGATATCCATGATGCCCAGCCCCTCTTCCATGGTGGTCCCCCTCCTCTGCTGACCCTCCTAGTCGAACAGTAGACCGAAAGGGAATGTCCATTTATATTTTATCTCTCTCTTGACCAGTTCTCTAGCGAGTGGGGCCATTTCTCTTCTTTTTTGGAGTGTTGCGGCAGATAGGTCTTGAAACAGCTGAATGTCCACCCCGTTCATCCTGATTTGTTCAAGCTGCCTCGCTCTCCGTAGTATGAGTTCTTTATGCGGGTAGGAGGATAGAGCAGCCAACACGTCTCTGGGTCTCTCCCCTGGTGCCCCTGTGCTTTCTGGGCCCACTCTATGGATGCCCACTGCCTCTGAGTCTTGTGTTTCAATGATATCCCTGAAGACCTCCTGCACCGCTTTCCTTAGGTCCCTGTCCGTGACCGATTCTGGCATATTTTTAATGTGCATGTTCGATCTGCGGGACCTGTTTTCTAGGTCCTCTCACTGAATTTCCAGATTGTGGGTCAAATGGACGAGGTGCTCTTGTGTTTCGCTGTTTTGTAGAGGCTCTTCCTCTGCGTTTTGCACTATTTTTTCTAGGGTATCTGTACTTTCTTCCAGGTTTGCAATGTCGTGTTTTACATCATGGATTGCCTGCTGCATGTCGTGTTTGATTGCGGCGAATTGATCCTGAACTGTCGACATGAGCTTATCTTGTAGCTCTTTAAACCAGGAGTGCATGTCTTCTTTTGTTGGGGGTAGGTCGCTGGGGGCGATGTGGTCTGCTTCCGACGTGGGCATTGTCGGCATGGCTTCCAGGGGCCTACTTCTCGTCGATGCTGGGGTCTCCACTGCCCACATCTGTATAAGGCTGGAGTCCTGCTTAGTGGATTGCTGGTTCTGTTGGGTTCCCCCTCCCTTCACTTTTGCTCTAGACATGATTCCCACAGACGATCACCACCGCGAATCTCGTCCGTGTCTACCCCTCTCTGTTCGATGGTTGTGCGGTGTTAGCTAGAGCAATGGCCCTAGAAGGGGCCTGCTGCGTGCTTCGGTTTGAGCTGATGGTGGTTTTTTGGGGGGGGGTTCCTAGAGGGGGGATTAACTCTCCCCCTTGTGCTTCTCTGTCCCCAGTCCAGTTCTGTCTTGCCTAGAGGGGGGGGGGGGGGACGGTCCTCCCTTGTTGTTGTTATCTTGTCAGGGCTTCCTGCGGTTCCCGCCGCCTGTTGTGGCCTTGTGGGAGGATGTGGGATTCCCCTTAGCGCTCTCAGGGACCGCCCGCCGCTTCGCTAGGAGACCGGGGGGGAGATCTGGCGGATGGGGGGGGGGCCTCACCTTCCAGTCCACCGGGCTGGGGACTTCTGCTGGTGCCCCTCGGCTCTGGGCATCGGGTTGCGTTCGGAGCGTCTCCTGCTTCTCCCCCGCTCCCTCCACGAGTTCTGCTGGTGGCGGGAGGCGCCGATTCCACCTCGCCAGGCCGCCAGTTCTCTGATCGTCTCTGCGGGCGCTGCTATGCTGGGCCTCACTCCTTCCCGGACCGTCCTTGCCGTCTATCTCCTCTGTATCACGCGGCGGTCCGCCTCGCCCCGCTCCGCTCCCTCGGCCGCGTCGAACGGTTCGTCGGCGCGGTGGGGGGGGATTCCTCTCCGCGGTGTCTCTGGGTATCGGGGCTCGGGGAAACGTCTCCGGTGTGCGTCCTGTGTCTTTGGACGATGTTCGGTGCCGGATGTAGGAACTGCCACCCTCCGGATCGTTGCTTATTGCGGTGCTGCTGAAAGGCCCGGTGGGAGCTCGTCTCACTCACGTCTCCCTACGCCGGCGGCCATCTTGGAATCCGGTACAGACAGTTTTGAATGATAGGTCAATTCTTAAATAAGGTGTAACCAGCATAGAATAGAGAAGAAATGCAGGCTGGTTATGAACAGTGGCAGAATGCTTTCTTTAGACTAGATAAGTAATAATGTGTGAGTATCCCCCCACCTGGGCAGCCTTTAATAGAAAAGTTAGGGAGCAACGTATGTTGTCTTTTACAGCCCAGTCCAATATTCTTCAATAACTTTGTGCTTTCTTTTAAAAGGTTCTACCACCCCAAAGTCCCTAAGAGGTCGCAGGAGAATAGGATACAAGACTACTCTGGGACCCCTTAACTACTCCTGAGGCTAGAAGATGCTATTCCTTCACCACAGTACCTTTGGTGCCGTGGCAGGGGAAGTGGCAGAGTTTCTTGGCTTTACTCAACAATTCCCTTCAAGGATGGACCCTCTTTGGAAGAAGGGGCTACTGGGATGCTGAGTCCAAGAATAAAAAGGAATCAAAGTTTTTCGGAATGGCAGCAGTTTGGCTCTTTTGTGGTGCTCTCGTTTGGTCGGCGATTTTTCTGACTTTAGAAGTCCTGTAAAAAAGAAACTTGCAGTGGTTTCTAGAAGATAAGACCCCTGGGACCCTTCAATGACTTCTGGCGGCAACTGGTGCATAGGTCACTTTTGGTGTCGGGTTTCGGAATATCGTAGTTTTCTGACTTTCAGTTCTTCTGTGCCACAGCACGCACCTCTGGATGGCTTCTGGCGACCTAGACTCGACCACTGACCTCAGACCTTCACCAAGTCTGGACCCCCGGGACATCTTTGATAGCTTCTGGTGGCGGGAAACCCACCGGTTGACCTTCCATGGTACCCAACGACTCTGGGCTCTCTTCGGTGGGAAAAAGTGTTCAGTGGTGACTACAAGGATGTCCTTTTAAATGTTCTTAGGCAATTTGGAACTTTTGCAGCTCGGGTGTCCAGCAGCACTATGCCAGGGTCCCCTCTCTTCTAGGCTGTAGACAGCAAGGGCTTCAAGCGGTCACAAAATGCACCTCTGGACTCTGGGTGACACCAATGGACTTCCCTGGCTCGAGATGTCTGGCACTCCTCTTCTGGACTTCAAAGACACCTTCTCCGGACGGCAGGCACACAGGACTGGCTTCCAGGCTACTTCGATAAAGAGTAGCAGTTTTGCATGATGGTCCCTCTTAGCTTGGGGAGACCATTTGCAGGTCCTCTCTCGATCAGTCCTTGGGAGACGAGGCAGCTTTCGGATTGTTGAAGAAACGCAGCAGCAGACTTCTCTTCCAGCTGGGCTTCAAGGAGCAGCTTCTTCCTGCTAAGCTTCGACTACAGCTACTGAACTAATTGGTAAGTGAGAGGTCCCCACATATACACATTTGTCCCTAATTCCCTCTGCCTGAGCCAGGCCCAGTCAGCCAATCGCGCAGTAGGGCATTCGTGCAGGTAGGCAGCCAATCAGGCTCACAGGCATTCAGGCCATTCACTTCACCTAGACACCCATAACAAAAGAAGTGGATTGGGGCAAGTACCCAGCCTTTCAGCACACTACACTGCATTCATGTTCGTTTCAGTCCGGGCTGTGTCATTGTGTCACACTCACACATTCACACTCAAGCATTCACACACTCACACACAGACTCACACACACACCAGACTCCATACACTCACACACACACCCACCAGACTCCATTCACACACACATACCAGACTCCATTCACACACACACACATACCAGACTCCATTCACACACACACCAGACTCCATTCACACAGGTTCCACCCCTAGGGTGTACCCACAACACCTGGGGAGGCTTCAGTCAGTGTGACAGGAGGCAGCCCCAGAGCCATATTTGGTATTTCCATCCAACATCCAGTCAGGAGGAAAGAACAGAGTCGGTGCTTCCCAGGACTTTGGGAAACAGGGTGAAAGGCAAGAGAAACCAAGAGGCCACAGGGGCCACCTTGCTTTCTGTCAGGAATCTACTGATTCCTATGGCCGGGCATGGGTATCCTAAAATGGAGGATATTCTGAGCCACTGTCAAGTCAGCATGTAGCTGCCACCAGCCCATACTCTGCTCTGTGGGCAACACACAGGTGCCCAAAAACACACATAAGGGGTACAAGGTTGTACCCTCACCGTATCCCATGGGGGACGTTCACCAAAAGATAAACGCACACAGAGAAGTGGTGGGACAAGGACAGGAGGCCCTGTCCCTCCATAAGGCTTTTCCAGCATCGCAGCTGGCCTTTGCCAAATATGGCATAGAAGTGGCCACGATAAAGGGCTACCTGGCAGCCCTTTCCTGGTTTTAAAGAATGCCTGAACAAGGTTAATTTCTTGCCGATCCAGTGGTGGCCCAGTTCCTGACGAGCATGTTTAAATATTTCCTCTGTCACCTTTTGTGATCCATGTTTGAGATTCTTTCTCCGTCAGACTTCTTACTTTAAAGACTGCTTATTTGGTAATCATGTCCTCCAGACAGGTCAGTGAATTGCAGGCGCTCTTGTTATAAGCTCCCCTTTCTGATGTTTTTCAAGGAAAAGGGTATAGATCTCCCAGCGTTTTACCCTCCACCCCATCAATCTAAGATTGTTTTGGAGGCTACACAAATTGGATCCCAAGAAGGTGCTGAGTTTTTACCTGGCCACAAGGGACTCTTTCAGGAAGGATGACCAACTATTCATTGCATTCCCACAATCCAGGTTGCTGGCAAACACTCTCTCTCTCGGTGGATAGTGCGGTGCATCTCAGAGTGCTACCAGAACACAGGTATGGAGGTGCCACCAGGGCTTAGGGCCCGCTCTACCAAAGGGATCACAGCATCCTCAGCCCTCCAGAGGGGAGTGCCTGCTAGTGACATTTTTGGCACACCAACACGGTCTTCATTGCACATGTTTGCCAAACATTGCAGCCTAGACATTCCCCAGGGGAATTGGGGGGGGGGGCACGGTGCTAGCTTTTTAGAGTGGTTCTCCAGAGTTTTTGATGTGACTTCGAACCCTCTACCACCTTGGACACTGCTTTGGGAGTATATCAAGATGAGGAATCCGTGGGAGAATGCAGTCCATTGAAGAAGAAATTTCTTACCAGTGATGTGCTTCTCCCACAGATTCCTCATTGCCCTCCCAACCTACCCTGCATGGAAGTTCATGGGTCTCCATTGTGGTCTCTTTTCACGCTTCTGTGTGTAGATGACATGAGGCAGAGTTTTATTTGCTGGTACAACAACAATTGGTTATCCAAGTTGACTGGTTTCTTCTGGTTCCATTTATAAAAAAAAATGTTAAAAAAGCAAGTGACAATTTGCTTGATGTTGTGTTTTTTTATTTTGTTAAACTATTTTATTAATTTTAACAAACAAACACAACAACCAAAAGAGACCAAACAGTGAATATCAGTCATAGCTTCCAAATGTCATATGCAGTATCCTTTTATATCCACCGCTGTCCCGTTACCCTCCCCCATCCTGAGCTAACTCCCCATCACCACCTTTGACCGCCCCATCAGTGTCTCTGCTTCTTCTTCTCCCCCTCTGTTGGCTGCCTCACTTCACACCACTGTTTCCGCGTCCACCCATTTTTGAAGGTCATGCCACCACGCTTCCACCCTTGGCCTCTTACTTGCTTTCCAGCCCATGGCAATCCTACGCTTGGCCAGTATTTAGGCCAAGTCTTGGAGTTTGCTTACATGTGCCAGCTCGCGCGGCCTGAAAAACCCTCCCAACATGCATGTCCACAAAGATTCTACCTCCAGTTTAATCCCTTTCTCAGCCAAGAGATGGGCCGCCTCCCCCAGAATCTCCTTATTTCCGGGCACGCCCAGAACATATGTATCATTCCTGCATCCACATCCCCACATTTGGGACATGTTTGTATTCCAGCATTCTTGAACCTTGCAATCCTCTGTGGGTAATATATAACTGGATTTGCTGCAACCTCAAGTTCCTAGATATTTTTTTATGGTATCTCTGAACCTTCACCCACAATCCGCCACTCATAGATTCCCCGGCTTCCTCTTCCCAGTCTCGTCTCAACTGGAGCACCTCCTTCCCCACCCTTGACATCAATAGTTCATAAATCCAGGAAACTTCATGGCCCCCTTCTGATATATCATAAAATATTTCTATGGCCGTATCGGACAGACCCTGCAGCACTATTTCTGTCCACGTATCTTTTATCTTCCGCTCCAGCCTAGTGTGAGGGATATATTGTCCTTGGTGTAGACGGTTGTCCGCCACCAGTGTCAAACTTCACCACCTTCCCCTCTTGCCATATGTCTCCTAGCGTGGCTATCCCAATCGGTTCCCAATGCTTCTGGATTATCTTCCTCAATTGTTTGTCTACTCCTTTCAATGCCACTAGAGGCATTTATGGGGAAAACAGGGTCCTGTTCCCCATGACCCGACAAGCTTTTCGCCAGATCTTCCCTCCTAAGTCTAACATTCTTGTCCTCCCATCTTGCTGTGGCTTCGGCACCCATATCCACTAGTTTAAGAAAAATGCGACACACACAGCCCTCAACAATCTAGACTCTGATGTTGAGTCTTCCGATAACCATCTAGCTACATATTGTGGTTGGCGTGCCAAATAGTAAATCTTGAAGTTGGGCAATGTAATGCCCCCTTGGTCATACGTGTTTTGCAGCTTCCATAATGCTACCCTGTTTCTAGTATTGTGCCACACGAACCCTTTACATATACTTTCGAGCTTGACAAAGAATCGCTTAGGTATCATGTATGGTATATTCACAAAGAAATGCAACAACCTAGGCATCACCACCATCTTTAGTAATGCCACTCTCCCCATCATGGTCAAAGTGAGCTTGGCCTGGAACCTCATACTGTTCTCAATATTGACCACTGCCTTTTCTGTGTTATGTTTGTATTCGGCCTTGACCGTGTGGTATACCTCAATCCCCAGGTATCTAAAGGTCCTGGTCTCCCATTGTTTTTGTAGTACCGGAAGTTCCTCCTGTGTTATCCCTTATATCTACTCAGGGGGAATATACATGATTTCTTGGGATTCACTGTTATGCCAGACAGCACCGCATATCTCCCCATTACTTCCAAGATATACTGTAGGTTCTCCTCAGGATATCGAAAATACAGCAGCATATCATCAGCATACATTGATATCAGGTGCTGATCCCTACCTCTCCAAATTGATGCCTCAAGTATATCGCCAGGGGTTCCAGTGCTAAAATAAACAACATCGCGAACCATGGGCATCCCTGTCTAGTACCCCTACTAAGTTGCCATCGATCTGAGATGGTCGCTCCCGTCCTAACTCGGGGCCATTGGTGTACTGTACAGCAGTTGTTCCCACCTCAAGTACGTGGGCCCAACCCTATACTCCTTTAAGGCCGCCATCAACCAAGGCCATTTGACCGAGTCGAAGGCCTTCATCGCATCCAATGAGATTATTGCAACCTCCAGTGGGTCCTCTTCCGTTTGTTCTATGACGTGATGTAGCCTTCTAAGATTATCCGATATACTTCTGCGTGATACATACCCGGTCTAATTGGGATGTATATATACGTTTGTTGATAACCGCTCTCAGTTTATTCGCCAACACTGCCGTGAGTATCTTGCTATCTTGGTTAAGCATGGATAGCGTTCGATATGACCCGCAGGCCATGCATGGTTTGTTAGGCTTAAGAAGTGGGATAATGAACACTTCCCTCAGGGACTCCGGCAGTATCCCCCTATCCAAAGCTTAATTTAGCATAGCTAATAGTGGGTGGAGCACCTCCACCTTGTAAGTTTTGTAGAACTCGCTAGTGAGTCCATACGCCCCTGAAGCTTTACTAGTAGGTAAAAGCTTGATCACTGCTTCTAGTTACTCCACTGTAATTGGTACCTCCAGGGCGCCTCTCTCCGCAATCCCTAATTTGGGAAGGTCAATATCCGCTAATGTTTCAATCCCCTCCACTCCGCCACCCTCCTCAACATCCCTATATAGTTGATATGATAGGTTATTTAAAATGCGCTTAATACCCAGAGGTTTCTAAGCGCCGACCCGGGGATCGAACCTATGTTGCTCTGTGTCGTCTTGCTTCCAAGGTGAGCGTGTTGCCCCTGAGCTACCCTCCCAACACAGGTTGCTGGTAAAACTCCAAAAAGCCCCTGTTAACCTCTTCTTGGGTGTCCAGTATTTGTCTGTTCATTCCCTGTACTGCTCTAATTGTTTGCCTGGGTGTCTCACTCTTATTTAGCCAGGCTAGTAGCCTGCCTGACTTGTCTTCCCCTGCGTGCTGTCTTTCCATGTTTTTTTCTAGCTCAAGTTACATAACTTCTCCCAATGCTTCCTACAATCCTGTTGCAACTGTCTTATTGTTCCAGCCTCCTCAGGGGAATGCTCGCTCTTTCGCATAATTGACTCTAGTTTCTTCTCCGCTTCATGTAGCTCATGTGATATCCCCCCCTGCAGACCTTTGGATTTGGATATTGCAGCTCCTCTTACCCCCACCTTAAATGCCTCCCATGCTATGCCGGCCGAGTCTACACTCTCTCTGTTATGTTCAAAGTACTCCACAATTTCCTTTCTTATATACTCCCTAAATATTGTATCTTTCAAAGCTTCGGCCCGGAGTTTCCATGTCGGGATCTGTGCCCTGGGTTGCGAGTATTGCCATGTTATAATCAGAGGCGAGTGGTCAGAGAGTACTCTCGCTTTGTATTCCGACCGCACTAGTTCCCCCTTCAACTCCGGTGCAGCAAATATGTAGTCCAACCTCGTATACAAGTTATGTGGGGCGGAATAGTGGGAGTAGTGCCTATCCTGCGGTTGGTGCATCCTCCACACGTCTACCAGATTAAAATCTCTCAATAGGAGCTTTAGGGATTTAGCTGCTGGGGTACGCTTGTCCACCTTCATGTCTGATTTATCTACCTTGGGGTCCAGGCTACAATTAAAGTCTCCTCCCTATATAACTGCCCCCGCCCCCATGTATGGACTGATCTTATTGTATAACGTCCTGAAGTAGCCTGTGGCATCTTGATTTGGGATATACATGTTGATTATGCTTAGCTCCCTATTTTCCACTAATCCCCTTCTTAGTACCATCCTCCTATCTGGCTCTATGGTAGACTGTAAGTTTAAAGGGGACATGCAGTGCTATCCACGTAATAACCCCTCTGGCGTACGCCAAATATGCTGACCCTATGGTGGTCCCCCTCCATTTCCTCCCCACCAATTCCTGTTTCTCTTTTAAGTGAGTCTCCTGCAATAAGGCGATGTCGATTCTCTGTCTCTTCGAGTACATTATTATTTTTATCATGACTTTATTCCTTTTTAAATAGCTATTGAGCCCCCTGATATTCCATATCGCTATCTTGACATCCCCCATCCTATCCGTAGCCTGTTCCGCCCCTCACCCCCTTCCCCTTCCCCTTCTGCAGCGATGTATAGGTGTAAGCTCGATCCATAACTGTTAACACCCCTTCAAGTCTATCAATGGTAAGACGTCGGTTCACTTATGTTATCCGCTTGGTCTCGGCCCTCCGCATCCCCCGGGCATCCCTGTGCGTCCAGCCAGCTCGCAGCTTCCTCAGGTGTCTAATAAAAAAAGCGCCTTGCCCCTGTGTATAACTTTCAATTTCGCTGGGTATAAAAGCATGTATTTAAAGCCAGATTCCCTCAGCTGTTTTTTAACTGCTACATAGTGCATTCGTCGTCTCTGTACCAGCATGGTGTAGTCCGGGTACGCTGTGACGGTCGCTGACACTCTGCTTATTGTTACTCCCTTGCGGAAATGTTCTAAGATCTTTTCTCTGTCTCTTTAGTTCAGTATCTTAGCTATAATTGCGCGAGGCGGGGCTCCCGGTTGGGGCCTTCTGAGCTGGGCCTTGTGCGCCCTTTCGACTGTGAACCCTTGAGTGAGCACACCTGCTCCTATCTCCTGTAGTAGCATGTTCTCTACATAATTTGACGGGTCTGTGTCTTCTTCTCCTTCTGGTAGACCCGTATGTTGCGTCTTGCCCAGACCTCTGCCTCTTCTGCTCAGCTTTCCAGGTTGGGCACTTGTTGCTGTAATATATGAACCTCTTTGGCATTGGCCGTGCCAATGTCTTCGTTAGTCTCCACCTTGCTCTCCAGGCCGCTTGTGCACTCAGCTAGCGTTCTTACATTCTGCCTTAAGAGGTTTATGTCCACACTGACCGCATCTATTTTGAATTCCAGAGTGGTTTTCAGTTCTGCCATGGCCGAGTCGATTTTACTCCCCCATGAAGCCTTCAGCTCAGCTATGGCCTCTAATATCTGATGATCATCACGCTGTGGGGCGGGTATCCCCCGTGCATCTCCTTTTGCCTGTGCAGACACATCCGGTGACACTGGTGGTTTGGTGAAAATATCCATCGTAGGTTGCTTCCCCTTGACTTTGTTAGTTTTGGACGCCATCTCCCTAGTCATTTCGGTAGCCTCCACAGTGCTGTATTACCTCGATGCTTCCCAAGCCCCCCTCTCTCTCCTGTCTGAGAGCTTCTTGTGTCCAGTATGTCGGTCCTGCGCTGGCTGCCGGTTGATTGTGCGTTCATCTGCACCTTTCGTGATGTCCGCACTATAGTTTAAGGAGTTAATGCGCTGGTTATGGGTGTGTGAGCCATGCGCACGTCCCTCAACATGTCGCTGCATGAGGCATCATGCACTAATGTTTTGTCCTCCAAGTGCTGCGACTCAAGTAGCAGGTAGCATCTATCGTATCCGGAGCGTGCTGCAATCCTTGCCCACAACGTGTCTGACCCGCAGGCTGATGTCTCTTGTGATATAGACACACTCTGCCTTATCCCCAACATGATTATGTTTTCAGGTGCTGCAATGCGGTGCGCTCCAGCCAACGCATGTAGCCAGTGTCAGGATTACATTTATTTGCTTCCTCGCAGCCTTTGTGGAGTGCTTTCGTTCCATTTCTCTGAAGTGCTGCTTAATCCCAGCTGAGACAGGGGCAGGCGAACAGTGGACAAATGCCGTACGGCTTGCCTAGAGGGTGAAATGCACAACCCAGCTCTCGTCTGTATTGCTGAGTTGAAGGTGATCACCTGCCATATCCAGGTCAGGAGTGCGCTGGGAGCTCAAGTCTCCACTGCGCGATAAGCAGTAATGGGTTACTGGGTACTCCCGGGAGCGCTTGTGTTGTTATTCAACCAGAACTATATGGAAGTCACAATGAGGTTCATGGAGTGAGCGCGTATACTTACGTGCCGTGATATAATGTCACAACGTAGCAGCTGAGCCCCTGTGTTCTCTGCTTCTTTTGTATTCTTTCCCACGTCATTGAACTCTGCAGCGTCCCGTTGTTACAATCTTTCTAACCTCTGTCTGCGCACCGAGTCTGCTTTGCTCGGAAGACCGAGCTTCACATTATTCTATCTGCGCCTCACTGATCAGCCGCATTATTTGTTCTACCATGTCGGCTTCGCTTGCAACCCCACGGTTGCCACACTCTTTCGATCTTCCCTCATAGGATCGGCTTTGCTGTACATTCCGGCGAATCCTTCCGTTATTTCAACAGCGCCACACTATTCAGCCCTTCTCATTGTTCTCTGAAAGACGCCATTTTGTTACTTCGGTCACAGGGTGCGTTCCAACTTCACTGCCTCTGCACTTTCTCTCCCTCTTGCATGATTTGAGTCAGACCTTGCACCTTTGCATGCCCGCCAACTTCATGGTGCTGTAGCTTTAAATCCACGTTTCTTGATTGGCTTTAGAGAACCTATTTTTGACGGATCATCTCCGGATCAGCAGGAGTACACAGAATGCATGTCCTAGTCCGTGGCCACCCACCACTTGCTATTGTTGATTGATTTTAATAAAATCTCCCATACCTATCGATGCATGTTCCCATTCGCAGGCTGAGCCAGGGGATGGGAGGGGTTGGGCGGGGGTCAGGTGAGGAACTGAGATAAGGTACGTAGTGCATCCCTTTAGTACGCCAATCAATGTCACGTCCGTTATCGACGAGTGACGCAAGCCGGATACAAGCCATTCGAGAGACTGTCGAGCACCACTACGCCCACTCTTGAAAACATTTCCAAGCAGCTGGCGCTGAGGAATCTGTGAGAGGAGAATCCATAAAATGAACATTGCTGGTAAGTAAGTTCTCAATTGGTGGGCTTGGACTTGCTTCCAGCCTGGATTTTAGATAAGAGGATGACTTCTGCAGCCATTTCTTTAGATCAGCGTTGGAGCCAAGAATCCCTCCTAGAAAAACAGCCAACTGAAGATCCAAAGACTACTGAAGAGGCCTGGCATCCATTCCTGCGTCTGGCCCATTGAAGCCTTGTTGGACTACCTGATATCCGAAGACCCTGAGCGGTGCTTCAGCCCTTGGACTAGTGGGATTAACTAATCTGAACGCATTCCTGAGGATCCAGCCATCCTAAGCCTTTGGAAGTGTTGCTGGACTACCCAGTAGACTGACCTGCTTTCTCGTGGGCTACCTCGCCAGTACAGTCAATGTTCCACGGTTGCACCCAAAACTTTGTTAGTCGGCAGCTCATGCCACAAGTCACATTCCCTCTGAATTTCTGCATCCCAGCAACAAGGCATCCTGTCCTAGAGAAGTTTGTGATCGCAACTGAAAGGACGTGAATCGTCGCCTGTGTGCGGAGATCGTCTGTGGAACTTGCCTTTCCTGTCCTATGAAGTGTCCTGAAGAGGCCTGCATCAATGATTCTTGCATTCCTTAATCGCCAGGGCTTGCATCGTGCAGCTTTACCCGACCGGAAGAATCCTTTCACCAGCAGCTCCTGGACACCTCTCACTGGAACCAGCGGTGGGAAATCCAACCTCCAGCGACACCCAGACAATCGACTAAGTCATCTGGGAAAATCAGAGTATGGGGGTGTGGCGCTAAGTAACGGCAGTGCATCTGTCCCCCCTCACCCCCTCCGTAGGATAGCATTCTGAACAAGTCCCTTTGTCGCCTAATCTTCCATTCCACTGCCTTTTGCTCATCGAACCTGGGTAGTACCTTCTGAAATAAATACAAAAGAACAGTTACTTACCGTAGAAAAATTGTTGAATAGTATTTTAATCCACCACCAACACAATTAAATCATAACGTACCTACAGAGACTCCATTCTGGGAAGAAGTATTGTGGTCCCTGTGACTTTTGGGCACCAGGGTCCCATTCATTTTAAGGATTGGACTGCTTAAGTTAGGGAATTATCTATTGATCTGGTTCCACCATTAACTGCATTTCATTTACTTACCTGCTTGCTGAATGTTATTTTAATCCATTTATGAACCTACAGTGAATGTATATATTTGTATGATAGTGTTGTTCAATAATATTACCTCTCAGTTTCAATTTTCAGTGTGTGCAGAAGGCCTAGAATAAACCAAATTGAATTATGTTGTGCTATACTGTGGGGACTCATTGAGGGTCCCTGAATCCACACACTCCCACTGCTCTCCATTGCTACCTTGATTGGGTTTGATAACCTCTCAGTTCCCTGCTCATTAGAAGTAGGGTGATGGCCTAAAATCTGTCCACCAGGCCAGATTCTAGAAATCCATTTTAACAGATTGACGGAACGGGACTGCAGGGCAATGAGGGACTAATAGTGCAATAATGGGGCTCAGGGAGATGGCCCCCTCCCCCTTTGAAAATTCTGGACAAGAAGGAAGAGCAAACACACACCCTTTGCATTCAGGACATAGTTCACTCCATATGATTTGGATAGAAGGCTGATGTGGCTAGTACTCTGCACTTTAAAAACAAATTATAAACGCACTTAATTTTACTGACTCAGTGATTGTAGGTATTATACATATTAGCCCCCTTTTTTGGCATTGCCTGACAATATTTTGGGAATGGTGTTCTACGCGTTGCATTGCTTACTGATGCTAAAAGCACAATTATTTTGCCACCAGTATTTTGCAGAATTAATTTTCTTTCAGCAATGAAACCACAAATAAGCCAGAGGTCCAAGAAAACAAAAAGTTGAAGGGTTTTATGAAATGGGACTGTAGAACCTTTAGAAATGCAATTGAGCCCCAATATGAACATGTTCAGATCACCCAGGTTTGGCTTTCCATAAGCTTGGCCAGTAGGATAGGATTTAGAGCAGAATCTCCCTTTCAGCACGCCTTCTGATTGATCATCTTGTCCATTGGACTTGTGGTGACTGCTAAATTCTATGGTTGTGAGGAGGAGGTTGGCACATTTTGCCACATGTTTAGTTGTCCCAGAGTATGTTTTTTTTGGCTGGAAACACTTGACGGTATCAAAAGGGTACTGGAAGAGCAACCATGATACATAGACATGAAATGGTGATTCTGCACTTTTTCTATGTTACTGGGCTTTACACCACACACCGCTGCCATTTGCAGGTCTACAAGTGCTCTGGTGCATCTGAAAGGGAGGAGGGTGACTTAGGTAGGAGAGTGTTAGGGAGAATTCTCATTCTAATGCTAATTTCCCTTACATAGTGAGTCCCTCAGCAGCTGGATTTCTGGAGTTTATTTTTTCCACTGGTTAAGAGTGTGAGCTTTTCCCCCACTCTTACCTGTGTTTTGCCATGTGTATTTCATCTGTTTTTGTGATTATGGACTCTGGAGTACACCACTTCAGTAGCCCCACTCTTTTGTGTGTTACACAGCACCTTCGGTGCAGTGACACAGGGTTGTCATTTAGACTTCCCACCCACTCCATTTCTGGGGCTGACTACTGTCCCCCAGAAATGGGTAAAGTTGCCATTAACTTTACATAATCATTTAACCACAGATCCAGTACACCCCATCTTACAAGGCGTATTGGAAAGGGTTCATTCTTAGCCCTTGTTATCTATACCTCGTGGAGCATTGTTTCGCTCCCTTAATATTAAGACTTGGCTGGTGGCAGTGGTACCTACCCTAATTTTCCTACTGCGATTATATTACATAACGTGGTAGTGTTTTAGGCTATTTTAGTAGCCTCGAACTTTAAACCCGCTAGCCCAAATTCTTTTTATTTCAGCTCCGGGTGGGTTTAATCGCCATTTCTTTTTGTTAACATCCTTCTTTGGTCTTTCTTTGTGCGGAAAACCAGGTTTGCCTCCTTGGTTTGCCGACCTTTGGCGGGCTTCTGACCAGAAGCCCTCCTTTGGCGTCTGGGTGTCTAGGTGGGCTGAATGTGAGGGAGGGGTGTAGTCACCCCCTGCGCAGGGTCTCCTTGGAGACCCAAGTCGCACTTTGTGTTGATTGGCTGAGGTGGTTGTCCGGGCTGGGCAACCCCCTTGCTGAGTGATTGACAGCCAGGCTGAGTGAATGGGGGATTTTGGCATAAAAGGCAGGACTCTTGAGCTAGAAGGTAGTCGCCACTGGAACTGCAAGGAACCGAAGAGAAGCGCAGAAGAAGACGGCTGCTGCAACCCTGAGTCCCGGTGAAGCCCTGCTGCGATCCTGAGCTATCCACCCCTTCAACGAATAAGAGAAGATCCAGTCCGGAGTCTTCTTCCCTTGAGCCTGGTGGGATCAACCAGCTCGTCTTTTCTTCAGTCAGAGAATCCTCTCCTGGGTCGAAATCACTGCTGTGCTGTAGTGGTCCGGATAGCCATCAGAAGAGCCCTCTCCTGATTTAAAGGAGCGCACCCGTTATTCATCGTTGTCTTTTTCGCTGCTGCTGGCCTCATCCCTGGGTAGTGCAGATCGCTCCAGACGTCGTCCTTCTTGTCACCACGACTGAAGACGCAGGAACCGTGAGTCTGCAGGAACTACCAGGAGCAACTGCCGTGGCACCAGCTTTTCTCCAACGGAATAAGGTACTGTGCACTCTTGGTCATTCTCTCCGTCTGACCAGCCGGAATCGGGATGAACCCTTTTCCTCCACGAAGATTTGTTCTTTCTTCCCTCCCTCTTATAACTTTTCCTTCCATTTGACAATCTTTACGAACTCTTGGCATTTCGAAATGTTCAACGTGTGATCCTCGGCAACTGAGCATCTGCTCCTTTGACACTGGTGCAGGCCTATTGACTTTAATCTGTATCTTTGAATAAGTCCTCGCGTCTCATTGCATTAAAAATGTATTGCCTATGATTTTTATTCACTTTTCCCTCGTTTGAAATTCTAAAGTACAAAGTATGTTTTAACTTTGTGAGCATTTCTATTCACGGGTACCCATTAGTATCGCAACACCGGTCTGTCAAATCCTAATGTACTTACCTTGAATTTCCTGGAACAAGTGGAATTGGTTGTGTGTAGTGTATTTTACGTGTGGTTTCGAATGTATAGAAGTGTACTGTTTTATAACAGATGGTTTAAAATAAATGTACCTATATTTTTTACCTGAAACCTTGAGTCAGTGTTTGCTTGAGTCACAGTATTTGTGGTCCTTTGTGTAATCTCTACTACTGCTCATTTACTCTTGATCAGTCTGGCTGCTCCACTACTGCTACCGCTTTAACAGTGTATTACAGGCTTGTACCAAAGGTGAACTTGTATTCTCCAGCATGGGGTCTGGCATGGATTCACATGCTCATGAATATTCCCCGTCGTCAGGCTGGGAATCCTCGGTAAAGAAAAAACCAGTATCAGTTTCGTTTCTGATCTGTCTTTCGTAGTAATAACCAATCACTGGTCTCTGCGTCATACTGACCACAGCCAATGACTGCCCTCTACCTAAGCACCGCCTCTGGCAGCCATCTTCAGATTTTTACCGCACGTTCATGTGTTGGGATCCTCGTGCTATTGCTCTCGAGCGTTAGTGCTATTTTTCGCGCTTTTTCACAAAAAACTTCGATTCTTTCGGTCAAAAGAGCCTCAAGCTCCACCGATCCTACATCCGATCAACGGGGACCCGTGTCGGATTCATCTGTGCCCCTCAAGGGTGAAGATTTCGTCGAGCTACGCTTCGGAGGACTCCAGAAGCTTCTCAGGCCCGGTCTCGGAGATGGCCCAGGAGAAGGGAAGCTCGACGCCCGGAAAGCTGTTCAGGGTCTGCCCTGGATGCCAGCTGCAGAACGTCTTCAAGGAGGACGAACACTCTTTCTGCCTTTACTGCTTTCATGAGGACAAGACGCACGTGGAGAAGGACTGTGCGTTTTGCGGCAACATGTCGGAACGGACCATGAAGGACCGCCATCAACGTCTCGCCAACTGGCTGGAGGGTAAGAGCCCGTCTGGCGAGAAGAAGAAGAAATCCGAGCGGTCTTCTAAGACCTTTGAGGGCGCCCCGGCGACGGGGGCCCAACATAAGGCCAAGCACCGCGAGTCCGCTGGCACCGGGAGCGCCGAACGGTCGGGCTCTACGGGCGCCAGGCAGGGCGCACCCTCCCCGGCACCATCAACCACGAGCCAACGCTCTGGGTCGGGTAAGAGGAAGGCCGAGCACCCGGCGAAGCTCCTGGAGAGGCCCCGGTCGAGCTCTAAGGCAGAGGAGGAGCGTGGCAGTGCCCCCTCCCTCAAGGATAAGGCGGTGAGCGCACCTAAGGTGGTGAAGGCCTTGATCCATCCGACCAAGCCCTCTATCGAAACGGTCGCGGCGGCCCTGGCTCAGCCTGTGGTGGCTACACCAGTGGTGGCGACCTCAGGGCCCAGAATCTCCCTGCCTCCTCGGAGGGAGTCTTCCTTTGTGCCCATCGATAGGACCCCCGTGAAACCCTCCGTGGGGAAGAAGGGGGGGCAGGGCGTCGTCGTAGATTCGGCCTCAACCTCAGAAGAGGAGCTGATCGAGGTCTTAAGCCACGGCCTAGGCGTGGAAGAAGGCCAGCCCGTCGGAATGGACCCCGACGCAGGTGACGACGACGACATCGTCGAGGATACCGACGGGGCCCCTGCTCGCCCGTCGGATTCCCCTCTGCCAGCGCCGCAAGACAACTCGGCGGCCATTTTGTTGGCCATACAGTCCTTATGCTCCGAGATAAGGACGAGGCTACCGTTACCGACGGAGGAACCTCTCCCGTCGGGGGATCCAGAACCGGGACCTTCTGGTGTTCCCCCTACCAAGAAAAGAAGGATCCATCCACCACCTCCTTTTCAACCGTCGCGCCCCGTCCAGCCCTCCTCCCCGTCCACCCGAGGGGATGATACGGGGACTGACACGGCAGCGACGGGTACGGACGACGAGGCATACGACGAGGATTTTCCGTCGTCGCCTCCCACCAGGGCTTCTCCGCCCGACGAGATCGGATCTTTCCACTCCATGATCTCCAGGGCTTCCGAGCTTTTCCAACTCTGCCCTGAGGAGAAGAAAAAGGAAGGCTTCCTTTATCAGCGGCGCGAGGCCAAGAGGAAGACGGTCCTCGCAGTGCCTCTGTTGGACGACATTTGGGATGAGGGCCTTTCCCTCCTCAAGAACCCTTCCACGACGCCAACTAGAAGAGACCGGTACGAGAAAAAGTACCGGGTCCCGGACACGGCCCCCCTATGCCTCCGGGCGCAGCCTACCCCGGACTCCGTCGTCTCCGCGGCAGCCAGGAAGAAAGCGGGGGGGGGTGCGGCCTCCACATCGACTTCCCCGCCGGACGGCGAGGGAAAGAAATTGGATGCTATGGGACGTAGAGTCATCTCGCCGGCAGCGACGACGATTAAAGCGGCCAACGCCTTGGCTATCGTGGCCCGCTACGACAGGGAGCTCTGGTACAAGATAGCTCCCCTGCTGGATTTTCTGCCGGACGACAAGAGGGCGGAGGCCCTTGAGATCCTGCAGGAAGGTGAGGTGGCGTCGGACCACGCCATCACCGTGGCGACGGACATCGCCGACACTGGGTTCCGCCAGCTGGGCAACGGCGTTTGCCTTCGACGTCGTGGATGGCTCAAAGCTACGGACTTTCGGCAGGACGTCCAGACCAGAGTCCTGGACATGCCCTTCGACGGGAACAACCTGTTTGGGAAGACAGTGGACGATTCCCTTCAGGCCATCAAGGCGGATACTGAGACGGCCAGGGCCCTTGGAGTCCTGCAGCAACGACGAACGCCCTTTCGGAGCGGCGGAGGCAAGGGCGCCTCCAAAGGTTCCGGCGGCGGTTTCGCTTCCTACCGTCAAGCGGCCCGCTCGTCGTCGCAAGAGGCCTACAGAGGACGAGGCAAGTCTAGCGGACCCCGCCGTCGTCGCCAAGGAGGTCAAGGCGGCAAGGCCGCGTCCAAGCAGGATTGAACCGGCCGTGGGGTCGGGCCCCCACCGAAGCACCCCGGTGGGAGGCCGGCTGGCGGGCTTCGTCGGCGTGTGGGAGTCCATCTCCACCGACCGTTGGGTGCTGGACGCCCTGGCCCGGGGCCACGCGCTCGAGTTTCAAAGAAGGTGCCCGCGCGTCCCCCCCGTGGCCAGGAAAGAACTTCACGTCCCTCAACTTCTCCTGGAGGTAAAGGCGATGCTCAGAAAGGGCGCCATCGAACTCGTCCCAAAGAGGCTTCGGGGCTCCGGAGTCTACTCGCGATACTTCCTCGTGAAGAAGAAGACGGGAGGATGGCGCCCCATCCTAGACCTGCGACGTCTGAACAAGTTCATCAAGGCGCAGAAGTTCCGGATGGTCACCCTCCAGCACGTCCTGGGTCAGCTGGAGGAAGGAGACTTCCTATCGTCGTTGGATTTGGAGGATGCCTACTTCCACATTCCCATCCTAAAGGGGCACCGAAAATTCCTCAGATTCGTGGTCCAGGGGCGTCATTACCAGTTCAAAGCCCTTCCCTTCGGACTACGGTCGGCACCCAGGGTATTCACCAAGTGCCTCGCACCGGTGGCGGCGCAGCTGCGCCGCGAGGGGATTCACGTCTACCCCTACCTGGACGACTGGCTCATCCGCGCCAAGACGAGGGAGCTCGCCGTGGTCCACACGGCAAGGACCGTCCAACTCCTCACGGACCTGGGATTCTCCGTGAACTACGCCAAATCCCACCTGGTGCCCGCGCAAGTCGCACTGTTTCTGGGAGCGAGGCTCGACACAGTGTCCCTTCTGGCCTCCCCGTCGGAGGAGAGGACCAGGACCATCTTGGGCAAGGTGCAACGGATGTTGGTGGCCGACGCGGCCAAGGTGAGGTCCATCAAGTCCCTCCTCGGGATGATGTCTTCCTGCATCTACCTCATTCCCATGTGCAGGCTCCGGATGCGCCCGTTGCAAGAATTCCTGGATGCGCGCTGGATCCAGACGACGGGCAGCTTCGAGGAAAGGATCAAGCTCGACGAGAGTTTCCGACGAGCGATACGGTGGTGGGGCACCCGCGCGCATCTGACGGCGGGCATGGACTTCCAGACCCCAGCCCACCAGGAGACTGTGACCACGGATGCCTCCCTCGAAGGGTGGGGAGCGCACACCGAAAATCTGCACGCAAGAGGACTCTGGCTCCCGACGGAGAAGTCCCTGCATATCAACGTCCTGGAGCTCCGTGCAGTGTTTTGGGCCCTCAGGTCCTTCCTTCCGTCCCTCAAGGGCAAGGTGGTGAGGATCTTCACCGACAACACCACCACCATGTTTTACATCAGGAAACAGGGCGGAACCAGGTCCCCAGCGCTGTCCAAGGAGGCGCAGGACCTGTGGCATTGGGCCGTCGCCCAAGGGATTTTTCTGGTGCCGTTTCATCTGGCAGGGATAAAAAACACCATCGCCGACTCACTCAGCAGGGAGCTGCGCTCGTGCCACGAGTGGGAACTACGGCAGGATCTGGTGGATCGCCTCTTCCGACGGTGGGGCACACCCCAGATCGACCTGTTCGCGACGGCGACGAACACCAAGTGCCGGAGGTTCGCCAGCAGGTTTCCCCAGACGAGGAGCATGGGCGATGCTTTCTCGTTCCCCTGGGAGGGCCTGTTCCTCTACGCGTTCCCTCCCTTGCCTCTGCTAATCCGGCTCGTCAACCAGCTCAAGAGGTCACGGTGCAGGATGATCCTCGTCGCACCTGCGTGGCCGAGGCAGATATGGTTCCCGGACCTTCTGGACTTGTCAGCGTCCCCGCCGATCAAGCTGCCGGCGGACGCGGATCTACTCTCCAGGGAAGGAGGCGCCATCCTCCACCACGACCCGAAGTCGCTGAACTTGCAGGCCTGGCTCCTGCAGCGCTAGAGTTTGGAGGATACGACATACCGGCCGATTGCAGAGAGGTTCTTGCAAAGGCCAGGGCGTCCTCGACTCTTAAATGCTACGGACACAAATGGAAGAGGTTCTCTGTCTGGTGCCACGCACAGAAGATTAACCCTCTACGGATTACGGCTCCCCAAGTACTGCCGTACCTGCTGACGCTGGCCAAAGCTGGTCTGGCACACGCGTCCATCAAGATTCATCTTGCTGCGATCTCCCGATACACCAGAACCACGGGGCGGACGTCCTTGTGGTCTCATCGTCTGGTGAAGGAGTTCATGAAGGGACTGTTCAGATCGTTCCCGCCGGTGAAGGCTCCGGCCCCGGCGTGGGAGCTCAACGTGGTGCTGACCAAGCTCATGGGACCTCCGTTCGAGCCTCTGCACTCGGCCCCGTTGAAGTTTCTATCGTGGAAAACAGCTTTTCTTGTGGCCATCACCTCCGCACGACGAGTGGGAGAGATCCAGGCCCTTTCCTGCAAGGCCCCGTACTTGACTTTCCACGACACGAGGGTAGTGCTCAGGACGCACCCCTCCTTCATGCCCAAGGTGCCGTCGGACTTCCATCTCAACGAACCCTTGGTGTTGCCTGTGTTCTTCCCGTCGCCTTCGTCGCCGGCTGAGAGGACTTTGCACTCGCTGGATGTGGCTAGAGCGCTGAAGTTCTACGTAGACCGCACGAAGTGTTTTCGGAAGACGTCACAACTCTTTGTGAACTTTGGACCTGTCAATCAGGGGAAGGCTCTCTCGAAGGCTTCCATTTCCAGATGGCTCTCCGGCTGTATCATGTACTGTCACCGGTTGGCAAACCGACCGCTGCCTGGCCGTCCGAGAGCCCATTCCACCAGAGCGATCGCAGCTACCACGGCGTTCCTATCTGGTGTGCCCCTGCTGGACATATGCAGGGCTGCTACGTGGAGGTCGACGCACACCTTCACGAAATTCTACTGCGTCGACCGGGATTCCAGGGAGGAGTCCAGGGTCGGCCAAGCAGTGCTGCGCAACCTGTTCGCCTGAGGTGAGCCTGGTGAGGAGGTAAGATGCTTAATGTTGAGTTGATGTGATGCTTAATGTTGAGCCTTTGCCACCTCCCGTGGTTGTGCATGTGTGTACTGCTATGTATTCTTTATTCATGAGCATGTGAATCCATGCCAGACCCCATGCTGGAGAAGGAACAAGTTACTTACCTGTAACTGTTGTTCTCCAGCATGGGTCTGGCATGGATTCACATGCGAACCCTCCCGCCTACCCCTCTGCGGCTCTTCACTTGGTCATACTGCCACTTCACGTGCTTCCAAATCTGAAGATGGCTGCCAGAGGCGGTGCTTAGGTAGAGGGCAGTCATTGGCTGTGGTCAGTATGACGCAGAGACCAGTGATTGGTTATTACTACGAAAGACAGATCAGAAACTGATACTGGTTTTTTCTTTACCGAGGATTCCCAGCCTGACGACGGGGAATATTCATGAGCATGTGAATCCATGCCAGACCCATGCTGGAGAACAACAGTTACAGGTAAGTAACTTGTTCCTTACCACTTGTAGTCTTAATTGTGTGTAGTGGTCCCTAAGGGCACTAAACAGGATTCTGCCTAACTGAGAGCGAAAGAGTAAAATGTTTTAAGCGATCATCTAGGGAGAAAGCAAGGACTTGAAAGTGGCTGCTGATTGATCAGCAAATCCTGTGTGCCGATATTCTGGAAAAAGCAGAGGATGAAAGAATGGGTGGATATCCCATCTAGACATGCAAATTATGGAGAGAACATGTTCAAAATATCTCATGTCAAAGCAAAATATGATGAATTTTGGACCTCGTTATCAGAACTGTACATAGGAAATCCAATCAGTCTAGTTTTGTGGAAATATTTTGTCTGTTGTGTAACTTTGTCATCGCTCAGTGTCTCTTCAGTGTGGTTTACTGTTGTCCCCCTTCCCACTATTGGTATTGTGTGTGTGTGTGTGTCACCAACTGCAGTATTTATTTTATTAAATGCAGTTCTTAAAGACCTCCCATATATTGTTGACAATAGCGGGGCACAAAGGTGGCCATCAAATGTTGAGTCTTAAGGAGTTGCTATGTAGTCTGTCTTCTATTCTGTATTGGTTGTTTTTGTTCCGGTTAGAGTTGTATGATCTTTGTTAAAACTAATAAATATTATAGTGCACAAATAATTGTAAAAATCAAATATGTTTAATTATGGGGATGATTGAAGTTTAAACAAATGTTCTTTTTTTAAAATTTTATTTAGGAACTGTGACAAACCAAGATTAATCGAAGCACTAAAAACGAAGCGAATCCGTGACATTGCCTGTGGCAGTTCACACAGTGCTGCAATCACTTCCAGTGGTGAGCTCTACTCCTGGGGCCTTGGAGAATACGGTCGACTGGGACATGGTGACAATACCACACAGCTGAAACCTAAGATGGTAAAAAAGTCCTTTGTTTGATCTAGCACAGAGTGCAGCCCTGAAAGCTTGGCTGGTTTGACATATACACGTGTGTACAGGCGCTTTATAAATGCCATATCATATTGTGTTAATGATCAGTACTGCAGTTTGATGACAATTGGGGATTACAGGTCCTTATAGAGTCTACCCTTTCCTTCTGACTTTTGTCTAAAGAGCTTTCCAGTGCTTTGAGAGCAAACAAGAATTCCTCTCTGTTGAGCTGGATACCCACTAGCTTAACTGGCTTTTTGAAATTGACTGTCATTCTGCAATCCTGGTTACAATCATGAATTTATAGCCCCCCTTGTCACCACACTGCCCAACCAAATGGCCTCTGCCTGGCGTAGATAAGTGGTTAAATGACACCACTCAGGCTAATGCCAGTTCATATTGTCTTGAAAGAATGTAGGCCACTTGTGTGCAGAGTTCTCTGTTCCCAATGGATACTAAATAGTCTTAGTGAGCACCAAATAAGAATTAGATCTCCATAATTAAGTCTGACCGCTAGAACATGTCATCTCAACCTACAGTTACTTATCCTATTCACTGATTGAAGTACAACATGCTTGCCCACAGCCAGAAGTGTGATTCTCCCAATGATGTATGCCATGAATGGCAAATGACTAGGATACAAGCCCCAGGAGGGGCTTACGTCAATTAAAGATTTTATTTTAAGATGTTGAAGCTACAGGGAAAGGTCCAGTGTCAAGTGCAGTGCAAGCTACGACAGTATATGACCACAGTGCTTTGCAAATGGGAACTGAGGGTCCTGGGGATGCTCTGTTCTAAGTGAGTCTGCAAATTGTCAAGGACTACTGGATTTGAGCAAACGACTGTTTTCACTCTGGGTCATTCTTGAGCATGATTGACAAGGTGTACTTCATTCCGTGGGGTGGCATCCAGGCATGGAAGTTATTTGGAAGGTCTTGGCCTATCACCGGAGAAACACAGATTGCTGATGTTTTGCCAGGACCTTCAATTTGTACACATTAATAGTTTTCTTTTTTACTCCACAGTGCCTTGAGTTCAAAGCACCACATTCAGTGGCTTGCTTTTCTGCCTCAGATTCCTTATCTGATAGATATTCCCTCCAGCTTTGCTGTTTTGGAAAATGTTTCATAGGGGGCGTAGTGGACCTCGACCTCTGGCCGTCGACCATCGATCCGTCTTACTCAGCGTCTGGTCGTTGGCTCCGGGCGTGATGTGTCGTATAAGTAGCGCGTCGCTACGCCCGACCTCAGTTCCTTTTTTCCGCGCGTTAGCACGCTTCTGTAGGAACACAGAGCTTAGACTCTCAACGTTTTCATCAGAAAACATGTATTTTTTCGTAAATCCCCGACGTGAAATGTCAGTGGCACGGGTGTCTGGTTTCAAGCAGTGTTCCGATTGTGGCACCAAGATGTCCCTTACCGGCCCACACAAGTTGTCTCTGGAACCTCGGCATGGGTCACAAGACTGACTAGTGTTCGTGCGCCAAGATGCAACCGAAATCCCTTCGCGACGGGGCTGCAAAACTCACTTTGGGTCGACCGCCCTCAAAATCTCTAGCACGGTCGATGGTTCGGCCTTCATAGGCCGAAAACGAGAGGCATATCCCCGAGAAACACCAGCAAAAGAAGAAATAATCTCACTCGAGGAGCCACTCTTCCTCGTCCCGAAAAAAGAAAAGGTGCCATTGTTGTCGATGGAAAAGGGTTAGCAGTCGGCTGGGCCTACCACCCAACAGGAGTGGGAGGACTTCAAATCCTCGATGCTTGAAATGTTCAAGCAGCATGCTGCAGTTGACCCAGCTCCCACCCCCACGCAGGATGCCTAGGAGCCAAGAGCGGTGCTTAGTGTACCTGACCCCTCTAGTGCCCCGGTACCGACTATGTCAGCACTGATTACTCTTTCGACGTCGAAAGAAATACTATGGAAGCCGGATTACCTCCGTGCGTCCAGGATGTTGACGCTACTGCGTCTCAATCAACACCGACATCCACCATCACAGCTGCGAAATATAAACCCTCAACGTTGACGGTTGTCGACAAAGTCTTTACAGCACAAACCCGGTCGGAATTTTTCGAGACCATGGCGGGTATCTTCGACGTTTACACCGCTGATGACCAAGATGTCGACCCAATGTTCTTGGGTTCAGGTAGGGTTGTCTATTTTGACGACCAGAGTAAACAACTTCAACTAGCTCAAGGCCTCCAAGACGCCAGTGGTCTGGACACTTCGCCTGACCTAGAGGTTCAGCAGTGAAAAAAAGGAGATTAGTAGGCACACTACCTATTATTTTCAATAGGGAATCAACGTTCTCAATTGTGAGAGATAATATTGATATTATTTTAAGGAGCGGGGGAGGAAACGTGACCCTGGCGCAGGATCACTATAACATATATGTAGAAAAAGAAATGAGGATCCAAAGTTAGGAGCCCTCCCGTCCCCTGCACTCTATTATAAATCCATCAACTAATGGTTCATTGAAGGTAAGTGTATTGGTTGTAATAATTCAATAATATATGGGTATATTAATAATGGAAATAATCATTCAAAAGTTAAGTAGAAAGAACCCAAAGAGGTTTTAATTGTAGTCACAATTGATTCACCATTAAAACTTAAAATAAAAAGAGCCAAGTTAGCTGTCAACAGAATATAATGATGAGCAATGATAATCCATGTATACAATTCAGAAATGGCTGACGCGTTTCGGGATACACATCCCTTCTTCTTGAGCCAAGTGGTTTAGACTGAAAAACATAAATAAAATGAAGACTCTTTCAAACCTTTGTTCTTCACAACAACATAATGACTCTGCATAGGTATGTTAAAATTAGACATAACATTGTTCATTAAACATACATGTATTGATGCATCATTCCGAGTATAGTGCCAAAGGCATTGTAACATGCTAATCCAACATATCCCGAGTATGATAAACTCCACTGTAGCCACTGTACATCAATGTGTTCACTACATGCCCCAAGATCTATCAATTGCAGTTGCACACTGTCTTCAAAGAATGCAACACTCCATCTATTGTTTCGAGTGGGCATACCTTAAATGTAGAGGGGGTGAAGTATAAGTCTTCCCCTGGAAGTGGTGAGTTGGTGTGTTACAATTCTTCTCACACCGGAAAAAGAGAGAAGCTCCTCTCCTGAGTACCAAGCACCTAAAGTAAAAAATGGAAAATATGTATATGACCTGCCTGGTCCTAATCACTACAGTGTAATGCATATAGGAAAATATCCAAGGTACGTCAAAATAGTAGAGCATTTCAGCAGTAGGTGTCCCTAGGTATATGTTACTAGATTGAAAAGGTACAAAACATAGATAAAATACTGGGTTGAAATGAAGCGCCATAAAGAGTAAAATGGGCATACCTCTCGAGTTGAGAGGATAGAGAGAAGTAAGCTGGCTATAACTCGACTCGCTTGCTTGTTCTGGCGAACCAGGACCGTCGGGAAGCCCTCTGAACAAGCGGAGGAGAGTCCACCCGCCCTGCCCTTCGTGCTCACAAGGCCTGTGGAGTCCTCACCCCCCTCGCCGGACCCACGAGAAGATGACACTGTGACGGATACAGCGATGGGGACGGATGACGACGGTGGTGACGACGGGCGGACCTTCCATCACCACCCCTTCGGGGTTCTCCGCCCGACGAAATTGGCTCTTTCCACGCCATGATTGCCAGGGCATCCAAGCTCTTCCAGCTCTGCCCGGAGGAACAGAAGAAGGAATGCTTCCTCTACCAACGGCCGGAGGCCAAGAGAAAGACGGTCCTCACTGTACCGTTACTCGACGATATCTGGGACGAGGGACTTGCCATCCTGAAGAACCCTTCCACGACGCCTGACAAGAGGGACCGGTACAAGAAGTAGTACCGGGTCCCCGACGCCGCCCCCTTCGGCCTCAGGGCCCAGCCTACGCTGGATTCGGTTGTCTCAGCAGCGGCCAAGAAGAAAGCGGCGGGTGCGGAGGCTTCAACCTCCACTTCCCCACTGGACGACGAGGGAAAGAAATTGGACTCCATGGGGCGACGGGTCATCTCGTCGGCAGCGACGATAATTAAGGCAGCCAACGCCTAGCGATTGTGGCCCATTACGACAGGGAGCTTTGGTACAAGATAGCTCCGCTGCTGGACTTACTACCAGACAAGAGGGCGGAGGCCCTAAAGATTCTGCAGGAAGGTGAGGTGGCGTTGGACCACGCCATAATGGTGGCAACAGACATTGCCGACACTGGATTTCGCCAGTTAGGCAACAGTGTTTGCCTTCGACGACGAGGGTGACTCAAGGCAACGGACTTCCGTCAGGACGTTCAGACCAGGGTGTTGGACATGCTATTCGACAGCAACAACCTGTTTGGAAAGGTGGCAGATGAGTCGCTCCAGGCCATCAAGACCGACACGGAGACGGCCCGCGCCCTGGGAGTCCTACGACGATGACAGCCCTTTCGGAGCACCGGAGGCAGACAAGGGGCCTCCAAGGGATCCAGCGGTGGCTCCTCTACGTACCGCCAGGCGGCCCGCTCCTCGTCCCAGGAGGCCTAGAGAGGTCGCGGCAAACAAGGAGGATCTCGCCGCCGTCGTCAAGGAGGCCAAGGCGGCAAGGCCACTTCCAAACAAGACTGAACCAGCCGTAGCGTCGGGGCCCCCACCGAAGCACCCCAGTGGCCGGCCGGCTGACAAAGTTCGTCAGCGTGTGGGAGTCCATCTCCACCGACCGTTGGGTGCTGGATACCCTGGCCAGCGGGCACTCGCTAGAATTCCTGAAGAAGTGTCCCTGCATTCCTCCCGTGGCCAGGAAGGAGAATCAAGTCCCTAAACTGCTGTTGGGAGGTAAGGGCGATGCTCAAGTAAGGTGCCATCGAGCTCGTCCTCAAGAGGCTCCGCGACTCCGGAGTATACTCAAGATACTTCCTCGTCAGAAAGAAGATAGGCGGTTGGCGCCCCATCCTGGACCTACGTCGGCTAAACAAATTCATCAAGGCACAGAAGTTCAGGATGGTCACCCTCCAGCACGTACTGGGACAGCTGGAGGAGGGCGACTTCCTATTGTCGTTGGACCTGGAGGATGCTTACTTCTACATCCCCATTCTAAAAGGACACCGAAAGTTCCTCAGATTTGTAGTCCAGGGACGTCACTACCAATTCAGAGCTCTGCCGTTCGGATTGAAGTCCCTACCCAGGGTGTTTACCAAGTGCCTAGCACCAGTGGCTGCGCGGCTGCGCCTGCGGGGGATCCACGTCTACCCCTACCTGGACGACTGGCTCATCTGTGCAAGGACAAGAGAACTCGCCGTCGAGCACACAGCGAGGACCGTCCGCCTACTCAAGGAGCTTGGATTCGCCATCAACTACCCCAAATCCCACCTGGTTCCGTCGCAGGTGGCACTGTTTCTGGGAGCGAAGCTCGACACAGTGGAGCGATTGGCGTCTCCGTCAGAGGAGAGGACGAAGGCCATTTTGGGCAAGGTGCAGCGGCTGCTAGCCACGGACATGGCCAGGGTCAGGTCCATCAAGTCCCTCCTCGGGATGATGTCCTCATGCATCTACCTAGTGCGCCTTTGCAGACTACGGATCCTTCCGCTACAAGAGTTCCTCGACACCCGCTGGATGCAGGCGGCGGGCAGCTTCGAAGACAGGATCCCGGTCAACGAGGTCTTCCGTTGGGCGATTCAGTGGTGGGGCACCCTTGCGCACCTCATGGCAAGCACGGACTTTCAGACCCCGGCGTATCAGGAGACGGTGATGACGGACGCCTCCCTGGAGGGATGGGGTGCTCACACCGGAGATCTCCACGCAAGAGGCCTTTGGCTCCCAGAGGAGAAGTCTCTTTACATCAACATCCTGGAGCTCCGGGCCGTGTTCTGGGTGCTCAGATCGTTCCTCCCGTCCCTCAAGGGCAAGGTGGTGAGGATTTTCACTGACAACACCACCACAATGTTCTACATCCGGAAGCAGGGAGGCACCAGATCCCCAGCCCTGTCCAAGGAGGCCCAGGATCTCTGGCACTGAGCCGTCGCCCAGGGGATGTTTCTGGTTCCTTTCCACCTGGCAGGAATAAAAAAACACCATCGACGACTCACTCGGCAGGGAGCTACGCTCGGGCCACGAGTGGGAACTACTCCAGGATCAGGTGGATCGGCTCTTCCGACGTTGGGGCAAACCCCAGATCGACCTGTTCGAGACAATGACAAACTCAAGTGCCAGAGGTTCGCCAGGCGGTTTCCCCAGGCGAGGAGCATGGGCGATGCTTTCTCGTTCCCCTGCGACGGCCTGTTCCTGTACGCGTTCCCTCCGTTGCTGTTGCTGCTTCGACTCATTAACCAACTCAAGAGGTCCCGGTGCAGGATGATCCTCGTTGCACCAGCGTGGCCGAGACAGATCTGGTTCCCGGACCTTCTGGACTTATCAGCGTCCCCACCAGTCAAGCTGCCGACGGACGCGGATCTTCTCTCCAGAGAAGGAGGTGCCATTCTTCATCATGACCTGGAGTCGCTGAACTTGCAGGCCTTGCTCCTGCAGCACTAGAGTTTGGAGGGTACGATATACCGGCCGACTGCAGAGAGGTTCTTGCAAAGGCCAAGGCGTCCTCAACTCTCAAGTGCTATGGACATAAGTGGAAGAGGTTCTCTGTCTGGTGCCGTGCACAGAAGATTAACCCTCTACGGATTACGGAACCTCAAATGCTACCATACCTACTGTCGCTGGCCAAGGCTGGACTAGCTCACGCTTCCATCAAGATAAATCTGGCAGTGATCTCCCGATACACCAGAACTACAGGACGGCCGTCCTTGTGGTCTCATCGACTGGTGAAGGAGTTTATGAAGGGACTGTTCCGATCGTTCCTGCCGGTGAAGGCTCCAGCCCTGGCGTGGGAGCTCAACGTGGTGCTGACCAGGCTCATGGGACCGCCATTCAAGCCTTTGCATTCGGCTCCGTTGAAGTTCCTGTCGTGGAAGTCAGCGTTCCTTATGGCCATCACCTCCGCACAACGCGTGGGAGAGATTCAGGCCCTTTCCTGCAATCCTCCATACTTCATTTTCACGATACGAGGGTGGTGCTGAGGACGCACCCCTCTTTCATGCCCAAGGTGCCGTCGGACTTCCATCTTAACAAGCCCTTGGTGTTGCCAGTTTTCTTTCAGTCGCCTTTGTCGCCGGCCGAGAGGACTTTGCACTCGCTGGATGTAATTAGAGCGCTTCGTGGACCGAACGAAGAGTTTTCGGAAGACATCACAGCTATTTGTGAACTTTGGACCTGTGAACCAAGTGAAGGCTCTCTTAAAGGCTTCCATTTCCAGATGGCTCTCCGGCTGCATCATGCACTGTCATCGGTTGGCCAACCGACCGTTGCCCGGCTGTCCGAGAGCCCATTCGACCAGAGCGATCGCTGCTACTACGGTGTTCTTGTCTGGTGTGCCCCTGCTGGACATCTGCAGGGCTGCTATGTGGAGGTCGACGCACACCTTCACAAGATTCTACTGCGTCGACCGGGATTCCAGGGAGGAGTCCAGAGTCGGCCAAGTAGTGCTGCGAACCTGTTCGCCTGAAGGTGGGCCTGGTGACGAGGTAAGAGTTGCTTAATGTTGACTTTATGTAATGCTTAATGTTGAGCCTTTTGCCACCTCCTGTGGTTGTGCACGTGTGTGCTGCTATGTATTCTTATATTCATGAGCATTTGAATCCATGCCAGACCCCATGCTGGAGAAGGAACAAGTTACTTACCTGTAACTATTGTTCTCCAGCATGGGCCTGGCATGGATTCACATGCAAACCCTCCCGCCTACCCCTCTACGGCTCTTCTCTTGGTCCTACTGCCACTTTACATGCTACCAAATCTGAAGACGGCTGCCAGAGGAAGGGCTTAGGTAGAGGGCAGTCATTGGCTGGGGGCAGTATGACCCAGAGACCAGTGATTGGTTATTAGTAGAAAGACAGTTCAGAAACGAAACTGATTTTTTCTTTAACGAGGATTCCCAGCCTGACTACGGGGAATATTCATGAGCATGTGAATCCATGCCAGACCCATGCTGGAGAACAACAGATACAGGTAAGTAACTTGTTCCTTAAACTTTGATATTCTGTACGGGAAATATAAATAGAAAAAATCGTGGATTTAGCTATATAGCACAAGGATCCCTATAGGACTATGCTTGCACTGCATTGGGCAATGTTTACGGTCGCTTCTGCTTTCCTCAGCAGTGCAAAATGATTAATTCATGTTCGCATGCAGAAAAATGTAACTTCTACTATCTGCTGCTTTCCGAGGCCGCACGCATAACAGATGGATGCGGTCCTCGTCTGCGCAAGGGTGGGTTTACTCGTCTCCCTGGCAACCCTTTCATGGCTGGTCATACCATCTCTGTCTGTATGTATGTTAGTCAATATAGAAAACGGACTGTAAAGGATCCTTCTGCACAAAGGGCTAACCAAATGATATGCGTATGACGCGCCATCTTAGAGTGTCAGATATACTCATTAGTAAACTCACATCGACCTGCACGTTTCTTAGGTTGTAACTGGTATAATGTAAAAAATGAATTGGAGGTCATTAAAAATTGAAATATCTGACCATGTATATAAAAATGGATTCGAGAAATGATGGCAATGTGTTTTTTTTTTTTGCACGTGTATGGGCAATGCAAAGTGGCCACAGTAGAGAAAGTCACAAGGGGATATTCTCAATGCTGTATGTTCACGGATATGTATGAAACTAACCTACAAGGTATTCATAAACACAAAATTATCAACAGTGGGACGGTCAACATACCCCGGACTGATTTTTTCTCTTAAAAATTGTTCCACTGTGTAGAGCAGTCTGTAACTGTCACGACTGCTGGCAGCTGGCGAGTCTGGCGAAGGTGGAAACTCCGACTCCATTAGACTGTTCCGCCACGTTTCCTTGAACCGCTACACTGAGGTCTAGTCTTTTTCCAACATGGCCACCGTCAGGTATATAACCATAGGTTACTTGATGGATCAGCGCGTTGCAACTGTGCTTTCCCGTGTTGCGTGCGCTCTATTCTGTGATTATTCAGCAATCCTTGTTCCACCTTCCTCCCCCTTTTTCCACCCTCTTCCATTTCCTTGCTTCAAGTCTATCCGTTGGTACTTGCCACTTCCTCCTGGATCCCTACCTCTCCTCCTTCTTCTTCGTTTTCTGCTTGTGCAGTTGTGTTTATCATCCTCACTTCTGTCTTGGAGAGCTCCTCCGGAGACTTTTGCTTCAGTTACGGAAAGATTACCTCTCATCGGATCAGCCTATTCGACAGTCCACTTCGAAACATCGTGGTTTTTTTATGCCTTCGTGGCTTTTTCCCCTGAAATATATCTGGCTGTCGCGGAGAGGAGTCACTGTGAATTTCTCTATATAGAGTCATGGTGGCTTCCTTTCGAGGCAGACCATATCTGCTCACAAAGAAGAAGACTCCAGCGCGGCAATCCCGAAGAAAGAAGCTAAACTATTCTACCTCATCAAGTGAGAAGGAGGAAGGGTTTTTGGGGCTGTGCAGTAATTCTAGCAGTGAAGAGGACATAGATTCTGAGATCAATCTGGTAAAAGAGTCCGATAGCCTTGACTGTAACATATGTTACGTCTACTATAGGGCACATGCTACATTTCTAACAATTCAATATTCCCCCAAAGAAAGAACAAAGAGTTGTATAAGGGGTATTATTTTATGGGTATAACAAAATTTCAAGTTAACTTATTACATAGAGCGGACAGAAAAAATATGTATGGAAAAATTATACAAAATTATGCATCTATTTATGTAACAATGGAAAATAAAATTCGAGGGGATTGGGTCCTCCGACGTATTCCATATCTGACAGGTAATCACCACAGCTGTGCTGCTTCGGAAACTTTTTTCTGCGTCCTGCGACGATGACGTCGATGCGCCGTAGTCGAGGACCTCCTCTGACGTCATCCGATGTGATAAGTAGGACGCACGACGCCCGTAGCCTCAGTTCGTTTTTTCCGCTAATGTGTTGCTTCGTGAATCTCGGTTACGCTTCGACTCTTTGGAGTTCTGTTCTTCTCGGTTCTTCGAACCTGTTAATTTTTGTGCGAAATTCCTTCGTAAGAAGATGTCTTCTACTTCGTCTTCGACCCCGCGTCCGGGCTTCAAGAACTGCGGGGAGTGTGGGTCCAAGATGTCAGTGACGGACTCGCACAACGCCTGCCTCTGGTGCCTCGGGGAGGCCCACGACACGGATGAGTCGGTCTCGCCACTCCTCGGCCTCTTCTAGGCATTCTCGGAAGCGCCGACAGCGGTCGTCTTCCAGGTCCTCTTCCGAGGACTCTGCCCGGCACGCCGCTTACCCCACCAGCCGTGCGACGCCGGAGGAATGGGCTTCCTTCGGGAAGAAAATGCTGGCGATTCTCGAGTCGCAGGGTACTAAGCCGTCCGCGCCCCCGAGCGGGGTCGGCTGTGAGAGGCCGAGAGACACCGCTCGCAAGAGTGGTCGGCACGAGTCACGGGAGAGGTCCCGTTCAGACAAGGGGACTCGTTCTCGACGTACCTGCTCCAGGTCCCAGTCCAACCGTGTGCACCTGTGATGTCTTCGAGGAAGACATCGACGCCTGAGGCGTCGAGGGCGTCGACAGGCTTTCTCGAGGCTCCGGCTCTGAGGAAGTCGTCGAAGCCGTCGACGCTCACGTCATCGAAGGACACGCTCGGAGCTCCGGCTTCGAGGACTGTCGACGCCGTCGACGCTGGCGGCGCTGCATCTGACGTCGACCCTCTCGGAGCCGATGCCTGTTCTCTCGACGCCGATTCACTCGACGCCTTTCGAGGCCGGGGTGTCGGAGGTACCCCGTGGCACGGGGGAACCCCCTAGAAAGGCTCTGGTTAAGAGCAAGCACTCTCGAGTGCCTTCTTTTCACCACCTGGAATATATTTCGGAGGTGGATGAGGATTCTGATGGCCTGGTTCCTAGTCAGGTTCCAGATGAGATGGTCTCGGGCCATAGTCAATTTGACGATTTGAGGCAGTCACTGCATGATGCCAGTGGACTGGACACCTCTCCGGAGGTGGAGTTTTGTAGGCCTGAGCCTGGCTCTCATGCCGATTCCTCGTACCGGCTCCTTATGGCTAGGGTCTCCGAGTACTTGGGATGGTCTGCTCCCCCAGGGGAGTTTGTGCAGGATGATCTCACGGACATCCTTGATGTTGGTCCCCCTACTGACCCGGCACTGCCGTTTCATATGGCTCTACAGAGAAGGGTGGCGGCGGCTTGGACTGCTCCGGAGATTCTCCCGGCGGTAGGCAGGTCCTTGTCGCGAAAATACCCTCCAGCCAGTAGCGACCCCTGCTACTTGACCAGGCACCCCACTCCGGAGAGTTTGGTGGTGCAGGCGGCCACGGCCCCGGCAAAGCAGGCGTCGTACCCTACCATCCCTCCTGATAGGGACGACAAACGTTTTGACGGCTGGGCGAAGAAAGTGTTTTCTTCTGGGGGTAAGGCGCTTCAGGCGGCCAACTCCATATGTGCCTTGTCTCGTTTCACACACACTCTGTGGAACTGTGTTGCGTTAGCAGCTGAACATATTCCCGAAGGGGACGAACGGGATGGTTTCCTTGCTATGGTCCAGTCGGGTTTGGACATGGCTGAATGCGTCAGCAGGTCCATGGCGGCGAGCACCCTGATACGCAGGTGTAACGCTCACCTGATTCCCGTAGAGGCGCCGGTCTTGTCTGGGCGTATACCGTATCTTCAAAGGTGATGTGTAACACACGGCTGGCTCTTTGGGCTGGACCTCTGTGCACTGTATGTCTGGCTCGAAGGGTAAGATGTCTGCAGATAGAAAATATGGGATTAAGGAACTGGGTTATTGAATGTCTCTCTCTTCTTCCCTTTCTCTTCTCCTGTAGAACCCCAAAGGTTAACGCTCTCACCTTAGGTAAGTGAACGCTGTGCTCTCCATCTGCCTCGGGGCAGGGTGCTGTAACCAGTTTCTTCACTGGATAAGGGGAGCAGGCCTCTTGACTTCAGAGGACTGCTGTCCGTCGTTTACTGCACGAACGGTAAGTTTCGAGTAATTCTAATGTCTTTAAAGTCTTTAGTAATGATGTCTCTTGTTTTGCAGGGTTCCGGCGATGGCGGATGACGGGCTGAAGTGAGTTGAAGATGGAGCCCGTGTGATGAATAGAAGCGCCTGGAAGCACGTAAGTAAGCGCTTGTTGCCTGCTTCACGATGCGCTCTAACTGTCTTTTTATTTTGCAGGTACAAGTTCGGAGCGGCTGCAGGGTGCCGGAATACCCACTGGGTTAGATGTGGAAAGGAGTAATGGCACGTGAGTATTAAAGTTCCCCAATGTCTTTAAACGCACCTTGTTTTGTCTTTCAGATGCGGGATGCAGCGCCGAAGGCCTCCGGAGCGTGCGAAGAGTTGGTAAGCTTTTGTCTTTCAGATGCCGGAATGCAGTGTGAAGACCTCCGGAGCGCACGAAGAGTAGGTAAGCCTTTGTCTTTCAGATGCCGGAATGCAGCGCGAGGCGTTGGTGACAGCCGATGGACCAGGTAAGTGAAGAGCTGTCACTGAAGACCATAATGCTAACCTGTTCTTTCTTGTCTTTATAGGTGTTGCTGAAGACTGGATTCAGGATGGTAAGCCTTTTTCCTTAGGCCCAGGATCAGATGCAGAAGACACGATGAGCGTTCTGCTGCAGAGGATGCAGAATAACGCAAAGCAAGATTCATCCATCGGGTGTGGTTTAAATAGCCTCCTGTAGTGCTTAGGTGTCTCCTTCCACAGCCACGCCTAGGTAAGAAAAGAGTTCCTGCTTTCCAGAAGAGTTCCAGTGTTCTGAATCTAGGGAGTGGCTCCTGCCCCACCCAACAGTAAAAGTAGTTCCAAACAGAAGAGGATCAGAGGCTCAACTGGCAGGCAAGTAAGCAGCATGGTCTGCTGCAGGTAAGTCCACCCAAGCATTATGAGCCCGGCGCTTCCAGCGCTGGGACTGGGCATATTTATGAGCCTGGTGCCACTGGCGCCAGGACTGGGTCCAAAAGGTCCCAATTGGGACTGGTTGGCACTCGGAACCTGGGTTATGGATCTGCTTCCAAGGGAGTTGGGAAAACCCTGACCTTTTGGAAGCAGAGATCATGACAGTAGGTTTGCGTGGTTGCGGAAGTCGGGGTTTGCTCCTGATGTGCAGTCCCGGCTCCTCAACATGCCCTTTGACGGTGAACACCTCTTTGGCAGCAAGGCTGACGAGAGCCTTGAGAGGTTGCAGACCTCCAAAGCTGCAGCGAAGTCGTTGGGCGCTGCAGTTAGCCAACCTCCGTTTTTTCGTCCTAGGGGACAGCAATGGAGGGGTGGTTCCTTTCGCTATTACTCGTCTTTCAGTAAAGTGAGAGGAGCTAGCAGTCAAAGAGGCCAACGCAGGGGTACCATAGGTGGACGACAGGGTACCTGTGGTGCCAAGGCCGCTCGGGCAGTTGCCTCTTTGCCCTCAGGCAACGCTGCAGCCGCTACCACTCAGTCATGAGGCCAGGTCCCATGGTTCGCCGGTTGGGGGAAGGCTGGCGCAGCATCTTGTAGAGTGGCACTCCATTGCTTCGGATGTGTGGGTTCTGGAGATCATAACCCACGGCTACTGTCTTCCCTTTCGGCAGAGGCCTCACGACAATCCACCAGGGAACCTCTCTTTGAAGAGTCCGGATCCGCTCCTTGCGCAGGAAATTCAAGTCCTGCTGGAGAAAGGCGCCATAGAACTGGTGCCTGTAGCGGAGAGGAACAAGGGATGGTATTACCCTTATTTTTTGATTTCGAAGAAAGACGGTGGTTTGAGACCCATCATGGACTTGTGCGGTTTGAATAAACTCCTCAGTAAGGACAAGTTCAAGATGGTTTCTTTCAAGTCCTCGAGGCCCTTCAGCTTCAGGACTGGTTGGTGTCTCTTGACCTCAAGGATGCTTACTTCCATGTGCCGATCCATCTCAAGCACAAGAAGTACCTGAGGTTCGCGGTTGGCGACTCGCACTTTCAGTTTCGGGTCCTGCCGTTCGGATTGACCTCCGCCCGAGGGTTTTCACCAAGCTAATGGTGGTGGTGGCAGCGCATCTCAGGCAAGGGGGGATTCACGTCTACCCCTACCTGGACGATTGGTTGATCAGGGGGAGCTCTCCCGAGCAGGTCCTCGATCATCTGTCCGTCACCTGCCACTCCCTTCACAGGCTGGGCTTCTCCCTCAATTTAATGAAGTCCCATTTGACGCCAACGCAGCGGCTCCAGTACATCGGAGCAGTGCTCGACACTTCCCTGGGGCAGTGTTTTCCTCCCCAGGTGAGGGCTGTTCACATTCAGCAGATAGTGCACAAGTTTCAGCATGCCCAGACGCTCCCAGCGTTCGAGTTCTTGAGGTTGCTCGGCCTCATGGCATCCTGCATTCTTCTGGTGCCAGATGCTCGCCTGCGGATGAGATCTTTGCAGTGGGCACTCAAGACGCAATGGTCGCAGTCCTCCGGCAGGATGTCGGACCTGGTTCAGGTGCCGCCCTCGGTCGCCCAGGACCTTCTGTGGTGGGCCGTCGAAGGCAACTTGATGAAGGGGGCTCTGTTTTGGCTTCCCTGGCCGGAGATGACGATCGTGACGGATGCATCCCTCACGGGATGGGGAGCTCATGCCAACGAGCTGACATTCAGCGGTCGTTGGTCTCCGTCGGAGTCCAGACTCCATATCAATCTGTTGGAGCTGAGGGCCGTCAGGCTAGCCCTGAAGGCTTTTCTGCCGACTGTGCGAGGAAAGAATGGTCCTGATCCTGACGGACAACACAGTGACCATGCACTACCTCAATAAAAAGGGGGGGCAGGGTCACTTCCTCTGTGCAGGGAGGTGATGCAGCTCGAGTTCTGGGCCATCCAGCAGGAAGTTTCGATCTCAGCAGTTCATCTGGCCGGCGACGAAAACGTGACGCGGATGCTCTGAGCAGGCAGAGCACGATCCCTCACGAGTGGGAGTTGGCTCAGGAGATACTCCTGGAGATCTTCGCTTTTTGGGGGACCCTTCAAGTGGATCTCTTTGCCTCCAGTGTCAACCGGAAGTGCGAGAGGTTCTGCTCGCGGGAATTTTCTCCAAAAGGAGCCTTAGGAGACGCGTTCGTGGTGGAGTGGTCATTCCCACTGCTGTACGCGTTTCCTCCAGTCCCCGTCATCCCGCAAGTGCTGCGGAGGTTACAGAAGTTCGGTTCCCGGATGATCTTCATTGCTCCGGCGTGGGCTCGGAGGATGTGGTACCCGGACCTTCTCGACTTGTCCATCTGTCCTCCACGTCGTCTTCCCTACCGAGACGATCTGCTCTCATGGGAGGGGGGGGTCAGGTTCTCCATCCAGAGGTCAGATCCCTCAACCTTCACGCTTGGCTTCTGAAAGGTTGAGGTATAAGGATTGGGACCTCCCTGAAGACGTGATGGAGGTGTTGCTCTCGGCCCGAAGGCCAGCAACAAAATCTCTGTACCGTTGGCGTAAGTTCTGCGACTGGTGCAGAGTTCAGAATGTGGATCCTTTTGCATGTGACATCCCTATGGTTCTGTCCTTTTTACTTTCTTTGGCCCACAGGGGCTTGCAAGTTGGTACCATTAAAGGTTACCTGGCGGCGCTGTTCATCTTTAAGCGCTCGTCTGAAGAGTGTTCCTACTTTAAAATCCCTTTAATTTCACAGTTTCTGAAAGGGCTCACTAATGTGTTCCCTCCGTCACCTTTCCTGGTGCCGGGTTGGGATTTAAACCTTGTTCTTAAGTTTCTTATGGGTGCTCTGTTTGAGCCTTTGCATTCTTGCCCTTTGAGGCTGTTAACTCTGAAAACTGTGTTTTTAGTTGCGGTTACTTCCGCTCGCAGAGTGAGTGAGTTACAGGCACTTTCAGTTAAGCCACCCTTCACTGTATTTCACAAGGACAGGGTTGTCCTTAGAGTTCGTCCTTCTTTTCTTCCGAAGGTGGTTTCGGAATTTCATTTGAGCCAGAAGGTTGTTCTTCCGGCGTTCTATCCTCCTCCACATCCTGGTAAGGAAGAGGAGAGGTTCCATAGGCTTGATCCTAGGAGAGCTTTAAGCTTTTATGTTTCACGCATGTCCTGGGTCAGAGTGGATGATCTACTCTTTATTGGTTACGCTGGAAAGCATTTGGGACAAGCTGTGACGAAACAGACTTTGTCTCGCTGGATTATTTTGGCCATCTCGGGAGTGTTACCGCTTGGCGGGTAAGGACCCACCGGCTGGCTTGCGGGCCCATTCTACCAGGGGTATGGCTGCATCTACTGCCCTGCAGAGGGGTGTTCCTATTCGCATCATCTGTGATGCAGCCACCTGGGCTTCAGTACATACATTTCTACGCCACTATTCCCTCGATTCCATCCGAGGACAGGATCCTGGCCTTTGGCAAGGCGGTCCTTTGCTCTGCTATTTGATTGGCATTTCTAAATTTTTGATTCTAAATTCTTTCCCTCCTCCTTGCTCTGGTACTGCTTTGGGAGTCTGTCATAGATATGGAATACGTCGGAGGACCCAATCCCCTCGAAGAACAAGTTACTTTCTTACCTGGTAACGTTCTTTCGATGGGATGGTCCGACGACTTATTCCATATCGCTCCCTCCCTGCCTTCCCCGCTGCAGAATTTCTTTTGCGATTGCAGCTTAAGTTCCGCAAGGCTTTGGGTCTGACTGGCAGTGGACTTATGTCACACGTTCTGGGGGAAAAAACTACAACTGAGGCTACGGGCGTCCTACTTATCACATCGGATGACGTCGGAGGAGATCCTCGAAGAGGGCGCATCGATGTCATTGACGCGGGACGCAGACGCCGAAAAAAGTTTCCGAAGCAGCACAGCTGTGGTGATTACCTGTCACAGATATGGAATACGTCGTCGGACCATCCCATCGAAAGAACGTTACCAGGTAAGAAAGTAAGTTGTTCGTCTAATTAATAATCAGATCAAGCACCTCAGGGAAAACTCCTCATTGAGACCGTGTGGATTTAATGTATCTAGCAGATATATCCAAAAATGTTCCCTGCGGGAGAGGATAGATTGATAGTCTCCCCCCCCCCCCTCATGTGTGGTTTTTTGACTACCTCCAGAATTTGAAATTTAATTTGGGCTACTGTATGATGGTGTTCTGTGAAGTGTCTTGCCAGTGGGGATTTTGTGTTCCTACATCTGATATTCGATTTGTGTTCGATTAGTCTTTCTTTGACCGCTCTTGTAGTCTGCCCCACATATAATTTTCCACAAGGGCATTTAATTGCATAAATCGCCCCTGTCGACATGCAGGTAGCATAATCTCGAAGTTTGTATTTGTTGCCCGACTGGGGATGTGTTACACTTTCACCCTTAATTACGTTGTTGCAATGGCAACATCCAAAGCATGGGAATGTGCCCTTCTTTTTTGTTTGTAAAAACATCTGTTTCTCTTTAGAAGGTTTCTCGGCTCTCACTAGTTTGTCTCTTAAGTTTTGGCCCCTCTTAAAAGCCATCATAGGAGGCTTAGGAAACAGTTTTGCAAGTAGTGGTTCATTCTGGAGAATCTCCCAGTGTCTTTTGATTGCTCTACCCACTTGAAAACTCTGACGGGAGTACTTTGAGATGTAAATTAATGGTGTTTCTTTGTTTTTAATCTTAGGTATGAGTAGTTGTTCCTTGCTCACACTGGATGATCTTTCCTTTGCTTCCTCGAAGACAGAGTGTGGGTAGCCTCTCTTTGAAAACTTGTCCAACACCTTAGTACATTCAACGTCAAGTCCAGCTGGATCAGAAACGATCCTAATTTGGCTATAGGGTAGACTACCCAGCATTGACTTCGGATGGAAACTGGAGAAATGTAATAAATTGTTCACATCTGTTGGTTTTTGGTAGACATTGGTCGCAATTTGATTGTTTTTGATCTCTAGACAAACGTCTAGGAAATGTGAAGATGGTTTGCGTACATCCATTGTGAATTTAATGTTTTGATGTACTGAGTTCAAAAAATTGAAAAAAATGGTCAGTTCCCCCATAGTGCCGCACCAAATCCCAAAAATGTCATCGATATATCGTTTCCATATTAATATTTTGCTTGACCAATCCTCATTTTGTAATACATGTATGTGCTCGGATCTATGCATTAAGGTATTCGCGTACACGGGGGCCATCACTCACCCCATAGATGTTCCCGTGTCTTGGAGGTAGAAGTTTCCTTGAAATCTGAAATAGTTATTATTCATTATCAAGCTAAGGAGCTTCACAATCAATTGCGGGTCACCTCTCGTTGCTTGTGAATTCAATAACAGCCATTCCACTGCTTGAATGCCTTCCTCATGTGGGATGGAAGTGTACAAATTGCACACATCCATACTGAACAGTATGCAATCTGAGCTTACTGTTCTGATTTCTTGGATGCAGTTTAAAAAATCTGTAGTATCCTTAAGGTATGTTGGGATATCCTGAGTAAGTGGTTGGAGTAAACGGTCGATGTAAATGTCCAATGGATCGAAGATGCTGTCAGTGCCAGCTACTATGGGTCTTGATGGAGGATCACTTTGATTTTTGTGCACCTTCGGCAAGCCGTAGAACACTGGTCTGATTGGATGATGGTTGATTAAAAATGTGCTTGTTTTACTACTTATCCATTCATTGTCCAGAGCTTCCTCCGCTATATTTTCAATGAGTGATTTTATTGTCATGATTGGATCCCCATTTAGTTTGGTATATGTACCGGCTTCATTAAGTAATAACAGGCATTTTCTTGTGTATTCATCCGTATCCACGACAACAATTGCACCCCCTTTGTCGGACGGCTTTATTGTCAGGGCCTCATCTTTCTCCAATGCTTCCACATGATCTAATTGGCACTTCTTTACATTGGTAGGTGTAGATATTAGGTAGTTGATACGTTTCAAATCTGATATTACCTACTTCTCAAAGAGGTTAAGGATTGAGTTCTGTACACGTGGATCGAAATTACTTTTTGGACTTATTTCTAATGTTTCACCCTCAGAATGGCGAATTTCCATATTCTCATCTGACTCCAAAAATATTTTGAGTCTGAGTTTTCTTAGTAGCCTATGAAGGCAAATTTTCTCCTCAAATAAGGTGGTGTTATTTGTTGGGATGAATGATAGTCCATGATTTAGCTTCTCAAGTTGGCCGCTGGTCAAAGTTTTCTAGCGATGTTGACTACCAGGTTTTCACTCATTTGTTTTGCTTTTTTTGTTTTGCCTTGCCCTCTCCTCGTTTTTCTCTTGATTTGTCGCGTAGACCTAAAAAGCCCCGGTGTCGTCTAGTCTTGGTGAGTCTGTAGTTGGTGTTGTTATTGCTGGTTCCGGGGGTGTAATCCTCCGTTGGATGGTGGTGTTAGTCTTCTACCTGTGTCAACAACTGGACTCTCAGTGCCTGGTTGTGTTGGTTCACCTATGCTGCTCTAGCTACTATCATTACCAGAGTTTGATGAGTCTGGATTCCTATGTCTTATTCTGTTGAGATTACAGGTACTGCTAGAGGTTCAGCAGTACCAGCCAAACTAATTTAACCAATATAACTAAATACAGGGCTCTGGTAGAAACGGTTATTGACACCCTGGGATTGCACTCAACAGTTGCGCCGCCACAAGGTTATGACCTTACAGACATCCTAGAGCAATGTCTTGCCACTGAACGTCATATGCCTCTGAACCCGGCCATTGCCGATGCTTTGACAGCTCTATGGCAAACCCCATGTTCCATTCATCACGTCAGCTCGACCATTTCCAGGAAGTACGGGCCGGCTAGAGGAGACCCCTTACACCTCTCCTCCCACCCTTCCCCGGACGGGCTTGTTGTGCAAGCTGCTACCGCCTCTTCCACACCTGCATCATCTACCTCCACTCTGCCCCCAGACAGAGAAGCAAGAAAAGTAGATGCCTTGGCAAAGGAGGCATTCACTTCGGGTAGCATGGCTCTCAAAGCTACCATTGTGGCAAGACGTTTTGCCAAATACACCTTTGGTCTATGGACGGTGGTGGAAAATGCTGCTCAGTATGTCCCGGAAGGAGAAATGTGCAAGGGCTTCCTACAGCTAGTGGAGGATCGGAAGGAGGTGGCGAAGCAGTCGCTGCAAACAGGCCTGGAAATCACCAACTGTTTGGGCCGTTTTATGGCTTCGGCCATAACACTCAGAAGGCAGGCCTACTTGAAAACCTCTGTTTTTTCACCAAACGTCCACCTTTGGACATGCCCTTCTTTTCGGCCACAAAGCCAACGATTCCTTGGAAAAGTTCAAATCCTTAGGCCTAGCTGCACAACTGACCAAGCCTCTAGGGCACAGGCCTACAGGTGATATACTCCTTATGGCAGAAGAGCAAAGCGCCCACTGGCCAGACAAGGGCAGAAGCCTTTCTTGCACTCTGGAACAGGCAGTTGGGCTTCTAGAGGTCAACAGGCAGCGTCAGCGCTGAGGGCGGCCCAGCCTCCGAAGCCGCTTTGATTTCCCCTCTAACAGCGCACCGGTTGGAGGACAGCTGAAGGAGCACTTGCTCGAGTGGCAGGGAATTGCATCCGATGCCTGGACTTTACAGCTCATTCAATGGGGTTATTGTCTGTCTTTTCTAAGAAAACCTCTGTGCAGATAACCCCCCACCTCCAATCCAACCAGGACAGGAGCTCCAGGAAGACCTGAGAGCCCTGTTGCTGAAGGGTGCAGTGGAAGAGGTACATCCCGAGCATAGAGGATCGGGTTGGTATTCCCGGTATTACCTGGTGCCCAAGAAAGGAGGCGGTCTCTGTCCCAATCTGGACCTCAGGGCCTTGAACAAGTTCTTGAGGAAAGACAAATTCAGGATGGTGACGTTGGGAGAGATTCTCCATGCTCTCAAACTTCAGGACTGGCTGGTGTCCATAGAGCTACAGGATGCCTATTTCTATATGCCAATCCATCAAAAGCACAGTAAGTTCCTAAGGTTCACCATAGGAGATATGCACTATCAGTTCAAGGTGTTTCCTTTTGATTTTACCTCCGTCCCAAGGGTCTTAACCAAGCTCATGGCAGTAGTTGCAGCTCACCTCAGGAGATCGGGAGTCCACATATTCCATATCTGGACGACTGGCTGATCCAAGGGAAGTCTGTAGTGCAGGTCTTGTCCCATCTGCAGGACACCTGCTTTCTGCTGCGCAGGCTGGGCTTCTCCCTAACCTTTAAGAAATCCCACATGACACCACCCCAATGGCTCCAGTACATCGTAGCAGTCCTAGATACCTGGGTGGGGAAGGCCTTCCCCCCTGAGGCAGAGGGTAGTCCGCTTGACACAGGTTGTGGATTTATTCCAGAACATTGCCACTCTACCAGCGGCTTCCTTCCACCGTCTTCTAGGCCCCCTGGCTTCCTGCATTTTCCTTGTGCCACTGGCCAGGTTGCGCATGAGATCCCTGCAATGGTTACTGAGGGATCAGTGGTCTCAGTACCTCGGCACTCTCTCAGATCTCCTCAGAGTGTCTGTGTCAGTGGTCAACGACGTGTCCTGGTTGGCGGACTGCAACAGTCTTTTGGCTGGGGAAACTTTCTGGCCTCCTTGGCCTCAGACCCGAGTGGTCACATATGCGTCCTTGAAGGGTTGGGGCGCTCACTGCGAGGATTTGCAGGTGAGCGGCCTCTGGTCACCAACAGAAGCCAGGTGGCACATAAACAGGCTCAAGTTGCGTGCATCAGGCTAGCCCACCAGTGTTATGAATTGTCCGTTTGGGAACAAGTCCCGGAAGCAGGTCAAATGCAAACGTTTCTTCAAGACAACATAGCTCCTCTCACTTGTGTTGGGAATCTCAGGGATGAGTATGACCGGTAAGTCAGGGGTATAGATGGATCTCTGCTTGATGCGGGTTCATGCCCTACAGGACAGTTCCACAATATTGTTTACTTTAGTCATCCTATCAGGCGCCGTTAGGGTAATGGACCTTAAAAGAAATGGCAAGGCTATTGCTCTTTCCACCTCTACATGTTCTTTGTCGTCCCGGTCCCCAAACCAATGCAAGAGGTACCCCGCCTGAGCTACGTTATCGTAAGTTTCGAAGTCGGCCAGTGCCAACCCTTCCCTACGGAGCAGCATCACCAGCTTGTCCCACGACATTCTAGCCTATTTCCCAGTCCAAATAAACCATAGGGTCACATATTTTAAGTACTTAAAGTATTCCCTGGGTAATGGTAGTGGGACATTAAGGAATACATAGAGGAGCCTGGGCAGTAATACCATTTTGACGAGGGAAACCCTACCATAAAGATTGAGGGGTAGATGCATCCATCTGCCCATTGGAGTTCTGGTCTGTTCCAACACTGTAATAGTTGTTTCCGTACAGGGCATTCAGTTATGGGCTATGTTAACCCATAGGTATCGAGTGTAGTCGGTATGCCACTGAAACTCCACACTATCTGTCAGTGGAAAGAAGACTCCTTTTGTTGGGTTGATCCTGAGCCCTGAAAAATTCCTGAACTCCGTACATCCCCCATAATCAGATCAAGGTTATGTTTGGGGTCAGACACAGAGTACCATGTCATCTGCGTAGAGCGAGATCACTATGCTGTGTTTGCACAGTTGGACCCCTCTATGCCAGTGTCTCTCCCTAACCGCCTCTGCCAATGGTTCTATCGCCAAGGTCAAATAGCAACAGTGATAAGGGACACCCCTGTCTGGTGCCTCTTTTCAGCATTATGTCGAAGGTAAGTTGATCATTCACCCTGACCTTGGACCTTGGCATCGTGTATAGCAGTGATACTAGTGTGATAAACTGCTCTCCCACCCCCATCTTGCGCAGTACCGCAAATAGGAAGGGCATTTCTACAGAGTTTAATGCCTTTGTGGCATCCAAAAGTGCTGCTATTATTGGTTCATCTTGGCACACCACTGACAGCAAGCCAAACATCCTGTGGAGGCCATGGGAAGTGAAGCGACCTGGTATAAACCCCAGACTGGTCTGCTCGGACCATTCTCTGCATCATGGGTGCCAGCCTAGTTGCCAGGATTTTGGCTAGAATTGTATTGTCTACGTTAATGAGGGCTATGGGTCGGTGTCTTGTCCGGTTTAAGTAGCACCACCACCATCGCGTCTCTCAGACTCCGGCAGTCGGCCGTCTTTCAAACTCTGGTGGAACATCTGTAGCAAGTTGGGGGTTCGTTTTTCCACATATTGCTTATGAAACTCTGCTGTGAACCCATCCGGCCCAGGGGATTTCCCAAGGGGAGTGATCGGATAGCTCCAAGCACCTCCTCCAATGATAACAGACGTCCCAGTTGTTCTGGTCTGTACCCGTACACCAATACAAAGCCACTCGTTCCAGATAATTCTCCACCGTGCCCTGAGAGACCTGAACATGAGATGCGTATAGCTGACCATAAAACCCACAGAATTCCCGGACTATCTCTAGGTCTGCAAACCTTTCTACTCCCTGTGTATCCGTTATGGACAACAGTCGGTCATGGGGAAACATCCATTTTGGCAGCCCTTGCCAGCAGCCTGCCCGGTCTCTGTCCCTCCCCATATTGTCTCACTACGGCCTTCCCCCGGATAAATTGGACTTTTCTGTGGGCTAGTTCAATGAACCACTGTAGTTGCTGCTTGGTCTGTGCTTGTTCTGAGGGTGTTGGTGCACCCGTTTGCAACCCCTGTATGTGGGCTTCCTTAATTTGTTTCAGTACCTCAGATTCTTTCGATATGAATTTTGCTCTAATTACACATTTAAAACTCTCCCATGGGTCACCGCTGTGTCCCCCGATCCCTCATTAACCTCGAAGAACCTGCCTATCGCCCAGAGAGGGTTTCCCGGAAAACCAAGTCTGTCATCCCTTTGCTTTTAAATACCCAGGTTGCTTGTCCTGTTCCCGACCCTTCAGTTCAATGGCCAGTTGTACTGGTGTGTGATCTGGCAATGTACGCTCCAGGATAGACACCTCAGTCACCGCACCCAACAGTGTGTGGGAGATCAGAAAGTAGTACAGTCGAGATGCCTAGTTGTGCCCAGAGGAGTGATGTGTACCCTAATGTCCCTTGATGTCTGGCTCTCCAGATATCTGCAACCTCCCACATTGAGCACATGTCCCTGAGTTTCCCAGTCATCCTGGGCATCTGGTGGTGTGCGCCTCCCGTGCGGTCCTGGCCCTGTTGCATGACTGCGTTGAAGTCCCCAGCCCAGATTATTTCCCCATACGACATTGTCCCTAGTTGGCGATCAATCCACCCCTGTGTTTCCGTCATATCTTGGTTTGGGCCATAATAGTTAATCGGAGTATACAATCTGCCCTGTATGTTTCCCTGCACCACCAGACACCTTCCCTCCTGGTCTTTGACCATTGTAGTTAGGCGGAACCCTACTGAGTAATGAATGAGAATACACATTCCTCTAGAGTATGATGAATACGAACAGAAGAAGCAGTGACAGCCCCAGCTTTTCTCAAGTTTCGATTCTGTGTCCGATGTCAGATGTGTCTCCTGTAGGAACGCTACTTCCACTTGATGTCTTTGCATGTAGAGTAATACCCTACGCCCCTTCGATGGGCAGTTCAGGACCTTTACATTCCATGTGCTATTTCTAAGTGACCCGGCCATTGCACAACTCCATTGACATTCCTACTACATATTGCCTGTTTAACAGTGTGCCTAGCAACATAATCCTACGTACTTTCAGATCTTGCCAGTAAATCCCACCTGAAGTTCCAACTGTAACCTCCCCCACCATCAACCGCACCTCGCCAGTCTCCCGCCCCCCCCCCCCCCTCCTCCCCTTCCACCCAAACAACACACATATGCTCACACTCCGGGAGCTCTTCAGAACCCCTTCATCCCAGTAACTCAGTCCATGGGCAATGTCTCAGCTGCTATAATGTAACAACAGCCACTTCGGTCCCTTGTCTCGTATCTTGTGGATTCTCCAAGCCGATTCTCGATCAGTCATTGTTGCCTCTGTGGGGCACTTGGCAGAGATTCTAGGAAGGCGCTTGCTTCCTCCGGGGTATGAAAAAACGGCACCCTGCCATTGTGTTCAATTCTCAGTTTAGATGGAAACCGCATTACATATTTAATGCCTTTCTCCATGAGTCGTCTTTTCACATCGATAAAGGTCTTCCTAGACGTTTGTAACTTATCCTATTTCAGTAGGTTCTTTATCTTTGCCTCCATGTTGTGTTGGTCCGCCGCCTCCGGTACTCCTATTAGCCTTGGGTTATTTCGCCGGGATTGGGATTCCAGGTCGTCCTGTTTATCCAGCATGTCTTTCATCATGCGCCTGAGCTCTGCTAAGTCTCTTACTGCCGTATTTGTCCCGTCCTCAACCGTGGCTATCCTGCCCTCAGTGTCATCCAACCACTCGCCGTGTTTGTCCAGGCGTACCTGCATGTGGTTGACTTTGCATGCTAATGTATCTATTTTGCCATCAAGTGATCACCTGGTCTGGCACAGCTTTAATGTCGGAGTACATCGCCAGGGTCTGGTACAGAGGTCTGTGATGATCCCTCCCGGGATCCCTCATCAACGGGCGGAGGAGCACCCACGGCTTTCGAGAACATCCGAGGTGAGGCCCAGGCATGCAGAGACTCCCAGATGGTCTGGGATTTGTGGTGGCCTCGAAATGCAGTTTAGATTGCTGCTTGTTTGACTTTTGTACTTTTTACATGATTCTGCTCCTGGTAGGTTGACACGACAGGAGAAAGTGCTGAGCTCTCAGCTCTGAGTTTTTCAGTGGGTGATGTAATTATTTCCCACCAGTCAGGTAATTGGGGGCCGTAGTCCCCTTGGGGTCTCACGGGGACCAACACAGAGTACAGTTAGTTCTAGGGTCTTGCCACTGATCTATCTGTTCATTCTGAATTGGCAGTGCACCCTGTGTCTTGCCCTCCTCCTTCTCAGTTCCGGGTGTGCTGCTGGCTGACTCTGGTATCTTGCTCCTGTCCGTGTGTTTTGGGTTGTTGATTCTGCAGTTTAGTTTCCCTTGAGGTCTGGCAACCCAATGTGGTTTCTGCTCTGCCCCTGTGTCTTGATGTAGGCCACCCAGTCTTCAGCGGTGTGTGGTGTCCTGCTTCCAGCCCAGGATTATGTGGGTTAGGGCTATCCGCGATGTCATGCTCCCTACTTGTCCCTTCACTGCTTCTCAGGGTCCTCTCCACCAGCGGGTAACATGCTGCTCCGAGTTATTCCTCCGGTGGATTCTAGATCTGCGGGGGGTTCACTCTGTCTCCTTGCAGGCTCTGCCGCAGGAGTCCTTTCCTGCATGAGCTCAGTGGTGTAGCTTCACTGGATAATGCACCCGGAGCCGTGCGAATCACCCGCTCCTCGCCTGTCCCTCACTAGATCGCCGGGTCGCACGAGAGCTCTCTCCCAGTCCTGCTTGGCTCCCCTCCACTCATCCATCTGCTTCCTCGGATGGTACCACTAAGCACAGTAGGCTTTGTCAGGTTCCGACTCTAGAGGACTTGGTCTCTGCACGCCTGGGCCTCACCTCGGATGTTCTCGAAAGCCGTGGGTGCTCCTCCTCCACCGCGTCTCTGGCTCGCCTGGCACGTCAGGGTCTTCAATGCTGGCCTGCCGGCCTTGCTGTAGCTTCTTTTCCGTGCCTCCGATTTTTGCTCCACGATCATCCCCGGATGCCCAGATTTCAACCAGGCTTGCTGGGTGTATTTATGCTGCAGCAGGGTGTTTCTTAGGATCAGACTGTGCAGCTGAGATAGGATTCAGCCCGGATAGATGCTGGTTTAGGCGGGAGCGCACAGGCTTGCGGCCGTCTTCGCTGGGCTCTAAAGCTACTGTTGGTTTTCTTTTTCAATTGTTTCTCCTTGGGAGGCCTATAATTACTTTCTTCTTTAAAGGGCTCTTTAGCCCGTTTGTTCTCCCTGTTTTCCTATGCACTGTGTGGTGCTCTGGAAAAAAAGGGTAAATGAGTTCAGAGCGTAGTGACGCTCTACTTATACGATGCCTTGCCTCACGTCCGGAGCCGACAACCAGGCGCTGAGCAAGATTGTTCGATGGTAAACAGCCAGGTTGAGGTCCATTACGGCCCCTATTGAAAAATATTCTGAAGCAGCGAAGCTGGAGGGAATATCTATCAGATGAGGAATCTGCGGGAGAAGAATCCATAGAAAGAACATTACGGTAAGGTAATTTCTCCTTTGTAAATATTCTCAATACATGTGATTAATTAAATCAAGAAGCTTCTGGGAACGGTGCTGGTATTTGTGCCTATGGCAGGTGAGAGGTCACCTAGCCAAGCGTTTTGTGTTATGTCTGTCCAAATTGGGGGCTGAAGGAGGACATTTTAACAGACCACGATTTTGTAGACTGATTAAGTGTCATGAGGGACTGTTTTTACGGTTGTCTGAGATTTTAAATGTATTTTTAAACTCTAACATTACACTCATGGCTTTTAAAAATGCCTTGTTACAATTACTTTTTTTTTCTTTTCCTGTGAGTTTAATAAGGTGGTGCTTGAAGTCGTGTTCTGACTTTTGGTTGCTTTCGACTTTTTGTTAAGTGTTCTCTATTTTTTTGCCCTCTGTCGTATCTTTACTGTTAGGTCTACAGTTGTATTATTTATACTCCCTCTTAGATGTTTTAGTAATTCAGTGACTGGTGTTCTGTGTTTGCTCATCGCTCCAAAATCAGCCCTGGGGAGAGGATTCTCGGAGGAAACCCTGTTTATGGTAAACAGTGAAGACACTTAGTTAGCTTAAACCCAATCCAAGGTTAGGTAGGCAAGCAGTCAATGCTTAGTCTCAGGAAAAGTGGGAGAGTGGCCTAGAGCTACAATGAGTCTATACAAAGCAGCACTTAATTCAATAACTCCTGTTCAAACCTAGCATATTAAAATAGTTATATATTAGGCCTTTAGTTACACACTAAGCATATAAAAATCACAGATGAGGATTGTCAATCAAAACCATATATATATACGTTGCGCTTTGAAACACTTGTGTATAGGCACGTTATGAATGCCATATCATATCATGCCCTCAGGAGAATTAAGTTGTATATGAATTTGTTGCCAGTGTTCAACAGGTGAGAACTCAGATGCTAAGAAAATAGGTTGAAAATCGTGTGAATAAGCATGATTACAGCTTCCCTCAATCTTATGAAGTCTTATGAATCTTATAAGATGGTATGGGACCTTGTGCCCAAAGGTCATAAGCTTCAATATATATTTTCTTCATGTAAGATATTCAGAAATGATGTAGTAGGCTGTTGATAGTGCTTTATAAAGTTTTTAAAAGTTAGATCCGTATTTACAAAAAAATAGGTAAGTAGCCCACTCAATCTTATTCACCAGGTATGACCTAGAAAATAATCCTTTGACCAGGTTTGATGACCAGAGGCCAAGCCATAGGGAGTTGAGGACAAGGATTTGACCCACTCATGTTACCTTATGGAGGACAGGTCTGGAGGCAGAAATATTAACTTGCCCCCCTGACGCTGATTCTCCAGATACCACTGCAGGTCTTCCGGAATCCATTAGGGGCACAATCTTCTGCGGTTGGTTCGGGTGAGGAACGATCAGGGGTTGCAGGTGCAGAGGTCAATTTCTGTGTCTGAAGATGGTTACGTTTCTCAGCAAATGGTTCGAGTCAGCTTCGAGAAGAAGTCGCTAAAACTAAGAAAGATAAAGACTTCGTAGTGCAGACCCCCTCAGGACATCTCAAAGGATTGAAGGATTGTACCTGCGAAAGATCACCACGGTCAGTGACAGGCTATCGTACAGCAGCGAACACAGAAGCAGCCCCAGTGCACAGCTTTCCTTGGAGTGAGAAGGCTAAAAATGCAAGGACATGCAACTCGTGGCATAAGCTGAAGAGCTGTAAAGTCCCAAGGCTCTGCTTGGAATGACAACGGCTGCAGCTTGGTAGCCCAGGAGAGAGAGCTGCTCAGTCCACTGTGTTGTGGTCCTGGGACACTATTGAGGGCTCACAAGGCATGGATCCTCGAGCAGGAGTCGAGACTGGTTGTTCGCTCTGGTCCAAGAGTGGAAGCACTGACAGCAGTCTTCTGGGATCAGGCAAAGGAGCAGAGCTTTACCTGGCCAATCGCTGTAGTCGATGCTGGTCTGCCCCAGGGGTTGTCCTCTGGTTGTTCTTCATAGAGGTCCTAGTTCCAACCCTGATCTGGTGAACCGTTGCAGGAGCGCTCCTTTTATCCAAGATTCAGGCAGGGATTAAGCCCGAGCCCTCCAATGATAATCATCTGCACTATGCAAACAGCCTGGGGTTGTCATCACATCCATCCAGCAACAGACTTTTTGGCGCCATAGGATGAGGACTTGGACCAGACAGTTCGAGCCTGATAGATACAGACACACACAGACACACACACACACATATACACACACATATACATACACACACACACAAATACACACACATACACAAGGCAGAAGGAGAATATGGCCAAAGAACAAGCAAAAAGTTTTGTGGCGGGGCCATTTTAGAGTTCTAGCCACCTTCAGTAGCCATTTGTGGTTAATGCAAAAGTGCACTAGAAAAATATCACAAAAACAGTAAAAATCACACAGCTGCCACCAGCTTGTTTTAGGCACATTGTCAAATTAACCAGAAATCAGTTAAATGAACATTTATAAGGTTGCAAAATGTGCTAACTGAACTTCACTGAAAGGTGACGCATGCAATTGTAAACATACAAGTATTCCTTTTCTCCTCACCCCTTAGCCTACATGTACAGTGTCATTCTCCAGATGGTGTACTTGCAATTTAGTGTTAGGCAGGCTTGTCGTCTCAATGTTTGGGGTTTTATTTAGTTAAGTATGTGGCCAAACTGCACTTCAATACCAGCCTTTCTCCGTCCCTTGAGTTAAGCCTGACTGCCCTAACTCAGCTGCCACTTTCGAGAGTCTTTTCTTTCGTTTTGTTCAGGAACATAGTTTTTCCATTAGTTATACATCCCTCTCATCACTCACTGCAGGGTTGTGCAAAGATCTCCCTAACAAGCGCTGCATAAAAACATTATTTTTAAAGCATGCTGCATCAAATTATGTTTATCCCCTATGTCTTTTGTTACTTGTTTGGCTGTAGGTAAAGGTTCTTCTTGGCCACAGAGTGGTGCAAGTGGCTTGTGGGAGCAGAGATGCACAGACGTTGGCACTGACTGATGAAGGTACGGACATTATCTGATGTTCATTTGCATGCTGTAGACAGAGATACGTATTTCATGTTCTTGCAGGAATCCGCTAACTGCTCAAGTTTACAATTTTCTCATATTTCAGGCTTGGTTTTTTCTTGGGGAGATGGTGATTTTGGAAAGCTAGGCCGAGGCGGAAGTGAAGGATGTAACGTTCCCCAGAACATTGAAAGACTTAATGGCCAGGGAGTTTGGCAAATAGAGTGTGGAGCCCAGTTTTCTCTGGCCCTGACCAAGTCTGGAGTTGTTTGGACATGGTATGTAAAGACAGATTTGTAATATTTTCATTAAATGTCTTTTTTTCTATTCCTTCAATGTCTGAGCTCAAAGTATAACATGTCCGTCTCTGATGTGAACGGAAATAGATCTTGCTTCTAGAGAAAAATGCAGTTTCTTATTGGTCCCCTTTGATTGGGTGTTACCATGTGTTTTGTTTACACTTCCTCTTGCGTATCCTTATTTTTCTCTACTTAGGAAGTTGCGACTGTCCTCTTTAGAACTCTGGCATACTTTCTGTCCAAAAAGCTTTAGTCACTCGGATTCCATGGTAGTAAGACAATATTTTAAAGAATCCTACAGGAAAAATAGCATAATGGTGTCTTGCTGGCAGCTGATTTTGCTTGTGAGGTGAGTTTTGCTTTTCAGGTGAGAACTTTCAAGTGCTGTTATCTAGTGTTGAGATGGTTTTCCAAAATCAGGCCAGGTAGCAGAAGGGTGGGATATTGGGAGGCCATCCTATTATGGTGAACAGGGAAGAGACTGGGAGTTTAGCCAAACCCTATCAAGGTAAGGTAGCAGAGTGGCAAGGCTTAGCATCGGGAAGTGTGTGAGAGTGGTCTACGGCTATAACAATAAATCCACACAGAGCAGCATCAATAATTCTAGTTGGACAGGTAAGTATAAAAATTAACAATATTTTATTAGGCCTTTAAAATACACACTAAGCCTCTAGTCGAATATTGTCACACCAACATTAATAAAACAGATATGTACATTCGCCCTTAAGAGAAATAGAATAGCATTTGATTCAATGACCAGTGAAACATAGGTAAGTACTCAGATGCATCCGAAATAGAATGTACACTTAAGGATAATTATAGTACAGCTTCCCTAGCGCTTAGAAAGTCCAACCCTAAGATTGTTTGGCGCCTCATGCCCAAAAGTCACCAGCTGCGAAGTACATACTTCACAGGAAGGTTTATTAAGACATTAGTGGTGCTAGTGGGTATGATTAATACAAGTCAATAAGTTAAAGTTTAGGTAAATTAACTCGCTCAATCCCAGTTCCTAGAATAGTCCTAGGAAGGGATAGTTGACCAGGCCTCCACTGACCAAAGTCGGGAAAGAGTGATTTAGGGACAGGGCTTTACGGCCAGCTCTTGGTTTACCTGTTCGCTTACTCCTTGCCACCTTTCAGGCTCAGGCAATTGTGAGGAACCCGGAATATGAGACAGAGAAATCATGATTGTAGTTAAAATCTTTTAATAAATGATAAAGCGGTTGGAAAATGCCACACTCTCCCTACTCTAGGAGGTATTTCCCTACCTCTACCAAACACGAGATGTCCAAAGGAAAATGTCCCTTGTCCGAAATCCTATCCTAGCCCTCACATTCTAAAAGTAACTCTAAGTTGATAAGGGTAATGTCTTTGTCCTTGAAAGTGCACAAATGTTCAAGTTCAAAAGAAAGGTGTAACTCCAACACAAAGGTTCCCAATGGATAGTGTTCACATTTCTAGGTAATGGCTCCCTTCCCCATGTTTCTCTTCACCAATACAACAGATCAACAAGACACTCAAAAGTTCTTTATAGCCCAAGAAGACAGCTACCTTTTCTTGGCGTGGCATTCCACTCCTAGGGAAATGTAGCCTTTCCCCAGGTCTGATCAAACAATTCAAAATCCTAAGGGCATGAGTCTTCCTTTGGGATTCTTTGTACAACAAAACACTTGGATGCAAAACAACTTGTATTCAGATTCCGGCCTTGCATAACACCTGGTATACTCCCCTGTCGGGTTCTTCTCTACATTCAACGTAATTTGACTCACAAACTTGTCTTAACCTGATATACTGTTGTCCAGGTGTTTCTCATGTGTTTCACTTTACACACTTGCAAACTTGACTTTGCCTGGTGTACTCTACTACCAGGACTTTCTCGTACAGTTCACTTTTTAAACTTGACTTCTGTTATTATTCCTTTTGACATCGGGTTTCAAGTCTCTTTTCATTCACTTCACTAGCTCTTATATGTCCTTAATAGCGTTGCCGAAACACCTCGTTGTCCCAGCTTCCCTTCCCAGGACTCACTGTCTGTGTGGCGTTCACCGGTCCTTTTGCGGCAAATGTTAAGCAATGCTGCAGCGTCCCATCTCTGCTTCACAGGCACACTGTTTTTCGCATAGCAACTTTCAGGTCCTTCGCGGCTCCCGCTCTGCTGCTGAGCCCTTCTCCATGTTCAGGCGGCGCTGTTGCTGCTTCTCGGTTCCCATGGACTCCAAGAAGACTTCCCTTTTCTTCCTGCTACGGTCCCAGCATGGTGAACCCACTTCAGCAGTCCTGCTCCATCTGCCGTCTCCCGAACCCTCCAGACTCCACGGTCTTCTCTGCAGCTCGGCAGTCCCTTGGTCAGCACCGAGAGGACGAAGATTCCCCAGACAGCATCTCGCTCTTCCATGCTGGTCAGAGTTTGCCAAAGCGATGACACTGCTGTGCTGGGAGCATTAACGTAAATCATACATCACCTCTGGCATGACCAGCCTCGATCACAGGCCCTTGCTGAAACGACTGAGATGGGTACTTTTCCCCCATTAAAACAACAGTTGGCTCCACTGCTCTGCTTGGTCTTGACGCAGAGAGGAAACAACACCCTTGCACTGGTACGGCGTGCCTCTGGGTCTGAGCACTCACGGCTCCACTGGGAGAGGGACGGCTACTAAGAGAGGCACAGATTCTCGTATTGCACTTATCGCTATTAGTGCACCAATCTGCCATTGAAGAGGCGATATAGCCGCACGATCAGATCGCAGTGAACAGTCAGCCACCCTGTGTAAACAATTCCTGTCGATACGGCACACAGCGCTGTATGCTGTTTACCTGACAGGAACCCCCCCTGTGAGCCTTACGAAACACTGAGCGTACTCAGTTGAGGCAACATCGCCCATACCACCATGGGGAAAGACAGGGCAAAGAAAGCGACTACGCAGAGAAAAATGGAGCAGTACACAACCCCAGTCCAGACTCCTACACAGGAGCAAACCAACTCTGGCGAAGCAATGGGAAATGTTGAAAACCAACAGTCCTAAAAGGATGTTATGAACGCCATTGCCAACTCAAGAACCTCTATGGAAAAAAGATGGATGGTATTGGCAGAGAGGTGTCACTTCTGCGCCACGATCTACGTAAGCTTACAGCCTGCACAGTAGACAGTGAGGGTCTCATATTTGAAATAGAGGATGGTCTGAGAACTGTGAACCAGCAAATGTCAGGGGCACTGGCGCGTCTCAAAGCACTGGAGGAAAGAGTAGAGGAGGGAGAAGGCAGAGCGAGACGGAACAATATCCGGATTCTCGTATTGCCAGAAAAGTCAGAGGGCCCAAGCATGGAGCTGTTTCTCGAGCAATGGCTTGTTGATCTGTTGGCTCCCAAGACTTATCAAAATTTTTCTCAGTGGAACGTGCTCACCGTATCCCAGCAGGCAGGCAAATCCCCGGAGTTCCCCCGCGTACAGTAATTGCAAAGCTCCTCAACTATAAGCATCGGGATACCATACTCCAAATGGCCAGAACCAAGGTCTCCATGACATACAATGGATCCAGAATTGCCTTCTTCCCCGACTTCACCAGGGAGGTTCAGAGGGCGAGACAATCCTTCGATCCACTCCAGAAGAAGCTACAGTCCCTTAACATAAAATATGGGCTTTTGTTCCCAGCACAATTGAAAATATATCACAATAGAGTAACTGTACACTTTACAGACCCCAGGGAACCATGGAGCTGGGCAGAAAACCATCTAGAGGGCGACTGGAGACTGAATCGGAGCCAAGAAAATGGCAGAAACAGACCACGACCGGAGAGAGCACCTCCTGAGCGCCCACAACAAGAGCCTGAGGCGATGGCGAACGAAGACAACAATTGACACAAATATGACGACGGTGAAGCAATACAAGATGTACTAAGATATGGCACCATGACATAACCATGCAACGACTCTGTTAATGCTGCTACAGAATCTATTGCCAAAACAGCTATCGGCTCAGACCGCACGGACCCCTGTTGCTGACACTGTGCAAATAGATAAGTAACAATACGGCTTGTTCGTTGCTTCATAATATCCGTAAGTTGGAGTGATTGGAATGTATCTGATTTCAGAACAGCTGGCATCCTCAGACAGCATGAACCCCTGTTATAGTTACCTTGCGATTGGGATAGGTAACACTATTTAACTAATTGTTATATACCTGTGTTTGCAGGGTTGGTGGTTTAGAATGTAGGGTATTGATTGGTTAATTTTATGTTTTAATATGTTAGGGCGACAGATGCTTCAGTTTGGGATGGGGTATGGGGAGGGGGAAATCGGGGATGTTTTCGGTAATGTATGCACGGCTCGATTGTCTACACCAGACGCAGATCATATATGGCTACCCCAGATCAAAGGTAAAAGGAACACCTCCCACAGAGGCTGTGTCAGCCTAAACGCAGATGCTTATTGTTAGGCAGAAACCTGTGCAGTTCCCTCTGGGACCACTGCAAAAGATTTAAGTCTACAGGTGTTGGCAGTAAACCCACTTGGTAGCAGTCTGTACCACACAGATTCACTGTGGTAGCTGTGGCTGAGCAGTCAGACTTCCCTCAAGAAGAGTTAGGCAGTATACAGAGGATACATAATAGGTACAGAGGCACAGTAGCACAAGCAAACACCGACCAGAGCTAGGTGTAAAAGTATAGACTTATTTATTAAAGGTACACTCCTAAATTACACTAGCACGATAGAAAAGATAAGAAAGTCAAACACAGTTACTATTACTCATATGTACATCCCTAATCATTTGTTGGGCAATTCTAAGTTAACCCCACTTATTTCCAAACAGAGGTGAGCGCTTAACGTTAGATGACACTCCAACAAGTATTACCAAAAGGGAGGGAAAAGGCAGAAATAAAGAGAGCAGTAAGGTAAAACACTTTTCACATAAGGTTAGCAAAGACAGTCAATGGTGGAACAAGGAGAATTAGTTCGGGGCCCGCTTTAGAGGGAGCCAGGCGAAAAATGTGCCCAAGATCACACAATGTCATCAGTCTTTGCAGGTGAGAGAACAAGGTTTTACTACGGTTCTGAAAAGTTTAGTTAGGGTGTCCCAGACCTACCCAGGTTCGAGAGCCGAGGGCTAAATCTACCCCGTACAATCGGTGGCAAGGGAGGCCGGGCGGAACACAGTACCTTAAAAAGTGGAAAGGATCCTCCAGCGGTGGTAGTTGTTCCTGGTAGTGGGTGTAAGTCGCGGCGTCGTCCAGGGGAAGAGGTGATCCCGACGTGGAGGAAAGCTGCAGATCGTTGTACTACCAGGGAAGAGACCAGCCGTGGAGTTTTCCGGTCACAAAGGATTTTTACCCCTCTTTCGCGGTTGAGGTAAAAAGTGGTATCCCGGTTGCCAGGGTGCTTGGCACAGGCAAGGCGGCCACGAGATGCTTCGGGACGGCGAAAAGAAGGCAGCAACTGGTTGTCCCCACCAGTTAAGGGAAGACGACTCTCCGGCGGGAGATCTCCTCGGTCGTCAGAAAAAGTGGTGAGACGGTTCTGCAGGGCTTCACCGGTGGTGTCGTCTTGGCAGGTCGTCTCGGCTTCTCCATCTTCGGCTTCTTAGGTCCTGTGGCGACTTCTGAAGAACCAGTCCCAAAAACCCTGCTTTTATGCAGCAAACCCCCATTCATACAGCCTAGCTGTCACTCAAACATGCTAAGTGGTGAGCGGGGTGGCTCACCACTTGGGCCAATCACACTAGAGTGCGACATGAGTTGGCAAGGCAACTCAGTCCAGGGTGCCTAAACCCCCTCCCACACCCCCTGTGGTACCCAGACAGAATGGCACCACTTTGGAGGGCTTCTGTGCAGAAGCCCGCCAAAAGTGGAACAAAGGCTCGACTCGGGTTCAGGGTTACTGAAGTGAACCTAGACGCCATTTTGGCGGCGAGTTCTGGCAAAAAATCCCAACCGGTGAATTTATATTAAATAAATAACCCGGCGGTATCTTTAACATTGCACCAAAAAGTGGTGCATTAAAAACAATGGGAAATCCCATTGGGAAATATTCTGGTGGAATATTTCCGTGGTATCCACTGCCACCAGCCAGAACTCGGCGAGGGGGGACGGGACAGTACCCCCTCGACAACAGACCCAGGGGCAATCTAATTGCCCCTACCAGTACTTCCACAGTACGATGGTTTGTACTGGTTAAGTTCCTAAGTTAAGACTAGTAAAGTCAATGGTAACTTTACAGACCCAGGGAGACAGTAGTCAGTCCCAGGGTGTGGAGTCTATGTTTGGGGGTCTCTAGGACACCCCTGTGCTACTGCACTGAGGGTGCTGTGTAACACACATTCAAAAACCAATGATGGCCTATGGGGAAAATTACCCCCTAGCCCATAAGCACATAGCAAGTCACAGAAACACTCAAGTCATGTCCAAGAGTGAGGGTAAAAGAGTCTCACTCTTGGCAGGAGAAAAAAATAAACCCCAAAAATCCAGCAAAGCTGCTGGGGGACTCACTAGGTTAGGAAATTCAGCCTAAACAGAGAATTCTTCCTAACACTTATAAGTCACACAATGACTCAGACTGGGCCTTACAATAACTACGGCCCCTAACGTGGAATGTGAACGGCCATAATCCAGACATAGCGCTCCTCACAGAAACTCATCTGGCAGGCGCAACATGCCACTTTTTCAAGAGAACTAACTACCGTACACCGGTACACGCAGGATTCTCCTTGGGTTCGAAGGGAGTATGGATTCACCATTGCCATACTAGTGGTTTACTCTTGTCCGCCTTGCTGGAAGATATTACACACATAATAGCTAATAATGTAGCAGACAACCTGATAATAGGAGGGGACTTCAACGAGGTAATGAATGTAGACCGCACACATGTAAGGGGTAGAAACCCGGCAATACCCACCAAACTAGCCGCCTTTTCATCAGCGCTAGGGCTGAGGGATGTATGGCGCGACATACACCCTATAGAGCGTCAATACTTGTTCCACTCCGGTGCACATGCGTCACTATCCAGGTTGGACTATTTCTTCAATCGCTGCTGAAAACGTACATAAGGCAACGGAGGCAACGCTGCTCCCCTGAGGTATATCGGACCACTCCCCACTATTGATACTTCTTGAAACAGAACGATCCCAGCCCCCACCAACCTGGCGGCTAAACAGCTAGTACCTGGGCTTCCTGGACCTGGTGGAGAAAATCCAAAAGGCCACATCCTCATACTTCGAGTTGAATCAGGGCTTGATAGAGGACAATATGGTGCTATGGGATGCGTACAAGGCAGTTCTGAGAGGTGAAATCCTTGGGTGGACAGCGGCACATGAGAAAGCACATAGGAAAGATGTGCAGGATGCTGAAACTGAAGTGCAGAGAACTGAAACACTTTACACAAACACAAATTCAGCTGAGGACAATAGATCCCTGGTTCTGGCACAAAATAAACTACAAAATGTAACACTGAATTGCGCAAAACAAAACATTGAGGCCTATGATAAGGTTGTGCTTTGTTACTTGTGCCAGTTTTCTGGTGAGAAGTTGGTTGACCTTGTTGCTTTTTGTATAATAGCCTTGTTTCACCGCTGTTAGGGAGCGTACCTTCTCCTCAGCGTAAAGAGCCTCCAGTTTGTTCCGGGCAAGGCGAAAGGCGGAATGAGATTTGGGTGACCAACCCTGTTTGTATTTGCTCTCGAGCGCCGATATTTCCTGTTCCAAGCATTCCCTCGCCTGTTTCTTTCGTCTGTGATAGGCTGCGTAGTGTGAGATCAGGGTACCCCTAATGACCGCCTTCATGGCGTCCCAGGTAATCGCCGGGGAAGTGAGTTCTGTGGAATTCTCTCGGAAATAGTGTTTGATAGCTGTGGCTACCTCATCTCGTAAGGCCAAATTGTTCAAAATTGGGTTGTATAACCGCCACTGTGGTCTGGGCCCCGGGGCCGGGTTCCAGGTCCTGATTTGCAAACGCACCGGAGCATGGTCTGAGTGAACCTTTTGAGGCGATAACTACCTCATTAGTAAAGGATAATAGTTGGGGGTAGGCTAGGATCAAGTCAATTCTGGATGAAGAATGGTGAACCTGAGAAAAGAACGTGAATTTGCTGTCTTCTGGCTATAGGAACCTCCAGGTATCAAACACCCCCAGGGATCTAAAGAGGTGTAGGATACTCCAAGCCATCCTAAAGTCCTTAGGGAATGGAGTAGAGGTTCTGTCCTTATCTGGGTCGGGGACCTCATTGAAATCCCCCCAATCAAGTTTAGGCCTTCTAGAAAGGGAAGAAGAGAAGCAAACAGGCTCTCAAAAAAGGGCCTTCAGGCCTTGGTTTGGTGCATAGACGGCCACCAGAGAGTACAGCTGGCCAAATAGTAGTACCTTTATTCCAATGAATCAACCTTACGGGTCTTTGATCGTGGCCAACTCCTCAAAGGGAACGCCCCTCGCCAGTAAGATAGCTGAGCCCCTTTTTTGTTAGTGCCTCCTGAAGCCAAAAACTGTAGTGGAAAGTCTCTGCAGCGGAGGCAGGAAAAGTCTTCCGGGAGAAGAGGGTCTACTGTAGGACTGCTACTGACCCCTCCAAATCCTTCAAACGCTTTAAGATAGATTCCCTTTTCATTGGAGAGTTCAGGCCTCTAACGTTCAGCGAGACAGACTGGTGGGTAGTTTCTGGGTCTTCTGTTACTCTTGGGGGTGAGGGGAGGGTAAGGCGGGATCTGGTGAGTGACGATTGCCATCCCATGACTGCAGAGAGCGGTGGTTGAGCTCCAACCGAGATTTTAAATTTATATCCCACAATCAACTTTAAACTTTGTGGACCGAGTCCTAACCATGGACTTCGAACTGTCCAACTGTCAAGAACTTTAAGAATGTCACCCCAAGGGACCCTTGATGTCATCCGCCTTGGGGATAGGCTTGGGACGTGTGAAGCCCTTCATGCCATCTTGTGTTCTGTTCCTTAGGATTCTTTTATCTGCCATATTTTTCGGCACTTGAGAGCTACGCTCTGGAATCACTGGGCGCCTGTCCTTCAGGAGTGCCAGGGTAGCTTGTTGAGATTTCGGCCTCTTTGGACCTTGGACCACACTGGCTGCCTTGCCTTCGGTGGGGGATCTTCCGTGTCTGTGACAACATCCCAGGGTGAACCACCACCACCACCCCTCTCACCTGGTGAGGAAGGTTTGAGAATCTCTTCCGCATCCTCCAAGCATGCGCTCGATCGGGCAACCACCTTATACGAGATTTTCACCGCCGCGGGGAACCGCCTGATCTCGGAGGAACTGTGTCGGGGGTAGAAGAGCTCTCTGCTTTTGCATCGTAGCTGTCGCCAGCTCTTGATCTGCAGGGGGAGACCCGGAATGTCAATTCCCCTTGGGAGCGGCCTGCCGAGAGGATCTTCTGCTTCGTGGTGTAGAAATGATGGACCCTGGTAATGACATCTGGCAGATTGTCCAGGTCTAGACCTCTTCGGGGGCACAGTCTGTGGGTACGGTCAAGCTGCAGCTGTGACTTCTCCAGATGTGGGAGGAGGGATTGGAATAGCTCCCTCACGTATTCGGAAAGCTCACGGTCTTGAACAGATGACAGGGTTCCTCTGATATGGAGGTTATTTCCCTGAGCCCTGTTTTCCAGGTCCTCCTGCTGGTACTCCAAGATCTCATTTTGGTTCGTCAAGGTGCGTACCTATTTTAGACTTCCAGCAGCGAGGCCACCTGTTCCCGGGATTGATCCTCCAGGTCCCCCAGTCTTTGCTCCAGCTCTATGACTCTTTGGTCTGTATGTTCAATTTTGGATGTTAATTTGGTCATACAGCTGCGGAATTGTGCCTTGACATCTAGCATAAATGCCTGGATATTATGTTTGGTGGCTAGTTGTCCCATGGGACCCGGAAATACCAGGGGTGGGGACATCACTGTTTCCTGTCTCTTCCCTTTCTCAGCCGGGGGTAACGTAGTGGTAATGTCTCCACTTTTCTGCGCTTTTACGTGCTTAGCCATGTCAGTAATCAGTCCTGTGAGCACTCTGGGGTGTAGAGCTTGTGGTCGGGAGATTTCATGAGACCCCTTGCGCCTGTGGGGCGTTTGAAGTGGGGGCATACGTATCCAGAAGTGCTTCCACCTTTCCACAACAATCCGGGCTATTCACTGCACGACCTCCGCTCCACAACTTGCCACACTATACATGCCACCCTTACAGTTAGCCGGAGGACAGGCGGCGGGGCGAAGCCGGGTTCATGGGGTTGGTTGTCACCATACCACCACCCACTCCTCACCTGGAGGTAACGAGGATGCCTTGTGCAGTTGACTGGGGCTAGTGGATGGGGGTGGGGGGCTCGGGCTCCTCTTTGAAGGTGTCCTCCAATTTGGGGACACCTAGTTTCTGTCCCAAGTAGCTATGGATCTCCTCTTCCCCAGCTTGCTGCGCAGCTGGCTGCCGCCAAGAGCGTTGCCCGTGTGTTTTGCCCTTGCCAGGGGAGGAGGGGGGGGACCGTAGGCTTCAGAGTTAATATACCCCCAATGGGGCTGCAAGGTCTGCCCAATGTGTCTCTGAGGAACCCCATGTTGTGCTGGGGGCTGGACAATGGCTCCGGGTACAGCCGCCATGCAGTAGCTGCAGGCTGAACTTCGCTCTCCGCTGTGCACGCAGCCGTCGGAGTGGGGGAACCGGCAGGCCAGTCCGAGTTCAGGGAGCCATGCGCTTCACTGGCCTTGCTGGATGCAACAGGGCGCTGGAAGGAGGTGGGGCCGCTCACTGCCTCGGCTCATGTATGTTGGGACCCTTCCCCAGCTGACCGCTGGGCCGCACATCGGTCGCACCTCCAAGTGCCCACATGTAGAACTTCTGGGCTAGGCGGGTCTGGGCGGGGGCAGGGGACTCAGCTGACAGGCAGGATCATTTGAGTCGGCTCATGAGGGTGGGGGAGCCGCTCAAGTAAAGCGGATCACGGCGGGCTGGCAGTTGCAGGTACGGGCTCTCCCCTCCCACCCTCTGCCATCTTGGAGGGGCGCTGCGTCCCGTTCGGGACCTTCGTTGCAGCTCTCCGGGTGAATTCCAGACTGCCGTTGCTAAAGATGAGACCATTCTGTGCCTCACACCTTCTGACCCATGGAAGGGCACAGAGGTGCTTCGGTGCCTCAAAGGGAACGCTTGTTTCATGCTTTTAGATGGGCTTCAGACAGAGGCCATTAGCAGAGCAGCCACATCAGCGGTGCTGCTGGCCACGCCTCCGGAGGTGACTTTTCAGACTTGAATCGTGCCTCTGGTGATCTAGCAGGATACCCACGAAGTTTCCGCGAGATTCTGAATTCGGAAGACCGTGCACTTTCAGATAGCTCGAAAAATAACATTTTTAAAAAACCTGTGCAAATGATTTTCAAATAAATTAATAAAACGATTTAATCTTGCAGCATAATGTTCCCATTCAGAGTAAATCTTTTAGTTGTGTTTTCAAAACTGGTGTCGGCCACATTGCAGTTTGACAAATATACTGTATCGAACTCCTCACTGGAGTGACGATGAAGCACCCACGCCCATGGCAGAATGCGCTCTGAAGCCCATTGTTCCCTGCTCTAGAATAGCAGTCAGAGACGCATAACATGATCTATCTAGGGATGGTTTGTTTTCTCACTCCTTTGTCCATCCTCTGGTCAGTTCAGCGCAAAAAGAGTTGGTGTTCTAGTCTGAAGGGGTTAGTTCTCGCAATGTAAAAACTCAGTGACCTTCGCTGGTCAAGTCTATGTAGCCTTTCCTCCTCCTTAGAAGGATGAGGCGGCAGGTAAAAAGCTTTTAAGCACATTGTCTGTGACAGGTGAAACCAGACATTGCTGTTAGTTAAAATTTTCATAGTAATTATACATCTTCCTGACCTGTGTCAAGCCCAGAGCAGTTTGCCTTACTGGTGGAGTATTGTTCCTTAAAACTCAGTGAGTTTCCACACTCACAGAATCTTTTACTCTTTTTATGTGTGTCATTTTTAATGTCTTTAAAAAGTTATCCTCTTTGGCAACATTTTGACAGTAAGTGCCTTTTTTTGCATGGTTACCATAGGGGCCCCCTTTTAACTTTCTCTGGCTAACCTGTGGAAACTACAGTTCCCAATGGTAGAAAGAATCTTTGGATCCCTTTTATGTTTTATTTGATGAGACCAACACCCCCTCACCCAACCTTCTGTGGAGTGCTGGGGAGATACAGAGTATCCCCCTTCACATCTAAAATTTTACATTTATGTTAACAAGGACACACTTATCTTTAATGGCTGGTGGCAGTCAAGCTTTTTATTAACTCGGTCCACCTTTACCGCGGGATGTTTGCCCAGTCCCAGTAAAGGTACCCATGGGTGCTAATTTTACCAAAATGGCCCTTTGGCTTCTTTTTTCGTCATTTTAGCGTTTGTCCTTTCGTGTTCATTCCACAGACATCCAGGGTGGGAGATTCCTTTGTGTTAATTTTATCTTCGGCAGGAATCCTGTGGATTCCCTGCCCAGACTCCCGAGTGTCTGCGAAGGCAGGAAGCGTGGGAGGAGTCCAAAACTCTGCAGCCCTTTGTCTTCCAGCCTGACTGCGAGAATCCAGTTCAGATCAAGACAGTGTTAATGAAGTCTTCAAAGCTATACAGATCTGGAAGGCCATGGACTCTGGCTTTAAACAACTGAGCTGCTTTTCTTAGTTATCACACATAAATTGAATCAAAAGGATGCATCATATAACAGCTTTTGTATTGCAGGTCACAACATTAAGGTGTCTGACTCTGTCAAAACATTTTGGGTAGTTTTTGATTCTCGCTTGTCTTTTAAAAAACATGTGTCCCACCTGAAATCCCCCTGCTCTTATTACATCCACTTGTTATGGCAGATTCATCCATCATTAACTCAAAATTGGACTACTGCAATAGACTATTGGTTGGAACTTCCCAGGTGAACCTGAAAAGTTACAGGTGATGATTCAAAATGGAGCAGTACGTGATATCTGTGTTATCAGTGCCATGTGGCTGAGGCGCACAGAATAACATTGCACTGGTTCTTGGTCAGTCAAAAAGTCCAGTTTAAACCCACCATTATGGTGTTCAAATGTTTGACAGAAGAAGCTCCTGTTTACCTCTCATTTCGAGGATTCCCTTCAGGCGGAAATTGCACTCTAACAAAAGCATCTTACTCAATCAACCTTGATTTCTCCTAAAAAAAAAATAATCGGTGGCTCAAGTTTTAATGCATGAGCACAGAGTCTCTGGAACCCACTGCCAGATAATCTCAAAGGATGCGTGTCCACCGCCCAATTCAAGAAACGTCTAAAAACTCACCTTTTTGACACATGTACAGGCTAAATCACCCATTCTTTCCAGTCTCTCCTCCTTTCTCCTTTGTGTTTCTTTTATGTGTTTTTCTGTCTGTCTTGTGCGTGCCTTGAGGCCCTTGGGCGAATGGCGCTTTATAAGAGATAGCTAGGTAGGTAGGTAGACTACTGCCTGCATATCTTGTCAGGTCAGGACGCCTGCTTTGGCAGAATGTTCTACAACACATACCTGACTGCTTCGATGTTTGCTCCTTCCGCCTCCTGATACTGACTGCTGTGGGAGTCTATCTAAGGTGAGTAGTCTGTGAGAGGGCACAATACATTATAAGAACAAACAAATTACCTCTGGTAATGTTGTTTTTGATTTATGTTCCTCCCGCAGAGGCCTCCTCGCCCTCCCCAACCTATCCCTCAATTAGAGAGCTCTCTCCTGTTGCCATCTCCTTCAGTGCTGCAATGCACCTCACATAATTTATGATCCCCAACGTGGCTGAGCACGGGGGGAAAAAAATGAGAAATTGAGGTCAGAGTTCACGTGGTGCCGGGTATTTATGCTGACGTCCCGTCCGGACTTGACGATGACAGCATTGAGGTTCTTCGATGTCAATGTTACATGGCGTCCCCTGCTATCAAAAGTTTATGCAATCTTTTGCCGCAGGAAGAATATATCCAAGGTGAGAAAATCCGTGGGAGGAACATCCGTTCGCAAGAACATTACCGGAAGTAAGTAATTTGTTCTTCCAGTAAATCTTTTCTTAATTGAACTTATTTTAGACCACTGTAACATACCTGTTGTTTTTTATGCCATGTCTGCAGTGTCTGATGGCCCTGTGAATTTAAGAAACAGTAGTTGGTGTTTTCCTTAAAAACGTGTCTCTGCTGATTAGCTGTACTTTTTGTGCATTTGTCTTCCTATAGGGGTAAAGGGGACTACTTCAGACTAGGCCATGGTTCTGATGTTCATGTGCGCAAACCACAGGTTGTCGAAGGCCTGCGAGGGAAGAAGATAATTCATGTGGCTGTTGGTGCGCTGCACTGCCTTGCTGTCACTGATACTGGACAGGTAAGGGCTTTTAATTATGTGTAATGCTCAACGTATGCAGTCCTACCTTTTGACATTCTCTGAACTCTGCATGAGCTTTTGGTGTTTTATGATCACAAACAGGAGGATAAACTTTCTCAAATGTTTAACTTTATTCGCTCTGAGAATGTCACTTAAAATGCTCACCATATTTGTCAGCGGTATAAAACGGTTTCAACAACACTTTGTGTGAGTCGCTCTGATCACTCCTCCACATCTTCTGACCAAAGGGTGTCCTAGACCTGAGCTTCAATAGCAACTTAACCTAATGATTCTGAACAGGGGCACTTACATTTTAAATTTACATTTTGGTGGCTTAGCCAACCCAAATGCTAAATTCTTCAAAAACTATTGAGAACTACAACACTGAATAAGCAAACAACAAACAAGTCAAGAGCTAAAGAATGGCAGTTCAAGTATGATAATATGCATTACTCTTAGTCCTCCCGACTGTTACCATCCTTACTAGTTGAGGCATCCTACATTCCAAAAAAGGCCATCCCTTGTTTCACCAAGCGTATATAAACGTGATTTAAAAAAAAAATAAAGAATGTCTGACTTTGTTTCAAATCATTAAAACTTTAAAAACATACAATCATAGAAATATAATTAAACATTAACCAAATGTGTATTTTGCCTTTCTGGCATACTTCCAAGAGGCATAATGCCCTACCTACAGCACACAATAACTTCCCATCGTATTGTGTACATTCACCATCAGAGAAGGCTAATGAATGCCACTGAGGGGCAAGCAGAAAGGGAAGTAATGACTTAACCTAGGGAAAGTACTAAGCAATCACCCGTCTCTGGAAATAATTACAATTCTAATTGAAACAGGTGCAAATTGGATTAATACTTATAGTATTCTGACAATCTCATTCTGGCACATCTATAATTATTGCCATCTCCAAGCATAGAGACATCTAGACCTTTGTAATAGCTGACCCTGACTGGCCAAAAATCAGAAGCAGACATCAGCATGACTAATGCTGGCACTACTGCAAACCTACCTACTCTTTTTAGGATATGAGGGTACCTAACCTACAAGTTAAGCAACAATGGATTCTCTTGGGTCCTCTTCACTCTCCTTGTGGTAAACCTGGCAGAGCAGTCAAAGACAATTCTTAGTGGGGGAAGAGGTGGTTGTTAGATACAGTGTAACACATACATTATTCAGTAAAGGAATTTTTGCTCAAAAGATGTTATAAAATATTAATGTATCTACTGTGCAAATGTGTAAAATGCTTTGCAGGTTACAGGTAAGTACAATGTTTAAAAAAGATAATTCTAGTATCCAGAGTTTGACGTGAGCCAGTCAGGGTAACTGTCAATTTCAAAGGTCAGCCAGGACCCTTGGATACCTTTACCCTAGGCATTCCCTAAGGGCACATAGGGACTGGTATACTCTCAAACGGAAATGTTTCTCAATGGAATTAATAGTTGGTTGGACTGGCTACGTATGGGCTGATGGCAATGCTGGTCTTGATGTTGCAGTTCTAAAAATGTCCAGAATAGAACCAGTATTGGATATGCGGCCTGTGTTAAGTGTATGGTCCAATCCAGTTGACTGCTCTTCCCCTATAATAAAACTGACGCAGCACCCATCTTGTGCAGTCTAAACTGTGTGATGAGTATGAAATGTCAAAGTTCATGAGTGGCAACACTATACTATTCTCTAGCGCTGGTTATGTTGGCAAAAGCCGAATGCTGTAAGCAAGTAGGCAGATATGTCCCACTATGGAAGGTGCGGGACTCAGAAAAAAGACACTTAATCTGTGGTATGATACAGCTTTCTCAAAGCTCATGTCCTAGTTATGGTAAGCGGGAGGTTCAGTCCAAAGGATGTGTTTCAGGTCAAATGCAGACTGCAGAGCCCCAACAACACTTTGGGAAATTTAGTTCTTTATAATGTTTTGGTTTCTGCAACAATAGCTTCAGGTACTAGTGCACAGGGTGTCCAGTGCTCTGCCTTTTCATGTCCAGTCAGCTCAGGAACAGACAGCAAGATTTCTCTGTGATGTGGTAGGATTGATATGCTATGCAGGATTGTTATACTATGCTATGGTATACTACATTAGACTCTCATACATTTAGGCCTCAGATCTTCCCTCTGCACGCAGCACCCCGGTCAGGCCCAAACCCCTTCCTAGGGGACACGTCAGACCTTGTCTTCCGCTTAGTCTCTACAAGTATAGCATGTGCCCCATATATGGAATATAACGGCAGTGTTTCTGTGAATGCCACTTATCCATAACACAATGTCCCCGCAGGGCTGCATCACAAGGGCTCAAGTGAGATGTCGACAGTTTTTATCAAATGTCTGTAATATTGTGCCAAGTACACCCCCCATTGTGAAAGTGCTATAAGATATTGGTGTTTGCCTGTGATATGCTATATAACTGGAACTCTAGGGGTGGGCCCTGGAGAGCTCCATGTGCTGACTGCCTGAACACTTGTCCTGCTGTGTTCCCTGCTGACCAGCTTATCACTCTGAATGCTGTTTGTTTGCTGAATAATGCAAGAAGCTTGATTTACCACCAGTGTGTGGCTGATCTCCTTATTTGCTGCAAACTGAGGCTGGCTGAGGGTGGGGGGGGGAGAGCGACTTGGGAAGGGGCCTTATCTTGGCCACCACATCTGGAAACATGAGCGCTTGAGGCTTGCAATCCAGCTGTGCCTGCCAGTTTAAGGGGAGGGCGGGCCTGGTTTCTCAGTTTCCTCTGATCTTGAAGTCCAGTCATTAGACACTGAAATAGTTCTGCTGTCAGATGGTCTTGGCAGTATGCAGAAGCTTGGCTTTCTCACAGGCTTCTTCCGGTTGGCATCTACTTGTGTTCTTGGAATCATTCCAGGGTTAGATGAGTTTAGGATGCAGGCTCCCAGGTTATATAGAAAACTTGCGAGACAAGTGTAAGCTCTGCGTCCAATGAGAAAAAATCCTTTCAAAATGTTGGTGGCCTCCCAATTACTTGTGTGCTGTGTGAGAACCCCGAAGGTGTCACACCCGTTAGTCCCCACAGATCTCTCTTGCAGGTGGCCAGGGCACAGCCATCGCCTTTGGATCCAAACCCTGGGGGTGGACCAGTGCGGTAGGATCACCTGGGTGAGGGGTCCTCAGGGAGTGGGAGTTGGGACACCGAATGGTGAGACACAGTATCCATCTCTTCCATGTAACAACTTTATCCCATCTTACCCAATGGGATATTTAGAAACTCAACCACCCCCCCACACCCTCCCCCAACCTCCTTTTCCCGTACAAACACTATCTCTAACCACGCTTTGGGAGAAAACAGACTCCCACCCGAGCTGTGTACATGACCTGTCCCAATACTATGGTCAGGCAATTATGGACAATCACTCACACCTTACTTCATTACACTTCCCCGTACAAATAAAAGGCAGAGCACACTCTCAGCGAGGCAAAACACACAAAGGTACAGCAGTTTCAAGTTGGCAGTTGAACGAGGGCAGAAAGACGGCCAGGCACTAGAGATTTGTGAGAGGGTTAACAGCCTTGACCTCATTGACAGGAAGCCGTTACTTTCAAGAAACTTTCAAGAAAATGTAAGAGCCGGAAACAAGGCTAAAGAATCCTGTCTTGTGTCAAAGATATCGATGGTCCTCCCATGTAACTGACCAAGGCGGGGTGGAGCAGCAGATGCTGTGTTATCATCCTTGGCTCCAAGAAAAAAGAAGCAACGGAGAACACAGCTGTTGGGTTGGGGAGACCAGTCTGTGTTGAAGTCAAGGTTGCAAGCGGCAACATTGTAACATGAGCGGTGGAAGGAACATTGTTAAACGCGCGTGATGAAAGACGCGAGTGAAGCTTAATTGCTGGTGAATATTTGAACATTAGAAGAAAATATACAATACCGCTGACAGAGTGGTCTGGTACTGTGAATGCACTCAATCGAAGGTCTCCGTACGGTATCTTGACGAAAGGAAACAAAAGCAGAAAAGCAGTGTGAAGTGTAAATTGTGTGAGGTGAATTGAAGTGGTCCTGCGACAGTTTCAGCAAAACCCATCGCACATTCAAAGTCTTTGATTCTGATATTAAAAGGGCATCTGAGCCCGGACAAGGGTGACCCATGGTCTGAGCCCAAATGCGGGAGACAAATCTTGAACTTGCGAAAGTGTAATCTTGACAAAGGAAAGGAAATGTGTTCTGTTTGCTGCATCAGACCCTCTGCATTGAGAGACTGTCAATGCGAGAGACTTTGGCTGAAGGCCCTGATGCCTATGTGTTGAACTGTTACCTTGTGGCCAAGATGCTAGAGTGTGCGAAGCCCGCACGTGCCACCTTGTCCCGTGCTGAAAATGTGGGGGGAGGGAAGCCAACTGCTCAACTATCCTGACATATTATTTCTTGAACACTTTTCTTTTGTGTACATTGTTAACCCACACCATTTTGTATTTAGAAGTAAGGATTGGCAATAGGTTTATTAATATAGGCACTTTTATTTTGACTAACTCCGCTAGGATGGTGTTATTATTATTTGATGGTCATAGCTTGCTCCCATCCGTAGATTTAGGTTTAGATAGATGTTTTACCAACTCATTGAAGTTCATTAAACACCTTTGAACTGTGATCACTTGTGTCCGTCTTCACTGTTTGATGCCATGTCTTCCTTACAGCTGCCACATGCATACTTTAGTGGTCTTCTTTTTTCGGCATTCACTCAGATCGAGTCCAGTCAGGAGTTCCAGATACCATTTACCAGCCAGATCTGATTCTGATAAACTGCTGTTCTGGATGCCAGTGCAATCAGAGGTCATGGCCAAGCAAGCGCACATTTAGTTTCCTTTGACACAAAGGGAAAGTGGATGCTGGGAACATTTGTCTTGTTGTGCTGCTTATCCTCCATAGACTTCAAGGGGACATTGCACATTTTTGCTATTGTCTGTAACCTGTTCTGACTTTTGGAGGCAAGTAAAGCCTTGCTAACCTTATCTATTTTGTGTGCACTGATCAGTACCTATGACCATCAGTGCAGGAGGTCTCTGTTCGCCATTATAAAATTATGTTTGCTTTTCTCTGCATACTTCACCTAACTGTGAAGTGCAGTAGAGACACTTTCCCTGTAACTGTGTTATTCTTAACTTTTTGGTTATTTGCATGGTGTTTTCAGGATGGGCTGATGGCAGCAGATCCTTTTGTACCGTTTTCACTTTCATTGTCTCGTGTACTTTTGTGTTTTACCTCTTAATGTCAAAAAGAGTAGCATCAACGTTTTGCCTGTCTTTTGACCATCTAATCTTTTGGCCTTCTGGGCTCGGGCGTGACTCCAGCTGGAATCCAGGATAAAGGTAGCATTCCTGCAGCCTTTTAGCAGATTGCTGTTGGAGCCAAGAAGGCTACAAAGGGGAGCATCCTGTTGAAGACCCAGAACTCGTTGCTGGAACCTAGACAACATTGCTTTCTTCAGCCATCCCGAAAAAGCCCTGCTACTTTGCTGATCTCCAGAAGGCCTTCATCTGTGCTTCGAGACCTGGACCAATGGGAACAATCAATCTCGACCCCTGCTTGAGGACCTTGCATTTGTAAACCTTCGGAAGCCTCCCGGAACCATTCGTTGGGCTGACGAGTATCTTCTTGGAGTCTCTCGCTGCATCAGTCAACGTCTGGAGCTGATCCTTGGGACTCCGCTGATTGATTTACAAAACAAGATGTATCCCCCAGCAGTTGTAGCTCTCCAACACAGGGGGGGCCTAGCAGGACCAGTTTGTGTTTCTGCCCCAAGGGTCGATTTCCACCATTTCTTTGAAGTGGCAATAGGTGATCACTGTTTAGGCAATTTTTGGATGCTACAGCGAACTGTAGGAGGAAGGCTAAAACACCTGACAAGAAAAGGAAGCCAAACCTCTCACGTGGGCAGTGTGGGCAGAGCGTCAAGACTTAACTTTCAGGTAGGGGTAGTAGGTCGGCACAGAGGTGCAATTAGTCCACACATAAATCCAGAAAATGCACCACAATGATATGCTGAAAAATGTATACTTTAATAAAGTCACACCTATATTACTAGCAGTTCAAATAAGTAATTTAAACATTAATACACAGTATTAAAAAGATTCCAAGTGTGTGTATAAAAACAATGCCTATACAAGGACTCTTAACAACCCCAATGTCTATATGTGGGGCCAGCACCCAACATAAAATAACATTAGGTTGGTGAGAACCAGGATACTATATAGCTCAACAAGTAAGCACCAAGTAACCTGCACAAGTAATTGCAGTGTCCTGAAGATGCATCCCACCCCTGTAGATGTGAAAGGCCCTAGGCCTGGTAGCCAGTGTTTAACACACATGGCAGGGTTTGGGACCAAAAAGAGAAAAACTATTTAACTCAAAGGGAAAATAAGATGCACAATATATAGGCCAGAAACACAACACGCTATTTAATTTAGACCTCCAATAGCCTTATTACAGTATTATCGCCCAGTTGGAACAATACCCAAAGGCCTCAGCAAGAATGAAACCGCAGTGAACATTAGCAAAAGCTTCAATGACCATTTAAACAGTTACCTCCCTGCTACATTTCCTTGAAAAATATACACAATTTTACCAGTAGAGTTAGTGTTTTAGGTACATTTACTAGCACAGAAATGCAAAGCTAAACATGAATAGGAAATCGTAGTTAAGTACTACAATTGTGAGTGTTAGTCCAGAGCTCAATGAACCCTTAGGATCCAGTAGAAATTTCCTAGGGAAGGTAAATACCCCAGAAACACTTTAAGAAGAGTTCCAGTGACGTTCAAAATTCCAAGGGAGATAAGTTAATAGCCTATCCAAGGTGAAGGATCTAAATACCTTTCTACCCCACAGGTGCAGATGCTGCAACAATCCACCCCAGGAAAAGCCACTGCAGACACCAAGGAAGTGTTCCAAAGGTCAGAAGGGCGACCCCAGATAAGCAGTTGTAGAACAGGACTCCCCAATGCAAGTCTATGGGGAACTGCGACTAGGACTCACTTTGCAGGAATCACTACTACAGACCAGGGGAACCGTCAGGAGGGAATATCCGGTACAATCAACCCTCTTAGGACCCCAAGGTAAGTACTCGCAACAGCAGTTTCTGCAGAAAGAATTCCAGGAACCCAAGACAACCTGGTAAGTAGACAACGCTAATCCACAGGTGCGGTTTGTAGGATTAGCCTCTCTAGGACTTTAACCCTCAGCCAACGAAAGCCACAGTAGCACAGAGCAGAAGCGGAAGCTCCTCCCAGGGTCTCTATTTTCAAGCCAGCAGTGAAAGATCCAGCAAGGGAGTCTCCCAGGAGAACAGGGAGCCCGAACAGGTGGCTCCCAGCAGCAGGGCAAACTAAAAGACAGCAGCACAGCAGCAAACGGTCTCAGGATGAGGACAATGGCTTTTGGCATCATTAGACTGCCCAGACTGATGATCCAGCACAAAAGCAAACTTGCAGCTATTCTCTAGACATCCACAGTACCCCACATCCAAGCAGAAGATCATGGCAGTAAACCGTGGTATTCACCGGTAAACAAGCCCAGAAACGGTCCCAAAGTGGAGAGCTCAACCCAGCTGATATGGGGAGTCACCACAAGTGTCCCAAGATATCAAAAACCCAAACCGGGATAATGCCTAGCCACTGGACTTATCAAGTATTGCCAAGGGAGGGCTTTAAAAATAGCAGCAATCGGTGGGAAACTCCTCTATCAGGTCGGCGGACATGTTACCTACAAGTCACAGCAATGTAAAGCAGCAAAGGCGCGAGTTAATGGCAGGGCAGAACGTAAATACCCTTGTGAATGAGGCTTGGCCTCAAGCCATGCAGCCAATCACAAAAAGGCAAGACAAAGTGTGTTAATTACTCTCAACCTGCACCAGACATATAACTGAACACAAGATCATGGTTGTTGGTGAGTATTGGAAATGTATTACAGGGTATCCGTCAACCTGTGTTTAGACCCAATCGGGTCTTCCTCAGGGCTGATGCATGTTAAAAAAAAAATTCTCATTTTTTATCTTGTTATATTCCACCCCCCTTCTTTATTCTTGGTTCACCATGTGGGGCATCTCTGCAAACGTTAAGAACATTTTTTGTTTCTTTACAATGTTCTTTCTCAATGCTTTGCAATGTTAATTTTGATTTTTTTTTTTTTAGCATGCCTGTTCACCCTCTTTTGATGTTTAAAAATGGTCTTATAATTCACATCCTGTTTTGGATTGGGATTTGGTTGCACAAATCAACGCGTTGTTTCATGTATTTGCATTATCTACTTGTGTATACACACCCACTATTTGATGTAGTTTGAACATGCATCAGCCCTGAGGAAGACCCGATTGGGTCGAAACACGTGTTGGCTGATACCATGTAATACATTTCGAATACTCACCAACAAATGTGATCTTGTGTTCAGTTATGTCTGGCGCTGGTTGAGAGTGATTAACACACTTTGTCTTGTCTAATTACTATTGAAGTCTGGCCTAAGTTCCTGTGAAACTATCCCCCTGCAGCCACCAGCTATCCAAAAAGAACAATAAAAAAGAATACAAATATTTAATTAGGAGAGCACAGACCCAGGAAAGGGCCTCACACCCTCTGCACATCAATCACACAAAGGGGCTGGGTGCAGAGGCTCAGGTGACCAACCATACTGGTTTGTCACTGGCTCTGCCATTCAGTCGAAGCCACCCCACGGGAAGTGAGAGGGCTAGTCCAGAGCCTCTAGAAGCCTAAACCATTTAGGGCTAGTATTATGGCAGCCTTGCTGCGCTCACAAAGAGCCCACATGGTCAGAACAGCAGTTATGAGTCCACCTTGGAGGGCACCCAGACAAAGGAAAAAAATGGCTGGAAGCAGACATTGGTACCCCAATAGCTACCAAAAAGGTGCATTGGGCTTCCGATGTGGTAAAATGGCTTGCACCATTAGTGAAGCCAAAATTAAAACACAGCCACCATCAACCTTTGCCCTAAAACCAAATTACAGTGACACAATTACTCTATGGCAGAAATGGGGTGCCTGAGAGGCACCCCTGGTGCTGGGCACCTTAGAGGCATCCCAATACCATAAACCTTATGTAAGATATGAAGGGAAATAATGGCAGCAGGAGTTAAGGGAAAGTCCCTCTGTGTGACACCAGAAGGTGTCTCACCCGCTAGTCCCCGGGGATCTGTCATCCAGGTGGCCAGGGCACTGCTATCGCTTTTGGATCCAGTTCCTGGGGATGGACCAGCGGGGGAGGATCACCTGGATGTGGGGCCTCGGGGAGTGGAAATGGGACACCGGAGGGTGAGATGCAATATCTCCCTCCTACCAAGTAGGATACCTAGGAATTCACGCCCCACCACCTTATCCCACAACAAACTCTTTGTCACAGACAGCTCACCATGAGCGACAACGTACTAACGCCAGAGCTGTATGTATACCTGACGTGTCCCAACACCATGGACAATCAAGGTCAGGCAATTGCGGATTATTACACCCACTGGACTTCCATCGCACTTCCCCCACACGGATAAAAGGCGGAACACGAAAGTACACTCTGAGCGAGGCAAACCACAGGAGGAAACCGCAGTTCCAAGTTGGAGCAGTTTAATACAAGGGGAAGGACGGCGAGATCAGAGAGAGTCGCAAGGAAGGGAGCACCTGTGACCCCTAAAAACTGTTACTTTTGTGAGCCTTGGAAAGTAAGAAACGAAAGACTAGGAATTGAGGCTATCAAACCTGCACAGTGTGGCGGAGGGACCCGGGGCTCTCCTGCGCCGATAACCAAGGCAGGAAGGAGCGATCGCCACTGTGGTACTGTCCTTGGCTCCTACAACAAAGTGGCATCAGAAAAGACAGCACAGCAGGTGAGTCAGAGGGACTGATCCCAAACCAGCTTGTGTTTTGAACCAAGGCTGCAAGCGGCAACATTGTACAAAGAGAACGGTGTGTGAGGCGTTTGACGCAGACATCAGTGAAAACCAAAAGGAGTAATTGAACGTTATAATTGAACCTTGGAGACCAGGAAAAGATAACATAAAACAGATGGTCCGGCGCCACGTGGGTGCTCATTCGAAAGTATCTGTTGGATATTCAACTGATGCTGAGTATGAGAAAAGGAATATTGAGAGCGAAGTGGTCATGCAATGGGTCAAGCTAAACCCTGTGCACATTTGAAGGTCTTCGATAGTTTAAGGTACATCACCATTGGTCCGAGCCCGGCTGAGGGAGACTAATCGAGTGAAAGAGAGGGATCTGAGCCCAGCTGAGGGGGATCCTGGGTAAAAACCTTGAGTAACCCGAGAAAGAATTTTCTGAACATACTTGGAAAGGGATCTGAGCCCGACTGAATGTTTCATTGTTATTTTTGTGTACTAGACCCTCTGACTCAAGAGACTTGAACACTGAAGGTCTTGAACTGTAAAAGTGGAATTGTATCCTCGTGCCGCTTTTCTTGAGTGATCGTTCTTGACCCGTGCTGAAAATATGGGCAAGAGAGGACAACAGTCCGAACATCCTGACTTATCATTTTGTGAACACTGCTTTCTTTTCCATGAACATCACCACACATTATTTGTAAATTAATAGTAAGGAATGGCAATAGTTTATTTTTATTTTTATATAGGCTCTTTTATGTTGACAAGACTCCACTCGGACTGCATTATTATTATTTGATGGTTGTAGCTAGCTCCCAGCTGTAGATTTAGGTTTAGATAGGCGTTCATCTCACCCTTGTGAAGGGTCAATAAACACCCTTCAACTGTGGTCACTTATGTCTGTCTTATTGTTGATACCATGCCTTACTTAAACCTCCTAAAAGATTTTAAAGAACCAGAAACGACACGGGGAAGAGCAAAAGGTTTCGGGGCCCCAAAAAGTTTCCCTAGAATCCTCAAAATAGCAATTATAGCTTAAGTCACCAACTGTGTCGTATCCTGAGGGTCACCTGATTGGTGGTGCTTTCTTCAGTTCAGTCGAGTTTCCAGTGTTCAGAACTGATTCACTGAGCCCGGAACGGAACCGCTGCTTAGCCACACCCAAAACCAGGTGACAAAAAGTGACCTCTGCGTTTATTCAATGGGACCAAGTCACGAGAAAAGGAGGCACAGCGATTTTAAGAACTACTACAGTGGTCCCTGACTGAATCCGAGTACATGGGGTGAGTAAGCATACCTCCCACACCTCCATAAGGTTTACCTCATGCCTGTCCAATAGCACAGCGAGTAGAGCGCTCGCTTTGACATCTGTGCAGAGCCTGCTGCCGCAGGTTTCGAATCCCGGCAAGGCCAACCTCAGCCTTTGATCCTTCCGAGGTTGATAAATGAGCACCACACAACATGAGTAATAATAAGCAGCGCTCGGATGCCTGAGTGTTCGTAGCGCTATATAAATGCTAAATTATTATTATTAATGATGGGGCGGCAAGGAGTAGGAATATGCATGTCCTTACCCTACCTCTCACTTCTCTCACTGTGGTCAGTGGAGTTCTGGTCAAGGATCCTCCCATGGGTGTTTGGATTAAAAAGGGTCTGCAAGAGCTTTTATTACATTTTTGTATAACTTTCGAGATCCTTACAAACTGCCTGTTGGCTTTGCCGACTCTTGTTCAGAGACTCCTGGCCTTCTGAAGAGAACTGCATTGGACCATGCGAGTTTTGGGCTGTAAGCCCTCTTTTCTATCTAGGGAAGCACTTTTTAATGTGTAGTACCTTATGTTTTAAGGTTTTGTGTGGTGTTTCTAACTTCTTTATTTTACTCATATTAGTTCTCCAACTAATGGTTGGTTACTTGGTTATTTTATTGGTATCGTACCAAATTACTGAACAAGAACATTGTTAAGAGGACAACAATTCTGAATTTTAAATGGCACATTTCACTGCATATATATGTAGGGGCATGGGTTAGGGTAATAAGAAATGTGGGGGCGTTATGAGGGTCTCACCTGCATATGTATGCTGCAAAATGCGTTTTTAAAATAAAAATAAAAAAAGCTGGACGTTTTGGAATTTTTATTTCACTTGCTTTGTGTTAAGGTGGATTTCCAAATCCATGCTGGGAGTGGATTTTGGGAGGCCTAACAATTTCTTTAAGAGGAAAGACACCATGATCTAGCCAAACCCACTCAAGGTACAGAGCGGCAAGACTTGGATTCGGGATCAGTTTGAGAAAGAGTGTTCTAAGGCTACAATGAGACTCACACACAGCACTGCAGTAATTCCAGCTAGACAGAGAAGTACACACATATACACTTAGCTATTAGAGCTTTTAAATGCACACTAAGCAATAAAACCTCTATCTAGGTATTGTCTCACAACTTCCACAAACTACTTATATACATTCACGGGATTCAAGGTGATCTCTAACACTTTACCCTATACACAGTCGAGCAACAGGTTAAAGTTATCAGCAACCCTTTCAATAACTGTATGTGGTAAAGTCAGTAAGTCCAGCCCTAAGTTGGAATGGGGCATTTTGCCCTAGAGTCATTGGTTTCAAAACATATTCTTTGCAGGTATGTTTACTATTGGATTGGATGATCCCAGTGGTTGCGATTCAGAGTTCCAAAAGTTAGAAAAAAATCAGCTAAGTAGCTCCCTCAGTCCCACCACACTTATGAAGGCTTGGGGAGATCCTAAACTAGAACACCAACATCTGAGTCTGATAAAATGAAGATAGGACCAGGACTTTATGCCCATGTAACCCTTTAGAGGACAGCAGGAAAAGAAACTGGTATGTTAACTCCCACCCTTACTTCGATGTCCCCGGAAAGCGCTTCAGAGGTTCCTTAATGAATCGTTGGGGACACGCACCTCTGTGCTTGATCCAGTTGAGGGAGGCAGATGGATCGCAGGTGCAGAGGTCCTTTTTTGACACTGGATTTAATTTTGGTCGGTTGCAGTTACCTGTATTACGTTTCTAGAGACTGGCTAGCTAGGCACCCCTGCCACAAAAGTAAGAAGACTTATGCAGAGCAGGCGGCCTCAGGAGACCTCCAGGGAGTGAAGAACGGGTAACAGGAGTCACTCTGGTCTAGCGGAAACTGACGATTTTCAGCTGGTGAAAGAAAGCAGCAGGCCCTGCATGACGAAGTCTGAAAACACAGGAGCAGGCGTCTCGTTAGCACAAGTGGAAGCTCCTCCAAGTTCCAAGGATGCATTGGGAACCGTGATGCCTGCAGTAAGGTAACCCAAGAGAGAGATGGTCTCTCCACCGGGTGATCCAGGGACACTTCTGAAGGCTCAGCAGGCATGGATACTCAAATAGGGGTCTAGACTGGTTCTCATCAGTCCAGTAGTCAAAGCATCGGTGAGGGCCTTTTTGTGTTCAGGACAGAGGAACGGGGCTTCACTGAGACTGGCAGGAGGTAATGCTGGTCAGATAACATGGTCATCTTCAAATCTTCAGCATGCTGCACTTCTTCGTAGGGGTCTTGGCTTCAACGATGATCTGCCGAATGTCGACAGGAGTCCTCATTTTATCCAAGATTTGGACTGTACATCCTGCCATATACACACTTTCATGGAAAAATAACACCAGACTCTTCCAGTGAATTGGTCAAAAACTTTTAAGGGCAATCTACAAAGCAGCATACACCCTCTATACTCCAGGCACCAGGTTTTATACCAAAGTGTACCCATGCCTTTCAATGGAAATCGAGGTTTCAGACATGGGAAGATATTGTGAAGAAATAATATTTCAGGTGCCACGTCAGTGTCTCGGCAAGGAAGTCTTAGGCACAGGCTGCGTTCTCACGCTCAGGAAGACATGATCGGGATTGAAGACAAACAGTGATACAATTTGAGTATTGCTGTGCAAGCTATTTTTATAGTTCACACATGCCTCAGCGCATGCAAGCCTGCTTACTATATGGCAACTTCCATCTGCTGAAGCTGCCTTGTCTCGGAGAGCAGCATTCTAAAGCACGCTTCTATGTGCCAAAAGGGAAACATGTTGGAGGGGAGAACTGTGGAAGCGAACTCCACAAAGTACTAGGCGGTAAAGCCCACGTGATTAGGACATAGTGCTCACACAGCAATGGCAATAAGGCACTTGTTAAACATGTCAGTTAGCATTGGCTGAGCATTAATATAATGATGCATGTTGTTAAAAACAAAAAGAAATCCCAGTTTTCCCCCGCAACAGAGACCGCCACTTTGCCCAAGAAAGCAGAAGCTTCCCTCAGGAAAGGCCTTTCCATGTACGGCAATTCCTGAGAATGCGGGAAGAAGGCCGAAGTCCAAAATGCCCAAAGGACGGGTGAAACATCTTGTGGCATGCCCATTTAGTATGACAGTGCCATGGCATTATGTGGGAACAAATAAAAAATGTGGCCTAATAAATAATAGTATTTCAATGGATTACATTCTCCCATGGATTCCTCACCTTACTAGATCATTCCCTCGGCATCAGCTGCTTGACAAAAATTGCAGGGAAAGCAATGCAGGCAAACACTTATAAAATGTACCATTAATAGCAAAGTGGAGGACATGGTTCCTTTAACATAGGAGGAGAGAATGTGACACGAAGACCAGATGTTGCAGGGGAAGATAAAAACATAAAGCGGGGACAGGACAGAGTGACATAGGAACGGGATGGTGGAGAAAGTGCTGAATTAAGGATGGATGGATGACGCTAAAGTGCTGTATGGTTGTCCATGAAGGGTAGGGAGATGGGAAAACAGGGTGATGCTGTAGCGTAAAGTGGAGAGTTTTGAGGTTGGACTTAAATAGTGGTAGAGTTGTAGTAGTACGGAGAGGGAGAGCATAAGCATTCCAGAGGAGAGGGAGAAAAAAAACAAACAGGAGGCTTGAGTGGTGGTAAGTAGGTGAGTTGAGGATGATCTTTACGTGTGAGGAGAAGAGTGGGGAATGAGATGCACAGATAGGGATGGTGGGGCAAGCCAGTGTATAGTTTGAAGAAATGTATACTTGACCCTTGGTTTCATAGATAACCAGTCAATCTGGCGATGGGCAGAGAAAGAGGTAAAGCAAGAAAGGTTGAAAAGATGACACCAAGGTTACTAGCGGAAGCAGAGTAAAGAAGGTAGTTATGGATTGAAGGGCTGCAGAGACTGCAAAGCGAAGATGTCCTGCACAGACTCACGTAATATCTGGGCATCCCTGTGAAACACAAGACCAAGCATGTGGTTCCCATCTGTCGATAAAGCCGAAAGTCTTACGGGTACGCTCAGCATAAGTGATGCTAGGGATGCCCCCTTCAAAGTGGCCGGCTAGATTGGCTACTAAATCCTCTGGCACAGATCCCGGTGTTAGGGCGGCTACTCACAAGAAAAAGGACAGGGAGAGTAGGCACCATAAAAAATCCAAGAAAAGGCCACACTTGCGAAGGGAGTCCCACCATTTTTCCTCCTCCTTATCCTCTCACAAAAAGTAAAAGCTCAGACACAGGTGACTCCCCGTTTGGAAAAGGGGTACATCTTACCCTTCTAAGGAGGCTTTATGGGAGGAATTTAAAACAGAAATGCTACATATTTTTTTAAAGGCTGCTGTAGGTACGGCTTCAGCATTGACACTGACTGTGGCGGCAGCACCAACACTGCCCGGTTGGTCCTGTGCGAAGGTGGTGAGAAAAGGCCAAGCGCCCTCAAGCTCCACCTCAGCCAAGACAAAGGCAGCTTCAGCTACACCAGCTTCATCAGAGTCATTGGGTGCCTAGATGTGGGTCCCCCGCTTCCTCCTCTGTGCCAGTTCCGATGCAGGACAGAGGCTATGTACCAGGGTCCAAGGTGGATTTTTTCACATGTATTCGAAAGATGTTTGACGTAGAAGGGGACCATGTCATCTTTGAGTTGGAGCCCTTGGTAGGGGCGTACATGGACCAACTGCACAATTTCATGACCTACCAGGCACATATGCTTGAGCTGGCAACGGGTTTGCACGAAGCAGACTGGTTAGACACATCCTCCGATGTCAAGATGCAGTTGGCATCCCATAAGCACACTTGGAAAGCCTAGTACTCCAAGGTGGTTGTGAAGGGGATGGTTAACCTCGGCGCTCCCCTAAAGCCTCTTCAGTAATACGACTTGATCGACATACTGGACAAGGGACTGCAATTGGACAGCCCTACCATTCAATGTGGCTAAAGCAGACCCAATCTTTTACTTATGGCAATGGCTGTGCTTGACGCCGAACTCATAAAGAAGTACAAGCCGGTGAGGGGCGATCTTCCCTTCCTCATGGTGCACTCGAACCCAGAGGGGCTGTTGGGACATGCCGTGACATTGAATTCGGGCCCTTCGACCTCAATGTCAAATCTCCCTACTGATGGAGTGTCAAAGAAAATCAACACTTTCACCAAGAAGGTTTTTGCTTCTGGAAGTATGGCATTGAAGACAATTAATGCTTTCTGTGCTTTTGTCAATTACTCGGGTATCCTGTGGAGAACTATTTTGGAGGCGGTTGACCATTTTACAGATGAGAAGGTCAGGGTCAGTTTTCTGAACATTGTCAAAGATTGTATGGAGATGGCGTGTCAAACCCTCCAAGCAGTCCTTGACGCAGCAGACTGGGCTTTGCCCACCCTCGCACCTTTGAGGATCCTGCTTCCTTACAAATATCCAGTCAGAGCTTCTCGACATGGCCTTTGGCAGTGAGCATCTGCTTGGACCGAAAGCCGGTGAGCTCTGGAGAAGTTCATGGACTCCAAGCTGCCAGCAAATATTTAGCAGTACCGCAACTAACCAAGGAGACCTTTTCCTTTGGATATAGAGGAAGGAGCTTGGGTGCTACACTCCCTTTGTAAGGACGACGTAGTTGCCACAGGCCAAGCAGGGGCACAGAAGGTTTTTGCACCCTGGCAGTGTTAGAGGGGAGTTCAAAGCACAGTCTTTACAGCCTCTGCAGCATGGGCAGTGCCAAAAACGCTTTGAGTTCTTCTTACATGCTTCTCCGGTTGGCGAAAGAATCTCCAGATTCTAGTAAAGGTGGAACAAGGTTTCTTTTCACACATGGGTGCCCTAGTTGGTGGAACTGGGATACTGCCTGCCCTTTCCCAGAAGACTCCTGGATAGGCCACCACCTCTCCCTCAGCAACTGCAGCACGAGCTCCAGGAGGAACTGAAAGCTCTTCACTTGAAGGGCACATTGGAGGATAATCCCCGCCAGGGAGAGAGGTTACGGGCTAATACTTCTGCTTCTTCCTGGCACGCATGAAAAGGGGTGAACCTGTCCCATCCCGCACATCTAGGACTTGAACTGGGGATGGACAAACAATGGATTGTGACACGGAGGGAAATGCTCCATGCTCTTCAATCCCAGGATTGGTTGGTGTTGCTGGACCTTCCTTCAGGATGCCTATATCCACGTGCTGATCCATCGGAAGCACACGTGGTTCCTAAGGTTCATCGTTGGGACACTTCTCAGTTCAAGGTGCTCCCTTTTGGCCTGATCTCTGCACCCAGGGTATTCACCAAGCTGATTGCAGTGGTGGTGGCGGTGCACTTCTGGTGATTTAGGGTCTTTGTATTCCGGTACTTGGATGACTGACTAATTCGAGGAATGTCCCCAGAGCAGGTTTCAGGACATCCCGAGGATACTTGCTCACTGCTCTTCAATTTGCAGTAGTCCCATTATTATGCCAATGCAGAGCCTCCAGGGAGGTAGTCGCCAGCATCAGACAGATGGTCTCACTCTTCAAGAACTCCAGCAGTCACATGCCATCAGCTTTCTTCTGTCTTTTGGGCCTCATGGCTTCATGCATTTTTTTTAGTACCAGGGGCCACGCTCCAGATGTGTTCCCCCACAGTGGCTTCTCAGGAGCCAGTGGTCACAATATTCAGGTGAGATGTCTGACATCCAGAAGGTTTCAGAGGCAAATGCCAACAACCTGTCTTAATGGAACAGCAGGGTCAACTTGATGGTGGGAGTACCATTTTGGGCCCCTTTGTCCCAAATGGTGGTCTTGGACGCTTTCTTAAAGGGCTGGGGTGCTTGCTCACTGTGGGGACCTGCAAGTGAGTGGCCTTTGGTCCTGAGGGTAGAGTCGCTGGCATATCAAACTGTTGGAGCTACAAACAGGATAGCCCCAACATTTTTTGTGCATTCCCTCGACGAGAAGCATGTCCTAATCCTGACGGACAACACAGTGACCTTGCACTAACTCAACAAGCTAAGACGTGTGAAGGCATTGCCCCTGTGCAGGGAGGCCATGTGACTATGGTTCTGGTTACTGGAGAAAAAGGTATTCATCTCTGCAGTGTTAAGATGGATTTCTAGAATCGAACCTTATGGCTAGATTTAGGAGACCGCTGTGATGAATCCAATGGGGGAGTCATGGATTCCCCCGGTGATGACCCCCTCACATGTGACCAGGGGATGGCAGCCGCTACCTGATCCTGACCCTGGGGGCGGCTATATGAGGGAGGATCATATGGGAGGAGACAACTCCCGGGGAGATGTGATGACTTCATTGGAGAAGGTGCTTTATCCCACCATTAACCTTGAGGAAGACCCCCTAATTGTCATGATGCCTACCCTCGGGGACCCAGACCAGGTTCAGCAACCCCGGAAGCAGGCATCAAGTTATTTTGGGCAAGCGCAAAAACCCCTGCTAGGGGCTGTTTGGGTGCGGTCCTGGCGCCTATGGCGCCAGGCTCATATGGAGAGTCAGTCCTGGCGCCATAGGTGCCAGGCTCATAGAGTAGAACTTGCCAGATGCAGACCATGCTGCAAGCTTACCTGATGCAGACCATGCTGCAAGAGCTCCAAGCCAAATGAGGCTTGGAAGGGACTATTTTACCTGGGGACTATTTTTTTACTCGGGCGGGGCTGGGGAGGAATACTTAACTGGGACTACTTTGAAGGCTATTTAAACCACACCCGAAGAGCAGCACACGCTTCGTGTTATTATGCATCCAGCAGCGTAACACTTACTGTGCCTGCAAGTCTGCATCCAATCTTCTGCCACGCCCGCCTCGAGTTTGGAGCTCCTAGAAAAAGGGAAAAAGAAGGAGAAAAGGTTAGAACAAGAGCAATACCTTTGATCCTTACCTGAATTCCCGATCCTTCACGCCTTCGAGCTGGAAGAAAGAAGTTATTTTATGCGCGTCGCCTCGCCTGCTGCAGCGCCGCGCTGAACTCACCGGCCTTCGCAGCATCTTCACATTCCACTGCATCCTCCTGCATGTTCCCACCGCATTCCGGCACCTGAGGAGTAGACAAGAACAGCGAGGTGAGCCAAGGGAATACACAGAGGAATATTAGTAACCCCCTCAATAGACTTACCTGATTTTACCACCGGGGGTACTATTCCTCTTCAGGGGTCGGCACAGCTTCCACTGCATCTTCGCCGAACCCCGGCCCCTAAGGGGAAACAAAAGGACAGCAAGGTGAAACAAAGGGACTATCAAGGGGAACCCTCCTCACCACATTAGACTTACCTGATTTTACCGCTGGAGGTATTATTCCCCAAGACTTCATACGTTCTCTCAGTGCCTGAATAAGGGAGAAAGCAACACGTTTCATATTGACATTATTTATCGAACTGTGTTGGAAATACAAATCCTTACCAGAATATTACTGGTTGCCACGAGGAACTCTTCACTAGGGTCAAGCTGCAATCTGCAAGGAATCGGACAAGAGTGAAAGTCAGGCATTTGAACTCTTATGAACTACATGCTTTTCGGAGTCAATATTGTTCTGGAACTCACCAATTCCTTCGAGCCAGTGAAGCAACTCGTTATCAACGCACCCCTGCGCTCAATGCAGGATGGAGAGCTCATCTTTTCAAACCATCAGAAGAATATTCCTACGGGCCAAGCAAACGAAGCTAGGTGGGCCAGTCCGTCATCTCGTCCCTACACGTCACATTGGTGGAGTCTGCAGCTGTCCAGTTCAGATCGACGCCTCTGTGGGAGCCAGGTGAGCGTAACACTAATACCAAAAACCCTGATGGCCTATTGCCATGTAAACTCAAACCCCTCTTTGCTTCTGGTACACCTTTATTTGAGACTTTTCTTTCATGTTAAATGTTAGGAAAGATTCCCATTTATGTGTAAGTTTCCCTCCAGTTGTGTACCCCTCTCCCCCCTTTTGCTGATGTTAAACACCATAGTCTGACTTTATCAGAGGAGCCCAGCCTTCTGTTGCACTCCTCTGGGCTTTTCGCTCACTTTTTATGGGGAAACTGACATGCCCTTAAGTCAGTCTGTACTGAGAGACTTTGTTTCCCTTAGTCCTTTCTAATGTTGCAACTTTTCTGCAACATGTAACAAATGTACAATGTACCTTCCAGTACAGTGCACTTGGGTCTGTTAGTCATTTCCAAAGGCCCTAGATACTCTCGAAGGATTTTTTAGGCAAAGTGCAGATGTGCCTTGGACAGGGCTGGTGGCAGCTTATCCTTTCACATATTGTTAACCCATTCCTGTCAGGTAAACCGTGATTACAGCGTTTGGCACAAACAGGTGGCGTGGCGCCAAAATGGCCATGCCACAAAGTTCTTTGTCCTGTCCTTTGGCTATCTTGCCGCTTCACCTTCCCCAGGTCGAGCCGATCCGGGTCAGTCCTTATTTGGGCATGCGTTTTCCCACAAAGCTCCAAGCTTTCGCAGGCTACTGCATGCCTTGTGTGTACCCGTCCAGGATGTGCGTGGAAACATATGGTTCCAATACACATCCTGAGTGCCAGAGAGTCTGGAGTGCTGTGAATTCCTGGGGCCACTGTGGTCCGTGATTGCTCCACGTATGGTATGCCTGTATGTGAGCAGATCTCCCATTGGGTCCTCCTGGTTTTTGCGCGAAGGATATTCTGGATAAGAGAAGGCACCAAACACTTATACCATGTCAATCTCTGGAGTTCTCACTGAACGAAGGATAGGATCCATGTATCCTGAAACCAAGAAGCCGAGTCGAGGAACCGCTGGCGACCCGCTGGAAGGTTTGGCACCCTGAGCCAGCTGTCGTCCCGTGGGACTCCTCTGCCTCTGGTTGTCCTAGAAGGTCAGCGAAGACACTTCAACCCATTGGAATAGCGGGACCAACTATTCTCTGCACCTTCATCAAACCCTGCAAGTAAGCGCTCTCGGAAGTATTCCCAACTCTTGGAATCCACTCTGCCCTCAAGTGGAGGCCCTCCTTGAATAGTGGAAACCTATTCTTCATCACCTCACCCACCTTCCTGAGCTGCTACCGACCCTTGAAGAGACCCCATTTTGCCTATCTGCATTACTGCGTGCGCCAGTATTGCATGTACATTTGAGCAATAGGCTCCACTCTTCTTAGGGATTGGACTGCCTCTTAGTTAGGAGTGTGTTGGATGCAGAAGGGACTAAAGACTACTTGCACTGCCTGTTTCCTTCCCCTTTTAGGTCATGGACTCATTTCGTGCATTAACCCTTTAGACCCCATTGGTCTTGTATATAAGTATCTAGATAGGATTGTGTTGGCTTAATAGTATTGCTGTGATTTGATGTGTGTGTTGAAACTCAAAGGCATTGAAATAAATGTATTTGTATTTTGAATATATATATATATATAGACCTGACTGGGAGTGATTTGTAAGTATCCTTTACTCTGTGTGTTCATTGAGGTCGTTCAGTCACCCTCAACCCTCCTGAGACCTAGTCTTGACTGCTGCCAAGCTAGCTTGATTGGTCTGGCTTGTCTAGAAGGTTACCCTGTTGCAAGAAACTAGGCTTGCCTCCTGAACCTCTTCCCACCAGGTCAGAGTTCAGAAAGCCATTTTAACATTAAACCATTGAGAAAGACTATCCAAATACTGTATGTCCAATGACCGCATGGACTCCAACTCCCACAATCCCCTAAATACTGAGATGAGGAGGATGAAGGAGTTGGTATAGAGTAACAAGAGCCTCAAGCTCAAGGTGTGTGCTAGTTGTTTAACAAGACCACCTATGCTTTACTCTTGCATGTTAAGAAAGATTTCACTTTACTGCACCTTTCCTTCCATCTTTATGGAACCCCCAAACTTTTTGTTTTTGTATCTGACCTGTACTTTTTGCAGTAAAGTGAAGCCTTAAGCTTCACTGCACTGGCCTTTGCTCATATGTTATGGGGAAACTGATATGTCCTTCAGGCTGTCTGTACTTGGTAACCTTGTTTCTCTTATTCGTGTTACTATGTTACTACTTTTGGTTACTTTTGTATCACTTGTAGTAACTTTTGATCATTGTGCACAGCAGTTTACACTGCAGTGAAATGCGGTGCATTTTTGTTTTGCCCTAGACTAACAGAGGATTTTTGGTTAATCTAGGTGTACTAAAAGGATAGGCTGGTGGCAGAAGTGACTTTTCCCCACTTTTGGAGGATTTTTGTTTTAGCTTTACCGCGTTTGGCTACTAACTGTGGCTACTGATCAAAAATGGCTGTGCCAAGAGATGTTTCACCTGTTCTATTGCCATCTTGTCTTTTAGCCTTTTTTGTGGCTTGAGAGGCCATGAAAATCCTTATAAGGACTTGCAGTACCCGGGAAAGCAGCTTTTGGTGGGCGACGGGAGGGCTGTGTATATTTGTTGGCAGGATGTGGGCTGGGTCTGTCTGACTCCAATCCACAAACTGGTTTCGGTGTGTCTGAGTGGTATGCTTGAATGTTCCCGTCAGTGGTCCTGATTGGACCACTGCTGGGATGTGTGTGTGGGCTAATCCTGCTATTGGCTAGTGGGAGTTTCAGCTCTTTCCTGGCTTTTAGGATAAGAAGACGATCCCTGCACCCATTCTTCAGAGATCCTGGAGAAACCTGAAGAAGCCAAGTATCCTATCCAGCTGTGAGACCTGCGAAGAGACCTGAGGCCTGACTGAAGGAGGCCTGGCAACCACCTTCTGCTGCTGTCCTGGAGGAGCCCTGTCTTGCTCTTGATCTTTAGTAGTCCTGCAAAGGAGCTACGACCTTTGGAGTTCTTGACGTCTGCTCAGTGCCCTGGAACCGTCCTGTGGCTGACCAGCTTTGTTTTTGGGGTACCATGCGCCAGCGTAACTGTATCGGCCTGAAACTTGGGGGATCCTCGGCTGGACCTGCAAGACTACCTCCTGCAACATTTCGGTGTCATAGCATCAAGGGGACCCGAGATAGGAGGGAAAGTCTGACCGCAGCTGCCGAGTCCTTTTGCGTCGCCGTGCGTAGTGACCACCATCCGTAAATGGCTTACCTGACTCGAGTCCAGTCCTGAGAGGGGTGCTGCATCGAGTTTTTCTGCATTCTTCGACCGAGAGTCCTTGCAACAGTAAGACACCAACTGGAGATCAGCTTGAACCTGCAACCCCTGGGAATCGAGGACTACGGCTTTCGGCGAGAAAAGCAACGTCTGACATACTTCCTTTGTTCTGCCAAGTCTCGGGAAGAATCTGAGTACAGGGGTAAGTTACCGAGTTTCTAACCTACCCCTATACTCCCATTATAGGTCAATGGGCTTATAATAAAGTTTATTTCTAACACTTTTAGCTTTGCCATTGGTTGCTTGTGCAAGACATCTGACTGTTGGGGATACTTTAGGGCATTAGTCTAACTTGAACCCTAACCCTAGGAACCCTTCCCTGCATGCTAAACTATTGGGCACAAGGCCCCAGGCAACTTGGGGCTGGACAATGTTATTTAGGGATTGTCTCTGTCGACCTTTTTGTGCATAATACTTTATTTTTATTATTTTTTTTAAAGGTTTTATTAAATTTTTAAACAAACAATAAAACCAAACAAACAGTGCATGTTCAACAGTTTCATTACACTTTTTAAATTCCCAAACCGCTACTCCCACTACCCCACCCCCCTTGCGAGTCTATCACCTTGAGTCATCAGATTCCACACCCTGTGGTTTGGTCTCCTCCTCAACAGGTTCAGTCGGGTCTTCTAATGACCCAAACAATCCGGCTATCAGTGATTTCCAGGCCATCAGGGACTCATTCTCCTCCCCCCCGTTGCTGCACGCCTCTTGCCATGCTATGGTTTCGTCATTCTGCCCATTTTTGCAAGTCTTTCCACCACACCTCTATCCTCGGCACATGGCATGACTTCATCCCATGGCAATCCTTCTCTTTGCAAGCACATAAGCCAGGTCCCTTAGTTTGCTTACATGCCTGAGTTTCCGTGGTCTGGGGAACCCCCCCAGCAAGCAGGCCCATACCGTGTCCACTACTATCTTGACCCCTCGTCCTTCTAGTTTTTCTTTTACACCCCTTCAGAACCTCTCTATGATCGGGCAAGACCAAAACATATGCACCATGCCTGCGTTCTCTTCGTCGCACTTAGGGCATGCGTGCCGACCTGCATTCTCGAACCTCGATATCCTCCCAGGCGTCATATAAGCCCTGTGTGTTATGTAAAGCTGTATCTGTTTCAGTCTCGCATTTCTAGACACCTTCTTATGATACCTTTGCACCCATTCCCACATCCCATCCCCAATTTGGGCCCCAACCTCCGTTTCCCAGTCCAATTTCAGCTGCGTGACCTCCTTCCCCAGTTTAGACATAAACATCTCGTACAGTCTGGAGACCTCATGGCCCCCCTCGGCTATATCATATATAACGTCTATGGTGGCATCCAGTTCTTCCTCCAACACAGTTTCGGGCCACATCATCTTAATCCTCTGTACCATTCTGTGGTACGTGATGTACCGGCCTTCGTGCAACCCAGCCTCCTCCCGCAGCCTCTCAAAGGTAACACAAGAGCCCCCCTGCCAAATATACCCCATCGTTGCCATCCCAGCCGGCTACCAGTGGGTCCGGAGTATCAGTCGCATCTGAGCATCTGCCCCTGTCAATACCACCAATGGCATCTGCGGCGAGCATGGGGACTGGTTCCCCATCAATTGGCATGCCCTACGCCACACCTTCCACCCCAGCAGCATCATTTTAGGGCGCCCCACCATCTCTGCCCTGGGTGCCCACATAACTTCTTTCAAATAAAAGGGTGCACAATCCCACCCAAACAGCCTAAATTCGAAGGTCTCTTCATCAGATAGCCATTTGGCAACATATTGCAACTGGCTCGCCACATAGTACGCCTCGTAATTGGGCAGCTTTATACCCCCTTTGTCATGGAAGTTCTGGAGCTTCCATAACGCCACTCTGTTTCGCGTGCCATGCTACAGAAAGTCCCTACACATGCTATTCAGTTTGGCAAAAAACCCTTTAGGAATCAGATACGGAATATTCCCGTAGTAATGTAGGAGCCTTGGCAGAACCACCATCTTTAGCATCGCTCCCCGCCCCATCATCGCCAAAGGCAGCTTCGCCCAAAACGTCAATTTTTTGGATTGCCACCTCTGTATTACACCTATGCTCCTCCCCCACGGTGTGATATATATCTATCCCCAGGTACCGAAAAGTACTAACCGCCCACAGTACCTGTAAGACCGGTAACCTCTCTGCTGGAACCCCTGCATACCCCCCCAACAGGAACAGACTAGACTTCTGGGGGTTCACCGCTATGCCTGACAGCACAGCGTATCTCCCAAGCACTTCCAAAATGTACTGTAGGTTCTCCTCCGGATACCGCACATACAGCAACATGTCGTCCGCATATAGGGAGACCAAATGCCGCTCACCGTTCACCTCGATGCCTATGGTGTCATAATGCTGCCTCAAATAGATCGCAAGAGGCTCCAGGGCCAAAATGTAGAGCATGGGGGACCACGGCCATCCTTGTCTAGTACCCCTACTAAGCTGCCACCTCTCTGATATCACAGATCCCGTCTTTACTCTGGCCAGCGGTTCACTATACAAAATCTCCGCCCACCTTACATAGCCAGGCCCTAACCCATAGTGTTTCAGGTCCGCCAGCAGCCACGGCCACTTGACGGAGTCGAAGGCCTTGATTGCATCCAGGGACACGATCGCCATTTCCTCCTCACTTCTTCTGCCAAACTCAATGATCCTCTGAAGTCGCCTATGATTGATGGTGATGTTTCTATGGTGGACATAGCCCGTTTGATCCGGATGTATTAACTTAGCAATGACCTTTTTCAGTCTGTTCGCCAAGACGGCAGTTAATATCTTGCCGTCCTGGTTCAACATTGACACAGGTCTGAAGTAACCACAGCTGCGCCCTGGTTTATTTGGTTTAGGGAGAGGTACTATGACCACCTCTCTCAGTGACTCCGGCAGGCGGCCCGTCTCGAACGCCTCATTTATCATCCCTAGCAGCGGGGGGAGGACCTTCTATATATACCTTGCAAAATTCGCTTGGGAGCCCATGTGTCCCCGGGGTCTTACTAGTAGGCAACTGCCTCACCACCTCCCCCAGTTCTTCCAGGGTAATCGGGGAGTCCAATTCCTCTCTTTCCTCCTCACTTATCTTGGGCAGCCCCATATCCTCAAGCGTTTCTTCTATCATTGCCCGGCTACTATCCCCGACTTCCCCGTATAACTCTTTATAATAGTCCACAAACGCTTGATTAAACCCCTCCTGGGTGTCCTCTACGCTACCATCTTCCCTCTCTATAGTTCTGATTGTGGCTCTGGGGGTCTCGCTCTTATACAACCATGCCAAAAGTCTCCCCGGTTTGTCACCTCCCGCATGCTGTCTCTCAATGTACCTTTTATAGTTAAGGTTGCACAACCTCTCCCAGTAAACCACACATTTTTGCTGCAGTTTAAGTATCAAATCTAGTTTCTCCGCTGTATCGTCGCCGGCTTTTAAGGCCTCTTCCAATTTTGCTTCCGTCTCCCTCAGTACCCCACCCTGTAGGCCCTTGGATTTCGCCATGGCCGCCCCCCTCATAACAACTTTAAAGGCCTCCCATAGTGTCCCCCCCGAGTCCACACTCCCAGTATTGGTTTCAAAATAATTTACTATCTCCTCCTGTAAATCTTCTCGAAAGAAGGGGTCTCTCAACGCCTCTGCTCTTAGGCGCCATGTCGGGATCCTCGCCCTCGGGGGGCAATATTGCCACGCAAGAATCAGGGGTGAGTGGTCCGAGAGGACACTGGCCCTGTACTCTATGTGCGCAATCTCCGCTATCATTTCTGGTGATGCGAAGACATAGTCCAGCCTTGTTGATAACTGCTGTGGGGCAGAATAATGGGAATATTGCCTTTCCCCAGGGTGCCACACTCTCCATGCATCTTCCAACCCAAAGTCATCAAGCAGTGTCTGTAGCGCCCTGGCTGCAGGGGCCGGTCTATCTAATTTTCCGTCCGATCTATCCACCCTCAGGTTCAATACACAGTTGAAGTCCCCTCCCCAGATCACCGCGCTTCCCACACACGCGCTCAGGTTTGCACTCAGTGTCCTAATGTACGCCGCTGTGTTCTGGTTCGGGGCGTACGTGTTAACAATACTTATCTCCCTATTCTCTACCAATCCCCTCAGCATAACCATCCTCCCGTCTGTCTCAACCACCACTTGCAACCGGTGAAACTGGACATGTGGCGCCACCCATATAAGTACTTCTCTTGCGTAGGCCGAGTACGAAGAGCCCACCAACACCCCCTTCCACTTTCCCGCAATCGTGTCCATCTTCTCACGTGTAAGGTGGGTTTCCTGTAGCAATGCAATATCTATTTTCTGCCTGCGCAGATACAGCATAACCTTGTTCCTTTTTAAATAGCTATTAAGCCCCCGCACATTCCATGTGAGTATTTTAAGGTCCCCCATGGCCTGGTATGATCCCATTCCCTCCCCCCCCAGGTGCAGTGTAACCTTGAGTTCCATTCCAATCTATATATGCTCGCATCCCCTTCTAAAACCCCGTTAACCAAAAACACACCGAACTTCCCACTCCCTCTCCCCCCGCCTCCCCACCCTTCCCCAACACTCTCCCCCCCAACTGTTGCCCAGCTCCATCCCTGGATCTCAGGCTCCCCCGCATCTAGCTCTTTCCGGCTTTCACCTGTACTTTAAGCTCCGCAGGGTGAGGCCACCCTAGTGGCCAACCTACTATAACTACAACTACAATTCGGGGGGTAGGGTGCTACCGCCCTGCCGCTCCAATAGCACATCAAAGAGCTACACATTGCTATACAGTTTAAATGTATGTAACCGCCACTATATTCAAGTCCATCAAGTCTCTCACAATCCGCAGTATGTTACCGAATGTCAGCCTCCTACAGCCAGGCACCTCGTTCTCCGCTTTCGCCTAGGATGTTCGCTCGCCGCCATAGCAAAATGCATACCGTGTCTGAGTCACTTTTCACATCCATTTTGTGTCTCCTCCGTGTCTTGATCCGGGCAGCCCTGCAGATCCGACCACGTTGTCGCATCTTCCGGAGTGTCAAAAAAGTGCATTTTGCCCTTATGCACGACCTTCAATTTCACAGGGTACAGCAGCATATATTTTATCCCAGCTGCCCGCAGCCTCCTTTTGATGGTTACATAGCTGTACTGCTGCCTCGGGACCAGCATAGTGTAATCCGGGTATGCCGTGATAATGCTCGAGGACCTCTCCGAAAATACTCCAATATTTTTTCCCGGTCTTTATAGTTCAGTATCTTGGCAATTATCGCTCGTGGAGGGCCCCCCGGTCTCGGCTTCCGCATGAGGGCTCTATGTGCACGCTCGACCACAAATCCTTGCGAGAGTGTTCCAGCCCTGATTCCTTGTAGGAGTAAGTTCTCGATATAATCAGTCGGGTCCTGGCCCTCCTCGCCTTCCAGCAGACCCACCACACGAATGTTGTTTCTCCTCGCTCTCCCTTCTGCTTCTTCTGCTCAAGACTCCAGGTTGGCCACCTGTTGCTTGAGGACATGGATTTCTTTTGTATTGTTGGCACCGGTGTCCGTATTACATTTCACCGCGCCCTCCAGGCTGCTTGTGCGTTCCGCCAGTCCCCTGACATCCTGTCTCAGCAGGGAGACTTCGATGCCCACTGCTTCAATTTTAGCCTCCAGGGAAGTGTGTAGGTCCATCATCGCAACCCCCCAAGATTCCTTCAGCTCCGTAATGGCTTCTAAAATCTGACGATTATCAGCAGCTGTCGCGCCCTCAGCCTGTGCCATCGGGCCTTTGTTTGAGGTGGCCGCAGGAGACAGTTGTGCTTTCGCAAAAATGTCCATCGTGGGTTGTTTTGTCTTATTCTTGCCCACGGCCCCTCGCGCCGCCATTTTCTGGTTACCGTTGGGTCTCCCTGTCACGATTCAGCGACCAAGTGTCTCCCCAGCCGCAATTTCCGCTCTTTGCCGACTGTCGCGGTGGTCTCCAGGCAGTCGCAACCTCCACCTCCTCTCGCCGCTTCTAGTTCAATGCTTAGCGAGCGCTTCTCGTGCTGGTCGTGGTGCGGCCTGCATTTTCACACCTCTGCTGTCCTGGGCCCCTGCCGTCTGTGCCAGCGGCCAAGCTTTCACGACTCAAGACCCACGGCCCCCGGGGGTTTTTGTATTCCGCCTTCACCTTGCTATTGTCGTTCTTTCCCCGTGGCCGCCGCCTCTATTCGTCCTCTTCGGGTACCCTGGTTTAGTTTCTTTTGTTGTCGGCCATCTTGTGTGACAATGGACCTAGCCGCCGCCGTCGTTCGTCGAGCAATTCCTCCAGACTCCCGCTTACAATTTTTCTCGATCTTTCTACAATGAGCGAAGCATCCATTCCCATGCGTGTGTGATCGATTCTGAAACCAGTGGCGCACTTTTAAAGGTAGTTTGTACGGATCATCTGTCGGATCCTCCGGAGCTCCACGGGAAGCACGTCCTACTCCATGGCTGCTCAAGCCATGCCCCCTTTTTGTGCATAATACTTGTGTAACCTTTCCTTTGCAGGAGTTTCTGATTTGTATTATGCAATTAACAAAGTTAATGTATATATGTATTTAGTTTGATAGTGTTGTTTGGTACGGCTACCTGTTTGTAGTGATTTGTCTATAGTGTATTTTAGCCATAAATAAATAAGTGTATTTTTATACATCCTGTCTAAGTGTAATCTATGATTCCCATTGTGTGACCTCATTGTGGACCCTTTACAAGCTCACCCCATATGAAGAACTTAGCCTAGATGCCTGTCACTGCTACATAAGCTGGTTTGGCTACAGCTTCCCAGTGTTGTTCCTGTCACAATATAGGTTGTCTGTCCACCAGGCCAGAGTATAGAAAATCAGTCGCAACAGTGCACTTTTGCATTTATTGGGAATAGCTACTAAAGGTGGCTAGTACCCTTAGATGCCTGTGCCACAAGGTTTTTCCCTTTGTCTTTGGCCATATTATCCTCCAGCATTGTTATCTTACATAGATTCACATGGTAGGAATATTCCCAGTCGTTTGGTTGGGAATCCTCAGTAACCTAGAGCAGTTTAATTTGAAACTGAAAACTTCAGTAACTTCAGTGCTCGATCATCATTTTGTTTCATACTGTTCACAGCCAATAGAAAGGGCTCACTTAGCTCCACCCCTGGAGGCCATCTTCAGATTTTTACCGCACTTTCTCGTTTTGGCAGTCCTCAATTTCTCTCTCCGCTACACTAAATTAATATTATGTTTTATAAATGTATAACTTTAAACGTCTGATCAATCGACGAACTGAAGACGACTGCCTAGCATTTTTTCCAGCTCGTGAGCGGTTTTCCCACCCACGGTAGCTCTGTCTTCGGTATCCTTCACATTTAGGCCTATTAAAATGTCAGAGGCCTGGAGAAAGTCTTTTTAAGGCCTGCACAGGATGTGGCCTAACGATTGTCTTTGTGGAAGACCTCTGTGAAAAGTTCCTCTATTGCCTAGATCCACACCATGTCATCGAGGAGTGTGAGATTTGCCAGTCATTCTCGATTAAGACCCTGCAGGACTGTCATCGACAACTGGTAGCATGGCTGGACGATCTCAGTAGAGCCTCTGACTCTGCTTCGGTACGAACTCGCGCATCACTAAGGCAGGGTAGGTCTACTCGGCGAACCTCCTGTAGTAAGAGGTCTAAATCGCAAGAGGAACATTCAAAAAGCAGGAAAGTGGTACATCCAGCCAGGACATTGGCGAAATCCTCAACATCCATACCATGCATCAACAGTAGGCCAGTTTCCTCACCTTCATTGTCTAAGGACAAAGGTCCTACTCTGACATCAGCCTCGCTAAAGTCATCTGCGTGTTCGTCAACGACAACCATGTATCTATGTTTAAACCGTCGATTAAGACTTTGTCCTCGACTCTGAAGTCCTCGTCCTCAGCCACAAATACGTCGTCATTGGCAAAAACCTCATTGTGGACAACCCCTAAATCTAGGTCTACGCCTGCAAAGCCTGTCCCGTCAACCACAGCAGCGGGACCTGCTCCTATGGCCACAGCGCGATTGTCGGCAGTCACAAAATCCTTGTCGACGACTGCAAAAAAACTTCTAAAACACTTTTGCCGCTGAAATCATCAGCTTTCGGCACTCTCCCACGACCATCTCATCCTCTGGCCCTTGCCACCAACTCAGCTGCAGCCAATGAACCCCATGAGGACCTCACTCAGGGAGAACCATTGTCTGCTTCCTAAGAAGGGAAGTTCAGCCCGGCCAGCCCAGATTTGGAGAGGCCCCCTCCAAAGTATACACCTCTACTGGTTCCACCACACCCAGTGGCAGCCCGCTCTACAGCTACATCGGCCAATAGAGACGTCTCTCTGGAAATTATGGCTACATTACAAGCTCTTGTTTCACAGTTATATCAATGGCTGCCAGGCCCATCTACACCAGTTCCGCATTTGGGACCCACTGGAATTCCTGCTCCCCCTTGCCCCACGAGGGAAGACCACCCTGCTCCCCCCCGGCCCTCACCCCACAAGCAACGACCAACATCTCCAAAGGCCACTGCAATTGTCAGACACAGACAATCCCTCAGGATCAGGCGTCCACCCATGCCACATACACAGATGAGTTTGATGATGATATTCCAGGCGATGATGACCTAGAGGAAGCCCCTACTAGGGACTCCCCTCCTGATGAGATTGGATCCTTTCATGCACTGATGGGTAGAGCCCCCAAGATGTTTGCTTTCGTTCCGGAAGAGCAAAAGGATAGCCTCCTTTTATCAAAGGCACGAGCCGGACAGGAAATCTATTTTAGCTGTTCCTTTAGTCGATGACATGTGTGAGGAAGGCCATCTCCCCAAGGCAAACCTGTCAACGGCATCTTCCAAATAGGAAAGATTTCGACAAGAAGTACAAAGTCCCAGACTCTGAGCCCCCCTGCCTCAGAACACTACCAACACCTGACTCTGTAGTCTCTCTGGGAAAACGGTCCGCTAACCCCTCTACCTCCTTCTGAGTTCTTCCTGATAAGGAGGGTGAACGCCTTGATGCCGTTGTTTAAAGGGTCATCACCACTGCGGCCACCACCATTAAGGCATCTAATGCTATGGCCATACTTGCCAGGTATGACAGTTACAGACCCATACTAGAGTTCCTCCTTGAGGATAAGAGGCAAGAAACACTAGACATATTTCTCAAGGGGTAAGCAATGTCTGACCACACTAGATATCTCTCAGTGGACATTGCTGACCCAGGTTTTCGGCAGCTAGGAAATGGGGCTGTGCTGCGATGACCAGGATGGTTAAAGGCAACAAACTTCCGCCCTGAGGTCCAAGCTAAGGTTCTAGACACGCCTTTCAACGGGGTAGACCTGTTTAGCAAGAAGGTGGATGACACCCTGCAATCTATCAAGGCAGATAAGGACACAGCCCGCTCCTTGGGAACCTTACAGCAAAGGTGCCAGTCATTTAGTTCAGAGAAATCCTGTTTCTCTTGGACTTTCTGAGAATACCATCCGTCCCTACCATTTTCCATCCTATAAGGAACTGGCCTACCCCACTTCTGACACTTACATGAATAAATCCCAGTCCTATAGGGGCAACCAATACTGCCATGGCTCCTCACAATCCACAGGTTAATCGTACAAGCATCGCTGACCCAGCCAGGGTCCTGCCATCCCACTAAAGCACCCCAGTGAGAGGAAGACTATCATAATTCATCCAGGAGTGGAAAAACATAACTGAGAAACGGGTGCTATCCCTAATCCAGCAGGGACATATGCTAGAGTTCATCAAGCGACCACGTACCATGCCCCTGATCAAGAAAGCAGAAAAGTTAAATCATCTGCTGCAGCAGGAAGCCTGTTCGCTGCTGTCCGATGGAACCATACAGCGAGTCCTGCATGTACAACAAGATCAAGGAGTGTACTCAAGATACTTCTTGGTAAGAAATAAATCAGGGTATTGGAGGCCTATTTAGATCTCAGGGTATTAAACAAATACCTTAAAAGCTCAAACCTTCCGGATTGACGCACTGCAGCCGGTGCTATCAGAACTACAGCATTTAGACTTCCTGGCATCTCTGGACCTGGAAGACACCACTTTCACATCCCTATTCATCCGTCACAATGCTGCTACTTACGCTTCGTTTTCGTAGGGCAGCATTATCAATTCAAGGCTCTAGCATTCAGCCTTCGATCAGCCCCATGGGTGTTTACTAAGTGCCTCGCCCCAGTGGTAACACATCTTCGCAGAGGGGGCACTCACGTTTACCCCCTATTTCGACGACTGGCACACAGCACCTCTCAAGCCATTCACTGTCTGCAATCCCTAGTTTTATCCATCAATTATTCAGAGTCCTGTCTTGTTCTTTTTCAGCAGGCTCTATACATCGGTTCTCATCTTGACATGCTTTCTTGCACAGCATCTCCGTCACAGGAGAGGGTTTCTACCCTCCTCACCAAGATCCAACAACTCTGTGTCCCGGCGGGATCTGTCTGCAGCTACAAATATCTGTTTGGCATGATGTCATCCTGCATCCCTGTTAACTCACTGCTGGCTCTGCATGTGGCCCCTGCAAAAGTTCCTCGATGCTCACTGGAAACAGGTGCCGGATACTGGTCTAAGAGGGGCCCCTGTGGTGCGGGGGGCCCGGTGCTGCCCATCCCAAGTGGGCGGAGGGGCAGTCGCAGTGGAGTGGGTGGGGGCCCTCAGCAGGGCTTACAGGGGGACCCGCACATGTTGCACCACTGGTGTTGGGGGTTCTGGCAGGACCATATCAAGCTGAGCACATGCTTCAGGAATCATCTCCGTTGGTGGTCGGTCAAAGCTCACCTGTTCCAGGATGCTACTTTCGTCTCCCTGTTCACCAAGTCAGAGTGATGACAGACGCTCCCCTGGAGGGCTGGGGAGCACATTCAGACTGTCTGCATGCCAGAGGCCTTTGGACGGAGGAGAATGATCTGTATATCCACCACCTGCAGCTGCGCGCAATCTTTTGGTCGCTAAAGTCGTTCCTTCCAGGAGTCAGTGGAAGGTGGTGCGAATCATCACGGACAGCACCAACACAATGTTCTACATCTGCAATCAAGGAGTAAAGGATCTCCTTCCTTTTCGTCAGAAGCACAGTCCCTGTGGCACCGGGCGTTGACACATATGTTCCTGATTCCTCTTCACTTCCCGAGAATACAGAACACCACTGCAGATTCCCTCAGCAGGGAACGTCGATCCCATCATGAGTGGGATTTGCAAGAGGAACTGCTCCTACAGGTTTTCCTCCTCTGGGGAGTCCCAGACCTGACCTTTCTGCCACCTACCACAACAAGAGTTGCAGAGCGTTCGTCAGCAAGTTTCCCCACCCAGAGAACCTGGGCGATGCCTTCTTGTTTCCATGGAAGGGGAAGTCACTCTATGCCTTCCCACCAATTCCTCTTGTGGCACAGGTCCTAGGTGTGTTCAGACAACATCCGTGCAAACTGATCTTAGGGGCACCTCCATGGCCGAGACAATTCTGGTACTCCAATCTTCTGGAACTCTCCTCGGCCCCCTGATTTAAATGTATCGTCATCACAATCTGCTGTCCAAGAACAGAGGGGAATTTCACCACCACAATCTAGCCTCCCACCTCCTCCCCCCACCTGATGTCCTGGTTCCTGTGTTCCTAGAATTTGACTATGTTCCGCTACCTCAAGACTGCAGGGATTCTGACGTGGGATTGCACCGCCCCTATACTTGCTTGTTACAGCAGCAAATGGAAGAGGTTTAAGATGTGGTGCAAACAAGTAAACTGGATCCTTCCACCATTCAATTGGCCAACATCCAGCCGTATCTGTTCTCTGGCACGCACCAAGTTAGCCCACTCCATTAAGGTGCATTTAGTAGCAATCTCAAGATACACCCTTTCTCATGCAGACCCTTCTCTTTGGTCCCACTGCTTAGTCAGAGTTCCTGAAATGTTTCTTCCGTTCATTCCTGGGAGCTCAACGTGGTCCTTTGCACCCTAATGAAACCACCCTTTGAGCCAAAGCATAAAACCCTGTTCAAATTCCTATACTGGAAGACAGCGTTTCTGTTGGCCATCACCTCCGCCTGTCGGGAAGGAGAAATACAAGCCCTCTGATGTAAAGCACCCTATCTAACCTTCCACAAATCCTTTGTTTGTGCCCAAGGTGCTATCATCATTTCATCTCAATGAACCCGTTGTATTGCCAGTATTTTTTGGATTGCTGGTCACCCCAGTGGAATGCTCCTTGCCCACCTCAGACATCATGCAAGCTTTCAAATATTACATCTCCTGCACCAAACCCTTGGGGCAGACTTCACAGGTGTTTGTGACTTTGGACCGTCTAGAACTGGGAAAGCACTGTCAAAACGTTCTACTGCGAGATGGATTTCCTCCAGTATCTCCTCCTGCCATCAGCAGGTGGGCAGGCCTCTCCCTTGCAGGCCCAGGTCCCTCCCCACCAGATCGGTAGCCGCTACTGTGGAATTCCTCTCTGGCGTCCCACTTCTGGACATCTGCAGAGCAGTGACATGGCGATCAGTGCACCCATTCACAAAATTCTACTGTGTCAACAGAGAGTCTGCCACAGAATCTAAAGTCTGCCAAACGGTACTGTGTAACCTGCTTGCGTGAGTTTAGTACCTCCTTGGTTAGTTTTGCTACAATGAGCTTGCCTCCGTCCTTTATGGTTATATGATACTGCTTTGTAATCTATTCACAGCAAGTGAATCTTTGAAAGATCCAATGCTCTAGAAGAATTAGTTGCTTACCTGTAACTCCGGTTTTCAAATATTGGTATCTTTCATAGATTCACATGCGACCCTTCCTCCTACCCCGCTTGGCCCTTCATGGCCCATACTGCCACTTATATGCGCTATGCCAGAATCTCAAGATGGCCTCCAGGGGTGAAGCTAAGGGAGCCCTTTCTATTGGCTGCGGGCCATATGACCCAAAATGATGATGATAATATAGCACTAAAGTGACTGAAGTTTTCAGTTTAAATTAAACTGCTCTTACTGAGGATGTCCAATCTATTGACAGGGAATATTCACAGCATGTGAATATATGAAAGATACCAGTGCTGGAGAACAGGAGTAACTAATTCCTTCTTTCACCTTATTGTTCTTTTAGTGGCCCCTGGCTCTATTTTAGTAATGTTTTCCCCTTTTTAGGCCCTTAATTTGTGACATGTGATTTTGGATTTTTCAAATACTTTGTCCTAGAATCTGTGATGTTAGTTGTGTTGGCACTGGGATCCTGTTTCACTATTGCTGTGTGTTTTAATGTCTGCACCCCTTGTCTTCCTCTTTATGGAATATGCCTATCAGCGGATATTGGACCTACAATATAGTATAAGATTGCGTTTTCTTTTATGAACATGTACTTTTTTTAGAGCATACACTAATTGAAAAACACCAAATAAAATAATGTAAGTACTGATAGTGTGTTGAATATTTGTACCTTTGCACCAGCCTGTTTCAACTCCCTTACGTTACATCCCTTGAGTGGTTTGACTTCCTTTTTGGGTTGAGTTACTTAAGGTTTGTGGCTGTACTGCCTTCAATGGAGGGTTTTGCGAAACTGGTGTTAAAGTAGCCACAACTGTATGTGGCATCATTTATATCACACTCACACTCTTGCAGAAACAATATGTCACTGTTAAATGCTCATGTTGGATTTACACAGGGTTTACCTGTAGGGACACCCCCAATTAACTGTAGACTGTATCCTACTGAAAACCAACACAGGCTGCCTACACTCATTGACAAAGAGGATGCCTTGAGACAGCCTTATACTGTGGGAACTCTCTAGTGGACGCATTTTGTATTTGCAAATCAGCCAGTGTCTTGTGCCAAAGGGGAAGGGTTATTCCTTAGGAACTATGGTTAAAGTAGTTTGTTTTGATTGAAACATGTGTCTTTGTCATCTTTCAACAAAATATATCGTTTTTGTTTTGACCAAAGCTCTGACCATGGAACCATTATTCTGTTTGTATTGGCTCTCAAAGAATTTGGAATAGAAGAGGGCTTAAGTCAGAATGCAAACACTTCTAACATAGACTGTTTGTCCCCATTCTTAGTGCTCACCTGCGTTTAGGGGTTTGGAACCGCTTACCCAGAGCTTTCTTTGGCTCTCCGAATTGTTGCAGTGGCTGAGCAGACATTGTCTATTGCTAGGAGGGTGTTTTCAGCATATAGTGCAACACTTCTACCAATACTTAAAGGAATGTCGACAGATTGATGTAATATAATATTGTATTCACTGTGACTGTAACTAAAATGATGGTCAGGTTACAATTAACTATACTTGCCTTTGAAGAATATATTCAGAGTTCTGAGCTGTGACCGTACCCATTAGGGTTGCAGGCAGTGTCCAAAGTCTGAGACGTTTGTTAACTGGTTTGGCGGGGAGCACCATGACACCTGTAACCTCACTACTGGGTTGGGGGAGGGGGGCAATCATCAAAATCATTGGGAGGAGATGGATCAGCTTCTGACTGGATAAGTGGGATAAAGGGCTCGATTTTTGTGGTACCTTCAATGCAAATATCTGCCAATGTTAAAGATATTGCCACAATTTAATATAATTTGAATTTTCCAGCAGGACTCTGTCTATTTGGTACCAATTTTCCAGTTGTCTGATACTCCTTTCTTTTGTGTAGTGTCTGGTCCACGCAGCCAACTTTAGAAGCATGGTATCTTTTTGGGGGTTTAAACAAATAAAAATGTTTTTAATCTTTTTATTAAGGTTTTTAAAGACATATGACAAGAACAACAATAAACAAATCCCACCACCCCCTCCTAGCCACCCCGTCTCTGCCCAGTCATTGCATACCCAATCTTGTTGTCATTCTCCTCCTCCTCATGCCTCTGTATAGTCCTTTAACATTAGCTGGCAATCCCCTCCAGGTGTAGTTCCCCCTAAACCCTCCGGTAGCAGGGCGCTATCGTGCCTCAGGTAGGGAGGTAAGCTGGGAAGGCCTGTAATTCATTCAGGCGAATGTTTCATGGGAGTCCCTTGTCCTCATTCCCCTCCTTTCTTCACAGTTTTTGCAGAATCCACTGTTGCTGCTACCCACCGTTGTGCGTCAGCTAGTCACTATGCTAGCACAGGGCCCTTTGAGCATTTCTACAAGATTGCCATTCTATGCTTTAACAATAAAGGGTTCCCTTGACGCCCCACAAGTACAACCCCTAGTAAACTTATCTTGGGGGAGCCATCCAGTTATCTCCCCAGTAGGGCATTTATTCTCAATATCACCAGTAATCTTGTATTATCGGGCACGTTCACACCATGTGCCAATAGCTTACAGAGCTTTTCCCGCATCTGGGGCACTGATGTGGGTGATCTGGGTGCATCATATGCAATTTCTGAGGGGTCATATAGGACTGGTGCAGAGTATTAAACTGGATTAACTTAAACCATGCAATTCTAGCGACTTAGCCAACCATATTTTGTACCATTTCGACTACTCAAAAATCATCGCCATTTTCCGTTCCCATTTATCCTTTATCTTAAGTGGGGGCTGGGTTCTGCTGTCCTGTAGTGCAGAGTATAACCGGGATATGGCATGCCCTTTATTCCCTGTGGCAAGGATAGCTTGTACGATGGTGGTGGCCAGGGGGCTCCTCTGGTGTTGTGTCCCACTCAGTTGCTATAGTACTGGTTAGCCTTGTATAGTTGAAAAACTGACCTTTGGGCACCTGATATCTCTCTGCCAAGTTGTTGAAAGGCAATAGGGTGCCCGCTCGAAGAAGCTTCCCATCATTCAACGCCCCATCACAGCCACCCACTGAGCACACTTAAGAGTCTCCCATGTCCCGTATGATCTCTGCCACACCTGCGTCAGTTGTCTGGCGTGTGTCAGGGCTGTATCCCTCCCCAGTTGTAAACTTCCTCTTCCATGCCTGCCTGGACACCTTACTCAGAAAGGATGCTTTTGCCCCTCTTTTTTCTCTCCAGAGCAACTCCATCCCTGTATAATGCCTTTTGGGTTTCCGCATGTGCCCAGTATTTTGCTGTTTATGTTGCATAATGAGATGGGGCGGTAGGACCCACTGTATCACGGTTTCCTCCCTGGCTTCAACAACACTATAATTGTCTACCTAGTGGATGCCGGGAGGCTCCTCCCATGAAGAGCTGTCAAGAGTCGTGGGACGAGCAGATCAGAATATAGTTTATAAAACTCTGCCGGGAGGTTGTTTTCCCCTGGCGTCTTCCCATTCCCAAGAGACTCTCGCTAGCTTAATTTCATCCTCCGTCAGGGGTTCTCCCAACTTAGACACTGCCTCTTCACCCAACCGGGGAAGAGGGGTTTGGTCCAGCACGTCCTCCAACTCTGTGTTGATCACAGGCCCCCTACTCTCATATAACTGCTCATAGAATCTTTGAAAGACTGTATTGATGCCCTCCTGTGTCATAATCGGGCTCCATGGCTGTTCCCGCCTGAGGAGCCAGGCCAAGAGTTGTCATGCCTTGTCCCCCCTCCCCATGGATCCTTGTTGTGTGGTGTGCATAGTCATGCTTCCCCAGGTGCTCCTGTGTTTATCGGCTCAGCCTTTCCCAGAGGAATTCAGCCCTGCACAGTGAAAAATGTTGAACTGGTCCTCTGCACCCTTCAAGGTGGAAAGTAACATAGTGCGAATACCATGAGGGGTGGCTATGCATTTACACCTGATCATCACCTTAAATGCCTCCTACAGTACCCCATAATCATCCACAGAGCCGTCGTTAAGTTTAAAGGTATCGGGTAATAATATCCCCATATATATGGTCGCCGTAAATAATATCGCCGGGAAAATGTGGCGATATTATTTGGGTGACCATATATATGGGGACAAGGGCAAAAAGAAAATGTAAAAAAAAAAAAGTTTGTGGGGGTGTCCCCCGCATGTTCCATGCAATAATGTCGCCACAAAAAACGGGCATTTTTCGGCGATATTTTTGCATGGCGAGATTTTTGTGGCAACATTATTACATGGAACCAGTTTAAAGTAGTCTACTTTGGCTCATCTTCATATGCTCCATCTGTCAAAGCTTCATCCCGCAACCTCCAGGTGGGAGATGCACAGGTCTTCCTCCACCAGGTCATTGTAGCTTTTAGAAGGGCATGATCCGCTAATATTCTCCCCATATATTCAACCTCCCGAAACTGAGGGAACTGTTCCCTCCCCACAAAGATGTCGTCTAACCATGAGTATGTGCTGTGTGGGTGGGAGCAAAAGGAGAAGCCCCTCTCGTCGCCCTTGCCCTCTTGCCAAAGATCTATTAGGTGAGGTCTACCAGAGTGTGGCTCAAGGATTTGGAGGCCAGTGGCTTGCTCCACTCCTTGGTAATCTGATATGTCCAGCTGAGGCTGGATTACACAATTGAAGTCTCCTCTCCACACATGTCCCTGTACCTGTGTGTCCCTCATGTTAACCACCCCTGGCAAGTAAGTATCATTGTCAAAGTTAGGGGCGTACAAGTTCGCTAAACACACTTTCTTCCCATCTAGTGTCCCCAAAAGAATAAGAAGTCTCTCCTCCCCATCGTGCATAACTTTAGTTACTTGGAAGGGAACCCCACCGCTATCCAGGTCAGGACCCCCCTGCAGTAGTAGGAATAGGTTGTGCCATGCTCCTCCCCTCCCCAGCTTGATTTCACCTTCTCTAGCTCTGTTCTGTTTAGGTGTTTCTTGGAGAAGTGCTACCTGCACCCCCCACCTCTTTAGGAGCCTCAATACCTCTTGATGTTTGGCAGGCCTTCCCAGCCCTCACATTCCACGTGAAAACCATCAAAGATCCCATAGTTGTGACTGTGAGTCCCTCCCCCTTATCCTTCCAACACTGCATACATTCCGACACCAGCCGTAGCATGAAACTCTGAGCTGAACTCCACCACCCACCTCCCTCTCCCCCTGTCCCCTGAAATCACCCCTCCACCCAACCATAACATCCCCCAAAACAACAATTAACCTCAGTATCTCCTGAACCGTTTTAGTGGAATAACTCGTCCTTCGCTCGAGCCTCCAGGACCTTGTTCGTCTGAATCAGTGTGGCCACTTGTTTCTTGCGGATCTGCACCTCCTCCGTCGCTGTAACCCACAGATTTGTTGTCTTTTGTCTCTCCACCGACCTTTGTATGGCCTCCCTGGTAAGGTTCAGTTCCTCCCTATCGTGCCAATCTTGGATTCCAGTGCTGTCCCGGAGCTCTGTACTGCCTGTAGAACTTATGCTATAATGCTCTCCAAATTGGTTGCCTGGTTCTCCTGCAGCAGAGGGAGAGAGAAGGTTCTGGGAGGTAGCTGCAGCGGGATCGGGCCGTGTACTTGTCCATCTTGGGCTGTCTGCCCGTACCTCCCATCATTGCATCTCGGCGTCCACTCGATTAACTGCCCTGGGTTGGGCTAATCTCGAGTCAGCACTGTCGTCTTCCCACGTGTATGTCTCCACACAGTCCAGGGGGGCAGTGTTAGCAAGGCTGGCTCCAGCTGTCATTGCAAGCTCCTGGGGTGCCCCTTATATCAGGGCTATGCAAAGTAGTATCTCTGGATACCTGCTTAGGTAGCTATTGTATCCCACTGAGCTTCAGGCCTCACAATGCTGTTACCATGTGTGTGGCTACAGTGGACCAATTCCCGGGTGTCTGGGCCCGCGTCCACTCCCGCTCTTCCATTGATCGCTGTTACTCAGGCATGAGGATCCCTGTGTGTCAACCGTCCAGGGCACCTTGTGTCCTTCGCTCCCCAGGCACTCTATGCATTAGTTGCAGCAGGGCAGACTTCCAGGGCTCCCGTCGCACCCTATGAGCCATTGTACATTCACCACCTATATTAGTGCCCACAGCCGTGTGCAGGCGGTCACCGCCAAGGAATTCTCCCAGTGTTGCAGTGCGGCCACCGGCTATGTCGCTTCAGCGGTCTGGTGACTCCGGGAGTGCTCGCTGGAGCAGCACCAACCCCGCTTTATCTTATTGCAGGAGCCCCCTGCACTCGTCCCGCCAATGGCAGCAGCGATGTCTGCATTGTACAGCAACGATCTTGAAGGGCCACTAGCACTCCATTTGCCTTCCCCTCACCACAGATTCCTGGGGAATCACTGTCCCACTTCATTTTCCAGGACTGCCCCTGACTGCACACCTTTCTGACGCTCTGATCTGTTCTCCAATCCAACGCGTGTCGCTGCAACCAGGATAAATACAGGATGACTTAGAGCAGCAGCGGGAGCCTCACAGATCGAGATCTGCATCAGTCTTTCGCCGGCCACACTTCCCCCGAAGCATGTCTGTACCCTCTGGGTCAAGGGGATGAGAGGACTGATTCTTCATCTACATATGGTTGATTGAGAAGTTAAATGTGGATGTTCACATCAGATAGGTCTTGGTAAGAAGTGAGCAGGCAGAGCTTCCACAAAGTCATATTTGTGTCGGTTTTTTTTTATTGGGATTCGTTTCACAGCTCAATTTCCATTGTTTGACAAATTATGGATGCAGCCTTTCCCAGTTGCATAGTGCATTTGTAATCTAATTAAACACCCCACTTCCAGTTATAGAGAAACTCCTTTCAAACTTTTGACAGCCCCATGGGAGGAGGGAGGATTGAGAGCACCTTGCTTCGAACTGTATTTTCTGGTGGCTTCTATGCTGCATTCTGGCAATGGTTGGAGAACCCCTCCCCCCCACATGCCAGGCTTGAGGAGAGAACGGCGGCGACACTGCCCCTGCGAACTATACTGTATGGAAAGGAATATAAACCTACAGGGCCATTGGACCCACTAGCAGCCACTCAACAGGCCTGGGATAGACTCCAAGGCACTGAGGCCCCATATGATAGGTGGGCGCCCTTGTGGGGTCACTCTGCGATAGCGCCGACAATGGATACCGCATTTGAAAAAAGTTGGAGGCCTTCTCGCTGGGTTGCATGTATGAGAATGGGAGCTTTATGGAATGGGAGAAGTGCGAGGAGCATGTGGGCATCTCTCAGTTAGTCATTGTACTACTGGAGAATAAGATTGGCATTTAAGGTGCAGTGGCTGGGTTTCCCAGCTGAACCAAAGATTAGCCTCAGTGAGTCCTATATACACGAGGCACGGGCGGGAGGGGCGGCCAAGAGTGTATCCGTTCTATATAGCTGATTGCTGGGTGAACTAAAGCACAAGGGACCGAACAACAAGGTAAAATGTGAACGTGACTTTGGTGCAGAGTTCACTGACAAGGGGTGGGCGGATATCTGTAGCCTCACCAAAAAGGTCTCGTATAATTCTAAATTCTGTTTGATCCAATACAAGATCCTGAACAGATTGTACTATACCCCTGCCAAGGTCATGCGATATGGGAAAGAACGTCTGGCTGAGTACCCTAGGTGTGCAGGGGGAAGATGCTGATTTGTTGCACATGTTGTTTACCTGCCCGCGTTTAATGGCTTACTGGGAAAGGGTGGGCAATGTGCTGAGGCGAGTATCTCATCAGAATGATGAACTATCCATGGAGACTTATTGGGATACACAGGGAAAATGACAGGCGAAAAGCAACGTTTTTTTAAACCTGGGATTGTTGTTGGCTAAGAGGCGCATCCTTCTGGGTTGGACACAGCGTTGTGCAGCTAAGTTATCCAGCTGGCTGCATGAACTCATATGGGCCAATGATTTGGAGGAGTCATATGGCACATTGGTGCATGTAAATAGTTGACGCAAAGATATTTGGCAGGACTTCGGCATTATTTGGATAGCTGTGGAAGGGGGGCTCGGTACACGCTGCCCAACAGTGAGAATGATTCCAGCAAGTGATATATCCTGTGAAACTATGGTGGCCTGAGCATGTACAATGTATTACTGGTTTGCACGCATGATTGTTTGTTTTTTCTGCACACTAAACAACCTAAAATAAAGCTTACCATTTTTTTCTAACTTAAGACTTTTCCTAGTGGTGATTAAATCAGCCTAGAGAGAAAGCGAGCTGAAAGCTCTTTTGGTGAGGGTGCCTTACCAATTGGTTTCTAAGGATTAGGTTACTCTGAGGGTCACACCTTCTTTTCTTCTCAAGGTCATTTCTGAATTTAATTTTATCCAAGAGTACATACCAGTTTTCTATCCACTGCTGCTCCCTCCAAATAAGGAGGAAAGACTTCACCAATTGGACACCAATAGGGCATTTGAGTTTTTACTTTGCTACATCCAGAGAGTTTGGGAAGGACGATCAGCTGTTTATAGCATATGCAGGCGAAAGGCCGGATACAGCAATGTCAAATTAGACAAAATCAAGATGGATCAGTGTTGTACTCGGGCAGGGACAGCGGTTCTTTCGGGGCTTAGAGCGCACTCCAATTTGTAAAGCCGATGTCACAGCCACACCTGTAAGGATGTCCCTGTCTGGACATGTGGGCCTCTGTACACACCTTCACAAGGCATTGCTGTCTGGATTGTATAGACTCTCAAGGTGCTTGGTTTGGTCAAGCAGTTCTCCAAATGTTTCTGATTTGCGGAAGATGTCCTCTCTCTCTGTCCTTCTCTGGTGTTTACTGCTATAGGAGTCTATTGAAAGATGACAAATCTTTTTGAGGACACTATCCATTAGAGGAGCAGTTTATTTACCTAGGGTAATGTTCTTTCTGTGGATGGCTCCTCTCACAGATTACTCATCGCCTTCCCAGCCAACCCCGCAATAAGAGAACAATGGGGTCCGATAGGATGAGAAACCCAATTTCCAGGTTTATTTCCATTTGTTCCCTCGGCTGCTGATCACAGGGATAAAGGGGTGGAACTCAGGTCACGGGCATGGTGTGCCCTATATGCCCTATGGCCGCTGTGCCTTCCGAAGTCTATAAGTGAACCACTGGAGGAGTTTGGCACCGAGGCATACAATGCCTTCTTCTGAGAAATATATTCCGATGCCAGCTACTACAACAAGGATCAATCTAAAGATGGGGCATCCATCTGTGGTATGAGCCACCCATCAGAAAACTAATTTCCACCAGGTAACTAATTTGTTCTCCTGCCAATCAATTTGGATCTACATTTTCTAAATTATTTTTAAAGTAATACTCTCACGAGAAAAATCATTCTATGAACTTGAGCCGTACATAAAGAGATTCCCATGTCCTAAGTGGAGGTCCAAATTCTTAAGATTCCAACTTAATCTCCTTCCTGCTATGGACGTTGAGGGTGCTAGAAAGGGGTTACAGAAGAGTCTGAGATGTTGTAGACGATGTAAGTTGGTAAATCAATTGGAGATGCTGGAGCACCTGGTCATGGACTGCCCTATATCTTATATTATTATGCCAAAGTATTTTAGCATATTTGTATTTAATCAGAGGCTATATAATCAAAAAGAATTCTGGGCCAAGATTTTAAATGGTTTGCAGATTTCCTTAACATTAGATGGTTTAAGGGTATAGAGAAGTCCATGTTGTACTATTTTAATGTCTGTGTTTTTTAGGATGCTCTTTAGGCCTTAGGAATTGTTAATATTATTTTGATTCATTCTATTTTTGATTTACGTCTATATATCATTATGATTTGTATAATGTAATTTTGCGATAATTATAATATGTAAGGTTTCTTCATAACCAAAACAAATTATAAAAATAAATATATATAGTAGTTATGGTTAAGTTGCTAAACTCATCGGAAGAGCAATTTTTCGGCGGCTTCAAACTTCGCTGTCCATGGACGAATCCTCACCAAACTTTGCAAAAAGTATATGGGCGGCTTTGAATTGTTTTCTTCAAGTTTACTGTGGTTTGGTGGGGGGGGGTTAAAGTTACAGGGGGGTCCCACATTTTTTTTCCCCCCATAGACTGAATCGGGAAAACTTTGTGCGCGGCTACAGTCTGAACGGCTGGACGGATTTTCGGCAAACTTGCGGCGGGAGCGGGGGCTTGGGGCAGTAAGCATGCTTTTGTGTGTTTGGTGGAAATCCGACCAGTACTTTTTTGGCAAATTATTGAATTGTGCGTCTCAAAAAATTAGTGATATATGGGTCCGCTCTGCGGACCCTTCCCTGTTCGCTCCACGGACCGAAGTGTCATTGGCCTGCGGTACGCCGTGATGTTGGCGAACGTTGGAGGCTGGTGGTTGGCTGGAGGGAAGCGTGCTGTGCGTCAACGTTTTTGGGAAACGGCGCCATGGTGTATCGGAGGACAGTGCGCTGGCAGAAGGGTGTGGAAAATGTACCATACGGCATGTGTTGGCAACAAGAAGGGAGGTATCGTGTGGGGGAGTGAGAAGTGGTTCATGTGAAATGTGTGTAGGTGGAAGAAGATGGAGTGGCTGTAGTGTTCGCGCACACTGCGTGAAGTTGCGGGTACCTGCACAGGCGAGTACTTTGTATGGTGTTTGGAGGCAGGTGCCGCAACGGCCCCATAGATTGTGGCGCCACCTGTTAGCGGCCACCTCTTTCCGTAGTGAGTGGTGGCAGGTAAAATCTAGAAGGGGAAACATTTGCACATGACAGAAGTTGGGTGGGAGGGCAGGTGCCTGTGCTATGCAGATGGAATGCGGTAGTTGGGCACATGGTTGCATGCACGGGTAAAGGAACTTGCGTTGGGTATGTGGAAGGATTACAATATTGGCTGCATGGTAGTGTTGCGGCCCAAGTGTGGCTACTTTGGCAGTGGCAGTATAGTTTGGGAATGGAAGTAGGGACAGCCATAGTATGCGAATGAAAGTTCACAGGGGGTGCAGGAGACAGCGTTTTTTTTTCTGCAATATGGTAAGTATAGGTACATGGCAGTGCGAAGGTTGGGTGGTAGTGCTGTGTATGTGGATAGGCGAAGTTGGTCACATGGTGAAATGGATGATGCAATTATGTATTAGTGACAGTCGCGAAGGTCTACACTGTTTGGTGCATGGCCCAAGGCTGTAGGCCATGCACTCAAGAGGCTAGGACTGTAGGACACACACTGCACAAATGTATTTCGGAATCTGCAGTAGTTGCAGGCTGGTGAATGGATGGTGCCATTATGTAGAAGTGAGACTGTTGGGTGCATGGCCAAAAGCATGTTTGGTTTTGCTGGTGAGGACACTGTTACAACATGGTAAAGTGTTTGATGTGTAGTTGGAGATGGTGCTGTGAAATGTAATGCAGTGTGGGCAGTGGATGCTGGGTTTGAATACTGTCACTATGGAGTTGCGGTGCCTGTATTGAAGGTGTAGCCTATTGGGTGTATGGCCGAAGGTGGTAGGCTGTACGCCATGGATTGAAGAGCCTACGACTTGAGGAAACCCACGCCACTAATGCAATGGTGACTCTGCATCTGGTAGACAGAGATGACCTGCAATGAATGGTTGTGCAGTACGTTGCAGATGCCATAGAGCAGTACAAATGAGCCGGCAGGTGTGTGTTTGGTTCCGCAGGTGGTTGGTAGAATATGGTAAAGTTTTGGATGTGTGATTGGAGATGTTTCAATGAAAGGTCACGCAGTGTGCTCACTGGGTGCAGTGTATGCATACTGACAGTATGGCCCACGGGTATGGTTGAAGTGCAGCTTCTATGGGTTGTTTACTATGATGTGTGCAGAATTGTTGATGTAGGGACAATGTTGTGGTCCGGTTGGTAGTTAAAAATACTTTGTGAATGGCAGTGGGTAGGAGTGATGGAGGCTATGTTATCTTTGTGGATGGTTTTAAGTGCGACCTGCTTTCGTCAATGGGTGCTTTATGGTGTGAGGGAGTTGGGTTGAAGTGCCACTATGTATGTTTCATTTGTGCACAATGTTAGCTGCCTAAATGGTCGTATGCATGCATTCACAGTGTTGTTGTGGGTATGGGCAAGGGTGGAGTGTTGTGTGCATGGCGAAATGTGTGCTAGGTGCGCCGCAAGATCATTGTGGATGCTGAAATAGGGCATCCTGTAGGAAAGGTTTCTGGTGGAGGTGCTTTGGAAGCAAACTGAACATGTTGTCAGAGTGTTAAAGAGGAAATATGGAGTTGTGTACAGAAATGATAGTGTGCAATGCGGAGTTTCAGTATGCGATTGGTGCAGGCGTTTTTGAAAATTTGATAGTTGTTAATAGGTGCCAGTAAGGGACTGTTGGAGAAATTGAGTGCTAAGGGGAGAAGTATTGTCTGCTTTGCTGGGAAAGCGCATGTCCCACATCATGTGTTTCTTGGAAAATTCGAGAGCAAAGGGAAGAAGTATTCTGTGCGTTTTACTGAGGCGTAGCCCTAGTTGTAGCTGAGAAAGTGCACGAGCCAAATCATGGCTTTATGATCATGGAGCCTTCGCAAATGGAATTGTGGGGATTTCCCAAGGAGGATTGGAGGGTGTGGTTTACCTGAAGGGGCGGCGACATATTTACCGAAAGGTAGATGTACTGAGGTTGGCAGACATGGAGAGACGGCGAGTGCTTATAGTCGACGATAGCTTTGTGCACGATCTGCACAGGTATGCCGTGGAAAGAGGCTTCGATACTGACTTTCAGTTGGAAGGAGTGCAGGCTTTTTGGGCTACAGTTTGAGTGGGGTTTCGGCTGCATGGATCTCCTTTGCAAATATGGGGCCTCTGTTGGTACTGTACATGTGGTGGTTGTGCATTTTGGAGCACTACATTTGGGGCAGATGTCATGTTTTGTTTGCTCGCTTATTTAAAGAAGTTGATGAGAGCTGTGATGCAGATATTTCGTACTACGAAGGTGATTTTGTCATCGATGACACCAAGAGGACAATGGGAACATGCCGGTGTGAGTCCACAGCTAGAGGTTGAGAGACGTTGGATAAACAGAAGCAGTGCGATTTCATGTCCCGTGTTGGTTCGGACTATGAAAGCATTAATAACCAGCAAGAGTTCCAGCGGTTCCAGGGAAATGGCATTTTTTTCTTGCATTGGCAATGCTGTTGTGCTTGCCACTGTGCACAAAGCGTTGCAGAGAATCCTGTAGAATGTAAGATACTGTTTTATCGTCGGTGGAGAAAAATGTGAGGAGGAGAATTAAACGGACAGTGAGCAAAAGAGAGAAACAAGAAGAAGAAAAACAAGTATGAATGCACATAAATAACAAAAACAGAACAAAAAGGAAACACAAGTGTTTTTAGACACCATCCTGAAGACACAATCCCCACTGATTTATTTCATTACCCCCCCACCACCTCCAACAGCCTGTCAACCCCCTCCCCCTCCAGTGCCTAGCACGGTAATGCAGCGCAATCCACCGTACTTTGAGGATTAGACGTGGCACATCCGGTTGTTTTTAGAATGGCAGCTATAGCATTGCCACTGTGGAAATCCGGTCACTCGTAGAGAGCCAGGCAGTGGAGGAAGTTCCAGCCTCCCAGCGAGGCTTTGGCTTTTACTCCAGGATTTTCACCATTCAGAAGAAGAACCAGACGGGCCTGAGAGTTGTGCTGGACCTTTCCACCCTCAACCTCTCCTTATCCCTGCAAAAATTCAAGATGGTTACGCCAGCTTTTATAGCGGAGACATTGGACAAGGGAAACTGGATGTGCTCCCTGGACCTGAAGGACGCGTACCTACACTTCCCCATTTGGCAGCCCCATTGTTCTTTCCTACGGTTCAGGATCATGGGCTACCATTTCCAATACAAAGTCCTTCCGTTTGGCCTCAACTCGGGCCCCCAAGGTCTTTACCAGACTCATGAACGCTGTGGTGGCCCTTCTCAGAGAGCAGGGCCTCCACATCTACCCATACCTCGACATCTGGCTTGTCAGGGCTACATCTCCGGAAGCGGTTCTACACTCTTCCCATGCCCTTATGAACACACTGCATGACCTGGGCTTCTCGCGCAACCTCAAAAAGTCACAGCCGCTCCCTACTCAGACTCTGACATTCCTGGGACTCATTTGGGACACGTGCTCTGAGAGGGTTTTCCTTTCTGAAGACAAGATCTCGGCCATCAAGAGGTTCACCGCCCATTACTCAGCAGAGAGGTGACCGCGGCATGGTGGTACCAACATCTCCTGGGTCTACTAGCGGCGGTTCTGATAGCTGCGCCGCACACGAGACTAAGGATGAGAAGGATTCAGATGCATTTCGCGGCCTCATGGAGTCAAGAGCGGGGCTCGCAATCCGAGACGATCGACGTTCCTCCATCTCTCCACCTGGACCTAACTTGGTGGTCCATGGACGGCAACCTACAGATGGGCAAGCCCTTTCGGCTGCCCTCTCCGCAGGCCACCATCACCACAGACTCCTCGCTCGAGGGCTGGAGAGCCACCCTGGACGATATCTCAGTCGACGGCACCTGGACTTGACAGGAGCAGGAATACCACATCAATTGGTTGGAGCTGAACTCAATCTGGCTAGCGCACAAAGCATTCCTACCACTTCTCAGGGGCAAGGTTGTCCTCATCCAGACAAAATAACTCGACCAGCATGTACTACATCAACAAGCAGGGAAGCCCCAGATCCCCTCCTCTGTGCAGACTGGCGATCAGCAAGTGGGAATGGGCCCTGGAAAACCAAATTTTCCTCTCAGCAGTGCACCTCCCGGGGGAATCCAACCTGGAAGCGGACAGGCTTAGCAGGCTGGGAGCGAACAACTGTGAGTGGCAGCTAAACAACCTCGTTCATCAGGAGGTCTTCAGCAAGTGGGGTCACCCCAAGATGGATCTCTTTGCCACCTGGCACAAAAAGAAGTGTCCCCAGTTCGCATCCTGGCAGGGTCAGGGCCCCGGCTCTCTGTGCGACGCAATTCACCTCCAGTGGACCAGCATGAAAGCCTATGCCTTTCAGTCTACCCCCCTGATCCACAGGGTAATTTGCAAGATCAAGGAGTCTCACCGACTCCTCATCATTCTGATAGCTCCATGGTGGCCGGCCAGGCTATGGTTTTCGGAACTACTCGGCCTCTCTGAGGTGCCCCAATACACCTTCCGACAGGCCCAGAACATCTGGCACAGCAGGGGGGGGCAGAATCATCCACCCAGCGCCAGTGAAACTAGCCCTCACAGCGTGGTACCTGAGCAGGTAACGCTTCGGCACCTTAGCCTTTCACAGGCCAATCTGGAGATCATACAGGGTGCCAGGAGCAAGGCCGCCAGGGCCCATTACAAATGCAAATGGACCAGATTCTGCCACTGGGCAGACTCCAAGGGAATCGACCCCTAGGCCTGCAGTTTGGACGACGTGCTCTCCTTTTCAGCGCACCTCGCTCATTCAGGCGTGCAGGTGGACACCTGCCGCACATACCCTGCAACCATTGGGGCTTACAGGAACTCGGAGGAAGGCATATTTTCCTCCTCCAACCCTATAGTCAAGAAACATCTGACTGGTCTCGCTAGGCTCTACCCGCCCATCAAGAGACCGCACACTGTGTGGGACCTTAACATCGCTTTGGATGCCCTGGCGCACAAACCATTCGAGCCAATGGCGTTGCGGACATTAGGCTTCTCACCTTCAAGACGGCCTTACAAGTCGGTCTTACCTCGGCTCGCAGAGCCAGCGAGATCCAGGCGCTGGTTGCCTCTGAACCATATACCACCTTTCACAAGGACAAGGTAGTCATGCGGATGCACCCGGCAATTATGCCCAAGGTTACATCTGCATTCCACTTGAATGAAGAAATAGTCCTTCCTACGTTCTTTCCCGATCCCAATGATTAAGCACAGAGAGTGCTGCATTGCCTGGATGTTAGGTGTGCCCTAAAATTCTACTAGGACAGAACCAAGGGTTTATGCAAGTCGGACGCCCTGTTTGTCACTTTCGGAGGCTCGAGACCAGGCTATCAGGCCTCTAAGGCCCCCATATCCCGCTGGGTGGTCTCTGCCATCGGGAGCCAATGAGGGCCAGCACAAACCGCTCCCGGCCAACATGCATGCCCACGGAGTCGGGCCAAGGAAACGGCCATCGCATTCCAGCACCATCTCCCTTGGCAAGTCATAAGCAGGGCGTCCACTTAGGCCTCTCCCTCGGCTTTCTGCAAGCATTACTGTTTGGATGCCGGCTCTAGATCTGATGCGGCTTTCAGACAGGCGGTTCTCAGGAACCTATTTGCTTAAGGAGGGTCTCCTCTCCACCCTGGGGCTAGATTCAGTTGTAATCGACCATGCAGTCTGGAGGAAAGGGGACAGGACGTAAGAGTAATTATAAATTACTCACCGTAGTGACTAACATACTCTTAGTCTATAGTCCCCTTTCCTCCATACGTCCCACCAACCTCCCCCCAATAATACTGGTGTCTTTAGGCAATGTTAAATCTATTTTCGACGCGTCAATGGGGACTGAGGTGCGGCGCCGGAGGGCGGAATCAGGGCAGCACATGCTCCCTGGGCTGCACCGCTCTAAATTTAAAAGGGAAGAAGGTTTTTTCTGGTGAAAAAGGTTTCATCTCCCGTCCCTTGGAGGGGACGCCCATACAGTATGGAGGAAACGGCACTATGGACTAAGAGTACATTGGTCACTACGGTGAGTAACTTATAATTTTCTGTGCAATATTTTCCGATGTATCAATGGATCTTGTGGGCTGGCAGGATTCTAATCTTCACTCCATGTTTCTGGCACAGTGTCTTTTCTCTCCCACCATCCTCCATTCCCATCTGCCCCACTATGGCCAGAGTTCTACTCTCACTGTTCCCTTGTTTTGTTATGCTCTCTCCTTGCCCACTCAGTCTTCTGCACCCATCAAGTGCCTCCTCGCGCTCTGTCACTGTAAGTGCATAAAGCAAAGAGGATCAATTTGGTTTGTTTCTTTACTAGTTGAGTCATGCTAAGCGTGTGTTATTTCTATAGCCTAACGTGAATGGGATAAATGTTTGTTAGGTAGAATTTCCATCTTGTGTGATATTCCCCTCACCTGGTGAGTCCCCCGGCACTTTTTGCTCGACTATTGGGTTTTTTCCAACTGTCATGAGTGAGTGGGAATCTTTTTCCTCACTCACCCTTTCTTGTTATGTACTCTGGGCACCCCTTCGTAGGCTTATTTTGATGGAATCTACTTTCCTCCATCTTTTTCTATGGCATCTGTAATTTGCTATTGTAGCACACAGCACCTTATGTGCCGTTCTACTGGAAGCTCCTTGTGCGTCCCTCTAACTCCTTGCGAGAACTACTGTTCCCAAGGACAGGAGGATACTTTTTATTCTACCTACACTTTTCTTGTGAGCTCAGCACACCCCACCTTATGTGGAGTGGTGAGGGGACACTATGTGTCTTTTTCACTTCTCCTGTAACTTTTCAGTTACAGTAACAAATCTGAGTGGCTGATGGCAGTGGATGATTGTTCTACCAATTTTATTAAACTTAAAATGCAGACTGCATTCTCAGCTGCGGTAATGGACACATGGGACACCATTGATCCAAAATGGTTCCTGTTGTCTTTTTTTCACCAACTCATGAAGGTTTGTTCTTTCTTGGTCCTTCTGCTGTGCTAGGTGGGGGGAGAGGTCCTTGTTTGTCTTTGCTGGGATCCCTTTGTGAATCCCGCCCAAAGGTGCCAGTTTTGGCTTTGTCCTCCAGTGTGCCTGCTTAGATCCCATTCTAACTGGGAGGCTGGCTGTCCTGAAAGAACCGTCCCCACCCTAAGTTTGAATGAAAGCATTCATGTTGAATGACTGGGTTTCTGCATTAAAGGTGAGGGTTAGTGTGCAGTGAATCATCCTCCGAATATTGAAGATTGAATCCTCCTGAAACTTTGGACACATTACGGACCTCAGGTTCCACTCCTTGAAGTCCCTTCATCAGAAAGGTGGGCCGAGGAAGCAAGCAGAATCGACTGGGCAGTAACCGTCTACAATGGTGCTTTGAAAAGGGCACCAATTCCACAGAACCTTTGCTGAGAGCCTTTCCACTCGACTGCTGCTGCGAGATCCCTCCATTGTCCCTTCTTCTGTCTGCCTGACCAAGAATCCGGTGTCCGGGTCTGCTGCAGCTGCATCGTGGAAGTATTGTTCTTCATCACCTTCACGTTTAAGGTACTGTGAGACTCTTGGTAGAATTACCTAGAGTTGCTTTGCTGCTCCTTTGTTGCTGGAGTGCTGATTCATGCGTGTGGGAGTTTGTCCATACACATTCGCCCAGGCTTAAAGAATATATTCCTACAGGGAGCCTTCTCCGAAGCCCCTGAACCTTTATCCTGACAAAGTAAGTGTACTTACTTGCTACAAGTCGTCTTCTGGAACTCTTGACTCCTTAAAGCAGCTGCCTTACTTACTTTGCCCCTCAATCCGACTCTGAAACTCTCATACCTAGATAGGGATGCACTGCTAAATCCTAAGGCCTCTGTGAATTTAATGCAAGTCATACCTGCTCTGTATTGGGTTTGATGAATTCATTATTTCCTGATACCAGTGATTCCAAGTATGATTTGCCAAGTGCTTTACTTAACTAGAATTACTTCCAACTATTCTACAAGTGTGTACATATTTATTTTACTTAACAGTACTATCATTTGTTGATTGTTGTTTGATGATTACTTTTGCTAACCTGAAGAAACTCTTTCCCTTACCTGCATTCCAACTTAAGGTTTACCATTCAATTAAGTTACAACTGCAAAGGTCCTACTGTATATATGTATAACAGTTTCTCTTACCTGAATTGAAAAGTGAACTTAACATTGCCTAGTATGTATAATAAATAATAATATTTTTATATAACTACAAGTGTATAAGTGTCTTCTTAACTGTGTGTGTGCGCGCTCCAAGGTCTTTGTACTATAGCCCTTCTCCCTCCTAGACTGAGCCTGGCTGCTCAGCCATAGCTACCAAACCTTTTGGGTAGTTAAGGCCTATCGTAAGAGTTGAAACCCTGTACACTAAAAGTAGAGTCTTCTACAGTCCTTACATATGTGAACTTTAGTAAAACTCCCTAACAGTTTCATATAGCAGTACGTCATTACTTTTTCATATAGCAGCATGCAATTCCTTGTAAGCACAGCAGAATGATTTTCAAGTGGTATCAAATATTAAGTGCATTTTTTAATGCATAGTTTTATGGCCTGTTGTATCTTTCTTTCTAGGTTTTTGCTTGGGGTGACAATGATCATGGGCAACAAGGAAATGGAACCACGACAGTCAACCGAAAACCCACACTTGTACATGGGTTGGAAGGGCAGAAAATCACTCGCGTTGCCTGTGGGTCTTCCCACAGCGTGTCCTGGACAACTCTGGATGTAGCAACACCATCTGTTCATGAACCAGTTTTATTCCAGACTGCCAGGGACCCCCTAGGAGCTTCTTACTTGGGTAAGCATTTGTTTCAGAAAACCGTTTATTAGTTTTCTTGTTTCCACTCCCCTATGCTTCAAAGTAGCGAGCATTCCATGTCCAATCTGTTAGGAGGACTTCACTTAGGCACTGTTTTCCAGGGCCCATGTACATCAACCTCACTTGGTTCACAGGCTTTCCTTCACGTATTCAAGGGTGGCCGAGCAGCGAAGACTGAACTCGGGCAGTGAACAGTGTGGTCACTAAACAATTATGTTTAGTGACCACACTGTAAATGCACAATAAAAGATTGTCTGCACTATATATATATATATATATATATATATATATATATATATATATATATATATATATATATATATAATATATATTTTATTTTTATTTTTTTTTTTAACTCTTTATTTATTCCAGCACTAAACATACAAACAAACCAACAACAAACAAACAAACCTCACACTGTAACTGGCACGTTGTATTGGATTCACACTCTGTCCACTCTCACCTTGGCATCTTGGCTAGGCTCTCTCCTTGCCTGTACATCGGCTATTCGTCCCTGGCCCTCCCATCGAACCCTTTGTGTCATGTCCACAGCGTCCTCCGCCGGCTCACTAGGGCCCGTCGTGACTTGCCCTTCCATATTATTAAATAGATCCAGTATGAGAGAGTTCCATGCAAGTAGCCTGGCCCTGCCCTCTCCCCTCTGCGTTGCTGTAGTCCACACCACTGATGTTTCCGCTATTGTCCATTTTCTCAGGTCCGCCCACCACAGTTCCGCTGATGGCCCTGTACTCGTATTCCAAGCCATCGCTATTCGGCGCTTCGCTAGGATACACATTAGGTCTTTCATTTTCGCTATGTGTGACCGTTGTTTGCCGCCTCTCGGGAACAGCCCCAAGAGGTAGGATTCCGGCGACCATGCTTGCATTTGAATCCCACCTGCCTCTGCCCTCATTTTCACTGTGTCCCAAAAGTTACGTATCACCGGGCAGGACCAGAACATATGTTTCATATCCGCCTGCTCCTCTGCGCACCGTGGACAGCTTCGGGTTTGTTTGTGTCCCATGTGCGACATTCTCTTGGGCGTGAGGTACACCCTATGTATGAGGTAGAGCTGCATTTGCTTAAATCTCGCATTCCTGGAGACTTTAGCGTACTGGAGTGTCCTGTTCCACTCCTCATCCGTGAAGGTCTTGTGGAGTTCCTCTCCCCATCTTGCACTTGTTTGTAGTCCCCTTTCATTATTAACCCGCAGGAGGTGTTCATAGACTCTGGATATCGTGTCTCCTCCCTCCGAATTATCGTACCGCGCATCCAGCGCTTCCTTATCTTCTTCTCCCGGCAACGCCCTCCACCTCTTCTTGATCCTCTGTATCATGCTATTGTACAATAGGAATTGTCCACTATGTATGCCCTGCTCGTCCATCAAGATCTGAAAATCCACCCACTGTCCATCTTTCCATAGGTCTCTGATCTGTGCCACTCCCTTATCTTCCCACTGCTCATGGTAGACCGTCAGGGACATTGTACGACTTTCAACCAGTCCCGCAAGGGGTATCTGTCCCGAGTAGGGGTCACACCCCCTTTGTATCTCCCACGCCCTCTTCCACCGAGTCAAGCGCAGTTGGACCATAGTAGGGAGTGGTTTGACTGAGGCCCTATCCATCCATGGGAGTTGCCTCAGATAGTACTGTTGTATTGCTGGCTGTAAAAGCAGTGTATCTGTGGACGTGTCATCTCCCAACCATTTCACAACTAATTGGAGCTGGCCTGCCAGATAGTAGCGTTCAAAGTCTGGTAGCCTGATCCCTCCCCATTCATAGTCCCTTTGTAGTGTGTCTAACGCTATCCTATTCCTCCCACTGCCCCACAGAAACTCTCTTGCCAGTGTATGTAGCGGTCTAAAAAAGGGCCTTGGGATGTTGTGTGGGATATTAGTGAAGTAGTACATTAGGCGGGGCAGGACCGTCCTCTTCAATAGGGCTGCTCGTCTTATCATCCCCAGTGGGTGTGTTTTCCAAAATGTCATAGCTTTTTCAGTTTTGGCAAGGGCCGCCTGTGTATTGGCCACATGCGTTGCTGTGGTGCTGTGGTATATATCCACTCCTAGATAGCGAAAGGTGATTGGGGTCCATTTAAGTCCCAGTTTCGGTAACTAGTCAGGGGCAGCCACCCTCAAACCTGCCAGGGGGAAGAGCGAGGACTTCTCTTTGTTTATCGTGATTCCCGACAGCCTGGCAAATGCCCCCAGTGCTTCTAACTGGTGTGGCATATTTTCCCTTGGGTTCCCAACATAGAGGAGCATATCATCTGCGTATATCGAAATCGGGTGCATGTTGAATGACTGGTTTTCTGCATTAAAGGTGAGGGTTAGTGTGCAGTGAATCATCCTCCGAATATTGAAGATTGAATCCTCCTGAAACTTTGGACACCTTACGGACCTCAGGTTCCACTCCTTGAAGTCCCTTCATCAGAAAGGTGGGCCGAGGAAGCAAGCTGAATCGACTGGGCAGTAACTGTCTACAATGGTGCTTTGAAAAGGGCACCAATTCCACAGAACCTTTGCTGAGAGCCTTTCCACACGACTGCTGCTGCGAGATCCCTCCATTGTCCATTCTTCTGTCTGCCTGACCAAGAATCCGGTGTCCGGGTCTGCTGCAGCTGCATCCCCATCTCTCTCTATTCCGGTGTTCCTGTACTATGCCCTGAGGAAAACTGCAAATGACACCAAGGCCAGTATATATAGCATCGGGGAAAGTGGGCATCCCTGCTTCGTGCCTCTTCCGATCTTCCACCCCTCTGAGATATGCCTTCCCGTTTTCACTCTTGCTCTGGGTCATTGTAAAGGAGCCAAATCCAGCGAAGGATCCCCTCCCCTATCCCAGGAGCCAATCTCAATTTACTGAATCAAATGCCTTTATCGCATCTAGTGACGCATTCCTCTTGTTCTTGGTTCGTGCTCTCGATCACGTGGTGGAGTCTACGCAGGTTCCACGTCGTATTCCTCCCTGGTACATATCCAGTCTGGTCCGAGTGCACCAGCGTGGATAATGACCCGCTTGAGTCGATTTGCTAGGGCTGCGGTCAGAATTTTGGAGTCCTGGTTGTTTAGGGAGATCGGTCTATAGGAGCTGCACTCGAGAGGCGGCTTCCCTGGTTTCAGTATGGGTATAATGACCGATTCCAACAGAATCTTTGGTAACCTTCCCCTCTCATATGCCACCTGAAGCATCTCTAGCAGCTGTGGGGCCACGGTTTCCTTGTATTTGTTATAGAACTCCCCTGGTAGCCCATCCGGACCCAGTGATTTTCCTGTTGGGAGGTCAGCTATAACAGCGGTCAGCTCCTCAAACGTAAGGGGCGCATCCAGTATCTGCGCTTGCTCTTCCGACAGCCTAGGGAGAGGAATCACCCCAAGAGCATCAGTTGTATCTTCCCCTTTTGCTTCTTGTTTCCTAGAATACAGTTCTGCATAGAACCGCGAGAAAACCTCATTAATCCCATCCTGGGTCCTCACTTCCTCCCCTCGTTCATCCCTGATACTGCTTATTGGGTCACGCCTATTCTCTTGTTTAGTGAGCCAGGCTAGAAGCCTGCCCAGCTTGTCCCCTTCAGTATGTAGCCTCTGCACATACTTCCCGTAATCTAGTTTGCCCAGTTTTTCCCAAATAGAGCCACCCTGCAATCGCAGCGCTATGAGCTCCTCTGGCTCTTCTCCCAACTCCCCTGCACGTGCCTCTGCCTGCTCCATCCCCTTTTCTACCTCCCCCAGTTCAGTCAAAATAGATCTCCTAAGTCCGCCCGCCTTTCCTATCGCCGCTCCTCTGACCACTACTTTGAAGGCTTCCCATACTGTGCCAATGCTATTCACACTCCCCACATTATGATCAAAGTAATTCTCTATTGTCTATCTGATGTGTTCTTGAAAAACCTCATCTGTCAGCGCTTCTGCCCTCAGTCTCCAAGTGGGTATAGAGGCTGCTCTATGTGTGTGAGTCCATGTTGCTACAATCGAGGAGTGGTCAGATAGCGTTCTTGCCTTAATGCGTATCTCTGTGAATTCCCCAAGAGACTCCCTGCCCGTAAATAAGTAGTCTATGCGGGTTTGTGTGCGCCATGTGGCGGGCTATAATGTGTGAAACCTCGGTTGTTTGCATGTACCTCCTCCAGACTTTCAATTCCAGCTGGTCTAGAGTACTCTGGCTGGCGCAGCCGGTTTTGTCTGCTTGCTGTCGGATCTGTCCACCTGTGGGTTTAGCGTGCAGTTGAAATTCCCTGCCCATATGAGTGTCGCTCCTCTGTAGGGAGCCAGCCGGGGTATGATCATCCTGAAGAACTCTGTTGCGTCATGGTTGGGGGCATACGTGTTGATCAAGCACACCACCTTGTTCTATAAAACATTCCATGTACGATTACCATTCTGCCGTCCTTGTCCTTCTCTTGTCTTATTAGCTGGAAGGGGACACCCAGAGCTACCCATTTCAATACTTCTCTGGCATAGGTCGAGTATGTTGAACCATACATTTGTCCTCCCCATTTCTTAGCTATCTTGATTTGCTTCTCCGCTGTTGGGTGCGTTTCTTGCAGCATAGCTATTGTATCTTTGCTTTATTCAGCCAGGCATAGACCTTTAGTCTTTTGACGCAGGCGTTCAGTCCCCTGACATTCCAAGTGGCTATGGCCACCCTGTCATGGCCCATTTAGTTACATTGATTCCTTGCCCTCCCGTTCCCATGGGCCTGTCTGTCTGCTGGTAGACTGTTCCATCGGCTGCTGTTTTCCCTTTTCAGACGGGGCTCTCTCTCCCCCTTCATGCCCTGTCGCACATGGATGGGTTGCCTGTAGGTGTGCCGCTTCATTATTCCCTGGTAGCTTTCATTAAGATATGTGTCAATTTGCCTGCCGTTTACCATTCGTTCCAGCTGCTTGGTGCTTCTTCCTCCACACGTGCCTTCACTCCTCCTAACTAACCACCCACTAACCATACCTCTTAAACGCCCAGCCACCTCCCCCTGATCAGGCTCCGCTGCTTCTCTTGCTTCGCCCACCGAGGTGGGGCCGGCCCGCTGCAGCGTGGTGCCTTAAAACTGGCATCCTAACTAACAAAAGGTCTTGGGGTTGCATGTCCTATCGCCCTCCGTGGCAGTACCATCACTCTTGCTCCTTTGATTGTATTCCACCTGGTTTATGCGTTGCTCTTGGTGTCAGCATCCTCTCTTCCATGGTAGTCTCATTCTCGTTGCCTTCTAGGTAGATTTGCGTCGTTATTGGCATTCCTGGGTCTCCCTTGCGGGATGCCCTGTTGATCCATCCATATTTGGGCCTCTTCTGTGTCTCAAAGAAATGAGACCTGCCCTTCCCGATCACCTTAAGTTTCGCCTGGTATAGCAGCATGTACCGTATACCCGCTGCCCTTAGGCGTTCCTTGGCGGGACCATATTGTGCTTGTTGCCTCTGCACCAGGATTGTGTAGTCTGGGTAAATCGATATCCTAGAGGAGTTCCTGGTGATCGACTCCCCACCACCCTTCTCTGGAGAACGTCAATATTTTCTCTGTCCTTGAAGTTCATGATCCTTGCGAACATTGATATCGGGGGGGAGGGGCTCCAGGTTGGGGCCTTCTGGTCTGCGCCCTGTGTGCCCTCTCCACTGCGAAACCTTGGGATAACACCCCCACTCCAATCTCCTGAAGCAAGAGATTTTCGACGTAGTTCGTAGGATCCTGTCCTTCCTCTCCCTCCGGTAGTCCAACTATTCGCATTGTATTCCTTCTTGCCCTTCCTTCTGCATCCTCCACCCTCTGTTCCAGGACCTTGACTCTCCGGAGCACATCCGACACCTGGTTCTGTGTCGCTGCTACATCCGAGGTGTTTTGCTGCACTTGTTGCTCTGTCGTGCCCACTCGGTCCGCCAAAGTCCTGAGGTCCTGTCGAAGGAGGCCCACGTCCACCATTACTGTGTCCATTTTGTTCTCTGAGGACGCCTTTAGGGCCGCTATGGATGTGTCCAACCTACTCTCCAAGGACGACTTCAGGGCCATTATAGCTTCCAGTACCGGGCCATCATTCTCCTCCTGCTGTTCTGCACTAGTCGTGGCCATTTTTGTCTCTGGTGTTGGTTGGCCCCTGTCTGTTTTCCTAGTGAAGGGTTCAATGCGTGTCTGTTTGCCCTTGTTCCCTCTCACTTTGCCTGGCATTCCTTCTTTGGGTGGGTTGTATGTACTCCTTTCCTGCTGTCTTGTACAATCTCCAGTTGCCCTGGGCAGGTTCCTGCAGAGCACGTTGTATTGCTGCCTGCGGTGTAATTGCGTTCTTGGCTCAGTTTCGTCCCACCAGCATCCGATATCTCCTTTGTACCTGGGGGACAACAGTGGAATTGAGGAATGCCAGGCGTGTGGAGCTCAAGGGCTAATGTGTTAAACACACTGGTCTGGTACTAGTGCCAACCGCTGCTGCAATGTGGAACTAGTCGGCTCCTCAAACCTGCCAACATAAGGTACAGAATGAAAACAAAGGTTCCACTAATATGATGCGCTGCTTGTGTAGAAATTTGAGACAACACCTATTAGTTGGACAAAATTGCTGCAATGAATCAGATAGCTGAAGCCAATGGAGAGTTTGAATAAAGTTTTGTATTCTGTCTTATGACAAATAATTCAAACTAGTCTGCCGACACATGTTTCGACCTGTACCTAGGTCTTTCTCAAGGCAAGATGAACGATTAGTGTTAACGTCTGACACTTGAAAAAAAATTCAATTTGGATGCTATATGCAATGTGGGCACATTAGCCACAAAACTTCCTGGAGATTAATCCTATTCCGGTTACATCATAGCATGGGAATATATGTGGTACCAATTGGTAAATGGCGTATATCACTGATGTGATGAACGGTCTGAATACCAATGTCGCGTCCACCGCTAGATCGGTCTTGGTTAGTTGAGCGCGCAAATTCTGTTAGGGATATTAAGTTGTTGAAGTTATATACACTTTGTACCTGGGCCTGCTATTTCTCCGTATCGTTCAACGAGTGGGTTGCGTCCTCCCACGTCAATTATCCGGTGCCGATCCTATTTGCTCAGGCGGTACTGGTCTTGTCCGGTGTGCTACGTTAATCCTGGTCCTGTTCGGGCGGTATCCGTTAGGAGTCCCGCCGACCTTCCTTTTCCGCTGATTTATGCCCCTCTTCTCTGATTAGCTGGTGGGGGGCGGTCTCGCCTTCTGACCTGCCGCCACAATCTTGCTGAACACCACAGAGTGGCCGGTATTTGTCTCTGCTTATGCCCGGAGTCCCACGGACTATTGGCCTGTCTTCCGCTCCCGCCTTCCCGTGCGGCGAGTGGGTGTGCGCACTGGCGTGTCACCTTTGTTCGTTTTGGAGTCAAGACGACTCCTTCCTCGCCTTTGGTTGTTTTGGACTTGAGCAGTCCTCAGTGTCTGTGGGCTGTAATAGCCTCTGGGTCTCCTGCGCCCTATTGTGATCAGTACTGACTTTGCACCCTTTTTTTGGGGGGGGGGGTTCCAGAGACCTGCGATTCTGGTGCCAGTTCAGTGACAATGTTTATATACTCTGCTGTATGGTCTACTACCCTTATCTGGGAGCATGTTGCCCCAGGTCTCTCCACCAGGCTGGTTAGTTGGTCTCGGCTTATAGTTGGTCCTTGGTGCCACTTACTTGGCTCGTTACCGGTGTCTCCCCGTGCTGTGTCTCGATTTTCTACACGGTGCGGGCGACCACCTCCTGGGCTCTGCTAACTGGGACCTCTTATCTTGGCCAGATTCCCAGTGAATTGTTTGTTTTAATTGTGTCTCTTGCCAGTTCTTGTGTGTGCCTTACGGCTACCAGGTCCACTGTATGCCGTCTTGCGCTCACCCACTCATACGATGAGCGGTACACTACGATGGGTGCGCCGCCTTGCCTCTTATGGTGTGCTGGTGCTTGTTTCTGCTTGCTCTCAGTGGTGCCTTCCTGGATTGACTCTTTACGGGATGGTTCCTGGTTGGTCCCGTGTGGCGAACGGTGCCTATGTCCTTGATGCAAGTGTGTAATCTTGCTTACATATGCAGCCTTTTGTGCGTTTTAAAATCTGCTTCTCTTCCGCTTGCCTTACGGTGCTGGGAGGTCACTGAACCGCCGTCTGCGGCCAATGTTTCTTCTGTGCAGTTCCAGCCTATTTCCCCCCGCGTCGGCTTCCCCGTCTTGTCCTTTCATGGTCACTGACTTTTAGGTAGACCGGCGTCTACAACGGAGGTGCTTCCCCTTATCCGCTCTTCAGCTTTCACAAGGCTTCGAAGCTGCTGCTTGTCAGAAAACAGCAGTCTTGTTACTCTGACTTTGTGATGCCTGGCTTCTGCCGGTGTCCCCTTGCGCGCATGGTGCAGTCACTGGTGTTTTATGTGGTCGCGTGTAGTATGTATCTACTCCGGTCTGCCCTCGTACTATTATCCGATCCGTTTTCGTCATGTTCATGTGCAGCAGTCTCAGATTCTTCGTTGTGCCCGGCTGCGCTGCAGTCAGCTGGATATGCGTTATTTTTTAGCCCGTCGGTTCACTTCGTTCCTCCGCCGGGTGCTACAATGTAACAGCCAATCAGTTGCACTCCTACTCTTCTGGCAGCCTCACACACAACAGTTACCAGTGTGTCATGTAAGCGCTCCTCCCTTCGACTTTCCTCCAGTGCACTGGGCCTGCTGTGCGTGCCCAGCGGGGCTCTTGTTCATTCCGTTTGGGCTTCTGCAATGAGCCTTTGTTCTGTTATCAAGTGGGCGCCATTTTGATTCTCTCCTCCGCGAGATCTCATAAACCTCTCCATTTATTTATTCATTCTTACAAGCACTTTCCGTGTCAGGCTCTGTACCGCTGCATGCCCACACCCTTCGGACAGCTGTAGCTTCAGGTCCACTTTTTACTGCAGATTGAAAATGCCTATATTTCACTGTATCTTCGTCGGATCAAAGGAGCACTTGGAAAGTGCATTTCAGCCCGCAGCCATGTAGCCACGCCCCACCCACAATATATTGTTAGACAAATATCCTTATATAGATAAGCAAGGAAAAATACAACTTTAACAGGTAAGTACAACTTCGTATGATCTGAGTATAGTAACAACAATCTTTTCCCTAGTATTCAGAGAACTTTTAAAACGTAAAGCTTTTTCTCCCTTTATGATAAAAGTTGCATTGACAGATTTGTGGGCTGCAAAGCCAATGACAAGGTTTAAACCTAGGTTACAGAGAAAATGTGGGGTGGGGGAGTTGAGAGCAAATTGTACAGAAAATGTAAAAGTCCAAATGTTGGCAATGAAGTGAAGAATTATCTCAGTTTTGTTTCATGGCACTCATCCTCTTGCTTTCATTATCTTGCTTTCTCTGTGCTACTGAGAGCCTGCAAGATAAGCAAAACATATTTGAATGAGTGGGGAGGAGATGTATCTCCAAAGAAAATGCAATTTACTTTAGGGAAAAAAAGCATTGAGCCATTGCGGTTTGCAGCAGAACACATAGAATACCACATTCTAACTAACTCCTTCCTCCCACAGATTCCTCATCTTTTATTGCGTTCTCCCAGTGCAGTGGCTCTTGGAAAACCCCTCAGCCTGTTAGGAAACGCTGCGCTGCCTTGGCTCTGCACGACGCCTCTACACACCTCAGGGAATAGAGACACTTCCCTGAGGATTTTTACAGGGTGACTTGGTGGACCTTGCAGCAGACTTCCAGGAGGCGAGTGGCCCGGAAACCTCACCAGAGGTAGACATGATCCCTGCTGCCCCCCCCAGGCAAGCCACAGGCCACTTTTCAGCACCTGATGGCAAAAGTGGTGGACACCTTAGGGTTGTCTACTCCTTCACGTCCAAAGGTGCCGTGTGATCTGACTGACATCCTGAATGATGGTCATAAAAAGGATACTTTATTGCCTTTCAATTAAGCAGTTGATGGGCCAGTGATAGAACTGTGGGCCAAACCAGCTTCCGGTCTCTTGGTGTACGGCGACCTAGCCAAGAAGTACAGGCTGGCTCATTCTACCCAATTTTTCTTTCTGTCAATGCTTCTCCTGAAAGTTTGGTGGTACAGGCCGTTATTGCATGCATTAAAACAACCTTTTTTTCTATCAATGCCCCAACAGAGAGAGCAAGAGATTGGATGCACAGGGCATGAAAGTGTTTGGCTCTTCGAGCATTAGTCTGTTAAGTTTCAATGCCTCATGCGCTTGGGCCAAGTTTTCTTTAGGCCTGTTGTCCATTACGGCCAAGGCATCTGAGCATGTTCCCGAAGGGTAAATGCGCTAAGGCTTTGAGGCCCTCATCAAGGACACCTCCCAACAGATTTTGCTGTCTTGCCCGGACATTGCAGACTGTCACAAGGTCAATGGCTACCAGCACTGTCTTGCAAAAGTTTTCTTGGCTTAGGACAGGGTTTGCTACTTGCATCCAAGAGAAACATCTGGACATGCCCTTTAATGGCATGAACTTGTTTGGCACCAAGGCTGACAAGTCACTCCAGAAATTCCAAGCCTCTAAGGCTACCCCTAAGTCACTGTGGCTTGCAGTATAGCAACAGCAACTATTAAGTCTGGCGGGCAGGGGGCGGGGTTTGCGCCCCTTCGCCACTTATGCCCATAGAGGTAGAGGCCAAGCACCATTGGGCAGGCAAGAGTAGCATCATCCCTAGAGAGGTAGGGACCATGGTGCGTTTATAGGAGGTGCTACCACCTCCACTGTGCCCTACGTAACTCCTGGTGCGAAGGCTCTCTGAAGTGGACTTTTGCCATCTGTCTTCTTTGGGAGGCAGAATATCCCTGTTTGGTGAGAAATTGAGAAATACCACCTTGGACGCTGGTGCTTTAAGGCCGTCCAACGGGGATACTGCCTCCCTTTTGCCTCTAACTCTCTAGGGCACCCCTACCCCCCATGCCTCCAACCCTTGCTTACGGAACCTCTCCTACTGGAGGAGATCAATTTGCTTCTGACAAAAGGGGCCATAGAGATGGGACCTGCTTGGAATGAGGCAGGGTTTGGAACTCAACATAACTTTCTGGTGCTTAACAACAGAAGTCTGAGATCCATCCCCGAACTGCGGCTTCTGAAATTGGCACAGATCTTCCAGGCTCTGGACGTGAACGATTGCCTATTCTTCCAGGATCTCCAGGACGCCTACTTCCATTTGTCTCTCCATAAGAAGCACAGGAAGTACCTGAGATTCAATGTGGCAAACTGTCAGTTCCAGGTCAAAACCCTCCCTTTCGGTGATTCTTCTGCACCCAGGGTTTTCACCAAGCTGCTTGCAATAGTGGTGGCTCACCTCAGAAGGGAACGCATTCATGTAATTACTTACCAGAACGATTGGCTCGTCCGAACCCGCTCACCATATCTAGCATCTGCACACTTGTATCAGACGTGCAGTCTATTGCACAGCTTGGGCTTCTCTCTGAACTTTAAAAAGTCTGAGGTTTCACCATCCCAATCTCTATGATTTATTGGGGCAGTCTTGGACACTTGCCTGGGTCAGAGTTTCCCACCCCAATACACACTTGCAAACATCTTCAAGATGGTTCAGGTTTCCAACCTTGGGCAATAATTCCACCCTTGGCTTTTCTGTGCTTGCTGGCATCATGCAGCTTGGTTGTGCCGGAGCCCCGCCTGCGTATGAAGTTGCTACAGTGGCTTCTGAGCGAACAGTTGTCGCCGTTTCAGGGACGAAGGGCATGGAAGTTGGACCAAAGCTTCCCTTTGGTACTGGTGTTCCTATTTCCGCTGTGCTGTAAACCGACCATGCAATTCTTGACCAGGCGGTCTGCTATTTTGTTTATGTTGGAGTTCCTCCATACCGGGCCTAGGTGTTTACAAATGCCTTTTGCACTTATGTGGCCTGGGCCATGGGCACTATAGCTTGTACATATGCATTAGGTAACATCTATCTCTGTTTGTCATGATCAACCCAACAACCTTCCTCATCTAGGCGGGCTGGTCCCAATCCCCACTATTTGACTTCTTCGACTGTGGCCTCGGCCTGAATTTCTTTTACACTACTAATGCCCTCTTCCACCATGCCAGTCTCGACCCATCTAGCAGGACCCAATGCGTACATTCCAGACTGTATGTCTGTGGCGGTTTGTTTGGCAATTTGGTCTGCGAAAGCATTGCCTTTCCCAATACTGTCAGTGATTTTCTGGTGGGCTGCACATTTCATTATTGGTAGCTGTTCAGGTAATGCTAGTGCTGATAAAAGCTGCACTATCAAGGGACCATGCTGAATCTTGGTGCCATGGGATGTTAGAAATCCCTTTCGACCCATATTTTCCCAACATTATGAGCTACAACAAAGGTGTATTGGCTATCCGTATAAATATTTACTTTCAACCCTTGAGAATACCTCAAGCTTGAGTCACGGCAAATATTTCTGATGCTTGGGCGGAGTTGTAAGTAATCACCCTTGTTTCTACCGCTGTATCTAGTGTGGTGTTTGCATAGACGGCAGTAGAAGTGACATCCTGAAGTTTAAAGCAAGAACCATTACAAAATATTTCTTCATCTGGGGATGGAAGAGGTGTGTCAGTCTCCCTTTTGTTTCATTTTCGTTGATAAAGATACAATCATGATTGGTATCAGGAATGCTACTCTCCTAGGGGAGTTAACAGTTCAACTGGGTTTTAATGTGTTACATTGTTTAATTTTGATGTGAGGTGCAAACAAAATGAGCTTGTATCTAGCGAGCAGATAAGATGCTGGGATTGCATTCTGGTCAATAGTACATCTACTGAGTTGAGGCACCATGAAGGGTAAGGAATGACCCAAAACCATGCCTTTGCCCTGTTTTCCTGATGCAGCAGCCACAGCTTTAAACATTTAGGTAAAGCGCATGCAACAGGGCCTGTTCTTTCCCCCATGTTCCTGCGTTAAAACAGCCAAAGCACAATCATCTCTTTCATGGACAAATAACAAAAACTCCTTAGTGTAATGTGGTTTGCCCAATACTGGCGCGGAACACACAGCCGTTTTGAGCATATCAAAAGCACCCTGACACGCTGCATCCCAAGGTAGAGCTAGAGCTAAATCTTTTTTCATTAGTGCTAACAATGGCTTAATATAAAAGGGAAACATTCGGAATCCATTGCCTGCAATAGGAAGTCATCCCAATAAAAGTTCTAACCTCAGTTTGTGTGATTGGAACCGCCGTGTCAGAGATAGCCTGTATTCTTTCTGGTGCAAGACGCCTACCCTCCTTCAACAGGAGGTATCCTAAGTAGGCAACCTCCTGTTGACAATATTGGATATCTTCAAAGAAGCCTTATGACTGTTGTTGGCCAAGTGTGTTAACAACAACACAGTGCCCTCGTTGCAAGCTTCCTCAGAATCTGTGGCAATAAGTAGGTCGTCAATGTACTGTATCAATGTGCAAGATGAGGTTAATTCTAAAGTATCCACTTGTTGAGGGCTCTACTATAAATGTATTCTTTAATTTATTTCTTGTAATGCGCCACATGCTTGGGCTTTCAGTGTATTCTTGGGGTATTCTAGTGAATGTAAATAACAACCCTGCCAGAATAAAGTGAACAAGTACCTACTGTCAGCATGTATCGGTATGCTGAAGAATGCCTGCTTTAAATCTACCACTGAAAAATGGGTGGCCTGGACAGGAATCCTAGTCAAAATGATGTCAGGCCCAATGGGAAATTGGAGACAAACAGTTTTATTGATGGCCAGTAAATCACTTTCAAAACGGTAAGGCAGTGCGTTGCCACCCTTCTTGTATATAGGAAGTATGGGACTGTTACAAGTGCTACCTGTAATCCGTTCAATGACACCTAGATGTGCAAGATCTGAAATGATCATTTTCAGTGCGGCTTCTCCATCCACGAAACCTTGTATTGTGGTATGCGTGGTAATGTGACATTTTGCTTTAACTGGATGCGTACTGGTTCTATATTGAGCATTTCCACGTCATTATCACTAAGGGCCCATAAATGAGTCGGTACGCTTCGCAATTCACTGGGTAGTGGGAGTGCTAACAGAGATGTATACGTGTGCTGCTGTGAAATAGTCAAATATACACCATCGGGTGAGCAGTAAATAACAGCATATAGTCGAATTGACTTGAAATGGCTCCAGGTCATTGAGGGGAAATTCTGGCGGAGGATGGTAGGCCTCCCAGCCTGCATTCCGATGGCCCTTAGAAGGCTTGAACTAGGACTGATCTCCCTTAAGGCACTTTTTATGAAAAAGAGAGCTGGGTTATATCTAAAAATGACATGTGGAGTGGATAATGCATTACTTATGGCAGTCCACCAAGAATTGGGTAAAAAAAGTACCACCTGCCTATTGAATAGACCTATGGAATCTTTTTTGAAATCGATAGGCTGGAACCAACGAGCAGGATACTACTCCGAGACAAAGCTGAATGCCTTAGGGAGAAGGGCAGACCTTTGGGACTGGCTGGAGAATTTCGTTCACCTCCATAGGCTAAAAAAGTATCAATTTATACAGTTCAGGCTTTATACATTTAAGAGCCTGCAGAAATACCTGAACTTATGTCCTTGTAAGAGACTAAGAAGATTTATTCAACCTCTAAGGTTGGAACAGCTCCCCACCAAATCTAACACAGGGATGATAGACAAAGTCCCATTGGAACAACGGTATTGCTGTCTTTGTAATATCCAGGAAATCCCTGAGACGGCTAAACAAGTGCTGACTGAATGCCACACGTTGGCAAATATGTACATAATAAGGACAAGATTGGGGAGAGTCCCTTTTGGATACATTGTACTAATACTGAGAACATGTGTTTGTTAATTGCCCTCTATAACATCTGGCTGAAGGTAGAAACAAAGCTGGGTATATCACTGTAAAGTTTGGGGGCATCTATAGCCGATGTATAGGCCAGTAAGAAACTTCTGAAGTTAAACCGGTATTATTTATAAAAAATCTTGCAGGGTGTGTAGACTCTAATACTGCAAAGTGTTAAGTTGATAATATGCAAAGTCGAGAGCTACATTGTGGATTGAAAATGAAGTGATTAAGTTTTATTCTGAACTTAAACGATGGTGATATTGTGATTGTTATACTACCATGTTTTTGGTCTACATTGCTTGTTGTGTGTTTGTTTTTTGTGCTTATTATCCTTTGTAAATTTTGCATTTTATATTTTTATATTCTCTTACTTTTTTTGTATATTTTTATATTCTCTTTTTTTATATATGTTATCATGTGTAAAGTTTATTATGTAAACTAAACCACATTAAAGAATTTAAATAACCGCATATAATTTCTTCAGTAAATTCAAACCTAACAAGTTTTCACCACAGCTAGTTGTCAATAGAAAATGACATGCATCAGTAAATGGTCCCAGAGAAATAGGTACCGGTTTGGAGACAAGATTTATTACAGGTCTGCCATCGAACCCTACAGATAAATTTTGTTGCCCTGACAGAGGAATATCTGGAACCGATAGGTGATCAGTGGAGCACTTCTGTGCACCAGTATCTATTACAAATGTGTGTGGCCTATCCCCAACTTTCATTGTCATGTAGGGTCATTTATGATTGACGGGGATAAGGGTAGGTTCCAGCCCGTGCTTCGGACTGTCCTAGCCAAAGTATATATCGTCAGATGTGTACTCTTCGGAAAAATAATTCTGTGAGGCAGTGTTATCAATTGTTGGCGTGCTTAGTCGGGTGTTGCGTGTCTATATTTGCTGTATTATTGCTGAGCTGTGGGGACTGGGGAAACGGGCTTATATTCGGTCCCTGCATGCCATTACTCCATCCTCTTCTTCGTCTCCCGTACATACTCCTTCCTGAGTGCAGTAGGCGCACTGGTTCTCATTCACTATCCCAGTGTGTTACATAACATGTCCCCTACTTGGGGCATATTCTCGCAGTCCCCTAGCTACCCGCTGTCACAACACCCTTGTCTTCAGATCTACTTTCTTCTTTTCTATCCTTTCCTTCTCCTAGTTAACTCTGTTCTCATAATACTCAGCCATCAGCAGTATTTCAGAAGGTATCTCTGTTTGCCAGGTACTCTCCGAAGCCGTGATTTCAGACTGAATTTCAGGCAAGAGAGCATGTACAAACTTGTCAACCAACAATCTCTTACCCCGTATCATTGCTCAAATCTTATCCTCTGTAGTCAGTAAATACCTGCTCAAATCTATTAAAATACTCTATTGTCCCCACAGATTTCCCTTGCATGCAGGCCATTCATTTGTCCCATATCATTCTTTTCTGTGGTACTAAAGTCTTAGGTTTAACAAGGATGGGGTGAGGTAATGCTAATATTTTCTCTGGAGGTTTCTCACCTAATTGTCTCTGTATGTCAGCGGCCATAGGTTCGGACCATGTCCCCCCCCTCCTTCCCCTCACCCCACAATGCCCCGTTATCATCTATTTTTCCGATTTGCTTCCATAAATCGGAAGGTAAAATGGCAGGAAATAACAAATCTAGATCTTTTAAGGTAAAAACTGAAGAAGCCAAGAACTGACTACTTCCTTATAGAACCCAGTGGGGTTCTTCCTTATGTCTGGTATGGATAGCTTAATTGTGTTAACTTCTTGTCTGTAAAAGGGGACATACACAAATTGTTCAATATAGTGTGCTGCGACTGTTCTTGCAGGCATTTCACCATTGGCTGGCTCCTCTCTTTGTGGGACGAGTGTCGAAGGCACCTCTCTCATGGGCATCTGAGCGGTGGCCTTTTCAATCCTATTGTTGAGCAGTAAAGCTAAGTCGAGGGACTGGGATGTAAGTGCAGTGTCATCTGTGAAGGTGCGCTTATATTTTTTCATAACATATACTGTACAACACAGTTTATTTTTAATGTATTCGTCTTGTAGGTATTCAGCCATTATTTGTAATACCTGTTTCGGAATGGATGGAGAGTATTGCTTAAATGTGTCATGGATCTCCATAGGGGAAAGGAATGTATTAGAAATCCATCTAAGAGCTTCTCTAGTGATGATGCGCATTTCTGCAGTATTTTCACCGTGTTTGGGGAGAGTGCTCTTCTGAATGAACACGTTGTTTATTAATGTACTAGATATTCCTAAAGCATCTAGCTTTGCTATCTGTAGTTCATGTAGCTCTTCCTTATGTGGGAACCGCTCTGATAGATGCTGGTGTGCATCTTCTAGTGTATTGTGGTGCATGCTGAATGATTTAAATGTTGCAATTCTCTCGTTTGCACCATACTCCTACGTCCTGTCCCCTTTCCTCCATACTGTATGTGCGTCCCTAGCTAGGGACGGGAGATGGAACCTTTTCACCAGAAAAAACATCTTTCCCTTTAAACTTAGATGGGCACGGCCTTGACTCCGCCCACCAGTGCCACTCCCCAGTCCTGTTTTCCGTGTCGATGGGAACGGACTGCTTTCACCAGCACTTCTGGGTTAGGCCTCCGGCCTAGTAATTCCATGCGCTCTTCCCCAGAGAAGTGTTTTTTTGTCGTCTTCTTTCTCGTCTTTAATCAGAAATCTCTGTCCTCCGGCGCCACACTCCTCCCCAGCGCATGTCGACATCATAGGGCTTGAGCAGGTCTCCAGCCTGCGAGGGCTTTTTCCTACATCCGACCCCCACACTCTCTGCCTAGATTGCCTTCGCCCTGACCATGGCTGGGAGGGCTGTACCACGTGCGACGCACTGACACCACAGGCTCTGAAGAACAGCCTAGCTTGGTGGACGGAGCTCTTTGGAAGGTCGCCTCCAGAGGATTTAAAGGAATTTGTGAAGCACAAGTCCAGGCCCAAGGTAGGGGCACTGTTCATCAGCACCCCCCAAAGGTGACTCCTTTGCCAGTAAGCGCACAAGCGGGAGGGACCTCTCAGGTTCTTGTACCAGGCCAGGTACCGAGGCTCCCACAGCTATCGGCCGCCAGGCCAAGGGGTCGCGAGATCCTACCGGTGACTGCACTGAGGGACCGCAAGGTTCTATTACCTGATCTACACCCGAGGGGCTATGCCCTAGTACTGGACAAATGTCTGGGGGGGGGCGCCTGTACGCAGTACTACCAGCGACTCGGCCGAGGGCAATCCGCCTACCAGGCCCCGTCCTGAGGTGCAGTGTAGGCCTCAACCTCCACCGGCAAGAGTGATGTGGCATGCAGCCTGACAAGATGGCCGCCGGCCCAGATAAAATGGCGGCTCGTCCGACACATCCCCCTTTGGGGACCAGGTAGATGAACGAGTTTCCAGGTGGGACTGGTCTTCATCGGGCACGTGGGCTGCGGCATACCCGTCTTCATTGCAGGGCAGGTACACCCCGCAGATAATATGGCAGAGTGCGCCCAGGTCTCAGCCCATGCCCGTGCCTCCAAGCGGTCCAACGGCCTGTGAAGACTGTTTTTTTTAAAAAAGTTTCTCACCCTCATGAGGTCTCCGCAGATGGGCGTCATCCTCAAGGATGCTCCAGTTCTACCGCTGGCACCCACAGCCACTCTGCCCGTGGTTCCGGCGCCTCTGGCTCCTTGTCATGGTCATCGGACCAAGAACACAGACGGGGCCTGGATGGAGACAGTCCTGGAGCATAAATAACAGTCAACAAAAACATTTATTCGGGACAAAATGCTTTTATTACAAGCATAGCACCTCATTCTGGGTGCAAGGTGCATTTAACGTGGGAACTTCCATCACTTAAAGCAGCCCCACGTGTACTCTGGGGTGGGGCTGCTGTAACTGGGTTGCCTGGCACGTGCTGACTCACTAGGAGTGGCAGGGTGTGGCAGGCAAGCCAGGCCTAGTGGGCGTACCCACGATCACAGCTATATAAGCTGCTCCAATCCACGAGGCAGACGCTTCGCGTTATTCTGCACATCCATGCAGCATAACGCTCACCACCGCCTGCTTCTATACTTACCATCTGGGGAATTTGCTCTCACCTGTGCGCGTCTTCTTTTAATCTTCCGTGACACCGTCATCTTCATCTTGGCACCGCAGCTTACCTTCAAACCTTCCGGAGCACTGAGCTCTTCATCCGGGGACCCAAGATCATCTTCTCGGCTTATAGAACGTTGAAACCTCCTTCTTGGCACCGCAGCATTACACGCTTCGTCCACAACAACAGCACCTGCAAGTAAAAGCAAAAGGCAAGGTTAGACATTAAAAACATTAAGTTTAAAGTCGTGCTCCCACCGCATCTCACGCTTTTCCTTAAACCATCACTCACCTGTTGTCGAACATTGCGGTTCCATCTATCTTCCTCCCGGCCGCATTCCACACCTCCACAGTTCCTGTTGAGCTGCAATTCCATCAATTGGGAAGAGAAAACATTATTCAGGAATTAACAACAAATCGAGAGCAAGCATACAAGACAGAAAGCGACAAGGGGAAAAAACAGAAAGAGGAAAATACAAGAAACATTGAGAAACACTACCAACCAAGAGAAGAATAGGTGCAGCTGGACTGGACTATTACTCATCAGGGATCAGTGAAGGAACTAGATCCCATCGACAAGTGCCCCTGCCAGAAGTAGCAGGACAGAGAGCTCACCATCAATAATTAACAGGTGAGCCTTATGGGCCGGTACATGCCCACAGAAATTGCACCTTGGGTAGAAGAGTTTGAGAGGTACCATAGTCACCGATCAGCACACTTACGTTTTCACATAGCTGCACAGGAGCAGTGTCACCAATTGTTAGCGCCCACAGCCTGTCTGCAGGGGGAGGGATCCAACAGGGTGATCAAATTCCTGGGTGGGCTGCAACCGTGCCCCAACGCCTCTGCAGAGACCAGGTGAGCGTAACACTCCCATGCAGCCCCAGCTGCCCCTGCCAGTTACCACCACACCGGCTCCCACGCCTCCAAAGGTCTTGGCAGCCCCACAGCTCATGTCCGTACACCACAGCCGCTGGCTCCCAGCACTCCTCCAGCTGCACCTGACCAACAGAACACTTTGGCGAACACAGACGAGGAGGAGGATCCCGACACACCTACCTCGGCCAAGGCCTTCCATGAGTGGCTCCCCGGACTGACCGAATACTTGGGACTTCCTCAGCCCGAGGTTGACCAACCTGAGGCGGGGGTCTTGGCGGAGGTCCTCACTCTGGGCCCCACAGCTAGAACAGGGATTCCGATGATAAGACGTGGTGACACTCGCCAAAAAGGGATGGCTTAAACTCCATTTGGTGCAGCCTACCAACAGGCGCCCCAACGCCAAATTCAGGCAGATGGCGGGCGACCCCCTCTTGCTGTCTACATACCCTCAGTCACACTCCTTGGTGATCGCTGCAGCTTTGATCTTTTCCAAGCCACAATCGTCTTCAGCTACCTTAGCCTCTGCACTCCTGGGTAAGGAGGAGAAGATCCTTGGAGCATATGGGAAGAAAATGTACTCCCAATGCTTCCCTTCATCTTCGTCAGTCGAATACAGATGCTATGCTTGCTGCAGTCAACCAGCGACTTTGGTGGGAATTCGATGACTTCGTTACGGAACTTCCGGTGCTGAGTCAGGCACGCTTCAAGGCCGGACTGGCGGAGGCCAAAATTGTAGCGCAAGACATAATGGAGTCCACAGTGGCGCACATTGACACCTCAGGCCGTGCCATTTGCATCACAACGGACATGAGATGGGTTGCCTGGCTCCGGGTGACCAAGTTCAACCCGGACGTAGAGTAGCGCATACTAGAACTTCTCTTTGAGGGTGGCGACCTGTTCCATTCCACTTCGGATGAGGAACTGGATAAGAAGAAAAGCAGTTTCCAGACTGTCAAATCCTTATCCATCCTCTCTAAAGCCACTCTTAAGACATAGAGCCAGATGCACCGGTGTTCAGACAAGGGTAGGTCCTGAAGTGGTTTCTGGGGATTCCAGGAACGACGGTCCAGGCAACCGGACAGGTCCCCCAGTCAACATTGGCGCAAGCAACACAAGGCCGCGTGTTAGGCAAACTTTGTATGCAGTTCCCTCTGGGAACACTACAAACAACTCTGACTAAAGGTATAGGAAACCCAACCTTTGGTATAAGCTTGCACTACACAGTTTTGGTAGCGTGTTCAGCAGCCAGGCTTATCTCAAGAAGGGTCAATGTGAGCTGTAGGGAGTTATACAGAGATTCACAGTAACAAGTATTCAAATAAACTCTTACACAAGGTTTCTTGAATAAACAATTATTAATTTTTCAGTCAGTTACAATAAGCCTCCTTCAGAAGGGAGGAATATACTAGTAACACACAAATACACTTCAGTACTGTACACTCTTAGTTTCTAAATCAGTAAAGACCCTTTTGGGATGGCCGACAGACACAACCTACACACTCAGGTGACTTCAATAGCTATGGTGCTGGAGACATTAAAATCTTACTGTTTGCATTTAGAATACTGTTATCAGTGGGTAAAAGGAAAAGGTTATTAGAACAACAAGAGACCACAAATATTCTTAAGCAGGAAAATACATGTGCATCCCCACAGCAGAGTCATTCAGTATAACAGCCTAGGCCAAAGTCAATGGGCAAAAGTCTTGTATAGGATGAAACACTTCTGGAAGGTAATTGGAAAAGTCTTTGTGCAATGTTTTAGAAGTCTTTGAAGAAAAGAAGAATCAAATGTAGGGCCACAGGCCGTTAGACTTGTGAGTAGTAGAAGATGCAAGCAACTTTACAGCAAGAGGTAGGTTCTCACAGACTTTGTACAGTACCTTTGAAATGAAGAAAAGATGCAACAGATGACTCCTGTTCCTGTGCAGCTCTGCAGATCTCACTGTCCCTGGGCCTCAGTCGTGGGGACAAGAGGGAGGACGTCTGGGGACTCCTGCACTGCACTGGGATGGTCAAAACTTGCAACCGGACAACTTCACTTTCAGTGATTGTTCAGTTTTTCAGCTCCTTGCTTCTACCTGCAAATAGCAACAACATCGTTCCTGGCTTACAAGATGGGACTTTCCTTGTTTCTGGGGTCCCGCACTCTGTTGAGGGGGCTCAGGTTCGGTCAGTCCTGCATCCTGGGAGTCCAGAGGATCTTCCTGAAGCTCTTGGACAACTTAACAGCAACACACACAAACTGGTGTTCCTCTCCTTGGCTCTACAGTTTCCAGCAGCAACTCTGTGGAAATTCAACCAGCTCCGAGATGGATGTCCACGTGGCTTACTTTGGAGTTGATTGGTCCCACCAACTCAAGGGGAGAAGTCGTCCTTGCAGGGGCATCCGTCTATGCGAACCTGGGGTTTCGGCACTGCAGCAGGGCTTCCCCGGGCAAACCAATGGTCCAGGAGTTGCAGCAGGCATCCTCTTCCAGTTCTTCTTCGGTTCCTTCGTCCAGTGGTCGACTCTGCCTTCCAAGCCAAAATACTTGCCTTTTATACAGTTCTCTCCCTTTCATTCCAGCCTAGCTTTCAGTCACCCAGCAGGGTGCCTGTCCTTGCCAGACAGTCACCCATCCAATCACTACAGAGTGGATTTGGGTCTCTTAGGAGACGAAGCACAGGGAGTTTCGGGCATCTCCCTCACTTCCTGCCTACCCCAGATACCCCGGAGCCAGAGGCGTGCTTCACTTGTGAATCCTGCCAAAGGCAAAACAAACAAAGGGACCAAATCTGGTTTGGCGCTCAGAGTAAATCTCAAGAAGGACCTTTCCACAAAAAAATGGCAAAAAAAGACCGGGCCATTTTGACTATAATGGCACCCTTGGGTGCTTCACTCTGGCTACGAACGCAGCCCGCAGTAAATGCACATGATGGTATTTGAAATGAAACCACTGCTACCAGCCATTCAGTGAGAAAAGGGTAACATAACAAATGTTACATGAGAAGCTAGACAAAGGGGATACTAGGTAACCCCTCCAGCACCCTATTGTAAGATAGTGTGTGCTGGGCCTAGAAAGTTACAAATGTAAGTAAAGTCAATTTCACTTTACTGCTCTGGGAAACAGTAGTTTATCCCAGAGAAGGTATTTAACCTTCGGGAACATCTAACAGACTTCCCTGTGCCACTGCACTGACAGTGCTGTGTGACACAATGTAAAAGATGATGCCTATGGAGTTTGTCAGGCTCCATAACCACAAGAAACACAAAGGTCAGAAATCGCGTTAAAATACATGAGCGTGGGGAAAAAAGTCTCACTCTCTCCAGGGTAAAAAAATCAAGTCCTCAAAATTCAGCAAAGTTGCTGGGGGTCTCTAAGTTGGAGGGAATTAGCACATTTTTGAGAATTCTCCCTAACACTAAGAACAAGGGCTTTTTCAGCCCCCTCCTCCAATGCAGCCTCAGATGGAAAAAAGGCATGACGACCCTACGGGTCCACGTATCTATGGTGGGGGGCAGGCTTGCCCTTCACTCCCAATGTGGGCGTACAAGGTTCGCGGACCCCTGGATCCTCGGTAGTGTCCACGGGCTATTGCCTACCTATACCTCCTTCCCCTACTCCCAGCCTCCCAGCAGTGTCTGTGCTTCTATTCACAGATTTTACAAAGGAAGGTTAAAGGTGCAAAGGTCCAACACAACTCTCAGGCCCGCCTGGTTCTTCCTTTGTATGGCGAAGTTTCTGGAACGTTTCTGGAGAACAGCTGCGCTGGGATAGGATTATCATAGATGAGGAATCCGTGGGAGGAACATGCATCAGAAAGAACATTACTGAGAGGGAAGTAATTTGTTCTTCACTTTTCACATTCACTCGTGAGCTCCTTTTATTTAGCATTGGCGTAGCAGTGAAGAGGTCTCCCGTCAGGGGGCGGCTGCAGAGATGAATAAACCAGCCCTGCAGGACCATTTTTCTGCAGAGAAGCAACACAGCAGATAAGATTATACTGGGCCTCAAGAGGATAAGCTGCAGTCTCCCGACCCCCTTGCTCAGGATGGCGAATGGTCCAGCAGTGAGGACTTTGCCGAGGCTGGACTACCACAGAATGGTCCAGCAGCACTTCTGATGGCTGAAAGCTTCCTGCAAGGACCTTCTAGGATAGCAGCCAGCGAATAAGGACTACACAGGGAGATGGATTTGGCAATGCTGGTTGTCCATTGCAGCTGTTCTTCTCGGTCCTCCGCTCTAGCTGCTCTTCTCCTGGGACTTAGCTCCAGTGCACAATATAAGAAACGGATACAGGGCTCCTGGTTTTCTCTCAAATTTGGGCTGTGGCTGCCCCAACTCATTGAAAAGGTAAAGCCTGGCCAATCCTTGACAGTCTTAAACCCTACATCTGTCCAGCAAAAGACATTTTCTGGCATCAATGTTCATTTGGATTAGACAACCCTAACCCCCATTTCTGCCAATTCTCTCTCACACACACGCACAACCATTTGCCCAGGAATCGAAGCAGGATCTTGCGAAAGTGCCTACCTTATTCCAGGCCTGAGGAGGTAGTAATAGGGCGAAAGAACAAGAGGGTCAAAGAACTTAACCCGCATGACTAGGCTTTTTTGATTATATGGTACTGGAAATTGCCTTAGAGCTCAAATAAGGTGGTATGTACAAAACAAGGTTCACTGTCGCCAGCCTGTCCTTGGCTCATCAAAAGGTAACAAAGGTGTTGCTAGAAACGTAGAAAAGGGGTTGAAAGTACCACTGCAACACTACACTGTAAGTTGATCTATTCAAAACACAGAAATCACGACTGTCCTCTTGCACTGCTAACTGTAAAGGCTGACCAGTGCCCCCAGAATGAATGAGTCGAGGAAAGAGATTTTACTTCCCTTAAAAAGTCAATATAGGTTCAAACCATTCCAAATGGCTGGGAATTCCATTGATGTCAATGGAAGAAAATTTGCATAACAAAGATGAATTCCTAACAGCTCTCGAACCAGTCCATAAAACAATCAATTGCAGTCTGACACACTTTGGATTAAGCCTTGCTACGATTAACAGATCATACCAGCGGAAATGTTAGTGGGGTCACACAATACACAAAAAGGAACTTTATTCCTTGCACAGTTTGGTGTGATGAAGGGCGTAAATAGACACAAGTGAACAAGCACTCATATACAAATTTCTGTTGTGACACCTGTTGATTGGCTAAGAGAAGGCAATGACCTTTCAATACTGCTTGTGAAGTCTTTTTATGTAATTTAAGTTGGTATTATGTCGACTGACATAGAGGAAATGGTTGAGGAAACTACCATATTCTAGCATGGTCGGTCATCAATGTCTTATCACAATTGCTGTAGCCTTTACAACCATGTAGAGGTAGCAGAAAGGAACCTGCATGAAAGCCAGCACAGCCCTGATTCTGAATTAAGCAGCAAATTGTTGGAGGAATTCAGAGACACCATAATAAAATATATTGGAATCAGTTATTCCAATTTTGAAACTGTGATCTAGAAATACTGCTGTGTGGTACATAAAATGAGTAAAATGAGTTAATTTGTTTTTTAGCTGGATATGAATTTATGCCCAATTTACCAAAATAGCCGTTTTGCTATTGCTTTCCTTTTTCCATTGTAGGTGTTCCCTCAGATGCAGACTCCACTGCCACCAGTAATAAAATCAGCGGAGGGAACAGTTCTAAGCCCAATCGCCCATCTCTTGCCAAGATTCTTCTTTCCTTGGATGGGAACCTTTCCAAACAGCAGGCACTATCTCACATATTGACCGCTTTGCAGATCATGTATGCCAGGTGAGAAAGTTGGATCATGTTATTTTTGTGTACGTTTCAACTGCAATAATATCACATTCCCAATATGTCTATAGTTTAAGATTAATTCAGTCTTTTGAACTAAACTTTTGAATTTAAATTGCATGTTCATATAAGTTCTCGATTAGTTTCTCATCCACATTTTGTAGTAGGAAAATGAATGTTTGTGTTTATCTATTTACCATTCTGCATTCGGAGTATTCTTTGGCAGACTTTGACTTCACAAATATTACCTGGCTCTAAAGAGGACCTCAGATATGATATTTTTACAAAGTAAATCACAGGTGTACCGCTCCAGTTCTCAATGGCTACAAACAGGTCAGGTTATCCAGCATGAATATTCTTGAGAAAAAGTTGCAATCAATGGACCCACATATTTACATATTTAGTGGTTGGCCTGAAAACATGATGGGTTTATTCACTTCAGGGGCAGTGGTGTGCACAAATGGTCAGAATTCTAAAAAAAAATGTACTTGATCCTTCCCATATCAACGCCATTCCCTGTAACAGTTTCAACTCGAAGAAGGATCTTGTAACGAATTATGGGAATTCGTCCCTTCTCCCTCAGGGGAGTCCCCTCCCCCTTATGAGGTTGGGGAGGTAAGCCTGCTTCGCAATACCCTCCCTCGGGATAGAGTCAAGTGGGACCTCACAGGGAGAGACTCCCCCTTGAAGGACAAGGCCTCCCTTTCCCAAAAGAAACCTGCCAAAGTACCTCCTTTGAGACTTCATGGTAATAAAATCTGTGCAGAAAAGGCTGTGTTATTGCAAACCTACGATGGAAAATCTCTTTGAGAACTCCCATTCCACTGGGATGACGAAGAAGACGATGCATGGAGGAGAAAAGAATTCACCAGAGAGAGAGAAAAAGGAACAGATTCTTATGCAGTGGAAGCCCCACGGCTATGTCAATACCAAATGGGTAAGACCCCAGGGAAATGAACACAGCCTGTGAACTTCAAACACAGTCACATGTTGGCTACAGAGAGCAGCAGCAGAGACGAGACATGTAGCGTCCTACAGCTGTGAGGAACCGAGTGGTATTAGGTGTGCTACCGCCGGTACCAAGGACGCTAAACTAACTAAAGCGAGATGTACGTGGTTCCAAAGCAAAGGATAAGAAAGACAGACTGGTGGCGTGACCACAGGAGGTCCATGGTGGACCAGGAGTCCAGATAACAATGCCAAGACCATTCGATACACACCGGTAGCAGACATACCAGAGTGCCATCCAGGATGAACTAACGAAGGAAGGAAGAAGAAACGGACAAAGGAAAATGAGTCACCTGACTGAGAAGAAAGGAAGCCAATCTTCACCAAACAAGAAACCCAGTGAAGTTAATCCTACAAACTGAAGGTAATGGGGATAATGGGAGACCGGGGATGGGGGGGCAAGAGATAACGAGTATTGGAAAGCTCATACTCATCACAGTCGAGAGAAAGAGAACCTAACAAGAGTGGATGAGAATCATTGTTGGATTGCTCATACTTGTCACAGCCAAAAGAGAGAGAACCTAATAGTGAATGAGAGAATCATTATTGGAGTCCTCATACTCGTTTTAGTAAAAAGAGGACTATTGTAACGGCAATATCAAGAGAAGGGAATTAATATTTTGGGAAGGCCTCAATATATGATCAATCCAAAAAGGGGCCCAAGAGAACTAAAAGAACAGACCAGATCCAAGAAACCTGAGATTGTTTCACTGTGTAGAAATAGACCCAGGGTAAGAGAAACAAGGACTATGCACTAGTCAATAACCTAGAAGGTTGTGAACTAAATAGATTAGTGAAGAAGAGAAGGTTCAATCCTTATTAAAATACAAGAGAAGAAAAAGGAGTCTGTATGAATTGATAAGTGATCACTAAAGATCCTCTATTGAAAAGTGGCTGAGAGACAAGTAATCGAACCACAGATGAAGGGAGCCATTCTCCTGACTTAGTAGTCCTTCCGACCTACCACATATGGTGTTAGAATTGGGATCAGGACCAACTGATAAAAGTTGGAAATGTGTATTTTACAATGTTAAGCCTCAAGGCCAAAGCTCCTACAGTGGCAACCGTAGAATCTATTTGCTTTGAATTAGAGTACCACAGAAATAGTCTTACCCCCAAGAGAAAGGTACTTAATTCCCACTGAGCTAGTACTGACCCCTCCCAAGTGCACTTAAATACAGCAAATGTGCCGTACTGTCTAAATAATTATTTAATTCATAATCTCGCCCTGGCTTTTCAACCAATACCTGCCAACTCTCGCCCACTGCATTGCCATTTTCTGCTCAAATTTCCAGTGCTACGCTGATGACACTCAACTCATTTTCAGGCTGCCATCTGCCACCTCCTCTCCCTCTCTCATCTCTGATTGCCTAACTGCCATTCAAGATTGGTGTGCCGCCAATGATCTTTGTCTGAATGCCAGCAAGATGGAGAGCCTCCTCATCAGCATTCCTTCACCATCCTTTCCCCTCACTCTCTGGCCGGCCTCTCTTGGCCCTGCTCCTACCCCCACCTGCGAGGCTAAGAACCTCGGGGTCATCTTTGACTCCACCCTTTCTTTCTCCGTCCACATCTGAGGTCTCTAAAAAGTCAAATTTCTGACTGCACCTGCTCAGAGGTACTCTGCCTTTCCTCTCCTTACCCCAGAAGCTCATGGTATCTCAAGCTCTGGTTCTCTCTAGCTTGGACTATTGTAACAGCCTCTTTCTAAATCTACCTGCCTCTACTCTCCGCCCTCTGCAACTAATCCAGAACAGGACTGCAAGACTTGTCCTTGGCCTCAAGCCTTGGATCGTATATCTCCAGCTCTGAAATCTCTTCACTGGCTCCCAGTGGATGCAACGATTAAATTCAAAACCCTCTGCATTGTCCACAAGGCTTTCTGGGGCCTGGATCCAAAATACATTCAGCTATCCCTCCGCAAATACCTCCCCTCTCGAGCTCTTCGCTCCTCTACCTCCATCTCACTCAGGGTCAGTTGTTTTTCTAAGAAACAAGCTGGGGGTAGATCTGTCTTCGGCTGGGGCCTCCCTCTGGAACAGCCTCCCTGCCACTCTAAAACTTGAGGAGAACCATCTCTGGTTCCGGAAGCACCTCAAGACCTTCCTCTTTTCTTCTGCATTTGCTCCCCCTCTCCCCTGCTGATCTGTTCTCTCTTGGCACCGTGCACCTGGCCACCCTCTGTCTTTTGGGCCCAGGTACCGGCTCATCCTGTCACCCTCCCGCACTGCCTCCGGGGCACCCCTTGCACTGGGGTCTGTATCTGTACCCATACAGCCCCCCCCCCTTTTTCTTCCTGCACTTATCGGACCTACCCTGTCTGCTGCCTTAAACCTAGCACTTGCAAATTGCTGGCTGCATTACCACTGTTTGTTGCCTTTATTATTTATTTATTGGTATTTATCTGTTTCTCCTCTGCTTCGCACTTTCCACCTCTCCCCCTTCCATGCACTTTTCCCCTCCCACTCTCCCATGCACTTGCGCGTTCTCAATGTCACTGGGCCTAGTAAGATCGCTGTTTTGTTCTCCCCTGTTCCTCTCCCTTGCCTTGTCATGCTCTGAAACACTTGTGTACGAGCGCGATAGAAATAAAATATCAATCAATCAATCATCCTCCATTGCATGTCTCTTAGGTCTCTTTGTTGCATAATATGGAGGCATCCAAAGATCATGGAAAAACTTGCAAAGCTGACCTCCACCCAAAAGGAAGTTCAGACCCATTTGTGTCACAACTAGGTGCTTTCAAATGCATTACTGGTGTGGGGACAATCACATAGGGCCTAGGTTTTCTTACAATGTCTAGCTCTCCATTAGCAACTGGAGTGGGAAGAATTAAAGGAACTCTTCCCTTCTTTGGATCCATAACATACACAGCACGTATTATCAAGATCAGAAAAACAATGATAAACATTGAGCAAGCATATGGCATACACCAGTACATTATGCTCCATTCGTCACCATCTTTGATCAGTTTCTGGAATAGCTAGGTGGTTTATGGACCACATGATTTGCCTGCAGTTATCTTTAAGGAGAGAAAAACTCTTTTTATTCAGGCATTCTCATGAAATACTCTGAAACTGCTGGATCTGCTCCACAAGTTCCACAAGTAGCTGGCTGATTGCAGGACGATTTATGGGGTTCCGAATGAACACAAACGTGTAATCCTTAGGCCAAAAAAGATAAGCATGTGCTTCAAGCAAATAATAAAAGATCAAGGCCAGTAAATTGTGAATGTCATCACTCGACTGGACCATGCGTTCGTTCAAAGAGATGTTCAGGTAATTGTCTGACCTGGTCTAGAATTTCTGCCAGAAGATGGCTAATCGCTGGGCCATTCTTAGGATCTTGGATGAAAGTGCGCACATCAACACGACGGTCAACAAGAGCCGGGTAAGCTCTGAGTATAAAGATGAAGACAGCAAGAAGTAATCTGTGTACGTCGACATCAGTGAGTACCATATGACCATCCAAAAAGGAACTCCGTTTGGAAAGAGTCAGGGAACTGCCCTCTTTTTCCAATCGTCGAACATAAAATCCAGATCTGGCATTTCTTTGCTTTTTCCTTTGCAATCCAAAGTTTAATGTCAATACACTCCTGTGGCTTAAGAACAATAACTTTCGCACTCCTTGCTGCAGCAGATACAAAGAGTGTTTTCCAGGAAAGCCACAGTCCAATGTCACCAAACTTCTGTGACTCGAGCAATTGCTGGTTTGCACTCCTACCAAGTATTTTACAAGAGTGCTTTCAACGAAGCCACAGACCAAAGTACTCTGTCTACCTATTGGATAGTCTCTGCGTCCTTCTTCCTCATCATCGATCTAGTCTGCACGTGCTGAACTACTACTTCTTGACTTGCTTCCGAATGGGCTGGGGTTGCGGGGGTCTCTGCTGTGTAGACTTTCACGTCACCTTGGTGAATCCAAGCTCGCCTCCCGATAACCTTTACTGTGAACAGTGTGACGTTTTCCACAATAAAAGGGCTGCCAAATCTAGGCTCATGCCACTTCCTTGTGAATTTTCGAATAAATACCTGGTCACCTGGAAAGACCTTTGGTATAAGGAGTTCTTGAACTCGGGTCGCGGAATGGTCTTCATCTGTGTTGTGAGCTCAACACCCCGTCCGCTTGACTTGATCTGAAATGACAGAGTATTAGCCATCGTACATGTTAGGTAATCACGTAAGTCAGTTCCTAATAATTCTGCAGTTGTCTGGGCATCACTCCTAGTCCTCGATGGAGGAGTTGGAGGCATTCTCATTCGCCTCCCTTTAACTAGTTTGTGGGGTGTGAGGTGGTGGTCTGAGCCAGGCTGATTCCTCCGTGCATATAATGCAAGGGTCAAGCAATACAGCCACCCCTTTTTCAGTGTTAACTTTTATTTGGCTATCCTTTTCTTGAGTAGACAGTTGAGTCTCTCATATTTATTCCATTCGCTTGCGGGTGATGAGCATAAGAAAATGTATGTTTTATATTGAGCAATAAACTAATTTGCTTGCATACTTCATTTACAAAATGGGAGTCATTATCTGATCTCGGCACCTCACATATTCCCCATCTAGAAAATACTTCTCGGACTAAAAACATTGCAGCGCAAGTGGCGTCAGGGTGTGTGCATGGACCTGCCTCAGTCCACCTAGAGAAGGGGCACACCCCACTATCATATACCTATAACAACTACAGACTTGCAGCATATCAACATAGTCAATATGTAAATGCTGAAATGGACCATTCTGTCGAGGGATAACGCCTCTAACTGTTAGAGTGTGTGCCCAGCAATACACTTTTGACATACGATGCAATTTACTACATAAAAAGCAATGTGTTCTAACAGGTTCGGCACAAACCAGTTCCCTGCAATGGTTGCTGCAATGCTTTCTCTAGTGACATGCGCAGGGTAGTGTAGCTGTTCTAACGCCACCCTTAATAAGGCTACAGGAATCACTGGTTTACCAATGCTGTCTTGTCGCCAAAGTACCTCGTTGGGGGATAAGAAACACCCCCTCCATGTCCACAGGTGTATCTCTTCCTCTGGGGCTTCACCCTGAACCTCCATGAGTTGCGTTTTCGATAAGTGATTAAAACCTTCATTCACAATCATCATCACTACAATTTTTTTCTTTCACATCAGGCGTATCAAAACTCATTATATCAGATGAATATGCAACCCTTTTCGCCTCTTCGTCTGCTGCTTGGTTTCTGCGTGAAATAGTCTGTTCTCTTAGTGTGCGCTGCACACTTAACTATTGCGGTGGCTACAGGGAGTTGTAGTGCTTTAATGAGCATGTCCAATAGAGCAGCGTTTTGCACCGGAGTGCCGTTGTAACGCTCACCTGATTCCCACGGAGGCGCGGGTCTTGGCAGGAAGGTGTCTGTAACACGAAACGTGATGTGCAGGATTCGGTTGGCTCCTGGGGTCGACCCTCTCCGCACTGTGTGTCGGACTCGAAGGGTGAGGTTTCTGCAGGTGAAATAATATGGGGATTAAAGGTCTGGGTTGCTGAATGTCCCTGTCTCTCTCCTCCCAGCTTGTCTGTTGAACCCCCCTCCCAGGTCCACGTGCTCACCTTAGATAGGTGAATGCTGGGCTCTCCATCTGCGTCTAGTGCAGGGTGCCGTTGCCAGTTCCTTCACTGGTGAAACGTGGGCCTCTTGACTTCAGAGGATGGGTACCGTCGTTGACTGCACGACCGGTAAGTTTCTGGACACCTTTAGTCTTTATAGTCTTTTATGCGTGGCACTGAAGCGCCTGGAGTTGCGTAAGTATGGCAGCGCTCTTACTGTCTCTTTCTTTGTCTTTGCAGGAGACGATGCAGAATGAAGAAATCCGGAATTCGCCACGTGCCGGTAAGTGTGACACTGCTATTGTCTTTGCAGGTGAAGATGCGGCGTGAAGAATCCGGAATGCACTGCGTGCCAGTAAGTAGAACAATGCTGTTTATCTTTGCAGGTGCAGATGCGGCGTGAAGAATCCGGAATGCACGGCGTGCCGGTAAGTAAAATAATGCTGTTTGTCTTTGCAGGCGAAGGAGCAGCGTGAGACACGGCCGCTGCCGATGGATCAGGTAAGCAAATACTGCGTGTGAAAGTTCATTCTGCTAACCTGTGGTTTCTTATCTTTTGCAGGTGCTGATGTTGCTCGGATACCGGAATGGTGAGTATAATTCTTGCAGGTTCAGGATCCAAAGAAGAAAAGCTGGAGCAGACTCGGTGAGCGTTCTGCTGCAGATGCAGAATAACGCGAAGCACGTTTCATCAATCGGGTGTGGTTTAAATAGCCTTGGAGTGATGAGGCGTCTCCTTCCACGGCCCCGCCTAGGTCAGAAAAGAGTTCCTGCTTCCAGAAGAGTTCCAGTGGAGTTGTGCTGCCCCACCCAGGTAAGAAAAGTAGTCCCAGTTCACAGAGGACTTTTAAGAGTCTGGCAAGTCAGCAGCATGGTCTGCCGCAGGTAAGTCCACCCAAGCACCTTCACACCCATGATGAGCCCGGCGCTTCCAGTGCCGGGACCGAGGCTTCTGATGAGCCTGGTGCCACCGGCGCCAGGACAAGGTCCAAAAGGTCCCTGTGGGGACCGGCTGGTGCCTAGGATCAGGGTTAGGGGCCTGCTTCCAAGGACGTTGGGCTGATCCTGGCTCCTTGGAAGCAGTGATCATGACAGTATCCCCCCTCAAGGCCCCTCCCAAGTGTGTCTTCTCCGGGGACTTTGGCTTGTCGGGGTGATTCAGATGGAATCTCTTGACCAGACGAGGTGCGTGGACGTGTTCTGAGGGTTCCCAAGACCTTTCCTGGGGACCGTATCCTTTCCAATCAACCAGATAGTATAATTTAGACCTGGAAATTTTGGAGTCTAAGATCTTCTTCACTTCAAATTCGAGTTCTCCGTCTACCAAAACGGGTTCCGGGAGTTCGGTCAATCGGGTTTCTGGTTGTACTGGTTTTAATAAGGAGACATGGAATACTGGATGTATTTTCATATGCGTAGGTAATTCCAATTTGGCAGCCACCGGATTAATTATGGCAGATATGAGGTAGGGTCCAAGGTATCTCGGGATGAAAGTGCGGGGTCCTTTTAAAGGCAGGTGCTTAGTGGATAACCAGACTTGATCTCCTACAGCGTAGTGAGGGGCCTCTTTACGGTGCCGATCGGCTGCCTTTTTGAATTGAGCTTTAGCTCTTTGCAGATGGGCAGTGGCTTCCTTAAAAGCACAGGTGATCTCCGAATGCAAGTGATCCACAGCAGGTGCTTCAATTTCTTGGGGAGGATCCAGGTGGGAGGTTCTAGGATGGTGTCCGTATAACAAGAAAAAGGGAGTCTTCCCAGTTCCAGAATGAGTCGAATTGTTGTACGCGTATTCAGCGATCCAAAGAATGTCCTTCCAGGGGTTTTCTGTTTGTTGGAGCATGCAGCGTAGATATTGTTCTAGTGTCTGGTTTGTCCTTTCGGTTTGTCCGTCAGTTTGGGGATGGTGACTGGTCGAAAGTCTTACATCAACTTGGGCTAGACGACAGCAACTGCGCCAGAAGTGGGAGATGAATTGACTTCCCCTATCGGAGACTAAAACCGAAGGAAAACCGTGTAAGCGAACAATGTTTGCCAAGAATTCCCGGGCCAATACTGAGGCTGAAGGCAGACCCTTCAAGGGTATGAAGTGAGCCATTTTCGAGAATAGATCCACAACTACTAAGATGGTAGTATATCCCAAGCATGGAGGTAAGTCCGTGATAAAATCCATGGACAGGGTATGCCATGGACAGGGAGGGATGTCAAGTGGCTGTAATAGGCCGGCTGGTCTTTGCTTTTGACTTTTATTCTGGGCACACACACCGCAGGAGATTACAAAGTCTCTAATATCCCTTTTCCATGATGGCCACCAGAAATGTCTTTTGATCTTTTCCATGGTTTTGGTAATGCCAGGGTGCCCCTCCATTAGAGAATCATGATAACCGGAGATTACTTGTTTTTGTAGTTTCTCACAGGGCAAGTGCAATCGTCCTCGGAAATATGGTAGGTCTTGATCTACTGAGAAATCTTTTCCCTTTAATTGCCAGTCCTGCAAATCGGTCGGAGTTTGGAGCGATTTCACCGTGGTCTTGATGTCTTCAAAAGATTGAGTGCTGACCAAACCCAAAATCCTTTGTTCTGGGATTATGGGTATTGGATCTGGATTGATCAAATGTTCATCTACTCCCATCCGGGAGAGGGCATCCGCTTTTCCGTTCTTACTGCCTGGTCGATAAGTAATTATAAAGTCAAATTCTGCTAAAAACAGAGCCCAACGAAGTTGTCTGGAAGACTGAGCTTTGGCTGTCTTTAGGTATTGTAAATTGCGGTGGTCAGTCATTACGGTGACTGTGTGTCTGGCTCCTAGAAGATAATGCCGCCAGGCTTTAAAGGCCGATCTGATGGCCAAAAGTTCCTTGTCTGTAATTGAATAGTTGATCTCAGGAGGCGAAAACTTGCGGGACCAAAAGGCAACCGGATGTAGTTGGTTTGTGACCGAATCTCTTTGTGATAACACTGCTCCCATAGCAAGACTAGAAGCATCCGTTTCCATGATGTAAGGTAGTTCTGGGTGAGGATGTTTTAAAACAGGTGCAGAAATGAATTTAGCTTTTAAGTCTTGAAAAGCTTGTTCCGCTTCAGAAGACCACTCAAAACGTTTGTTCTTTTTCAACAGAGCGGTGATGGGCTGGACTATCCGGGAAAATTCAGGAATGAATCTGCGGTAAAAGTTAGCGAATCCTAACATGCTTTGAACTCCTTTTACAGAGGTTGGTGATGGCCACTTGATAATTGCATCAACCTTCTTTGAATCCATATGGACTCCGTTAGGTGACAATATGAATCCCAGGAACTCGACTTCTGTTGCGTTGAAGACGCATTTCTCAAGCTTAGCAAAAAGACTATGTTGACGCAATCTCTCGAGAACCTTTTTAACATGTCTCTGATGTTCTTCTTTCGATGATGAATAGACGAGGATGTCGTCAATGTAGACAACTACACACACGTCAATGAGTTCCCTAAGGACATCGTTCATAAAATATTGGAAAGCAGCAGGAGCATTACACAGTCCAAAGGGCATCACTTGATATTCGAATAGCCCGTACTTGGTGCGAAAGGCCGTTTTCCATTCATCGCCCTCTTTGATCCTTACCAAGTGGTAGGCTCCTCTGAGATCCAGCTTTGTGTATATACGGGCATCTTTGACTTGGTCCAGGAGTTCAGGGATCAAAGGTAACGGGTATCTGTTTTTAACAGTGATCTGATTCAGGGCGCGGTAATCTATGCAAGTTCTAAGGTCTCCTTCCTTTTTCGGAACGAAGAACAAAGCCGATGAAGCTGGAGCTTTGGAAGGACGGATAAACCCGTTAGCTAGGTATTGGTCCAGGTACTGTCTGAGGTGAAGGTTCTCTGGCTCGGTGAGGGCATAGATCCTGCTGCAAGGAGGAGTTGTTCCAGGTATCAGATCTATTTGACAGTCGTAAGACCTATGAGGGGGTAGGGTGTTAGCTTGATCCTTCTGGAAGACGTCTTGGAACTCCTGGTATTCAGGAGGTAATTTGAGAATCTCCTCAGAAGAGATCGCCGCCAGTGAAACATCAGGTCGAGGATAACAAGTGGTAGAACACTCTGGAAACTGAACCGTCTTTGCTCGCCAATCAATCTGAGGATTGTGCTTCTCCAACCAAGGGATTCCCAGAATGATCTGGAACTGAGGGGCCTTGATTACATCGAACACTATTCTCTCCCGGTGTCCATTATGACTCAACAGCGTCACTTCTTGGGTGGCATACGTTACTGGTCCGGAGGCTATCTCCGTGCCATCCACAGTAGTGATGACGTCTTTTACTGCCTTAGGGACAAGGGGTAGATTCATCCTTGACACCATTTCACGGTCCACATAGTTACCGATTGCTCCACTGTCAATGTAAGCTTCAATTGCGTGCAAACGATCCGGACGTTCAGGACTAATGAGGACCATGGGTATCACGAAATGCGAGGTCACGGGACAGATCTTAACGCTCGGCAAGAGGACCTCTACTCTTGTCGGGCGAGGTCGTTTCCCTGCTCAGGATTTGTGGTACAGGTATCCGCGGCTCCTACAGTCTTCTTAGCTGGTTTCACGGGACAGTCCCGAAGAAAGTGTCCTGAATTACCGCAATAGAGGCATAGTTGCAGCTGCCTTCTTCTTTCCCGCTCTTTCTGGGTTAAAGGTCCTCTCATGCCCCCTATTTGCATGGGTTCCGCAGTGTCAGCTCCCTTATTCGAGGTCTGTGGTTTGGAAAACACTCGGGTATCAAATCTGGAGCGATCTGCCTTCCTGTTCTGTAGTCTATGGTCTAGTTGGACAACTAAGTCAATATAGTCTGAACATTCTTGTGGAGGATTCACAACCTGCGCTAGCACATCCTTGAGCTCTCCACGCAGACCTCTGTAGAAAAGCGTAATTCTCTTGTCCTCGGGCCATTGTGTTTCCACTATGAGTCTATTGAAAGAGGCTATATAAGTCAAGAGGTCTTGGTTACCCTGTCGTAATGAGAGAAGTTCATTGTCCAAGGCCTGCCCTTGTGCATGTCTTGCGAACAGTTTCTCCATGCTGGCCTGGAAGGCTTGAAAATCGTGTAAAACCGGATCATCTTGGGCGACTAAAGGGATCGACCAATCTGCAGCGCTGCCACTGAGATAAGAAAGCACGAAAGCCACCTTGGCCTGGTCAGTTGGGAATGCAGCTGGTCGACATAAGAAGTGCAGGCGGCACTGGTTGATGAACACTGCGAATTTCTTTGGATCACCAGCAAAGCGTTCGGGCGGAGCCAAGGGCACATTACCGGGCAGATTGATTTGCACTGGATTTGAAGCTGAGGCAGAAGGGTAACTTCCTCCTGGAACGGGCAAAGGTGTCTGTCCTGCCTGCGTTTGTAACAACTGCCTAGCAAGGTCCTCTGTTCGCTCCTTAGAAATTATCAGTTCTCTTCTTAGAGAGCTCGTTTCCTGGCGAGCTGCATGTACTTCTGCTCTTAATTCCCCAAGCAACTGGGCTAGTTGATCAGTATCTGAAGTTTCCATTGCGCCTGGGTAGGAGTTTAATGGTCGGCTTCGCGTTCTGTAACGCTCACCTGATTCCCACGGAGGCGCGGGTCTTGGCAGGAAGGTGTCTGTAACACGAAACGTGATGTGCAGGATTCGGTTGGCTCCTGGGGTCGACCCTCTCCGCACTGTGTGTCGAACTCGAAGGGTGAGGTTTCTGCAGGTGAAATAATATGGGGATTAAAGGTCTGGGTTGCTGAATGTCCCTGTCTCTCTCCTCCCAGCTTGTCTGTTGAACCCCCCTCCCAGGTCCACGTGCTCACCTTAGATAGGTGAATGCTGGGCTCTCCATCTGCGTCTAGTGCAGGGTGCCGTTGCCAGTTCCTTCACTGGTGAAACGTGGGCCTCTTGACTTCAGAGGATGGGTACCGTCGTTGACTGCACGACCGGTAAGTTTCTGGACACCTTTAGTCTTTATAGTCTTTTATGCGTGGCACTGAAGCGCCTGGAGTTGCGTAAGTATGGCAGCGTTCTTACTGTCTCTTTCTTTGTCTTTGCAGGAGACGATGCAGAATGAAGAAATCCGGAATTCGCCACGTGCCGGTAAGTGTGACACTGCTATTGTCTTTGCAGGTGAAGATGCGGCGTGAAGAATCCGGAATGCACTGCGTGCCAGTAAGTAGAACAATGCTGTTTATCTTTGCAGGTGCAGATGCGGCGTGAAGAATCCGGAATGCACGGCGTGCCGGTAAGTAAAATAATGCTGTTTGTCTTTGCAGGCGAAGGAGCAGCGTGAGACACGGCCGCTGCCGATGGATCAGGTAAGCAAATACTGCGTGTGAAAGTTCATTCTGCTAACCTGTGGTTTCTTATCTTTTGCAGGTGCTGATGTTGCTCGGATACCGGAATGGTGAGTATAATTCTTGCAGGTTCAGGATCCAAAGAAGAAAAGCTGGAGCAGACTCGGTGAGCGTTCTGCTGCAGATGCAGAATAACGCGAAGCACGTTTCATCAATCGGGTGTGGTTTAAATAGCCTTGGAGTGATGAGGCGTCTCCTTCCACGGCCCCGCCTAGGTCAGAAAAGAGTTCCTGCTTCCAGAAGAGTTCCAGTGGAGTTGTGCTGCCCCACCCAGGTAAGAAAAGTAGTCCCAGTTCACAGAGGACTTTTAAGAGTCTGGCAAGTCAGCAGCATGGTCTGCCGCAGGTAAGTCCACCCAAGCACCTTCACACCCATGATGAGCCCGGTGCTTCCAGTGCCGGGACCGAGGCTTCTGATGAGCCTGGTGCCACCGGCGCCAGGACAAGGTCCAAAAGGTCCCTGTGGGGACCGGCTGGTGCCTAGGATCAGGGTTAGGGGCCTGCTTCCAAGGACGTTGGGCTGATCCTGGCTCCTTGGAAGCAGTGATCATGACAGCCGTCTGCTCGGAGGTAGCCCCTCCTTTTTCAGCGTGCTTATCCTGCAAGCACGGTTGATGTCACGTAGGCACTCTACACTGTTACTTCCTGGTCTGCGTGTTTCTCGAGCGTGACAATCGGCGCCATCAATTCTGCAGCCTGTGCTGAAAAGTGAGACGGTAGTCTTGCACTCACCATTACCTCAAACTCCCCATTAGCCTTATGCTTCACTACAGCCGCACCTGAATGCCTTTCTCCATCAGTTTCATCGATTCTCAAAGAACCATCAATAAAGAGAATCCCTCCTGCTGCGAGAGCATTTTCTTTCACTCTTTGTAATATCATAGAATTCCTCATAATTCGAACAATCCTGGACTTGTTCACCCTCTGCAAGTGGTTCCGCAACAAACATGGCAGGGTTTATGATATGATTGTTTATTTATACAGCGCCTATACACAATGTGTTTCAAAGCGTTTACCATTTTACACCTGACTATTTTGATCGCTGGATTCGATATTACTAGCTCATAAGCAGAGGCTCTTTGAGATGTCAATGTACCTTTAGGTTTCTCCAAAACAGCAAACAAAGCATGCTCGACAAATAACATCATAGAACACCCCATTGCTTTGGTTGCAGACTTCTCAATAGTGAACACGGCAGCTGGCAACGATTGTTTGCAACAGAAGTGACATCTCATTACTGGGTACAAAATCCCATTGTAATATGCCAGGGGCTTGTACCCCAACGTAATTCTTTGTGTGAGCACTGCTCTCATGACTATTCCATTTGTGTGCGAGAATAAAAAGAACTCCTCAGAATAATTGGGGATTCCCAAAACTGGCGCTGAGCATATTGCCTTTTTTAATTCATCGAACCCCTCCTCCATTTCCTCAGTCCATTGAATTTTTTCCTGATTCTGCTTTTCCTTTTTCTGGGCTTGCAACAAGAACTATACTCAAACACCCATGCTTTAACATAATTACACAGTCCTAAAAACTGTTGCATTTGCTTTATCGTGTGTGGTTTTGCTGTTTTCAAAATTGCCTGAGCTCTTTTAGGTGTAACCTTCTTTCCTTTGTGTGAGATTAACTGCCCTATGTACAACACCTCTTCTTGGCAATACTGCAATTTCTCCTCATCTACCTTGATCCTTTCTCTGCTAGAATAATCATTAGCTGAATCGAGTCCCGTCTACACTTTTCTTCTTACGTGCTGCAGACTAAAATATCATCTACGTATTACAGCACAACACTAGGCAAATCAATATTGCTTAGGTCCATGTGCAGGACTCTGTTGAAAATCGATGGAGACTCGCAATACCCTTGGGGCAAACGTGTGCTTTTCAACTTAGTCTGACAGAATGTAAATGATGTAAGATCTTGGCAGTCTTTATGGAACGGGATTGAGAAAAATACATTTTTCAAGTCGGTCACCGTGAAATATCATGCCTCTACTGGGATACTACATGTTAGGGAGAATTCTCTGTTTAGGCTGAATTTCCTAACCTAGTGAGTCCCCCAGCAGCTTTGCTGGATTTTTGGGGTTTATTTTTTTCTCCTGCCAAGAGTGAGACTCTTTTACCCTCACTCTTGGACATGATTTGAGTGTGTTTCTTTGAATCTAGATGTGTTTAATGGGCTATGGGGCCTTTTACTCCATAGGGCTTCATGTGTTTTTGTGATGTGTTACACAGCACCCTCAGTGCAGTGACACAGGGGTGTGATAGTGACCCCCCAGTATAGACTCCATACCCTGGGACTGACTACTGTCTCCCAGGGCATGTAAAGTCAGCATTGACTTTACTAGTCTTAAATTCTGAACAGAACCAGTACAAACCATCATATTGTGGACGTACTGGCTGGGGCAATTCGATTGCCCCAGAGTCTGTTAGTCGAGGGGGCACGTCTCCGTCCCCCCTGATCGAGTTTTGGCTGGTGGCAGTGGATACTACTTTTTATATTCAACCGCGAATATTTTCCAATGGGATTTCCCATTGTTTTAGGCTACTATCTTTATTTAATTATTTACGGTAGCCTCGAACATACCGCCGGTTTCTTTAATTAATATTAATTCTCCGGTTGGTATTTTTCGCCAAAACTTGATTCTACAATGGCGTTTGTGTTCTCTTCTGTGACTCCAACCCAAGTTGAGCCCTTTGTTCCACTTTTTGGCGGGCTTCTCCACAGAAGCCCTCCAAAGCGGTGCCACTATGTCTGGGGTACTTAGGAGGGGTGGAGGGGAATTTAGGCACCCTGGACTGAGTTGCCTAGGCAACTCATGTCGCACTCCATCCTGATTGGCCCAAGTGGTGAGCCGGCCGGCTCACCACTTAGCATGTTTGAGTGACAGCTAGGCTGAGTGAATGGGGGTTTGCTGCAAAAAAGCAGGGCTTTGGGGACTGGAACTTCAGAAGTCGCCACAGGACCTAAGAATCCGACAAGGGAGAAGCTGAGCCGACCTGCCACAACACCACCACCGGTGGAGCCCTGCTGGACTGCCTCACCACTTTTCCCAACGACAGAGGAGATCTCCCGCCGGAGAGTCTTCTTCCTTTGACTGGTGGGGATATCCAGTTTCACCGTCTTTTCGCTTTCCTGACGTACCTCGTGGCCGCCTTGCCCGTGCCAAGCACCCCGGCAACCGGGATACCACGTTTTACCACGACCGCGAAACCAAGGTACCACCTTTAACCAGAAAACTCAGCGGCTGGTTTCTTCCCTGGTAGTGCAACGACCTTCATCTTTCCTCCAAGTCGAGATCTTCTCTTCCCCTCGACGAAGACGCAGCTTGCACCCACTACCAGGAACAACTGCCACCGCTGGAGGATCCTTCCCACTTAAGGTACCGTGTCCCGCCTGGCTTCCCTTGCTACCGACTGCACGGGGAAGATTTAGCCCCCGGCTTTCGAACCTGGGTTAGCCTGGGACACCTTGGCTAAACTTTTCTAAGCCTCTCTAAACTCTTCTTGAACCCTCTGCAAGACTTTCTAAGCCTAGTGTAACTGTGTGATCTTGGGAGCATTTGTGCTCTGCCCACCCTAAGAGTGGGCCCAGCCTTTGGACTTTGGCTCATCAGTGACTTTTTGCTCTCCGCCTTGCTAACAGTGTTCCTGAATCATAGAGTGGTGTACCTCTTCATATTCTGTCTCCCCCCCCTTTCTCACAAACTTATTAGAGTGCAATCTAGTTAAGCGCTCACCTCTGTATGAAAATAAGTGGTGTTTTACTGTGATTTATCTAATAGGGAAAAAGGGGTGTATATATCATAATAGTAACTGTGTTTAGGATATTTTACAATAAGAGTGCTGGAGTGTTTCAACTGTGTGTTTTTAAATAAATAATTATATACTTTGATACCAAAGCTCTGGTCAGTGTTTGCTTGTATTATTGTATCTGAGTGCCTAGTGTGTATACTTTGTGTACTGCCTAACTCTTCTTGAGGGAAGTCTGACTGCTCAGCCACAGCTACCAGGTAAACCTGAGTGGTACAGACTGCTACCAAGTGGGTTTACTGCCAACACCTGTAGTCTTAAATCTTTTGCAGTGTTCCCTAAGGGAACTGCACAGGTTTCTGCCTAACACTACATAAGATCGTCGCCAGATTTGGAACTAGAGGAAACTCTGCCTCTACATTCTGGTTAATGTGCATCATGTCCTGTAAGCGGCACATCCCCCCCCTTAGATTTTCTGATAGGGTACGCTGCGGTAATACATGGTGTCACTAAAATATCTTGATCCATCATAGCTGATATAGTCTTAAAAATCCCCTCATCCGCTTCTTGAGAGATGGGGTACAGCCTCATTCAAGGTAAAATTGCTCCTGGCTTCAACTTAATCTTGACTTCTCCAACCCCCTTCAACAAGCCTACGTCATAAGGACCTGAAGTCCATAGGGAGAATGGTATTTTCTCCATGTCCTCATCAAAGCATGTGGGAGGCTGCCACACGATCACCATTTTCTGTGGGATCGCTCTCCTCTCTGTCCTGATCCAATATGCGATACTCATCTCAAACACTTGTTCGTCATCTGACGGGTCGTCTCTAAACATATCCTCATCAGTGACGCTAGTCAATCGGTATTCTTCTCCAATAGAAATCACTGTTCTCCATGGCCTGCCCTGGTCATCGAATCCTTCCAGCATGGCCAACTCCCCTCGTACTATGGCTGCCTGTAATTCTAAGGGAAATATTTGTCCCCCGTCTTCGCCCATAGGTATCTGTGCTCTGAACAAAAATTCATCAGGTATTCTCATTACTTTTCCCACCAATCCAGGTAGCCATGTTAACAAAATGCGTACCCCGTAGTAAAAAACCTCTGGTTCTAGCGGTTTTCCCCTCAAAGCTATTTGCCCTGGGAATGCCATGATGACCTCATTTACATTCAAATAATGTATTCCTGGCGTAGCACACACTATGCCTTCATCAGTGAAAGAAATGGCCCTGTTTAACATCAACATTAAATCTCAGCCCAGTATGTTAACTGGTGTCTGTTTCAAATACAATAATGGGCAGACATGTCACATTCTCCTATAGAAACTGTACATTTTTCAGTAAAAGGAACTCTACTTGTAGCTCCTGAGAATCCCTGAGCATTCATGGCATTACCTTACAATAAAAAATGTCCGTCCCCGTATACATGAGCGAGTCGCTCCAGTCTCGACTAAAAAAAAGAAAAGGATTTGCCTCCTATCGTGACGTCAACCCTTGGTTCCTCTTGAGGATTGGATGTCATAGACAGTACTGAACACATCGAGTCACCCAGTGAGCTGTCCTATTGTGGATACATACTTATTCCCGTACCCGTGAAAGGATTCCCACCCTCTACAGTAACACCTCCTATCCTAGGGGTCAATAACTGTCCTGTATTGTGACTGTCCTTGCAGCGGACTTAATTCTGCTTGCGGTGATTGCAAAGCCTGCTGCGTTTGTGGTGCTTGTGTCTGATACACTGAGTGATCTTGGGCAACCCGTCCCTGCTTTGTGGGCTATATGCTGGATGATAAGCTGTACCCCTCAACCCCTTCTCGAGAATTGCCCATTCTGTACATACCCTTGGCTCCCGCATGTTCGTGCTATATGTCCTGTCATTCCACATGTCCAACATACAGGAGGGAGTTTTCTAACTTGCCCATCCTGCATGCTTGGATTGCCCCCTTGTTTTTTTCAAAAACGTCCTTGATTATTCTAAAAGCCTCCTCTTCCGCGGAAGCCTACTCTGCCTCTCGGCATAAATCAGTTTCCTCCTTGCGCTAACTGCAGTTGGTTATTCACCTATGGCATAACTGCTGTGAACCTGGCCCTTCTCCACTGGTTAGCATTGCCTCTCCTATAGCATACTAGGGCAGTTTCTTCTGCACTATTTTAGCTTCCTCAACCTTTCTAGTGTCTATTTTTCTCTTGCCACAAATCTGCAATGATGCGCTATGGTCCGCTGTATTTCTGGCCATGGCTTCGACTCCATACCTACCAGCTTCTTAAGCTGCCTTTCTACCTGTTCTGGCAATCCCCGACATAAAATATGATAGAATACCGGTATAGATTTCCCCCACGGTTCCCAAGCTCCACTGCTATTGGAAATTCTGAATGTAAATAAGCGCATCCTCCCCTTCCTGCATTTTACGTGCCATTTTTGCTCACATATCTGACGTGTCAGGATATTGTACTTTAAGCGCTTTCCAGACTGCTGCTCTTCAATTATTGTATGGTGCACCATCGTGGGCTGTGTTCTGCGCAGTGACTCCTGCATATCCTGCTCTCATCCAAATGTCGTCAGCCCTTTCCCCAAGGATGGCTGCATGGAGACCCTTAATGTCCCCTATGGCGAACGTGTTTCCTCCAGTTATCTTTTCTAACTCATAAATCAATTTTCCCGCACCTGATGTTAAACTGGGCAATTTACATCTCTAGTTGTCCTTATCCATTTGGGGCCATGGAATATACTGCGGTCTGGCCCCTCCTTTTTGTACAGGGGAAACTGCAAAATCCCAAAATCACAATCTGCTTCCATAGTTTGCCTATCCATAGTAAGGACAATGGTTCCTGAACGCCTTCTTCCTGGCAATGACCTTATTCTGTTCACATATGGTGGCGAGTCCCCCCTTATACTATGGGATCGCCCTTTAGGTCGACCTGGCCGCGCCACAAGTTCTGGTGACCTCGGTTTAGGTAGGTCCAGATCCGACCATCAAACCTCTTTTTCTGTCGAAAAACATCCCTTGGTACCGCATAAACCGGATCCCTCTCCCCACGGAAGGTTTCCCTTTTGTTGTCCGACATATCTTCTCCCCAACTCGAATGGCTATCTTCTTTCTCATCCCTGTTCAGAGTCAGCATGTCCAAAGACAAAGCGCAGTGCTTGTAACTTAACAGACTTCCCTCTTTGCCTCGTTTTTGGGAAATCTCAAATTGGTTATCTTTCCCTTTGTTTTTTTATTCACTTTTTGTCCTCCTCTTGTGATAGGCTTTCGCAATTTTACCCCCTATAGTTCCTACTTTAAATTCCTCTTCCAGAATTACCCTAGAGGATCATGGCATCTGATCCTGCGGTGGGAAGAATCCTTCTATGTCTTCCCATGCTACTACTGAATTCAGATCTATTAACTCTGTTTCAATCTGATCAATGTCGCATGCTCTGTCTCCTCTTTCATTCCATTGCCTCATCAAATGTCCTTCTTTTTTTGCTTCTTCTCTAACTCACTCTTCGTCCTGTCTTTTTGCTTCCTTTCTCTCATTTGCCCTACACACTTCTCCATCTTTTCGTCTTTACATTAATCTCTCTTAATTTTTGTTCTTCTTCACCTCTTCTTTTCTAGCCTGACTTGTTCTTTGATCGCTCTTTGTCTATTGTCATATTTCCTTTGTTCTTCTGCCCTTACTTCCTTCCTTAGCAGTTCTTCCTAATACATTTGTTCTCATCTTTGTCTACTCTTTCGTTTAAACTCATCTTTCATTCGTTTCTCTTGTTCCCTGTCTTTTTTATCTTGCTCGTCCTGATCGTCCTTTTGCCTTACTTCTTCAATGCTCTTCCCATCAAGTCTGAGCAATATCTGACCACCCATACACTCATTCTGTATGAGCTCTATCTCGTCAGTTTTGTCTTTTTCTCCTTTCCATCTCTTAATTTCTCTTTTTATGTCCAGGGTCACACCTGGCCATTCACTTCTTTGTCCCGTGGGACTTTTGAGATCACGTCTTTCTCTGAGCTCTCATCACTGCTATAAGCTGGCGGTTCATAAGTTGATTACTATATCCTGCCGCCGCTTTAAGTTCTCTGAGTGGATACACTCCTTCGTCTTCTGCATTGTCGTCCTTTTTCTTCAGTTGCGGTAGGGGGAGCAGAACTCTCTTCACCCCCCCTCTTTACAATGGTAAAGCATCCAGTCTTCAGGAGGCGGATCTTCCCATTCCCCCTGATACATCTTCCAAAGCTCTAGGCTAGTTAATCTTTTTCCTAAATTCTTACCCGTGTACACTGTGTGCAAGTATGTGGTCATGTGTTGTAAAACCGCTTTGGACAACGATCCCCCTGGTGGCCATGGCATGAACATTTTATCTGCTGTACCCTTAACCCATTCTGCACTATATTGTTTAAGTTTGGGTGCGTGTTTTGGCAACTGCTTGCACAAGTGTATAAGCAGAGTAACATCTTCCATTGAGACGAGGCTCACTCGCCTGTCAATAGTTAACATGCAAAACAACGCAATATGAGCGTGCACCATTCGTCGCGTCTCCAAGCCTTTATTTCTCACTTTGCTTCAATCTACCTACCTGGTCAATACTCTCAATGACTACATAAATCAATAATTCTCTCCCTCATCTTTTAAACATAATTCAATTACTTTGTCGCTCTTTGACACTTCACCTTTTCTTTACATATACATATATAACATACAAAACACATAGACAAACTGGCCGGCCCACATATATCTCTGCCAGTGCTCCTCGTGGCTATCTCCTCGCCAACCCTCCTTGTGTATTCTTTTCTGCCTGCCACTAAATTACTCCCGACAGGGAGTTTAGATTGTTTACTTTAACAAAATCTATTTTGTTTGTCGCCTATATCATCTGTTTCAGATTTCAAAAGAATCTCTTCTGACGTTCCTGAACGCAGGCCCCTGGGCTTATGGGCTTATCCTATGGAACGCTCCTCGTCCATATACTTTTACTCCATACTCTTTACAAATAACCTAATACCCAACCAACCCTCCGTCACTCGTCCCCATTATAATTTTTCCCCATGCAATGTACGTTTTGCCACATTTCTCAATCTACTCACCGTTCGTTTTTCAGCTCCTCACCCTCAGGATCGTCTCCTCCTTAACCAGCCGCTTTAGCCTTCAATCCGCTCATCTGCCCGTAGAAACCGAGAGGGGATTCTGTGAAAGAGGGACCCGTCCCACCTATCTCTTTTAGTGACTAGCAAGTTCTTTCTAATGGCCGCTATCTACTGGGAGCTTCACGTTCCTCTAGCTAAATGGCGGAGGACGTCTGATAGTCCGAGACCATTAAAAGCCTACTAGGTCGATAGCAACTTAAACCATCACCTCTGCTACCACGTTAACTCACAGACCTAGAATCCTTTAAGACGAGGTAGCAGTACTTAGAAGTGGATGGGGATGCAGATGTTACTCAAACATCAATAATCAAAACGACTCAGGAATTTGGCAAAACTGGATTCTGTTTTATTGTCAATTGTCTAAAAAAGGGAGTACAAGGGACATCATCCGACGCCGCACAGTACGATCTCAACATATTTAAGGAAAAACAGTATTTTTATAACAAAAACTTGTCATTGCTGATGTCCTACTACGTGGCAAACTACAAAACTGTATGAGTAACGGTGGTTGGCTTTCAGGGAACATCTAAGTATACGTTCTGTATAGCCTGAGGTTATGATTGGGTATCTTAAGTCAGGTGGGCAACTAAGCCCATCCCAAATAAATGGTCATCATCATCGTCACTAAATACACAATTGATTGGTTATACAAACTATAGGGCTCTCTATTACATGGCCCTCTGATTGGTTTGGCACTCTTGTACAGTCTGGAACATTCCTCACGCTAGCAGCACCCAGGCTACCATTCCAGGTGCATGGAGGTTTGGCGTGATCATGCCTCCCCACCAATTAGCCCAACATCTATCATCACTCCTACAGACTGACAGTCAATTAGGGCTTTGAACTTGGCCTTGCAGAAGCTGATTGTGCCTAAGAAATAAAGGCAGTGTGGCATCATTCTGTCTTCTCCTTTCCATGTAGTTTGACCCAAGCTATTTCAATCTCACCCATGTGACCGCAGACCATTCTTTTGAGTCTTCTGCTGTATTTAATTCTATTAAATTCTTGACGCCTTCAGTGTTTTTTCATACAGCTTCACACAGAAATGTGTTCTTTTCTCACGTTCATTAAAGCCTTTTGACAGGCGCCCAACTCACTGTGGCCTAGTCTTCTTGGTGCTGGGCCAGCCAAGCCTTTCTCAAAATTCTCCTTGCCATCAGTAATTTCTAACTGCGCCACACACTGAAGTCCTTTCCAACCATGGGATTCAGTCTTGCTTTAAAGTGCATCATGGAATATCCACGTTCTGTACATTCCTATATTATGTACATTGGCGCATCGTTGCAATCTAATTCACTATGTAGCCAGCCTTTAAGGTTACTTTTTCTCTACTTGCGTTTCTGCATCTGTACAAGTGTAAACTGATTTACATATTCTTCAATGTTTCTGTAGCATGAGCATGTTGATTTCGAGCCCGAAATATTGCTCATCTTTGGCACCCTCTCTTAAAATGTTTGTTCTTTCACCTCGTTCATCTTCAAGTGTCAACTCTTCGCATGTCGTCATCGGTCTTCTCCCGTGTTCAAATGCACACTTTTTCTGTAACTTCACCATAAAGAACATTGTCTGTAGGGTTTTCTCATTGGGTACCTTGTCTCGAAGGTTCTTTGTAGTATAGGCATTTTCACTGGAACGGCACGTGCCGTTATTTCTGGTTCCCAATATATAGGCAACATGGGGCGGAGTTTTGGGTTGGGGTACTTGACTCCACCTCTAAAATGTCATTGTTTGACCCTGATACATGTCTCTAATCTTGCTGCAGCCTGTCTAAACCCAATGTGAGTATACGTTCTGTTCTATCCCCAGCTGAAAATCTGGGTTACCAAACATTGGGTAGAACAGAGACAGGAATGTCGTTGGGATCCCCCTTTTGACTGCCTTGTCCCAGGCCTCAATCCCTACTCCCACAATTTCGCTTATCTTAGTGTTTGGATTCCTATATCGTTTGTTGAGCCATAGGAGGTGTGAGAGGGGGGAGCCTGCTACTGCCCTGTCGTGTTTGGTCCAGATGTGTTGAGGAGAATGCGCCACCCATTCCCGTATTACCCTTAGCTGTGCTGCCTCATAGTACCTGCGAAAGTGGGGAAGTGCCAGTCTGTCTTGGCTTTTCAGATCTGTTGGTGTCGGCATTGCAATCCTAGGGTGTTAGTTGCTTCCAAATATAGGCACTTACCATTTCATTTTTTTTAGAGATCTAAAGAACGTTTACGGATTATCAGTGGCAGTGCTTCGAAGTACTAAAGTAGTTTTGGTAGTAGTCATTTTTAAAGCAACTAGTCTGCCCCACCAAGAGATGTTTAGGGAGTTCCATCTCGCTAGTTCTAATTTTAGATTCCCCAGGAGTTCTGATAGTTTGCTTTATACATCTGCCCTATTGACGCCATAAATTTGATCTCCAGATATAGAATACCTTCTGTTGCGTTGTTCAGTTGTGTGGTTCGGGCTAGTCTGTCTACTGTCTAGGGATTTTCTGTTAGATTTAGTATCTCTGACTTTTGTTTATTGATTTTCAAGCCAGAGATAGAGCCAAATAGATCTAATTCACCTATCAAGAATGGTAGGGATTGTCCTGGGGTTGTCGGTGCTATTAGCATGTCATCCACGAAGGTCATTACCTTATGATCATCCCCCCATTGCTATCCCCTTTACCTGTTGGGCTTCCCAAATGCAATCAGTGGTGGCTCCAAATAAATGTCTTATAGTAAAGGTGAGAGCGGGCACCCTTGTGTGCCTCTGCTCAGGGCTACCGTTCTCGACAGAGTTCCATTCAGAGATATCCGAAACTTTGGGGAGTTGTTGTTGGCCTTAATCATTTGCAGATAGTTCGCCATGACTCCCATATATTCCATTGTGTTGAAATGTTGGGTCCACTCCACCCTGTCAAAAGCTTTCTCTGCATCCAGGGACACTAGGACCACTGGGGTGTGGGTCAGTTCTGCCTTCTCAATTAAATGACATATGCTTCGGGTTTTATCTGATGTTTGTCTCGTGGGTATTTATCCCGACTGGTCTGGTCCTATAAGTGTCAGGAGAAGATGGTTTAGTCTCTCAGCCTGCACTTTGATATATAACTTTGCGTCCAGGTTTATTAGGGCTATTGGTCTGTATGTATGACCCCGGGAGAGTTGGGTCTTTTCCCTGTTTAGGAAATACCACCAATTTGGCTTCATTCATTGTTTCGGTTATGTTCCCCTTTGTCTTATAGCTGTTAAACACGCTAGTTAATTTTTGGTGCCAGGACGTCCTGGTATTTCCTATAAAAGATATCAGAGTACCCGTAGGGGCCCGGTGCCATGTTTCTCAGGAGTTAAAACGTCCTTAACCTGAATGTCACTTTCTAGTGCTGTCTTGTCTACCTCTGAAATTTGGGGGGATTAAGCTTCTCGAGATTTTCCCTCTGTCTATCCTCCCGTGGTTCATCTGACTTGTATAGGGACTGGTAGTAGTCCTTTAATATTTCCTCCATGTCCTCGTTCAATGTCTTGATTTGACCCCGTTTGTCTCGCAGTTCCAAGAATGACTTCTTCTGCCCTTTTTCCCGTAATTGTCTTGCTAGTTTGTCTGCTTTATTTGCTCTGAGATAATAATTATGTTTTAGGTGTAGGAGTGCTATTTCCGCTTCTTTTACTCTGTACCATCCCTAGTTGGCCTTGTAAGTGCTTGAGGGCTTATTCCGCTTTCCTACCTGGGTTGTTTGCTACTTCTTGCTGTAGCTCTTTTAACTTCCCCTCTAGCTCTTCCGCCTAGCTGTTTCTCTGTTGGTCACTTCATGCTTTTATGGCTATTAGGTCGCCCGCAGTACAGTTTTGAAGGCATCCCATATAATGTCTTGTGTACTTTCTCCCGTATCGTTATTGGAAAAGTATTCTTCTATCTTGTGTTTTATAGCCTCCACTATTATTGGATCCTGTAATAAATCTGCTGGGAATTTCCATGTCCATATCCCTTCCCGTGTCGTGTGCATATTGAATGTTGCAGTTATTGGGGCATGGTCCGCAAGGGAGATTGGACCTAGTTTGGCGCTACCCACCTTTCCTTCTAAGCCTGTGGAAGCTCAGATATAGTCTATTCTGGACTGGGTGTTGTGTACATGTGAGAAGTGGGTAAATCCCTGTGTTCCCCCTCTTACCGCTCTCTATAAGTCATGGAGTGCTAGTGTTATGAATGCTGTCTTCAGGGCTTTTGAGAGGACACTTGTTCCCTGTTGCGATATTGAGCTTCTGTCCAGGGTGAGATTCCATGCTAGGTTCAGGTCGCCTCCTAATATAATCTCCCCTATATTGAGGCTAGTGTATGTTTTTTGCCTGCTAGCTCTACATTCAGAAAGAGGTATCACCCCTCTGTATCTGATAGGGAATTCTGGATTTGTGCATTTAACCGGTCATGCAATGCGATCAGACTCCTGCTCTCTTATCCCCCACGTTGGCTTGGTATATTTGTGTTGACCCTCTAATCTTATTGCGTCCCCTATCTGCTTTCTTAATCTGCGTTTCTTCGTACATTAAGACGTCTGCTTTCGTTCTCCATGCCTGCCGCTCTAGCTTTTTCCTCTTGATCGGGGTGTTCATCCCCCGCACATTGTCTGTTACGTTTTTTACTGGTTTTGGATTTGCCCTATCCATATTTCGGGCCTCTTTCAGTCCCTTTGAGGCTGAATTAATTTCCCCTTTATCCCCTCTCTTCCCCCCCATAACTTTGTTGTTTGTGCCCCTCCCTCCTGTTCCTTTTGCTCCCCTCATTTGTCCCTCTACTTCTGAGGGGAGCCAAGTTCCTAGGAGCGCTCGGACGATGTGTCCCTCGTGCCTGCATTTACCCTCATTGTTGACTTGTGGGGGGTCTTAAACCCCACTTGAGATTCCAGAATCACCTTTCGGGTTCCTCCTCCCCCCACCCCGTTAGGGCGAGTTACTTCCAGTTTCCTGCTTGTGCTGGTTGCTGGACTTGTTTAGGTTTCATTTCTTTGTTCCTACTCGACCCGTTCTTCCCACTGTCTGTTTTTCCTGGGCCTTTTGGTCGCCCTCGTGCTTGCTCCCGATCTTCTTTGCCTTCCTGGTGCAGGTGCAGAATCTGCTCTCCTTCCTCGCATGTGATCCTGTGTTGCCGCCCTTTGAAATGTCCATTTGTAATTTTCTTGGTTGGACATTACATGTTGTACCACTTTCCCCATTCTCGTTCTCTTCTGGAGTGTAGTTTGTGCCAGGTCCTTGTATAGTTGTACTTCTTCCCTGTTCACTCTAAATTGACCCATTGTTCTTGCCTTGCGCAGTATTTGTTCTTTTGACCATACGACATCACCGCCACCAGCACGTCTCTTGGTCGTGACCCTGGCTCGTTCGACCTCTGTAGGCCTACCCGGTGCACTCTGTCAACCTGGACTGGGGATTCTGAGTCCTCTGACAATACTTCTGCGAATAGCTGGTGAATCGTACTGGTCAGGTCTTTGTCTTCGAATGTTTCCGGAAGATTATTGATTCTTAGGTTAGATCGTCTTGATCTGTTTTCCAAGTCTTCACATTAGATTTCCAGATAGCTGGATAGACGAGATAGGTGTTCAAGCACCTCGTCTGATTTCTGGTTGTCGTCTTCCATTTGTTGGACCACTTTTTCCAATGTGTCCGTCCTTGCTTCCAGTTTCACAATATCTGTTTTTACTTCTTGCAGCAATTGTTTCATGTCCTCTCTCAGAGATTGGAATTGTTCCTGGAAGGAGAGTAGGAATTGGCTCTGAAATTCTTTGAAGCAGTTTTGCATGTCTTCTTTAGTCATTTCTTTCTCTCCTGTCCCCGGTCGTTCCTGGGAGGGTTTGAGGGGGGGGGGGGTTGTGAGAGTCTCGGTTGGTTTCCCCCGTCTCTCTTTTGTGTCATCCATGCCTCAAAGTTGTCTAATGCTCTTGGGTTGCCCAGCTGGGGGGGGGTGGATTGAGGTGCTCGGGTCATGGTTTTCAGTGTGGATTTGGACATAAATGCTGGGGCTGTAGTGTTGCGCTTGTGGCTCTTTCTGAGGCGCTCTACTACTCGCGGGGCAGATCCCTTGGTAGCAGGTTTTGACGTGATCCCCCCCCCCCACCCCCTCCTGTTGTCCTTGGGGTGCCTGACTGTCCTGGTGGAGGTCTGTCTTCTTCCCCTGCTGCTCTCCTGTCCCACCCCAAGGGTCGGCTTTGGTGCGCCCACCGACCTTGCACTTGTTTGGTTCCTATCTGGACTTCCCACTGTTTCTGGTTCTCCCCAAAGGGGTCTGGTGTTATGCTGCTGGAGGGGTGGGGGGGGTGTCTGCTGAGGATGGTGGGGGCCTGTGTTGTGCTTGTTTCCTTGTGTGGGCCTCTTTATTGTCCAGAGTGGGTGGGAAGCTTTATCCCTTAGGCTCCTAGTTGCATACGGCCCCTCTCTGTTTTTTGTTTTTTTATTGCTGCCTTTGTGTCCTGTGATGATTGTAACTCACGATTTACGTTCTGGTCGTCCTCTGGGAATGTTTCCTTGGCTGGGCGCAGCCGACCCCTGCTGCCTTGCTGGGATCAGACCGTTGGGTGCCCCTCACGTCGGGTATTTGGATGCGGTTTCTGCTTTTGACGCTGCGCTCCGCTGCGAATCGGGCCAGAGGGTGGTGCCTCCCTCCTCAAGTAGAGTTTCTCCCCCCAGGTTCTCTCCTTGGAGTTGCGCTACTGCTGGTAAAGGAGTGCGGGGGGAGGTCGTGCCCCTATGCCACCTGTTCCTGTGTTGCTCCGATGTTGCTCATTGAGGGGCCCAGTCCTCCCAAAGCCTGTCACCCACCGCGTACCTTGTCTTCCTGCTCTCGGGTTGGATTGGCGCTGAAGTCTGCGTCCTTGGGCTGGTTGTCTCAACACCAGTGGAGTGCTTTTCTCCATTAGTTCCTCCATGTTGCGGGGGGGGTGGGGGAGGGGTTTGGGGCCGGCACTCCTTGTCCCCTTCTCCGTGCCCGCCTGCTTTTACGCCAGTTAATCGGGTTGCTGTCCGCCTGAGGGTCTCCAGAACGCTGGGGCTGTATGCGTGCTGCGTGCCAGGTCTCCGGTCCCTGCCTCACGCTGTTTTTCCTGGAGGTGTCTTCTTGGTGAGAAGGTGCCCTTCCCTTATGTAGATTGCCGTTTCATGGGGGGGGGGCGCAAAGCCCTGACGGGATCGCTTTGCTGTCTCTGCAATTGCCGCGTCCTGGCGGGGAGAGACACTCGCACAAGTCCTCCTTTGCCGGCTGCCACTTTGGAATCCACGTGAAGGAATTTTAACTAACATTCGCTTGTAAAGTTTTAACAAAGCAGTGTATACGGTTTGAGGCCAACCATACCTTCACTTAAAAATAAAAAAATATCTATAAAGATGAGAAGAATCCAAAGAAATAATATTACCGGTAAGTAATTTTTCCTTTACCCAAGGTGTAGTTCTAGGAAAATTGTCATACGAATGGACTGGTGTATGAATTTTTGAGGTTAACTAAAGGTCTTAAAATAAAAGGTGTTAAATACATGCAGTACTACTTCTGTACGGTGGAGGGATCAGATGGCCTAGTTTATTGACAGAACAGTGAAAAAGCGAGGAAAAATAGAAAATTAAACTCTCGTTTCTCTGATGTGAAAGCACTTGGGTAAAGCTGGCCGCGCCCATTTGCCATTCATCAGTTTATAGATATGTCTGTTGTGATCGTTAACTGATCATTAACTTTATTCTCTTAGACATGCTACTGTTTTCCACACCCACACCCACATTTGTTTGGTTATGGGTTATAAAAAGAGTAATGATTACATTTTATAAATCTCCAACACCTTTTTAATATGTACAAATATATTCATTATTAAAAGCAACTTGTAATGAAAGTAACTTGCCCATTCAGTGGATGCACTTTACAGTACTGAATTTAACTTCAAAACTCTCCACCTTATCATGGCAAGGGATGCAGTAGTTGGAGCACTTATGCCTGCCAGTATGATTGCCCCAGTCGAGTGCCCTTCTTCCTCGTCTGCGCCTCCATCAGATGTTTCTGTTGCATCAAGCCCTGTAAACGGAGAAGAGACTGGGACAGGCATGGATGGGGACGGTAGAGTGAGTCCTATCTCCTGGCATGACAAGAAAGGGGAGGTAAGTGGTGCATTTTACTTTACAATGGCATTTTTGAGCATTTGATATGTAGCCTGTTAACATTCTTACACTCAATAGCCTTTACTAAGCTATGGTCTTTTTATCTTAGGCTATTTAAGCTCACTCGTTTAGGGCTAGGTTCACCAGTATATTTGATATCACGTCGCCTCAGCTGTTTTCATTTGAACCTTTTGGGCAGGGCCTTCCTGGGATCTGTTTGATGGTCTAATCTACTCTTTCATTTCTCATTGTTTTCCTTCAGGCTTGAGCAAGATGGGCTTGCAGTTCGCCAACCTCTGCCTTTTCGTTTTAGGGGACAGCAATGGAGGGGAGGTTCCTTTCAATATTACTCATCTTTAGTAAGTCGAGAGGAGCTGCACATCAAAGGGGCAACTGTAGGAGTGCCAGAGGTGGAAAACAAGGTACTCGAGGTGCCAAGGCCGCGCAAGCAGTTGCCTCTTTGCCCTCATTGACTGCCACAGCTGCTTCAGCTCAGTCATGAGGCCCATGCTTCTCAGGTTGGGGGAAGGCTGGTGCAGCATCTTGTAGAATGGCGTGCCATTACTTCAGATGTGTGGGTTCTGGAGACCATAGCCCACGGCTACTGTCTTCCTTTCTGGCAGAGGCCTCACGACAATCCACCAGGGAATCTCTTTGAAGAGTCCGGATCCGCTCCTTGCGCAAGAAATTCAATCCTTGCTGGAGAAAGGCGCCATAGAACTGGTGCCTGTAGCGGAGAGGAACAAGGAATGGTATTCCCCTTATTTTTTGATTTTGAAGAAAGACTGGGGATTGAGACCCATCATGGACTTGCGCGGTTTGAACAAGCTCCTCAGGAAGGACAAGATCAAGATGGTTACTCTTTCTCAAGTCCTCCAGGCCCTTCAACTTCAGGACTGGTTGGTGTCTCTCGGCCTCAAGAACGCTTATTTTCATGTGCCGATCCATCCCAAGCACAAGAAGTACATGAGGTTCGCGGTTGGCAACTTGCACTTTCAGTTTCGCGTCCTGCCGTTCGGATTTACCTCCGCCCCGAGGGTTTTCAACAAGCTCATGGTGGTGGTGGCAGCATATCTCAGGAAAGGGGGGATACACATCTACCCCTACCTGGATGATTGGTTGATCAGGGCGCGCTCTCCCGAGTAAGTCCTGGATCATGTCTGTCACCTGCCACTCCCTTCACAAGCTGGGCTTCTCCCGCAACTTGACGTGAACACAGCGGCTCCAGTACATCGGAGCAGTGCTCGACACGTCCCTGGGGCAGTGTTTTCCTCCCCAGGTGAGGGCTCACCACATTCAGCAGATGTTGCACAAGTTTCAGCATGCCCAGAGTCTCCCAGCGTTCGAGTTCTTGAGGTTGCTCGGCCTCATGCATGGCATCCTGCATTCTTCTGGTACCAGAGGCCAGGTTCCGGATGAGATCTTTGCAATGGGCTCTCAAGCTCCAGTGGTCACAGTCCTGCGGCAGGATGTTGGACCCCGTTCAGGTGCCGCCCTCGGTCGCCCAGGACCTTCTGTGGTGGGCCGTCGAAGGCAATCTGATGAGGGGGGCTCCGCTTTGGCTACCCTGGCCGGAGGTGACGATTGGGATGGACGCGTCCCTCACGGGATGGGGGAGCTCATGCCAACGAGCTTACAGTCAGCAGTCGTTGGTCTCCGTTGGAGTCCAGACTCCATATCAGTCTGTTGGAGCTGAGGGCCGTCAGGCTTGCTCTGAAGGCTTTTCTTCCGACTGTGCGAGGAAAGAATGTCCTGATTCTGATGAACAGCACAGTGGCCATGCACTACCTCAACAAAAAGGAGGGGACAGGGTCACTTCCTCTGTGCAGTAAGGCGATGCAGCTCTGGTTCTGGGCCATCCAGCAGGACATTTTGATCTCAGCAGTTCATCTGGCCGGAGACGAAAACGAGACGGCGGACGCTCTGAGCAGGCAAGTGCGATCTCTCACGAGTATGAGTTGGCTCAGGAGATTCTCCTGGAGATCTTCGCCCTTTAGGGGACCCCTCAAGTGGATCTCTACACCTCCAGTGTCAATCGGAAGTGCGAAAGGTTCTGCTCGTGGGAATTTCCTCCAAGAGGAGCCTTAGCAGACGCGTTCGTAGTGGAGTGGTCCCTCCCACTGCTGTACGCGTTTCCTCCAGTCCCCGTCATCCCGTAAGTGTTGCAGAGGTTACGGAGGTTCGGTTCCCGGATGATCCTCATTGCTCAGGCATGGGCCCGGAGGACGTGGTACCCGGACCTTCTCGACTCGTCCATCTGCCCTCCACGTCGTCTTCCATACCGAGACGATCTGCTCTCTCACAGGAGGGGAGGGGGGTCAGGTTCTCCATCCAGAGGTCAGATCCCTCAACCTTCACGCTTGGCGTCTGAAAGGTTGAGGTATAAGGATTGGGACCTCTCTGAAGACGTGGTGGAGGTGTTGCTTTCGGCCAGACGTCCGGCAACAAAGTCCCTGTACCTTTGCCGTTGGAGAAAGTTCTGCGACCTTTTTCATGTGACATTCCTGTGGTTCTGTCTTTTTTGCTTTCTTTAGCCCACAGGGGCTTGCAAGTGGGTACCGTTAAAGGTTACCTGGCGGCGCTGTCCCTATTTTAGCGCTCGTCTGAGGAGTGTTCTTATTTTAAAATTCCTTTAATTTCTCAGTTTCTGAAAGGGTTCACTACTTTTCCAGGTGCCCGGTTGGGATTTGAACCTTGTTCTCAAGTTTCTAATGGGTGCTCCATTTGAGCCTTTACATTCTTGTCCTTTGAGACTGTTAACCCTTAAAACTGTATTTTTAGTTGCGGTCATTTCCGCTTGCAGAGTGAGTTACAGGCACTTTTAGTTAAGCCACCCTTCAGTGTGTTTCATATGTACAGGGTTGTCCTTCGAGTTCGTCCTTCCTTTCTTCCGAAGGTGGTGTCGGAATTTCATTTAAGCCAGAAGGTTATTCTTCTGGCATTTTATCCTCCTCCACATCCTGGTAAGGAAGAGGAGAGGCTCCATAGGCTGGATCATAGGAGAGCTTTAAGTTTCTACATTTCACGCATGTTCCGGGTCAGAGTGGACGATCAGCTCTTTATTGGTTACGCTGGTAGGCGTTTGGGACAAGCTGTGACTAAGCAGACTTTGTCTAGATGGATTATCTTGGCAATTTCTGAATGTTACCGCCTGGCGGGTAAGGACCCTCCGGTAGGCTTATGGGCCCATTCGACTAGGGGTATGGCTGCCTCTGCTGCTCTGCTGAGGGGTGCTCCTATTCGTAACATCTGTGAAGCAGCCGCTTGGGCTTTGGTCCATACTTTTGTACGTCACTACTCCCTAGATTCTTCCCATGGGCAGGATCTGGCCTTTGGCAAGGCGGTCCTTTGCTCTGCGATTTGATGGGGCATTCTAAATTTATATATTCTAAATTCTTTTCCCACCTCCTTACGTTGGTACTGCTTTGGGAGTCTGTCATAGATATGGAATACGTCGAAGGACCCAGTCCCCTCTAAGAACAAGTTGCTCTCTTACCTGGTAACGTTCTTCCGATGGGATGGTCCGACGACGTATTCCATATCGCTCCCTCCCTGCCTACCCCGCTACAGAGTTTCTTATGCAATTGCAGCTTACGTTTCCGCAAGGCTTTCTGTGGTCATACTGGCAGTAGATTGGTGCCACATGTTCTGGGGAAAAAACTACAACTGAGGCTATGGGCGTTGTGCGTCCTACTTATAACATCCGGTGACATAGGCTCGACAGAGGCCCTCGAGGACAGCTTATCGACGTCATTGACGCAGGACGCAGAAGCCAAAAGATTTTCCGAAGCAGCACAGCTGTGGTGATTACTGTCATAGATATGGAATACGTCGTCGGAACATCCCATCGAAAGAACGTTACCAGGTAAGAGAGTAACTTGTTCTTCTAGAGTATGTATTATATTGAATGCGCTTCTTCCTCCCACAGATTCCACATCTTTGATATCCATGCCCAGTGCCCTTAGTTCCTTTTTCCCCCAAACACTGCTCACTTTAGGAACACCACTCTTAAACTTTATTTGTTTAGCACATCTTTAGCTTCCGTTTTCTGTGTTTTGTTTCAGACCCGCAGCGCATTTGTCTTTACTGTTTTGGTGAAGGCTTTGACACGCAGGACTGTGTCGTGCCAGTAGATGCACCCAAAGGCGCTTCGAGAAAATGAGGGAAAACATTTTACCTTCCTTCACAAGAAGAGCGGTGGTAAACTGACCTGTTTGAGGTTGCCAGACGCCGGCACTGAGGAATGGTCTTCAATCCATAAAGGACAAGAAGAAAAAACACTGCAAGAGGTCAAGCTCATCTGGAGGTTGTTCACACCATCACTGTTCTTCAGTGTTTAAACAAAGGGGCCACCACTCCAAGGACGTCCAGGAGGAAAAGGCCCTGCAGTTACTTTTTCCCACCCAGTCCTCTACTCCTGGGGAAATTGAAGGCTTTCGGAATAAAGATGCGTGACATCTTTCCCAAGGCCCAAGCGGCTTCGCCCATGGCATCAGCACTGACTTCTTCAGCCAAGCTGACGGATCCCACAATGCTTGGCGAGCCGGCAGGGTATCCGCAAACAGACGTGACAAGATCTCTTCTAAAGATCACACCGTTCTGTCTCTTGACATTGGTCCTCTGACCCAGATCACTCAGTAGCAACCCGGAGTTGAGGGAAACCAGTCCCTTTTGGGCTTGAGCCCCTCCCCCCTAGCAGAGTCTGGTACTACCCAGACAAGTTATATTGGGATCGGGGGGACTTAGGGGACCTTTCAGCCGACTTGCAGGAAGGAGGCAGGTGACCTGGAAACATCACCAGATGTGGTCATGCTCCCTGCTGCAACCGCAGGCTAACGACGGGCTGCTTGCCAGTGTCTGATTGCGAAAGTGTCCGACACCTTGGGATTGCCGAGTCCTTCACGTCCATAGGTGCAGTATGAACTGACATCCTGGACGATGCTCCAGCGAAGTAGATAGTATTGCCTTTCAATCAAGCAATAGATAGGCCAGGATTGGAATTATTCGCAAAACTGGCTTTAGTTCTGACAGTGGACCGTGTCCTGACAAAGGAGCACAGGCCAGCACCCTCGGGCCACATGCTTCCATAGAATGCTTGGTGGTATAGACCGCTACAGTGAACCTTAAAACCACTTATTTTCCCATCCTTTGCCTCTTGACAGGGAGAGCAAGAGACTGGATGCATGCAGTAGGCAGATTTCCAGCTGTTGGAGCCTTGGTCTCCGGTGCACAAACGCCTATTGTGCTCTGGACAAGTTTCCTTTGGCCTGTGGTTGGTCACGGTGGGTGCATCCGAGCACATGTGCATCCCTGAGTCGGAGATGCATGAAGGCTTTCAGGCCGTTAAGAAGGATGGCAAGGAAGCATCCAGTCAAATACTGTAATCTGGTCTGGGTACTGCAGATTGCGTAGCAAGGATGATGGCCACAAGTACGGCCATGCACAGATTTTCTTGGCTGAGTAAGTTCGGCTTTGCTACTGATGTCCAAGAGAAGCTTGTGGATATGACCTGCAATGGCATGAACCTATTTGGCACCAAGGCTTATGAGTCATTTCAGAAATTCAAAGCCTCAAAACCTACTGCAAAGTTTCTGGTGCTGACAGTCTTGCAGCAGTGACCTGCATGCCCTGCGGGCCAGGCGAGAGGTGTTCGCCCCTTCACTGCTTATGCCGAAAGAAGTAGAGGCCAGGCCTCGTTGGGCAACCAAGGGCAGTGTTGTCCCCACAGGGGAGTGGCTTCCACCTCCACTGTGCCCTCTGCAGCCCCTGGGGCAAATCTTATCCGAAGTGGACTTGCGTCATCAGTCCCCTGTAGGGGGCAGGATATCCCCGTTTGGTGAGGAATGGAAACATACAACTTTGAAACCTGGGCCTTAAAGGTCCTCCAACAGGGCTACGGCCTCCCTTTTGCCCCTATGCATCAAAACTGCCCCCGATTTGGTTTATAGTCAAAAAGTCGAAAACATAATGTCGAATAGCAAAAATGTCGAAAAAAAAATGTCGAATGTAAAAAAAGTCGAAAACACATACATATAATAGGAAAAGAAATAATTTCGAAAAAAAAATGTCGAAAAAAAAATCGAAAACCCAAAACACTTTTTTTTTTTTTTTTTTTACCCAGATAGTAACATTTATTATGGGGGGGGTCCCCCCCATCCCAAACCCCTACCCCAACCCCCCCCTCCTCCCCATCCCCCCCACCCCCCATAGATATACCTTTAATAATTTAAAAAAAATCTTTAATATAATATTAAATAATTAATTAATTATTAAAAAAAACCATCCCAAACCCCTATCCCCATCCTCCCCATCACCCCCCACCCCCCATGGAAATACCTTTAATTATTTTTAAAAAAAAGTTTAATAAAATATTTATTATTAACACATAAAATCGAAAAAAATCGAAAAAAAGTCGACATTTTTGTTTTTCGACATTTTTGTTTTTCGACTAAATATTTTCGACATTTTTACTTTCGAAAATATTGTATTCGACATTATGACTGGATACCCCCCGATTTCACCAACCCTTGCCTCTGGTTCCTCTTATGCTAGAGAAGATTAGTCAGTTTCTGGCAAAAGGGGCAATAGAACAGGTACCCTGCTCGGAACGAGTCAAGGTTTGGTAATTAACCTACTTTCTAATGGATTGTTTCTTCCCACGGATTCCCCAACTTTGATATACCAATATCCTGCTTGCAGTCTTCAAAATGTTTAGACAGCAGCAGGCGGTGTGCGGCACAGTCGATGTCCCGCAACGGTTTCCATGTCCGAATCCGGACGTGGCGTTGATGATGGTATAAATAGCAGGCACTGCGCCCGTGGCACTGCACCCAGTTGTGTTTTTCTGCATGCATAGCACACTCTCGGAACAGTTTGACTCACCTCAGCGATTCTATCTACGCAATTCTTTTTTGAATTGTCAAAATGTCTACTCCGAAGACAGCTTTTAAGAGATGCGTGGACTGTGACCACAGATCTGCACAGAATGTGTCTCTGGTGCTTCATTAAGGAGCACAGAATCATAGAGCGCAGCTCCTTTCAGTCAATGACCAGCAAGGCATTAAAAGAGAGAAGTTTGAAATTCACCTTCAGTCAGTCGGTATCCAAATCTCTGTCCTCTATCAATTCGAAGATGAACACTTCTGAAGGCAGAAGTTCTACAGTCGACAAATCGTCTGAAAGGTGTAAAACGCTCCAAGCCTTCTAAGCGGTCGAGGTTTAGGAGCGATTCTCGTCAATCTTCGTCCTCAGGAAAAAAATCAAAGAAGAGATGGCATCGTTGTATGAATTCTCACCTAGCAAAACACAGGTACGCTAGCCTGATAACACTGCCATGGCGGACGAATGGGAAAAGTTCTGTCAAATGACGATGGATGTTATTTCGAAGTCACAGAAAAAGGTTAGTGAACCCACTGCACCCATTAAGAGAGCGGCATGGAATTGTTCAGGGCTTCGACCCACCCACCCAAAATCCCAAGACAAAAATCCGCAGGAATGCCTCCTTGACTAGGATCGACAGTGTCGACCACTGAGACAGCATCAAAGCCATAGGCTTCAGTCACTTCTTTGTCAAAGGACTCTGCATCGAAGGGCCCTTTGATGTCAACCTCAGATCCAACTGCGAGTTTCAAACCGCAGTCGAAGGATTTTTTTTTTTCAAATCCTTTGCATCCATTTTTGAGGAGGAGGAAGAGATGATGATGATGTTGTACCCTTTGTGTACGAAATGTGTTTTGGCATGCCTAATATCCCAGAGGAGTTGATTTTGGACCAATCTCGTTTAGGGGACTTGGGTACCTGCCTTAAAGAAGCCAGTACCTTGGACACTCCCCTTGAGGTGGAATTCTACACCCCTGACATAACTGTTCATCCACATGCTGCATACAGAAAAGTTAGGAACAGGGTCACTGAATATTTCAGTTTGGGGTGTCCTGCAAAGGACATGGTTCAGGAGGATCTCACAGACATTCTTGATAAAGGCCACCCAAAGAAACCTGTACTGCCTACCCTACTCCAGAAAGTCTGGTGGCGCAGGTGGTTACTTTCACTCCAAGGGCAGCTGCTTACCCAGCCCTCCCACCTAATGGGGATGAGAACAAATATGATGCATTGGCAAAAAGGGTGTTCTCTGCTGGGAGCATGTCCTTCAAGACCATTAATGCATCCTATGCCTTAGTGAAATATGCATACACTCTTTGGAATGTCATTTCCCAGACAGAAGATAACAAGGAGAGATGAAGGGTGGTTTTAATAACATCATTATTGATGGCAAGCAGGCAGCATTCCATTCATTCCAGTCAGGGTTTTACGCATTAGACTGCAGTGGCCATTCTATGGGCTCAAGTGCAGTCATTAGGAGGTTTGCATGGCTGTGCAAGTCTGGGTTTGCTTCTTAGGTTCAGTCAAAACTTTTGGACATGCCCTCCAGCATGGGGTCTGGCATGGATTCACATGCTCATGAATATTCCCCGTCAGGCTGGGAATCCTCGGTAAAGAAAAATCAGTATCAGTTTCGTTTCTGATCTGTCTTTCGTAGTAGTAACCAATCACTGATCTCTGCGTCATACTGACCACAGCCAATGACTGCCCTCTCCCTAAGCCCCGCCTCTGGCAGCCATCTTCAGATTTTTACCGCACGTTCAAGTGTTGGGAGTCCTCGTGCTTAGCTCTCGAGCTTTTACTGCGTGTTTCGTGCTTTTTCAGGTGAATTTTCACATTGTTTCGGTTAATCGAGCCTCAAGCTCCACCGTTTCTACTCCCGTTAACGGCTACCCGTTGCGGGATTTTCCTACGCCCCTCAAGGGTGAAGATTTCGTCGAATCAACTTCTTGGAGGATTCCAGAAGGACTGCCAGTTCTGCAAGAACTTGTCAGAGCGGACCATGAGGGACCGTCGATCCCGTCTCGCCAGCTGGTTGGAGAAGGGCTCAACGGGTGAGAAGAAGAAGAAAGGGTCCGAGCGGGCTTCTAAGTCCTGTGCAGGCGTCCCGGCGACGGGGGCCCAACACCAGGCCAAGTGCCGCGAGTCCGCTGGCTCCGGGAGCGCCGAAAGGTCGGGCTCTTCGGTCGCCAGGCAGGGCGTGCCTTCCCCGGCGCCGTCAACCACGAGCCAGCGCTTCGGGGAAGAGGAAGTCCGAGACCCCGGGTAAGCTTCGGGAGAAGCCACGTCCGATCTCGGAAGAGGGGGAGCGAGGCGTCACCCCTCCCCTTAAGGAGAAGGCCCGGGACGCACCTAAGGTGGTGAAGGCCCCTACCCAGCAGGCAAAGGCCTCTATCGAGGCGATCGCGGCGACTCTGGCCAAGCCGGCAGAGACCCCGCCAGCGGAGACTGCCTCCGGGACTAGAGTTTCCCTGCCGCCAAGGAGGGAATCCACTTTTCAGCCCATCGTCATGGCCACCATGATAGAAGAAGCGAGGGGGGGCACGGTAGCCTCCTCGAGCTCGGAGTCAGCCTCGGAGGAGGAACTGACCGAGGCCATGAGGAATCTCGAAGTCCAATTCGAGAAGGTTTGATCCCGTAAGGAAGATCCTCGGGAGATAACCGAGGAAGACGACGATGGCGAGGAAGAGCAGCCTTCCCTTCCGGCCCAGCCGGAACCTAGGCCTCAGGATAGCTCGGCGGCCATTTTGTCTGCGATCCAGTCCTTATGCTCTGAGATAAGGACGAGATTACCACGGCCCAGGCCGGAGGACCCGCAACCTGGGCCGTCAGGAAGTCCTCAGAACAAACGACGGAGGACCCAACCCTCTCCAACCGCCCCGGTAAGGCCTACAGTTCCCTTCTCATCCTCCCACGATTCGGGAGATGACGGTGCGATGGGCTCGACGACGGGTTCTGAGGGCGACGGCGGTCTCCCGTCAAGCGGGCCTCGCCGCCCGACGAGATTGGCTCATTCCTCGCCATGATCGCCAGGGCGTCCAAATTGTTCCAGCTTTGCCCGGAGGAGCAGAAAAAGGAAGGTTTCCTCTGTCAGCGCCAGGAGGCCAAGAGGAAGACTCATCGCGGTGCCTCTAATCGATGACATCTGCGAGGAGGGCCTGTCGGTTCTCAAGAACCCCTCCACGGCACCAGCCAAACGGGACCGGTACGAGAAGAAGTACCGGGTCCCCGAAACCGCTCCCCTGTGCCTCAGGGCCCAGCCAACGCCAGACTCGGTCGTCTCGGCGGCGGCGAAGAAGAAAGCGGCGGGGTCAGGAGCCTCGACGTCGAATTCCCCGCCGGACAGCGAGGGAAAGAAGTTGGACGCCATGGGGCGGCGAGTCAATTCGTCGGCGGCGACGACGATCAAAGCGGCCAACGCCCTGGCGATCGTGGCCCGTTACGACAGGGAGCTCTGGTTTAAGCTGGCCCCCATATCGGACTTCCTACCGGACGACAAGAGGTCCGAGGCCCTGGAAATTCTTCAAGAAGGCGAGGTGGCGTCGGACCACGCCATAACGGTGGCAACTGATATTGCCGATACCGGGTTCCGCCAGCTGGGCAAAGGTGTTTGCCTACGACGACTGGGTTGGCTCCGGGCGACCGACTTCCGTCAGGACGTCCAGACCAGCGTGTTGGACATGCCGTTCGACGGCAGCAACTTGTTCGGGAAGGCGGTGGACGAACCCTCCAAGCCATAAAGATGGACACGGAGACGGCCCGCGCCCTAGGAGCCCTTCAGCAACGACGGCCCTTTCGGAGCTCCGGAGGCAGACAGGGTGCCTCCAAGGGATCCAGCGGTGGCTCGTCGTCCTACCATCAGGCGGCACGCTCCTCGTCTCAGGAGGCCTACAGGGGTCGCGGCAAGCAGGGAGTGCCTCGCCGCCGTCGGCAAGGTGGCCAGGGCGGCAAGGCCACCACCTCCAAGCAGGACTGAACCGGCCGTGGCCTCGGGCCCCCACCGAAGCACCCCGGTGGGAGGCCGGCTGACGAAGTTCGTCGGCGTGTGGAAGTCCATCTCCACCGACCGTTGGGTGCTGGATACCCTGGCAAGAGGACACTCTATCGAATTCCTGAAGAAGTGCCCTCACGTTCCACCTGTGGCCAGGAAGGAAAATCACGTCCCGCAACTGCTGTTGGAAGTACGGGCGGTGCTCAGGAAAGGCGCCATCGAGCTTGTCCTGAAGAGGCTCCGGGGTGTACTCAAGGTACTTTCTCGTCAGGAAGAAGACGGGCGGCTGGCGCCCCATCCTGGACCTTCGTCGTTTGAACAAATACATCAGGTCACAAAAGTTCAGGATGGTCACCCTCTAGCACGTGCTGGGACAGCTGGAGGAAGGCGACTTTCTATCGTCGTTGGACCTGGAGGATGCATACTTCCACGTTCCCATCCTCAAAAGTCACCGAAAGTTCCTCAGGTTCGTCATCCAAGGACGCCACTACCAATTCAGAGCACGGCCGTTCGGATTGAAGTCGGCCCCCAGGGTCTTTACCAAGTGCCTAGCACCTGTGGCGGCGCGGCTGCGCCTGCAGGGGATTCACGTCTACCCCTACCTGGACAACTGGCTCCTCCGCTCAAGGACGAGGGAACTCGCCGTCGAACACACTGCGAGGACCGTCCAGCTACTCACAGACCTGGGATTCGCCATAAATTACCCAAAGTCCCACCTGGTGCCGTCGCAGGTGGCCCTGTTTCTGGGAGCGAAGCTCGATACAGTGAGGCGCCTGGCAGCACCATCGGAAGAACGGACGAAGACCATTCTAGGCAAAGTGCAGCGCCTGCTAGCCACGGACGTGGCCAGGGTGAGGTCCATCAAGTCCCTCCTGGGGATGATCTCCTCTTGCATCTACATGGTGCGCCTCTGCAGACTACGGATGCGCCCTCTTCAAGAATTTCTCGACGCCCGTTGGATGCAGGCGACGGGCACCTTCGAAGACAGGGTCCCCCTCAACGAGGTGTTCCGGCGGGCGATTCTGTGGTGGGGCGTTCGAGCGCACCTCACGGCAGGCAAGGACTTTCAGACACCGGCGTACCAGGAGACGGTGACGACGGACGTCTCCCTGGAAGGCTGGGGCGCCCACACCGGAGATCTCCATGCAAGAGGCCTCTGGCTCCCGGAGGAGAGGCTCCTGCACATCAACGTCCTGGAACTCTGAGCCGTGTTCTGGGCTCTCAAATCGTTCCTCCCGTCGCTCAAGGGCAAGGTGGTGCGGATCTTCACGGACAACACCACGACAATGTTTTACATACGGAAACAGGGAGGCACCAGATCCCCAGCCCTATCCAAGGAGGCACAGGATCTGTGGCACTGGGCGGTCGCCCAGGGGATGTTCCTGGTTCCCTTCCAGCTGGCAGGAGAAAGAAACACCATAGCCAACTCGCTCAGCAGGGAGCTGCGCGCGTGTCACGAGTGGGAACTGCGCCAGGATCAGGTGGATCAACTCTTCCGACGATGAGGCAAACCTCAAATCGACCTGTTCGCAACAGCGACAAACTCGAAGTGCAAGAGGTTCGCCAGCAGGTTTCCCCAGCCGAGAAGCATGGGCGATGCGTTCTCGTTCCCCTGGGATGGCCTATACCTGTATGCGTTCCCTCCGTTGCCGTTGCTGCTTCGACTCATCAACCAGCTCAAGAGGTCCCGGTGTAGGATGATCCTTGTCGCACCGGCGTGGCCGAGGCAGATCTGATTCCCGGACCTTCTGGACTTGTCAACGTCCCCTCCCATCAAGCTGTCGGCGGACGCGGACCTTCTCTCCAGAGAAGGAGGCGCCATCTTCCACCACGACCCAGCGTCGCTGAACCTGCAGGCTTGGCTCCTGCAGCGCTAGAGTTTGTAGGCTACAATATACCGGCCGATTGCAGAGAGGTTCTTGCAAAGGCCAGGGCGTCCTCGACTCTCAAATGCTATGGTCATAAGTGGAAGAGGTTCTCTATCTGGTGCCGAGCACAGAAGATCAACCCCCTACGGATTACGGCCCCTCAAGTGCTGCCGTACCTGCTATCGCTGGCAAAGGCTGGGCTAGCCCATGCCTCCATTAAGATTCATCTGGCGGCGATCTCCAGATATACCAGAACCACAGGACGGACGTCCCTGTGGTCCCATCGCCTGGTAAAAGAGTTTATGAAAGGACTGTTCCGGTCGTTCCCGCAGATGAAGGCCCCGGCGTGGGAACTTAACGTGGTGCTGACCAGGCTCATGGGGCCCCCATTCGAGCCGATGCACTCCGCACCGATGAAGTTTGTGTCGTGGAAGACTGCATTCCTGGTGGCCATTACCTCCGCACGACGAGTGGGAGAGATCCAGGCCCTATCCTGCAAAGCACCGTACTTGACTTTCCATGCCTCGAGGGTGGTGCTTAGGACGCACCCCTCCTTTATGCCCAAGGTGCCGTCGGACTTCCATCTTAAAGAGCCCCTGGTGTTACCTGTTTTCTTCCCGTCTCCTTCGTCGCCGGCCGAGAGGACTTTGCACTCGCTGGATGTGGCTAGAGCGCTGAAGTTCTACGTGGACCGCACAAAGAGTTTTCGGAGGACATCACAGCTATTCGTGAACTTTGGACCTGTGAATCAAGGGAAGGCTCTCTCGATGTCTTCTATTTCCAGATGGCTCTCCGGCTGCATCATGCACTGCCACCGGTTGGCTAACCGACCGCTGCCAGGCCGTCCAAGAGCCCATTCGACCAGAGCGATCGCTGCTACTACGGTGTTCTTATCTGGTGTGCCCCTGCTGGACATCTGCAGGGCTGCTACGTGGAGGTCGGCGCACACCTTCACGAGATTCTACTGCGTCGATCGGGATTCCAGGGAGGAGCCTGGTGAGGAGGTAAGAGATGCTTAATGTTGAGTTTTTTGTATTGCTTAATGTTGAGCCTTTTGCCACCTCCCATGGTTGTGCATGTGTGTACTGCTATGTATTCTTATATTCATGAGCATGTGAATCCATGCCAGACCCCATGCTGGAGAAGGAACAAGTTACTTACCTGTAACTGTTGTTCTCCAGCATGGGTCTGGCATGGATTCACATGCGAACCCTCCCGCCTACCCCTCTGCGGCTCTTCACTTGGTCATACTGCCACTTCACGTGCAACCAAATCTGAAGATGGCTGCCAGAGGCGGGGCTTAGGGAGAGGGCAGTCATTGGCTGTGGTCAGTATGATGCAGAGATCAGTGATTGGTTACTACTACGAAAGACAGATCAGAAACGAAGCTGATACTGATTTTTCTTTACCGAGGATTCCCAGCCTGATGACGGGGAATATTCATGAGCATGTGAATCCATGCCAGACCCATGCTGGAGAACAACAGTTACAGGTAAGTAACTTGTTCCTTATAGGCCAAAGGCTGATGACAGCTTGGAGAAGCTTCAGGCTTGGGGAGTAGCCATCTGTCAACCACCACAACAGCAGCCACATCCACCTATGCAGGCTTGGAGAGGGCGCTCTTTTCGCTTTTCTTCATCTTTTAGACAATGAAGAAGAAGCCCGGCGACCCAAGGAGGACAATGGAGATTCTCACGTGACCCTTGGAGAAAAGACTACATAGGTATCTGACTCCTCACTACCCTTTGCCATGGCCCCAATACCTCTCTGAGCGCTTTCCTCACATAACCTTTGGGAGGAAGGTTGGCCTAGCATCTGGAAGAATGGTGTTGCATTACTTCGGATACACAGACACTTCAGACAATAGCCCAAGGGTACTGTCTCCCATGTGTGAAAAGGCCTCTTTATTGTCCTCCGTGCGAGCAATCTCTTCAGGAACCAGATCCGTTCCTTCTACAGGAGATTTGCTCTCTGTTGGAGAAAGGTGCTATGGAAAAGCATGCTTGTAGCAGAGCAATACCAAGGTTGGTACTCCACTGTGACCCATCTTGGACTCGAGACGGTTTAACAAGTTCCTCAGGAAGGACAGATTCACGATGAGATGGTCACTCTTTCGCAGCTCCTCCAGGCCCTTCAGCTCCAGGATTGGATGGTGTCACTCAATCTTCAAGATGCTTACTTTCATGTGCCTATAAATCACAAGCACAAAGTATCTGGGGTTTGTCATTTGCAGTTCTCCCTATCTCTTTCGAGTGATGCCTTTTTGGGCTAACCTCCACCCGAGAGGTCCTTCACCAAGATGATGGTGGTAGCAAATCTAAGGAGGGGAGGGAGTCATATCTTTCCTTGCCTAGATGATTGCCCTATCAGAGCTTGTTCCCGGAACAAGCTCTGGAACAGCTCAACAGCACCTGCCACCCTCTCCACAAACTGGGCTTCACCCTCAATTTCAAGAAGTCGCTGGTGACTCCTTCTCAGAAGCTGCAATTCACTGGAGAAGTCCTGGACATTTCCTCTGGGAAGGCTTTGCCTTCTGAGTTGTGGGCTCATATCTTGCAGATAGTAACAAGATTTCAGATTGCCCGTTCTCCAGCACAGGGTCTGGCATCAATTCACAGGCTCATGAATATTCCCAGTCGTCAGGCTGGGAATCAGCTGTAAAAGAAAAAAACTGTTTCACTTTCACTTTGAAACTGTATTTCTCCTCTAAACCAATCACTGTTCTCTGGGTCATACTGCCCCATCCAATGACAAGTCCTCTCCCTAAACCCCGCCTGTTGCAGCCATCTTCAGATTTTTACTGCACGCTTCAGTTTTGGGAGTCCTCAAGTTTGCTCTCTGAGCAATTTGTATGTTTTTTTCATGTTTGTTTATGAGAAAAGTTAAATTTTTGATCAAAGGTGCCTCTGTGCTCTTTTCCTCATCTGCCGGCAACAGGGATCCATTGTCGATGAAGTTTCGCGCCCCTCAAGGGCAAAGATTTATCGAAGATTCTAGAAGGTCATCTTAGGCCTACTTGGCACCCTCCAACCATGTCGGATGAGGAGGAGGGAAGGTCCCTCTTCAGGCCCTGCACCAAATGCGGGCTACGGAATGTGTTTGTGGAAGACGAGCACCTAAAATGCTTCTACTACCTATACCCAGACCGTAAGGAGGTTGAGTGCTAGATATGCCAAGGTTTCTCGAAGAAGACTATGAAAGACGGGCATAGTAGGCTGGCAGCATGGCTGAACTCGAACAAGACCTCTGACCCGTGCTCCAAGCAGGGTCATGCCTCGTCCAGGAAAGGCTGATCGGAGGGGCGGTCTTCTTAGCCCTGTGAGGTCGCCCCATCCTTGGTGGGGGAGGGGGGTCCAAGATAAGGCCAAGATTCGCAAATCCGAGTCCAACGGGGTCGCCCCTGATGCGGGTCCCAAATTCCGTAGGGCGCGATCTACATCAACTTCTGCCTCTGTAGCCAGCCTACTATCAAGTTCCTCTTCGAAGAGGAAGTCAACCACCCCGGCAAAGCTATGGGAGGGATCCGATAAGCAAGGGTGGAGGAGAAGAAGGCTGTGCAGCCCAAGCAGGCTCAACCAGTGCAGTCAAAGTCTTTGTCTGCAACTTCGTTGATGGCTGCCACTATCACAGTAGCTGCAGGCGCTGATCCTACAAGGGTGGCTCCTGCGGCGCAGAAAGTGTACCTGGCCCCACGGCGCTACAACGCCGTAGAGGCCTTGGCAAAGGCGGCAGGCACCCCAGAAGGGGTTAATGCACTGACAGACCCTGGTTCAGACCCCTAAGGGTGGCAAAAGGGGGGGGCAAGGAGGCCCCCAAACAATCCTCCCAGTTTGCCGCTCAAACTATGGAGGTTTCGTCCACGGACAACGAGGATCAAGAGTCAATTCATATGGTCCACGAGGACGACAAAGACGCAGGGCCTAGTTTTCCTTCTCTGCCTTCTCAGCAAACGAACATTTCCATGGACATTCTAACGACTCTTCACAACTTGGTGTCAGAGATCCAGATGAGGATGCCCCCAGCACCGGTACCTGAAGCACCACAGGTACCCCAACAACCGCTGACGAAAAAGAGGAAGTGTCTTCTGATGCCCACATATCAACTTTCTCTGCAACATCGGGCCCCAACTCCCTCAGCAGACCATGATACGGGCCTGGGGACAGATACGGCCACGTCTACGGATGAGGATGAAGACTTTGTCCCTGCGGACAAGGAATCGCCACATTCGGATGCTCCTTGTAGGGTTTCCCCACCTCACGTGGTAGGATCTCTCCACTCCATGATCACCAGGGCATCTTAGCGCCTCCAACTGATACCCGAGGAAACCTAGAAGGAGGCCTTCTTGTATCAAAGGCAAAATGCCAAAAGGAAGACTATTATGGCGGTACCCTTTCTGGATGATATTTGGGAAGAAGGCTTGGCCCTCATGAAGAACCCTTGCACGGCCCAAGCCAATCCTGACAGGCTGCAGAAGAAGTATAGGGTGCCAGACTCCACACCCAAGTGCCTGAAGTCACACCCATCGCAGGACTCGGTGGTGTCAGCTGCTGCAGGGAACGGTTGGCTAACCCGTGTTCATCGTAGTCAATCCCTCCGGACAGCAAGGCGAAAAGGGTGGACGCCATGGGAAAGAAAATGATCTACACTGCGGCATACACAATCCAGGCTGCAATTGCCCTAGCAATCCTAGCCAGATAAGACAGGGAATTGTGGTACAAGCTATGACCGATTCTGGAGTTCCTCCCCAACGATAAGATGGAAGCCCTCGCCCTCTTCCAGGATCAAGTGGCATTGGACCATGCCATCACGGTGGCAGTGGACGTCGCTGACACAGGGTTATGCCAGATGGGTAACCGTGTCTGCCTTCGTCGACAGGGATGGATGAATGCCATTACTTTCCATCAGGAGGTCCAGGCGAAGTTACTGGACATGCCCTGCAATGGAGAGAATCTGTTTGGGAAGGCAGTCGAAGGCCTCCAGGCCATCAAGACGGATACTGAGATGGCCCGTTCCCTCAGCACCCTCCATCAGCATTTCTAGTCTTCTTTTCGCTCCTCCAGGGAAAAACTGAGCAGCTCATCAAACGCTTTCTCCACGTCCTAAAGACAGCCTTCCCAGTCCTCAATGCAAGAAGCTTATAGAGGCTGCTCCCAGGCCTATGCTAGCAGAGGACAGTGTCCCAGTCACCCACACGGCAGGACGCCGGCGCCCAAGCAAGCCTGAACCGGCCAAGACATCGGCCCCCACTTGTGCACCCCAGTTGGAGGCTGGCTGACAGTCAGCGAGTGGAGAAAGATGACTGACAGATGGGTGCTGGACGCTCTCACCCAGAGGCACACCTTGCAGTTCCAAGGCAGGTTCCTCGTATTCCTCTGGTTCCCCATCAGGAGCAGCACATCCCTCAGCTTCTGGAAGATTTACGAGCCATGCTACGAAAAGGGGCGATAGAGCTAGTTCCTCTACTGGTCTGGGGACTCCGGAGTCTATTCCAGATACTTTCTAGTCAGAAAGAAGACATTGGGCTGGAGGTCCATCCTGGATTTAAGGCATCTGAACAAATACTAAAGTCCAAAAATTCAGGATGGTCACGTTGCAGCACGTGCTCGGCCAACTGAAGAAAGGGGATTTCTTGACGTTGTTGGACCTGGATTATGCCTATTTCCGCATCCCCATTCACAAGAAACATCGGAAATGTCTATGCTTCATGGTGCAGGGCCAGCACTACTAGTGCAAAGCCCCCTACCATTCGGCTTGAAGTCAGCCACAAGAGTGTTCACAAAATGCCTGGTACCAGAGGCGGCCCATCTACGTCTACAGGGCATACACGTATGCCTGTACCTGGATGACTGGCTGATGCACGCCTACTTGCAGGAGCTGGCCGACTGTTGACGAATCTGGGATCCTGCTCAACGTCATCGCAGAATGCGCTGTTCCTTGGCGCTAGACTCAACAATGACGCGACAGTGTCTTCCCTGGCGTCGCCCTCGGAGTAGAGGCTAGCAGCCATTCAAAGGCAGGTGCAACAAGTGTCATCGACAAAGACGGCTATGGTGCAGGCCATCAAGTCGTTACTGGGCATGTGTTAGGCAGAATCCTGTGCAGTGCCCTTAGGGACCAGTAAACACAATTAAGACTACTGGTGGCAATATAAGTTTTACCTTTGGTACAAGACTGTACTACTATGTTAAAGTGGTAGCAGTAGCGGAGCAGCCAGGCTTATCTCAAGAGTATATGAGCAGTAGCAGAGATTACACAAAGGGACCACAATTACTGTGACTCAAGCAAACACTGACGCAAGGTTTCAGGTAAAAATATAAGTAAATTTATTTTTAAACCATTTGTTATAAATACAACACTTCTATTAATTCAAAAACCACCCATAAAATACACTACAACTAACCAATTCACTTTGTACGGTATACTTCAAGGTAAGTACCCTTTGTTTTAGCGGACCGGTGTTGTGAAACAAAAGACGTTACCGGGAATACACTTGTGATCACTTTTTGACAGTAATGACAGTTCGGTCTTACTAAAGAAACACGTATCCGCGGCAAGAGATGTTACCAGGGCAAAAACACACTTAGCACCTGAGATACCCAGAGAAAGTTGGGGGCAAAATTCATAGGCAATACTTTTGTCAAGGCAGACAGAACCAGAGAACACTCTTAAGACCGAAATTCAAAAGTCAATAGGCCGGAGTCAGTGTCAAGTGGAACCGGGTTCCTGTTGTCGAGGATCACACAGTCGGATAGTTCACGATTCAACGTAGCTAGGAGTACTTAGATATTGTCAACAGAGGAAGCAAAAGATATAAGAAGGAGGGAAGACGAGGGCAAGCCTTGGAGGCGAAGAAAAGGGATTCACCCAAATTCCTCGAGCAGAACACAGTACCTTATTCAATGAAGAAGCTGGTGCCCCAGCAGTTGTTCCTGGTAGTTTCCTGCAGACCCACGGTTCCTGGAGCTTCGATACGAAGTAGGACGTCGGGAGGGGTCTGCACCACACAGGGATGAAGCCGGCAGCAGCGACGGTGAATAAAAGGTGCGCTCCTTAAAAACAGGAGAGGCTCTTCAGCTGGCTATCCGGACCACTACCGCAGTGTGTAGCGATTTCGACCACAAAGAGGATCCTCTGGCTGTAGAAGATGAGCTGGTTATCCCCACCAAGCTCAAGGGAAGAAGACTCCGGACTGGATCTTCTCTGGTCGTCGAAGGGTAGATAGCTCAGGAATGCAGCAGAGCTTCACCATGACGGGATAATTGCAGCAGTCGACTTCTTCTCCGCTTCTCTTCGGTTCCTTGTAGTTCCAGTGGCGACTCTGACTTCTAGCCCAAGAGACCTGCCTTTTAATGCGAAAATCCCCCATTCACAGAGCCTGACTGTCAATCACACAGCAGAGGGGTTGTCCGGCCCGGACAACCACCTCAGCCAATCATGGCAAAGTGGGACTTGGGTTTCCTAGGATACCCCATGCAGGGGGTGACTAGACACCCAGGCGCCTAGAGGAGGGCTTCTTGGCAGAAGCCCGCCAAAAGACAGTGAACAAAGAAAGCAAACCTGGTTTGCCGCGCAAAGTAAAACACGAGAAGGACTTTAACAAAAAGAAATGGCGAATAAACCCGACCAGAGCCAAAAGAAAAAGTATTTGGTCAAGCGGGTTTAAGTTCGAGGCTAATATAATAGTCTACAATAATACCACGTTTATATAGTATAATAGCGGTAGATAGGTTAGGGTAGATACCACTGCCACCAGCCAAGTCTAAATGTTAAAAGAGCGAAACAATGCTCTAGCAGGTACAGATAAAAAAGGCTAAGGATTAACCCTTTCCAGTACTCCATGTAAGATGGGGTGTACTGGATCTGTGGTTAAATGACTAAGTAAAGTTAATGGCAACTTTACCCTTTTCTGGGGGACAGTAGTCAGCCTCAGAAATGGAGTTGGTGAGAAGTCTAAAAGACAACCCTGTGTCACTGCACTGAAGGTGCTGTGTAACACACAAAAGAATGGGGCTACTGCAGTGTTGTACTCCAGAGTCCACAATCCCAAAAACAGATGAAATACACATGGCAAAACACAAGTAAGAGTGGGAAAAGGGGTACACTCTTACCAAGTGGAAAAATAAACTCCAGCAATCCAGCAAAGCTGCTGAGTGACTCACTAGGTAAGGGAAATGAGCCATTGAATGAGAATTCTCCCTAACAGCATGTCGTCCTGCATCTACCTCGCCCACCTCTGTAGATTGCAGATGCAACCCCTGCAAGAATTCCTGGATGCCCGTTGGATGCAGGTGCCCGGAAGTTTCACGGACAAGATCCCTCTCAACGAACACTTCCGATGGAGTTGTGGGGGGATTTAAAAACCCCCCATACCAGGAAACAGTCACTACGGATTCCTCCCTGGAAGGTTGGGGAGCGCACACCGGATGTCTGCACTCTAAAGGCCTGTGGCTGCTGGAGGAGAAGGATCTACATATCAACATCCTGGAGCTACGGGCGGTGTTCTGGGACCTCAATTCGTTCCTACTGTCTCTGAAAGGCAAGATGGTGAGGACCTTCACAGGCAACACCACCACCATGTTGTACATCTGGAAGCAGGGGGGCACTTGATCATCGGCGCACTCCAACGAGGCCCAGGACTTGTGGCTCTTGGCCATCAGACAGGTGATGTTTCTCGTCGCCCTTCATCTAGCGGGAATCATGAACACCATTGCACACCGCCTCAGCATGGAACTCCGCTCCTGCCACGAGTGGGCGCTTAGTCAGGATCAGGTGGACCCCAGATTGATCGAGACGAACTCCAAACGCCGGATGTTTGCCAGCAGCTTCCACTATCCAAGGAGACTGGGGGACGCATTCACCTTCCTGTGAGAAGGACTGTTTCTGTATGCGTTCCCTCTCCTGCAACAAGTCATCAACACACTCAGACAGTGCCAGTGCAAGATGATATGCATCGCCCGTTCGTGGCCGAGACAGATTTGGTATCTGGATCTTCTCAGCCTATCAGTGTCGCCCCCAGTCAAGTTGCAGAGGGTTCTGGATCTGCTCACCGAAGAAGGCGCAATCCTGCATCACAACCCAGGATCAATGGACCTGAAGGCTTGGCTCCTGCAGCCTTAAAGTTTGGAGGTTATGAGTTGCCTGTGGACTGCAGGGACGTCCTTGCCGAGGACAGGTCATCTACTTTGAAGTGCTACAGCCATAAGTGGAAGCGTTTTGCTACATGATGCTGGTCGCAGAAAATTACCCTCCTGAGGGTCTCTGCTCCACAGATCCGTACTTGCTGTCTTTGGCAAAAGCTGGACTGGCTCAGGCTTCCATCAAGGTACACCTGGCGGCCATCTTGCGCTACACCGGATCCCCAGGGAAATCCTCTGGTCCCACAGACTCATCAAGGAGTTTCTCAAGGGACTGTTCCGATCCTTCCCGCTGGTGAAGACTCCTGCCCCGCATGGGAGCTTAACGTGGTTCCCCCGAGCCTATGCATCAAGCCCTACTCAAGTTTTTCTCGTGGTAAATGGCTTTCCTTGTGGCCATCACCTCTGCCATACTTGTGGGTGAGATCCAGGACCTATCCTGAATGCCACTGTACATCGTTCCACAAATCAATGGTGGTATTGCGTACGCACCCCTCTTTCAGTCGGAATTCCACCTCAACAAGCCTTTGGTGTTGCCGGTTTTCTTGCCGGCGGAAAGGGCCTTTCACTCGCTGGATGCTGCTCGTGCCCTGAAGTTCTACGTGACGCGCACAAAAAGGTTTGCAAAACTTCAGTCATTTGTGAACTTTGGTCCTATGAACCATGGAAAGGCCTTGTCCAAGGCTTCTGTCTCAAGGTGGCTCTCCTGCTGCATCATGTTGGAGAACCGACAGCTGCTGGGCCATCCGAGAGCCCACTCCACCAGAGCGATCGCTGCAACAACCGCTTTCCTTTCTGGTGTGCCCCTGCTGGACATCTGCAGGGCTGCTACCTGGAGGTCTATGCACACCTTCGCGAAGTTCTACTGCGTAGACCGGGATTTCAGGGAGGAGCCAAAAGTCGGCCAAGCAGTGCTACACCACCTGTTCGCTTGAGGTAGGTCTGTTCCAGAGGTAAGAGTTAATTGCTTCTGTTGAGCTTTGCCACCTCCCATGGTTGTGTTATGTTGTACTGCTGTGTCTTCGTTATTCATGAGCATGTGAATCCATGCCAAACCCATGCTGGAGAACAAAAGTTACAGGTAAGTAACATAAACCATATCTTCCGGCATTCGACTTTGAGGTTGCTGGGCCTCATAGCGTCCTAAATATTCCTGGTACCAGAAGCCTGCCCAAGTATGAGGTCCCTCCAGTGGGCTCTTGGATCCCAATGGTCAGGCAGGTTGTCGGACCTTCTTCAGGTCCTTAGCAAGGTCGCACAGGATCTCCTGTGTTGGGCCTGGGAGGAGAATGTCATGATAGGGGAACCTTTTTGGCAACCCTGGCCAGAGATAACAGTAGTCAAGGACTGTTTGATCTCAAGATGGGGGCTCACATGAGCAATCGCATGTTCAGCAGACTTTGGTACCCATCAGAATCCAGACTAAACATAAACCTTTTAGAGCTGAGGGCAAGCAGACTGGCGCCGATGGCCTTTTTGCCTTCCTTACAAAAGATGAACGTCCTGATAATGATGGACAACACAGTGGCCATGCGTTACCTCAACAAGAGAGGTGGCGTAGGGTCACTACTTCTGTGCAGGGAGACAACGCAGCTCTGGTTTTGGGCACTGCAAAACGGAATCTCTTATCAGCTGTACACCTAGCCAGAGGAGAGAGCACAGTGGCAGACACCCTGAGCAGGCAGAACAGTCTCCCAACAGTGGGAGTTGGCTCAGGAAGTCCTTCTGGAGATCTACGCCCTTTGGGAAGCCACTCAAGTGGATCTGTTTGCATCCAGTATCGAAAGGAAATGTGACCTTTTCTGTACCTGGGAATTTCCTCAGAGAGGAGCTCAGGGGATACGTTCATAGAGAACTTTGAAATGTTCAATCTTGTAGGCATTCCCACCAGTCCCCGTTATTCCTCGTTTTATCAGGAGGTTTAGGACGTTCGGAAAGTCCATGATCCTAATTGCTCCGGATTGGCCCAGAGAGTGGACCTTCTGTCACAAGAGGGGAAGCGGTCTTCTTCACCCAGAAATCAGAACTCTGTGAACTTTCATGCCTGGTTTCTGAGAGGTTAAGTACTCTTATGTCCCGTCCCCTTTCCTCCATACTGCATGGGCGTCCCTCGCTAGGTACGGGAGATGGAACTTTTTTTACTAGAAAAACCTACTTCCCCCTTTAAATTTAAAGGCGTGCTCCCCTGACTCCGCCCACCGGCGCCACTCCCCAGTCATCTTTGCGCGTCAACGGTAACTGACCTCTTTCACCAACACTCCTGGGTTAGGCCTCTTGTAATTCCACCCCCTCTTTGCTGGTTTTTGTTTTCTTTTTGCCTTCTTGTCTTTTATCAGATACCTCTGTCCTCTGGCGCAATGCTCCTCCCCGGCACAGTTCAACATCAGCAGGCTCCAGCCTGCTGATGTTCAGCCTGCAAGGGGCTCTTCCTTCCGTCTGACCTCTCCTCCTCTGCTGCTCTGGCCCTGACCACGGCTGGGAGTCCTGGTCCACGTACAACGCACTCTGAAGAACAGGTTAGCCCGATGGAGGGAGCTCTTCGGAAGTTTGCCGCCAGAGGGCTCAAAGAAATTTGTCAGTCCACGCCCAAGGTAAGGGCACTATTTTCATCCACACCTAGAGCGGGAAGAACCTTTCAGGTTCTTGTATGCAGGTACCAAGGCTACTACAGCTACAGTCAGCCAGGCTGAGGGGTCGCTAGTTCCTACCGGTGACTGCGATAAAGGGCCACAAGGCTCTATTACCGGACAGAGGTCTGAGGGGGCGCCTGTAAGCACCACGTACCCCACAAAGGCGATTCCTCCCCCAGGAGGCGCAAGAGCGGGAAGGACCTTTTTAGGCCCTGGATACCAGGGCAGGTACCATGGCTGCTACTGCTACCAGCCATCAGGCCGTGGGGTCGCGGGATCTTATCGGACACTGCGCTGAGGGGCCGCAAATTTCTATTACCGGGCTACGCCCTAGTACTGGACAGATGTCCAAGGGGGCACAGGTATGCACCACGTACCCCACAAAGGTGACTCCTTTCCCAGGAAGTGTAGGAGCGGGAGGGACCTTTCAGGTCCTGGTATCAGGGCTGCTTGCTACAGCTACCAGCCACAAGGCTGAAGGGTCGCGAGATCCTACCATGGACTGCGCTGAGGAGCTGCAAGGTTAATTTACTGGGTCTACACCTGAGAGCTACACCCTAGTACCAGACAGATGTCCGAGGGGGCGCCTGTACGCACCACATACCCCGCAAAATTGTCTCCGGCCAGGAGGCACAACCAGTGCAGGTACCGAGGCTGCGATTGTAGCTAGCGGCCGCCAGGCCGAGGGGCGTGAGATTCTACTGGTGACTGAGCAGAGGGGTCGCAAGGCTCTATTACCGGGGTTAGGCCCGAAGGGCTACGCCCTAGTTCCAGACAGAGGTCTGAGGGGGCGCCTGTGTGCAACACTACCAGCGGCATTGCCTGTGAAGACTGGTTTTCTTGAAAAGCCATCACCCTCAGGGACATACTACCTCTGGTTCTGTTGCTAGCACCCACGGACACTCCGCCTTTGCTTTCAGCGCCTCTGGCTCCCATGCTGCCCCAGCTGCTCATGCCAGTACCCACAACGCCGGCTCCCATGCCTCCAACGGTCTGGGCAGCCCCACAGCCTCCTCCTCAGCAGCCGGCTAGAGTCAGTACGTCACAGCTTGAACCCCATTCGGTGCAGCCTACCAACAGGTGCCTTGATGTCAAGTTTAGGCAGGTGGAGGGGGCCCCCCTCTTGCTGTTGGTACTCTCACAGCCACTTTCCTCGGCCTTAAAGGTGGGGCTGGCGCAGGCCAAAAATAGTTGCGCATGGCATAAGGGAGTCCACTGCGGCGCGCGTTGACCCCTCAAGCGGTGCCATTTGCACTGCTACTGGCAAGAGATGGACTGCTGTGCTACGGGTAACCAAATTCAACCCAGACACCCAGGAACTCATACTGGCCCTTCCCTTTGAGGAGGGGTGGGGAGGGCACCTGTTCCGTTCCCCTACGGATTAGTAACTTGATAAGAGAAGTAACAGTCCCCAGACTGCTGAATCCTTATCCATCCTCACTAAAGCCACCCCTAGAGCATACGCGTGCCCATCCTGGCGCATGAGGTTCACGGACCCTTGGATCCTCCACACAGTGTCCTCGGGCTACCGCCTACCAATCCCTCCCTCGCCTTTCTCCTCCCCTCCGCTCCCACTGCTTGGGACAATAACCCTGTGTGCAGAAATTCTCTCGCACGTAGAGAGGGAGGCCTGTGTGCAGAAATTCGCTCGCACGTAGAGAGGGAGGCAGTGGATGAAGTCCCAGCGTGGTCTGGGCTCCTAGTCAGAGTTTCGCCATACAATGGTTACCCCAGCGCGTATTTCGGAAACATGGCGCTTGGGAGACTGTAGGTGCTCCACTAGATCTGAAGGATGCTTACCTTCACGTACCGATCTGCTTCCATTTCCTATGCAAGTTTCTACCCTTTGGCCTCAATCTGGCCCGCAGCGTCTGTACAGGACGGATGAATGTGCGGCAGCCCTAATTGGGGCCTGGGTCACCACCCCTATCCATACCTAGACTGGCTTATCAGGGCAAGGTCTCCAGAGGCAGTCCTCCACACTGCCTCCGGCCTTATGCTTCCACTACACGAGTAAGGATTTTCCATCAATCTCAAAAAGTCACAGCTGGAGGCGAGGCAGACGTTCCTGGGCCTCATCTGGGTTATGAGCACCGAGAGAACTGTCCCCCCAGAGGACAAGATCGCAGCCATCAGAGGGCCCTGGGGCATTTTCTCATCCGAACAGTGACCTCGGCATTTTGGTACCAACGCCTAAATTGCAGTTACACTGCCCAGCCTCCTGGTGTCAGGAGAAAGGTTCCCAAGCGGAGCCGGTCAGCAATCCACTGCATCTCTGTCACAACATAGTCTGGTGGAGCACGCACAGCAATTTACGGATAGGCAGGCCCTTTCGTCAGCAAGCTCTGCAGGTTATCATCCCCACGGACTCATCCCTAGCAGGATGGGAAGTTACCTTGGACAGCCACAGTGTCCACGGAATGGGTTCTGTCATGAGCAGGTGGCCCTCATCAACTGGCTCGAGTTGATGGCCATCTGGCTTGCCCTCAAAGCCTATCTGGCGGCAATCGGAGCCTACCGGAACTCAGAGGAGGAAGGTCTTCCTCATCCGCCAATCCGGTGGTTAAAAGACATTTGATGGCCTTCACCAGGCTCTACCCACCCATCAAGAAGCCACACCTCGTGTGCGACCTCAACATAGTGTTGGCGCATAAACCCTCATCAGGCTAGTCACCATTAAGACCGCCCTCGTGACAGCGAAATCCAAGCTCTGACGGCACCCGAACCATACATTACCTTTCACAGGACGTGTACTTACCTGGGGAAGTCTCTGCGTTGCATCTAAAGGAGGAGATAGTACTCCCTACTTTCTTTGATGACCCTAAGGACCATGCTCGGAGGGTCCTGCACTGTCTTCATGCTAGATGAGTGCCAAAGTTCTATCTGGACAGGACCAAGTCTGAGGCTCTTATTTATCGCCCTCAGGGCGTCAGGGTCAGGATATCAGGCTTCCAAGACCTCCCTGCAAGGTGGATGGTGGCCTTCTTAAGGAGGCCTAGTAGGGTCAACACATGCTGCTTCTGGCAAACATGCATGCCAACGTGTTCAGAGCCAAGGCCACGGCGGTCGTTTTCCAGAGACACATACCGTGGCAGGTCACTAGCAGGGCGGCCACTTATGCCACTCCCTCAGCTTTTTGAAAGCACTATTGTTGGGATGCCGGCTCCAGGTCAGACGCGGCATTCTGGCAGGCAGGTTAAAGAAACTTGATTTCTTAGGGAGGGTCACCTCTCCACCCTGAGGCTACATTGAGTGGTATTCGCCCATGCAGTATGGAGGAAAGGGACGGGACGTAAGAGTAATTACAAGTTACTCACTGTAGTGACTAACGTACTCCTAGTCCATAGCGCCCTTTCCTCCATACGTCCCACCATCCCCCCTAATAAAACTGGTGTCACTTAGGCAATTTTAATATTGTCAACGCCTCAATGGGGACTGAGGAGTGGTGCCGGTGGGCGGAGTCAGGGGAGCCCATGCTCCCAGGGCCGCGCGCCTCGACATTTAAAGGGGAAGGTTTTTTCTGGTGAAAAAGGTTCTGTCTCCCGTCCCGAGCGAGGGACGCCCAAGCAGTATGGCGGAATGCGAACTATGTTATGTTAAGCAGATTTATAAAGCGCACCTACACCCAAGGGCACCATGGCGCTGAGAGAGGAGGAAGAAAATAAGGGACTAAAAAAGCAGTGTTTTGCGTGATCGTCGAAAAAAGAAGGATGGTCAGTAGTGGCACGCAGCGTAAACGGGAGACCCACTCCCGAATAGTTTGTATGTATGTTAGTCACTACAGTGAGTAACTTGTAATATAACAAAGATGGGGATCTCCTGCAAGACATGGAGGTGTTGCATTTAGCTAGAAGACCAGCAACATGAGCACTATATCACTGCCGTTGGAACAAGTTTTGCAGCTGGTGTAGAGCTAAATATATTGACCCTTTCACTTGCAATACACCTGCAGTGCTTTCTTTATTGCGGCACCGGGCCCATCGGGCTGCAGGTGGCTACGGTCATGGGCCGCCTGGTGTCGATATCCTTTTTTTTATATGCAAGCCATAGCAGGGCTCTTACTTTAAGATGCTAATTGTCATTCAGGTACTGAAAGGATTGACAAATAATTTCCCACTGATACCCTTTCTGGTCCTGTCTTGGGATTTAAACCTGGTGTTAACCTTTTCAATGGGAGCTCCATTTGAACTTCTCCATTCCTGTCCATTCAGGTTGTTAACTTAGAAGACAATCTTTCTAGTAGCCATCACTTCTGCTTGCAGATGAGTGAGCTGCAAGCTTTGTCATGTAAACCTCCTTTTACTATATTTTCCAAGGAGTAGGTAGTATTGAGGGTTTGTCCTTCCTTCCTTCCCAAGATGGTGTCCCAATTCTACCTGACTCAAACACTTTGCCAGCATTTTATCTACATTCTCATCCTTCAACGGAAAAAGAGAGGCTAGATTGTAAAAGGGCTCAATGGTAGTGGAAAACAACAAAAATAATAAAGATCTCAAAGGTAAAAGGCAAGTGAAGAGTCAATCTGAGGAGAAGGAAAACTGGGGTTGGCTGGCCAAGCGCCTGCTGGATGACTAGGATCAATTATAGCACTCATGTTGTCAAAATAGCCTAACCGAGGTGTCAAAGTTGACCCAGGTCCACGGTAGTATTAGTCTTGGAAGTTGGAACATGTGTGGATTCGCCCATTTGTTTGGGGGGGGGCTTAAAATTCCAGGATTACGACATCATTTGTCTCCAAGAGACTTGGCTCCAAACTACCCCCCTGTTGGATGGCTTTACCGTTTCCTCTAATGCGGCTGAGAGGGGATCTCAAGGGAAACCCATGTCAGGCCTGCTAATCGCATTAAATAACGTCAGGAATTTTGAGGTGATTTATGAAATACAACTATCCCCGTTAATACATGCTCTAGTATTGAAATTAAGAACACCTCTGGCGATTCAGTTGAAGATATTTATGTTGATTAACCTGTATTGGAATACGGCCGCAGCTACGGGTAAGTCCTTTGTAAATTCCGTCTTGTATATCATAGACGAGGCCCAAGGAATTTGGCTGAGTGTGGAGATCTTATTGTACAGAGATTTAAATATCCATTGCTTCGATGCTAATTTCCAACTGATTAAAGACTGTTTGCCGTCATCAACATCACAAGTGTTGCAGGGTCTGCAATGGAGAGGGGACTTGGCCCTAAGAAACATCTTTATGGCAAACTGTTCTACCACGGGAGATGTTCCGCCCAATCCAACATGGAAAAGGGGCAAAGAAAAAAATATCTTGGACTATGTCTTCGCCTCTGATAACATGTTATTGCACATATAAGATCTACGGGTCCTTCACACACACTTAAATGACCACACTATATTGGCAATAACTATTAGGGAGTGGGTCACAGATGAGACCCAGTTATTCTCCTTAAACCTTTAGGTGAAACTGTGCAGAAACCAGCTGAGATTGGAAAAGATTCAGTGGCCGGGAGCACCCACTTGCGGAAAATCGATTCCATCAAAACTGCATACTCATTTGAAAATCTTTGACGCATCTCATTTGATAAATAACAAATCTGGCTTAAAAGAGCACCATAATTATGATGTGGAAGTTGCACACAGGAAATAAATTTAGCTAATGCCCTTAAAGCAAATTGATTAATCAACACACATTACTCCAGGGAATCCTCAAGGAAACTAAAGCAGGCCTTTAAGAATTGGTTAAAAACCCACAAACATTGGATGCATCAACAAGATGCAGAGAAAATGCTATCCAGTATTGCTTCAAAGAACACGGCGGACGTATGGAGAATAATGACTAATGCATACACTCCCCAGGCGGCAATGACATCTAATCCAGTACCTGCTGCGGCCTGGGAAAGATATTTTGGTTTATTGTATTCGCTACCTGGGAATACTCCAATTGTGAAGGAGCAGAAGACCATTCGCTCGTGGAATTTTTCAACATCAAAGAGTGAGCTCTTGGATTGTATTAAGAGTGCTAGCAAATCCAGGGCCTTGGGCCCTGACAGTGTAACAAACCTAATTCTCAAACTTGATCTTGAGACATGGGCGAGGAAAATGCACGAGTGGTTTGAACACATCAAAAGGGAAAAAAGAATACCGGATTGCTGGAAAAACTGCATAGTGGTTCCAATTTTCAAGAAGGGCGATGGGTCTAACTCGAGTAACTATAGGCCCATCGCCCTCTTGGATGTGATGGGTAACATTTTTGGAACTCTGTTGTTGAGGTCCCTAAACACCTGGGTGAAAGCTTCTCATCACTATGATCCGTGGCAAGCAGGTTTTGTGAAGGGTACACGAACGGCCCTAAACCTTTTTGTTATAAATATCTTGAAATCAAGGGCCAAGAGGAAAAATGGGTCAGAGCTGTATCTTGCCTCAATTGTCGTGGCCCAGGCTTTCGACACAGTAGGCAGACGATTGCTCTAGGCCAAGTTGAAACAGTAGGGATGCCCGAATGACATACAGGAGTCTTTGAGGCTGCTTCACGAAGAAACCACTCTGCAAATCAGGCTGGATAGAAAGGGGAATTTAAGCAACCAAATTGAAACATTCAGTGGCTTAAAGCAGGGCTGTCCACTGGCATCAGCAGTTTTCAATCTGTTCATTTCTGATGGGGCCTGTGCTCTGGAGCCTGTGTGGAGCTTCCCACGTCTCGCAGGGGTTGCTATCAGGCGTATGTTGTATGCAGACGATCTGATCCTTCTTGATCAAACCAAAATAGGGCTTCAAAGACAATTGAATGCTTTAGAGGATTATGTCAATGCTAATTCACTCAAAATCAATGTTAAGAAATCGAGGATTCTCATATTTGGACAGAAGAAAAGATCGGCAGTAAAGAAAGCAAGAGGGTGGTATTTAAAAGGTGAAAACATTCTGGAGGTTACATCGCTAACGTACCAGGGCATGTGCCTGAATGATAGTTCAGTGGATGCACAAAGGGAGCTTGTGCTACGAAATAAGACGAAAAGTCTAGTGGCACAAGCCAGAATGATTCTGGTCAGATACTGTACATTTTCTCGAACACCAGCCATCGAGTTTTCCCGCTTGAAAGTTTCACCTATTCTAACTTATGGGGCGGAAGCATCCTTAATTCTCTCACATGAAATCTGGAGGAAATTGGAGGGGCTTTTTGGGAGAAAAATGTTGGGACTGCCCTCATGTGTTCCAGTGGAACTCCTAAGAGCTGAGCTGGGCTTAACGTCACTGTACGAATGCACAGTTTGTAAATCTTTATCACTACTTTGAAAATACTGTGAAGAAAATTCTAAAGGTGCCAGGGCCTGTATACGAAAGGCTGTGGTAGCAGAATCAGACCCATTGCTCAAGGCTTGGAGGTCAGTATGTGAACTCATTCTGGATGACTTGAATGAGATGGAAACAAGACTCATTAACAATCCGCTTAGAGTTATGCGAAAATTATATGACCTAGATTGGATCAGAACTACAGAGGCGCAAAGGTTTTCTAAACTCTACGGGAGTCAGTTCCCCGACATTAGAGCAAGGGGCTCGGTGCCCAAGTACTTATCTAAATTTCCTTGCGTATATCGACATACTCAATTTATGTGCTTCAGGCTCAATCTGTTCCCCACAAAAGAACGGATGGAAGTAAGAAAACCGAAGGCGGAGAGGAATTTCCAATGCCGGCTAGGTGAATGCATGAAGGAAACCTTGTTCCCTCTAACCCTCCTATGTACTAAAACATTAAGAGAAACATTGTTGGAAGTTTCCTTCTCGCGATTTCTAACATTAACAGCTGATGATGGGTGGACCACATTGATGCTTGGATAATGTCTCTCCTTAACATTGCCACTCCTAGACTTTTTAAAGGTTCTTTTCACTAAGCAGCTCTTCTGATGAACAATGTTTAATCCCGTCCTTTAAGCGAGTTAAAGTCTTCCTGGTAGATTGCATGAATGTTCTCCTTCTCAATGATGTATGACGACCACTTTGATTCTTCAAGAGGATGGAAAGGTTTTTCTGGTAAAGTTTGCATTTTAATGTTAATTTGGATCAAAAGAGAGTCTAATTATTCAATTGTAATGAAAGTGGGTTTTTTTCTCTTTTTTTAGATTTCATGTTGTACTGGTTTCTTTGGTAATTTGGGCTAAAAGTTTTTGTTTTTTTAAACCAAAATGCCAATAAAAAAATAAAAAAAGGGTTTTTAGCTTCTATATTTCTAGAATAGTACATGTCAGGCAAGATGGCCAACTGTTTATTGGTTACACTGGCCACAGGCTAGACCAGGCTGTGACTAAGCAATTGTTGTCACGTTGGATCTTTCTTTGTATTTCAGAATTCTATTGTATAGCTGGAATGGATGTCCCAGAAAATCTAAGGGATCATTCCACTAAAGGAGTGGCAACCACACTGGCTCTTCAAAGAGGTGCAGGACATTTGTAATGCTGCACCGTTGTCCTTACTACATACTTTATCAAAATATTGCTGTCTGGACACTGTTGGGGCAGGACTCTCTATTTGGAAGAGCGTTTCTCTACAATATAAATCAATAATGAGAACATTGGACAAAAATCCACTTGTCTCACCTCCATCTATCAAACTGCTGTAGGAGCCCATCTAAGATAAAGAATCTGTGGAGGACACAATCCTTTAGAAGACCAAATGATTTGCCCTTGGTAATGTTCTTTCTACTGGATGTTCCTCCCACAGATTCCTCATTGCCCTCCCAGCCTAACCCTCTGACTCTGGGTGCATTTTTTGATGTGCTTCTCTTTCAACGCCCATCCAGCTTTTAGTAATCCTCGCGTCAGCTGTGCAGGAAGAGGGAAAAACTAGAACTGAGGCAACAGGTGCAGTGTGTGCTTTTTATACCATCATCGACATTGCGTCTGTATGCTGGAATGGAAACCATCAAGGGTTGTTTACTCAATGACACACAGCTCTCTGCTGTCCAAACATTTCCGAGACTGCAAGCAGGATATCGGTATATAAAAGATGAGGAATCTGTGGGAGGAACATCCAGTAGAAAGAACATTACCAGGGCTAAGTAATTTGTTCTTCTGGTGTGCGAAGGAGGACAAAGGTCTGAGACCCACCCTGGATCTGCAGCTTTTGAACTTGTATTTGCGAAAAAGGACAAGCTCAAGCTAGTCAATCTAGCCCAGATCCTCCAGGCTCTGGACTTGAATGACTGGCTAGTTTCCCTGGGTCTCCAGGATGCCTCAACATGGCCATCCACAAGAGGCACAGGGAATTATCTGTAATTAAAGGCATGCAACTGGTATTATGACAGCAGTCACAGGGTGAGTCTTCACAAGCTTTTTTTTATTTTTATGAAAACGCTGCAGCAGCCCCAGTCCTTCTCAGCCAGGACTCAACTGCCCTCCATTCTGAGCCATAACATTCTCAGGCACTGATGACGTGTTGTGCTCCATCAAAGAATGCTAGTGTTTAACAATTCCTATCAATAACAGTGCCAGGTTATTCTACATAAATATGCACCTTAACTATTTACAATTAACATAACTATGTACATTCTCTATCCGTCAATTTAAAACCTGTAGCACATTATACGTGTGCATGTAACACACCTCCTTCCCTTTACCAGGTGTTGCTATAGCATGAACCCCCATGGGCTGTGCCCAGAAATCAGAATCCTTAACAATCACTAACGGATTCCATACCTTTCACAATAGCCACTCTGTTATACAGTATTGCCAAGGTCCTACACCACCTTCAATGGCGATGGGAACTTCATAAAACCTTTTTCCACTACCTTTCTTCACCTTCACTAACATACCCTCTCTCAAAACACACTCCTTCACACAATTCCTCTCATCGTATCTATCTATCTATTCACTTTTTAAATAGCGCTTTGCGCGCATGGGCCTCTAAGCGCTCACTGAACAACAAAAAACATAAAATATAGAGGTCAAAGCGGATGAGTCGTACAGGAAAAAGGCAAAAAAATTGGACTAATCTGGACCTGAGTCAAACAGATGTGTCTTCAATTGTTTTTTAAATTGAGCAGTTGACTTGTTACTTTTAAGGGCTGACATCAGCTGGTTCCAGAGAAAGAGACCCCAGGCATTGAAACTTGTGTTGCCCAGTTTTTTCAACAACACACAGGGTTGTTGTAAAAGTGTCTTTATTTGATCAGAGTGTACAACGAAAAGGTATGTTGGAGATTCTCTTTGAAAGGTATTAGGGAGCTTTTCCTGTTAAGCAGTTTTGAATTATCATGATGCCTTTGAATCTTATTCTTTGGCTGACTGAAAGCCAATGTTCTGTGCAGCCACCCTGTTTGCTTCTCCTCCCATCCTGTTTTTCTTAAGTCCATTAGCACTTACTCTGATCTGTCACATGACCTCTGATAGCAGCTTGTCTGTCCCCCCTTCCCTCCTGTCCTCTCCTCCATCTCTCCCCAGCACTTTTCCAAATTGTCGTTCTGACCTATTAGGATAGTCACTTGTTTGTCCCTCTCCTCACCACTCCCCCTCATTTCTCTCCCCCTCCTCTTGTTATTCATGCACTACATCAATTGTCATCAGGCATAGTAATGTTGCTGCTGGTTTTGTCTGTTTTCCTTCCTCCCCCTCTGCTGCTTACTTGTTCCTTGCACTTGCACTATCTGAAATGTCGCCAGGCTGATTATGATCGTTTTTCTTTCACATTCTAAATTGTTTCAAGGACCTGTAAGAATTTAATTGTTTTTCTCCCATGATCCCTTCTCCTTGAAGCGCTTTGAAACACATTGTGTATAGGCGCTATACAAATAAACTATCAAATCAAATGAAATTTCCTGCTGGCGCTGGTAACATGGGTACGTCGACTAATGCCACAAACCGCCCGAACAGCTCCGTTCTGAATCACTTGGAGACTTCTTATGTTTGCCCGAGATGAGCCAATCAGTAAGCTATTGCAATAGTCTAGCTTAGTATTTGATGATAGCAGCTGCAATCATGGCTCTATTTGCTTCTGAGAAATGGGGATGGAGTTGCAATAGCAGATGGGTGTAATAGGAACTGGAAGATTTGAGATGGAACATGTGTTTTTCAAAGGAAAGATGAGGGTCAAAGTAGATCCCCAGAGTTTTCACGTGATCAGAAACCTTGATCAGGTTATCTGCAGTCAAAAATCTACTGTAGGATGGGTCAAGCCTTATAAGTTTCATTTGTATGCCCAGAATAAGGAGCTTTGTTTTCTTCTTGTTCAAAGCTAGAGAATTTCTAGCCATCCAGTATTGTATGCTGTTAAAGATGATGTTGATAATTTCAAGGTCTTTGCTGTAGTGGCCTGAAAGTTAAATCACAATCTGGGTGTCATCTGCATAGTTAGCAAAACGTACACCCAGAGAGGAAAGGTCACACAGGGTTTTTATATACACATTGAACAGCAACAGGGATAGGCAAGATTCTTGTGGGACCCCGCAAGTTAATGTTGCTTTGGAGGAATGCGCATTATCTTTGGTTACGTAAACCTTACGGGGACCTAAGAAGGATCTAAGCCAGTTGGCTGCAAGAGTTGTGCATCCGCCCACTTGTATTAGTCTGTCGGCCAAGATGGTATGATCAACAAGATCAAAGGCGGCCGACAGATCTAAGAGGAGCAGCAAAGCCTGCCCGCCTCTGTCAATGATCTCAATGATACTGCACTTGAGCTCTAAGAGGGCAGTTTCGGTTCTGTGACCGACACGGAAACCAGACTGGGCAGTGGCAAGGATATTATTTTCCTGCACATAGCTTTGATACTGGTTTGTGGCCAACTTGTCCAGAATCTTTAAAAGAAAAGGAACATTGGTAATTGGACGAAAATGTCAATTTTCCTTTTTTAATAGGGGTGCGATCTAGGCTTCTTTAATGCTATTGGGAACCTGGCCTTCAGCAAAGGAGCGATTTACAAGTGTAGTCACACATGGCAAGAGAGAGCTCTGGAAATCTTGAAGGAGAGAGGCAGGGAAACTATCTGCTTTTCAGGATGTCAGTTTCAATTTAGTTATGACATCTTGAACCTCACTTTGTGACACCTCACGAAAAAAAGGAAGGCGGACAGTGGTTAGGGGAAAGGAAATCGTGTGAGGAAATCGAAACCTTGGTTCTACTCTGCACTGACTTTGTTACGTAAACAATTACGGCAGGCTAACAAAATCTAGAGGCGAACAAAGAATATCAGGGATGCAGAGAGAGCAAAGGCCGTACTCAAGTCATACCAAGCAGCCCTGTTTAAGGTAAAAAGGCAGTTCCTGCACAAAGAGATTACTCAGGCAGGGAATCAATCAAGAGCAGTGTGCGAGGTGGTATCCAGATTTAGAGCACCAGACTGCATTGACAATACAATACCAGCCTCACAGGAACAAGCAAATCAATGTAATTATTTCTTTAAGGAAAATATGGTGCTTATTCATGAGAACATTGCTAAGAGGAGGACTGTGAAGTTGAGGGGGGAGGCTGAGAATGAAGGAGTTGAAGTAGGGCAGGAAATGGAAGAGAGCTTCCTGTTCCAACCGGTAGACGAGGACGTTTACTCACTACTCACTACTGCTACAACTGAAACCCACAAATGACGTGTTGTGCGCAGTGCCAGCCTGTACAGCTAAACGTCTGGCTGCTAATCTAACACCATTCATGACATTATTTGTAAATAAATCTCTACAGGAGGGTCAGGTCCCCAAAGCTCTCAAAAAGGCGTTAGTAAGACCGTTATTAAAAAAGCCTAATTTGGATCCAAAAACGCTAAAAAGAACTACCAGCCAGTTGCCAATTTGATTTGGCCAACTAAGATACTGGAAAAGGTTGTCTGTATACAGTTCCAGGTGTTTGTGGATAAAGAAAATCTACTAGACAAACTTCAATCTGAATTCGGTCCCACCCATGGGACGGAGTAAGCACTCCTGGCAGTACATGAGGACCTGCTGGAGGCTGCGGACAAGTGAGGCTCCATGGTCCTATTGATGTTGGACCTGTCCGCGGCCTTGGATACGGTGGATCACCACATAATGATGCATCGTATCATGAAGGTTGGCAAGGCATCAGACTTAGTAAAAGAAAGGTTCGGATCCTTTCTAAAGGACAGAATGCAAAGAGTGGTGCTCGAATGTTTTGCTTCGGAATGGATTTCTTTGGACTGTGGGGGCCCTCAAGGGGCCTATCCCCATTGTTTTTCAATTTATATTTTCGCCCTGTGTTTGAGCTATTTCGGAAGTATGGTCTTCGGTTTCACTCTTACGCCGATGATACTCAGGTCTACACTCAGATGAACAATATGGAGGAAGCTTTCGACAAGATCAACCTGTGTATGAACGAGCTTAATGGGTGGATGGCAGATAACCAGCTCCAGCTTAATGCTGACAAGACTGAGCTGATACATTTTTAGTCTAAAAGGGAAAAAGTCATCGGAGAGTCAGAAACCACCCCTGTTGATTCTGGGGGAACAATTGTAATATACTAACAATATCTGGGATGTATATGGCAATCAAACCTCAGCAGTGGGGCTCAGGTGGGGGCCAGAGTTAAAGCAGTTTTATATGCAATCCGGGTGCTGCGTACTGTACTCCCTTTTATTCCGGTTGAAGATCATGCGGTGATGGTGAGTGTTATGACTAGCCCCCATCTAGACTACTGTAACAGCCTGTTAGCAGGAGCCCCAGCTAAACAGCCAGATTGCAGCAAGCTCAAAACGTGGCAGTCAGGTTAATTGGACAGTTGAACAGAATGAATCACATATCTGCCTTTCGAAGATCCCTACATTGGCTCAAGGTAGAGGACCGAATTAAATTTAAAGTGGCATGTCTTGTCTAGAAGTGTCTGACCTTGTGGATAAGATCACTCGGTATTGCCCACGCAGAGATCTCCGGTCTAGAGACCAACTTCTGATCTGTGTGGCAAGGTCTAAGTTAGTCTTTGGGGGGAGATAGAAGACTCTGTGTGTTTGGTCTGAAATTATAGAACCAACTACCATTAGAGATCGGGTCCTCGAAATCTTTTTTTTTTTTTAAACTTTTCTTTATTGGCAAGAAGTAGTGACTGGCACGTTACACATTGCATCAACAGCTCACATTACACATTTCAATGCGCGGATACCAATGCAAAGGCTCTACAGGAATCGCACAGATCAACAGGAACATGTTAATTACAACAGGGACCTTCACAATTCAACTTGCACAGTCGTTTGCACGGGTGATGGGGGAGAGGATAGAAGTTCTAAGTCCGCTCTGCTGTTTAGATAGCTGCAAAACTCTGTCCATACATTTTTAGGGCGAGCATTCACAGGCAGCGTGTTAATATAGTGCTCTTCACACATTTGTGTCCAGGTAAGGGCCTTTAACCACATCTCCAGTGAAGGGGGGGAACGCCGCTTCCAGCACTGCAGAATACACCTCTTAGCCACCATCGCCCCCACATTCAGGAATTTAGCGACACGCCTTGCCTCGGTCCCCTCCCACAGCCCAAACAATAGAGCCAGGGGGTCAGGGTCAATCCGGAACCCCACCATCTCAGAAAGGGCCCCAAGCACTGCCTCCCAGAACCGAGCCAGTGCCCCGCAAGACCAGAACATGTGGTCCGCATCAGTGGATCTGCACCTCTGGCAGGGGTGGGGGTGATCCCGTGCAAATTTCCCGACCACATGAGGCGTGTAGTGCAGGCGATTAAGTAGCTTGTATTGTACACATCTAAATCTAGAGTTGAGGGAAACCCTGCCTGTGTGTATGCACATTTTTGCCCACATACCATCAGTGATATCCAACCCCAGCTCCCGGCTCCAAGCACCCCGGATCATGTGGGGAGGTTCTACAGCCCGTGCCATCAACATTTTATACAGGGCGGACACTATGCCCCTGCCCCCTGCGGAATTAGCAATGTAGCAGATCTCGGGGATCTCAGGGGGTTCGTCAGGGTACAAAGGCCACATGTCTCGAACTGCCGCTCTGAGTCTAAAGTATTGCAGCAACTCAAGTGAGGACTTGGTGTGCCCTGGCCTCCAAGTCTGCGGGGTGATGAATTTCCCATCAGGGAATAAGTCGGCAAATGAATGATATCCCAGGTCTAGCCAGTGACGCATAAGGAGCTTATCCTGTGTGGGGGCCAGGCCCGGGAATGACCACAAGGGTAGCCATTTGTAGTACGGGGGGTTGTCGGAATGGCGTAGCAAACCCTGTCTCCACGCCCTGATAGTGGCGGCCACTGGGTCCGCCAGGACATCTGAGTGATACGAGTGGAAAAGGATCAGGGACATAACATTTACCTCTCCAGTCGCGAGGATTTCAAGCTTAACATGCAGGGGAGGGTCCTGGTGACGGTACCAGTGTGTAGCATGCTGAGCTTGTGCGGCTATCCAGTACTGGGTTAGGTCCGGTGCATTGAAGCCCCCTTTCTCATAGGGTAGTGTCATGTGCTGCCACTTCCTGCGCATGGCACCAGAATGCCATAGAAAGCGGGCGCACCCCGCATTCAGGTCAGCAAAGTATTGTTTCCCGGGCCAGAGTGGGACGTTAGCAAATATGTAAGGAGTTTTGGAACTATGACCATTTTGATTAGCGAAAGTCTCCCTGATAGTGAGAGGGGGAGGTTACACCACCTGTTCATTCTGTCCTCCGCATATTGCGCAGTAGCCTCGTAGTTATCGGCCAGTAAAGAGGATTTCGAGAGGGACACCTGGACCCCTAGGTACTTGATGCCCCCCGGGGCCCATTTGAGCGGGAATTCGCATGCAGGCTGGGGAGTTGCAGGTGTGAGGGGGAAGATTTCTTACTTGGAATAATTTATGGTGAAGCCCGAGAAAGTACCAATTTTGATTATTTCACGAATGATCGGGTCAAGATGGACCGAAGGGTCCCTGATGTACACAAGTACATCGTCCGCATAGTGATATAATCTCGGGGGTATCCCGTAGTCGTATCCCCATGCGTGTGTGATTGTCCCTTACACTATCCGCCATGGGCTCAATAGCCATCGCAAACAGCAGGGGATAGAAAGGGCATCCCTGACGTGTCCCTCTGAGGAGGGTGAATGAAGCTGACAGGTGAGAGTTAACCAGGACTTTGGCCACAGGGTTGGTATATAGCAGTTTAATGCAGGACAGCATGCACGGGCTGATTCCCATCTTCTCGAGCACTGCCCACAGGTATTGCCATGAAACCATGTCAAACGCCTTCTGGGCATCTAGTGTCACAGCAACCGCGTTGGCATTAGGGTCAATCCTAGAAATGACGTTGAACAGTCGCCGCATGTTTAGAGCAGTGGAGCAGGCGGGGACAAAACCACTTTGGTCCGGGTGGATCAAATATTTCATGATGGGGAGGAACCTATTTGTTATGATCTCGGCGAATATTTTGGTGTCAGTGTTCATGAGAGACAGAGGTCTGTAGGAGCCGCATTCATCGAGAGGCTTACCCGGCTTGGGGAGCACAGTGATGACAGCCTCACGCAGGGACTGAGGGAGGGTAGCGAGGCGTAGCGACTCATCCCACACCTCGTACAGGCGTGGAACCAGCAGGGCAACGTGCTCTTGATAGAATTCGGCAGTTAGGCCATCTGGACCGGGAGCTTTTCCCTTAGGGAGGGACGAGATGACCATGGTGATTTCATCTAGGGTGAAGGGTGTGTCTAATTGCTCTTTAGTGGCACTGGATATAAGGGACATAGGGATGCGGTCAAGAAGCATGTCCAGATCTTGTGGGCTGTGCTCGCGCTGCTGAGCGTAGAGGGTTGCATAGAAATCTGCAAAGGTCTCAAGAATGGGTTGGTCTGAGCAATGCCGGACTCCATCCTTGTCGATAATACTGTCTATTCGGGCTCTACCTCCCTCGATCCGGGCCAGACGGGCCAGGGTGCGACCAGGCCTCTCGCCCTCGCCATACTTCCGAGCCGCAACGGGTCGGGCAAAGTACCTTATCTCGCTGAGGGCAAGGGACTCAAATGTGTCTAGCTCAGTAAGTATTTGTGCTAACTTAGGTGGGGAAGGGGCGGAAGCGTACTCGCGCTCCAATTCCTTGAGTCTGGACTCTGAGCGATGCAAGGAGTTCCTAATGTCTTTCAGGACCCCAGCCTCCCTGGAGATACACATGCCCCTGATGTAAACCTTGAATGCCTCTCATCTGACCCCATCTGTTGTGTCGTGGCGTTTGTTGTTATCAAAAAACTAGGTGATATCTGCAAGGATGCCGGCCCTAAAGACAATGTCATGTAGTGCCTCCGACTTAAAGCGCCAATTGGAGTGAGAGGGGAGAGGAGGCTGCAGAGTGATATCCAATGTGACCAGGGAATGGTCAGAGAGGGTGCGCGGCAGTATCTGCGAGTCGAGGGTTTTGCCAATGAGCCCAGCTGAAAGAAGGAAGAGGTCAATCCTGGAATGGCTATCGTGCACAGAAGAGTAGAATGTAAACTCTTTAGTCAGCGGTTGGAGCACTCTCCAGGCATCGACCAGACCAGCAGGGACCATGTGGGCATGGAGGCGGCGGGCGGCCCTGGACATCACTCTGGGAGCAGCTCCTGATCTGTCCAATTCGGAGTCTAGTATGAGATTCATGCCCCCCCCCCGATAATCGGGATCCCGACATATCTTTGGAGTATGTCGTCGATGTGATCGAAAAAATCAGGTGCATCAGTGTTCGGGGCATAAGTGTTAACCAGAAGGCACTCTGTGTTGGCGAGCAGACAGTGGAGGAGCACCTACCTACCCTCTCGATCTATGTGGCTGGTACGAAGAGAAAATTCCACGGACTTGTGAATTAAGGTGAGGACACCCCTGGACTGGGAGGAGTAGACCGTGTAATATTTGTTGGGTCCCCATGTCTGAGCAAGAGAGGACGAGAGGTGTGCAAGGGCATGGGTTTCTTGCAAGAGGAGAATTTTGACCTCGTGCCTCTGGGCGTAAGAAGTGATCCTGCGGGCCTTCGTGAAGTTGCTGAGCCCCCTGACATTCCAAGACATTAACCTAATCGCCATTCTGTAGTTCTCAGGGGGGATCCCAGCAGCGTGTAGCACTATTTGTTGAACATGCGTTGGCAATCAATGCAATGGCACGTTGATTCGCGGCCAGAGCCACCACTACCCTGCCATTTTGGTTATAACATCCCACAACTGTACCCCCCCCCTCCCCAGTACCCCCCCCTAACACAGCAGTCTCCAGCAACCCACCCGAAGACCAAGTGCCTGCGTGCCAACCCCAACAGGGCAACGCTCGCCCATACGCCCAACTGGGGCACATAGAGTGATCGTAACAAGCCAAACGTGGCATTGCAATTGCAGCGGGGGTCGCTGCCGCCGTGAACCCGTCTTAGGTGAATGATCGGTGCAGTACACCGTAGATCGTACAGCAGTATCACATATTAGGTTTCCAGGAGGTATTACAACAAGTTAAATCTGGCAATGGATATACAAGATAAAGGATTAACGAAATAGCAAGGGAATGCAAATGTCCAACATGCCAGTGGCACAGAAGGAGGCGCAGACACTGGGGTCAGGGCAGGGCACCTCAACCCTCATCCAACGGCATGTCCACCGGACCAGAGAGCGGTATGTGGGATTCAATAAATTTTACCGCCGCCTCCTGGACCGTGAAAACATATAGCTTATTGCAATGGGTGAGCTTCAGTCTTGCGGGGAACAACATGGCGTATTCCACTTTCCTTTCTCTGAGCAGCTTTTTCACACAGTTGAACTGCCTGCGCTCCATTTGAACATTGACGGAGAAGTCGGGAAAGATTCGGATAGTCTGAGACTCCAGTTTCAGCTCACCCCTCTCACAGGCCAGGCGCAGAATATGATCCCTATCCCTGAAGCTGAGAACCTTAGCAATAATTGGCCTGGGGAAGTCACCCGGCTTGGGGCGGGAGGCCAACGCCCGATGAGCGCGCTCAATCGTGAAGAATGGGGAGAGTTGAGGATTGCCCAATATGTCTGTCAGGAGATTTTCAACAGCTTGTTCCATTTTGCCTTTGAGGGCCGACTCCGGGAACCCAACAATGCGGATGTTGTTCCGGCGGGATCTGGACTCTAAGTCATGGCACTTCGCCTTGACCTGCTTCATTTTGCGCACCAGGTCTGAGACCGTATTTTGGAGCACGTGTACCTCATCCTCATTAGTCCCGATCCTGGTCTCGGCCTCAACCAGTCTGGCGCCATGCTGATCCAGTTTGGTGCGCAGCGAGGCTACACTAGCGTTAATCTCATCTAATTTTTTGTGGAATGACGCAAAATTCTTTGCCATAGTTTCCATAAGTGTAGTGAGGTCTGGCTGAGGGGAACATGCAGGTGCATCCGGATCGTCCTGAGGCAAGACAGCCCCCCCCTGCTCCTGTCTAGTGAGCGTCTTGGCATATTTGTCCATCTCTCCCGCTTTGTTAGCCCCATGCTGCTTATTGGACATGTTTGGGGACACCTTGAGACCCGGGGGGGGTAGTCTTGTAGGATGTAAGCACTGGGACTCCGGGCGCTCGGGGAGGATCCGAGGGGGTCTCAACCACCCACCCAACCCAGGATTGACCGCTGTAAAGGAGCTGAGGTGCGATCTACACCAGGCAGGTGCGTTCCAGGGCGTTGGTACCTTCGTGCAAGGGCAGGCAGTGCGTCAGGTAGTCACAGGTGGCAGTGTGTGCTGGTGGAAGTACTGTCTGACAGGGCGCACCGCAAGGCAAGGCGGGCTGCAGGCTATCAGTGCTGGGTGCGGAGGGCAGTGCTGTCCAAAGGCGCCCAGCGAATGCGGGCGGATGCACAATTCGTGAGATCTGTCAAGGTGCCTCAGGCAGCACAGCGATAGGGTAAGAACAGCAATGAACAGCCAGAAATGGAGGAGCACCACACGGACCAAAGAGGGTAGCGCAGCCCCGCCGGGGTTAAGGACACGTATCTCAAGGCAGCAAGAGTAAGTATGGGGGCAACTGTTCCCTGTGAAGTGAAGTAAGCGCAGCTCCTGGGGCCATCAGCATGTAAAGGGACAAGTGTGCCGTAATCCCAGTCTCCCAGCTCCTCACCTGAAGCGGCCAAGTTCAGCAGGGGATGTAGGAGTAGTGAGAGCGTATCAGGCCCCCATCCAAGAGCGGCAGCCGGCCCAAGAGGCACCAGCAGGGAGCCAAGTCGTCACCGGGGAATCCGGAGGAGGAGCCGACAGTGAAATCCGGCCCGGTATGGTCGCTGCGGGGGACCGCTCCAGCAGCCCCCGCGGAGTGGCGGGGAGAATCCGGCCGTTGCAGGGGCGGCAGTAACGCCAAGGCCGCTCCACCAGGGGCCGGGGGGGGAAGGAAGCGCCACTCCAGAGGCACGCGAGGGTCAACCCGATGCGGGCCGGGTAGAGGGAAGATTTGGTCAGCCGCTACAAGCGGAGGCTCACCATGCAGCTGGGCAGAGGATCCAGGCAGGAATCCGGGTCGGAGAGCTGGCGCTCACAGGTCACGGGGGGGGGGTGTACCGGGGCCGCAGCTGGAATACGCGGCCCCGACGGCCACAGCGATCCGGCGCCCGGCACAGGAGCGGGGCAGCCAAGGTGTTCCGGAATCCGAGGCCTTCGCGGCACGATGCGACAAACCGTAAGCTGCATGATAAATGTCACCGCCTCTTTCCCTCCCAGGGGCCGGCGGAGAGAGGAGCCGCGCGGGCAGGCCGCCGGCACCTGGCCTCAGGGAGAGCGGGGCTGGGGAAGGAGACGCCGCCCCAGCGGAGCGTGAGGGCCCGACCACGAAGCGGGTCGGGCAGGGAGGTAATCGGATCCGCCGCTCCAGTCCACAGCACGGTACGGCGAGAGGTCCAGGCAACCCGTCCAGGTCTGGAAGCCGACTCTCATAGGACACAAGGGGTCGGGGCCACAGCTGGAGAACGCGGCTCAGAAGGCCTCAGTTGTCAGGCGCCCACTACGGGAGTAGATCAGTCCCAGAGCTACGAATTTCGCGCAGACAAGGACCAGTATGTTGTAGAGTCCATAAACTGCGCAATGATCCCGGTCACAGCCTCGGATGCAGCAGTGAACCGCTGATTTAGGCGGATAGACAGCAGACAGGGCATGGAGCAAGAGAGCTAGGCAGCCATCTTGCAGGCTGCTCAACAGCGCCCTCCTCTAAATCTTTAATACTATTCAGAAAGAGCCTGAAAACCTTTCTTTTTAGATAGGCTGCCTTTATATTTATACAATGCACTTTGAATTGATACTCTGAAACTGCATCTAATGGTTTACATTTGCGCCCTTATATAGTTTATTCTGTTTAGTACGGATTAGAAATATTCAAAATCAAGCAGACTGGGGATTTCAATTTCAGAAGGTTGTAATAGTTTAAGATGATTGGCAATGTTTTGTAGATGGGTTTTAATTTTCTTTGAGAAGCCTTCATGGATAAGTTGACACCAAGCATTATCTGCAACCGGAAGGAGGTCAACTGGGATACCCTTTAGTTGAGAGAGCACTTTAAACAGTTCCCTCGGTTTGGATTTAGCAGATTCTATTCTGCTATTTAATCTGTCCTCTTTAGACTTCAGCAGAAGTGTCCTGTAAATTTTCATGCAAATTCTATAGGAAGAAAGGGAGGTATCCGAGGGAGATTTGCGCCACTGGTGTTCTGCTTTTCTCTTTTGGGCTCTAGCAGCAAGAATATCGGTAGATAGCCACAGCTTGTCTGAGATTTCTTTCCTTTGGGATGTCTGCTTCAGAGGGGCTAGGAGTTCAAACAACAGCTTAATAATTTTTCTGTACGTTGAGTAAAACATATCCAGGGGAATATGCTTTTTTCAAAGGGGTGCGGGGGGACAAGGGGAAGGCAGTGGATGTGAAGGTGTCCTGTGAAATCCCTTTAGAATTTCTACTAGGAACAGATTTCTTGATGGACACTAGAGGTTTCACCCTCTCTAAAACAATAGAGAAGTGGTCAAACACGGGGCAGGTCTGGGTACTTAACATTGGAGAGCACCATATTCTGAGACACTATCCAGTCTAGGGTATTACCCGCAATATCGGTAGGACCCGTGACTTGTTGAATAAGTCCAAGATTTGATAATGCGTGTACGAGAGATGCAGAATTTTGGCATGTAGTGTCATATACCCATAAGTTGAAATCGCCAAGGACTAGAAACAGTGAATGTGGTTTGATGATGTTGCCAATCAAGGCAAAAAATTGTTCTTCGAAGGAGGGTGTGATAATAGGTTTTCTATAGAGGAGAAGGATGCTAAGAGTTTGTAGCATTTAGCTTAAGTTTTGCTAACAAAACCTCAGTGTTCCAGATAAGGTATACTGGAAATGTACAATTGTAAATGTTTACAGAACATCAAGGCAACACCTCCACCCTTGCAAGTATCCCGGTCTACGTTTAAAATGTCATAGCCTGCAGGGATGGCATGCAGTGTGCAGGGGAAGGCAGCATTATGGAGCCAAGTTGCAGTCAGCGCCATAATGTCAAGTTTTTGTTCAGTAATAAAGTCTGTAACCTCTACGGCGTGACAAATTAATGAGTGTATATTAAGAAGCGACATTTTAAGGTGCATAGTATTTGGCACATGTAAGCCTTCTTGATCAGGTGTTGGAGTAGCATCAATGCCCTGCATTTCTGTGGCAGGTGGAGGGCTAGGAGGGTCCTTAATGGTATTTATTACCTTTATTATGCAAAAAGGAGTGGGTAGTTATCGGAGTACATGCTACATTGGTATTAGAAGCATTGGAGTCTGCGGACAGGGTGGCAAGTAGCGGGAGCAGCAAGCAGCCGTGCCCAGCAATAACCAGCACCAACCGGCTTTGACGCGCTGGCGCTTACGCGCCTGACTACTTCTATAAAAGCCAGAGGGAAAACTACAAAGGAGAATGGGAAATGTCGTTTTTAGCCCACTTGTCAGCAGTGAGGAAGTAAGTATAAATATACGCAAGTTGAAATAAAAACAATGCAAAAAAGTACACAATTAACGGCGAAGCACTTAAAATTGGCAAAACTAAAATGTCAAGGTGCAACTAAAATCTTGACTACTTTTTTTTTTTTTTAAATGCTAGCTGTCTAACTAAAACAATTTTAAAAGATATAAGGAATCTCCATACAACACACTGAAAGTAAGGAAGCTCTTTCCTTAGATTTCTCTTACAAATTCCACATCCTATTTCGTATCGCCCCCCACTGGCAGTTTCTCATGAGCTGTAACAAATTTCTTCATTCAACATGGAGTTTGGTACCCTTTTCCTCGAAGCCTCAAACGGAGAAACTCCTGTTACCTGGTGTGGTGCAATCCTATATTGCACCACCCGCTCCGTTACTGCACGCTCCCAATCACCTCCTGTCCACAAGCAATTCTGATTACTTCCATCAACGTCCTGTTGAATCTCTCTACAGTGGCATTCCCTTTAGGGTTATAAAACAAAGTTGTGGAATGCCTAATCCCATTATCTTCCAAAAATAACCCCATCTATTTTCCTACAAATTGTGGACCATTGTCCGACACCATCTCCCTTGGAAACCCCTCTCTCCAGAATACAGACTCCAAAAATATTATGATCTTGCGGGAACTAAAGTCCTTCACAATACACACCTCCGGCCATTTGGACAAAATGTTAACCAGCACCACCAAATATGCACTCCGGGATCCCCTAATGGATACAGGACCCAAAATGTCCATGGCCACCACATCCCAGATGGAACTGGGAAGCTCCACCATTCTCATTGGAGGCACTCTATTACTTGGCACCTTATCGTTACCCTTACATGCCTCACATTCTCTCAAAAATGACTCAATATTGTGGTCCATTCCCGGCCACCAAATAACTTGATGTAGGAGGCCCTTTGTCTGTCTTACTCTGAAATGACGCTGATGGGCAATCTCAAGAATATTTTTTTTTCATGCCTTCCGCCACAACCATTCGCTCCCCCCGGGACACAATCCCTGTCTCGACACTCTATTCTTGCTTCACCTTCCTGTAACCTTTCAACTCCTCATCACATTCTTCCATTGGCCATCCTCCCTGAACATACTTCACCGCTACCATGTAAATCGAATCTTTCTCGCATTCCTCCCTCCAATCACTTTCCTGGGCCACTTTACAGTAGACAAAAACATCCACTTCCTCTTCCTCTTCCCATCTCTCCTCACCGTCGTCCTCTATGGGATTTCGAGACAACTCATCGGCAATTATGTTCAACTCCCACTTCGCATATCTCACCTCCACGTTGAGTCCTTGCAAAGAGGATATCCAACTGATGATTCTCCTTCGTGGTGAAAATCCCAACCAATAGCTTGTGGTCTGTCACAACCTCAAACTTCCTCCCCCAGACAAATTGCCTTAATTTTTCGATTTCACGACACACAAGCCAACGCTTCTCTCTGCACAACGGAATAACACCTCTATGCCTCCTTTAGAATGCGTGATGCGAAGGCTACTGTATTCAACACATCACCCCCTTTCTGCATTAAAACACTTCCAATACCATTCTCACTCGCATCCGTGTACAACATTACCTCCCATGCATCCTCAAATCCCTTAAAAATGGGAGCATTTACCTAACAATTCCTTATGTAATCAAATTCACTTTCACACCCCTCGCACCATGCAATCCTTGCACCTTTCTTCACCAGCATCCTCATGGTCTTTGTTTTCTCAGCCAAATATTTTATGAACTTCCCATGAAATTCAACTAATCCCAAATAAGAAGATAGTTTCTTCTTATACTTTGGCGCCCTCATCTTTTTTCTCACCTAAATATATACGCAAAACTGTAAAAAACCTGTAACCAATCTCTTAAGAAATAGCGCCTAGGTGCCTCTGGGTTATGTGCGCTTTATAAATGTTAAAATAAATAAATGGTGGCATACTTTGGCTTCACACATTCTGCAGAGAACCCATGACCGAGGTATTGCACTTTTTTCAACCTGAAACTACATTTATCCACAGATATCGTCAAACCTGCTTCCGCTACTTTTTTCAACACTTCTTTTAACCACATGTCATGCTCTTCCACATCTTTGCCCCAGACCAATATGTCGTCCTTGTATAAAAGTATCTGCAAGACCTTTCAGTTACTTATTCATGACCCTTTGGAACACACTGGAGGCTGTCAACAACCCAAAAGACATTCTCTTACAGCGAAACAGACCAAACAGTGTTATAAATGCAGTAGGATCCTTGGAGTCAGCAGGCAGTTTAACCTGGTGATAAACTGCCTTCACGTCAAGTGTTGAAAAGATTGTCGCTCCTCCCACTTTCACCAACAAAACATCTATTTTAGGAAGCAGAACTCTATCTGGCATCACTTTCTTGTTAAGTCCCCTCAAATCGATGCACAGTCTGAGGGTCCCATTAGGCTTGCGTACCGCCACGTTGGGACTCATCCATTCAGCTGCATCTCTTGCCTCAATAATTCCTTCACTCAGCTTGCGGTTCAACTCGATCTCCACATCCATCCTCAAGGCAAGCGGTATAGTGCAAGCTCTCGACCTTACAGGTATGGCTCCTGGCTTTAGCCTAATTAGATGGACGAACCCTTTTAAGCATCCCATCTTTTCTGAAAAAACCTCTGGAAACATGTTCACCACATCTGTCTCCTATATTTGCACACTCTCCACCCAAGCTGTTACCTTGCGTCTGACCACCACCACCTGACAGGGATTATCAGGATCAAGTGTCAGACCAAGATCCGCTTGGGCATCCCAAGGTAACAAATTAGCCCCTTTGGTGGTCACTCTTACCATGCCCTGGGCACTGCTGTCCCCATATCTGAATTGTGCCCAAAAGTCCCCCACTAAATTGATGGGCACATCCCCATATGCCAATACACTTGCCTCCTGCAAAACACAGGAGTTAGATGTTTCCTTCCATGTTTCTAAGTTCACCAGGGTGTAGTCTGCTCCACTGTCAATCAGATGCCTCACAGATACTGAATTCACCGATATCTCTGCATGTGGTTTTAACCGTCTTGGGCACTGCATCTACAACATTCACTACGCAAGCTTAGTCTTCCCTGCTGCTACGTCTTCCTGGTAAAAGGTCATACTATCCTGAACCATCTTGACACTTCCAGGCTTTTTCCACTGTTTACAACATTGCGTCACATCACCTTTTCTCCCACAGTCCCTGCATACCTGATGATGTGCAAAACACTGCTAATCGCTGGCGATGTGGTCTGGGATTCCACATCTGTAACACCTTTTGACGAATGTCTTCCCTTCCCTGCCTTTGACAACAGCTCTCTTCTTGTTCACCATGTTGCTCTCTTCCTTGTGTCCTTGTTTACCTGCTTTCACTTGTTCCACAGAATTCGAATAGCTGGATATGGTTTTTGCCGGCTTAGAATCTAATGCATTAATGCACTTTTCTGTTTGTTCCACCATCTTCGCAACTTCGATGGCCCTCTCCAGCGAAAAATCCACAGCATTTGCTCCCTCTCTCCATAGTGCCTCCCTAATCTTATGATCAGCACATCTAATCATTAGTTGGTCTCTAATATATTTGTTTCCTTTGCACTGCACTTTCCACTTCTCCCCCTTCCATGCACTTTTCCTTTTCCCCTTTCTCTCTCCCATGCACTTGCACATTCTCAATGTCACTGTGCCTCGTAAGATTGTTGTTTTTGTTCTTCCTTGTTCCCCTCCCCTCCCTTGCCTTGTCGTGCTCTGAAACACTTGTGTGCGAGCGCGATACAAATAAAATATCATTATCAATGTCCCTAGAGTGACTATAATCGCACTTAATGGCCGGTCCGCGCAGAACAGTGAGAAACTCTTCATTGACTCTCCACTTTTTTGATCCCTTATCGCAAAGTGATATCTCGCTAAAAATGTCTTGAATATTGCCTGGCCCACTTGGCCTAGGCAGTGATATAAAAGCGAGTCTTTTCGACCCGCCGCAAAATTGCTTCCGTACACTCCATGTAAGTACCTCATAAAGCCTTCCTTCCAATCTCCCCATTTAATGTTGGGCTCCCCTATGTGGGTCAAAAATAGGGTGTGACCTGGGATATTCATTGAGCCGATGGAGTTGCCCCTGCTTAATACACTATTCTTGCAAGAAACCTGCACATGTGTGTGCAACTGGCAGTCAAATACCTTGTTTTTAAAATTGCTGTTGACGGTTGGATTCCTTGTTTAAAATATAGAAATGTCTATTCCTTTTTACCAGACTCCACAATCAGTGCATTAGTTGCACTTCTCAATCAATAGCTTATTCAGGGCTTGTTATGTTGCCTGATATATCCAATGTATGTGCCTGCATTATATATCTCTTATCCGCATCACCACCTGACCTCAAAATGGGCGCCACGACATCTTGCGAAACTTCGCTCGCATTGGGAGAATGTTTAAGTAGAGCTCCAGAGCTTCTATGCTGGCCGATACCTCTCCTCGAGCATGGTTCAATTCTTCACTGACCTAGCTCCTGGGTAGTGTGGTGTTACTTTTGCCTCCCCCACGTCGTCCCTCACAGCTTTTTCGTTCCGGATGCTGCAGTTCTCGCGTCGTCGCTCACAGCTCTGTGGCGTCTCCCGGAGCTCTGTCCTTACAGCTGCTGCTCATGACAGACTGGGGCTGCTGCTGTTACTCATCCTTTTCGGCAGTATTATGACAGCAGGCACAGGGTGAGTCTTCACAAGCTCCTTTATTTTTAGGATCAGCTGCAGCAGCCCCAGTCCTTTTCTCCCAGGACTCAACCCTCCACCTTTCTGAACCATAACATTCTCAGGCACGGATGACGTGTTGTGCTCCATCAAAGAATGCTAGTGTTTAACAATTCCAATCAATAACAGTGCCATATTATTCTACATAAATATGCACCTTAACTATTTACAATTAACATAACGATGTACATTCTCTATCCATCAATTTAAAACCGTTAGCACATTATGCGTGTGCATGTAACAACTGTCATTACCAGTTCAAGCTCCTGCCTTTCAGATTTTCTTAGGCATCCAGGGTTTTCAACAGGAGTGGTGGTGGCTCCCCTCAGAATGGAAGGCATTCATGCTTTTCTCTACCTGGATGACTGGCTCTTGTCAGCCTGCTCCTTTGCACTAGCACCAGAAGACCTCTACCAGACATGCCACCTATTGCACAGCTTGGGCTTCTCCCTGAGCTTCAGGAAGTATTTGGTTTTGCTGTCCGAGTCCCTCAGATTTATTGGAGCCGCCTTGGACACTCTCCTGGACTGGGGATTCACACCTTAGGTCAGAGTGTAAAACGCTTACAAGATGATCCAGGTTTTCCAGCGACAGGCAAAAGTTCATGCTTCGGCTTTCCTGCGCTTGCTATGTCTAATTACCTCCTGCATCCTTTTAGTGCCAGTGGCCCGACTGTGCATGGGGTTCCTGCAGTGGCTATGAGCTCACAGTGGTCTCAGTTTCAGGGACTTGCATCAATCAGCCTTTATACTGGTTTCAGAGAGAGTGTTGGCAGACCTGCAAGGGTAGTCCATGAAGGAGAACCTCCTGAAGGGGTCCTAGTTTCGTCAACCTTGGCCACAAGTGGCTCTAGTTGCAGATGCGTGCCTGAAAGGCTTGGTCGTTCACTTCCAAGACCTTGTGGTGAGCAGACTGTGGTCCCCTTCAGAGTGCTGGGAGCACATCAGTCTGCTGGAAAGGAGAGCATTTAGGCTGGCCCTGTTTGCTTTCCTCTCCTCTGTGAAGGGCAAGACAGTGTTGATCTTGGCGGAAAACACTGTAGCCGTACATTACTGCAACAAGCGGGATGGTGTAGACTACTTGCCTCTGCGCAGAGAAGCAATGATTTTCTCCCACTTGGGGCTGCTCCTCCAGTGGACCTCTTTGCCTCCAGTGTGCCAGTGGACCTCTTTGCCTCCAGTGTGAATAGGAAGTGCAAGAGGTTATCTTCCAGGGAGTGAAAGTCTGTTGCTGCTCTCTGGCCTTTTAACTTGGACAGCAGGCCTTTGCCACCCTTTGAGGCCCTCACAAAGCACCATTATTGCTTAAATTAGAAAATGGACCAAACCTCCCCTCCCCTCCTCTAGTGCTAGCCCACAGGACGTTTGCCTATTTCTCACACCGGCTTCAATAGCTGCTCAGTTTCTGTCCTCCCTGAGAATTAGTAGCATATTCAATGTGTTTTTGAATTCCCAAGATTTCTTTTGTGTCTCTTAGAAGTGAGGCTTGTGTTTCTCCTTAATGAATATACGTAGCCAGCTCTTTTCTGATTGCATGATGAAGGATGTGAATGATTTTCTTCAGTCCTTTGAAATGTGTCTTGCACAGTTCAGCCTCCACTGACCTAATTCGGAGTGTGCATAAATATTCATAGCATCTGTGGTGCCTCACCCTGGCGCAGGGGCATCTAGAATGTAATTTTGCTTTGTTTGAGAGCAAAAAGAGTGAAATGTGGAAACTACAACACTTGGTCTGGTGGCCTACATTAAAGTGCATCTCGTTGAAGTCGGAAAAGGTTTGTTTGAAAAATAGATCTATCGTGTACTTTTTTAAGGTGTCAAGATTAGTGTTGCATACACAATGTAAGTAGGTTTAACCGGTTAAATATATGTATTGTTATAATCTAAATAATACCTTGTAATTTAATCATGTTAATGTTTCTGGTGCCAGTTGAGCCTCCCAACGCCATCTGTTCTCCCTATCATGTTTTCTGGTGAATTCTCATTCTAGGCTGCTTCGGAAGATGCCGTTACTCCATCAGCTGTGACTCCTTCCGCTTCTGCGGCCTCCTCTCGCCCTTTCATTCCAGTTACAGATGATCCTGGAGCTGCTAGTATCATTGCGGAGAGCATGACCAAAACCAAAGAAGTGAGTATACTTTGTATACCCCCGCTATGCCCTCCCCCCCCCCCCCCCCCCCCCCCCCCCCCAGGTAACCAAGAGAAGGGTAAGACTGTCAGATTCTGACCCCGGGATTGAAGCTATGAAGGGGTACTACTGGGATGGAGGGTCTTTGAAGAATGGAAATGGGATGCCCGAAGATGAGATCTGGCATCCCTCTTTTCCTAATCCTGACCTATCCTACCTCCCCTCTACTGTCATAGGATATTATCACGCATGTCCTACCCTACCACAAGATCTTCTGTCGAACACTCACACTTGGAGGAAAGCAAGAGAATGTAAAACCCCTTTTTCTAACTATAACCCAGACTTATTCTCCTGTCCCTCTAATACCATAAACTACTGTAAGAACCAATCTTTTCCATCCCTGTCGACCTCATTTGCTGAGGGCACCAGAGTGAAATAACCAATACCAATTTCCCCTAAACCAGAGACATGGTATTATCACTTCCTTGACAGTGACCGACTCACCCCCCCCTGTCCCCCCAACTCCACTCCCTCAGCCTTCATAGGATGCATTAAGAGACACCATCTTCTTTTCCCCAAAAATCACTCAAGTACTGTGACGAAGAGGAAATCAAGAGGAGTACAGATTTCATATGAGAAACTCCACTATGGTACTGGGACGAAGAAGATGCAGATAGAGGCACATCAGCCTCTAAATAGCCCATGTCCCACTAACAAGGCCAGGCAGTTGAAATCAACCATGCCCACCTGCAGTCTATCAAGTCTTCAGGAGAGTATAAAAGTAACACTAGCAATCAGCAAAGAGAGCGAGTTAGGCGGAGGGCTGAGGAGCCGTGGTTCCCCAGGACCAGCTGGAAGAAACTGGGACACCGAGACGCAGATGGTCTGTGTGTGGAAGCATCTGGGAGAAGCGTGGTGAACGACCACTGTTTCCAGCAAACAAGAGAAGTCCAAAGAAGGGAGCTGAGAGGCGTGCTGATCCCTTGTTACAGCAATTTACAACGTTGCAGCCCGAACGCGCAAGACTGGAGACGAGGCGGGTGAAATTGACAAATGGAATTACAAGGATTCATAGTGGCAGAGTGGTTGCGTGTATGATTACGCATTCTCGAATGTCTCTGTGTAAAGAACGGCAGTGTCTGCACAAATGGTTGCTGTGCGCGGACACGAAATGTGAGCAAAATAGAGATCCTAAAAAGGGGGAGTTGTGCGAGAAGTTAATTGGGAGCAGAATTCCCAAAACTGATAGAAAGGTGTTGACAACAAAGTGTGCTGGAAAAGCATTGGGGTGGCCACCAGGCCGGAGATTGATATAGGTTGGCCGCAGAAAACCCAGTATAAGGAAAAGAGAACTCTGATAAGGCTAAGGCACCTGGTTGCGTGAGCTGTAACGGATGGACCGTACTGTCTGACAGCTGCGCCATGACCAGGGGACCCAGATGAAAGCAAGGAGCTGCATGATCTAAAGGGCTTCTGGGTTCATGGAAAGGAGAACTGAAGAAGCCTAAAGAACTTGCCAGGAAAAGATAGTGAACTTCTTTTGCCAAGTGAACGTTTTGCCAAGTGAACATTGTGCCAAGTGATCTTTTCTTTGCAAAGTGAAACCTGAGAGACTTGTGGAACTTTATAATCCTGAGTGCCTTAAACTTGGAGAAGAGAGCTGCAGAAAGGCTCCATTGTCACATTAACTTTATTTTGAACAATTTTGAGTTGACCAAATCCCATTCACCCTATTATTCTGTAGAAGTGAAGACAAGCATATGTTCTGACACATAGTATTTTGTTTTGGAATGGCAGACTTAGACTTCCATTGGTTTTCTTTCCCTTAGGGAACATTCCAATCTTAGAGTTAAGGCAAGTTAGGCGTTACACCATCCTGACCATTGAGAATAAAGCTTGTAAAACTTTGTTCCACTTGTCTGCTTCGTCTCTTGTGTTAGGGAGAATTGTCTGTTTTAGGCTGAATTTCCTAACCTAGTGAGTCCCCCAGCAGCTTTGCTGGATTTTTGGGGATTATTTTTTCTCCTGCCAAGAGTCAGACTCTTTTTACCCTCACTCTTGGGCATGATTTGAGTGTGTTTCTTTGAGTCTAGAAGTGTTTAATGGGCTATGGGGTCTTTTACTCCATAGGGCTTCATGTGTTTTTGTGATGTGTGTTACACAGCACCCTCAGTGCAGTGACACAGGGGTGTCATAGTGACCCCCCCAGTATAGACTCCATACCCTGGGACTGACTACTGTCTCCCAGGGCATGTAAAGTCACCATTGACTTTACTAGTCTTAAATTCTGAACAGAACCAGTACCAACCATCATATTGTGGATGTACTGGCTGGGGCAATTCGATTGCCCCAGGGTCTGTTAGTCAAGGGGGCACGTCTCCGTCCCCCCTGATCGAGTTTTGGCTGGTGGCAGTGGATACTACTTTTTATATTCAACCCCAAATATTTTCCTATGGGATTTCCCATTGTTTTAGGCTAATATCTTTATTTAATTATTTACGGTAGCCTCGAACATACCGCCGGTTTATTTAATTAATATTAATTCTCCGGTTGGTATTCTTTGCCAAAACTTGATTCTAAAATGACGTTTGTGTTCTCTTCTGTAACTCCAACCCAAGTCGAGCCCTTTGTTCCACTTTTTGGCAGGCTTCTCCACAGAAGCCCTCCAAAGTGGTGCCACTGTGTCTGGGGTACTTAGGAGGGATGGAGGGGAATTTAGGCACCCTGGACTGAGTTACCTAGGCAACTCAAGTCGCACTCCGTCCTGATTGGCCCAAGTGGTGAGCCGACCAGCTCACCACTTAGCATGTTTGAGTGACAGCTAGGCTGAGTGAATGGGGGTTTGCTGCATAAAAGCAGGGCTTTGGGGACTGGAACTTCAGAAGTCGCCACAGGACCTAAGAATCCGACGAGGGAGAAGCTGAGCCGACCTGCCACGACACCACCACCGGTGGAGCCCTGCTGGACTGCCTCACCACTTTTCCCAACGACAGAGGAGATCTCCCGCCGGAGAGTCTTCTTCCTTTGACTGATGGGGATAACCAGTTTCACCGTCTTTTTCGCTTTCCCAACGTATCTCGTGTCCGCCTTGCCCGTGCCAAGCACCCCGGCAACCAGGATACCACGTTTTACCACGACCGCGAGACAAAGGTACCACCTTTAACCGGAAAACTCTGCGGCTGGTTTCTGCCCTGGTAGTGCAACGACCTTCATCTTTCCTCCAAGACGAGATCTTCTCTTCCCCTGGACGACGACGCAACTTGCACCCACTACCAGGAACAACTGCCACCGCTGGAGGATCCTTCCCACTTAAGGTACCGTGTCCCGCCTGGCTTCCCTTGCTACCGACTGTACGGGGTAGATTTAGCCCCCGGCTTTCGAACCTGGGTTAGTCTGGGACACCCTGGCTAAACTTTCTTAAGCCTCTCTAAACTCTTTTTGAACCCTCCGCAAGACTTTCTAAGCCTAGTGTAACTGTGTGATCTTGGGCGCATTTGTGCTCTGCTCTCTCTAAGAGTGGGCCCACCCTTTGGACTTTGGCTCACCAGTGACTTTTTGCTCTTCTGCCTTGCTAACAGTGTTCCTGATTCTTAGAGTGGTGTACCTTTCCATATTCTGTCTTTTTCCCTCCCTTTCTCACAAACTTATTGGAGTGCAATCTAGTTAAGCGCTCACCTCTGTATGAAAATAAGTGGTGTTTTACTGTGACTTATCTAATAGGGAAAACGGGGTGTATATATCATAATAGTAACTGTGTTTAGAATATTTTACAATAAGAGTGCTGGAGTGTTTCAACTGTGTGTTTTTAAATAAATAATTATATACTTTGATACCAAAGCTCTGGTCAGTGTTTGCTTGTATTATTGTATCTGAGTGCCTATTGAGTATACTTTGCATACTGCCTAACTCTCTTGAGGGAAGTGTGACTGCTCAGCCACAGCTACCAGGTAAATCTGGGTGGTGCAGACTGCTACCAGGTGGGTTTACTGCCAACACCTGTAGTCTTAAATCTTTTGCAGTGGTCCCTAAGGGAACTGCACAGGTTTCTGCCTAACATCTTGATACGATGCCTGTCTCACAGGGTGTAGTGGACCTCAGTTGTCGATCCATCTTGCTTGTTGCTTGATCGCCAGCTCCGGGCGTGATGTCAGGCATTGTATATATACCACATCACTATGCCCCATACCTCAGATCCTTTTTTCCACACGCTAGCACGTTGCTTCAGGAACACGACATTGAGTCTTCGACTCAGCGTTTTTGACAAAAATTCACAAAATGTTTTCATAAAACCTTGACCACGATGTCCACTCCCCGGATTTTGGGCTTTAAAAGGTGCACCGAATGCTATTCCAAAATGTCGGTGACCGACCCGCACGACATTTGTCTGTGGTATCTGGGTACGCATCACAACACAGAGGGATGTGCGTTGTGCTCCTAGATGCATTTGAAATCCATTTGTTAGAGGGCCGCCAAACTTGCTTTGGGCCGACCATCACTGAAATCCCCCATTTGGTCGCTGGTCTGGTACTCCGAGGCTGAGACGGAAGGGCCCTTCCCCCGAAAAGAAGAATGGAAAGCATCAGTGGAAGGCTAAAAAACGGTCCAACTCGAAGAGGCGCCACGGGGGGGTGAGGGGGGCGCTGTTAACCACAATTGAGATGGCTGCTGGGCTGAGAGCTCCGAGCCCCTGACAATCCTGATACTAAATTAATCATGATTGGAGCAAACAAGACCACAAATACCCTTCTGGCCTTAAGCCTCAACGTGCACTGCAGGCTCTGAGCAACTTTGAGCGAAAACCGCAGCCCTGTTGCAGAGTTCGCAGCGAACTAAGAAGGGGTGGGCTGACCCGCTGACTGCAATCCGCCACACAGACCGGCAGGGGACCTGCGCCACACCGCGGCTGCGAGATCATAGCAGGGCCGCGTGGGGGAGGAATGTTGCCTCCGGCCCGCTGATGCCGATGTGCCCATCCACCCCACCCGCCTACAACATTCCTCAAAGGTTCCTTCCAACGCGGTGCGGCAGATCCTGGAACGAGCGGATCGGGACCCGGAGGCTCCCCTGCTCCTCGCCTTGGCATACCGGTTGGCGTACCACCGACCGCACATAGACAGCTGCTGGACCCCAGCCGGCTTTCCGCCGCCACTCGCGCCCCCCCCCCCGTTGGCCCGCAGGGGGACTGACGAGGGTGCCGTCCTGATCGCGGACGCTCCAGTGAGGTGGAGGAGCAGAACGAGGCCCGCCTACAGCATGGAGGTATGTGCACCGCACTGAGGGGGAAGGAGCGAACGCCGGACAGGCAGCACTCCGCGGCCCCGTGGTGCGTGTGGGGAGACAACCCAAGCAGCAGAAATCACCCTGTAACATCAACACGTGGATGAAGGACTAGGTGCATTGATTGAGCACCCGGCAACGTTTGTTAAAGTTGGGGCCTGGGCCCCACATAATACGCAGACTGTGTTTAAGCTCAAGCCAAGCCACTACACTGAGTGAACACGCTGTAGGCTGAAGTCCTGGCCTTCCGCCTATCTAAAATCCAACGTTCACGGCCCCATCTCAAGCAGACCCCGGCTTAATGCTGCGCACTTTCAAGGAATCCGTATTAGGACACTGAGCCCTGCAGATTGGGTGCCTGCATTCGCTGCAGAAAGGCTCAAGCCACCTTAAAACATCCTGGCAACAGGGTGGCTGAACATACGGCTGCCACAGTAGACTGTCCTGGAAAAGCAGGGGGGACACACGATAAACCACCCATGCAAGTGGGTTGAAACTGTATACGTACCTACCCTCAGAAGGAACCGAACGACTCCTTGAAACCCACAAGCACGCAGAGTCCTGGCCCGAGTGTTAAAACCCACAATGTAACGGACCTTAGGCAACAACTATGAGGGGCCCGTGAGACACAGACCAACAGTACTCTACTCAATTATCAACGCTGCCAATTGCAGCAAACCCTAGTACGTTTAGATCCATCGGGGCGGAACGTGTAGATAAGACACCATACTCACTCGGACAATACCAAGTGGAGGACGAGGTCCCATACCATCACGAGATGTGGGAGAACACAACCCACTCTCGACAAACATCGGTAACACATGGGCCACCACGAAAAAAAAAGCACAGGCGCCAAAAAAACAGGCCCAACTTTGCAAGTTCCCAACCCTTCGGGTCGCCCGTCCCCACACCAATGGGCGCAGATAGCCAGGCTGAGGTGTCACCCGACGCAAGAGAAGACAGCCTGATGACTATGGTGAAAAATGCCTTCTTGGCAGTAAATGTTAAGCTGGACGATATTGTGGCAACAATTAGATCCTTGAAGGCTAGAGTTGATAACGAAAGCGTGCGCATTACGGATGCAGAGAACAGGATCAGCACGAACGAAGATGCTATAACACAACGCAGCCGGGACATAGCACAGCTGAAGGGAGACCTGTGCAAGACCCAAGTCAAGTGTGAGGATCTCGATTCGAGATCTAGAAGAAACTAAATTCGAATTGTCGGAATTGCAGAATCCTTCTGTAAGAGCCCGATGGAGCGACATGTGGAAAACCTATTGAAATCCCTTCTAGGCACAGAATCCTTCTCCGATCACTTCCTTGTGGAAAGGGCACACCGCACTCTGGTACCACCACCTATACCTGGAGCGCCTCCACACACGATAATTGCCCGTTTACTAAACTGCAGGGACAGGGACACGATTGCAAGACTGTCAAGAAAAAAAAGGCACCCTACACTATGAGGAAAACAGAGTGCAAATAACCCGGACTTCTCGACCATTGTCCAAACACAAAGCAGATCCTATAAACCTGTCAAGAGACTACAGCTTTGCCACATCCCCTACGCCCTCATCTTCCCAGTGAAGATGCAAATCCAATACGGGGGCAGGTCGCATTTCTTCGAAAATCCCACAAAGCCATGGCATATGTCGAAGCAAATACCCTATCCCCCCAGGGAGCGGGCACGGGACCAAAACATGCAGCCTCGCTTGGATGAAGACAACCCTGACTCAGCTGATTGAGCTGGGCCTGAATCGAGATCCTTCTATGTGCTGTAGGGCCTGTGTTAGGCAGAATCCTATGCGGGTCCCTTAGGGAGCACTACAGAAGATTAGGACTACAGGTATAAGCAATAAATCCCCCTTTGGTATCAGTCTGTACCACAAAGATTTAGTTGGTAGCTGTGGCTGAGTAGTCAGATTTATCTCAAGAGGGAGATGAGCATTATTTAGGGTTTACACAATAGGACTACAGTACTATGGTACAAGGAAACACTGACCAAAGCTTTGTATCAAAAAGAATATATATTTTACACACTCTTAACTCAACACACAAATCACTAAAAGTATACACAACTCCCTATTTTTTTGTAGACAAGTTTGAGCAAGAGTGAAAACTGAGCAAAATAGCACAGTGTAAACCAAGTATAATTGGCACTCTAACAATTTCTTCGTAGGGAAGGAAAGGTCAGGTTATACAGGGTTAGACTCCTAAACACACCAGCAACACTTCCCAATTGGATTGTGAACAAGTTAGGCAAGGTAATACTTTAGCATAAGCAATACTAAGGTGAACCGAGCAAAATGGCACTCCAACAATATATAAAGGGAAAGGAAAGGTGGTTATAAGAGTTTAGATGCACTAACACATTTCTTTATGAAAAGTAATCTAGAGAAGGCATTTGTAAATGAAATAGCCAGAGTCAATAGGCCTGTGCCAGAGTCAATGGTACAGGGCAATGTGCCCAGGATCAAAGTCTTTGACTAACGGTTTAAAAGGAGGGTGCAGAAGGTAAAAAGATAATGTTAGACGATAGTGGCGGCCAGCCGAGTAGGTAAGTAAAGGATTTAAAACACCTTTAACAGTACCCAATGAAACGGGAGGCCTGACGGAACAATGTACCTTTAAAAGTGGATGAGGCTCCTGCGGCGGCACTGGTTCCTGGCAGTTCCTGCAGCTCGGAAGATCCAGCAGAGGAAGAGAGGCTCTCGTCGTGGAGGAAGGTTCGAGTCACTGCGCTGCCTAGGTAAGAAGCCGGCCGCGGTGATGGCAAAACGGAATAAAAGATACGTTGCAGTCTCATAGTGCTTGGCACTGGCGATTGGACCAAGGCAGGTCCTGAAAGGCGATTGGCGAACCGGTTGGCCCCACCAGCTCAAGGGAAGAAGGCTCTTGCAGGTGAAGATCTTCTCTGGTCGTTGGAGAAAAGTGGTGAGGATCTGCAGCAGGGCTTTACTGGTGGTTCAGTCGTTGCAGATGTCTTCGGCTTCTCTCCGCATTGGATTTCTTAGGTCCAGTGGCAACGTCTGTCTTCCAGTCCGCAGGTCCCTGCTTTTATGCAGCAAAACCCCCATTCATACAGCCTAGCTGTCACTCACACAGTGGGGTGGTTATCCCCCAGCCTATCAGGGCAGAGTGCGACTTGGGTTGCTTAGGCAACCCTGTCCAGGGTGCCTATTCCCCCTCCCACATATCCTGTCTACCCCAGACTCACTGGCGCCGAAGCCCGCCAAAAGGACGAACAAAGTATCCCCGACCTGGGTTAGGATTACAGAAAAAGACACGAGAAAGAAATATCAAATATCTGGCAATAAAACTCCACCGGAGTAAAGTTAGTATTAAAATTACTCTGCGGTATGTTAAAGGCCATCATAAAAAGTGGTAGCCTCGAACAATGGGAAAATCCCATAGGAAAATATTTGCGGTTGAATATTAACGGTAGTAACCACTGCCATCAGCCAGAAACTTTGGAGAGAGGGACTGGACCGTACCCTCTCGAAAATGAACACCAGGGAAAAACTATTAACCCTTCCCAGAACCTTCATAGTAAGATGGTATGTACTGGTTTTGTTCATAACTTTTGACTAGCAAAGTCAATGGTAACTTTGCATGCCCTGGGAGACAGTAGTCAGTCCCAGGGTATGGAGTCTATGTTTGGGGGTCACTATGACACCCCTGTGTTACTGCACTGAGGGTGCTGTGTAACGCACATGTAAAAAGATGATACCTATGGAGTGAGAAAAACTCCATAGCCCATAAGCACAAAAAATAGGCTGAAACATATATGAAAATACAACTAAGAGTGGGGAAAAAAAGAGTCTCACTTTTAGTAGGAGTAAAAAAATAAACCCCTGAAGTCCAGCAAAGCTGCTGGGGGACTCTATAGACAAGGGAAATTAGCCTTTTAAGAGAATTCTCCCTAACAGCCTGAAACATGTATAGCTCTAATTAACAATAACAGTTACAGTGGGGCTTCATGGGCCTCTGTCGAAGGAGGCCATGCGGCTGCAACGAGCTATCCTCAGGAGAATTCCACAGTTTATGGGAGTTTTGGGGAATGGGACACATCATCGGGTTGGGGTTGATGGTGCGGGAGGGGGTGGGAATGGGGTACAAAGTTTGGTTATAATGGATAAATGTTTAAAATCAGAGGGTTTAGTTGCATCGGACACGGCTAGTATAGCGGACAGTACATACAGACGGAGTTATATTACTATGGCAAAGGAGGACTACGGCACAGGTTGACAAGGGTGTAACTATTAAACTCCTTTCATGGAATATCCGTGGTCTCAACCCGATCAAGGCTCGAAAAACAGCAGCATATATCACCAGACATAACCCCCAGATCATACTTTTACAAGAGCCACACGCACACGGCCCGCTAAGATATTATATTGAATACTCCTCCCATTCCAGCGGGGTTCTCACATTGATCCATCCGGGACTAGAATTCCAGTTGCAAGACACTAAAATAGATGCTCAGGGGAGATATGTTCTGGTTTGGGGGGAGGTGGCAGAACAAGAGGGTGTTATTCTCAACACATCGACGACCCCGACTTCTACAGCACCATACATAACATGCTAACCACTGCTAAAGATGCGGCAGTAATTTGGGGTCAAGACATTAATGACACATTCTCAGAGTATTATAAGACACTATCTTCTAACAGAGACACCAAATCGAGCGATGAGATAACAGATTATCTACATGCGCTCGACCTCCCAACACTTACCCTAGAAACATGACGACTGTTAGACACCCCCATCTCACTCGAGGAAATAACGGAGGCAATTAAAGCTATGACCCCAGGCAGGTCCGCGTGTGCCGATGGTCTGGGAGCAGAATTATACAAAGAATTTCAGGACAAGCTAGCCCCGGCCCTGTTGAGGGTCTGGGAAGAGGCGATGGAACGGGGAATATTACCAGACACTATGCTCGAGGCAGTAATTGCGGTCCTCCTCAAACCCCGGCTGCCTCCACATAACATGGGCTCATACATACCCCTCTCACTTATCAACACGGATGCAAACATTTTTGCAAAAATTCTGGCAACTAGACTACTCCCCTATATGTCCAAACTGGTCCACCCCGACAAAGCCGGCTTCATACTGACTAGATCCACGTCCCTGAATTTAAGACGACTCTTCGGAGTGATGGCACAGATAGACCCGAAGGCGAATGCAGTAGTAGCATCACTTGATGCCGAAAAGGCTTTCAATTCCGTCTCCTGTTCTTATCTGTTCCTAGTTCTCGAGAGATTCGGACTGGGTCACTATTTTGTCAAATGTGTTCGACTACTTTGCACATGCCCGAGAGCGAGGGTCCTAACCAATCGCACCATGTCATCACTGTTTCCGCTAAAGGTACCAGACAGGGTTGTCCCTTCTTCCCCATACTGTTCGTGCTCACCATAGAACCCATGGCCGAGTATGTGGGCCAATACCACGCCCACAGGGGGGGGCAGAACATTTTTCACAAAACTCAACTCATTGACCTCTACATTTGCATGGGTGGGAAAAACTGCCAGGCTGAAATGGTCCAAAATGGCGTAACCTTTCTCAAAGGGTGGGATATCGGCGCATGATTTCGAACTCTACTACTTAACTTCGCAGGCCCACTTCGCGAGACACTGGTTTGACCCGGAGGATACAGCCACACATATCACTAGCTGGCTCAGATGCTGTATCCTCACCAAATATGTCTATGAACTCAGGGTTACGACTGATCTAATTTAAAATACTAAATCAACTCCATTACACCCCGCCAAACTGGCTAAATTCGTAGACGGCACACAGGGAAATGTCCCAAATGTAATGCCCCTAAGGCAGACTCGTTTCATATGTACTGGGACTGCCCACCTGTGGCCAAATTCTGGGGAGAGGTAGCAGAGATCCTAGAAGACATCACTACAGTTCCGGCTACACCGTCCCCACAGAAGTATCTATTCGGAGATATTGGTAAGGTGGCGGAGACCACCAGACGTCTCTTCAATGTAGCATGCGTAGTTGCAAAGCGAAACATCCTGAAATGCTGGAAATCCACAGAAGCCCCAAGAAGAGTTGACTTTTTGAAAGACCTGTCAATGATTAATGAATGCGAAGAAATATTCACTTTAACTTTACCATCAATATGCTGACCCAAGGACAAATGGGCACTGTTCTGACTTGAAGAGGGAAGTGATGTACTGTCGTCTCCTTAAAAAAAAAATACATGTCAACGATATGATGTTTACGAACAGAGATGTTTGAACCCTACTGTTTTCCTTGCTCCTATTCTTCCTAATTTAAAGATGATACTGTGTAGACTGCCTGTGGCCCAGTTTTTGATGTAGCTCTCTTTGGAAAAATAAAGGTTTAAAAAAAAAGGAAAAAAAGAAAGAGGTGCCACTGCCATGAGTCCAGCTCATCAGAAAAAGGTAAGCCCTCGGCTGGGCCGACCACTCGAGAAGAGTGCAAACATTTCAACAAAGTCTTGGCTGCAAAAGCGGCGCTTGGTACTTCTGACACCACGCATGCCAAACCGTCAATGCCATCGGAGAAGCTTTCGCACTCTATGCTGAAAAAAGTGCAGAAACCATTGCCAGCTGCGCCTTCTGGAAAGCGTTGAGAGGCTGACGTTCCCAACGTCCCAGTAATAGCCAAGCCTCGACCGCCACCAATAGCCGTTCCATCAGCGTCAAAAGAAAAACCCTTAGCGCCGACTATTGGCGACAGATCCTTCGTCCTGCTCACCAGGTCCGGATTCTCTGTGTCCGTGGCATCGATTATCGCCGCTGACCAGGGGCACATTGAAACCTCCAGACCCTGTATACATGGGAACAATGTATTCAACAACCAAGCAGACCTGTTGGCATTAGCCCAAGGATTACACGGCACCAGTAGCCTGGACACGTCTCCAGTTGTCAAACCTCAGCAGGGTCAGACCTACACACACACACACCCAAGCTAAGTTTAGGGCCATAGTAGAAAGGGTAGTAGACACCCTAGGTTAGAAGTCCTCTTCAGCACCTGTTAGGGGCTATGAATTGACAGACATCTTAGATGAAGGTCCTGTGACGGAGCAGAACATGCCACTTAATCCAGCAATTGCAGACCCCCTAGCCTTCCTGTAACAACAACCCTGCTCCATTTAACTGGGAAGTAGAGACAGGCAAGAGGAGATCTTCCTGGCTTCTCACCCTTCTCCAGAAGGGCATGTTGTGCAGGCAGACACAATCACCAGCAGACCTGCGGCATCCACTTAAAATCTGCCCCCAGACAGACAGGGTAAAAAGTTGGACGCAATGGCCAAGAAGGTCTTTACCTCTGGCAGCATGGTGTTGAAAGCCACCATGTGGATTTGCAAAATATTCTTTTGGTTTATGGAAGCCAGTGAAGCAGGCTTCGCTATAAATCCACGAAGTTGAAATGCGGGATGGGTTTACACTGCTGGTGGAAGATGGGAAGGGCGTATCCAAGCAGTCGTTGCAAAGGTGCCTGGACGTGGCTGACTGCGTTCCATGGGCTCGGCGGTAGTCTTGAGAAAACAAGCCCATCTCAAAACCTCTGGCTTCTCCCCGAACGGCCAGAATAGGCTACTGGACATCCCTTTCGAGGGAGAGTTTCTTTTTGGCCAGATGACTCTCTGGAAAAATGTAAGGAGTCTAAATGAGCCGCAAAATCAGTGGGCCTGGCTGCGTAGACGGCCAAACCTGCCTTCAGCTTTGCCTATAGGGGCAGAGTCTACAGGCGCTATGTGCCTTACGGCAGGAAAGCACAGCTCACACAGGCCAGGAAGGAGCAGAAATGTTTCTCGCACCCCAGAGGGGGCAGAGGTGCTTCCAGAGGCCATCAAACAGGGGCAGCACCGCCCTCTAAGCCTCTTTGATTTTCCCCTCCCACAACTTAGAGATTTGTGGACGGTTGGCAGAACATTGGCCCCAGTGGCAGGAGATTACCTCCCATGCCTTGGCCCTGCAGCTCGTTCGGTGGGGTTATTGTATGCCCTTCTTGAGAAAACCACCGGACAGACTGCCAACAATCCATCGGGACAGGAGCTTCAGGAAGAACTATGAGCCCTCTTGTTGAAGGGTGCCATGGAAGAGGTACCTTCCGAACAGAGAGGGCTGGGTTGGTATTCCTGGTATATCCTGGACCCAAGAAGGGAGGAGATCTCCCTACCATTCTGGACCTCCGGGCCTTGAACAAGTTCCTGAGGAAAGACAAATTCAGGATGGTGACATTGAGAGAAATTCTCCATGCTCTCTAACTTCAGGACTGTCGGGTGTCCATAGATCTGCAGGACGATTATTTCCATGTGCCGATACATCAAAAGCACAGGAAGCTCCTGAGGTTCCTCATAGAGGACAAGCACTATCAGTTGAAAGTGATTCCCTTTCGGTTGATCTTCGCTCCAAGGGTCTTCAAGCTCATGGCTCACCTCAGGCTATCCAGGGTCCATGTATTTCCATACCTGGACGACTGGCTGATCCAAGGGTATTTGATGAAGCAGGTCTTGTCTCATCTAGAGGACACCTGCCTGCTACTGCATAAGCTGGGCTTCTCCCTGAACTTGAAGAAGCTCCATGTGGTGGCAGTCCAATGGCTCCAGTTCATCCAAGCAGTCCTAGACACTGAGGTGGGGAAGGGGAAATCCTTTTCTCCCGAGAAGAGAGTCGGCAGCATAGCACAGATGGTACACTTGTTCCGGAATCACGCCGCCTTCCCAGCAGCCTCCCTGATATGATATGGCATTTATAACCCTCCTGTACACAAGTGTTTGAAGGCGCAACAAGACAAGGGGGGCGGGGGACAGAGGGAGTACAAAACAACGATCTTATTAAGCCTTGTGTCATTCAGATCATGCAAGTGCTGGGAAGGGAAAGGGGGAGAAGTGCCAAAAGGGGTAAGGTGGGGGAGGAGGAAAAGTGCACGTAATCAAAAGTGCATCCAACGGGTGGCTCTTAAGCACAGAGAGCGTGGACTGTAGGGTTACAGATACAGACCACAAGTTCTGGTGTGAGCCAAGAGGCATTGCGAGGTGCAACTGGACATGTGGGGACTTGGACCCAAGTTCAGAGGATGGCCAGGTGACCAGTGCGTCGACCAGGCGGGTCATGAGTATGGGAGAGGAAGAGAGAAAGCGGAAGCAAAGAGGAAGGTCTTGAGTTGCTTCCAGAACCGGAGGTGGTTCTGCTCAAGTTTCAGAGAGGCAGGGAGACTGTTCCAGAGGGAGGCCCCAGCCGAAGAAAGAGATCTGCCCCCAACTCTCTGCTTGGAAAAGCGACTGACCCTCAGAGAGTTGGAGGTGGATGAGCGGAGTGCTCAACAAGGGAGATGTTAAGGAAGAGCGCGTGGGAGGTAATGCTGTGCCAGGCCCCAGAAAGCCTTGTGGACGATGCAGAGGGTCTTAAACTTGATCCTTTCTGCCCAATGAAGAGATTTCAGTGCTGGGGATATACGACCCCTGAGCTTGAGGCCAAGGACAAGTCTTGCAGTCCTGTTCTGCATAAATTGCATAGCACAGAGATTAGAGGCAGGAAGATTTAGAAATAGGCTGTTGCAGTAGTCCAACCTAGAGAGGACCAGGGCTCTAGAGACAGTGAGCCTTTGGGGGAAAGTGAGGAAAGGCAGAATACTTCCTAGGAGGTGCAGCCGATAGTTTGACTTCTTATAGACGTCAGAGATGTGAGGAGAGAAGGAGAGGGTGGAGTCGAAAATGACGCCAAGGTTCTTAGCCTCACAGGTAAGAGTAGCAAGAGAGGCCCAGACTGGCTTCCTCTGCCTTTCCAGTCTGATGGTCGCCTGTATTTTTCTAGTGCCATAGGCCAGGCTGAGCATGAGATCCCTACAGTGGCTCCTAAGAGGTCAGTGGTCACAGTTCCTTCGAGAGCTCTTGGATCCCCTCAAGGTATCAACCAAGTGGTCCATGAACTCAGCTGGTGGACCAACCGCAGCAATCTTATGGCGGGAAACCTTCTAGTCTCCTTAGCCTCAGGCCAGAGTGGTCACAGATGCATCTCTAAAGGGTTGGGGCGCTCACTGCGAGGATTCGCAGGTGAGCAGCCTTTTATCAGCGACGGAAGCCAGGTGGCACATCAACAGGCTGGAGTTGCGAGCCATCGGGCTAGCCCTGAGGGCTTTCGTTCTGTGTCTCACGGGGAAACATGTCCTGATCCTCAGGGACATCACAGTGGCCATGCGCTACCTGAACAAGCAGGGTGGCGTGCGCTCCCTCTTTGCACAGAGGAGATGCAGCTGTGGTTCTGGTCTCAGCAGTTCATCTGGTGAGGACAGAGTACAGCTTGGCGGATGCTCTGAGCAGGCAGATCACGGTCCTATACAATTGGGAAGTGTGCCAGGAAGTCCTGGAGGAGGTCTTCTCTCTCTGGGGGACCCCAACAGTGGATCCGTTTGCCACAAAGTCAACAGGAAGTGCAGACAGTTTTGCTTGAGGGAATTCCCAGTGAACGGTGCTCTGGGGGGCACGTTCCTGGTGGATTGGACCTTCCCTCTCCACTATGCCTTCCCCTGATTCCCGTCATCCCATGGTTTCTCCGGAGGTTTAAGAGGTTTTGAGCGACGATGATCTTGATCGCTCCAGACTGGGCAAAGCGAACGTGGTACTCCGATCTCTTGGATCGGACCATCTGTCCGCCTCACCGGTTGCCTAGACGACCGGATCTCCTGACGCAGTCGGAAGGTTGGGTACTCCACCTGAACCCATTGTCCCTCAACCTACATAGGTGGCTATTGAGAGAATGGGGTATGAAGACTGGGACCTCTGAGAGGAAGTACTCGAGGTATTACTGGCTACACGCAGACCGTCTACAAGATCTCTGTATGCATGCAGGTGGAGAAGATGTAAGACGTGGTGCAGGGAATGCGAGATCGATCCCATCTCTTGCCCCACCACTACAGCGATGGAGTTCCTTCAGTCACTGGCCTCAGCAGACCTTCAGGTTACCCTGGTCAAAGGATATTTGGCAGCCTTGTTCAAAAGGTCTCCAGATCAAGGTTGCTTCTTTACGATCCCAATTATGGCACAATTCCTGAAGGGCCTTGTGAATAAGTTTCCACCCAACTCCCTTTGTCATCCCAGACTGGAATTTAACTCTACTTCCGACATTCTTGATGGCGGCTCAGTTTGAGCCTGTGCATTCCTGTTGTGAGACTGTTGTCGTTGAAAACAGCCTTTTTGGTTGTGTTCAAGTCAGCCAGGAGAGTTAGTGAGTTACAGGCCTTTTGTTGCAATACCCCATTCCTGCAGTTTTTTCAGGAAAAGGGTTCCCTTAAAGTAACACCTGGCTTTCTCCCAAAAGTGGTTTGAGTTCCACCGTTCTCAGGCCATAGATTTGCCGGTCTTCTACCCTCCACCACACCCCTCTAAGGAAGAGGAGCGGTTCCACCGTTCAGATCCCAAGAGAGCTTTGAGCTTTTATGTCTCTAGGATGTCTGTGTTCTGAAAATCTGACCAACTGTTTGTGGCCCATTCATTGTTACGCAAAGGTCTAGCGGTAACAAGGCGGACTCTATCGCAATGGATTATCCTCTGCATCACAGAATGCTACCAGTCTGCAGGGAGGGAGCTTCCTCCTGGCACCAGGGCACACTCGATGAGAGGGGTCTCTTCTTCTACAGCCCTGCAGAGGGCAGTTCCTATTAGGACATCTGTCGTGCAGCCACATGGTTGTTCTTGCACACATTTACTAAGCACTATTGTCTAGATGTCGCTCGCAGGGCTGATGCACGTTTTGATAGGGCAGTTCTGCAAAATGTGCTACTATAACACTTTCTGCCCACCTCCTTGGTCCTAACTGCTTGGGGAGTCAATCAGATGAGGAATACGCGGGAGAAAAGCAATCCATTGAAGGAGAAATTATTTAGCGTAATGATCATTCTATGAATTCTTCTCCTGCAGATTCCTCATCACCCCTCCCTTCCATCCCTGCATCTGTCTAAGCAAAAGGATGTCTGGTGATGGCTCTGAGGTGACTTCTCATTTCTGGCTAGTTGCTTGCATTTAAAAAAAATAACCTTTCCACTTTTTCTCAGATTCTTGGGTTTTCACCACTTTTTTTTTTTTTACAGGCTGGTTAGCCTTGTCTACCATCATTTTCCTCTGCAGCGTTGAAGCATGGGGGGAAAAGGGGAAACTGAGGTATGTGGCATAGTGACATGGTATATTTATGCCTGTCTGGAGCCGACGACCGAGCAAGACGTATCGACGAGCGAGTTGAGATCCACTCTGCCCTTTGTTGAAAAATGTCAGAGCAGCAGAGCTGGACAAGGGTATCTATCAGATGAGGAATCCACAGGAAAAGATTTCATAGAAAGATCATTGCAGTAAGTAATTTCTCCTTTCAATTCCACTCTGCTCAATTGATGGCATAATAAGAATTATTTATGGAGTTTAGTACTCAATGGGCTGCTTTCTGAAGCAGTGTATTCAGTCAGTCCCCCGACTGCAAACGGTGTGGAATAATTTGACATTTCACAGCAGAATCTAAGCATATGTTGGTTTTAGTAAGTCCTCCAAACCAGAGCTAACTAGTAAGATGTACTCTCAGCTAGTATGGACAAGCTGGGTCTCAAAATGCAGCAGCAACAGCTTTTTTGGCAATAAAATAAATCATCCAGCAGAATTGCAGCATGGTTAGGCTTTCCCCTAGAAGTATCCATGCACCTATGGGCTTGTTTAAATCGGCACGCCAATCACACACCAGGGCACCTAAACCAAGGTTCTGACTGCCAGTCAATCAGATTGTCCCCAAAAAAGCTCTATTCCCACAGGGTGTGTAATGGCTGACCTGGATCTAGCAATCTGTCTATACCACTACAGAGATGGCGTGTCCGAACTCAGAGTTGAGCTTAAGTGTGCACAATATCCAGTTTAGCCCTGCCTTGTGGCTTCCTAGATTAAAAAATGCCCTGAAAATGTTAGGCAAGATTGTATGCAGTACCCATACGGTGCACTAAAACAACCCTGACCTCCTGGCAGTAGTAACCAACCTTTGGTATAGGTCTGTACTACACAGGTTGGTAGTGTGGACAAGTAGCCAGGCTTATCTCAAGTGGGGTCAGTGTGAGCTGTAGGGGAGTTACACAGAGGTTCACAGTGGCAAGTATCCAAGCAAACACTCAAAACAGGGTTTCTTGATAAAACAGTTATTAATGTATATACCAGTCAGTTAATGTAAGCCTTCTTCAGAAGGGAGCACTGTTTAACACCACACAAATACACTTCAAAATTACACTATCTCTTAGTTCAGAATCAGTAAATAACCATTTGGGATGGCATACACCAGAGACCTACACCCATAGGTGACTTCAATTGCTAGGGTCCTGTTGACATTAATGTATTACTGTTGGCATTCAGAATTATTTAAGAGCAAGTCAAAGGGAAAGATTATTAGAGCAAACCAGATACCTCAAATATTTCTTAAGCAGGCAAATACTTTCAGATCCCCCAATGAGTCATTCAGTTAAAACAGGCTAAACCAAAGTCAATAGGCAAGAGTCTAGGTACGCTGAAGCACTTCTTGGAAGGTAAGTAGAAAAGTCTTTGCACAATGTTTCAGAAGTCTTTGAAGAAAAATATGAATCAATTTAGGGCCACAAGCTGTTAGACTTGTGAGTAGTAGAAGATGCAAGCAACTCTACAGCAAGTGGTAAGTTCTCTTAGACTTTGTACAGTACCTTTAAAATGAAGAAAAGATGCAGCAGATGACTCCTGTTCCTGTGCAGCTCTGCAGATCTCACTGTTCCTGGGCCTCAGTCGTGGGGATAAGAGGGAGGACGTCGGGGGACTCCTGCAGTGAACTGGGACAGTCAAAACTCGCAACCAGCAAACTTCACTTTCAGTGGCTGTTCAGTGTTTCAACTCCTTGCGTCTACCGCAATTAGCTGTCGAGATGGACTTTCCTTGCTTCTGGGGTGCCGCACTCTGTTGAAGGTGCTCGGTCAGTCCTGCTTCCTGGGAGTCAGGAGGATCTTCCTGGAGCTCTTGGCCAACTTAAAAACAACGCACACAAACTGGTGTTCCTCTCCAGTTTCCAGCGGCATTTCTGTGGAAATTCAACCAGCTCTGAGATGGATGTCCAGGTGGTTTACTTTGGAGTGGATTGGTCCAACCAACTGAAGGGGAGAAGTTGTCCTTGCAGGGGCTCATCTGTCGATGAAAACTAGGCATTTCGGCACTGCATCAGGGCTTCACCGGGCAAACCAACGGTCCAGGAGTTGCAACAGGTGTCCTCTTCAAGTACTTCTTGGGTTCCTTCGTCCAGTGGTCGACTCTGCCTTCCAAGCCAAAAGACTCGCCTTTTATACAGTTCCCTCCCTTTTATAACAGCCTAGCTGTCACTCACCCAGCAGGGTGGCTGTCCTTGCCGGACAGTAAGCCAGCCAATCATCACAGAGTGCATTTGGGTCTCCTAGGAGACTAAGCACAGGGGGTTTCGGGCACCTCCCTCACTTCCTGTCTATCCCAGACACCCTGGAACCAGAGGCAGGCTTCACTTGTGAATCCCGCCAAAGGCAAAACGAACAAAGGGACCAAACCTGGTTTGGCGCGCAGAGTAAATCTCAAGAAGGACCTTTCCACAAAGAAATGGCGGAGAAAGACGACCGGTGCCATTTTAACAAAAGTGGCACCCTTGGGTGCTTTACTGCAGCTGCGGACGCAGCCCGCAGTAAATGCACACCATGGTAGTAAAAACGAAACCACTGCCACCAGCCATGCAGTGAGAAAAGGGTAACGTGAAAATGTTACACAGTGAAGGCCTCAGACGTGCCCAAGGTCGTGAAGGCCCAGGTTCACCAGGCCAAGGCATCTGTTAAGGGAGTGGTGGAGTCCCTGGCAAAGTCCGCAGATGCGGCCCCAGTGGAGACAACTCCCAAGCCAAGAGTTTCCCTTCCCACTCTGAGGGAATCGTCTTTCTTGCCCATTGAAAAGACCCCAGGAAGGCGATGCCAATCATCTTCCCAAGTCCGTCGCCCCTGGCCGAGAAGAAGGGGGGCACGGTAGTCCTGCCAGACTCGGACATCTCCTCCTCCGAGGAGCTCTCGGGGCTGAAGACGGTGCTGGACAAGAAATTTGCCGAGGCCAGGTCCTACGGGAAGGACACCGATGAGGGAACCGACAAGGGGCGGCAGGACGGCGAGGAACCGAAGCTCCGGGGCTCTGGAGTATACTCGCTGTACTTCCTCATCAGGAAAAAGACCGGTGGTTAGCGGCCCATCCTGGATCCCCGCCGCTTTAACAAACACATTCAGACCCAGAAGTTCAGGATGGTCACCCTCCAGCACGTGCTGGGGCAGCTGGAGGAAGGGTACTTCCTGTCGTCGTTGGACCTGGAGGATACTTATTTTCACATCCCCATCCACAAGGGGCATCGAAAGTTTCTACGCTTAGTGGTCCAGGGGCAACACTATCAATTCAAGGCCCTTCCCTTCGGGTTGAAGTCGGTGCCAAGGGTCTTTACCAAGTGCCTGGCGCCGGTAGCAGCACAGCTGCACCTGCAGGGGCTCCACATCTACGCCTATCGGGACGATTGGCTCATCCGAGCGAAGTCAAGGGAACTCGACGTCGAGCACACAGCGAGGACCATCAGCCTACTCGTGGAGCTGGGGTTCTCGATAAACTATGCAAAGTCCTGCTTGGTGCCATCGCAGGATGCTCGGTTCCTGGGGTCCAGCCTCAACACATTGTTGCGCCTGGCTTCACCATCGGAGGACAGGATAAAGCCATCCTGGTCAAGGTTCAACGACTGTTGGCCATGGAAGTTGCCAGGGTGAGGTCCATCAAGTCCCTACTCGGCATGATGTCGTCATGCATCTACCTCGTTCAACTGTGCAGGCTGCGGATGCGGCCACTGGAAGAGTTCCTCGACGCCCGTTGGATCCAGGTATCGGGAAGCTTCGAGGACAAGATCGCCCTCAACGAGACATTCCGGCGAGCGATTCGGTGGTGGGGCGTCCGCATCTGACGGCGGGCACAGACTTTCAGACCCCGGCACATCAGGAGACAGTGACAACAGACACCTCCTTGGAGGGTTGGGGTGCGCACACCGGAAATCTCCATGCAAGAGCCCTCTGGCTCCCGGAGGAGAATTTGTTGCACATCAACGTCCTGGACCTCCGGCTGTGTTTTGGGCCCTCAAGTCATTCCTTCCATCCCTCAAGGGCAAGGTGGTGCAGGTCTTCACCGACAACACCACCACGGTGTTATACATCCAGAAGCAGGGGGGCACCAGATCCCCGGCTCTCCAAGGAAGCGCAGGATCTATCGCGCTGGGCTGTTGCCCAGAGGATGTTCTTGGTACCTCTTCATCTGGCAGGAGTTGAGAACACCGTCGCTGACTCGCTCAGCAGAGAGCTGCGCTCTTGCCACGAGTGGGAGCTTCGGCAGGATCAGGTGGACTTACTGTTTCGACGATGGGGCAAACCCCAGATCGATCTGTTTGCGACAGCAATGAACACCAAGTGCCGGCGGTTCGCCAGCAGTTTTCCCCAGCCGGGGAGCATGGGGGATGCATTCTCCTTCCCCTGTGACGGCCTGTTCCTCTATGCGTTTCCACCGTTGCTTCTGCGACTCATCAGTCAACTCAGACAGTCCCCTCAGGATGATCCTCATCGCACTGGCGTGGCCGAGGCCGATCTGGTACCCGGACCTTCTGGACATGTCAGCGTCCCCTCCAGTCAAGCTTCCGAGGACGCAGATCTTCTCGCCAGCGAAGGAGGCGCGATTCTGCCCCATGACCCAGGGTTGCTGTACCTGCAGGCCTGGCTCTTGCAGCACTAGATTTCGGAGGGTACGAGATCCCGGCAGACCGCAAGGAGGTACTTGCCAAGGGCAGGGCTTCTTCAACTCTTAAGTGCTACGGACATAAATGGAAGAGGTTCACCGCTGGTGCCCTGCACAGAAGATAAACCCTCTGCGGATTACGGCTGCCGTACTTGCTGTCGCTGGCCAAGGCGGGGCTAGCGCACGCCTCCATCAAAATTCATCTGGCGGCTATCTCCCGATATACCAGAACTCTGGGACGGTCGTTGCTGTAGTCACATCGCCTGGTTAAGGAGTTCATGAAAGGACTTTTCTGCTCGCTCCCACCGGTAAAGGCTCCGGCCCCGGCGTGGGAGCTCAATGTGGTGCTGACTAGGCTCATGGATCCTCCGTTCGAGCCTCTGCATTCGACACCTCTGAAATTCCTTTCGTGGAAGACAGCATTTCTTGTGGCCATCACCTCTGCATGGCGAGTGGGAGAGATCCAGGCCCTCTCCTGTAAACCTCCATACCTGACATTCCAAGGCAAGGGTAGTGCTGAGGACGCACCCCTCCTTCATGCCCAAGGTGCTTTCGGACTTCCATCTCGACGAGCGCTTGGTGTTACCTGTTTTCTTCCTGTCGCCTTTGTCGCCGGCTGAGAGTACTTTGCACTCTCTGGATGTGGCTAGAGCGTTGAAGTTCTACGTGGACCGCACAAAGAGTTTACGGAAGACATCACAGCTGTTTGTGAACTTTGGCCCTGTGAACCAACTCTCTGGCTGCATCATTCGAGCAGAGCGATCGCTGCAACTACGGTGTTCCTGTCTGGTGTGCCCCTGCTGGACATCTGCAGGGCTGCTACGTTGAGGTCGACGCACACCTTTGTTAAGCAGAAACCTGTGCAGTTCCCTCTGGGACCACTGCAAAAGATTTAAGACTACAGGTGTTGGCAGTAAACCCACTTGGTAGCAGTCTGTACCACACAGATTCACTGTGGTAGCTGTGGCTGAGCAGTCAGACTTCCCTCAAGAAGAGTTAGGCAGTATATAGAGGATACAGGATAGGTACAGAGGCACAGTAGTACAAGCAAACACTGACCAGAGCTAGGTGTAAAAGTATATACTTATTTATTTTAAAGGCACACTCATAAATTACACTAGCACAGAAAAAGGTAAGTAAGTCAAAACACAGTCACTATTACTTATATGTACATCCCTAGTCATTTGTTGGACAAGTCTAAGTTAACACCACTTATTTCCAAACAGAGATGAGCGCTTAACGTCAGATGGCACTCCAACAAGTTATTAGAAAAGGGAGGGAAAAAGCAGAAGTAATGAAAGCAGCAAGGTAAAACACTTTTCACATAAGGTTAGAAAAGGCAGTCAATTGTGGAGCAAGGAGAATTGGTTTGTGGCCCGCTTTAGAGAGAGCCAGGCGAAAATATGCCTAAGATCACACAATGTCACAAGTCTTTGCAGGTGAGTAGAAAAGGTTTTACTGAATTTAGAAAAAGTTCAGTTAGGGTGTCCCAGGCTTACCCAGGTTCGAGAGCCGAGGGCTAAATCTACCCCGTACAATCAGTGGCAAGGGAAGCCGGGCGGAACACAGTACCTTTAAAAGTGGAAAGGATCCTCCAGCGGTGGTAGTTGTTCCTGGTAGTGGGTGCAAGTCGCGGCGTCGTCCAGAGCAAGAGGTGATCTCGACGTGGAGGAAAGCTGAAGGTCGTTGCACTACCAGGGATGAGACCAGCCATGGAGTTTTCCGGTCACAAAGGATTTTACCCCTCTTTCGCGGTTGAGGTAAAAAGTGGTATCCCGGTTGCCGGGGTGCTTGGCACAGGCAAGGCGGCCACGAGATGCTTCAGGACGGCGAAAAGAAGGCAGCAACTGGTTGTCCCCACCAGTTAAGGGAAGGAGACTCTCCGGCGGGAGATCGCCTCTGTCGTCGGAAAAAGTGGTGAGACGGTTCCGCAGGGCTCCACCGGTGGTGTCGTCTTGGCAGGTCGGCTCGGCTTCTCCCTCTTCGGCTTCTTAGGTCCTGTGGCGACTTCTGAAGAACCAGTCCCAAAAACCCTGCTTTTATGCAGCAAACCCCCATTCATACAGCCTAGCTGTCACTCAAACATGCTAAGTGGTGAGCGGGGTGGCTCACCACTTGGGCCAATCACACCAGAGTGCGACATGAGTTGGCAAGGCAACTCAGTCCAGGGTGCCTAAACCCCCTCCCACACCCCCTGTGGTACCCAGACAGAATGGCACCACTGTGGAGGGCTTCTGTGCAGAAGCCCGCCAAAAGTGGAACAAAGGCTCGACTCGGGTTCAGGGTTACTGAAGTGAACCTAGACGCCATTTTGGCGGCGAGTTCTGGCAAAAAATCCCAACCGGTGAATTTATATTAAATAAATAAACCGGCGGTATCTTTAACATTGCACCAAAAAGTGGTGCATTAAAAACAATGGGAAATCCCATTGGGAAATATTCCACCGCCACCAGCCAGAACTCGGCGAGGGGGGACGGGACAGTACCCCCTCGACAACAGACCCAGGGGCAATCTAATTGCCCCTACCAGTACTTCCACAGTAAGATGGGTTGTACTGGTTAAGTTCCTAAGTTAAGACTAGTAAAGTCAATGGTGACTTTACAGACCCAGGGAGACAGTAGTCAGTCCCAGGGTGTGGAGTCTATGTTTGGGGGTCTCTATGACACCCCTGTGTTACTGCACTGAGGGTGCTGTGTAACACACATTCGAAAACCTATGATAGCCTATGGGGAAAAAATACCCCCTAGCCCATAAGCACATAGCAAGTCACAGAAACACTCTCAAGTCATGTCCAAGAGTGAGGGTAAAAGAGTCTCACTCTTGGCAGGAGAAAAAATAAACCCCCAAAATCCAGCAAAGCTGCTGGGGGACTCACTAGGTTAGGAAATTCAGCCTAAACAGAGAATTCTCCCTAACAACCTTCACGAGATTCTACTGCGTCGACCGGGATTCCAGGGAGAAGTCCAGAGTCGGCCAAGCAGTGCTGTGCAACCTGTTTGCTTGAAGGTGTGCGTGGTGAGGAGGTAAGAGATGCTTAATGTTGACAAGTTAAAATGCTTAATGTTCAGCCTTGCCACCTCCCGTGGTTGTGCATGTGTGTACTGCTATGTATTATTTATTCATGAGCATGTGAATACATGCCAGACCCCATGCTGGAGAAGGAACAAGTTACTTACATGTAACTGTTGTTCTCCAGCATGGGTCTCGCATGGATTCACATGCGAACCCTCCCGTCTACCCCTCGGCGGCTCTTCTCTTGGTCCTACTGCTACTTTACGTGCTACCAAATCTGAATATGGCTGCCAGAGGAGGGGCTTAGGTAGAGGGCAGTTATTGGCTGGGGGCAGTATGACCCTGAGACCAGTGATTGGTTGTTAGGAAATACAGTTCAGAAATGAAACTGAAACTGATTTTTTTCTTTACAGAGGATTCCCAGCCTGACGACAGGGAATATTCATGAGCATGTGAATCCATGCCAGACCCATTCTGGAGAACAACAGTTACAGGTAATTAACTTGTTTCTTTTCCGGGGTGAAAAAAAGCAGAGCAAAGAGGTGAAGAAAAGAGAAGGGCATCAATTTTCAAGACGTCCTAGAGAAGAGATGTCTAGCAAATCGATTAAGTATCACTATTTACATTTATGATTCATCAGTTATCCCGTCAGTGGGAGGAGGAAAGTGTTAACAGTAGGTTAGGCATCCACGATTCCATTCATCAGTTAATTTCTGATAGGTTTCCTTGGCTATTCCCCCCAGGATTTCATTTAAAAATTGTTTGACCACAATGACCAGAGATAGTGTTTCACCCGCAATTATCCAAGTCCAGATGGTTTCAACATCTTTCGAACGTCTAGCTTCAATTAATTTTCCAATGTATCTCGTACAGATCTCAATTACTCCTGTACAGAATAAGACAATATGCTTTAATGTTTCAATGTTTTCCTACCGTTTGCAGAATCTGCATTTTGAATCAGGGACTTGTCCATGTGATTTTAGAGTTTCTGTTGTCGGCAAGATGTTAAACCGAATCTCAAGAATTGAGATCTGTACCAATGGTAGGGAAAACATCTGAGGTACTCGGGGACTGAGTTGTATGCTTTAGTTTTGTTAATCATATGACTCCGACAGGACCCCCTTAGACTCTGTGTTTTGATCCATTCGTCTTCCTTCAAGAGTTTCTTCGCTGTTCCTGGGTTTAGTCATAGGGTTTCCAGACCAAACCACAAGGAATTGATCGTGGCCAAACATGTTTTCTCCACATAAATCAAGGAGACTATTGTTCCTCCACTGCTTATCTTGTTTGAAAATTGAATAGAACTCGGATTTGGGGACCAATATACATTTCCTGGAAACAGATAAACTTTTCCAAACCATGAGGGCGTATAAGGATGTTAGCCTTAGCTTAATCGGATCACTTCTATCGGGACACTCTGGGGCAAACTCAGTATTTTCCTTCAGAAAAAGGCTTCCCGGATGTCCCAGATCTTCCACGGGGTAAATGTGCACGCCTCTGCTCCGTAGGTCAAGCAGGCCATGACCTTCGATTTGTAAAAGGCTACGATCGGGTCGACCATGTCGAACGCCTTCCTTTTGGTTGATAAAGGCGAGGTATATTTTAGATTGCGTTGTCGGAGCACTGGCCTTTCGGAGGTTTACTGTGAACAGATGTAGTTCCGTCCCTACTCCTGGGACGAACCGCGATTGTCGTGGGTCAAAGCCATTAGTATCCTCTATCCACTTTCTCAATTAATTTAGTAGCAGGGCCGCAAAGAGTTTACCCAGGACATCAAGAAGGGCTATCGGTCGATAATTAGAAGGATTTGGCCTAGCTCCTTTCTTCAAGGTAGGCACAATAATGGCTTTTCTCCTAGAATCGGGAATAGTCCTCGATATCTGAAACTGGGTAAAAAGATCGACGATGAATGGAATCCATACCTTTCTGTGGTTTTTTATAGAGTTTAAGCCATCCAGGCCTGGTGCATTCGATGTGTTCAATTTCTTTGAGGATCTCCAAATTCTCATATTTGAGGGGGATAGTTCAGCTTGTTTGTCAGTTCTTTGGGGACACCAGGCCTCTTCTGTCGCCACATTGATTAGAGGAGCTTGGTTGGCAGTGCTAGGATTGTTTAGCCCTTGCCATATCTGTGTGGAGTTCTTCTTAGCCAATGCTTTTAGCATGGCTTCTGCATATTTTTGAGTTAGAGTTGCCTTGTAACCACGCAGCCAGTTTCTATATCTTGTTTTTTGCTTTTTCAAGAATGTAAAGCGAGATTTAATTTCCAGTTTCTTTATTGCTCTCAGATCTTTAAGCAGTTTCTTTACTTGTTTTATCCTTTAATCGCCCACGTGGAGTGAATGGAGATTTCCTGTAGTTTTTACTGTTCTGGTGAATTCTAACAAAAGGGCAACATAATTTATGTCGGCCCTTTCTTCCCATTGTTTTACGAAGCCATCTGACGCTGTAGAGATGTTTTGGGATTGTATTCTTAAACAGGTTTTATTGCTATTTGCCTGTACCCTCGAACACCATTGCTCCTCTTCGCTGTAGTTTTTTCTGTTCCATGTTACCTTCAGGAGAGGTTGATCACTGGTTTCTTTGTTAGTGATCTCCACCTTGTTTATATCTGCTTGTATGTCTAACAAAACAAATATATAGTCAGGGTCTGACGAATGGGAGTGGTTTAACCATGTCGCTTTTGGTCCTTGATCTCCTTTCGTTTGGCCATTCAGAAGAAAAAGGTCTTTGGATTGCATTGTCCTGAGACATATTGCAGCACATTGCAGCCGTTCAATGGTATACTCCTCATCTTCATTGATTATGGTTCCTCTTTAATCATATTGGGAGGAGACCTAAATATCCCTTGCATCGATGAATCTATCTGCGTATATTCCAGTGAAGAGGTCTATTGCTTCAGTTATTAGGTGTAAAAGAGTAGCATCTTTTATCATCTCGGGATTCCAATAGATGTTTATTATTAGGCCCCATGTAGATCTTTTACTTGTGTCCGTTTTTAGAGTGACATATATCATGTGTAAAAAAGGGGTTAGGGTTGTGAACCCTGCATACTTCTATGCCAACACCATTCTTAATAATTGTGAACAGACCAGCAGCAGGTCTGCCTTTCCCACCACCATAAGCTGGATTTAGGTGAGAGGAATAACCATCTAGGTTTAGGGGAAGTCACAGCCATGTGTCTTCGAGGCCTATTTTATCTGTTTCCCCTTGTAATGTCGTTATCTTTCAGCAAATGTCTATGGCCTCTAGTGTTCCAAAGTTCGAGAGTCCAGAAATTGTTTTGTTGTTAGCGGATGTGCCTGTGTAGGGCCATGATAATGTAATGGTTTATTATGGTTTATATGTCAGTGTAGGCTTTAGGTTCCATTTGTCTCACATGACGATCCGTTTATCTGTTTGTTTGGAATGATACCTTAAGGGATCCCCTTTGATTCTTCTTAATGAAAGTCTGAGGTTCCCTAATCTTTTCCTGCTCATCGTTTTCAGTCTCCGATGGATCAACGATTATAGCCTGTTTTTAGTACTTAGCAGTTGTCTGCATTTTTGATAGATATTGGCCAAGAGGTTGAATTCTCCATCTTATGCTCTTTCCGTGATTCTTTTTTATTATTGGAGCAATCAGATAGTTCGAAATCCACTGGAAGTAGTAAGTGAGCCAATTCCAGTGAAGTTGCTTTTGTCGTTTCCGATCGGAGATGTAAGATCACAGATCTTTAACAGATTCTCTAGGGAATTCCACTATATTTATATCGTCGGACTTGATGAACCTAAATGGAGGAATGTGTTGAAAGAGATTGATCACATTCAGGCGGTTAAGTATGACCTGCTCGTCCCCAGGAAAGAGACTTTGCAGTGTTATCATCATTGGTCATTCTAACTGCAGCATGCTTAGTCTCTCTTGACAGGCTTTTTTCCCCTTTATCGGAAACCCTTCTTTCAGATCTTTTTCTATGGCACGCCCCAATTTTCGTTGCAGGTTTCACACCCTTCTCCATCGAATCCTTGTTGATGTTATGGATACAAACTCTTTTCTACTCCAGAGTTAGAAAGTTAGGTGCAGCTTGGGTTTTTCTTAAATAATGGGGGAAATTTGGGGCCAGTCTTTCATCCAATGCAGATTTAGGTTCTGGTAGAGGATTTGTTCTTGGATTAGCCCATTGCTGGCCCTTAGATGGTTCTATTATGTTTCCTATTGGTTCCCTTCCAAATCCTGTGGAGCCGGGGGTATCCGCCACCTCTTCTTCTTCGATGATGTGTAAATCGAGAGTCCAATAGATCCACATCATTGTTAGTTAAATTGTTTGTTTCCTGTTGCCAGGTTAAGTTTAACTTCCCCGCTTTTTATGATAGGTGAGGGGAACTGTGTTGCACTTTTTGCCTCTAACGTCGGCAGGGTTTTGATATGTCTCAGACATTTTTTAGCAGCATTCGATTTTCTTTTTTTAGGTGCTGGAAGGTTTTTGGTCTGTTCTGCTGCATGACACTGTTTCTCTCCTTGGCTAACTTATTTTTTTTGAAAATCAGAAAGGGCTGAGCTTCCAATGTATTAGGCAAGTTTTGGGTATGATTAATTTTGATCTCAGACGGGGTAGGTGACCGGTTCTGAGGAGCCCCTCTAGATTTTTGTGTTGTGAGATCAATGCATGACCACTTATCTTGTTTTTTCCCATCATTACTAGAGTCGTCTTCTCCAACGAGAGGGTACAAGTGCCTCCTAGGGATGATGGCCTCCTGCATTTACATAGTACTTCATGCGTCCAATGCAAGAGTGGCTAGCGAAACCGTGGTCGCAGGCAAAAGGACAGGGGAACGATCTAGAGATAATTTGGCAAAACCTAGTTCACTCTGCAGTGGTGCACAGGTGAACCTTCTGCAAGGAAAACCATTCACCACGCCTGCAGTCGAGGCCACTTTTATCACATATGCATCGCTGTCAGGGTGGGGAGCACATCTGCTCAATCACACTGCTCATGGCAGATGGTCACAATCACTGACAAAGGAGCACATCAATCTTCTAGAATTGTTAGCGGTGTTCAAAACGCTTCAAGCCCTTCAACACTTTTAAGAGAAAACAGTCCTAGTTCTAACAGACAGCACAACAGCCATGTTTTACATAAACAAGCACGGGGGAACACACACTCCAAATCTTCCCAGACTAGCTCAATACATATGGAATTGGGCATTAACATGCAACATGTTCCTTCTGTCCCAAAATGTTCCAGGGGAGCACAACTGCTTAGCCGATGTCCTAAGCAGAGAATTACTCTATTAGAACATGAATGGCAGTTAAACAAACATTATAAAAGGCATCTTCTCACACTGGGGACATAGATCAATTTGCAACACCTCACAACATACTACGCACTCGGGTACCCCCCGACAGTGTCCAAGTGGAATGCTCTGTGGATGAATTAGTCAGGGAGCTTTGCTTACATCCCCCCACCCCCCAAAAAACAACTCTTCTCAACCAGATCATCCACAAGATGCACCATAAACCAGTCAAACTAATTATGATGGCGCCATCGTGGGCACGTCAGCCATGGTTCTGACGCCTGTGCACACTGTCCCTTTGCTCACCAGTTAAATTTCCGTGCCCCCAAAAACTGAGCTTGACAGAATGGCTTGTGTACTCATAGTTTGGTCATCTCAATTTACTGCAAAGATGTATGGACATCCTTAAAGAGGCACAGTCACAGAAACCTAATACTAGGCAGTTTTGTACTCCCTTAAAGTTTATTTAGTTGCTTTTTCTGCTCACACCACCTCTTAAACAAATAGTCACGATCCATGCCCCTGACCTCCTCAGGTATAACAGCCCCCTGGCAGCAGTGGGGATAAAGCCCTTCACACTGGCCTCAAGGGCCTTAAAACTCCATCAGAAACATACATGGAGTCAGTCCTGGCGCCTTTGGTGCCAGGCTCATTATCAGGAATAAAGCAATACCAGTTTTGGACCTTAATCCAACATGGAGGCCTATTACACAGCTCAGTTCTTTAGATCCAAGCCGTGCGGTCTAGTGTTTTGGGTGTGGCTGGGCCTGGAACTACTTGGCCTGGGCTATTTAAACCACACCCAAACAGCAGAACACGTTTCGTGTTATTCTGCACTCCTGCAGCGTAACGCTCACCGTGTCCAGCTCCTGCTCATCTGCTACTCCGGCGGCCCGATCCTGAAGCTCCTAGATCTGGATTCCATTAATAACCTGGAAGAACAAGAACAGCATTAGCGAGCAAGAACACTTACCTGTGAAGTAACCGGTCTTGAATCCATCCTGCGCTTCGCTTACCTCGCCCATCTCCGGAGTTCGCAGCAACCTGCAAAGGGAAAGAAACACGGACAGCATTAATAACAATTCTTACCTGGGCAAGCAACGAGTCCTGGCAGCACCCTGCGCTTCTCTTACCTCGCCCTTCTCTGGGTTTCACCGCAACCTGCAAGGGAGAAGGAACAAGGTCAGCATTAACAAAGCACTTACCTGGGCAAGCAACGCTTCGATCGCTCATCACTCCGGAACATCACTGCAACCTGTACAAAGAAGGGAAGAAAACAGAGGTTAGCAATTAACACCAATAAACAGCACAGCGCTCCGCGCATCACTAACTCACCGTGGTCTTTGCTATCGACGCAGCAACTCCGAGATCGCAACCATCCCTGTGACAACAAAGAGACATTGTTAGGGAACAGCGTAGTGGAGCAAGACGCCGAGAAGACAGAGAAAACGGAGGGAAAGAAAGAGACAGAATAAAGACAGAAAAGACATTACTCACCTGGAAGACAGCAAGCCGAGTCAGAGTCACAGCCGGTCTGGACCCGACATAAGGGCGCACGGACCAGTGAAGCAACTAGGTCCACGGAACACCAGCACCAACCACGCGCCCCTGCACAGAGATGCAGGACGGAGAGTGCAACACACAAAAACCAAAGGTCAGCAATAACTCCAAGGGAGGGTATTTGGACCAGAGGGAGGTGGGAGTCCACCCATCACAGACCCAGTATCTTAACCCTCCATTCTCTTGTTATAGGTGCCACCCAACGTCTGGCACATAACCAAGCAGAGAGGGGTCCGGGATAGCACTTAGACCTCCATCCAGTATCGGGTGGTGCCCGCGTGGATACCAGGTGAGCGTAACACAAACGTTTCAAGGTGGAAAGTGCCTGTAGATAAAGCATTCGTGGAAGGGGTTAAAGTATTACACCCTCCCGCCCCCCCCCCCACATCCCTATTTCAAAAGCCTACTCCCGGATGGGATTTAAATGTTGTACTTAAAAAGCTCATGGGTTCCCCTTTTGTGTCAATGCATAAAACCAGTCTTGAATACTCTAATTTCAGGATCCCTTTGTTACCATCCATAAAGACAGTGGTGCCAAGAACACGCCCTCGTACTCCTAAGTCCCGTCCCCTTTTCTCCATATTGCATGGGCGTCCCTCGTAAGGAATGGAGACGGAACCTTTTTCACCAGAAAACATCCTTTTCCCCTTTAAATTTAGAGGCACGCGGGGCGCGGCACTGGGAGCTTACGCTCCCCTGACTCCGCCCACCGGCGCCACTCCTCAGGCCTCATGTCGACGGGAATGGACCGTTTTCACCAGCGCTCCTGGGATTGGCCTCAGCCTAGTAATTCCACGCGCTCTTCCCCAGAGAAGTGTTTTTTTGTCTTCTCCTTTCTTGTCTTTAATCAGATACCTCTGTCCTCAGGTGCCACACTCCTCCCCGGTGCTGGTCGACGTCAGCGGGCTTCAACAGGTGTCCAGCCTGCGAGGAGCTCTTCCCTACGTCCGACCCCCACACTCTCTGCCTCCGCTGACTTGGCCCCTACCACGGCTGGGAAGGCTGCACCGCGTGTGACGCGCTGACACTGCACGCTCTGAAGAACAGGCTAGCTCTGTGGAGGGAGCTCGCCCGAAGGTCGCCTCCGGAGGACTTAAAGGAATTCGTCAGGCACAAGTCCATGCCCAAGGTAGGGGCACTTTTTTCATCCGCATCCCGCAAAGGCGACTCCTTTCCCAGGAAATGCACGAGCGGGAGGGACCTTCTAGGTTCTTATACCAAGGTGGGTACCAAGGCTGCTACAGTTACCGGCCACCAGGCCGAGGGGTCACTAGATCCTACCGGTGACAGCCCTGAGGGGGCCGCAAGGTTCTATTACCGGGTCTACGCCCTAGTACCGGACAGATGTCTGAGGGAGCACCTGTACACACCACTACCGGCGACACAGCTGAGGGCAATCTGCCTACCAGGCCCTGTCCTGAGGTGCAGGGTAGGCCTCAACTTCCACCAGCAAGAGTCTTGGAAGAGGCCGGGCCCAGTGCGGCAAGCACCACGACACAGCAATGTGACATGCAGCCCGACAAGATGGCCAACTACCCAGATAGAATAACGGCTCGCCGACACATCCCCCTCTGGGGAACAGGTAGGGGAACGAGTTTCCAGGTGGGACTGGGTTTCCAGGTGGGACTGGGTTTCCAGGTGGGCATGTGGCCTACTACATACCCGTCATCGTCACAGGGCAGATACACACCGCAGACAGTAAGGCAGAGTGTGTCCAGGTCTCGGCCCATGGCCGCAACTCCAAGTGCTCCACCGACCTGTGAAGACAGGTTTTTTTATGAAGTTTCTGACCCTCATGAGGTTCCCACAAATGGGCATCATCCTCAAGGATGTGATCAGGGACATGCTCCCTCCAGTCCTGCAGCTGGCACCCCGTGGCCACTCCACCCGTGGTGCCAGCGCCCTCGCCCACAGTGCAGCTTCAGCTGCCCTTGCCAGTTCCCACCATTCTGGCTCCCATGCCTCCAACGGTCTTGGCAGCCCCACAGCCGCTGGCCCCTGTCAGTACGCTGCAGCCACTGGCACCCAGCACTCGTTCAGCGGCACCAGACCAGCAGGACACCTTGGTGAGGAGGAGGACCCCGACGCACCATCGTCGGGCAAGGCCTTCCATGAGTGCTTGGCCGAATACCTGGGACTTCTGCAGCCTGAGGTCTAACAACTGGAGGTGGGGGTCCTAGCAGAGGTCCTCACTCTACGCCCCTCGACTAGAATGGGGGATTCCGATGCACAAAAAAAATGGTGGCACTTGCCAAAAAGGGATGGCTTAAACCCCATTTGGCGCAGCCTACCAAGGAGACCCCCTCCTGCTGTCAGCACACCCTCAGCCGCACTCCTTCGTGATCACTGCAGCTTCGCTCTACTCCAAGCCAACATTGTCTTCAGCTACATCAGCCTCTGCACTCCTTGGTAAGGCAAAGATCCTGGAAGCATACGGAAAGAACATGTATTCCAACACTTTCCTTCATCTTTGTCCGAATAATGCGGAAACTATGCTCGCTTCTGTCAACCAGAGGCTTTGGCTCAAAATCGCTGACTTTCTTCTGGAAGACAGAGCCAGGCATGCTTCAAGGCGGGGCTGGCAGAGGCCAAAATTGTAGCACAAGACATTATGGAGTCCACCGTGGCGCACATTGACACCTCAGGCCGTGCCATTTCCATTGCTACGGACATGAGAAGGACGGTCTGGCTACCGGCAACCAAGTTCAACCCGGACGTCCACTAGTGCATCCTGGACTTTCCCTTCGAGGGTGGCGACCTGTTGCATTCCACTAAGGACGAGGAACTGCACAAGAAGAAAAACAGTTCAGACTGCCAAATCCTTAACCATCCTCACTAAGGCCACTTCTAAAGCAAACAGCCAGACACACCAGCGGTCAAACAAGGGTTGGTCCTTCGGTGGGTTCCGCGCCTTCCAGAAACGACGATCCAGGCAATTGGACAGGTGTCTGAGCCAACACTGGCGCAAACAACACAAGGCTGTGCACAAGAGCTTTTTTCAGTCCCCCCCCCTCCTCAGCCGATAAAAAGGCATGACACGCCCATCAGGGTCCATGTGTCTCCGGTCGGGGGCAGGCTTGCCCTTCACTCCTAATGCTAGTGCACGAGATTCGCGGACCCCTGGATCCCATCAGTAGTGTCCATGAGCTACCGCCTCCATATCCCTCCTACCCCTCCCCCTCCGCTCCCACAGACTGGGACAGCAACTCTGTTAGTGGAAATTTGCTAGCTCGTAGTGAGTCAGTCAGTTGAAGAAGTCCCAGCGGGGTCTGGGCTTCTATTCACAGATTTTCACCATACACAAGAAGAACCAGGCGGGCCCGAGAGTTGTGTTGGACCTTTCCACCTTGAACCTTTCCCTTCCTCTTCAAAGGTTAAAGATGGTTACCCCAGCGCTTATAGCGGAGACACTGCATGGGAGACTGGATGTGCTCCCTGTATCTGAAGGATGCGTACCTACACGTCCTGATCTGGCAGCCCCATCGGTTCTTTCTGAGGTTCAGGATCATGGGCTTTCATTTCCAGTACAAGGTTCTACCATTTGTCTTCAATTCAGCACCCAGGGTCTTTACAAGCCTGATATATGCAGTGGCAGGCTTGCTTGGGCCCTGGGTTACCACGTCTATCCATACCTAGACGACTGGCTCATCAGGGCAGAGTCTCCGGATGCAGTCCACCACACCTCCGCCACCCTCATGAATACTCAGAAAAGTTGGTATTTTCTTTCAATCTCAAGAAGTCACAGCTGGAGCCCATGCAGAATTTAACGCTCCTGGGCCTCATCCGGGATACGAGCTCAGAGTTTTTCCCTCGGAGGACAAGATCATAGCCATAAAGAGGGCCACGGGGCATTTTCTCAGCAGAGCAGTGACCTTGGCATGGTGGTACCAACACCTCCTGGGGATCCCACTCCCCTGGTACATAGGGTGATCTGCAAGATAAGGAAGTCCCGGCATCTCTGTATCATTCTGATAGATCCTTGGTGGCCGGCAAGGCCATGTTTCTCGGAACTGCCGAGTCTTATGGATCAGATCCTGATGCACCTTCCGCTGGGCCCAGCTCAACTACTATCTCAGCAGGGAGGCACAGTCATCCACCCCGACCCCCAGCAGCGTGGTTCCTGAACAGGTCACACTAAAGCATCTGTCACAGGCTAACCTAGACATCATACAGGGCGCTAGGAGCCAGTACAAAAGCAAGTGGACTAGGTTTTGTCATTGGGCTGAATCAAAGGATGTCGATCTGCTGACCTGCACGTTATGATATGATATGGTATTTATAACGCGCCTATACACAAGTGTACAACGTGCTATCCTTCTCAGCACACCTCGCACACATGGGTGTGCAAGTAGACACATGCCGCACCCATCTGCCGGCCATCAGAGCCTATCAGACCTCGGAGGAGGAGGACTTCTCATCCTCTAACCCAGTGGTTAAGACATCTGGCGGGCCTCACCAGGGTCTACATGCCTATCAAGAAGAGATTGTGGCAGAAAAGGACAATTGAGGTTTTGGCGCACTTGACAAAGGATAAGATGGTTGACGGGCAGCAAATAGGAGCAGTGTGTGGACACCCTGCCTACAGTGTGCACATAAATAGAATATGATGAGGGTTGTTTTGCTCCCAAGAATTGCGCACACAACCAAAAAATTAAAGTGATCAGTTGGGCGTAGTTTAATACAATTCAAACAACAGCCGACACGTGTTTCGAGCAAGCGCGGCCAAACGTAGCAGCGTTTCCACCCGATCATCTGTCGGGTGGAAACGCCGCTACGTTTGGATACGCACATGCGTTTATATAGCGGAGCCGCAATTGCAAATTTATTGGATAGCTACCTACCATATATACAGAACTAGTGCCAAGTCTTCTCAGCCTTGGAAGAAGAGCTCTTGCTCGAAACACGTCGGCTGTTGTTTGAATTGCATTAAACTACGCCCAACTGAGCACTTTAATTTTTTGGTTGTGTGCGCAATTCTTGGGAGCAAAACAACCCTCATCACATGCCTATCAAGAATCCACACCCGGTGTGGGATCTGAATGTAGTGTTGGGCGCCTTGTCACATAAACCATTTGACCAAATGGCGTCTGCTGACATCAGGCTAGTCCCCATTAAGACAGCTCTCTTGGTGGGTTTTACGTCTGCACACAGGGTAAGGACAAGGTGGTGCTTATAACTCACCCTGTGTTTTTACCTAAGGTAGTCTCCTCGTTTCACCTGAATGAGGAGATTGTGCTACCTATTTTCTTCGTGGACCCTAAGGACAAAGCTCTGTCTAGATGTTAGGTGCGCTCTAAAATTCTATCTAGACAGAACCAAGAGCTTCTGCAAATCAGAGGCTCTCTTTGTTACCTTCGGTGGGTCAAGGCCAGGCTTCCAACGCCTCCATAGCAAGATGGATGGTTACGGCCATCAAGGAGGCTTATGAGGGGCAGCACAAACCAGTCTTCGCAAATATGCATGCCCACGCTATCAGAGCCAAGGCCACGGCGGTTGCTTTCCAGAGGCACATTCTGTGGCAGGTCATCGGCAAGGCGGCTACATGGGCTACGCCTTCGGCCTTCTTCAAGCACTACTGCTTGGATGCCAACTCCAGGTCTGATGCAGCATTTGGGCAGACAGTATTACGGAACTTGTTTTCTTAGGAGGGTCACCTCTCCACCCTGGGGCTACATTCAGTTGTAGTCGCCCATGCAGTATGGAGGAAAGGGGACGGGACATAGGAGTAATTATAATTTACTCACCGTATTGACTAACGTAGTCTTAGTCCATAGTCCCCTTTCCTCCATACGTCCCACCAGCCCCCCCCCCCCCTAATAAAACTGGTGTCATTAGGCATGGGTAATATTGTCGATGCGTCAAAGGGGATTTAGGAGTGGCGCCGGTGGGCGGAGTCAGGGGAGCGCTTGCTCCCAGGGCCGCGCCCACATGCGCCTCTAAATTTAAAGGGGAAGATGATTTTTTTCTGGTGAAAAAGGTTCTGTCTCCCGTCACTAGCGAGGGACGCCCATGTGGTATGGAGGAAAGGGGACTATGGACTACGAGTACGTTAGTCACTACGGTGAGTAACTTATTTATCCACCAAAATGTATTTCAAAGTTCCATGTTAACCAGTACATAGAGCTTGCAGTTTTCTTCCAAAACCCTACTAATTCAGCAGAAAAAGACCTCCATACATTAGATGATAGGAGGGCTGTTATATATCACCTCAACAAAACCAAGCCAATCGAAAAGACTGATCAATTGTGTGTGTTCATAGCTACTGGAGGAGTAGGGGATCCTGTCTCTAAGTCAGCTATCTCAAAGTGGATAGTCGGATGCATTCAGATTTGCTACTCCCTTTCTAACAAAACTCTGCCTTTCACACCTAGAGCAAACCCTACATGTGGAACAGGGTCTACCTTGACCTTTATCACAAATGTCCCTTTAGAGGCCATTTGCAAAGCATCTACTTGGAGTTCTGTACAAATTTTACTCTGCATTACTGTCTGGATACATACTTCAAGCAAAATTCACAGGTGTGACGAGCAGTATTACAAACATCTATTTGTTGCTGTATCTTCTAACATCCTACCACTTTCTCTAGGTACTGCTTGCTAGTTTATAGAAAGCATGTGATTCTAAGCTGATCCACAAGCCTCAGAAGGCATACATTGCTCACTGTAATCGTATTTCTGATGCTTGTATCTTCTTGGGTTCACATGCGCCCACCCTTCCTCCCCTCTTGGAGTTGAAAGTACATAGACATCAAACAACGTACACTTGCTCTTATGTACTCACACATACACTTCATGCTCCCTCATGTCAGAAACGAAACAATCTGAGGGACTTTGACGCGTGAAGGACCATGGGTACTATGGGCGTCACACTATGAATAGTATTACAGTCACGCCCAGTTGACGTCCCTTTTTGACTTTAGAAAACAAGTCATGCAATACTCTGTACATACCACTAGATGCTGACCTATGCAAACCATGTGAATCTAAGCAGATACAAGCATTGGAAATACATTTATGGTGAGTAATGTGTGTATGTATATATATTTGAGGCCTGTGCATCTGCTTAGATCACATGCTCTGGATAGGCCGACATCTAGTGGTAGTTGCAGAGTATTACATTATTTGTTTTTGAAACTCGAAAAGGGACGTTGACTGGGTGCATCAGTAATACTATCCCTAGTGTGATATCCACTGTACCCATGGTCCTTCACGCGTCGAGGTACCTCAGATTGCTTTTTTCCACCATCATCGTCGGACACAAGTTGCACATTTCCTTCTGGCTAACACCTTTAATTATCAAAGTTTCATTATAGAGTTTATTTCTTACCTTTCGACTGCCGTACCACCGCAAGATCTTCTTCAGTGGCTTTCGAGGACAAATTCATCATCTACAGCAACTACCCATACCGTTTGACAAACTTGAGTGCGGCCTACTCAGGCCTCACCCCTTCACAGTAGGGAGAGTGGGGGGAGGTTCATAATTTTCTTCTTAGAGAATGTCTATTCCTTCCCCATCTTTCCATATTTCCTTTTCCATTGCCAGGCTGCCATTACCCTGTATTATGGAAAATACACATTTATTTTAAATGTTGCCCTTCCTGCAACAGGAAGTACCCCGGAAAGGACACACACAGTGTGTGTTAATCACTGTCTTCCCAGGGACCACACTGTACATTTTGCAAATGATTGCGGCCTAAAACTTTAAAGAACCGTAAAATAAAATGCCAGGCCCATCACGCCATGCAGGCCAAAGCCGCTATTGATGTGGAGGAAGCGTCCAGCGAAGGCAGCGTCCTAAGTGACGCCAAGGGCGATCGGGACCCGACAGGTTCCCGCGTTCGAGCCCCCAACTCCATCAAGCTGGCCGGCGGTCCTGTTAGAGACGACATCCGTCAGCTCAGACACTCACACTGCGCACCACGCAAAACACAATATCCCACAGCAGACATTCAACCGTGTCGTCGACCTTTGAGGCACACGTGGTGTTGAAGGGAAGGTCCTCCAAAAGTCCCTGTCCTCTGGGCCATCGTGATTGCGTTTGCTGCCTGACAGGCTCCCAAAACAGACATCCAAATCTGTTTCTGACACCGCAAATAAATTTGACCACATTTCAGGGATGGGAAAACATGCGTCCATGTACGCTTCGACAGGCCCCTCGACTACCTTGAAAATGAGGGAACTTGTTAAAAAAACATGTGCCAGACACACTCCTAACGTCCAAGGCATCAAACTCCAAAAACTTTGACGGCCCTAACGTCAAAGGCCTCTACTTCCCAAAGGTCCTCTGCTTCCCAGGCCAGGGGCCTTCCTCTCCCCAAAGACACTTTTTCAGGCACCAATAGAGGGTACCCCTCGCATATAAGACAATCCTGTTCCCTCGGTGTTCCCTAGCTTCACTGAATGGACCACAGAATGTTTTGATAGAATAATTCAGAGAATGTTATGCTTTCTAGACTTCCTTGACCGCCACACTGAGCAACTTTCTAGCCTTAAGGGGCCCTCCCAAAGGGATACAACTAAAGGTCAACCAGCTGCCAAAAGAGCTCAGTTAGATGCCTCCCAGCCTATCACCTCACAGGATGCTTCTCATGATCTCAACTTTGACGCATCAGGTTCTCAAGATCCTGGTGATCAAGGGCACAAATATGATAGCGACCGGGACTATGATGATGTCTGCCATCCAGTCTCAGTATCATCATGACGATCCTGTAGCTGACTCCCCGGTAGATAACCAGCTCCAGTACAATGAGCTGCTCCTAAAGGCAGCAGAACATTTCAAAATTGACACGAGGTGCAGCTTGCTAAGGACTTTGGGGAGGACGTCCTTCGGGACAAAAAGTCTGCGGCACAATTCATCCTCCTCCTGCAGTCTATTCAAAGATGCATTCATCCTTCCCTACTCACTTCTAAACTTACACGGGCAGCTAACCCCCGAATTGAGAAGATGTTCAGGCCAACCCCCATCTGGCCCACCATTGTACATAAAGGGTCAATTAAATCCTGACGCTCTCGTTGTAACCACCACAAGAAAAAGGGCGTGTACACCTCTAGCCTCCGCTGAGGCACCCTCTGATAAGGAGAGCAAAAAGATGTATACATTAGGCAGGAAAGTGGCTTCCTCAGGTGCCTACCAGGCAAGAATTGCCAATAACATAACCTGGATGCTGCTGATAATGTTGGCCGTATAATAGCAGAGGGCACTTTTATTAAACGCCATGCGTCGTTAAGACAGCCTGGCTTTAAGCTCGAAACACAAGCCTCTCTTCTTAATATGCAAATTGAACCAAATGCCATGTTTGGTAAGGTGGCCTTGGACTCCCTTAAAAATGCAAAAGAGGAATACGATATGCTAAAGTCCCTTGGTCAACTAACTAAAAAACCCTTCGTGCAAAGAGGCGCTTTCAACACAAGGCATTTTCAGGGACAAAATTCACAACGCTACTCTAATTTTAGTAAAGGTGGGCAAGCATCAACTTGGGGTTCCTTGCAAGGACAGTGCTCCCCCTCAGAACTTTCAAAGGGGCTACAATAGGTCTAGAGGCAGAGGTAGGGCCTCCTCAGCCAGAGGCTTCACCCCCTCCCCCAAACAGTTACCCCTCCCATGCCTCTTCAGTATGTGATTGCATTTCTCAATTTACCCACGCATGGGATGGGATCATCTAAGACAAGTGGGTACTATTCGCTGTGGCGGGCAGTTACTGTATAGAGCTCATACAAAGACCATCCAACCACCCACCCTGACAAAGGAAGACGATGCAGGAAGAGCAGCTCAGACTGCTAGAAGAGGTCAGAGCACTGCTGGAGAAACACTATAGAGATTGTCCCAGCAAACCAGGTAAACAAAGCTAATTCAATGTGCTTCCTTGTGCCAAAGAAAGGCCTAACAATGTGCGCCCGGTCTTAGACCTGCATCCAGCGAACACATATGTCAAGCCACAAAAATGTTGTATGACAACCTTACATTGATATGAAAGATGCATACTTTCATATTTCAATGTTCCCAGCGCACAGTAAATACCTGTGCTTCAATATAGCTGGACAACATTACCAGTTCAAGATGCTCCCCTTCGGAATAGCCTTGGCTCCAAGGGTAATCGCCAAAGTACTCGCAGTAGTGAATCAATCCCAGTGTACCCTTATCTGGACAACTGGCGGATAACAGGGGAATCCCCCACCCACCCCCGAGTTTGCAGGCACAAAACCCAAAGAACTATCGACCTTCTGTTCCAATTGGGATTTTCCATCAACGAGAAAGTCAAGTTTCGTCTCCAGCCAAACAGAGCAATTTGTGGGAGCGATCATAAAATCAAAGGAGGGACTAGTCTTCCCCTGGAACAAAAAAGTTGAAAACATGCTGCTGCAAATACCTCACTACACAAGGCAATGTGCCTGCTTGGGATGATGGCTTCATGCGTTCATCTAGTTCCACACGCACGACTGCGCATGCGCCCAATGAAAGAGTGGTTAGCCAAACAATGGTCTCAGACAAGCGGTCAGTGGGACGATATAGTGGGTGTTTTGCTAACCCTAGTACAAGCTCTTTGCTGGTGGTCCAAGGAAAATTTGTTAAAAGGAAAACCCTTTCACAATCCACCAGTTTAAGCGATACTTGCAACAGACTCCTCACTCTCCGGATGGGGAGCCATTACCTTCACCACACAGTGCATGGTCAGTGTACACACACCACAGCCCAAAACCACATCAACCTTTTGGAGCTACTAGCAATCCTCAAAGCCCTACAAACCTTTCAACTGCATCTAACAGGTCAGACAGTGCACATTCTCACAGACAGCACCACTGCCATGTTTTACATAAACAAGCAGGGAGGCACACACTCTGCAAGTCTGCTCAGGCTATCCCGAATCATTTGCAAGTGTGCACTCAAGTGGAACATGTTCCTAGTCTCTCAACATGTCCCAGGGGAACTCAGTGCTCTAGCAGACACTCTAAGCAGAACCCCTCTACCGGAGGATCACGAGTGGAAACCCAACAGCGAAATTCTAAACAAAATCTTCTCCCTGTGCGGATATCCTCCTTTGTTCGCCACAAAACCAAACGCACAATTCCCAGACTTCGCATCCAGGTTTCCCCAAACTCTATCCAAGGGGAATGACCTCTGGAGGAACTGGTCGGGGAAATTTGCTTATGCTCCCCTCCGACACCCCCCCCCCCTCAGACACCACTCCTCAGCAGGATAGTGCACAAAATGCACCAGGAACAAGCCACGCTAACCTTGATGGCCCCGTGGGCAAGACAACCATGGTTTCTACATCTGCTCAAATTGGCGGTGGGCAAACCGATCAAACTCCCGTGCCCCTACAACCTGCTAACCCAGCACGGGGGAACATCTTTCCAGCCTCAGTCTATGAACTAGAAAACCTGAAATCATAGAGTTTGGTACTTTAAAACTACCCCTAAGGTGCATGGATACCCTGAAAGAGGCACGCAAACCCTACACCAGGCATTGTTACTTCAACAAGTGGAAAAGATTTGTGATATGGTGCTGGTCACAAGCTTTAAATACAATTGAATGTTCCCCAGCAGACATTCTTCACTACATGCTCTACCTACTAGACTCTGGCCAAGTATTTAAGTCCAAGTTTCACCTAGCGGCTCTGTCTGTGTACACCACTTCTCAAAACAGTGTCTCTGTGGAAAGTCCCCATTATCAAGGCTTTTATGGAGGGAGTAGAAATGTAAACCTTCCATTTTCAACCCACCACCAGGTTGGGATCTTAATGTTGTACTCTCAAAGCTCATGGGCCTCCCTTTCAGCCTGTGCACGAATCCAGCCTCAAACACCTGACCCTCAAAACAGCTTTCCTAGTATCCATCACCTCGATAAGACGAGTTAGTGAGCTACAAGCACTTTCAGTGCAAGACCCTTTCTTTGTTATACACAATGACAAAGTGGTACTCAGAACACATCCTAGGTTTCCACCTAAATTCATATCCAAGTTCCATGTTAAACAGTCCATTGGACTACCCACTTTCTTTTAAAAATCCATCTAACTCGGCTGAGAGGAGGCTCCATACACTAGTTTTAAGGAGGGCAGTTTTGCACTATGTAAACAAAACAAAATCTCTTAGAAAGACAAGATCAACTGTTTGTCTCCATAGCACCTGGCAGGGAGGGGGATCACATTTCAAAGAACATCATCTCCAAATGGATAGTTAAGTGCATACAGCTATGCTACTCTCTATCAAAGAGAATAAACTGGCGAGTGAAGACAACGCGAGGAAAGAGTGAATGCGGAAGAGCTGAGGCAAGGAAACCTCAGACCGCCTACTGAGTCATACCTGGTGATGCTAACCTCAAGTCAGAAAGGTAACGGGGATGGCGGGAGACCTGGGAGGGATAACAAACATAACAATCCTATTAATCATACTGGTCGCAGTGAGGAATGCAACCCAATATTCCCTAAGAAGAGTAGAAAGTTAATTGGGGACATTGATAATAAAGAAAGAACAGTGGAGAACAAAGAGAATCATTACTCGTACCCTCCTCTTCACACTAAAACCAAAGAAGTGAATACAAGAGGGAATCATTTTCAGAATGTATATACTAATCTCAGTGACAATCGAGAGAAAGAGAGGAGCGAGAATTTATTAGAGAATCCTTATGACTGGCCCAGCCAGAAGAAACAGTGGACCTTCTCTATAGAAAGGGTACCAATTGTACTAAATAAAGAGCGAGCAAAAAATAACCTCAGAAGAGGAAAGCCAAGGTGTCAAGGACAAAAGAGAGAAACTGAAGAGCTTTATTTCGAAGGATTGCCTTTCTCCTGCAGATTCCTCATCTTGATAGCTGACATCCAGCTCTGCTGCTCGGAAACCTTTAGCCAGGGGGGCGTAGTGGACCTCGGCTCTCGATCCTTAACTCCGGAAGTGACATCAGGCGTTCTATATACTACGCCCCATGCTTCAGTTCCTCTTTTCCATGCGATTGTATGCTATATCGAGAACACGTCGAGTTTACTCAATGTTTTTTGTACCAGTTTTCCTCAGGAAACCTTGAAGCAATGTCGTGTCGGATGCACGTTGAAAGGTCGAATAAGAAAATGTCATAGACCGAGAGTCTGCATTACAAATGCGCGTACTGTTGAAAATCGAATATATGTAAAATAGATTAAGTACACATATATATACAAAGGAAATGTTAGTTCTAGCATGGAAAAAGGTGTAAACGCTTAGCGTTCTCAGGCCGTAACTAAAAAGCAGTATTACACTTGGAACGCAAAATCAAGCAAGATCATATTCAGGAAATGTTGAAATTACGCGAACCAGGAAATGGAGCAAAGAAATGCGTAGACTGTTGCGTGTGAGAGAAAGCAGAGATTAGGAGACTGAGAACAAACCAAAGCTTTTACATATACAAATATATTCTTTTTACAAACCAAAAAGAGTAGCCTGTTTCAAATAATCCAAGTATATAAGCAAGTTGAAGTACTTATAATTATTTGTATTGAATAAAAGGTTTAATTAAAACTGATTTAAACTTTGCAATTATAATTGAAGGTGCAAGAATATAAATGGTCAGTAGATGGCCGCATAAACGGATACCACATGAATAAGGTGGAATCGGAAATATGGAAACAAAGATAGGGTAAGTAAAAAATAAAACTAGAAACGCTCGGGGGGGGGGGTACGTTTCATAACTAATGTGTCATATTTAATATAATGGTTATACTTTTTTTAGTAGAGGCTAAAATCGAAAAAATAGTTGATTCGGTATTTCTGTTACATCTAGACAGGGATGGCGGGTTTGGAACCGCTGGCGCTTTGGACTGCCATGACTTTCCCATCACATTCTTCACTCTTACCTGTATCGCTCTAGTTGTTGCACGTACACTTAACCAGAAGTATTTATTCCACCACTTCCGGGTTGCGACCGCGTTGCAATGTTTACGGTTTCTCCTGTGGTGTTGCTTTCGCTCTCGCTCGCTTCAGCGTTCTGCTCCCTCGCCTTCCTTGTTACCTTCCTCTGTTTTCCCCCCGTTGGCACTTTCCTTCTCTTGCCCCTTCTGCCGCCTTCAGTTCTCCTCTTCCTCTACCTTTCCTCCCTCTTTACTTCTTCTTTTTTCCCCTTCCCTGTTTTTCTCCCTTCCCAGCCGGTATCTCGTTATCAGCACTGCTCCGCTCTACCTTGCCTTCTCGCTCACTGTGTACCAGGAGCCGGTCTGCTCTACGGATTTCCTTAGTCTATCCCTTGCATCCACGTTTACCGTTGTGTACAGAACTGTGCCTGTTTTGCCGGATTGCCTCTGCCTAGCCCTTGGTGCAACCTGTTCGCTACACCTTCTTGCTTGTAGGTACCTTCGTTAGCACCACCCTTCAGTGGCGCCCTCATTCCTGGAACCTCCATCCACACCAGACGCCAGCTACTCGAGTCTGAACCTCATTCCCTTGGATTTGACCTCTTCGGGTTTTTTGTGCCTTCGGCTTTTTCCCTGTTCTTGGTGACTCCGGAAGGGTTCCCCCCGTTACACCCTTATATGGTGGCACGGTGGAATCCTTCCAGGGACGTCCATATCTTCACAAAAAAAAGGAGAGATCTTCAGACTCCAAGAAAGGGAAATCCAAGAAGAAGGTAGAAGTTGAGGACTCGGGGGAGAGGGGTGAACCGGAATTGTCCAGCGAAGAAGATATTACAGACTATCGTGATAATTTCATATATGATATTTTTGTTCATTTCCGCCATCTCACGGGGTTTTGGGCTTCAAGTAGTGCAGCGATTGCAAGGCCAAACATTTCCGTGACCGACCCCACGTCATCTGTCTATGGTGTCGAGGTGTTAGTCACGACACAGAGACCTCCGCGTCGTGCGCAAAGATGCAGCTATAATCCCTACATGAAAGGGCCAGGAAACTGGCTTTGGGCCGACCGTTCGCCAAATGTCTGACGTGGTCTCTTGTCAGGTCTTTGGAGGCCAAGACTGATGAGCCTACCTCCAACAAGGGGAAGGAACGCCATCGCAATGAGACGAAGAAAGGTTCCCATTCCTAGTTCTCTTCCTCGCAGAAGAAGCAGCACCACTGCCATCGACACGAGACCAGCTCTTCGTCGGAACGAGGTAAGCCCTCGGCCGGGCCGACCACTCGGGAAGAGTGGGAAAGTTGAAAAACGTCTATGCTCGAAATGTTTAAACAGCAAGCTGCTGTAGGTACAGCTCCATCCTCCGACCAGCAAGCTTTGGTGGCAAAAGCGACGCTCTGTGCTCCTGACCCCCAAGCTGGCCACTCTGTCGACATCGAAAATGCATTTGGGCATCACATTTACTAGGCATAAATTGCTGCAAGCTTGAGTCCCATGGCGTACATCGGTCAACAGAGCGTCCCTCGGAACCGAAAGAACCATCGGCATCGAAAGCCACTTTGGCTTCGAGGCCTATTCCATCGGCGGTCAAGCCCTCAGCGCCGACAGTCGGCAATGCTTCATTTGTGCCCATATCAAGATCGTGGTTCTTTGACTTCATGCAGTCCATTTTCGTCATCAATGACCCTGATGATCAAGCAGATCATGTTTTCACGGGAGCCAGCGACCAGGCCCATTTATTGGCCCTTGCTCAAGTTTTACATGACGCTAGTGGCCTGGATACTTCTCCAGACCGAGAACTACAGCAAACCCAGCCCTATACTCATGCTAATTTCAAGGTCAGGGCTCTGGTTGACAGGGTTGTTGACACCCTTGGGTTAAAGGCATCTAACACATCTCTTCCAGGGTATGAGCTCACTGATATCTTGGACGAGGGTCCTGCAGTTGAGCATAACATACCATTTAACCCAGCCATTGCGGACCCTCTATCCTCCTTATGGCAGCAACCTTGCACTATTCTAACTGTAAATGCCAATTTTACTGGGAAGTATAGGCTGGCAAGAGTAGACCCTTCTTTCCTCGCCACAAACCCTTCACCGCAAGGATTGGTTATACAGGCTGCCACTATTTTCAACAGACCAGTGGCATCCACTTCAATCTACCTACGGACAGAGAGGGAAAAAAATCGGACGCATTGGCTAGAAAGGTGGTTACCTCTGGCAGCATGGCGCTCAAGGCCACAAACATAGCCAGTGGATTCTCAAAATACTCCTTTGGTTTATGGAAAGCTGTGGAACATGCTGCTGAATACCATGTGAGTGCCATGCAGGACAGATGTTTACATCTGGTGGAGGATGGGAAGGAGGTAGCCAAGCAGTCATTGCAAACAGGCCTGGACGTAGCAGACTGTGTTGGCCGATCAAGGGGTTCAGCAGTGGTAATGAGGCGGCAGGCCTACCGGAAAACTTCTGGCTTCTCCACAATGTTCTGAACAGGTTGCTGGACATGCCCTTTGAGGGAGACATGCCTTTCGGTTAGAAAGCTGACGAATCCTAGGAAAAGTTCAAAGCATCCAAAGTTGGCTGCTAAATCACTGGGCCCTGCGGCGCAGCCGGCAAAGCCTGCTTTCTCCAGCATGGGGTCTGGCATGGATTCACATGCTCATGAATATTCCCCGTCGTCAGACTGGGAATACTCGGTAAAGAAAAATTCAGTTTAATTTCTGAACTGTCTTTCTCCTAACAACCAATCACTGGTCTCTGGGTCATACTGCCCCAGCCAATGACTGCCCTCTACCTAAGCCCCTCCTTTGGCAGCCATCTTCAGATCTTTACCGCACATTCAAGTGTTGGGAGTCCTTGTGTTTAGCTCTCGAGCTTTTACTGCGTTTTGAGTTTTTCTAAGAGTTTTACTCTATTTTTTCGGCCAATCGAGGCCTCACGCTCCCATCGATCTACCTTCCGTTTAACGGGGACCAGTTTTTCGGATTCTTTGGCACCCCTCAAGGGCTACGCGGATGAGAAGGAGGACTCGGCGCCCCTTCTCAAGATTTGTTCCGGCTGCGGCTTGCGGAATGTCTTTTCGGACGACGGACATTCCCTGTGCCTCTACTGCCTGCTATCAGATCCGATGCATGTGGAGGAAGAATGTGGGTTTTGCCAGGAGATGGTTGGTCGCACGCTGAAGCATCGGCACAGGCGGCTCAAGGAGGGGTTGCAGGCCAAGGCCCCTGCTCCGGGTGAGTCTTGGCAGCATGCCTCACCTGCCCAGAATAGCGGTCTTCTAAGACCTTTGAGGACTCCCCTCACACGGGGGAACAAACAAAAGGCTAAGCACCGCAAGTCCACTGTAACCGGGAGTGCCGTGGCGACGGGCTCCTCGATGGCCAGGGCGAGTACAGCGTCTCCAGTGGCTTCGATCACTAGCCAACACTCAGGGTCTTTGGCAAAGAGGAAGTCAGACCATCTGGGCAAACTCTTGGAGAAGACCAAGGCAGGCCCTTCGGAGAAGGCCAAGGGGCTCCGGAGGCTCAGGCACTCCCCCAAGGTGAAGGCCACAGACTCGACCAAGTCATGAAGGTCCAGGTGCATCTGACGAAGGCCCAGCCTTCCATTGAAGGAGTGGTGGAGTCCCGCGAAGGCTGCCGTGGCGGATCCGCAGGGCACGGCCCAAAGGCAAGAATATCCCTGCTTGCCAGGAGGGAGTCCTCTTTTCAGCCCCTCGAAAAGACGCCAGAGAGATGTCTATCATTTCACCGAAACAGTGTCCCTTGGTCACAGAGAAGGGGGGGCACGGTATCCCTCCAGGGCACGGATATCTCCTCTGAAGAGGAGCTTACCATCCTCCATACAGTCCAGAAGGAACAATGCGTGGAGAGCAGGACCTACGGCAAGGATCCCGACAAGGGCGATGATGAAGGTGACAACGAGGAGACCGACGAGGAACAGCAGGGCATTGAGGGCTTGGACCACCAGCCTAGGCCGCAAACGCCTCCTCCTCCGTCGCCACAACCACCTCAGCAGCCACCTGGAGACTTCTCGGTGGACATTCTCACTGCTTTGCATACTCTATGCTCGGAGATCCGGACGAGGATGCCTCTTGCACTGACGGCCCCCTCCCTCGGCTACGGTACCGTCAGGGGAACCACCAGCCAAGAAGAGGAAAGTTCACCCTCCGCCTCCTTGCCACCCCTCGCCCGCTCTCCTCCTGCCCCCGAGGGATGAGACGGATCCTGACACGGCGACGACGGGCACTGGCACGGATGACAACGGCGGATTGGGGGGCCTCCCGTCTCCACCTCCCAGATCTCCACCGCTCGACGTGATTGGTTTGTTCCACTCCATGATCTCCAGGGCCTCAGAGCTGTTCCAGCTCATCCCTGAGGAGAAGAAAGAGGGTTTCCTATTCCAGCGCAGTGAGGTGAAGAGCAATACCGTACTTTCGATCCCGCTCCTGGATGACATTTGGGACGAGGGGTTGTCCCTCATGAAGAATCTGCCCCGGCAATGAGGGGCCGTTATGAGAAGAAGTACAGGGTGCCGGACTCTGCGCCTAAGTGCTTGCAGTCCCAACCGTCCCGGACTCTGTGGTTTCGGCAGCAGCCAAGAAGTCATCTTCGGGCTCCTCCTCCTTCGGCGGCCTCCTCACCCCCGGACAGTGAGGGGAAGAAGCAGGATGCCATGGGGCGAAGAGTTATCACGTCGGCAGCTACTACCATCAAGGCTGCCAACACTCTTGCCATTGTAGCCGTTATGACCGGGAGCTGTGGTCCAAGATCGCTCCCATCCTGGACTTACTTTCCGACGACAAGAGGGCGGAAGCTTTGGAGATTCTACAGGAAGGCGAGGTGGCATCGAACCACACCATCACGGTGGCCACGGACATCGCTGACACGGGAATCCGCCAAATGGGCAACATCGTTTGCCTTTGTCGGCGGGGCTGGCTGAGGGCCACAAATTTTCCCCAGGATGTTCGATCGAAGGTGTTGGACATGCCCTTCGACAGGGACAATTTGTTTGGGAGGGCCGTAGATGAGGCGGACACTGAGACGGCTCGTGCCTTATGCCCGCTTCAACAGCGACGGCTGTCCTTTTGGACTTCAGGAGGAAAATCCCAACGTTCTTCCAAAGGATTCGGTGGAGGTGCTTCGTTCTACCATCAACCCTCGCGCTTTTCGGCCCAGGAGACCTACAGGGGCCGTGCCAAATCTGGAGGATGACGTCGTTGTTGCCAAGGTCCCCAAGGCGGCACTTTGTGTGAAAACAGGATTGAACTAGCCGTGGTTTAGGGCCCCCCCACCTGTGCACCCCAGTGGGAGGCCGGCAGGTGAACTTCATTGGCGTGTGGAAGACCATCTCCACCGACCATTGGGTGCTGGATGCTCTCGCCCACCGACACACCCTGGCATTTCAACTGAAGTCTCCCCAAATACCACCAGTGGCCCGACAGGAAAACCACATCCCTCTGCTGCTGCTGGAGGTGCGGACCATGCTAAATAAGGGCATGCTAGAGCTCGTCCCAAAGAGGCTCCGGGGCTCCGGAGTGTACTCTCGTTACTTCCTCATCAAAAACACGACCGGTGGATGGAGGCCCATCCTAGACCTCTGTCGTCTGAACAAGTACATCAAGTCCCGAAAGTTCTGAATGGTGACTCCTCATAACGTGCTAGGGCAGCTACAAGAGGGGGACTTCCTATCGTCGCTGGACTTGGAGGATGCTTACTTTCACATCCCCATTCACAAGGAGCACGCAAGTTTCTGCGCTTCGTAGTTCAAGGCCAACATTGTACTTTGCACTCGCTGGATTTTGCTAGGGCGCTGAAGTTCTATATGGATCACACAACGGGCTTCTGGAAGACGTTGCAACTTTTTGTGAACTTTGGCCCTGTGAGCCATGGGAAGGCCCTCTCCAAGGCTTTCATTTCCAGGTGGCTCTCTGGCTGCATCACCCATTGTCACCGGTTGGCCAACCGGCCCTTGTCTAGCTGTCCGAGAGCCCATTCGACCAGAGCAATATCTGCAACTACAGCGTTCCTGTCTGGTGTGCCCCTGCTTGACATCTGCAGGGCTGCTACGTGAAGGTCTACGCACACCTTCACAAGATTCTACTGCGTAAACCGGGATTCAAGAGATGAATCCAGAGTCGGCCAAGCAGTGCTGCACAACCTGTCCGCTTGAAGGTGAGCCTGGTGAGGAGGTAAGAGATGCTTAATGTTGAGCCTTGCCACCTGCCGTGGTTGTGCACGTATGTATTACTATGTGTTCTTTATTCATGAGCATGTGAATCCATGCCAGGCCCCATGCTGGAGAAGGAGTGAAGTTACTTACCTGTAACTGTTGTTTTCCAGCATGGGTCTGGCATGGATTCACATGTGAACCCTCCTGCCTACCCCTCTGCGGCTCTTCTCTTGGTCCTACTGCCACTTTATGTGCTACCAAATCTGAAGATGGCTGCCAGAGGAGGGGCTTAGGTAGAGGAAAGTCATTGGCTGGGGGCAGTATGACCCAGAGACCAGTGATTGATTGTTAGGAGAAATACAGTTCAGAAATGAAACTGAAACTGATTTTTCTTTACCGAGGATTCCCAGCCTGACGGGGAATATTCATGAGCATGTGAATCCATGCCAGACCCATGCTGGAGAACAACAGTTACAGGTAAGTAACTTGTTCCTTCAGCTTTGCCTCCAGCGGCAGGGTCTACAGCTGTTACATACCCTATGGCAGGAAGACGCAGCTCCGGCAAGCAAGGCAGGAGCAGAGGCGCTTCTCGCATCCCGTAAGGGGCAGGTGGGCCTCTAGAGACCAACAAGCAGCAACAGCGGCAGGGACGCCTGTGCCCTCTAAGCCCTTTTAATATTCCCTTCCACGAGACACCGGTGGATGGTTGGCAAGGCATTGGCCCCATTGGCAGGAGATAACCTCCAACGCCTGAGTCCTGCATTTGATTATGTAAGGTTGTTTGCCCTTTCTGAAGAGACCACCGGACAGACCCCCACCTCCCTGACTCCAACCGGGACAGAAGCTCCTGGAAGATCTGACAGCCCTGTTGTCGAAGGGTGCCGTTGAAGAGGTACCTCCCAAACAGACAGGATTGGGCTGGTATTCCCAGTATTTCCTGGTACCCTACACGGGAGGAGGCCTCCTTCCCATGCTGAACCTTAGGGCTCTAAACAGGTTCCAGAGAAAAGACAGTCAGAATGGTGGCGTTGAGAGACATTCTCCATGTTTCTCGAATTTCAGGACAGGGTTGGGTCAATAAACCTGCAGAACATGTATTTCCATGTGCCAATACACCAAAAGCACTGGAAGTTCCCAAGGTTCCTCTTAGAGGACAAGCACTATCAGTTCAAGGTGCTTCCCTTTAGGTTGACCTCTGCTACAAGGGTCTTCACCAAGCTCATGGCGGTAGTCGCGGCTCACCTCCGGAGATTCGGGGTCCATGTATTCCCGTACCTGGATGACTGGCTGATCTTGGGAAAGTCTGCGGGGTAGGTTTTGTCTCATTTGGAAGATACCTGCCTACTACTGCACAGGCTGGGCTTCTCCCTCAGTATGAAGAAATCACATTTGACACCAGTTCAGCGGCTTGAGTTCATCGGAGCAGTCCTAGACACTTGGGTAGGGAAAGCCTTTCTTTCCGAGTAGAGAGTCGGCAACATAGCCCAGATAGTGCAGTTGTTTCAGAACCATGCCACCCTTCCAGCGGCTTCTTTGCTCTGCCTTTTGGGTGTCATGGCCTCCTGTATTTTTCTAGCGCCAGAGCACTGTGTATGATCATCACAGTGATAGAGTTCCTTCTGTCACTGGTCTCGACAGGCCTTCAGGTTACCACAGTCAAAGGGTATTTGGCAGCCCTGTCTTTGTTCAAGAGGTCCCCAGATCAAGGTTTCTTCTTTACTATTCCAGTCATGGCCCAGTTCCTGATGGGCCTACTCAATAAGTTTCCGCCAACCCCTTTTGTTGTCCAAGATTGGGATCTTAATCTGGTTTTGACATACTTGATGGCGGCTCAGTTTGAGCCTATGCACTCATGTTGCTTATGGCTGTTATCCCTTAAAACAGCCTTCTTGGTCACGATCACATCTGCCAGGAGGGTTAGCGAGCTGCAAGTTTTGTGTTGCAAACCCCCATTTCGAAGGTTCTTTCGTGAGAAAGTCTCTGTCAGGCCTGGGTTCCTTCGTAAGGTGGTTTCAGAATTTCACCTGTCGCAGTCTGTTGATTTGCCGGTCTTTTACCTTTCTCCACATCCCTCGAAAGAGGAAGAGCGGTGCCTTTACCCCAAGAGAGCGTTAAGCTTCTAAGTTGCTCCCACATCTGAGTTTCGGAAGTCAGACCAGTTGTTTGTTGCCCATTCCTTCTCTAGAAAAGGTCTTGCCATAACCAAACAAACCCTGTCACGTTGGATTGTTTCGTGCATTTACGAGTGTTAGCAGTCGGCAGGCACTTCCAGCGGGCATCAGGGCTCACTCAACCAGTGGGTTTTCAGCCTCTACAGCCCTCCAGAGTGGGGTTCCTGTTGTGGACATATGTCGGGCAGCCACTTGGTCATCAATGCATACATTCACCAAGCACTATGCCTTGGATGTTTCACGGGGAGCTGATGCACAGTTTGGTAGGGCGGTTCTACAAAATCTACTTGTTTAAAAATGTCTGCCCTCCTCCGTTATTCTAACTGCTTGGGGAGTCTATCAAGATGGTGACTCTGCGGGAGACAGGTAATCCATTGAAGGAGAAATTACTCACTGTAATCTTTCTATGGATTCTTCTCCCGCAAATGCCTCATCGACCCTCTCATCCATCCCTGCTCAGAAAGTTCTGTGGCTTGTCGCTTCTGTCCAAACGAGAAGACCTCTGGTGATGGCTCTTAGATGACCGCTTCTGTCTCATTCAATAAAAATAAAAAAAGTTTTTCGATCATTGTTGTGTGGGATCACCCTGTTGGGATGTATCCTCGTTACGTTTTTCACCAACTAATTAACCTCTTCTGGTTGTTTTTCCTTCTGCAGCGGTTCAAGCGTGGGCGGAAAGAAGGGAGGAGTTGACACATAAGGCATAGTGCCGTGCTATATATGGCGCCTGACGTCCCTTTCGGAGCCGACGGTCAAGAGCTGAGCAAGATGGATCAATGATTGGCAGCCGAGTTCGAGGTCCACTACGCCCCCTGGCAAAATGTTTCCGGGCAGCAGAGCTGGATGATGGATATCTATCAAGATGAGGAATCTGCGGGAGAAAAATCCATAGAAAGATCATTACAGTAAGTAATTTCTCCTTCTGAACTGTATGAGCTAGTCAAAATAGTTGCCAAGAATTATCTACAAGACTTTGCTGAAAAGCAGACCACAGGAGAAGGGAGCCATTCTCCTGTGCTTGATAGTGGTAAGGACAGAATAGTTTAGCTTTGGACAGAGGACAGATATTCCTTTTGGGCTCACTAACGAGCACCCTAGTTAGTTTGTGTTAGGCAGGGAAGACCCATAGTTTGATAGTTAGGATTTTTCTTCACTTTATTTTTAAATAAAAGTCCAGAAATGGAAAGACCAGTCTCTGTCCTTCTTCTATAAACAGGAAGCATAGGCGATTCTTGAGGTTTGTCATGTGGAGGGGGGGGCGGGCATTATCAGTTTAAAGTACTCCACTTTGGCTTGACCTCCGAACCCAGGGTGTTCAACAAGCTGATGGCAGTAGTGGGGGCCCACCTCAGAGTTTTCAGTGTCTCTGTGTTCCTGTACTTGGACGACTCGGCTGATTCGAAGTCGCCAGAGCAGGTTACAAGGCACGTTGAGGACACTTGCCCCCTATTGCACAGCTTCGGGTTCTCCTTGAACTTATAGAAATGGCAGGCTACACTGGCACAGAGGCTTCAATTTATTGGAACGGTCTGGGTCACTTGAGAGGGGAAGGCTTTACCCCAGAGGAGAGGGTCGCCAGCATGGCGCAGATGGTCAACCTTTTCCAGAACCCAGCAGCCTTCCGGCGTCTACCTTCCTGTGTCTCTTAGGCCTCATGTTGTCCTGCATCTTTCTAGTGCCAGAGGCGGGGCTGCGAATGAGGTCCCTGCAATGGCTCCCTTTAGGAGCAATGGTCACAGAACTCTAGTGAGATGACTGATGTCCTTCAAGTGTCAAGGCTAGTTGTCAACGACCTGGACTGGTGGAGCAACGGGACCAAAATGCTGGCGGCAAAGCCGTTCTGGGCACCTTGGCCACAGGTACAGGCCGTCACGGCTGCCTCCCTGAAGGGTTGGCTGGGGCTCATTACTGGTCCCTTCAAGTCAACAGCCACTGGTCTCGGAAGAAATTATTGTTGCATCAGTCTGCTGGAGCTATGATCCGTCAGGCTAGCACTGACCGCTTTTGCGGCTCTCCTCTGGGGGAAACATGTCCTGGTTCCTACAGAAACCATGGTGACCAGGCTCTAATTCAAAAAGCAGGGGAGGCGTGAGACCACTACCCCATTGCAGGAAGGCCATGTAGCCATGGTTCTGGATGCTGGAGAACTATATATCTTCGTCGGTAGCACATCGGTGGGGGATGGAAACCGGCTGGCGGACGGTCTGTGCAGGCAGACCTGGTCCTCCCACGAGTGGGAGCTTTGCCCAGAGATCATTTTGCAGATGGATCGGCTTGCAAAAAAGGAAAATGTGAAACAAGTTCTGTTTCAGGGTATTTTCCCCCAAGGGGTACATTGGGGTATGCTTTCTTGATTGAGTGGGTCTTTGACCTCCACTCTGCGTTCCCACCAGTACCTGTCACCCCGTGGGCTCTCAGGCTCACCTGATCCTGATTGCCCCGGACTGGGTGAGCAGGACATGGTACTCAGAACTTCTGGAGTTGTCTGTTTGCCGACCTCGCTGGCTTTTTCTGAGGCCAGACCTCCTTTCTCTGTCGGCGGGCAGGTTGCTGCCCCCAACCACGTAGCCTCTCAAGCTGCATGCATGGCACGTGAGAGGTTAAGGTATAACGACGGCATCTGAAAGATGAGGTTCTAGAGATGGTGTTGGCTGTTCGCAGACCATCTACCAGGTCATTGTATGTGTTCATATCGAGAAAGTTTGTGGCATGGTTCAATGTTAGAGGGAGCGGATTCCCTAGCGTGTTTTACATCTATGGTGATGGTGTTTTTGTTGGCCCTGACCAAATCATGCCCTCAAGTGGGTACAGTTATGGGATATCTGGCTGCTTTGTCACTGTTCAAAAGGATCCCAGAGCAAGGTTTGCTTAGTTTCCATTCCTGTGTTGGCCCAGTTCCTGAAGGGCCTTATAAACACTTTCCCGCCTACACCATTTGTTGTCCTAGACTGGGACATGAATCTGGTTTTAACTTTCTTGTTATCGGCTCCCTTTGAGCCCTTGCAGTCAACTTCTATAAGGCTTCTCATACTGAAGACTGCCTTTTTGGTGACAATCAAGTTCGCCAGACGTGTTGGCGAACTACAAGCACTCTCATATAAACCGCCTTTCATTAAATTCTACAAAGAGAAAATTGTCCTTGAATGTGCATCCAAAGTTCTTGCAGAATTTCTGTAGCTCAGAATATGGATCTTTCAGTGTTTTTCCCTCTCAATCCCTTCCGAGGATGAAGAGAGGCTCCACAGGCTGGACCACAAGATGGTGCAGAGTTTTTATCTGGTGAGAACTTTTAGGAAGGACGACCAGCTTTACATCATTTTCTCATAATCCAGATTAAGTAGGGCCATTTTAAAGCAGACTATTTCCCACTGGATTGTGCTATGTATTTCACAATGTTAACATAATGCAGGTCAAGGAGGTGCCGTCAATCCTCTGGGCCCATTCATCAAAAGGTGTGTTGTCGCTTTTTCAACATTACAAAGGGGAGTTACCATTAAGGGACATTTGCAGTGCGGCAACATGGTCATGCCTTCATACGTTCGTAAGCATTACAACTTGGACGTTTCTAGAGGACGTTTCTAGAGGGACTGGGGAGGGACTGGGGAGGTGCCACGGAGTTTCTTAGTATAGCTTCTGGCCCTCCTACTTTGAGAGTTTTATCAACATGAGGAATCTGTGGGCGAATGCAATCCATTGAATGAGAAATAACTTACCGGTAATGTTCTTTCTATGGATTCTTCTCCTACAGATTCTTGTTCACCTACCCAGCTTGCACCGCTTGGAAGCTCACAAAGTCTGTTGGACGTGCCTTTTGTCGCCTTCTTGTGTGTAATTACTTTGAGGAAGAAGATGGTGCTTTACACTGGAAAACAAAGCGGGTTGTTTGTATTTGACCAGTTTGGACCACCTTTTTGCTGGTGGTGTTACTCACTGGAAAAAAAGAGTATTTTTGTTTTATTATGTCTCTTTTTCAGACCTGTTCTCTTTGTCATGAGTGTTCTCTCGAAGGGTGGGGAGGTGGGGAACTGAGGTAGGAGGGTGCGTAGTGTAGCCCTGAAGTAGGGTGATGGACGTCACGTCTTAAATTGAGGAGTGGCACGACCGAACACAATGAGTGGAGAGATGTGGAGCATCACTCTGCCCCCAGTCGAAACTTTCAGTCCCAGCTGACGCCAGATAGATAATTTCAAGTTAAGGAATCTGTGGCAGAAGAATCGATTGAAAGAACATTACCAGTAAATAATTTCTTCTTCTTAGTTATAACTGCACAGATTCTAAAGACGTAGGTGGGACTCTAGTAATCTCTTCATGAGAACTGTACATTAAAGCGCTTTGAGATGAAATTTTAGTATCAATCCCACCACTCTGGTAAATACTGCAGTGCACTCTATTTTAGACATGTGAAGATATGATGCATATAATTAAGTTATTTGCTTGTAATCGTGGTTGTGCACCATCGCCATCTTAAATGTCAAATGTCTGGCCTTCCCGGTCTGCTGAAGTCTACCAAAGCATCACTTTGTTCCAAATATTATAAAATTGCCACTGTCGGCGGGGATTCATTAGCTGAAAGAAGAAAAGGATTTTAAAAAGTCACACAACCTGCATGTGTTAATTTAAATCCGAGGATCCCCAACATGTATGGCTGTATTATATGCATGCACGTATTGAAACTAAGGCTAGTGAAACAAATGTGCATGTAATTAAACAGACATTAATATAGTCAATTTATTTTCATTTGAAGATATGGTTAATCTCCAAAATATTTCTGATCACATACTTAATGTTACTATATGATTCCATTTAGGAGTTTGCTTCCTGACTCACTGCAGCGTTCTTTTATTTTAAAGTGGGCTTATTTCACAAATGTATATGTATATGTGTGTATATATATATATATATATAATTCTTTTTTTATCGTCTTGTTGATTTAAAGTGTAATTATTGATCTATCCATCACTGTACTCCTGCATTAGAAAACATTATAAATACAAGGGAATGTGTTTTAGATAACAAGTTAAGCAGGAACTAAAACAGAACTGCAAATCTACTTGCATAAGTTGTGTATTATTGCTTGGTCTTGCATGGAGAGTTGAATGTGTGGGACACCAGATTACAGCCACTTCTTGCGTTAACTACATGTCTTACTTTCATTTCGGAACTATTTCAGAGTACTCATTGAAATATTCCTACATTTTCTCTGTAGGATGTTGAAAGCCAAAGTAAGGTATCTGGCCCAGAGCCACAATATTTGGATGAGTTTACAAGCCTGCTTGTACCAGATGACACCAGGGTCATAGTAGACCTGCTGAAGCTTGCAGTATCTAACCGTTCTGGCGAGAAAGGGAAGGATGTTCTTTCTGCAGTGCTGTCTGGCTTGGGAACAGCTTATCCACAGGTTAGTTAAAAGTATATTTTTCCAGAAACATTGCATTGCGCTAGTTTGTATTTCAAACATTCATATAATTGAAACAGATAATTATTTGTACTGATTAATCTTAGCACTGGACAAGTTATGACTAGGCAAGGTTCCTGATAAGATTTTAAAATGGTTGTGTATTAGCCACTGGTTTTTGGGAGTGCAAATGTAATTCCCTGTCTCAATAGGGGTATTTTTTAGGCAAGTAAAAATATAATTTACCTCTAGAATACTTGCATTTTATAAATCTGTATCACTTTGCACTTAGTAATTCATGCAAATGTAATGATTTATTTATACCACCCAGTGCCTCTTCGCAGCAGGCAGTGATAATATTAGAGCTTTGTCCTGTTACACTTCTCTGCTACCACTGATCAGGAATGTCGACTGCTTACCTATAACGTTACCTCTCCAAGACCAAATTCATCCACCTTGGTTCCCCCGCTAAAGAAAAACTTCAACAATGGCTCAGTAACATGTGGCTTAAAAGATTTAATCTGCAACTTTTGGATTCAGCTAAATCCTTAGGCTTCACCATCGATAGCAGCGTGTCCTTTTAGAAACACAAAACCAAGAAGGCCCAAATAGGTGATCAAATCCCCTTTGATCTAGAGCCCTTCTCACTGGCGAATCCAGATTCACTTGGCGAATTGAGAAATGGCAACGTTGTTATTGCGGATACTGTGCTAAAGATGTACTTAATGTAGGCCGCAGCCTTTCAGAAGGCGATGGTAAAGGTGGTGGAGTCATCGGGTTAGCCGCCCCTTTGATTCTTACTATTCAGACTGAACTCACAGAAGTTTTAGACAAAGGACTACCGGAAGAGATGCTTCTACCTTTTAATCTGACTAAAATCCTTGCTAGACAGGGAGTTAGTGTGAAGATCTAGGCTGGCACCTTCCAATCCATCCAACTCCAGAGAGTTTGGTTGCCCAATTTGCCACGTCTGACATAGAATCTCCCACCTGATGTGGCGAGTAAGATGTGAGAGGCAATGGGAGGTGGGGGGCAAGATATTCAACTCGGGCAGCCTCACCTTAAGGCGGTAAACACCACTTGCACTTTGGCCCAGAGTTTCCCATATTGTGGGCTGTGATCTCTAAAGTTGCTAATAATCTGCCTGAAGGAGGGGAGATGATAGAGGACGCTCAGACCCTGTTGAAAGAAGCAACCAGACATTCATACAGACTGGTTTTTATATAGTAGTGAGACACAACTCCAGCTGAGCGTCAAGGAACAATTTCCTCTTGCTTCAGCTTCGACTTCAGCTTCTGAATAAATTGGTGAGTGAGAGGTCCCCTGTTATACGCATTTGGTCCCCATTCACTCAGGCTCAGTTAACCAATCATGCAGAAGGATTCATGCAGGCAGACAGTCAGGCTGTTAGGCATTCAGGCCATTCACTCCACCCAGACACCCATAACGAAGAATGTGTATTTGGGTAAGCACCCAGCCTTTCAGCACACTACACTGCATTCATGTCAGTTTCAGTCAGGGATTTCTGAGGCACTGTAACAAACAGAAACCAGACACACATAACACAGAATGTGTGTTAACTTCAGACTCCATTCACACAGGTCTCTCTCACCCAGGGGTGTACCCACAGCACACAGCTCCTGGGTGGGAATACTCCAGTCAGTCTGACAGGAAGCAGGCCCAGAGCCATACATGATATTTCCACCCAACAGCCAGAACTTTGGGAAACAAGGTAAAAGGCAATAGAAACTGAGTCCACAGTGGCCAAATTGCCTTCTATCAGGAATCCATTGATTCCTATGGCAGGGCCTGGGTGTTCCAAAAAGGGAGGGCAATCAGAGCCATTGCCAAGTCAGCATGTTGATGCCACCAGCCTATAGCCTGCTTTGTGGGTAACACACAGGTTCCCATAAACACACATAAGAGGTACAAGGGTGTACCCCCACCCATGGGTGTAATAAGGGTATCCCATTGGTGGTGTTCACCAAGAGGAAAACATAAAGAGCCGCACTGCCATAGGTGCAGGCTTGACCTTAGTGGCCGAAAACATAGAGAAAACGCATGCAGAGAAGTGGTACGACAAGAAAGGACTAGAAGGCCCTGTCTCTCCAAAAGCTTTTGCTGCATCACAGTTATGATGGCTCACAAAACTCTTTCTCACAAACCAGATGCTTTGATTTCTGTAGATGACCAGGGTAATTGGTCGGCTTCCCCTGCTCATGAGGCTGAGCCCGATAATGTCTTTCTGGATGCCCCTCTTGTATCCCAACCCAAGGAGGCTTCCCCTATTGATGATCAAATTCTTTTCAACACTATCCTTTGGAAAGCAGGTGACCATTTTAAGATTGTCGTGCAGGAGACGGTGCCAGATTCAGACTTCATACGGGACATCCTCAAGGAAAATGTTCCGATCAGCCAAGCCATCCCGCTTCTTAATTTCATTAAAAGACAGCTTGCCCGCTCTTTGATTACACCTTCCCTTACATGGGTCGTAAATCCACGGTTCGAAAAGATGTTTCGCCCAGCACTCTCTGATCCACTGTATATCCTCGCCCATTCTGTCCCAGACTCCCTGGTTGCTATCATGACTAGAAAACATGCAAGCGTTCGCCTTTCTTCATCTGAATATCCTCCTGATAAAGACTACAAGAAACTGTACACCCTGCGCAAAAGAATCACCTCTTCTGCGGCCTATAGGTCATCTCGGGGGTCATCTCGAGGTCATCTTCGACTCCACACTCTCCTTCTCTCCTCACATATCCGACGTCTCTAAGAAGTCACACTACCAGCTACACCTCCTCAGAGGTATCCTTCCTTTCCTCTCCTTCCCCCAGAAGCTCACAGTAGAGCCCTGGGTCTCTCGAAGCTGGACTACTGTAACAGCCTCTATCTAAATCTGCCTGCCTCTACTCTCCGCCCTTTGCAACTCATCCAGAACAGGACTGCAAGACTTTTACTTGGCCTCAAGCCCAGGGACCTTATCTCTCCAGGACTGAAATCACTACACTGGCTCCCAGTGACTGCAAGGATCAAGTTCAAAACCCTCTGCATTGTCCACAAGGCCTTCTGGGGCCTTGGGCCAAAATACTCTCTCTTCCTAAATATCTTCCTTTCAGTCATGCTTGTGGTCTCGTGCAGAAGGGATGTGACGTAGCAGCTCGGACTGGACTACCCCTTTTGGGGTGGGGCCAAGTCTAATTTGCATATGGTCTTTCCCCTTCTGTAATGGCTTGGCAGGCGAAGAACGATGGTCTGGAGGGTTGCCCAGAGCAATGCCAGAGGTTAAGATTCATTCTAAACCTTCCAGCCATCACCTCTTTGTTTTTACATGTACCAGGGGAACACAATCTTCTGGCAGACATGCTCAGCTGAGACGTGCAGCTAACCATAGAACACGAGTGGCACTTGCACGAGCACATTTTACACAACGTGTTTGTAGAATGGGGTCATTGAGACATGGACCTTTTTGCAATACTGGAGAATGCACAATGCCCAGACATTGTAATTGCAGTAACATCCAGAGAGGCAATATTGTGCACCATCCTCCATCCGGAGAAAGGATTAAACTAAGAGGCTATGCAACATATAACACCCAGAATATGATTTATGCTATCAAATACCCTTGTGGCATATTATATGTGGGTCAGATCAGCAGAAAGGCCAGGTTAAGATGGGTGGAGCACAAATCCAACATTAGGCCTCGAAATGTAAAGTCTCCATTAACATGTAATTTCCTAGAATAGCCCCACTCCAGTACACAGATGCGATTCATGATGCTAGAAATAGTACGAAATCCATAAAAAGGTGGTGACCTAATCATGCCGAAATGCATGAATGAGGTCTTTCATTTCAAATATTACATCTAAAGTCTTTATTTGGTGACATGTATCGCTTCACATGAGTGTATACATCTGTTTTTATAATTTATCCAATTGTCATCCGATTGCAACTCAATACCTAGACTTATTGATTGTACTCTAATATGATAATTTGTAGAGCATTTTTTACACTGTTTTTTAGTCTAGATATTGTTATGAAATGTGGACCAGATTGTTATGCTGGCATACCAGCCTACAAGCTTTTAGTTAACTTTGTATTTTTCACAAGTAATTTTCGGTTACATATATACAAGTCTCATATCTTCAGGTCTATTATCTTATTTGGACCAGATTGTTCAGGTGATATACCAGTTTATAGTCTTTTTGTTAATTCTGTATAATTCACTAGTTACACATTTGGTTGTTAGGGAAAATTTCACTTACTGCAAATTTACCTCTATATTTGTGACCCACCCCCCAAACTTTTTTCATGTCAAACATTGGCACCGTAGCTGCCCCCCTCACTAAACCAAAGAAACCCAAGAAGGTAACTTGGTGTGAAGAGTGTGAGAAGGCCTTCTAAGGCTTAAAAGAAACCCTGTTCTCAGGAATCTCTTATTGTGCAGACACTTGGATAGGTGCAGTTCTATCAAAGCTGGATGAGAAAGGTAGGGAACACCCTACTGGATTCATCAGTCGCCAGCTTATGGACAGAGCGCTCAGGAGGTCTAGAGTAGAAAAATAATGTATTTCTATTGTGAAGGGCCCTAAGGAAACTGATGCCCGACCTCAAAGGGACCCACTTCACTGTGCAGACTGACCATAGGCCCTTAAAGCTGCTGATGAACATGAAGTGTGAGAATCCTAAATTGCTCAGGTGGTCCATTATCCTCCAGGGCTTTGGCTTCCCGATTGAGCATATGCCAGATGTCCAACATAGCAATGCTGATGGGTTGTCCAGAATGTTTAACTGACCTGAACATGAGACTCATCCAGGGGTGGATTAACTCCCCCTGTCCTAAGTCTGGGAGTGGCGAATGTTAGGGAAAATTTCACTTGCTGCTAATTTACCTCTTTAGTTTTGGACCCTCCAAACATTTTGCTTTTGTTTCAGTTCTGTCCTGACTTTTGTCAGTGGGTCTTCAGATGCACTCTACTGGCTTTTCGCTCATCGTTATGGGGAAAGTGACATGCCCTTCAGACTGTCAGCACTGAGAAACGTGATTTCGAATGGATTGTGTCCTCCAACGTATTCCTCATCTTTGACATGTAATGTTCAGCTTTGGCTGATTCGTAAACCTTTTTCGGCAGAGGGTGCCCTGCGTCAGTGGCGTCAGGTCGATGTCCCTCGAAGGTCTCTGTCGAGGGTGACGTCATCGAATTTTATAAGTAGCACGCACTGCGCCCATTGGCCTCAGTTCCGTTTTTCCGCAAACGTTTTTGCTTTGAAACTCGGCACGCCTCATTCAATTTGATTGAATAGTTACCTCAATTGAGCAGTTACCTTCTATAAATATGTCTTCGTCTTTGACGACCCCTCGTTCCAGATTAAAAAAATGCAAGGAGTGCGGCTCCAAGATGTCCATCACCGATTCTCATTGTCTATATCTTTAGTGCCTGGGTGAATGCCACAATACTGATGCCTGTACCAAGTGTGAAGCTGTGACAGGAAAGGCCTTGCGAGAACGAAAGGGGAAGTTGCAGGTAGGCAAGATATCTAAGCTCCGTAAAACCCGACCTGATTGGTCTTCGACCTCCAAGTCGAGAGACTGCTCTCCTCGGCGTAAGATGGATAAAAAACATTCAAGGTCATGAAGTGGCTCCCGCCATTCTTCATCCTCGATAAAGTGATCGAGGAGGAGGCACCATCGGTCGCCTTCCTCTTTGTCCTCGTCAGGCGGTACCCCCGAGAGGGTAAGATGCCCCTCCAAAAAGTCGGCACCCACTTAGTGGGAAGCATTCCATGTAGAGATGCTAAAACAAATTTAAGAAGCAGGGTAAGACTCTGTCCGCGCCTTCTGTAGAAGCCGCCAAGGAGCGGTCTCGACCAGAAACTTGTGCGCTCTTGAGCCCGGGTGGACAGCGTGATTTGCATTGAGAGCCCTCGAGGCCTTGAATGGACAAGGATCACTCAGGACATGGCGAGCGTTCGAGATCATCGCCCCTTTCGAAGCCTGTTGAACCCTCCGAGCCCTCTGCGCCAAAACCGTCAAAGGAGCCAGTAGCTTCTTCTATTGACGCCAAAGGTACCGATTGTGTCAGCTCAGCCCCCAAGGCCTAAGGAAACTTATAAGAAGGTTACAACCAAATCTACGATGCCTTCGAAGCCAGTGGGCACTACTGAAAAAATCTTCACTCCTCTGCAAAAGAAGGATTTTTTCAAATCCCTCTTTTCCATTTTTGAGGAGGAAGAGCGATCGGATAGGGAAGATGCCCCTTTTGGGCTTCAGTAGGGAACCCCCAATGTACCGGAATGCCTCATATCAGAAGAGAGCAAGATGGAAGATCTTTGACACCTTGCATAATGCCAGTGGCATTGATACCTCTCCTGAGTTGGAGTTCGCCGGGCCAGAACCAGGGGAGCACGCTGACTCCTCATACCGGCAACTGATGTCCAGAGTAGTGGAGTACCTAGGCTGTGCTAGACCCCCGGTACAGTTTGATCAGGATGATCTGATTGATATTCTAGACCAAGGTCCAGCTACAGATCTACCCTTCCATGTGGTTCTGCAAAAAAGCATGGCCAGAGATTGGGAGACCCCTGACACCAATCCGTTGGTGGACAAGCCCCTTACAAAGAAATACCGCCCTTCCAGTAGCGAACCCGGCTACCTGTCCAAACACCCCACTCCGGAGAGTGGTGGTCCAGGCAGCCTCGAACAAGGCAGCATACCCTAACATCCCTTCTGACTAAGGACGACAAGCGCGTGGATGGATGGGCACAAAAGGTATTTTCAGCTGGGAGTATGGCCCTGAAGTTGGCTAACTCCACATGTGTGTTACGCTCACCTTTTCTCTGCAGAGGCGTTTGGGCACGGTTGCAGCCATCCCTGAACTTGAATCGCCCCCTTCAGGCCTCTTCCTCAGTAGAAAAGCTGTGAGCGGTGATACTGCTCCTGCGTGGAAATAAGTGTGCCAATCTGTGATTGTTGTACCTCTCGAACCCTTCACCCCAAAGTACGGTTTCTGTGAGCATACGCCGGCCCATAAAGCTCACCTGTAAATTATGGAAGATAAGCTCTCCGTCCTGCTACTTCTGGCAGGGGCGCGTCGAATGGGATCTAGTTCCTTCACTGATCCCTGATGATAAGGATTAGTCCAGTCCAGTGCGACTATGCTTCTCCTTATGATTGGTAAGTCTTTCTTGAGCTCTTGTGATGCTGTTCGTTCTGTTTAATGTCTTTATATGTTGCTCCTATTTATGCCTGCAATAACGTCTTTGGTTTTCTTCCCTTAGATGGAAATGCGGCCTCAATGCAGCTGTGAGACACGGCCGGATGGAAGATGAATGCTACCGCAATGTTCGACAGCAGGTAAGTGATGGTTTAAAGAAAAGCGTGAAGTATGGTGAAGCGCAATCTTAAACTGACTGTTTATTCGATGTCTAACCTTGTCTTCTGTTTTTCCTTGCAGGCGCTGCTGTCAACGATGGAGCGTGTCGTGCTGCGGTGCCAAGATGAAGATTTCGGCGTTCCGGAAAGTGTAAAGATGAATACTTGGTTTGCCGAAGAGATGCACAGGTACGGACAGCTTCCCCCAGTTGGTAAGTATGCTGGCAGGAAGCAGGATGTCCAGGAAGCAGGATCTTCAAAGGTAAGTCTGACCTCAGGCGACAGTGAGCATTACGCTGCTTGCAAGTGCAGAACAACGCATCTGTCTTGAGGATTGGGGCAGCTTATATAGCTGAGATCGTGGGCACGCCCATTAGGGCCAGCTTACCAGCCACACCCTGCCACTCCTAGAGAGTGAGCAAGTGCGAAGGCAATCCATTAGCAGCCACACACAAGAGTACACTTAGGGCTGCTTAATGGATGGAATGTTCAATGTAATGCATCTGAAGTGCTATGTCCATAATAAAAACATTTTGGTGTTAAATGGATGTTCTTGTTTACTTTTGTTCATGAGCCTGGCGCCAAAGGCGCCAGGACAGTGTCCACCCAGGTCTCCTGTGCATGCGACCCCTGCATGCATGTGCCCCTGACTGCATGACCATGACCGCATGCCTTAGCAACATTTACGTACACTCTGTGGGAGTGCATATCCATGGCGACAGAGCATATTTCAGATGGGCACGGCTTCCTGGCTATTGAGGATGGCAAGGAAGCCATGTGCGAGTCCCTTCAGTCTGGATTGGACACTGCTGATAGCATCAGCAGGTCCATGGCCACGAGCACTGTGATGCTCAGATTTGCATGGTTGCGGAAGTCGGGTTTTGCACCGGATGTGCAGGCTTGTCTTCTCAACATGCCATTTGGTTCTCACTTTTTTGGCAGCAAGGCTGACAAGAGCCTTGAGAGGTTGCAGACCTCAAAGGTGGCTGCCAAATCTTTAGGAGCCGCTGTTAGGCAACCTCAGCCTTTTTCGTCCGGCAGGACACCCGTGGAGGGGGTGATCTTTTCGCTACTACTCCTCATTTGGAAAGGCGAGAGGAATGGCCAGTCAAAGAAGCCAACGGAAGTTCACTCGTGGTGGACAAGGTAGAGGTGCCAAGCCAACTCCAGCTCCAGCTACAGCTACCTTGCCATCGGCGGCTGCAGCAATAACTTTAAAACCACTTTGAGAGCTTGCATCACGTGTCACCGGTGGGGGGCAGACTGTCTCAGCATCTCGAAGAATGGCAAGCCATTACTTCAGATGCGTCGTCTCTGGAGACAACAGCCCACTGTTACTGCCTACCATTCATAACGCAGCCTCACACCAACCCACCAGGGAAACACTATTTGAGGATTCCAGATCCGCTCCAGATCCGCTCCTTGTGCAGGAAATATTAACCATGCTATAGAACCAGTGCATGTAGCGAAGAGGAACAAGGGTTGGTATTCCCCATATTTTTTTGATCCCCAAGAAAGACTGAGGACTGAGACCCATCTTGGACTTGAGATACTTGAAGAAGTTCCTAACGAAGGACAAATTCAAGATGGTCACACTTTCTCAAATCCTTCCAGCCCTCCAATTACAGGATTGGTTGGTGTCATTGGACCTACAGGATCCCTATTTTCATGTGCCAATCCATCTCAAGCACAGGAAATACCTGAATTACGCCGTTGGCAGCTCGCACTATCAGTTTTGAGTACTGCCTTTCGGGTTTACCTCTGCCCCGAGGGTCTTCACCAAGCTAATGGTGGTGGTGGCCGCGCATCTCAGGAGAGGGGGGGATTCACCTCTATCCCTACCTGGACGATTGGCATATTAGGGCAATTCTCCCGAACAAGCTTTGGATCACCTCAGCGTTACTTGCCACTTCCTACACAGACTGGGCTTTTCCCTCAATTTCAAGAAGTCACACATGACACCTTCCCAACAGCTCCAGTATATTGTGGCTGTTTTAGACACGTCCTTGGGAAAGTGCTTGCCGCCCTCAAGACATTTGCCAGATTGTGGTAAAGTTTCAGAATGCCCACTGTCTCCCGGCCCTCAAATTCCTAAGGTTGCTCGGCCTCATGGCATCCTGCATTTACCTGGTGCCAGTAGCCTGTCTATGAATGAGATCCTTACAGTGGGCTCTCAGAACACAATGGTCCCAATTCTCGGGATGGATGTCGGATCTACTGCAGGTACTGATAAAAGTTAGGCAGGATCTTCTGTGGTGGGCCTGCGAGGAAAATATCCTGAAGGGTGAACCTTTCTGGAAACCATGGCCAGAGACGACTGTAGTGACGGATGCCTCATTTACTGGGTGGGGAGCCGACACCAATGATCTGACAGTCAGTGGTCGTTGGTCAGAATCCAAACTACATATCAATCTTTTGGAGCTGAGGGCAATCCGACTAGCGCTGAAGGCCTTTCTGCCTCTGTACAGGGAAAGAATGTCCTGATAATGATGGAAAAAACTGTGCAGAGAGGCAATGCAGCTCTTGTACTGGGCAATTCGAGAAGGAATCTCCCTATCGGCAGGTCACTTGGCCAGGGAGGAGAACACGGCGGCAGACGCTCTGAGCAGATAGAGCACAGTCTGCCACGAGTGGGAACTAGCTCAGGAAGTCCTTCAAGAGATCTTCGCCCTTTGGGGAACCCCTAAAGTAGATCGATTTGCAACCAGGATCAACCAGAAGTGCGAAAGGTACTGCTCAAGGGAATTTCCTCCGAGAGGAGCTCTAGGAGACCTGTTTGGTATATTGGGAATTTCCGCTGCTATACACGTTTCCGCCGGTCCCTGTCATTCCTCAAGTAATCAGGAGGTTGAGACGGTTTGGGGCCATATGATCCTAATTGCCCCAGATTGGGCCAGGAGGACATGGTGCCCGGACCTCATCCGCTCATCGGAGGAATGTTCTTCCTTCAAAATTGCATTGGTGACTCAATTTCTGAAAGCGCTCACGGATGTGTTCCCACCTTCTGCTTTTCAGGTTCCAGTTTGGGACCTTAATTTGGTTCTAAAATGTTTAATGTGTGCACCATTTGAACCTTTGCACACATGTCCATTGAGGTTGTTAACCTTCAAGACTATATTGTTGGTTGCTCTAACATCTGCACGTATAGTGATTGAGTTGCAGGCACTCTCTTCAAAGCCACCCTTTACTGTATTCCACAAGAACAGGGTTGTGTTGAGGGTTAAACCCTCCTTCCTACCTAAAATAGTATCGGACTTCCATCTCAATCAGAAAATAGTTCTGCCAGCGTTTTATCCTCCACTGCATCCCAGTAAAGAGATTGGATTCTAGAAGAACTTTAAGCTTTTGTCTCTAGGATGTCCAAGCTGAGGGTGGACGACAAGCTCTTTATAGGATATACTGGATGCAAATTAGGGCAAACTGTTTCAAAACAGACTTTGTCCCGGTGGATTGTCCTTCTGATTTCAAACTGTTACCGACTGGCGGGCAAAGACCCACCAGAGGGTTTGAGGGCACACTCCACCAGGGCCATGGCCTCTTCCACAGCCCTATGGCCTCTTCCACAGCCCTGCAAAGGGAAGTCCCCATTCAAAACATCTGTGATGCTGCAACATGGTCATCGTTCCACATGTTCACCAGGCATTATTGCTTGGATACTTCCCACGCTCAGAACGTCACTTTTGGTAAGGCAGTACTTTATTCTGCCCTGTGACAATTGGCAAATCTAAATTCTCCACCTTCCTGCAGTCTTGGATACTGCTTTGGGAGTCTGTCAAAAATGAGGAATTTGTTGGAGGATACACTCCATTTGATGAATAAGTTACTTACCAACTGATAACGTTCTTTCGACTGGATGTTCCTCCAGCATATTCTGCATTGCCTTCCCATCCTACCCCTCTGTAGAATTTCCCATGCTATTACAGCTTTCATTCCAACAAGGCTGACTACTGTCTGCATGTACTAACGGTCAACTTTGGTAAAACGAGGGGGGGGGGAACAGAAGTGAGGCCAACGGGTGCTTTGCGTGCTACTTATAACATACAATGACACCACACTCGATGGAGACCTTCGAGGGACATTGACACAATGCCATCAACGCAGGGCACCCTCTGCCGAAAACGTTTTCCTAAGCAGCCAAAGCTGGACATTACATGTCAAAGATGAGGAATACGTTGGAGGAACATCCATCGAAAGAACCTTACCAGTTGGTAAGTAACTTGTTCTTCTCTTAGTCTTATGACTTTGTTGCCACTTTTGGCAACTGTATTTCATTGCACAAAGTACATTACAGTACCACGCAATTGTGTCCTTGCGTTTTCGGGTCCTAGTCATCCACAAAGGATTTCGAAAGGATTCAACGTATTCCACATCTTTAACATGTAATGTCCACAGCTGTGTACTTCAAAAACTTTTTAGGCAGAGGGCGTCCTGTGTTGATGGCTTTGGGTCAATGTCCCTCGAAGGCCTCTGTCAAGGGCGATGTCACCGAATGTTATAAATGGGACGCATGGCGTCCGTAGCCTCAGTTCTGTTTTTTTTTACGCAAACGTGTTTGCTTCGGAGGCTCGCCACCCCTTGTGTATTCCTCATGAATATGTCGTCTTCTTCGACTCCTCCAACTCCGGTCTGGCTTCAAGACTTGCCGGGACTGCAAGTCTAAGATGTCGATTACCGACCCGCATCGCATTTGTTTGTGGTGCTTGGGCTAGATTCACGACACCGACGACTGTTCCAAATGCCAGTCACTGACTGCTAAGGCCTTGCGGAAGCGTAAGGGAAAGCTTCAGGTAGGTAGGTGTTCTAAACCGAGTAAGTCCCGTAAATCTAAGTACAAGGATATGTCCACCGACGATCCGAGGGGCGACTCTCCATGTCGGAAGGAGTCCCGGGGTTCTTGGCTTGGTCCCGGAGTGGTTCACGCCATTCGTCGTCATCATCTTGGCATTCTAGGAAGCGCAGTCACCAGTCGCCTTCCCCGTCTTCCTCAGAGGATGGAGCCGTGAGGAAAGTGGCTTGTTCCACAAAGTCCTTGAGTCCGGAGGAATGGGCTGCCTTCAGGGAGCAGATGTTGGCGATTTTCCAATCGCAGGGCACAGTTCCGTCCGAGCCTTCTAATGAAGCCAGCAAGGAATGGTCTCGATCCGTGGATCGTGCGCCTTCAGGCTCAGGTCCTCGGCGCAATCTTCATCAGGAACCTTCGAGGTCCTGTGCGGACAAGGTTCAGGATGGTCGCAAGAAACGTGCTTCCAAGTCTCAGTCCTCGTCCCCAGCGAGACCGCAGAAACCTGCTAAGGGCACCGTTGTCGACGCCGAAGCCGTCGGCGCTCTCAAAGCCGAAGCCATCGGCACCCTCGACTCCTCCGGGGCCTTTTGCCCGGGATTTGCCATCGGAGGTCCCTGGTATGGTGGATCCTCCAGGGAAGGCTACTTCCAAGTCTGTAAGGCGTGTTAAGGACTCCAGAGCCTCGGCTGTCCAGAGACAGGACTTTTACCTCCCTCTGGATGACATCTATGAAGAGGAGGAGAGGTCCGATTTAGATTTTGACCCTGTTGAGCCTGATGTGGCTCCTGTCTTTTCAGGGGATAGTCAATTGGAAGAGTTAAGGCAATCTCTTCATGATGCCAGTGGCTTAGACACTTCTCCTGAGGTGGAATTTGGCAAGCCTGAGCCTGGGGCTCATGCTGAGTCGTCCTACAGGAGACTGATGGCTAGGGTCACAGAATATCTTGGTTGGTCCATTCCTCCTGAAGCTTTTGTTCAGGATGACTTGACAGATATTTTGGATCAAGGTCCATCCTCTGACCCGGTGTTAGCTTTTCATTTGACCTTGCAGAAAAGGGTGGCGGCTGCTTGGCAGACCCCGGAATCTCTTCCGGCAGTTAACAAATCGTTAACTAAAAAATACTGCCCTTCCGGTAGCGACCCCAGCTACCCTTCATCTCACCCCGCTCCCGAGAGTTTGGTGGTTCGGGCGGCTACGGCCACCTCGAGGCAGGCGGCGTACCCTACCATCCCTCCTGATAGGGGCGACAAACGCTTGGACGGTTGGGCACGCAAGGTGTTTTCTGCGGAGAGTATGGCGCTGAAATCGGCCAACTCCACTTGTGTCTTGGCAAGATTTTCACACACTCTGTGGAATTGTTTCTCTTGCGGCTGAGCCAAGCTAATGGTGGTGGTGGCAGCGTACCTCAGGCGACGAGGGGGGATTCATGTCTACCCCTACTTGGACGACTGGCTGATCACTGCGCGTTCTCCCGAGCAAGCAGTGGATCACCTCACCTCATCTCACCTGTCGCTCCCTCCACAAGCTGGGCTTCTCCCTCAATTTCAAGAAGTCGCATCTGACACCTCCCCAACATCTCCAGTACATTGGGCCTGTGTTGGACACGTCCATGGGGGAAGTGCTCGCCTCCCAAGGTAAGGGCTCATCACATTGTGCAGATGGTAGACAAGTTTCAACATGCCCAGTATCTCCCGGCTTTCGAATTCTTAAGGTTGCTCGGCCTCATGGCATCCTGCATTTTTCTGGTGCCCGAGGCCAGGCTGAGGATGAGATCCCTGCAATGGGTCCTCAAGATGCAGTAGTCACAGTTCTCGGGCAAGATGTTGAATCCCGTTCAGATTCCAATCTCGGTCTCCCAGGATCTTCTGTGGTGGGACAACGAGGGGAACCTGATGAAGGGGGAGCCGTTTTGGCACCATGGCCGGAGGTGACTGTAGTGACGGACGCTTCCCTCATGGGTTGGGGATCTCATGCCGCAGACTTGACCGCCAGCGGTCGTTGGTCTCCGTCGGAGTCCAAACTCCACATCAACCTGTTGGACCTGAGGAACATCAGGCTGGCTCTGAAGGCTTTTCTGCCGTCTGTGCTGGGAAAGAGTGTCCTGATCATGACAGACAACACAGTGACCATGCATTACCGCAACAAAAAAGGGGGGGGCGGGTATGGTCACTCCCGTTGTGCAGAGAGGCAATGCAGCTGTGGTTCCGGGCAATCCAGCAGGAAATTTCTCTCTCGGCAGTTCATCTGGCCGGAGAGGACAATGCTCGGGCGGACGCTCTCAGCTGGCAGAGTACGATCTCTCAAAAGTTGGAGTTGGCTCAGGAAGTCCTTCTGTAGATCTTCGCCCTTTGGGGAACCCCACAAGTGGATCTCTCCACCACCAGTGCCAACCGGAAGTGCGCGAGATTCTACTCAAGGGAATTTCCTCCGAGTGGAGCCTTAGGAGACGCATTCCTAGTGGATTGGTCATTCCCACTGATGTAAGCGTTTCCTCCATTCCCCATCATTCCTCAAGTGTTAAGGAGGTTACGGAAGTTTGGATCCCACATGATCCTTATTGGGCCAGGAGAGCGCGGTACCCAGACCTTCTAGACTTGTCCATCCGTCCTCCACGCCATCTTCCTTACCGAGAGGATCTGCTCTTGCGCGATGGGGGCCGGGTCGTCAGGTTCTCTATCCAGAGGTCAGAACTCTCAACCTTCACGCTTGGTATCTGAAAGGTTGAGGTGTAAGGATTGGGACCTCCCGGATGACGTGGTGGAGGTGTTGCTTTCAGCCAGGAGGCCAGCAACGCAATCCCTGTACCATTGGCGTAAGCTTTGTGGCTGGTGCAGAGGACAAAATGTTAATCCTTTTCAGTGTTTCATTCCCGTGGTTTTGTCTTTCTAGTTTTCTTTGGCCCACAGGGGCCTGCAAGTGGGAACCATTAAGGGTTACCTGGAGGCGCTGTTTATCTTCAAGCGCTCGTCTGAAGAATGTTCTTTCTTTAAGATTCCTTTGTTTTCCCAATTTCTTAAAGGGCTCACTAATGTGTACCCGCCATCCCCTTTCCAGGTGCCGGTTTGGGATCTAAATTACTGATGGATGCTCCGTTTGAACCTTTGCACTCTTGTCCTTTGAGATTGTCTTTCAAGATGGTGTTCTTGGTTGCGGTTACTTCCGCTCGCAGAGTGAGTGAATTGCAGGTACTTTCATCTAAGTCACCCTTTCATCAACCCTATCCTGTGTCCCACAAGGATAGGGTTGTACTGAGGGTACGTCCTTCCTTTCTACCTAAGGTAGTGTCTGAATTTCATTTAAGCCAGAAAGGGATTCTTCCATCTTTCTATCCTCCTCCTCATCCTGGTAAGGAAGAGGAGCGACTCCATATGTTGGACCCTAGGAGAGCTCTGAGCTTTTATGTTTCTAGGATGTCCAGGGTCAGAGTGGACGATCAACTCTTTGTGCGTGTAACGCTCACCTGATTCCCACGGAGGCGCTGGTCCCGGCTGAACTGTTATAGTCTCTTCAATTGAGAAGCGTAGAGCTCGGATGACTCTCTGGATTGGGCTTCCTCTTATTGACCGTCTGGCTTGCAGGGTAAGGTTTCTGCAGGCGGAAGAAAAAAAGGGTTAATGACCGTTTGGCTGGACTTCCTCCTCACTAATCGCTAACTCTCCGAAAGTCCAATGTCCTGGTGAGCTCTCACCTTAGGCGTATAAATGCTGGGCTCTCCATCCTGCGACTTATGCAGGGGTGCGTGGGTTCCAGTTACGTCACTGGAGGTCCTCAAAGTCTTTTGTCGCCTTAGTAGTGGCATAAGTGCTGAGATGGCAAAAGGTGATGCCGCCGTTACTGCACGAGCGGATGCCAGTAGGTATAAAGAGCTTATAGTCTTGAAGAGATGGGCACCTTTAATGAAGTTTTTGCATTGTCTTTTTCAGGTGCCTGGATGCTGAGGGCGTGGTCACTGAGAGCGCGACACGTGCGGTTGTACGTAGGTATGGGAATTTCAATGACACCTCAATAATGTCCCTTGTTTTCTGTTTTCAGGTCTTGAGATGTTGCGGGTGTTGTTCGTCCATTGCCGTTGCACGTGCGAAGTACGTGAGTATAATGATCTGTGACCTTATTATAGCACCTCTAACAATGTTCTTTTCTTATTTGCAGGTGTCGGGACCTTGCAGGCGTTTTCCCAGTCGCGGATGCACGTGGGGAAACACGTAAGTGTTAGGCTTTCTTGCAGTCTTTAATGGCACTTAAATAATGTCTTTTCTTGTTTTCAGGTGCCGGGCTGCTGCGGTTGAAGAGATCGTAATACGCGCACAAAAGCAGGTAAGAAAAGTAAATGCGGCCGCCTTCACCCGATTCCTACTTAACAATGTTCTTTGTCTTTACAGGTGCCGTTAGGCTGCTGAAGAGAAGGCCGCAAAGAATCCGTGAAAGCACCGATGGATCAGGTAAGCGAGCGCGGCTGCGAACGTGTTGCAACTTGCTAACCTTATGTTTCTTTTGCTTGCAGGTTCTGCCGGTGTCTGGATTCCTGGATGGTAAGTATAGTTCTCGTGTCTTTCTTCCACAGGTTGCTGAGCTGAAGCTGGAGATGTCACTGGAATGCTGGAGCTGACTCGGTGAGCGTCCTGCTGCAGATGCAGAATAACGCGAAGCACGTTTTCCCAATCGGGCGTGGTTTAAATAGTGTCGGAGTGATTGGGTGTCTTCTTCCTCAGCCTCGCCCAGGTAAAAAAGTTCCTGTGTTCCAGAGCTAAGGAGTGGCACCAGCCCCACCCAGGTAAGAAAGTAGTCCCAGTTCAGGGAATAGTTCCTCCCAGCAGAAGGCTGGGGACTTCATCCTGCCAGCATTTGCAAAGGTGAGTATGCAGCATGGTCTGCTACAGGTAGGTCCACCCAAGCACCTTTGTAAGAATTATGAGCCCGGCGCCCCTGGCGCCGGGACTGAGGTTCCTTATGAGCCTGGCGCCAGAGGCGCCAGGACATGGTCCAAAGGGCCCCAATAGGGGTTTGCTGGAGCAGGGGACGAGGGTCGTGAGCCTGCTTCCGGGGATGCTTGGCTTCTCGGGAGCAGTGCTCATGACAGCGGGATATGCTGGACACCGATTGGGCCAGGCTGTTACCAAACAGACCTTGTCCAGGTGGATTATCCTCACCATTACTGAATGTTACCGATTGACGGGTAAGGACCCTCCTGAAGGGTTGCGAGCTCATTTCATTAGGGGCATGGCTACTTCCACAGCCCTCCAACGGGGAGTTCCTATTAGGAATATTTGTGATGCAGCCACATGGGCTTCTATCCACACCTTTGTTAAACATTATTCCCTGGATACGATCCATGGTCAAGATATGGCCTTTGGTAAGGCAGTTCTTTATTCCGTCATCTGATTGGGTACTCTAAATTCTTTTTCCTCCATTTTCTGGTACTGCTTTGGGAGTCTGTCAAAGATGTCGAATACGTTGGAGGACACAATGCATTCGAAGAACAAGTTACTTACCAACTGGTAAAGTTCTTTCGATTAGATGTTCGTCCCAACGTATTTCACATCGCCCTCCCAGTCTGCCCCTCTGGAGAATTTCCTATGCGATTGCAGCTTACGTTTCCGCAAGGCTATGTGCAGTCAAGCAGGCATTGGATATGTGCATGTCACACGTTATGGAGGAAAAAACATAAACTGAGACTACGGGCGCCATGCGTCCTATTTATAACATCCAGTGACGTCGCCCTCGACATAGGCCTTAGAGGGACATCAACTCGGCGCCATCGACGCAGGATGCCCTCTGCCAAAAAAGTTTCCAAAGTACATACCTGTGAACATTACATTTCAAAGATGTGGAATACATTGGAGGAACATCCAATCGAAAGAACGTTAGCAGTTGGTAAGTAACTTTTTTGCCTACTGGATAAAGTGCTTAGGAGTAGACTGGTCGCATCAGAAGCTTTTTCATGTATTTTTATGAACTTTTACTGTGCCAAGCCGCGCTTATCGCATGGCTATGGCTAGTATCAGTCATAGTCGTGCCGCAAGTTCTTTTCTTTTCTCCTTTCTACCTTTTGTCCGTTGGCCTTCTTCCTGGTCATTGTGACCCAGGGAGTCTTTATTTGGGCATGCATTCACCCACGAAAGCCGTTGCTTTTGTGGGCTAATACATTTCACGTGTGTAGCTGAAGTGGGCTAGAACTGTCTGGTCCCAATCCACACTACTGGTGCTAGGATGTCTCGTGTGCACTAGTCATGAGAGCCACAGTGGTGTCTGATTGGACTACTACTGGCTGCATGAGTGGGGCAGATGTCCTCATTGGCCAGCTCGGTGCAAGCACTCCCTGTAATTGTGGATATGAGAACGGGTCTTGAATGCAGACCAGCGTATCAGCATCGACCTGTGCACAGAGCTAAGTATCCAGAAGAGCCCAACAGAACCAAGGACTATCCGGAACCGCACAGAAAAAGGTTGGCACCCTGAGCCTGCTGTTGTCCCAGTAGAGCCCTGCTTTGCGCTCCATTTCTGAAGACCTGCAACAGTGCTTCAACCCCTTGGAGAGGTGGGACCAATCACTCTCGACCTCTCCTTGTTGCTCTGCAAAAGAGCATTCTCTGAAGTGTCCCTGCGCCCTCCAGTGGACTGACCAGCTCGAATCTTGGTACCTGTGCAGGAGTGTTCTCCTATCGAGTTTTACCTCAAGCATTGGGAAATCCTAGCTTGCACTGCAAAACACCATCTTGCCAAACGTTGTCGTACCTGCTGCTTTGGGGCACGAGAGAGAAGCGTGCATCAGACTATGAGACTTGGGTGCCCCTTCGTCACTGTGCGACGGTGATGGTCGCTGCTGGCGACTTTCCCACCTTTCTTCAAGTGTCCGAAGACCACTGCATCAGTGCTTTCTTTGTCATGCAATCGAGACGATTAAACTGGACTCGCATCTGCACCCGCAGGGCCTGTGCACTTTGAAGCTAAACAAGGGTGTGAAATCGTACTCCAGGTGACACTCTCCAGACCTGCCAAGTTTGGACCCAGAGTGAGCCAAGGGTGGTGAGTAATCAAACCGCTTATCGGTGGCCCCTAGTTCATCCAGTGCTTTTTTTATGTACAAAGGATCCCTTGTGGTCCTTGCCTTTGCTTGGGTAGCCTCTGCTTCCTAAAGCCCTCCGAAAGTTGAGAATAGTTTTGTTCATCTTCCCCTGACTCTCTGAACCTGTTTTCTGGACTTCAGAAACCTCTCTAACTTTTCCACCCCCTTGAATATTGTACTTTGTGTCTTTACGGTCGACCGAGCGCTTTTACCCCATATCTAACATTGAGCACAGGGCTCATTTCTTCGTAGGGCTGTACTTATAAAGTTAGGGTTATACATCTCTGAAGTTTGCCAATGTGATAGTTTGCCTGCCCTTTTCCATTACAGGTTTTGGTGGGATTCTGCACTTTACTACATTGACCAAAAGTGACACTGTGTATATTTTGCATAGTGTGTGTTTGAGTGATGATATTACTGTTTTTTCCATTATTCACATGGGTGTGTTCTTGGGCCTAATAAATTGTATATACTCATGACATATGATATAATAGGTTATTTATAACGTGCTTAATACATCCCTCATACATCCCGCTCCCTTTCCTCCATCCTTGTGGGGCGTCCCCAAACATGGGGACTGTACCGGAAACTTTGGCAGTGAAAAATTGAGCTTCCCCTTTAAATTTTGTATACTGCCTCGGTGTGCAGCCTCGGGCATGGGAACGTCCTGCCGAGGCCCTGCACCTTGGCGCCTCACCTCGTTTTCTTTTTCCACACGGTCGGTGTCAGACCTGGCAGCCAGCGCAGAGACTTTTTTTAGCTTTCCACTTGCTCCCTGTTTGTTTTGCAATTCTTATTTCATTTCCCTTCGGTGCCCCGCCTCCCTCGGCACATGTAGGCCACGGGAGGATTCACGAGATGTGCCTCATGCAACCGCTCCTTCCTGGCCTCAGACCTCCATGCACTCTGTCTCCAGTGCTTGTGGCCCGTCCACCGCTGGGACTCATGTTCGGCCTGCAGTGCTCTCGGTCACAGGGCATTGAAGAATCGTTGGTCGCGGTGGCAGGACATCTTCCACACTTCTCCTCTGCACCACCTTAAGGACTTTGTCTCCAGGACCTCTCGTAAAGACAAGGTAGGCCCTCTGTTCAGCACAGCTCCACAGCGTGGCGACTCCTTCCCCAGGGGGCTCGCACAGATCGGGTTCCGTTGATTCAGGTTCTGGCAGACTCAGGGCCTCTAAGGCTACTGGCTCCCAAGCCGAAGGTCCCAGGGACTCTTTCAGGCGCTCTGGGGATAGACCTGAGGCCTTCCAGACGGTTACCAGTCATTTGGTCGAAAAGAAAGGTCGACGGGACAAATGGTCGACACCATTTGGTCGAAAGACAAATGGTCGAATTTTTTTTTTTTGTATTTTGACTTTTTTTTTTGGGGGGGTGAGGGGGGCCCCCAACCCCCTTTTTTTCTAAAAAAACCCTTTTTTCCCCTAAACGAAAACCTAAAAAATATATATACAAATAAAATAAAAATTCGACCATTTGGCTTTCGACCAAATTCCGTCGACCATTTGTCTTTCGACCAAATGTCTTTCGACCAAATGACTGGACAGCCTTCCAGACTACCGGCTCCCAAGCCGAGGGGCTCAGGGGTCCTACTAGGCTGTCCTCGGAGTGACGATCAAGTTGGTCCTCTTCTACCCCAGGGGGGGTAAGGGTTCTTCGAGTGCCAGCTCCAAGATTTTGTCCTCGGCTAGATCCAGCATGGCTACCAGCACAGGTGCTGAGGGCGTCCAGTCTACTGAGCTCTCTCCGAGGTCCTGAGTCTGGGCGTTACAACTAACAGACGGCCAGCTGAGTACGGCGCCTCCACTTCGGGTGCAAGACCCAAGCTGTATCCTCTCTCATCTGAGGCCTCTATTGGCTCAGGGCCTTTGTGCCATCCCGCCCAGGGCTTGGCCCAAGGATTAAAAGTGGAAGAGTGGCACGTGGCAGAGCCTGCCAGGCAGGCAGCCATCTTGTATCGAGCTCAGGGCCTGCCAATGCTTTTGCCCATCGATTGGGCTTTGCTGGACGATCCCAGCCCCCTTCCCTCTAGAAGCGGTAGCGGATCCTATGGTGCAGGTTTTTGGTCCCCTCAGGCCTACATCTACCCATTACAGCCATATGGCTACACACACAAGGCACCTCAGCGCTTTGACCAGGAGTGGAGCCCCAGCGCCTCAGAGGGCCGGACCCTTAGGAACCTAGCAGCTGTTTAGCAGCGCTCTTCAAGGCCTTCCTCCTCCTCATATGCTCCACTTGGATGAAGGGGCTCCTGAAGAACATTGTGAAGGTCATCCCGCAGGTGGCACTGCCCTGATACCCCCCCCCCCCCACCCCTCCTCTGAGTGGTCCCCCTGTTCCTCCTGTGCTCCCGGTTCTGGTCCCTCCACCGGTTCACACCCTACCGGTCGTTCTGACGCCTCCATCTCCTCCTCTACCACCAAGGCCTCCCGCTCATCAGCTATTGGACCCGTCTGCTGCTGCGGACCTGAGGGGGAGAGGGGTCTCCGGGACCTGTGACCTAGGCCCCAGATTCCCCTCGGTCTGTGAAAAAGGTGGGCGAGGGGATGATGACGATGAGGCCCAGGACAATGAGCCCTCGGCATCCGTTAAGGCCTTTCATGACCTCTTTCAGTGCCTGTTGGAATTCCAGGGGGTGCAGGAGCAGTACCTCTTCCCAAGGAAGCCCCCCAGAAGTCGGGTGTACTAGCAGAGTTCTTGGGGAAATGCACCATGATCCGGTCTGGCATCCCCCTCCAGAAGGATGTCCTGTAGGTGGTGAAAAAAGTCTGGGAGAAGCCCAGGGCCAATGCCCAGATGAACAAGAAGTTGGACTGCAGGTTTAGGCTGACGGACAGGGAGCCAATCCTCCTTGCTTCCCACCTACAGCCCCATTCCTCTGTGGCGGCTGCGGCCTCATTGTATTCTAAACAATCATCTTCGTCTTCCTCCACGACAGCCACCTCCAGTTGCCTCGCCAAGGAGGGCAAAGTACTTGAGTCCTTGGGAAAGGGCTGTTATTCCATCGCAGGACTGAATCTGCGGCAAGCCAACACGGACACCCTCTTGGCCGCTGCTAACCAGAAGCTGTGGTGGGAGCTCAGGGTATTTCTGCCCGACCTCCCTTCGGACAAGCAAGCCTCCTTCAAGGCCGGTCTGGCAGATGCACGGCCATTGCACAGGACCTCATGGAGTCTTTGTTCTCCCACATCGACACAGCCAGCAGAGGGTTGCGCCTTGTGGACGACTGTGTGGATGCATGCCACAAAGTTTTCCATCTGACATGCAGGAGCGGATCCTGGATCTGCCCTTTTGAGGGAGTGGACCTCTTTCATTCCTCGACCGATGATGACCTCAAACAGCCAAGTCCTTGGCCATCCTGACAAAGCCAGGTCAGAAATCCTCCCCTCGGTCCCAAGGCAGAACTGAGTTCAAGCCCAGCGCTTTCTCGGCTTCAAAGGGTTCCGGGACCACGGTACACTAAGGGCCTGACAGTTTGCCCAGCGACAACATGAGGAAGCAGCAGAGGACATTGCACAGGTTTTTCCGCTCCTCTGACGCCAAGAAGCAGTGACGTTGAGGCCAGGGGAACACAGCTCGCCTGTGGGGGGCCATTTGGCTCTGTTCCAGGTCTCCTGAAAGCAACCCATGCATAGTCTCCACGAGCTTCAGTCTTCCTCTTCCTTTGCCTCTACCATCCACTCCTCCTCTTAGTCATACCGTGTCCCTGGCTCTTTTATGGGTGGTCCTTTCGCTCTTGGAGATGAAGGTGATAGAACTGGTTCCTCTTGTAGACAGGGGCTTTGTTTACTATTGCAGGATATTTGCGATATCCAAGAACAAACAGGCTGACCTGAGGCTTGTCCTGGAATTGTATCCTTATTTGGACTGGCTGGTGAGGGTGTGTCGCCCAAATGGGTGGTGCACTCTTGCCAGAGGTTAGTGGATATCCTTCATCAGCTGGGGTTCTGCCTCAACCAGAGGAAGTCACAGTGTGTCCGTCTCAGGAACTGGTCTTCCTAGGGGTGCCTTGGAACACTACAGTTCAGCAGGTGTTTCCTACGACCGAGAGGCTTCTGTCCCTCCGCAAGGCGGTGGGGCACTTTTTGGCCAACACAACCACCTCGGCATGGTGGTTCCAGCACATTCTGGGCCTGATAGCCTCCTGATTGCCTCCTGCGTGCCCACTGTACAGCACGCTCGCCTCAAGATGAGTTGCCCCCCCCCCGCTCCACCTGGCGGCCAATTGGGATCAGGAGACAGGGTCTCAGTCGGACAGGATCCCAATACCACTGCCCTATCTTCGCTGGTGGCTGAGGGATGGCAATGTTTCAGTGGGAGCCCCCTTCACATGACCGGAGCCTACCCTGGTGTGACTACGGACTCCTCTCTTTCGGGCTGGAGGGCTACTCTGGAGAGCTATGTGATTCATGGAGCTGGGTCCAGGAAGGAAGCCCTCCTGCATATCAGTCTGCTCGAGCTCTGTGCAGTGGACCTGGCCCTCAAGGCATTTTTTCCCCCCTCATTAGGGACAAGTCGGTTCTTGTCAGGACAGACCACTCTACTACAATGTTTAACTGAACCAGCAGGGTGGCACCCGTCCCCCTCTCCTCCGCTACCCCCTCCTTTGCATGGAGGCGGTATTGATCTGGGAATATGCCCTGATGGAGGGAATTTGGATTTCAGCAGTCCACTTTGCAGGGGACAGCAATGCAGTAGCAGACCAGCTGAGCCACCTGCGGTTCAACACCTACGAATGGGAGTCACACATGACTCTTGTTGCCACTGTTCCAGCGTTGGGGGTTCGCAGACCTGGATTTGTTTATATCCCCTCTTAATTTAAAGTGCCCCCAGTTTGCTTAATGGGCAGGTCAGGGGTCTCTGGGTTTACAGATCTGTTGGTACGGCCGCAGGTGATGTGTTCCCGGCCACCCCTCTGCTCCAACGAACCCCCTGCAAGTTTCGGGCTTCGGTGGGTTGCAGCCTCATCCTAATTGCCCTCCACTGGCCTTCGAGACCTGGTTTTTGGGATATGCTGCAATTGTGCTCCCAGGGTTCCGTCCACCTTCCGATCTGCAGCAAGGGGGTTCATGCCGCAGCAGGGCGGGATGGTGGAACAACTGGACCTAGCAAAGCCGGCCCTGGTGGCCTAGTTCCTCACCAGCTGAGGCTTCAGCATGCTCAATTTTTGGATGAGACATTCAGGCGGCCCTAGGCTCGGTCCCAGTATAAGGGTAAATGGACTAGATTCTGCCATTGGGCTTGTGACAATGGTCTGGACCCTGTCACTTGTCCTCTGGATGACATACTGACTTTCTCGGCACATCTGGCTTGTTCTAGAGTTTAGGTGGATACGTGCCAAACCTATTTGGCAGCCATTGGGGCTTACAAGAATTCCCCTGAGCGTGTGTTCTCTGCGGCCAACCCAGTGGTTAAGGCCCAGTTTAAGGGCTTGTCTAGGCTTTTTCCTCCAGTGCATAGGCCGCACCGGTCTGGGACTTCAATGTGGTTCTTGCAGCTTTTCAGCGCAAGCCTTTCGAGCCGATGGCCTCAGTGGACATCTGCTTGGTGACCCTAAAGACTGTTTTACTGGTGGCTCTCACCTCTGTGTGCAGGGTGAGTAAACTGCAGGCGTTGTCCTCGAGCAAGCCTTTCACCACGTTTCACAACGACAAGGTCATTTTGCGCACTTACCCGAAATTCTTGCCCAGGGTGGTCTTTCCATTTCATCTGAATCAAGAGATCTGCCTGCCGGTGTTCTTCCCAAACCCGCAGTCGGAGACAGAAAGGGCCCTGCATTCCTTGGACTTCAAAAGGGTCCTGAAGTTGTATCTCTCTCGGACAAGATCCTTCAGGAAGTCTTAGGCATTGTTCGTAACTTTTATGGCTCCTCCCCTGCTCTCAGGCTTCCACGGCTTCTATCACCCGTGGGATGGTTCAGGCCATCTTGGAGGCGTACACGGCCATGAGCAAACCTGTTCCTGAGGGGAAAAATGTATGGGAGCCCCTCTAGCAAGAACAAGCACGGCCAAATAACCTGTTCTATGGGAAGGAGCTCACTCGGGAGGGTATACAACCACATTTTAGCTCACTTTACCTTTCACAGAGGGGAAATATTCATTTGCATATCAAGCTTTGTCCCACCCTCAATTTCTGAAGGGATTCATGCCCATGCGGTCAGAGCTAAGGGCACGGCCGTCGCGTTTCAAAGGCCTGTTTCTTGTGATGTCATCAGCAAGGCAGCTACTTGGGTCACTCCTTCGACCTTCTGTAAGCACTACTCACTTGACACCTGCTTCACGCGCGATGCAGAGTTCTGGAGAAACGTTTTGCTTTGTCCTAAATATGAGGCAGGTTATCACAGCTCCACCCTATGTTCTTGTTCAGTGGAATCACCCACAAGGATGGAGGAAAGGGGACGGGACGTATGAGTAATTAAAGTTACTCACCGTAGTGACTGGAGTACTCGTAGTCCCCTTTGTTCCATACGTCCCACCCGCCTTCCCCCGCTAGTATGCCAACGGCTAATATGTACTAAGACTAGCCAGGTATCTATCCAATGTGTTCAAATGGGGCTGAGGTGAGACGCCGGAGGGCGGGGCATTCCCACGCCTGTACACTATACGGGGAAGCTCAATTTTTCCCTGCCAAAGGTTCCGGCACCGTCCCCATGTTGGGGGATGCCCCACAAGGATGGAGGAAATTAGACTATGGACTATGAGTTCTCTAGTCACTACGGTAAGTAACTTAAATTGTTCATATACTACTGTCTAAGAGTAATTCTTGGTATCTGTGTGTGCTCATCAAAGACCTCAGATCACCCCCACCCCTCCTGTGACTTAGCCTTGACTGCTTTCCAAGCTACCTTGAATTGGTCTGGCTATCTTCCCAGAAGTGGTCCCTGTTTCACTAACAAGGGTGTCCTCCTAAATATTTGTTCACCAGAGCAGAGTTTAGAAATCCATTTTAACACTCGTAGCCTTAGGTCCTTTTTTAATTAACTTTTCATGAAGTTAGCAGAGTCTGTACCCTTGCGTTTATGCATATATAAGATTGAATAAAATGTACTGTTGTATAACATGTAAATTGTTTTTTTTCTCAAATAACCACCTCAAGCATTATAATGTATATAGCATAAAAAAGAGTCTGTGCAGAATATAGCACGCAGAGGACTCGGCAATCAAATGGACAGATCCTTAAGATAAGAGCTCAAATGTCCTTGAATAAGAAAGAGGTCCAATAAAGTAGAAAGTGTTTTGACCCATAAGGTCGTCCTCAAGGCTGTTCAAAGTAATCATATGTGCATAAAATTATATAACCGATACATGAAACATTATATTTTCTCTGAACCTCATTGAAACTTGGGTATTTACACCCCTCCTTTTGCATTAACTATGGTTTCATTTGCGAATGGATTTACGGTAATGTTGAAGCACTGTCAAACGACCAATTGGTTAACTATGGTTTATAGATTCTATTTATGTGATTTTCTGCATTCTTTTTCACTTTTTCTCATTTTTGATTGTTCTATATGAAAATATAATGTTTCATGTATCGGTTATATCATTTTATGCACATATGATTACTTTGAACAGCCTTGAGGACGACTGTATGGGTCGAAACACGTGTCGGCTGTGACCACAATAAATCACTTTCTACTTTACTGGACCTCTTTCTTATTCAAGGACATTTGAGCTCTTATCTTAAGGATCAGTCCATTTGATTGATGAGTCCTCTGCGCGCTATATACTGCATAGACACTGTTTTATGCTACTAACTGTTGGAGGAACCTGGGGGAACCTCCCGTGCAGGAGTTATTGCGTTGGACTACACAAATTTTGGAGAAGTTGAGCGCTCCCCCACATCTGTCACGCCCCACCCTCTCTGTTTTCACTTATATAACGTATATAAAAGAGACTTCATGTATGTACGAGATTGATACTAATAGGTTGTCAGATAATATGATTTCAACTAAAAGATTGTAAGTGACCCTACCAGAGTTTACTTGTGTACCATTCCTTAGCACTTTATTTCTCTTCATGGACATATTCTTAAGTAGATTCCCACATGGGTACTATGATTGCATTTTAATGTATCTTCTTTGTTTTTAATTTTTCTTTTCTTTTTCGAGTCATTCTTATTTCGCATACACTGTTTTCTTTGACAATCATGTTACTAACATCATGATCATGCGTGATGACTTCACTTGTGGCGGGTCAGAAGGAGGGCACAGACTCAATCATTTTACTGTAGTTTTATTTAACAGAAAGGTGCAAACTCCTAACTTTTCCTAAACTATGGGTTTTCCCTAGTAAATTGTCGGTGTTAGTGTTAAATCAGATTAATTTCACTGTCCAAAACTAACCTATTCTAACCATACCACTATTATAAGAACTAAAGTATAGGAGAATGGATCCCTTCTCCTGTTATATGTGTACTCCCGAGGTCCAGGTAAATATAGAATTCGTAAATGTATTTTTTCCACCACTACCATCAAGTTATACAGTTTAGATAAAGGATTCCTCTCGGTCTTAATATGTTCCTTCACTTGCTTTTTTCCTCTTTCATTCTTCTCCCTTTTCTGTCATAGAATGTTTTAGCATTTTTCTCTTTACTTTCACAAAAGTTCTTCTAGTCTTTTATTATTGACTTTTCATCCTGATCAGCGTCGATAAGCTGTAAAGTCACAATATTCTTTCTCACTTCCTTTTTTATAAATTCCTTTAGACTGGGACGAGTTTGTGTTCCAGTAATGATTTTCTCTTGATATTTTCTCCGGGTATGAACGTTCCACTAAGGATTCTCTCTTTCTCTAGTGCCCCTCCCTTGTCTCCCATTTTACGAATTACCTGTGTTTTGTGGGGGTAACGTCACTGGGGTCCTATGTGGACTGGGACCTTCTTCTCTTTGTGTCCGAATGGCTTCTCAACTTTTTAGCACCATCTGCGACTGCTGCTTTGTTCCTCTTTCACTTGCTTCCTTCTGCGATAGCTCTTCAGCCATTGTGTCAGCGTTGTTTATGGACCCATAGGTCCATAGCGTATCTGCTGCGGTCACGCCACTACTTGTCCTCCCTTTGAGTTCAGGACTTCTGTCAGTATGCCTTCTCTTCACTTCAGCGTTCCCTTCCGCTTCCCAACGCTGTGCGTTGAGGACTTGCTTCGGTTCCCTTTTCCACTCTGTGCGCTCTCTCCTTACTTCAGCTTTCAGAGCAAGCCTCACTTTGGTGGGTTCACCGGATTCTTCTCCTCACATTGGATGCTGCACATCTAGGGCGCTCTCATCAGGGTAGCGCCAGCTGATTTGAAACTCCTGGCGTCTCTGTTCCCAGGGACCTGCCTTCCTGTTTCATGAGGTACTCGGGGGACTTCCCTGGTATGCCGCTGTCGGGGGGGAATTCTGCCGGGGTCGGCCGGGCCGTCCGCAGACCTCCGGGCAGGGAGGCCCCAACTCCTCCCGTGTATATCTCGGATCGAGACAGAGTATGAGGCACACACAAGGAGCAAGGCAACTTCTGTCGTTTATTATGCAAACGGCAGGGATGGGTCAAGGAGCGCACGCGTTCGTCCTGACACACACACAATAGTGGGGCTCGCAGGCCCTTTTTACTACATTATGACGCGCTACTTGCGTCATTCCAAAAAGTTACCAAAAGAACCTATCGCCACTCTTGATTGGTTGCTCGAGTGGTGGGGTTAGTATAGTACGCATATAGAGAATGATATTAGTGGTTAAGATGTAGTCAGGTGGTATATCTGGGTTGTCCCTACAATTAGATACATAAGAATTGTTACATGAAGACCCCTGAGGATTGGCTAACGTTACTGACGTCTGAGATAAGAACCTCATGTTCTGATTGGTGCATCCGTGAGCTCCCCAGCCTGGGACCACCGTTGTTCCCAGCACACGGTGCACCTGTGGTTGCAACAGTGTTTCAGTATGGGTACGTGCAGGCAATGTGAGGATTTATTCATAGGTGGGAGACTGACCGTTCCCACTGTAGCAGGTGTCCATTGAGCCTTTCAAGTGTGTCGGCCTGCGTCTCGTAGCGAGGTACCCAGACGCCTTTTCTCTCCTGGGTTTTGGCATCTCGTCAGGTTCGGCTTGGTCACGTGGGGAGGGACCGTGTTTGAGGCATAATTCTGCACAATTAATATTGTTTTTCCACTGTATGTCTGGTTTAATTTGCAGATATGATTTTAACATTGGTACGTGGAGTGCGAGGTTGCAACATCGTGCCTTTGAAGATTTGTTTCTTGACTGTGGGTTTGCAACATTACGACCTTGGCTGGTTGCTCCACTGGGTTCTTTCTGCAGGCTCAGCAACCTGACTTTTGCTTTGTTAATGTCCACGGGAACTCTTGCTTGAGGCCTACTTGGGCCTGGTGCACGAGTAATCCATTTAGTGCATGGATGCTTTAGGTTATAGTGGCATACAGTTTCATGGCCAGTATCGTGTTTCCATTATATCTCTCATGATGGTAACGGGTTTCAAGAGAAGCGTGAGCAAGCGTTATAAATGAGCTCATGGTGCGTCTTGCATTTCTGCATTCTGAAAGCCTATGTAAAAATAATAAAGATGCACGTCCGTGAATAAGCCTGTCGCCTACGTCAGAGCACTGAGTATGTTCTTCGTGTAGATTGGTGTGGAAATGTTCAGCGTGTATAATAGTTCAGCGGTGCTTCCCGTTATCTAGGTCGTCATGGCATCTCTAACGATGTGTAGATTTCAGTCTAGTTGGTCCGTGCCGCAGGTGTCGGCATGGCCAGTGCGGGCTGTTGGGCAGGCAGATGGACACATCCGTATGTTTCTGTACCAGGGTATTTGGTCATCTGGTAAATGGGCAAACTCTTCTCGTGGCGGGTGTCTGGGCCGCGACCCTCTAGGCCAAGCGCGAGAGGTGAAGGACGGGAGTCTGGTTTTCCATTCTCCCACTTCAGTCCCCCCTCTGGTCGACTTGTCGACCACAAACATATCCTTCTCGTTATCTCCTCTTACTCTCCATATCTTGGTTATCCCTCCGAGATGTCCATAATGGTTTACGTGATCTTCAAATGACCAATACATGTATTCGCATGTTCCTCCAGGAGTACAGTACACCCATCTTCCTATGTAGCTCCTAGGGTTCCTTGGGTTCTCGATCTTCACTGATGGTGGGTCTAGATGATTGGCGATGATTTGGGTGCGCAACTTCTCCCTTTCGTGTATTATCACACCTGTGTGCTGGCCGTCATCCGCTGGCATCAAGGGGTGCATTCCCACCATTTCCAGCAACTCATCAGTTGAGCGCGCCTTCCGGGCTTTCCAAAATCTAATTATTATCAGTGCAGCTCCAGCCAAAATAGCACATCCCACTATTATTTTCAGTCCATCTGACAGCCAAGATGGCATCCATGACCATAATAGTGAAAACCAGCTTTTATCCTTGTTTACGCCGTTACTTTCGTCCATCATTTTGGAGTGCATCTGGGCCAATTGTGAAACTGCTTCTGTTAGTGTACCATTGTCGGCATCGTTGGCAGGTATGAACGTGCAGCATGATTGTCCTATCTTTGCACAAACTCCTCCTTCCATTGCTGTGAGAAGGTCCAATACATATCTGTTCTGTAGTGCTACCATCCTTACAGCTCGCAGCTCCTCTTTAATTGCGTTAAACCCATTTACTGTCGAATTTATGGTCATCATTAGTTCCCATCTGGTTATTTGCAGCCATTTTGCGTTTGCGTATGCCTGCAGTCCCGGATGTATTATTGAGGAGAAGAACATTGCTGCTCTGCTGAATAGTCTGTGTTCTGGCGGTATTGAGGTTAGTTCCGTTTCCGACCTTCCCCACAGATAATTTCCTGTTAATGGCTCTCCTTGTCTTTTTCTCCTGTTTAGGACAGTATTATTGCTGTTGGTCCTGTTTTCTTGCTCCTTCTGGAGTGGTGCAGATCTCTTTCTTCTCCTGTCTCCTTCATCCATTTTCGGAAATTTCGCCACATCGACATGCTTCTTAGGTACCACTAGTGATGGTACATTGACGTGTACCATTGTGCACACACCACTCCACAGGGGAGGCAGTGTATGATATGCCTTTTCTCCGCAGGCCCAATAATGGTCCATTATTACTGCTGTTCCCGCTCCCCCCTCAGGTAACTCCATCACACTTGCACAATTGGTGTTATATCCCACGTCCACCTCTCCTTTATGCTGGTAACATACTTTGGGCGCAGTCAATGGTAATATAGTTATCGGGTCTTCATCTTCTTCTACCCACGTGAGCATTGGTACATACTTGATCCATGTCGTCCAACATCGATGATTGTGTGTCTCGATGGTTGAGATAGTTTCTTTTGTTACCATGTTGCTGCCAACCACTCCTATCTCCCAGCTGGTACCCAGGAACACCTTTCCTGTTATCGTCAGTAATGGCCTCTCCCAGCATCCTTGTTTACCCGGAACTTCCGTGGCGTACCAATCACATGGTAGATACTGCAGTGTTACCTTCTTTGTTTCTCCTTTTTCAGGGCCACTTGTTATGTATCTGAATGCTTCAGCATGTAAACTGGTCTTGTGATAACTCAGATAGGTCTTGAGGAAGTTGTTTTCATATGGGTATGAGTCTCGTGTTTTCCATGTCATGTGCACTACTGTTCCTTGGAATCTTCCTTTCGTTTGGAACAGGGCCAAATATATTATGCACTGTGCTGTTTTTTCATCTATTTCTGTGGCAACAAATGTTCGTGAAGCGCTCATGGCGTATGGTATTAATGAGCAAACGTAACAGCTATCCTCAGTTGTCTGCTTACCAATGCGGGTCATGTGCTGGTACCATATGTTGTTTGTGACGTGTGCTGAATCTTGTACATAATTATCAATACCTTTATTGTCTGAGTATGTGCTGCGTTTAACTTTATTTCGCTTTTGTTCATTGTTACTGTTACCACCTGACGTAACACCTGTTGCAGCAGGGAGGTGGGGTACATTAGGTTTGGGTGCAGCAAAAAAACTCATAGCATAGCTGTACTGCCATACAGAGGCAGCCAAAACTCCGGTGATCATAAAAATCCCTATTATTTTTATTACATATGCTAACCTCACCGACATTTTTGCTCTTACCTTGCTGCAGTCCTGGCAGCGTATTCTTGCGACGTTAAAGTTGCCCGCCTAAAAATTCTCAAAAGGTGCTTGTTATTAAATGTTAGTTTTGTTTCATTAAGCTCTCCCTATCAAATAGTCATTCAGTGCCCAGGTGAAGAGTTGCTCCCACGCTACTCTAAGTGATCGGTCTCTCAAGACCGGCAAGTATGGGCGGAGGTGGGGCATGTAATTTTCTATGGCCAGGAGGAAGGCCGTGTAGTATACACGTACCCTTTTCTTTTTTAAGTATGTTGGCCTTTTTATTTCGTATACAAATTGGTGTGACAATTCTTCTGGGTAACTATCGTCTGGCAGCACCATCTACGCCTGCACACTGAATTTGTTAGATAACTTTTCTTAACAATACAATATTACGCAGCTCCTGTATGTGCGAGAGAAAAAGAGAACATTCACGTGTTTACATGTGTATTGGTGCAAGCGAAGTCCTTAGTTTTTATTACAATTGTATTTAGTAGTCAATGGGGGGGGGTTTGCTCAGATGGTGGGAGCAGTTTTACTCTTTGAACGTGTGACCATGGGGTGGGCAGTGTGGGGATCGCCCCCTTCTTCGTCCGTTATTCTCTCCGAGGGAACAATTGGGTCGTTGTCTGTGGTTGTGTTTTCTTCCGCTGCCGGGGATGTTGTTGGCGTTTTTCCAATGGACCTGTCGTTGGCGCTGGGGCGGGTCTGCAGTTTGTAGATTTTTACATCATGCAGGTGGTTCCACGCACGCTTATCCTTTAGTTTTACTGCTCTTGTTGATACGTCCTCTACTAAATGGGGGCCAGTGAACCTCTGCTGGTTCCACCTTCTATTAAAATTTCGAAGTAGTACGTGGTCGCCTTTGGCAAGTTGGCACAAGTTCTCCTTTTCCAATTCTGTATTTTCGTCTATTTCTTGGTTGCTGGTGGACCCGCCCCGTGTGCGCTCGAGCTGTTGAGACACAAACACAACGCTAGTAATCAAGGAAGACACATATTGATACATTTCATCACCTAACACATTCGCAGAACTTTCTTGGTCGGTGAATGCCCTTGACGTTGGTGTTAGGGGAAGGCGCATTTGGCGTCCAGTAACCACCTCGTGTGGGGTGAGGTGGTGGTCGGACCCTGGCCTGTTTCTAAGTTCGAACAGTGCTAACGGAAGGCAATACAACCAACTTTTCTTTGTTGTTTGCTGTATTTTAGCAATTGCCTCCTTCAATAGGCCATTCAGGCGTTCACATACACCATTGGCCTGTGGGTGGTACGCACATGCAAATTTGTGTTTAATGTTCAGTAGGGATGTGATATGCTGGAACATTTCATTTGCGAAATGGGGTCCGTTGTCTGATCTTAACACCTCGCACACTCCCCACCTGGGGAATACCTCCCTTACTATAAATTTGGCTGCTCTAAACGCATCAGGGTGTGAACAGGGCCCTGCTTCGATCCACCTAGAAAATGGGCATACTACTACTATCATGTATCTATTGCCTTGACAAATGTTGATCATATCAACATAGTCAATGTGGAGGTGCCGAAAAGGTCCTTCTGGTCGGGGTATGGTACCTCTTATCACCTTTAAAGTATGACCGGCCGTGAACTGTTGACATGTAAGGCAATTGCTGATAAAATTTGACACATGGGATGTTAACTCGGGACAAAACCAATCTTCTCTAATTCGTGCTGCTATTATTTCTTTACCTGTATGGGCAGGGTGATGTAATTGGTTCAAGGCGGTATTTAACAATGCCAATGGTATTACAACTTTCCCAGTGCCACCCTGGCGCCATAGTGCGTCGGTTGGTGACATTGTGCATCCTCTTTTCACCCATACTTCTTTTTCGGCCATTGGTGCAGCCGCTTGTAACTCCATAATCTGGGTGGCTGGGAGATGGGTGTACCCTTCTTTTATTAACATCTCCCTCGCTATTCCCCTCCCTCTCCCTCTCTGTGAGTCTGTGGGGTTCCATATCTCACCAAAATATGCAGCATATTTTGCATGTGCGTCTGCTGCTGCATTTCCTTTTGATATATAGTCTTCTCCATTGGTGTGTGCTGTGCATTTTACTAGGGCTAGTTCTTGGGGATCGTTTATTACTTCAATTAGTTCAGCCAACAAGAGGGCATGTTGTACTGGAGTGCCGTCAGCTCTCCTAAACCCTCTTCTTCTCCACTTTGATAGCCCTGAGTGGACAGTGGATGTAACATATGCACTGTCGGAATATATAGTAACTTTTTTATCAAAACTTTCCTTTAGTGCCAATATGAGTGCAACCAGTTCCGCCGCTTGAGCAGAGTAATGCTGTGGTAATTGTACACACTTAATAGCCACACACACTGGCGCTTCCATCATTTGTACTACTGCTGCCCCAGTCCTCCTTATCCCGTCTCCTTGATCAATAGTTGATGACCCATCAATAAACAAAAGCTCACCTCCCTCTAGTGCGTTTTCTTCAACTTTCCTAGTACATGAGTACATCTCAGTTACTTGGGTGCAGTCGTGGGCGTAATCTCCCTCTTCAATTACTTCTGCTAGGAACCTTGCAGGGTTAACCGTGCTACATCTAACAATTGCCAGTTCAGCTTTGGACAAAATAATCTCATAACCTGTTGCCCTCTGTGTCGTCAGTGTGGACTTAGGTTTATTCAATATCGCAAATAGTGCATGTTCTACAAATAGTGTAGTTGGACACCCCATAGTTATTGATGATGCTTTTTCTACTGCAAATGCAGCTGCAGCAAGACCTTGTTCGCAAGAGAATTGTCCTAACATTATTGGATCTAAGTGACCGCTGTAAAATGCTACTGGTTTATAGCCCATGCTAGTCTTTTGGGCCAATACTGCTTTCATTACTGCTGAGTCGCAATGTGAAAATATAAAAAATCGTCGCTCATAGTCTGGGGATGCTAGTACTGGAGCAGTTGATATTGCTTCTTTTAATTCATCAAATGCCTCCTTCATTTCCATAGTCCATCCCAACTTTTTCTCCCCTTTATTTGCTTCCTTCAAACCCTCAAGCAGGGGTCCTATGTAAGAGCTGTAATCAAATACCCATGCTCTACAGTAGTTGCACAGTCCCAGAAATTGCTGCAGTTCTCTTACAGTCTGTGGCACGGGAGTGCCTGATATTGCCTGTGCTCTTTGTGGTGCAATTCTTCTTCCATATTGTGATATCAGTTGGCCAATGTAAAGTACCTGTTCCTGACAGTATTGTATCTTTTCCATGTCTACCTTGTACCCCTTTTCAGCCAATATCGTCAACATTTTTAATGAGTCCTCTCTACATTTATCTTCATTTGTACTGCAAATTATTATGTCATCCACATACTGTAACACTGTGCTTTCCAACTCAACGTTACCCAAATCCATCTGTATTACCCTATTGAAAATTGAAGGTGATTCACAATATCCCTGTGGTAATCTGGTATGTTTCCACTTCCTATTTCGGTAAGTGAAGCTTGTCAAGTCTTGTGAGTCTGGGTGTAATGGTATTGAGAAAAAAGCATTTTTAAGGTCAATCACTGTAAACCGTGATGCTTCTGCTGGAATGCCACACAAAATTGTGGCCGGGTTTGCTGTTACTGGATACTCTGCTTCTACTATGTTGTTCAACGGTCTGAGGTCCTGTATGAACCGCCAAGACCCTCCTTTAGCCTTGCGCACCGGGTACACAGCTGTGTTGCATGGGGATTCTGAGGGGACCAATATGCCATTGTTTATAAGGGCTGTTATGGTTTCGTATATGCCCTCATCTGCCTCTCTTGACAATGGGTATTGTTTCACTCTTGGTAGTATGGCACCCTTTTTTAATTTTATCTTTACACCCCCTATGCTTTTAATGCATCCTACATCATAAGGGCTAATAGTCCATAATGATTTTGGCACCTTTGACATATCTTCTTTAAAAAATGGGACTGGTGTGCCAGCGGGTGCCTCAAGTGCCATTGCAATTTTCTGTGCCACTTGTTTGTGAGCCACTGTTAGCCACATTTCTACACTCATCATGAACACCATTTCATTTTCCTCCTTTTCTTCTGAAAACAACTCTTCATCTGACACCTGGGTCAGCCTACATCCTTCTGCTAGTGCTATCACCGCCCTCCATGCTCTCCCTTCTTTATCTTGGGCGTGCACAGCAACATAATCAGCTGTTGCAATAATGCTCTCAATGTCCACTGCAATGACCTTCCCTTCCAGTTCATTAGCTGGTGTTTCTGGTCGGAATAGATAGGCTGCTGGTCTCCTCCATATTTTCCCTCCTATCCCTGGCATCCATGCAAATGCCATGTCTGTTCCGTACTGGAATAGCTCGCCGTCTACTGGCTCCGCCCTGATCGCTATCTGTCCACAGTATGCTTGCAAAATCTGTCGTGCTGCAAGCATGTTAATCCCTGGAGTAGAGCAAATTATGCCATCCTCTGTAAAGGAGATCGTCATATTTAATCTGTTCATTATGTCCCTCCCCAGTATGTTTACTGGTGAGGCACTATAATACAAAAGTGGTACTGACAGATCGTAATCTCCAATAGATAGCGGAACGTTATCAGTAAATGGAACCAACCCTTTAGCCCCAGAAAACCCTTGTGTGTTCATGGCTTCGCCTGACATCTTAAACTTACCTTCCCTTATGCAAGACCGGGTCGCCCCGGTGTCAACAAGGAATGATAATTTTTTGTCACCTATCGTTACCTCTATGCGTGGCTCCTCCGCACTATTAGGTGTTACTGACAGGATGGGACACACCAAGGCCGTCTGTGGGCTGTCCTATTGGGGGTACAATGACTGGCCATTCCCTGTGTAAGGGTTGTGCCCCAACACCGTCACCCCACCCAATTGCGTTCGTTCAGGTTGTGGTGGTGGTTGTATTAACGCTGCACCAGTTACTTGTGGCAGGTATTGTTTTATTTGTTGTTGTGGTAGGGAATAGTGTTGGTCACTCCCTTGTGGTGACATCTGCTGTGGTTGTATGCCCTGCTGTTCTTGTGATGTCCTATGTTGTGCTTGTTCGTTCCATGCTGGTGTTCCTGGCCTGACCCTGCATGTACGTGACATGTGTCCTAATAGTCCGCAGCTCCAACACACGGGTGGTTCCCTGTTTTGCCATGGGAAGTTCCCTGTGTTGTCCTGGTATACTGGTTGCCCTGTCTGGTAGTTATTTCTGAGTCCCCCAGCCTGTTGTTGGGTATTATATCCGTATCCTCTTCCCCTCATAAACCCTCCTCTCCCTCTATTATAATTATAATACCCAGCTCCTTGCATTGGGTACCCTCCTCCCATGTTCTGTGCGTGTGATTGCAGAGGCAGCACTTGCTCTATTACCTCTTGTGGAGGCGCTATTTGAGCTGGATTTTGTGCAGCCACTACTTGCGTTGGGCTTTGGGCCATTGGTGTTGGCGCAGTTATTAGTGCCCCTTCCATGGTATATTTAGTAAGTTTTTTCTGTACTAATTTGGCCTCTTCTGTTTTCCTGTCCTCTTCCTTTTGTTTCATTTTTCCTTGCCATGTTCTACAGTGATGTACTATAGTCAGTTGTATTTCCGGCCATGGTTTTGCTTCCATCCCCACTACTTTCTTTAATTGTCTCTGAACTCCTTCTGGGAGCCCTTGTACTAGTATATGATAAAATATGGCTGGTGTTTTGTCCCATTGTTCTCTAGTTTCCATGCGCCACTTCTCTTGAATATCCTGGATATAATCAACAGGATCCTCGTTCTCACCCATCTTACGGGAAGTAATGGCTCCTATGTCTGATGTGTCTGGGTACTGCACTCTTAGTGCCTGCCATAGCGCATGTCTGCAGTTTGCAAATGGTGCCCCATCATGCGATGTGTTTGTTATTGTTACCCCATGGAATCCCGCTCTTTTCCAAATGTCATCCGCTCTATCCCCTAATATTGATATTAACAGGCCCTTAACATCTCCCACTGCTAGTTTCTGTCCTGCGGTGTGTTTTTCCATTTCATATATCCATTTACCCGCACCTCCACTTAATGATGGGAGCCTACATTTTATGTTTTCCTTATCCGTATGTTTCCAAGGTACATATTGTGGTCTAACCCCTCCTCTCTCCAGCAGTGGCATTACATTCTGTCTTGTGTCATCCTTTATGCTCCATGATGTTAACTCTTCACACCCCTCCTCTTCCCCCATTCCTTTTACTACTTCAAATCCTTCCTTACTACCTCTTCTCCTACCTCCCTCTTCTTCCTTTCCCCTTTTTTCATCCTTTCCTGTGTTCAATATTGGCACGTCTGTTTGCCTGTCTTGCCTGCGACTAGGGAGGTCCCTAAGCCGACATGCATAAGGTGTAACTTCGTCCATGAAGGGTGCGAGCTTTATTCTGTGCAGAGAGCGTGCAGTTGTTGAACATGTGGGGTGTGGCGTTAGAGAGCGTGATGGTGATGTGGGTGGCGTGTGTTGGTTGGTGAGCGTCGGTGGCGTGTGTTCGTTAGTTTGTGTTTCTCCCATTCTTTTCACTTCCTCCTTACTTCTCTCCAGCTCCTCCCATCTTCTACTCACCCATGGCGAATCTATGTTTGTTCTAGTGAGGTATAGCTTATCTAAGCTTTCCCTTTCACTCTTCCTTCCATCCTCACTACAAAAATCATTCATAAATTGCGCCCCCCACTCTGCCTTTTTTCCTTTTATTGTTACAGTTTTTAAGTCTATTAGGTCTCCCTCTTCCTTTCCGTTGTTACCACCTGTTCCCCTTAGTGCTGACGTTGTTGCTACCTCTCTATTTTTATATACTTCTCCCCATCTTTCACTCTCCCTCTTACTCTCCTCTCTCTCCCCTTCACTCCTCTCCTCCATCTCCCTACTATTTTCCTCTCTTTTCCTTTTTAATTCCTCCATTACTTCGTTGCTCATCTCTTCCAATATCCTTTCATCCTCTCTCCTCCTTTCCCATTTCACCCTTTCTCTTTCTACTATACTCTCTATTACCTTCCCCTCTTCATATTTTTTAGCTGTCTCTGATATTATCCTCCTCCTCCATATTTCCATTTCCTTTTCATTTTCTTCTTCTTCCTTCTTCTTCTCCCTCATCACTACTCTTGATACCCTTTCTGCTGCTGCTTTTACCCTTACAGCTTCCCTCTTTCTCTCCTCACTTTGCTCCCTTAATTTTTCCAATTCGTCCTTATCTTCTTTCCTTTTCCTCACTCTCTCTCTTTCCTCCCCCTCAAGTTGTTTTATCAGTTCATTCTGCTCATCCCTTAGTTTAGCTAATCTTTCCTCCAAAATCTCTTCCTTCTGCCGTAGCAGCTCCTCTCCCCTCATTTCACTCTCTCTTTCACTATCCTCGTTTGTTCTCTTTACCGCCTCCCTTTCCTCTCCAGTTAGTGATCCTCGTAATTTCAACAATATCTGTGCAGCTACCCACTCATCGTTTCCTATCTCTACAGTCTGCTCTTCTCTCCTCCCGTCCCCCATTGGTATCTTTCCATGAGCCACATATGGTGGAGGGCTGTATGCCGGGTTTGAGTATCCTTCAGCCGCCCTTAACTGTCCTTTTATTTCTCCTAATTCTCTTAAAGGGTACAACCCTCCCCCCTCTGTTTTCACTCCCGGTGTTAAGGGTATCTCATTGCTCGGTTCCTGTTTTATGTCAGCTAATTTATCAACCTTTCCTCCACCCAATTTTTCATTCCCCATATTCTTTGTTCCTTCACTCTCCTTTTCCCCATCCGTTCCTTCTTTCTTAATCTCCTTTTCTTCCGGTGTTTCCCCCATAGTGAACATTCCATTTGGTCCTGGTCTAGACCCCTGGAACATCCTCCATAAGTTAAACACCTCCACATGGTTTGCCAACTTCTTCCCCTTGTATGTATTGTGCAGATGGTTTAATAGTGACTGTTGGGCATATGGGTCAAAGCTACCATTAGGCGGCCATGGTGTCAACATTTTGTTGTCCGTCCCCTGGGTCCACTCTATGCTGTACTTAATTAACTTCTCCCTATGTGGTGGCAGTGTGGTGCATATATGTTGTAGTGGGGTAGTGAGGGTATTCCCCCACCCTCCCAACCCTCTCCCGTATGACATACTAGCGCACCCTTTCTTACCCTTCCCCTTGCTACCAGTTTGCAACATACAACCTTTTATTGCTTACCTTGCCCCGCAAGTGTGGGGACTTACGACAATCCTTTGACAATTTATGCAATGATAATAATCACAAAAAAAAAAAATTATAAAACAAATATATTTATGATGTTATATTATATTCCTTCCCCTACGGCCCCCTGCGGCCGAAGCGCACGCAGCCCCCTGCAGCTGCGTACCCCTTACGACGATCTTACACAGTCGTCCTTTTTCCCCGTTCTCCTCCCACCTTTACACTTGCCGTGGCCGGCGTTCTCCGTGCGCAGCCACGCCCCCTTCCCCTTCTCCTCTTTGATCCACTCGTTTATCGTTTATCTCCGTGTCCGCTCCTTTATCATGTTTCTCTTCCCCACCAGTGTCAAACCCAAAGCTTCTTGTGTTCACGATATCTTACTAAATCCCTACTGGTGACGTCACCTATTTCTTCGAACTACTGGTATATTCGTGTTATGTTCTTTAAATTCAAAATACACTTGCAATCTACCCCGCTAACCCTACAGCTGTCTTCCTGTCTCTCCTGGAACAAGGTAATCTCATCAATACTATAACCGGACTGCGCACGCTGCGTCGCCTCGCGTGTGATACGCCCCTCAACAGGAGGGCTTAACCAGCCAATTATCTTCCGTTTTGGGCAACTACGTAACTAGCCACCGCCCACAGGGAAACGTCATCTACCTATCGAGTTTCTTGCTCGAACAATAGGGAACCTCATCTACCTATCGAGTTTCTTGCTCGAACAATAGGGAACCTCATCTACTCATTGAATGATAAATGTCAAATCGTAGGAAACCACACACACCCACCCTCACACGTAGTCGCGATTTAGGCCAATCAGTGTCTTTCGAGCGGCTGCACGTGATGTTTTCGTGCCCCGCCCCCCTCTTTCGCGTAACGTTAGCTTTTTGTTGCGAGCGTCTGCACGTGTTGTTCTCGTGCCCTGCCCCCCTCTTTCGCGTAACGTTAGCCGCCTTCTCTCGCACTCAATTCACTACCATTCATTCCATTATCATCACTCAATTAAACCTTCACCCCACCTTTTTACAATACCTCCCTCCTCCCTTATTTACTTCCGCCCCCTCCCTCACAATTTCGCATTGCTTGTTGTGCGTGTCATGCTCACCAAGTTCCCTCGATGCAGGGCCGCTCGACTGCGTGCACCCCTCCAAGCGGCTCGCCACCTCCCCTCGTCTGGACCACGTCTGGACACTCGCCGACCGCGGGCGGGATACTTCTCAACCGGCTCCCGAGGGCCAATATCCGGATTGCGCTGTCCGGTCCTCTCGCAGCTCCGCGATGGTCCTGTAGTCCTCAGAAGGGGGCAACGGCAGAGGGGGCCGCGCCGCCGGGCCTCCCCGCAACGGGAGTGCCTGGAAAAATAAAAAATAAAAGTCGATCTTAAACAGATCTCAGCAGTGCCTCCAACTTGTCGGGGGGGAATTCTGCCGGGGTCGGCCGGGCCGTCCGCAGACCTCCGGGCAGGGAGGCCCCAACTCCTCCCGTGTATATCTCGGATCGAGACAGAGTATGAGGCACACACAAGGAGCAAGGCAACTTCTGTCGTTTATTATGCAAACGGCAGGGATGGGTCAAGGAGCGCACGCGTTCGTCCTGACACACACACAATAGTGGGGCTCGCAGGCCCTTTTTACTACATTATGACGCGCTACTTGCGTCATTCCAAAAAGTTACCAAAAGAACCTATCGCCACTCTTGATTGGTTGCTCGAGTGGTGGGGTTAGTATAGTACGCATATAGAGAATGATATTAGTGGTTAAGATGTAGTCAGGTGGTATATCTGGGTTGTCCCTACAATTAGATACATAAGAATTGTTACATGAAGACCCCTGAGGATTGGCTAACGTTACTGACGTCTGAGATAAGAACCTCATGTTCTGATTGGTGCATCCGTGAGCTCCCCAGCCTGGGACCACCGTTGTTCCCAGCACACGGTGCACCTGTGGTTGCAACAGTGTTTCAGTATGGGTACGTGCAGGCAATGTGAGGATTTATTCATAGGTGGGAGACTGACCGTTCCCACTGTAGCAGGTGTCCATTGAGCCTTTCAAGTGTGTCGGCCTGCGTCTCGTAGCGAGGTACCCAGACGCCTTTTCTCTCCTGGGTTTTGGCATCTCGTCAGGTTCGGCTTGGTCACGTGGGGAGGGACCGTGTTTGAGGCATAATTCTGCACAATTAATATTGTTTTTCCACTGTATGTCTGGTTTAATTTGCAGATATGATTTTAACATTGGTACGTGGAGTGCGAGGTTGCAACATCGTGCCTTTGAAGATTTGTTTCTTGACTGTGGGTTTGCAACATTACGACCTTGGCTGGTTGCTCCACTGGGTTCTTTCTGCAGGCTCAGCAACCTGACTTTTGCTTTGTTAATGTCCACGGGAACTCTTGCTTGAGGCCTACTTGGGCCTGGTGCACGAGTAATCCATTTAGTGCATGGATGCTTTAGGTTATAGTGGCATACAGTTTCATGGCCAGTATCGTGTTTCCATTATATCTCTCATGATGGTAACGGGTTTCAAGAGAAGCGTGAGCAAGCGTTATAAATGAGCTCATGGTGCGTCTTGCATTTCTGCATTCTGAAAGCCTATGTAAAAATAATAAAGATGCACGTCCGTGAATAAGCCTGTCGCCTACGTCAGAGCACTGAGTATGTTCTTCGTGTAGATTGGTGTGGAAATGTTCAGCGTGTATAATAGTTCAGCGGTGCTTCCCGTTATCTAGGTCGTCATGGCATCTCTAACGATGTGTAGATTTCAGTCTAGTTGGTCCGTGCCGCAGGTGTCGGCATGGCCAGTGCGGGCTGTTGGGCAGGCAGATGGACACATCCGTATGTTTCTGTACCAGGGTATTTGGTCATCTGGTAAATGGGCAAACTCTTCTCGTGGCGGGTGTCTGGGCCGCGACCCTCTAGGCCAAGCGCGAGAGGTGAAGGACGGGAGTCTGGTTTTCCATTCTCCCACTTCACCGCATAAGTCCTTCTTTCCTTTAGGATTCACATTCAGTATGGTTTGAATGATCTGTGTTGTCCCAGTTTCTTTTAAGCATTCTCTCATAGACGTTAATTGTGCATTTTGTTGACGAGAAAACATTTGTATTTGTCCTTCATATCTTCCTTGATGCTATCTTATTGAAGAGGGTGTAGATATCTTTGACTCTGGGATTTCCTCCTTGTCCCCACAGGGGCACTCCCTCCCGGTGAGGTCCTGCTTGCCTCTACCCCTAGGTAGGGTGTTACGTAGCAGGCTCACCTCCCTAGCCTCACAAGGAAAGGCTCCCCCTTGGGGAGAAGTGACGGAATCCTGCGATTTGTCACAGCTGTTACTCCACAGGTTCTCAGGAAATTGAACCTGTTCGGAACCACAATGATCCTGATCGCCCCAGACTGGGCATGGAGACCATGGTATCCAGAATTCCTGGACATGTCCATCTGCCCTCCCTGGCGCCTTCCTGGGAGAGTCAACTTGCTCTCCCATTCGGAGGGATGGTTCCTCCATCAGAACCTCAGCAGCCTGAACCTTGATGCTTGGCTATTGAGAGGCTGAAATGCAAGGAGTGAGACTTGTCGGACAACATCCTTGATGTGCTCCTTTCAGCTTGGAGCCCTGCTAGGAAATCTATTTATGCCTGTGGGTGGTGTAATTTTTTGAATCGGTGCCGGGAGTGGTACCTGGATCCTATATCCTGTCCTCTATCCCCTGTGTTGGATGTTCTGCTTCTTTGAACCAGGCAGGCCTGCAGATTTCGGTATTCAAGTGGTCCCTGGAACAGGGCTCGTTTTTCACAATCAACCACTTTTGAGTAGTTCTTGCAGGGTTTGTGTAGCCACCTCACAAATGTGTGGTTCCGGCGTGGGATTTAAATTTAGTTTTAACGTTTCTTAGAGGCACTCTGTTTGAGCTCCTTCATTCCTGTTGCATTAGATTGCTCACCCGTAAGGTGATTTTCTGGTTGACCTCACTTCTGCGAGATGGGTGAGTGAACTCCAGGCATTGTCTGTTTTACCTCCCTAATTGTTTTTTTAGAAAGAGAAGGTGACATTGGGAATGAGACCCTCCTTTACATCTTGCTCAGAAGATCCATCTTCCTGTATTTTTTCCTACCTCCTCCCACTTCAACCCCTACCATATCTCTTGTGCTTCGTATTTCTCCACACCAAGACAGCCGAGCATGCACCTCCACCTATTCTAGTCTATATATTATACCTAGACTTATAGTTTGACCTACAAACCTGAAACCTGTTTATACATGCCATCTGTCAGATAGCCTGCTAGATTGCCTCTGACTTTTCTAAGTTATGCCTTGTACCTGTTCATAGGGTATATATATTCTTGCATTTATCTTTTGTCTATGTGCTCCTTATATTCATGCCAATCACTGTAACAAGATTAAGCTTTCTTGTATACTGTTGCGCCCGGCTTCCCAAGGGTTTGGTGTGCATTACCAAATAAACAAACAAACCTCACCCTTCCAAGGCAGAGGAATGATTCCATCAGCTGGACCTGGTACAGGCCCTTAGGTTCTACATCTCTCGTACTAGAAAGGCTAGGAAAGATGACCAGCTTTTTGTTGGTTACGCTGGTGCTGGGGTCGAAGGGGAGTACCAGTATTGGATATTTGCTAGGTGGCAACGTGTGGACCTCTTTGCACATGTCTGCTGAGAATTAGCGGGTCAGGATGCCCGTTTTGGTACAGCAGACCTCCACAGTTTTCGTTTTTAGGTGGCGTTCTTGTTTCCTCCCTCCTCCAGGTTTACATACTGCTTTGGGAGTATATCATAGATGAGGAATCCATGGGAGGAAAGAATCCATTAGAAGAACAAATAACTTAACTCACGGTAATGTTTTTTCTGATGAATGTTCCTCCCACTGATTCCTCATTGCTCTCCCTACCTGCCCCTCTATGCGGAAAGCTAGTACACCATCGGTTCTATGGTCCCTCAGCTTCACAGTGTCAGGGGAGAAAACGTGGAACAGAGGGCACAGCGCCACTATATATACTGGCCCTGACATCCATTCCGGCGTAGAGGCGTCTGACAGAGCCGGCGTGGCGCTGCATTTCTACCTCCGGCAGTAGAAAAGTTTCCATAAAGCAGCTGCACTTGGGTATGGATATCATAGATGAGGAGTCCGTGGGAGGAATATCCATTGTAATGGACATTACAGAGAGGTAAGCAATTTGTTCTTCTGATGTGGTGGCAGCTCGTGTCAGGAGGGAATTAATTCATACTGTCCCTTACATGGACAGATTTGACTCATTCATGCATCTTCAGTGGAGTTGCCATCGGCGCCTCATCTTCTGCAGGCTTTTTTCTTCTTCAATTTGTAGACATTTAAGGTAACCCCATCCAAATTGCTCAAGTTCATTGGGATGTACTGGACACTCGAGTATGGAGTGCTTTTCCTCCCCAGTAGACGGTCAACGATGCATAGCAGATGGTCTACATGTTCCAGTCCAGTGCTCTCCTGCCAGCCTTGGCCTTCTTGTGCCTCATGCCGTCTTGCCTGTTTCTGGTCCTAGAGGCCCGATTGAGGTTGTTCCAATAGCTTCTCTTCTGTCAATGGTCCCAGTGTCCGTGCAACAGAACATACCTTTTACAGGTCTCAATTTAAGTGTCTCAGGATCCCCTAAACTGGGTCTAAGACGCAGCTTGGTGAGGAGAGAACCTGTACAGCATGCTTGGCCGGAGATAGCCTGTCAAGGACACGTCCTTTGCAATTAATAAGGAGCACAACTTCAGTACCGTACAGTGAGAAGCCTTTGCTCCATGGCAGATTCAAGGCTCCACATGAAGTTTTTGGAATTGCGAGCGATCAGGCTGGCCTTGATAACCGTCCGTTCATTCCAAGGGAAATGTGTCCTGATCTTAAGGGACATAGGGAGGAATTAATGGGCACAACTAATTTTCTTTGCTTTAGTGTTGAATTGCTAATATTTGAAAAAAAGTTTATTTGGTCATGTCGCCAAATGCCTTCCCGTTTGCGGGGGGTGGTTAAGAAATAATGATACACAAGTGGCTGGATTGGTTTTTCCAGTCTACTGGAAGGACCTACGTGGGCACCCCCACTAAGCATTACTTGAGTTCATTGGGTTATGCATTGATATTCGTTGAAGAATCTTGACAAACTTGCTTGATTCAAATGTAGGTATATTTATTGTTTAATTACACTTTCTAGTAGGCCTCTTGCAAAAATGATATTGTCCAATGCATTTCAGTCTATTCATAGGAGAGGTGATGAAGCATAAAAATGATAAAACTCAACCATGCCCTTTGGAACACCATACACACAGACTAGTTCAACCGACATGCAAACGTGCCAAAGCAGGTGGCTCGAGCTTCAGTCATAGCTGCGAAGCAATGAACTCCCTCCCACTCAAACTCAGATCAGAAGACTCCTACAGGGCTTTCCGCAAAGCCCTCAAAACATGACTCTTCAATTAACCCTCCTTGCTTCATGCATCTGACTGCATCCTTATTCCTATAGCCTCATGCATGTACTCCTCTAACTGTAATGTATTTACTTCTTTGACGGTATATATCACTGTAATTATGTTTACAATCTATTGTGCCTAAGGGCCTCTTGTAACTGGTGCACCCTGATGCCTGAGGACGTGTGCACACTATACAAATGAATACATCTCCCTTAAAATGACCTTGTACTTGACCTTGCTTCTTCCTGCAAGGGTGGATCAATTCTTGCATGCAGTTGGGCTAACCCCCCACCCAAACATGAGCATGCTCAATCCACATGCTGCCTGCAAAATGGTTGAGACGCATAGAGTGGGGCCTGTCCTAGATGTACTCCTTTAAGCCAGGAAGACTGCTACCAAATCTGTCCACGCCTGCAGATGTTGGAATTGTTCTGCTTGTTGCCATTTTAAGGATCTGGAGCCTTTCAATTTCTACTACTTCAGCTGTCAGACTATCGGTTCTCCTTGGAAAGACAAGGTTAACAGATGGTACAATGAACGTTTTTTTTACAGGCATCTGTTTTCAAGAGGACTGACATGCAGTTTGAAAAAGGTTATACCAATATATTCCACCTGCACGTAGTTGTTTCGGTTTGGCACTTGAATTTGGTTCTCACTTTTTGATGGTGGCTCCCTTTGATCGTTTAAACTCCTGTTCATTGTGATTATCTTTTAAGGTTGTTTCCCTGGTGCCAGGAGGGTCAGCGAGATTCATGATTTGTCCTGTAAACTATTTTAATTACTCTTTTCAAAAGAGAACGTATCTTCCTTTTTAGCTAAGGTGTGGTGTCTTGAGTTTCATTTGGCACTGAAAAAGCCCCATCCTTTTTGTTCCCCCTTGCCCCCCAGCCCCCTCATTTCATTGAAGTCCTTGAGTTTGTGTGTTTCTCACACTGGGAAATTTAGAAAAGATGATCAGCTTTTTGTGTCTTAGTTGTAACCCAGATGGGTAAAGCAGTGTCCTAACAAACATGTTATCTAGATGGATTGTGTTGTGCATCTCCGAATGTTAAGAATTGGCTGGGAAGGTGGTGCTGGTGGGTCTACAGGCCCATTCCTCTAGGGGTGTAGCAGGCTATGACTGCTTGCTATGAGGAGTTCTGCATTTAAATGTGTCAAGCGGAGCATTGATGCACACTTTCTCAAAACATAGTTTGGACTCCTTATCGGGTCAAGATGCTTGCTTTGGCATGGCTGTTTTACAGAATATCTCGCTTTGAAAGTTGGTTCTCACTCCATTTGCCTTTACTGCTGTGTGTGTCTAAGATCAGGAATCCATCAGAAAGAACATTACCAGTGGTAAATCATTTGTTTTTACGTCACAAAATGGCATTTAAGTGTTGTGTTGGATCTGGCTCGGGGATAGACTGCGCCACCTGGTGGCTGATGAAAACTTGAAAACTTCAGAATGAGACTATATCTGAGGTGTATATTATGAGGTGAGTAATGTGTGGGGAGGAATCATCGTAACAGTCAGAAACCACATTACAGGAGGGACTTTTTTTCCTTTACAGTATAGTGAGAAAATCTCTCGTTTATTGCTGATTGAGAGAGGGTGATGATCTCGGGGGGGCCTTTGGGAACCAGCCCTGGAGGTGATTCAGAGGGGATCCAGCAGTTGTCCCAGTAGTTGTCCCAGTCCTCACACAGAGGTTCCACAGTGGCAAATGTCGGAGAAGAACCCTTGTACTATTCCTGTAGCCATTAGGTAGAGCTATATCCTGAATTAGGCTTCTAATGGGAAAATGGACCCAGCAATCTGAATAAACAGTTACTCCAAGAGCACACCTATGAAAAGAGGCACAAGCCTCTTGATGTGGAGATGTTCAGACATGGTCAGATTGAGAGTTTTGTTGCAGTGAGAGGACGAAATGCATAATCAGTCAGAACCTTCATTATAAAGTCACAGAACAGGAGGATGCAGAGCTAACAGAACCACATGTTAGAACAAGTAAGGTAAAGGAAGCGGTAGTGCCTACTTGAAATATGGGCCAAATCCTGTGGTAGTTCATTTGCATTTACTCTTAACCTGAGGCCCTAGAAGAGAAAGTATGAGCTCTGGGGAACTTAGCCTTGACGTGGAGGGAAGAGGTCTCCTACCGAGACCAGGTATTGTCTATTATTACCCATAGACACAAGAGTTGCCTGTGTTGATATTGATCAAATGGTGCCTAGTAGGTTGACTCTGTTTATGTTGAATACTGCAGTTCCACTATCTCTATTCTTTTGAATATAGAATATAACTGGTTTACAACATCCATTTGTGTGCAAGTGTTGTGCTCCTCCTTGCTCATGACAATACAACATATACTTTATATATGGGAGTTAATTTGTTTGAATCTCAAACTGTGATTTTACATGAAACAATGTTACTCTCTTTAGCTGTTGAATCTAGAGCATGCACTCGGTGCCCTGTGGCGAATGATAGCTTTTCAAAAATTAGATCTACAGAAATGAAGCTTGGATAGCAGAGTTTGGAAATTATAATGGGTTGTTTCACTAGACCTCAACATTTTTATTCAATTGTTCAGATAGTGGTGTTGCACGTTATGCATTTTAGGAGTACCAATTAACTTATCCTTAGAAGATAGTGAATAAAAGCACTATGAAATACCAAGAAATGAAGAACTGAGGAGACATTACATTGTAGGGTTACTCTTCTTCTGAAGGTAAGTGATGTATTTCCTATTGTTCTTGTTGGAAGTAATTGTGTTCTTTTTCTAGGTTGCTGACATGTTGTTGGAGCTGTGTGTCACAGAATTGGAAGATGTGGCAACAGATTCGCAGAGTGGTCGTCTCTCTTCCCAACCAGTGGTGGTGGAAAGCAGTCATCCGTATACAGATGATACGTCCACCAGTGGCACAGTCAAAATACCAGGTATGTGATATTTTTGCTCTGTCATAGGAAACCAATAAGAGACCTGGTAAATAAATTGAGCCAAGGCTTTTTGTATTTGATGCACAAGAGTAAAATGTTTACTGTTGATGCACTGTTTTTAAAAGTGTATTACAGCCAATCACGATGGAATGTACATTAAGTGTTTGAACCTATAAATGCTTAACATTTTTTCTTTCAAATTGCTTGTATTTGGGCTGACATGGGATTTATCTAACCAGACTATTGCCAGAGAGCTTTTCCTCCGGATAGCACTTTCAGGTTGGCAGAGAGGGGAAAGAGTGAGGAATACAAATAAGCAGTAGCACATTGTTGGGAACGATTTCTAATGGATTATGTTCTCCTGCGGATTTTTCATCTTATTTATTTATTCTTCTGCTTTGCAGCTTTCAAACTTTTTCCCAGCATGGGTCATTGTGCACACAGGCATCAATGGCGGTCGAGTCGTCTCCGTGACCGGATGTGACGTAGATGCGATTAGAAATAGCCTGCTCGGTGCCCATGACCTCAGTTCCTTTTTTCTGCAATCCCAGCATTCTACTCTGGAACTTTGCTTTAGAGATTCTCTGACACACTTATTTATCTTCAAAAATATTTTGCTTTTTTGCAGCCTTTGTCAACAAGTCTACTCTGAAACCCTGCGTGATTACGCCGCAAATGTTTCGCTTACCGATCCTCACAGGGTTTTTCTTTGGTGCCTCAGTACCGATCACATCATGGTTGATTACAGCTCATGTCAGGTCATGACACTAAAGGCCTTAAAGCAGAGAGCAATCCTAATTGCCCCTAGGTCGATCATCTTCAAAGTCTCCAAGTAAGACACTATTGAAGATTCGACACAACGAAAAGAGCTCTGTGGCTGATATAACGCCAGAGAAGGAGAAAACAGTTGAAAAAACACTGTAAGAAGACAGTTGAGGATCCTTCAAGTAGATTCATCCCAAAATCTATTAGGGATTTTGTCCTCTTTTCAGGACTCGTTGGATGAGACTTCGGGCTTGAGCCCATGGGTCGTCCTCAAAGTCAAGAGGAGTTCCAGGATGAGGAAAAGAGGTTCTCCAACTTGGCTTTAGCCATGCATCACCTAAGTGGTTGGACACTTCTCCTGAGGGGGAATTTCAGCAGGGAGATCCTAGAGCCCATACAAATATGGCATATAGGAAAATTATGGCTAAGGTGATGGATGCCTTAGGTTAGCGGCCTGCACCTGGTGACGTAACAGAATGTGACTTGACTGACATTCTGGACAAGGGCACATCAGTTGAACCCATCCTCTGATTGCATAATGCCATCAAAAATAAATCCTATCTTAGAACTCTGGAAGTCTTCCTGCTTGGGGCCAGAAATCCACTAGGATTTTGCCACGAAGTACAAACCAGCCCTACCTGACCCGGAATTCCTAACCAGACATCTGGCCCATGATGGTGTAGTAGTACAGGCTGTGACTCTGGGCAATAAGGTAAGCGCCTGTCCATACCTGACCCCTCCCCCGACAGAGATGACGAGCGTTATTTATGACGCATTAGCAAAAAAAATGTTTTGCCTCTGGCAGTATGGCGGGCACTCAAGGCAGTTTATGCTTCATGTGCACTGTCAAAGTACACGCGCCCCCTCTGGTCTGTGATAGCTGAGATAGCCGAGCAGAAAGTGAGATGAGCAATGGTTTCCTCAACTTAGTGGAGGATGGCAAGGTAGCAATGCGCCAATCCCTACAGTCGGGACTCGGCACAGCCGATTGTGTCGGGAGATCAATGGCAGCAAGTTCTGGCATGCGAAGATGCACCTCGCTGAGAAAATCAGAATTTGCGCAGGACGTCCAAGCGATGCTGCTTGGACATGCCTTTGACGGCTCATATCTTTTTTTTGCCCAAAAGGCAGATGACAGCCTTGAGAAATTGCAGGAATCCAAGGATGCAGCAAAGTCCTTAGGTGCAGCGATTAGGCAACCTGCCCAACCTTCCACTCAATGGAAAAGCAAACCTTTTTGTTTCAACAATATGGACAAAAAGGCAAACAGCCCGCTCCCGTCAATGACAAGGCCAGAGATACAGAGGAGGCAAGACACAGGCTGCTTCCACGTCTGTCACCTCCAGTGTCGGCCCCCGCCGCAAAACCTTTTTGTTTCTCTCAAATTAGGCTTTACTGGCATTTTTTCAAGAGCGGTACCACCAAACAGCCTCCATTGATGCAACAGAGGTAATAAGATGAACTTTAGAAAGCTCTAACGCCTATTAGGGAAACCAAATCCATCTTCAGCCTTCTGCCAGCAATAACAGCCATTGAACCTTGAACCTAAACCCCCGCTCCCATACCTCCCTTCCATCCCCCCCCCCCTTGGGTCCACCCAACTATGGCTCATTCCCATCTAGTCAACTTGGCATGTCATACCACGGCAGTGTCTGGTGGCATTGGAGTCTCCTGAATTTCTGGGCCTTTGCGGGCGGTCCCTTTATGCCTTTTAACCATTTCCATCCCTCCCTGGGCGTAGTGTTTCCACTGTGGTGCTTCAGGTGCGCCCAGTCCAATTTGCCTGTGGTTCACCGACTCAGTCTACCCTAGGTGACACATATTTATTCACAAACTCTGCCCCATTCCATCTCCAATGCCCCTCCAACCCTGTGGAACCCCACCGTTATTCATTCCATCACATACATACTTTTGGCCACACTGATCCATTCCTTTTTGCTTGGGGTGTGCGCATTCTTCCATCGAGTCAGACATGCCCTGGCTGCAAGTAGCAGACCAGCCACTATCGGAGGGAGTCCGAAGCACCCTCCCTCAACCTCTTCTAATCAAACCAAGACCAACAATGGGGATTTCGCTCTGGGTATACCCTTGAGCTCCTTGGTCCATCTCAGGATCTCATCCCAGAACACCTGGACTCTTGGACACCCCCACATGTGCCAGTAATCTGCCTTGATCCCACATTCTCGCCAACACAAGTGGCTGACATTCTGTTACATCTTAGAAAGTCTATCCGGGTCGTACTGCCACCTGTGTAGGAGATTGATTGCATGGAGTTTATATTGGCAGGATATTGAGGTCTGAGAGGCGCCCTCGCAGAGTTTATCCCAACAAGGTAAGTCCACGCCTCCTTTCTCCTTAGGAAGGCAGAAGGTTCCCCGTGGGTATCCTGGCTTTTTTCCCCCGCGACAGGAATTTCAGCGTGGTGCCCCTAGCATCTCTAAAAAAACAAGTCTGGGATTTGGATGGGTAACATCTGGAAGAAGTAGAGGATTTAGGGAGGAAGACCATTTTGAGGGCGTTGAGGCGTCCCAGCCCGGAGACTGTGAGCTTGCTCCATTTCTCCAGGTCCTTTTTATGTTTGCCCATCAGTGGAGTGAAGTTAACCTTGAGAAGCTCTCCAAGATCCCTAGTTTCATTGATCCCCAGGTACCTGAGGGGCCCCAGGCTGACATCAACTCCCAGGGGCGCGAATCTGGCTACGTTCTGGTCTGCAGTCTTGTTCAATTGTAGGAGAATCTACTTGGACCGATTAATCCTGATATCGCGCTGTATTGTTCGATCAGTTCGAACGCCATTGGTACGGAGACCAGGAGGTTCACCACTTGTAACATGCCACCCGCATATAATGCTACCTTGTACTCCTGCCACCCCCCCGCCCCCTCTCCACAATGAGTGCCTATACTCCGGGTTCCCCTCTGATCCTCTGTGCTAATGGTTATAGGTAGAGTGCAAAGGGGATCAGAGAAAGGGTGCACCCCTGCCTAGTTCCTCTCCCCAGGCCAAACCAGCGCTAGTACCCACCATTGACCGTGACACATACCCTGGGTGAGGAATGCACTGCCATTATCCCCCGTAAGAGCCTGTCCCTTATGCCACATTTAACCAGGTCTGCTTTTAGGAAATCCCACTCTACCTTGTCAAAGGCCTTTTCGGCGTCCACTGAAGGAAAGGCGTGGTCCCATGCTGCCCCAGCTGCCTCTTGTAGTAAGTGGAGGGATTTCCTCATAGTGTCCGGCCCCTGCCGGCCTTTGATGAAACACACTTGGTCTGGGTGTATTAAACGCGGCATGTGCCCCTCCAGCCTGGCTGTGAGAACCTTAGCATATATTTTAGCATCAATATTGAGGGAGATAGGCCTCTAAGACCCACAGGTTTTGGGATCTCTCCACTCTTTAGGTATTACAGTGATGAGAGCCTGCGAGAACGAGTCTGGGCCAACCCCCTTTCTAGTATGTCATTGAAGAGTTCAAGGACTTCCAAGAAGGAGTTGTAAAAGCCTGCGAGAACCTATCTTCACCCCGTGCCTTAACAAGTGGCATTCGCGCCACCGCCCTCCTGATCTCCTCCCCTGTTATGGGGGCTTCCAGTTCTAGGGACTCCACTCTGATTAGTGTGGGCAGTTGGATATCTGCCAGATACGTGTCAATTCTCCCTTCCTCCTGTGTGTAATCTGACTTCTACAGAGTCTCATAAAAGTAGGCACCTTATCTTTCCCAATGACTTCGGAAACCCACCTCTCCGCCCGTTTTCCCCTTAACCTGGCTGCCAGCAGTGCATCTGCTGTGTCCCCCTTCTTATAAAAGTTTTGCTTGAGGAATTGCAAGGTCCGAATTATTTTCCCTTCCTCAAGTAGTCTCAGCTCTTCCCTCTTACCCCTTGCCTCCGTGTGGTATTCTTCCTTGCCCTTCCCCGTTGACTGTGCCTGTTACTCCAGTCTGAGGATCTCCTCCCGCAGCCCCCTTTTAATGATGGTCTGCTCCCTCTTTTTTGTGCCACCTCGCTGATCTGTATTCCATGCCAGAACGCCTTCCCTGCTTCCCAGACCATTCTCTTCGCTACCTCCCTCGTATTGTTTATGGTAAAGAATTCCTTTATCTCTGTTTGCAATACCTCCCGGAACACTGGCTCTTTTATTAGGGATTCATTACATCGCCACCTTGAGCTCCTGGGTTTCATTCCCAACCAGCCCAGGTCCAAGGTAACCAGATTGTTATTGGTCCACGAGATAGGGTGGATCTCTTAACCCTTGGTGATGTCCCACAGATCTCTTGAAATGTAGAGGTAGTCTATCCTTGTCAAAGTTCTGTGCGGGGGGGGTGAGAAGACCATGTAGCCCCCCTCTTGTGGGTGGAAGTAGCGCCATATATCTCTCAGACCATGCAGTTTAGTGTCTCCCGATCTCCCCAGGGCCCTGCCTCGTGGGACCCTGTTCTGCTTAGTCTGCCTGTCCACTGCCACATCAACCAATGTGTTAGTGAACTCCAGAACCAAGTTTCCCGAGCTCTCGCTAAGAATCTCTGGGAGTGTACCCTCCATGAATCTTAGTTATCCCTGGTTCGGTACATAAATCGCAGTGAATGTAAACTTCACCTTTCGAATGCTTCCTGTGACCAAAAGGACCCGCTGTTATGCTCACCTGGTCTCTGTGGAGGCATTGGGGCACGGTTGCAGCCCTCCCAGGAGTTAGATCACCCCAGTCAGGTCTCTCTTCCTGCTGATAAGCTGTGGACGGCGACAGTTGGTGGCACTGCTCCTGCGTGGATATGAGAAAACGTGAGTGCGCTGGTCGGTGTCTGTTGTACCTCTCTAACCCTTCAACCCAAGGTGCGATTTCTGTGGGCATCTATCGGCCCATAAGGCTCACCTGTTAATTATTGATGATGAGCTCTCCGTCCTGCTACTTCGGGCAGGGGCGTTTGTTGATGAGATCTAGTTCCTTCACTGATCCCTGGTAAGTAATAGTCCAGTCCAGCTGCGACTATGCTTTTCCCTGGTTGATGGTAAGTGTCTCTCAATGTCTTTTTTTCTTTTCCCCTTTGTCTTCTGTCTTGGTATTATTGCTCTCAATAGTGTTGTTAATTTCTAAATAACGTTTTCTCTTGTTTTCTTCCCAATAGGTGGAAATGCGGCCCAAAAGCAGCTGTGGGGGCGCGGAGCGCAGCTGTGAGGAAGATGGATGAAACAGCAATGTCTGACAACAGGTGAGTGATGGTTTAAGGAAAAGCGCGAGGTTCGGTGTTAGCGCCACATTAAACTTAATGTCTATTAAGTGTCTAACCTTGCCTTCTGTTTTTACTTGCAGGTGCTGCGGTCCCTGGTGGAGTGAATTGCGCTGCTGTGTCAAAATTATGGTTTCAGCTCCCGGATGATTTGAAGATGAGCTGTGGTACCAAGGTGAAAATTTCAGCGTTCCGGAAGGTTTGAAGGTGAGCTGCGGTGCCAAGATGAAGATGTCAGCATTCCGAAAGATTTGAAGACGCGCACAGGTGAGAGCAGGTTCCTCAAATGATAAGTATGGAGACAAGTAACAGGATTTCCAAAGCTAAGTTTAACCGCAGGCAGTGGTGAGCGTTACGCTGCAAGGAAGTGCAGAATAACGCGTGCCTCAGGGATTGGAGCAGCTTATATAGCTGCGATCGTGGGCACGCCCACTAGGCCTGGCTTGCCTACCACACCCTACCACTCCCAGAGAGTCAGCACGTGCAAGGCAACCCAATAGCAGCAGCCCCACCCAAGAGTACACGTGGGTTGCTGTAGTAATGAAAGTTCCCCATGTTAAATACACTTGGCACCCAAAATGAGGTGCCATGTTCATAATAAAAGTATTCTTGACCCATATACACATTCCTGCTTATTGTTTCTCATGAGCCTGGCACCAAAGGCGCCAGGAATGTGTCCATCCGGTCCCCCTGTGTAAGTGGCCCTGTATTGTTTGTGTCCTTGGCCTGATGGCCACGACACCCATCCATCTACATCTGACCAAACCTTTAAGACCACCATTCTGAGTGTCTTGCCCATCAGAATACTCACACCCGCTTTCCTACAGGGACCAGAGCCCCAGGTTTCATGTCCCACCTTACTTATTCAGGGTTCTCCGCTCTTTCCCCTTCATAAACTTTGTCTCTTGCAGAAAGACAATATCAAGCCCCGACCTGCGGAATTCCCTTGCTACCAGGGATCTCTTCGTCTGGGAATTGAGACCCTTTACAGACAGGGTACCAACCCTCAGGATGCCCATTTGCTGCCCATCAACATACGCTGTCGTCATTTTATCCCACTGCCGGTGATTCCTCCAATCCACTGGCTATGCCACTGTGGGTTGCGTACATTATCAGGAGCCAGAACACTACTCAACATAACTAAGCGCCAACTCCACCCATCTTGCCACTCCCCATTCCCCAAAACCCCCCACCTGCCCCTCCCCATTCCCCGGGTGCCCGGCCCACCCCCCAGGATCTATCCTCGGGTGTGGCTGAACCACCATCCTGACCCGTCATGCAGGTTGTATCCAAAAACCTCACTAGATCTGAGAGCCCCTACACTTCTCTCCTGACAGCAACAGTGTGCTGTCGAATCAACACACCCCAACTCCATACACCCCCCACCTCCTTTCCCAGTAATAAGTCCATCAGTTTATATAATGCAGTCAAACCCTTCAATATTTCCACCACAGTCTCCTGGCCCCAGGACTGATTTATTAATCTGTGAGCCCGCCTCTATGATAGTTCAAGTTCCCACAGCCGGAAAGGTATTCGGCTTCCTGTATTTGAGGGCCCCCGGGACACATATCCTTCCGAGGCCCTTGAGCTGCCACAGACTTCCCTCGCTGCCTGTCCCCTGCGAGCCAGAAGGAGACCTGGCGTCCCCCAATCATTCGTTTTTGGCTCCATTAATCTCCTCCTCCGTGACCAATTTGTGCCTGTGTCCGTTGATTTCGAAAGAAATTGAGGAAGGGAATCCCCATCTGTACCGGTTGCCTTTGTTGTTAAGCCACTTGGTGAGGGGGAACCTTCTCTTTGCAAGGGTCAGAGATAAGTCCTGATGGCCCCCACCTTCTTAGCCCTCTCGAGGATTTTAACCTTATCTGGGTAGTTATGGAAGCGGACAAGGACAGATGTGGGCCCTCCAGGGGTGCCACCCGCTCTGTGTATCCTTTCAATCTTGGGCTCGTCTGTGGAATCGTTCCCCGAAATGAGTTTTATGATTGCATACAGATTCCTTTTGAAGGTCTCTCTCCGTCTCTCTTCTTCCTTGTCCCGGATTCCAAAGATCCCAAGGTTGCTTCTCGTCTCGCTGTTCTCAAAATCGTACATTTTCAGGGAGATCTCTGCTTCTCTGCTTTCAATTTCAGTCATTCTTACGTCGATTTGGATTTCCATTATGTCCAGTGAGGACTGATCGTGCTCCACTTCTGCAATCTCTCTTCAATCTTGTCAATCCTCTGCATGACCTTATCCACCTTTCCTCCTATGTCTGCTCTCATGCTTCTGATCTCGTCCATTATAGAGGCCACATCCTTTTTTGTAGCCATTGAGTCCTCCTCTTTCCCCGCCATGGTCTCCCTGTGGTCCCCTGTCCTTGGGTCCACCCTCTGGGTATAGTTATAGCCTGCAAGCCTCAATGACCATTTCATGCAATGCCACTACCCGCAAGGTGCACTTGTATGGGGTGCCTAGGGTGAGGATAGGTCCCAGGGGCCTTCAAGACCAGTCCAAGGTATGAGGGGCCCCTGCGCCCCCCAAGCAAATTCTATGTGACCTGGCCAGATAGGGAGATGCTCTGTCCGCTGATGGGTTACGGCTGTGCAGGTTGGGCCACTCTCTTCTCGAGACGGGCACACGCCCGTTCACGGAAGCCCTGCTCCTCCTTTGTCCTTTGTTCTCCCCTGGTCATAGCAGGGGGGATGGGGAGGGTTGGCCAGGCGCTCATGGGGGCTTCCCCTCTGCAGCAGATGGTATGGAAGGGCTATTCGGTCCCCTTCTTCCAGAATGCCAGGAGCCCGCTCCCATCTTATGTTGCACCGGTCCTGCAGGGTTCCTCCAGTGCGTTCCTCCACGCACCTTCCATTTCGCTGTGGTGTGGGTCTGGGGGTGGGCACACACCCTGGTGATGACGGCCCACCCCTCCCTATGTTCCAGTGCTCACCTAGTCCCAGGGGCCCAGTGCCTCAGGCCCGTGCTATCTGCAGGGGGTGGGGCCACGGGCAGACACTGCAGGGCCCCTTCCCATGCTGATCCTGGGTGCTCTGGGGTCTTGGAAGTGGCCTTTGGACCTCCAGTGTAGTCGGAGGGGGATGCTCTCTCCGTCCTGCATCGTGAGGGGAGGGGCTGTAAGCTGTGGATCACGCGATAACCGAAGGGCAGGGGGAGACTCTGTTAGGTGCCCAGGTGGGGGTCACCCACCTGCCTCTTACGGTGTCCTTGGCATGGGGGGTCTTGTCTGGGCCATGCCTGGCCTCCTGCGTCGCTCCTCCTCAGCCTTGGTTGCATAGGCTGGCTGCCGCAGGCTGGGAAAGTTACTTTCACTTTCCCGTTGTCAGCGCGGCACGCCCCACATCCTCTCGAACGGCACGGATCGTGCCTGTTTTTGCCACCGGTGGGGCTGGGATGTCTCCCACTGCTTCTTCACAGTGGTATTTCCAATGGGGTGGGTGGAGGTCCAGAAGTGGGGCTTCAGATCACTTTACGGACCTGACGGGCTGTGGGCACACGGCTAGGCGATCATGCTCTGTGCACCCCCTGGTGGCCAAATGCAAAACCTTTTTAAGGACCTCTGGCACACTATGCCAGTTGGTGGGTGTCTGTCGCACTATTCGCAAGACTGGTGCACCATTACTATGGACACGTGCACTTCATGTGGTCTTCCAGGGTCAATGCAGCCCATTTTTAAAGTGCCCACCTGATTGCCTCCTGTTGGCCAACCCACCTGTTCTAGACCTATTGCTTCTGCAAGAGGTTTCCTCTTTTCTGCAGAAGGGTGCCATATAGTTGGTACCACTTCAGGAAAGGATCAGGGCGTGGTGCTTACACTATTTTTTGGTCCCAAAGGAAGACGGGGGTCTTATGGCCTTCTTGGACGTGAGGCACTTGAACAAGTTCCTCAAAGACAAATTCAAGACGGTAAAACTCTCACAGATTCTCCAGGCCCCAGCAATTCAAGATTGGTGTCACTCGACTTTCAGGATGCTTACTTCAATGTGCCGATCCATCAAAAGCCCAGGAAGTACTTGTGGTTTGTTAAAGGCAACACTCGCTACCAGTTTGGAATTTTGCCTTTTGGCTGTCCTTTGTCTAACTATTTGATACTGCTCACTTACTCTTGAGATAAGTCTGGCTGCTCTGCTAATGCTACCACTTTAACTGTGTAGTACAGGCTTGTACCAAAGGTGAAATTGTACTGTCACTTATAGTCTTCATTGTGTGTGGTGTTCCCAAAGGGTACTGCATATAATTCTGCCTAACAGGGGTCATGGTGGAAGATACCAGTTATTAAGGCTTTCATGGAGGGAGTAAAGAGAATTCACCCTCCCATTTGTAACCCAGCTCCCGGATGGGACCTAAACGTGGTGTTAACAAGACTGACGGGGTCTCCTTTCGAGCCCATGCATAAATCAAGTCTTAAAGATCTCACCTACAAAACTGCCTTCTTAATAGCCATTACTTCCATTAGTAGAGTCAGTGAACTACAAGTGCTCTCAGTCCTAGAACCCTTTGTAACAGTTCACAAAGATAAGGTAGTTCTGTGCACTCACCCTAGGTTTGCGGCTAAATTCCTTTCAAAGTTCTATGTGAACCAATCCATAGAACTACCAACGTTCTTTCAGAACCCCTCAAGCATGGGAGTAAGAAGCCTTCACACACTGGATGTGCGCAGGGCAGTCATGTTTTACATGGAAAGAACTAGACCACTAAGAAAGACTAATCAGTTTTTCGGTTCAGTGGCAGCTGGTAGAGAGGGAGACGCTGTGTCCAAATCTACTATCTCTAAATGGATTGTAAAAATGCACAAATACTAAAACACCAAGGGTAAGTCTATTTATACCTATACTAAGGTTTTTATTTCCATTCTTACCGGGAATTTTTAAATTTATCATCACACTCAATCACGGTCTATAGAGAAAGTGGTTTTACTAAACAGATTTTAATATGTAAAAACATTTCATCAAAGCAGTAGAGCAGTACAAAACTTTTTAATATGTTGATAGTAATCTCCAACATACAGAGGAAATTCAGTTTTATCACTTCCAGCAATTAAAACACAGTATCAAGTGTATAAGTCACAACAAAAGAAACATATAAGGCATTTTACATTAGATAATGCCAATGTACTTAGATTTTTCTAGTGTTATATCTGCACGTCAGTGTATGAATACTTTAATGGCCACTCAGGTGCCAGCGAATAGAAAAATCCAGTAGCTTGTACTGTGAACAAGCGACACTTAAATTATAAAGGCACCTCTGAGCGAGGGGTCCTTTCTAAGGATCTAAAACTTAGTGTAGACATATGACATTGTATAATGTCTAAAGTTTTTAACACAGTCTAATGCTGAAATAGGCAATGAGCTAACTGGCGCGCTCTTTTCCAAGATGCTTTCTGAGCAGTGATGGTCCACAGTAAAGTGTGGAATAGGAACAGACACGTAAGGGCGCAAGACAGCGTTCCCAGAACAGGCAATCAAGACCTTATCAAACAAAGTCCTGACGAAGATAACTAGAATGAGATATGGTTATGAAACCGGTCGACTCTGATATAGCATGAGCAGGACTCATGTGTTTTTAGATCTATGTGTAGAATGGTTGCCATAGACTGTGTTAAAAACTTTAGACATTATACAATGTCATATGTCTACACTAAGTTTTAGATCCTTAGAAAGGACCCCTCGCTCAGAGGTGCCTTTATAATTTAAGTGTCGCGTGTTCACAGTACAAGCTACTGGATTTTTCTATTCGCTGGCACCTGAGTGGCCATTAAAGTATTCATACACTGACGTGCAGATATAGCACTAGAAAAATCTAAGTACATTGGCATTATCTAATGTAAAATGTGTTATATGTTTCTTTTGTTGTGACTTATACACTTGATACTGTGTTTTAATTGCTGGAAGTGATAAAACTGAATTTCCTCTGTATGTTGGAGATTACTATCAACATATTAAAAAGTTTTGTACTGCTCTACTGCTTTGATGAAATGTTTTTACATATTAAAATCTGTTTAGTAAAACCACTTTCTCTATAGACCGTGATTGAGTGTGATTGTAAAAATGCATCACACTCTGTTTCACTCTTGCTAAGAGAGAACTTCCCTTCAAGCCTAGAGCACATTCTACTCGAGGCACTGGGGCTTCCATAGCATTCATTGCAAATGTTCCCCTAGAGTCCATTTGCAAAGCGGCAACCTGGAGTTCTGTACACACCTGTACAAAACACTATTGCCTAGACACTCATTCTAGGTCTGATTCTCAGGTGGGACAAGCAGTACTGAGAAATATTTTCTCTACTGTTCTTTCTCACAACCCACCTCCAACTCTGGGTTCTGCTTGCTAGTCTACGCACAGCATGTGATTCTAAGCAGATTAACAAGCATTAGAAGACATGGATTACTTACCGTAAAAGCATTTCTGATGATTTTATTTGCTTAGATTCACATGCGCCCACCCTTCCTCCCCGCTCGGATGGAAGGAACATAGACGTCTTACTACTTTCTCTCTTTTCTGTACTCACTCACGTTAGCCATAGGCTCCCTCACGGCAGAAAAAATACAATCAGAGGGACATCGAGGCACGAGGGATTTTGGGTACACTACACATCAGGGATAGTGTTACAGGCATGCCCGTGTCAACGTCCCCTTTTGATTCTCGAAACAAAGATGCTATAATCTGCGGTGACCACTGGCTGTCGGACTACATGCACAGCATGTGAATCTAAGTAGATACAATCATTAGAAATGCTTTTATCGTAAGTAATGCATGTCATACGGTGACTGTGATGTGATGCTGGAAATGCTTTATGGAGGAACAGGACCTCCTAGTCCTTGTCCTACCAATTTTCTGTATGTGTTTTCCTTATGTTTTCTGCCACTGAGATCCAGCCTGGACCTCTGGCAGTGCAGCTCTTCATATTTTCATTTTGGTAAAGAACGCCCATGGCACACCCGTATGGCACCCATGGATGGGGTACACATTTGTACCTCTTAAGTGTGTGTTTTGGGCACTTCTGTGTTGCCACAGAGCTGGGTAGGGGCTGGTGGCAGCTACAGGCTAACTTGGCAGTGGCTCAGAGTATCTTCCATTTTAGGATACACAGGCCCTGCAATAGGACTCAATGGATTCCTACAAAAAGGCAAGATGGTCACTGTGGCCTCTTGGTTTCTATTGCCGTTTACCTTGTTTACCAAAGTCCTGGGAAGCCCTGACTCTGTCCCTTCCTCCTGAATGGCTGTTGGGTGGAAACACCATGTACGTCTCTGACTTGAGCCTTCCCAGGGGCTGTGTGTTGTGGGTGTCTGGTTTGTGTGTGTGCGACCCAATGAATGAGGCAGCCCTGACTGAAACTGACATGAATGCAGTGTAGTGTGCTGAAAGGATGGGTACTTGGCCCAATCCACATTCTTTGTTATGGGTGTCTGGGTGGAGTGAATGGCCTGAATGCCTGTGAGCCTGATTGTTTCTTGAAGCCCAGCTGGAGGTGAAGTCTGCTGCTGCATTTCTCCACTGTAATCCGAATGTTGTCGTGCCTTCCTAGGCCTGATCCAGAGAGGTCCTGTGAAGGAGACCTCTCCCCGAGGTACGAGGGACCATTGTGCAAACTATTGTTCTTCATCCGAAGTGCCCTGGAAGCAAGTCCTCTGTGCCTACCGCCCAGAGAAGGGGTCTTCATGAGTCCTGAAGAGTCATCCCCGGACATCTTGAGTCGCTGAAGTTCATTGGTGCTGCCCAGGGTCCGGAGGTGCGTTTCGTTACCGCGGGATGCTGTTGCAGTATACCGCCCAGAAGAGGGGGTACACTGGCATAGTGCTGCTGGACACCCAGAGCTGCGAAAGATCCAAACTGCTTAATAACGTTTCAAGGGACATGCTTGCCATCATCACTGACCACTTTTTCCCACAAAGAGAGTCCAAAGTAGCTGAGTGCAGTGGAAGGTCCTTCATTGGGTTTCCCGCCACGAGAAGCTAACGAAGAGGTCCAGAGGATCCAGACTTAGTGAGTGTCAGTGGTAGTCCAGTTCGCCAGAAGCCGTCTAGAGATCTGTGCTGCAGTTGCAACACCGAAGTGCCAAAGGTCAGGAAAGGAGCCCACAGCAAGTTTATTCTTCGCAGGACCTCATCATTCGGAGAAATCGTCGACAAAAGGAGAGCACTGCGAAGAGCCAAACTGCTGCACTTCAGAAAGTTAAATTTTTCTTCTTGAGTGTTAGGGAGAATTCTCTGTAAAGGCTAATTTCCCAAACCTAGTGAGTCCCCCAGCAGCTTTGCTGGATTTTTGGAGTTTTATTTTTTCTCCTGCTAAGAGCGAGACTCTTTTTCTTCCACTCTTAGACATGATTTGAGGTGTTCCTTTGACTTTGTATGTGTTTTATGGGCTATGGGGTCCTTTACCCCATGGGGGTTCATGTGTTTTTGGTATGTGGGTTACACAGCACCCTCCGTGCAGTAATCCAGGGGTGTCGTAGCGACCCCCACACACCGACTCCAGGGACTGACTACTGTCTCCCAGGGCATGTAAAGTCACCATTGGCTTTACTAGTCTTAAATTTTGAACAGAACCAGTACAAACCATCATATTGTGGACGTACTGGTCGGGGCAATTCGATTGCCCCGGCGTCTGTTGTTCGAGGGGGCACCGTCCAGTCCCCCCTGACCGAGTTTTGGCTGGTGGCAGTGGATACTACTTTTTATATTCGACCGCAAATATATTCCTGTGGGATTTTCCCATTGTTCGAGGCTACCACCTTTTAATATAGCCTCGAACATACCGCCGGTTTATTAAATTAATATAAATTAACCGGTTGGTATTTTTTGCCGAAACTCTGTTCCAAAATGGCGTTTGTGTTCGCTTCTGTGACTCCAACCCAAGTCGAGCCCTTTGTTCCACTTTTTGGCGGGCTTCTCCACAGAAGCCTCCAAAAGTGGTGCCACTCAGTCTGGGTACCACAGGGGGCGTGGGAGGGGGTTTAGGCACCCTGGACTGAGTTGCTTTGGCAACTCAAGTCGCACTCTGGTGTGATTGGCCCAGTGGCACTTAGCATGTTTGAGTGACAGCTAGGACTGATGAATGGGGGTTTTCTGCATAAAAGCAGGGCTTTGGGGACTGGAACTTGAGAAGTCGCCACAGGACCTAAAGAATCCGAGGAGGGAGAAGCCGAGCCGACCTGCAACGACGACACCACCGGTGGAGCCCTGCTGAACCGTCTCACCACTTTTCCCGACGACAGAGGAGATCTCCAGTCCGGAGAGTCTTGTTCCTTTGACTGGTGGGGATAACCAGTTTGCCCGTCTTTTCGCCTTTCTGGACCATCTCGTGGCCGCCTTGCCTGTGCCAAGCACCCCGGCAACCGGAATACCACAGTTTACCACTACCGCGAAGAAAAGGGTAGTACCTTGTAACCGGAAAACTCTGCGGCTGGTTTCTTCCCTGGCAGTGCAACGACCTTCATCTTTGCTCCACGTCGAGACCTCCTCTTCCTCTGGACGAAACACCGACTTGCACCCGCTGCCAGGAACAACTGCCCCCGCTGGAGCGTCCTTCCCATTTCAGGTACTGTGTTCCACCTGGCTTCCCTTGCGACAGATCGTTCGGGGTGACAGTAAATCCTCGACTTTCTAACCTGGGTTAGTCTGGGGCATGTTAACTAACTTTTCCTGACTTGATCTCAATCTCTTGTGAACTATCTACAAAGACTCTTTGGGCATAACCCCACTGTGTGATCCTGGACACATTTCGCTTGCTCTCTCTAAGAGTGGGCCTGGCATTTGAACTTCCTTGCTTTCCAGTAGAGTTTGCCTAACCTGCCTCACTGTGGTTCTTTTAAAAGTATTGAAATTGTGTGATTTCATAACTCTGCCTTTTCCCTCCCTTTTTTTTAATAACTTATTAGAGTGCCATCTAAGGTTAAGCGCTCACCTCTGTCTGAAAATAAGTGGTGTTTCTCACTAAGACTTGTCTAATAAGTAATCAGGGTTGTATATATATAATAGTGACTGTGTGTTGGATTTACTTACCTCTTTTTGTGCTAGTGTAATTTACAAGTGTGTCTTTAAATAAATAATTATATACTTTTACACCAAAGCTCTGGTCAGTGTTTGCTTGTGCTACTGTATCTCTGTACCTATTGTGTATACTCTATATACTGCCTAACTCATCTTGATAGAAGTATGACTGCTCAGCCACAGCTACCAGGTAAATCTGGGTGGTACAGACTGCTACCAATTGGGTTTACTGCCAACCACCTGTAGTCCTAAATCTTTTGCAGTGGTCCCTAAGGGAACTGCACAGGTTTCTGCCTAACACTGTTCTCACATCCCAGTGGCTCCTTCTTCCAATGGGCGTCCATCCTTGGAGGGAATCGTCGAGTGAAACCGAGAATCTCCGCCACTTCACCTGCCAAGGCACCAAAGGTACTGGGACGAGTAAGGGCATCTTCTTGCCTTCAGGAGTCCAGGGGTCCCAGATGTGTCTTGGATCCTGTTCCCCTGTGGCCGCTTGGGTACTTTAGGGTGGTAGAAACTTTTAAAAAGAAAGCAGAAGGTTATTGAAAATTATTGGACTTGGCTGTAAAAGACAAGATGAGTTACTCCCTAACTTTTCCTTACAGGCTGCCCAGGTGGAGGGATCCACGCGCAGAATTGTGCATCTACTCTAAAGAAATCATTCTGCCACCATTCACCACTAACCTGCCTTTCTTCCATATTGTATGCTGATGCACCTCACTTAAGAATTCACATGCCTATTTAAAACGGTCTGCAGTTAGTGCATTTCTTACTGATTTTAAGTATTGTGTAGTACCACATAGAATGTATATATTTGCCATTCTTTGAATAAGTATTCCAAGTACAAAGTGTTATTATTTATAAATATATTTCTGAGGCTTGTGGAATCTGCTTAGATCACATGCTGTGCATAGGCCGACATCTAGTGGAAGCTGCGGAGTATTACAGTTTGTTTTTCGAAACTCGAAAATGGGCGTCGACACAGGCGTGCCAGTAATACTATCCCTAGTGTGACGTCCACTGTACCCAAGATCCCTCACGCGTCTAGGATCCTCAGATTGTTTTTTTCCGCCATACTGGTCGGAAGCATCTTGCGGAGTCCCCTGGCCTTAGCCATACTTTTGCTTATTATTGAAGTTTAAAATTATTTATTAACATCCTTCCCCACCCCAACGTCGACACTCGACGACGGCTGGAGAAGACATCGACCGTCAGCTGCTGCACGACGGATCTGGGCCTCGGAAGGCCGCTGGCCTCGGCCCGGGCCTAGTAGGCCGCTGGCCTCGGCCCTGCAAGTAGGGAGAGTGGGGGGTGGTACATACTCTTCACTCTTGGTATATAGGTACACCCTATAGGTACACCTTATATATTTACTACACTTACCAGCCCGCTGCCTCAAGGTGCGTATGGAGGGTACCCCTTTCCAATTCTGCCCCAAGTGCAACCGCAAATACCCTTGGGTCGACAGGCACGCCACGTGCAATCTCTGCTTGCCGAGGGACCACCCCGAAGCGAACTGCAGAGCGTGTAGTAGGTTTAAGCCTAAGACACTTAAGGACCGTTCGACAAAGCGTTGGGCCCACCACGCCAGGCAGGCGGCCATGGCAGCGGAGGGCGCCTTCAGCGATGGCAGCGACGCCGTACTTTCGGACGGCGAGGGCATTACGGCGTCGAAAGACTGCCGAGCGCTGGTCCCCGACCTTGGAAGGTTGTCTGGCAGGGCGGCTATGGGGAAGACCCCCGGCGACGCAAGCGCTACACACCCTACACACACTAAGCACACTAAGTCCAACCGAACCTCGACGACGTCGACTTCTCGGAAAGAGGCACAGATAGAACGGTCCGACTCGGTGTCCTCTGGGCGCTCTCGATCGAGATCACCTCATGACGCAAGGCAATCATCCACTCTTGCCAAGAGTGCCTCGCTCCCTAGATTAACAGAAGTTCGATCGTCGGAAGACGAAGACGACTTCCACCCCCAGGCCGCGCTCCAGGAGACCGAGGCCGCAGTTAACACCAGCGAGGCCCCACGCTCGAAACACACAGATACCTCCCCAGACCATCGACGCCAGCCGTCGAAAGTCTCTGGGGCCTCCAAGGGGCAAGGAAAACATTTTTCCACGCATGCGGAGGGGGGGGGGGGAACAGCGGAAAGCACAGCCTTCCACTCCTATAAGACCATCCTTCCACCCATCAACATCCAGCAAGGGTACCCTTGATAAGTCCTCTAAGTTGCCTACTAAAGTCATACCCTGTTCCAAAGAATGGTCCAGTGAAGACATAGACAGGGTCATGTCAAGGATGTCTTCCTTAGCTGATTTTTATGACAAAAACCCAGAACATTTCCTTTCGTATGACCCTCAAGGGGCCACACCCTCAGGCTCCTCTGATCCTATCTCCCTAAGTAAAAAGGCCCGGTTCGAAAGACCTAAACCCTTCGAGGTGCAGCCTTACTCTACTCCATACTCTACTCCACTCCAGGAGTTTGAAATTATGGAGGAACAAGCCGGGACTGAATACTATGCGGATGATGAGGACCTGGAGGAGGTAGAAGATGAGCAGGAAATTTACAGAGTAGATTCCCCGGTAGAGAGCGAAGCCCCAGTTACCGACTCGCCAGTTGATAACCAGCCCCTCCTTAAGGAAGTTCTCGCTCGCGCAGCAGAACATTTTCACATCGACACCCACGGTGTACAGGAGGAAAGGGACTTCGCAGAAGAGTTGGTGGGAGAGAGGAGGCCGGTCGCTCAGACCATCCCTATCCTTAAATCCATCCAACGTAGAATAGATCCATCCCTGGTGAATCCTAACCTCACCAGAGCCGTCAACCCCAGAGTCGAAAAACTTTTTCGGGCAGCCCAGTCTGACCCTCTTTATATAAGAGGACATCTTAAACCAGACTCCCTAGTGGTTACCAACACTCGGAAGAGGGCTGGGACACCCTTATCGTCGTCAGAAGCTCCTCCCGACAAGGAGAGCAAAAAACTGTACGGGTTTGGCAGGAAGGTAGCCTCAACGTCCGCCTACCAAGCAAGGATTGCAAACTCCACCACCCTGTTGGCAAGTTACAACTGCCATCAATGGGAAGAGGTCGCGGCGCTCATAGCCTCTGCTCCTGAACCGTTAAAGGGCCAGTTGGCTCGGATCTCGGCAGAAGGAAGAGCCGTGTCTGGTTGCATATTAAAAGCAACTTTCGACGCCGCGGACAACGCAGGAAGATTGATAGCAGAAGGTACTGTTATCAAGAGACATGCGTGGTTACGGCAGTCGGGGTTCAAAACAGAAACCCAGGCTTCATTAATAGACAAGCCGGTGGAACCCCATCTATTGTTTGGGAAGGCGGTCGAAGACGCACTTAAGAATGCCAAGGACGAATACGAGACTCTCAAATCCCTTGGCCAGCTTACCAACAAAGCCCCTAACCAGAGGGGGAACAGTAATTTTCGTCGCCCACGCGGCCAAAATTCACAAAGAGGCAACTATGCCCCAGGACAGGGTACACAATGGAACAACAACCAGCAGTCTACCCAAAGTTACGGCAGGGGTAACAAGAGAGGTCGTGGAAGAGGCAGAGGCAGCCCCAACAAGGGAGGTGGCACGCCTCCACCAAAGCAGTGACGCTCAGTTCAGGGTCCCTTCTCACGCAACCCCAGTAGGGGGACGCATTTCCAACTTCACCCAGGCTTGGGAAGGGATCACCTCAGACAGATGGGTGCTGTCAACAGTGTCCACAGGATATTGTATAGAATTACTACAGCGTCCCCGGAACCACCCTCCACGACAAAGAATACACTCCTTAGAACATCAGAAGATCCTTCTCGAGGAGATCGCCATTCTGCTAGAAAAGGACGCGATAGAACTCGTCCCAGGACACCAGGTAAACAAGGGTATCTATTCAACCTACTTCCTTGTGCCAAAGAAAGATTTGACAATGCGCCCAGTATTGGACTTACGGCCTGCCAACAAGTATGTCAAGCCCCAAAAATTCCATATGACCACGTTACAAGAGGTAATCCCCCTCCTAAAAAAGGGGGATTACATGGCAACCTTGGATATGAAAGATGCTTATTTTCATATTTCCATGCTCCCAGCGCACAGAAAATACTTGCGCTTCAAGGTGGACAGTCGCCACTACCAATTCAAGGTACTGCCCTTCGGGATAGCTTCAGCACCAAGGGTATTCACCAAGGTACTGGCGGTGGCAGCTGCACACCTACGCAGGGAGGCAATCCCAGTGTACCCTTATCTGGACGACTGGCTCATAACGGGGGAAACCCCAGGAATTTGCAGGTCAAACATTCAGAGGACTATCGACCTCCTCCACGAATTAGGCTTCTCTATCAACGAGAAGAAGTCAAGTCTGGTGCCAAGCACCTCCAAACAGTTCCTAGGAGCAATCCTAGATACTCAGAAAGGGTTGACCTTCCCTTCGGAAGAAAGAATTCGGAATATACTACTGCAAATTCCGCTTTATCAGTCAGGTCAACAAATAACGGTACGCAAAGCAATGCGGTTACTGGGCATGATGGCGTCATGCATTTACCTGGTCCCCCACGCGCGTCTGCGCATGCGTCCCATGCAGGAATGGTTGGCGAAACAGTGGTCTCAGGCAAGTGGTCAGTGGGACGATCTAGTGGTCGTTTCGCCAACACTCGTACAGAGCTTACACTGGTGGACAAGAGAGAATCTCGCAAGGGGAAAACCCTTTTACGATCCAGAGGTACAGGCAGTGGTGACTACAGATGCATGCCTGACTGGGTGGGGAGCTCACCATCTCCACCACACAGCTCAGGGTCTCTGGTCTCACTCAGTAGCCAAGAACCACATCAATCTGCTAGAGCTTCTGGCAGTATTCCGAGCGCTTCGGGCGTTCGAGCCCCATCTGCTAAACTTGTCGGTGCAGATCCGGACGGACAGCACGACAGCCATGTTCTATCTGAACAAACAAGGAGGGACTCGTTCGCCAAATCTGTCCAAGCTTGCCCAGAAAATCTGGATATGGGCACTCAGACGGAACATCTTCCTGTCATCACAACATGTTCCAGGGGAGCTCAATTCCCTAGCGGATGCCCTAAGCAGAAACTCCCTCCCAGAAGAACACGAATGGGTCCTTCACAGAGATATCGTAGAAGATCTCTTCTCTCGGTGGGGTTTCCCCACTATAGACCTATTCGCCACAAGCGAAAACAAACAATGCCCAGGATTTGCATCCAGGTTCCCCCAGCCAGACTCCCAAGGGAACGCCCTGTGGATGAACTGGTCAGGGATGTTTGCGTACGCTTTTCCACCAACTCCTCATCAGGAAGGTGGTGTACAAGATGAACAAGGAATCGATGACGCTCATCCTAGTTGCTCCCATGTGGTCGAGACAACCATGGTTTCCACACCTACGCAGGATGGCGGTGTGCGAGCCCATCAAACTCCCAGCCTGGTACAACCTACTGTCCCAGCAACAAGGTCAAACAGTGCACCAGGAACCCAACTCAATGAACCTGGCAGCATGGCTCCTGAGGTCATAGAGTTTGGCCATCTCAATTTACCACAGAGGTGTATGGACATCCTAAAAGAATCCAGGAAACCAAACACAAGGCACTGTTACTTTGACAAGTGGAAGAGATTCGTTATTTGGTGCCAGAATAAACAAATCAACCCAGTTGATTGCACTCCTTCCAACGTTGTAACATACATGCTCCACCTGCTGGACGCAGGTTTGGTTTTTAACTCTCTGAAAGTACACCTGGCAGCCCTCTCGCCTTACACCACATCCCATAACAAAGTATTGTGGTGGAAAGTACCAGTAGTTAAAGCCTTCATGGAAGGAGTAAAGAGACTTCACCCTCCTATTTCGAACCCACCGCCAGGATGGGACCTCAATGTGGTGCTAGCTAAGCTCATGGGCCCCCCTTTCGAACCCATGCATAAAAGTAGTCTCAAACACCTGACTTATAAAACGGCCTTCTTAGTAGCCATTACCTCTATAAGAAGGGTCAGTGAAATTCAGGCTCTGTCAGTGCAGGATCCTTTCTTTACTATCCACAAAGACAAACTGGTTTTACGCACACACCCTAGGTTCTCACCTAAATTTATATCTAAGTTCCATGTAAACCAGTCCATCGAGCTTCCGGCTTTCTTCCAGAACCCGCAAAGCTCAGCTGAGGTGAAACTACACACCCTTGATGTGCGTAGGGCGGTCCTCTACTATGTAAATAAAACCAGACCGCTAAGGAAAACAGATCAACTGTTTGTCTCCGTAGCTACAGGCAGAGAAGGGGATCGCGTCTCTAAAGGCGCGATCTCGAAGTGGATTATCAACTGTATACAGCTGTGTTACTCTCTTTCTGGAAAAACTCTGCCTTTTACGCCAAGGGCCCATTCTACTAGAGGCATTGGGGCCACTCTGTCTTTCATTGCAAATGTTCCCCTAGACACCATTTGCAAAGCAGCTACTTGGAGCTCTATTCACACTTTTACTCAGCATTACTGCATTGACACTCATTCCAAGACAGATACACAAGTGGGACAAGCGGTTCTAAGACACCTGTTTGCTCATGACCCTTCTCACATCCCACCTCCTTCTTCTGGTACTGCTCGCTAATCTATGCACAGCATGTGATCTAAGCAGATTCCACAAGCCTCAGAAGGGATACATTACTCACCGTAATCGTATTTCTGATGCTTGTATCTGCTTAGATTCACATGCGACCCACCCTTCCTCCCCTCCGAGAGAAGGCGCATGATTGCTTGTAGTCTTACCTTCTGTCTATCTGCTTGGATTATCTGTACTCACGCTACTCCTCATGCTTCCTCATGTCAGAAAAAATACAATCTGAGGATCCTAGACGCGTGAGGGATCTTGGGTACAGTGGACGTCACACTAGGGATAGTATTACTGGCACGCCTGTGTCGACGCCCATTTTCGAGTTTCGAAAAACAAACTGTAATACTCCGCAGCTTCCACTAGATGTCGGCCTATGCACAGCATGTGAATCTAAGCAGATACAAGCATCAGAAATACGATTACGGTGAGTAATGTATCCCATATATATGTATGTATATATATATATATATGTGTGTATATATATTTCTGAGGCTTGTGGAATCTGCTAAAATCACATGCTTTGCATAGGCCGACATCTAGTGGATGCTGCAGAGTATTACAGTTGTTGTTTTCGAAACTTGAAAAGGGACGTCGACAGGGCGTGCGAGTAATACTATCCCTAGTGTGACGTCCACTTTACCCATGATCCCTCAAGCGTCGACGTCCCTCAGGTTGTTTTCTTCTGCCATTCTAGACGGACGCTTATAGCGGAATTCCTCTTTCGTCTGATAGCCATTTACATTTACCTAATTACCGATAGTTCTTTCTATCCTTTATATCACTATCGACATACAGACGCCGGTGAAGGACAGGAAAAATGACTGTCGAAAGACTTCAGCAACTGATCCGTTTCGGCCTTGGAAGGCCGCTACGGGCTTCGGCCCAATCAGTAGGGAGAGAGGGGGGAGGTGATTATAGACTGTATATGCCCCTTTTCTTGCACTACATTCCCCGAGCTGCCACATCCTTTCGTTATGGACAAGACCCCCTTTAAATTCTGCCCCAAATGTAATAGGAAATTTCCCTGGGTCGATAAACACCTAGTCTGTAACCTGTGTCTCCCGAGAGACCACGTTGAGGGTTCTTGTTGAGCGTGTAGGCTCTTCAAGCCCAAGATTTTGAAGGACCAATCCACCAAATGCTGGGCCCACTATGCCAGGCAACTCGAGACTGTTGAAGTAGAAGGTGCTTTCAGTGATGACAGCAACGCCGCAGTTTCTGACGGCGAAGGCAATTGGGCGGCTTCGGCTACCCAATCGCAAACCCCTGACCGCTGAAGACAGGCTGGATGCCTTGTTATGGGGATAATGCCCAGAGCCGGAAGCGCTATCACTTCATCCACCACTAAACACACAACCCAAGGTCGAGACTCGACACACATGTCGAGCGGTCAGCAATGCACGACATCCAGGGAAAGGTCAGTGGAAACTGTCCTTTGGGCACTCTCATTCGAGATCGCTGCATGACAGGTCCCAACTGTCGAAGGATGGTACAGGCATTGCGCGAAGAACTCCCAGCGAGAGCCAATCGTCTGCGGATGAAGCTCCGGTTCAGCCAGCACCCAAAAATCGACGTTCTGCGTCAAGTCAGGGACAAGGCCCCAAGCAGTCTGGGAAACACGCTTCAGAGGGCCAAAATAGGGAGAAAGTACCCAAGAAAAAGTCCTCAAAGACCCCCTCATAAGGAGAAGGGCCCTCATAAGGAGAAGGGCCCCTCATAAGGAGAAGGGCCCCTCATAAGGAGAAGGGCCCCTCATAAGGAGAAGGGCCCCTCATAAGGAGAAGGGCCCTCATAAGGAGAAGGATCCTCATGGGGAGAGATCTCAGTAGACTAGGGCCACCCCTCATAAAGACAAATCTCAAGAGGCTAGTTCGGCACAATGGTCGGCTGAGGATATAGACGGGGTGAAGATCATGACAGTGGACATGTCCTTCATGGCCAACTTCTATGAAAAGGACCTTGCCTATTTTCAAAGTTTCCACTCCACGCCTCCCAAGACAGCACCCTCTGGGTCGTAGATCCCTGCCCAACCCCCTGCTAAACGGTCTTGCCCCGAGATTCCAGTGCAAGACCGTCATTGATCAAGGTACAATCATTGATCTCTATGACCCGGACCTTTCTATTCAGGAGGCAGCAGACCCTTATTACGAGGATGATGCAGGAGACCCTTATTACGGGGATGATGAAGACCCTGAGGATGACCTCGAGGCAAATATGTATCCCATAGATTCACCTGTTGATCAGGATCCCCCGGTCATAGACTCACCAATTGACACCAATTTTAAATGAGGTGCTAGTCAAGGCGGCAGAGCATTTTCAAATAGAAACTCAGGAGGTACAAGATGAGGGTTTTGAGGAACAAATTCTTGGGGATAAGAAGGCTGTTACGCAGTTTAATCCACTCCAAGTCCATTCAGCGGAAAATAAATCTATCGCTGGAGACCCCTAATCTTACTCGGGCAGTGAACCCCCGGATAGAGAAACTGTTTAGACCTGCCCCTTCGGACCCGCTGTATATCAGAGGGCAACTGAAGCCTGATTCATTAGTTGTAACTTCAAGGAAAAGGGCTGGTACCCCCCTAGCTTCCTCTGAGGCCCTACATGATAAGGAAAGCATAAGACTTTACACGATGGGCAGAAAGGTTGCCTCCTCCGCGGCATTCCAGACTAGAATTGCTAACAATTTTACCCTGTTGGCAGTTACAACAGCCGCAAATGGTATGACGTCTCAGCCTTACTATCATCGGCCCCGGATCCACTCAAGTCTCAGCTTGCCCAGGTAGCCGCAGAAGGCAGAAAAGCGTCAAGCTGATTATTAAAAAAACAATCTTGACGCCACGGACAAAGCAGGCAGAATAATAGCGGAAGGTACTATTATCAAGCATCATGCTTGGTTGCGCCAATCGGGTTTCAAACCAGAGACGCAAGCTACCCTTATCGACATGCCTGTTGAGCCCAATGTGCTCTTTGGCAAGGCTGTCGAAGACGCCTTCAAGACAGGCAAAGAAGAATACGCAACTCTGAAGTCTGTAGACCAAATTACCAATAAACCTACTGGCCAGAGGGTTAACAGGAATTTTCATCGCTTTCGCAGACAAAATTCTCAAAGGGGTTCCACTTATAACCAAAGCCAAGTTACTGCCAGGAGAAACAATCGGAGTCAGTCCTCCCAGTATTACCCAAGAGGAGCACGCAGATCCCGTGGACGCGGTAGAGGCAACTCCTCCCGAGGTGGCACTCAACCTCAAAAGCAGTGACTATCCGCTCCAGGTGCCCTCCCATGCCTCTCCAGTAGAAAGACCCATATCCAGCTTCACCGACGCATGAGAGGGAATCACCACAAACAGATGGGTGCTGTCCAATGTAACAGGCAAATACTTCATATAACTCCTCGAACAACCCCAGAACCACCCACCACGACAAAAGTCCCATTCCAAGGAACACCAGCGCATCCTCCTCGAGGAGATTGCCACAATTCTTCTAAAGGACGCCATCTATGTTGTCCCAGCCAACCAGGGAAACAAGGGTATTTATTCAACCTACTTCCTTGTGCCAAAGAAAGATCGAACAATGCGCCCAGTATTAGATGTGTGCCCTGCAAACAAATGTCAAACCACAAAAGTTCTGCATGACTACGCTACAAGAGGTAATCCCCCTACAAAAAAAGGGGGATTACATGGCAACACAGGATATGAAAGGTGCCTATTTTCATATTTCAATGTTCCCAGCGCACAGAAGATTCTTGCGTTTCAAGATCGCGAATCAGCACTACCAATTTAAAGTGCTGCCCTTCGGAATAGCATCTGCTCCAAGGGTATTCACAAAGGTACTGGCGCGGGTGGCAGCACACTTGCGCAGGGAAGCATTCCCAGTGTACCCTTACTTGGACGACTGGCTAATTATAGGGGCGTCGCCCCTAATTTGCAGAAAAAAAACATTCAAAGAACGGTCAACCTTCTCTTTCAATTTGGCTTCTCCATCAACGAGAAAAAATCAAGCCTAGTGCCGAGCATGACCAAACAGTTCCTAGGAGCTGTCCTAAACACTCAAGAGGGGTTGTTCTTTCCGTCAGAGGAAAGAGTCCAAAACATGTTACTGCAAATACCACATTATCAGGCCGGCCGCCAGTTAAGGGTACACAAATCTATGCGTTTGCTAGGCATGATGGCATCTTACATTTACCTTGTACCTGACGCGCGCCTGCGACCCATACAGGAGTGGTTAGTGAAACAGTGGTCTCAGGCAAGCGGTCAGTGGGACGATCTAATGGTCGTTTCGCCAACACTAGTACAAAGTCTTCGCTGATGGACAAGAGAAAACCTGTTGAAGGGGAAACCCTTGTAAGATCCGGAAGTAAAAGCAATTGTCACGACAGACGCCTCAATCGCTGGGTGGGGGGCTCACTACCTTCACCACACAGCTCAGGGTCTGTGGTCTCACAAAACCACATCAATCTAGGCGTTCGAGTCTCACCTAGCGAACCAATCTGTGCAAGTCCTGACAGCACTACAGCAATGTTTTACATAAAAAAACAGGGGGGCACACGCTCTCCAAATCTGTCCAGGCTTGCTCAACAAATTTGGAAATGGCCACTCAAATGGAAAATATTCCTATCGTCACAGCGCGTTCCAGGGGAACTCAACTCTTGCAGATTCATTGAGCAGAGATCCCCTACCTGAAGAACACGAGTAGCAACTTCACGCAGAAGTCGTAGAACACACCTTCTCTCAATGGGGTTTCCCCACAATAGACTTGTTCGCTACAAACGAAAACAAGCAATGCCCAGATTTCGCATCTAGGTTTCTCCCAGCCAGGCTCCAAGGGGAACGCCCTATGGATGAACTAGTCAGGGAAATTTGCTTGCGCTTTTCTACCCAACACCTCTAATGTGGAAGGTGGTGAACAAGATACACAAGGAACAAGTGACGCTTATCCTAGTTGCTCCTATGTAGGCAAGACATCCCTGGTATCCACATCTGCGCAATCTGGTGATGTGCGATCCCATCAAACCCCCGTGCCCGTTCAATCTACTCGCTCAGCACGGGGGCCTAACAGTATACCCTCAACCTCACTCCATGAACTTGGCAGCATGGCTCCTGAGGTCATGGAGTTTGGACATCTTAATCTGCGACAGAAATGCATGGATATCTTGAAGGAGTCAAGAAAATCTAACACTAGACACTGCTATTTTGACAAGTGAAGGAGATTTATAATTTGGTGCCAGTTTAACTAACCCCGTAGAATGTACCCGTTCACACATTCTAACCTACATGCTCCACTTGCTAGATGCAGGGTTAGCATTCAACTCCTTAAAGGTCCACCTGGCGGCTTTTTCAGCCTATACCACCTCCCACAATAAAGTCTCTTGGTGGAAGGTACCTGTCGTCCAGGCATTCATGGAAGGAGTAAAGAGTCTCCACTCTCCACTTTCAAACCTCAATCTCAATGTTGTACTTCCTAAACTCATGGCCCCCCCTTTCGAGCCGATGCATACGTCTAGTCTCAAACACCTGACTTACTAGACTGCCGTGATAGTGGCTATAACTTCCATATGAAGAGTTAGTGAAATACAAGCATTGTCAGTGCATGTTAGGCAGAAACCTGTGCAGTTCCCTCTAGGACCACTGCAAAAGATTTAGGACTACAGGTGTTTGGCAGTAAACCCACTTGGTAGCAGTCTGTACCACACAGATTCACTTGGTAGCTGTGGCTGAGCAGTCAGACTTCCCTCAAGAAGAGTTAGGCAGTATACAGAGTATTCCCAATAGGTCAAGAGAACACAATAGACCAAGTAAACACTGGCCAGGGCTTGGTGTAAAAGAGATAGAATTATTTATTTAAAACCACATCTAGAAAAACACACAGGCACTAATAGTAAACAATTCAAAAACACGGTCACTAAAAGATATACACTCCCTTAAAAGAATATTTAAACAAATCTTAAGTAAAGCCCCACTTATTTTCAGACAGCGGTGAGCGCTTAACGCAGATGGCACTCTAATAATTCGTTTTAAAAGGGAGAGAAATGCAAAATATAAATTGAAACAGATCCCAACACTTTTTCACGAACACAACAAGGGAGGAAGGCAAAGTAACACTAGGAATTCAGAGTCAGTAGGCCGGATCCGCTTAAGAGGATCCAAACGAAATGTGTCCAAGGTCACACGGTTGCAGTGCACAAAAGTCTTGTAACGGTCCAAAAAGGAGTTGGATCAAAGAGAGGGACCAGTTAGAGGGTCAAGGCAGCCAGCCCAGTCCAGAAGGTTAAGGGGTTATTATTACCTTGTAGCAATCTTTAGAAAGGGCGGCCTGGCGGACACGGTACCTTAAAGTGGTGAGAACACTCCAGCGGGGGCAGTTGTTCCTGGCAGCGGATGCAAGTCGGTGCTTCGTCCGGGGTAAGAGAGGATCTCGTTGGGGAGGAAGACAGGAGTCCGTTGCACTGCCAGGGAAGAAACCAGCCGCAGAGTTTCTCGGGTACAAGGAGCGGTCCGTTGATTCGCGGTTCAGTGGTGAGTGGCTATCCGGCTGCCGGGGTGCTTGGCACGGGCAGTTCGACAACAAACCGGTCTGGGGTGCGAAGAAAGAAGGTAAACTGGTTGTGCCCACCAGTCAGGGGAAGAAGCCTCTCCAGCCGGGAGAACTTCTCTGTCGTCGGGAAGTGGTGAGTCAGTTCCGCAGGGCTCCACCGGTGGTGTCGTCGTGGTAGGTCGGCTCAGCTTCTCCCTCGTCGGATTTTCAGGTCCTGTGGCGACTTCTGAAGTTCCAGTCCCCAAAGCCCTGCTTTTATGCAGCATACCCCCATTCACTCAGCCTAGCTGTCAATCAAACATGCTAAGTGGTGAGCCGGCCGGCTCACCACTTGGGCCAATCACACAAGAGTGCGACTTGAGTTACCAAGGTAACTCAGTCCAGGGTGCCTAAACCCCCTCCCACACCCCCTGTGGTACCCAGACAGAGTGGCACCACTTTTGGAGGCTTCTGTGGAGAAGCCTGCCAAAAAGTGGAACAAAGGGCTCAACTTGGGTTGGAGTCACAGAAGAGAACACGAACGCCATTTTAGAATCGAGTCTTGGCAAAAAATACCAACCGCCGAATTAATATTAAATAAATAAACCAGCGGTATATTCGAGGCTATGATAATAATTAAAGTTGGTAGCCTCGAACAATGGGAAAATCCCATAGGGAAATATTTGCGGTCGAATATAAAAAGTAGTTTCCACTGCCACCAGCCAAAACTCGATCAGGGGGGACGAAGACGTGCCCCCTCGACTAACAGACCCCGGGGCAATCGAATTGCCCTTACCAGTACGTGCACAATATGATGGTTTGTACTGTTAATAATTTGGGACTAGTAAAGCCAATGGTGACTTTACATGCCCTGGGAGACAGTAGTCAGTCCCGGGGTATGGAGTCTATGGTGTGGTGTCACTATGACACCCCTGTGTTACGGCACGGAGGGTGCTGTGTAACACACATAGTAAAAACACATGAGACCCTATGGAGTAAAGGACCCCATAGCACATAAAACACATTAACAGTCAAAGGAACACCATAAATCATGTCCAAGAGTGGCAGAAAAAGAGTCACTCTTGGCAGGAGAAAAAAACAAACTCCAGAAATCCAGCAAAGCTGCTGGGGGACTCACTAGGTTAGGAAATTCAGCCTAAAGAGAGAATTCTCCCTAACAGTGCAGGACCCTTTCTTTGTTGTACACAAAGACAAACTGGTATAATGTACTCACCCTTCACGTAAACCAGTTCATTGAGCTACCGGCTTTCTTTCAGGAACCCGCCAGCTCAGCTGAGGTAAACCTCCACACACTAGATGTGAGGAGGGTGGTCCTCTACTATGTAGACAAGACCCGACCGCTAAGAAAAACAGATCAACTGTTTGTCTCCATAGCGCCAGGCAGAGAAGGTGATCCCATTTAAAAAAAAAAAAAAAAAAAAGCCATTTCCAGGTGGATAGTCAGATGTATCAAACAAGACACTGCCTTTTACGCCCAGGGCTCACTCCACAAGGAGTACAGGAGCCACTCTGGCTTTCATTGCAAATGTCTCTCTAGACAGCATTTGCAAAGCAGCTACATGCAGCTCAATACGCACTTTCACTCAGCATTACTGCATTGACGCACATTCCAAGACAGATAAACAAGTGGTACAAGCGGTTCTAAGACATCTGTTCACCCATGAACCTTCTCACATCCCACCACCTTCTTCTATCACTGCTCACTAATCTATGCACAGCATGTGATCTATGCAGATTCAACAAGCCTCAGAAGGGATACATAAATTGCCGTAATCGTATTTCTCCAGCATGGGGTCTGGCATGGATTCACATGCTCATGAATATTCCCAGTCGTCAGGCCGGGAATCCTCGGTATAGAAAAAAATCAGTATCAGTTTCGTTTCTGATCTGTCTTTCTTAGTAGTAACCAATCACTGGTCTCTGGGTCATACTGCCCCCAGCCAATGACTGCCCTCTCCCTAAGCTCCGCCTCTGGCAGCCATCCTCAGATTTTTACCGCACGTTCAAGTGTTGGGAGTCCTCGTGCTTAGCTCTCGAGCTTTTGCTGCGTTTTCGCACTTTTTCAGGAGATTTTTCTAATTTTTCGGTTAAATAGAGCCTCAAGCTCCACCGTTTCTACACCCGATCAACGGGGATCCGTTTCGGAGTTTTATAGGCCCCTCAAGGGTGAAGATTTCGTCGAGTTACGCTTTTGGAGGATTCCAGAAGTTCCGAGGCCTACCCCGGACATGGCCCAGGAGAAAGGAAGCTCGACGCCCAGGAAGCTGTTCAGGACCTGCCCTGGATGCCAGCTTCAGAATGTTTTCAAGGAGGACGAGCATTCGTTATGCCTCTACTGTCTCCATGAGGACAAGACGCACACGGAGAAGGACTGTGCGTTTTGTGGGAACATGTTGGAGCGGACCATGAAGGATCGCCACCTCCGTCTCGCCAACTGGCTGGAAGGGAAGAGCCCGTCAGGCGAGAAGAAGAAAAAGAAGTCCGAGCGGTCTTCTAAGTGCTGTGAGGGCGCCCCGGCGACGGGGGCCCAACAAAAGGCCAAGCACCGCGAGTCCGCGGGCACCGGGAGCGCCGAAAGGTCGGGCTCCTTGGCTGCCAGGCAGGACGCATCCTCCCCGGCGCCATCAACCACGAGCCAACACTCTGGCTCGGGTAAGAGGAAGTCTGAGAACCCGGCGAAGCTTCTGGAGAGGCCCCGGTCGATCTCGAAGATTCCGGCAGAGGGGGAGCGAGGCTCGGACCCTCCCCCCAAGGTGAAGGCCCGAGGCATACAGAAGGTGACGATGGCCTTAATTCACCCTGCTAAGACCGAGATTGAGGATGTCGCAGCGGCCCTGGCTCAGCCTGTGGAGGCTACGCCAGTGGAGGCGACCTCAGGACCCAGAGTCTCCCGGCCACCGCGGACAGAGTCGTCTTTCAGACCCATTGAGAAGACCCCCACGAAGTACTCGTTGGAAAAGGTGGGGGAGGGGCAGATGGCCATCGTGGATACGGACACGACCTCTGAAGAAGAGCTCATCGAAGTCGTGGAAGAGGCCCAGCCCATCGGGAGAGATACCGACGAGGATGACGACAAGAGCGACGGTGTCGACGACGAGGTTCCTCAAGAGCCCTTGCGCCTGTCGTTTCCGGCGCCGCAGGACACTTCGGCGGCCATTTTGTCAGCGATTCAGTCTTTATGCTCGGAGATAAGGACAAGGTTGCCCTTCCCCCCGACGGAGGTACCTGAGCCAGACCTGACGGGGGAACCGGAACCAGGACCTTCGGAAATTCCACCGCATAAGAGGAGGACGACGTATCCTACGCCACCTCTCCCACCTCTGCGGCCTGCTCTGCCTTCCCCCCGGTCTACTACCCACAGGGATGATACAGGCACGGACACTCTTACGACAGGTACAGATGACGACGGAGGCGACGACGGGACGTCCCTCCCGTCACCCCCTGCTCGGGCGTCCCCGCCCGGCGAGATTGGATCCTTTTGCCATGATTTCCAGGGCATCCAAGCTCTTCCAGCTCTGCCCAGAAGAGAAGAAGGAAGGGTTCCTTTACGAACGGCGCGAGGCTAAAAGGAAGATGGTCCTCGCCGTACCACTTCTTGATGACATCTGGGATGAGGGGCTCGCCCTCCTCAAGAACCCTGCCACGGCACCGGCAAAGAGGGATTGGTACGAGAAGAAGTACCGGGTCCCCAACACTGCCCCCTTGTGCCTTCGGGCACAACCTACCCCGGATTCGGTCGTCTCGGCGGCGGCAAAGAAGAAAGCTGGGGGGCTATCAACTTCCCCGCCGGACGGCGAGGGCAGGAAGCTGGACACGATGGGACGACGGGTCATCTCATCTGCAGCAACGACTATCAAGGTGGCCAATGCTCTGGCTATCGTAGCCCGCTACGACATGGAGTTGTGGTTCAAAATCGCCCCTGTGTTGGACTTCCTTACGGACGCCAAAAGGGCTGAGGCCCTTGAAATCCTACAGGAAGGTGAGATTGCTTCGGACCATGCCATCACGGTGGCAACGGACATCGCCAACACCGGTTTCCATCAGTTGGGCAACGGAGTTTGCCTGAGACGACGAGCATGGCTCAAGGCGACGGATTTCCGCCAGGACGTACAGAGCAAGGTTTTGGACTTGCCCTTCGACGGGAACAACCTGTTCGGGAAGGCTGTTGATGAGTCCCTTCAGGCCATCAAGACAGACACGGAGACTGCCCGGGCACTGGGAGTGCTCCAACAACGACGGCCGTCCTTTCGGTGCTCCGGAGGCAGACAAGGTGCCTCCAAGGGATCCGGCAGTGGCTCCTCCACGTACCGCCAAGCGGCAAGATCTTCGTCCCAGGAAGCCTACAGGGTACGCGGCAAGTCAGGTGGTGCCAGTCGTCGTCGACAGGGAGGTCAAGGAGGCAAGGCGGCCTCCAAACAAGATTGAACCGACCGTGGGGTCGGGCCCCCGCCGATGCACCCCGGTGGGAGGCCGGCTGGCGAGGTTCGTCAGCGTGTGGGAGTCCATCTCCACCGACCGTTGGGTGCTGGACGCCCTGGCCCAAGGGCACGCATTCGAGTTTGAGAAGTTGTGCCCTCGCGTTCCACCCATGGCCAGGAAGGAAAATCATGTCTCCCAAACTACTGTTGGAAGTAAGGGCGATGCTCAAGAAGGGTGCCATCGAGCTCGTCCCAAAAAGGCTTCGGGGCTCCGGAGTTTACTCAAGGTACTTCCTCATAAAAAAGAAGACAGGAGGATGGCGCCCCATCCTGGACCTGCGACGACTGAACAAGTACATCAAGGCACAGAAGTTCCGGATGGTCACCCTCCAGCACGTGCTGGGACAGCTGGAGGAGGGTGATTTCCTGTCGTCGTTGGACTTGGAGGATGCGTACTTCCACATCCCCTTTCTAAAAAGACACTGAAAGTTCCTCAGGTTCGTGGTCCGAGGGCGGCACTACCAGTTCAAGGCCCTCCCGTTCGGATTGAAGTCGGCACCCAGGGTGTTCACCAAGTGCCTCGCACTGGTGGCGGCGTGGCTGCGCCTACAGGGGATCCACGTCTACCCCTAGCTGGACGACTGGCTCATCCGGGCAAGGACAAGGGAGCTCGCCGTGGAGCACACTGCGAAGACCGTCCAGCTGCTAACGGACCTGGGATTCTCCATCAACTTTCCAAAATCCCACCTGGTTCCGTCGCAAGTCGCCCTGTTTCTGGGAGCCAAGCTCGACACAGTGGCGCGGATGGCCTCGCCGTCGGAGGAAAGGACCAGGACCATTCTGGGCAAGGTGCAGCGTCTGCTGGCCACGGACTTGGCCAGGGTAAGATCTATCAAGTCCCTCCTCGGGATGATGTCCTCCTGCATTTATCTGGTGCGCCTTTGCAGGCTTCGGATGCGCCCCTTACAAGAGTTCCCCGACGCCCGCTGGGGCCAGTCGAAGGGCAGCTTCGAGGACAGGATCCCTCTCAACGAGACGTTCCGTCAGGCGATTCGGTGGTGGGGTACCCGTTCTCATCTGTCGGCGGGCACGGACTTTCAGACCCCAGCTCACCAGGTGACGACGGACGCCTCCCTGGAAGGTTGGGCAGCGCACTCCGGAGATCTTCACGCGAGAGACCTTTGGCTCCCGGAGGAGAAGTCACTCCACATCAACATCTTTGAGCTCCGCGCAGTGTTCTAGGCCTTCAGGTCTTTTTTTCCGTCCATCAAGGGCAAGGTGGTGAGGATCTTCACCGACAACACCACCGGAAGCAGGGCGGAACCAGATCCCCTGCCCTATCCATGGAAGCCCAGGATCTGTGGCATTGGGCCGTCGCCCAAGGGATGTTTCGGGTGCCTCTTCATCTGGCAGGAATAAAAAACACGATCGCCGACTCACTCAGCAGAGAACTGCGCTCGTGCCACGAGTGGGAACTACGCCAGGATCAAGTGGATCGACTCTTCTGACGATGGGGCGAACCCCAGATCGATCTCTTTGCGACGGCGACAAACTCCAAGTGCCGGAGGTTCGCCAGCAGGTTCCCCCAGCCGAGGAGCATGGGCGATGCTTTCTCCTTCCCCTGGGACAGCCTATTTCTTTATGCGTTCCCTCCGCTGCCGTTGCTGCCCCGGCTCATCAACCAGCTCAAGAGGTCCCGGTGCAGGATGATCCTCGTCGCACCGGCGTGGCCGAGACAGATCTGGTTCCTGGACCTTCTGGACTTGTCAACGTCCACACCAGTCAAGCTGCCGACGGACGCAGATCTTCTCTCCAGAGAAGGAGACGCCATTCTTCACCACAACCCGGAGTCGCTGAACTTGCAGGCCTGGCTCCTGCAGCACTAGAGTTTGGAGGGTACGACATCCCGGCCGACTGCAGAGAAGTTCTTGCAAAGGCCAGGGCGTCCTCAACTCTCAAGTGCTACGGACATAAATGGAAGAGGTTCTCTGTCTGGTGCCGTGCACAGAAGATTAACCCTCTGCGGATTACGGCCCCTCAAGTATTGCCGTACCTACTGTCAATGGCCAAGGCTGGACTCGCTCACGCTTCCATCAAGATACATCTGGCCGCCATCTCACGATACACCAGAACTACGGGACGGGCGTCCTTATGGTCTCACCGAATGGTGAAGGAATTTATGAAAGGATTGTTCCAATCATTCCCACCGGTGAAGGCCCCTGCCCCGGCGTGGGAGCTCAATGTGGTGCTGACCAGGCTCATGGGGCCCCCATTTGAGCCTATGGATTCAGCACCGTTGAAGTTTCTGTCGTGGAAGACAGCGTTTCTTTTGGCCATCACCTCCGCACGATGAGTGGGAGAGATCCAGGCACTATCTTGCAAGCCACCATACTTGACGTTTCATGACACGAGGGTGGTGCTGACGACGCACCCATTCTTCATGCCCAAGGTGCCGTCGGAATTCCACCTCAACGAACCCTTGGTGTTGCCAGTTTTCTTCCCGTCTCCTTCGTCGCCGGCTGAAAGGACTCTGCACTCGCTGGACGTAGCTAGAGCGCTGAAGTTCTACGTGGACCGCACAAAGAGTTTTCGGATAGACATCACAGCTGTTTGTGAACTTTGGGACTGTGAATCAAGGGAAGGCTCTCTCGAAGACTTCCATTTCCAGATGGCTCTCCGGCTGCATCATGCACCGTCACCGGTTGGCAAACCGACCGCTGCCCGGCCGTCCGAGAGCCCATTCGACCAGAGCGATCGCTGCTACTACGGCGTTCCTGTCTGGTGTGCCCCTGCTGGACATCTACAGGGCTGCTACGTGGAGGTCTACGCACACCTTCACAAGATTCTACTGCGTCGATCGGGAGTCCAGGGTCGGCCAAGCAGTGCTGCACAACCTGTTCGCTTGAGGTGAGCCTGGTGAGGAGGTAAGAGATGCTTAATGTTGAGTTGTTGTATTGCTTAATGTTGAGCCTGTTGCCACCTCCCGTGGTTATGCATGTTTGTACTGCTATGTATTCTAATGAGCATGTGAATCCATGCCAGACCCCATGCTGGAGAAGGAACAAGTTACTTACCTGTAACTGTTGTTCTCCAGCCTGGGTCTGGCATGGATTCACATGCGAACCCTCCCGCCTTCCCCTTTGTGGCTCTTCATTTGGTCATACTGCCACTTTACGTGCTACCAAATCTGAGGATGGCTGCCAGAGGCGGGGCTTAGGGAGAGGGCAGTCATTGGCTGGGGGCAGTATGACCCAGAGACCAGTGATTGGTTACTACTAAGAAAGACAGATCAGAAACGAAACTGATACTGATTTTTTTCTATACCGAGGATTCCCGGCCTGACGACGGGGAATATTCATGAGCTTGTGAATCCATGCCAGACGCATGCTGGAGAACAACAGTTACAGGTAAGTAACTTGTTCCTTCTGATGCTTGTATCCGCTTAGATTCACATGTAACCCACCCTTCCTCCCCTCGGGGAGAAGGCGCATGGATGCTTATGAGCTTGTCTGATACGTATCTGCTTGGATACAACTGTACTCAAGCTACACCTCATGGTACCTCATGTCAGAAAAATAACAATCTGAGGGACCTCGACGTGTGATCCTTCATTCTCTAGGGTACCTCAGAAAGGGGACTCCTTTCCTGGGAGCCCCCTGAGTTGGAGCAGTCGTAAAGACTAGTAATGGTACTAGGCCCGAGGACCGTGCAGCTACCGTTATGCACACCCCGCGCATCCATATTGGAACACACACTACAGAGAATTACAAAATGGCGGCAAGTTGGGAAAACGCTTTTAGCCTGCTGGTCAAAGCAGTCAGGGCGCCATCTTCAGTAGTCTCATCTCCTTCAGTAAGGGCAGCTGAGTACTAGAAGGCTTAGCTCTGCGGAAAGACCAGTGGGATCACGCTTCGTCTCCACTATTGAACCAGTAGCAAGGATGGAGTTGACCAGTGGCAAAGTTCTCTGGTACACTGCTTATCCTCGACCGCAAAACGTGCTTCGGTATTCTGAACCCTACGCACAACTCAGGCAAGCACCGCAGTCCACAACCAAGTCAACCTGGACACACTCAGCGGCAACCGCACCATCAGTGGCGGGCCGGCGGCCGCACCGTCACTGGCGGGCCAGCGTCTCAAGCTTCACCTGCTTGTCAGGACAGATTGTTCGAGAGATTCCTCCTATTAATGAAATCACCTTAAATGTCCGGCATTTTAAAAGAGCTCATAAAATAAGTTATGCCACAAGAATTGCAAAAACCTCGGCCTGAGCTTCGGTGCCTCCCGCACCTTCAGTGCCTGTTCTGCAACTCTCTGTGCCGCAGCCACCTATGCAACTACTGCCTCCTCCACCTCCACCCCTGTCGCAGCCATATCGAAGCTCAGCAGCAGTGGGGCTCTGACTGAAGTATGAGGGTAGCTGTCCAAGGACTAGAACCGGAAGGGGATTCAGAGTTAAGCTCCGCAAATAAAGGTCAGGATACTTAGACTGATGGTGATGATGAAGCCAAGGGTGACTTGTTACTCGGCCATAGCCTTTCATGATACAGTGGCTTGCATAGTTTCTAGGGGTCCTGTCCACAAGAGCACCCAGAGTGTAGCTTGTTAGCAGAAGTTTTGGCTCTCCAGACGTCCTTGAATTCTGGCATCCCCCTCCACAAGGATGTTCTACAGGTGGCCAAGAAAATATTGGCTCAACCTCACTCATGGCAGTAAATAAAAAATGAGATGCTCACCATATGCCGTTGTAAGCAGAAGGACCCTTGTTGGCATCTCACCCGCAGCCCCAACTGTCGGTGGTTGCAGCGGCATTGCTTTATGCTAAGCCTGCAGGGTCTGTGTCAGCAAATCAGACCACCTAGGCCGTCCTAAACAAAGAAGACATTCTGCTTGAAGCATTCAGCAGAAAGGTGTATGCAAACTCAGCCTTGCACCTTCAACAGGCCAATGCGGATGCCTTATTAGCTACAGAAAATTAGAAGCTTTGGAGGGAGATTGCAGAGTTAGTTCAGGATCTCCCCTTGGACAGGCAAGCTGACTTCAAATCGGGGCTAATGGAGGCTAAATGGTAATGGCCCAAAATGTCGCCCTCATAATTGTGATGGCCGAAATGCCCAACTTTTTTCTTTTTTTAACACCCCCTTTACAACACATATATATGTGGGGGGTATGGGATATGGAGGGGCTGCGGCGGGTATCCCCGCATATCTATGTGGTGTAAAGGGGGTTTAATTAAAAACTAATAATACGTCAGCATTTTCAGCCGTCGCAATTGTGTGGTCGCAATGATCACATAGATCCGACTAAATTAGTCACTCAGGACATTTTGGAGTCACCATTGGCTCACGTTGATACAGTCAGTAGAGGGCTGTGTATTAGGGTGGAGCTGGGGAGGTTGGCATGGATGCACATGACTAAATTCACCAGCGAAGTACAAGAGAGAATTCAGGACCTCCCTTTTGTGGGAAATTTGCTTTTTTATGCATCAACTGACGAGAATTTGACCAAGAGGAAGACCAGTGGTCAGACGGCTAAGTCATTGGCCATCCTTACTAAACCAGCAGCCAAAGGGTTTTCTCAGGCCCAGTCACGGTCACAGGGCAGGCCCAGGTCATTTGGAGTCTTTAGAGGGTTCCAGGAGAGAAGAACAACGCAGCCTGCTAGGAGGCCTAGTACACACAGGTGTAAACAACAGAAAGGCACTCTTAAGGGGTAATATTGGCCCCCTCCTCTTCAGCTGCCTCAGAACCTAAAAATGAATTGGATCACTGTCCGGTTCCATGAGTCTCCTGTCTCAGACAGAATCTCCCTGCACAAGACCCACTGGTGTCACTATTTAATAGACCGCTAGCTTCTTTCAGTGGTTTAAGGGGGGTTTCGACTTCCTATTTCTCAGCCTTACCCTTCTCCCCTCTCCCAATTCAGATAGGGTCTCCAGCACTCCTCAATGAAGTGGAGTCCTTGATAGAGTCCCACGCAGTGACAAGAGTCCCTGTGGAGGGCAGGGGCAAGGGATTCTACTCCAGGGTCTTCATAATAATCAAGAAGAACCAGGCAGGCCTGTTAGTTGTGCTAGACTTCTGTACCTCAATCTTTCTTTACTCAGAGAAATGAAGATGGTGACTCAGCACAGATTGCAGGGACTGGCTATGTGCCCTGGAACTGAAGGACGCTTATCTACATATACTGATTTGCCATCGCCAGTACCTCAGTTTTTCCATCCTAGGAAGACATTTCCAGTACAAAGTTCCACCATTCAGACTCAATGCTGCTCCGAGGAGATCATGAACTCCATAGACAGCCTGCTCAGGATCAGTGGCCGTATCTGGACTGGCTTATCAGAAGAATCTGCGGTAGAAGAATCCATACAAGCACATTACCGGTAAGTAATAGCTCTTTTGGCAACTTACCCTCCATAGTTTCTATACATCTCCAATCGTTTTGCTCTGTTTTTGAACCTGTTCTGACTTTTTAAGGGGAAGTAAAGCCTTCAGCTTCACTTGATGATCCCGCTGTAGTAGCAGGACCTAGTTTGGTTAGGACATGTCTCTTGTCTCCATCTCAGTCCATGGTGAGCCTGCCAGTGGGGGGTAGGGGTGCCTTCTACTATGACATTTTTAACCCCTTTGAAGCACAGATCTTAGTCCAAGGACAAGTCTACCGAGAAGAAGTCTTCAGGTGGGCCGTTGAAAGCCCCATCGACAAAAATGTCATCCTCCAGGGCACCATCTTGGTCGACCACAGCGCTGTCGACCACGGCTGCATCTGTTTAGTCAGCGATTCCTGTCAACGACTTAGTCGACGACCATCACTTCTTCGTTGAAGGGAGGGCCTTCCACTATCATGGTGTCTGCAGTCCGGGCGACGGCCACCACAAAGGTGGCTCTGGCTTTGCGGCCTTCGGCTGCTACAGCTGCTCCGTCGACGACAACAGCGGACCAGCCGATCAGGGTGCAGGTGCCTATATTCCCCTCATTCCCTAGGGATTCAGGCCAGGAGAAAAAGCTGCTGCCTCCCATTGCTTTCCTCCCCAGACCAGTGAGGATGTCACTATCAATGCAGATGGGGTCTCTTGGGTGGTCCCTGTACATCTATACGAGCTCCGACAATTACCATTTGCCCGACTGTTACTATGCTGATCATGAAGGAAGTCTTAGGTCCATGTCCCGAGAGGAGTCTCCCAGGAGGGAGCCTTTTCTACCGGTGGAACCACAGAGATGCTTCAGCCCGGAACCGTTGCCAGCGGCTCCATTCATGCCACCGCTAGTGCCCAGGGACATGCCACTGGACATTCTGACTACACGCCACACCTTAGTGTCAGAGATGCAGCAGAAATTGCTGGCAGCCCCTATGATGGGGCCAGTTCACAGCCCTTCAATGCAACCAGCTAAAAGTACTCCCATCAGGAGTCCTCCAAGGCCAAAGAGGCAGTCTAACATTGCAGGGCCGAAGCGCCGTCCACCGCCACCAGAGACCTTTAACTCTGTCGGTAGAGAAGGCGCCACGCACCGACATAGTTACCAACACAGACACTACAGCAACACATACAGATGAGTGTGATGACTCCCAGCGGACCGGGAGCCACTTGGTGCTGATTAACTTGCAAGGGCATCGCCACCGGACGAAGAGGGCTCTTTTCATGCCATGATCTCGAGGGCTTCTGCTCTCTTCCATCTGGTTCCAGAGGAGGAGGAGAGGTTCCTTTTTCAACGCTGGGAATCTTCACGGAAGACCGTCATGTCCATTCCTCTGCTGGACATTGTGTGGGAAGAGCATTTGGACCTCATGAAGACACTGTATAGCGCTCCTCCCAAATGAGACCGGCTGGAGAAGTACTCGGCCTCTAGATACTTGAGATCACAGCATTCTCTGGACTCCATGGTGATGGTCGCCGCCAGGAAGCGCTCAGCAAACCCATCCTTCTCGTCTATGGTACCTCCTGACCAGGCGGGGAAGAAGCTTGATGCAGTGGGGGAACATATAATTTACACCGCAGCTTCCACTGTTGAGGCCGCCAACGCCCTGGCCATCCTGTCGTCGTATGACTGGGAACTTTGTTATAAACTTGAGCTGATGTTGGGCTTCCTGCCGGGCAACAAGAAGGCTGATGCCCTGGCCCTGTTCCAGGAGGGCAAAGTAGCCTCGGACTTTGCCATCACAGTGACGTTGGATATTGCGGACTCCGGCATTCGCCTGATGGGCCGCGGGGTGGCCCTTCGGCACCAGGGTTGGCTGAAGGCCACTGACTTCAGAGCGGACGTGCAGGCCAAAGTGGTGGACATGCCTTTCAATTTAATTAATTTGTTTGGGAAGACTGTTGACGAGATGCTCCAATTGTTTAAGACCGACACAAAGATGGCACTGTCCCTTGGGACTGAGGCAGAGGAGACCATTGCCTTTTCGTTCCTCAAGAAGGCAATCAAGCAGGTCCCTCAAGGGGTACACTGACTCTACCGCCAGCCCTCTTGTTCTACCACACAGGAAACATACAGGGGGCACCTGCAAACATTTGGCGCCAGAGGAGAGCGTCATTGGCGCCCGCAGGCCAGGACGCAGATGCCCAAACAGGCCTGAACCAGCTGTAAACCCCAGCCCCCACTTTCGCACCGCAGTGGGCAGCCGGTTAGCAAATTTTGGCATCAAGTGGTAGACCATCACCACAGATAAATGGGTGCTGGACGTTCTTCATCAGGGGCACACCGTGGAATTCCAACACCGGTGTCCTCACATTCCTCCTGTGACCTGTCAAGAACTCCACGTGGCCCAACTTCTGAAGGAGGCTCAGGCCATGTTAAGAAAGGGGGCTATAGAGCCCGTCTCTCAGCACCTCTGGGGCTCCGGATGTACTTTCTGGTTCGAAAGAAGTCCGAAAGGTGCTTGACAATCCTAGACTTAGGGTACCTCAAAAAGTATTTCAAATCCCAGAATTTCATGATGGTCATGTTGCAGCACGTGGTCGACCAGCTGGAGGAGGGGGGGATTTTCTGGCAAACGTGGACCCTGGAGGATGCCTGCTTTCACGTTCCCATTCATCCAAAACATCGAAAGTTCCTGTGATTTGTGGTCCAGGGATGGTCCCATCAGTTCAAGGCTCTGCTCTTCAGCTTGAAGTCGGCCCTAAGGGTGTTCACAGAAGGTGTCTCTGCCACTAGTCCCAGGGAATCTGTCATCCAGGTGGCCAGGATGCAGAAATCGCTCTTGGATCCAGTTCCTGGGGGTGGACCAGTGCGGGAGGATCACCTGGATGAGGGGTCTTCGGGAATGGGAGTGGGACACTGGATGGTGAGACACGGTATCCCCTTCCCTGTAACACCTTTACCCCATCTTACCAGGTAGGATATTAAGGCACTCCACCCCTCCCTTTTACAACTCAAACACTTTCTTGCAGACAGCTCGCTATGTGTTACGCTCACCTGGTATCCACGGGGACGCCACCCAGCCCTGGTTGGATGATTTGTACTCTCTAACCCTCTCCCGGTCCCTTAGTAAGGCCTCAGGTTAAAGATGGGTCTGCAATATAGGAGAGCTGGATTCAATACCAGATTGTCTTTGTTTTCCCACCTCCCTTGGCCTCAAATCCTTCCTCCCCCTTGGGCCCTCTCCTCACCTTAATATTGTAGAAGGTGGATTCTTTGTTCTGCTCCTCGTGGCAGGGGCGCGTAGATGTGGGGGGCGAGCAGCCACCAAGTTACTTCACTGGTGCAAGCCCCCCTGTGGGAATCCAGGCCTGCTGCGACTCCGTAGGTTTGCTGCTTTACAGTCTTTATATGCAGTTCTCATGTTCCTCTTAGTTCGAATAATAATGTCTTGCTTCTTTCCTTTTAGGTATGGAAAGGTGTTTTGGTGTTGTCATGAAGTTTGAAGATGAGCATGGGCCAGTAGGCGAAAGCGCGGTGTGCGTAATGCTGTCCGGTGAGTAATGCCCGATGCGCGGCACTGTTTCGCCTTTTATAGTGCTAACCTGTGTCTTTTCTCTCCTTGCATGTTGCGATGTTCCTCGCCGAACGCCGTAATGTTCCAGCAAGGATACTGACCAGGAGATGATTACCCAGGTAAGAATTGTGTGGCTTTCTTCATTCGGAAGGAAACGTGAGTAAATGCTTACTAATGCTGTCTTTCTTTCTCCTCTTTCCAGGTTATGGTATTCCAGGATGCATGCGGTGCCGGATGATGGAGTTCGTACCTTCAGGTGAGTGGAACTGAAGTCGGAGATGGATTGAAGACAGGATACTGTTCCAGGTAAGTTTCGTAGTGTTCTTTCTCTCTCTGCAGGTCCTTGGATTCAGGTAAAATGGCTTAAAAGAACTGGACACAGTGAGCGTTATGCTGCCCACATCAGAATAATGCCAAGCATGTTCTGCTGTTTTGGGTGTGGTTTACATAGTCTCAGGTAAAGTAGTCCAGGTAAAATAGTCTCAGGCCTGCCACACCCAAAAGACTAGACCGCATAGCTCAGTTCCTTGTAACTGATCTATGTGTGTGCCTCCAAGTTGGCTGGACCCCCCCCCCCCCAAGTTAATAGTCCCATTCTAATGTTACAAAAAAGGTAGCAGGAGCTCCTCTCCAGAAAGAACATGGCATGATAACCTGTTCTGAAATGAGTTTGCAGCACACGCTTTTTGCTCACTGTACCTTTCACAGATGGGAAATATCCATTTGCATATCAGTCTTTGTCCCGCCCACATGGGCAGTCCAGCACCAAAATGCTGTGGCAATTCCTCTCTGAACAAGAGTACCAACAGCAACCCCATACACGTGTTTCAGCCTTGTTGGGCCTCATCAGTGAGGTGAAGCTACGCCTCTATGAGCACAGTGAGCAGGGAGTCCACGTCTGGTTGCCCCCAGGTAACTTAGGGTGACCAACCCCAAGTTCCTTGCAAATATTTCAAAAAAGGTAGCAGGTGCTCCTCTCCAGAAAGAACATGGCATGATAACCTGCTCTGAGATGAGAGTTTGCAGCACACGCTTTTTGCTCATTGTACCTTTCATAGATGGGAACATTTGACCTGGCCCTAACTGGAAGGCTGACTTGCCAGTGAGGGCCAGGGGCAAGGGTCATGACAGTAAGTCTGTTGTCATCCTATCCCCCTTCGACACCCTCTTAAGAACTTGTACTTCACGCCACTCCCTTGAGTGCTTGCTTGTGTTTCCTGTACCAACACACCCCCGCTTCCCACCCCCAACATGTGAGAAGTGTCACCCCCCTTCACCTCTTCAACTACTCCATACCATTTATTCATTGTCCACTGGGTATTTCCACCACCCAGGATGATGAGGGCTACCATTTCCGTCCCTCCCTTCACCCCTTCTTCTTCCGAACCATTTTCAACATTTCAATGTCAAGTCCCCCACCTTTAAGGAGCTGCTCTGTCCCTTGGCCCCTCTCTTACCAAAGGTGCTTGAACAAGGCGGTTTGTTATGGTGCCCGCCCCCCCCCTCCTCCGCAGTTTTATTTCTGTTTTTCCCCTTTGTCCGAGGCTGTGCCGATTTCCAATGCTCCTTTCTTCCTGTCGGCAGGGATGCCTCTCCATCCACCTAACTTCCATTCGGTTCCGTGGGTCCCATCCCCTCCTCCATGACTGCAGCCATTTCTTCTTCCTTGGAGATCGTAAATTATTGTCCTCCCCACTTGAATCGCAGGGCACATGGGAAGATGCAACAGTAGCAGATTTTGTTTGAACGGAGCCAGCTGGTTACCACTCGCAGCCGTTTAAGTTTGATCAGCGTCGCCTGTGCCAAGTCTTGGAAGAGAACCAGTAGGGTGTCTATAAACTGCACCGGTTCCTGTTTACTTGCCTCCTTCATTATTTCTTCCTTCACTTGATACAAGTGCACCCTAGTTAGCACGTGCGGTGTAAGGTTCCTGCTCAATTGCCATGATGAGTACACGCAGTGGGTACGGTCCAGCACTATTTCTTGCTCGCCCTCTGCACCTAGGATAGACTGGAACAGGCTTTGTACATATTCCTCTAGGTCCCCGTCTGATATTGCTCTCGGGACCTCCCTAATTCTTATGTTTTTCCGCCTTGATCTGTTAACTGTATCCTCCTGTTTATCCAGAATTATCTGCATCTGTTTCTCCACAACCTCCACCCGTTGCGCCAGCACTTCGTGGTCATGTCCTTGCTCACATGTTGCCATCTTCAGGTCGTCCACTCGCATTTCCACTGCCATGACATTCTTATTGATATCTGAAATGGCCTTTGTTAAGTCCACTCTGCTCTCCCTGATATCCTTTTTAAGCTCCTTCAGCATGGCATGCAGATCTGATCTCCTAATTGGAGGTTCCTCCTTTTCCTGGTGAGCGGCCGGCAGAGAGTGGATTTGCGTGCAAGTTTGCTGTTGGGCCCACTTCGGTGCCTCAGCACCCATCATGAGCGTTTTGATATGCCCTGATGGCAGGCCCTTCTGTTTTGCTGAGTGTTTGACCGCCATACTTTCATGTTGGTTGCGCTCTTGTTTTGTCTCTTCACCCCTGGATCTCCTATATAAGGCTATCTGAGAAGGAGGGGCCCCCTCCGTGCTCGCCTCACCTCTAACACTTCTACTGCACACTTTTCCCCCACCGAAAGTCCATGCGAGTTCAAAACTATGGCGTTGGGGGAGATTTCTTTCTGGAAACCCTGACAGGGCTGTTTGAATTTAGGTTGATGTCCCTGCTGAGAAGCTCCTCTTCACCATACCAGCCTCCTCCATTTACATTTACATTTCCCGTCGTGTTATTCTTGCCATTTTGAGCCCCCAAGTATGGAGCTTCTCCCTCTGTCTAAATGTTGGCTTGCACCCAGGGCCTGCTCCCCACCTCCTCCTTTTCCTCCCTCGCTCTCTCCGCTTTAGACCTCCCGTATGTGGTCTTGCCTCCGAGGATTCCCTGCTGCACCTCTCCCCCCGCGGGCTCCTCCAGCACCTAAGTTTCCTCAGCTTACGCTGTCGGCCGTGTGCATTTATGCACATGCTTCGGAGGCCACCCGCCCGGATCGCCACCGTGGTATTCCACGTCTCCAACGCCTGCTCCTATTCTGGCCTTATGATCTCTGCTGCACTGGGGGAGCCGGGGGAGCGCCTCCACACTGACTTGCACTCCCCCAGCTCCTTGCCGGTCGCCCCTCTGCCACCGGGGATTACACTCTAACTTCCCTCGCTCTGGCTGCCCAGGACAGCACTACTTCTTTGCGCGCACTGTGTCGCTTGCCATTTTGTCCCTCCATCCACCTCCACTGGACTTCAGCGTGCCGTCTCTGCCCTTTTGGATTTCGGGCAGCCTGGATTTTTGGCCCACAGCCGCTCAACTGCTTAGGGGACAATCTCCTGCATTATAATGGGATCACATTCTCATTTTAGAGGGATAAATCCACTGGGATGAGATCCACGATCAGGAGCTCATCGGAGACGCATCTGCTAGCGTCTCGGGCTAGCCACGCCCCCTGCCTCATTAATCATTTTTAATACATTCATGGAGTTTCCTTTACATTTGCAACTGTACTATTTGTTTGATTATAGCAATAACGAGTCTTCTTATCACTGGACCATTTTTAGGATCCTGTTAAAAAAAAAAGTGTGAATATTAACGTCTCTTCTAACAAGAGCAGGGTAAGATTGAAGTATGAACACAAATACAGCAACCACAACCCGATGAACGTCACTATTGGAAGGTGTGATGTATTTTTATCACTTAAAACAGATTTTCTCCACAAGATGAATCTGGATATTGAGCTGATCCTAGACGAAGGTGTAAGGTGCGTTCTCATTCGGACACCATTGTGCGGGGTGAGGTGGTGGTCCGACTCTGGTTGATTTGAAGGGCATTTAAGGTCAGGGGTAGGCAATACAGCCATACCTTTTTCAAAGTCAATTTAATCTTGCCAATCCTCTTTGAGGAGGCAGTTGAGTCTGTCACATATTCCGTTTGCTAGGGGGTGATACGCTGAAGAGAACTTGTGTTTTATACTTAATAAAAGCCCTATTTGTTAAAAAAGCTCATTGACAAATGGGGCCCATTATCGGATCTTAGTACTTCACACACACACCCCACCTCGGGTAAACTTTGCGTACTAAAACTTTTCTATGCAAGTGACATCAGGGTGTGCACACAGACATGCTTCAATCCACCTAGAGAAGGGGCACACCACCACCAATAGATACCTATAACCATTACATGTCTGCAGCATATCGACATAATATAGTCAATTTGTAAATGCCGAAACTGACCATTCGGTCGAGGTATTACTCCTCTAATCGATCTCAATGTATGCCCAGCAGTAAACTTTTGTCACACGATGCAATTCACCATAAACAGTGCAACGTGTTGCAACAAATTAGGAATAACCAGTCTTCTGAATTATTTGCAGCAAGACTTTCTCTAGTTACATGTGCGGGGTAATGCAGCTGTTAAAGTTTGCTTTGCTTTTTTTTTTTTTAAACTTTGTTCTGATTGTGGTTTTAAAAAAATTACAACAAGGAAATATGAAGGTTATACATTACGGAAAAATTCCCATTCTCCCCCCTCCCTCCAATGGCACTTCTCCTTCTTGACCGTCTCCCCCCCCCCCCGTTCCCTCTCCGCCCCCCGACCCCCTTTGAACGGTGTCTTCTTCGTCACTTCGCATCAAACACTTAACATTCCGGTGTGGTATGGCAGAGTCTGAACAACCATTGTTAACCAAAGTCTTCAGCTGCTTCCTGGGGTTGTTCCCTACTCTTATGAAATAGTCCGATTGGGGAAGGCCGATCCAAGGGTGGGGGTGCTCCCCCCTCAGCCATCCTATCCACAACAATCAGGTACAATGTCACCTGTCTCCCGTACCAAACCTTTGTCAATCCCCCAGGTACCTGGCAATGAAGTTCCCACACAGTAACTCATGTGGCTCCCCCTTCCCATGGAGCGCAGCAGTTCTCCTTTCCATCCTGCATATATGTATAGCAACATTGATCCAATCTTTTTTTTGCCGGTGGACTAGCACTTTTCCACTTCATGGCTAGGCAGGCCCGTGCTGCCAGCAGCAGAGGCACCGCCATCCCCGTTAGCCTTCTGAGTTCTCCCTCCTCTTCAACCATACCAAATAGTATCAGCAACAGCGTTTTGATAGACAGGATCCCGTCTAATTTTTGAATCCAACCCAGGACCTCGTTCCAGAGCACTTGAATACAGGGACATCCCCACCAAATGTGCCAATTATCGGCCTTTTCCCTGCACAAACTGCAGCATACAGGGTCTTGATGACTGGAACATCTTCGATAGCCTGATCGGATCATATTGCCATCTGTGGAGGAGCCTCCTGATAGAGTGCAACTTATACTGACTCGAGATAGAGGTCCGCAAGGCCCCCATGCGCAGCCTCCCCCAGAGCTCCGGATCCGTTTCTCTTCCCATGTCTCTTCCCCATCTCTGTCTCAAGCTCTCGGTTGACCCCTTTCCTGCCTTCAACAGCGCACTATACATAGCAGAGATAAAGTCCTTTGTTTACCTTCTCTTATCCAATATTTGTTTAAGGGGGGGGTGAGGTCCCTCTGTATCCGCTCTTTCCATTTTTGCTCGTGAGAACCCCCTTTAGTTCAAGGTACGAGAAGACCAAGAGAACGCCTATGCCAACACTTCCTCCAAGTTAGTCATTGGGATAAAAGTGCCTGCTTTCCAGAGATGATCCACCCTCTCCAAACCCGCCTCATAACATGTTTGGAATCTCCCTGGGTTCGGTATAGCCTCCCGGACACGAGGTGGCTCAGGGAAGATGGCCATGTGGTGACCCCTCGCATGTCCACCCTCTCCCTCCCAATCTCCCATATGGTTCCCAGGATCGGGTATTCCCCAATTCTGCACGGTAGCTTACTTCTCAGTGCCCACAGCCACTCTGCTACGGTTCGGGGGCTAAGTTGGTATTATCCAAAAAGACCCACTGGAGTTCCCTCTGCATCCTAAGATGGGGTATAAGGACCTTCAGCTGTACCGCTTCCTAATACATTTTCAAATTCGGGAGTCCCAGCCCCCCCCAATGCCCCCTCTCCTTGGGCAGTGCTAGAACATTGTGCGCCACTCTCGCTTTCTTACCCTGCCACAAAAACTTGAGCATCGCCCCCTTTGTCTCCCGAAAGAAAGACTCCGGGACACGGATCGGGAGCATCTGGAATGCAAACACAAACCTTGGCAGACAAACCAACTTCAGGGCATTTAGGTGCCCCAGCCAGGACATCTTGAGCTTCCCCCATTTAACAAGGTCGGCTCGAAATCCCGTAACAAAGGTTTGCCTCAAAGAGGGCCCCAATCTCCGTAGTGAGAATTATCCCCAGGTATCGCAGTGTATCCCACTGAACCGTTAAGCCAAATGGGGCAAATGTATTCACCTCCTCTTGCTCAACCACTTTCAATGGAAAGAGCAGCAACTTTGCCCTATTCACCTTAAAGCCTTATAATGCACCATATTGCTCGATCAGCTGTATCACCCTTGGCACCAATGTTGAGGGGTCTGTAGGTGCAACTACATGTCATCTGCGTAAAGCGCCACTTTGTATTCCAACCCTCCAATCCCGAGACCTTCCACCTGGGAATCCCCCCTGATTTTCTGTGCCAGAGGTTCTAGGGAGTGTTAGGGAGAATTCTCTGTAAGGCTAATTTCCCAAACCTAGTGAGTCCCCCAGCAGCTTTGCTGGATTTTTGGGGTTTATTTTTCTCCCTCCTGCTAAGAGTGAGATTCTTTTGCTCCCACTCTTAGACATGATTTGAGGTGTTCCTTTAAATTTCCATGTGTTTTATGGGCTATGGGGTCTTTTACTCCATAGAGTCACATGTGTTTTTTGATGTGGGTTACACAGCACCCTCTGTGCCGTAACCCAGGGGTGTCGTAGCAACCCCCCAACATAGACTCCATACCCTGGGACTGACTACTGTCTCCCAGGGCATGTAAAGTCACCATTGGCTTTGCTAGTCCCAAATTATGAACAGAAACCAGTACAAACCATCATATTGTGGACGTACTGGTCGGGGCAATTCGATTGCCCAGGGGTCTGTTGTTCGAGGGGGCACGTCTCCGTCCCCCCTGATCGAGTTTTGGCTGGTGGCAGTGGATACTACTTTTTATATTCGACCGCGAATATATCTCTATGGGATTTTCCCTTTGTTCGAGGCTACCGACTTTATTTAATTCTTAAAGCCTCGAACATACCGCCGGTTTATTTATTTAATATTAATTCACCGGTTGGTATTTTTTGCCGGAACTCGATTCTAAAATGGCGTTTGTGTTCTCTTCTGTGACTCCAACCCAAGTCGAGCCCTTTGTTCCACTTTTTGGCGGGCTTCTCCACAGAAGCTTCCAAAAGTGGTGCCACTCTGTCTGGGTACCAGAGGGGGTGTGGGAGGGGGTTTAGGCACCCTGGACTGAGTTACCTTGGTAACTCAAGTCGCACTCTTGTGTGATTGGGCCGGCTCACCACATGTAAATCTTGGTGTCGATATTCAACAGCAAGATGGGGCGGTAACACCCACTCATTCGGGGAGCTCTACCCTCTTTGTGGATCACAGTTATTAAAGCCCGGGAGAATGATTCTGGGGCTTCCCCAGTCTCCAAAATCTAATTGAAAAGTTGTACCATGAAGGGTAGGAGCGGGAAAATAAATGACCTATCGAATCCTGTAGTGTACCCGTCTTCCCCCGGGGCTTTCCCCAGTGGCAACCTCATCACTGCCCTCTTAATTTCCTTTGCCATTAAAGGGGCTTCCAGTAATGCAGCATCTTCCGTGGACAGTCCCAGCAACCGTGTTTCGGCCAAGTAAGACGATATGGCTCCCCTCCCTGGGTTGGCTTCGGATTTATATAAGGTCTCATAGAACGTTGCAAATTCTTCCTGAATCCCCACCCTCTCCCAGTCCCCTACCCCCTCCCTTTCCTCTGTGGCCGCCACCCATCTCTCCGATCGCTGAACTCATAATCTGGCCACCAGCAGTGTGTCCTGTAGATTTCTCACTATTTGGCCCTCTTACAGAATTTTGAGTTCTTCCCTCTTCATCGCTTCTTGAACTTTATAACCCCCCCATCCCCTCCATGGCATCCCACGCCTCTCGGTCAAGATGCATTATCTCCTCCCTCAGCCTGTTCTCAATTTAGGCCATCTCCCTTTTTTTACTAGAACCCTCCCTAATCAGGAGCCCTCTCCAAGTCGCCTTACCTGCCTCCCAAACAGTCTTCCGGGGGACCTCCCCTGTATCATTAATTCTGAAATATTCCCGTATTTCTTCATAAACCTCCGCTTGAAACACTGGGTGCTTCCACAATGACTCATTGCATCTCCACTTGGACCCCTTGTGTGGCAAGTCACACCTATTCAGCTCCACCATTACCATGTCATGGTCCGACCATGCGACAGCTGTGATCTCCAAACCCTGCGTCACGGGCCCACAACCCGCGTGAGACATACATATAGTCAATTCTAGTGAAGGTACCGTGTGGAACTGAGTAGTAGGTATATCCTTTTTCATTTGGGTGGCGGTGCCGCCATTCATCCCTGAGCCTGTAAACCCCCAGCAACTCCAAAATCTCTGCACACCCCCTTCCAGGTAGGTCTTACGTCCCAGCCCCTCCCACTTGCCTATCCAGCTTAATATCCGCCCATAGGTTGAAGTCAACTCCTAGAATTATATGACTGTAAGCCTTGAGCATCATTTTCGGGAGCGTTTCAACAGGAACCTCAGCTGGCCCTGGTTGCGGCAATAAACAGTCGCAAACTTGAAACGCACTTTCTGTATATTCCCCACAACCAGAAGGGCTCTACCCTCTACGTCTGCCCAAACCTTGTTCACCTCCATTTTCAACTCCCTCCCGAAGAGGATCCCAACCCCTGCCTTCCTCAAGGGACCAGAACCCCAGTTTGTCTCCTCTCTCTCCCCCCAGGACCCCCAGACCTTCCGTTCCTCGCCTTTAGCTTACTTGGTCTCCTGAAGGAACATCACACCCAGACCCGTTCTACAGAACTCCCTGGCCACTAATGACCTTTTCATGGGTGAATTCGTCCCCTTGACATTTAACATCCCCACCCTAAGATGGGCACCGGCCTGAGTAACTGGGTTCACTGCCATTCACGTCCTTCCACACCCACCTCTCTCCTCCCCTCCCCGGGCAGATCTGACCATAACTCTGCCTTCACACCTCTTTAACAACAAAACATGAAGACCCTATTCCTAACCCCCCACACCCCCCTGCCCCTTCATAAACCTCCCCCCCCCCCAAAAGGGCGCCCAACACATTCCGGTTAACATCACCAGGCTGAGCTCGGACCACCAGCTGGGACCCTTTCCGTCCCAGTCCATCTCTTACTCAATTCCATTACCTTTTAACCCCCTTCCCTTTCTGGCCACGTGGTTTGTGACGACCTCTGATACAGCGAGGACCGTTAGCTCCATCTACCCCCTGAGTAGACCCACACTCCTTTATTCTCTCCCCGAACCCCCTCATCTGCCCAAGACCCAAATACCTTCAGCTTCCCAATAATCGTCCCCAACCCTTTGTACCAGATACACTACAAGAGTCCACAGCAGGCGATGCATTCAACTTCGGCCCCTAGGTGTGCCATTGCCTGTCGTCGTCTGACCTTTCACCCCAATTGTACCCGTCCTCAGGTTCACCCAGTAAGTCGGTCATTGCCTTCCTGATATCTTCTTTTTTCCTCAACTTGTGCTTGTGACCATCCAGTTCAAACACAAGAGAGAACGGAAACCCCGATCTGTACCGCACTCCCTTGTCCTGTAGCCACTTTGTCAAGGGCATACACATCCGTCTCCTGGCCTTGGTCATTGAGGACAGTTCCTGAAAGATTGTCACCCTTGTTGAGCCCAGGGTGATCGGGCCGTTCTGCTTTGTCTTCTTCAGAATTTTCATGTCACTGTAGTTGTGAAAGTGAGCTAAAACAGACCTGGTCCCCCCGGGATCCCCTCTCCCCCACTCTGTGGATCCTCTCAATATTTGCCTCATCAATGGAGTTGTCTTCAAATACCAACTTGGTGACCTCGTGGAGAGTCCTCTTCCGATCTTGTTCCGATTCCCCATCCCTATCAGGGATACCGAAGAGCCGCAAGTTGTTCCACCTTTCGCGGTTTTGAGATCATCCATCTTGAATAATAATAATAAAAAAAATTATTTAGCATTTATATAGCGCTACGAACCCGCTGGTATCTGAGCGCTGCTTATAATTACCCACGATGTGTGGTGCTCATTTATCGAACCTCGGAAGGATGAAAGGCTGAGTTTTGGCCCTGCTGGGATTCGAACCTTCATCAGCAGGCTCTGCACAGATGTCAAAGCGAGCGCTCTACTCGCTGTGCTATCGGACCGACTCAGCTCGGCTTCTTCATCTCGGCTCTCGATTTCCCTCATCAGTCGGTCCATTTGTGACTCTAGAGTGATCAAGGAGGTCACTCTACCTCATCCAGGCGCTCCTCCATCTTGTCTAGCCTCTGGCTAATTTTGTCCACCCTACCTCCAATGTTGCCACTCATGTTTCCTATTTCTTCGAGCAGGGCTGCCACATCCTTTTTGGTTGCAGTTGAGTCCTCGGGCATTGCAGTCATTTTGGTCTGTGACACGGTCTCCAGGCTGGGGCGATTCGGAATATATTTATATGTGGCCAACTTCCGCTTCGCATCCATGCACCACTGTCCGTTGTCCCTTATATGATGCTAGTCAGTGCAGTCCACCTGTGCGCCCCTCTGCGAGATGGTCACTGTCACTTATTTATCTGCTTTGATGGCAGCCCGAGGTCTCTCAAGCTTACATCTCTCGAGCCACCAGTGTGGGGGGCCCACACCACTAAGGTTCAGTGTTTTACTTTATCCTCCCTTTTTGCCTTATCCCTTTCTTGGCGTCTGATTCCTGGCTCTCACTATTCTCCTTTTACAACTCTAGGCCTTGTAATATGAATGCGTGCCCGCTGTCCCACTACCTCAGGCTCAAGTTGCTTGGGGTCTCCTTGGACCCAGGAGGAGGGCACACGCCCCGAGAGAGATCAGAGGCCCACCCTCCCTGGGGGAACCATTGTTCTCTGGTCCGTCATTTCAAGTACGTTCCGGGGCCAGGAACTCTGCACGGGTTGGTGGCTGGCTCCTTTTACACAAGGCACTGCTGGGGGACCATGGCAGACAAGGCCCCATTGGAGGCCAGGGGAGAAAGTTTGCACCTCTGTTCCACTTCAACCCACCGTCTTAGAGCTGCTGGCAGGCCCCAGGGGGCTGACTGCTGTCTCTAGCTGCAGAGGGAAAAATGACTGTATCTGGAGAGCCGGGGAGATGCATTCACTTTTCCCTTGGAAGGGAGGTCCCTGTACCCTCTCCCGCCAATCCCCCTTGTGGCTTGTGTGTTGAATGTCTTCAGTCAATATCAGTGCAAACGGATCTTAGTGGCCCCTGCTTGGCCGAGGCAGTTCTGTTACTCTGACCTGCTAGCCCTGACCTTGGCCCCTCAAATAAAGATGCCTCCTCTGTGCAACCTTCTCTTCAGGAGCAGAGGTGTGGTGTTACACCTCGACCCGGCCTCTCTGAACCTGATGGCCTGGCTCCTACACTCCTAGAGTTTGGCGATATACCGCTGCTGTAAGGACATTCTGGCTAGAAACACACTTCTTCCACACTGGCCTGTTACAAGAGTAAATGGAAGTGGTTTCCTGCTGGTGCAAAACAAAAGGCCTTGACCCTTTCTATATGCTGCATGAAGACATTCTACCATATTTGATCTCCTTGGCTAAGGCGAACCTGGCACATTTATCCATCAAAGTGCACCTGTCGGCTATCTCGCAATATACTTGCTCCTCTTCCAGGCCTTCTAAATGGTCCCGTCGTTTGATCAAGGAGTTCCTTAAGGGTCTGTTTCCCTCCTTTCCCCAGTCAGACAACCGCCCGTGGCCCGGGAGTTGAACATTGTCAGCGCACAGCTCATGAGACCTCCCTTTGAGCCTCTACATACATCTTCACTCAAGTTCCTGCCCTGGAAGCCTGCATTGCTGGTTGCCATCATGTCGGCTAGATGTGTAGGCAAGATTCAGGCTTTTCCCTGCAAGCCTCCCTACTTGGTGTTCCACAAATCCAAGGCGATAATGCACATTCATCCTGCCTTTGTGCCCAATGTTCCTTCAGCGTTTCACCTCAATGAGTGTTGGTTCTGTCCATTTTCTTTGGTTCAACGCCCTCCCCTCCGGAACTCTAGCTTTAAAATACTATTTTTCCCGCACTAAGTCGTTCCGGAAGACTACTTGTTTTTTTGTGACTTTTAAGTTTCAATCACCAGGTGGATTTCCTCCTGCATCTGTTTCTGTCATCAGCAAGCGGGTAGGCCTCTCCTTGGCAAGCCCAGGGCTCATTCTGTAAAGGTTGTTGCCACCATGACAGCTTTCCTCTCCAGAGTCCCCTTGCTGGACATATGCAGGGCAGCGACATGGAGATCTGTACACACTGTTACAAGGCTTTACTGTGTTGACCGAGATTTCAAGGAGGAGTCCAAGGTCGGCCAGGCACTTCTGTGTGACCTATTTGCTTGAGTTGAGTATCTCCTGGGTAAGGGTTTCTTCAAGGAGCTTGCCTGCTCCCATTTTGGTTATGTGGTAATGCTTTCTGATCTATACATATAGCATGTGAATCTATGAAAGATCCAATGCTGGAGAAGAAATCAGTTACTTATCTGTAACGCGTGTTCTCCAGCATTGGTATCTCTCACTGATTTACATGCAACCCTCCCACCTAAAGCTTTTATTGGTCCATGTTTCCACTTTACGTGCATTGTTCCAAATTTCAAGATGGCTCCAGGATTGGAGCTAAGGAAGCCCTTTCCATTGGCTGTGGGCAATATGACCCCAAAACGACTCTACTAGAGCACTAAAGTGACTGCAGATTCAATTTTATAAAATAAACTGCTCTATGTTACCAAGGCTTCCCAGCCTGATGACAGGGAATATTCATACAGCATGTGAATCTATGAAAGATACCAATGATGGAGAACAGGAGTTACAGGCATGTAATTTATTCCTTATGGTGAGGGATTGTTATTTCACTGATGGACAAATTATTTAGATGATTGCAATCCAGAGAGGCGGCCATTGTTTGTATCATTCCCATTTCAAATAATTGCCATGGATAATTTTGCAGTGTTTATCTACTCTAAATGTCTGTATGCATCCATACTCTGCCTTCTTTTTTCAATTCCTCATCCCCTTGATCAAATATTTATTACAATGCTTTTTTTCTTGTTAGAAGAGTTAGAACCCTTTTGAATGCCACTTCATGTATGAAAGGAATGTATTTTTCAATAAAGTATAGCCGTAGGAAAGCAACTCAAGATAAACAGTAGCAACTGCAAGGAATGCATAGAAAATTGCATCAAAAATGTAAAATAAGTTCTGTGATGTTAATGTGCTCTGTAATTCTAAAGTAAAATATTGTGTTTATGTTTTAAGAGTGTTCGCATGTTGCTCTTTATGAGGAACAAAATGCAGCTGAAACAATAACTTTATGGATGTTCTTGTCTTAGGTGCAGAAGGCCTCAGAGTCGAGTTTGACCGCCAGTGTTCGACCGAGCGGCGGCATGACCCCCTTACTGTAATGGATGGCGCCAACAGGATAGTGTCAGTCCGATCAGGTGACAAGAGTCATACATGCACATTTATATATGTCATTGTTTTCTTTAGAGGTGCATTCAAATAAACCGCCCCATATATTGTGAGAGAGAACCATAATATTTTTCTGCAAAATACTCATTTGGCGAGTTTCATGTTTTCTTTTTTATTTAATACATATTAGTGTGCTAATTGATTATCCTGCATGATTTTAGATAGTCCGCAATCGATTTGAATTGATTCCACAGGAAGAAAATCAGTATCCGTGTGATGTTTGCTGAAATACTTTTTTGTGTTGTCTGTTGCAAACATTGCATAAGACACATTGTTGGGGGAATGGGGTGTACATGTGGTCCATACTTCTTTTGAAGTGTTTACATTATGAAATTTCAAATTATTTGTAAACTGTGATGCATTGTACACGACCATCATTCCAAGATATTATGCCTGCATGCTCGAAAAACCATCTGGATGTGGCAACTATTCTTTGCCCTCTACAGACTGGTTTCTGTCTCAAGCATGTGACCTAGTTGGCCATGAACAAGCTATGTGATTTCTTCATCAAATGTGGAGAAAGGGGGTAGGACACTTGTAGTGTTGTTGAGCCAGTCTGCTTCCTTCAGCATGGTTGACCACAGCTGTTAAGCCTGAATTCCTATTTTAGGGATACTAGGGCCAATTCTTGGGGCCCCTCAAGGTTTTGTTTTTGCCCAGTCTTTTTTGGTTCCTTAATCTGTTTTTGGTGGCCAGAGGGACTTCTCCCAACGTCCACCTGCCATTACTTCTCTAATAAGGTAAATGGTGTTGGGTCGCCCCTAAGGCACCCAGTACTAAGGATGCCTTTCAAGCACCCATTTCTGTCCTAGGATTATTGTGTCACTATAAATTGGTTTTGAAGAATAGCTTGGTAGTAGCTGTGCTTTAATTTTGCCTTGACTAAAAGTGCAAGCCATTTTAGTGCATTGGTACCCCAATGTTTGTTTTTGGTAACCAATGGGCTACCAATGCGCTTAAAAAAAAATCTGTCTCCTTGCAATTTTGTTTTCTCCCGCAGATTCCTCATCTGATAGATATCCTCATCCAGCTATGCTGCTTAGGAAAAACTTCGACAGGTCGCGTAGTGAACCTCGACTCAGCTGTCGATCCTTCTTGCTTGGTGCTTGGTCATTGGCTCCGGACGTGACGTCAGGCGTCATATATATATACCACGTCATTACACCCCACACCCAAGTTCCTTTTTTCTGTGCACTCGACATGCTGCTTTAGGAATGCAGTGATCAAGTCTTTGACTCTACTTTATGTATTTGCATCAGAATTCGATTTTTTTCCCCGACCGCAAGATGTCAGTAGCCCAGGTTTCGGGTTTCAAGCACTGTTCCGACTGTCACTCCAAAATGTTGGTTACCGACCCGCATGAGATATGCCTCTGGTGTCTCAGCACTGGTTAGGACACAGAGTAGTGTGCATTTTGCACTAAAATATAAGGAGGATAGCCGGGAGGATGGCTCTGGGGCAGCACGTTCGCCCTGGAAGCAAGACGATGCGGAGCAACAGAGGTTTGATCCCCGGGTCCACGCTTGAAAACCTCCATGTATAAAGCGCATTATAAATAACCAATTAAATAAATAAATGCACCCGAAATTGGTGCACAAGCGCTGCTAAACTCGCTTTAGGCCAACTGCCTTCAAAATCTCTGAAGGCATCGGTCCTCGGCGGCTGAGACCGAGGTGCCCACCCACGAAAAAAAGATAAGGGAAACATCAGTGGAAGAAGACGCACTGCCATTCTAGGAGGCGCTCTTGCTTGGCATCGCGCAAGAAAAAGAGGAGCCACCATCGAGACTCTGATTCTTCGAAGGAAGGAGGTAAGCCTTTGGGAGTGGGAAGATTTCAAGGTCGCCAAGTTTGAATTGCTTCAGAAACATGCTGCTGCAGGCGCGTGTGCCACCCCCAAGCAGCAGGCCTCGCAGGCAACAGCGGTGTTCGGTAATACCGACTTTTAGGGAGAATTCTCATAAATGTGCTTTGCTGGATTTTGAGGACTTGATTTTTTTACCTGGAAAGAGTGTGAGCCTTTTTTCCCAGAGTTTTAAGTTAACCCCATAGGCATCTTTTCATGTGTGTTACACAGCACCCTCAGTGCAGTAACACAGGGATGTCATTTTAGACTTCCACAAGGTTTAAATACCTTCTCTGGGATAAGCTACCGTTTCCCAGAGAATGTAAGGTTAAATTGACTTTCCAAGTCGTTTTAAATTCCTAGACCCAGCACACACTATCTTCCTATAGAGTGCTGGAGGGGTTACCTCGTATCCCCTGTGTCTAGAAACTCATGTAGCAGTCAAATGCTACCCTTACAAATTGAATTGGCTGGTGGCACTGCAGCTCTTCATGTTTTCCTTTTGGTGAACAGCACCCATGGATACCCTTATGGCACCCATGGGTGGGGATTCACCCTTGTACCCCTCATTTCTCCAACGTGGGGTCTGGCATGGATTCACATGCTCATGAATATTCCCCGTCATCAGGCTGGGAATCCTCGGTAACGAAAAAATCGGCTCCATTTTCATTTATGAACTTTCTCCTAATAACCAATCACTGAGCTCTGGGTCATACTGCCCCAGCCAATGACTGCCCTCTACCTAAGCCCCTCCTCTGGCAACCATCTTCAGATTTTTAATGCACGTTCTAGTGTTGGGAGCTCTCGAGCTTTTACCACGTTTTTTGCTATTTGAAAGAGTTTTACTCTAGTTTTCGGTCAATCAAGCCTTGTGCTCCATCGATCTACCTTCCGTTAATGGGGACCCGTTTTTCAGATTCTTCTCCGCCCCTCAAGGGCGAATTTCATCAAGTTTCTACGTGGAGAATTCCAGAAGATTCTGCAAGGCCTATGCCCCGTGGACATGTCGGAGGAGGAGGAGGATTCAACCCCCCCCAGCCCCCCTTTTCAGGATTTGTTCCGACTGGGGCTTGCAGAATGTCTTCTAGAATGACGGGCATTCCCAGTGCCTCTACTGCCCGTACCCGGATCCAATGCACGTGGAGGAAGACTGTGCGTTTTGTCAGGAGATGGTGCCCCGTACGCTGAAGGATCGGCATAGGCGGCTCAAGGAATGGCTACAGGCCAAAGCCCCTGCTCTGGGTGGCCCCCAACAACATGCCTCCCCTGCTTCCAAGAAAGCTGATTGGTCTTCTAAGACCTTTGAGGGCACCCCTCCCGCGGGTCTCCAACAAAAGGCTAAGGACCGCGAGTCCCCTGTCACCGGGAACACCGTTGCAACAGGCTCCTCGGTAGCCGGGGTGAGTACGGTGTCTCAGGTGGCTTCAGTCTCCAGCCGCTTTCGGGATCTTCGTCGAAGGGGAAGTCGGACCATCCGGGCAAACTCAAGGAGACACCCAAGACTGCCCTGCCGGAGAAGGCAAAGGGGGATCGGGGCTCTGACCCTCCCCCCTACAGAGAAGGCCGGGGGGTCGGCCAAGGTCAAGCAGGAGAAGGGACCGGTCCAGTCCGTGAAGGCCCAGGTACATCCGGCGAAGGCCCAACCTTCCATCGAAGGGGTGCTGGCGTCCCTGGTGAAGGCTGCCGTGGCAGATCCACAGGGCGAAACCCCGAAGGTGAGAATATCCCTCCCGCGGAGGGAGTCCTCTTTTCAGCCAATCGAGAAGACACCGTAGAAGGTGCCAGTCATTTCCCTGGAACCATCCCCTCTGGTCGCAGAGAAGGTGCGGGAGGGCCAGAGGACCTCCAGGGCACCGATATCAACTCAGAGGAGGATCTTACCTGCCTCCAGACCATCCAAGAGGTTGTGACCTTCGGGAGCAGACCCTACGAGGAGGGTTCTGACAAAGGTGACAATGAAGACGAGGAAAAGCAGGGCATCGAGGACGACCAACCTGCGCCTCGGGCACCAGTTCTACCTCCACCTCAGTTGCCACTGCCGCCTCAGCGGCCACCTGGAGACATCTTAGTGGACATTCTCTCGACCTTGCATACTCTGGTCTCTGAAATACGGATGAGGATGCCTGTTATCCTGGCGGCCCCTCCAGTGGTGGCGGTACCGACGGGGGAACCGCCGGCCAAGAAGAGGAAGGTACACCCTGCACCACCTTGGCACCCTTCGCCTCCCTCCCTCTCTCTCTCTCTCTCTCTCTCTCTCCCTCCTCCCCCCGAGGGATGAGACAGATCCTGACACAGCCACGACGGGAACTGGCATGGATGACGACTGCTGTTTGGGGCACCTCTCGTCTCCACCGTCCAGATACTCCGCGCCTGACGAGATAGGCTTGTTTCACGCAATGATCTGCAGGGCTTCGGAGCTCTTCCAGCTGGTTCCAGAGGAGAAAGGGGGCTTCCTGTATCAGTGAGGCAGAGAGAAAGACATCATCTCTGTCCCACTCCTGGATGACATTTGGGATGAGGGCCACGGCCCCGGCAAAGAGGGACCGATATGAGAAGTACAGGGTGCCGGACTCTGCGCCCAAATGCTTGTGGTCCCAGCCTTCGACCGATTTGGTGGTGTCAGCAGCAGCCAAGAAGAAGCCTTCAGGCTCCTCTTCTTCGATGGGCTCCACCTCTCCAGACAGTGAGGGGAAGAAGTTAGATGCCATGGCACAACAGGTTATCTCCTCAGCAGCGACTAACATCAAGGCTGACAATGCCCTCGCCATCGTGGCACACTATGACCGGGAGCTGTGGTTCAAGATCACTCCCATTCTGGACTTCCTCCCCGAGGACAAGAGGTTGGAAGTGCTGGAGATTCTGCAGGTAGGTGAGGTGGCGTCAGACCACGCCATCACGGTGGCCACAGACATCGCCGACACGGGATTCCACCAAATGGGCAACAGCGTTTGCCTTTGGCGGGGCTGGCTTAGGGCCACCAATTTTCATCAAGAGTGTTGGACATGCCCTTTGATGGGGACAATCTGTTTGGGAGGGCTGGAGATGAGTCGCTACAAGCCATCAAGACGTAGACAGACACAGCTCGTGTCTTGGGCACGCTTCAACAGCGACGGCTGTCCTTTCGAACCTCGGGCAGCAAGTCCCATGGATCCTCCAAAGGTTTCAGCGGGAGTTTCTCTTAACGCCAACCATCCCGCTCTTCGGCCCAGAAAACCAATAGAGGCCGCTCCAAGAATTTCGGAGGAGGATGTCGCCAGGGTGCCCAAGGTTGGCCATTCGACGTCCAAGCAGGATTGAACCGGCCGTGGTGTCGGGCCCTCACCGGTGGGCCACCTGGCGAACTTCGTCAGCGTGTGGAAGAGTAGCTCCACTGACCGCTGGGTGCTGGATGCTTTCGCCCACGGACACACCCTGGAGTTTCGACAGAAGTGTCCCCGAATACCAACGGTGGCCCGGCAGGAAAACCACGTCTCTCAGCTGCTGCTGGAGGTGCGGGCCATGCTAAGGAAAGGCACGATGGAGCTCATCCCAAAGAGGCTGCGGAGTGTACTCAAGGTACTTCCTCGTGAAAAAGAAGACCGGAGGCTGGAGGCCCATCCTAGACCTCTGTCGGTTAAATAAGTACATCAAGTCTCAAAAGTTCCGGATGGTAACTCTTCAGCACGTGTTCGGACAGCTTGAAGAGGGAGACTTTCTGTCGTCGCTGGACTTGGAGGATGCATACTTCCACATACCCATTCACAAGAAACACCGCAAGTTTCTGCACTTCGTGGTTCGGGGGAAGCATTACCAATTCAATGCCCTTCCCTTCGGATTGAAGTCGGCCCCAAGGGTTTTCACCAAGTGCCTGGCCCCGGTGGCGGCCCATCTACGATTACAAGGGATTCGCGTGTACCCTTACCTGGACGACTGGCTCATCCGGGCAAAGTCAAAGGACATTGCTGTCGATCACACAGCGAGGACAGTTCGCCTTCTGACAGATCTGGGCTTCTCAGTGAACTATGCAAAGTCCTGCTTGACTCCATCGCAGGACATGCTGTTTCTGGGATCCAGACTCAACAAGGTGTCATGCCTGGCGTCTCCGTCAGAGGAGCGGGTAGCGTCCAACTTGGGCAAGGTACAGTGGCTGTTGGCACTGAAGATCACTTTGGTGAGGACCATCAAGTCGCTGCTCGGCATGATGTCGTCATGCATCTACCTCATCCGACTTTGCAGGCTACGGATGCGTCCACTACAGGAGTTCGTAGACGACCGTTTGATTCAAGTGTCGGGAAGCTTCCAGGACAAGATCACGCTCGACGAGTGCTTCCATCAGGCGATAAGGTGGGGAGTTTGTGCACATCTGACCGGAAGCGCAGATTTCCGGACCCCACCGAACCAGATGACGGTCACGACAGACGCCTCCCTGGAAGGGGCTCACACCGGAAATCTTCAAGCAAGAGGCCTGTGGCTACCAGAGGAGAAGACGTTGCGCATCAAAGTTCTTGAGCTGTGAGCAGTGTTTTGGGCCCTCAAGTCCTTCCTTCCGTCCCTCAAGGGCAAGGTGGTGCGGGTCTTCACGGACAATACCACCACGATATTTTACATGAGGAAGCAGGGGGCACCAGATCACAGCGCTTTCCAAAGCAGCGCAGGACCTGTGGCACCGGGCCGTAGCCCAGGGGATGTTCCTCATCCTGTTTCATCAGGCATGAGTGAAGAATGCCATCACCAACTCGCTCAGCAGGGAGCTGCGCTCTTGCCACGAGTGGGAACTTCGACAGGACCAAGTGGATCTCCTTTTCAGCAGATGGGGCAATCCCTAGATCGATCTGTTTGCGCGGCGATGAACACCAAGTGCCGGAGGTTCGCCAGCAGGTTTCCCCAGCTGGGGAGCATGGGGGATGCATTCTCATTCCCCTGGGACGGCTTGTTTATGTATGCATTCCCTCAGTTTGCCGTTGCTTCTGCGACTCATCAATCAACTCACACGGTCCCGGTGCAGGATGACCCTCGTCGTCGAGACAGATGTGGTACCCGGACCTTCTCAGCATGTCAGTGTCCCCTCCAGTCAATCTTCTGGTTTTCACAGATCTTCTTGCCAGGGATGGAGGTGCAATTCTGCACCACAACCCAGGATTGCTGAACCTGAAGGCCTGGCTCCTGCAACGTACGAGTTCGGTGGATACGATTTCCCAGCAAACTGCAAGGAGGTGCTTGCCAAGGCCAGAGCGTCATCTACACTAAAATGCTATGGACATAAATGGAAGAGGTTCGCCATTTGGTGCCGTGAACAGAAGATCGACCATCAAAGTCACAGCTCTGCAGGTACTGCCGTATTTGCTGTCATTGGCTAAAGCAGTACTGGCACATTCCTCCATCAAAGTTCATCTGGCAGCAATCTCCCGCTACACCAGATCTCTGGGACAGTCGTCGTTATGGTCATACCGTCTGGTTAAAAAGTTTGTCAAAGGACTGTTCCGTTTGTTCCCGCCAGTGAAGGCTCCAGCCTGGCGTGGGAACTCAATGTGCTGCTGACTAGGCTCATGGGACCCACTTTCGAACCTATGCATTCAGTTCCGCTTAAGTTTTTGTCGTGGAAAACGGTGTTTCTGGTGGCAATCACCTCTGCATGACGGGTGGGAGAGATTCAGGCCCTGTCCTGCAAGCCACCTTACTTGACTTTTCACGATACAAGGGTAGTGCTGAGGACGCACCCCTCCTTCTTTCCCAAGGTGCCGTTGGACTTTCATCTAAACAAGCCCTTGGTGTCGCCTGTTTTTTTCTGACGCCTTTGTTGCCTGCTGAAAGGACTTTGCACTCGCTGGATGTGGCTAGAGCCCTGAAGTTCTATGTGGACCGCACAAAGCGTTTCCGGAAGACGTTGCAACTTTTTGTGAACTTTGGCCCTGTGAACCATGGGAAGGCCCTCTCCAAGGCTTCCATTTCCAGGTGGCTCTCCGGCTTCATCACCCATTGTCCCCGGTTGGAGAACCCACAGTTGCCTGGCCGTCCGAGAGCCCATTCGACCAGAGCGATATCTGCAACTACAGCGTTCCTGTCTGGTGTGCCCCTGCTGGACATCTGCAGGGCTGCTACGTGGAGTCTGGGTCGGACTGGGACAAGAAATAGGCCCGGCCACCCCTCGCCTCAAAAAAGTGGCCCACCCCTCGCCTCTTGACCCTTGACCTCTGATGACATTGCTGGAAGTGATGTCCTGGGAAGCGATGAAACACAACCTTTCACCCCTTTGACAAAACAGGAAGTGGCATCAAATAGCATTGTTCAGAAGTACACTAAATTACTGTGAATCCAAGCAGACGTACAAGGCCAAATGATATGTTATTGTATAGCACTTACTCGTATTCTTTTTTATAGAACAAATATGCATACAATATCACCCAACCTGTGTTGATACTTATTTATCGACCTAAGAAGGATGAAAGGCTTTTTGAAAAAAAAAAAAAAACATTGGAAAAGAAAATTCACATTTTTTGTTTCCAAACCGGCCCAGGCATGGCCAGAAACCGGCCCCCACTCCCCAGGGACGATTTCGTCCCGGCCACAGGCCAAAAGGCCGAGGGCCCAATCCAACCCTGTGTGGAGTTCGACGCACCCCTTCACGAAATTCTACTGCGTCGACAGGGATTCCAGAAAGGAGTACAGAGTCGGCCAAGCAGTGCTGCGCAACCACTTCGCTTGAAGGTGAGCCTGGTGAGGAGGTAAGAAATGCTTATGTTGAGCCTTTCCACCTCCCGTGGTTGTGCATGTGTGTGCTGCTATGTATTCTTTATTCATGAGCATGTGAATCCATGCCAGACACCATGCTGGAGAAGGAACAAACAAGTTACTTACCTGTAAATGTTGTTCTCCATTATGGTTCTGGCATGGATTCACATGCGAACCCTCCCGCCTGCCCCTCTGCGGCTCTTCTCTTGGTCCTACTGCCACTTTACGTGCTACCAAAGCTGAAGATGCCTGCCAAAGGAGGGGCTTAGGTAGAGGGCAGTCATTGGCTGGGGGCTAAGCTAGGGGGTCTTCCCAGCTAAGGCTTCAGCATGCTCAATTTTCAGATGACAACTAGGACATCATTGAACAGGCCAAGAGGCCCTCTACTCGGGCCCAGTATAAGAGTAATTGGACTAGGTTCTGCCATTGTGCTTGTGACAAGGGTCTGGATCCCGTAAACCTGTCCGATGAATGACGTACTGACTTTTTCAGCACACCCGGTTCATTTGAGATTTCAGGTGGATACTTGCCGCACTTATTTGGCGGCCATTGGCGCTTAAAAGAATTCCCCTGAGCATTTTTTCCGCAGCCATCTCAGTAGTTAAGGCCCAGCTCAAAGGGTTGTCTAGGCTTTTTCATCCGGTACATAGGCCGCATCGGTCTGGGACCTCAATGTGGTTCTGGCAGCTTTGCAGTGCGAATCCTTCGAGCCGATGGCCTCTGTGGTTATATTGGTAGCTCTCACCTCTGCACACAGGGTCAGCGAGCTGCAGGCATTGTCTTTGTGTGTGCCCTGCAGTAATTCACTCTTGTTACCAGAAGTAGGCAAACCTTTCTTACTACATAATTTTGTTAAGTAGTTAACCTTGTTTATAAATAAGGTTTCAGTAGTCTTTCCATAATGGCATCAGCAATAGTACTTAACAGGCCTAAACTTTTTTAAGTTAAGTGTTCTGAGTAACATGCGCTATAAGATCACCCCAGTGAGCCTTCACTGCATGCCCATCCCTGTATCCTCACGGCGGTGCACCAATTGTTAAGATGGGTTTTCAGAATCAGCCCTTTGAGCATATTCTGAGAGGCCACCCTAGTCTGGTGAACAGGGACAAACACTAATGTCTAGCCAAACTATCTTGGCAGTGTGGATGAGCAGCTTTTATAAAGTTTCACAAATGTTTGCTTGGGACAGAAAGCAGTTCTAACTGTTCCAGAAGTTAATGAAATCAAAAGGATAGTCTTTAAGAGAGACCTAGCGGGAGGCAAAGGGGAGAGATAGGGCTAGGACCTGACGCCCATAGAAACCTATGGAGACTTGGGGAAGGGGGCAAAACAGATGTTTTCTCAACCGCTGTGCATCTGATTTTCTCAAGGACCACCATAGAAGTTCCTGAAATTGATTGGCCCTCTCTATGCATGCCTTGGTTCAGTTAGAGTAAGCCCAGGGGTTGCAGGTGCAAAGGTCACTTCAGGAGTTACACCTTTTATGGACACTGTTCAGTTGGACACCCAGGACTCGCCAACTTTGAGATCACCACTCCGTTGACGACCTCAGAGGACTCCCAGGACGCAATGCAGGTGGCAAACAGTGCTTGCCACTTGACAATAATGGCAGAAGACTACTCTCGTGCCGGAAACCAACTGGTCCTGCAAGGCCCCTCTTCATGGTGGAGAGCTGAAACTTCAGTGAAATGCTTCCTGTTCCATAAGCTGAGGATCGACGTAGTCCCAGATCTGCATAGAGACAGGGCTTTGTGGAGGAAAGTTATGTTATGTTATGTTATTTTGCATTTATATAGCTCCTTATATACCATTGGTATGGTCTGAAGGCGCTGGTAGGTTTAACGCCCTTGGGAACCGAAGTTCAGGTCAGTAGAGAGAGTCCAAAAAGTGCATGTGCGCACCAGGTATGTGTGCAGCTGGTCTGGATTTCATGTGGTAGCTGCTTCTTAGCGGTAGGTGTGGTGGTTGAGAGATCAGGAGTATGTGGTCGCTCTGGCCAGAGTTATCCAGATCGAGTGTGGCTGCGTTAGGCCTGAGGAGAACGCCTGGCTGGGTGGTGTGAAACCAGCAATGTTTACATAGAGTGATGTGGAGTGAGCGGGAGATGTTGATATGAGAACAGTTATATCGAGTGGTGTCATAGTATCTCTGTGTTCTAGATGAGTGGTGGTGTAAAGGAGAGAGTGAGCGTGGGGTGTGGTATGATGTATTCTCTTTCAAATGTTCCCTATATTCCAACGCATATTATGAACGTCACGCATCCGTGTGAACAGGTCCGTTCTATGCATTTTGTTCATTTCAGGCGTTCATGATTGCCTTACACATTCATCTCTGCTTGACATATTCACGCTCAACATACTATTCATCCGCTCTATGTACTCATCCATTCAGCATATTCGTCCGTTCATCATATTCATCCAATCTATAACTCCAACGGCTCTCTGCGTTCATCCGCTTCGTATACATTTGTTCGTTCCACATACACTCATTCGCTCCATGCACACTCGTCCGGTCCACAACACTCGTCCGGTCCACAACACTCGACCGGTCCACCCACTCTTCGGCACAACATACCGCTTGTCCGCTTGACAATACTACTCGTCTGTACTACTCTACGAATCCGTCCGTTCGACACACTCATTCGCTCTATGTATTTATCCGCTGCCGACACCTATCTGATCTACACTCTCATCCGCTTCACACACACAGCCGCTCCACACACTCATCCGCTCCACACACTCATCCGGTCTCCCCACACATCTGCTCTCCACTCTCGTGCGCCCTCCACTCTCGTGCGCCCTCCACTCTCGTGCGCCCTCCACTCTCGTGCGCCCTCCACTCTCGTGCGCCCTCCACTCTCGTGCGTTCTCCCCTCTCGTGCGCTCTCCACGCTCATGCGATCCCCATGCTCATCCTCTCTACTTGCTCGTTCGCTCTCATACGTTAGTCTGGTCAAACGTTCATCCAGTCAATACGTTTGTCTGTTCAGTATAGTCATCAGTTCTACGCCCTCCTGTGTTCAGTTCTCTTCTCTGTATTTGCGTAATCGTCAACTCTACACATACTCATCAACTCTATACGTTCGACCGTTCTACACACCCATCCATTCTATGAACTCATTGGCTTTATGCTGTTCATCTATTTCTTCCAATATTTATACTCATATGGTCTTTCTAGTCGTCTGTTTTTCCGCTCATGCACCCTTCTACTTATTTTGATCTATTTTACTCGTTTAGCTCTGTTTATTTATTATTATATTTTTTTTAACATTCGAGTTTATTTGGCTGTCAATTTCTCACTTCAGGTAGTTCGTTGGGTCGGTGTTATTGAGATGATGCTAGTTTGGAAACCGGATGGTTTTATGGGAAGAGCCAGGTTTTCAGTAGTTTGCGCAAGGACGTTAAGTCCTCAGTTAGGCGGATGTGGGGTGGGAGCGAGTTCCACAGGGTTGGAGCCAGGGCTGAGAATGATGATCCGCCTAACCTGACTGAGTTTGTTTTAGGAATTGCAAGGAGGCCGGCTGAACTTGATCTTAGGGTGCGAGTGGGATGATAAGGTATTAGTTTGTCTTGAAGATATTGAGGTCCGGTTTTATGCAGTGCTCGATGGGAGAGGCATACGGTTTTGAAAGCCACTCTACGGGCTACCTGGAGCCAGTGCAGTGTCTTAAGGGCTGGGGATACGTGGTCTCTTGGACCGAGCGCAAGTAGCATTTTGGCCGCCGCGTTGTGCGCCCTTTGGAGTTTATTCAGTTGGTAGGCATAGATTCCGAGGTATAGGGGGTTTCCGTAGTCCAGTCTGGATATAACGATTGATTGGACCGCGGAGACTCTGTTGAGAAATGAGAGTTATGGAAAGATGCGCCTAAGGGTTTCAAGGTGGTAGTGGCAGGACTTTGAGACATTGTTGACTTGGCGTGAGAGTGTTAGGTCGGAGTCCAGTGTGCATCCTGTGTTGAAGGGTGTTGGTTAGTTGCCCATGGCGGGTGGCCAGGGTAGTGGGTTCGTAAGAAGATTGGAGTTGCCGCAAACCATGATTTCTGTTTTGGATGGGTTTAACAAGAGGTGGCTTTGGGTCATCCAGAGATCTATGTTAAGGAGGCAGGATGCCAGGTCAGGTTGGGAGTTTGGTTTCGAGTTCAGGAATTTTAGAATTAGTTGAGTGTCGTCGGCGTAGTTGTAACATAGGATGTTGTGTGAGCGAATTATTGGTGGGAGGGTGATCAGGTAGAGATTGAACAGGAGGGCGAATAGACATGCTCCTTGAGGGACTCCCGTGTCGACTGGTCGAGCTTGGGAGGTGAAGCTGGAGAGTGTCGTTATTTGGTGACTGTCTTTGAGGAATGAGGCTATCCATTTAAGAGCGGTTCCACGGATTCCTAGGCAGTGGAGGCGGTCTAGGAGGATTGAGTGATTGATCGTGTCGAAGGCGGTGGATAGGTCGAGAAGGATTAGTGCGGCGCATCCCGCTGAGTTTGCTATCATTTTAAGGTCGTCCCAGATCGAGGTTAGGGTGGTTTCAGTTCCATGAGGTGTTCTGAAACCTGATTGGGCGGGGTCTAGGAGATTGTTGGCTTCGACGAAGGCATTTAGTTGAGAGTAGACGGTTCGGTCAATGACTTTGGCAAGGAACCTGGTGTTTGAGATTGGGCGGTAGTTTTTGGGCTCGAGAGGGTCGAGCAAAGGTTTTTTAATTAGAGGTTTTACGTGCACCGTTTTGAATGCTTCGGGAAAGATACCAGAAGAAAGGGAGCCATTTATGATGGATCTTGCGTGTTCTCCTGCACAGGTGGAAGCGAAAATTTCTTTAAGGGTTGTGGCTGGGCAGGGGTACAGTGGTGATCCAGATGGTTTGCGGGCAGATAGAAGTTTGAGAAATTGTTCTGGTGATATTAGACTAAAAGATTCGAAAGTTGGTTGCGTAGCGGTCGCAGCTGATGGGCTGGCCGGTATGGGCGGCGGGTTGTCTGGTGCCTGTAGGAGAGCCAGTTTGGTGTTTAGCGTTTTTGTCCTTTCAATAGCCGTGGTGTAAAAGTGGAGGGAGAGTGAGTTGCACAGTGATTGTGACGGAGTCGGGACGGTTGTATAACAAGCTGGATTGGTGAATTCGGAGATGATTTTGTGGAGTTCTTTGCTTGGGTTTTTGCTGTTTAGGATTCTGGTGTTGTAGTGGGCTTTTTTTTCTTTCCGGATTTCTGCCTTGTACCGATACAGGTGTCGGGCTAAGGTGGTCCTGCTCTCGTGGGTTTTCTCTTTCTGCCAATTGCGTTCAAGGTGTTTGTAATGTCCCGGGAGGATAGCACAGCGGCAGCGTGCGCGTCTTGGAAGCAAGACGACACAAAGCAACAACAGGTTCGATCCCCGGGTCCGCGCTTAGAAACCTCCGAGTGTTTAAGCGCGTTATAAATACGTAACTAAGACAAAGAAAAATCACAACTAAGAAAAACTAACAATTCCTGTAACAGCGCCTCGATGCCTGCGGGCTGTGTGAGCGCTTTATAAATGTAAAAAATAAATAAATAAATAAAATAAATGTCGTTTAGTGGTCTTCAACTCAGGAGTGAACCATCTGGGGAAAGGGCCATGACGGGATGATGGGTTTGCAAGGGGGGGTGAGTCGCATCAGAGATGCGTTGAGTCATGAGTCAAAGGCATCAGGGGTTAGATGGTTGTTGGGACGGCAGGTGGGTGGTGGAGATTGGAGGAGTTCCTCGGCTAGGTTCGGGGTGATTATTAGTTTTTTCCAGCATTTGCGTAGGTTCGGAGGTTCCGATGCGAGTACTGGAGGGGGGCCGGGTGAGTGGATGGCGAACGAGAGAATGAAGAGATCGGACCAGATGATAGGGGTGGGGAGGGTTTAAATGAATCAGGGTGTTGGAGCTAAAGATGGCATCAAGACTGTGTCCTTTATAGTGAGTCGGGCCGTTTATGTGGGGATGGAGATTAATTGCATCTAAGCCGTCAACCAGGGCGTGTGTCATAGGGTTGGTGGGGATGTCGAGCCATATGTTGAAGTCTCCAAGAAGGGTGAGGTTGGGATGGTTTAGTTGGAGGGTGGCGATAGTCGCACAGGTTGTTTGCAAATTGTTTATCGTAGCCAGGGGGCCTGTAGATTATTAGGAAGCTGTGTGAGAGCGAAGGGGGAACGAGGAGAGCTTTGCAAGATGGAATGGAGGGTTGGTTGTCCATGATTGAGGCGCGGAAGAGAGATTTGAAGACGAATGCTACCCCCCCCTCCTCAGGGTGGACGGTTCAGTGGGATGAGGCAGTAGTCAGGGGGAAAGGCTTCTTTAGAGAGTGGGCTGAAGTCATCAGAGAACCAGGTATCAGTGATGAAAACTAGGTCTGGTTTGACAGAGGCGAGGAGGTCAAAGATGCAATGTCTGTTTTTTGCTACAGATCGGGCGTTAAAGAGGATACAGTTTATATCGGCAGGCAAGGATGGTTTTGGTGCTGGAGCGGGATGGGGCGGAGGCGGGGCGAGCGGAGGGAGAGGGGTAATGTTAGTGATGCTGGGGAATAGTGGGCGCGCAGATAATTTGGCTGGCTTCGGGCGGGGTTGGGTGGCTGCGTGTGATAGGATGATCGGGTTTGGGTTGGGGGATTTGAGGATGAGTTGTGGGCGATTAGGAGTTTCAGTTGCAGTAGAGCAGAAATCGAGGGAGAGGGGTTTCAGGAAGGGAGAGGCCACAGGGGAGGGAGTAGAGTGTGGGAGAGAGGTGGTGGGTTGAGACAGGGGAGGCGAGGAGTGCTGAGAGGTTGAGGGGGACCAGGAACGTTTCCTCTTTAGTTTCTTTGCTGCGACTGGTGTCAGAGAGAGGGTAGGGGGGTCAGAGGGGGAGAGGGAAGCAGCTTCGGTTCTTGCTAGGGCTAGGTGCGCAGTTTTTAGGGAGGGGAAAGGGTGCGGTTGAGGGGAAGGTGGCAGGGGTATGAGGGCGAGGGGTGGGTGATTGCAGGGTGGGGTGTGGCCGGTATGATAGTGAGGGGAGCGGGTATGGGCAATGCTGGCGGGTCGGGGGTGGGGTTCAGGGAGTGAGTGGTCTTAGGGTGAGTGGCTCGCCATCGTGCCCCCCTGGCTTGCTGTTTGGAGAGGGGAATGGCAGGGGGTGCGGAGGAGGTTGGGGTGATTTGGCAGGGGGGGCGGGAGGGAAGGCAGATTGGAGGGTGCGGGTGGTCCACGTGGGTCGTTTCTGACAGACTCTGGTGGGGTGGATGCGCTCATGATTGGTGCGAGCTTTGGGTTGATTTAGGAGGGTTTTCTGATTGTAATTCTAAGATTGGTGGTTCATGCTCATTAGGCACACTTCCAGGTTCAACTGGTTAAAGACTATTTGGTGCTTTCTAGATACAATTGTAGAGGGAGATGATATTATTTTATTAGGTACACTTCTAGGTTCACCTGTACACAGAGATGATATTCGGTCAGCCTTAAGATTCAATTTGTTTAGAGGGGGTATTTAGATTATTAGTTAACGTTTTAGATTCTACTTTACACAGCTATACTGCTAGTTATACTAATATGATTGAGTAGGGCACGCTAGTGGGTGGACTTCTTTCAATTCACCTTTATACAGGTAGGGTATTGGGCATGAATCTAACTGAATTTTGTCTTAGATTATTAGTCGCCGTTTTAGATTCAGCATTATCCTCTTGATTCAATTTTTTTATATAGGGAGGGTATAAGGCGTGAATCTAGATTCAATTGGGTGCACTTCTAAGTTCAGCTTTCTCAGAGAGGCTATTAGGCACAACTTCTAAATGCAATTGGGTGCACTTTTGAATTCAACTTTCTCAGAGAGGCTATTGGTCACAACTACTAAAAAGTGAAGAAACTACTGCTGGCGATCTTCCAATGAAGAGTTCTAGGTCTTCAGCAACCTGCTCTCCTTCGTTGGAGTCTTGGCTCCAAAGATGATCTGAGGAATACCTGCAAGAGTCCTCTTCTTATCCAGCATTCAAGCTCGATATGGCCCTAGCCCACCAATAGCAAGGATCTGCACCATTCAAACTTGTCTGGGATTGTCCAGTGTTAGGCAAGATTGTATGCAGTACCCTTTGGGTGCACTACAACAACCCCGACCTCCTGGTAATAGGAAACCAACCTTTGGTATAAGTCTGTACTACACAGGTTGGTAGCGTGATTGAGCAGCCATGCTTGTCTCAAGAGGGGTCAAGTGAGCTGTAGGGGAGTTACACAGAGCTTTACAGTGACAAGTATTCAAATAAACTCTTACACACAAGGTTTCTCGATTAAACAATTATTAATGTATTTAACAGTCAGTTTGAGTAAGCCTTCTTCAGAAGGGGCAATATAATAGTAACACACAAATACACTCCAAAATAAACTCTCTTAATACTTCTAAACCAGTAAGTACCCTTTTGGGATGGCACACAGACACTTCTCAGGTGACTTTAGTAACTAGTAAACTGTGGACATTGATATATTATTGTTTGCATTTATAATCAGACTTAAGAGTATGTCAAAGAATAAGGTTATTAGAACAATACAAGAGATCTCACAACTATTCTGAAAGCAGCTAAGTACTTTTGGGCACCGCCCAATGCAAAGTTAGTTAACCCCTTCCTGGAAGGAAGACCAAACAAAATGTCAGAGGGAAGAAGAGTTATTCAGGGAGCCAGGCCAGGCCAATGTCAATTGGACAAAAGTCTAGGTGAACTGAAGCACTTCTCAGAGGTAGATAAAAAGCATTGCACAATGTTTTTAGGAGTCGTTGTAGAAAATAAGAAGCTGTTTAGGCTTGTGAAGTAAAGAAGCTATCAGCAACTTTACAGAACAACCACAACAAGTCTCACCAACAGAGTAAGTGCAATTGCACCACAAGAGGTAAGTTCTAGACTGTACAGTACCTTTAGTTAGAAGAAAAGTGTGACAGGTGACTGCTGTTCCTGTGCAGCTCTGCAGATCCTGGTGTTCCTGGGCCTCAGTCGTGGGGACAAGAGGGAGGACTTCTGGGGACTCCTGCACTGTAATGGGAGGGTCACCGACACCAACCGGCAATCTTCAAACAAGTGGCACTTTGGTGTTTCAGCTCCTCGCGTCTACCGCAAATAGCACCAACGCAGTTCCCGGCTGTCGAAATGGGCTTTCCTTGCATTTGGGGTCCAGCACTCTGTTGAGGTCGCTCAGGCTCAGTCAGTCCTGCTTCGTGGGAGTCCGGAGGATTTTCCTGGAGCTGTTGGCCAGCTTAAAAGCAATGCACACAATCTGGTGTTCCTCTCCCTGGCTATTAGGTTCCAGCAGCAACTGCAGTGGAATTTCAATCAGCTCCGAGAGGATAACCAGGTGGCTTACTTTGGAGTTGATTGGACAGCCAGCAGGCCAATCACCCAAGAGTGCATTGCTGTCTCCTAGGAGATTAAGCACAGAGTTTTGGGCACCTCCCTCACTTCCTGCCCCCACCAGACACCCTGGAGCTAGAGGCAGGCTGCACTTGTGAATCCTGCCAAAGACAAAATGAACAAAGGGACCAAACCTGGTTTGGCACTCAGAGTAAATCTCAAGAAGGACCTTTCCACAAAGAAATGGTGAAAGAAGACGACCAGGGCCATTTTGACAGGAATGGCACCCTTGGGTGCTTTACTGCAGCTGCGAACGCAGCCCTCGGTAAATGCATACCACGGTAGTTAAAAGTAAACCACTGCCCCCAGCTATTCATCGAGGAAAGGGCAACATAAAAATGTTGCATGAGAAACTAGACAAAGTGGATACTAAGTAACCCCTCCAGCACCCTATTGTAAGATGGCGTGTGATGGGTCTAGAAAGTTATAAATGTAAGTAAAGTCAATTTCACTTTACTGCTCTTGGAAACAGTAGTTATCCAAGAGAAAGGTATTTAAACCTTTGGGAAATCTGTAAGACTTGCCTGTGCCACTGCACTGAAGGTGCTGTGTGACACAATGTAAAAGATGATGCCTATGGAGTTTGTCAGACTCCACAACCAAAAGAAACTCAGTGTTCAATATCACATTAAAATACATGAGGGAGTGGGAAAAATGGGGAAAAGGGTCTCACTCTCTTCAGGTAAAAAAATGAAAAGTCCTAGAGTCCAGAAAATGAGCTGGGGGTCTCTAAAGTAGAGAGGAATTGGCACATTTCTGAGAACTCTCCCTAACACCCAGTTAGGACAGCCTCTGGCCACTGCATCTCCCAGAAACTGACACACCTGCCAAGAATGTGGACTCGGTCCAGACACACTAAGCCCGCAACCGCCGGCCACACACACAGACAACCACTTTGCCCGCAAAATGTCGATCTTTGCCTGGGAAATGGCTTACCATATATGGAAAATCAGGGCAGGAAGGTCAAACTATAAGTATATTGTACTCTAATTGGGATTCAGCTGTAAAAAGCAAAAGTGCAAGAGACTATAAAAAAGGATACACAATAAAAGTATTCGCTGCCACCAGCCCATACTGGACACCTAGTAAACGTAACCACACATTTGCTCAGGGCAAAGTTACAGGGACACTGCTCTTCACTGAAGGTGATAAGTGTAGAAAGAACAAAACAAAGAACTTCACTATGAAGAACATAGTCCTCTGCACTGATAGCCATAGGGACTAATCAGTGCCCCCAAAACAGGTGAGCTTGGCGTGGTAAGGGCAACAAAAAGGCTTTACTTACCTAACTGCAAAAGTCAAGAAAGGTTCAAAACAATAGCAACATGAAGAGTCCCTGGTGTTCTATTTAGGGAAAGCATGAAAAAGAACCATCTTTCCTAATATCCTCCATTGGCTTAAAATGCGCAGATTGACTTTTGAAGGTATATTATTGTGGGGGTACCATGCTGAAAACATTTGAAGTTACCTGTTACTGGCTTACAGGGTAAGAAGCAGTATTTGATATGGTTAATAGTATGGCACATGCACCCCTTACTGAACTAAACTGATTTAAATTTTTATCTGAAATAGCTTTATTTTATTTTCCCCAAGACTCCATGATTCAAATGGTTGATCAGGATTCCTGTGTATCAGAACTTATTGTAGGAGGTCGGCCTATTCCTACCAAGGCTCCCTGCTATTCAAAAAATATTCTCCTATCCCTTAAACCTGTGCGTTCATGTATTGGATTTAGAAAATAATGAAAACTCCAACGATTAATGCAGCACCTGCAACTCAATAACTGACCAGCAGTGAATTCTGAAAAGAGCGATTGACTGGAACCTACCTTGGATCTTTTGATTATACCTCAAGCCCTGGTCTTTGATCTCTGGCTTACATCTGCATTCTGAATGTTTACTTTGCACTGTCTCCTTCTTAATCAGTCCCTTCTGCCATGATCCTTGCACCAACACTTTTTCTTGTATAAATCCCAAATCCTCCACATTCCAGCTCCAGTAAATTTTTCGTCTTCAATATTTTAATTGCTTTTTTATTATCCTATGTACTTCTATTTCCAAATACCTTACTTGATTTTTGTAAAGCAGGTTCTCACTACAAAAATAGCTACATTAAAATAACTAACTTCAAGCAGTAATGGCCAGTATAAAGCATCCTTTTTTAGCAACAGGAAAAAGAATGCTGTGACAGATAATATCATGTACCTCCTTTTTTCAATGAAAAAGGATTCCTGCTAATGTGATTGAAAAGGCATTGTTAACCCGTTGCTATACACCACGACCGACTATTTTTTCTGCCATTGTCCAAGAGTGAGCTTAATGTTGGCACAGATAAGGGCTAGTCCCCCCACCCCGACCCCTGTTAATCTGTTTTTATGTGAATGCCTGAACCAGGGTTCCTATTTTGGTATTGCTCATTCATCCGTTTATGAAAGGTCGGGTTAATGCTTTACTTCGGGAGCCTTTTGTGCCACAGTCGAAGTACTTATATCAGGTTCCCGCATTTCCGATGGCTACTGCTTTTGAGTCAATGCATTGTTGCCACTGCATTTTCGTGCTGCCGTTCACTTCTCCATTTCAAGCAAATAAGCTGCATTTGATGTGGCACCTGCACTTTTGGTGTTCATTGACACAGGTGGCTCTTAGAGTGAGGCTTTTCTTTTTGCACAGTGTGGTTTTTTTCTGAATCTTATTGTTTTTTTTTCCTCCTTCACATCCTTTCGAAACAGAGATGTTTTGTCATTTTGATCCAAAATGGGTGCTCAGTTTCTGCATCGCCAAGTCTAAAGTATCTTATTACAATTGATCACCTAAGATAATCAAGGTTTTGTTTACAAATTGGAACATGAGGTAGTTGAGGCGGCAGCTGATCAAGCCCTGTCTCTTAGCTTCTCCACTCACCAATGGTTTTCACACCTTCCAACGCAGCTACTTAAGGGTTCAAGGACAGCTCCAGGCAGACAGCGTTAAGGAGGCTCCTGGTCACGTGACCAGCCCTGCCACTCAGCTGCTCTGCCTTCCACCTATTTCACCATTCCTCCTTATGCGTCCTCATAGCAAGTGTCCTGAGCAAAGTATGGACAAAGACAAATACCTCACCTGTCTGTGCCTGTTTGAGCCTGCCAGGGCCAAGGGAAAGGCCCGCTATACTGCATTTACCAACAAAGTAGTCACTGCTACTCGCCAAAAGACATCACCATGTTTCAATGGATTGCTTTCCTCCCGCAGATCCCTCCTCTGATAGCTATCCCATCCGGCTTTGCTGCTTTGGAAACTTTTTCAACAGGGGGTGTAGTGGACTTTGACTCAATTGTCGATCCCTCTTGCCCAGCACTCGATCGTTGGCATCAGGTGTCTTATATAAACTGTCACCACTCCCCATACCGCATGTCTTTGTTTACACGTGCATGTCACACTGCTTAGGAACATGGTCAAGTCTCTGACTTAATCGACATTTTCGTCAGAAATCTTAATTTTAGTTTTTTCTAATTGCGATGCATGATGTTCGTCGCCCGGGTTTCAGGTTTCAAGCAGTGTATCGATTGTCACACCAAGATGTCCATCACTTACCTGCGTGAGTTATGCCTCTGGTGCCTCTGCACGGTTCACGGGACATAAGGGTGTGCGTCGTGCACCAAAATGAAGCCCGAAATCCTTGCACGATCGTGCTGCTAAGCTCGCTCTGGGTCGACCACCCTCAAAACCTCTGGCGCAGTCGATGGTTTGGTCCTCAGAGGCTGAAACCAAGGAGCATACCTCCAAGAAAATAGATCGCGAAAGAAGCAGCAGTTGCGCTCGAGGAGCCATACTTCTTCATCTCATAAGAAGAGGCGTCACTGCCATCGTCAGGACTCTGATTCGTCGACGGAAAGAGGTTAGCCGTCGGCGGGGCCTACCCACATGCCAGGAGTGGGAGGATTTCAAAACTTCCATGCTCGAAATGTTCAAGAAGGAGGCTGCTGTAGGTGCGGGTAACCCCTCCCACCCACGCAACATGCCTCAGAGGCAAGAGCGGCGCTTGGCATTTCTGACCCCTTACATGCCCCAGTGCCAACGCCATCAGCGTCGATAAATCCTTTCGACATCTAAGGAGACGTCAAGGCCCTCGATGCCGGGTCCATCCCATGCTTTTCAAGGTGCCAGTGCTTCGACGTCAAGATATCGGTCGACCAATACGGCCACACTTTCTGCGCCGAAGGACAAGCCATCCGAGCCAACACTTAACGATAAATTCTTCACCCTGCTCTCCCGATCCAGTTTTCTTCGGCACTATGTCGAGCATTTTTTGGCGCCGATGACACAGATCATTAAGGGGACGTCAACCCCTTTTTTTCTTGGGCACATTTGGTGTTGGCTATTTTGAAGAACATAGCCAGCTGCTAGAGCTTGTTCAGGGCCTTCCAAGGCAAGCAGTTGGATACCTCGCCAGACCTGGATTTCCAGCAAAGCCAGCCCCATATTTTTTTATTTATTTGCACATTGTTAAGGCGATTGGACATCAAGTACATTTTGTTTCAAAACGCCCACAGGGCAACAGGAAGGGAACATGGGATTGAAAGGAAAATGTAATAACAATGAAGAGAAAGAATGAGGTGTTCCTACTAGGCCTTGTGCGCATTCAGAACGTGCAAGTGCAGACAGAGAGAAAGAATGATGGAGGGGGTAAGTGCTAGGAGTTCAACTGAGGGAAGTGCTATGGGGTAAGTTGCAAGCTGCTGTTAAGTGCCTGGCAGAGATCACTTTGTAAGACTGGTCAACTGCTGATATAATAAGTGCAGCTCTATGAGACGGCTCAGGCCAGTGGACACCCAAAGGCAAGTGCTGGGAGTGGGTGGGGACTGAAAGGCGATGGGGGTGGGGGGTAGGACCCAGAAGGACACAAGGGACATAAGGGACCTGGACACCAATCTCAGCGACTGGGGTTTGGCAAGGGAGGGAGATGGGGAGGGCGGAGGTGAAAAGGAGTCTTGAGGAGCTTCCAGAATTTGAGGAGATCCGGCTCAAGGCTGTTCCAGAGGAGGGAGCCACCGGAGGAAAGAGATCGACCACCAGCTCGCTCTTTAGAGAAGCACTTGACACGCATAGAGTTGGCACCCGAGGAGCGTATAAATCTGGAGGAAGACTATTTGGTGAGAGCCAGTTGTAGATAACGTGGTCCCTGGCCCCAGACAGCCTTATGGATGATGCAGAGGGATTTCAATTTGATCCTTGCTGCAACTGGGAGCCAGTGGAGAGATTTTAGAGCTGGGGAGATGCGGTCCCAGAACTTGAGTCCTAGGATAAGGCTTGTAGCCCTATTCTGGATAAGCTGTAGGGGACGTAGAGAGTAAGAGGGTAGATTATGGAAGAGGCTATTGCAATAGTCCAACATAGAGAGTACCAGAGCTCTAGCAACATTGAGCTTCTGGGGGAAAGTGAGGAAATGATTGATGCCTTGGAGGAGGTGGAGTCGAAAATGAGCCATCTTGGCAAGGTCCTGGATGTGAGGGAGGAAGGAAAGAGTTGAAGAGGACTCCAAGGTTTCTGGCTTCAGATGGAGAAGGGAGAGAGCCCATAGATGGTGGCCAGAATGAAGGGAAGAAAGGGAGCAGGAGTCTCAATGGGAAGGATCTCAGTCTTTCTGGCGTTGAGGCAGAGATCATTGTTGGCACAACAGGACTGAATGTCAGACTTCGCCCGTGGAGCTTGTGGAGGACCTGGAGGTTATGGCCCCCGGTCTAGTCCTCACCCAAGATGGCGGCCGCAACTATAAGACGAGACCACGCCCCCTCTTCGGCGCGTTGTATCTGTCCATGTTTTTGTACGCCGTCAACGCTGTGTTCTGCTGCCGGTGTGTCTGGATCCCGCTCCGAACCACCCTTGCCGTTCACCTGCTTCACCTTACCTAGTTTCTGTTCCTAGTCGTCTGGGAGCCTTGCTCTAACGCTCCTGTTTAGTTTCCGGTTCCGCTTGGTAAGCGTCTCCGGTAACTACTATTTTCTTCCTCTTGGTCTCATCTCACGGTAAGTGTTTCCGTTGTTTCCTGTTGGATTTGGGGTGTTTCCTTTCTCCTCTAACATCCATTTCTTACCTTTCTTCCGTGACACTATTTCCGGGTTTTTCACCCTATCTTCAGTTTCTGTCTTTCTCTACCTTGTCTCAAGATCTACCCCGTTCCTGACATTACACCCACGCTTAGTTTTGCTCTTTGGGCCATTCCCTGTATCCTGTTGATCTTTTGGACCTCTGCTTGCATTTATCTGTTTTCCGGAATTGCCTCAAGACTAAAGGACAAGGCTTGTGAAGTCAGCCATTTATTCATCTTTACAATTCACCCAGGGTTTTTTGGTGCCCGAGAGGCTTTTTCCCTGGTACTTTGGGGGTCTAGCTCCTCGGGGTTCACCTTTGATAGGTTACACTTCCTGTCAAGGTGGCCTCTGAGGGAGCTAGGCCCTATTTACACGACAAGAAGAGGAAGTCAAGGAAGGGACAGTCCTCAGAAGACCGGCAGTTGTGCAGGAAGACCCCCGCCAGTTCCAAGGACAACTTTTCTGAAAGTATTGGTGAGGAGGAGGTTGGGGAGGTCGGTCCTTTGTCTGACACTGAATGGCAGATAGGCAGTCCGAAATGATAGAGGAAGTAAGGAGAGGATGAGAGGGAATTTTGAAGAAGAGTTTTGTGTCATCTGCATAACACTGGAACCTAAGGGGAGAAAGTGGAAATGAGGTGTGCAAGCGGAACAAGATAGTTGTTAGTGCCAGGGAGAAAGGTTAGAGTCCTGGTGAATGCCACAGATGGAGATAGAGGTGGGAAAGGAGACAGAGCCCAGGATAGCTTGGGAGCGACGGTCAGTAAGGAAGGAGGTCAGCCAGTCCATCTCCTGCTTTGAGATACCAAGGGTATCTTGGAGCTGTTTTATGAGGATGGAATGGTTGACCATATCAAATGCAGAGGAGAAATCAAGTAGAATGAGTACAACTGGAGTCGGCAGATGTTTTTTTTAGGAGGGGGCGCACAAGAGAGTGCTTGAGGGAAGAGTGGAAAGACCCAGTAGCAAGAGAGTGTTTGTAGAAATCAGCAAGTGCAGGGCCAAGGGAGTCAATATTGCCCTTAATAGTTCTAGAAAAACAGGGAAGACCTGTTTAGAAGAGACCTTCTTCGAGCGGACAGCTCTAGTGATCTTATCAGATGTTATAGGAGAGAAGGAGGAGAGAGAGCCAGAGGGAGGATGGGCGGCCATAGGTGGCAAGGGGATGGGAAGATGGGAGGAGGAAACACAATAGTGCTCAGGATGTCCTGAGTTTTTGCAGTGAAGTGTGTGGCCAATGCATTTCAGAGGGCCTGAGATGGTAGAGGTGAGGTGGAGACTGCAGAAGGGTTGGCTAGTTCCTTGCAGGTTTTAAGGAGTTCAGCTGTGTTGTTGGATGCACCAGAGACTTGAGCCTGGATGTGGGCCCTTTTCTTGGAACAAATGGAAAGTCTGTATTACCTTTGGAGAAGGTGACAGGCTAGTTTGTCAGAGGGTGAGCCTGAGATCTGCCACTTCCATTCCATAGCTCTACACTTGAGTTTCAGGGTTGCAAGTTCAGAATCGTACCAAGTGTTACGCTTGGTGGCATGTTTCAGGCAGATCCTCATGACTGGGGCGGGAATGTCGAGAGTGTTAGAGATGGCAAGATGGAGGTTGCTGAGAGCGGAGTCAGAGGTAGTCTGCAGTGGGAGGAGAGGGGGGATTAAGGTGGATGCGAAGGCAGCATCTGACACTCATTTCATTGGACGGGTGTTCGTGAACGAGGTTGGCAGAGCTGGGGGGGTTGCGGTCAGAGGGTAGAGAGGACCCAGGTGAGAGGAGGGAGTCGTCTGATCAGGTGGAGTGGTGAGTGAGGCAGAGAGCGAAAGATCAGTGTGCATCAAGGAATCAAGAGTGTGTCCAGCCGAGTGCGTATGTCCAGAGGGGAGAGTGGAGAGGGAGAGCAAGGTGCAGAGGGAGAGCAAGGTGCAGAGGTCACGGAAGAGAGTTGAAGCTGTGATTGAGGAGTCAAGGTGGATGTTGAAGTCACCCAGGAGAAGGAGTTTAGAGGAGAGATGAGGAGACCATTCTGAGAGGCACAGTTTGATTGAGCCAGGTGGCCTGTATATAGAAGCAATGGTTAGGGAGGAAGTTGGGGAGATAGCCATACAGCCCCTTCGAGAGCCTGGTCTGCAAGCTGGTTGAGTGGGTATGAGGGAAGAAGGGGCCCTCTCAGGGAAGATCAGGGCAACCCCATCGCCAACATAGTTAGGGCGAGGCTTGGGGATAATGTAGCCATCAAGGAGAAGGGAGTCAAAAGCAGTGACTGAACTGGCATTGAACCACGTCTCAGTAAGTGCGAGGATATCGAGGTCAGGGTCTTGAAGGAGGAGGCCGATATCGGCGGAGTGTTTGATGGCAGAGCGCGCATTAAGCGTGGCTAGATTCAGTAGATAACTGCCTTTTAAGGCTTTCTGAGAAGAGGTACAGGGGCGTGGTACACCAGTAGGAGGAAGGGGGACAGACAGAGGAAGGAGTAGCAGGTGTAGGAAGGAAGTTGATGAGGGACGGCAAGCGACGGTCAAAGAGGAGGAGGTTTGGTTGAGGACCCTGAGCCATGATAGTGGCATTGCAAAAGACATTAATGATAAATCTGGATAATAAGCCCGCCAAGAGTACTTCCCATCTAGTGCCACCATTAGTGGGTGAAGATGTGAAAGGAGAGAGAGTAGAGATAAGATGAGTCCAAAGATCTGGAGAGGGGACAGAAAAGAGGATATCAGTGACAATCTGTCCGAAGTGCACTGACATAGGTGTCTGCAATGGGTAGACCAGGGTTACTGGTCAGGATGTCTTTTTAAAAAACTTTTTCCTTCCAAACTTTGTGCGAGAGGGAGGATCATTGATAGTATAGCAGAATAGATGGGGGAGATGGTGAGTGCTATAGGGGTGGCTGAGGGATACGGCTGGAAGCTAGAGGAGAGACTGCACAACACAAACTCATCAAGCAGCCTACTAGTCAAAAAGTGAGAGAACGGATGCAATAGAACCACCTGAGTCCCAAAAATGGGGGGGGGAGTGTAGAGTTGTGAAAAACACACTAGGATTCGACTTTAACAAAAAGCACAGAAATGCATTAATGAAAAGGGGATATAGTAAGGCATAGAAGGGCAGAATGGCATAGGCACACCTCGGTTCATAGTTGTGTGAGTTAGTAAAAAGCATACCATTGTTTAGGACATGGCTCACTGGTATTCTTGCTGGGAGGACACAGTTCCAGAAGAACAAGTTCGTGGGGTGGGTGGCTGGCTCCATGCTGGGTAGCTGTTTCATGAGGCTTAGGGGTGGTGGAGCGTGAGGTGCTGCAGGGAGGAAATGGGGGTGGGAGGCCTCCAAGGCCCGGACAGGCTTAGACAGGAGCCTTACTAGTGGGCCTTTAAGGGTCCGGCGTTTCGCCTGCCGGCTCCCTGATTGGCTCAAATAGAAGGCTGCAGCCAATCAAATGGACATCGGCAGGCCTGGGGGCACCAGGCACTCCAGTGCTTCGATAGAGGGCCGCCATTTGGGAATGGTGCAGGCCTGACTCTGTAATAAGGCCCAAATCACGCTTCAACAGGATTTGCAAGCGCTAAAGATTCCGGCAGCACAAAATCGATGAAAGATATTTTAAAGAGCATTTAGCGCTTCAGTCGTTAAATAGCACTGCATGTTCTTGAGCCAAGCCCAAATGGGCTTACCTAGTGTGTTGGAGCTCCCAGCTGCTCTGGCAGCCTTGTGGTGGAGTGGGGAGCTCGGAAGTGGAGGGTGTTATGGAGAATTCTCATTTATGGCTAATTTCCCTTACCTAGTGAGTCCCTCAGCAGCTTTGCTGGATTTCTGGGGTTTATTTTTTCCACCTGGTAAGAGTCTGAGCCTTTTTCCCACTCTTGCAGTGTATTTTTTGTGTGTTGTACTTTTTGTGCTCATGGCCTATGGAGTGTCACCAACTCCCTAGGCACCATCTTTTTACTTGTGTGTCACACAGCACCTTTAGTGCAGTGACACAAGGATGTCTCTTAGACTTCCTTTGTGAACTCCATTTCTGGGGATGACTACTGTCCGCCAGAAACCTGTAAAGACACCATTGGCTTTACTAGTCCTTTTTTAATACAGATCCAGTACAAACCATCTTACCACGGGGTACTGGAGGGGAATATCTTTCCCCTGTCCTTTTGTACATCAAGGGGCACTTTGTGTCCCCCTTCCCGACTCGACATGGCTGGTGGCAGTGGTAACTATCATTTTTACACGGGTTCCCGTGTTAGTGTTCTGGCTGTGGTGACAGATGTGAACATAAAACCCGCTACCCCATATTTTTATTTTGGGTCCCAGCGTGGTTTTTCACCATTTCGTGTTGGAAAGGTCTTTCGTGTTGTTTGCTTTTCGCACCAAATCAGGTTTGGTTTCCTTGTTCTCCATCCTTTAGCGGGCTTCTGCGAAGAAGCCCTCCTTTGGCGTCTGGGTGTCTAGGCGGGCTGAATGTGAGGGAGGGGTTTAGTAACCCCCTGCACAGGGTCTTCTTGGAGACCCAAGTCGCACTTTGTGTCCATTGGCTGAGGTGGTTGTCTGGGCTGGACAACCCCCCTGCTGTGTGATTGACAGCCAGGCTGTGTGAATGGGGGAGTTTGGCATAAAAGGCAGGACTCTTGGGCTGGAAGTCAGTCACCTCTGGAACTACAAGAACCGAAGAGAAGTGGAGAAGAAGACGACTGCTGCAACTCCTGGATCCCGGTGAAGCCCTGCTGCAGTCTTGAGCCATCTACCCTTCAACGACAGAGAAGATCCAGTCTGGAGTCTTCTTCCCTTGAGCATTGGGGGGGGGGATCAACCAGCTCACCTTCAATAGCAAGAGAATCCTCTTCTGGGTCAAAATTGCTGCACTGAGCTGTAGTGGTCCGGATAGCCATCAGAAGAGCCTTCTCCTGTTTTAAAGGAGCGCACCTTTTATTCATCGTTGCTTTGATGCTGCTGGCCTCATCCCTGGGTAGTGCAGATCGCTCCAGACGTCGTCCTCCTTGTCCCAAGACTGAAGCTTCAGGAACTGTGAGTCTGCAGGAACTACCAGGAACAACTGCCATAGCAGCAGCTTTGTTCATCCGAATAAGGTACTGTGTCCATTTGGTCGTTCTCTCCGTCCGACCTTGAGGAATCGGGGTGAACCCTTTTCCTTTCCGAAGGTTTGTCCTTTCTTCCTTCCCTCATAACTTTTGCCTCCCTTTGACAATATCCAGTACTCCTGGCAACGTTAATCTTGAACTTTTCTCACTGTATGATCCTCGACAACAAAGCCCGGCTCCATTTGATACTGGCGCAGGCCTATTGACTTTTTATCTGCCTCTTAGAACACGTCCTCTGATTCTATTGCCTTGACAAAAGTATTGCCTATGATTTTTATCCATTATTCCCTTGTTTTAATTCTTTGTGCTAAGTGTGTTTGATTGCGGTTGCATTTCTCCCCGCGGGTACGCTTTTTTTTCGTAAGACCAAACTGTCATTACTGTCAAAAAGTGATCGCGTAAGAACCCACGGTAATGTCTTTGTTTCAAAACACCGGTCTGTCAAATCCTAATGTACTTACCTTGAATTGACCAGAACAAGAGGAATTGGTTGTGTGTAGTATATTTAGAGTGTGGTTTTAATTAATAGAAATGAAGTGTTTTGTGAACAGACGGTTTAAAAATAAATGTTATTATATTTTTTAACCAGAAACCTTGAGTCAGTGTTTGCTTGAGTCACAGTAATTGTAGTCCTTTGTGTAATTCCTATCACTGCTCATTTGCTCTTGAGATAAGTCTGGCTGCTCAGCCATCGCTACCACTTTACTGTGTAGTACAGGTTTGTACCAAAGGTGAAATTGTACTATCACTTGTAGTCTTAATTGTCTGTAGTGTTCCCTAAGGGTACTGCAGATGATTCTGCCTAACAGAGGGTTCTTCAATGCGGTCCTCCTTCGATGCAGGCAAGGATGTGAAGGATACCCATAACTATGCCAAGTTCAGGGCTGTAGTAAAAAGTCATTGCAGTGCTGATATAGGTGTACGACCTGACTGATATTCTAGGCGAAGGTCCGGTTATGGAGCACAACATGCCCCTAAACCCTGCAATTGCCGACCCTCTGTCCTCTCTGTGGCAGCACACTTGTTCTATTCCCTTGGGTAGTTCCACCATATTCGGGAAGCATAGGTCAGCCAGAGGTGACCCTTTATTCCTCTCCTCTCACCCTTCTCCGGAAGGGCTTGTTATGCAAGCTGCTACAGTCTCCTCCAGACCAGCTTCAACTTCCACTCTACCACCCGACAGCGAAGCAAGGAAGGTTGATGCCTTGTCCAAAAAGGCATTCACATTGGGTAGTTTGGCCCGGAAAGCTACGAATGTGGCTAGTGGCGTTGCAAAATATTAATTTGGTCTTTGGACGGCGGTGGAGAATGCTGCACAGTACATCCCGAAGGGTGGAATGAGCAAGGGCTTCCTACAGTTGGTGGAGGATGGAAAGGAGGTGGGCAGGCGGTCGCTGTGAATGGGCCTGGACATTGCTGACTGTGTGGCCCAATCTATGGCATCTATAGCTATGAGAAGGCAGGCCTAATCAAATCTTCAGCCTTTTCGCTTAATGTCCAGGGCAAATTACTGGACATGCCCTTCAATGGTGATTTCCTGTTCGATCAAAAGGTCGACAAATCCTTTGAGAAATGTAAGGAATCGAAAATTGCTGCTAGATCGCTGGGCCTGGCTGCGTGGCGGGCCAAGCCTGCCTTCAGCTTTATCTCTAGGGACAGGGGCTACATAGAGGCAATATACGCCTTACGGCAGGAAAGCGCAGTTCCCACCAACCTGGCAAGGGCATAAGGGTTTCTTGCACTCCGGAAGGGGGGGACTTCTTAGGGCCTGCAAACAGCAGTAGGACGACCCAGCCTCCTAAACCGCTTTGATTTCCTCTCCCACAATTTACCGGTTGGCGGGCGGTTGACAGAGCATTGCCTACAGTGGCACTGACTTACTTCTTGTCTGCTCTTCTTAAGAAAACCACCGGACAGACCCCCACCACCTCCTATGCAACTGGGACTGGACCCCCAGGAAGAACTGCAAGCCTTGTTTTTGATGGGTTCTGTGGAACAGTATCCGCCCAGCAGAAAGTGTTTGGGCTGGTATTCCCGGTATTTTACCGGTACCCAAGAAGGTAGGAGGGCTCCATCCCATCTTGGACCTCAGAGCCTGGAACAAGTTCCTGAGGAAAGGCAAATTCAGGATGGTGAGATTGAGCGAGATTCTCCACGCTCTCGATTTACTGGACTGGCTGGAGTCCATAGATCTTCAGAACACTTACTTTCATGTACCGATCCATCAAAAGCACAGGAAGTTCCTGAGGTACCTCATAGGGGACAAGCACTATCAGTTGCATGTGCTTCCCTTTGGGTTGACCTCCCCAGCAAGGATCTTCACCAAGCTCATGGCGGTAGTCGCGGCTCACCTAAGGAGATCTGGCGTCCATGTGTTCCTATGCCTGGACGACTGGCTGATCCAAGGGAAGTTGTCTGAGCAGGTAGTGTCTCATCTGGGGCACACCTGCTCTCTACTCCATAGGCTGGGCTTCTCTCTGAACTTGCAGAGGTCCCACACAACACCAGCTCAGAGGTTTCAGTTCATTGAATCAGTCCCAGATATTCGTGCAGGGAAGGCTTTTCTGCCCATGGGGAGAGAGTTGCACAGATGGGGTTCCTAGTGATTGCATCAAATTCAAAAGTTTTGAATGCAAAAGTATCAAAAAAAATGCATCGAAAAAAATCTTTTTTTTTTTAATGGGGGCCCCACTAACCCCTGTTTTTTTACCCCTTAAAACCCATTATAGTAAAAAGAAAAACTACCTACAAAAAAATGCATTTTTTCGATGCATTTTTTTGTGCATACTTTTGCATTCAAAACTATGTATTCGAAGCAATTCCTGGATACCCACAGATGGTACAACTGTTCCAGAACCACGCCAAATTACAAGCGGCTTCCATCCGCTTCCTCTTGGGTCTCATGGCCTCCAGCATTTTTCTTGTGACAGAGGTCAGGCTGCGGATGCAATCTTTGCAATGCCTCCTACGAGGTCAGCGGGCCCAGTACTTCAGCATTTTGAGGGACGTTCTCAGGGTGTCCAGGCCTGTGGTTTTCAACCTTTGCTGGTGGGCCAGCAGCAGCAACGTGCTAGTGGGGGAACCCTTCTGGCCTTCATGACCTCAGGTGCGAGTGGTCATAGAAGCGTCCCTGAAGGGTTGGGGTGCTCACTGCAAGGACTTGCAGGTGAGTGGCCTTTGGTCAGCAATGGAAGCCAGGTGGTACATCAGTAGGCTAGAGTTGCGAGCCATTAGGTTAGCCCTGAGGGAGTTGGCTCCTTCTCTGAAGGGGAAGCATGTCCTGATACTGACAGATAATATGGTGGCCATGCACTACCTGAACAAGCAGGGTGGCGTGCGCTCCCTTCCCCTCTGCAGAGATGCAATGTAGCTGTGCTTCTGACTATTGGCAAACTATTGGCAAATCTGGCTCGGACACAGAACAGTTTGGCAGATGCTCTGAACAAGCAGAGCACGGTCTCGCATAAGTGGCAAATGTGCCAGGAAGTCCTAGAGGCGGTCTTCTCTCTTGCTGGGGTACCCGAGTGGTGGACCCGTTTGCCACAGAGTCCAACAGGAAGTGCAAGCAGGTTTGCTCAAGGGAATTCCCAGCCAGCAGTGCGCCTGGGGATGGGTCTCTTGTAGATTGGACTTTCCTCTCTACTATGCCTTCCCTATGATTCCTGTCATTCATTGAGTTCTCAGGAGATTGAGGTTTTGAGCAACCCTGATCTTGATCGCCCCGGATTGGGCGAGAAGCACATGGTACTCAGAGCTTTTGGATTTGACCATCTGTCCGCCTCTCTGGTTGCCTCGCCGCCCAGATCTCCTAACCCAGTCGGATGGTTGGGTGCTCCACCGAACCCAGAATCCCTCAGCCTACTTGGGTGGCTCTTGAGAGGATGAGGTATGATGATGGGGAGTACTCTGAGAAGGTATTTGAGGTGCTGCTGGCTACATGCAGACCATCTACACGATCTCTGTAAGCGTGCCGATGGAGAAGAGTTGAGGCTTGGTGCAGGGAACGTGAGATTTATCTCTTGCCCCAACACTAGAGTGATGGAGTTCCTTCAGTCACTAGCCTCTTCAGGTTACCACAGTAAATGGATACCTGGCGGCTTTGTCTGTGTTCAAAAGGTCTCCGGATCAGGGCTGCTTCTTCACAATCCCGGTTATGGCCCAATTTCTGAAGGGCCTTGTGAATACGTTTTTTCCTATGCCTTTAGTTGTCCCTGATTGGGATTTCACCCTGGTTCTCACCTTTCTGACGGTGTCTCCTTTGAGCCATTACATTCTTGTTCTCTGCAGCTACTAACATTAAAGACAGCCTTTCTGTTTGCCATCATTTCGGCCAGACAGGTCAGAGAGTTGCAGGCCCTTTGTTGCAAACCACCATTTCTTCACTTTTTCCGGGTGAAAGTATCTCTTAAAGTGAGACATGGATTCTTGTCTAATGAGTTGTGTCAAATTAACGTTTTTCTCAGGCAATAGATCTTCTGGTATTCTACCCTCCTCTGCACCCCTCAGGGAGGAAGAGCGTTTTCAATGATTGTACCTCAAGAGAGCTTTAAGCTTCTATGTAGCAAGAACGGCAGAATATAGAAAAATAGAACAGTTTGTAGTCTACTCCATTTCCATGAAAGTCCTTTCTGTATTGAAACAGACAATATGATGGATCACATTGTGCATTTCGGAATACCACCACACCGCAGGCAAGGATTTGCCTCCCGGCATCAGGGCTCACTCCACCAGAGGGGTCTCCACCTCGACGGCTCTGCAAGGGGGAGTAATAGTTGGGGACATCTATCAGGCTGCATCCTGGTTCTCGCTTCATACGTTCACAAAGCATTATAGCCTGGACATAGACTGTGTGACTGATGCCCCCCCCGGAAGGACAGTGTTGCAAAATATTCTGCTGTTGAGCTTTCTTCCCACCTCTGTTGTTGACACTGCTTTGGGTGTCTATCTGAGGGATCTGTGGGAGAAAAGCCATCCATTAAAGGAGAAATTACTTACCGTAATCTTCCTATGGATTCTTCTCTCCACAGAGTCCTCATCACCCCTCCCATCCATCCCTGCTGATAAAACGTTGGCTGTTGGTGTCTGTTTTTTTCCGACAGGGGGGTGTCAGTGATGGTTCTAGTGTAGGGTGCTCTTCTTGCTTGGAAGCCGCATGGCTCTCTTTTTTAAAAAAGAAAAAAAAATGGGATTGTGTTTCTCAGTTGGGGTTCCTTTTTTTCTAACCCTCGCTTGTTTTCCTCTGCAGTGGCTGAGTTTAGGGGGGGTGGAGGTGGGAATTGAGGTGTGTGGCATAGTGACACAGTATATATACAATGTCCCGTCTGGAGCTGACGATCCAGCACCTAGTCAAGGCTGCTCGACTGTTGTCGGCCAAGTGGAGTTTCACTATGCCCCCTTTTGGAAGTCTTTTTCCAAGAAGTGGAAGCTGGAAGAGGATTTCTATCTGATGAGGAATCTTCAGGAGAAGAATCCATAAAAAAGAACATTACGGTAAGACATTTCTCCATCTTACACTCTTGTATTTAAAAGTCTTGCAACTTAAATAATGGATGATCCATCTGAAATTGCAGTCATGATTAGCTTTAGTGTAAGTGAAGCAGATCAGCATGGTACCACCTTAAAAATTGTCAATGCACACTGTTGAAGGTGCCTGTTTTTACAGATGTCTCTGGCCCACAAGGAACAACCGCCGACATATTCCTCCTTTGCCTAAATTCTGTCAACTTTTACCATAGTTCCACCAATTTGTGCCAGCCTATTTATAAAATAATTCTCTTTTATATATTTCATTTTTAGATATCTCGCTTCTCTTGCAATGTCAGTCTTATTTTCTGGGATATGTATTACTCACAGTGAGCTTGTAACACTTTGTCACCAATTTGTCCTAATACTGTTTTAAAAATGTTTTTCTAAACTGTAATGACTTTGCAATCTGAGACATTTTTACCAATTAACATATCTTTCTCAACCGTTAACATTATTGGATTATATGCTTGTATTTTTATGCACAAGGGAAATAATCTTACATTTTGATTGAAGGTTTCCATTATGTAGTTATACCCGAGAGACATGATTTGTATTTCTAAAAGCAATATAGTTAGCAGATATTTTAATAAAACGTGTACAATATGTGACGCTGTGAGCCAGAAGCAGAGTTGTTAACTCTTTGTTTCTCTTCCTTTTAGAAATGTCTATTTCATACAGTTATTTTCACATATTGATAAATATTTTTAAAGAATATAAGGGATTAAGACTAACAATAGGGATTGCCTTATCCATGTGATTGGAATATATGGTTATCTCACTATATAATATCTTACTGTATTAGGTCGGGAGTGGTCAGACTGGTCCAGTGAGCTGCGCATTCCGGGGGATGAATTGAAATGGAAGTTTATTAGTGATGGCTCGGTCAATGGGTGGGGTTGGCGGTTCACTGTCTACCCAATAATGCCTGCAGCAGGTACGATCTAATGGTTTATCTTCTCCACTGTTGGGTCACACATTTAATTTCATTTTGGCAGGGTTCAGCTTTTCATCAAATGTTATCTTGTTTAGTTGTTTTACTCAGGAATCCATCTGAAAACCGGGCTTCCAATAATCACATGAACGCATACTATTTAATTAAGTTACAGGAACATTAAGAAATAGCGCCATAAATGTTGGTGCACATGCCATAAACACACTGTACGATTAGTCTGAAAGATGTACTTTTCTAAAGGGGTCTTCTGGGTTTCACTGCAGTTGTTTTGGACTATGTGTCGTTCTTTTAGGCATAACTAACTTTTAGATCGCAGGTTCTTTAGATGCCACATAACAGAAGGAATGGAGTACTCGCATGTGTATCTCGAATATGAAATATAATTTAAATGTTGCTCTTTAAAACTTAGCTTTTGTTTGTTTGTGCCACATCACTAACTTCACAGCTTAAAAGTGACATCTGATGGTGATAAGATAGTAATCACTGTCAATTTTTGTGTAAAGCAATTGGGATAGTACAGCTTTAATGGGAAGACATATTCTAGTCATAAAACATTTTTTAAATGACCATTTCTTGATATATTTATAACTAAATTGAATCTGTGTGCAGTTCACCTTGAGATCAGACTTTCTCCTTATTTTTCCCACAGGCCCCAAAGACCTCCTTTCTGATCGGTGTATTCTCTCCTGCCCGTCAATGGATCTGGTGACTTGTCTCTTAGATTTCCGTCTGAATTTTGCTGCCAATAGGGGCATAGTCCCCCGCTTGGCAGCCTCACTAGCTGCTTGTGCTCAGCTAAGTGCACTAGGTGAGTATATAATTGACACAAATTACTGTTTTGCTTGATGGATAGTGATTTTGTTTTTGTTTGTGCCTTGATTTTATTTATTCGGCTTTTCAGCGGCATGTCACAGAATGTGGGCTCTGCAGAGGCTGAGAAAGTTACTAACGACCGAGTTTGGGCAGTCAATTAACATTAATCGGTTGCTTGGAGATGTAGACGGAGAGACCAGGGTCATGGTGAGAAAATAAACAATATTCTTTCATGTGTTGAATTTTCAACTGTACGTAATTCTCTTTAAGCACTGACTGGAAGAAAAACATATCCTTTGGATTTCAGCATATAAATATGATTTCAATGTGTGCTTTAATAATCAGTTGGCTATTTTAGGTATATTTTTTATTAATGTAATCTTCATGAATGAAAGATTATGCTCTGGCGCTTGATTGGAAACATATCTTCTATGGATATATTCCTTCCACTGGGTCTTCTTTATCATTTTCCTCGTGCGCAGTTTGGTCTGGGAAATGTTTCCAACCACCATTCTATAGTGCTGCGTGACTCCACGGCCGGCTTCATCACTGCCCTGTGTGCTGTTTTAGCAGAGACGTCCTCAGTACAGATCCTTATAGCTGCTGGCACAATTTTCCCTTTTTCCTCTGCCAATTGCCAAGTTTTTCTATGAACAGTAATTTTCATTAATTTGAAATGTTTCCAAAAATGTTGCCTCCGTTAAGTCTTGCAATGAGTGCGGCTGTAAAATGACGATATTGAACTGCACCTCTCCTGTGTCCGGTGCCTTGGGCAAGCATCATGATACTGAGGAGCAGAGGTGTTGCTGGGGGGGCGGCTTGGCTGAGGGGGCTATAACCACGGATCCTTTGGTTGTAGCCCTGGATAGAAGCTCAGACGCTTCTGGTAGGGGTCTGGTGATAATCAGTTGATTTGAGATCTACGAGGCCCGATGCAGCGTATAGCTCGTTCAAAATCCAAGCACGCTGATTCAGTTGATTGCAAAAGGTAGCACCAGTGAGTCCTGGTTTATAAGAGTTTCAACCGATTTGGTGCAATGAAAAGGGGATCCTGGTTGCCTTGGCCCTCAGGATGCAGTGCATCCGGTTTGGACAGTTTGTCTAAAGTCCAAATAAGTGCTTCATAAAGCCATACATCTGAGACGGTACATAAGCTCCACTCTTAGTATAAGGCTGTACCACCTGAGAATGTTGGTAGCAGGGACATAGCATCCATGCTTATCTTATGAGGGAGAGAGGGCTGTATCTTGGTACAAAGAAATTGTAGCATACATATGGTCCAAAATAACACTAAAACACTATGGGCCTCATCACGAGTTGGCCGGTATCTCGGCTGTAATACCGCCCAACTGTAATAGCGTTAGCACCCACCAGTCCAGCGGTATTACCACCGGATCACAGGCTGGGCGTTAACGGTAAATCCCCATTTCCCATTGGGCCCATTGGATCCAATAGGGCATTTATGGCGGTAATATTGCGTGAAAAAAGCTGGAGGTAAAACAGCCCGTTTTGCGCCCAACTCATGATAGGGCCAGCCCTTAAATACAGTAGTAATACCGTTACTGCTGCATTTAAGGGGTACAGCCCAACTCGTGATGAGGCCCAATTTATCATAAAAATAAAGTTTATTTAAATGCAATTAGGCCATGAAAAATCTTGGGTAAGTACTATAACATATCATATAAACACAATAATAAAAAAACAACTTGGAGCTTGTGGTCTACCCACTAAAGTACAACCTACAACCTTATTAAGAATACAATCGGTAGTCAAGGTGAGTCAAACCTATAACACATTCCGACTGCAATCAGCTATTCTTGGCGAGTAAAACCAGGTTATAGGTACTTCTTTGAATATAGTCAGTAATTCAAGGGTAGTAGATCCTGTCAGTCATGCAGTGACACTCAGTTATGAAATCGGATAGTAAACCGACCCTGTTACAAGTATACTCCTTGCAACCTTACTTTTTAGAACTCCTTTCCGAGCTAGTAAAACAACTCATATAGTTTCTGGAGGGGCATTAAGCTGCTCAATGACAAGTACTAAAACACAATAACTATTTCTGAATGCACTAAGCAATTGAAGGAAAGTAAAACCTAATTACACTTTAAGAAAGAACCAGTGTATTTTAAGGTAAGTAATAGACCCTGTGACTATTTTGGAAATGCTCTAAGCATATTCAGGGGCGGCACAACCCAGTGTTATAAGTTTAGAAGAGCAGCAGCTGTTCAAGGTAAGTAACCATATACTTTTAAGAGGGGCTTCAAGCAGCTCAAAGGCAATTATTAATTTCTAGACTCTTTTGGGTCTGTATAAAGCGGATCAGTTAAAGCAACACCCTATGATACACTTTAGGAAGAACACAGTGTTATTCAAGGTAGGTAAACCCTATTGGTAAGCTTTTACACTCATTCAGTTAAAACAGTACCAACACTTATTACTTTTCAGAAGGGGGCAAACCACCATTAAAAGTAAGTACTTTTTAGGGTTCCATGTGATAAAATCGTGGCAGAAATGGCCGCGGACACAAACTATCGTGGCAAAAAGGCAGTGGTTTTGCCGCCGCAATCTATGTAAAGGATGCAGGGGGAGTCCCATGCAACCTCTGGACCCATTATACCATTTAAGGGGATCGGGGGACACCCCCTGCAACCCCTGCTCCCCTTAAATGGTGTAATGGGGTATACCTTTAACGGGTCAAACCACTGCATTTTTGCCACGATTTTTTGTACAGGGTACATTTTTGCCGTGATTTTATCACTGCATACCCTTTTTAGAGGGCACAATGCAACTTATTTCACTGAGATAGTTACCACGCTAATTCTTTAAGCAAGTAGGGACTTTTACACTTCTTATACTTTTCAAGATAGAAGCTTTTTCTTATCCAGTCCTTCCCTAGTCTATTGCATGAGTTTTCTCAGAGGCAGAAGACTTGTCTAGGTGCCAACTGTACACCGGTTAACATAGGGTTCAGTTGCAGGAAAGTCAAAGTTCCATAGGAGATCTTCTTCAACAAGTAAGTATTCACTTTCAGAGTTAGTTCAACGTGTTCAGGGACTTCTGAGAAGGCTCCCTATATGTGTTCCAGCATTAGGCCCAGGCAAGTGTTATGGGCAAACTCCCAACCACACAAATCACCCACTCAGCCTCACAGGATGCACACCAGACGTATGGTAAGTATTACTCAAGCCCACACAGTACCTTAGGAGAAAAGAAGAGCTTTGGAGTGGATGTTGCACAGGACCAGGTCCCTAGTTTCTTTGTAGACAAAAGAACTGGACACTAGATTGGAAGTTGCTGCAGCAGTCGTCAGAGGAGGTTTCCAGTAACCTATACTTCACAGATTCTCACAGCTCTGTGGATTTGGCCCCTTTTTACAGCAGCCAGATGAAGAACGAATATTGCTGGTCTGATTCTCTTCACTCTGGTGAGGGGACTTCAGGGATTCAAATCATGTCTCTGGAGAGACAGGAGGAGGCTACCAACTTTTTGGATGGATTAGGACTTCGGAAGACCATACACCGCACAATGGCTCGAGTTCCCAGGGTATTGGGGTATTGCAGCCAAGAAAGGTTGCAGCATGTCATAGGATGGCTCAAAAGGCAGGTCTTCTTGAGACTAGTGGATCTCACCAGCCTCCGGGTAGGAGTCGTCATGTTCGGGACCTCTAGGTCAGTTGGAAGGAACGGTTAAAGGAGGCTGTAGTTACACAGCAGGCTCTCCGGTTCCTGCAAATCGCTAAAGCCATCTTTTTTCTTCATCTTCCTCTTCGGTTTCAGTTCCAGTGGTGCACTTCTCAGCAGCTTCGAGGTTCGGAGTAATTATCAGGAACTACAGCACAACTTCTTCAATCTCTCCCTGCAGTTTACAGAAAGGGCTGGTCTGGTTGTCCAATCAGGACAGCCAGCCCCCCACTGGCAGTTGATTCCTTTCAGGCACGGTGGAAGACAAAGGGCTGCAGAGTTTTGGACTCCTCCCTCGCTTCCTGCCTTCTCACGTACTCTGGAGCCTGGTTGGGGAATACAAAGCATTCCCGCCGAAGACAAAACTCCCACTGAGGTCGTTCCCGCCCCGAATGGCAGGGGAATACCTTAGAAACAATAAGAATACTTAAAAAATGGTGACAAAGAAGGAACCCACCATTCGGGCAGAGTGGTGGCCCTTCTGTGCTTTACCGAGGCTGAATTGACCGCCTTTGAGTAATGAGACTCAAAAGTCACTAAGGTAAAAGCACTGCCACCAGCCATTCAAGTAAACTTGCAATTGTAACAAAAATGTTACAGGTAAATAAATTATAAATTACCATAGTGACTAACGTACTCTTAGTCCTTAGTCCCCTTTCCTCATACTGCATGGGCGTCCCCTCCAAGGGACAGGAGACAGAACCTTTTTCACCAGAAAAAACCTTCTTCCCCTTTAAATTTATAGGGGTGTGGGGGTGCGGCCCTGGGAGCATGTGCTGCACTGATTCCGCCCTCCGGCGCCACACCTCAGTCCCCATAGACACATCGACAATAGATTACCATTGCCTAATGACACCAGTTTTATTAGGGGGGAGTATGGTGGGACCGAGGCGAGTGAACCGTTTCAAGCAAGCTGTGTGGAAAAAACGGGACTGAGGAAACTGGCACAGGTGCGTCCCATTTATACCGACGCCAACATTATACTAGAGAAGGACTGAGGCCGTTGAGGGACACAAAGTCGGCACCTTCTGGGGTGAAAAGTTTCGGAGCTGCAAGCAGGATATCAGAGTATATCAAAGATGAGGAATATGTGGGAGGACACAATCCATTAGAATAATACATTCACAGTATTATTCAGGACCCAAGATGCAAACACAGAGCAGTCAGTGTAATTCCTAAACCTCCATCAAAAGTAGTCCAAGCATTCAAAATATACACTACATAGTCATATACTTCCCTAGAGGGAGGAGACATGGGTGCCAACATAGGTACCAAAGCCCAGGGTGCGATCAAAGAACTAATTACTTGCCTCTCGGTAACGTTCTTTCTGATGTACGTTCCTCTGACGGATTCCTCATCTATTGTCTCTCTCTCCCAGCACAGCTGCTCTTCGGAAAACTTTTCCGCTGTCAGGGGGTGCAGCGCGGTTCTGTGTCGGCTCTGCCCATGCCTCTACGTTTCCCACGCGCCGGACATGTCAGGGGCAGCATATATAGATGCCATACCCTGTGACCTTAGTTGCATCATTTTTCTATAGCACTCAAAAGGAGCACTCAACCAAGGTGTACTAGGTATCCCAAGAGGGACAGTAAGCGAGGGCAATGAGGAATAAATGGGGTGGAGGGAAATCCATTTGAAAGATTATTACAGAGAGGCAAGTAATCTATTCTTCTAATACACTCCTTCCTTCCATGGATTGCTCATCTATGATATACTCCCAAAGCAGCACAATGACTTGGAGGAATGAGGGTAGCAAGGACACCACCTAAACCAGAAAACTCTGAAGGCCAGGTCTGCCGAAACTAGCATCCTGACCAGACATATATCCAAGCAGTAACGTTTTGCAAACTTGTGCAAGGAAGCCAACGTAGCTGACTGGCAAATATCCAGAACAGGTACTCCATGTTGCAGGGTGGAGGTAACAGCCAACCCTCTGGTGGAGTGAGCCCCAAGACCCTCACAGACCTCCTTGCTGGCCAAATCCTAGCATTCCGAGATGTAGAGAAAGATCCATAGAGGCAGGGTCTGTTTGGCGACAGCCCTGCCAGTTCGGGCACTGGCATAACCAACCAACAGTTGGTCATCCGTTCTGTTCGCCTTTGTTGGCGACATGTAGAGTTTGAAGGCCAGCACTGGATCTAGCTGATGGTAATTCTCTTCTGCCTTGGAAGGATGAGGCAGAGGCAAAAAAAGACGAGCAGATATTTTGTGAGAGATGGAAATCAGAGACCACCTTCGGAAGGAAGAAGGGTCTCTCAACGTCGTCTTTTCCTTGGAGAAAACCAAGTAGGTAGGATTAACAGACAATGCCTTGAGCTAACTTACGAGTCCAGCGTAAGTGATGGCAAGCAGGAAAATCATCTTAAGGGTGAGCATTCCTGATAAAGAAATTATAAGTTACTCACCGTAGTGACTAATGTGCTCTTAGTCCATAGTCCCCTTTCCTCCATACTGCATGAGCATCCCTCGCGAGGGACGGGAGACGGAACCTTTTTCACCAGACAAATCTTCTTCCCTTCTAAATCTAGAGGCACGCGAAGGCGCTGCCCTGACTACGCCTTCCGGCGCCACATCTCAGTCACCAAAGACACGTCGACAATAGATTTACCATTTGCCTAATGAAACCAGATTATTAGCCGGGAGGATGGTGAGACGTATGGAGGAAACGGAACTAAGGACAAAGAGTACATTAGTCACTACGGTGAGTAACTTATAATTACTCTTACGTCCCGTCCCCTTTCCGCCATACTGCATGGGCGATTACAACTGAATGTAGCCCCAGGGTGGAGAGGAGACCCTCCTTAAGCAACCTGTTTTCTAAGAACCGCCTGCCCGAAAGCTGCATCTGTTCTAGAGCAGGCATCCAGACACTAGAGCTTGCAGAAAGCCAAAGGGGTGGCCCAGGTGGCCGCCCTGCTTATGATTTGCCTGGGGACATGCTGCTGCAATGCGATGGCCGATGCCTTTGTTTTGACCGCGTAGACGTGCATATTGGCCAGGGCGTCCGACTTGCGAAAGTCCTTGGTCCTGTCCAAGTAGAATTTCAGGGCACGCCTCACATCGAGACAGTGCAGAACTCTCTGAGCCTCGTCCTTGGGTTCAGTGAAAGAAGTAGGCAGCACTATTTCCTCGTTTAGATGGAAGGCAGGCGGCACCTTAGGCAGGAATGCTGGGTGCGTCCACAGGACTATTTATCCTTGTGAAACGTAGTATAAGGTTCTGAGGTGACCAATGCCTGGATTTCACGGACTCTGCGAGCCGAGGTGTGGCTGACTAGCAAGGCCGTCTTAATGCTGACCAGCCTGATGTCTGCGGATGCCATTGGCTCGAATAGTTTGTGTGCCAGGGCACCCGAGACTATGTTGAGGTCCCATATTGGGTGTGGCCTCTTGATGGGCGGGTAGAGACTGGCGAGGCCCGTCAAATGCTTCTTGACAATCGGGTTGGAACAGAAGACCTCTTCCTCTGAGTTCCTGTAGGTGCCGATGGCTGCCAGGTACGTGTGGCAAGTGTCAATCTGCACGCCTGAATGGGCGAGGTGCCCTGAGAAGATGTGCACATCGTCCAAAGTACATGCAAGGGGGTCAATATTCTTAGTCTGCCCAATAACCTGGTCCATTTGCTCTTATACTGGGCCGTGGGAGCCTTGCTCCTTGATCCTTGTATGATCTCTAGATTAGCCTGGGAGAGGCTGAGGTGCCCCAGCGTGACCTGCTCAGGAACCATGCTGTGAGGGCTGTTTTCTGTGGTGCGGGGTGGATGACCCTGCCTCCTGCTGCGCCAAAAGATGTGCTGGGCCCGTCGGAAAGTGAATAGGTGGTCTCTCCGAGAGGCTGAGCACCTCCGAGAACCATGGCCTGGCTGGCCACCATAGAGCTATTAGAATGATGTTGAGGTGGCGAGACTCCTTGATCTTGCATATCACACTGTGAAACAGTGGTGTGGGTGGGACGGCGTATGCGGTCATGCCGTTCCACTGAATCTGCAATGCATTGCCCCGGGAGCCTGGGCCCTGCCCCTGCCAGGAGGCAAACTGTTGCCACTTCTTGTTGTCCCTGGTGGCAAAGAGGTCCACCTGGGGGTGTCCCCATCTGCTGAAGGTCTCCTGCTGCACAGCGTCGTTTAGTTGCCACTCATAATTGTCCGCTCCCAACCTGCTGAGCCTGTCCACCTCCAGGTTTGATTCCCCCAGAAGGTGGACTGCTGTGAGGTATATGTTGTTTTCCAGGGCCCATTCCCACATGCTGATTGCCAGACTGCACAGTGGAGGGGGGGGATCTGTTTCCTCCCTGCTTATTGACATAGTTTATGTTGGTCGAGTTGTCTTTCCGAATGAGGACAACCTTGCCCACTATGAGCAGAAGGAAGCCTCTGAGTGCTATCTAGATGGCCTTCAGTTCCAGCCAATTGATGTGGTACTCCTGTTCCTGCCGGGTCCAGGTGCCATGGACGCAGTGGTTGTCCAGGGTGGCCCCCATCCCTCGAGAGAGGAGTCCATAGTGATGGTGACGTGCGGGATAGGTGCTCAGAAAGGGTTGCCCATCCCCAGGTTGCAGTCCCTGAACCACCAAGTGAGGTCCCGGTGAAGAGATGGAGGAATGTTGATCATCTCGGCCTGAGAGCCCCGCTTCTGGTTCCATGATGCCAAGAAGTGCAGCTGTATCCTCCTCATCCTGAGTCTTGTGTGGGGGACGGCCAATTGGACCACTGCCATGAGGCCCAGTAGGTGTTTGTACCATCAAGCCGCTGTCACTTCTCTTCTGAGGAAGTGAGTAGTGGCCCTCTTGATGGCTGTGATCTTGTCCTCGGAATGAAAAACTCTCTCGTACCACGTATTCCATATGAGCCCCAAAGAAGTCAGTCTGTGACTTCTTGAGATTGAGCGAAAATCCCAAATCGTGCACAGTGTTCATAAGTGCGTGGGAAGGAAGGTGCACCACTTCCAGAGATGTAGCCCTGATGAGCCACTCGTCTAGGTACAGGTAGATGTGGAGGCCCTGAGCCCAGAGGAGGGCTGGCACTGTATTCATCAGTCTGGTAAAGACCCTGGGGGGGCGAGTTGAGGCCAAAAGGAAGCACCTTGTATTGGAAATGGTAGCCCATGATCCTTAACCATAGAAAAGAACGATGAGGCTGCCAAATCGTGACGTGGAAGTGCGCGTCCTTCAGATCCAGGGTGATCCAGATCCATGTGTCCACAATAAAAGCTGGTGTAACCATCTTGAATTTTCGTAGAGGTAGGCAGAGGTTGAGGGTGGAAAGATCCAGCACAACTCTCAGGCCCGTTCTTTTTCTGAATGGCAAAAATCCTGGAGTAAAAGCCCAAGCCTCGGTGGGAGGCTGGAACGTCCTCCAGTGCCTGGCTGTCGATGAGCGACCGGATCTCCGCCAGAAGAGTTGCTGTCCCAATCTGTGGGAGTGGAGGGGAAGAGGGAGGAGAGGCTGGGATGGGTAGGCAGAGTACCCCGTGGATACTAGGGAGAGGATCCAAGGGTCCACGAAATTCTTGTGCCAGAAATGTGCATGGAGTGCAAGTCTGCCGCCCACTGGAGACACGTGGACCCGGAGGGGCTTGTCATGCCTTCTTTCCCTCTGAGGCTGTTGCGGAGGAGGGGGACTGCGGAAAGCCCTTACCCCCCCCCCCCCCTCCTTTTTTTTGTTGCTTGTGCCGATGTTAAGTCGGCGAACTGTCTGGCTGCTTGGACCTCAGCTCTTGGAAGCCGCAGAACCCTCCGTATGTACACCCCTTGGCCGAACGCTGCTGTGACTGGGTGTACGATTTGGGCTTGGTCTTTGTATGGTTGGATAAAGACTTGGCCGTTTGTGAGCTGTTTTTCTTTTTATACAGCTCCTTGTGCATAGTGGAGTGGAAGAGGTCACCCCTCTCGAACGTCGGGTCTAATATGCGTTCCTGGACATCAGGGTTGAATTTAGTAGCACAGAGCCAGGCAGTTCTTCTCATGTCCGTGGCGATGCAGATGGCCCGGCCAGAGGTGTCAGTGTGGGCCATGATTTCTTACGCCACCATCTTGACCACAGCCTCTGGTTAATGGCTGCCATCATGGCATCCGCGTTGGGCTGACGAAGATATAAGGACACGTTGGAATACAGCTTCTTCCCGTACACCTCCAAGAACTTCTAATCCTTGCCTAGCAGCGCCGCAGACGAGGAGGTGAGGACGACTGAGGCTTGGAGTATAGCTATGCCACAGCAATCACTGAGGAGTGCGGCTGAGGATGGGCCAATGGCAAGAGTGTATCCTCCTCCATCTGCCTGTACTTAACGTTCAGGCGTCGATTGACCGGCTGGACCGAGTGGGGCTTGGCCAAGGCGGCAACGTCCTTCTGCATCGGGATTCCTGTCCTTGCAGAGGGGCGTAGTGTGAGGACTTCTGTGAGGACCCCCTCTGCTGGTTGCTCGACCTCAGGTTGAGGAAGACCCAAGTACTCTGCCAGCCCTGCAAGACTTTCCTGGAAGGCCTTGGCTGACGATGGTATGTCGGCGTCCTCTTCCTAGTCTGTGTCCACCTAGGAGTCTGGGGGATCCGGTACCAGTGGAGCAGTGTTGGGAGCTGGAGGCTGAGGTGTGACGACCAGAGCCGGAGGCTGGTATGGAACTGCCTGGTATGAAACTGCCTGCGCTATCGGCTGGGGGGCCTGAGTGGGTGGCGGAGGCAGCACAGGGGCGCCTGTGCTGGGACCTGCGGCGCTGGAGCCATTGGAGGGAGCACGTCCCTGATGACACCCATCCGAGGAGATTTCATGAGCTCGAGGAACCTTTCAAAGAATGTCCTTGCAGGCCGGATGGGTGCTAGGCGGTATTGACTGGTTAGTGAGAGACTGCTGGAGCCGTTGCATGCCCTGCCCATACGGACACAGCGGGAACCTGCCCTGCGCAAATGAAGGATAGGCTGTAGGCCACGTACTTGGTTGACGCCAGTCCCACCTTCACTCGTTCCTCAACCAGCTCCCTTTCCTGGTGCAGCGTCGGGCGGGTGTCCCCAATGTCTGGCACAGCGGCCATCTTGTTGAACTGCCTTCCACGGGCCTACATCGTGTTGCTCAGCTCACTCGCCCAGCCTCGTCTAGGACTCTTGAGGGTGGGTCATGAGGTCTACCCTGCTCCTCAGGTTGAGACCTGGTAGGTGTTTCACCCTCAGCGGATATGCCGATGAGCTGCGTTTAGGCGCCCCCTCTGACATGTTGCCGTAAAAGGGCGTGGCCCCTCGGGTAAAGACCCGGTAAAAGAACCTTCCGGTCCCTCAGCACGGTCACTGGGAGGATCCACTGACCCCTCGGCCTGTCGGCCGGTAGCTGAAGTAACCTCGGCATACGTGCTGGTACAAATACCTGAGCGTTCCTTCCCTTGCGGGCGAGTCCTTGGAAAGGAGTCTCCCTTGTGGGGTGCGATGGAGAAGAGTGGCCCTACCTTGGGCCTGGATCGATGGTGGACAAAGTCCTTCACGTCCTCTGGAGGCAATCTCTGGAAGAGCTCCCTCCACCTGGCTAGTCTGTTTTTCAGAGACCTCGAGTAAAGCGCGTTGCACGCGGTACAAGCTTGCTAGCTGTGGTCTGGGCCATGGCAACGTAGGCAGAGGGCGTGGGGGTCTGAAGTTGGAAAGAGCACGTCGCCTAGATGGACACCTGCTGAACCCTGTGGAAGTTGACATGCGCCGGGGAGGAGCGTGACGCCTGAGCACCAAGTACCTGAATGATAAAAAAAAGGTAGTAGCTTCATCATCAGCGCGTGGAATTACATGGCTGAATACAAACGCTGGAGCGCTGGTGAATTCGGCCTGTTCCCGTCGATGAGAAAAAGAGGACTCCGGTGTGGCGCTGGAGGGCGGAGTCATGGCAGCGCATGCTCCCAGGGCCACACCCCAGCGTGCCTCTAAATTTAAAGGGGAAGAATCTTTTTTTTCTCGTGAAAAAGTTTCCATCTCCTGTCCCTTGGAAGGGATGCCCATGCAGTATGTAGGAAAGGGGATAGGACGTAAGAGTAACAAGGGGATACACTGTATCCCCCCAGCACTCCACATAAGGTGGGATTTACTGGCTCACTATATAAATTGTAAAGGGGATGAAAATCCCTCTTTACTACTTTGTAACAGTAGTTCACCCAAGTACATTAAAGATAAATTAATAGGGGAGCCCAAAGGGGCATCCGAACCTAGGCCCAAAAGTTGTAGGAAACCATAACTTCAAACATACACTATGGAGAGACATAAAAAGGTCACCCATATAAAGACCAAAAGATTAGGTGAGAGGGGAAAACCATTCCCCTTCACCTAGGGACATGGTAAAATAGTTACCAAGTCCAAGCAAAATGTTCTGGGGTTGACACAGGTCAGGAAGATTTATCATAAATATAAAAATCTTACCTAACGAATTCCAATCCAGGGGCTCAATAATAAGTTTTGGTCATTGCTCTTAGGCTCCCAAAATGGGGGTGGCAGGCACAGAACTCCTTCAACATGGTGAGGTCCTGGGTTCCATGCTAGCTAGCAGAGAAGCAGGTCTTGTCCAAACCGCAGTTCAACCCCAGTGGTCTCTGGCAATGGTTAGGGGACAGAGCTCGCCTCCTGGGTTGGACACTCAACTCAACCTTCACCTCACTGGCAGAGGACTTTGGAAAGATCAACTCTCCCAACAGAGGCCCAATGCATTCTTAAATGTTTGTCCAAAAGTGAATTAAAGGAATGGGAGACTGCATCTTTTAAAGGAAAAAGCCCCAGGTGATTGGACTAAAGCTAGCCTGCTTTCCGGTTCCAACACCTGTTCTTACAGCAAGTGGACTTTGTCTTCTGACATTGCAGCCAAAGTGCTTTGTGCTACAGGAACTAGAGGGGACAGGAAGGAAAGATGGAGGAATAGAGAAACAAGATGTTGCAACTTTCCTCCAACTGTAAAAAGGTTGCTCGGTCTACTCTAACCCCATCCATTCCCTTCCCAATCGAATCAAAGGCCTCTAGATATGCAGGAACATGGTATCCTGCTAATCCTGTTTTGAATGAGTGTTCCCTTTCATTCCTGTTCTCAGGACGGCTTTCTGTAGAATGGCTCGCTCTCTGTGGAGGGTGTTACCGGCCCTCGCAAAGGAACAGACAGACAATCCCCAAGGCTACAGTCCTGCCAGCAGTGGCAAGGATAGCCTATCTGGGGAGAATATACATCCCTTCACAGCTGAGCTGTACACCCAGGGCTGGCACATGGGCAAAATAAGTGTTGTGGCTGTAATAATTATGAGAATTATACCATAACTCAGGTATGGCTTATATTTAAAGGTTAAACAAGGGTGTGGGAGCCCCTCTACTGAGAATGAACATGGGTCACATACCCTGTTCTATTGAATTTCTTCCACTCAGGAGGGTCTACAACCATGTTTTATCTCACTGGACCCCTTGCTCACAGTGCTTTGAGATGCACAGCTTCACCTCATTGATGAGGCCAAACAAGGCTGAAACACGTTTCTGGGGTTGCTGTTGGTACTCTTGTTCAGAGGAGAAATGCCTATCATTTCGGTGCTGAACTGCCCTTGTGGGTGGGACAAAGACTGATATGCAAATGGATATTTCTCCTCTGTGAAAGGTACAGTGAGCAAAATGTGGTTGTGGACCCTCCCGAGTGGGCACCTTCCCATAGAACAGGTTATTTAGCCATGTTCGTTTACGGCCGAAGGGCTCCCAGGCCTTTTTTGTTAATATTTAAAGATGTATCTGCCACCAGGGCCGTAAAAACATAATTAGAGGGTTTCTATACAAGGTGCATGTCTTAAATTCAGTCCCTGCACTGTAGAGTCGTGCCTGTCACTGCAGCTGTCAAACTGGCACTTGTCCTCTGAACTTGCTCCGTGTCACTTGTAGAGCAGGCGCTACAAATCAGGATACTGATGCAGCAGGGCACAGGTGCACAGTATGCTTTCGGCATGGAGATTATGAAGGGGAAATCGGATCAGCAGATTTCCTTTTTACTAATGGAATTACCTGCATCATTTTATTAAGTTGAACGTGTTTGCCTCCTTCTGTGTGCCTGGCTGACTTTTGAGCTTGCTTACTTTAGATCTCTTGGCTCATCTAGCCACTATTTTAGATCCATAATGTGTTCAAAAAAGTCTGCTCTTGTTATACTGAAGAATATTTGTACTAGCCTGCTGTCCCTTGTAATCATAACAGCAGCGTCGCTTTGGTGCGTGATTATTTAAAAACATCTAGATTCAAATTTTTCTCATTGCCTCAGAATACGCTCAGCTTTATTGTACAGTTGGGGGTAGATCCCTATCCTCGGCTGGGGCCTCCCTCTAGAACAGCCTCCCTAAAACTTGAGGAGAACCATCTTCGGTTTCGGAAGCACCTCAAGACCTTCCTCTTTGCTTCTGCTTTTGTTATTCCTCTCCCCTGCTAATCTGTCTGCTTTGGCAATGGGCACCTGGTTACCCACTCAGATCCCTGCCCACCCAGCCACACAACCGCACTGCCCCCTGGCGCCCCCTGCACTTGGGTCTGTATCTGCAACCCTACAGCCACCTTCCAGCACTTTTCTGACACCCTTTGTCTACACCTTACTCTCTGGCTGCACTACCTGTTTTTCTATCGCGTGTTCAGCACTTTGCACTCCCCTGACCCCTGTCCTCGCACTCTTCCCCCCTCTCCCACGCACTTGCATGTTCTCAATGTCACTGGGCATAGTAAGATCGTTCTTTTTTGTCCTCCTTTGTTTCCCTTCCCTTGCCTCGTTGCGCTCTGAAACCCTTGTGTATGGGTGCGATACAAGTAAAATACCATTCATTCATTCATTCATGTATTTACTTACTTGGTGATTTGTTGCCTGACTTCTGCGAGTGTATCCCGCTCACCGTGCACTGTCAGTATCTTGCTACACGCTCACACACTGTAGCAAGGCATTTCCCAGATCTCAACAGGGTTCTTAAGACCCTCTGCGGCGCATCCGCACCGGCGCATTGGAGTAGGTGCCGGTTTGTGCCCAACTACTACAACAAGTAAACACTCTACTCAAGAAATGCTTCTTTATCCTGCGAGCACCAAAATGGATCCTACCGTTCCTGTCATTTGTCAACAAAACACTTGGCATCATTGCTCTGTCCAGAGTAGATTATACCAATAGCCTATACCTGGGTATGCCTGAACGACTTCTAAAACTACAACGCATACAAAATGCGGCAGCCAGAGTCCTTCTCAAACTACCCCGAAGAGAACACATCACACCTGTGTTAGGCAGAAACCTGTGCAGTTCCCTGTGGGACCACTGCAAAAGATTTAAGACTACAGGTGTTTGGCAGTAAACCCACTTGGTAGCAGTCTGTACCACACAGATTCACTTGGTAGCTGTGGCTGAGCAGTCAGACTTCCCTCAAGAAGAGTTGGGCAGTATACAGAGCATTCACAATAGGTCAAAAGAACATAGTAGAACAAGCAAACACTGACCAGAGCTTGGTGTAAAAGAGATATGATTTATTTAAAACCACATCTAATAAAACACACAGGCACTAATATTAAGCAGTTGAAAAACACGGTCACAAAAAGATATACACTCCCTTAAAAGAATATTAGACAAGTCTTAAGTAAAGCCCCACTTATTTTCAGACAGCGGTGAGCGCTTAACGCAGATGGCACTCTAATAATTCGTTTTAAAAGGGAGAGAAAAGCAAAATATAAATTGAAACAGATCCCAACACTTTCACAAGAACACAGCAAGAGAGGAAGGCAGAGTCAAACCGTGAAGTTAGAGTTCAGAAAGCCAGATGCAATTTAAGAGGATCAGAACGGAATGTGTCCAAGGTCACACGTTTACAAAGTGCACAAAAGCCTCGAAAAGGTTCAGAAAGAGTTGGACCAAAAGAAAGAGACCAGTTAGATGGTCAAGGCGGCCAGCCCAGTCCAGAAGGTTAAGAGATTATTATTACCTTGTAGCAATCTTTAGAAAGGGAGGCCTGGCGGTCACGGTACCTTAAAGTGGTGAGAATACTCCAGCGGGGGCAGTTGTTCCTGGCAGCGGATGCAAGTCGGTGCTTCGTCCGGGGGAAGAGAGAATCTCGTCGGGGAGGAAGACAGGAGTCCGTTGCACTGCCAGGGAAGAAACAAGCCGCAGAGTTCTCAGTTAAAAGGAGCGGTCCTTTTGTCCGCGGTCCAGTGGTAATGGCTATCCGGTTACCGGGGTGCTTGGCACGGGCAATTCGACCACAAGACGTCCTGGGATGCGAGAAAAAGAAGGTAAACTGGTTGTGCCCACCAGTCAGGGGAAGAAGACTCTCCAGCAGGGTGATCTTCTCTGTCGTCGAGAAGTGGTAAGTCGGTTCCGCAGGGCTCCACCGGTGGTGTCGTCGTAGCAGGTCGGCTCAGCTTCTCCCTCGTTGGATTCTCAGGTCCTGTGGCGACTTCTGAAGTTCCAGTCCCCAAAGCCCTGCTTTTATGCAGCACACCCCCATTCACACAGCCTAGCTGTCAATCAAACATGCTAAGTGGTAAGCCGGCCGGCTCACCACTTGGGCCAATCACACAAGAGTGCGACTTGAGTTATCAAGGTAACTCGGTCCAGGGTGCCTAAACCCCCTCCGACACCCCTGCAGTACCCAGACAGAGTGGCACCACTTTTGGAGGCTTCTGTGGAGAAGCCCGCCAAAAGTGGAACCAAGTGCTCGACTTGGGTTGGAGTCACAGAAGAGAACACAAACGCCATTTTAGAATCGAGTACTGGCAAAAAATACCAACCGGCGAATTAATATTAAATAAATAAACCGGCAGTAAGTTCGAGGCTATGAGAATTAAATCATTAAAGTTGGTAGCCTCGAACAATGGGAAAATCCCATAGGGATATATTTGCGGTCGAATATAAAAAGTAGTATCCACTGCCACCAGCCTAAACTCGATCAGGGGGGACGGAGACATGCCCCCTCGACTAACAGACCCCGGGGCAATTGAATTGCCCCGACCAGTACGTCCACAATATGATGGTTTGTTCTGGTTTCTGTTCATAATTTGGGACTAGTAAAGCCAATGGTGACTTTACATGCCCTGGGAGACAGTAGTCAGTCCCAGGGTATGAAGTCTATGGTGGGGTGTCACTATGACACCCCTGTATCACTGCACGGAGGGTGCTGTGTAACACACATAGTAAAAACACATGAGACCCTATGGAGTAAAGGGCCCCATAGCCCATAAAACACATTAACAGTCAAAGGAACACCATAGATCATGTCCAAGAGTGGGAAAAAAATAGTCTCTCTTGGCAGGAGTAAAAAAACAAAATCCAGCAAAGCTGCTGGGGGACTCACTAGGTTAGGAAATTCAGCATAAACAGAGAATTCTCCCTAACAACCTGTGCTAAAAATACTACATTGGCTACCAATAAAACAACAAATAAAATTCAAATCAATGTGCATCACGCACATAGCAATACACAACCAAGGCGCAGAATTCCTGAGAGATAAAGGATGCCTACCGCAGCCAACAAGAACGCTCAGATCAAGCACCGACATCCGCCTAAAACTGAAACCCTACAACAGAAGAAAACTCGGAGGATCCTCTTTCTCTCACGAGGCACCGAAAACTTGGAATGACTTACCAAAGAATATACAGAACACAAGGAACCACCTAGTATTCAGGAAACTGCTCAAATACTGGCTCTTCACTGCGTAACTAGAAAACCACCCACAAGAACACCCACACATCTAAAACAACGATGAAGGAAGATACCGATTCCGGTTCCCACCAAGCAACCGAATACGAACAGAATCCAAGGAACGCATTCCACGACATACCATACGACATAATGAGAGATAGCCACAAGCGGAGGACACTAAAGACTGAATACATAGACCGACCAAGACGGAAGCACTTAGGCGACTCATCCATAGCATCCCAGCCCTGTACCACACCCAAAGTTCCAGCAGGCAAATTCAAATAGATAGTAGGGAACAGCGACACCCAACCCTTGCTCCGATACCTATGGAGGAGAATAGACACACTAATATCACTATACTTAGTTCATTAGAATACAACGGAGAGTGTGCTGCGCTAAAGCCCTCTACAGTCAGACGGTCAAGAAGGGATAGTAGCAACCAATCCCACCGGTAGTAATATAATTAAAACCGTACAAGATGTGCCACAACTAGGATTCTCACCCCACTAACCCTACCTTCAAATCTCTGCATACCTAACTCACCCGAAAATTCACACAACCTACTCTAGCCCAGCAAACCACACCACATCAACAACAAGCTAACAACACATAAACACCACCAACAGCACACGTGGTCTCACCCCGGTCCAATACTAACACCAAAGCGCAGCGCACAGTGTATACCGAGGTGAAGCTGGCAACAGCACACCACCTCTCTCACTCTCCTACTCCCTCTTCTCCCGACTAACCGAACCCTGTCCCTTTCTTGTTTACAGATCCACCAGAGCGCCTGGGCACCAACTCCATTGGTGACGGTGCGCGATATAAATACCTTTAACATTAACATTGAACTACTTATAGGACCCTGCCGGCTGCCTCTACCACTTGGTACCTGCGTGAATGAAGATTGTGTGCTTGATTTTGCTGGCTTGTGGATAGAATCCAGTTTATTTACATTATTGTGATTGCTTAACCTTTTGATTAAGTCGAACGTGTTTGCCTCCTTCTGTTTGCCTGCCCGACTTTTGAGCTTGCTTACTTTAGATCTATTAGCTCATCTAGCCACAATTTGAGAACAAATATACATACAATATGACCTAACCTGTGTTGGTACTCATTTATCGACTTCAGAAGAATGAAAGGCTGAGTTGGTGTTTAAGAACAGACTAAATCAGTGACTCACCATCTGAAGTGTGCCTTAAATAAATCTTTAATGAGTTTAGCAATTATTGTATAGAATACCAGAAAGCCACATTTTTTGTTATTCCTATTCTTTCTTATTAAGGGTCACTGATAAGTGTTGTGGAAACCCTGTTTAAAAAAAAAAAAAAGAAAAGAGACCTGAACAAGAAAGACAGCCACTCCAGAAGCAAAGAGCCAAATGGTGCTGGTCCCAGCCCAGGAGGTTGTATTTAAAAAATAAAACATCTTTTTTTGTTTAGTTTTTTTAGGGGTAGCAAGGGAGACCACAGCGGTCGCAGTTGCGACCCCTGGCGACCCCAACATGACGTCCCTGGCTGCCTTTCTACTCCTCATGTCTCAGCTTAACAATTTTGAAAATGATAGTGCTTTCTCCACTGTCACTTGCCTACCCTTTCCAATAGCTGCAGTAAAAGGCCAAAAAACGACATCTACTGCTGATAAAAAACAAGCAATGACTGACTCAGCTTCTGCATCCCTAATGACTCCAAAATACTCCACACCACGTTCTCTAAAAATGGCCCTCCTTAACACCCGTTCTCTTGTTAAACACGGGGTGGAGCTTGAGGACTACCTTTCTACCTCGAATGTTGACGTGATGGGTATTACGGAAATCTGGCTGAATAATGCGACAAATATGGCAGCTGCTTACTCTACCCTTCAGACGTTTAACATCTTACAGGCAGACCATATGGATCAGAGGGGAGGGGTGGAGTCTCACTGCTCATAAGGAAATGTCTTGACTCTCACACTGTCACACATGCTGCCTTGGAAGGCTATGAAAGTCTCCTTATTAAAATAACAACTAGCCCTAATACTTCTGTTTCTATTTTAATCATCTATAGGCAACCCAAAGATTTACCTCTCTTTGAGAAACAGTTTCTGGCTCTCATTAATAGTATTACCAAACTCAAATCCACCATTATCATCTTCAGAGACTTTAATTACTGGGCTGAATATAAGAAACAGAAAACCGCTAAATCCCTACTCAGAGCTATGGACTCCATTTACTAAATCCAATGGGTGAAGGAATCTACTCATCAGGAAGGCCACATCTTAGAATGGGTTATTACGCATCAATTAAAAGATCCTTATTCTGGTGTGTTCCCACTGCCTATGGTCTGACCATCAGCTGGTTACTCTTATCGTCTGCCTACCCGAAGCTCCCACTCGTTTGAATAACATATCCAGGACCTTAAAATAAAATCCAGAAATTTCAGGAATGTTTCAAGTACCAAATTTATAATTAGAACTGATAAAACCCAAACTGCTCTGTCCAGACTCATTTGAGAATGTGAGTACTTCGATTGCTCATCTGTCAATTGCAATCAATGAATTCACAGAAGTATTATCACCTGAGAAAGTCAAAGCCTTTAAACTTGAAACCCTAAAAAATGCCTGGTTTAACAATGCAGTGCTTACATCTAGGCTAGGGGAAAGTACTTGCGAAGGAAACTGGTGTAAAATCCCCACTGCTGAAACACACTCCAAATATAAAAATTCAGTCAGTAACTATAACAAAGTTATTATCACAGAAAAATCAAGATACTTTGACCAAAGAATATGTAATGCCAAATCAAGATCTCGTGAACTATTCAAAGTCCTTAAACAAGTTGAAGGGAAAAGCATTTCTTCTAATACCATCAAACAGGACTCTGAGTGGTGTCAATCAATTCAAGACGCGTTCTCAAACAAAATTCTTGTCATAAAAAGACCGTCCAAATGAAACAGCAACTATCAACAGAATTGAATACTGGTTCTTTAAACTGTGCACAGAAACTGAGATATTAAGAATAGTGAACTACCTGAAACCTACACCCTGTCGGGGTGACATTTGTCCAGCCAGCATTATTAAAGAATCCATGTCATTTCTCATTCCCTGGATCACAAAGATGGTCAATCTATAATTTCTGGAGGGATTGATTCCTTCATACTTGAAGAAGTCTGGATAACGCCCCTTCTGAAAAATAACTCACTGGATCCCTCCTAAACCAGAAACTATCGGCCTATTACAAATGTCCACTTTTACCTACAAATCCTGGACAAAGTGGCCTATCTCCAATTCCATGAATTTGTGGAGCATAATAACATCTTGGGCTTATACCAGTCTGGTTTTCGAGCAAGCCACAGGACTGAAAGAGCCTTATTAGATCTGAAAACAGTGGCAGGTATAGTGGATGGATGTCACCCAGCTCTGCTGATGCTTTTAGACCTCTCAGTGGCCTTTGACCTTGTTGACCACTCCATTCTTATCGACAGGATGAAAGACATAGATGGTTGTTCTCAAAAGACCTCGGACCGGATTGCATCCTTTCTTGGCCCCCCCGAATATCAAGAGTGGCATTTTGGAGAGGCCCAACTGGGCCCAAATGTCATCAATGCCAGAGTACCACAGGGCTCCTGCATCTCCCCATCTCCATTTAATGTCTTTATACAACCTCTTCTTGACATGCTTGACCAACTGGGTGTCGGGTGATGATACCAAGGTTTTCCTCAAGCTATCTGGGGTTTTTGTACAGGATTCTGCAAGTATCAATGCAGTCTACAGGGTTATTCAGTCGTGGATGATAGCCAATTAATTGGCTCTCAATTACACCAGAACGGAGCAGCTTATAGTGGCTACCGCCCAATGGCTGATCAGACTTGACACCGCCTGTGGAAGTATTAAGATTGCTGACTCCTCTATACCAGTGTCTACTAGTGTTAAAACACTTGGGGTCTATTTGGACTTCTCAATCAGATTAGGTCCCACATCTCACTCACAAACAGATCTATAGTGGCCTCAGCTCTGATTAACTCAAGGCTTGATTATTGCAGCAGCCTTTTGTCTGGGACCACCAAGACAAATATACTACCTTTACAACTTGTTCAGAACAATGCTGTTCGCACCATTTTTGGCCTATGAAAACATGATCATGTCTCCAACTCTAGGAAGGCGCTACATTGGCTTCCTGATGTACATCAGATCTCACAAAAGATCCTGTCTCTGGCCTATAAATGCTGGTTCTCTACCGCCCCTGTTTATTTGAAGACACAACTGTCGATCAACCGGCACGCTCCCTGCGCTCAGGAGATCTTCACAATTCAAATTGGCAAAATTCGGGGCCTGTAGCTTCTCGGTGTGGGCACCTAGAGAATGGACTCTCTCCCACTCACAATAAGGATTATCAAAACGCTACAAGGATTTTAAAAAGCTCTTAAAACCCACCTATTTGGTTTAATCACTGGCTAATTTATCTCTCTTTCTTGCTTATATTCTGCTCCTTTCCTGTTACCTGCTTCATTTGTCCTTTTTTGTGCGCCATAAGGCCCATGGGCATGTACCGCAATACAACAAATTAATTATTAAAACATGTTTTAAAAACAGGGCTTCAATTGATTTTCTCCCGCAGATTTCTCATCAGATATCAGCATCAGCTGCTCAAAAAACTTTTTGGCAGGCAGCGTAGTGCCTTATGACAGAGGGCATAGCGCACGTTGATACTGCTGTGGCTCCATCTTAACTCGATGCAGCAGTCAACTCCGGACGTAACATCAGTCGTCATACATACATGCTACGTCACTACGCCCCGTACCTCAATTCCTTTTTTTTCTTCATGCTCGGCAAGCTGCTCTGGGAACAACTCTTATGAGAGGAATTCTCACTGCATTTTTGTGAAAATTGTTTGAATAAATTAAATGTTCTGCAAACTTGTCCACTCCCAAACCATCTGGTTTTAAGAGATGCACTGATTGCAACTCCAAAATGTCTCTGAACAACCCGTACGGTATCTGCGTGTGGTGCCTTGGTGCTGATCACGTCACCGAAGATCTAGGGTCGTGTCAGAAGATTTACGCGAAGTCATTACGGGAGCAGGCAGCAAAACTGAAATTGGGGATGCCCTCCATCGAAGTCACAGGCTCGGTCGACTACTTGGTTGTCAGAACAGACGATGGAGGACCCTTTTCTGGAGAAAGTGGACAAGGGGCCACAAGAAGGCCAAGAAGAGGTCATACTCCAGAAGCCGTTTGTTGTCTTCCTCTTCTCACAAAAAGAGACGTTGCCACTGGCATGATTCAGATTCTTCTGAGGAGCGAGGTATGTCCCAATCTGGCTGGAGTACTTCAAGGGCCGAATGGGAAGCATTTAAGGAGGAAGGCGGCCACTACCAGTACGGGGCAACCCTCGATGCAGCAGGCAAGGCTGGTCCGAGTCGCCTGATCCTACCGGCTTCAGGGAGACCGTGTTGAGTTCAGTGACCTCGGGCCTGGCACCGACTGTTGCTAAGATGACGATGCCTTCAAAGCCCCAATCGGCGCTGACTAGCTTCATGCCTATGAAGTCTATCTCAGATATTTGGGAAGTTGTTTCTCCCCGAGTTCCGAACATAGTTTTTCAAAAATATGATCTCCATTTTCAGAGATGATGTGGGGTTATGGGGGTGTCAGGCTGACATATTTCAGCCAGCGCGAGGCTGGTCAGACGATTTCTTTTCGCTGACTTCATTGACTTGGCAGAAGGCTTGCATGACGCCAGCAGCTTAGATGCCTCCCCAGACCTGGTGACACAGCAGCCCCAACCTTATGGCCATGCAAATGCTCAATATAGGAAAATTGTGGAGAGGGTGGTGGATGGCCCTGGGCTTGTGTGCTTCTGTGAAACTGTCAGCCTACAAGCTCACAGATATCCTTGAGAGGGGCCCACCTACTGAGAGGGAAATGCCATTCAATGCAGCAATTGCAGACACCATTGCTTGCGTGTCGCAAAGACCTTGTTCCGGTGGATTCAGAGTTGACAAAAAAAAAAATATACCGACGAGGGGAGATTCCCTCTACTTGTCTACTTGTGAACTCATCCTACATCTGAGGGATTAGTGGTCCAGACAGCCACGGTTAATACAAGGCTGTCTACGTCAACCTCCAACTTGCTGAATGATAGGCAGTCTAGAAAATGACACCCTAGCCAAGAAGGTTTTTATGTCCAGTAGCATGGCTCTCAAGGCTGTGATCGCTGTGTTTTGTAGACAACGTCAAGGGGGTAGCCTGTCAAAGCATGCAATTGGGCCTGGATGTCACAGATTATCTGGGCGGGGCTATGGGGGTCGGCAATTTTAATGGGCAGGCAATCTTATCTGCACAGTTTGGGTTTTTCCCCCAATGCTCAATCAAAGCTGCTTGACATTGCCTTTGATGGCGAGCATCTGTTCAGCTTCTGGGCCGATGAGTCCTTACAAAAATTCAAGGACTCAAAGTTGGCTGTGAAGTTGCTGGACCCAGCTGTCCAACAACCGCCTAAACCATCATTCGGCTTCTCCAGAGGTAGAGACTTTCAGCGGTTTGTCCCATTTGGGAGAAAGGCGCAGCTCCCACAACCCAGTCAAGGGCAGACGCGTTTCCTGTGCTCCGGAAGGGGCTGGGGGGCCTCTAGGGTCCAGCAGACCACAGCAGCAGCGGGGCCATTCCCGGCTGCAAAGCTGCTTTGCGTTCCCGCCATGTTTTCCCGGTTGGAGGGAGGATTGGAGCGCTTGTGCCATAATGGCAGGAGATAATCGCTGAGGCCTGTGCATTGCAGCTCATCCAATGGGGGTTCAGTTTACCCTTCTTGTGAAGATGCCCACACAGACAACCCTCCCCGCTCCTATACAACTGGAGCAGAAGCTCCACGAAGAACTGTGAGCCTTGTTGTTGAAGGGTGCTGTAGAAGAGGTGCATCCAGAACAGCAGGTCGGGCTGCTATTCGGGTATTTCCTAGTACCCAAGAAAGGGGAAGGTTGGCGTCCCATTTTTGGACCTCAGTCCCTTGAACAAGTTGCTGAGGAAGGACAAGTCTAAATTGTTGACATTATGAGAAATTCTCCAGGCTCTGCAGTCGCAGCACTGGCTGGTGTTGTTGGACCTGTGTGATGCATATTTCCAGGTGCCCACCCATCAGAGGCACAGAAAATACTGCAGATTCCTCATAGGGGGACAGGCACTACCAATTCAAGGTGTTCCACAGGTCTTCACCAAGCTAATGGCATTAGTGGTGGCGCATCTCCGGAGATCCCGCCTTCATGCGTTTCCATACCTGGACGACTGATTGAAGTCGTCGGAGCGATATTTGTCTCACCTCGAAATCACCTGTTTGCTGCTGCATAGGCTGGGCTTCTCCCTAAACCTTCAGATGTCACACACACCACCAACTAAGGCTCCAGTTCATCAGAGCAGTCCTGGACACTTGGGAGGCGAAGGCTTTACCTCCCTATCCCCCACCTCACCCCTGAGGGAGAGTCACCAGTTGCCAAATTATTCCAGATCCAAACCAGCTGGCTGGCAGCCTCTTTTCTCTGCCTCCTAGACCTCATGGCTTCCTGTATTTTTCTAGTGACCGAGGCCAGGTTGCGCATGTGATCTCTGCAGTGGCTACTGAGGGGTCAGTGGTCCCAGTATTTGGGCACTCTGAAGGATGTTCGCAAGGTGTCTTGGTCGGTGGCCAACAATCTTTCTTTTGGGGCCAGCAGAGACGATATCATAGAAGGGGATCCTTTCTGGCTCTGTGGCCCCAGGTCAGGGTGGTCACGGACACAGCGATCTGCAGGTGAACGGCCTTTGGTCCACAACTGAGAACTTGTGGCATATCAACAGGCTGGAGCTGGAAACGATAAGGCTAGCCCTGCAAGCTTTTGAGCCCCCTCTCAAGGGGAAACACGTCCTGATCATGATGGACAACACAGTGGCCATGCACTACCTAAACAAGCAAGGTGTACGGTCTCTTCCCCTTTGCAGGGAGGCGATGCAGCTGTGGTTCTGGCTGTTAGAGAACCAGATCTCTGTCTCAGCAGTCCAGCTGGCAGGGATGGAGAATGGGCTGGCGGACACTCTGAGCAGGCAGACCACGGTCTCACATGAGTGGGAGGTGTGCCAGGAAGTTCACAAGGAGATCTTCACTCGGTGGGGTACTCAGACAGTGGATCTGTTTGCCACGGAGTCCATCAGGAAGTGCAGACAGTTCTCCTCGAGGGAATTCCCGGCGAGAGGCGCACTGGAGGATGCTTTCCAATTGGAGTGGGACTTTGACCTCCACTATGCCTTCCCTTCAATCCCTGTCATCCCGTGGGTTCTCCGGAGGTTGAGGAGGTTCCAAACTACTGTGAGCTTGATCGCCCAGGATTGAGCCAGAAGAATGTGGTACTTGGAACTCCTGGACCTGGACATCTGCCCACCATTCCAGCTGCCTCATAGGCCGGACCTCCTGTCCCCGTCGGAGGGGCAAGTGTTGCACCTGAACCCGGAGTATCTCAATCTACATGCGTGGCTATTGAGAGGTTAACATATGATGACTGGGACCTCGAAGAGGAGGGGCTTGAGGTGCTGCTGGCTGCACGCAGACCATCAACAACATTGCTGTACACGTGCAGATGGAGACGATTCAAGGCATGGTGCAGGGAATGCAAGATAGACCCCATCTCTTATCCCACCACTGCAGTGATAGAGTTCCTTCTGACACTGGCCTCTTCGGGTCTGTGGGTTGCAACAGTGAAATGATACTTGCTGGCTTTGTCTGTTTTCAAAAGGTCTCTGGTTAATGGGTCTTTCTTTACGATCCCAGTCATGGCCCAGTTTCTGAAAGGCCTTGGGAATAAGTTTCCGCCTGTTGCTTTTGTTGTCCCAGACTGAGTCCTTAACTTGGTTCTTACTTTCCTCATGGCGGCTCAGTTTGAGCCTAAGAATTCTTGCTCAGTTCGGTTGCTCACTTGGAAGACTGCTTTCTACTGACAATCACTTCTGCTGGAAGGCTCAGTGAGCTGCAGGCTTTTTCATGCAAGCCTCTATTTCTCCACTTCTTTAGGGTATTGCTGAAGGTGTGGCTAGGGTTCTTGCCCAAGGGCATTTTTCAGAGTTCCACAACTCCCAGGGCATAGACTTGCCTGTGTTCTACCCTCCTCCACCATCCTTCCCAGAAAGAGGAGAAGTTGCACAGGTTGGACACTACGAGGGCTCTTAGTTTCAATGTCACAAGTGCAGTGATGTTCAGGAGGGGTGACCAGCTGTTTGTGGCTTTTTCCCTGTCAAGAAAAGGTCTGGCTGTTTCTAAACGGACCATATCTAGTTGGATTACACTGTATAGTGGAGTGTTACCAACACCCATGAAAAGAGCATCCGCTGAGCATCAGGGCTCACTCCACTAGTGGTGTTTCTGCTTCTTCAGCATTCCAGAGGGGCGTACCGGTTAGAGAGATATGCCATATGGCGACATGGTCATCTTTGCACACCTTAACCAAACATTGCTGTTTGGACGTGTCGTGTGGTAATGATGCTAATTATGGAATAGCTGTGCTACAGAGCGTCCTGGATAAGGGACTTTCATCCTGCCTCCAGACTGTATAATGCTTTGGGAGTTATCTGATGAGGAATCTGCAGGAGTTGGCAATCCATTGAAGGAGAAATGGCTTACCGGTAATGTTCTTCTATGGATTCTTCTCCCACAGATTCCTCATCACCCTCCCATCCAGCCCTGTTATGAAAGTGTCGGCATTCCTTAATGACTGACCCTCTCTTGGGAGCAGAGGAGATGAGCTAGCTCTTGTTGGGCACTTAGGCCTGTTATGTGTGTGTGCGCTTCTGTAACTTTTTGCAACTCTGTTCCTCACTGTAAAAAAGAAAATGTCAAAACTGAAGGCTCATGTAAAAAAAAAATTTGTGAGAGTTGTGGCTGCTTTCCGAAGATTCCACAATCCTCCTCTGCACTAGCTGAGGGGTGGGGTGGAGAGCGGGGGAGAGGTACGGGGAGTTAACCCCCCCCTCCTCTCACATCACGAAACGGTGTTGTGCTTCCCCGGCCAGTGCAGCGTGTACGCCCCCCCCCCTTTCGCTGCCAGTGTTGCTGCTCTTCTCAATTTCTGCAAGTAAAAAAGCCGCCGCTGGGGTGTCTTTGCACCCCCCCCTGATCCCCACCCTAGGTTGAAAGGGATCCCCATCCCTTCTTCTCAGGGTCACAGCTCTCACCATGTCATACCTCCCAGGAACGCATTATATGTACGACAACAGACATCACGTCTGGAGTTGACTGCCGCATCGAGTCAAGATCGATCCACGGCCAAGTAAAGGTGCACTACGACCACTGTCTAAAGGTTTTCCGAGCAGCTGACGCCGGAAGGGATAACTATCTTATAATGAATCTGCAGGAGAAGAATACATAGAAATGACATTACTGGTAAGTAATTTCTCCTTCTACACCCTTGCCTGATGGCAATTCTTCACACTCTTACTCATCAATTATGAAGCTCTGCAAGTCCCAATCTCAGAGTTCGGACCTGAATAACACTGACTCATTAAAACAGGCACAAAATCCTCTTTTCCTGAATTTTCTTCTAATCCAGAGAAATGGAAGGCCTTCAAATATGGCCTCCAATTCCCATGTCCTACTCTTCCCCCACACCCCCGGACCCAATAGCGCTAACTATTTCAAAGCATTTCCAACAAGTGAAAACTATGAAAGTTGTAATTGTGTCCTGCCATCTTTAACTAGTATGGGGATTTGTCTCTGCCAGAGGAATTCACCGCTGACAGTCTGGTAGATACTGCCATTTTAATCTAGCAGATGGTCAGCATATTACATGTGAACTGGGCATGTTTCTGAATGAGCTTGGCACCACTACCAGTTCACACCTCAGCCGATTGTTGGTGCCTTCAGAAATGTCTTAGGGAGAGCTGTTTGTACTCTACAGGTGATAGCTACATCAGTCGAGAGAAAGGCGTATGACCTCGCATACATTTTGTAGCCTAACAATTCCGGTCCCACTACTGCCCTTTAAGCTTTCATTGCATCCATGAGGGTGCTATAGGATGGACCTGCTCCCACACCTTCCAAACAAAAGAAATTGTGCTAAAAGCGCTGTGCTGCACCTAATGATCTTCTGTTCTTAACATCAGGTCCAACCCCTGAGTCTGATGCTCCAGACCCCCAATCCATAACCTGTTAGGGAGAATTCTCTTATAAGGCTAATTTCCCAAACCTAGTGAGTCCCCCAGCGGCTTTGCTGGATTGTTGGGGTTTGTTTTTTCTCCTGCTAAGAATGAGACTCTTTTCCTCCCACTCTTAGGCATGATTTGAGGTATGTCTTTGACTTTTTGTGTGCTTATGGGCTATGTTTTTTTTTTACTCCATAGGGTATCATCTGTTTTTGTGTATGTGTAACACAGCACCCTGAGTGCAGTAACACAGGGGTGTCATAGTGACCCCCAAACATAGACTCCATACCCTGGGACTGACTACTGTCTCCCAGGGCATGTAAAGTCACCATTGACTTTTCATATATGGTGTTGGGAAAGATGTTCTTTTTGCACCTTTCCCTCCATAGATTTCTATAGAACCCCTTTTCATTTGGCTTGTTTTGGACACTGGTTCTGCAGGAGTACATTCCACTCCCTAGAGACTCCATGTCAAAGATGTACGACATCTGTGATGAAGAGGGCTACCAGGCCCCCTTTGGACTTGAACTCATGAGTTGTAGGGAGATGAGGGAATTCCCGGAAGAATTCTATGGGGAAGGTGAGGATGTGCTAGGCCTGGAAGAGACCCTGCAAGGGGCCAGTCGCCTCGAACCTCCCCAGAGATGGAATTTTTACAAGCTCCCATCCCAGGAAAGCTTCAAGCTGCTTTCCAGCAATTGATGGCTAAGGTTGCCAGTGCTCTGGGGCTATCTGCTCCGTCCAGGTCCAAAGTTCAGTACGAACTTTGTGATATTCTGGACGATTCCCCCAAAAAAGAGATGCTCCTGCCTTTCAATGTCACAATGGATGCTCCCTGTATTGGAGGTGTGGGGAGAAACCTGCCTCTGTTCCAGCAGTGGACAGGGATCTGGTGTGGAAACGCCACCCTGCTCCGTTGGATCCGACCTTTCTTTACTGCCTTGCTTCGCCTCAAAGTTTGGTGGTTCACAGTGCGACGGCTAGCCTGAAGACTTCCATCTTCCTATCCCTTCCACCGGACAGAGAAAGTAAGAGGTTTGATGCATGGGGCAAGAACATGTTTGCGTCATGCAGTCTTGTACTGTGGGCCGTGAATGCCTCTTGTGCCATGGTGAAGTTCTCCTTCAGCCTTTGGATGGCGGTGACCAATGCTGTGGAGTACTGTGAGAAACCAGAAGGTGTCTCACCCACTAGTCTCATGGGGATTGTTAGGGAGAATTCTCTGTTTAGGCTGAATTTCCTAACCTAGTGAGTCCCCCAGCAGCTTCGCTGGATTTTTGGGGTTTATTTTTTTCTCCTGCCAAGAGTGAGACTCTTTTACCCTCACTCTTGGACATGATTTCAGTGTGTTTCTTAGATTCTAGATGTGTTTAATTGGCTATGGGGTCTTTTACTCCATAGGGCTTCATGTGTTTTTGTGATGTGTTACACAGCACCCTCAGTGCAGTAACACAGGGGTGTCACAGTGACTCCCCAGTATAGACTCCATACCCTGGGACTGACTACTGTCTCCCAGGGTCTGTAAAGTCACCATTGACTTTACTAGTCTTAAATTCTGAACAGAACCAGTACAAACCATCATATTGTGGACGTTACTGGATGGGGCAATTCGATTGCCCCGGGGTCTGTTAGTCGAGGGGGCACGTCTCCGTCCCCCCTGATCGAGTTTTGGCTGGTGGCAGTGGATACTACTTTTTATATTCAACCGCGAATATTTCTCTATGGTATTTTCCCATTGTTCGAGGCTACTATCTTTATTTATTTAATTACGATAGCCTCGAACATACCGCCGGTTTATTTAATTAATATTAATTCTCTGGTTGGTGTTTTTTGCCAAAACTCGGTTCTAAAATGGCGTTTGTGTTCTCTTCTGTGACTCCAACCCAAGTCGAGACCTTTGTTCCACTTTTTGGCGGGCTTCTCCACAGAAGCCCTCCAAAGTGGTGCCACTCTGTCTGGGGTACTTAGGAGGGGTGGAGGGAGATTTAGGCACCCTGGACTGAGTTGCCAAGGCAGCTCAAGTCGCACTCTGTCCTGATTGGCCCAAGTGGTGAGCCGGCCGGCTCACCACTTAGCATGTTTGAGTGACAGCTAGGCTGAGTGAATAGGGGTTTTCTGCATAAAAGCAGGGCTTTGGGGATTGGAACTTCAGAAGTCGCCACAGGACCTAAGAATCAGACGAGGGAGAAGCTGAGCCGACCTGCCACAACGACACCACCGGTGGAGCCCTGCTGGACCGTCTCACCACTTTTCCCAACGACAGAGGAGATCTCCCGCCGGAGAGTCTTATTCCTTTGACTGGTGGGGATAACCAGTTTCACCGTCTTTTCGCCTTCCCGACGTATCTCGTGGCTGCCATGCCTGTGCCAAGCACCCCGGCAACCAGGATACCACGTTTTACCTTGACCGCGAATTAAAGGGTAATACCTTTAACCGGAAAACTCGGCGGCTGGTTTCTTCCCTGGCAGTGCAACGACCTTCATCTTTCCTCCAAGTTGAGATCTTCTCTTCCCCTGGACGACGACGAAACTTGCACCCGCTGCCAGGAACAACTGCCACTGCTGGAGGATCCTTCCCACTTAAGGTACCGTGTCCCGCCCGGCTTCCCTTGCCACCAACTGTACGGGGTAGATTTAGCCCCCGGCTTTCGATCCTGGGTTAGCCTGGGACACGCTGGCTAAACTTTTCTGAGCCTCTCTAAACTCTTTTCGAACTCTGCAAGACTTTCTAAGCCTAGGGTAACTGTGTGATCTTGGGTGCATTTGTGCTCTGCTCTCTCTAAGAGTGGGCCCAGCCTATGAACTTTGGCTCACAAGTGACTTTTGCTCTTCTGCCTTGCTAATAGTGTTCCTAAAGCTTAGAGTGATTTAACTTCCCATATTCTGTCTTTTTCCCTCCCTTCTTCATGAACATGTTGGGGTGCCTTCTATAGTTAAGCACTCACCTCTGTATGAAAATAAGTGGTGTTAACTAAGACTGATCTGATAAGGAACAAGGGTTGTATATATTATAATAGTAACTGTGTTTAGAGTGTTTTACGATAAGAGTGCTGGAGTGTTTCAAACAGTGTGTTTTTAAATAAATATATACTTTGATACCAAAGCTCTGGTCAGTGTTTGCTTGTATTGTTGTATCTGAGTGCCTATTGTGTATACTTTGCATACTGCCTAACTCTTCTTGAGGGAAGTCTGACTGCTCAGCCACAGCTACCAGGTAAATCTGGGTGGTACAGACTGCTACCAAGTGGGTTTACTGCTAACACCTGTAGTCCTAAATCTTTTGCAGTGTTCCCAAAGGGAACTGCACAGGTTTCTGCCTAACACGGATCTGTCATCATGGTGTTCAGGACACAGCCATCGCTTTTAGATCCAGTTCCTGGGCTTTGACCAGTGCGGGAGGATCACCTGGGCAAGGGGTACTGTGGGAGTGGGATGCTGGATGTTGAGATGGAGTATCCCCTTCCCTATAACACCTTTACCCCATCCTAGGAACTAAACCGCCTCCACCCCCTTACAACGCAAACACTTTCACACGGACAGCCCACTATGAAAGAAAACAGACTAACACCTGCACAGTATATCTGACGTGTCCCAATAAAATGGTCAGGCGAGATCAGGCAATTACTCACCATCACACACACCTGACTTCCATTAAGCTTCCCCTCATGTATAAAAGGCAGGGCAGAGTGCCCACTTGAGTGAGGCAAAGCACATGCGCAAACAGCAGTTTCGAGATAGCAGCTGAACAAGAGAAGAAAGACTGCAAAACAGAAGGGGATCGCAAGGAGGGAAGTTCCTTGACCTTTTCGACAAGGAACAGTTACTTTCCAGAAACCTCGAGAATAGAAAGCGTAAGACCAGGAAACCAGGCTTAAGAATCCTACATTGTGTGTCGTAGATACCCATGGCCCTCCTGCATCAATTATCAAGGCGAGGAGAAGCACCAGCTGCCTTGGTACCGTCCTTGGCTCCAAGAACAAAGCAGCATCAGTAAAATCAACACAGCCGGTGAGTTGGGGAGACCGATACAAGACTGGTCTGTGCTGAAGCCAAGGTTGCAAGCAGCAACATTGTATGGTGATCCCTGGAATAACATTGTTAAAACACGTGTAATAAGAGACAAAAGTACACTTAAACTGCTGATGTGTGATTGAACTTTAAAAGCAAGATACAATACCTTTGACAGAGTGGTCCGGCACTGCGTGGGTGATCATTTGACGGTCTCTGTAAGGTATCCAGCAGAGAAGTGGAAAAAGTGAAAGTGAGAAAAAGGTTATATCAAGAAGAGAATGAGTAATTATGAATCAAAGTGGTCCTGCGACGGGTCAAGCAAAATCCTGCGCACAGTGGAAAAATAGATCAATTTGGTCCGATCCCGGCGGAAGGGAGACCAATTGAAGGTTTTCTGTTTAAGTGGGTCAGAGCCTGGCAGTGGGGGACCCAGGGTGAATAGTAAATCACCTGAGAAGTTGTATATGTGAAATCCTAATAAGAAAGGAACTTTAATGTTTGTCGTGTTGCATCAGGCCCTCTGAAATAATAGACTTTGAATGGCAGAGAGACTTTCGCACAAAAGGCCCTGATGTTGAGGTTTTGAACTGCATCCACATGCTTGAGAAGCCAGAGAGTGCACTAAGCTCGAGTGTGCCACCTTGTGCTGTGCTGAAAACATGGGGAAGGGAAGCCAACGGCTTGATTTTCCTGAAATCATTTCATGGACACTTTTCTTTTGTATAACATTGTTTCCCACACTATTTATATTTAGATGTAAGGATTGGCAATAGGTTTATTAGTGTAGGCCCTTTTATTTTGACAAGACACTAGTAGGACTACGTTATCTTTAATTTAATGGTCGTAGCTTGCTCCCATCTTTAGAGTTAGGATTAGATAGGCGTTTTTCAAACCCGATTGAAGTTCAATAAACACCCTTGAACTGTGATCACTTGTGTCTGTCTTATTGCTTGATACCATGCCTTCCTTACAGTACTTCCCGGAGGGAGAGATGAGGGACGACTACTTGTCCTCTGACAGCAATGAGGCGGCACGTTCGATGCTGCTGTCAGGACTGGACACAGTGAACTGTGTGTGAAGGGCCATGCCCACTAGCACAGTGATCAGGCGCCACTCGTGGCTGAGGATGTCGGGATTTGCAGCCGAAGTCCAGACCCCGTTGTTGGACATTCCAGTCGACGGCCATGACCTTTTTGGAGCTAAGGCCGATGACGCCCTCCAGAGGGTTCAGTCATCCAAGACGACTGCAATGTCTTTGGTGCTAGCAGCACAACAGCATTCCACACAGCTGTCATCTCTGGGCTGGGGGTGGGGGGTTCGTACCTTTCCTGCCTTTACCCAGAGGGGCCGTGGTCAGTGTGCACCAGGAGAAGGACAAGACAAGAAGGACAAGGCAGGTGTTCCTGAGAGGCAGAGGAAGCGGTGCCCAGCAAGGGGTGTTGCAGCAGCAGCTGTCCCCGGCGCACCCCAGGGTGCCAAACATCAGTGGCTGGCTTTGTCATTCGTCACCATTGGGGATATGGGGGGGGGGGTCGTTCCTTGTTCAGCCCGGAATGGTCAAAGACCACGTCCACCGCCTTGGGCCTTAGAGGTTATTCGGGAAGGATATTGCCTTCAATTCCATTACCCACCCTCTGGACCAAAACTGTCCAGCCATCCCTTTGTCTCTGGATCCCATTCTACGGGAGGAGGTCTGTCCGCTTCTGTTGAAAAGCGCTATGAAGCTTTTTCCGCGCTCTGAACAAGGGAAGTGGTGGTAGTCCACCTATTTTCTGGTTCCGAAGGAGAACAGGGGCTTGTGCCCCATCCTGGATCTGTGGTTCCTGAACTTGTTCCTACACACGGACAATTTTAAGATGGTGTCACAAGTCTCTCCCCTTCTCACTTGTTTTTGTTGTTTGCTTGAGACCGTCTTTGGTGACTTCTTTCGCACAGTCCGGGATTTGTATAAACCCGTGTGCTGGTCTTCGGATTCCAGCGTGACGATGATAATCCAACTCCAGGATACGTTCAGATGTCCAGGACGGAGACCAGGAAGGAACAATGTCCAAGCTCGGAGACACAGAACGCAGTGACCAGAGCGCGGGCGAAAATCCAGGATGTTCGAAGGTAAGTTTTGAGGAAAAGAAGGAAGGAAGGGGGATTCAAGGAACAGGGAAACAGGATTCAGAAGAAAGCCCCGAGCGAACTCCGGCAACACACGTCCAACTACAGCAAGTGGTAGCGTTGAGATGCGTAGAACTGCGGGGGCGTGTCTGTTTAGTAGAACGTAGAGCGTGGAGTGCAAAGACTGGCAAGTAGCGTTCCATATTAGACGGCCATGTTGGAAGGATTACTGCATTCAATCCCCTATGGGTCAGGGACCACGAAGTCCAGAAAGGACGTAGGCGACGGTTCATGACAGATGGTTGCTCTAGCCCCGATTCTTCAAGCCCTCGATCTGCTTCCCTGGACACTCAGGATGCCTACTTCCATGTGCCGATTCATCGAAAGCACAGGAAGTACCCAAGGCTCATGGTAGATCAATGCCATTACCAGTTCAAGGTTCTGCCGTTTGGGCTTTATTGGGTTCCTTGGGTTTTCACCAATTTGCTAGCAGTGCTGGCAGCTCGCCTCAGGAAGGGGGGGGGGGCATTCATGTCTTTCCCTACCTAGGCGACTGGCTTGTCTGAGCCCTCTCACCAGATCTAGTGTCAGCACATCTGTACTACACTTCTAGCCTATTTCACAGCTTAGGCTTCTCCCTGAACTTCAAGAGCTCTCTTGTTTCCAATGATTTATCAGTGCGTTCTTGGACACTCGCCTGGGTCGGGGTTTCCCGCCTGAGGACAGAGTGGTGAACATCCTTGAGGTGGTCTAGATTTTCCACCCTCAGATGAAAGTTGAATCCTTGGCTTTTCTGTGCTTGCTGGGTCTTATGGTCTCATGGATCTTGGTGGTGCCAGAGGCCCATCTGCGCATATGGTCGCTACAATGGCTTTTAAGCTCATTTTCAGGGACAGAGTTCAGACCTTCTGGTCTCTGAGGGAGTGTCCGGAGATCTGAAGTGGTGGTTCGTAAAGGACAACCGCCTGAAGGGGTTGGTGCTTCAACCTTGACCACAAGTTACTGTAGTCACAGATGCATGCTTGAAGTGCTGGGCGGCTCCCCTCTAAGAACCTGCGGACAGCAGACTTTGGCCCCCATCAGAGGGCCGTGAGCACATCAATCTGCTGGAGCTGAGGGAGATCATGTTGGCCCTCGTTGCTTTCCTCCCCTATATGGAAAGTCAAGACAGCATTGGTTCTGGCTGACAATACTGTAGCCATGCATTACCTTAACAAGACTGGTGGCGTGGGATTTTTGGCTCTGTGCAGAGAAACAATGTGATTGTAGTTCTCTGTCTGCTGCACATCAGGCCCGCAAGAAGAACGTGCTAGTGGATGCACTGAGCAGACAGTCATCAGCCTCCCTCAAGTGCGAGCTCTGCCAGGAAGTTCCAGAGGAGATTTTTTCCACTGGGGTGCTCCTCAAGTTGACCGCTTCACTTCCAGTGTGAACTGGAATTGCAGATGGTTCTGCTCCAGTGAATTTCCTCATCAGGGGATGCCTTGACAGTCGAAAGGACTTCAACTTACTCTCTGCATTCCCGCCCATTCCTGTGATTCCACTTCTTGTCAGGAGGCTGTGTCTGTTCATGTTGACAATGATCTTGATCGCCCCGGGCTGGGCCCGGAGAATGCAGTGCCCAGAGTTGCTGGTCATGGCGATCTGCCCTCCCTGGCGCCTACCGCAGAGGACAGACCCCCTCTTCCACACAGAGGGGATGGTCCTGCACCTAAATTTCTGCAGCCTGAACCTTTATGCCTGACTGCTGAAAGGCTAAGGTTTAAGGGATGTGATTTGTCAGAGGACGCCCTGAACATGCTCCTCTCTGCTAGAAGACCTGCCACCAAATCCATTTTTGCCTGCAGGTGGTGTAGTTTTTCAGCTTGGTGGCGTCAGAGTAATCTGGAACCTTTTGAATTGCTCCATTCCTCTGTGTTGGATTTTCTTCTAAATTTGGCCTGGATGGGATTGGTACAGTGAAGGGTTATCTTGTAGCTATTTCATTCTTCAAGCGGACCATGAACAAAGTGTCATGACCCTTGCCCCTGGCCCTCACTGGCAAGTCAGCCTTCCAGTTAGGGCCAGGTCAAAGGCCTTTAAACCTCATCCAAGACTCTCTTGGAGTCAGTCCTGGCGCCTTTGGCGCCAGACTCATAACCATCATGAAGACCAACATTAGAATGGGACTATTTACCTTGGGGGGGGGGGGGTTCAGCCAACATGGAGGCACACACAGCTCAGTTACAAGGAACTGAGCTATGCGGTCTAGTCTTTTGGATGTGGCAGGTCTGGGACTACTTAACCTGGACTACTTTGGGTGTGGCAGGCCTGGGACTATTTTACCTGGACTACTTTACCTGAGACTATTTAAACCACACCCAAACAGCAGAACATGCTTTGCGTTATTCTGCTGTGGACAGCGTAACGCTCACCGTGTCCAGTTCTTTGATGCCAGCTTACCTGAAACCAAGGACCTGCAGAGAGAGAAAGAACACTACGAAACTTACCTGTAACAGTATCCTGTCTTCAATCCATCTCTGACTTCAGTTCCACTCACCTGAAGGTACAAACTCCATCATCCGGCACTGCATGCATCCTGGAATACCATAACCTGGAAAGAGGAGAAAGAAAGACCGCTTTAGTAAGCGTTTACTCACTTTTTCTCCTGAATGAAGAAAGCCACACAATTCTTACCTGGGTAGTCGTCTCCTGGTCAGTATCATTGCTGGAACATTACGGCACTCAACGAGGAACATCGCAACCTGCAAGGAGAGAAAAGACACAGGTTAGCAATATAAAAGGCGAAACAGCGCCGCACATCGCGCATTACTCACCGGACACCATCGCGCAGACCGCACTTTCGCCTACCGGTCCATGCTCATCTTCAGACGGCATGACAACACCAAAATACCTTTCCATACCTAAAAGGAAAGGAGCAAGACATTATTATTCGAACTAAGAGGAACATAAGAACTGCATATACAGACTGCAAAGCAGCAAACCTACGGAGTTACAGCAGGCCTGGATTCCCACAGGGGGGCTTGCACCAGTGAAGTAACTTGGTCGCTGCTCGCCCCCCACATCTATGTGCCCCTGCCACGAGGCAATATTAAGGTGAGGAGAATGCCCAAGGGGGAGGAAGGAGTTGAAGCCAAGGGCGGTGGGAAAACCCAAAGACAATCTGGTATCGAATCCAGCTCTCCTATATTGCAGACCCACCAGAGGCCTTACCAAGTTACCGGGAGAGGGTTCGAGAATGCAAATCATCCAACCAGGGCTGGGTGGCGTTCCCGTGGATACCGGTTGAGCGTAACACAAAGGCTCCTTTTTCACAATCCCCACTATCTGTGAATTCCTGAGGGGTCTTTTCAATGTGTCCCCCACTACAGGTGGTGGTTCTGTGTGGGATTTAAATTGTTTGGATGGTTTTAATAGGTGCTTCTTTGAGCCCATTCATACTCTTATGTCCCGTCCCCTTTCCTCCATACAGCATGGGCGTACCTCGCGTGGGATGGGAGACGGAACCTTTCACCAGAAAAATCTTCTTCTCCTCTAAATCTAGAGGCGTGCAGAGGTGCGGCCCTGGGAGCATGCGCTGCCCTGACGCCACGCTCCGGCGCCACACCTCTGTCCCCTTTTCCGTCTCAACGGGAACAGGCCGAATTCACCAGCGCTCCTGGGTTTGGCTTCGGCCATGTAATTCCATGTGCGGATTCTTCCTCTATTTCGTACTCGGTCCTCAGACGCCACAGCTCCTCCCCAGCGCATGTAGACTTCAACAGGGTTCAGCAGGTGCCCAACCTGCAACAGGCCCTTCCCAACTTCTGATCCCCACACCCTCTGCCTACGTTGCCTTGGCCCAGACCATGGTTGGCAAGCCTGTTCGGCGTGCGGCTCGCTGTCCTCAAAAGCGCTGAAGAACAGACTAGCAAGGTGGAGGGAGCTCTTCCAACGGTCTCCTTCTGAGGATCTCAAGAGTTTCGTGAAGCATCGATCCAGGCCTGAGGTAGGGCCTATATTTTTATCTGCACCTCGCAAGGGAGACTCCTTCCCAGGGACTCTCCTACGCGGAAGGGGCCGGTCTGGTCCTTATACCAACGCACACACCGAGGCTGCTACAGCTACCTGCCTTCAGGCTGAGGGGTCCTCGGATCCTCCCGGTGCCAAGGTTGAGGGGTCGCTAGGCTCTATTACTGGGCTTGTGCCCGAGGGGCTCCGCCCTTGTACTGGCATCATGGCCGAGGTGCTACGCCCTGTTAACGGCAGCACGTCCAAGGGGGCGCCTGAACGCAGCTCTAACAACCCCCGGGTCGAGGTGGATACACCTACCGGGCACGGGCCTGAGGAGCGGGGCAAGTCTCAGCCCGCTCACATAAGAGACTTGGCAGAAGCTTGCACCAACGAGCAGAGCAACACGTTGCAGCCACTTGGTAGGCGGCTCAACAGAATGGCCGACATGCCAGAAAAGGACACCCGTTCAACACCTCTGCAAGTCTTCGGCAAAGAACGAGTCTCGAGGTGGGACTGGCATCAACCAGATACGTGGCCTATGGCCTACCCTTCTTATGCGCAAGGTTGTTTTCTTTTGCGTCCATATGTACAGGGTTGGCAGCGGCCTCAGCTGCCTCTAGCTACCCCGTCAGTCCCCTCTTCCTCCTCGTCCTCTTTGGCCAGCAAGGCCCGGATCTTTGAGAGGTTCCTCGACCTCATGAAGTCTCCAGATATGGGGGCTATCATCAAGGACGCAGTCAGGGAAGTCCTTCGCACTATGCTAGCGTCACCACAGATGCCTCCGCCGACGACTTTGGCCCTGGCGCAGCTGGCTCCTCAGCCTACTCCGCAGGCGGTTCCATACCAGCCTCTTCCTCAGCCTCCGGTGGCAGCCCCTGTGCCCCTGCCTCCGGCTCTGGATACTCCTCCACCTCCTCCACAGGATCCCCCAGACCCTCAGGATACTGATTAGGAGGAGGATCCTGACACACCATCATCAGCCAGGGTCTTCCACGTACGTATCTCGGTCCTGGCGGAATACCTGGGCCTCCCTCAGCCCCAGGTAGAACAGCCGACGGAGGGTGTCCTCGTTGCAGTCCTTGCGAGGCACCCTTCTGCCAGAACGGGAATTCCACTGCAAACCGATGTAGTCTCCCTCGCCAAGAAGGGTTGGCTCAAACCCTACTCCGTCCAGCCAGTCAACCGCTGCCTGGACACCAAGTACAGGCAAATGGAGGGGGATACACCTTGCTCTCCTCCCATCCTCAGCGACACTCCTTGATGATCGCTGCGGCATCACTGTACTCCAAACCTCAGTCGTCCTCGTCTTCGTCATCAACGGCGCTGTAAGGCAAAGAGGAGAAGACCTTAGAGGCATATGGTAAGAAGCTGTATTCCAGTGCTTCCTTGCACCTACGAGAGGCCAATGCAGACGCCATGTTGGCAGCTGCTAACCAGAGATTATGGCAGGAAATTGCCGACTTCCTCCTGGAAATTCCCTCCCACAGCCAATCATGCTTCAAGGTGGGGCTAGCCGAGGCCAAGCTCGTGGCTCAGGATATCATGGAGTCCATGCTAGCACACATTGATACCTCTGGACGTGCCATTTACATTGCCACGGACATGAGAAGGATGGCCTGGCTCCGGCAACCAAGTTCAACCCGGATGTCCAGGAACGTATTCTAGACCTGCCCTCCGAGGGCAGTGACCTCTTTCACTCCAGCACAGACGAAGAGCTGAACAAGAAGAAGAATAGCTCTCAGACGGGTAAGTCTTTATCCATTTTGACAAAGAACACGCCCAAAGCGTACTCCCAGTCTCAGCAACGCTCGGATAAGGGTCACTCGTCTGGAGGCTTCTGCGACTTCCAGGAACGGAGGTCCAGGCAGCCGTAATGCTGGCCGACTCCAAGTCGGCGCAAGCATCAAAAAGGGGGGTTGGGGCAAGGGCTTTTTCCAGTCCCCCTCCTCCGCCTCTACCTCCGAGGGTAAAAAGTCATGACAGACCCACTCTGGTCCACGTGTCGCCAGTGGGGGGCAGGGTTGCTCTTCATGCACACTTTTGGTGACAGAACTTTGCGGACCCCTGGATCCTGTCAGTAGTCTCCTTGGGGTACTGTCTACCTATTCCTGCCTCTCCTCCCTCATCTCTTCCTCTTCCGCAAGTTGGGACAGCAACTCTTTTGGCAGAGATTTGGTCGCTCGTCCTGAGCCAGGCCGTGGAGGAAGTCCCAGCCTCCCAGCGAGGATCGAGCTTCTACTCCAGGATCTTCACCATTCAGAAAAAGAACCAGGCTGGCCTGAGAGTTGTACTGAACCTTTCCACCCTCAACCTCTCCTTACCTCTCCAGAGGTTCAAGATGGTGACGCCAGCTTTTATTGCGGAAACATTATGCAGGAGAGACTGGATGTGCTCCCTGGATCTGAAGGACGCATATCTGTACGTCCCGTTCTGGCAACCCCATCATTCTTTCCTCCAGTTCAGGATCATGGGCTGCCATTTTCAGTACAAGGTCCTCCCTTTTGGCATCAACTCGGCCCCCAGGGTCTTTACCAGACTCATGATTGCGGTGGCAGCCCTCCTCCGGGCCTCCATATATACCTCTACCTAGAGGACTGGCTCATCAGGGCTACATCTCAAGAAGCAGTTCACCACTCCTCCCAGGCACTGATGAACACGCTACACGACCTGGGCTTTTCGCTCAATCTCAGTAAGTCACAGCTTCAACCCACGCAGTCTTTGACCTTCCTGCGCCTCATCTGGGACACGCGCGCCGAGAGGGTCTTCCCCTCAAAGGACAAGATCTTGGCCATTCGGAGGGCCACGTTTCACTTTCTCAGCCGAGGTGCTACTTCGGCTTGGTGGTACCAGCATCTACGGGGCCTTTTTGCAGCGGTACTGCTGGCCGCCCCCAAACAAGACTCAGGATGAGAAGGATTCAGCTCCACTACTCAGCATCGTGGAACCAGGCGAGGGGATCGCAGGCTGAAATCATCAAGATCCCCACTTCTCTCCACCCGGACCTCAAATGGTGGTGCGAGGACTGCAACCTGCGGACGGGCAAGCCCTTCAGGCCCCCTGTGCCGCAGGTGACGATTACCACAGACTCCTCCCTCAAGGGCTGGGGAGCCACCCTGGAGGATCTCTGTCCACGGCACTGGGACAAGACTACCTCATCAATTGGCTGGAACTGAACGCCATCTGGTTTGCGCTCAGGGCCTTCCTCCCACGTCTCAAGGGAAGGGTTGACCTCATCCAGACTGACAACTCGACCAGTATGTACTACATCAACAAGCCAGGGGGGGACCAGGTTCCCTGCCCTGTGCAGACTGCCGATCAACATGTGGGAGTGGGCCTTTGAGAATGAGATTGTCCTCCTCCCGGGGAAATCCAACCTGGTAGCGGACAGGCTCAGCAGGTTGAAGCGGACAACTACGAGTGGCAGCTGAACGACCTTGTTGCACAGGAGATCTTCCACAGATGGGGCCTTCCCCAGGTGGATCTCTTTGCCACCAGGCACAACAAGAAGTGCCCCCAGTTCGCCTCCTGGCAGGGGCAGGGCCTAGACACCCTGGGCAATGCCTTATGGATCCAGTGGAACGCCATGTCAGCCTACACCTTCCCGCCCACTCCACTGATTCACAGAGTGCTTTGTAAGTTCAAGGAGTCTCATCAGCTCAAAGTCATTCTGATAGCTCCGTGGTGGCCAGCCAGGCCATGGTTCTCGGTGCTGCTCAGCCTCTCGGAGGTCCCTCCAATCCACCTCCCGACGGGCCCAGCACATATTCTGACACAACAGGGGGGCAGGGTCCTAGTCTTGGGCGCCCTCGCACACAAGCCGTTTGAACCTATGGCGTCTGCGGACATCAGGCTAGTCACCATCAAGATGGCCCTACTAGTTGGCCTTACTTCGGCGTGCAGGGTCAGCGAGATCCAGCCCTTGGTCGCCTCAGAGCCGCACACTACCTTTCACAAGGATTAGGTGGTCCTGCGGGCCCATCTGGCATTTCTACCTAAAGTGCCATCAGCCTTTCCCTTAAACGAGGAGATCGTCCTTCCCAAATTCCTTGCTGACACAAAGGACAAGCCTCAGAGAGTTCTGCACTGCCTAGATGTCGGGCGTGCCCTGAAATTCTGCCTGGACATGACCAAGGGTTTCCGCAAGTCAGATGCCCTATTCATCACTTTTGGAGGCATGAGGCCTCAAAAGCCTCCATTTGCCACTGGATGGTTTCTGCCATCAAGGAAGTGTACGAGGCCAGCATAGACCCCTTCTGGCGAATATGCATGCCCACGCGGTCAGGTCCAAGACAATGGCCATTGCTTTTCAGTGCCATGTCCCCTGGCAGGTCATAAGCAGGTCGGCCACATGGGCCACTCCATCGGCTTTCTGCAAGCATTACTGTTTGGATGCCGGCTCCAGGTCAGATGCTGCTTTCGGACAGGCGGTTCCCCGGAACCTGTTTGCTTAAGGGGGGTCTCCTCTCCACCCTGGGGCTACATTCAGTTGTTTTCGCCCATGCAGTATGGAGGAAAGGGGATGGGACGTTGAGAGACCCTTCTTCCTTCAGAAGGTGGTCTCTGATTTCCATCTCTCACAAAAGATCTGCTTGTGTTTTTTTTTCCTCTGCCTCATCCTTCCAAGGCAGAGGAGAATTTCCATCAGCTAGATCCAGTGCTGGCCCTCAAACTCTACATGTCGCGAACAAAGGAGAACAGAACTGTTGACCAACTGTTGGTTGGTTACGCCAGTGCCCGAACTGGCAGGGCTGTCGCCAACTAGACCCTGCCTCTATGGATCTTTCTCTGCATCTCGGAATGCTAGGCTTTGGCCAGCAAGGAGGTCCGTGAGGGTTTTGGGGCTCACACCACCAGAGGGTTGGCTGTTACCTCCACCCTGCAACACGGAGTACCTGTTCTGGATATTTGCCAGTCAGCTACGTTGGCTTCCTTGCACAAGTTTGTAAAACGTTACTGCTTGGATATATGTCTGGTCAGGATGCTAGTTTCGGCAGACCTGGCCTTCAGAGTTTTCTGGTTTAGGTGGTGTCCTTGCTACCCTCATTTCTCCAAGTCATTGTGCTGCTTTGGGAGTATATCCTAGATGAGTAATCCATGGAAGGAAGGAGTCCATTAGAAGAATAATTACTTGCCTCTCTGTATTAATCTTTCAAATGGATTTCCCCACACCCCATTTATTCCTCATTGCACTCGCTTTACTGCCCCTCTTGGGATAGCTAGTACACCTTGATTGAGCGTTCCTTTTGAGTGCTATGGAAAAATGATGCAACTAAGGTCACAGGGTATGGCATCTATATTTGTTGCCCCTGACATGTCCGGCGCGTGGGAAAGGTAGAAGCGTCGGTAGAGCTGACACAGAGCCGTGCTGCACCCCCTGACAGCAGAAAAGTTTTCCGAAGAGCAGCTGTGCTGGGAGAGAGAGAGATAATAGATGAGGAATCCGTCAGAGGAACATACATCAGAAAGAATGTTACCGAGAGGTAAGTAATTCGTTCTTTGATCTCACCCTGGGCTTTGTTTCCTATGTTGGCACCCCTGTCTCCTCCCTCTAGGGAAATATATGACTGTGTAGTGTATATTTTGAATGCTCGGGTTACTTTTGATGGAGGTTTAGGAATTACACTGACTGCTCTGTGTTTGCATCTTCGGTCCTGAGTAAGACTGTGAATGTATTATTCAAATGGATTGTGTCCTCCCACATATTCCTCATCTTTGATATAATCTTGTATCCTGCTTGCAGCTCCGTAACTTTTCACAGCAGAAGGTGCCGACTTTGTGTCCCTCAACGGCCTCCTCTAGTATAATGTTGGCGTCGGTATAAATGGGACGTACCTGTCATGATCTCTGCTTCCAAAAGGTCAAGGTTTTCCCAACTCCCTTGGAAGCAGATCCATAACCCAGGTTCCGAGTGCCAACCAGTCCCAATTGGGACCTTTTGGACCCAGTCCTGGCGCCAGTGGCACCAGGCTCATAAATATGCCCAGTCCCAGCGCTGGAAGCGCCGGGCTCATAATGCTTGGGTGGACTTACCTTCAGCAGACCATGCTGCTTACTTGCCTGCCAGTTGAGCCTCTGATCCTCTTCTGTTTGGAACTACTTTTCCTGTTGGGTGGGGCTGGAGCCACTCCCTAGATTCAGAACACTGGAACTCTTCTGGAAGGCAGGAACTCTTTTCTTACCAGGAACTCTTTTCTTACTTAGGCGTGGCTGTGGAAGGAGACACCTAAGCACTACAGGAGGCTATTTAAACCACACCCGGTGGATGAATCTTGCTTTGCGTTATTCTGCAACCTCTGCAGCAGAACGCTCATCGTGTCTTCTGCATCCGGTCCTGGGCCTAAGGAAAAAGGCTTACCATCCTAAATCCAGTCTTCAGCAACACCTATAGAGACAAGAAAGAACAGGTTAGCATTCCGGCATCTGAAAGGCAAAGGCATACCTACTCTTCGTGCGCTCCGGAGGTCTTCACACTGCATTCCGGCATCTGAAAGACAAAAGTTTACCAACTCTTCGCACGCTCCGGAGGCCTTCAGCGCTGCATCCCGCATCTGAAAGACAAAACAAGGTGCGTTTAAAGACATTGGGGAACTTTAATACTCACGTGCCTTTACTCCTTTCCACATCTAATCCAGTGGGTATTCCGGCACCCTGCAGCCGCTCCGAACTCGTACCTGCAAAATAAAAAGACAGTTAGAGCGCATAGTGAAGCAGGCAACAAGCGCTTACTTACGTGCTTCCAGGCGCTTCTATTCATCACACGGGCTCCATCTTCAACTCACTTCAGCCCGTCATCCGCCATCGCCGGAACCCTGCAAAACAAGAGACATCATTACTAAAGACTTTAAAGACATTTGAATGACTCGAAACTTACCGTTCGTGCAGTAAACGACGGACAGCAGTCCTCTGAAGTCAAGAGGCCTGCGCTACCTATCCAGTGAAGAAACTGGTTACAGCACCCTGCCCCGAGGCAGATGGAGAGCTCGGCATTCACTTACCTAAGGTGAGAGCGTTAACCTTTGGGGGTCTACAGGAGAGGAGAAGAGGAAAGAGATAGGGACACCCCAATAACCCCAGTTCATTAACCCCATATTTTCTATCTGCAGACATCTTACTCTACACGTCAGGCATACAGTGCACAGAGGTCCAGCCCAAAGAGCCAACCGGGTGCTACACATCACCTTTGAAGATACGGTAGTCGCCCAGTCAAGACCGGCGCCTCTGCGAGAATCAGGTGAGCGTTACAGTACCTGCGCCAGTTAACTCAGTTAGGTTTTTTTCCACACAGCTTGCTCGAACCGGTTCACTCGCCTCAGCATTCATTACTTACTACGCACTTCGAAATTGTCAAATAGGTCTTTGTCTACCCCGAGAACTGGATTCAAAAGGTGTACTGATTGCGGTCCTAAAATGTCTATAACAGATCTGCATCAAGTATGTCTTTGGTGCTTGGGAACGGGTCACAAAGTCAAGGACCTTGGCTCATGCCAATCGATGATGGCAAAGGCCTTAAAAGAGAGCAAAGGGAAACTCCTCCTGGACAGGCCCTCTCCCAAATCTGCTTTGACCACTCCATCGAAGTCTAAATCTTCCTAAGACAAGAGCTTGAGGGAAGTTTCTCGTCACTGGTCCAAGAGACGCTGCAAACATGCAGAGCATTCCAGGTAGAGGTCTTGTTAATCTTGTGTCATGATGCCTACCTCCAAGGAGCCAGGTCCGACCCAGCAACCCCAGAGGCAGGCATCATTTCCCCCAGGGAAGTGCCAGCGGGCCCAAGCTGGGGCCCTTTGGACACAGTCTTGGCGCCTTAGGCGCCAGGCTCATGTTGGACCCCTATCCTGGCGCCTTAGGCGCCAGGCTCATAAAGCTAGACATGTGTTCAAGTGTTTTAAGGTGCACTTACCTGATGCAGACCATGCTGCTACATCCAGGCCCTCTTGAGGCCTGAATGGAACTACTTTACCTGTGGACCTACTTTCCCCTGGGTGTGGTCGGGGAAGGATACATACCTGGAACTTCTTCCAAAGCTATTTAAACCACGCCCGATCAGCAACTCACGCTTCGCGTTGTTCTGCTCCTCGCAGCTGGACGCTCACCGTGTCAGCTCCTGCATCTCGACTTCAGCCACGCCTGTCAGCGTCCTGGGTCACCTGCTAAGAGAGAATTGGGGAGAAAGAAGACCTTACCTGCTAAAGCTGCATCACGGAGACTTCACACCGACGATCCTGAAAGGGAAAACATCATTTTAAAAGCATTTCGCTTCGATCGCTGCAGCGCTGCATTTCACTCACCTTTCCTGGGCACCTCCATCTTCAGCAGCAATCATCCGGATCCGCAGCCACTTCCCAGAGCCTAGAGAGAAAAAGACAAGAACACAAGGTGAGAGAAGGAAGGGAATACGAAAAGCTCAGTTTCCTTCTAAGACTTACCTGTTGGGTCATTCCCATTTCATTTCGGGTCCTGCCGCTTCCTGGCATTCCGGACCCCGGCCCCTATGGGGAAAAAAGACAAATACATTGAATGAGCGAATGCAAAGACATTACCCGAACGCTCATCCAGAACTTACCTGTCATTTACTCGAACTTCACGTTTCACTTCGGGTCGGCGCCATATCTCCGGCATTCCGAACCCCGGCCCCTAAGGGGAAAAAGACATAAGCGTTAGCTCTTGCTTCAATAAGACAATGAACATTATTATTAAGCTTGAACTTTTGAACTTGCTACAGAACTCTTACTGCGCCTTACCTGAATAGTCAAGCTTATTTGAACTCCCATCAAACCTCAATCCAGTGAAGTAACTGGGTTTCAACGCGCCCCTGCATCAGAAGCAGGATGGAGAACTCATCCTTCCAGACCCTAAGGTGAGACTTCACGGGGAATCGAGGAAGGGTATCGTGGAGGGCTGGAAGGGAGTGGGAGGCTTGAGCATTATTCCGACAGTAGATAATGCTCCCTTTTCACGCACAGGGGAATATTCCTGCGAGCCAGTGAGTCCATCTTCAGAGTCCTGCGCTTCACCATAGAAGAAGCATCAGCACTCGAAGCCAGACCTGCGCCTCCGTGGGAATCAGGTGAGCGTGACAGAATTTCCCACCCGGGCGCTATGGAGACTTCCGAGACAGATCAGCTGGCCCAGCTTTTGGGGGAATTACGGGCAGAAGTGCACTCAGCCCGCCAGGAGACTAATGCTCTCAAAAGAGAACTGATCCTATCCAAGGAAAGAACAGATGACCTGGCCAAAAGGTTATTGCAGGCCCAGGCAGGGCACACTCCTTTACCTAATTCCGGAGATACTTCCATATCAATGGGTTTGAATAACCCGGTACAAATCAATCTACCTGGACACATGCCTTTGGCCCCGCCTGAACGTTTTGCGGGGGATCCCAAGAAATATGCCGTCTTTATGAACCAATGTCGTTTACACTTTCTATGCAGACCCGGGGCCTTCCCTAACGACCAGACCAAGGTAGCCTTTATACTATCTTACCTCAGTGGCAGTGCTGCCGATTGGTCTATTCCATTGGTAGATCAGGATGATCCCATTCTCCAGAATTTTCAGGGTTTCCAGGCCAGCATGGAAAGATTGTTTGCTCGACACTCTCAAGGACAGGCCCTTGATAACGAACTGCTATCCTTACGACAAGGTAATCCGGATGTTTTGTCCTACGTTGCCACCTTTAATAGACTGGTTGTGGAAACTGGATGGCCAGAAAACAAAAGGATCACATTGTTTCATCGAGGCCTGCGCGGAGAGCTTAAGGATGTTCTAGCTCAGATAGTAGATCCACCCCAGGTCTCCGCAGACTACATAGACTTGGTGGTTCAACTTGATCACAGACTTCAAAATAGAAAAGCAGATCGGTTCAAGTACGAAACCCGAGTACCGATCAAAACCCACGCTAACTCCAAGAGTACTGACGTATCCGAACCTATGCAAATCGGCGGTGTTAAAGGACCATTAACACAGAAGGAACGAGAGAGAAGGCGGCAAATGCAACTTTGCCTGTATTGCGGGACTTCCGGTCACTTTCTTCGAAATTGTCCAGTTAAACCACCTAAGAAGGTGGTTGGAGCCACTGATAACTATTTATTGACACCTGATTCGGGAAACGACCTAGCCCGACAAGCGTAGGGGTCCGCTTGCCGAGCTTGAAAACAAAATTTTTTGACCTCGCATTTTGTCATGCCAATGGTGCTCGTGGACCCAAAACAGCCTCAGCTATTGCATGCTATAAAAGCATACATCGACAGTGGAGCTATTGGAAATTACATAGACCGTGAATTGGCTTCCAGGATTAAGCTCCCTCTCCGCCCGAAAGTAACCCAAGATGTCATTACTACAGTAGATGGAACCGAAATAGCCTCAGGGCCTGTAACGCATTCCACTGTTGAAATGACACTGGTGAGTCAGGATGGACATCGGGAAGCAATCGTGTTTGATGTGATCAAGGCCCCACAATTTCAAGTAATTCTTGGAATTCCTTGGTTAGAAACACATAATCCCAGAATTGACTGGCGAGCAAAGAAGATAAGTTTTCCTGATTGTGAACCAACTTGTTACCCAAGAAATCCAGTTATGGGTCTAGCCTCAGCAACTTCCACCCCTGTACAGCTACCGTCAGAATACCAAGAATTCCAAGATGTTTTTCAGAAGGAACAGGCTAACACGTTATCTCCCCATCGGTCTTATGATTGCCAAATCGATCTGGTACCCAATGTTCAACTACCTTGTAGTAGGATTTATGCTCTTACGGAACCTGAGAACCTACATTTGCGTCAGTATTTAGATCAGTACCTAGCCAATGGGTTTTATTCGCCCGTCCAAGTCTCCTGTCTCCTCAGCTCTGTTCTTCGTGCCGAAAAAAGAGGGCGACCTTAGAACATGTATAGACTATCGCGCCCTAAATCAAATAACGATTAAGAATCGTTATCCTCTGCCCCTGATCCCTGAGCTTATCGACCAGGTGAAAGACGCTTGTGTGTACACCAAGTTAGATCTCCGAGGAGCTTATCACCTGGTGCGTATAAAAGAAGGCGACAAATGGAAGACTGCATTCCGCACCAAATTTGGGCTCTTCGAATATCAGGTGATGCCCTTCGGTTTGTGCAATGCACCTGCCGCCTTTCAGTACTTTATGGTTCTTCAGGAACTTATCGACGTCTGTGTCATTGTTTATATTGACGACATCCTGGTGTACTCCTCTTCAGAATCCGATCACAGAAAATATGTTAGGGCAGTTCTTGAGAAATTGCGCCAGCACAGACTATTTGCAAAGGTCGAAAAATGCGTTTTTCATACCACAGAAGTGGAGTTTCTTGGATTTATCCTGACACCTCAAGGAGTCCGAATGGACTCGCGAAAGGTGGACGCCATCCTCAAATGGCCATCTCCTAGCTCGGTGAAGGGAGTTCAGAGCATGCTCGGCTTCGCCAATTTCTATCGAAGATTCATCCCGGAATTTTCCCGAACAGTCCAACCCATCACAGCTCTCCTAAAGAAAAACAAACGCTTTGAATGGACTCTTGAGGCCGAACAAGCCTTTCAGGACCTGAAAACCAAATTCACCTCTGCACCTATATTGAAGCACCCGCACCCAGATCTCCCTTACATTGTGGAAACCGACGCATCCAGTTCGGCCATGGGAGCTGTCCTGTCGCAAAGAGACCCAGAAACTAACCAACTACACCCTGTGGCCTTTTGGTCCAGGAAATTTTCTCCTCCTGAAATCAACTACGCAATTACCGACAAAGAGTTACTGGCTATTAAATCTGCTTTCAAGGCTTGGCGTCCCTACCTTCTCGGGGCAAGACACACCATCACCGTAATTACGGACCACAGAAATTTACAGTATTTAAAGACGGCCAAGGCTCAATCTTCACGACAACTCCGATGGGCTCTATTCTTTGCGGAATTTGATTTTGTAATTACCTATCGCCCTGGCTGCAAGAATGGTAAAGCGGACGCCTTATCCTGGATTGGCATGGAAGAACCCAATTCGAGTTTAGAACCTGTGCCAATCATACCAGAACAAAGATTCTTAGGCCTAACTTCATTGCAACTATTGAGGACATCCAAACGCAAGTAAAACAACTTCTAGACTCTTCAGCCTTACTGGAATGGAGTCAAAAGGGTCCTCATTACACCGTTAAGGATGACTTCCCCTACTTCCAGGTGCGGTTGTTTCTGCCTAGTAAAGAATTGCAAGAACTTGTTATTGCCCATCATCATGAATCATTAATGGAAGGACACCCTGGTATCGCTAAAACGGAGGAAAAAATCAAACGCCACTTCTGGTGGCCTTCTTGGAGAAAAGACATAGTCTTTTGTTTTGTCTTGCGGAATTTGCGCCCAAAACAAGGGTCAAAAGAAAAGGCCAGCCAGCCTACTTCAACCCTTGGATATTCCACCGGCACCATGGCACACCTTGTCAATGGACTTTATAACTGACCTGCCTCCTTGTGCTGGTTACAACACTATCCTTGTAATGGTGGATCTATTCTCCAAAATGGCCCACTTTATCTCTTTAAAAGGTTTGCCTTCAGCTTCCAGGAATTTATGGAGAATATAGTTCGCATACATGGTTTCCCTTCCATATTAGTCTCGGATCGTGGAAGTCAATTTATCTCCCATTTTTGGAAGAAGTGTTGCCAACTAGCACAAATAGATGTGCGGCTATCCACTAGCCACCACCCCCAGACCGACGGACAAACCGAGAGAACCAATCAGACTCTCGAGCAATATCTTCGTTGCATGTTACACCAATCCTAGTTAAATTGGAAAGACATCCTTTGGATCGCAGAATATGCATACAACAATTCAGTGCATTCTGGAACCGGACAAACTCCTTTTTATACTTTGTATGGTCACCATCCTCGGACCTCTGATCTAGATCCACCTCCGACCCTGGAAATGCCCGCAGTAAATCATCTGCATTCCACAATAACCCAAGCCTTCAAAGAAGCTGCAACTCATTTACAGCAAGCCAAGAAAAAGTATAAAGAACACACTGATTTGCACCGAAGTAAAACTCCTCCTTACCAAGTAGATCATCAGATATGGCTAGCAACGAAACATTTACCCCTCAAGGGCCCACGAACCTTCAATCCCAGATTCATAGGACCTTATCCTATCAAGGCTATAATCAATCCCGTGGCCTTTAAACTGGATTTACCGTCTAACATGCGTATTCATCCAGTTTTTCATGCATCACTTTTGAAGCCAGTACAACCAGGGACCCGACTGTCCAAGCCTCCAGACCCAGTTCAAATTGAAGGGGAATTAGAATTCGAAGTTAAAGACATTTTAGACTCCAAGGTGTTAAAGTCAAAACTCTTCTATCTTGTTGACTGGAAGGGATATGGACCTCAGGAGAGATCGTGGGAGCCTAGTAACCATGTTCACGCACCTCGATTAATACAAAGGTTCCACCGGAGATTTCCGAACAAGCCAAAACCCCCAGAGGGAACAACCTTGGGAGGGGCCTTGAGGGGGGGGTACGAGCGTGACATCTTCGTCCTCCTCGAGGAAATCCAGAAAGGGACACCTTTGTTCTCGTTCAACCTCGCACGTGGGAAAACTGGTAAGCTTACCTAGTAAAAGCCGAGTTGGATAAATTACGACCAAAAATGCTGGAGGTATTTGCAGAAACGGCAACAGCTACCCCTTGGACGAGTTTGAAGGAGATTTCCGACCCCATTGCGCCAAAAGCTGATAGGGTGTCGACAAAAGCCTCTGTTTGCGCCACCCATGAGCCACGAAAGAAAGCCCTCACAGGCCCCTTGAACTCCACTTGTGGTCTCGACGTCTCGAGAAAATACTCCATCTCCACTCCAGACCTCCCCTTCGGAAAGGTGTCGGCGTCGTGCCCATCGATGTCGAAGTCAGCGTTGTCGAAGCCTTAGACATCCACTTCGAGCTCGTCAAAGGTTTTTAAACTTCATACAAAGAAAGACTTCTTTAAGTCTATGGGCTCCATTGTTAGGGAGAATTCTCATTTATGGCTAATTTCCCTCACCTAGTGAGTCCCCCAGCAGCTTTACTGGACTTCTGGAGTTTATTTATTTTCCACTTGGTAAGAGTGTGAGCTTATCTCTTACCTATGTTTTGCCAAATGTATTTCTCTGTTTTTGTAATTGTGGACTCTGAAGTACACCACTTCAGTAGCCCCCTTCTTTTTGTGTGTCACCCAGCACCTTCAGTGCCGTGGCACAGGGTTGTCTTTGAGACTTCCCCCGACTACATTTCTGAGGCTGACTACAGTCCCCCCAGAAAAGGGTAAAGTTGCCATCAACTTTACTTAGTCAATCTACCACAGATCCAGTACACCCCATCTTCCATGGAGTACTGGAAAGGGTTAATTCGTATCCCTTTTTATCTCTACCTCCTAGAGCATTGTTTCGCTCTTTTAACATTTAGAGTTGGCTGGTGGCAGTGGTATCTACCCTAACTTATCTACCGCGATTATATTGGATAAACGTGGTACTGTTCTTGGCTATTATATTAGCCTCAAACCTAAACCAGCTTGACCAAATCGTCTTTCTTTTTGTTCCGGTTGGGTTTATTCGCCATTTCTGTTTGTTAAAGTCCTTCTTGTGTTTTACTTTGCGCAGCAAACTAGGTTTGCCTTCTTTGTTCACCTTCTTTTGGCGTGCTTCTGCTCAGAAGCCTTCCACCAGGTGCCTGGGTGTCTAGGTGGGCTGAATGTGGGGAAGGGGTGTAGTCACCCCCTTACACAGGGTATCCTAGGAAACTCAAGTTGTACTTTGCCATGATTGGCTGAGGTGGTTGTCCGGGCTGGACAACCCCCCTGCTGGGAGAGTCAAGTCAAGGTTGGAGGGGTCTGCCATTTCGGTTTTATTCCTCTGTCGGAAGAACGAGAGGTAATCTTTCTCAGAGGTGATAAAGGAGACAACCTCATGGCTCCCGAGGACGTGGAGGCAGAGGTACTGCTACACCCTCTGCCATTTTGCCACCCGCAACCTCTGCTGCTCCAAAACCGCTTTGAAACCTTAAGTCACAGGAACGTGGTAGGGGACAGTTAACCCAGCATCTGGAAGAGTGGCAAAGTATTACTTCAAATGCTTGGGCTCTGCAGACAGTTGCCCATGGGTACTGCCTCCCTTTTCTGATAAAACCTCCAAATTGTCTCCCAAGAGGCCAGTCCTTGAAAGTACCAGATCTGCTCCTTTTACAGGAGGTTCTAGCCTTGTTGGAGAAAGGTGCTATTGAACCACTACCTGCAGCAGAAAGAAATCAAGGCTGGTACTCTCTGTATTTTCTGATCCCAAAAAAGGACAGAGGGTGTCAACCCATCTTGGACTTGGGATGTTTGAACAAGTTCCTCAGGAAGGACAAATACAAGATAGTCACTCTCTCGCAGATCCTCCAGGCCCTTCAGCTCCAAGATTGGATGTTGTCATTGGACCTTTAGGAAGCTTATATCCATGTACCAATACATCGGAAGCACAGGAAGTGCCTGAGATTCACCACTGGCAGTTCTCATTATCAATTTTCCATTACTGCCTTGCGAGCTGACCTCCGCTCGAGGGTTTTCACCAAGTTCATGGCGCTGTTAGCAGCAAATCTAAAGAGGGGGGATTCATATCTACCCCTATCTGGATGATTGGCTAATCGGAGCACGCTGACCCGAACAGGCTCTGGAACACCTAGACAGAACCAGACACACACTCCACAAACTGGGCTCTCCCTCAACTTCAAGAAGTCCCACATGACACCTTGCCAAAAGCTGCAATTCATTGGAGCAGTCCTGGACTCTTCTTCTGGGAAAGCTTTGCCACCCGAGGTAAGGGCTCTTCACCTTTCGCAGATGGTAAACATTTTTTCTCAGGTTGCTGGGTCTCATGGCATCCTGTATTTTCCTGGTTCCGGAGGCCCATTGGAGGATGAGATCCCTTCAGTGGGCCCTCAGATCCCAGTGGTCACAGTTCTCCGGCAAAATGACGGATCTGGTTCAGACCCCGAGCAAGGTCAAGCAGGATCTCCTGTGGTGGGCCTGCAAGGAGAATGTGTTGAAAGGGGAACCTTTTTGGCAACCATGGCCAGAGATAACGGTGGTTACAGACGCCTCCCTTTTAGGTTGGGGTGGGGGGAGGGCATACCAACAATCAGTGGATGCTGGTCTTTATCTGATTCCAAACTGCATATGAACCTTTTGGAGCTGAGGGCGATCAAATGAGTGCTGGTGGCCTTTGTGCCTTACTGTACTGGGGAAGAATGTCCTGATAATGACTGACATACACGGTGGCCATACGTTACCTCAACTAGAGAGGTGGTGAAGGGTCACTTCCACTGTGCAAGAGGCAATGCTGCTCTGGTTCTGGGCACTGCAAGAAGGAATCTCTCTCTCAGCTGTTCACCTGGAGAACACAGCAGTGGACACTCTGAGCAGGCAGTGCACAGTCTCCCACGAGTGGGAGTTAGCTCGGGAAGTCCTTTTAGAGATCTTAACCCTTTCGGGGAACCCCTCAAGTGGATCTGTTTGCATCCAGTATCAACAGGAATTGCGACCTGTTCTTCTCCACAGAATTTCCTCAGGAGCTTTGGGGGACGTGTTCATAGTGGATTGGGATTTTCTGTTTCTGTAGTCATTTCCACCAGTCCACTCATGTTCTCAGGAGGTTGAGTGTGTTCAGGAAATTCATGATCCTTGTTGACCTGGATTGGTCCAGAAAGACATGGTACCTGGAATTTCTGGAAGTCCATCTGCCCTCCTATTAGTCTTGCCCAAAGAGAGGATCTGCTCTCGCAAGAAGGAGGTTGCATTCTTCAGTCACAAATTCGGACCCTCAACCTTCACGCCTGGTTTCTGAGAGGTTAAGGTACAAAGATCGGGACCTTCTGGAAGATGTCATGGAGGTGTTGCTTTTCGGCCAGGAGGCCATCAACTAAATCTCTATACCACTGCTGTTGGAAGTTGGATCAGATTTTGCAGCTGTTGTAGAGATGAAGGAGTTGACCTATTCACTCGTTACATACCATCAGTGTTGTCTTTTTTTTTGTTGCTTCCAACCCATCAGTGACTGCAAGTTTCTATGACCATGGGTTAGCTGTCTGGGCTGCCCATTTTTAAGCGCTCGCCGGAACAGGGTTCCTACTTCAAGTTTCCTATTGTTAATCAATTTTTGAAGGGGTTGACTAATATCTTCCCACTGACCCCCATTATAGCCCAGGTGTGGGATATTAACCTGGTCTTGAACTTTGTGATGGGAGCTCCATTTGAACCTTTGCATTCTTGCACTCTTAGAATACTTTCCTTAAAAACTGTGTTTTTGACAGCCATTACTTGTGCTTGGGTTAGCGAGCTTCAAGCTTTGTCATCCAAGTCGCCATTTACAGTCTTTTATAAAAACAAAGTAGATTTGAGGGTTCGCCCCTAGTTTCTACCTAAGGTGGTGGCAGAATTTCATTTGTTGCAGAATTATTTTTGCCTGCTTTCTATCCTCCACCTCACCCATCTAAAGAGCAGGAAAGACTTCACATATTGGACCCTAAGAGAGCGTTACGTTTTTATATTAATAGACTCTCTAAGTTTAGGCAGGATGATTAATTGTTGGTTGGCTATTCGGGCCACAGGATGGCACGGGCAGTCACAAAACAAACGCTGTCTCGCATTTCCGAATGTTACACTATGGCTGACAAAGAAGTCCCTGATTGTCTTGGGGCACATTCACCTAGAAGAGTAACTACTGCCTTTGCCCTTCAGAGGGGGGTGCCGGCGCAAGATATTTGCAATACCATTACCTAGACTTTGTTGCATACCTTCACAAAGCATTATTGCTTGGATTCCCTATTAGGCCAGGAAACCATATTTAGAAAGGCTGTGTTATTCAGCGTGAATCTAAAATAAATTCTCCTTCCCACCTCCTGCAAAGCACTGCTATGGCAGTCTATCAAAGATGAGGAATACGTGGGAGGGTGCAATCCATTCAAAGAACAAATTACTTATCTCTGGTAATGTTATTTCAACTGGATGTTCCTCCCACCTTTCTATCTGTTAATGCTCACGTCTTTCTCATCTTCGAGACTGCTGTGCTGCTGAGAGGAAAAACATGAACTGAGGCAACGGGCACAGTGCATGCCATTTATACTGATGCAGATGTCATACTCTAGACGGATGGAGGCCATTGAGGGACACGAAGTCAGCGACGACGACTCACAGCGCCCTCTGCTGTGAAAGGTTTCCGAGCTGCAAGCAGGATATCGGAGTATATCGAAGATGAGGAGTATGTGGGAGGAACATTCAGTCGAAAGAATATCACATGGGCTAAGTAATGAGTTCTTGTTAGGGAGATTTATCATTTGTATGCTTCATCCCCTCTCCTAGTGAGACCCCCAGCACATTTTGCTGTACTTCTGGACCTTTTTCTTTCAATCCTGAATGAGTGGACCCTTTTTCCTCTCATTCGTTCTTATGGGCTATGTCTTTTGGAACTCTATCCTTTGTATTCTACCTGTACTACGAAGCCTGTCTGCTCCATAGCTCTTAAAGGCATCTATGTTTTTTACTACTGCTGCACACATCTGCTTATGGGCAGTGTTGCTGGGGACCCTTATGGTCCTTTAAGATTTTTCTGTATGCTCCAGTAACTACAGTTCTTAAGGATAGGGAGATACTTGGTATGTCTCCCAAAACTTTATAGTCTGAGAGATTGGCACACATCACCTTCAGTGGGGTGTCAAAGGGATACCTAGTATCCCCCTTCTCTCTGCTCCTGTGACATTTTAGTCACATAGACAATCAACTAATTATGGCTGGTGGCAGCGGACATGTTCTACCAACTATTGTGTATTTGTTATACCATTGGCTGTGTCCATAGCCTCAGTAGTGCACAATAGGGGCACCCAAGTACCAACTTGGGGCCTCCCTTCTTTTTTTGCAATTACTAGCAGTTAAGATGAATTTCTGAGCTCTGATCTGGTAGGCAGAGGTTCAGAAGGCCAGCCTAGTTTCTTGGAACAGGGTAACCTTCTGGACAAGCCAGACCAATCAAGTTAGCATTGGCAGCGGTCAAGACTAGGTCTCGGGAGGGGTGAGGGTGACCTCAATGAGCACACAGAGTAAAGAACACTTACAAATCACTCCCAGTCAGGTGTGTGTAGATATATTAAAAATAAGTACATTTAGTCAAGGCCTTTGAGTTTCAACACACAGTAATTATCAACAGTAATACCTTAAAACCAATAGAATCCTACTAAAATACATATATACAATACCAAGTGGCCTAAAGGTTTAAAAGCACAGAATGGGTCCACAACCTGAAAGGGAAGGACACAAGCAGTGCAAATAGTCTTTAGGCAATTCTTCATTAAATTAATTCTAACTGAGAGGCAGTCCAGTCCCTACGAAGAGAGGAGCCTAGCGCTCAATGTACTTTCAAATGCTGGTCCACGCGATAGTGCAGAAGGGTGAAAACAGGGTCTCTTGCAGGGGCTGTATCAGCTCAGGAACGTGGATGACACAATGAAGAATAAGTTCTCTCTATTCGTGAAGGGTCTCCCCAAGAGGGCAGAACAGGTTCCAGGAGTTGGGAATGGGACGGTAGCACAGGCTACCTGTGGAAAGTGATTGGCCCTCAGGGGACACTCGTGCGTAAAAGTGGATGGATGTGCTAAAGCACACCAGTAAGGGTTGCAAGTACTCACCAACCCCCGGCGCACTCAGGACCAAACTTCGGCAGTTGAGTCCACTTCAGTTGCAGTTTCAAATGCGGCAGTTGTGCAGCTATGCAGCTTTCAGCAGCAAAGTTACAGCGTTGGTTACCAAACGGGACACTGGCGATTTCTCCTCTCCTGGTGGATGGATCAGGCCAGTTTCATTGTAGAAGGCCTCGGGGCAGAGAGGGGCACAGCAGCAAGGCACCTGCGAAGTTCGTCACCACGGCTGGGTGACACGGTAACCGCATGTACTCCGGTTTGGTCGCTCTCTTTACTCCAGACATGGGAATGCCAAGTGTACGAAATTCAGTGTGAGAGTGCCAGGAACACAGAGCTTGCGATGTAACAATTTTCAAGGGTCTCCTCGAAACGGCGGGTGTTTAAGAGCAAAAGTTCTGTGCAAGCTGGTCAGCCCACTGGTTGGCCCAGGAACACTTCCGAGAAGGCTTACTTGCAGGGTTTGATAAAGGTGCCGAGAATAGTTGGTCCCACTTTTCTAATGGGTCGAAGCGTCTTCGCAGACCACGTAGTTCGATCAGATGCAGAGGGGTCCAGTGGTATGACAGTGGGCTCAGGCTGCCAAATATTCTAGCAGGTCACCAGCAGTTCCTCGACTCAGCTTCTTAGTTTCAGGATACTTGGAACCTATCCTACGTTCAGTGAGAACTCAAGAGATCGACCATGGGTGTTTCGGGCCATCTCTTATCCAGAATCTCCTTTGTGCCAAAACGAAGAGGACCCAATGAGAGATCTGCTCACATACAGGCACACCAGACGTGGACCAATCATGGACCACAGTGGACCCAGTCATTCAAAGCACAGCAGACTCTCTGACTCAGGATGTGTATTGGAATTAGACATTCCAGCCCACATCCTGGAAGCACACACACAAGGCATGTAGAACCCTGCGAAAGCTTGGCGTTTTGCAGTAGAATGCATGCCCAAATAAGGACTGACCCTGGTCAGCTCGACCTGGGAAAGGCAAAGGGACAAAATGGCCAAAGGACAGGAAAAAGAACCCTGTGGCATGGACATTTTGGAGCCATGCTACCTTCCTATGCCAAACGCGGTAAACGCGGTTTGCATGGCAAAAAAGGGTTAAAAATACATGAAAAGATAAGCTGCCACCAGCCCTGTCCAAGGCACATCTGCACTTCTCCTGTAAAATCCTTTGAAGGAGTCTAGGGCCTTTGAAAATAAAAGGAAGACCCAAGCGCACTAACATGTTGCAGAATAGTTGCAACATTGGAAAGGACTAAGGGAAACAAAGTCTCCCAGTACTGACAGTCTTTAATGGCATGTCAGTTTCCCCATAATAAAGTGAGCTTAAGCCCAGGGGAGTGCAGCTGAAGGCTGTGCTTCCCTGGAAAAGTCAGACTATGGTGTTTAAACAGCAGCAAAAAGTTGGGGTACACAACTGGAGGAAAAATTACTCATAAATGGAAATGTTTCCTTTGTTAGCCCCTCTTCTACCATTCTGGAAGTGGGAGGTCTGTATGTGTGATTTGCCTTTGGTGGGAACCAGTAGGTATGCCCGCCTAGGCTCCAGTGTGTCTGGGCAGGCAGGAAGTGGGGAGGAGTCTTCTACCCCCTTGTCCTTTGTTTTCCAGTGTTCCTGAATAGGTTCAGCTTCATTGGGGAGGTCTGGCTGTCCTGATTGGACAGCCTAGTGCCCCTTTCTGTAAAATGCTGAGAGATTGCAGAGGAGTGTGTGCTGTAACTGTATAAAAGGGGAGGTTTCTGAAGTAAAAAGCAAGTCGACCACTGGATACGGAAGTAACCAAAGAAGAAGACGACCAGAGACGCCTGCCGACACTTTGCAACACTGAAGCGACCACTGCTGTACTGCCTCGCTTTTCAATACGACAGGGGAGCTCCGAAGAGGACAACTCCTTCCGTTTTGGCTGGTGGGAACAACCAGTCCAAGAAGAACTTTGAAACAAGCCATATCCCGAGGTCTTGGGAGCTTCCACAGCTGTGGAAACCCAGTACCAGGAGAACTGCTGCCCATTTTGAGTACATCGACGTGGAAAGGTTGAATCCGTCCAAATATTTGCTGAGCCCGTAAGGACACTCCAGAGATCCAATCCAACTCGCACATACCACCTTACCTGAGTGTGGGACTGCAGGAAGCGAAGAAGATTGTCTGGGCGATACGTGTCTTTTGTTGGTGCTGCAGAAAATGCACCAAAATCATTGCAGAGAGAACCAAGAAGTTGCTGAAAGTCATGCCCCAGGTCCTCCTTGAGACTGCTGCTGAGAGATCCCTTCCGTTGTCCTACCTTCAGTCATCAGACCAGGAATCAGTAGGTCGGGTCCAGAGCTGCAACATCGCGGAGCATCCAGCACAAGCATTTTTTTCTAACCTAAGGTACTCTGTGGGGAAAAAAGTATTTCTTACCTGATTCCAAGAAGTCGCTCCAGAGCGTTGGAGTGTATGTAGAGGTGTCCAGCATAACCCCCTCTTACCTCTGATCCAAGCCGCTGCTTGTGTTCACTTGTCGAGTCCGATTTAAGGTCACCTTTGTTAGTTGTTAACTTGCTGCTTCAATAACTCTAGACACTGGAAGAAATCCACAGGAAATCTTCGTAATTTGCTGCTTGTCAAGACTTCAAGTCCTCTCCAATCTGCCTTTAGCTAGGGTTGAACCTTGAACTAAGCCTATGTTGCACTAAGTAACCATTTTCCTTCCTTTAAGTGACTTTACTTTGTGTTTGCAGAGTATAAGTACTACCATATAAACTGTTCAAAACCGCATGAGTGCGCAGTAACCGATAATACGATAACATTCTTTTCCCTTTCTAAAGTTGCTACAAATGTAACTGCGAACTAACACAAAAGTGAAAGTACCCTTTGAAGTGTATTTTCAAGTAATCCTAAGTGTTCTAGTATAAACGTCTGAAGTATTTAAGGTGATTCTGGTTTAAATAAATATATACTTTTTATATATTAAAACTATATGTGTAAGGGCTTTCCTGTTGTGCATGTCTAGCTATGAGTCCGTGTACTTAGCTACAGCTCACATCTTCCTCTTAAGATAAGCATGACTGCTCTGCCAATCTACCAAGGTCCTGAGCTAGTAAAGACTGATACTAAGAGTTGGGGATCTATAAACTACTGGTATAGTCTTACTGCCAGTAGGACTTTAGGAAAACTCCCCTAACGGTTCTTCTACTGTGTCTAGAGCTCATTTTTCTTCCCATCCTATAAGCCTATATGTGTATTGTCTGCACCAAGTACCAAGCCTACATTTTAGTCATAAAAGTGGGTTGTGTCTTAATAATTGTCAATAAATGTTCTGCATAGACCATTCATTATTGTGTATTCTGTTTAACCGAAGTACTTACTTTGGCCTAAAATATGTATGTATTGTTTTAATTGTAATAAGATATATGCAAATGATTTTGTTTCTAAGCAATATTTGTGAAATGTTTATTTTTAAAGCAATCCACAATCACATTTTAAAAAAAAATACTTTGGACTAATAGATATTCTTTATGTGACTTTACAACTAAGTCTATATGCTACCAGTGTGGTGTGCACTTTGGGATGAATATTCAGAATAGGCCTGAATTATCTGCCTTAGCTACCATTATACAGAGTTGGTCTTTCCTTTTATTTAGAATCCTGTGCTATCTCTAGGTTAGATGGTTACATAGCCCCCCATAGAGGACTCTGCAAAAACCTCCCTAACGCGTGTACTGTATGGAAGGCAAACAAGGCTGGTTCTAGAATTTCCTGGTCTGAAGTCTGAATGTTATTGCGGGACCCCATAATTTACTTATATGGTAATGCGAATGGAGACAATGTCACGGGAAGAAACAGCAGTTATCGCTCCTCAATTTGAATCGCGGTGGGTCGCGTTACAAAAATGTGAAACCCCAAACACCACAAAAATGGGCACAAATGCCAAAAATACATTTCAGGAAGAGTTTCTCTTTTTTGAAACAGCACTTGCACCAAAGACATCCTAGGGCCACATTATGGAACACCGGTACATATTGCATAACGCAGTCCTATTTAGACAAGCAGGTAATGAGCCAACAATCAAACAGTCTTTCCAGCAGACGACACAATAGGGCTGTTAGGCAGAATCCTGTGCAGTGCCCATAGGGACCACTACACACAATTAAGACCACAAGTGATAATACTTGTTTTACCTTTGGTACAAGCCTGTACTACTATGTTAAAGTGGTAGCAGTAGCGGAGCAGCCAGGCTTATCTCAAGAGTATATGAGCAGTAGCAGAGATTACACAAAGGGACCACAATTACTGGGACTCAAGCAAACACTGACTCAAGGTTTCAGGTAAAAAATATAAGTACATTTATTTTTAAACTGTTTGCTATAAACACAACACTTCTATTAATTCAAAACCACACGTAAAATATACTACAACCAACCAATTCGCTTTGTACGGTATAACTTCAAGGTAAGTACCCTATGTTTTAACGGACCATTGTTGTGAAACAAAAGACGTTACCGGAAATACATATGCGATTACTTTTTGACAGTAATGAGAGTTCGGTCTTACTAAAGAAACGCGTATCCGCGACAAGAAATGTTACCGGGACAAAAACACACTTAGCACCTGAGATACCCAGAGAGAGTTGGGGGCAAAAATCATAGGCAATACTTTTGTCAAGGCAGACAGAATCAGAGAACACTCATGGACAGAAATTCAAGTGTCAATAGGCCGGAGCCAGTGTCAAGTGGAACGACGTTCCTGTTGTCGAGATTCACACAGTCGGACAGTTCACGATTGAACGTAGCCAGGAGTACTTGGATATTGTCAATGGAGGCAGCAAAAGTTATAAGGAGGAGGGAAGATAAGGGCAAGCCTTGTAGGAGGAGAAAAAGGGATTCACCCGATTTCCAAAAAGCAGAACACAGTACCTTATTCAATGAAGAAGCTGGTTCCACGGCAGTTGTTCCTGATAGCTTCCTGCAGACCCACGGTTCCTGGAGCTTCGGTGTTAGGGAGAATTCTCTGTTAAGGCTAATTTCCCAAACCTAGTGAGTCCCCAGCAGCTTTGCTGGATTTTTGGGGTTTATTTTTTTCTCCTGCTAAGAGTGAGACTCTTTTTCTTCCACTCTTAGGCATGATTTGAGAATGGTCTTTGACTATGTAATGTGTTTTATGGGCTATGGGGTCTTTTACTCCATAGGGCTTCATGTGTTTTTGGTAAGTGTGTTACACAGCGCCCTCAGTGCAGTAACACAGGGGTGTCATAGTGACCCCCAAACATAGACTCCATACCCTGGGACTGACTACTGTCTCCCAGGGCATGTGAAGTCACCATTGGCTTTACTAGTTTCAAATTGTGAACAGAACCAATACAAACCATCATATTGTGGAAGTACTGGTAGGGGTAATTCGATTGCCCCTGGGTCTGTTTTCCAAGGGGCCACTGTCCAGTCCCCCCTTGTCGAGTTTCTGGCTGGTGGCAGTGGATACCACGCAAAGTATTCCACCGGAATATTTCCTATGGGATTTTCCCATTCATTTTAAACGCACCACTTTTTGGTGCAATGTTAAAGATACCGCTTTATTTATTTAATATTTATTCCCCGGTTGGGTCTTTTTACCAGGACTTGGTTTTAAAATGGCGTTTGTGTTTGCCTCTGAAACTCTAACCCAAGTCAAGCCCTTTGTTCCACTTTTTGGCGGGCTTCTCCACAGAAGCCCTCCAAATGGTGCCACTCTGTCTGGGGTCAACAGGATGTGTGGGAAGGGGATTAGGAACCCTGGACTGAATTGCCTTGGCAACTCAAGTCGCACTCTTGTGTGATTGACCCAGTGGTGAGCCGCCTGGCTCACGACTTAGCATGTTTCAGTGACAGCTAGGCTGATGAATGGGGGTTTTGCTGCATAAAAGCAGGGCTTTGGGGACTGGAACTTCAGAAGTCGCCACAGGACCTAAAGAATCCGAAGAGGGGAGAAGCTGAGCCATCTACAACGACGACAGCACGGTGGAGCCCTGCTGTGCGAAACTCACCACTTTCCCGACGACAGAGGAGATCTTCTTCCAGGAGATTCTTCTTCCCCTTGAGCTGGTGGGACCAACCAGTTCACCTTTTTCGCCTTCCTGGATCGTCTCGTGGTCGAATCGCCCGTGCCAAGCACCCCAGCGGCCGGATAGCCACGCTTCACCACTATCGCAAATAAAAGGGTAGTACCTTTTAACCGGGAAACTCTGCGGCTGGTTTCTTCCCTGGCAGTGCAACGACCTCCAGCTTTCCTCCACGTCGAGATCACTTCTTCCCCTGAACGAAGCTCCGACTTGCACCCGCTGCCAGGAACAACTGCCCCCGCTGGAGCTTTCTCACCATTTCAGGTACTGTGTCCCGCCTGGTCTCCCTTGCAACAGACTGTCCAAGGTGTCCCGTAAATCCTTGACTCTCTATCCTGGGGTGACCTCGGACCTGTTAACATTACCTTTCTAACTTGATCCAACTTCTTTTGACTTTTCTGCAAAGACTTTGAGTGCATTTCCACTGTGTTATCTTGGGCACATTCCGCCCAAGAGTGGGCCTGGCCTATGAACTTTTTGCTCTACAGTAGACCCTGCCTTTCTTGACTTGCTGTGGTTTCAAAAGTTTTGGTACTGTGTGTTTTTCCTATTCTGCCTTTTCTCTCCCTCTTTAAACAAATTATTGGAGTGCCATCTACGGTTACACACTCACCTCTGATTTGCTAAATAAGTGGTGTCTCCACCTAGACTTGTCAAATAATTAATTAGGGAGGTGTATATATTTATAGTGACTGTGTTTGAACTTGCTTGACACATTAGTGCCAGTTTATTTTTTTACAAGTGTGTTTTTAAATAAATAATTATATACTTTTATACCCAAGCTCTGGTCAGTGTTTGCTTGTGCTACTGTATTTTTAGCCCTATTGTGTATACTCTATATACTGCCTAACTCTTCTTGAGAGAAGTCTGACTGCTCAGCCACAGCTACCAGTTAAATCTGGGTGGTGCAGACTGCTACCAATTGGGTTTACTGCTTACTCCTGTAGTCTTAAACTTTTTGCAGTGGTCCCTAAGGGAACTGCACAGGTTTCTGCCTAACATTCGGCAAGAAGGACGACGTCTGGAGGGGTCTGCACCACACAGGGCTGAAGCCGGCAGCAGCGACGGTGAATAAAAGGTGCGCTCCTTAAAAACAGGAGAGGTTCTTCAGATGGCTATCCGGACCACTACAGCAGTGTGCAGCGATTTCGACCACAAAGAGGATCCTCTGGCTGTAGAAGATGAGCTGGTTATCTCCATCAGGCTCAAGGGAAGAAGACTCCGGACTGGATCTTCTCTGGTCATCGAAGGGTAGATAGTTTAGGACTGCAGCATGGCTTCACCGGGACGGGATAGTTGCAGCAGCCGTCTTCTTCTCCTCTTCTCTTCGGTTCCTTGTAGTTCCAGTGGCGACTCTGACTTCTAGCCCAAGAGTCCTGCCTTTTATGTGAAAATCCCCCATTCACACAGCCTGGCTGTCAATCACGCAGCAGGGGGGTTGTCCAGCCTGGACAACCACGTCAGCCAATCATGGCAAAGTGTGACTTGGGTTTCCTAGGATACCCTGTGCAGGGGGTGACTACACCCCTCCCTTACATTCAGCCCACCTAGACACCCAGGCGCCTAAAGGAGGGCTTCTTGGCAGAAGCCCGCCAAAAGACAGTGAACAAAGAAAGCAAACTTGGTTTGCCGTGCAAAGTAAAACACAAGAAGGACTTTAACAGAAAGAAATGGCGAATAAACCCGATCAGAGCCAAAAGAAAAAGTATTTGGTCAAGCGGGTTTAAGTTTGAGGCTAATATAATAGCCGAAAACAATATCACGTTTATATAGTATAATCGCGGTAGAAGAGTTAGGGTAGATACCACTGCCACCAGCCATGTGTACTGGATCTGTGGTTAAATGTCTAAGTAAAGTTAATGGCAACTTTACCCTTTCTGGGGGACAGTAGTCAGCCCCAGAAATGGAGTCGGTGGGAAGTCTAAAAGACAACCCTGTGTCACTGCACTGAAGGTGCTGTGTAACACGCAAACACACAAAAGAAGGGGGCTACTGAAGTGGTGTACTCCAGAGCCCACAATCACAAAAACAGATGAAATACACATGGCAATACATGGTTAAGAGTGAGGGAAAAGCTCACACTCTTACCAAGTGGAAAAAATTAACTCCAGAAATCCAGCAAAGCCATTGAATGAGAATTCTCCCTAACAAGGGCTCAACCTTGGGACATGGCAGGAGATGCAATCTTATCTTCAGTGACATCACAAGAGCTCGTTCAATGCAGAGGTGAGCACAATAGCAGAAACTGCTTTTTTTCACCATGGCTGCAAGATTCCTTTTCACGCCTTTTGTGAACTGTGAAGGACGCTCGACGCTGGTAAGGCCAAGGAAAGACTGGCAACCTAATGAGAAATGCTCCATGAATTGTGAGGATCTAGACTGTGCCCAAGCCTTTCTCTGGCTGTGAGCATACAGGTACAGCATTGTGGTGCTCTAATCCTGTGCTGCTAAATACTTGGAAATTATGAATCTACAAATATTCCTCATATGCTAGGGGGTCTAATATTTGGGTAAGTATCCTCTCCACATGGTAGGCTTTGGAGGTCCAGATTTGACTGTGTTTACTGCCATCTCTCATGCATTGCACTTTTTTGTGGCGTTAAAGTCATTTAGGATGTCCTGGAATGTAGTAAGTTCTACACAGTGTATTTTTGTTTACCATTCCTTTCTTCTGCTTTCAGAGCTTTACAGGCAGTGCTTTAGCCGCCTTGGTCAAAGGTCTTCCAGAAGCTTTGCAACGGCAGTTTGAGTATGAAGATCCTATTGCAAGAGGAGGCAAACAACTACTTCATAGTCCTTTCTTTAAGGTAGCCCATTAAAAATCATTTTGAAAGCGGATGTGAACATATTTTATTTGGACTGGTATGTGAGCAGACACAGTGGTTATGATTTGTGTGAACAGCGTGGGTCCCTCTCGTTTTCCTTTTCTGTTCTCTTTTATCCTATGGTGTTTTTGCTAATTTCTCTGTACTCCAAAATACTTCCTATATATTGATGTGGGTTGGTGTGTGTCAGAGGCAGATGTTGATTCTGGGTGGTGTTTACCTGAACTGCTGGATGTCCCAGTGAGAAGCTGTTTTAGTTTTCCATTTACTATAGACTTTTGGGGTCAGGCAGAATGTTTGTGCTTTTTCAGGTGGTCAGATTTGCAGTGTGCATATCACATGCTAGGTCGGGGTAAGGATATCAATTTACCAGAAGCAGGGGGGGTAGAGGATGAGGCTTTCAGCAGACTGATTAATCTATGTGGTTACCCCACCCTAGGTCACACAGACACTGGCGCAGTGTTCTCATACTGGTCTCTCAAAAAAGAATAGACCCTAGCAATTAGCAGATAAACAATGCTGTGCAAGAGGTTTTATAGCAAACACAAAGAGGTGATGGCTGGAAGGTTTAGAATTAATCTTAACCACTGGCAATGCTCTGGGCAACCCTCCAGACCACCGTTCTTCGCCTGCCAAGCCATTACAGAAGGGAAAGACCATATGCAAATCAGGCTTGGCCCCACCCCAAATGGGGCAGTCCAGCCCGAACTGCTAGGCCACATCCCTTCTGCACGAGACCACAAGCGTCCCCAAACATGTTTCACCCTTGTTGGGGCTCATCAGTGAGGAGTAGCTTGGGTCTCTAGGCCCAGCAGGCACGGGACCCACGTCTGGGCATACCCGTCCCATTCGGGGTGACATAGCAAACACAAAGAGGTGATGGCTGGAAGGTTTAGAATTAATCTTAACCACTGGCAATGCTCTGGGCAACCCTCCAGACCACCGTTCTTCGCCTGCCAAGCCATTACAGAAGGGAAAGACCATATGCAAATCAGGCTTGGCCCCACCCCAAATGGGGCAGTCCAGCCCGAACTGCTAGGCCACATCCCTTCTGCACGAGACCACAAGCATCCCCAAACATGTTTCACCCTTGTTGGGGCTCATCAGTGAGGAGTAGCTTGGGTCTCTAGGCCCAGCAGGCACGGGACCCACGTCTGGGCATACCCGTCCCACTCGGGGTGACATAGCAAACACAAAGAGGTGATGGCTGGAAGGTTTAGAATTAATCTTAACCACTGGCAATGCTCTGGGCAACCCTCCAGACCACCGTTCTTCGCCTGCCAAGCCATTACAGAAGGGAAAGACCATATGCAAATCAGGCTTGGCCCCACCCCAAATGGGGCAGTCCAGCCCGAACTGCTAGGCCACATCCCTTCTGCACGAGACCACAAGCATCCCCAAACATGTTTCACCCTTGTTGGGGCTCATCAGTGAGGAGTAGCTTGGGTCTCTAGGCCCAGCAGGCACGGGACCCACGTCTGGGCATACCCGTCCCACTCGGGGTGACATAGCAAACACAAAGAGGTGATGGCTGGAAGGTTTAGAATTAATCTTAACCACTGGCAACGCTCTGGGCAACCCTCCAGACCACCGTTCTTCGCCTGACAAGCCATTACAGAAGGGAAAGACCATATGCAAATCAGGCTTGGCCCCACCCCAAATGGGGCAGTCCAGCCCGAACTGCTAGGCCACATCCCTTCTGCACGAGACCACAAGCATCCCCAAACATGTTTCACCCTTGTTGGGGCTCATCAGTGAGGAGTAGCTTGGGTCTCTAGGCCCAGCAGGCACGGGACCCACGTCTGGGCATACCCGTCCCACTCGGGGTGACATAGCAAACACAAAGAGGTGATGGCTGGAAGGTTTAGAATTAATCTTAACCACTGGCAATGCTCTGGGCAACCCTCCAGACCACCGTTCTTCGCCTGCCAAGCCATTACAGAAGGGAAAGACCATATGCAAATCAGGCTTGGCCCCACCCCAAATGGGGCAGTCCAGCCCGAACTGCTAGGCCACATCCCTTCTGCACGAGACCACAAGCATCCCCAAACATGTTTCACCCTTGTTGGGGCTCATCAGTGAGGAGTAGCTTGGGTCTCTAGGCCCAGCAGGCACGGGACCCACGTCTGGGCATACCCGTCCCACTCGGGGTGACATAGCAAACACAAAGAGGTGATGGCTGGAAGGTTTAGAATTAATCTTAACCACTGGCAATGCTCTGGGCAACCCTCCAGACCACCGTTCTTCGCCTGCCAAGCCATTACAGAAGGGAAAGACCATATGCAAATCAGGCTTGGCCCCACCCCAAATGGGGCAGTCCAGCCCGAACTGCTAGGCCACATCCCTTCTGCACGAGACCACAGGCATCCCCAAACATGTTTCACCCTTGTTGGGGCTCATCAGTGAGGAGTAGCTTGGGTCTCTAGGCCCAGCAGGCACGGGACCCACGTCTGGGCATACCCGTCCCACTCGGGGTGACATAGCAAACACAAAGAGGTGATGGCTGGAAGGTTTAGAATTAATCTTAACCACTGGCAATGCTCTGGGCAACCCTCCAGACCACCGTTCTTCGCCTGCCAAGCCATTACAGAAGGGAAAGACCATATACAAATCAGGCTTGGCCCCACCCCAAATGGGGCAGTCCAGCCCGAACTGCTAGGCCACATCCCTTCTGCACGAGACCACAAGCATCCCCAAACATGTTTCACCCTTGTTGGGGCTCATCAGTGAGGAGTAGCTTGGGTCTCTAGGCCCAGCAGGCACGGGACCCACGTCTGGGCATACCCGTCCCACTCGGGGTGACATAGCAAACACAAAGAGGTGATGGCTGGAAGGTTTAGAATTAATCTTAACCACTGGCAATGCTCTGGGCAACCCTCCAGACCACCGTTCTTCGCCTGCCAAGCCATTACAGAAGGGAAAGACCACATGCAAATCAGGCTTGGCCCCACCCCAAATGGGGCAGTCCAGCCCGAACTGCTAGGCCACATCCCTTCTGCACGAGACCACAAGCATCCCCAAACATGTTTCACCCTTGTTGGGGCTCATCAGTGAGGAGTAGCTTGGGTCTCTAGGCCCAGCAGGCACGGGACCCACGTCTGGGCATACCCGTCCCACTCGGGGTGACATAGCAAACACAAAGAGGTGATGGCTGGAAGGTTTAGAATTAATCTTAACCACTGGCAATGCTCTGGGCAACCCTCCAGACCACCGTTCTTCGCCTGCCAAGCCATTACAGAAGGGAAAGACCATATGCAAATCGGGCTTGGCCCCACCCCAAATGGGGCAGTCCAGCCCGAACTGCTAGGCCACATCCCTTCTGCACGAGACCACAAGCATCCCCAAACATGTTTCACCCTTGTTGGGGCTCATCAGTGAGGAGTAGCTTGGGTCTCTAGGCCCAGCAGGCACGGGACCCACGTCTGGGCATACCCGTCCCACTCGGGGTGACATAGGTTTTTCCCCTTCTGTAATGGCTTGGCAGGCTGGAAAACGATGGTCTGGAGGGTTGCCCAGAGCTTTGCCCGTGGTTATGATTAATTCAAAACCTTCCAGCCATCACCTTTCTGTTTTGCTAAAGTCACCCGAGTGGGACGGGTATGCCCAGACGTGGGTCCCGAGTCTGCCGGGCCTAGAGACCCAAGCTACTCCTCACTGATGACGCCCAAAAAGGCTGAAACATGTCTGGGGATGCTTGTGGTCTCGTGCAGAAGGGATGTGACCTAGCAGTTCGGGCTGGACTGCCCCTTTTGGAGTAGGACCAAGCCTGATTTGCATATGGTTTTTCCCCTTCTGTAATGGCTTGGCAGGCTGGAAAACGATGGTCTGGAGGGTTGCCCAGAGCTTTGCCCGTGGTTATGATTAATTCAAAACCTTCCAGCCATCACCTTTCTGTTGTGCAAGAGGTTTTAAGCATTGCTGTAACACTGCTGTCATCCCAGCAGTACCATTACTGTCCGTTGATACTGCAGCATGACAACAGTACGGTGGCTTCTGTTTGCGTATCAGCAGCTACTGATATTACAACATCGGGTTCACATTTTTCAATCATGTTACTCCCTCTAAACCGGCCACCCCAATATGTTAGAATATGTCACAAGATTGTAATCCCTTTTTCACCACTTTGTCACTTAGGTTCCCGGCCAGTCACTGTCCTCCTCAGTGATGGAAACGACGATATATTAGGGCTGGGCGATATTTTTGGTCTGAATGGCGACATAAAATATTTGTCCAACATGGATTCACATGCTCATGAATATTCCACGTTGTCAGGGTGGGAATCCTCAGTAAAAAGAAAGCAGTTTTGCTTTAGACTGAAAACTGCTGGTCTCTAACCAATCCTTGTCCTTTGGGTCATACTGCCACCAACCAATGACACTTGTTCTCCTTAACTCGACCCCTGGTGGCATCTTCAGATTTTTACCACACACTTCTAGTGTTGGGTGTCCACGTGCTTGCTCCTCTACATTTGTGCTGCTTTTGCTGTTTTTTGTATTGTTTTCTTCCATCTCTTCGTCTGCCGTTGTGCGGTAACACGTTGCCTGCGAAGATCGTTTTCCATCATTGGATCTTCTCTATCTGACTTTCGACAGGCCCAGGCTTGGGCCTACATCTCACCACAACCATGTCCAAGGCGGCGGAGAGGAGGCTCTTCAGGGCCTGCACATCTTGTGGCCTGAAGAACATTTACGTCGAGGACCGGCACATCAAGTGACTTTTTTGTCTTCACCTGGACCACGATACTGGCTGACTGAGAGATTTGCCACAGCTTCTCTTCAAAGACCAAGCAGGATCTCTACCAGAGGTTAGTGGCTTGAATCAACCAGGGGAAGGTCTCTGACATGGCCTCCGGACACAGTCATGCCTCATCCAGGACCAGCAGGTCCCATAGGCGTGCTACCTCTGAGAAGAAGAGGTTAGTGTCCTTTCAGGATGCTCCTTCTGGGGGGGATCCAAAAGAAGGCAGAGCACCACACTTCATCTGCTCCCTTGAAGGTCACTGCAGCTGCGAGATCAAGTTTGGGAAGGGGTCGCTCCCTGTCACCTGCTCTGTCGACCGTAAGCATACCGACGTGTGGCTTAACTCCATCTGCAAGGAAGTCCCTAACTCCTTCTAAACAAATCTTCTTCGAAGGACAAGTCGTCGAAGGACAGACTCGCGGGAGGCCTGTCGGCAGCTCCTTTGTCTTCGCCACCATCTGTGGCACGGGCCTCGTCAATGACATCCTCGTCTACCTAGACCACCACCTCGCCAACAGCCTCTTCGTCATTCACCACAGCACCGTCGACGAAATGTTCAGCTGCGACTATCGTTCGACCTTCACAATGACAACAGCACCAATGGTCTCTTTGCCCTCCATCAGTGACACCAACCACAACCTTATCGGCGGCAACTCCCATCTTGCAGATCACCATCATTGCCTATTTCCCGAGGATGAGGGGGTTACTGCCTCCGTCGGACATCCTGCCTAGGCCAGCGAAGGAATCTGCTTCAGCTTCCATGGGGTTGCCTAAAAAATCTCCTCACACCTACACCAGTTCAGAGGATGACCTGCCTGAGGATTTCTACTCAGACCAGGAAAGGGGGCCAGGGGCTCATGTCCCCAAAGGGATCTCTGTACCATGAGCCATATCGGCCGTTTGCCCCTCCGAGGGGTCTCAGCCCGACTCCTGTCCCATCAGCACTGCAGGATATGTCACTGGACATCCTCACCACCCTGCACACTTTGGTGAAAATTCATCAACGGCTACCTGCTGCTCCTGTGCCTGGTCCGGCACAAAACCTTCTGAGGCCACCAACCAGGAGTCCTCCCAGGCCTAAGCATCAGCCAACGCCGTTCCGTAGGGCACCTGTCTCATCTGGATATGGACTTTGGGCCGTGACCCCAGTGGAAGAAGAACCAGTGTGCACAGACACTGACAAAGATGCCACAGCTACTCGTATGGCTGAGTGCGAAGATTATGTTCTCGCTGACTGGGAAAATCTGGATGTTGACAAGCCCGCACAGTCTTTGCCGACTGACAAAATAGGCTACTTTCACGCCATCATGTCAAAGATGTTCAAACTGTTCAGTCTGGTGACGGAGGAGGAGGAGAGTTTCCTCTTTCACCAACTTGAGTCCTCGAGGAAGACCTTTGTGTCGCTTCTGTTGTTGGATAACTTTTTTTTTCTTACATCTCATAACAGAGGAACCATCAATTTGACATTCTGACATTGGTTACCTGCAAGCTTATGCTAATCTTTGCCCACTGTGCCTTGTGCAATTTAGTCACTGCCTATGTTTATCTATGCCCACTGTGCCCTGTGCAACTTAGTCACTGACCCTGTGCAACTCAGTCACTGCCTATGTTTATCTATGCCCACTGTGCCCTGTGCAACTTAGTCACTGACCCTGTGCAACTCAGTCACTGCCTATGTTTATCTATGCCCACTGTGCCCTGTGCAACTTAGTGACTGCCTATGTTTATCTATGCCCACTGTGCCCTGTGCAACTTAGTCACTGCCTATGTTTATCTATGCCCACTGTGCCCTGTGCAACTTAGTCACTGCCTATGTTTATCTATGCCCAATGTGCCTTGTGCAACTTAGTCACTGACCCTGTGCAACTTAGTCACTGCCTATGTTTATCTATGCCCACTGTGCCTTGTGCAACTTAGTCACTGACCCTGTGCAACTTAGTCACTGCCTATGCTTATCTATGCCCACCGTGCCCGGTGTATCCAGCTCCACATCATGAGTATCACACCTTGCAGCCTGCTATTGTACCTATCTGCAATTATCTTCCACCATAGAGAGGACAGTAGCCTCCCTACTATGCTCACAAGACCCCTAAATTCCACCATCACCACCCTCTCTACTGACACCAGTATGGAACACCCGGATCTGAATCCCCTATCCGAGCTTCCCAGCAACCCATGTAGTCTACTCTGTCGAAACTCTAGGCTCAGAGCTAGACTCTCGAAACTTTATGAGCCTCTGACCAGAACCCTACCTCCCAACAACAAAAGATCCAATACCCAGAAGCCCAACACCAACGTCCCCCCAAAAAACAGGAGACTTCCTCCCACTACCCAGACCAAAACTGTACCACCTCATCCGTCATACCACCTACTTAAAGGAGGACCAATAAATGCAAGATCCCTGATAGCACATGCCACAGATATCTGCGATCTGATAATGCTTGACAATCTGGACTTCATCGCCATCACCGAGTCCTGGCTGCACAACGCAGCAGGACCCCTACTCTCCTTAGCCATCCCAGAAGACTTTACTATATTCAGGCAAGATAGAACCAACACGCGCGGCGGTGGCATTGCCATCATCGCAAAGACCAGCTTAGATATGAGAATCTCACCTACAATAGCAGCTGACTCATGTGAATCACTCACTATCAAACTTCCACTAGCTAGCTCCCAAACCTTGACGATCCACCTCATCTACAGACCACCTGGTCCCTTAGGGACCTTCGAGGAGGATCTACATAATTCACTCTCCAACAACCTTAAAACCTCTTCACAACTACTTGTCCTAGGAGACTTCAATCTGGGTTTCAATGACCCTTCAGATAAAAATGCCACCATTATTGCCAATTCCCTTTCAAATCTGGGCATGACGCAAAAAACTCTTGAACCTACACATAATAAGGGAAGAATCCTTGATTGGCTAGTAGACTACAATTGCACGGCCAATATCAAAGCTATTATCCCTCAACCTTGGACAGACCACTTCTTCCTGTCATTTGAACTATCTACCTCCAGACCACCTTCACCAGCCTCCATCATGGCCCCGCCTTGCCCAACAAGAAACAAAAAGAGCATCACCAGAGACAAAGTGATCCCGGCCATTCTACCTACACGTAACGGATTAGCAGATCATCTAGACCCAGAAACACTAGTCAACGAGTACAACAAAATTATGCTAACTACCCTCGACAACATCGCACCCTTGAAACTTAGAAAAAGTAAACCCAAATCTCACCTAAATAAATGGTTTACCCCCGAACTAAAGGATTTGCGACTACTTAAGAGGAGCTGCGAAACAGCTTGGAGGCTCACCCCTTCAGTAGACCATAAAATGAAACTAACAGAAATCTCCTCCCAATATAAAAAAGAAATCCATCTGGCCAAACAGAACTCCTTTAATAAGCGGATCTCCAACGCCAATTCAAGCATGAGGGAACTTTTCACCATCCTCAAAGAACTAGAGTCACCCATCCCCATTCCGGACACTTGCATCAAAGACAAAACTTGGTGCTCCAACATTCAGCTAGCCTTATCCAATAAAATCTCCCTACTCCAAACAAAAATAACCAAAAAGAAAGCCTCCCTTACTCATCATCCCAAGACTAACAACCTCATTACAGACCATACCCCAAAGACCCAGGACACAGCCACACGGTTTATGTTTTCCAAAACATCGATTCTCGAGGTGGAGAAAGTCATCCTCTCTCTTAAGCCGTCTAACTGCCAGGGCGATTCTTGCCCTGCCCAGCTTATAAAAGACGCAGCTAGAGACCTCTCCCCAATTATTGCCAAACTCGTCAACTCCTCATTCACGTCCGGCACGGTACCCACCAACTTAAAACAAGCCTGGGTACTACCATTGCTTAAAAAGCAAACGCTAGACCCTCTTATACCCACAAACTACCGCCCCATTACAACAGTCCCCTTCCTGCTCAAAATCCTGGATAAAATTGCCTACAATCAAATCCAAAGTTTCCTGGAACAACATAAACTTTTAGGAGAGCGCCAATCAGGATTCCGTCCACAACATGGTACAGAGACTGCCCTTATTGACCTAAAGGCACAAATAGATGAAATAAGAGATAAAGGTAAAATGGCTCTCCTCTTGCTGCTGGACCTCTCGGCGGCATTCGACCTTGTAGACCATGGAGTACTTTGTAGCCATTTAGACTCAGCCGCACATTTTTCCAAGGAGGCCATATCTTGGATTGAATCCTTCCTCAGTGATAGGACCATGAGGATGTTCTCCCCTTCGGCAGCGGCGGACCCAATCCCCATCCGTTGTGGAGTCCCTCAGGGCTCATGCGTCTCCCCGACTCTCTACAACATATTCACTAAGCCCCTTTTTGATGTTCTGGACCATCTTGGTATCACCTACACCAACTATGCAGATGACACCCAGATTCTCCTCCCACTTTCCGGGGACTACAACAAGGATTTGGCCTTGGTGAATAGGGTGTATATCATCGTCCAGGCATGGATGGCAACCCACGGTCTATGCCTGAACGATGACAAAACAGAGTTGCTTATCCTAGGGACACATTCTAACATACAGAAACTCAGTCAGGACTATACCTCATTTGAAATTGACGGGAACATCATCAAGGTTTCCAAAGATGTGAAGACACTTGGCTTCTATCTGGATGCCACCCTCTCTTTTGACAAGCAGGTGAAGTCATTGGCATCTGCCACCGCCTACACATGCAAGCTCATTAGAGCAGGCAAGCACTTTCTCTCCGATAACAACTGCCTTATCCTAGCGAGAGCATTAATCCTTTCGAGGCTTGATTATTGTAATGCCCTCTACATTGGAGCAAATAAATCCATTACCCACCGACTGCAAATTCTTCAAAACAATGCCCTACGAGCCGCCCTTGGTGTACCTAAAAGATCACATATTTCAAACATCAGGCGTCAAAACAACTGGTTGTCCTCCCAAAACAAAATCCACCTTAAAGTTGCATCCCTAGTTCATAAAGCCCTGAACAATGCAGCACCAAGCTATCTCCGCAATAAACTCACAATAAGACATCACTCGCGCCCTGCCAGAACTGCAAATGCCAACAGCCTCATCATTCCGAGATTCAGGTTATCTAAGGCGGGGGGTAGTAGCTTCCCGGTGCAAGCAGCTCAATTATGGAACTCATTGCCTAATCCTCTACGCGAGGCACAGCCCTTCCCTAAATTCAGAAATAACTACATCAATCTGCTAAGGACTGCCAATGAATAGCCTACTGGCGCCCACTTATCCTTCACCCCACCCTAGAACATACATTTCATCATGATCTTATGGTCCCACCCACTTTGCCCACCTGACCGTTGAGCTTTCGCCCACACAGTACCTGTACATAGACTGTCTTGATCATATTTTGTATTTATTCTGCATGTAAACCGCAATTGCTGCCTTACCGTGATATTTTGCATTCTATATTTGTATTTTGTATTTGTACAGTGTATGTATCCCATGACCCCACCCTGCAACCTAAGCTTCGCATTTTCTGTACTGCTGCGCCCGGTTACCTTCGGGTCTGGTGCGCATTATAAGTGAATAAAACAAACAAACAAACAAACAAGGAGGGATTGGCCCTTAAGAGCACTACAATTACAACTCAATCTAAGCGGGCAAGACAGGAGAAGAAATACAGAGTCCCGGACTCGGCTCCCAGGTATCTCAGGTCATTGCCTTCTCCGGACTCAGTGCTGTCAGCTGCCGCCAGGAAGCGCTTGTCCAATCCCTCGTCTGCATTAAAGGTGCCCCCAGACGAGGAGGGCAAGGAGCTAGATGCGGTTGGCAAGCACACCATCTACACTGCTGCTTCCACCATCAAGGCTTTCAATGCCTTCGCCATCCTGTCTCTTTACGACAGGGCACTTTGGTACAAGCTCGGCCAATACTGGACTTCCTTCCAGGTGAATGAAGCCACTTCAGATCACGCCATTACTGTGGTGTGGACATAGCAGACTCAGGGTTCCTCCAGATGGATAATGCCGTGGCCCTGCGGCGCCAGGGGTGACTGAAGGCCATGAACATTTGAGCGGACGTGCAGTCCAAGGTCATGGACATGCTTTTTGATGCTGATAATGTGAGGGGTCAGAAATGTGAGGCGGACAACTTTTAGATGATTTTTCAATAAATGCCATTTTATTAAATCATAAGTTCCAATAAATGCCTCACTATCTCTACTTGGCCCATGATATTCCTGCCTAAAATAGACTAAAGGAAACACTCTACCAAAAGGTATCTTGCCCTCACACTTCTACATAAAATACACACGAAAATATATGACAATTCACAACAACAATAATTGCAACTGCAATGTATTCAGTCTTTTTTTATTACCTGGGTGAATTCCCCTTGCCCAGGTTTTAAGTTGGATTCAGTTCCACTGTTCAACAAAAAGAAACAAGGAAAATGCAGGTTTATAACAAAGTTTCAACACAGTTATTTACAGCTTCAACTTGTCAAAAGAAAGTTCCAATAATCCAATGTTCAACAAAGAAAAGGTTCCTCTTCTTCCTTGAATCGATATTTTTAGTCCATCAAATAGCATCAATGCTATTCTTGGTCAGGATGATTTAGCACATCTTCTAAGATTCAAAGAAACACAGCTCCTCGATATCAGCTTCTCTCGGCTCTCCTTTCACCACCAAAAATCAGTTTGTTTCTTTGTCGAATAACTTTAAAGCACTTCAACTTCCCCTTGGTTTGCTCTCATACCAGGCCTACTTCTACAAAGATCCACTGTGTGGGTTTACTCGCTTGCCCGTCACTTTTCCACAACCAACAGTGCTTATGAAGTTCTAGAGCTACTGAAAATCAAAAAGTTCACAACAGCTTCAGCAGTTTGCAGTTTTATGAAAAGACAAGATTCACCTTAGTGCTTTAACACTTTCTTACAAGCAAGGCACTTCTTCTGAACATTCAACTTCCAGAAGGGCAGCCTCTTTGCCACTCTTGTCTTCCTGCCACACCAGTAACCAAGTACAAGCACTTATTTGTATGCCTTGTTGTTAGTCTCTTTTGGCTTTGGCCAATGCTTGTATGTTCACTGAAACTCACTAGCTTCAAGTTCAGTCACTTGGTTTCAATGCTACAATGTTTTCTGCTGCTTTATGAAGGATTCTTCAGTTGGCTTTCATTTTAGAATCGCTTTTAGGCATACGCGATTAGTATTTAAGCTGTTTTCCTTAGTTCAGTATTCAAATACTAACATCAAAGCAGTTTCGCTCATACGCGAGTGTTCCTATTGTTGGATTCATTGTCTGACAATAAACGGTTGGGTTTAAAGCAATTTCACTCGCACGCGAGTGACTCTTTCTTGCTACTGTTGCTTGCCTTGAATACGTGAAAGGGTTTAGAGCGCTTGTATCACTCACCAGCTTCTTGTTTTTTCTTTAATCCCTACGCGTGTCGCAGGACTTCAACTTCTCTGGCTTTACTCGAACGGGCACACTTCCTTGCTGAAGTTGCCTTCATTCCTGCCACTTCAACCCGGAGCTCTGCTTGCTCCTGAGACCCCCTGGGACATACCCACCCCCAGTAACGGGTCTCATGCATACTTCCCGCTGCGCAACCTCTGCATTCAGACTTGGTGTACAAAGGACCCTCTCAGGCCCGGCAGCTGGAATCTTCGCTGCAATTGTCCCGGCGCCCTCTTTCCTCCAACTTACAATGTGCCTGCTTCTGCTTTCTCCTTCTGCTGCTGTTGCTATTAGTAATGGCCTACACCTGAGGGGCCTTTTAAGCCTCTCTGCCTCCCTCAGGTGTGGGTAATTTGCCTTAACAAGTTGACCACTCCTGCAACATTGCTCTGGGGCCCTCTTCCTCATCCCAGTACTTCGGGAATTATGGGACTTGAAGCCCCCAACAACAAGATTAGGTTTTCTTATTTCTTCTATGCTACAATAAGCCATTAGAAGGGTGGGATTTCAGGGAAAATTAAACAAGGGGCTTTCCCAGTCTTCCTGACCTCTTCTCCCCCTATGTGATCCTCCCCCAGGGTCAGGATAAAAAAGTATCTTCCTTTCCCCGGCCACATGAGAAGGATAACATGCCACGTTCTCTTGAGGAATCACTGCCGATTTATCATAATAACCTGTTTGGGAAGGCAGATCGAGACAGACACAGAGACTGTGCCGTCTCTGCGGACCCTGCGGAAGGTCGTCACTCTCTTCCCCACAGGAAAGAGTCTCAAGGTCCTCCAAAGGGTACACTACCACCTATCGTCAGACCTCCCGCTCCACCACCCAGGAAGCCTACTGGGGCCACTCCCAGGCCTATGGCAGTGGATGCCAGCATAATTGTCCGCAGGCCAGGACGTAGATGCCCAAGCAGGCCTCGACTGGCTGTTAATTCACCGCTGTCCCAATTTCGCACCCCAGTGGGAGGCCGACTGTCGAACTTTGACTAACAGTGGAGACACCTCACCAATGACAAATGGGTTCTGGACGTTGTGCCGCAAAGGCACTCTTACGAATTGGTGCCTTCACATTTCTCCTGTAGCGCGTCAAGAACTTCACATGGCCCAACTGCTAGATGAGGTTCAGGCCATGTTAAGAAAAGAGGCAATAGAGCCAGTCACTCACCGGCTCTGGCGCTCTGGAGTATACTCCAGATACTTTCTGGTATGGAAGGAGGGGGCCAACCGATCCTAGGTGCAAGACGCCTAACCAAGTACTTAAAGTCCCAGAAGTTCAGGATGGTCACGTTGCAACACATGCTCGAACAGCTGGAGGAAGCTGATTTTCTGGCATCTCTGGCCCTTAAGGACATATACTTCCACATCCCCATTCATCAGAAACATCTGAAGTTCCTGCATTTTGTAGTCCGGAGATGGCGCTACCAGTTCAGGGCCCTACCCTTCAGCCTGAAATTGGCACAGTGTGTGTTCCCGAAATTCTTGTCCCTGGTGGCGGCGCACCTATGCTGCAAAAAATGTTTTCTATGCTGGAAAACTGTCTCATTCGTTCCCGCTCTCTCGCGGTTGCGAACGAGCATACATCACAGACATACGCCTTCTGACTTTGCTTGGATTCTGCATCAATTATCTCAAGTCCTGCATGGTGCCATCGCAGAACTCTGTCATGGGCACTCGTCTCAATAGGGTCACATGTATGGCGACCCCCTAGGAGGAGAGGCCATCGTAGGAAAAGTTCAGCGGCTGTTGGCAGCTTCTATCGCAAAAGTCCGGTCAATTAAGTCTCTGTTGGGCATGATGTCTTCTTGCTCCCATCTGGTCAATTTTTGCAGACTCCAGATGTGGCCGGTTAAGGAATTTTGAGACGCCAGGTGACGGCAAGTCACAGGCTCTTGCACAGACAAGATCGCCCTCAATTGGGCATTCCTGCAGGCTCTACAATAGTGGGTGGTGCGCCTTCATCTCACTCGAGGAGCACCCTTTCGTATCTCTCCTTTCCAGGCCATGGTCCACACAAACACTTCCCTAGAGGGTTGGGGAGCCCACACACAGCAGTCTCATGGTAGAAGTCTCTGGCTTCTCAATGAGAAGGGCTTGCACATAACTCTCCTGGAGCTCCGGGCTGTGTTCTGGGCCCTCAAGTCTTTCCAACCTCAGCTACAGGGCAAGGTGGTACAGATCTTCATGGACAACAACACCACCACCATGTTCTACATCCAGAAGCAAGGCAGGACGCACTCTCTCCCTGGAAGCCAGTACCTGGGGCGCTGGGCCACTCTTCAGGATAGGTTTCTCGTCTCCTTTCACCTGGCAGGCACCAAGAACACCATTGCAGACTCGCTCAGCAGGGAGCTGCGGTCTTGCCATGAGTGGGAACTTCAGCAGATGCCGGTGTCTCATCTCTTCAGCAGATGGAGTCCTCCCCAGATCGATCTCTTAGCGACAGTTTACAACTCCAAGTGCCGCAGGTTTGCCAACAGATATCCTCAGCTGAGTAGCCTGGGGTTGCCTTCTGATTCCCGTGGGACGGGCTCTTCCTTTACGCCTTCCCTCCAATGCCGCTACTACTAAGTTTGATCAATACACTCGGACGTTGCTACTGCGGGATGACACTCATCGTGCAGGTGTGGCTGATGCAAAATCTGGTACTCGGACCTTCCCAATCTGTCCTGTGGATCCCCCATCCAACTGCCTCCACTTCACAACCTCCTAGCCAGAGGAGGTTCTTCAATCCTGAAAATGAAACTCATGGCCTGGCTCCTGCAGCCCTACATTTGGTCACAATTCAGTGCTTTTAGAAAGAAGATCCTGGCCAAGGCCAAGGCTCCCTCTACGTTGACTTGTTACAGGTACAAGTGGAAGCGCTTCACAGTGTGGTGCCTGGTGTGGAATATCATGCTGCTGCGTGTAACTGCTCTACAGCTAATCCCGTACCTGCTTTTGCTGGCCAAAGCTGGCCTTGCCCATACCCCAAGGTCCATCTGGCCACCATATCCCGGTACACACAGGCTCTGGACTGCTCTCCCTTTGGTTGCACAGGCTGGTTAAGAAGTGCCTCAAGGGTCTCTTCAGGACTTACCTCCCTCCCCCCCGTTGAAGGCTCCCACCTCGGCTTGGGAACTGAACATGGTCCTGTCTAAGCTCATGGGGCCTCCATTTGAACCAATGCATCGTGCCTCTTTGAAGTTTCTATCATGGAAGACCACTTTGCTGGTGGCGGTCACCTCAGCCAGGCAGGTCGGTGAGATTCAGGCCCTCCCGTGTAGACAGCCGTATTTGTCCTTGCATGCCACAATAGTGGTTCTGCAAACTCATTCTACCTTCATGCTTAAGGTTCCATTGGACTTTCATCTCAACGATCCTTTGGTACTCTTATGTCCCGTCCCCTTTCCTCCATACTGCATGAGCGTCCCTTCCAAGGGACAGAAGATGGAACCTTTTTCACCAAGAGTCCCCTTTACTACCCTGACACCGGCGCCACACCCCAGTCCCCTTTTCTGGGTCGACTGAAACAGGGCAATTTCACCAGCATTCCTGGGTTTGGCTTCGCCCCTGTAATACCACATGCTCTTCCCCGGATTCTTCTGTCTTCTTTTCATCTTCTTTTTGTCATTCAGGTACTTGGTCCTCTGGCGTCACTCTCCTCCCCGGCGCATGTTGACTTCAGCGGGCTTCAGCAGGTGTCCACCCTGCGAGGGGTTCTTCGCCACGTCCGACCCCCACGCTCTTTGCCTCTGCTGCCTTGGCTCTGACCACGGCTGGAAAGGTTGTACTGCGTGCGACACACTGACTCCACGCTCTCTGAAGAACAAACTAGCTATGTGGAGGGAGCTCTTCGAAAGGTCGCCTCCAGAGGACTTGAAGGACTTCTTCAGACAGAGATCGAGGCCCAAGGGAGGGCTGCTATTTTCCATCGCACCCCGTAAGAGCGACTCCTTCCCGAGAAAACGCCCGAGTGGGAGGACCCTCTCAGGTTCTCAGACTGGCACACGCACCGAGGCTAGTCCAGCTCACGGCCGAAGGGGTCATCCGATCCTTCTGGAAGCGGTGCTGAGGGACCGCAAGGTTCTTTTACCAGGTGTTCACCCGAGGGCCAAGGCCCTTGTACCGGCCTTAAGTCTGAGGGGTCGCCTGCACGCAGCACTACCGGCGACTCTGCCGAGGGCATTACGCCTGCCAGGACTCGGCCTGAGTTGCAGGGTAGGCCTCATGCTCCACCACCAAGAGTCTTGGAGGAGGCCGTGCCCAGGGAGCCCAGCACCATGACTTTGGCACGTGGCACGCAGCTCGACAAGATGGCCGCTGTGCCAGACAACATGACCGCTTATTCGTTGCCACTCCTGGGAATGGAGCAGGTGGGAGAACGAGCTTTAAGGTGGGACTGGTGTCAACCAGGTAAGGGGCCTACAGTTTATCCGCCAGCAGCGCAGGGCAGGTTCCCCCTGCAAACCAGACAGAGTGCACTCCGGCCCCAACAGCCCCCTGGCCACTCCGTCAATATCACTTGTCACCTCTTCAGCCTCCAAAGACAGTTTCTTCGAAAGGTTCCTGGCGCTGATGCGAAGCCCCCAGATGGGGGTCGTTCTGCAGGATGCAGTCAGGGACTTGCTCCCTCCGGTCACTCCACCGACTCCTATAGTCATTCCAACCATGGCTTCGGCACCACAGGCCCCAGTGCAGACCCCGCTGCCCTTGCCGGCTACTTCGATTCCGGCTCCCCTGCCTTCCACTGTTCAGGCTGCTCCACAACAGCCTCTGCAGCAGCCCCCAGCTCTGGTCTCCACACCGCAGCCCACAGTGCCCAGAGCTCCACCACCCGTGCAGGACACTCTGGTGGATACAAACGAGGAGGAGGACCCTGACACGCCATCATCAGCGTAGGCCTTCCATGGCAGGCTTTGAGGTTTGGCAGAATATTTAGGCCTTCCTCAAGCCGAGGTCGAGCACCCCGAGGAGGGTGTCTTGGCCGAGGTCCTCACCCTAAGACCCCCTACCAAAATGAGTATCCCGATGCAGAAAGACATCGTGGCTTTGGCAAAAAAGGGGTGGCTCAAGCCACACTTGGCCCAACCTGTCAATCAGCGCCTCAATGCCAAGTACAGACAGATGGAGTGGGGATGCACTCTTTGGTGATCGCTGCAGCGTCACTCTACTGTAAGCCTCAGTTGTCCTTGGCCACCTCGTCCTCGCCGCTGCTAGGCAAGGAGGAGAAGATCTTAGAGGCGTACAGGAAGAAGCTGTACTCCAACACCTTGCTGCACCTGCGTCAGGCCAACGCAGATGCCATGCTGGCAGCCGTTAACCAGAAGCTTTGGCAAAAAATTGTGGACTTCGTTCCAGAACTTCTGGTGCAGAGCCAGGCACGCTTCAAGGCGGGTCTAGGAGAAGCCAAGCTGGTAGTGCAGGACATCATGGAGTCCACCGTGGCCCACATTGATACCTCTGGCCAGGCCTCACCACGGACAGGAGATGGACAGCCTGGCTTCGGGCTACTAAGTTTAACCCCAACGTCCAGGAACGCATATTGGACCTTCCGTTCGGGGGTAGCAACCTCTTTCACTCTACCACCGACGAGGTATTAGATAAAAAGAACAGCTTGCAAACTGCAAAGTCTTTATCCTGACGAAGGCCATGCCTAAAGCGTATATCCAGTCGCATCAACGCTCCGACAGGGGGCGGTTGTTCGCCGGGTTGCAGGGCTTCCAGGAACTCAGGTCTAGACAGCCTGACCTCTCGCTGAGTCAGCACCAAAAAGGGGGGAGCAAGGGCTTCTTCCAGTCCCCCTCCTCAGCAGCAGCCTCATAAGGAAGGAAAGAGAGCATGACGCGTCCCTTCGGGTCCACGTGTCTCCGGTGGGGGGCAGGCTTGCCTCTCGCGTACATTTTTGGCACCAGAACTTTGCTGACCCCTGGATCCTCTCTGTAGTATCCACAGGGTACCGCCTACCGGTCCCTCCCTCTCCTCCTTCTCCCCTCCACTCCCACAGATTGGGACAGCAACTCTGTTGGCAGAGATCTGGTCACTCGTCGAGAGGCAGGCAGCGGAAGAAGTCCCAGCCTCCCAGAGAGGATTGGGCTTCTATTCCAGGATTTTTGCCATACAAAAGAACCAGGCTGGCCTGAGAATTGTGTTGGACATATCCACCCGCAAACTCTCTCCCTCCCTCGTCAGAAATTCAAGATGGTTACGCCAGCACTCATTGTAGAGACACTAGACAAGGGAGACTGGATGTGCTCCCTGTATCTGAAGGACACCTATCTACAAGTCCCGACTTGGCAGCCAGGATCCTTCCTGCGATTCAGGGTAATGGGCTGCCATTTCCAGTACAAGGTGCTACCCTTTGGCCTCAACTCAGCCCCCAGCGTATTTACCAGACTCATGAATGCAGTGGCATCCCTCCTCGGGGCCCAGTGCCACCACGTCTACCCGTACCTGGATGACCGGCTCGTCAGGGCCAGATCTCCGGAGGGGGTTATCCACACTTCCTCTGCACTTATGAACACACTCCACAACCTGCGGTTTACGATCAACCTCAAGAAATCTTAGCTGCAGCCCACTCAGAGCCTCAATTTACTGGGCCTCATCTGGGATACGAGGTCCGAGAAGGTCTTTCCCTCGGAGAACAAGATTACGGCCATCAAGAGAGCCACTACTCACTTCCTTACCAGAACAGTGACCTCGGCCTGGTGGTACCAGCACTTATTGTGTATCATGACAGCGGTCCTACTGGCCATGCCGGACACCAGACTCAGGATGAGGAGGTTACAACTGCACTTTGCAGCCTCATGGAATCAGGAGAAGGGCTCCCAAGCAGAGCCGGTCAGCATACCACCTTCTCTCCACTCAGACCTCACATGGTGGTCCAGGGACTGCAACCTGCGGACGGGCAGACCCGTCAGGCAGCCGAGCCTACAGGTCACCATCAGTACAGACTCCTCCCCGAAAGGCTGGGAGGGGGGGAGTGGAACTCTGGACAGCCACAGCGTCCATGGAGTTTGGCCCCGGCAGGAGCACATCAACAGGCTGGATCTCAGGGCCATCTGGCTAGCTCTCAGGGTTTTCCTTCCGCTCATTGAGGGCAGGACCATTCTTATCCAGACCAACAACTCCACCAGCATGTACTATGTCAACAAGCAGGGGGGTACCAGGTCCCCTACGCTATGCAGCCTAGCGGTCAGCATGTGGGAATGGGCCATTGAGAACAACATGTACCTCACGGCTGTCAACCTCCCGGGGGAGGCCAACTTGGAAGTGGACAGGCTCAGCAGACTGGGAGCGGACAATTAAAATGGCAATTGAACGACTAGGTGCTGCTGGAAGTCTTAAGCAGATGGGGCTATCCTCACGTGGATCTGTTTGCTTTCTGGAAGAACAGGAAGTGCCATCAGTTCACGTCCTGGCAGGGGCCTGGGCGACGCATTACAGATACGGTGGGACATGACAGCCTATGTGTTTCCTCCCACACCCCTGGTCCACAGGGTCATCCGCAAGATAGAGGACTCTGATAGCTCCATGGTGGCCGGCGAGACCGTGGTTTTCCGAGCTGCTCAGCCTCACAGACAGACCACCCTTTCGTCTTCCGACAGGGCCAGCCCATCTCCTGTCCCAGCAGGGGGGCAGAGTTGTCCACCCCGCCCCACATAAGCTAACCCTTGCAGCGTGGTTCCTGAGCAGGTCACACTCAGGCACATGAGCCTATAACAGGCTAACCTGGAGATCATTCAGGGCGCCAGGAGCAAAGCTACCAGGAGCCAATATAAGAGTAAATGTACAAGGTTCTGTCATTGGGTGGACTCTAAGGAGATCGACCCCCTTACGTGCACGCTGGATGATGTGCTCTCCTTCTCGACACACCTTGCACACTCAGGAGTGCAGGAGGACACATATCGCACTTATCTGGCAGCCGTATGGGCCTACAGAAATTGTGAGGAGGAGGTCTTCTCATCTTCCATCCTGATAGTCAAGAAACCTGCCCATCAAGAGGCCACACCCTGTGTGGGACCTCAATATGGTGTTGGGTGCCTTGGGGCGCAAACCCTTCGAGCCAGTGGCCTCCGCGGACATCAGATCGGTCACCATTAAAACGGCACAGGCACTAGGAAGTCCTGCGGACTCACCCTCCATTCCTACCTAAGGTACCTTCCTCTTTTCATCTAAACGAGGAAATAGTCCTACCTACGTTTTTTGCTGACCCCAAGGATGAGGCTCAGAGAGTCTTCCACTGTCTGGAGGTCAGGCACGCTCTGAAATTCTATCTGGACAGGACCAAGGGCTTCTGCAAGTCGGACCCACTCTTTGTCACCTTTGGGGGATCCAGGCCCGGTTATCAAGCATAAAAAGGCCTCTATTCCAAGTGGATGGTTGCATCTATCAAGGAGGCATAAAAGGGCCTCACAAGCCCCTGCCAGCTAACATGCATGCCCACACCGTTGGGGCCAAAGCCACGGCCATTGCATTTCAACGGCAGGTTCCGTGGCAGGTTATCAGCAGGGCGGCCACCTGGACCACCCCTTCAGCTTTCTGTAAGCATTACTGTTTGGACCCCGGCTCTAAGTCAGACGCTGCCTTCGGACAGGCGGTTCTAAGGAACCTATTTGCTTAAGGAGGGTCTCCTCTCCACCCTGGGGCTACATTCAGTTGTAATCATCCATGTAGTATGGAGGAAAGGGGATGGGACGTAAGAGTAATTATAAGTTACTCACCGTAGTGACTAACGTACTCTTAGTCCTTATTCCCCTTTCCTCCATAAGTCCCACCATCCTCCCCCCCTAATAATACCTGTGTCATTAGGCAATATTAAATATTGTCGACGAATCATTGGGGACTGAGGTGTGGCGCCGGTGGGCGGAGTCAGGGTAGCGCATGCTCCCAGGGCCGCACCCCTAAATTTAAAGGGGAAGAAGGTTTTTTTCTGGTGAAAAAGGTTTGGTCTCCCGTCCCTAGGAAGGGACGCCCATGAATTATGGAGGAAAGGGGACGAAGAGTACGTTAGTCAGTACGGTCAGTAACTTATCATTTTTACCAGTTTTCTTCACTAAACCTGCTTCGACTACTGAAGGGTGTGGCAATTGCTGGTGGTGCTCGTGCCCTGAAGTTCTATGTCACCCGCACGAAAGACTTTCGGAAGACGTCTCAGCTTTTTGTCAATTTTGGACATGTGGGACACAGGAAGGCCCTTTCTAACACATCTATATCCAGGTGGCTCTCCGCCTGTATCATGCATAGGAAATAGTGGAAATTACTGATAAGGATATATGGATCCTGATGCTGCACAGTGCCAAATGAAGTAAGTTTGGGTTCCCATGTTAAAAATGGTTAATGTTACAGATATGATTTTGCTTCAGGATTGCTCTGAGCATTCTGAGTAATAGGACTTCACCAATTGCTGAGCCATGCTCTGGTTCTTTGAAGGTGTGAGGTCAACAGTGGTCGTTCCTGTGCTCAGATTGTCCACTGGTGGGTTCAGTGCTGAAGAATAATATCTTAAAGTAATGAAGATTCACTGGTGATGCTACTGTGCTAAAGAGGCCTGCTGCTGAGGTGCAGCTGTCCAGTTCGCTAGAGATAAAGGGCCTAGACTGGCCAGTGCAGAAGGTGTACCACATAGGCAGTTCATGTACAAGGTACTCCTCAGAAAATGTGCTTTTTTGTGTTTCTTACCAGTTGTAGCTTGTTCTGTACACCAGGGTCAAACCACAGGCTTCTGGCTCAGTCAGTTTCTCATCCTCCTGGTGTCAGGTTCTTCTGCCCCTTCATGTCGACTGCCACTTTTAACCTTCTCTCCCTTCTTCTCTGCGGTTTTCAGGTTTGGATTCTTTTTTGAAGCACAGACACCATTCATGTACAGGCCATATCTGGTTATGGCTTCTGTAGCTTTTGCAGTCTGAGACATTCAGAAGCTAAAATCATCTGACACCATCCATATCCCTCTTGCTCTCTTTTGCATGAACTATGTCCAGCCTTTCAGAGACACACAAACTTAATTTGCATTTGTGAAGATTCATTAGATGTGGACTAAACATTGAAATGTCGGGTAAACTAGTTGAAGAAAATAAAAAATCCTTTGGGCCTCATGTCAGGGATTAAGGATGTAACCTTATCCTTCCCGGGTCACAGTCCTCACAGGCCAAATGTCCTTATGACTTGAAGTGATCATTCTTAAGAAGTGTGTTACTTCTGGTGAATACCTGAAGCATTATGTAAAATGTGGTTGGCCGGTATATATCCTGTGCAATCACGGAGGAGGGGGGAAGTCCCTAAATATGTTAAGTGTTACTCCATTATGTTGCCTGACAACACATGATGATGACTAAGGACTGGCAATTAAGAATTACCTGTGCTGAGTCTGCTCACTTCTTTAAGTCTCATTGTGAAAGGGAACAGTAGATGGAATAGAAGTTCAACCTTCCTTAATGTCTGTAAGTTGGGAGCCTGCATTTCAACGCTCTTAATGAAATGTGCCTAAATAGCTAATTTGTATGTGCCATTTCTGTTCAGTGTCCCGTTTTTACAATTACTTATTGTGTATTCCTTCCCTTTATTTAATAATGTGCTGATTTAGATTACTTAATAAAAACTTGAATGTCCAATGTCCTATGGGAATGCTTTTAGGGTGAACAGAGATTCGTTTAGGAGTAATGGTTTAACCTTTCTGTCTATAAAAACTGTTCTTCTATATGTTTTGAACAGGTGTTGGTGGCCCTTGCATGTGACTTGGAGCTGGATACATTGCCATGCTGTGCTGAAACGCACAAGTGGGCCTGGTTTAGAAGGTACTGTATGGCCTCCAGGGTTGCTGTCTCTTTGGACAAAAGAACACCTTTACCACGTCTGTTCCTTGATGAGGTATGTTGCTGTAATTGTTTGAATGGTAAATTAATGTAGGTTCATGAATAGCCGCACATCATTCTAAAAGAAATCTTTTTTTTTAATGCAGTTTGTATGGTATATAGTTAGCATAAGTTAGGCATGTTGTTAAAATACGTTTACCGAAACCCAAGTGTAATTACAATCATGTCTTTCATTACTAATCAAGGTTTACGCCTCCTTCTTTTATTGGCATTAAGTAATTGTGATTGTAATGTTTACCATTACAATGTGTGTTTTTTCAGTTTTAAATTGTTTTAAGCAGTTTATGTCCTTGCAGCCACATTTTATTTGTTGAGATAAAATCTTTAAAGAGCTAGTGGTGAGCTGTGCAACCTCAGGACATGCCCATCCCACTTAGGTGAATTTAGCAAAACCAAATGTTTGGCAGGTTCCCTATTGCAATATCAGTGGTTATGATTTGTTCAAAACCTTCCAGTCATTACTCTTCAGTTTTGCATAGGTCACCATACGTGGAAGAGGAATGTCCAGACGCAAGTCCTGAGGTTACTGGGCCTAGAGACACAAGCTCCACCACACTGAAACATGAAAACATGGCCTGGACTACTCCTTTGTGGTGTGGCCAAGCCAGGTTTTCATTAGGTCTTTCCTCTCCTGTAAGGGCATGGCAGTTTAAAAAACAATGGTTTGGAGGGTTGCCCATGGCATTGTTTGTGGTTATGATTTGTTCAAAACCTTCCAGCCATCATTCTTCTGTTTTGCACATGCCTGAATTGTCAAGGGCATGACATGCTAGTTTGGAGCACCAGTTACATCTTTCTATTTTCCAATTACGGGACCTGAAGTCTGCAAAGACACTCTGACTCTCTGCATCTTGGCGGCATAAAGACAAAGTCTTTTCAGGACATCCTGTAGCTACAGCACCGCCCAGAAAAAAACTCTGCCGGTAAAATGGATCCTTCTAATGGATAGTATTCTCCCACAAATTTGGGTTTTGCCATTTGAGCAAACCTTCACCGCAAGGGCCTTCTCCAAGTTATTGTCGGTTGTGGCAGCCAGTCTAAAAAGGGAGGGAATTAATGTCTCTCTTACTTGAACAACTATCCAGTCAGTGCCTTCTTTCAGAAGCAAGCCAGGAATCTCATCTGCCTCTTCCTACACAGACTCTTCCTTCTCCCTCAACTTCACGAAGTACCAAATTACACCTTTGCAAATGCTGCTGTTCATCAGAGTGGTCTTGATCTCCTTCTTGGGGCTTTTCCCCCCAAAGACAAGACTTTGAACATCCAGCCGATGGTCACCAAATTCCAAAATGTCCACATTCTGCCAGTCCTGAATTTTCTATGGTTGTTGGGTCTCAGGGCATCTTTTATTTTTCTGGTGCCAGTGCCAATGATGAGATCACTTCATTGGTATCTCAGAACTCCATGGTCACAGTTCTCGGGCAACCTGGTGGACCGGCTACAGGTCCCAACCAGTATCTCACAGGACCTCCTTTTGTGGTCCAGCATGGAGAACTGTATGTCAGGAGAAACCTTTTGGCACCCTTGGCTGCAAGTGGCAAGAGTGACGAATGCTTCGTCTAAAGGGCTAGGGTGCACACCTGAATAAACTCACAGTGAGCGGACTGTGTTCCCCAGCAGAGAGCGATTTCTGCATAAACCTTTTGGAGTTGAAGGCGATCATACTGGCCCTGAATGCCTTTTTACCCTGACTACAGGGGGAAAACAGTCCTACATGACAGACAACGCAGTGGCCATGCACCACCTTGACAAGAGAGGAGACTCAGTCACTACTACTGTGCAAGGATGCAATGCAGCTCTGGTTTTTGGTGTTACAAAGACAAATCTCCTTGTCAGTTATTCACCTAGCCCTGAAGGAGAACCCAACAGAGGAGACCTGAACAGGCAGGGCTTGCACTCCCACGAATTGGAGCTGTATTAGGAAGTCCTTATAGAGATAGTCACCCTCTGTAGAACCCTTAAGGTAGATCTGTTCACATCCAGTGGCAACAAGAAGTTTGAGCTGTTCTGCTCCAGAGAATTTCCCTCGAGAGGAACGCTGGCAATGCATTTGTAGTGGACTGGAACTTTCCACTTCTATATGCATTCCCAGTGATTACCGTCATACCCCATGTCATCAGGAGGTTGAGGCGATTTGGCACAACCATGATCCTAATGGCAACGGAATGGCCAGGGAGAATGTGGTTCCGGGACTTTATGGACTTGCCATTTGCTCCCCAAAACATCATCCAAAGAGAATAGACCTTCACTTGTGTTAAGAAAGATTTTCTTTTTGCACCTTTTCCTCAATAGATTCCTATGAAATCTCATTTGTATGGCTTTTTTTAAACCCTGTCCTTAATTTTCGAGGTCAGTAAAGCCTTCTGCTTTACTTCCTTTGCTGTGTTGCTCATTCTTGTGGAGAAACTGACTAGTTCCTAAGACTGTCAGTACTGAGAGACTGTCTGTATGAATTATTGTATTTTTACAATTGCACATATCACCTTACAGTGCATATAGGATAATTTTGATTATTATAACTTTTTGTATAATGGCTTTTTGGTTTCTTTGACAAGGTGCCTAAGAAAAGCTGAGGGTAGTCTGCTTTTTACCAGTTTTGTGATATTTTACTTGAGCACTTTTGCATTTACCTAAAATGGCTACTAAAGGTGGCTGTTCCACAAGATTTTTCTCTTGTTCTTTGGCTATATCATTGTTTGACCTTCTTCCTGCTTTCGCAGGTCAGGAAATACCTGATATGAAAGTCGGCTTCCCTGGTAAAGCTGCTGCTTTCTTGGGGAGGTGAGCTTTGTATGTGACCCAGAGGTGGGGGTTGGGACTGTTTGGCCCCAGTCCACATCCTCTGGCACCCGAAAGTCTGTTGCTGGATGGATGTGATGACCAGTGGTTGTCCAGAATGAGACAACTGTGCCCTGTTTGAATGGTGCAGATCCTTACCATTGGTGTGCTTGGGCTTGCTCCTAGGTTGTATCTTGGATAAAAGGAAGGCTCCTGTAACTGTTTGACAGATCGTAGTTGGAACCAAGACTTCACAAATAAGAGCAAGCCTCCGACGACCCCAGGATAACCTGTGCAGCTGACCTGCATTGGCTCCAGTGATTGGCCCAGTGAAGCCCTGCTCCTCTACCTGATCTCCGAAGACACTTGTTGGCGATTTGACCCTTGGATTGGTGGGAGCAACTAGTCTTGACCGCTGCCCAAGGATGTGTGCCTGCAAAGCCTTTGCAAGTGTCTCTGGACCAACTGGTGGACTGACCAGCTCCCGCCAGAGCTACGTCTTTTTAGCCTTCATCGTTCTGAGCAAAGGTAACTTTTCAGATCTTCAGCGTATGCCACATGTCACCTTTGCCTGCAATTTCTGCAGTCTCACTCCAAGGGAAGCTGCGCTGGGGCTGCCTCTGTGTTCGCTGCTGTACGATCACCTGCCGCCTGACCGTGGTAACCTCCATTGGAACCATTTTCTTTAATGCTGTGATGTGTCCTGAGGGGGTCTGCACTGCAGAAGTCTTCATCTTGCATCTTCTTCTGAAAGCTGACAGCAACCGTTGCAGAGCAACGCGACCAACTGCCAACACAAAAAGAGACCTCTGCACCGTGACCCCTGGCTTTCCTCTCCCCGAACCAACTGCAGAAAAATGCATCTCCAACAGATTCTGGAAGACCCTCGGTGGTGTCTGGAAGGATCAGAGTCAGGGGGCTAAGTTAACATACCAGTTTCTGCCACCCATCCTCCATAGGGTAACTTTGGGTGCAAAGCCCTTTGCTCCAACTCCCTCTGGCCTGGCCTCTAGTCATCGAACCTGGCCTAAGGATCCTTTCCTAAGAGTTACCTTATGAATAGGATAGAGTGGGGTACTTAGCCGATTTGCAGTAAATACTTGTATTACTTTAAAAAAATTCTAACCACCACAGCTCATTGCATCATTTCTGAAATCCCTTACCTGAAAAATCTATATATTATAAATGTGAATTTTGGGCACAAGGCCCATACCATCCTAGGGTTGGACTTCATATGATAGAGAACTGTACATGTGCTTTATGTTGACTATTTCTACCTATTTTTTTCTTGCATCCGAGTGCTCCTGTTGAGCACTGGTAACTAATGCATATGCATTTCTTTACCTTATTGGTGAATAGTTGTATGTTATTTATGGTTTTGATTCACAGCTGTGATTTGTATATGATTTGTGTGTAACTAAAGACCTAACAAATAACTATTTTTATATACTACTGTCTAACTTGTATTATTAGGTATTGTGTGGACTCATTGTAGCCATAGACCACTCACACTTTTCCTTAGACTAAAGCTTGACTGCTTGCTCACCTACCTTGATTGGGCTTTGGCTAATGTCTCTGTGGCTTCCCTGTTTAACATAAATAGGATTGCCTCCCAGAATCCTGCCGCCAGGGCAGATTTTGAAAATCCATCTTAACATTTCGTAAGCAGAGGACTCTGAGCCTTCCCCCGAATGTCAGCGCTCTCAATCTTGATACATGGCTATTGAAAGGATGAGGTGCAGAGATTGAAACCTCCCGGAAGATGTCATGGAGGTGGTGTTCTTGCTAGAAGACCAGCAATGAAGGCTCTTTATTGATGCTGATGGAAGACGTTTTGCAGCTGGATCCCCACTTAACCAACATCACTATAGTACTCTTTCCTGTTGCACCTTGCATGACAAGGGCTTTGGGTGACTGCGGCCAAAGGGCTTTCTCCATTTCTAGATGAACACCAGACCAAGGCTCTTACTTTACAGTAAACAACAAGAGTAACAGGGGATACCAGGGATATCTCAATACTGTGACCTACCCCGGATAGAACAAAAAAATACTTAACAAAGAAGGTCAGAGTACTCTCTGTGTTTATATAGTGAGCATCAATGCAACCCATCCGTCTCTGAGCGCCCATTAAATCATGGCAAAGAAGATACAATATACAGCAACATGTCTTATTACAAACATTATGTTGGATAGAAACAAATTGAATTCAATCCAGTCGACACACCAACACTATTAAATATAATTTATTAACATTTCTTTGAAGAAAAAAATTATCGTAAAAAAACACACATCGTCAAAAGTGTTAATATTATTCAAAGTGTAAACCAGTCCCCTCAATTCATCCATGGGCTGGTACAATATAACATTCCCATCTTAAAAACCACAAGACAACACACATCAACCATATCACATTCACTCACAAACCATTCATAAGTTCATACACATTTTACAAGTAATATTCATTATAAAAATGATTGTACTAAAAAACAAGTTTAGCAATATAAGTCCAATATTCAATATGGATCATACACACTCACTAATGAGTCAGACTTAAATACTACAATCTGGTCCGACTCTAACTAGTTACACTTGAAACTGTTTATAATTAACAGTATATTCCCCAACCCGACATGTTTCTTTCTGTGTAGGTTTAAATAAACAGAAATTCTTCAGGGGTATTATGGTCCCGTATGGTCAGGTGGATAGTAGATGGAGAACAATGGAACGGATAGACTGCACTGGAACTACTCACAGTAAGTTTCATGTAGTAGTCTCTATCCGTGCCGCCGATGAAAAACACATAGGCCCAGTACTAGAATGCCCACAATCGCTGCTTTAGATCAAACCTCAGCATCTAGGGGGGTGAGATACAGAACCAAATCTCTGGACAGATTGGACCCCATTTCGTTTCAATCAAACACCACCTCAATACGAAGGGTATGGAGCTCTCCGTTGTATGTATCAAATACATGCATACTAGTGGTGATCACCGCGGCAGCCAATGGCCGTAATCTGGTCAATCGAGACCCGCGACTCTTGTATGTAACTGAATTACTCTCGAGTGTGCTTAGAAGGAATCTGGGATCCCAGATAGGAAGATCCCAGATTCCTTCTAAGCACACTCGAGAGTAATTCAGTTACATACAAGAGTCGCGGGTCTCGATTGACCAGATTACGGCCATTGGCTGCCGGGGTGATCACCACTAGTATGCATGTATTTGATACATACAACGGAGAGCTCCATACCCTTCGTATTGAGGTGGTGTTTGATTGAAACGAAATGGGGTCCAATCTGTCCAGAGATTTGGTTCTGTATCTCACCCCCCTAGATGCTGAGGTTTGATCTAAAGCAGCGATTGTGGGCATTCTAGTACTGGGCCTATGTGTTTTTCATCGGCGGCACGGATAGAGACTACTACATGAAACTTACTGTGAGTAGTTCCAGTGCAGTCTATCCGTTCCATTGTTCTCCATCTACTATCCACCTGACCATACGGGACCATAATACCCCTGAAGAATTTCTGTTTATTTAAACCTACACAGAAAGAAACATGTCGGGTTGGGGAATATACTGTTAATTATAAACAGTTTCAAGTGTAACTAGTTAGAGTCGGACCAGATTGTAGTATTTAAGTCTGACTCATTAGTGAGTGTGTATGATCCATATTGAATATTGGACTTATATTGCTAAACTTGTTTTTTAGTACAATCATTTTTATAATGAATATTACTTGTAAAATGTGTATGAACTTATGAATGGTTTGTGAGTGAATGTGATATGGTTGATGTGTGTTGTCTTGTGGTTTTTAAGATGGGAATGTTATATTGTACCAGCCCATGGATGAATTGAGGGGACTGGTTTACACTTTGAATAATATTAACACTTTTGACGATGTGTGTTTTTTTACGATAATAATTTTTTTCTTCAAAGAAATGTTAATAAATTATATTTAATAGTGTTGGTGTGTCGACTGGATTGAATTCAATTTGTTTCTATCCAACATAATGTTTGTAATAAGACATGTTGCTGTATATTGTATCTTCTTTGCCATGATTTAATGGGCGCTCAGAGACGGATGGGTTGCATTGATGCTCACTATATAAACACAGAGAGTACTCTGACCTTCTTTGTTAAGTATCTTACTTTACAGTGCCTCTCGTCATTCAATTCTTGAAAGCGCTAGTAAATACCTTTCCTGACCACCTTTGTGGTGCCTGCTTCCCAAAGTGGGGTCTGATTTTCATTTAACTGAGAAGATTCACTTGCCAGCCTTTTACCCTCCTCCTCAGCCTTCGGAGGAACAGGAGAGGTTGCATAGACTAAGCCTGAAAAGTGCTTTGAGTTTCTACAGAGCAAGAACAAGCCACTTCAGGATGGAAGATATATTATTTGTGGGCTATGCTGGCCCAAAGATGGAAAAATCTGTGACTAAACAAACTATGTCCGGATGGAAAGGGTTAACAATGTCTTAAAGCTATAATATAGCAGGCAAAATCGTTGCAGAAGGACAGAGTGCATTCTTCTAGCAGAGTAGCAGCTTTTCCTGCCCTGCAAAGAGGAGTTCCATCCTTGGATATATCTGGGCAGCAATGTGAGCATCAGTGCTCACGTTTGCTAAGCATTATTATCTTGACACCTTAGGTTGCCAGGAGACCCAATTTGCCAGAGCAGTCTTGCAGAATGTTCTCAGATAAAATTCCAAAGGGAGTTGCTCACTTTCTGTGCTTCGAGGAAGAAAGCACTGCTACGGGAATCTATCTAAGATGAGGAATCCGTGGGAGGATACAATCCATTAGCACATCAAAGTACTTACCCCTGGTAATGTTCTTTCTTGTGGCTCTTCCTCCCATGGATTACTTATCTCCCTCCCATCCAACTCCTCGATCAAAGAGGTCTTTTGCCCTTCTCAAGTCTTTCCTTCACTGCCAGCCTATTCATAAGGCTTTACAATTAAACAAGTATTTCTCTTTCAAGGAGTACAAAAAAAATGTCCAACCTGGGGGAAGAAAATGAGAAAACTGAGGTTATGGGGTGTGGTGCCCGTTATTAAGATCGATGTCTCGTCCAGCCCTGGTGCCAAGGTTTAGCAAGAGGCCTTGAAGCCGCATATCGCCTCCATGGAGGCGAAAACATTTTCGAAGTTTGCTGCTGCCGCTCAATGATATCTAAGATGAGAAATCTGTGGGAGAAACATCCATCAGATAGAACATTACATGTGGTAATTAATTTGTTCATCTGTTAAATGTAAGTGCTGATTTTAAAACGGGAGACACAACATTAAGTTAACCCCTGAAGGACACAAAAGAACAATTTCAATAAGTATGTAATCATTTTTAGCTGGTAAAAAGTTACGTCTAGATCCAGACCAAGATTGGATGAAGAAGCAGCCATTGAAGGAAGATTGTAGAGTTGAAGCCAAGATTCAGGAGCAGACATAGTCTTGGTTGCAGTGCCCAGTGTAAAGTACTCCTGGTGGCAGTAGTAAAGACAGACACAAATGATCACAGTTCAAGGGTGTTCATTAAACTGTATGAAGGTTTGGAAAAATGCCAAATCTAAACCTAAATCTAATATTAAAGCAAGCTACGACCATCAAAATAATAATAATGCCAAAACCTTACAGTTAAGTTGCAAAAATACTCTGGGATATGGTTTCACAAGAAAAGAAAGAAGTGTTACAAATGATAAGTCAGGATGTGATTGCCGAGGTCTCCCTTCCCCACGTTTTTAGCATGGGACAAAGCAGGACTGCTGAGCACAGCACTCTTTCGGGTGTCCTCAACACAAGGTTACAGTTCCTTTCACTGGTATCAGGACCGTCAGAGGTTAAGTCTCTTTTCTACAAAAAGTCTCTTACCTCTGAGGACCTGATGTGCTCAAAATCATAAAAGTTCAACAATTCCGTATGCCTGTTGGGTGAGCGTTTTCCACGCCTGGATCTCCCTCTTCCGCACTCAGATCCTTCGCAAATGTTGGCCTCCCTCCGTCGGGTTCACTACCACTTTTATTCGGTACGTCGGATGATGACTTTTCAGCCCTGGGTTCCCCTCTTCCGGGCTCAGACCCCTCTTGATAGTTAACCTCCCTTTGTTGGGTTCACTGGATCTCCCTCCACTGCATTCAAACCCCTCTAAAATGTTAGCCTCCCTCCGTCTGGTTCACTACGGCCTTTATTCAAGAGATTTCACTTGTTAAATTCACAAGTTTCAATGTCTCTTTAAAAAATCCACTGTGGACATCCCTCAGTTGGGTTCACGATTGCCAATCATACAGTGTTCTCTGTTTTATCATGATACAGGTTTTATTTCCCTTAGTTTCCTTTTGCTTATGGGTCAAAGACTTTCGACTGCGCAAGGGGTTTTACTCGACCCTTGTATGACAGCTTCGACCTTCTTTGTGAGGGCCTTCTGGTATTGGTAGTTTCATACAACATAACAGGGGGAGGGGAACAGTCTGAGTCTTTCGAGTGAGCACCTACGTGGTTCCGGACCACTCTGCAGCTGGTCTTTCCTCTCCGCTTTCAACAGTTCTTTGATTCACCTTCTGTTGCCATCTGCAACCTTCCCTCAACACAGTTCGGTTTCTTTATCGGTTCTCCCTCTGACTCACCCGCTGGGATGAGCTGCTTGGCTTTCTTAGCTCTGGAGTCAAGGGCGGTACTACGGTAGCAGGTGTATCTCTCTGACTTTTATCGTCAGCCTAGGAGGGCTCTGTGTACCGTTAGCATCTGCTACAACACACTCTGGCTATTGTTCACGGTCTTGTGTTTCCTTCTTCAGAGGCTTCACAGGTCCCGGTTGAAAAGGGCAAGGACTCTTTTTTCATTGTCGTCCTTTCAGTTCTCACCGTCTTTTGTCTCCTCTTGAGATGCCATCCTGGAATAGCTGCCTCGTTGTGCAGTCTGCCTTGCTCGTAGTGTGCTCTCTCGCGCTACCTTTTATCCCTGTGGCGAAGGGCAAGGGCTGTCAGGTGTGTGTGATTATTATCAATTGCCTGACTCTGCCTGACACTTGTGTTGGGACATGTCAACGGCTCTCGTGTTAGTCCGTTGTTATTCCTGGTGTGAGAAACGTTTGTGCCGGAAAGGGGTAGAGCTTCTGAATATCCTACGTGGTAGGATTGGGAAGAATGGTTATAAGGAAGGGGGTACTGCATCTCACCCGTTGGTGTCGCACTTCCACTCCCCGAGGACCCCCCATCCTGGTGATCCTCCCGCACTGGTTCACCCCTGCAACTGGATCCAATAGCGATGGCCGTGCCAAGGCCACCTGGATGACAGAACCCCGGGGACTTGTCAGTGAGACACCTTCAGGTTTCTCACACTAGGCACAGAAGAACAGAACAGACTACGAATTAGGAGCCAGAAGACCCCCAAGATGGAAGTGCAGATGCTAGAGTGTGTTGAAGATGTCCAGGGGAAGAGGTTGCATTGGTGAGTTCCAATAGCGGGCATTCCATCGCCAAAGTTCCTGGAAGCATGGCCTTGCAGGTAGAACCGCTGGTAATGGAAGGACCAAACCAACAATGCAGACTAGTTTGTAGGGCCCACTGAAAACAGACTTCAAGTTGAAGGAAGAGCAACAGCAGCAATATAGCACAATGGTGACCCTTCAGAGCAGATCTGAAGTTGCTCTGGTAAGGACTTGTCACTGCAGATTGGGACAGCTGAGGTTCCCTCGGAGGCAGGACCGCTGCAGAGTCTATTGTGAAATATCCATGCGTTTTCCGACAGCAAAAACAAAGCCGTCCAGTCTTCAGGAAGGCAAGTGGGGTGTTCCACTTCTGAGACTTTGATAGCACAGCGAAATCTTTCATAGACCCACACAACAGTTGCAAAAGAGAATGATCCGACTATGCCAGCAAGATGAGATGGATCACCATGGATGGTTCCCTCGAGTTGGAAAGAAGCAGGGTTTGCCTTCAGGAAATTCAGGAGTACAGCAACAGAGCTTCCAGTAAGATCCTCCATGTCCTCCTTCCTCCCAATGCACAGAAGAGGTTCCATGTAGTAGACTGTCAAATGACTGTCTCCACAGAGATGCTCACAAATAGTGCTGGGGCTGATTCCAGCCCTTCAGTGTAGACCCTCACCAAGATAGAACTGGATTGCATTCAGTGAGGGAATTAAGGCTTTGTGAGCGCTTAGTCAGAGCTCACATATCCAAATAGCCAATGAGGCCAGTTGTCCACAAACTAGCAGGACCGCAAAGACCATGGCCAAATCCCAGGGCCTTACAAACATCAGAAAGCTTGTCTGTTGCTGCTCAAAGAGCAAATAACTACCATCCCCACAAAATGGCTGCACCATTGTGCAGCCTCTAAAAATTAAAAAGCTGCCACCGTCCATTGACGCACTTTCTCTCTTCTGAGAAAAAGACCTCATGGTTGACGGATATCGATTTGGACACACAAGCCAGCAAAAAGACCAGGGACTGCCAGAGTTAGTCAAAAGGATTTTCTGACCTAACCATGATGTACAAGTGGAAACCCAAATAATGTAAGCTGTGCTTTTGTAGCCTCTTCCTTAAATAAAAATGTGGTACTAGACCAGACCCCAATAGGGTTGAAGAGATAGTTGGATGCTATAGAGAAGTACTCTGGAGTGAATGGACTAAAGAATAACATGGAAAAACCCAAATTGTGTATTTTGGAAATGCGACGCGTATGCCCTGTATATATTGGCTGTTGAAAGATCAGCAATCAGAGTTGGTTGATAAGTATATCTATTTGGGTGTAGTATTACAAAACACTCTTAAGGAGAAAAGTGAAAGAGAACAAATCAGTAAAAAAAGTGTTGGCCAACGCTGCCTCTATAGAATACTTTAAATATCAAGATGGATATATCCTTAAAGGTTTATTACTTGTGTACCAACAAAGCCTGGTACCAAGAATATTATATAATTATGAAACCAGTGTTAGTTACAGTCTAACAAGGTTGGAAAAGATGGAGGCTATCGTTTGGATGACCTTTAAGGAGTTTCCAACTCCATTCTAATCCAATTTATTAGTCTTGAAATGGATGTAATGGCATTCCGAACCCAAGCCTTAATAAGAGTTGTGTATTTAAAAATAGTGAAGAATTATGTTAACCCAATCTGGAAGTTGGCACGAGAAACCTTGAGTCAACAAAGATTGCTCCTTTTAAATGCAGATTGTTTGGGAACTGGATATTGTGGCTTTAAAGAGATTTCATTTTATTCAGAATTTAACTATAGCCAGTGAGAGGAAAGGCATACAAGACCGGATCATTTATACATATCGACCAGGTGTACCTCAAAAATACATTAAGTTCCCCTCCCCGTGTCTTAAGAAAATATACTTGCTATTAGGATTGAATCAACTTCCATGTATGGCGGTAATGCGCCCAAGGTTGAGATTAAGCTTGGAGAAACAAAATGACTGTCTCTGCAAATAAAGTAGGAGTTTTAGACACCCGTCGACATTTATTATATGGTGAAAAAGCTAAAGGATATAAGAAATGTGTATTTTTATACGTTTGTGCACAGAATTGACAGTAGAAAAGGATGATTTTTAGATGCAATGTCTGACGAGCAATGTTTTATTTTTAACCATAGCGGTAACAACGTTTTGGAAAATAATTGAAGAACATCTGTAATTTATGGCTAGTAGTCAAAAGGAATGAAATATAAGCGTGTGATGCAGTAAATGTATAATTCATTAGTGAATGAAAAGAAATTAAATATATTGGTTTGTTGTAACACGTATTTAACTTAAATTTGAAAGTTTTACAGTTTGTTAATCACATTTGTAATGTTGGATATTCATTTTAAGGAAAACTAAGATTGTTGTAAAGTTGGCGTTTGCTAATAAGTTAATACAAATGTTTATTTGTGCTAAACTGCAGAGACTGGTTGTATAGTTCATTACTAAAAATATGAAACTGCAAACACCCTGAGATGTATTTACACAACCATCACTTCCTTATTTCAGATATAGTTGATGTTACTGTTGATAGTAGTAAGCTTTCATCCGCTGATGGGTTTCTGTAGGTTTTTAAGTAGTGTATCCAGTGGAGTTTTGTTGAGGTTTTCATTGAGCATTCAAGTTGTTATAATGTTGCATCTGCATTTTAATAATGTGAGATCTGGTAGATATTGGATTGGAGAGAGATGTACTGACTGCCAAACACGAGAGAAAGGTGTTATGTAATTTTGCTGGAGCCTTACTTTGGTGAGCTATTATGGTTTAGCTACAGACCAGCTCAGTGAGGCGATGACCTGGTTACGACTACTCCCTTGCCGCCAAACCTACAGCGAGAAAATGCATTCTTATTGGAGATTTATTTTAAAAATGTTTTCTTTTTTTGATAGGTGGCCAAGAAAATCCGTGAATTGATGGCAGATAATGAAAACATGAATGCTCTCCATGAGAGCCATGAAGTGTTTAAAAGGGAACAAGACGAGCAACTTGTCCAGTGGATGAACAGGTTACTATACTATGAATGTGTAATACTCTGTTTTTTTCTCACGAGTCTGTTTTTGCTTTTTAATACTTGCAGGAAATTAGATGTTTTGAATGTTGGCATCACAAGCAATGGGATTTGTAGGGCTCATTCCAGTTACTGCAGTAGCTGACAGAAGCAGCATGGACATGTTAGGCTTCTGTACCGAACCTCTCTTCAGGAAAGCATTGATCATTCGAGACAACTCCAATAGGCAATTATTAGGAAAGATTTTCTCTTTGCACCTTTCTCTCGATAGATTTATATGGGAACCCCTTACTTTTTGCTTGTTTTGAACCGTGTCCTGACTTTTTGGAGGTAAGCAAAGCCTTGTGCTTTTCTTCCATTGCCAGTTTTTCTCATTCATGTGTGGAAACTGACTAGTACCTAAGACTCATTACTTGAGGTACTGTCCCTCTTTATGTATTCTTACAATTGCACACCCCACCTTACATTGAAGTTCATTTAAGATACCTTGTATCCGTATATCCTTTTATATACTGGCTTTTTGGTTACTTTTACAATGTGCCTAAGACAAGCTGGTGGTAACTGCGATGTTTACAGCTTTTGTGTTACTCTACTTTTGTACTTTTTCAACTACTGCAAATGACTACTAAAGGTGGCTAGCACCCTAAAATGGCTGCACCACGAGGTTTATCGCTTGTTCTTCGGCCATATTGTTCTTTAGCATTTTTCCTGCCTTCTCGGGTCAGGAAATGCCTCACATGGAAATACCTTTCCTGGGGAAAGGTGTCTGTCTGTGCTTGTCAGTGACCCAGAGAAAGGGGCTGGGACATTCTAGCCCCTATCCACATTTCTGGTGCCAGAAAGTATGTTTGCGAGCAGATCTGATGACCTGTGGTAATCCAGAATCGCAATCACTGAGCTCTGGGTCATACTCCCATCCCCCACTCATACCCCCACCACCCCAGCCAAGGACTGCCCTCTACTTAAACCCCTCCTCTGGCAGCCATCTTCAGATTTTTATTGCACGTTCAAGTGTTGGGAGTCCTCACGTTTTGCTCTTCAAGCTTTTCTGCTTTTTTGCTTTTTGTACTAGAGAATTCCATTTTGCGGTCATTCGAGCCATTGTGCTCCATTGTTCATCGATTAGCGGGGACCCGTTTCTCAGCATCTTTAATCACCCCTCAAGGTCAGACATTGAGTGGTGTTCTTGGCAGTTTCCAGAAGTCTTCAGGCCTACACCGCGCCGGATCATGTCAGAAGAAAAGGATGGAGCTTCCCTCTTCAAGCTGTACACCAGCTGCGGTTTGCGGAATGTTTTTTTGGATGACCAGCATTCCCAGTGCCTCTATTGTCTACACCCGCCGCATAAAGAAGTTTGTGAGATTTGCTGTGGCTACACCAAGCGCACAATGAAGGATCGATATGTCCGGTTGGCGGCGTGGCTCAAGACTAAGCTCTCTACCCGGGTGATTCTAAGGGTGATTCTAAGGGGCATGCCTCTTGCGGATCCAGCCAACATGAGCAGGCTTCTAAGTCCTTTGAGGGCGCTCCATCCGTGGGCGCCCAACACAAGGCCAAGCACTGCGAGTCCGCTTCCGTCTGGGTTGCCACTCCAGCGGGTCCTGCGACAGTCGGAGCGCGTTCATCATCTACATCGGCTGCGATCCCCAGCTCTTCATCCAAACAGAAAGTCGGCTACCGCAGGAAAGCTGCAGGAAACGCCGGATAAGGCCAAACAGGGTAAGGTGTCTGAACTGCCCTTGAAGAAGAAGGCCAAGAAGGACAAAGGGTCCGAGCTGCCAGTGAGGGAGAAGGTCAAGATGGCCTACCTGCCTGTGAAAGCCCAGGTGGGCCAGGCCAAATCATCCTCCTCGATCGAGTTGGTCGTGGCCTGCACTTGACACCTGCTGGCCATACTTTTACTTATTGTTTTTTATTCTATTATCCCATATATCACACTGTCCCCTTCCCCCTCCCTCCCCGCACTTTCCTCTTTCCCCCTTCCCATGCACTTGCACGATCTGAATGTCACCTGGCCTAGTAGGATTGTTGTCTGTCTTCCCTTCGTTCCCCCTCCCTTGTCTCGACACGCCTTGAAACACTTGTGTACAGGCGCGTATAAATGCCATATCATGTCTCCCTTTCGAAGGCAAAGGGGGCTGACCCCCGTCCAGGGTACCCCGTCAGCAGCCAGAGTGTCTCTCCCGGCCAGGAGAGAATCTTCGTTCAAGCCAATAGAAAAGACCCCGGAGAAGAGGATGCCGGACCTCTGCCCGAGACCAACCCCTCAGGACACAAAGAAAGTGGGAGGGGGGGGTGAAGAGCTCGAGGGCACAGACATTTCTTCACCCGAGGAGGATGATATTCTTTCCGTCCTTGTTGGTGACGACGACGATGGAAACATCGAAGAGATGCCCGCTGGCGATGTCGACATCAATACCATCGACGGGGACCTTGAAATGGGTGCTGGGCCCAGTGACTCTGTTCCCCAGGTGCCCCCTAGGGATTTGTTGACGGACATCCTCTCGGCACTCCAAACGCTGGTGTCGGAGATTCAGAGGAGATTGCCGACGGCTCCACTAGCGGCACCACCAGTGACTCTGTTGACAATGGGGCAGCCACCGTCGAAGAAGAGAAGACACCCTACGCCCCCCTTTCAGCCATCGCTGCCCTCCCCCCGGCGGGGATGGACACGGCGACGACGGATAGGGACCATGACGCAGGACTGGGAGACCATACATGGCCAGCGCTGAGAGCCTCTCCACCGGACAAGGTGGGATCTTTTCATTCCATGATTGCTTGGGCATCGGCGCTTTTTCAGCTCACCCCTGAGGAAAAGGAGGGCTTCCTATACCAACGGCGGAAGGCGAAGAGGAAGACTATCCTGTCGGTACCGCTCCTGGACGACGTCTGGGATGAGGGGCTGGCGTTGCTGAAGAACCCTGCTTCAGCTCCAGCAAAGAGAGGCTGGCTTGAGAAAAAGTACTGGGTGCCGGAGTCTGCGCCCAAGTCCTTGCGGTTTCAACCGTCGCCTGACTCGGTGGTCTCGGCAGCCGTCAGGAAGAAGTCGTCAAGTTCATAGTCGCCATCTGTACCCTTGGACAATGAGGGGAAGAAATTGGATTCCATGGGTAGAAAGGTAATCTACTCGGCGGTGATGATGATTAAAGCGGCCTATGCCTTGGCGATCGTGGCCAGATACGACCGGGAGCTTTGGTACAAGATGGCTCTGCTCCTGGATTTCCTCCCCGATGACAAACGGGTTGAGGCTTTGGAGAACCTCCAGGAAGGAGAGGTGGCATCGGACCACGCCATCATGGTGGCACTGGACATTGCGGACACGGATTTCTGCCAGATGGGCAACAGGGTTTGCCTTTGCCGTCGTGGCTGGCTCAAAGCCACCAACTTCAGGCAGGAGGTCCAGACGAGGGTCCTGGACATGCCGGCTCTCCTTTCGTTCCTCGGGAGCGAAGTCCAGCAGGTCTTCGAAGGGTTTCGGCAGGATGCTCATCCTCTTACCGCCAACCCTCCCGATCTTCCACCCAGGAAGCCAACAGGGGTCGCTCCAAGGCCTTCAGAGGTCGCTGCCGTCGTCAAGGGCCCCAAAGCAGTGCAACGTCCTCCAAGCAAAATTGAACCGACCAGTACGTCGTGCCCCCACCCATGCACCTTGGTGGGAGGCTAGCTGGCGAACTTCGTCAGCGTGTGGGAGACCATATCCACCAATTGATGGGTGCTGTTCGCTCTCGCCCAGGGACACACCTTGGAATTTCAATAAGTGTCTGCGAATACCATCGGTGGCCCAGCAGGAAAATCACATCCCTCAGCTGCTGCTGGAGGTTCGGGCCATGTTACGAAAAGGGGCAATAGAGCTGGTTCCACAGCGACTCCGGGACTCCGGAGTCTACTTAAGATACATTCTCGTAAAAAAGAAGACCCTGAGCTGGAAGCCCATTCTCGACCTACGACGACTCAACAAGTACATATAGTCCCAGAAGTTCAAGATGGTCACGGTGCAACACATGCTCAGCCAGCTGGAGGAGGGGGGGGACTGTCTGTCATCATTGGATCCAGAGGGCACGTATTTCCACGTCCCCATACACGAAGGACATTGAATGTTTCTGCGCTTTGTCATTCAAGGGAAGCATTACCAGTTCAAGGCTCTTCCCTTCAGACAGAAGTCAGATCCCAGAGTTTTAACCAAGTGTTTGGTGCCGGTGGCAGCCCATCTCCGACTGCAAGGGATCCGCGTTTACCCTTACCTGGATGACTGGCTCATCCGGGCCAGCTCAATGGACATCGCCGTCGACCACATGGCAAGGACCGTCCGGCTGCTGATGAAACTGGGGTTCTCAGTGAATTATGCAAAGTCCTACTTGACTCCATTGCAGGATGCGCTGTTTCTGGGATCCAGGATCAACACGGTGTCATGCCTGCCGCTGTAGGAGGTAAGGATATTGGCCATCTTGGGCAAAGTGCAACAGCTGTTGGCACTGTAGGTTGCCACAGTAAGGACCATCAAGTCTCTACTCGGCATGATGTTGTCGTGCATATACCGGATTCGGCTCTGCAGCTTGCGGATGCGCCCACTGCAGGAATTCCTCAAAGCCCATTGGGTCCAGGTGTCCGAAGGCTCCTAGGACAGGATCACGCTTGACGAGGAGTTCCGTCGAGCGATAAGATGGTGGGGCGTGCGCTGCAATTTCGCCAGAGGTACGGATTCTCAGAGCCCCCGTACCAAGAGATGGTCACGATGGATTCTTCCCCGGACGTCTTCACGCAAGAGGCGTGTGGCTGCTGGAGGAGAAGACGCTACACATTAACGTGCTGGAACTACTGGTGGTGTTTTGGGCCCTCGGGTCGTTTCTGCCATCCTTAAAAGGGCAAGTGGTGAGGGTCTGCACGGACAATACCACTGCAATGTTTTACATCCAGAAACAGGGGGGCACACGATCCCCACCGCTCTCCAAGGAGGTGCAGGACTTGTGCCACTGGGCCGTATCCCAGGGGATGTTGCTCATTCCGTTTCACCTGGCAGGGGTAAAGAACACTGTTGCGAACTCCCTCAGCAGGGAGCTCCGCTCTTGCCACAAGTGGGAGCTTCGGCAGGATCAAGTGGACTACATTTTCCTCAAATGGGGAAATCCCAAAATGCACAAAGCCTTTGAGGCACCCAAGGCCGTTGCTGAAAATTGTCTGGACATCTTTCTCGCCCTTTAACAAAACACCATCTCGCTTGACTTCTTCTACAGCCAACACCTGTTCTGGATGGCTCACATCCAACTTTATTTCTAGCTGTGCTTGATCGCTCCATAATAAAAATTCACCTCCCCTGTTCATCACATAAATTGTCCCCTCCGCTTTCCTCCCTTTAAATTGTAACTCGCCATGAAATTTGCCCACGATATCTATTGGGACATCATCATGTGCAGTGGCTTTGATCCCAGCTTCCCATAAGGTGCGCATTTAAATGTGTCCTTCCAAACCTGCACACTAACAAGAGTGCAGTCAGCTCCGCTATCCGTTAACATGGAAATGGGAATTCCACAAACTGTTATCACTGCATATGGCTTGCTTTTCCTCACTTTTCCTGAGACTGCATGCACAGAATTGACAACTTCTCTACCCACACTCACATATTCTTCATCTTCCTGGTTCACACTGACTTCTTGCACTTGACCTCCAGGATTAAAATTCGTGAAACATCGAGCAATGTGACCTTTTCTCCCACACTCTCGACAAATGAAATGTATTGCCATGCAAGACGTGTTCCGCTGCCACACCTGTAGCATCTTTTCCCTGTCAATTCCCTAGGAGAACCCCACAACCGTCCCACACTCTTATTACTGGTGGGATTGGCCTCACTGACACTAGTTCTCCATTCAAATCTCTCACTTCTCCTCCCTGATCCTCCTGTGGCTTGCCTTGGGGCTGGCTTTGACATTTTGTGAACCGCACCCTCTTCCACAGTCACTCTGGCACTTCCTTCTTCAGTGCATTTATCCAATTGGAGGGCTCTGATACATTTTTCAGTATGTTCCACACTCTTAGTGATTTCTATAGCACTCGCTAGGATTACGTTCTCTCCACATCGCCTTCCTAACTCTGTCATCACTGCACTTTATCATCAATTGATCCCGCAAATGTTCATCCTGGCAGTGGGTAAATTGACATTTTGCTGCTAGCCCTCTCAGAGCTGTTATGAAGTCTTCAATACTCTCATCCGTCTTCTGTTCCCTGGTTGCAAATCGACACCTCTCCAGAATAATATTCTTCTCCACTTCAAAATGTTTATCTAACTTCGCCGAAGTTTTCTCATATGCACCTGAACCTTCAGACCCAATCAGCTTAGGCAATTTCCTCAATATATCTTGTCCTGCAGAACCCAAACAATGAAACAAAAGAGCCTTTTTCCTGTCATTTGAATAGTTTGACCCAAACATGGCCAATGCATGTTAGGCAGAAACCTGTGTAGTTCCCTTAGGGACCACTGCAAAAGGCTTAGGACTACAGGTGTTAGCAGTAAACCCAATTGGTAGCAGTCCGTACCACCCAGATTTACCTGGTAGCTGTGGCTGAGCAGCCAGACTTCTCTCAAGAAGAGTTAGACAGTATATAGAGTATACAAAATAGGTACAAAGATACAGTAACACAAGCAAACACTGACCAGAGCTTGGGTATAAAAGTATATAATTATTTATTTTAAAACACACTTGTAAAATACACTAACACTAATATGGCAAGCAAGTTCAAACACAGTCACTATCAATATATATACATCCCTGATTACTTATTGAACAAGTCTTAGTTAAAACACCACTTATTTGCAGACGGAGGTGAGCGCTTAACCTAAGATGGCACTCCAATAAGTTAGTTAAAAAGGGAGGGAAAAGCAGGATTAGGAAAGCACACGATACCAACACTTTTAAAAGAACCACAGCAAGTAAAGAAAGTCTACTGTAGAGCAAGAAAGTTCATAGGCCAGGCCCACTCTTGGAGAGAGCAAGGCAGAATGTGTCCAAGATCACACAGTTGAATTATACTTAAAAAGTCTTTGCAGATAGTTCAAAAAGAGTTGGATCAGTTCAGAGAAAGTTAGTTAACAGGTCCCAGGTCACCCCAGGATAGAGAGTCAAGGATTTACGGGACACCTTGAACAGTCTGTTGCAAGGGAGACCAGGCGGGACACAGTACCTGAAATGGTGAGAAAGCTCCAGCGGGGCAGTTGTTCCTGGCAGCGGGTGCAAGTTGGTGCTTTGTCCAGGGGAAAAGAAGATCTCGACGTGGAGGAAAGCTGGAGGTCGTTGCACTGCCAGGGAAGAAACCAGCCGCGGAATTTCCCGGTTAAAAGGTACTACCCTTTTATTCGCGGTAGTGGTGAAGCGTGGCTATCCGGCCGCTTGGCACAGGCGTTTGGACCACGAGACGTTCCAGGAAGGCGAAAAGAGGGCGAACTGGTTATCCCCACCAGTTCAGAGGAAGAAGACTCTCCGGGATGAAGATCTTCTCTGTCGTCGGGAAGTGGTGAGGCGGTTCAGCAGGGCTCCACAGGTGGTCTCGTCGTTGCAGGTCGGCTCAGCTTCTCCCTCTTCGGATTCTTTGGTCCTGTGGCGACTTCTGAATGAAGTTCCAGTCCCCAAATCCCTGCTTTTATGCAGAAAACCCCCATTCATCAGTCCTAGCTGTCACTCAAACATGCTAAGTGGTGAGCTGGGCGGCTCACCCACTGGGCCAATCACACAAGAGTGCGACTTGCGTTGCCGAGGCAACTCAGTCCAGGGTGCCTAAACCCCCCTCCCACACATCCTGTAGACCCAAACAGAGTGGCACCACTTTGAAGGGCTTCTGTGCAGAAGCCAGCCAAAAAGTGGAACAAAGGGCTCGACTTGGGTTAGAGTTACAATAGCGAACACAGACGCCATTTTGGCACGGAGTTCTGGCAAAAAATCCCAACCGGTGAATTAATTTTTTTTTAATTTTTTTTTATTTTTTATTGTGTTTAACTGTCAGCAGTTTTTACAAAAAAGAGGAGAAGAAATCCCTTTTCCAAGTGCATTTTCCAGATGCTTGTCCCGGAGGGCTAAGTCCTTTCAGGGGCTTTCTAGTCGATCGCAGATGGCGTCCAGCTTCAAACTGTGTAAGAAGTTTACCACTGCGATTACTGGTCGACTTAGCCCGTTCATTAGGTATGACCACCAATAGTGCTCTTCCATTCTTGAAAAGTTTGAGAAAAGGTGACCTAAGTGAGTGTCTCTGTTACCCGTAGTCCCTGGGCATTGCAGGATCAGGTGTTTCGGGCTATCCTTTGAGTTTTGGATCAGGCAGAAACGACAGCAGTCAGACGCTGATTTGCCTCGGGTTTTCAAGACCTCGTTTGTCTTTTAAGATGTTCAATCTTGCTCTCAGAAAGGTCGAGCGGTATGTCTTGTTCGGGAACTTCAGTAGGTAACTGATGGGCTCATTTAGTTTTTGGGCAAAGGGTGGTAGATGGTCCACAGATTTGTAGTTAGGTGCAGTCTGTTGGCTATTGCACCAGTCTGCTTCTTTCAGTTTTTTTGCCGTTTTTTCCGGGTTAGTAAGAAGCTCGTCCTCTGAGCTACCTATTGATTTTAGGAGGGCTTGGTTTTTTTTCTATCCAGGTTTTGATCGTTTTGTTTGAGCCTTTCTCAATTTCATCACAGATGATCGCACTTCTCTGTAGAACATCAAACTATTGATGGATATTGTGCCTTGAAGTGAGGTGAGGCCGAGTTCTCTTCTTATCAAGGTTATTGGGGTCGAAGTGGGCAGTCAAAGGACTTTTTTCCAAAGTGAACCCTCCAGTTTCGGCCAAGTTGAGTCTGGAATGCCAAACATAGCGGCTGTGCCATACGTAAGCGCTGGTGCCACTTTCATCCTGTAAAAGTTGGTGGCCGCCTTTACTAATATTAATTTAATAAACCAGCGGTATGTTTGAGGCTATGCTAAAAAGTGGTTGCCTCGAACAATGGGAAAATCCCATAGGAGGATTTGCGGTCGAATATAAAAAGTAGTATCCACTGCCACCAGCCAAAACCCGATCGGTGGGGACTGGACAGTGCCCCCTCGAACAACAGACCCCGGGGCATTCGAATTGCCCCTACCAGTACGTCCACAATATGATGGTTTGTACTGGTTCTGTTCACAATTTAGGACTAATAAAGCCAATGCTGACTTTACATGCCCTGGGAGACAGTAGTCAGTCCCAGGGTATGGAGTCTATGTTTGGGGGTCACTATGACACCCCTCCGTTACTGCACGGAGGGTGCTGTGTAACACATATAGCAAAAACACATAAAGCCCTATGGAGTAAAAGACCCCATAGCCCATAAAACACATTCAAAGTCAAAGGAACACCTCAAATCATGTCTAAGAGTGGGAGTAAAAGAGTCTTACTCTTAGCAGGAGAAAAAAATAAACCCCAAAAATCCAGCAAAGCTGCTGGGGGAGACACTAGGTTTGGGAAATTAGCCTATACAGAGAATTCTCCCTAACCATGCATATTTGGTGAAACCCTCTCTCCAGTCGGACCACTTTACCCTGGGTTTGCCTGGTGTAGCCAAAAAGAATACTGGGGCTGGAATGTTAGTCATTGTTAGATGACTTTCCCAATGTTTCTCAAAACGTCACTGGCTATGATGGTTCATGTGCTCCTTTATGGACTGTAACTTTGCGCACTGCTCTGTGATGATAACTGTCCCTCCCAGGTTACCAAGAGGTCAATGCACCCCCCTAACGAGGGCATGTCTCACAAACCCCCTCACTAGTCTATTATTTTCTATGCTCCACTTGTTAACTGTCACCGCTTGCTACTCTGTGAACTGTGAAGAGGTCAGTCCAGACGCTGCTGAGAACACATTTCACATGTGCCACTCACCTTTCTTCAACGTAGTGGCCAATGTAGTAAGATCTGATGCTCGTTGGATTAGGGGCAGTGCTTCCTGGTCTGCTACGCTCACGCCCTTCTCCATATGTCTTGCAGTGATGTGAACGAGTCACCGCACCGGCCCAGCAGCTCTGCCGACTCTCTTACCTTAAATAATGCCGGCCGGTCACCATGGCAAATTTAGGCCAATTCCCAATATGGCTGCTACGTCCACTGACATTCACAAGGTCCTTTTCTATTCACAAGAGGCAACCCGACCCCGAAGTGTCACGTTGTTCAATGCTCTAAGCCCTTTCTTCTCAAGGCGAGTCGCTGTAGCAACCCGACTAGCGCCTTCGTTGTGGCTCGCGCTCTGTTCACTGGGATCCCTCACGCTCGGGGATCACGCGCGAAGCCCAAATATTCATAAGTCCCCTCTCACACTGCATCCAACCCTACCGCATCGTCGTAGGGTAACCTTCACCCACATCTATGCACTTCTGCTGCTGGGGAAGCTTTAGGGGGCGAGATGGGACCTATGCTAATTTCTGCACTGCTCTTCTGCATCCTGTTACGCAACCAGAGGTATCCGTCATCTAGTTTCTGGTCTCCCTTCACACGACACCTGTGCCTTCTCACAGTGCTGTGGTGGTAGCTCTGGGCTCCGCCACCATGACGCTCCCTCTCGGCCGGAGGTTGTCAATAACCAGCTCCTCAGTCCTCATCGCCAATTTGTTACATTTGAAGGAAAGGATGCTGACACATAACTGGAGCAGCAATCTGAGTTTATTGGCACATTATCAACATCAGTTCAGGTTCAGTACTCTCTATAACGACCCCCGGCCAGGGAGACTCCATCAACTGTCTCCACCTAGAATTAGAACCCCTTTATCACCAGACTCTACATTCCACTCTGACATACAAACCTGAACCCTAGTAACTTTATACATAGCAACCCTGTGACTGTGGGCTGCTCAACTATATACACTAAGGTTGGAACATGCATCCAACCACAGGCACCTCTAACAGCAACCTATTTGCTTGAAGGTGAGACTGGTGAGGAGGCAAGAGATTGCTTCTGTTGAGCCTTGCCACCTCCCGTGGTAGTGCATTTATGTACTGCTGTGCATTCTTTATTCATGAGCATGTGAAACCATGCCAGACCCCATGCTGGAGAACAAACAAGTTACTTACCTGTAACTGTTGTTCTCCAGCATGGGTCTGGCATGGATTGAAATGCGAACCCTCCCGCCTGCCTCTCTGCAGCTCTTGTCTTGGTCCTATTGCCACTTTACGTGCTACCAAATCTGAAATTGGCTGCTGGAGGAGGAGCTTGGGGGAGGACAGTGATTGGCTGGGAGCAGTATGACCCGGAGCTCAGTGATTGGTTTATAGGAAAAAGACAGTTTAGAAACAAAACTGAAATTGTTTTTTCTTTCACCGAGGAGTCCCAGCCTGACAACGGGGAATATTCATGAACATGTGAATCCATGCTAGATCCATGCTGGAGAACAACAGTTACAGGTAAGTAACTTGTTCCTTGTCTTTATAAGCATTTCCGCTGTGGGCCCTGTTGCTGGGACAATGCAGCATCTGCGTGGATCCAACGAGTGTGTAAAGTTATGTATGGCTTTAACTGGGAATACACACCTCAATCCAGTTCACTAGAAGAGACTTACATATTTGGAATTTGACAGGCAGAAGTGATTGGTTGGACGCCAAAATGTTTGAAGGGATGCATCCCTATGACCTGTTGCTAAGTTTCCACCACTGTCCCCAATCACCCTGATTGAGGTCAGTGTAGATAGTGGAGAGGGTCTGCACCATTCTCCAGCATGGGGTCTTGCTTGGATTCTCATGCTCATGAATATTCCCTGTTGTCAGGCTGGGAATCCTCACTAACATTAAAACAGTATAAAGAGGTTGTGTTACTCATACTGATGTCATGCGCCCTTGTCGTAACGTTAAAAGGTAGGATCAATCAATACCTCTTATACTCCAAGTCAAGTTTTGAGCTTTTATTTCAACATTGATTCTTAGAAAAATGCCCTATGTTATTACACGTGTTTCGACAATCTGTCTTTTTCAAATCAGGGCTAATCATGAAATTTATGGCAAGCAAAGCATTAATCCATTCCAAAATATACAAAAAATGCACGCAAAAATGAAATTTTTAACAACATTAATGAATGGCCATTTGAAGGAGGGGAAAGGGTAGGATTGTTAGGGTTCAGAGAAAAAGTATTTTTCAGAAATAAAAGAACAGAAAGAACAATAATAGCAAATGACACAAAACAACAATGAGAAAAAACAATTATGAGAAATTGATTAGTATTAAATGGCTTCCCGATAATTGAGATTGTTGTGTTAAATAAATCGCTCACTGTTGTTTCTTACCCAATTTGTTTGTTTCAAAGTTCATAAATTGAATGCTTTAGTTCAATGTTCATGGGTTAAATCCCTGAAAATTAAACATCATATGGCTCATTAGTGAGTTTATATTCCCCACGATATCTAAACTCGCTTCGAGTAACATGTTGAGCCTTCCCTTCCGTTTAAATTACAGAAAAGGTACCTGTCCTACATCTCTCATGTTTACTCAGTATTTTGAACTGCCAATATTGTTTATACATCGTAATAACTCTCTATGTCCAAGATATAACACCACGTTTTCTCCACGTGTAGGTGGACTGTGTAAACTAGACCCCCATGTGGGAGCCCTTTTAGCACGCTTACCTGTTATCAAGCGTGTTCCGTCTCTAATCGTCCCCGTGTGTTCTGTACCTCGGTGCTGTTGTTATTGTGAGCTCAAGTTACTGGACCACTTGGTCCTACTACTGTGTTTACCACTTCCGCCTTAATTCTAATGCGTTCATTAAATCATTCGATATTTTGTCGCAAACTCAAATACTTATTTTATGTGTGTCAGTTTTAATTTATTAGTACGCAATGGCGTTTTGACAAAAAAATTGTTGCTCTATATTTTAATGTTAAATTGTTTTTCCTGATGTTCCCTAATCCGACACTGATTTATATTGGTTATTAGGGTCAAAATTGTATTTGGGATAAGCGATACACAACTGAATTTCAATCGCAATACTATTCCTATTGAATTCCTGGCAGTCCCTTTTCTATTTTTAAACCTCGCGGCCATATTTTGGGTAAACCTCAATGTTAACTAAGTGGGTCACGTTCTCCTCAATTTGAATTAATTTAATTTTCAACCATAGGCCATTGTTGGAATATGAATAGAAAATATGACAGCATTGTTTAAAACCTATTTTGTGGGAATACTTGTGTTATTTACAACGAAATATTTATGCAAATTCTGACTGACCAGAGCAAACATTCATTTAATACATGTCCATTCACGTTTAGTGACACAATTTAACGAAAACTTAGGCGTGACATATTGAGGAGAACGTGACCCACTTAGTTAACATTGTGGTTTACCCAAAATATGGCCGCAAGGTTTAAAAATAGAAAAAGGACTGCCAGGAATTCAATAGGAATAGTATTGTGATTGAAATTCAGTTGTGTATCGCTTATCGCAAATACAATTTTGACCCTAATAACCAAAAAAAATCAGTATCGGATTAGGGAACATCAGGAAAAACAATTTAACATTAAAATATAGAGCAACAATTTTTTGGTCAAAACGCCATCGCGTACTAATAAATTAAAACTGACACACATAAAATAAGTATTGGAGTTTGCGACAAAATATCGAATTATTTAATGAACGCATTAGAATTAAGGCCAAAGTGGTAAACACAGTAGTGTAGGACCAACTGGTCCAGTAACTTGAGCTCACAATAACAGCACCGCGGTACAGAACACAGGGGGAAGATTAGAGACGGAACACGCTTGTTGATAGCAGGTAAGCGTGCTAAGAGGGCTCCCACATGGGGGTCTAGTTTACACAGTCCACCTACACGTGGAGAAAACGTGGTGTTATATCTTGGACATAGAGAGTTATTACGATGTATAAACAATATTGGCAGTTCAAAATACTGAGTAAACATGAGAGATGTAGGGCACGTACCTTTCTGTAATTTAAACGGAAGGGAAGGCTCAAAATGTTACTCAAAGCGAGTTTAAATATCGTGGGGAATATAAACTCACTAATGAGCCATATGATGATTAATTTTCAGGGATTTAACCCATGAACATTTAACTAAAGCATTCAATTTATGAACTTTGAAACAAACAAATTGGGTAAGAAACAACAGTGAGCGATTTATTCAACACAACAATCTCAATTATCGGGAAGCCATTTAATACTAATCAATTTCTCATAATTGTTTTTTCTCGTTGTTTTGTGTCATTTGATATTATTATTCTTTCTGTTCTTTTATTTCTGAAAAATACTTTTTCTCTCAACCCTAACAATCCTACCATTTCCCCTCCCTCAAATGGCCATTCATTAATGTTGTTAAAAATTTCATTTTTGGGTGAATTTTTTGTATATTTTGGAATGGATTAATGCTTTGCGTGCCATAAATTTCATGATTAGCCCCGATTTGAAAAAGACATAGATTGTCGAAACACGTGTAATCACATAGGGCATTTTTCTAAGAATCAATGTTGAAATAAAAGCTCAAAACTTGGCTTGGAGTATAAGAAGTATTGATTGATCCTACCTTTTAACGTTACGACAAGGGCGCATGACATCAGTATGAGTAACACAACTTCTTTATACATTTTTTGAACGGAGTAAGGGGGCCAGGCAAACTCTGTTGTTACCCAGGCATGCGACCGGAATTGTGAAACACAAATTAGCAAAAGGGCGCCGAGGTCCACCTGAGCAGGTACCCACCAAAAAAGGCTCCCCACACGTTGAATAACATTAAAACAGTTTAGCTTTAAGCTAAAAACGACTTGTCGCTTCTATAGCCTATCAGTCACTTTGGGTCATATTGCCCCAGCCAATGATGCTAGTCCTCGTGAGCTCCACCCCTGGTGGCTATCTTCAGATTTTTACTGCACGTTTTTCGTGTTGGGAGTCCTTGTGTTTCGCTCCTCTAAATCTGACAACTTGTTGCTCCTTTTTTGCCTATTTTTTTCAAGAATTTGTCTCAATTCTTTGTCTTCTTAAGTGATGTTGTGACTACCAGCGGCGGGGACCCGTTGCCGGAGCAGATCCTGTAACGCTCACCTGATTCTCGCAGAGGCGCCGGTCTTGACTGGGCGACTACCGTATCTTCAAAGGTGATGTGTAGCACCCGGTTGGCTCTTTGGGCTGGACCTCTGTGCACTGTATGCCTGACGTGTAGAGTAAGATGTCTGCAGATAGAAAATATGGGGTTAATGAACTGGGGTTATTGGGGTGTCCCTATCTCTTTCCTCTTCTCCTCTCCTGTAGACCCCAAAGGTTAACGCTCTCACCTTAGGTAAGTGAATGCCGAGCTCTCCATCTGCCTCGGGGCAGGGTGCTGTAGCCAGTTTCTTCACTGGATAGGTAGCGCAGGCCTCTTGACTTCAGAGGACTGCTGTCCGTCGTTTACTGCACGAACGGTAAGTTTCGAGTCATTCAAATGTCTTTTTAAAGTCTTTAGTAATGATGTCTCTTGTTTTGCAGGGTTCCGGCGATGGCGGATGACGGGCTGAAGTGAGTTGAAGATGGAGCCCGTGTGATGAATAGAAGCGCCTGGAAGCACGTGAGTAAGCGCTTGTTGCCTGCTTCACGATGCGCTCTAACTGTCTTTTTATTTTGCAGGTACGAGTTCGGAGCGGCTGCAGGGTGCCGGAATACCCACTGGATTAGATGTGGAAAGGAGTAATGGCACGTGAGTATTTAAGTTCCCCAATGTCTTTAAACGCACCTTGTTTTGTCTTTCAGATGCGGATGCAGCGCCGAAGGCCTCCGGAGCGTGCGAAGAGTTGGTAAGCTTTTGCCTTTCCGATGCCGGAATGCTAACCTGTTCTTTCTTGTCTTTATAGGTGTTGCTGAAGACTGGATTCAGGATGGTAAGCCTTTGCCTTTCTGATGCCGGAATGCTAACCTGTTCTTTCTTGTCTTTATAGGTGTTGCTGAAGACTGGATTCAGGATGGTAAGCCTTTTTCCTTAGGCCCAGGACTGGATGCAGAAGACACGATGAGCGTCCTGCTGCAGAGGGTGCAGAATAACGCAAAGCAAGATTCATCCACCGGGTGTGGTTTAAATAGCCTCCTGTAGTGCTTAGGTGTCTCCTTCCACAGCCACGCCTAAGTAAGAAAAGAGTTCCTGGTAAGAAAAGAGTTCCTGCCTTCCAGAAGAGTTCCAGTGTTCTAAATCTAGGGAGTGGCTCCAGCCCCACCCAACAGGAAAAGTAGTTCCAAACAGAAGAGGATCAGAGGCTCAACTGGCAGGCAAGTAAGCAGCATGGTCTGCTGCAGGTAAGTCCACCCAAGCATTATGAGCCCGGCGCTTCCAGCGCTGGGACTGGGCATATTTATGAGCCTGATGCCACTGGCGCCAGGACTGGGTCCAAAAGGTCCCAATTGGGACTGGTTGGCACTCGGAACCTGGGTTATGGATCTGCTTCCTAGGGAGTTGGGAATACCCGGACCTTTTGGAAGCAGAGATCATGACAGATCCTTAGTCCATTGTCGGATCTCCAACACGTGGTCAGCACAGGCCCAGTCTTGGGCCTTTGCTTCAACACCATGGCGGATACCACGAAGAAAAGTCTTTTCGGGGCCTGTGAGAACTGCGGCCTGAAGAACATCTTCATTCAAGATCGGCACCTCGGGTGTCTCTACTGCCTACATCCTGACCACGATGCGGACGGATATTCGATTTGCTAGATCTTCTTCTCCAAGACACAGAAGGATCACCATCAGAAGCTAGTGGCATGGATCGAGGATGGGAAGTCATCTGACGCAGCCTCTTCCAGGGCCGGCAGGTCCAAAGAACATGATCCCTCTGACATAAAGACTGCAGACCTTTGAGGATGCTTCCCTGGTGACGATTCAAAAGGAGCCAAAATTGTCACACACTCGAACGCTGCCTTCATCAACGGTCGCCGTGGCTGCGGGACCCAGATCGGAGAGAGGACGGTCTCAATCACTGGTTCCGTTGACGGTTAGGCTACCGGTTGTCAGACTGGTTCCGTCCACCAGAAATTCATTGACGCCATCGGCCAAACATCGAGGGCAAGTCGTCCAAGGACCAGTCGGCTTCTCCACTGTTGAGACGAGCCTTATCAGCGACTTACTCCATCAAGACCGTTAAACCGTCGACGATCGCCCCTTAGACCTCGTCTGCAACGACTGGTCTTTCGTGCAGAGCTTCAATCACACCAAGGGGCTCGTCGACAATCGTTAACACGCCCATGGTATCCTTACTTCCTCAACCCTCAGCGGTTCCGACGGCAGTCCCATCAATGATGGCATTGTTTCCTGCTCCACAGACTCCCGTCATCACTTCTTTCCCTAAGGCTCGGATTTGGTGAGGGTTGTGCCTCCAGCTAAGGATTTTCTGCCTAGGCCCCCCAAGGCCACACCACTTCTCACCTTTGCCCCTCTGGGATCCCCCAGGAGGCCACCAGCACGCTACACCAGTTCAGAGGAGGACCTGCCAGAAGGTTTTTACTCTGACCAGGAGGGTGGTTAAGGGGAGCCTGACCCCATTATGCCAATGCCTTGGCAAGGGCCGCCACCTCAACAGCTTTCTCAGAATTAGTGGTTTTTTTCGGGGCCCATCCACAGCACCTGCGCCAAGGGACATGTCTTTGGGCATTTTGACCACCTTGCAAACACTGGTGGCTGAAATCCAACTGCGACTCCCTGCGGCTCCCATTCCTGGCCCAGCAAGGAGTCCTCTGAGGCTGCCTCGGGCTCATCCGACGTCGCCTCATCTGCCTCCTGTTACCCTTCTGCTATTGCTGGCTGCACTGCCCCCTTTGGTGGACCTTGCTCAGGCTGACACTGATAATGACACGACAGTTACGCTAGGCATGGATGACTACGATGATTACGTTCCTGTGGATGGGTAACTTCCAGACATTGATACTCTCCAGGGCCTCTCCGCTGGACGAGATCGGGCCCTTCCACTCTATGATCTCTAGGGCTGCAAAATTGTTCAACCTAGTCCCAGAGGAAAAGAAAAAGGAAGAGTCCTCCAGGAAGACCATTGTTTCAGTTTCCCTGTTGAATGACATTTGCGAGAATGGGTTGTTGGTTATGAAGACCCTAAATACCACTCCTGCGAAAAGGGACGCTTATAAAAGAAGTACTGGGTTCTGGACTCAGCCCCTAAGTGCCTCAGATCCCAATCTTTGCCAGACTCATGGTCTCGACACTGCTAGGAAGAGGTTCTCCAACTCGTCTTCATCTTCTATGGTTTCTCCAGACCAAGAGGGTAAAAAAGTTGAATGCAGTAGGGAAGCGCATCATCACGACAGCAGCATCGACAATCGAGGGCGCCAACACACTCACCATTCTCTAGAGGTACGACGGGGAGTCGTGGTATAACTTGGGGCCTATCTTCGACGTCCTCCCAGATGATAAGAAAGCCGAGGCCCTGGCTCTTTTCCAGGAAGGGCAGATGGCCTCCGACCGCACATTCTCCCTCGCCATCGCGGATTCCGGGTTTCACCAAACGAGTAATGGCGTCGGTCTCCGCCGACATGGTTGGCTCAGAGCTACCAACTTCCACACAGATGTGCAGACAAAGTTTGTCCATATGCCGTTAGATGGCGACAACCTCTTTGGAAGGGATGTCAGTGAGACTCTACAGGCCCTAAAGACTGAGACAGTGTGTTCTTTAGGCACTCTCCAGTAGAGTAGGCCGTCATTTTGTTCCTCTAAAAGGAGAGTCTCAAGGTCATCCAAAGGTTTTAGCTTGCCCCATTGTCAGCCCCTTCCGTTCAACCACCCAGGAGGCTTGTAGGCCACGCTGCCCGACCTATCGAAGTGCAGCCAGCATCGTCGTCTTCCCCCACCACCCCCTAACCAGGACGCTGATGCCGTAGCAGGCCTGAACCGGCCCAGGACCTGCGCCCCAACTTCTGCACTCCAGTGGGAGGAAGATTATTGCAATTTGTCGATCAGTGGTGAAAGATCTCCACGGACAAATGGGTGCTCGATGTCCTTCAACAGGGGCACGCTCTGGAATTGGAGGACAAATGCCCTCCCATTCCTCCTGTTCCGCGTCGAGTACTGCACATGGCAAAGCTGCTAAAGGAGGTTCAAGCTATGCTAACAAAGTGGTGATAGAACCAGTCCCTCAGCGCCTCCGGGTCTCCGGAGTGTACTCCAGATTCTCTAGCATGGGTTCTTGCATGGATTCACAGGCTCATGAATATTCCCGGTCATCAGGCTGGGAATCCTCGGTAAAAAGAACAGTTTCGCTTTAGACTGAAAACTGCTGGACGACTCTATAACCAATCATTGTCCTTTCGGTCATACTGCCCTCAGCCAATGACACTTATCCTCCTAAGCTCCACCTCTTGTGGCCATCTTCAGATTCAGTAGAGCACGTAATTTGGCAGTATGAACCGAACCAAGAAGAGCCACAAAGGGGAAGGAGGGAGGGGTTTGCAAGACCCCTGCTGGAGAACAGTTGTAGGTAAGTAACTTGTTCCTTCTCCAGCATGGGGTCTTGCATGAATTCGCATGCTCAAATTTTTACCGCACGTTTCTAGTGTTGGGAGTCCTCATGCTTCACTCCTCGAAATGTGTTTTTATTTTTCTGTTTTTGGAGTTTCAATTCTTCCATCTCTTCTTCGTCTCAAGTCACGCGGTGGCTACTGGCAGCGGGGACCCATTGCCGACGAAGATATTCTTCCATCGATGGATCTTCTCTCCCTGATTTTGACGGGCCCAGGCTTGGGCCTACATCTCGACCATGCCCGATGCGACAAAGAGGAGTCTCTTCAGGGCCTGCGAATCCTGTGTCCTGAAGAACTTCTGTGTTGGGAACCGGCACCTAAAGTTCCTTTGTCTTCACCCAGACCACAATGCTAACAGATGCGACATTTTCCACGGCTTCTCGTCGAAGAACAAGCGGCCTCGCTAATGGTGCTTAGTGACTTGCATCATCCAGGGGAAGGCCTCTGATGACGACGCCTCCGGCAGGTCCCATGAGTGTGCCCCCTCTGAGAAGAAGAGGTTGAGATACTTTGAGGATGCACCTTCCGAAGGGATCCAAAAGAAGGCCTAGGACCACACTCCATCCGCTCCCTCGACGGTCACTGCGGTATCAAGTCCGGGAAGAGGGCACTCTCCGTCACCTGTTCCGTCGACCATTAGCCGACCAGCAGGTGGGTTACCGCTGCCTGCAAGGAAGTCCCTAACCCCTTCGAAACACAAGTATTCTTCGAAGGACATGTCATCGAAGGACAGACCTGCAGGATACCCGTCGACGGCTCCCTCGTCTACAAAGACCACCACCTAGTCGACGGCCTCTTCGTCGACCGGCACGGCACAGTCGACGATCGCTTCTTCAGAGACCCCCTCGTTGATTACCCGGTCGACGAAAACAATTCCTCCTTTTTTTCTGATGAAAAGTTCAGCAGCAGCCGTTGTTTCGACCTTCACAGTGACAACCCCAATGGTCTCTTTGCCTCCAAGGCCTCCGTCAGCAATACCGACCACAACCTCTTTGTCGGCTGCGCCCATTGTGCAGATCCCCATTGTTGCCTCATTCCCAAAGAGTAGCGTGAGAGAGTTGCTCCCTCCGTCGGACTTCCTGTCTAGACCAACAAGGGAGTCTCTTTCAGTCCCCGTTGGGTTGCCAAGGAAATCTCCTCACATTTACTCCGGTTCAGATGGTGACCTGCATGCGGACTTCTACTCAGACCAGGAAGGGGACCAGAGACCCCTGTCCCAGGAGGGATCTCTGTATCATGAGCCAGACCAGTCATTTGCCCTTCAAGGGGTTTCAGGCTGCCTCTGGTCCTGGCTGCACTTTTTTCACACCTCCCGGCACCAAGGGACATGTCGCTTGACATCCTCACCAGCCTCTACACTTTGGTGGCAGAAATTCAGCAAAGGTTACCTGCCGCTCCTGAGCCTGGTCTGGTCCGAAGTCCTCCCAGGCCGGCAATCTGGAGTCTTCCCAGACCAAATCGTTGTCCGCTGCCACCTTATAGGGCGCCTATCGAACCGGGGCCTGGGACGTTGGCTCCAGTGGAAGAGGAGCCAGTGCGCATAGACACTGGCACGGACACAGATACCACGGCTACTCTTACTGATTAGTACGAAGATTATGTTCCCGCTGTTTGGGAACCTCCGGATACTAAAGAGCCTGCCCCGGCCTTTGCCGTCAGACAAAATTGGCTCCTTCCATGTCATCATCTCGAAGGCATCTAAACTCTTCAATCTGGTGCCCAAGGAGGAGGAGGATTTCCTTTTTCAAAGAACTGAGTCCTCAAGGTAGACCGTCGTGGTGTTCTGTTGTTGGATGACATTTGGGAGGCAGGATTGGCCCTTATGAGGACTCCAAGTACCACTCTGTCAAAGCAGGACTGCTGGAGGAGAAATACCGTGTCTCAGGTCGTAGCCTTCTCCGGACTCTGTGGTGTCGGCCGCTGCCTGGAAGAGCTCATCCAATTCCTTGTCTGCGTTCATGGTGCCCCCAGACCAGGGGGGCAAGAAGCTAGATGCGGTTGGCAAACGCATCATCTACACTACAGCTTACACCATCGAGGCCGCCAATGCCCTTGCCATACTGTCTCGTTACAACAGGGAGCTTTAGTACAAGCTAGGGCCAATACTGGATTTCCTTCCCTAGGACAAGAAAGCCGAGGCACTGGCCCTAATCTAGGAGGGTGAGGTCACTTTGGATCATGCCATCACGGTGGCGCTAGAAATAGCGGACTCAGGGTTCCGCCAGATGGTGAATGGTGTGTCCCTTTGGCGCCAGGGGTAGCTGAAGGCCACAAACATTCAATCGGACATCCAGTCCAAGGTTGTGGACGTGCCTTTTGATAGCGACAATCTGTTTGGGAAGGCAGTGGATGAGACTCTCCAGGCTATCAAGACCGGTTTTGAAACCGTAGGCTCACTGGGGACGCTGAAGCTGAGGTAGTCATCCTTTTGTTCCTCACAGGCATGAATCTCCAGGTCCTCCAAGGGGTACACTATTGTCAACCCTCCGGCTCCACCACCCAGTAAGCCTACAGGGGCTGATCCAAAGCCTACGGCAGCAGAGGCCAACATCGTCGTCCACAGGCCATGACTCAGACACCGAAGCAGACCTGAATGGCCGCGAATCCGAGCCCCCACTTTCGCATCCCTGTGGGAGGCCGTCTGTAGAGCCTTGTGGACCAGTGGATGCACATCACCACATACAAATGGGTGCTGGATGTTCTTCAGCAAGGGCACGCCTTGGAGTTTCAACACAGAAGCCCTTGCATTCCTCCTTTAGCGCATCAAGAACTTTACATGGCTCAACTGCTACAGGAGTTTAGAGCCATGTAAAGAAAAAGAGCAATAGAGCCAGTCCCGCAGTGGCTTTGGAGTGTACTCAAGATACTTTCAGGTGTGGAAGAAGTCAGGAGGGTGGCGGCCGATCCTAGACTTAAGACTGGCAAACAGACTTCTTCCAGGCTGGCAGAGATCCCATTCCCCCAGAGGCATTGCAGTTACGACAAGGTTTCTCTCTGGTGTTCCTCTGCCCGACATCTGCAGGGCTGCTACGCGGAGGTCCACACACACCTTCACAAGATTGTACTGCATCTGCAGGGATTCCAGGGATGAGTCCTGGGTTGGCCAAGTGGTGCTATAAAACCTGTTTGCTTTAGGCGAGTCTGTTCCAGTGGTAAGTGTATTGCTTCTGCTGAGCCTTCCCACCTCCCATGGTTGTGTATATGTACTGCTGTGTAATCATTTTCATGAGCATATGAATCCATGCAAGACCCCATGCCGGAGAAGGAACAAGTTACTTACTTGTAACTCCTATTCAATGGATTGCCTTTCTCCCGCAGATTTCTCATCAGATAGATATTCATTCCAGCGTCGGCTGGCCAGAATTTATTTCCAACAGGGAGCGTAGTGCACCTCGACTCGGCGGTCGATCCGTCTTGCCTCGGTTGTTAGCTTCGAACGTGATATTGGTCGTCGTACATATACTGTATCCGTACACCCCTGTACCCCAGTTCATTTTTTCCGCCTGCTCAGCACGCTGCTGGAGCAAAACTGCTTTACTTTGATTTTTCTCTCAACCTTTCCATTACTCTTGTTTGACGCTTGTCAAGCCGTGTCCTTGCCATAGTTTCCGGATTCAAGCGCTGCAGGGACTGTAGCTCCAAAATGTCTGTCACGGATTCGCAAGATATCTGTGTGTGGAGTTTTTGTACCGGCCACGACACCTAGAACTGTAGTTTGTGTGGCAAGATGAATCTAAAGTCGGTGAAGCTCGCGGTAGGCCGTTCTCCCTCAAAATCCCTTGCGCGCTCGGCAGCTAGGTCGTCAGAAGCCGAAACAGAGGGGCTGATTCCAGAAAAGGAAGACCGGCATGGGAAAAAAACCCAAGAGCGATCCCATTCCCGAAGCCATTCGGCCTCTTACTCCTCCCACAAGAAGAAACAATGCCACAGACACCGGCGTGAGTCTGATTCTTCAAGTGACCACGGTAAGTCCTAGGCAGGGCCGACATTCCAAGTGGAGTGGCAGGAAATGTTAGACATTTTTCGCAAGGCAGCTGCGGGTACAGGCGAGCCCTCAATTCAGCAGGCTCTGGTAGCTCCAGCGGTGCCCGTTGATCCCGGCCTCAGAGCAAAAACCATTGTGATGCCATCGGCGCAGCAGTCTAGCTCAGCGCAGAGCAAGGTCAGGCTGCCTCTGGTACTTGCCACCGTGCCTCTGGCGCCGCTCCCTTTCTATGCGCCCTCGGCACCGAAAACCCTTTCAGTGCAGACTGCAAAGCCATCGACGTCACGGGCTGTAAACGAGCGGTCCTTCGCGCCCAAGTACTGGGCCGACTTTTTCGGCTCCATGGCGGACATTTTCAGCACCGCTGATGGCGACGATCTGGGTGGCTTCGACCCTACGTATTCGGGGACTGGAGGGTCCGACTTTTCAGTTGGCCACGTAGACCTGGTGGCACTGGCTGAATGTCTTTGCGACGCCCGTGAGCTTGACACATCTCCAGATGTGGAAATGCAGCAGGCCCACCTATATGGCCATGCTACTGACAATTACATGGCTTTAGTGGACAGGGTGGTGGATACTGTGGGGTGGAGTGCTCCAGCTAGGTAAGGGGCGATCCTCCATATCTCTTTACCCATCCAACTCTGTAGATGTTTGGTGGTTCAGGGGGCCACTGTCTACCAGGCTAGTCACATAATCCAGTCTCCCAGCTGATAGGGAGGGGAAAAGGTTGACGCCTTGGTGAAGAAAATCACATCGGGCAGCATGGCCTTGAAGACTGTCTCAATGCTTCTTGCGGTGTCGCCTAATATTCTTTTGGGTAGTGAACGGCCATTAGGGAGGCTGCCCAGTATATCCCTGAAGGGGAAATGCAGGAAGGCTTCCAATGTTTGGTAGACAATGGCATGGAGGTTGCCCGACAGATTTTGTAGACGGGCCTCGATGTCGCACACTGTGTCGGCAGATCGAAGGGGTCGACCACAGTGCTCAGTCAGGCTTACCTGCATACTCCAGGACTCTCACAATGTCCAAAACAAACTTCTTGACATTGCTTTCTTTGGTGAGAACCTTTTCTGCCCCAAGCCGCCGACTCTCTGGAGAAATTCAAGGATTGCAAGCTAGCAGCAAAATCATTGGGCCTAGCTGTACAATACCGGCCAAATCTGCCTTAAGCTTTTCATCAAGAGGTAGAGACTGCAGACATTGTTCGCTATGGCAGGAAGGCTCAGCTCCTGCAAGCCAGGCAGGGGAAGAGGCATTTCTTGTGCTCCACAAGGACACAAGAAGCAGGGGGCCTCTAGGGTGCAGCCGCAGCAGCTGGGGCGGCTCCGTCCTCAAAGCTGCTTTGATTTCTCCCCCCACGATTCCCCCAGTTGGAGGAAGGATATCCGAGCACTGGACCCAATGGCTTGAGATTACCTCTGACGCCTGGGCTCTTCAGCTCGTGCTGTGGTGTCTCTACTGCCTTCTTAAAAAGGCAGCCGGACAGACCACTGCCACCTCCTCAATAACTGGAACAGGAGCTACAGAAAGCACTGAGAGCACTGTTGTTGAAGGGTGCTGTGGAAGAGGTACCACCCAAGCAGCGAGGCTTGGGCTGGTATTCCCGGTACCCAAGAAGGGGCGGGAGGTCTCTGTCCCGTCTTGGACTTCAGAGCCGTGAACAAGTTCCTGAGGAAAGACAAATTCAAGATGTTGACATTAAAAGAAATTCTTCACGCTCTCGGGTTGCAAGACTGGCTGGTGTCGATAGATCTTCAAGACGCATACTTCGATGTACCGATCCACCAGAAGCACAGGAAGTTCCTGAGATTCCTCATAGGGGACAGGCACTACCAATTGAAGGTGCTTCCCTCTGGGTCTACCTCCGCTCCAAGGGTCTTCACCAAGCTCATGGCACTAGTTGCAGCTCACCTCAGGAGATCCGGGGTCCACGTATTCCTGTACTTGGACGAATGGTTGATCTGAAGGAGGTCGGCAGAGGAGCTCTTGTCCCATCTCGGGGGCACCTGTTCACTACTCCACAGGCTGGGCTTCTTTCTGAACTTGCAGAAGTCCCATAGGATAACAGTTGAGAGACTCCAATTCATTGCGGCAGTCCTAGAAACTCTGGCAGGGAAGGCAGAAAGTTGTCAGCATTGCACAATTGGTTCATCTGTTCAAGGACCTATTAACCTTACCAGCAGCTTCCTTCCTCCACGTCTTAGGTCCCATGGCCTCCTGTATTTTTCTAGTGCCAGAGGCCAGGCTGCGAATGCGATCATTACAATGGCTCCTACGAGGTCAGTGGTCCAAATACCTTGAAACCCTGAAAGATGTCCTCAAGGTGTCCAGGTCTGTGGTAAACAACCTGTCTTGGTGGGCACAATTTGCTGGTGTGGGAACGTTTCCGGCCTCTGTGGCCTCAGGCCTGAGTAGTCATGGATGCATCCTTGAAAGTTTTGGGCGAGGACTTGCAGGTGAGCGGCCTTTGGTCAGCGATGGAAACCAGGTGGCATATCAACCGGCTGCAGTTGCAGGCCATCAGGTTAGCCCTGAAGGCGTTTCCTCTATCTCTGAAGGGAAAGCATGTCCCTATCCTGACGGACAATTCGACAGCCATTCACTAACTGAACAAGCAGGGTGGCTTCCACTCCCGCTCCCTCTGCAGAGAGGCGATGCAGCTTTGGTTCTGGCTGTTAAAGAACCAGATCTCAGTCTTGGCAGTTCATCTGACGGGGACAGAGAAGAGCTTTGCGGATACTCTAAGCGGGTAGAGCATGGACTCAAACGAGTGGGAAGTGTGCCAGTAAGTACTAGAGGTGGTCTTCTCTCTCTGGGGTTTCCCAACAGTGGATCTTTTTGCCACGCAGTCCAACAGGATGTGCACAGAGTTTTGCTTGAGGGAATTCCCAGCAAAAGGTGCGCTAGGGTACGCGTGTCTTGTGGATTGGACCATCTGTCTCGGCTACTCCTTCCCTGAGATTTCCGTCATTCCTTGGGTTCTCGGGAGGTTTCGAGCAACCATGATCTTGATCGCCCCGGACTGGGCGAGGAGGACATGGTACTCAAACCTTCTGGATCTGACTGTCTGCCCACCTGTAAGGTTTCTTCGCCACCTGGATCTCCTAACCCAGTTGGAAGGTCAGGTGCTCCAACCAAACCCAGAATCCATCAACCTACATGCATGGCTCTTGAGAGGATGGAATATGATGGCAGTGACCTATCTGAGGAGGTGCTTGAGGTATTGATGGCTTCACGCAGCCCATCTACAAGATCTCTGCACGCGTACAGGTGGAGAACATTTGAGGCGTGGTGCAGGGAATGCGATATTGACCCCCCATCTCTTGCCCCACCATCACAGTGGAGTTCCTTCTGTCACTGGCCTAGGGCACCATAGTCAAAGGATACTTGGGGCCTTTGTCTGTTTTCAGGAGGTCTCCAGATGAAGGTTCTTTTTTCACAATTCTGATGATGGCCCAATTCCTCAAGGGCCTTGTGAATGAGTTTCTGCCTGTCCCTTTTGTTGTCCCTGATTATTTGAACCTGGTCCTCACCTTTCTTACGGAGGCTCCATTTGAGCTCTTGCACTCTTGTTCTTTGCAGCTGCTTACGCTGAAAACAGCCTTTTTGATTGCCATTACTTCTGCCAGGCGCGTCAAAGAGTTGCATGCCCTTTGCTGTAAACCCCCATTTTTTTCGTGAAACGGTTTCGCTTAAGGTGAGACGGGGGTTACTCCCAAAGGTGGGGCCAGAGTTCCATCTTTCACAGACGATATAACTGCCTGTGTTTTACCCACCTCTGCACCCCTCCAAGGAGGAGTGCTTCCCCCGGTTGGACCCAAAAAGGGCCTTAAGTTTCTATGTGGCAAGGACGGCGGAATATAGGGAAACAGGCCAGTTGTTTGTAGCCTACTCCTTGTCCAGAAAAGGTCTGGCTGTCACCAAGCAGACTCTCTCTTGCAATGGTTCATATTATGTATCGCAGAATGCTACCAATCTGCAGGCAAGAGTTACCTCCTGGCATCAGACCCCACTACACTAGAGGGGTCTCTGCATCTACAGCCCTGCAAAGGGGAGTTCCAATTAGGAACATAACCTGGTCCTCACTCCACACTTTCACGAGACAATATAGCCTAGACGCCGCCCATGGGGCTGATGCTCGCTTTGGAAGGGCTGTGCTACAAAATCTTTTGCCGTGAGCTTTCTGCCCGCCTCCACACCATTGTTGCACTGCTTTGGGAGGCTATCTGATGAGGAATCTGCGGGAGAAAACCAATCCATTGAAGGGGAAATTACTCACTGCAATGTTCTTTCTATGGATTCTTCTCCCGCAGATTCCTCATCACCCCTCCCATCCATCCCTGCTCAGAAAGCGTTAGAAGTAGTTGTATGCCTTTTCTTGGTAAAGGGGAGACTCAGTAATGGTCCTAAAGTTGGTTGCTTTCTGTCTAGCCAGCCGTTTGTTTATCTCACTCTTTCAAAAAAATAAATAAAGAAAGCTTTTTGTTAATAAGGGTTTTTCGCAAATTCTACATATCCCTACAGGGATCCCTGTTGCAACCCCCCATTGGCTGTTTGGCCTTCTTCACTCGCTATGCAGGGGATTCACAAGCTCTGCAGGGTATGCAGGAACTTAGGTACGGGGCGTAGGGACGCAGTATATATAAGAGGCCTGGCGTGGCATCCGGAGCCGATGATCGAGCACCGAGCAAGACGGATCGACGGCCGTCCACTACGCCCCCTGTGGGAAAGGTTTTCCGATCAGCTGAGCTGGAAGAGGATATCTATCGGATGAGGAATCTGCGGGAGAAGAATTCATAGAAAGAAAATTACGGTGCGTAATATCTCCTTCTCAACCCCAGATGGGCTTTACCAGTTTAGGGTTATACCTTTTGGGCTTAAGAATGCCCCTGCCTTTTCCAAAGGTTGGCCAATCATGTTCTTAGTGAACTGGAGGTCTTCTGTGCGGCATACCTGGACGACATTGCTGTCTGCACTTCTACCTGGGAAGATAATGTGACGCACTTGGATAAGGTATTACAGGCCATGAAAAGGGCCATCCTCGCTATCAAGGCAACCAAGTGCCAGATAGCCCAGGGGAAGGTTGGTCATGGGATAGGAGGTGGGGGGTTCAAATTCAACCTCTCATTAGTAAAGTACAAGCTGTACAAGACTGGGGACTCTCTCTACTCAAACCCAGGTGAGAGCTTTTTTGGGCCTCACTGGGTACTAGAGAAACTTCATGGCAGACTATGGCACCATAGATGCCCCTGTAACAGTTGTGACATCCCCCAAACAGCATAGGAAGGTTCATTGGAGTGAAGACTGTCAAAGGGCTTCTGATTGCTTGAAGGAAAGTCTGTGCAGGGCACCTGCCTTATGTGCCCCTGACTATGCAAACTCTTTATTGTGCAAACTGATGTCAGTGCTACAGGAATTGGAGCTGTATTGTCTCAGTTAGACAACAAAAGGAGAGAGCACCCTATCATTTTCATCAGTAGGCAACTCAAGGGTAGAGAACTTTGGTGGGCCACAGTGGAGGAGGAGTGCTTTAGTATAATTTGGGCACTTATGTGCTTTAGACCTTATTTTACCGGGTATTCCTTCAACGTCCAAACTGACCATAAGCCCATAAAGTGACCTATGCCGATGAAGGGTGAACACCCCAAACTGCTCAGGTGGTCCATTAGCGTGCAAGGGATAGACTTCACCATTGAGCATAAGCATGGGAAGGGTCATGGCAAAGCAGATGGCCTTTCCGGAAGATATGTTGACCGTCTGGATGAGGGTAACAATCTCGTGGGAGATCAGTCACCCTAACCTAGTGGTCTTCAAACTTTTTTGGTCGGGGCCCCCACCATAAACCACACTCCTCCCCTCCCCCCCAACCCCCACCTGCACCCGAAGCAAAATTTGGGCAGGCAGTGACCCCCAAAAAATGCCAAATGGACAGTATGTATATAATATGATATGATGGGTTATTTATAACTTGCTTAATACCCAGAGGTTTCTAAGCGTGTCCTGGGGATCGAACTTGTGTTGCTTTGTGTCGTCTTGCTTCCAAGGCGAGCACGTTGCCTCTGAGCTATCATCCCGGGCTGTCACCGCTATTGCATGCTATCACCACACCCTACTCCCAGTATAGTCCCTGGGCTCCCCCACCTGCTCCCATCCAAGTTGCTGGGCTCCCTCATCCCACTCCTACCCAGTCCCTGGGCTCTGCCCACCCCATCACACACCATTGGCTTTCCCCACCATGCTCCCACCACTTTCCCATGGTTCCCGCCCATCCTGCTCCCACCACAGTCCCTGGGCTCCCCCATCCCGTTCCACAGCGCCTCAGAAGCAGAGCTGATTTTGGCAGTTGGGTCGGGGGATTGTGGAACAAAGGCATTTTTAAAAGGCTTTTGTTGTACAACCCTCCTTCCCCCTCTATCCACCACTTGGCAAAATCAGCTCAACGGACCAAAACAAACGAGCACACACATTCATACAGCAATCACTCTATCATTCACACAAGCATCCATCACCCTGTTAGGGAGAATTCTCTCTTTAGGCTGAATTTCCTAACCTAGTGAGTCCCCCAGCAGCTTTGCTGGATTTCTGGAGTTTGTTTTTTTCTCCTGCCAAGAGTGAGACTCTTTTTCTCCCACTCTTGGACATGATTTATGGTGTTCCTTTGACTGGTAATGTGTTATGGGCTATGGGGTCCTTTACTCCATAGGGTCTCATGTGTTTTTACTATGTGTGTTAGCTGGCAGGCTCACCACTTAGCATGTTTGATTGACAGCTAGGTTGAGTGAATGAGGGTGTGCTGCATAAAAGCAGGGCTTTGGGGACTGGAACTTCAGAAGTCGCCACAGGACCTGAGAATCCGACGAGGGAGAAGCTGAGCCGACCTACCACGATGACACCACCGGTGGAGCCCTGCCGAACCGACTCACCACTTCCCGACGACAGAGAAGATCTCCCGGGTGGAGAGGCTTCTTCCCCTGACTGGTGGGCACAACCAGTTTACCTTCTTTTTCTCGCATCCCAGGACGTCTTTTGGTCGAATTGCCCGTGCCAAGCACCCCGGCAAACGGATAGCCACTTACCACTGGACCGCGAACTAAAGGACCGCTCCTTTTACCTGAGAACTCCACGGCTGGTTTCTTCCCTGGCAGTCCAACAGACTCCTGTCTTCCTCCCTGACGAGATTCTCTCTTCCCCCGGACGAAGCACCGACTTGCATCCGCTGCCAGGAACAACTGCCCCCGCTGGAGTCTTCTCACCACTTTAAGGTACTGTGTCTGCCAGGCCTCCCTTTCTAAAGATTGCTACAAGGTAATAATAACCCCTTAACCTTCTGGGCTGGCCGCCTTGACCTCCTAACTGGTCCCTTTCTTTGGTCCAACTCTTTTTGAACCTTTTCAAGACTTTTGTGCACTGCAACTGTGTGACCTTGGACACCATTCGTTTGATCCTCTCAAAGTGGATCAGGCCTACTGACTCTAAACCCACGGTGTTACTTTGCCTTCCTCTCTTGTTGTGTTCTGGAAAAAGTGTTGGGATCTGTTTTGATTTATTCTCTGCTTTTCTCTCCCTTTTTAAACGAATTATTAGAGTGCCATCTACGTTAAGCGCTCACCGCTGTCTGAAAATAAGTGGGCCTTTACTTAAGACTTGTCTAATATTCCTCTAAGGGAGTGTATATCTTTTAGTGACCGTGTTTTTGAATTGCTTACTATTAGTGCCTGTGTGTTTTTCTAGATGTGGTTCTAAATAAATAATTGTATCTCTTTTACACCAAGCCCTGGTCAGTGTTTACTTGTTCTACTGTGTTCTTTTGACCTATTGTGAATACTCTGTATATTGCCTAACTCTTCTTGAGGGAAGTCTGACTGCTCAGCCACAGCTACCAAGTGAATCTGTGTGGTACAGACTGCTACCAAGTGGGTTTACTGCCAAACACCTGTAGTCTTAAATCTTTTGCAGTGGTCCCAGAGGGAACTGCACAGGTTTCTGTCTAACACACCCTACACACTCACTCATAACACAAGCATAGACGCATCCATACACATGTTTAAATTGAAAAAATTAACATAAACATACCTTCTGCAGGGGCCTGCGCATGGGTGCTGAAACGCCCTGCTCCAGGCTGCTCTGTCCATATGTGCGAGGAGGCACAGGAGCTCCCCCTGTAGATACAGACATGCAGTGCTCCAGCCAGCATTGCCGATGAGCTATGCAATGCAAACGAAGCAAAATGCCCCAGCCTTGCATGGCTCAGTGAGCATGTGCGGCTGGGGCACTGAACAGAACTGTCGAAGGGAAATAGTGTTTCCCTTTGACAGTTCAGCCAGCTGAGGCAGTGCTCATTGTTTAACTGGGCTGGCTCCTTAGCTCCTCCATAATGGGTGAGGGGGCCACTGGGTGGGTGCCTCTCACCATTATGGATGAGCTGCGTGGCTCGTACTGGCCTATAGGGCAATGCATATATCAAAAATGCAAAATGCTAGTGTGGGCCATTTGAAATTGGCCACCTTTTAGGCCATGTCGGCCAGTTTGATGAGTTACATCACTATGCAGTTAGATTTTGACCATTGAGCAGTTAGTAATTTTGACCATTGTTGCTGAATAAATATTCTTTAAATATCACAATTTACTTATATTTTAACACAAAGCACCCCCTTGGTTACTATTCAAACAGTCTGTGACTAAAGGAATGAATATCCATTTACAACTGGGGGCCACTTTTTCATTGGTGTCTGAGACAGTTTCATGCTTTTGCCCGCACATGTGAGCCGCCCCTGCCATTTCTTCCATCTAAAAAAAGAAAAGTGTTTTTTTTTTGTTGTAGATTTCATGCTGGCCTCTCACTGCCCCCCAGGGACGCAGCCGCAGCCCGCTGTGGGGCCGCTCCCCACACTTTGAATACTGCTGCCCTAACCTCAGTCTGGGGGCAAATTTGATGCTGGAAATGCCTTTTGGGGGGACAGGGCCTCCTAGTCCTTGTCCTACCACTTCTCTCTGTGTGTTTTCTGTATATATTTTTGCAACTGAGGTCATCCTGGACCTCTGGCAGTGCAGCTCTTCATTCTGTCTTTTGGTGAAAAACACCCATGGGATACCCTTATGACACTTATGGGTGGGGGTGTTAGGGAGAATTCTCTCTTTAGGCTGAATTTCCTAACCTAGTGAGTCCCCCAGCAGCTTTGCTGGATTTTGGGTTTTTTTTTCTCCTGCCAAGAGTGAGACTCTTTTTACCCTCACTCATGGACATGATTTGAGTGTGTTTCTTTGATTCTAGATGTGTTTAATGGGCTATGGGGTCTTTTACTCCATAGGGCTTCATGTGTTTTTGTGATGTGTTACACAGCACCCTCAGTGCAGTAACACAGGGGTGTCATAGTGACTCCCCAGTATAGACTCCATACCCTGGGACTGACTACTGTCTCCCAGGGTCTGTAAAGTCACCATTGACTTTACTAGTCTTAAATTCTGGACAGAACCAGTACAAACCATCATATTGTGGACGTACTGGCTGGGGCAATTCGATTGCCCTGGGGTCTGTTAGTCGAGGGGGCACGTCTCCGTCCCCCCTGATCGAGTTTTGGCTGGTGGCAGTGGATACTACTTTTTATATTCAACCGCAAATATTTCTCTACGGGATTTTCCCATTGTTCGAGGCTACTATCCTTATTTATTTAATTACGATAGCCTCGAACATACCGCTGGTTTATTTAATTAATATTAATTCTCCGGTTGGTGTTTTTTGCCAAAACTCGGTTCTAAAATGGCGTTTGTGTTCTCTTCTGTGACTCCAACCCAAGTCGAGCCCTTTGTTCCACTTTTTGGCGGGCTTCTCCACAGAAGCCCTCCAAAGTGGTGCCACTCTGTCTGGGGTACTAAGGAGGGGTGGAGGGGGATTTAGGCACCCTGGACTGAGTTGCCTAGGCAACTCAAGTCGCACTCCGTCCTGATTGGCCCAAGTTGTGAGCCGGCCGGCTCACCACTTAGCATGTTTGAGTGACAGCTAGGCTGGGTGAATGGGGGTTTTCAGCAAAAAAGCAGGGCTTTGGGGACTGGAACTTCAGAAGTCGCCACAGGACCTAAGAATCCGACGAGGGAGAAGCTGAGCCAACCTGCCACGACGACACCACCGGTGGAGCCCTGCTGGACCGTCTCACCATTTTTCCCAACGACAGAGGAGATCTCCCGCCGGAGAGTCTTCTTCCTTTGACTGGTGGGGATAACCAGTTTCACCGTCTTTTTTCGCTTTCCCGACGTATCTCGTGGCCGCCTTGCCTGTGCCAAGCACCCCGGCAACCGGCATACCACGTTTTACCACGACCGCGAATTAAAGGGTAATACCTTTAACCGGAAAACTCTGTGGCTGGTTTCTTCTCTGGCAGTGCAACGACCTTCATCTTTAAACTTGCACCCGCTGCCAGGAACAACTGCCACCGCTGGAGGATCCTTCCCACTTAAGGTACCGTGTCCCTCCCGGCTTCCCTTGCCACTGACTGTACGGGGTAGATTTAGCCCCCGGCTTTCGAACCTGGGTTAGCCTGGGACACCCTGGCTAAACTTTTCTGAGCCTCTCTAAACTCTTTTTGAACTCTCTGCAAGACTTTCTAAGCCTAGTGTAACTGTGTGATCTTGGGCGCATTTGTGCTCTGCTCTCTCTGAGTGGGCCCAGCCTATGGACTTTGGCTCACAAGTGACTTTTGCTCTTCTGCCTTGCTAATGGTGTTCCTAAAGCTTAGAGTGGGCCATCTTCCCATATTCTGTCTTTTTCCCTCCCTTCTTCATGAACTTGTTGGAGTGGCATCTATAGTTAAGCACTCACCTCTGTATGAAAATAAGTGGTGTTAACTAAGACTTATCTGATAAGGAACAAGGGTTGTATATATTATAATAGTAACTGTGTTTAGAGTGTTTTACGATAAGAGTGCTGGAGTGTTTCAAACAGTGTGTTTTTAAATAAATAATTATATACTTTTATACCAAAACTCTGGTCAGTGTTTGCTTGTATTATTGTGTCTAAGTGCCTATTGTGTATACTTTGCATACTGCCTAACTCTTCTTGAGGGAAGTCTGACTGCTCAGCCACAGCTACCAGGTAAATCTAGGTGGTACAGACTGCTACCAAGTGGGTTTACTGCTAACACCTGTAGTCCTAAATCTTTTTCAGTGTTCCCAAAGGGAACTGCACACGTTTCTGCCTAACAGGGGGTACTCCCTCGTACCCCTTATGTGAGTTTTTGGGCACATGTTTGTTGCCCACAGAGTAGGGTATGGGCTGGTGGCAGTGCCTCAGGGTGTCCATTGTTGGGATACAGAGGCCCTGCCATGGGAATCAACGAATTCCTGAAGAAAAGCAAGATGGCCACTGTAGCATCTTGGTTGTTACTGCCTTTACACCTGGTTTCCCAAAGTCCTGGGAAGTCCTGACTCTGTCCCTTTCTTCCTGACTGGCTGTTGGGTGGAAAGACCATAGATGGCTCTGGGGCTGCCTCCTGTCAGACTAACTGGAGCCTTGCCAGGGACTGTGTGTTGTGGGTACGCCCTTGGGGTGCAACCTGTATGAATGGAGTCTAAAGTGAACTCACATTCTGTGTTGTGGGTGTCTGGTTTTGATGTGAGCCCAGCCGGAGGAAGAAGTCTGCAGCCGCATTTTCGTCAAGTAATCTGAAAGCTGCTGTGTGCTTCCAAGCACTGATTCAAGAGAGGACCTGGTTAAAAGACCCCTTCCCGAGCTACGAGGGACTATCGTGCACCTGCTACTGTACCCTGGAAGCCAGTCCTGTGTTCCTGCCATCCGGAAAAGGGGTGTTCGGGAGTCCGGAAGAGGAGTGCTTGGACATCTTAAATCGAAGAAGTCCAGTTGTGTCGCCCATGGACCGGAGAAGTGATTGTGACCACTGGAAGCCAGATTACTGTCTAGCCTCCAGAAGAGGGGGTACCCTGGCATAGTGCTGCTTGACACCCGGCGCTGCGAAAGTTCCACCTGCACAAAGAATCTTTCAATGGACATCGCTGACACGACATCCGACCACTTTTTCCGGCGAAGATCTCAGTTCGCTATATGCAGAGGAAGGTTTGCCAGTGGGTTTACCTCTATCAAAATCTGACGAAGACATCCCGAATTTCCAGTCTTGGTATGGTCCTTAGTCCAGTCCAATGGTTGAGTCCAGGTCGCCAGATGCCATCTGTGCTGCGGTTACAGCACAGAAGAACCTAATGTCAGTGAACCGTGACATCTTATTGCAAAAAGGGGTCCATCCTTCAGGGGTCCCGTCAAGTAAAGCCAAGAAACTCCACCACTTCGCCTGCCAAGGCACCAAAGGTACTGTGACAAGGAAGTACCTTTGGTGCCTTGGCCTCCAGAATCATGCAGGGGTCCCAGATTCATTGGGGATCCTGTTCTCCTGTGGCACCTCAGGTACTTTGAGGTGGTGGAACCTATAAAAAGGGAAGCAGAGCATTATTGAACTTATTTTGACTGGGCTGTAATAGACGAGATAAAGTACATCTTGACTTTTCCTTTACAGGTTGCCCAGGCAGGGGGATCCTCACACAGCATCACTATTTATGTCTGAAGAAAGTATACTGCCTATGTACTCATACGTCCCGTCCCCTTTCCTCCATCCTTGTGGGGCATCGCTGTTAGGCAGAAACCTGTGCAGTTCCCTCTGGGACCACTGCAAAAGATTTAGGACTACAGGTGTTTGGCAGTACACCCACTTGGTAGCAGTCTGTACCACACAGATTCAATTTGTAACTGTGGCTGAGCAGTCAGACTGCCCTCAAGAAGAGGTAGGCAGTATACAGAGTATTCACAATAGGTCAAGAGAACACAATAGAACAAGTAAACACTGACCACGGCTTGGTGTAAAAGAGAGATAATTATTTATTTAAAAACCACATCTAGAAAAACACACAGGCACTAATAGTAAGCAATTCAAAAACACGGTCACTAAAAGATATACACTCCCTTAAAAGAATATTAGACAAGTCTTAAGTAAAGCCCCACTTATTTTCAGACAGCGGTGAGCGCTTAACGTAGATGGCACTCTAATAATTCGTTTAAAAAGGGAGAGAAAAGCAGAGAACGGTCCCACCCTGGCCCCCTTCCTCACAGCCTTCATAAATGCATCCTTTCAGTCTGGCCATGTTCCAACTTACCTTAAGGAAGCCTGGGTCCGTCCGCTCCTCAAAAAGCCCTCACTTGACCCATCAGTACCAGGGAACTACAGACCCATCACCACTGTCCCCTTTCTATTGAAAATCTTGGACAAAGCGGCCTACCATCAAGTCCAAAAATTCATCGAAGAACACCGCCTTCTCGGCCTTCGACAGTCTGGTTTCAGACCTCGTCATGGGACGGAAACAGCCCTACTTGACCTAAAAAATCAAATGGATGACATTCGTGACGCAGGCAAACCAGCACTCCTGCTCCTCCTTGATCTATCAGCAGCATTCGACCTCGTTGATCACAACACACTCTGCCACCATCTCTCTATAGCAGCCAACTTCTCCCCAAAAGCATGCGCATGGATCACCTCATTCCTACAGGAAAGGGCCATGAAAGTCTTCTCGGACTCAGCATGTGCATCTCCTAGTCACATCAAATGTGGGGTGCCCCAGGGTTCCTGCATAGCACCCACCCTCTACAACCTGTTCACACGTCCTCTCTTCAATCTCCTTGATTCTATGGGCATCTCATACACGAATTATGCGGATGACACCCAAGTACTCATACCGCTTACAGGTGACTATGAGCTGGACAAAAACACCCTCAACTCCATCTACGCCACCATCCAAGCCTGGATGGCTGACAATTGGCTTTGTCTCAATAGCGAGAAGACCGAGCTTTTACTTATTGGGTCACCAACCATTCTAGGCAACCTTGACAAACAATACACCTCTTTTACCATCGACAACATACCGATTGCGGTATCCCAATCAGTCAAGACTCTTGGAGTCTACCTCGACTCTAATCTCACCATGGATAAGCATGTCAATGCCATAGCCTCCTCTTCAGCATACTACTCCAAACTCATCTACGCAGCAAGACCCTTCCTATCCTCACAAAATGGCCTCACTATTGCTAGGGCCATCATAGGATCTAGGTTGGACTACTGCAACGCACTCCTTGGTGGGACCTCCGGAAAAAACATCGCCAAACTCCAGCTTGCCCAGAACAACGCCCTTAGGGCCGCTACAGGTTTTTCCAGGAAAGACCACATTTCTGACCTTAGGAGGCAGGTCCACTGGCTGCCCATTAGGCAGAGGATCATCTTTAAAATCCTCTCCCTCATCCATAAATGCCTCCATGACCTTGCTCCCCCCTACCTTGCCCAGAGAATTTCACGACCCTCCTCGGCCAGGCCCACCAGATCTGCCTACACCAACCTGATTTCTACTCCCAAAACCTGTAGAGTACGTGCGGGCGGTTCGAGCTTCTCAGCCCTAGCAGCCTCACATTGGAACGCCCTACCTTCACTCCTCAGGGGGATTGACTCTCACCTAGCCTTCCGAAAAGCCTTAAAAACCAGGCTGTTTGTCTAAACCTTCCTGCCTTTATATCTACAGGCTCACGAACATCATTTGTAACTATGTTCCGCTCCTCTCTCTGTAACTAAGTACCTTTGTTTCCTATGTTTACACAATCTTGCTGCTTACGCCTTCATGTAATAGCGCCTCGATGTCTATGGGCTGCAGTGCGCTCTATAAATGTAAATAAATAAATAAAATAAATAAGTTAAAACAGATCCAAACACTTTTACAAGAACATCACAAGAGAGGAAGGCAAAGTAAAACCGTGAAGTTAGAGTTCAAGAGGCCGGATCCACTTTCAGAGGATCAAAACGAAATGTGTCCAAGGTCACAGGGTTGCAGTGCAGAAAAGACTCAGCCCAGTCCAGAAGGTTAAGGGATTATTATTACCTTGTAGCAATCTTTAGAAAGGGAGGCCTGCCGGACACGTTACCTTAAAGTGGTGAGAAGACTCCAGCGGGGGCAGTTGTTCCTGGCAGCGGATGCAAGTCGGTGCTTCGTCCGGGGGAAGAGAGGATCTCGTCGTGGAGGAAGACAGGAGTCCGTTGCACTTCCAGGGAAGAAACCAGCTGCAGAGTTTCTCAGGTACAAGGAGCGGTCCGTTGATTCGTGGTTCAGTGGTGAGTGGCTATCCAGCCGCCTGGGTGCTTGGCACGGGCAGTTCGACCACAAACCGGTCTGAGGTGCGAAGAAAGAAGGTAAAACTGGTTGTGCCCACCAGTCAGGGAAAGAAGCCTCTCCAGCCGGGAGATCTTCTCTGTCGTTGGGAAGTGGTGAGTCGTTCCGCAGGGCTCCACCGGTGGTGTCGTCATGGTAGGTCGGCTCAGCTTCTCCCTCGTCGGATTCTCAGGTCCTGTGGCGACTTCTGAAGTTCCAGTCCCCAAAGCCCTGCTTTTATGCAGCATACCCCCATTCACTCAGCCTAGCTGTCAATCAAACATGCTAAGGGGTGAGCCGGCCGGCTCACCACTTGGGCCAATCACACAAGAGTGCGACTTGAGTTACCAAGGTAACTCAGTCCAGGGTGCCTAAACCCCCTCCCACACCCCCTGTGGTACCCAGACAGAGTGGCACCACTTTTGGCGGCTTCTGTGGAGAAGCCCGCCAAAAGTGGAACAAAGGGCTCGACTTGGGTTGGAGTCACAGAAGAGAACACAGACGCCATTTTAGAATCGAGTCCTGGCAAAAAATACCAACCGGCGAATTAATATTAAATAAATAAACCGGCGGTATGTTCGAGGCTATGAGAATTAAATAATTAAAGTTGGTAACCTCGAACAATGGGAAAATCCCATAGGAAAATATTTGCGGTCGAATATAATAAGTAGTTTCCACTGCCACCAGCCAAAACTCGATCAGGGGGGACGGAGACGTGCCCCCTCGACTAACAGACCCCGGGGCAATCGAATTGCCCCGACCAGTACATCCACAATATGATGGTTTGTACTGGTTTCTGTTAATAATTTGGGACTAGTAAAGCCAATGGTGACTTTACATGCCCTGGGAGACAGTAGTCAGTCCCAGGGTATGGAGTCTATGGTGGGGGGTCACTATGACACCCCTGTGTTACTGCACGGAGGGTGCTCTGTAATACAAACACATGAGACCCTATGGAGTAAAGGACCCCATAGCCCATAAAACACATTAACAGTCAAAGGAACACCATAAATCATGTCGAAGAGTGGGAGAAAAAGAGTCTCACTCTTGGCAGGAGAAAATAAAAAAACTCCAGAAATCCAGCAAAGCTGCTGGGGGACTCACTAGGTTAGGAAATTCAGCCTAAAGAGAGAATTCTCCCTAACAATCCCCAACATGGGCACAGTACCAGAACCTTTGGCAGTGAAAAATTGAGCTTCCCCTTTAAATTTAGTATAGTGTGCAGATGCGTGGACTCAGGCTTGGCGACGCCCCGCCGAGATCCCGTCGTCCAGCACCTCACCTCAGTCCCTTTTTATGCACGGATGGTGTCGGACCCGTCATCCAGCGCAGAGACTTTGTAAGTTTTCCGCTTGCTCCCAGTTTGTTTTTTCTTTTTTTTAACTTGTTTTATTAGGCATTTTGTTATCAATCAACATTACATTTATGCATTCAAGAGCCCTTTTAGGCTAAATTGTAAACGTTGGTAAACCATTCCCCCACTCCCCCCTCCCCTTAAGACGAGACGAGTAGTGTTAGGCATGGTTATGAGTTGGGTTACAAGTGATCCACTTAGATATTCTGTTTATATTGGGATTGTTTCCATTTTATAAATGTCCAGGAAGTGAGCCACTCCATTTCTCTGCTGGTGGATATCTCATGTAATGCCCCTGTGATGTTCTCCATCTCATATATCTCCCTGGCTTTTCGCGCCGATTCTGATTCTGTTGGGAGTGTTGGTGACTTCCAAGTTATGGTGATACAGACCCGTGCTGCTAATAGCAGGAAGTGTGGCATGTGAGGGACTCTCACCCACTGATCTTCTTGTTCTTCCAGGCCAAATAGGACTAAACGTGAGCCGCATTCCCTTTCTATCCCGTCAATCCCTTTGATCCACACTAGGACTTCTTTCCAAAATTCATGAATTCTTGGGTAGGCCCACTACATATGCCAGTAGTCTGCCTGGATTCCACAGTTCCTCCAGCATTGGGGGCTAGTTTGGCTAAACATTTTGGAAAGGAGTGTAGGGTCAAAGTGCCATCTGTGTAGTAATTTTAGGCCGTGTAGTTTATATTGAGCGGATATGGAAGTTTTGTGGGCTGATTTTACACATTTGCTTCCATAGGCGGTCGTCCATCTTGGAACCCATGCCTTTTTCCCATCTCTCTTTCAGAGCTCCATCTCTCTTCTGGCGTTTGCTGAGGAAGGTCTTGTATAGCGCAGAGGTGAGGCCTTTGGCAGAGGTGGCCTCACTTAGGATTTTTTCGAAGGGGGTCAATTCTCTTTGCAACTTATCCTTCCATTTGGGAGCCGTCAGGATACCCCTTAATTGAAGAAATAGGAATGGTCTGGGGGTTTTTAGCTGCAGGTGCGTTTCAATTTCTTGGTATGAGATATATTTATTGCCTTTTACCATTTGCCCTACTCTTTCTAGGACTGCCTCAAACCGTTCTTGGAAGTGCTGTGGCTCCCGGAATTCATTTTTTCATTTCTAATGGGGGCTTGGGGGGGCGATATGGCTCAGTGGTGAGGGCCATGTTGTGAGGTCCTTCATTTCTCATTTGATCCACCAGAGCTTTAATAGGGATCCTAGCGCATGATGGTGAAGCGCTTTCAGCGGGAATGAGGATTTTGGGACCAGAGCCATTCCCCTTGCTTTATGGGTCTCAAGAGGTGGTTTTCGATTGCTACCCATTGTTTGTTTTTCACCTCTCAGGTGGGGTATCAGGGCCCGGATTTGGGAAGCTCTGTAATATGTGTAGAAGTCTGGAAGTCCCATTCCGCCTTCCTCCTTGCACTTCGTTAAGGTGGTGTACGCTATTCATTGATTTTTCCTTGCCATAGGAATTTCAGTAGTTTTTTTTTCAGTAGTGAGAAGTGCCTTGTTGGGATATCAATTGGGAGCATTTGATATTGGTACAAGACTTTAGGGAGAGTTACCATTTTAATTGCGTTAAGGCAGCCTAGCCATGATATTTTTAATTTCCCCCACCTGTCTAAATCTGATGTTAGGTCTGCCATTAAGGGTAGGAGGTTTGCTTCGTAGAGGTCCTTCGCTTTCTTTGTGATTTTGATGCTCAGGTATTTTAGCTTTTGTGGCTCTATCGGTATCCCTTCCCTCTTTTGATGCGTTATTGGGTTATTTGGGCTGTTGCAGGGGAAGAGCATGGACCTTTCCTTGTTTACTTTCAGTCCGGCCCATTTTCTGAATTCTTGAATGGTCTCAAGGATTACAGGTATTGAAGTCAATGGGTGGACCAGATTTAGGAGGATGACGGCTGCAAACATCGCTAGTTTATATTCAGTACTTACCACTGTAATCCCTCTATCGTTTCTTCCTTTCTGATTGCGTTTCCCAGCGGTTCTATTGATAGGGCGTATAGGAGGGGCAACAGGGGACATCCCTATCTAGTTCGTCGGAATAGATAAAACTCCTGCGATAGTGTACCGTTTACAACCACTTTGCCCCTGGATGTTTTGTAGATTGCTTGAAATCCCTTTTATAAATCTATCATTGAAGCCCATGTTTCTGAGTATGGCACAGAGGAAATCCCACTCTACTCTGTCGATAGCCTTTTCCGAGTCCAGGCTTAGCAGTGCTCATTTCCGTTCCTTTTCCCTTGTGTGTTCCATAATGTCTAAAGTTTTATGCATCGAGTTTGCCCCATGTCTACCTTTTATGAATCCCACCTGCTCGGGATGGATCAAGCAGGGCATGATTTTTTCCATCTGCGTGAAAAGGATTCTTGTAGATAACTTGGCATCCGTGTTCAGTAGAGATATCGGATGGTATGACTTGCAGCATTCTGGGTCTTTTCCTACTTTGGGGATAATTACTATGTGGGCCATTGTGAATGATGGTGGTGCCTGCCCCGTTTCTTGTATATGGTTGAATAAGTTGGCCATGTGGGGGGCTACGGTTTATAGAAATTCATGGTGTAACCATCGTCCCCTGGCGCCCCTCCCGCTGGGAGCCTCTTTATTGCGGTTTTCATTTCTTCTGGGGATATAGGGGTTTCTAAGAGTGTCTGTTCCGCATTGGAAAGGTGTACCAGTTTAGCCTTGGAAATGTAGTTTTGCATTTCTGCCTCTGCCCCGGAGCCCTCTGAGATATATAATTTTTTGCAATATTTTTCGAATTGACTGGCTATTTCCTCTGGTGTTGTGACGTACTTCCCTTCTTGCGTCTTGATCTTGTCCACCCATCTTTCCACCCTTTGAGCTCTTAGTCTGGTAGCTAGCATCTTATCTGCTTTATCACCTTTTTCGTACAATTTTTGCTTTAAAAATGTTAGCTTTCGCATAATATCCCCAATCCCCAGTTTCTGTAGTTGTTCCCTATTTTGTTTGAGTGTGTTTAAGTGTTCCTTACGATATGTTCCTTGCAAGTTCAATCTATCTTCCAGGTTAGTTATTTTGTTGGTTAGTTTTTCCTCTTGCAGCCTCCGTTCCCTTTTTTTCTGGGCCAGTCTCTCATTAGTAGCCCCCTGCAAGTGGTTTTCCCTGCTTCCCATAGTGTAGTGGCTCCCACTTCTCCATTATCATTAATTTGGAAGTATTCCTTGATGCTGTCCTAAGTTCCTGGTCAAATAGTTTGTCCCGCCATAGTTCTTCATTACAGCGCCATCTCATGTCCCGATGTCCGCATCCCTCCATGTCTAAGGTGGTGACCACCATATCATGGTCGGACCATGCAAAAGAGCTGATGGTGCTTCCCCTTATTCATGGGTGGAGGTCTTTATTAGTGAGTAAATAGTCTATTCTTGTGAACGTGTCGTGGACGCTGGACCTTAAGGTGAATCCCCTCTTTTCTGTTTTTTTATATTTTATTAGTAATATAGTTTGCATACAAACTTTTTTACATTTCCTTGATATCATAAAATCGTGTTGCACCCGCGCGGTGAGCATTTTTAAATTGTCACTAGATTTTCTTATTATTAGCTTTCCTTTGGCATGATGTTTTCACAGAATTGGATCGCCCTGAAGATTAGCACTTTGTTGTAGCCAGAGATTATCTGTGTCCATCTTTTTTCTACTTCATGTTGTATGCTTTCTGGGTGAAGCATATCGCTGAATAGTTTCCTTTGTTCGGAAAAGGCTTGACATTTCATTATGACATGGTGTATCGTCTCAATTTGGTTGGGTTGCTTGCAGAATCTACAGTTCTTGTCATCAGCTATTTGCTTTATTTTTGTAAGATATTCCCGGGTCAGGAGTATATTTAGGCGGAGCCTATGAAACGTGTCTCTCATTTGTTGACAAGGAAATCTTATCGGATATTGCGGTATTTCGTTATTCGCTCTAGTTTCCATTTTGGGATTTATGGATATATATTGGTCATTTTCGACTATGGTTTTTATCCAGTCATTTATTTTGATTTTGTTTTTTAACCTCCATTGGTCTATTTATCAGACTTTCTGTTGTCATTTTATTATCGCTTAGCAATTGAAGACATGCTTCTTTCCAAGCATTTAGAGCCGTGTCGTTCGAAGATTTGTTTATTGTTCTCATTATTCGTCATCAATGACTTTTCTATACATGTCCAAGTATTTCCAGTTGATGATGGACTCGATTGATTGGATTGCTAATTCATATCTAATCCTGGGAATTGGGTAGGCAGCTGGCAGAGAGAGTATTTTGATCTGTTGTCTCAGCATGACATTTGTAAAGCTGGGAGAAGTAATCTGCCCACTCTTTTTCGGGTACATCTATGGTCATCTGCAGTTGGTTAGCAGATTTCTTGTTAAGGAGATTCCAAAGGTGTTTAGTGTTTTTATTTTTTAGTGCTTTCATCGTAGTTTCAGCGTCATTTTGGGCTAGTGCGGCTCTCGTGTTTTTCATCCAAGTCAAGTAATTTTGTTTTAGTATTTTTGACCTTTTTGCTGCTTCTTCATGGTCCATTTTGTGGGTGGCATTTAAGTTCTTTCGGAATTGTTTCTTGCTCTCAGCAATTGCTTCATTGTAGAAATGAGTGTGTTCAGTTTTTTGATTAGCTCTACTATTTGCCTGAACTTTATAGGGGATCAGTATCCACTCATAATCGATTTTTCTCTCTGCCAGATATGTTCGAGTTGATGAACATTTCTTCCAACTCTTCTGTCTGTTCAGTAATTCGTAACCTGTTGAGTCCAGCGTTCATTTCCAGTCTTGTCGATTGGACTTTTCTTAAGGGTTAGTGAGGGGCAATCCAAGTCATGGCAACTATGTGGTGGCCACTGCATCAGCCAGAATTATTACAAACTTTGAGATTTTGTCCCGTATGTTGAGCGAGACATACATATAATCTAGATGGCATTTAAGATCTTCTCTTGCCCAAGTTGGTTTCGCTGGTTTATCTCCATCTGTGCTCCCATTTAATAGCAGTAGGTTTCTCTTGCTCATCTCTTTTGTCCATAATTTAGCTTTGGCATTGAGGTTATTGAAAGGAGTTTCGATGCCAGTAGCCTGGAATAAATGAATGTTCAATTCACAGCAAATGATCAATTCCATTTGCTTATACTTCATTTGGAGGTCAGCTATGCTAGATAGAATACCGTCAATTAACATCTCTTTGCTCATAGATGAAGTAATCCAATATATGTTTATGATGGCAATCACTTTTTGATCGTAAGGCTTGATGGGGTTTGTCTCGCTAATTTGTTTGTATATTTAAGACCTGAGTGGGGTTGACCTTTTATCCCTGTTAGTGCCAGATTGATGAGGATCATGTAGCCGTCACATAACGGTTGCTTGAATAACTAGGTCTCCTGTAAGCATATTATTTAATAAGCCAGTAGATCGTTGTTTTCTTTTTTGAATAAGTGCACAGATCCTCTGGTGTTCCAGGAACATATATTTAAACTCATTTCCTTCTCATTCGATTGCTGTTATGAATGGGTTTTCATTCGCCTTCTTCCGTCGTCTTTCCAGTCAATTTCCCCTTTTAGTAGTTGTAGTAGTTGGGTCTTGTCTCTGTATATTGTTTTGCTGTGGTTTTTTGTTCCCATGTATTTCTGGTAGAATTGTCAAGGGTTTCCGTTGGAGTAGAACGCCATTCTCCAAATTTATCAGTATCATTCTGTCTAGATTGTGTTTCTATGCATGTGACTACTGATGGTACAACTTGATCCTTGCCATGGTTAAGGGTGCTTTTGAAACCTAATTTTTTTAATTGCATTGTTTGTTCTTCAGTTTTGTCTGCGGCTCTTCTTGAATTGAGTTGGATTTCTATTATATCGTCTCTTTCCTCTCTCGGAAATTCTACCACTTTGGTGTCTTCTGTTCTGATCGTTTTTAGCAAAGATATGGCATGCAGTAATCTTAGTAAGTTTGTTCTGTTCAGAATCAGACCGTTATTGTGTGTTGTTATTCTCTGGATCTTAATGTGGTTCTTTGTGAGCTGGAATCGCGGGTCAATAAATGTAGGTAATTTAAGGTGCTTGTTTGTCGCCTCTTTTTTGATCCCGATTCAGCACATTTAAAGTTCCTTGTTCGTGGTTTTCGATGGACAAGACTTTTATTTTGTGGAGTTTTCTCAGAGACTCACGTTGATTCGTTCTTGGATTCTTCTGTCGCGCTAGAGATCTCATCTTATTGTTCTGACCAATGTTCCTTATTTTCCGATATGTCTTTGCAAGACAGTATGTTGTTTTCGCTTGATTTTGTATCACCTGCTTTGTACTCATCGATTATGTATAGCAAAGACTAGTCGGGGTGCTCTTCTATGATATACGCTGATGGTAGTTCTTCCGGCCTATCCGTACTATCTTCTGGGATGGACTGTGGAGCATTTTCTTCATTTTTTTGTAATTTTTTTTAAAATCTGTTTTTATTGTTTACATCGTACCAATAACATGGTTACTCAACAAAAGAACAGTACAATTACAAACACCCTACCCTCCCTCCCTCCCCCTTTCCCAACTGTCCGGACCAAAACGTAATACACCACAAGTTTCAGCTCTGTGATTATTGTGAGTCATTTGTGTCGTCGCCAGAGGAGCCTTCTGCATTGGGGTTGAACAATGTAACAATTAGCGCCACCCATTGTAGTAGGTCGTCTGAGGTGTCCTGTCTTTGTTGGCTCTGAGCCATCTCCCAAGCAGCTGTTTCGGCATTCGTCCATTTGCGAAGGTCTTCCCACCATGTTGACAAGCAAAGGGCCTGTGGGCGCTTCTAGTTCATGGCGATGCGTCTCTTTGCCAGTATATACATTCGGTCTTTTAGTTTGAGTGGTCTATTCTTCTTGCTTCTGGGTTATCTACCGAGGATGCATGCTTTTGGCGTGTGGACCTCCAGGGTGACGTTCGCCTCGGCCACCTTGGCTTTGACCTGAGCCCAGAAGGACTGTATGGTGGGGCATCCCCAGAACATATGTGTCATCCCTGCATGGGGTTTGTTGCATTTGGGGCATCCCGTACTCACGGCTCCGCTAAATCTGGAAATGATGTCTGGTGTGAGGTACGCTCTGTTCATAATGTAGAATTGAATGAGTTGGAACCTGGCATTCCTGGATACCTTCTTGTGGTATACCATTATGTCCCCCCACTCTTTGTCTTTAAACTGTAAGCCAAATTCCTGTTCCCACTTTTCCTTACACTTAAGGCTTTGTTGGGTGGTGCTGTCTAGCAGTGTTTCATATATTCTGGAGGTCTCATGGCCCCCCTCCGCTGCCCCGAGCAGGCTCTCAATGCTTTCGTGTCCGGTATCCAAGTTCTCCATTGTGGGCCAGCGAGCTGCTAGTCTCTTGACCACTGCATTGTGCAGTAAGAACTGTCCCGTGTGGATCCCAGAGGCTTCATGTAGCTCAGTGAAATTTAAGATTCCCTGGTCGTCCACCAGGTCCCCCAGGGTGGCGATGCCGCTAGGTTCCCAAGTGTCTCTTATTATCCTTTGACTTCCCGGCCTGTTAGTCATGATGGCAGCTATCGGGATCTGTGGGGAGTAGGGGTCCGGAAGCATTGCGGCCTTGCAGGCTCTTTTCCATATCTGGATACCTAGGAGGATCAAGTGCGAGTGTGGTTGTTTGGTTCTAGATTCAGTCCACAGCAGGTCCCTGAGTAGCAGTTGCGTGACTCCTGGCTGCAGCAGGCGAGTGTCTGTTGAGGCCTCGTCGGCCATCCATTGTATCACGTGCTTCAATTGTCCAGCTAGGTAATACAGTTCGAAGTTAGGAACCCTGAGGCCCCCTTTATCATATGGTCTCTGCATTGTTTCCAGGGCGACTCTGCGCCTTCCGTCTTGCCACAGAAATGTCCTGCACAGCTTGTGTAGTTCATTGAAGAATTGTTGTGGTATGTTATATGGTACGTTAGTGAAGAAGTAAAGAAGTCTGGGTAGCGCCACCATTTTTAGTAAGCCCACTCTGCCTGCCACCGATAGCGGCAGCCTGCTCCAGAACTCCATTGATTTTGCTAGTCCTTCCTTTGCCCTAACTGTATTTAGAGCGTGCTCTGTCTTGGGGTCTCTGTGCACCCTAATGCCCAGGTACTTAAAGGAGGAGGGTTCCCATTTCAGGGCTAGCTTGGGGAGCATTCCGGCCACTTCTCCGCTCAAGGCAGCTAGGGGGAACAGGCAGGATTTGTTCTGATTGATCTGGATCCCCGTATATCTGTGGAATCTTTCTAGTTTCTAGTACGTAGGGCAGTATGTGTGCAGGGTTCGTTAGATAGAGGAGCATGTCGTCGGCGTACATAGAAATCACGTGGTTCTCCCCGTCTACCACTATGCCCCCATCTCCATATTCTTGTCTTAGGTATGCTGCCACTGGCTCTATAGCCATAATGTACAGCATTGGTGATAGGGGGCATCCTTGCCTAGTTCCCCGGGACAGCCTCCATTTGTCTGAGAAAGTGTTGTTGGTGCGTACTCTGGCCTCAGGGTTGGTGTAGATGAGTGTGACCCACTTAATGTAGCTAGGCCCTATCCCCATCTTGAACATGGTAGCCAGGAGCCATTTCCAGCGCACTGCGCATTGCGTCTGTCTGCCTTCGGTACTGTAGATGACATGGTGCAGTCTGCGTAGGTTTTCGGTGATGGTTCTGCCGGGCACATATGCCGTTTGGTCTTGGTGGATCAGGGTCGGGATGACTTTCTGTAACCTCATGGCCAGTATTGCCACGAGTACCTTACTGTCTGTGTTTAGTAAGGACAAGGGTCTATATGAGCCGCACTCTGCGCTATCTTTGTCAGGTTTTAAGAGTGGTATGATGACCGCCTCCCTCATGGTGCTAGGTAGTTGGCCTATTTTGTAAGCCTCGTTGAACACTTGAGAGAGTAACGGGGCTAGTTCGTCTTCGTAGGCCTTGTAGAACTCGCCTGGGAGTCCATCCGGACCCGGCGCCTTCCCAGAGGGAAGCGTTCTAATAACAACTGCAACCTCTTCAGGGGTTATTGGCCCTTCCAGGGATTCCGCTGCGTGTTCCTCAAGGTGTGGTAGTCTAATGATGTCCAGTACGTCCTCTATTTCAGTGTCTGTAGGCGGTGGGGTATCAGTGTAGAGGGCCTGGTAATACCCAGCGAATGCGTGGTTTATGGCAGCTTGTGAGTGCGTGTCTATGCCGTTGTCATCGCGTATACGGCAGATGGGTGTTCTGGGGGTTTCTCGCTTGTAAAACCACGCAAGTAGCTTACCCGGTTTATCACCGAGGGCGTGGTTTTGTCAGGCTTTATCAAATCTGATGTTGTCCCCGGAAGCTGCTGAACCCCCGCAGTCCCCTTTGGATGCTAACCTCTTAACTGGTATCAAACAGTTCAGTTGAGAGCACCCCCAAGGGAAAGGGGGAAAATGGGACAAAATAATAAACTTCAGGTTTTGCTCAGCTTCTTTATCTGTCAACCTGTTGGTAAAAATAACAACAAATTCACTTTAGTCACTAACCTTTGAATTCCTTGGCTCTGACTTCTCTTTATCAATTTAAGTAAATAAACACGCCACCATACCTGATTATCCTCTGTGAATAACGTAGAGGACGTGTGTGAATTCTACTGAAGAAAACAGAAAAATAGAGTCTCAGATGCTCTTACTAATTTCTTCAATTCGGAATTGAAAAACTGCTAATCTCTCGCAGTTTAATGAGTTAATCTTCTAGCAGTTCAGATGTCGTTTACCCAAACAACCCGCTGGAAATATTATACCTGTAGTTCGTATTAATTTCTAGCTTCAACACAAATTCCAAAAAATGACACTCTGGCTATTCAATTTAAAATTGTTTGTTTCCTGAATATATAAAGTGTTCATTAATTGGATCTTCTGCTTGCAAAGAAGATTGCTCATAAAAGAAGCGTTCTTTTAACCAGAGTATGCGCATGCGTGAAGATATTGTTTTCTCCTTCTAAAATGGATGCGCTCATGAACAAGGAATAGAGTTCAAAAATGAAACTGGCATGGGCGCATGCGTAATGGAATAGTATTCACTCTTCTTAATGTGAATTGTTCAAACTGTAAAGAAGAAATTCCTCAGTTCCGGACACTAATCCTTGAAGAGGCAGCCCAGTGATGATCACGCGCCAGGTTAGAATGTTAGTAAATAAAACATAACGCCTCGGAGTCGCGTGGCTACCACACTGTCACTTGCGCAGACAGTGTAAGATTTCTAACGCTAGTCCGACGTTAAGAAAAGCACTGTTACCGTAAAATGGAACAATACTCAATAATCTTTTATACGGCCGAAAAAACACACAACGCTAAAATGATAAACAGACCTCCACACTCCAACTTGCCAGGTGCAAAAAATGTGACTCAGTTCAATAAATTTAAATACAGTTCTAGAAGTTCTAAAATAAATTCTTGAAAGAACGAAATGAACTACTAATTAAACAAAAACTAAGAAAACAGGAACAAGTTAATTAATGGTATTGAAATTTAACTCCTGCTTGAATATTACAAAGTTCCGTAAAATATAAAGAATTGATTTAGCTTGCTTCTTTCTTTCACTGGAACGTTTTCTAAGTTTCTTCTTAATTCTCCAACACTTTCCTGATCCAAATAAACAATTTTAGGCACAAGGGCCTAATTAAAGTTTTCTAAATCTTAAGAGCTTCAAACATAAGACCTTCCAGCTGGGCTTCTGACAATGAAAGGCGGTTTAGAATGTTCCAACAATGCCTTTCTTTTACTTCTGACCAATCACTGATCCTTTTGGAAGTCTCCATTTTGGCTTGGGAAGCTCTCCACACTCTGCACAGAAAGTTAAGGCCCAAACCATACTTTGTTAATCATATCCTCATTCCACTACATTCAACCAAATCCCACGAAACCTGACAGGTTTCTCTCGGTGTATTTGGCGTAGCCGAGTTTTCCGAGGGCCTCCCAGTGTTGTAGCCAGGCCTTCTTTAATTCGATTTTTTTGCGTACGTGGGCTGGGTCTGAGGAGGCTATGGATTCTAATTGCTTCAGCTCTTCTTCGGCGCTTGCTAACTTTGCTGTGATGTATTTTTGGGCTCCCCCTGTGATGGCTATCATTTCCCCTCTGATCACTACTTTGTATGCTTCCCATGCCGTGCTGACGTGCTGGACATTGTCCATGTTCGTCTGCCAATAGTTTGCTGTGCATTGTCTAATCTGTTCCTGGAATGCCTTATCCAGCAGTGCTTCGCCTCTGAGTCTCCATGTGGGTATGGGGGGTCAGGGTGCCATTATTGTCCAAGAGGTAACTACGGGGGAATGATCCGATAGCACTCTGGCCAGATATTGCGTGTCCTCGAATGTGTCTAAGTGTTCCTCGCTCACCAATAAACTGTCAATTCTAGTGTGTACCGCATGTGGGGGTGAGTAAAAGGAGTAGACTCTGCCCTCTGGGTGCTCAGCCCTCCAGAGGTCTTGTAGGGCGTATTGTTGTAAAAGGGCTTTCAATATTTTAGCGGGAGGGGAGGGGCGGGTGTGTTTACTATCCGATCTGTCCATGCGTGGATCTAGGGTGCAGTTGGGATCCCCACCCCATATTAGCATGCCGTCTCTGTCCGGACTGAGCCGGGTATATAACGAACGGAAGAAGACCGTTGCGTCGTGGTTGGGGGCGTATGTGTTCACCAGGCAGAGTTCTCTGCCTTCAATGGTGCCTCTAAGCAAGGCCATCCTACCTTCGTTATCGATGTTAGTGTATGTTAGGTTGATGGGAATGGAGGGGGCGATCCATATCAGTACTCCACGTGCGTAGTTGGAATACGTGGTGCCTATCAGGGTTCCTCTCCAACTCTTAGCCAATGCTGCTAGCTTTTGTGCATTCAGGTGGGTCTCCTGTAATAAGGCAATTCCTATCTTGTGGCGTTTAAGGAAGGTGTGGACTCTGTGCTGTTTAATGTAGCTGTTCAGGCCCCTGACGTTCCATGACATGACTTTGACTACGTTATTCATGAGTGTGGCGTGTGTGTGGGTATGTGGGCGGGCTGCATAGTAGCGTCGCCCTCTGGCCTATCTGTATGCGGTTCGGTGGCTTGTTCTGGCAGGAGCCCCTGCTGACTCTAGATCGGATTGGTGGTGTGTGGTGATCAAGGTGGTCCTGGACTTCCCCTTTAACTGAGACAGGATTTCAACAGGCGGGTTCCCATCCCTATGAACAGTAAACTTGGCGTTAGCCGTTAACAGAACTAGTCTAGCGGGGTTCCCCCCGTTCTGACATCCCCGTTTCCGCTCCATTAGACCTACGGTCTCTTGGTGCCCTACGGGCGGGTTAGTCACCCAAAGAGATTCGGGGGTGCGGGACAATCCCCTTGGTAGTGTCCGATACCAAGCGGTGCCATTCGGCCAGCTCCAAGACACTCAATGGTGCCACAATCTGCAAGTTGAGGTTACTTCATGTGCTTTCTAATAAGGTGGTTTCATTTGGCTTCCCTGGGGGTGCCGTTTTCTTGTGTTTTCCGTTGCCTTCTGTCTATGTCAGGAATCTGCTCCCTATCCATCCATTCGTTTATTTCTGCCGGTAATTCAAAGAGGTGCGTTCTATTGTTTCGGATGACCTTTAGTCTGGCCGGGTACAGTAGCATGTATCGCAAGCCTGCATCTTTCAATCTAGCCTTTATGTGGGCGTATTGAGCTCTACTCCTCTGAACCTGGAGGGTATAGTCCGGGTAGATTGCGATTTTGGCAGAGTCAAATTCTATGCGGCCACCGGTCCGTGAGTGGGCTAGGATAGTCTCTCTATCTTTATAATTGAGGACTTTGGCAAATATCGGCCTTGGCGGATTCCCAGGTGGTGGGCGTTTAGTGAGAGATCTATGCGCCCTTTCGATGGTGAACCCCTGAGACAATTTCCCGGCTCCGACCCCCTACAGCAGAAGGTTCTCAACGAAGTTCGTGGGGTCATTTCCTTCTGTTCCCTCCGGCAGTCCAATGATTGTTGCGGCGCGCCCGCCCTTCCGCCTCGTCCGCCCTGTCTTCGAGGTTCTTTACTTTTTGGGCTAGGGCGTCTACCTCTCTCAAGAGGTGGGTTTTGGCTTCAGTGTTTTCCTTTACCTGGGACTCTAATGCTCCTGTTCTGCCTGCGATGGAGCGCACATCTTGTCTCAGCAGATTCAAATCAATGGCCACGGCATCTATTTTGCCCTCCATTGTTTTTTGGAGCGCCAAGATAGCTTCAAGTAGTTGCAAGTTTGCGGGTTCGGGGGGCCCCTCTTCTGCGGCCGCCGAGGTTGTGATCGCGGCGTCCGGCTTGGTGGCACCTGTGGCTGCAAAGGCCTCCATTGTTGTCTGCCTGTGCTTGTTCCTGGCGCCTTTTACGGACATCTCTTTGTGCAGACGAGCTTGCAATGGTTGCCAGTGGTACTGGAGTTGGGGCTGGGAGTTAGGGTCGGGAATGTGCACTGTGGCGTTGCCCCAGAGCGCGTGGCCATGCAGTTCAGTTCAGTGCAAATGTGTGCGCCGTGGTGCTTAGCAGCATTATTGCAGTGGTCTTTGTGAGGGCACCGGTGAGCGGCAATCCTGGAGTGCTGGGGGGGGGAGGGTTGCGGTCCAGGCGGGCCCTTGATGCCGGAGCTCAAATCTTGCCCCCGTGACCAGCACCTCGAGCTCAGCCGGCAGCGGGGTACGGCCCCTTCCCAGGGTGGTGTCGTGGGCCTATGCCGGTCCGCTTAGCGGGGGGGCTGTGGGCTCACTCAGTTGGGCCGGTCACGAGTTGAATATGTCCCCCCAGCCCCACTTCCACTCCGTACCTCGCAGTGTGGTGCCGCCCTCAGGCGCATCCGGTCTTTGGGTCCAGGCCTTTTGATGTATGCCTCCGCCGTCGGCGCTGCGGGCCACGCGCCGGGGAGGCACTCGGAGGCGGACACAGTCTTCGGCCGCCGGTCGTAGCGCTGCGTGCCCACCGGACGGCAAGGTCAGCAGTCGCTTTCCGTTCCCCGGTCAGCCGCAGCTCTGCGGCGTGGCGCTCGTCTCCTCTGCCGTCAGCAGGCAGCCGCCATTTTCGGGCGCGCACTTTCCACCTACACCACAGTGTTTCTCCTCGTTGGAAGTGCGCACAGGTCTCGGACCACCGTCGGAAGGTCAGCAGACGGTACTGAGGCAATCCCTGGGTTGCAGTTATAGTTTACTTCAGGTAAGATGCAGATTGTAGGCAATATGATGGGCGCATCAGCGGAGCTGCAACGAAGCGCGGCTTACTCACATGGCGGTTGGCCAGCCCCCGAGCATTTTCTTCATATGTGGATAGGTTCATCAATAATTCCAGGTCTCTTTTGTCCTTTATTTCTTGTTCCTTTGTTTTAGCTGGTTTTCAAACTTTTGTTAATTTGGGATTAAAGTCTGTTTTCTTCATGATTTGTTTGGTCTCTTTTTTATTAATGGGTTTGGGCGGGTTTGAAGGCAATGTCAGATTTCTTAGGAAAGCTCTCAAACCTCTCTTGGCCGGGTTTGTAGTTTTCCTATTAATGTTCCCATGTATATTAGGGGTCTTCACGTTAGAATTGTCAATAGTTTTCTTAGAGCGATCAAAGATTGGAAAAGATTCCACCTCGATATCTTTTACTGGAATATTCTTTGATTTAGTCCGAGTTTGAGCATCCTTAGGGATTGGATTAGCAGTTTCATTTATTGGGTGTGTGGATTCCTGTGTGGTAAGTTGTGATATCGTTCCTTTCAGCCTATCTTATTTCATTACCTCTGCAGACGTGTGGCATAGAGGGGAGAGGTTTTTGACTCGGATTGGCCTCTGTGTTGTCTTGGGCATGTTTGCTCCGATGGCTCTCTTCCTGGTGCTATTTGTTTTTATTACTCTCGGGTGTTGGCCTTCTGTTTTTTGTCTCTTGGTTTATTATTTCAAAGTGCTTCTTTGTTTCTTTTTTCTCCTGTTGTTTAGCAGTGAGCAAAACAATGTTATTTGTTCTTTAATGTTATTTGTTCTTTATCTGCGCTATCGTGTCTTGCGAGCTCAAATAGACGGTTCTAACATTGGTCGGAGGCTTCAGCTTCCACGGCCAACCGACTTTGTATTTTGGTGGTGAATGCTTCCATATAGATTTGCTTAGTGTGCATTAGCTCAATTAGTGTCGCCTGGTCACGCATAGTTTCGCTAATTGTTTTGTATCATTTTATGAAGGGTGTTAAAGCGTGACTTGAGGCTGCCATCAGAGAACTCTGCAATTCTGCCATCGTTGTTGGGATGGGAGTAATGTATTAATTCTTCTGGGTTTCGCATTGGCATCGCTGATCATCTCTTGCAATGTTTTTTTTCCATCGTTGTCGTGCGTACGTTCTGTGGAGAATGAATACATGTGTCAGAATTGAATCTTTATTTTGTTGTTTCTCTTGGTTCTCATCAAGTTTTTATTGCATTCTTTTTTCTCAAATTTCGTAGTCGATGTCTTTGTTAGATCTCTCAGATCTAATTTGGTAGGTCTCCACAGATTTTGTGTCTTATTTCATGATTGCGCATAAGAGATTCGTTTTCGGTGATATCAAGTGCGAGCTTTGCGAGTCGTTGTTTTTCGTGTTTTTTCGCTTCTAGATTGCGATCTGTATCTCATTTTTGAATTAGCTCATCGTTCTGTTGCCACATTCTTTTTGCCTGTAGCGCTTTATTTTTTTGGCTAGTAGCTGGCATCATGCCCTTGTCAGTTCTTTGTTGTATGGGTTCTTTTTTCGCACACGCATTTCCGTTCTTTCCATTGGGCGCTGCTATCACGTTTTTCGTCTTTTCTGTTTTTTTTCCTTTTCTCCGGTGTCACCAGTCTCTTTCCAGTCGTGTGTTAGGCAGAATCCTGTGCAGTTCCCTTAGGGAGCACTACGCTTTAGTGCTACCGCGAAGAAAGGGCGGCCTGGCGGAACAATGTACCTTTAAATGAAGAAGTGGCTCCTGCATTGGTGGTTGTTCCTGGTAGTTCCTGCAGTTCGGTGATCCAGCAGAGGAAGAGAGGCTCTCATCGTGAAGGAAGGTTTGAGTTACTGCACTACCTAGCGATGAAACCAGCTGCGGTGCTGCCCGACGAATAAAAGGTAGGCTCCTTTAAATCGCGGTCCGGGTGGACTGGTGCCTGGCTATCCGGCCTCCGAGTACAGGGTACGGGAGATTCGACCAAGGCAGGTCCGGGAAGGCAATTGGCAAACTGGTTAGCCCCACCAGCTCAAGGGAAGAAGGCTCTTGCAGATGAAGATCTTCTCTCGCCGTGTGGAGAAAAGTGGTGTGATGCTGCAGCAGGGCTTCACCGGTGGTTCAGTCGTTCCAGATGTCTTTGGCTTCTCTCCTCTTCGGCTTCTTAGTTCCAGTGGCGACGTCTTGCTCTTCCAGTCCTCAGGACCCTGCCTTTATGCAAAAAGATCCCCATTCATACTGCCTAGCTGTCACTCACACAGTGGAGTGGTCATCTTGGCGGGAGACCCTCCAGCCTATCGGGATAGAGTTTGACATGGGTTGCTGAGGCAACCCTGTCCAGGGGTCCTACTCCCCCTCCCACACAATGGACCCACCCCAGACTCGGTGGCGCCGAAAGGAGGGCTTCTTGGAGGGCAGAAGCCCACCAAAAGGACGAACAAAGGATCCCCGACCTGGGTTAGGAGTTTAGAGAAAGACACGAGAAAGAAGTTATATTCAAGTTCTGGCAAATAAAACCTACCGGAGTCAAGTTAATATTAAAATGCACCGGCGGTACGTTAGAAGCTGTCAGAAAAAGTGGTAGCCTCGAAGAATGGGAAAATCCCATAGGGAAATATTTGTTGTCTAATATTTATGGTAGTAACCACTGCCACCAGCCAGAAACCTTTTAAAGAGGGACTGTTCGGTACTCTCTCGAAAATGAACATAAGGGAAAAACTATTAACCCTTTCCAGTACCTCCATAGTAAGATGGGTTGTACTGGTTTAGTTCATAGAAATTGACTAGTAAAGTCAATGGGTACTTTACATGCCCTGGGAGACAGTAGTCAGTCCCAGGGTATGGAGTCTATGTTTGGGGGTCGCTGCGACACCCCTGTGTCACTGCACTGAGGGTGCTGTGTAACACATGTGAATAAAGATGGTTCCTATGGGGTTGAGAAAATCCCATAGACATTGAAAACAAAAATAGCTAAAACACACATAGCAAAAATGCCTAAGAGTGGGAAAAACAGTCTCACTCTTAGCAGGAAAAAAGAAACAAACTCTTCAAATCCCATCAAAGCTGCTGGGGGACTCTATAGGTAAGGGAAATTAGCCATAAAAGGAGAATTCTTCTTAACATCGTGTTATCCTGGTTCTGTGTCGCTTGAGCGATGTTCTGTGAGGGATTCTGCTCATGAGCAGCGTCTTGGCATTCCTTTTTGCAGGTAAGCATGGTGGTTTTAGGTTCAGGTTGTAGCTGAGGTTCGTCACAGCTGGTAAGGCTCAGTTGCACTGCGTCCTCCTCCCTATATATGTGGTGTGATTCTAGTACATCAGACTGCTGTTTTCGCCTTTCCGATGACTCGCAGACTTCTGTGGTGTTCTTGTACTTCCTTCTCTACGTTTGCACTAGTTTTCCCCTTTATTGTATTGTGCAAGAGTCCATGTCTATCTTTGCTGTTTTTTCTCGATTCAACAGAATCGGAGGCCACGACATTGTCTTTTTTATCTTTCATTGATTCAAGCACCAAGGGCACATTCAGACAAGGTAGTGTGAGGGGCTCATTTAGAATGGAGGAATTCATCTGTTTCTAAATTTAAGTATTGTTTTGCACAGTGTCTAGTTTGGGTGCCAGTGGAGGCAACCATAATGTCTATGCGAGATACAAGTGGCGTGCGGGCAACTTGTAGCTATAATAAGCTTGTAGGTTGTTAGTCTTTTAGTTGCCTATAGCTTGCTAGAGACAGTCTTATGGGCACCGTTGTCTCCTCGTGGGCTCTGTGTCTCACGAGGGCAAAGCACTGGTTCCAATCCGTGCCGTGTAGAGTCAGAAGCACAGAGGTAAATGCTTCTCCTCCACGCGATACATTTCTCAGTTGCCAGAACGGTAAGGCTCGAGGCCCGTAGGCACCTCCCGTTGCCATGTAGGGCTGTCTGGCCGGATGTTTTACTTTGTAAGGTCAACGTAAGCGTCCCCTGCATTGGACGAAATTAGTGCAAAATAAGCGGTTTGCTTAGGGTTTCTTCAAAGTGCAGGATATGGGGAGAAATTCTTCACTCCTGCACTCTATTATGCCTTGAAGATTCAAGGGCTCGTGAGCAGCTCACCGGCAGTCGCCAATGAGCTAATTCAATTTGTGATGTTATTCCCAGTAGTCAGGGGTTGATGTTCGTTATTTTAATATGCAAATAAAGGAATTGTCACATGGCTCACCAGGGAAACCTCACGAATGACTGTTGCGCCTAACTCATAAATCATAAGGGCACACTGGCAGCCATAGAGCGTAGCCCGCTCGTGTCCGTGCCAACTCGCAGCAGCTGGACCAATGGCCTGCGAGACAGGGTGTAAGGTAGCGGGTAAGCAGTGGGAGGAGGGAGGTATTGCAGTCAGTATGCAGAGAAAGTCTTGTTGAGCCGCCCTGGCAAAGAAAGTTACCTGTGAGGCTCACGGCAGCAGACGTTCACGGACTGCAGAGACTGCCTTCACTTTTCTGGGTTTTGTGATCTCCAAATGTCTAGGAGGCCTCCGTCAGCTACATTTTTCCTGAACCTGTTTCCTATTGTGTTTGGGAGTCCCTTGGGTTCCGCCTTTGTGGTTTGCCTATCTACTTGTGGGTTTGCCCATGTTTTGAAGTCCCCTCCTATTATTGTGTGACCCTTGCTCCTGTTCATTATGGAGGAGAGCACCTCCTCATTGAAGGTCCCCTGTCCCTGATTAGGTTTCTAAGCCCCCGCTAGTGTGATTTGGGTTCCTTCCCATTCCCCTCGAACCAGTATGAGCCTGCCCCCCATCAGTGCCTGCATCTCTGTGTTTAATAGTTTGATCCTCTTATGTACCATTATGCCTACTCCTCCTCCTCTTTTTTGGTCTGCTGAGGCCCAATATGTTTGACCCACTCCTTTACCTCTCATTGGTTTTTCTTCCCCCGCTTTGAGCCTCGTTTCCTGGATGAAAAGAATATCCAGAGAAGCTCTTTGAAATTCTCTGACTACTGACCTCTTTGTTGGGGATCCAAGTCCCTTGACATTGAGTGTGCCTACTTTTAAAGGTGTAAGTTCCCAGTACTGATCTAGAGTTTCCTTCCATTAATTCCCTCTGGTTTCTTTTCTCATTAAGTACTCCTTCCCGTTTCTCCCATTTCCCTTCACTTGGCCCGGCCTCATGTTTTTGGTCTTGTTTCGCTCCCATCTCTCTCTACCCTCCCCTCCTATTGTAACTGTAAACATAACTTAACAAAATTATTGTGACTATGGTTTGCCCCGCCGTTAAGGGTCTGTGAAATTGAGACACCCTCTTGTAACTGAAGGCCACTAGGTTTTGGGCTGTATTCTTCTCCTTTGGCTTCGAATGTGATTGCAAAAGGGTAGCCCCACTTGTACCGGATACCCTGTTCTGTGAGCCAGGTGGTCAGGGGTTTGCATCTACGGCTCAAAGTAAGGCTTGATTGGTCTTGGTATATTTTGATTTTCGGGCCTTTGTATTTAATGTCTTGCGTTTGTTTGGCTTTAAGGAGGAGCTCTGCTTTTTCTTTGTAGCGTAAGAATTTGGCAATAACTGAGTAGGGTCCCCCTCCAAACGCTCTACCTCCTCTATGAGCTCTTTCTATTTGCACCATTTTACCTCCTTTTGCGTTAAATAGTTGGTTATATTGTGGCTTCAACCTGGGCTGGCGTTTCCCCGTCGGTTTCCTCAAGTCCAATTATTCTGATGTTTGATCTCCTTTCTCTGATTTCAATATCTTCCATTTATGAGGGTGGGTTCTTCCTCTCTCAGTTCTATGTCTGTCATCCTTGCGTTGAGTTTCATTTCCTTTAGGTCCGTGGTGACTTGGTTGTTTTCAAGGTTTTCTATTTTTTCCTCTACCTTGTTAACCTTACCTTTTGAGTTCTGATATGGATGACTGTATATCTGACTGTAGGGCCTTTATTTCCGCCATTAATCCTGCAATGTCGTCTTTAGTGACTGCAGAGCTCATTGTGGGGGCTGGGTGCGGTTGAGTCTGTTCTCCAGTTCATTCTCCCCTTCTGTATTGTTGTAATTGCTCAAGGCCTTTTGTGGAGGGGGTTTGCTGTGGGTTCCCCTTCCCCCCAGGGGGTCCAATGTTCGCTCTAGGGGAGAGGGATCCCCTCTTGGTACTTGCACACTCTCCAGAGTTTCCTTTCAATTGTTTCTTGTCCGTGGGGTGTGCAGGGTAGTGGGTGGCTATTATCTGCTGAGTGGTTGCTTCCAGGTGTCTGCCGGTCCTGCTTCTAGTTGGCTTTTATTTATAGGGGCAAACCGGGGGTTTAGTGGTGCTTAATGAGCTCCTCGCTGGTTTTGGGTGTTGTTCGCCTTCCCCTATCAGTCCTTTTCTACCCTTTTCTTGATATGTCTGTGTTTCTAGCCCGACTGCGGCTTTGTCGTGGTTTGGCACCCTCCACCCAGTCTTGGATTCTTTTCCTGTTGCGTTATGTAGGCTATTGCGTGTGTTCCGGAGTGGAGTGTCCCTTTTTGTTGGCCAGGTGTATCTCCCCCTACACCCCCCCTGCTGGGTACTGCTGGGTGCTGGTGGGTCTGTACTCCCCACCAGTAATGCTGTAATTTCAGTCTTGGTTGTTATCTCTGAGCCCCTTGGGGGCCGAGGACTCCTTTATTTGTCTAGCAGGAGTGCCCTCCACCCTATGCAAGCCTTCAGGGAACATTCCGGGGAGCTTCTTTATGTGGGGTGGCCCCCGCTCTAGTACTTCCCATTGGGGTCTTTGTTGCTGTTTGGGATGGGCAGAGTGGCCTCTCACCTGGTATTATCCGGCTCTTCACGACCTCTGCTCCACTCTCTCAGGGGATCTCCCCTCTCGGCTCTACGCCAGTCTGCTCTTCAGTTGGTCCCGGAGGTGTCGAGGCTTTGTCGCTGTGCTTCCCCTTCCCTGGGCTCTGGCGTTACGTCGGTCCGCCTTGGGTGATCACCAGGGGATGGCCGCCCATGTACTTGGCACTTGTGGTGGGCCACCTTTCATGCTCCTGGATCACCTCAGAGCCAGATGGGGCCCCTTGTGGATTCTCTGGGCTCACCAGTGATTCTGTCGGGGGTTTGACCCTCCCCCGGATGGCTCTTCTCTGTGCCGGTTCCTTGGGGGGGGGGGGGGGGATTAGAGGGTGGGCTATCGTTCGTGGCATATAGTAGCTCGCTGCGCCCTCTGCCCCGGTAAGGAAAGTGATCTATGCACACTCCTGTATCCCACCCTCGAAGGTGCTGGTGTCTGGGGCGAAGTCTTGCTGTGATGGTGTCTGAAGTGGCTGTCGCGTTCGTTCTCACGTCTTGCCGTTAACTTGGTGGTTCCCGGGCTGAGTGCTTGGAGCTCTCTTCTCCGTTATGCTCACGGCTGCAATAGCCCGAGCCCAGACTTCTCCTGGATGCTTCAATGGTGTAGGGATGGTGTCAGCGGTTTTTACTTCAGGCTGATGCTTGTACCGCCTTGCGGGCACGCTCTCCGTTCTGGTTCTCGTTTGCCAACTTCGGCATGAAGGAACTTTCGTGTATGCCTCTGTGGGGGATGGTTAGCTCCTCCGTTTGCTCGTTATTTTTTTCGTTGAACGGGGGTCTCCCCTTCAGACCCCTGCCTTCAGTGATGTTTTATCGTGCTAGCCTTGCTGCTTGTTTCTCTTGTCGGGGATGGGATTAGCTCTTTATCATCTCATTTCTTCCTCGGTGAGAGGAGCTGATCTTCAGGCAGCCATTGCTTTATGCGCCCCCTAGTGGTCACCCCCAGTTTGTTTTTCAATTCTTATTTCACTTCCCTTCGGTGCCTCGCCTCCCCCGGTGCATGTCAGCCACAGGTGGATCCACGAGATGTGCCCCATGCGACTGCTCGTTCCCGTCCTCGGACCCCCATGCACTCTGTCTTGAGTGTTTGGGGCCTGACCACCGCTCGGACTCGTGTTCGGCCTGCAGCACTCTCGGTCACAGGGCATTAAATATTTGTCGCGATGGAGGGAGATCTTCCACATTTCTCCTCGGCACCACCTTAAGGACTTCGTCTCTGGGACCTCTCGTCAAGACAAGGTAGGACCTCTGAACCACAAAACAAAAAAGTGTCCTGACAGGTTCACTAAACATATATATAAATTTAATTTATAATAAACTTCTCAATACCAGAAATATGGCACAAGCTATCTAAAGTATTTCCTAGGTATGTGTTTTACAGTTTTCTGTGTCCACCTAAGTTTTCATAGGGATACATTTTACAAAAATCACCATTTCGTACTTCTGTTTAAGCATTATACAGAAGTAACTTTTTATTATTTCAATTATTACTCATAAGCAAGGTCTGTCAATTACCAAGCACTATTAGCTCAACATAAATTCCAAATCAAGCACAATATGTACAAAAAAGAACCAATAAATATCCATGTTCATGTACACAGTATTTCATACAATGCAAAAGACAGTTATATACACACATTAGAAAAAAACATTTGAAAACTTTTTCTCAGAATAGTCAACACTATATAAATTTTGAAGTTGATAGGCCCCCACTCAGAGGTTGAAACCATATGTCTCTGGATTATAAATTTTCAGTTCCATTGGGGGCATTTTCAATTGGTTAGCTAAACTCAAGGTCTACTAGCTAAACTCGGTGTCAAGGACCTCTGTTCAGCATGGCTCCATGCGCAGCGACCCCTTCCCCGAGTTGTAATGGATCTGGGTCTCTCGGATTCGGGTTCTGGCATGCCCGAGGCTCAGGGGCCCTACCACGCTTTCCTCGGAGGGGCAATCAAGTTCGTCCTCTTCTACCCTAGGGGGGTAGGAGATTGTTTAGTGCCAACTCCAATCGTCTGTCCTCGGCTAGATCTAGCACGGCTACTGGCACAGGTCCCGAGGGCGTCCAGCCTACCAGACCTTGCTCCGAGGTCGTTAGTCAGGGCATTACGACTACCGGCAGTCCAGCTGAGGGCTCAGCACCTACCAGAGTGATCTCTTGAGGTCGACACCTCCGCTTCGGGTGCAAGATCCAAGCTGTATCCTCTCTCGTCTGAGGCCTCTCTTGGATCAGGGCCTTTGCGCCCAGGGGGCCATCTTGGATCCAGCTCATAACCCGCCAGTGCTTTCGCCCATCAAATGGGCTTTGCAGGACGATCCCAGCCCCCTTCACTCTGGAAGCGACAGTGTATAGTATGGTCCAGGTTTTTCGTCCCCTCGGGGCTACATCTACCCATCGCAGCCATACAGCTACACGCACCAGGTGCCTCAGCGCTTTGACCAGGAGTGGAGGCCCAGCGCCTCAGATGGATGGGGCCTTAGGGGCCGGTGGCTGGTGAGGACCGCTTCTTTGAGAGCTTCCTCTTCCTCATGCGCTCCCCTCCGATAAAGGGGCTCCTGAAGGACATTGTGAAGGTCATCCCGCAGATGGCGCCGCCCCGGCCTTCTCCTCTGGGTACTCCTCCCATTCATTTTGCTCTTCTGGTTCTGGTGCCGGTCCCCCCACCATTCGTTCTGACCCCACCATTCGTTCTGACCCCACCATTTGTTCTGACCCCACCAGTCTTTCTGACCCCTCCCATTCCTCCTGTACCACCAACACCTCCCCCTCAACAGCCGTTGGTCTTGTCTGCGGCATCCAGACCTTTTGTGGACCCCTCCAGCACCTCTGTCCCAGGGCCCGTATTCCCCTAAGTCTGTGAAAAGAGAGGCGGGGGTGGGGATGACGATGATGCCGCTTAGGGCGATGAGCCCTCGGCATTCATTAAGGCCTATCATGACTGCCTTCAGGGTCTGGTGGAATTCTTGGGTGTCCCTCTTCCCGAGGAAGCCCCCCAGAATTCAGGTGTGCTAGCAGAGGCCTTGGAGAAACGCACCACGATCTGGTCTGGCATCCCCCTCCAGAAGGGTGGGCTGCAGGTGGCTGAAAGGTCTGGGAGAAGCCCAGGGCCAATGCCGAGTTGAACAAGGAGTTGAACAGCAGGTTTAGGCTGACGGACAGGGAGCCAATCCTCCTTGCCTCCTTGCCTCCCACCTGCAGCCCAATTCCACTGTGGTGGCTTCGGCCTTGTCTTCTAAACCATTGTCTTCCTCCACGGGAGCCACCTCCAGCTGCTTATCCAAGGAAGTACTTGAGTCCTTGGGAAAGCTCTGTTCCATCTCAGGACTGAATCTGCGGCAAGCCAACTCAGACACCCTCTTGGCTGCGGCTAACCAGAAGCTGTGGCTGGAGCTCTGGGAATTTCTGCAAGACCTCCCTTCGAACAAGCAAGCCTCCTTCAAGGCCGGTCTGGCAGATGCCTGGGGTATTGCACAGGACCTCATGGAGTCTTCAGTCTCCCACATCGACACAGCCAGCAGATGGCTGTGCCTTGGGGTCGAGATGAGAAGGACGGCGTGGATGCATGCACAAAGTTTTCATCTGAAGTGCAGGAGTGGATCATGGATCTGCCCTTTGAGGGCATGGACCTTTTTCATTCATCGACCTATGACAAGTTGATTAAGAAGAAAAACTCCACTCAAGCAGTGAAGTTCTTGTCCATCCTGACAAAACCAGGTCAGAAATCCTTCCCTCAGTCCCAAGGCAGGACTGAGTTCAAGCCTTGCGCTTTCTCCGGCTTCGAGGGGTTCCGGGATCGTGGTACACAGAGGCCTAAGAGGTTGCCTAGCAACAACTGGAGGAAGCGGCAGAGGATGTCCCGCAGGTTATTCCTCCCCCCTCCTCTGCCCCGCCACTGACGTCAAGAAGCAGTGACGTCAAAGTCGAATAGCACAGCTCGCCTGTGGGGGGGCCCTTCGGCTCTGTTCCAGGACTCCTGGAAGCGTCTTTTTAGAAAGCCTTGGATCCTATCCGTAGTCTCTACAGGCTTCAGTTTTCCTCTTCCTTCGCCTCTACCATCTGCTCCTCCTCTTCGTCAGATCGGGTCCCCGGCTCTTTTATGGGAGGTCCTTTCACTCTTGGAGATGCAGGCGATAGAACCGGTTTCTCTTGTAGACAGGGCCTTTGGTTACTATTCCAGGATTTTTGCAGTACCCAATAACAACCAGGCTGGCCTGATGGTTGTCCTGGACCTGTCATTTCTAAATCTGTTTTTACTGCTGGAACCCTTCAAGATGATGACTCCTGCACACATCGTCAAGTCTCTGTGTGCAGGGGACTGGATGTGTTCCCTGGACCTCAAGGATCTTTACCTGCATGTCCTCATCTACCTACCACATCAGAAGTTTCTGCGGTACACGATTGTCATACCACTTTCAGTACAAGTTGCTGCCGTTTCGGCCTGAACTCTGCTCCTCGTATCTTCCCGATGTTGAAAGCAGTGGCAGGCCTTTTCCACTTGAAGGGCCATCATCTGTATCCTTATTTGGACGACTGGCTGTTGAGGCCGGGGTCACCCGAAGAGGCGGTGCACTCCTGCCAGAGGTTAGCCGATATCCTTCATCAGCTTAGGTTCTCCCTCAAACAGAGGAAGTCACAGTTGTGCCCCTCTCAGGAACTGGTCTTCCTAGGGTTGTGTTGGAACACTAGCATTCAGCAGGTGTTTCCTAAGCCTGAGAGGCTTCTTTCCCTCCGCAAGGCGGTGGGACACTTTTTAGCTAACACGACCATTTTGGCATGGTTGTTAAAGCAACTCTGGGCCTGATGGCCTCCTGCGTGCTCACCATACAGCACGCTCACCTCAAGATGAGGCGCCTCTAGCTCCACCTGGTGGCCAGTTGAGATCAGGAGAAGGGGTCTCATTCGGACAGGATCCCAATACCACTGCTCCTACTGCCCGATATTGGCTGGTGGCTAAGGGATGGCAATGTTTCAGTGGGAGCCCCCTTAACCCGACCATGGCCTAACCTGGTGGTGACTACGGAGTCCTCTCTTTAAGGCTGGGGGGCTACTCTGGGGAGCTACGTGATTCATGGAGATTGGTTCAGGACAGAAGCCCTCCTACATATCAATCTGCTTAAGCTCAGGGCAGTGGGCCTGGCCCTCAAGGCGTTTTTGCCCCTCATCAGGGACAAGTCGGTTCTGGTCAGGACGGACAACTCTACTACAATGTTTTACCTGAAAACGCAGGGTGGCACCCGTTCCCTCCCTTCCTCCCTCTCTCCTTTGCATGGTGGCGGTATCAATCTGGGAATTAGGATTTCAGTGGACCAGCTGAGCCTCCTGGGGTTGAACACCTACGAGTGGGAGTTGCACACCGACTCCTTGTTGCCCCTGTTCCAGCGTTGGGGGTTCACGGGCCTGGATTTGTTTGCATCTCCTCTGAATTACAAGTGCCCTCAGTTTGTTTTATGGGCAGGTCTGGGGTCTCTGGGAGATGCAGATCTGGTGGCGTGGCGGCAGGTGTCATGCGTTCTCACCCACCCCTCTGTTCCAACTGACCCTTTACAAGTTTCGGGCTTCGGTGGGTTTCACCCTCATCCTGATTGCACCCCCACTGGCCTTCGACACCCTGGTTTTCGGATCTGTTGCAGTTGTGCTCCCAGGGTCCCGTCCACTTTCTGATCTCCAGCAGGGGATTCCTGATGCAGCAGTGTGGGGTGGTGGAACATCCGGACCCAGCCAAGCTGGCGCTGGCATCCTGGTTCCTGACCAGCTGAGGCTTCAGCATGCTCATTTTTCTGATATCAACTGGGACATCATTCAGCAGGCCAGGAGGCTTTCGACTCGGTCCCAGCATAAGAGTAAATGGACTAGGTTCTGCCATTGGGCTTGTGACAAGGGTCTGGACCCTGTCACCTGTCCTCTGGATGACATACTGTCTTTTCTGGGACACCTGGCTCGTTCTGAAGTTCAGGTGGGTACGTGGCGCACTTATTTGGCGACCGTTGGGGTGTACAAGAATTCCCCTAAGCATGTGTTCTCTGCGGCCATCCCAGTGGTTCAGGCCTGCCTTAAGGGGTTATCTAGGCTTTTTCCTCTGTGCATAGGCCGCACCCGGTCTGAGACCTCAGTGTGGTTCTTGCAGCTTTGCAGCACAAGCCTTTCGAGCCGATTACCTCTGTGGACATCTGCTTGGTGACACTAAAGACTGTTTTACTGGTGGCTCTCACCTCTGTGTGCAGGGTTAGTCAGCTGCACGCGTTGTCCTCGTGCAAGCCTTTCACCACGTTTCACAACGACAAGGTCATCTTGCGCACTCACCCGAACTTCTTGCCCAAGGTGGTCTCTCCATTTCATCTGAATCAAGAGATATGCCTGCTGGTGGTCACGAACCCGCATTCAGAGGCAGAAAGGGCCTCAAGTTTTATCTCTCTTGGACAAAATACTTCAGGAAGTCAGAGGCTTGTTTGTGATTTTTGGATGCTCCTCCCCCAACTCTCAGGCTTCCATCACCCATTGGCTGGTTCAGGACATCTCAGAGGCGTATACGGCCATGGTCAAACCTGTTCCTAAGGGGATTCATGCCCATACGGCCAGAGCCAATGCCACGGACGTCGCGTTTCAGAGACATGCTTCTTGGGATGTCATCAGCAAGGCGGCTACTTGGGCCACTCCGTTGGCCTTCTGTAAGCACTACTCACTGGACACCAGCTTCAGGCGCAATGAAGAGTTTGGTCAGGCAGTTCTGAAGAACCTTTTTGCTTTGTCCTAGATATGCGGCAGGTTATGACGGTTCTGCCCTGTTCTTGTTCAGTAGAATCACCCACAAGGATGGAGGAAAGGGGAGAGGACGTATGTGTAATTAAAGTTACACACCGTTGTGACTAGAGTACTCATAGTCCCCTTCATACGTACCACCTGCCTTCCAAGGGCTAATATGTACTAAGAGTAGCCAGGTATCTAAACGTCTGATGTGTTCAAATGGGAGTGGGTGAGGTGCCGGAGGGCGGGGCCTCGCACAGCATTCCTACGCCCGAGGCTGTGCCCCTGCACACTATACAACATTTAAAGGCTAAGCTCAATTTTTTGCTTTCAAAGTTTCTGATACCGTCCCCATGTCGGGGGACACACCACAAGGATTGAGGAAGGGGACTATAAACTGAGTACTCTACTCACTACTGTGATTTACTTTAATTTCGGAAGCTAACCTGCCTTTCATCCTTAATCTATGCAGTCATCCCTTGCTTAGTAATTTACCTGCTTATGTATTGTGTGGTACCACATAGAGTTTATATAACATTGCCATTAATTGAATAGAACTGCCTCAGTACAAAGTGTTATTTATATGTATATATTTTACTGAACATTGTTATATAAAGAAGCTATGTGGGGTCTTGGGGAATCACAGTACTTAAGAACCAGCTTGCATCACCGCCTGAGAGCTTAAGTATTGGTTGCTCGTCCATATCTACCATATAGAGAACCTTGGTTGGATTGCTCTGTGCCTCGGCCCCAACCATATAGAGGGCAGAAGTACAGATACCCCTCCAGTCTTTACAAGTTGCTAATAGTTAACAGCAAAGCTCAGGCACCGTTTAACATCTGTCTCCTGTTCTGTCCGGCCACGGCTCTTTAGATAAGCCAGGTCAAATCAACATAGCCCAACATTTCTGGTGGGCGGGAGGGGCTAGAGCCTATCTGTTCAATGGAGTTGCCCCCACTGCTGAAAGGAAAGTAATTTGTTCTTCTGGCACCAATATTTCTTTCTGTGCAAGCATACAAAGCAGCTTTTTGTGGTGCTAGTATAAAGGGCACAACCAAAGAACTGCTTCTCTTGCTACTCCCCCACACTGTCACCACAAGGATCATGCGTTGCCCGTTTAGCTACCCAGTTAGTGAATGATTGACTGTGCGACCCGCATATCTATGTTCTGCTTTTCTTCCCTATATAGGTATGACTCTAGACCCACATTTTTTTTATTTTTTTTTAACTGGTAATGATCCAGATAGTTTCTAAATTCATTGCACATTTTATAATGCTTCTCAATCTTCTTAAGCTCGCTCAACATGGATTTGCTAGAGTTTCTGATCAATCTGTCAATTTATCTGCTTTGCCAAACAAAGCTTCAGATCAGCCCTCCCGACCAATCTTGACATGTTTTTGATACCATGCATCTTCGCTAAGCCTTCGTCCATCGCTACTCTATGCAAAGGAAAATGCACAGATTTAGCATGACCACTGAAAGCATGAATCCTGGCCTCTCTGGGCCGTTTCCATCTTTCTGTTGTTGCCAGAAGGCTGCATTGCAAACCTTCACCTGAGCATTTGAGTTTGGCTATCTGAGAAATTAAGCACTTGCCTCAAACCTGGGTCCAAACCTCAGTTTGTAATCCCGAATACAGCATGGCTGAGACAGCCCTTTATCCTTCTGAGGTTGTTTCATTTATTAGTATTACGTTTTATTGTGACACCAAAGGAAAGCGTATATGACTTGACGCACTATATTAAATGTGATATAACTATCACTTTTTCTTACTTTTAATAATACTGCTTTTTTTGCTCTCCAGTATCCGTATTGCATGATGTAGCACTTCACAAACTACCGACAAATTAATTAATTGATGGCCTTCTGCTAAGAACAGAATTTGAGGCACCTGACAATTTTGTTAATTATCTAGCTAAATGTTTACTCTCTTGTGTACTGTTCTTTGATATTTACACCCAGTCTGGGTAAAACTGCATACATTTAAGCCTTTCATATTTTTGTTATTAAATCGGCCTACACCATATTTGGATTCTCTTATGTTGAACTGACATTTTTCAAATTTCTTCTATATGTGGATTTCTACCATCAGTACATACATTCACAGCAATTCATAAAGGGAAATCATGGACATTGCTCTCTTCTTCCTTCGGCGTGTTTTCAATGTAGCCATTTGTTGGTTTTATGTAGGAGACCCGATGACTGGACGCTTTCAGCAGGAGGCAGTGGAACCATATATGGCTGGGGTCACAATCACAGGGGACAGCTTGGTGGCATTGAAGGGGCTAAGGTGAAAGTTCCAACCCCTTGTGAAGCACTCGCCACTCTCCGACCAGTGCAGTTAATTGGAGGCGAACAAACTCTGTTTGCAGTGACTGCTGATGGAAAGGTAGGTGTTGTAGTATCCTGTTAGGAGAAACGTATATTATTTTAGGAAATTCCTAAACTGCTGAATTGGAAGAGAATTAGAATTGTGTAAGCCAGTACAGTAACTAGCGAATGGATGTTTTGTTTAAAAAAAAAAAGAAAATCACATTCATAAACATTAGCGGCCTGCAAAAGTACATTTTAATCATTGTGGTGTTTGCTTGATTTATTAACTGGACCCAGAATATATCAAATAATGGTTTTAGTGATATCCTCCGATTCATCATTTCACTTAATTTGCACCCACAAATATTTCATCTTTCCTAATGGTTTCCTCCTTCCCACAGAATTCTCATTTTAGAAGTCTAGTCTCTGGTGTCCGAATGGTTTTGGTAATATTTTTAGCCATCATGGGGTGTAGTGCAGCACCGCACAGGCTCAGCTCGGCATCATTGGCAACCATGACTCCAGATCTAGCTTTGTGGGTCTGCCTATATGGAGCAGGCTGCACCTCATGACCATAATTACTTTTTCTGCATGCTCAGAATGCTGCTTCTTGAATGCTACTCGTACTTTAGCTGAATCTTATTGAGGCTGCAAGTCTTATCGCTCAATGGACTCCAGCTTCAATCCCTGCAGGGATTGTGGTAGCCAGAGGCCTGTCCCATACGATGTTTGTATTTACTGCCTGGTGAAATGTCACAACACAGAGGACTGTATTCTCACAGTCCAGGCTCTCCAAGGTCCTCCAGAAGTGTTCCGATTAATGATTTACCATCCTTTTTAAGGATGAGAAGCGTACCCCTTGAAGTTACTGACTTCAGACTCTTTGGCCAGAGGACTCTGGTCTCTGAAAAATATGAGGAGCACTGCTCTGGGGAAGGCGATCATAAGGACAAGAGGTCCTACGTCCACAGCAACGTGTTACAATGGCGCTATTTATCTTCATCCCCATCATGCCAGCTACCTGGAGAAGGATCACCACCTGGGGAACAGGTAGTGTTACTTTCTAGCTCCCCCACTTTGGAGCAATGTGAGGAATTCGGCGTCCGCTCTTTTGCATATCTGCCAATGTTCCAGTCAGGGGCTAGCAGGGGCATCACTTCAGGCAGTAACTGCACATCTGCCGACTTGGTTCTTAATCCACTTGAGGAGCTTGCCCACATCCAGTGCTGATTCGGTCCACCTATAGGTATCAAAGTCCTTGCGTCATTCAGCACCCATACCTTGTTAGATGTTTGTCTGGCCTCCGACTCCTAAATTTTCACCACAATGCATCCAATCTTTGATGAACAGAGTGATGAGGTCCCTAGTGAGTTGAAGCCCATGGATTCTGAGGATGTGGTAGACTTTTCTGAAGAGTTTGACAGACAAGAGGAGGAAGAAACTCCTCTGGCTTCAGACTTGTGTGATGCTAGTGGGTTGGACACCTCGCCTTAGATTGACCTCATGAACGTTTTGGCTTACACAAAGCCCCTAATTTGTCCTTTTTTAGAGAAGTGAAGCCTTTTGCTCATTGTTATGGGGAAACTGATAAGTCCATCAGACTGTCAGTACTGGGAAACTATGTTTCCCTTTTTAATTCATTTACATTAAGCATTCACATCACTTTGCATTGCACAGCACCTTGCAGTGCAATGGGGATACTTTTGTATCACGCTAGCTTTTTACACATGTGATTTTTGGTTACTTTTATATGTGCCTAAAGACAAGTTGATGGCAGCAGTTACATTTTTACAGTTTTTACATTAATTTTGGTGTGCATGTTCGCGTTTGGATACTAAACATGGCTACTGGGTTGTCGCTTGTTCTTTGGTCATTTTATAGTTTGGCCTTCTTATTACCTCGTCAGGCCTGAAAAGTCCTTATTCGGTCATGCACTTGCCCGGGAAAGCTGATGGAATCACTTAACATATACATTGCAGACTGCGTTCGGTTGAGCACGAAGTCCGTGTGGAGTGGATTATGGGGAAGAGTTATGTGAGGAGACTGTGTCCGAGGTAGACATTAAATAGGAAATATATGTGCCCCAGATGTCTGGGGGTCAGGCGTGGAGAGGCAAGATTTTGATGAAGTCTGCTTCGATGCCTTGGCAGAAGGTTATGTCTTTCAGCCACCTTTGTAGGGTGGGTGGGGGTCCTCATCCCCGTGACATTGCGATCCTTCTACGCACTAGCACCAGCAATAGTCCAGCCAGCCTTCGCACAGAGGACGGCAGATGTCTGGTTAGGCTCAGTAGCGCTACTGTTGGATCGAGTTCTATTGGTGCTCCTGTTATTGCCAACGTTTTCTCGAGTACTAGATTCCAAAATTCAGTTATGGATGGGCATCCCAGGCAGGATGAATGAAATTTGCTACTGGCGCATTGCACCATTCACATGACGCTGATATTGCCGGACGCTGTAAGTGAAGTTTCGCTGGGGAGTGGCATACCTGGTGCAGATTGTTGAAATGTATTTGTTTATATCGTGTGTTTGGAGACACTCTGAGTTTGATCCAAAATATAGGCTCCATCTTCATCTGGTATTGTGATCTTCAGGGACCTCTCCCATCTTATTTTCGGGCTGTGAGAATGGGGGTCGTGTCTGTCAGGAGAGTCCTATTAATTACGGAGACTAACTTGCCTTCACCTTGCGATTGGATCACCCCGTGTAGTAATTGCCATGTGGGTGGTTGCTGTGGAAACGTGGGGAAGAGTGCATGGCGGAGACGGAAATACACGAATGTTTCCAGAGCGGTGTTGACTCCCGGGCGAGTTGGGGTGTTAGAAAGACTCCCTCGCCAAAGGGGTCATTCAGTATGTTGATCAGTAGTTTATCTTCCCACTTTAGATATACTTTCTCGGCGTTCAGGGGGATTCCTGGTATGAACCTTCATGGTACAAAGGCGTTGAACCTGACCTGGACGTTACAATTCTGCGTCATTTTCTTCCAGATGGCATAGGTGGAAAGAACCACATTTAGTGTTGCGTGTGGTACTTGCATATGGCCTATAATCGCTGCTCTTAGTAGATTGGGGCTGCGAGAGCACGCTCAATTTGGACATGGGGTCTGATGAAGTGCGTGGTGTACCAGTAGCCGAGGAATTGGGCCTGTGCAGCCCATAGTAATGCTCTAGGTCAGGGAGTGCTACGCCTCCCTTAGCTACTGGTTGAATGAGTGTTGTATATGATTTGCCAGCCCATAGCAGTTCAAGGATTAGTCTCCGTATACGTTGAAGAAAGTGTTGTGGTAATAGAAGAGGGATACTTGCGAATAGGTAAAGGAATTTGGGTAGGATCACCATTTTGACCAGGGAAACACACCCTCACAGTGTAAGTGGGAGGAGTTTCCATCTATTTATTTTGTCCCGTAGTGCCTCTGCCACCCTTTTGCAGATGTCATGGAAAAGGTCTTGGTGAGCCCTGGACATCAGGATTCCCAGATATCTGACCTTCGAGTGTTCCCAGCTGAACCCGTAGTCGTCAACGAATTCCTTGGTGTCTGGGGTTAGGGGGAATGTGACTGATTTAGTGTGATTTATTTTCAGGCCTGAGAGGGTGCCAAATTTGACTACCTCCCGCATGATTGGGTTTAGATTTTCTATCTGGTCGCGCATGAAGAGGGCTACGTCTTCTGTGACTCAGGTCCCGGGTCAGGCATATCCCCAGGTATTGTATCTCCTGTGTTTCCACTCTCATGCCCAGATATCTGGTCCTAGTGTCAAACCCAGAGTCCCCTACCCTTATAGGCATTACACACAATTTCGCTACATTAATTTTAAGACCTTATAGTTGGCATAGCACGAGATTTGGTCTAACAATGCCGGAAGGGACGTTTGCACCTTGGTTATATATCCTAATATATTGTCAGCAAACAAGGATAACTAAAACTCAAGGATGCCACATTGAATGCCAGAGATTAGCCTGTTTGCACGTATTGAAGCTGCCAACGGCTCCATGGTCAGCACATACAACAATGGTCAGAGGGGGACAACCCTGTTGCGTCCTTCTCGTCAGTCTAAACGAGTCTGTCTGTATACCATTAACCTGCATCCTCGTCCTGGGCTCACAATAAAGGGCAATAATCCACCTACGGAAAATCATTCCGACCCCCATTTTCTCTAGGGCCCTCATTATAAATAGCCACTCCACTCTTTTTGGAGTTCAAGGACACCAAACAAGCGTCGGAGTTGGACAATTGGGCCTGGTGCATTCGATATATATATATATTTTTTAAATACTTTATTTTTTGTATTTGATCAACCAAGCAGAAACATACATGTAGGCCGTTTTCACATGTATACCCTTCCCCCAAGCCATGGCCACCCTCCTGCGCGCTATTACAAGCAATAGCCCAGTCTAGCGTCCGGACTGCAGGGCCCTTGTACATCCAAACAGGGCCAAAATAGGATCTGGTTCCAGTGGTTCCCCAATAATCAGTGAAATTTTGGTTAATACCTCTGACCAGAACCCAGAGACCCGCGGGCACTCCCATGCCAAATGGAGAAAATCTGACGGAGCAAAAACACACCCGACACATGCAGCTGGGGAGGTGGAAAAGTGTTTGTGGAGCCTGGCTGGGGTGTGATAGACCTGGTGTAAGAAATTCAAATGTATTAGCTTGTATTTGGAATTTAGGGATACTATGAGTTTGTCTCAGCACATATACCCAGTCTTAGTCTCTGATAGTTTTCCCCAGAGCTGCCTCCCACCGCCTCCTCTGGGCCACTTCCCTCCAATGGTGTATCTGACACCAACCTACTGTAGATTGGCGAGACCAGGTGGCCCTCCCTGTGTGATTGGATCACCCCTTGCAATAGTGGGCAAATCAGGGTTTGCACAGGGAGTGAAGTGAGGAGGGGCCTTAAGCGCATGCCGCAATTGAAAATAAAGAAACATCCAGTGCTGAGTTGCCCCCATGCTCCCTTGCTGGCTGGACCATAAGGAACACACTGTCCACGAAGAGATCACAAACAGATCACTGAGGGTCTCGATACCCAGTTTGCTTGCCCATTGTACATATACCCGTTCACTAGTTATAGTCAACCCGGGTGCATGACGTGTTGGAAGGAGAGGTGAATACAGAGTGGACAGACCCACCTTCCCTGTCATTTTTTTCCAGACAGCATAGGTAATTTTAACAACGTTCAAGGTATTGGATGACACCCGGGGCTCCCCGAGAATCGCCTCCCGCAACAGGTTGGGGGCCACTAGTGTCCTCTACACCTGTACGTGCGGCCTCACCAAATGTGTAGCATACCAGTGTCCAAGAAAGTGTGCCTGCGCCACCCAAGAATATTGCTCAAGACTGCGTAGAGCCAGGCACCCTCTTGTTGTCGGCTGTGTCGATGTCATATATGCCACCCTTGCCAGCTTCCCAGCCCATATCAGATCGAGGATGAGCCTGTGCTGTCGCCGAAAAAAGCTGCTCGACAGTAATAGTGGAACGTTGAGAAAGAGATACAGAAATGTGGGTAGTATGATCATTTAAACGATAGAGATTCGTCCGAGTAGCGTGAGCGGAAGCAGCTGCCACCTTGCCACCGCCTCTTGAAGTTTCCCAGTTGTCCTCCCATAATTATAGCAATAAAACTCCTCCCTATTGCGAGACACCAACACCCCTAGGTATCGGACTCCAGTGGTCTCCCACCTCAGGCCAAACTCACCTTTAAACCACTTGATCTCCTCCGTGAGGGGGAACACCACAGACTTGCTATGATTAATTCCCAGGCCTCTAAATTCCCTAAACCTCAGCACTTCCTGCATCACAGGGCACAGATTGTCCTCCAGATTGCCAATGTAGAGGGCACATCCTCTGCGTACAGAGATATAATCAGTCTGTGCGAGCCAAGGTTTAGCCCCCTCTGGATGTGTCGCTTTCTCAGGATCACCGCCAGCAGCTCCATTTCAAGGTTAAACAGGAGCGGGAAGAGAGGGCAACCTTGCTGAGTCCCCCTTTCCATCTCAAAGCCGACCGATCTCGCTCACCCCACTATAATTTTCGCCAAGGGGTTAATGTATAAGAGAGAAACCAGTTTAATAAAGTTGGGGCCGAGTCCTCGTTTTTGGAGTACTGCAAATAAAAAAGGCCATTCAACAGATTCAAAGGCTTTCTCAGCGTCTAAAAAAACAGTAATCGCCTGGGACGTGCAGTCGAGTGCCTTAATGACCCCAAAGAGGCGACGAAAGCCATACGCTTCTTTCCGGGGATAAATCCTGCCTGATCAGCCAAAACCAGCCCGGGCATTAGTGGGAGCAGCCTATTTGCAAGGACTCTGGTGAATATTTTATTGTCAACGTTGGTTGTTATGACGTTGTTATGAGGCGCAGTCTTCGGGTGGTTTCCCCTGTTTATGTAGCAACACTATATTTGCCTCACGCATCGTGGGCGAAGTTTCCCAGCCGCAATCGTTTCCTCATCTACTCGGACGAGCATCAGGACAAGAATAGGGGTGTAATCCTTGTAAAACTCACTGGTTAAGCCATCAGGCCCAGCGATTTTGACTCGGAGAGCTCCTTAATTACCATTAGGATTTCTTCCAGGGATGTCGCCCGATTGAGAGGTTTACAGAGATGTGCCTCCACCAATACAATTCCACCTCTTCAGATAGTGTTGCAAAGCCTTCGGATCCCGCAAGTCCTTGGATCCATACAATTCCCCCATAGAAATTCCAAAACACAGCTGCAATACCTTCTTCAGAGCATACTGGCCTACTCTGGGGATCCCTCATGCATTCCACATGTGGAGGTCGTCTGTCGGCTGCTATTAGTCGTGCCAGTAGTGCGCCTGGTTTCTGCCCTTCACCGTATTGGCGTAACTGGTGGCCGCGGGCCAGGAACCGAATCTCCCGGTCAGCATTGGCTCTGAACCTATCAAGCTCCTTGCTGAGCTTCGCAAGAGTCCGGGGGTCTGCTGCTGCTGCATACTCTACTTCTAGGTCCTTGATCTGAGATTCCCCTTCCGCGAGATCCCTCCTAATGCACTGGAGAATCCTATTTTCTTGGGGCATACACACCCCTCTGACATAACACTTAAGGCTTTCCCAAAGCATCCCCACTGAGGAAACTGAGCCCTTGTTGCTCTGAAGGTAGGACTGGATTTCCTCCCATACTTCCTGACAGAACACCAGGTTCTGCAACGCGCCAGGCTTAAATCGCCAAGAGTGGCCCCCCTTTCTGTCCACCCCAACCTGCATTCTAAAAGCACTGGGGAGTGATCAGACTGGGTCCGCAGCAGTATTCGGCTGTCGCCCACTGGAACCCCCCTTCATGGGATACCAACAGATAGTCCAACCTAGAGCTGGATTCATGAACCCAGGAGTGATGTGTAATCCCATTCTTCCCGGTGCTGATGCCTCCATGCATCGATAAGGCTGTATGTTTTACATATTTCTTGCACCTGCAAGCTCTCCTTAGTCATGCAACCCTGACACAATAGTGACGTTCTGACACCCAGCTAGTTGCACCATGATCCAATCAAATGCATTTGTGCTGCCCACATTGGGACCATAGGAGTTCACCAAGGCCACCGGCATACCCTTGAACACCATACACCAGTAGAGCCCTCACATCATCAACTTTTGCCATCGAAATCAGGTGAAACTTGACAATCCTGCCGATCAGGATGGCAACCCCTCTGGAGTAAGAGGAGTAGGAAGAGAAATACCTGTGGCATCGCCAATGGGTGCCCCATTTGTGTTTGGAGGAGGGAGTAAGATGGGTTTCTTGGATGAAGATCACCTCTATCTGGTGTCTTCTAAGATACTGCACAACCTTCCGGATCTTGGAGGGGTTGCCCCCCCCTAATATTCCATGTTGCTACCCAAAATCCCATTAGCCCCCAGGATAGCCAAGTATTGGAGATAGCTCTCCCCCGCCCACGTATTCATTTCTCATTAGCGGAAACTGACTGCTGTGTAGGATATAGTGGTGAGATGCTCTGATGAGAATCAGACTCCCAACAACCAAAACAAACCCAAACCCCTCATTGCCCCCAATTAACTCTCCAACCCTTTCACCAATTAGTCTAACTCTGACCTGCCTCCCAACCCCCCCCTGAGCCGTCTAAGGCCGACACACTTGACCCCTTGTGACCCTCCAAACCCTTGTACTATAACCCACCCTAGTCTTCCCTCCCCCACGGTCAACCCCCAACCTGCCCGTTGACTCCCCCCCCCCCTCTTCAAAACCATTAACCAAATTCAGTTCAGCGCCTCGGGGCGCTAGGGCCGGCCAAGCTTGCACTCTGGTTGTCATAAGCCCCCATTTCAAGGTTAATTCCAGCCCCCAATGTCATCCCGGGGTCCTGGGTTGTTGCAGGGAATGCATCTGCCAATCTCGTCCAGGAAGGAGCTTGCCGCCTCCGGTGACGTAAAGAATTGTCTTCCTAACATGTTGGATACTCTGCAATCTTTCCCAGCATTTTACAGAACGGGCCATTTGGCTGCCCAGTCAGGACAGCCAGATTGTTCCATGTCATTTCGCCGATGCCCTTTTTTTGCAACGGGTGAGTTTTTACGAAAAACGTAATCAAATTTATTTTGATTATTTTTGGGGCGGCTCCCCTGCCCTGCCCCCAAAGTCCCCTTCATGTTACTATTTTTTTTATTTCCCTTCCTCCCCCCAACCTTTATTTGCCCCGCCCCCCTTAAAGAATTTCGATGTAGTTTTTGATAAAAGGGCGCCATACCAGCCAAGACCCCCTGTGAAAGCTGGACCTATTCAGGCACTCTGGCAGACAAAGGACAGGGGGGGTGGAAGACTCCTCCCGCACTTCCTGTCTGCCCAGACACTTTGGAGCCTAGACGGGGATAGCCAAGGGTTCCCTCCAAAGGGGGGAGACAGACAGACAGACAGACAGACAGACAGACAGACACACACACACACACATACATACTTGGGTGCCCCTATTGTGCACTACTGAGGCTTTGAACATAGCCTACGGTATAAAATAAACACAATAGTTGGTAGAACATGTCCACTGCCACCAGCCATAACTACGTGATTGTCTATGTGACTAAAACAGTCAGAGGAGCAGAGAGAAGGGAGATACTAGGTATCCCTTTGGCACTCCACTGAAGGTGGTGTGCAAAACTCTCTAAGACTATGGATTTTTGGGAGAGATACTAATTATCTCTCTAGCCTTAAAAACTATAGTTACTTGAGGATACAGAAAAATAATCTTAAAGGAGGACCCTAAGGGTCCCCAGCAACACTGCCCATAAGGAGCTGTGTGCTGCAGTTGTAAAAACACTGATGCCTTTAACAGCTATGAAGCAGACAGACTCCATAGTACATCAGAGTACAAAGAATAGAGTTCCAAAAGACAGAGCCCACAAGAATGAATGAGTGGAACAAGGCTCCACTCATTCAGGATTGAAAGAAAACGGTCCAGGAGTCCAGCAAAATGTGCTAGGGGTCTAACTAGGAGAGGAGATGAAGCATAATAATGATAAATCTCTCTGGCAGTCACAGCCCCCATATCAGGGCTCATAGCAGCAGCTTTACCCGGGAAATATCTTTACATATATGATACATGATATGGTATTTGTAACGTGCCTATACACAGTTGTTTCAAGGTGTGAAAATGGTATATATGGTATATGGTATAAATGGTATATATATATGGTATTTCCTGGCCTGAGAATGCAAAGATATGGCCAAAGAATAATAGTGCCCAAGGACAAAGGAAAACCTTGTTGCACGGCCATTTTACGGTGCTAGCCATCCGCAGATGCCATTTGCAGTAAATCTAAAAGTGCACAAGTAAAATAGCCACCAGCTCATCCTAGGCACATTGTAAAAGTAACCAAAAAGCCATTACTGAAAGTTATAAGGATACAAAGTGACCTAAAAGCACTTCACATTAAGGTGATGTGTGTAATTCATCATCAAATACGTTTATTACAATAACTACATCCTTTAAACAATAAATATTGACCATGGTCATTTCAGCACATACTTAAAACTCTGCCTTGACATTACCCTGTATTTACAATAGAGTAAATACAGCACAAGTATGAAACCATTTACAAAACACTATTAAAACCTCACTGTTCACCTAAAAAAAAAAAAACTTCTCTGGTACATAGCCCTTTTCAGATAGGAGAGGAGGGCCCAAGCTGTTAGTAGTGAATCAGCGGTTAGATGGAAAAGTAAAGCCAGCCTATAAAGGCGAATGTCAATATGCCTGACAACCGGCAAATTTGTAGACCTCCTCACTTCCGTATATGCCGGGCAAAACAGTGCAAAATGTGTATAATTGCAACAATACAAGAAATTCAGAGACATGGTCTCTCAGTACTGATGGTTTTAGGGCCTAATCAGTTTCCAAATAAGAATGAGCAATAGGGCATGGGAAGTAAAGCAGAAGGCTTTACTTGCCTCAAAAATGTCAGGACAGGGTTCAAAACGAGCAAAAAGAAAGTGTCCCATAGAAGTCCATGAGAGGAAAGTTTCAAAAAGAAAAGGAGCTCCATTTCAGCAGTTTCATTTTTGTTCTTTGAGGTTACTCACCAGTAAGGTGCTTGTCCTACTCACCACCCTTTCCTCTAGGTGTTTGTGAGCTCAGGCTTTGTCTTTAAAATTTGCATAACCTGTCTTCTGTGAGGAGAATGTGGCTATAAGGTTGAGACCAACCGATCTTCACATGGTTGTGTGAGATTTCTGTGTCTCGCAGATGATTCACTTTCCATTTTTCTACCCCCCTCTTTATCGATCTATGGTGGAAGAGTGGTTTCACCATCAGGACTCCAAGAGAGCACTCCGCTACTATGTTTCCTGCATGTCAGACATTAAGAAGGATGGCCACCTCTTTGTTGGTTACTCTGCGGCTTGTCCAGGCAGAGCTTTTATAAGTAGGCACTGTTCAGGTATATTGTCCTCTGTATTTTGGAGTGCCACTGTCTGGGCAGGAAGGAAGTGGATAATGGTCTCAGGGTCCATTCTACCAGAGTCTTGTCGGCTAGTTCTGTCTTGTAGAGAGGTGTCACTGTTTGTATCGGGCAGATACGTGGCTTTGCCTGCACACTTTCACCAAGCACTATTGCCAGGATTCCTTGTCATGTCGGGGGACCTGCTTTGATTGGATCCATGTGTTTATAATGACACAATAAATAACGAAAAAAATGACATTTGTTTTGTTAAATTGCCCCCCCGTCCCTATGCTTTACTAAACCCTTCAGCCCCCTTACCCAACACATATACTTTTATTCAAAATGTAGAAATCTTTTCGTTATTTGGGTTTCACTGAAAATGTTTGCCATTATTTATTTTCCGTCATTAACACTGTATACCCTTTGATTGTGGGTAGATCTAGTTTCCTTATATATGTAGTGGTTTCTTCCTCTCCTTCCTACTCCAGGTGCTTTACTGCTTGGGGGAGGGAGAGTCTATCTAATAAGATGAATATGAGAGAGGAAGGAATCTATTAGGAGAACACGTCACTTAGCTCTTGCTAGTGTTGTTTCTGATGGATTAGTTCTTCCTTCCACAGATTGCTCATTGCCCTCTGAAACTGCCCCACTTGGTGAATCGTTCATACACTGCCTGTTGTCCATCAGGTATTGAGTGCCAGGGAAAAAGGATGTACTGAGGTCATGGGATGGTGCTGACTCCATATAAATTGCCCCAGTGTCCCATCCAGTGTCATTGGCACTTAACAACAACAAATGTTGAAAACTGGAGCCACACGACACGCACTGGTGGCTGAAAACATTTCAGCAAACAGCTGGCGATGGTGAAGATGGATGTAAGATGAGGAATCTGTGGGAAGAAGGACTAATCCATCAAAAAGTATATTAACTGAGAGGTTACTCATTTGTATTTTCTGTAGGAGCTCTGAGGTTAATCCTTTCAACTACCCTGTTGACGCCAGTTACCTTAATTTTGCTCATCTGGAGTTATTCTCCTAATCTGATGGCCTTCTTTTAGATGACTCAAATTAAGGAAATCTCCCTCTTAAAATATATTGATAGATCAGTTTCATCCTTGGGAGCCATCATTATTTTGTCCACTTGTCGATTAATTTCTCCCTCTTCAGTTCACCATTCTTCTTTGAGTTTGGTGGAGGTGCTATCTCTCAGAACCAGGATTTTCTCAATTTTCAGTCATAAATATAGTGTCTCATAATCCTCAGTCTTTACAGAAGGGGAGGGCTGGAGTTGAGAAACTAAGCTGCTGATAGTTTTATTTTATTTCTTTTTCTTAAAGAGTCCTCGTTTATGGGCCCTGTGACAAACCTGAGATGAGGAAAATGGCTGCACACCAGATTTGTGATATAAACTGAATCTTTATTACTAACAAAAAAATGATGCAGGAAAGTTCTTGCCAGTAGGAATACTAAGGTTGTCCCTGGGAAACTTGTACCTACGAGGATCCAAGGGTGGGTGATGAGGAAAAGGTATTAACAAACAGTAATGTGTGGATGGTTTAGCAAATTCTCTCTGCGAAAGTCTCTCTCACAGTGATATACAGGGGAGCCCAGTCTCACACCAAACAACATTCTCTCTTGCAGTGAGGTACAGGTGAGCCCAATCACGCTTCAAACAAACAATCCCTTGATATATCTGCCCTGAGTTATTGGAAATGGGTCTCTCTTCCATTGTACCTCTTGCTGGATGTAGATGGCACCACAGCAATCAACACAGTCCTGCTCCTCCAAGCTGGGTGTAGGTGGTAATCGCAGAAAACACCAAAAAGTTCTCCAAAAAGAAAAAAATCCACAAATCTCTCGCTCTCCATCGACCTGCTCCTTCACAGCCCCACAACAGACTGAGGACATTTCCTTTTTTATACTTCTAGTGGAATTAGCTCCTCCCCTGACCTCTTCCCATCAGCCCTCTGCTAAGATGTGTTTTAGTCCAATAAGCTACTTGCTTAAGTCTTTTTACTTTTTCTATGCCTGACTTTAAGAACTTCAAGCTTTCAAATAGGCTGGCTGCCATTTTGAGGTCAGGTGAGGACATGTTCTTGCCCTGCAAGTCAGGTTGTTGCCTTGTTTCCTTATGATCTGATACCGGACTTCTCTTCACAAACCATGCAGAAACCTTGGAAGCACTTTATTTCTGTCAGTTCCTTGTGGGTTAGTGTGCCCGGGTGGTTTCTCTTGTCCGGTGTCCAGTCTGCTTGGTCCCATTATTCTTCCATGATTCTAACCCCTTGGTTGATTCCACGGACCTGCATACTCAAGTAACCTTTCCCGCCCATTATGGGTCTGCGCTGTTTTCCTCCATGGGTCTTCTGATGGATTTACCCCGATTATGGGCCACATACTGTCTCTGGCGCCATTCGGGCCAGGCGTGTCATTTCTCCTTTGACTTCTCTCCTCTCTAGGGCTCATGGGACTTGTAGTGCATTTGTGGGTGTGTTTGGGGGAAGGACGTGTCTTTACAGTAAGCATGATAGATGGGGATGTCTCCTTTGGAGTAGCTACGTTAAAGCGAGCTGGCCACCCCTGCCTTCCAGGACACTGCCCTCCTTACATTGACAGAATGGGAACTTGTGACAGGCCTATTGCAAAAAAATGCCTTCAAAGCACAGCGATCTTCGCATTTGCTAAGGGTCCCATGTCGCATTTCCAGCCAGTGGTTATCTGGCCACGCAGGTTTAGTGAATACTTCCTACGGTGATAGCGCGCACACAAACCCCCTTCACATCTACTGTCCCCCTCCCACACCTTCCAGCCTAAATATGATCAAGGAGCACCTATTTCTAAACTGAAGCTGACTAATGGCATCATTACTGTGATTTAAATTGGCATGAGTTCTGGTAAACAGCAGGCACTGGAATCTTTGAGGCTGGGGATTCTGACAAGGAGGGTGAACTGTCCGAGCAGGTGACTGCAAGCACCCATAATGGTGTACAATTTGAATTTCCTCACTTAGTATTCTGCAAAAGTTTATTTCTCGTGCTTTTGCCTAGGGGAAGGTATTTTAACTGGAGTGCCTTGATATTTAACATTAAGCCTTCTCTTCACAGTAACATGTTATTAGGGAAGAGCATTGCTTAGAATGCTGCCCATATCAGCGGTTTATTCGCTTAAATCATGAACGGCAATACAGTAACTTACTGTCATGTTGTCTTATTTCAGTTATATGCTACTGGGTATGGTGCTGGAGGTCGGCTTGGGATTGGGGGCACAGAGTCTGTCTCCACCCCTACACTGCTGGAATCCATTCAGCACGTGTTCATAAAGAAGGTGGCTGTGAACTCCGGTGGGAAGCACTGTCTAGCACTTTCCTCCGAGGGAGAGGTCTACTCCTGGGGTGAGGCTGAAGATGGCAAATTGGGTCATGGTAACAGAAGGTAATTTATTAACTTTAAACATTTTTTGAGAATGTTTTTACATTCATGCTCTGGCCGAAAAGATTTCCTCTCAGTCTCCCCAACCTACCCAATTTTTAATAGGTCTGTGAAATATCTGCTACTTTTGGAAATAGTTGAAATGTATTGTTGTGTGGAAGCTGCATTGAACTACTGTGCAGCCTCATAAGCAAGACAGCTGATTTACATCCTAAAAAATAATTTGTTTGTAGCCCTTCAATGTGTTTTCCATTCACAGAAAATGTTTCTACAATGGTATTTGATTTCTCCCATGGTTCGTGTTGGTCGGGTAAGGGTGTCGGATAGGAAATTATGCAAGATTATATTTGAATGTCACGGATTGTCATCAGTTTGAATAGGGGTTTAGCCAAAATTATAAGTAAAAAGTTAAAATGCCACAGTGCACACTTTCTAAGGTAGTTTGGTGCATTACAGTGCCACAATGGCTTCTGACTGCTTTCTTGGAAATCGGGAAAATGCCCTCTGCAGCATTTCTATTTACCCCAGTTGCACCCAGATAGCTTCTAATAATACTAGGGGTAACGAATATGTATGTGATGTTGTTCTATGTTTTCCACTAACAAAAATGGTAAATTGTTTTCAGGCAGGTCTTAGTTTCTTAGTTACAGCTTCAGAAAGAAGCCATAAATCAGTGCTTGATGCGAGGAGTAAAAAAGAAGCCATAATCGGGGCTTGATGCAAGGGGTAAAATCAGCCTTACCCTCTAAGAGGAGGTGCCTGTATTATATTCGATAAAATGTCTTGCTGTGAGCAAGGGCCTGCCATCCAATACTAAATGTGTGTAGCTCTCATTGAGGCACTTGGGATAAGATGAGAGGGGATGCTGCCCTTTTAACATGTGGATGACCTTTCTTGTGTCTTGAAAAGGAAGAGAAGAAACATGTCATTTTATGGACATTTTTAAAGGGATGGCATCCATCTGGGAAGACCAGGCCTTTAAGATTCACAACGTTCTTGTGATAGTTTGAGGTTGGGTTGCGCAAGGAAGAGACCGACCTGTTAGATTTGTATTTACTGTAGCTAGGTCAAACGGATCTAATTCAGGCTGGTCTCTGCACTCTTTAAATTCAAACCTCTTTGGCATGAATCTGCAGGGAAGGTAACACACTGAAAAGAAGCACTGTTTTGTCCAAAGAGGTGTTTGGGTGGAACACACCCCACCCCATAGCACATGAAATTCAGGTGTCAGATAGATGCAAAGTCTAACTGACTAAAGATGAAAAGCAGACTGTCTTGTACCTCTGGTACAAGGTTTCTAGTACCATAAACTAAGTGGTAATATTACTTCATAAAGTGGACTATGTGTAGATGTAACAATATTTGTTTTAAGTTATTTCAAATGTTCATCTCCCTTTGCCTCAATTCTCAACTGTAAGCATTCTCCCTCGTACCGAAAACTCTTTAAATATTTAACATGTTAATTTTGCTTTTTTTTAATTATTAAACAGTCCTTGTGATCGCCCCCGGGTGATTGAGTCTCTGCGGGGTATAGAGGTGGTGGACATTGCTGCTGGCGGAGCGCATAGCGCTTGCATTACCTCAGCCGGAGAGCTTTATACATGGGGTAAAGGTAGATATGGACGCCTGGGACATGGTGATAGTGAAGATCAGCTGAAACCCAAACTGGTAAGCTTTCTTTAACGTTTGTTGAGGGAGTTGGGAAACTTTATTGAAATGCATTTATGTGGGTGGCTCACTATCTAAGAGACTTTAAGGCAAGCTTTATCTGAATTCTTTTTTGATTTACTCTAACCAGTTGGTATGAAAATGTTAACTGGGCCTGTCGCTTTTAGAAATGATAGCTCTCTTTGGTGGCAGTATTAGTATTGCTTTAATACCGACCAACAATTAGATTCTACATCAATTCTTTTAATATGGCAGTATTTCTGAAACATCTTCCTGCATAGTTACTCTCCAGTATTGTCCAACAAGGCGCTTATGACATTTCTCTTTTTTTTTCTTACTAATTTCACCAAGAATTAAAGAGATGTTTTACTTGGACAAAACTAGGAAATGTTGTTTACTTGACATGGAAGCAGTATTGTAAATCCAGGTTAAAGTTAATATTTTTTCTCTACAGGTGGATGCACTGCAAGGCAGCCGAGTGATTGATATAGCCTGTGGCAGTGGAGATGCCCAGACTCTGTGCCTTACAGATGATGATACAGTTTGGTCATGGGGTGATGGGGATTACGGGAAGCTTGGGCGAGGTGGAAGTGATGGCTGCAAAGTGCCAATGAAGGTAGTTTGTGTTTCTTTTTTTTTTTTAGCCTCTCTCTGCTTTCTTGCATATGTCTAGTCTTTCTTGCATGAAACCTCTCTATAAGCCATTTCCTAGTAGATGGGTAATGTGATCATGAAAATGGTTTGCTGGGAAATCTCCACAAGGAATGTTGTTGGCTGTTAACGTTTTCTTTGAAATTTTACAGATTAATATGCGCCCCATTACTAAATGTGTATTGAGTACTTAAATTAGTGCAGTGTTTTACAAATCTGTTTTATTTTTGATGAAGTGCTTATTCTCCAACATGGGGTCTGGCATTGATTAACATGCTCATGAATATTCCCCGCGTCAGGCCGGGAATACTCGGTAAAAAGAAAACAGTTTTGCTTTAGCTTGAAAACTGCATTTCTCCTCTAAACCAATCACTGTCCTCTGGGTCCTACTGCCCCAATCTAATGACAGTCCTCTTCCCTAAGATCCACCCCTGGTGGCCATCTTCAGATTTTTACTGCACGCTTCAGTGTTGGGAGTCCTCTTCTTGCGCTCTGAGCAATTTTTTGTCTTTTGAGTCTTCATCAAATTCTGTTAATTTTCAGACCGATTTTTGCTACATCGTTGGACAGAAGGTCGATTACCGGTAGCGGGAACCCGCTGTCGGCGAAGATCATCCTACATCACTTATCTACTTCGCGCATTCCATCATGTCCGAGGAGAAGAAGTGCCTCTTTGAATTTTGCGCTAAGTGTGGTTTTAGAAATGTGTATGTCTAGGATCGACACCATAAATGTTTATATTGCCTGGACCATGATGAGGAGGAATGCAAGGTCTGCACTGGCTTTTGGAAGAAATTGAAGAAGGATCTGTACAGCAGGCTGGCAGCGGTCTGAAGTCGGGGAAGGCCTCTGACTCTGCTTCCGGTACGGCCGTGCCTTACCCAGGACTGGATGGTCCCACGAGCAAACTCCCTCAGAAAAGATATTGAGGCCCTTTGAGGACGCCCCACCCTCGGGAGTCCAAAAGAAGGCCAAGCTCCACACCACTAATCCCCCTGGGTTTGCCTCAGCTGTGGGTCCCAGCTCAGGGAGGACACAGTCGCCATCACCAACTACTTCTACGGCGAGCCTACCTGTGATGGGTGCCCCCTCTGAGAGAAAGTCCCTGACTCCTTCAAAGCTTTGCCTACCATCTGCAGACAAACCGACGAGGGAGAGATCTAAGGGTGGCCCTTCTTTGCCCCCATCGGTGACGCCATTGTCCAAGTCTGTGACTCCATCGGCTGCTCAGCCTTCCAGAAAAGGTACATTAATGACCACTTAATCGTCGACGATCACAACCCTGTCGGCAAAGGCTCCTACGAACACCTTGTTTACGTTGAAGGGGTGCCTGGCCACGAAGGTGGTGTCCACTGTCACGACAGTAGCCATTTCGCGAGTATCCCCCCACCACGGCCTCAAGCCACTGGCACCCCAGGGATGGGGACAACTCCACTCGCCACTCCGCTTCAGAAGTATCCAGAGAAGGAGAAGGGTAGGATCCCCCTACTTGACCCCAAGAAGTGTGCAGGGCCATGAGCTTCTCCAGAGAAACAGGTGCAGATCTATGCAAGCTCCGACAAAGGCGATAATCTACCCAAGGACGAACTATTATTCGGACCACGAGGGGCGCCGTGGAACAGTGTCTATAGAGGAGTCCACACGGGGTGAGCCCAGTTCTCCCCCTGGCCGAGGACACTCATCAGCCCAGACCCTACGCCTCTTGCACCTTTCACTCCTCAGCCAATGGACATGTCATTGGTTATACTGACAACGCTGCACACACTAGTGTCGGAGATCCAGCAGAGGATGCCCCCCCACACCAGGACCTGCCCCATCTTGAAGCCCACCTCGGCCAAAGTGTTAGTTGAAGGACCCAGTGGGCCTTAAGCGTCGTCCGACACCACCACCACCGCCGCATAGCGGTTTGACTCCAGCTGCGGAGATGGCACCGCACACGGGAACAGATGAGACTAGTACGGTGTCGGACACCGACGAGGCCGATGACTTCATGCCAGCGGACAGGGAACTGTTGAACACAACGATCCCGCCAGGGCCTCTCCACCTGATGAGGTTATGATATGTTATTTATAACATGGTTAATACCCAGAGTTTTCTAAGCGCTTACCCAGGGATCGAACCTGTGTTGCTCCGTGTCGTCTCGCTTCTGAGGCGAACACATTGACCCTGACCTATCCTCCCGAGACCGGCTGGTTACGTTCACGCCATAATGTCCAGGGCCTCGGACATCTGTAATCTGGTGCCTGAAGAGACTTAAGAAGGAGGGATTCTTCTTCCAGCAACGCGAGTCCAGACGGACCACGCCATCACTGTGGTATTGGTAATCACTGACAAAGGGATCTGCCAAATGGGTAACGGAGTGTCTCTTCATCGGCAGGGATGGCTGGGGGCCACCAACTTCTGAATGGACATCCAATCCAAAGTGGAAGACATGCCGTTTGATGGAGAACACCTTTTTGGCAAGGCTGTTGACTAGTCTCTACAAACAAAGACGGACACAGAGACTGCTGTTTGCTGGGGACCCTACAGCGGCGTCAGTCGTCATCCTTTTGTTCCTCGAGAGGAAAGTCCGGCAGGTCCTCCGAGGGGTATACCACCCCTTATCGTCAATCGAGGCGTAAAGGGGCTGCTCACAGGCATACGGCAGCAGAGGGCAACGTCGTCGCAGGCCAGTGCGCCAGCACCGAAACAGGCCTGAACTGGCAGTGGACTCTGGCGAGGTTTGTCAGCACGTGGAAGACCAGCACCACGAACAGATGGGTGCTGGATGTTCTCAAGCAGTGGAACACCTTGGAATTCCAACGCAGGTGTCCTCGTATTCCTCCTGTGGCTCGACAAGAACAGCACGTGGCACAGCTGCTACAGTAGGTCCATGCCATGTTAAAGAGGGGCTCTGGAGTGTACTCCAGATATTTTCTGGTCCGGAAAAAGTGAGGAGTGTGGAGGCCGATCCTGGTTTTAGGGCGCCTCAGCAAGTACTTGAAGTCCCAGAAGTTCAGGATGGCCACATTGCAGTACGTGCTTGCCCAACTGGAGGAAAGCGACTTCCTGGCATCGCTGGATCTGGAAGATGCCTACTTTCACGTCCCCTTCCACTGGAAGCACTGGAAGTTCCTGCGGTTAATGGTCCAAGGACGACACTACCATTTCAAGGTGATCCCCTTCGGCCTGTAATCAGCCCCAATGGTGTTTAGGAAGTACTTGGCTCCAGTGGCGGCACATCTTAGTCTCACGGGCATCCACGTCAACCCTTACCTGGACGATTGGCTTGTCCAATCCCGCTCCCACGTGCTGGCGAGCCAACACACGATGAGGACCATGTGGCTGCTGATGGATCTGGGGTTTTCCATAAATGAATTAGCCTGGAGCCATCGCAGAACGCTCTGTTTCTGGGTGCCCGACTCAACAGTCACTTGTCTCGCGTCCCTCTCAGAAGAGAGGGTAATGGCCATTATGGGGAAGTTACAGCGCCTGTCGTCTGTGCCATCATCTACAGTGCAAGCCGTCAAGTCGTTAGTCATTATGTCCTCCTGCAATCAACCTCGTCCCTCTTTGCAGACTACAGATGAGGCCTCTCCAGGAGTTTCTGGATGTGAGGTGGCTGCAGGTCTCAGGCTCTTAGACGGACAAGAGCGCCCTCATCGAGGACTTCCGGCTGGCAATCCAGTGGTGGGGCGTGCACCCTCACCTCAAGCAAGTACCTCCATTTCTATCCCTCCGTACCAGGAGACTGTCAACATGGATGCCTCCCTGGAAGGTTGGGGGGGCCAACACCGGACAGTTGCACGCCAGAGGCCTCTGGCTACCGGAAGAAAAGATCCTTCACATCAATGTCCTGGAACTTCAGGCGGTCTTCTGGGCCCTCAGGTCGTTCCTGCTGTCACGGAAGAGGAAGGTGGTGAGTATCTTCACAGACCACACCACCACCATTTTCTACATCTGGAAGCAGGGCAGGGCGCGCGCTCTCCAGCTCTCTCCCGGGATGCTCTGGCTGTGTGGTGCTGTGCCATTCTTCATGCCATATTCCTCGTCCCTTTTCACCTGGCGGACACCAAGAACACCATTGCAGACTCGCTCAGCAGGGAGCTACATTCTTGCCATGAATGGGAGCTTCGCCAGGATCTAGTGGCTCTCCTGTTCAATGAGTGGGGTCAGCCCCAGATCGACCTCTTCGTGACAGCAGCGAACTCCAAGTGTCAGAGGTTCGCCAGCAGGTTCCTGCACCCGAGGAGCAATGGGGATGCTTTCTCGTTCCTATGGGAGGGACTCTTCCTCTACACCTTTCCTCCTTTCCCACTCCTGCTACGAGTGATCAACTCACTCAGACTGTGTCACTGCAGGATGATACTCATCGCTCTGGCGTTGACAGATCTGGTATCCAGGTCTGCTAAGTCTGTCAGTGACAGCATCCATCCGGCTGCCTCTACTTCGTGCTCTTCCCACCAGAGAAGGCGTGGCGATTCTGCACCACGATCCGGTGTTGCTAAGCCTCCCGGCCTGGCTCCTACAGCCATAGAGTTTGGACATTATTCCCTGCCGTTGGAATGTAAGGAAATCCTGGCTAGTGCCAGAGCTTCTTCAGCATTGACGTGCTACGGCCATAAGTGGAAGCGCTTCTCCATGTGGTGCCGGACTCAGAAGATTTCTCCTCTGCGTGTCACAGCCGTACCTGCTTTTCTTGGCCAATGCTAGACTGAAGCAGTTCCTCAAAGGCCTCTTCAGAATTTTTCCGCCAGTGAAGGCTCCGGCCCCAGCTTGAGAACTTGGTGTGGTCTTGACTAAGGTCATGGGCCCCCCCTTTGAACTGATGCATCAGGCCCCGCTAAAGTTTCTCTCATGGAAGCCGGCTTTCCTCGTACCGATCACCTCGGCCAGGCGGGTCTGGGAGATCCAGACCCTGTCTTGCAAACAGCCGTACTTGTCCTTGCATGCTACAAGGGTGGTGCTCTCTACACACCCCACCTTTATGCCAAAGGTGACAGCAGAGTTCCACCTGAACAAGCCTTTGGTGTTGCCTGTCTTCTTTCTGAATCCGTTGTCGCCAACGGAAAGGACTTTGCATTCGCTGAACGTCGCTCGTGCCTTGAAGTTTTGGGTGGCACGCACAAAGTGTTTTGGAAGACTTCTCAATTGTTCGTCAATTTTGGACCTGCGAATCACAGGAAAGCCTTGTCGGAGGTTTCCACTTCCAGATGGCTCGCCGGCTACCTCATGCACTGTCATCGACTGGCTAACAGACCTCTTCCAGGCCGTCCGAGAGCCCATTCTACCAGAGCCATTGCAGCAACGACTGCGTTTCTCTCTGGTGTGTCCCTGCTCGACATCTGCAGGGCTGCTACGTGGAGGTCCACGCACACCTTCACGAGGCTCTACTGCGTTGACAGGGATTCCAGGAAAGAGTCCTGGGTCGCCCAAGCAGTGCTACGCAACTGTTCACTTGAGGGGAGTCTGTTCCAGTGGTGAGTGTTTTTTACTTCTGTTGAGCCTTGCCACCTCCCGTGGTTGTGTTGATGTACTGCTGTGTAATCTTTTTTCATGAACAGGTGAATCCGTGCCAGACCCCATGCTGGAGAAGGTTTGTTACTTATCTGTAACTTCTGTTCTCCAGCATGGGTCTGGCATGGATTCACATGAAAAGCCTCCGTCCTTCCCCCTATGTGGCTCTTTTTGGTTCATACTGCCACTTCACGTGCTTACCAAATCTGAAGATGGCCATCAGGGGTGGAGCTTAGGGAGTCGACTGCCATTGGATGGGGGCAGTATGACCCAGAGCACAGTGATTGGTTTAGAGGAGAAATGCAGTTTTCAAGCTAAAGCGAAACAGTTTTCTTTTTAACGAGGATTCCCAGCCTGATATAGGGGGATATTCATGAGCATGTGAATCCATGCCAGAGCCATGCTGGAGAACAGGAGTTACAGTTAAGTAACTTAAACCATATTTATCAAGGCTCCAGCATAATTGGTTCTTTAGCATTCTGTCAAAAGTGTCAGAGGGGAGGTGTCCGAAATATGTGTATGTAAGAAATTATTGGAGTTGTACGTTTTCCCAGCCCCCTCAACTTAATTATTTGCATTTTCTATTTCTCACAGAGTTGATAGATCATACCCCTCCTCTAAAATGACCTATGTTTTTGCTGATCATGTACCTGCAGGTCAATATGCCCTTCTTTCTAATCCCATCTAAGGGCTATTTTTTATATTATTTTATGAGGTAATTATTGCACACACACACGCTAAACTTTGTGTCTTCCCTGTTCACCATAGTGGGGTGATCTCCCACAATCCTACCTCAGGGCTGATTTTAGAAATTGATCTTAACACAGGGGTGGAGGGTTTCAACCCTCCTCCTCCTCACATACAGCAATAGTGCAGTCTTTCCCAAGGGAAGGGGCAGAGGAGCTCCCCCTCGGCCCCTTCCCCTGGGGTAGCTGATGTATCCTCCTCCTACGGTGCCCTCATCTGCCCCAGGTGCTAAGCCACTGTGGGCAGTTTCCTTCATCAGTCTGCAGTGTGTGTGGGGGGGGAAGAATTTCCCTGTGCAGCACTGAATCATGCTGCACCACGTCAGACGCTTGGGCCTTACTGGATGTTCACCTGGGCTGCTGTCTCCCATTTACTCCACGCCCTCCAGAAGATCCTCTTTCCAGCCCTCTTATGCCTCTGGACCCCTTCTAGTGGAGGTTGTTTATCAGCATGTAATGAGGGGTGCTTTCAGAATGAGGCAAAGGTTTGTATTTATTTTCTGGTTCCAAAAATACAGTAGCCTGCCGCCTGCATCTTATCTTGGATTTGAGGCTGTTGAACTTGTACATGTGCAAGACAAATTCAGAATGGCAAATCTGGCCCAGATTCTCCAGGCCTTCGATTTGCAGGACTGGTTGGTTTCCCTGACACTTCTGCCTACTTCCATGTGCCAATTCACATTAAGCACAGGAAGTCCCTGAGACTCTTTATGGACCATTGCCACTTCTCATTCAAGGTTCTGCCATTCGGTCTGTCTTCTTCCCCCAGGGCTTTCAAGCTGCTAGCAGTGTTGCGGCTCGCCTCAAGAAGGATGGCATTCATTTTGTTCTTTCCTACCTCGTACAAGCTTGTTCCCTGGACAAGGCGTCCGCTGCCCTTCTGTTCCATGCATGCAGCCTGTTTCACAACTTAGGCTTCTCCCTCCCTCCTTCCCTCCACTCCAAGAAATCTCTGGTTTTGCTGTTCTGGTCCCTGCAATTTGTCTGGGCGGTCTTGGACACTCGCATAGGAAGAGCCTTTCTAACCGAGGATCAAGTGGCAAACGTTTTCCAGATACTGCAAGTCCTCCAATCCCTCAAACAAGATCCTGCCTCAGCCTTCCTGCACTTGTTTGGTCTCATTGCTTCCTTTCTTCTGGTGGTACTGAGGTCACTTCAGTGGCACCTCCATTTCCAGTGATCTAATTTTCAGGAAACGTGTGAAAAACCTCCACTGCCCAGGGATCTTTTGTTCAGGTGGCCAGGGAAGGGCCATCACTTTTCGATCACGACCCTGGGGGTGGACAAGCGTGGGAGGATCACCTGAGTGGGAGGGTCCTTGGGGATTGGGGAGAGGGTGCTTGAGGGTGAGAAATGGTATCCCCCCTTTTCCAACACTGATTTACTGTACCCTCCCTCAGCCATTCTAGGTTACTGCCATTCATATTCTGTCCTACCCTCTGAATTTAAATCAAGTACTGGGACGAGGAAGAAGCCTCAAAGCGTAATGCAGAACTCCCTTAGGAAACACTGGCATAGTACTGGCACAATGAAGAGGACGAATGAGGAATACCATTACTCAAATCAAACATGTCCCATTAATAGGGTCAGGAAAAGTCTGGCAATTAGTCCGATACCTCGCACCTGCAACCTATTATGGACTGGCAGCTGTATAAAAGGAGTAATCCAAGAGAGCAAAGAGAGCGCTTTGGGATAGGAGCAGAAAGGAAGCCTAGCCGAGATGTCGTGGAGCGGAAGAAATCGGAACGCCATGACGCTGTGGTGAAGCAGAGAGAAGTTGTCTGAGGGAGCGTGACGAGGGAATTGAGTCTCCGGAGAGCCAGCAGCGATAGTAAGAGGAAGCTGTGCGGACAGGAGGTCCCTTACTGGTGGCTTCAGAATGCTTGTTCCCCTGGGTGGAGACCCGACGAAGGAGTGCCTAAGGACAAACTGTGGGAGCAAAGAAGCCGCAAAATCACACAGAGCGACCAGTGAGTTTCATGTGTTAAGAAACCCGGTATGCAAGGGACTGGATACTGTGTAGCGGGGTGGTTGCGTGCAGTCGGCACCTTGTCGAAAGTCTGAACAAAGGCGAGAGGCCTTAGCAAGAGGATATTCAAGTGTAGAAGTGAACAATGACCTGAAAGCTAAAGTGTATAAAACATTGTATCGGAGTAACCGCGTACAAGGAAAGACACGTGTGTTGGAAGGTCTCTGAACAATGGGCAAACCCTTGCAAGTATCAAGGACGAATAATGTGCAACAGAAAAGGGGAGCAAAATGAAGTGTGAGAAAAACTTGAACAAGACACAATGAAGAGAGCTTGGGAAGCTAAGGGCATCTGGTTGAGGAACCTGTAATGGGTGGACCATTCAGTCTATCAACTGCGCCTAGACCAGAGGGCCCCAACCAACAATGAAAGTAATTAAGGAGACCAAGAAATCTCCTGATGTATATTGTGAACTATTCAAAGTGCTTTGAGTTTTGGTAAAGGGAAACCAGAGTGCCTGTCAAGTATAGTGAGACTGTTGAATAGGGTTACAAGAGACTTTGAACTTAGGGAAGGAGAACCCAGAGCACGGTTTAATACTTAAGAACAGTTGTTGAACCTTGTGAATCAAAGTACTGAAAGCTTGGGGAAGGGAACCCTGGGTATCCTGCTGAATATTGTTAAACAGAAGGTATTTAGAGCTCGGGGGAAATTTGTCCTGCGAAACCTGTTGAACTTTGTGAAACCAGGGGCTTTGTGTGAAGACGGGAACCCTAAGAAGCTTGTTAACCCATTATGAATCAGAGTGTTTTAAAACTTGGGGAAGAGAGCCCTGAGAAACCTTGATGAACTTTCTGAACTAATGTGCTTTGAACTTGAAGAAGAGAGCCAGAGAAGAACTCTAGCAGAGCTCCGGTTTTGCATTTTACTTTTGAACACTATTTTTGTTGAGTAAGAACATCCCTAGACTATGTTTAGTTAGATGTGAGGGCAAGCATAGGTCTTGACACAGACGGCCTTTTGTTTTGGATTTACGGACTTTCCTTAATTTCATCAGTTGAGGGAAATCCCAATTAGAGATGGGGTACGTTAGGCCTCACACCGTCCTGACCTTAAATAAAGAAGTGTATTGTTTAAAACTTAAAACATTGTTGTCCGTCATCTCTTGATACCATGCTCGTCTCTCACATGTCAGACCTTTTGCAAGTCTTTTTGTTCAGTGTTTGTGTGGTGGTCCCTGCAAGATAACCTATGTAAAGAGGTGTTGTTTCCGCAGCCTTTCCTCAGCGAACAGTGATCACAGATATGTCTTTGAAAGGTTGGGTCACTCACCGTTTGGACAGGCGGTCGAGTAAACTATGGTCTCCTTCGGAGGCTCGGAATACATCAACCTTCTGGAATTGGGGTGATTATGCTTGCCCTGGTTGCCTTTGTTTCTTCTGTGAATGGCAAATGTGTACTGGTTCTAACGGAAAACACAGTAGTCATGCACTACAACAAAAAGCACGTTGGTGTGGGTTCCTTGGCTCTTCGGAGAAGCAATCTGACTGTGGTACTGGGCTCTGGATAATGAGGCTTCTCTGACGGCATCTCATCTTGCCGAAACAGAGAATGTCATAAAGGAAAACTTTAGCAGACAGACTCTGGCTTCGGACAAGTGGGAGCTCTGCCAGGATGTTCTGGAGGAGATTTACTCCCATTGGGGGACTTCTCAGGTGGACCTCTTTGGTTCTAGTGAGTAAGAAGTGTGAATTGTTCTGCTACATGGAATTTCCTTGGCAGGGAGCACTGGGGATGCACTGACAGTCAGCTAGACGTTCAACCTCCACTAGGCTTTCCTGCCAATCCCTGTCTTTCCCTCAGTTCTCCGGAGGCTATCCCTATTTGGGTCCACATTGATTTTGGTCACTCTGGACCTGGCTCGGAAAACGTGACACCTGAAGTTGCTGGACACGTCTATCTGCCCTCCCTGGTGCATTCCTAGTTAGAGGGGCACGTCATCCATCCGAACTTCAACAATCTGAACCTTTATGCATGGCTGCTGAGAGGCCCAAAGAGTAGGACTTGTGAGACAATGTGCTTCTGTTAGCTCTGAGGCCATCCACTAAGTCCTTTTATGCCTGCACATGGTGTACATTCTTGGATTGGTGCCATGCGAAGGACCTGTTCGATATCCTCTGTTTTGGATTTTCTGCATTCCTTGTACCAGGTGGGACTACAGATCAGCACTTTAAAGGATTACCGAGCAGCTATTTCAGTTTTCAAAAGGTCCTTGAAAGAAGGCTCTTTTTTTCCCACAGTTCCCATTGCTATTGAATTTTTGCAGGGAATGTGCAATCAGTTTCCACCACGCCAGTTTAGGATTCTGGCATGAGTTTTGAATTTAGGTGACAGTCCTTATGGGTGCTCAGTTGGATACCATACATTCATGCTGTCTTGTATTACTCGCATCTTAAGGTTATTTTCCTGATTGCCTTCACTTCCGTGAGACTGGTGAGTTAACTCCAGGCGCTATCTGTTAAACCTTGCTATCTGTTTCTTTCCAAAGAGAAGGTGATGTCAGGTGTGGGACCTTCCTTCCTCGCGAAGAGTTGGTCTGTCTTCAATATTTCTGAAAAGATTCATCTTCATATGTTTGTTCCTCCGCCTCACCCTTCAAAGGCAGAGAAGCATTTGCACCTGCATTTGCATTGCATCGGCTACTACATCACTCGGATGATCGGATAAGGGACATTAGGTAAGATGACTAACTATTTGTGGATTAAGATGGTGCCACTGCTGGCAAGGGTGTGATGAAACCGACTGTGTCAAGGTGGATCATTCGCTGCATCTGAGGGCTTCGATCTGGCTGGGAAGGATGTGCCGGTAGGCCTCTGGACTCATTCAACCAGAGGACTGGCTGCCCCTCTGCGTTGCAGAGAGGGGTTCCCTGCCTTTATTTGTCAAGCTGCTAGGTGGGTGGCTTCACCCAAGTTTACTAAACATTACGGTTTTCTGGTTTAGGTGGTGTCCTCTTGCTCTCCTTCCTACTCCAGATCCATGTACTGCTAGCTGAGTTTATCATAGATGAGTAATCCATGGGAGGAAGGAATCCATTAGAAGAACAAATTACTTACATCTCAGTTATGTTATTTGGATATTCCTCATCACCCTCCCAAGCTCCCCCACTTGGTGGATAGATAGTACACTGAAGTTTAGCACACCCTCAGCATCAGAGTGTTAGTGAAAAAAAGGCAATACTGAGGACATGGGGCATGGCACCTCCATACATGGTGGCCCTCAATTGTTATGTCTGGTGTGGGCCACTTAAGGGCATCGGCCAGAGCAGACGCAGAGCAGCATTGTACTCCCTGGTGGTGGAAAGATTTCTGAAGATCAGCTGCGCAAGGATAAGAGTATCTTAGATGAGTCTGTGGGAGGAACAGCGATCAGAAAGAACATTACCCACAGTTAAGTAATTTGTTCTTTTGCTTCTCTTCCGTTGCTTAGCTCATCTGTTTTGGGGGCACTAGTCGGTCCCTAAGGCTATCTTTGCAGGGGGTATCCGTGTCTCACTTTGCTAGATTCCTTGTTAACAGAAACCCTGGCCAGTCAGTCTCTTCCCGTCTTCCACGGTTTGCTGCCACATACTTTATCCCAGCTGAGCAATTACAGGTTCTAAGTCACCCTCGGGTTACTCTTTGTATCATAAGAAAAAGGTTGACATTGACCATGCGATGACCCTCCCTGACGAGGTAAAGATCGAAGACTTGCTTGTTTCAGAAACATTTTACCAGGGTCATAGTGTATCTTGACGACTACCATCGCCGAAGTTCAGCTTCCGCGACTGCGGACATGATGTCCCCACTGTATAAATGGAGCACACTGTGCCCTGTAATTAATTTCCTTTTTGCAGCCCACTGTCTACTCCACAACATATTGACATTTTGTCGCTGAGCCATTATGCCGTAAACCCAAGCCATCAGGGTTTAAGTACCGTTGGTACGGCAACTCCAAAATGTCCATGACTAAACCACATAATATTTGTGTATGGTGTCTCGTGGTAGACTGCGCGTAGATCAGTGCTTGCCCCGATAGTCAACGAAACCCAAGGCACTCGGTGAGAAGGCTGCTAAAGGGATGCTAGATTGTCCCCCTTTGAAATTGCTGCCTTCTCTCTCCTGAAGTCTTCAAAGGTGAAAACAGAAGAGCCTTCTCTGGAGAAGTGTGATGAAAGAGGGGGAAGGAGATATAAGGAGAAGAACTACTCCCTCTCCTGTATAGAGTTGCACGATTCATCTTCTTTCTCTTGTAAACATAAGAGATGGCATAGGTAACAGAGGGAGGAAAGGATTTGTCTGACTCCCAGCACATCAAGACCTCTTTTAATTCTAGACCTGTATCTAGAGAGGAGTGGGAAGAATTCAATAATGTTTGCCATCTGTTCTCAAGCCTTGATGGGTACAGCTTCAGCCTATCCCACAGTCTCGAAGCCCATTGTGCCTGTCAGCCAGTAGGGACCTTCAGGAGGCTAGCAGCACACTGTCTAACTCAGCACCTCTGGTGTCAGTGCCTACCTTGCGGTTCGGGGCTGGAGCTTCGGCTTCGGTCAACACCTCTGCCTCTTTTTTAAGCCATTTGTATTCGAGCTTAAATAAGGTTCCTCAAACTGAGACATTGTTGCCTTTAAATGCCACCATTGCAGATTATGTTCAAGCCCTGTGGCAGAATCTGCTTCATGCCCGCCGTCCACAAGCAGCTTATTAAGTAGTACAAGCACTCTTGCAGCATCCCTCGCTGGATGGTTTTAGGGTTCAAGCGGCCATGGCCAATATGAAGTTTACATAAGTCTTCTTGGCACTCCGCCAGATAGGAATGAGAAGGTTATTGGCATTCTCGCTAGTAAGGTCTTTGCAGCAGGGAGCATGGCACTGAAATCAGTTAATGCATCTTGTGCACTAGCAAATGTTTGGCTCATTTTGTGGTCCACCTTTCCAGAGACTTTGGCGTACTTGCCTGAGGTTAAGATTAAGGACCATGTTTTTGACATGGCGAATTACACAAAGAAAACAGTGTGTCAAGTACTGCAAGCCGGATTGGATGCTGCCGATTGTATCAGACTTTCAATGGGGACGTCTTTGATGGTGCAGTTTCCCATGTTTGAAGCCTTCGACAGTTTGCACCAGAGGTGTAATCTAAGTTGCTGGACATTCCACCCGACATTAATTTGTTTGGGCATAGGGCTGATGAGTTTCTTGAGAGGTTTTAGGATTGAAGGTTGATGGCCAAGTCATTGAGTTTGGCAGTTCAGCACCCAGTCGGCACCCCTTCTTTCACTTTTAATTTCATAGGACTGGGTTTTCTGTTTTACATGGCCATTACACATGGGAGGAGGAAGCCTGTTCCAGTCAAGGCTACTCGCAGATCGTACATTCACTCTGGTAGAAGGGCGGGGCACCAACATCACTCTTTGGTGCATTTGAAGCCATCTTCCTTGAAATCTGTCTGTTCCCACTGTGTTCGATTTTGGTGTTCGCATCACTCCATTGACCAAGAAACAGCAGACTGTCAGCCCGAAGCATGGGCTTTGCAGCTGGATGAGAATGGCTACTACCTTCCCTTTTTCCAGGAAATGCCGGACAGGTTGCCTTTGCTTCCTTTCCAAAATCTGGAGCTGGCACTTTGGAGGAGATGGCCATGGAACAGGTTCCTACCTTTGGAAGAAGGATGGGGCAGGTACATCTTGGTAATCTAGGACGGGAGGAGGCCTTTGTCCTTTACTTGACCACAAGGCCTTTAACAAGTTACCAAGGAAGGACAAGTTCAGGATTTTCCAGGCTCTGCACCACTAGGACTGACTAGTGTCATTGGACCTCTAGGAAGCTAAATCCATGTGTTGGTTCAACTGAAAAACAGGAACTTCCTGAGGTGTGTGAGAAGCAGCACCTCTTATCAGTTTAAGGTGCTTCCTTTCAGGCTAACCTGTTCCCCCAGTGTCTACCCCAAATTGATGGTAATGATGGCGGCTCATGTCAGGAGGGGTAAGATTCATGTATTTTCCTACAATTGTTGAGTCTCAGCGAGAACACCTGTCGGCTAATGCACAGCTTGGGCTTCTCTCTGAATTTCCATAGGTCCCAGATGACACCTTTGCAGTGGCTCCAATTCTCCAGAGCAGTCCTGGACACCTGGGTGGGAAAGGCTCCCCACCTTTCCCCAAGGACACCTTCTTGTAGATCTCACACATGCTGCCAGCGTCAGCCTTTTTCTGCATCCTGCCTTTTCCTGGTGCCAGACACTCATTGAGAATGTGTTCTCTCAGCTGGTTGCTTTTCATTCAATGGTCTCAGTTTTGCAGCAAGATGTGGTGGTACCTCCGGTTCTCGCAGAGGCTTGTCTAGGGCCTTCAGTGGTGGTCTCACCATGAGAACTTGGTGGTGAATCTGTTGTGGAAACTGTTGTTGGAGGCTCAGATTGTTACAGGCACTTCCCTGAAAAGTTTGGGTGCTCACCTCAGGGCTCTGCAGGTCATCCAGTTTTGGTACTAGGCAGAGCAATCTTAGCACAGCACTCTCTTGGAGCTGCAAGCTATCAGACTGGCACTGATGGCTTTCTTTCCCGCCATCCAGGGGATAAACACCATGATCTAGATGGACTACACAGTGGGCATGCACTATCTCAGTAAGGGGGTGCGGTCATTGCCCCTGTGCAGGGAGGCCATGCAGCTCTGTTTCTGGAGAATGGCTTCTCCGTTTCAGCAGCCCATCTGGATGGAGTGAAAAATCGTTTGACAAACACTCTGAGCAGGTTGTACGTTTTGCCTGGCTGGCCTGTCGGAGATCTTAAACCATTGAGGGAACCCTTCAGTCAACCATTTTTCGATGATGAACTGGAAATTGATGCTTTCTGATCAAGGGGGTTTCCTCATAGGGGTTCATTGAGGGACACAATTCTTGTGGAGGTCACTTTAGCACTCCACTCTGCGTTCCCGCAGTTCATGTCATCCCCTTGGTTCTCGGCAGGTTGGAGAGGGCCAGGTCTTGCATGATTCTAATCAGCCCAGATTAGCTTGAAAGACATGCTACCGAGCCCTTCTCGAGATGGCCATCCATCCACCTAGGTGCCTTCCTCAGAGGGTGGACCTGGTGCCCCAGTTGGGGGGATTGGGTGTTGTACCTGAATCCCAGAATCTATGAGCCTTTATGCGTGGTTGTTGAGGATGAAGGTATGATGGCTGGGATCGAACAATGTCATCGAGGTGTTGCTGTCTGCATGCAAGCCTGCTATTGATATTTGTTTATTCATGCAGATACTGAAATGTCATGGGGTGGAACAAGAGCAAGGATCCCACGTAGGGCCCCACCTTCTCAGTTTTTGAATTGTTGCTGCCCCTGGGTAGCAGGGACTTCAGGCAGGCACGGTCAAGTGTTAAGTTGATGCTATTTTAATTTTCAGGAGTTCTCCAGAGCAATGTTCATTCTTGGCTTCTCTCTTCAATGCACTTGTATTCTCTTCGGCATCTTAATTTTAAAAGGGTGTTGGTGGTGGTGATCACGTCTGCTTGACATGTTATCGAGATGCAAGCTGTTTAACGCAAGCCCCGTTTCGTCACTTTTCCAAGGAGAACATGACTCTTGAGGACAGGCATTAATTTTTTGCCATTTGTTATATCTTAGTCCCATGTTCGCCAGAAGATTGAATTACCAGTTTTTTTTTCATCTAGCTCATCCTTCTAAGAAGGAGGAGAGGGAAGGAGGAGAGGTTCCACAGGCTAGACCCAAGAGGGTGCTAGATTTGTATGTGGCCAGGATAAACCTGTTTCGTAAGGACGTTCAACTTTTTATTTTTCTCTCTCAGCCATGGATAAGACAGGCTGTCCCGTCACTTTGGATGGTGCTCTGCGTTACGAAGTGTTATTAAAAAGCTGTCAGGAAATGCCATCGGGGCTCAGGGTTGATGTTGGGCAGAATGATATGCAGTACCCTTTGGGAACTGTTAGGGAGAATGCTCATTCTATGGCTAATTTCCCTTACCTAGTGAGTCCCTCAGCAGCTTTGCTTAATTTCTTGAGTTTATTTTTTCCACTGGGTTTTTCCGCCCACTCTTACCTGTGTTTTGCCATGTGTATTTCATCTGTTTTTGTGATTGTGGACTCTGGCGTACCCCACTTCAGTAGCCCCACTCTTTTGTGTGTTACACAGCACCTTCAGTGGAGTGACACAGGCTTGTCTTTTAGACTTCCCACCGCCTCCAATTCTGGGGCTGACTACTGTCTCCCAGAAAAGGGTAAAGTTGCCATTAACTTTACATAGTCATTTAACCACAGATCCAGTACACCCCATCTTACATGGAGTATTGGAAAGGGTTAATTCTTAGCCCTTTTTATCTGTACCTCTTGGAGCATTGTTTCGCTCCCTTAACATTAAGACTTGGCTGGTGGCAGTGGTACCTACCCTAATTTTCCTACCGCGATTATATTCCATAACGTGGTATTGTTATAGGCTATTTTAGTAGCCTCGAACTTTAAACCCGCTAGCCCAAATACTTTTTATTTCGGCTCCAGTTGGGTTTAATCGCCATTTCTATTTGTTAACATCCTTCTTGGGTCTTTCTTTGCGCGGCAGACCAGGTTTGCCTCCTTTGTTCGCCGACCTTTGCCATGCTTCTAACCAGAAGCCCTCCTTTGGTGTCTTGGTGGGCTGAATGTGAGGGAGGGGTGTAGTCACCCCCTGCACAGGGTCTCCTTGGAGACCCAAGTCGCACTTTGTGTTGATTGGCTGAGGTGGTTGTCCGGGCTGGACAACCTCCCTGCTAAGTGATTGACAGCCAGGCTGTGTGAATGGGGGATTTTGGCATAAAAGGCAGGACTCATGAGCTAGAAGGCAGAGTCGCCACTGGAACTGCAAGGAACCGAAGAGAAGCGGAGAGCTATCTACCCCTTCAACAACTAAGAGAAGATGCAGTCCGGAGTCTTCTTCCCTTGAGCCTGGTGGGATCAACCAGCTCGTCTTTTCTTCAGTCAGAGAATCCTCTCCTGGGTCGAAATCACTGCAGTGCTGTAGTGGTCCGGACAGCCATCGGAAGAGCCCTCTCCTGATTTAAAGGAGCGCACCTTTTATTCATCGTTGTCTTTTTCACTGCTGCTGTCCTCATCCCTGGGTAGTGCACACTTGGTCATTCTCTCCGTCTGACCAGCTGGAATCGGGGTGAACCCTTTTCCTCCACGATGATTTGTTCTTTCTTCCCTCCCTCTTATAACTTTTCTTTCCATTTGACAATCTTTACAAACTCTTGACATCTCAAATCTCAAACTGTTCAACGTGTGATCCTCGGCAACTGAGCATCTGCTCCATTGACACTGGCGCAGGCCTATTGACTTTAATCTGTATCTTTGAATAAGTCCTCGAGTCTCCTTGCCTTGAAAAAGTATTGCCTATGATTTTTATTCACTTTTCCCTTGTTTGAAATTCTAAAGTACAAAGTGTGTTTTAACTTCGTGAACATTTCTAGTCTCGGGTACGCGTTCGTATCGCAACACCGGTCTATCAAATCCTAATGTACTTCCCTTGAATTTGCTTGAACAAGTGGAATTGGTTGTGTGTAGTGTATTTTATGTGTGGTTTCAAATGTATAAAAGTGTAGTGTTTTATAACAGATGGTTTAAAATAAATGTACTTATATTTTTTACCTGAAACCTTGAGTCATTGTTTGCTTGAGTCACAATAATTTCCTTTGTGTAATCTCTACTACTGCGCATTTACTCTTCAGATAAGTCTGGGTGCGCCGCTTCTGCTACCACTTTAACAGTGTAGTACAGGCTTGTACCAAAGGTGAACTTGTATTACCACTTGTAGTCTTAAAACAAAGGACAGCAATTACTTTGATTCAGGCAAACACTGACAAAAGGTTCTCAAGTAAAAGAATATACATTTATTTCACTCTTCAGTTGTATAACATTACACTATTATAAGCATTCTAAAGAATCACTCTCTTAATGCACCACACCACTTCCCTTAAATTCCAGACAAGTTAGGCTTACAAAATGAAGTTGGAGCAAAATGGCACTCCGGCAATTTAAAAGGGAGGGAAAGACAAAAAAAATGAATCCACACCAACAGGTAAGTACTCAGGGCAAGCGAACAAGGGAGACTACAATGATAAAATCAGATAGAAAAGGCTTAGGGCCAGAGGCAATGGTTCAAAAGTCTTTTGCTCAAGATAATACAGTTCAGGGTAGTTCGCAGTAAAGTTTGTGGCACGGTTTCCGGACGAGATTGGTTGGTAGAAAAGTTATTTCAAAGAGAAGGACAAGCCCTAGGATTGGAGAAAGCGGATTTGCACAGTACCTTAAAATGGAGAGGGGGCTTTAGCTGAGGCAGACGTTCCTGGTAGTTCCTGCAGGCTCACGGTTCCTGAAGCGACTGTTGGACTGATCAGAAGAAGGAAGACTGGAGGGTCCCAGGGAAGAAACCAGCAGCAGCGCCAAACAACGAATAAAAGATGTGCTCCTTAAAACCCAAGCAGGGTCCGACCTTCCTGGCTATCCGGCTAAATGTAGCTCTGTAGAGCAAATTCGACCATAGGAGGGGTCCTGGCTTGAGGTTTGGGTGAACTGGTTGGTCCCACCAGCTCAAGGGAACAAGTTTCCTGGAGGATCTTTTCTGCCGTCGCATTCTGGAGATTCGGACCTGCAGCAGGGCTTCACCGGGCGGTTCAGTCGTTGTAGGGGTCCTCTTCTTCCAGTTCCTCATTGGTTCTTTCGTTCCAGTGGCGACTCTGCTCTTCCAGTCCCAGAGACCTGCTTTTTATGCAGTTTTCCCCGATTCATACAGCCTGGCTGTCAATCACACAGCTGGGTGGGTGGCCTGGCAAGGCCAGCCCCCTTAGCCAATCAGATAGGTGTGCGACTTGGGTTACCAAGGGAACCCATGGCAGGGGTCCTAAAACCCCTCCCTCACATCCTGCCTACCCAGACACTCAGGCGCCTAAAGGAGGGCTTCTATGTGAAAGGCCGTGAAAAGGCGATGAACAAAGGGACCAAACCTGGTTTGACGCACAAACACGAGAAAGACTTTAACAAAAAGAAATGGTGAATAATCCCGGCCGGAGCCAAAATAAAATGTATTTGGTCAAGCGGGTTTATGTTTAAGGCTAATATAATAGCCTAAAACATTACCACATTTATATAGGATAATCGCGGTAGAAAAGTTAGGGTAGATACCACTGCCACCAGCCAAGTCTTAATGTAAAGGGAGCAAAACACTGCCCCAAGAGGCGCAGACAAAAAGGGATAAGAATTAACCCTTTCCAATACTCCATGGAAGATGGGGTGTACTGGGTATGTGGTTAAAAGTGACTAAGGTAAAGTTAATGGCAACTTTACCCTTTTCTGGGGGACTGTAGTCAGCCCCAGAAAATGGAATTGGTGGGAAGTCTAAAAGACAACCCTGTGTAACTGCACTGAAGGTGCTGGGTAACACATATGAAACATATGGTGCTCTGGAGTAGGTGAGGCTTCAGTGCCCAAGATCACACAAAAAGTTGAAACACACATAGCAAAACACATGTAAGAGTGGGAAAAAGGCTCACACTCTTACCAGGTGAAAATAATAAATCCAAGAAATCCAGCAAAGCTGCTGATGGACTCAGTAGGTAAGGGAAATCAACCATTTATGAGAATTCTCCCTAACAGTCGACACAACTGGGAGGGTGGTGGCATAGTAAAGGACAGTGTCACTGAACAAAATCTGCTGAGTAGCAACTTGGTCCTCCCTGCATACATTTTTCGAACACTACAAACACTGTCTGTATTTGTTAGCTGGCAGATGCACCCATTTTGGTCGAACCATCTTGCAGATTTTTCAGCTATTGATGGTTCGCTTTGATACCTCCTCTGATCTTTTAATACTGCTTTGGGATCTGTGACAAATTGAAGGATTTTTCCCTTTTTCCCCTCCCTGTGAGGTTCTGTAGGGGAGCCCGCTCTGCAACACCCTCCCTAGGGTTCGAGGCAATGGGACCTCACTGGGATTCCCTCCAAGTGAAGGCTTACTAATACACCAGAAAGTTATCAGTTTCCTGAAGATAAAGTAAACCTATATTCCCAACAACAAGAAACAAAGGATATCCCTTGAAATCGGAGTATCCAATGGACAGTACCAAGGATGCTGAAAAGGGATAAGCCAAAGAACCAGTGAGAGGAGGCGGAAAGCTGAGAGGGGGTGAAAAGCTATGAACGGGGAGAAGCCCCCTGTACGTAACAGAGCAGATGGAGGCAGAGCTGTCACAGAATGCGAAGCCCGTGTAAGCCAGAGCAGAGCCAGCACAGAATGAGAAATGCTGGAAGACTGGCCTGCGAGAACAGAGGAAATCCAGAGGTTGTATACGAATTGTTCGTTTTACAACTGTTCGAATTGCAATTGACCTTTTCACAATTCACCGAATTGTGAAGGTCAATTGTAACATATATGCAGGGGAAACCCCCCGCAACCTCCCACCCAATCCAAAACCCCCCCAAAACCCTATATATATATATATTTCTGAGGCTTGTGGAATCTGCTTAGATCACATGCTGTGCATAGGCCGACATCTAGTGGAAGCTGCAGAGTATTACAGTTTGTTTTTTGAAACTCAAAAATGGGCGTCGACACAGGGCGTGCCAGTAATACTATCCCTAGTGTGACGTCCACTGTACCCAAGATCCCTCACGCGTCTAGGATCCTCAGATTGTTTTTTTCCGCCATACTGGTCGGAAGCATCTTGCGGTGTCCCCTGGCCTTAGCCATACTTTTGCTAAAATTATAAAATAATAATCTATTGACATCCTTCCCCACCCCAACGTCGAACTTCGACACTCGACGCCGGCTGGAGAAGAAATCGACCGTCGGCTGCTGCACGACGGATTGGGCCTCGGAAGGCCGCTGGCCTCGGCCCGGGCCTGGTAGGCCGCTGGCCCCGGCCCTGCAAGTAGGGAGAGTGGGGGGTGGTACATACTCTACACTCTTGGTATATAGGTACACCTTATATATTTCCTACACTTAACAGCCCGATGCCTCAAGGTGCGTATGTAGGGTACCCCTTTTCAATTCTGCCTCAAGTGCAACCGCAAATACCCTTGGGTCGACAGGCACGCCACGTGCAATCTCTGCTTGCCGAGGGACCACCCCGAAGCGAACTGCAGAGCGTGTAGTAGGTTTAAACCTAAGACACTTAAGGACCGTTCGACGAAGCGTTGGGCCCACCACGCCAGGCAGGCGGCCATGGCAGCGGAGGGCGCCTTCAGCGATGGCAGCGACGCCGTACTTTCGGGCGGCGAGGGCATTACGGCATCGAAAGACAGCCGAGCGCAGGTCCCCGACCTCGGAAGGTCGTCTGGCAGGGCGGCTATGGGGAAGACCCCCGGCGACGCAAGCGCTTCACAACCTACACACACTAAACACACTAAGTCCAACCGAGACTCGACAACGTCGAGTTCTCGGAAAGAGGCACAGACAGAACGGTCCGACTCGGTGTCCTCTGGGCGCTCTCGATCGAGATCGCCGCATGACGCCAGGCAATCATCCACTGTTGCCAAGAGTGCCTCGCTCCCTAGGCTAACAGAAGTTCGATCGTCGGAAGACAAAGAAGACTTCCACCCCTAGGCCGCGCTCCAGGAGGCGGAGCCCGCAATTAAAACCAGCAAGGCCCCATGCTCGAAGGACAGGGACACCTATCCCGATCCTCGACGCCAGGCGTCGAAGAACTCCGGAGCCACTAAGGGACAGGGAAAACATTTTTCTACGCACGGGGAGGGGGGAAAACAGCAGAAGAAACTACCTGTACATTCTTCCACACCTGTGAGACAATCCAACCCCCCTAAACAGACAGACAAGTCCAGGTCTGCTGATAGGTCCACAACCAGCAAGGCTACTCAGGATAAATCCCATAGACTTGCTGAGAAAGTCATTCCCAGTTCCAAAAAATGGTCCAGTGAAGACATAGATAGGGTCATGTCAAGAATGTCTTCCTTGGCTGGTTTTTATGATAAAAATCCTGAACATTTCCTCTCGTATGATCCACAAGGGGCCACACCCTCAGGCTCTACTGATCCTATCCCCCCGAGTAAGAAGGCCCGGTTTGAAACCCCGATGAGGGCTGAACCCTTCGAGGTACAACCTTATGCAACACCATACTCTCGGTATCAAGGAGAGGCTTCCTTTGGTGGAGACCAAGAGTTTGATATGATAGAAAAGCAAACCGGGACGGGATACTATGGGGATGATGAGGACCACGAAGAAGAAGAGGATGACCCGGAAACATACAGAGTAGATTCCCCGGTAGAGAACGAAGCCCCGGTTACCGACTCCCCGGTCGATAACCAGCCCCTCCTAAATGAGGTTCTCGCTCGCGCAGCAGAACATTTTCACATTGACACCCACGGTGTACAGGAGGAAAGGGACTTCGCAGAAGAGTTAGTGGGAGAAAGGAGGCCGGTTGCCCAGACCATCCCTATCCTTAAATCCATTCAGCGGAGAATAGATCCGTCCCTGGTGAACCCAAACCTCACCAGAGCAGTCAATCCCAGGGTTGAAAAACTTTTCAGGGCAGCTCAGTCTGACCCTCTCTATATAAGAGGACATCTGAAGCCAGACTCCCTAGTTGTTACCAACACTCGTAAGAGGCCTGGAACACCCTTGTCTTCGTCAGAAGCTCCTCCCGACAAGGAGAGCAAAAAACTATACGGTTTCGGCAGGAAGGTAGCCTCAACGTCCGCCTATCAAGCAAGGATTGATAACTCCACCACCCTGTTGGCCAGCTACAACTGCCATCAGTGGGAAGAAGTCGCGGTTCTCATTGCCTCTGCTCCTGAAGCGTTAAAGGGCCAATTAGCTCGGATTTCCGCAGAGGGTAGAGCCGTGTCTGGTTGCATTTTGAAAGCAACCTTCGACGCCGCGACAACGCAGGCAGATTGATAGCAGAAGCTACTGTTATCAAGAGACATGCGTGGTTACGGCAGTCTGGTTTTAAGACAGAAATTCAGGCATCATTGTTAGACAAACCGGTGGAAGCCGATCTGTTGTTTGGGAAGGCGGTCGAGGACGCTCTGAAAAATGCCAAGGACGAATACGAGACACTCAAATCCCTTGGCCAGTTAACCAATAAACCCCCCAACCAGAGAGGGAATAGTAATTTTCGTCGCCAACGCGGCCAAAATTCCCAGAGAGGATCTAACTATTCCCAGGGGCAGGGTACACAGTGGAACAACAACCAACAGTCTACCCAGGGTTACGGCAGAGGTAATAGGAGAGGTCGTGGTAAAGGCAGAGGCAGCCCCAGCAAGGGAGGCGGCACGCCTCCACCAAAGCAGTGACGCTCAGTTCAGGGTCCCTTCTCACGCAACCCTAGTAGGGGGACGCATTTCAAACTTCACCCAGGCTTGGGAAGGGATCACATCAGACAGATGGGTGCTGTCAACAGTATCCGCAGGGTACTGTATAGAACTACTGCAGCGTCCCCGGAACCATCCTCCACGACAAAAAGTACACTCCCTAGAACATCAGAAGATTCTCCTCGAGGAGATCGCCATTCTTCTACAAAAGGACGCGATAGAACTCGTCCCGGGACACCAGGTAAACAAGGGTATTTATTCAACTTACTTCCTTGTGCCAAAGAAAGACTTGACAATGCGCCCAGTATTGGATTTACGGCCTGCCAACAAGTATGTCAAGCCCCAAAAATGTTGTATGACCACGCTACAAGAGGTAATCCCCCTCCTAAAAAAGGGGGATTACATGGCAACCTTGGATATGAAAGATGCTTATTTTCATATTTCCATGTTCCCAGCGCACAGAAAGTACTTGCGCTTCAAGGTGGACAGTCGCCACTACCAATTCAAGGTACTGCCCTTCGGGATAGCTTCAGCACCAAGGGTATTCACCAAGGTACTGGCGGTGGCAGCTGCACACCTACGCAGGGAGGCAATCCCAGTGAACCCTTATCTGGACGACTGGCTCATAACGGGGGAAACCCCAGGAATTTGCAGGACAAACATTCAAAGGACTATCGACCTCCTCCACGAATTAGGCTTCTCAATCAACGAGAAGAAGTCAAGCCTAGTGCCAAGCACCTCAAAACAATTCCTAGGAGCAATCCTGGATACCCAGGAGGGGTTGACCTTTCCTTCAGAAGAAAGAATTCGGAATATACTACTGCAAATTCCGCATTATCAGTCCGGTCAACAAATAACGGTACGCAAAGCAATGCGGTTACTGGGCTTGATGGCGTCATGCATTTACCTGGTCCCCCACGCGCGCCTGCGCATGCGTCCCATGCAGGAATGGTTGGCGAAACAGTGGTCTCAGGCAAGTGGTCAGTGGGACGATCTAGTGGTCGTTTCGCCAACACTGGTACAAAGCCTCCACTGGTGGACAAGAGAGAATCTCGCAAAGGGGAAACACTTTTACGATCCCGAAGTACAGGCAGTAGTCACTACAGATGCATGTCTGACGGGGTGGGGAGCTCACCATCTCCACCACACAGCACAGGGTCTCTGGTCTCACTCAGTGGCCAAGAACCACATCAACCTGCTAGAGCTTCTGGCAGTATTCAGAGCACTTCAGGCATTCGAGCCCCATCTACTAAACCTGTCGGTGCAAATCCGGACGGACAGCACTACAGCCATGTTCTACCTGAACAAGCAAGGAGGGACTCGCTCGCCAAATCTGTCCAAGCTTGCCCAGGAAATCTGGATATGGGCACATCTTCCTGTCATCGCAACATATTCCAGGGGAGCTCAATTCCCTAGCGGATGCTCTGAGCAGAGACTCCCTCCCAGAGGAACACGAATCGGTTCTTCACAGAGAGGTCGTAGATCTCTTCTCTCAGTGGGGTTTCCCCACTATAGACTTATTCGCCACAAGCGAAAACAAACTATGCCCAGGATTTGCATCCAGGTTCCCCCAACCAGACTCCCAGGGGAACGCCCTGTGGATGAACTGGTCAGGGATGTTTGCGTACGCTTTTCCACCAACTCCTCTCTTCAGGAAAGTGGTGAACAAGATGAACAAGGAATCGATGACACTCGTCCTAGTTGCTCCCATGTGGGCAAGACAACCGTGGTTCCCACACCTACGCAGGATGGCGGTGTGCGAGCCCATCAAACTTCCAGCCTGGTACAACCTACTGTCCCAGCACCAAGGTCAAACACTGCACCAGCAACCCAACTCAATGAACCTGGCAGCATGGCTCCTGAGGTCATAGAGTTTGGACATCTCAATTTGCCACAGAGGTGTATGGACATCCTAAAGGAATCTAGGAAACCAAACACAAGGCACTGTTACTTTGACAAGTGGAAGAGGTTCGTTATCTGGTGCCAGAGTAGACAAATCAACCCGGTTGATTGCACTCCTTCCAACATTGTTACATACATGCTCCACCTGCTAGATGCAGGATTGGTTTTTAACTCACTGAAAGTACACCTGGCAGCCCTCTCGGCTTACACCACTTCCCATAGCAAAGTGTCGTGGTGGAAAGTACCAATAGTTAAAGCCTTCATGGAAGGAGTAAAGAGACTTCACCCTCCTATTTCAAACCCACCACCAGGGTGGGACCTTAATGTGGTGCTAGCCAAGCTCATGGGCCCCCCTTTCGAACCCATGCATAAAAGCAGTCTCAAACACCTGACTTATAAAACGGCCTTCTTAGTAGCTATTACTTCTATAAGAAGGGTCAGTGAAATTCAGGCTCTGTCAGTGCAGGATCCCTTCTTTACTATCCATAAAGACAAACTGGTTTTACGTACACACCCTAGGTTCTCACCTAAATTTATATCAAAATTCCATGTAAACCAGTCCATAGAGCTTCCAGCTTTCTTCCAGAACCCGCAAAGCTCTGCTGAGGTGAAACTACACACCCTAGATGTGCGTAGGGCGGTCCTCTACTATGTAAATAAAACAAGACCGCTAAGGAAAACAGATCAACTGTTTGTCTCCGTAGCTACAGGCAGAGAGGGGGATCGCGTCTCTAAAGGTGCCATCTTGAAGTGGATTATTAACTGTATCCAGCTGTGTTACTCACTCTCTGAAAAGACTCTGCCTTTTACGTCAAGAGCCCACTCTACTAGAGGCATTGGGGCCACTCTGGCTTTCATTGCAAATGTTCCCCTTGACACCATTTGCAAAGCAGCTACTTGGAGCTCTATTCACACTTTTACTCAGCATTACTGCATTGACACTCATTCCAAGGCAGATACACAAGTGGGACAAGCGGTTCTAAGACACTTATTTGCTCATGACCCTTCTCACATCCCACCTCCTTCTTCTGGTACTGCTCGCTAATCTATGCACAGCATGTGATCTAAGCAGATTCCACAAGCCTCAGAAGGGATACATTACTCATCGTAATCGTATTTCTGATGCTTGTATCTGCTTAGATTCACATGCGACCCACCCTTCCTCCCCTCCGAGAGAAGGCGCATGATTGCTTGTAGTCTTACCTTTCTGTCTATCTGCTTGGATTATCTGTACTCCCGCTACTCCTCATGCTACCTCAAGTCAGAAAAAATACAATCTGAGGATCCTAGACGCGTGAGGGATCTTGGGTACAGTGGACGTCACACTAGGGATAGTATTACTGGCACGCCCTGTGTCGACGCCCATTTTCGAGTTTCGAAAAACAAACTGTAATACTCCGCAGCTTCCACTAGATGTCGGCCTATGCGCAGCATGTGAATCTAAGCAGATACAAGCATCAGAAATACGATTAAGGTGAGTAATGTATCATATATATATATATATATATATATATATATATATGTGTGTGTGAAACCTTTAAAATCGGTCAATTGTTCATTTGAACAATTGTAAACTAACAATTTGGTGTATACCAATCCAAAGACGTTGGAACCGAGAGTTTGTTGGTGGCGAGACCATGCAGCAATCGTGGTGTGCAGCCGGTTTGCACAATGACGCCAACAACACCACCAGCAGTAGGAAGCAACTCCCGAAGTGTCTGGTCCTTGGGGCCCATGCAACACCAACAGGCTGCAGATACCTACAATGCCCAGAGTCGATGCTCATTGGGCAGCCTAAACGCTCACACGCAACTGGCAATTCCAGCAGGACAGATGGTTATTTAGAGAGGGACACACTGTGTGAGGGTTTGGAGACTGAGGACACAAGAATTGGGCAACAACTACAAAACCCAAGAGAGACTGCGGGCATCTGTAGTCAATTTGGCCATATAAGACCCACCCAAAGTCATAGCCATGCTTAGCGTTGTTGCTTTCCACGTTTGCTTACCTTTGTTTCTGCGCTGCAATATCTGCTCTGGTCTCCACAGGGAATCTTGAACCTGGGCCACATCTACGAGAGAAAGAAAGATCGTTAGTCACCTACCTGCTCGCGCTCTCATGACCCACCGACCTTTGCGCTCTGAATCACAGCAGCTCATGCCTGACCCTTGCATTCTGGAACAAGGCCACTCCAATTCACGCTTGCGTAACTACCCGCTGGGCATTGTGCTCTGAACCACGATTGCTCCAGCTCAAACCTCGCTTTGCACACCTCCAGCAAAGAACACACCTACACGCTTGACTCCCAACCTTTCGAGTTCCCTTACCTGGTGTACCGTGGTGATTCCATCTGCTTCATCCCATATAACCTGTAATACAGAAAAGAGACTATTAGTATCAGGAACAACCACATGAAGAAGGCTCTGTGTTGTAACTGGCTAGCATGTACAGTAATCATTCCTGCTCCAGTGAAGGATATGTATCTACAATAAGGAAGGATATTGACTCATACAGACGGTGGTAGCTGGTGTACACTCTGTCCATTAAGTGGAAACACAACTGTGTGGATTAGCTGGCACTCATCCCTCCATCCCTTCCGGTACTTAGGGTGCATTACATAGGGAAGGGGGTCCATTATGCAGGGAGAATTCTACAGAAGGTACGGAAGAAGTCAGTAGAGTGGCGGCCAATCCTAGACTTAACACACCTCAACAAGTACTTGAAGTCACAAAAGTTCTGGATGCTCAAGTTGCAGCAGTGTTCGGCTAACTGGGGGAAGGAGACTAGCTGGGGATGCTGAATCTGGAAGAACGCACTGGCGAACTGGCACACTGCGGAGACCATTCGTCTGCTGATGGATCTCGGATACTCAATCAATTATCCGAAGTGAATGATGTTCTCCCGCATCCACCTCACCCCTCTTTGCAGGCTGCAGATGAGGCCTCTCCAGGAGTTTCTGGATGCACGGTGGGTGCAGGTCTCTGGCACGTGGTCAGACAAGATCGCCCTCACCCAGAGGTTCTGGCAAGCTCTACGATGGTGGGGAGTGCGCCCACATCTCACGCAAGGTGCCCTGTTTCAGATCACTCCTCCCCCGTACCAGGAGACGATCACCACAGATGCCTCACTGGAGGGATGGGGGGGTCCCACAGCGGACAGATGCACGCCAGAGGCCTTTGGCTTCCAGAGGAAAAGGACCTTCACATCAACATCCTGGAGCTCCGGGCAGTCTTCTGGACCCTCAAGTCATTCCTGCTGTTGCTGAAGGTGAAGGTAATGAGAAGCTTCACTGACAACACCACCATGTTCTACATCTGAAAGTGGGGCGGGATCTTCTCCCTGGAAGCCCACACCCTGTGGCGCTAGGCCATTCTTTAGGACATGTTCCTCATCCCCTTTCACCTAGCGGGCACCAAGAACACCATTACAGACTCACTCAGCAGGGAGCAGCGTTCTTGCCATGAATGGGAACTTCGTCATGATCAAGTGTCTCTTCTTGACGCCTGCTAACCCGCTTTCAGTTCTCCCCGCATTTTTCTCTGGTTGAAGGGAGAATATTCAGGCACTGGGACCGGTGAAAGGAGATAACCTCCAACGCTTGGGCCTTGTAGCTCATCAAATGGGGTACGGTCTACCATTTCTAATGAGACCACAAGACAGACCACCTTGTCCTCCACATCAACTGAAACAGGAACTCTAGGAGGAAGAGGAAGGAGTGTGCAGTGGAAGAGGTACCACCCGAGCAGAGCGGATCGGGTTGGTACTCTCGTTACTTTCTGGTACCTAAGAAAGGAAGAGGACTATGCCCCATCCTGAATTTCAGGGCCTTGAACAGGCTTTTGGTGATAGACAAGTTCAGGATGGTGACATTGAAAAAGATTCTCCATGCTCTGCAGCTCCAGGATTGGTTGGTGTCACTGGATCATCAGGACACTCGCTTCCATGTGGTCTTTCATCTGAAGCACTGGTGGTTCTTGAGATTCATCATCCGGGGCACTCACTATCCGTTCAAGGTGCTACCCTTTAGCTTTACCTATGCGCCCTGGGTGTTCCCCAAGATGATGGTGTTTGGACAGTTTTTCTGAAGTCTGGTAACCTGTTACGCTCACCTGGCTCCCACAGAGGCGTCGATCTGGACTGGACTGCTGCAGTCTCCACCAATGTGACGCGTAGGGCCGAGATGACGGACTGGACTGGTCCACCTAGCTTCGTTCGCTTGGCCCGTAGGAATATTCTTCTGCAAGTGGAGAAAGGGAATTAACCACCCATGGAGTTGAGCGTAAATCCCCCCACCTCGCTGTTCTCCCCACTGATCACCTTGGATGTTCCCTCTTATAGTCTCACCTGATGATTTGAAAAGATGAGCCCTCCATCCTGCATTGAGCGCAGGGGCGCGTAGATAACCAGTTGCTTTACTGGCTCGAAGGAATTGGTGAGATCCAGAACAGTATTGACTCCGATATTCCCGGCAAGACGCCGTAAGTATGTAGTTCGTAAGAGTTGAAATGCCTGACTTTCACTCTTGTCCGATTCCTTGCAGGTTGCAGCTTGACCCTACTGAATAGTTCCTTGTGGCAACCGGTAATGTTCTGGTAAGGATTTGTATTATCCAACACAGTTAGATAAAATAATGTCCCTATGTAACCTGTTGCTTTCTCCCTTATTCAGGCGCTGAGAGAAAGTATGAAGTCTCGGGGAATAATGCCTCCGGCGGTAAAATTAGGTAAGTCTTTTGTGGTGAGGAGGGTTCCCCTTGTTTCACCTTGCTGCCCTTTTGTTTTCCCTTAGGGGCCGGGGTTCGGCTAGGATGCAGTGGAAGCTGCGCCGACCCGTGAAGAATAGTACCCTCGGTGGTAAAATCAGGTAAGTGTATGGGGGTATTCTTCTGTGTATCCCTTGGCTCACCTTGCTGTTCTTGTCTTCTCCTTAGATGCCGGAGTTCGGCGGTAACATGCAGGAGGATGCGGTGAAATGTGAAGATGCTGCGAAGGCCGGTGAGATCAGCGCGGCGCTGCAGCAGACGAGGCGACGCGCATAAAATAACTTCTTTCTTCCAGCTCGAAGGCGCGATGGATCGGGAATTCAGGTAAGGATCAAAGGTATTGCTCTTGTTCTAACCTTTTCTCCTTCTTTCTCCCTTTTTCTAGGAGCTCCAAACTCGAGGCGGGCGTGGCAGAAGACTGGATGCAGACTTGCAGGCACGGTGAGCGTTACGCTGCTGGATGCAGAATAACGCGAAGCGTGTGCTGCTCTTCGGCGTGGTTTAAATAGCCTTCAAAGTAGTCCGAGGTAAGTATTCCTCCCCAGCCCCACCCAAGTAAAAAAATAGTCCCTAGGTAAAATAGTCTCTTCCAAGCCTTGTTTGGCTTGGAGCTCTTGCAGCATGGTCTGCATCAGGTAAGTTTGCTGCATGGTCTGCATCAGGTAAGTTTGCTGCATGGTCTGCATCAGGTAAGTTTTAATCTATGAGCCTGGTGCCTATGGCGCCAGGACTGACTCTCCATATGAGCCTGGCGCCATAGGCGCCAAGACTGCACCCAAATAGCCCCTAGCGGGGGTTGTTGGGTTTGCTTGGGTTAACTTGATGCCTGCTTCCGGGGTTGCTGGACTTGGTCTGGGTCTCCAGGGGTAGGCATCATGACATAACCATTCAACTGAGGCAGTACAAGACTCCACTCTAAGTATCAGGCTGTACCGCCTGAGTATAGGGTAGCGTAGACAGAGCAGCCAGTTCTCATCTTAGGAGGAAGAGAGGGCTGTAGAATCAGTACAAAGAAATGGTATTATACATATGGTCCAAAGAAACACTGACACACTATGTATTATACAAATAAAGGGTTTATTTTATATACAAGCAGACCAAGAGATTCTTGGGTAAGTAGGTACTATCATAAAGCATATAAACACATTATAAAAACACAACACAATGCTTTAAATACACAGATCAAAGCACATACCTTATTTAGAACACTAAAAGTATTTCTAGGTAAGTCGGATCTTATCGTATTCATTTAGAATGTGACACCTATTCTGGGGGAGTAAAACGATAGATTACTTTCTGATTACTTTCAGCAAAACAATGTCAATTATACAGTGGCACTCAGAAAGAAATCACTTAGTAAACCAAGGGGACAGTATACTTTTTGTGAATAGTGGAACTCTTATTCTAGGCACAGTAAAAACCTATAACTTTTTTTGTGATAACCCACAGTTGTACTAGGTAAGTAAAACCTAAGGATGTAATATTCTATTCCAGGTGCTTTGGTGATCAGTAAAACACAGATTGAGATGAGCAATAACTCGTGTAACTTATTTTAGGATGGTAAACAGCTACCTCAAGGTAAGTAAAACCTATACACTTTTTAACGGAGCTATCAGCAACTTAAAGGGAGGTATAAACCCCAGACACTTTTTGTGTCTGTCTAAAACAGACATGGGGAAGCAAACCCCAGTGTTAAACTTTATGAATGGCTTGAGGTTATTCTAGGTAGGTAAAACCTAATGCAGACTTATTCTGGACAGGCTAACATCAAGTCTGGGGAAGCAAGACCCAGTTGGTAAACATATACACCTATTCTCTGAAAGAAATAGTGAAGCCAACAGCATTACTTTTGGGAAAGAGGCACAGCCAATTTACAGGTGCGTAAAATACCCTTACATCTACTTTTTATTAAAATGGCAAAACAGTTTCTAAGGAGTGTTAGGGAGAATTCTCTGTTAAGGCTAATTTCCCAAACCTAGTGAGTACCCCAGAAACTTTGCTGGATTTTGGGGGGGGGGGGGGGGTTCCCCTGCTAAGAGTGAGACTCTTTTTCTTCCACTCTTAGGCATGATTTGAGAATGTCCTTTGACTATGTAATGTGTTTTATGGGCTATGGGGTCTTTTACTCCATAGGGCTTCATGTGTTTTTGGTATGTGTGTTACACAGCACCCTCAGTGCAGTAACACAGGGGTGTCCTAGTGACCCCCAAACATAGACGCCATACCCTGGGACTGACTTCTGTCTCCCAGGGCATGTAAAGTCACCATTGGCTTTACTAGTCTTAAATTGTGAACAGAACCAGTACAAACCATCATATTGTTGAAGTACTGGTATGGGGTAATTCGATTGCCCCTGGGTCTGTTTTCCAAGGGGGCACTGTCCAGTCCCCCCTTGTCGAGTTTCTGGCTGGTGGCAGTGGATACCACGCAAAATATTCCACCGGAATATTTCCTATGGGATTTTCCCATTCATTTTAAACGCACCACTTTTTGGTGCAATGTTAAAGATACCGCTGGGTTATTTATTTAATATTTATTCCCCGTTTGGGTCTTTTTTGCCAGGACTCGGTTTTAAAATGGCGTTTGTGTTCGCCTCTGAAACTCTAACCCAAGTCGAGCCCTTTGTTCCACTTTCTGGCGGGCTTCTCCACAGAAGCCCTCCAAATGGTGCCACTCTGTCTGGGGTCAACAGGATGTGTGGCAGGGGGATTATGCACCCTGGACTGAGTTGCCTTGGCAACTCAAGTCGCACTCTTGTGTGATTGGCCCAGGGTGAGCCGCCTGGCTCACCACTTAGCATGTTTGAGTGACAGCTAGGCTGATGAATGGGGGTTTTGCTGCATAAAAGCAAGGCTTTGGGGACTGGAACTTCAGAAGTCGCCACAGGACCTAAAGAATCCGAAGAGGGGAGAAGCTGAGCCATCTACAATGACGACACCACCGGTGGAGCCCTGCTTTACGAAACTCACCACTTTGCCGACGACAGAGGAGATCTTCTTCCAGGAGAGTCTTCTTCCCCTTGAGCTGGTGGGACCAACCAGTTCGCCTTTTTCGCCTTCCTGGATCGTCTCGTGGTCGAATCACCCGTGCCAAGCACCCCGGCGGCCGGATAGCCACGCTTCACCACTACCGCGAATAAAAGGGTCGTACGTTTTAACCGGGAAACTCTGCGGCTGTTTTCTTCCCTGGCAGTGCAACGACCTCCAGCTTTCCTCCACGTCGAGATCATCTCTTCCCCTTGACGAAGCCCCGACTTGCACCCGCTGCCAGGAACAACTGCCCCCGCTGGAGCTTTCTCAACATTTCAGGTACTGTGTCCCGCCTGGTCTCCCTTGCAACAGATTGTCCAAGGTGTCCCGTAAATCCTTGACAGGGGTGACCTCGGACCTGCTAACATTACCTTTCTGACTTGTTCCAACCTCTTTTGACTTTCCTGCAAAGACTTTGAGTGCATTTCCACTGTGTGATCTTGGGCACATTCCGCTTTGCTCTCTCCAAGAGTGGGCCTGGCCTATGAACTTTTTGCTATACAGTAGACCTTGCCTTTCTTGACTTGCTGCGGTTTCTTAAAAGTGTTTATACTGTGTGTTTTTCCTATTCTGCCTTTTCTCACCCTCGTTTAAACAAATTATTGGAGTGCCATCTACGGTTACGCGCTCACCCCTGTTTTGCTAAATAAGTGGTGTCTTAACTTAGACTTGTTGAATAATTAACTAGGGAGGTGTATATACTTAAGTGACTGTGTTTGAACTTGCTTGACATATTAGTACCAGTGTATTTTTACAAGTGTGTTTTTAAATAAATAATTATATACTTTTTATACCAAAGCTCTGGTCAGTGTTTGCTTGTGCTACTGTATTTTTGGCCCTATTGTGTATACTCTATATACTGCCTAACTCTTCTTGAGAGAAGTCTGACTGCTCAGCCACAGCTACCAGGTAAATCTGGGAGGTGTAGACTGCTACCAATTGGGTTTACTGCTTACTCCTGTAGACTTAAACTTTTTGCAGTGGTCCCTAAGGGTACTGCACAGGTTTCTGCCTAACAAGGAGAGAAAGATGTTACATATACTTTTCAGAATGGCAGAACATTTCTTAGGTAAGTAATAGCTTTTTTCACTTTTCACTCTGTTACCATTCAACTTCGTTTGCAAGAAAGTAACTTTTAAACACGTATTCTCTTTTCTAGGCAAAAAGCCCAATCTTTAGAAGTCTTTCCCTTATTCTTGGAGCATTAGTGTTCTTAGTGGCAGAAGGGGGATCACTAGAGTCTAGTGTCCAACAGGCAGATCGGGATAGGTTCTTAAGTAGCAAAAGTCAGAGTTCCTAAGGAAGGCTGTTAGAACAAGTAAGTACTTTACTTTTAGAGTTAGTTGAGGTTCCAGGGCTTAATAGAAGACACCTTAGGAGGATTCCAGCAGGGGCCTAGGTGCACTGGACGAGAGGACTCCCAATCACAGAAAACACCCCACAACTACACAGGAATCACAAGAGGCTTAAGGTAGTAAATACCCAAGCCAGCACAGTACCTCAGCACAGAAGATGATTTTGCAGCAGGAGGACTTCAGGATCTGCAGCCAAAAACCTGGTCTTTGAATTCCTTCATCAAGAAGACGGGACACTTGAAGGACTTTTGCAGGGAAGGTTTTCCTCAAGGCTGGATGCAGCTCTTTTTCAGGAGCACAGAAGAAGACTTTTGCTGGTCGGGTTCTCATTGTTTGGCAGGTCCAGCACTGTGTTGAGGGGACTTTTCAGACTGGAATAGTGCCTCTGGAGATCCTGCAAGCATGCCCACAAAGCGATTTTCGGAAAACCATGCACCGCACAATGGCTAGAGGTCGCAGGGTATAGGGGTATTGCAGCCACGCAAGGTCGTTGCATGGCGTGGGATGGCTGGAAATGCAGGTCTTCTTCAGTCTAATTGGTCTCACCAGGGTCTGGGTCAGGGTTGTTGTTTTCAGAGTCCCCAGATCGATTGGAAGGAAGAGCTACAGCAGGATCTGGTTACACAGAAAGCTCTGCGGTCATTGGAAATCGTTTCAGCCGCAAATTCTTCATCTTTTTATTTTATTTGTTTTTTATAACGCGCCTAATACCATAACTGTTTGTTTCTAATCGTGGATCCGGGATTCAAACCTCTGTTGCTCTGCGTGGTCTTGCTTCCAAGACCAGCGCGTTGCCTCTGTACTATCCTCCGTTCATCTTCCTCTTTGATTTTGGTTCCAGTGGTCGACTCCCTCTTCAGCTTCCAGGATCAGACTTTTATTAAGGAACCCAGCCAATCAAACAGCCTTGCAACATTCAAACTTTGGGTGGGGGGAGTTGGCAATCCTTTCAAGACAGCCAGCCTTCCAGTTTGAACTGGATTCTTGCAGTCAGGCTGGAAGACAAAGGGCTGCAGCATTTTGGACTCATCCCCCACTTCCTGCCTTCACAGACGCTCTGGAATCTGGGTGGGGAATCCACAAGATTCCCGCCAAAAATCAAAATCACACAAAAGGAATGTCCCTCCCTGGAGGTCATGTGAAGAAACAAAAAAGGACCAGAAATGCTAAAATGGCGAAAAAAGAAGACCGGGGCTATTTTGGTAAAATGAACACCCATGGGTGCCTTTACTGGGGCTGTGGAAACAGCCCGCGGTAACGGTGCACCGAATTAATGAAAAGGTTCACTGCCACCAGCCATTAAATGTAAGGGTGTCCCTGTAACATAAATGTTACATTTAAAATGAGAAAGTGGATGCTCGCTATCTCCCCAGCACTCCTCATAAGGAGAGGGTGCTGGTTCTTACAAGGTTAGCCAGAGAAAGTTATAAAGGGGAGCCCGTTGGGCAACCCAGCAACAACAGGCACTTATTAAGAGGATAACTTTTTTAAAAGACACTATGGAGAGTCTTAAAAATGACACCCATAAAAAGGATAAGATTCTGTGAGTGTGGAAAAAAGGTTCCCACTCAGAGGTATAAGGAGTAATAATCCACCAGTAAAAGCAAAAAGTTCTGGGGTTGACACAGGTCAGGAAGATTTATCATTACTATGAAAATCTTACCTAACAGATGGCAGTCGTGGGCGGCGCACCTCAGGAGATCCGCTATTCACGTACATGAGCGACTGGTTAATCGGATAAAGGCCTCCAGAGCAAGTATCCACACAGCTAGTGGAGACCTGCTCTCTGCTTCAAGGTTTGGACTTCTCTCTGAACTTCCAGAAGTTCCATGTCACACCAACACAGAAGCTCCAATTCAACACAGCAGTCTAGGACACACAGGTGGGGCAGGCTTTTCCCCCTTAAAGAGTCACCAGTGTCAAGCTTTCCCAGAACTAAGACAGTCTACCACCAGCTGCCTTCCTTTTCTGGTGCCAGAGGCCAGACAGTGGATGTTGTATCTGCAATGGCTGTTGAGGAATCACTGGTCCCAGTACTTCGATGCCATTAAGGACATTCTCAGGGTGACCAGGTTGGTAGACGATGACCTCTCTTGGTGGGCCGTCAGAGAGAGCTCTATGATGGGGAACCCTTTTGGCCTCCGTTGGCCCCAGGCCCAGGTGGTCACGGATGCATCTCTGAAGGATTGCAGTGCTAATTTCGGGCATCTGCAGGTGAGTGGCCTCTCTGGGCCCCTGTGGATTTGCTGGATGCACATCAACAGACTGGAGTTGCGAACAGACAGGTTAGCCCTGATTGCCTTTTTGCCTTCCCTCAGGGGGAAACCTGTCCTTATCCTGATGGACAACACAGTGGTCATGTACTACCTCAACAAGCGGGACTGGTGTGCGGTCCCTACCACTATGCAGGGAGGAATTGTAGTTCTGGTTTCTAGAGAACCAGATCTCTGCTTCTGCGGCCCATCTAACAGGAGCAGAGAATGGGCTGGCGGAAGCTCTGAGCAAGCAGGGCACAGTCTTACATGAGTGGGAAGTATGCCAGGAAGTTCTCAAAGAACTGTTCGCCCTGTGGGGTAACTCGCCAGTGGATCTCTTTGCCACAAGGACCAACACAAAGTGCAGACTGTTCTGCTCAATGGAATTCCCAGTGATGGCAGCACTAGGGGATTCCTTTCTTGTGGAGTTTGTCTTTGACTTCCACTATGCGTTTCTATGTAATTTGGCTTTGAGTACGTTTTCGGTTGAATTCCAGCTAAAAATTAGGTATTTGGCTTCGGCCAAATACCTACTGAAAACCTTACTCGAAGCCGAATGTTACACCCCTAATTTGTACAAGTTTGCTGTATATAGATGCACGCTTTCAGGTGTAAAATGAGGACCACTTCTGTTGTGGGAGTGGCCACCTGTAACTATATCCCTGGTTGTAAGTGGGGAGTGTTGTAGCCCTTCCACTCCCCATTTCATTTGACTGTTCCGGGGTGAAATATACTTTGTGGCAAAGCATAATCTCGCACACCCTGGTAGAGAGGGATTGGGGTGTCTTTCGTATCCGGAGACATGGAAAACAAAGCCCTGGTTATGATCACGGAGTTGGCGGAGGCCGATTCACTGGGAGTTGAATGAGTAAGTGTGTGCTGGGAGTAAGTGTGCACCTTGGTGCCGGGGAAGCGGCTGACAGCTCCGAAGGCGATGCTCCTCTTGTGATCTCATGCCCTGTTCTTCTGGGGGAGGGATGAACAGTTTGAGGCATCTGTTAAACATAGAATGGTACTGTTTGGAACTGCATCGCTCTGTTGGTCCCGGTAAGTGGAGGCAATGATAACTTTCTTCGGCTCAAAGCGTACATGAAGATGTATCAGATTGCATGATAACACAGACACGCTGTAAACATTTACCGTATCGTTTGAATGACAAGACACTTAAGCTCAAATAAGCATACATAAGGGGAAGTTAATATCTAGGACTGTGCTTTCTATTTAGCTGTAGGCATTTTTATATGAGATTTACATATAAAACAAGTAACCCGCAATAGTCCTGTTTACAGATGTGCAGTAAACAAAGCCGTGCACAGTATCGTTTAGTTGCACCCAGCATGCGTGAATGGCAGTTTCTGTTCATTGTAACATCTCTCGGTCTTCATTGTATTCAGCGGCTGTAATCTACAAAAGAAGATTGCCTGAAAACACCATGAGCTTGACGCTATTTTCTAAAAGGGTTCGGCTATTTGCAAAGCAATGAAATGTCCGTGGATTTCTGTAAATACAGAGGCTCGAAACAGTGGGGGTGGGGGCACTTATCCGTGACTGTTAATGATTAACTGCATCCGATTATGTCTGTCAGGGTCACAACAAATGCAATTAGCAGAGCTCAAACAGTCCCACAGAGGAAAGCCGAACCATGCTCTGTGACAAGGTTCGAGCTTCACATTTCTTCAAGATAGTCGGCCAAGTCATAATTTTTCAGTAGGCGCCTCTTTGTTTTCACCTCAGTTTGTTTTCCGGTTTCTCGCTGAGACGCGTTTGTCTTAATGGAAAATACATTTCCCCACGTTTTTTCTCCCTCACCTTGTTGCTAAGAAAAATTGGTAGTGTGTAGCATCTGGCAAAAGTGAATGTTTTATGAAGCAAAACATATTCCAAAAACAGTCACCCAATCCCTCAACAGTACCGAAAGTCAGAACTGCCTCCCACCTCGATGTACAAGCAGTATGCCCAATACTCCTAACATCTTACCCAATTGCTACAGGCTGCTTTCTACTGCATGTATCCCTCTCCCTCGTTCCCCCCCAAATCAATAGAGGAATTGGGGACCGAGAGGTCAGTCATTGCTTAAACTGCACTGTATACCCTCTCGGCATGACCAACGTGCCGCACCCGGCACTGTTTGCAGCCTTTCCTGCCTGCAAATTAGTGGTGCCTCCAAAGCAGCGCTCTCTCCCCACTCCTCTCTCCAGTCTCCACCACCCGCAGTGTCCAAAATATCTCCCTCAGGGCCCACCCTGCAGAACAAAAGGACAACATGCTTCTACTATGCTCTCAGCACACCAGGCGCGGAACTCTATTTCGATAAGTGGGCTTCACTTTTTACTTGATGGAGCTGGGATTGGTTTTGTAAGATTGGGAAATTACTTTGAGTTGTTTCTTTGTTATTAGCAGTGCTTATTCGAATATACTCATGCTTATGTAATTGGAGTTGTGATGGAATGTTTTTTGACTGAAAACTCCCACACAGCCCCAGTTCCCTACCAAATGTATTTTTAGGCAATGAAAGGAAGCAACAATAAAACTCCCCTTCTAAAGCTTAGTTACAGCTATGATCTATTTATAAGCACTATGCATGTCCTTCGCTGAAGCCCTGTTAAAACAAGCATTGGAAAAGCAAATAGTTTTGGCTTGTTATGCATATATTGACACATTTCTAGTAGTAAACCACTATTCTGCGCCGGCCAAATACGTAGGCAAACTATTTGGTATTCGGCCGAATAGTAAATTTACTATTTGGTACACCCCTAGTTTCAACAGATATCTGTCATCCTGTGGGTTCTCGGGAAGTTTCGAGCCACCATGATCTTGGTCACCCCAGACTGGGTGAGGAGAACATGGTACTCAGAGTTCCTCTAATTGACCATCTGTCCACCTCTCCGGCTTGCCAAGTGGCCGGACCTCCTATCCCAATCGGAAGGTTGTGTGCTCCACCCCAACCCAGGGTCTCTCAACCTGAATGCGTTGCTTTTAAGAAGATGAAATATGTATACTGACCTCTCAGAAGAGGTACTTGATGTGTTACTGGCTGCCCACAGACCTTCTACGAGATCATTATACAGGTGCAGGTGGAGAAAGTTTGAGACCTGGTGTAAGTGGAGGAGGATAGATCCTATTGCACGCCCCACTACCGCAGTGAAGGAGATCCTTCTATCGCTGGCATCAGCAGGCCTTCAGATAGGCACAGTGAAGGACTACTTGGCGGTCTTGTCTTTGTTCAAGAGTTTGCCGGATCAGGAATCTTTCTTCATGGTTCCAGTAATTACCCAAATTCTGAAAGGCATTGTAAATAGGTTCCCGCCTACTCCATTTCTGGTTCCGAACTGGGACCTCAATTTATGGTGGCTCCATTCGAGCCCATGCATTCGTGTTCTGTCAGGTTACTTAGCCTGAAAACACATTATTATGGTGGCAATCACGTTGGCTTGGAATGTGAATGAGCTTCAGGCTTTGTTTTGCAGGCTGCCCTTCCTACTGTTTTTCAAGGAGAAAGCTTCTCTAAAGGTGCAACCTAAATGTGGTTTCAGATATCGACGTATCCCAGAGCATTGATTTTCCAGTGTTTTATCCTCCTCCACATCCCTCTAAGGTGAGAAAAGGTTGCACAAGCGAGACCCGAAGAGGGCGCTCAGCTTCTACATTGCCAGGACGGTAGAATGTAGGCGTGATTATCAACCCTTTGTAGCTTTCTCTCAGTCCAGGAAGGGTGTGGCTGTGTCCAAGCAGACGATTTCTTGTTGGACTATTCTCTGCATTGCAGAGTGTTACCAGAGAACGGGAAATGATCTGCCACCAGGCATCGGAGCACATTCCACCAGGGGCGTGAGGGCATCATCTGCATTTCAAGTAGGCGTGCCAGTGAAAGAGATGTTGAGCAGCGACGTGGTCAAAGCTCCAGACATTCACTAAGCATTATTGCTTAGTTGCGGAACGTGACTCTGACGCTCGATTCATCAGAGCGGTATTGCAGAGCCTCCTTGTCTGCCGGATTTCATCCAGCCTCCGCACTATATACTGCTGTAGGAGTCTTTCAGATGGGGAATATGGGGGAGAATGCAGTCCATTGAAGGAGAAATTACATACCGGTTATGTTCTTTCTATGGCTTCTTCTCCTGCAGACTCTTCATCGCCCTCCCATCTTGCCCCGCTATGAAAGTGATATGTTGCCAGTTTCTCGTGTTTCTCTGCTAATGAGATGAGAACTTGAGGTTATGATGATTAGGTGATGGGCAAGGTTCAGTGCCTCGTTAATTGGGTTGTGCCAGCAAGTTGCTTTTAGTACGGTGACTGTTCCTCACAATAAAATAAATATGTTTTTTGGCTGTCAGTAAGCCAAATCCTGCGTTTTCTTCCTGCGCGGTTGCCTGCCTCAGGGTGTGGGGGGAAGAAGGCTCTGGGTGGTGGGTAAGGCGGCGAAACGGAGGAACGGGGACGCAGTGACGTAACATATATGTAGCCAGCATCATGTCTGGAGTCCAGGAGTGGCATGGTCGAGTCAGCCGGAGTCGAGGGTTGATGTCGAGTCGTACTGCGGCCCCTGTTGAAAATGTTTCAGAGCAGCTGACGCTGGAAATATATCTATCAGATGAGGAATCTGTGGGAGAAGAATCCATAGAAAGAACATTACCGGAACATAATTCCTCCTTTTATGGTTTCTCTTTCAACTGATTCCTCAACACCCTCTCAGCCTGCCTCTCTTCTAAGAGTACAAAATAGAAAAGAAATCTATGTTTCTGTATAAAACATTTATTCCGGTAGTACTTTGGTTTTTGATTGGCATTTTTTGCAGCCTGTTTCTGCTCTAAATTATTCCGATGTAAAGGTTCCCTCAAAAAGGGATAACTGAGGTAATGGAGCGCAATGTGCTCAATTTATACAGTAGCAGCATTGTTTCCGGAGTTGAGGAAGCTGAACATCAGAGATGATGCTCGTCAAGCTACACCCATTGGTATGTTTTTTCTGAGAACAGCTGGCACTGGAGGATATCGCTCTAGAAGATGAATCTGTAACATTGAGTAATGTTCCCTTCTCTCTCATTCAGAGACTTTCTGAACCCAAATTATTTAACATGTAACCTGCTCCAACACCTCACTTTCCTTTTCCAAGATAAATTATACTTTAAAGTACACCTCTTTGTGGACATTAATTCAAAGTAATACTATTGTACCCTTTCTTCCCAGCGTTGTTCTTTAGAGTTGGCCTTCATTGTTCAACCTTAGTTTTTACTAGGTGAGTGAAGGAAAACTTAAGCTTTGCCTGTTACTGTAGAGTTAGGAGGGTAAACTACACTTAAAACATAGGGCTGGGAGATTCCTTGTAAATCTTCTAGAAATGTATAGTCTACCATTTATATGCAGGAATTAGTTACATTTTATATTAATGTTGAAACCAGGTTCCATACAATCAGTTGCTTGACCTAGAAATAAAGGTCAGAGACCTTAATTTTGATACCCAGTGCATTTACAACAGCTAATTTGTATCTTCTGTTAACACGTTTCAGGCAGCTTTTATTCCTTTAGCTAGAGCATGACACTGCATTATTCTATGACTAACTGTGTGCAATTTTTCTGCAGATTGATTCCCTCACTGGCCTCGGAGTGACGAAAGTAGAATGTGGATCACAGTTTTCTGTAGCCCTCACGAAATCTGGAGCTGTATATACATGGTAAAATAAGAGGACATTTCTCTCCAGTAGTCTGCCTTCTGTTTTTACCACATTTTAAACTTTGCAATCATGTTCAGTGTTTAAACCATTATTTATATGCATTATATATTTCTACTCTTTCAGTGCATCTCATATCAAGACCTATAATTACCAAAAGATTGCAAGTAAAGCATGCCTATCAAAATTGCAGGGAGTCTTTGACTGTAAATTACACAAGACCTAAAGCGGTTGCTAAATATTACCCATGGCTAAATGTAGCGAAGTGTGATTTGTAGTTATTTGTGTATGGAAGGAAGGTTGGCTCTGTTCCTAGAGTTCACAGCAGGGACCTTAAGGCATACAGGGTTGGGACAGACAGTGTGAACTTCTGGATAGCAATGTTTCTAGATTTTGACAGTCAAATTCAGTGCATCCCGTCCTCCCAAGCCATGGAAAACTGAGCCGAAAAGGGCAACATTTCTGTCTTGTCTGAAGAAGAGGTTGGTGTTGCAAGGAGCTGTCTGTTTTCTATCCCTGGTGCATTTTAAACTATTTTAGATTGGATCCCAAATTTCGTCCCCTTTTTTATGATTTGCAACCGCAAGGTTGCTCTTGTTAGCTACATGCAAAGGGTTTCCTTCTGTTTTTAAGCCTTTGCAAAAAAAGACTTTGCTTTACAGTCAGCCATCTCCCACATCCCTCTCCCGCAATCCTTGTGAACTCCAGGCCTACTATACTCTTAGGAAGTCGCTTGACCACCCTACCAGTCCCATTTCTACAGTTATCCTATGTCAGGCTTGTCTGGACAGTTGGCAAAGGCTAGGGGTTCCTCCTGTTTATGCCTAGTGCCCTAGCCCTGATCTGCAACACTCACTACCCTGACCCATTGGAAGACGCAACATCAAGGTAAGGGGCGTCGCTGTGAATAAATTGGCACCCTATCTTGCCATCTGAAAACCTTGCCACTGTCACCTCCCCATTTTAACAACTAGCAACAGTAATATCTATTCACCATGATAATCTGCACTGAGATATTTCTGGCCGCTGGGGATAATCTCCCATCTGGATGACTGTGATGCCTTGCCACACTGATAATCTGCCACTGGAATACCTTGTTACCGTGACATTTTCCCATTGAGATAATCTGCCAGCGAAATCTCAGGATGACTAAAAAGAAAAGAACAGACACCTAAAGGCCAACAAGCGCCCTCCTGCTCCAGACCTTCTCAGATGCCAACTGCGCGAACCAGTGCCATAATCATAATTGCTTAAGCACCAGCGAGGAAAGCCAAACAACGCAACCAACTACTTCTTGGATCCTAAATACTCGGGAAACCTTCCCCAAAACCTCTTCAAAGAAGAGAGCCCTTTTTGTAACCTTTGTACGAAAACCGCTCTGCCTCGTCACACCTATCCACCTACAAACCCTCACAACCAGACATCCAAAGATATCTTAACCTCACAGGGAGAGAAGAAGCAAACACCACTATGGACTAAAGAAGGAGTGAAGAACTAGAAAAGAACCAACCCACCTGAACACACAGTTGGTCGCCAGAGACTTGGGTGCCAACTAAATTCCAAGTTACAAACCCACAAGCACCGCAGAAAACATCGACCCTACATGCAACCTACCTGAGCTCCTCAGTGAATAAATGAAAGCAGCAAAGATCCACACCCTAATCCCCAAACCAAAGTCAATCACTGGATCAAAAGACAGGAGGAATTCATGCCCAATCGCAATACCGACACAATCCCTAAAGGATAAACAAACACTGGAAAACAAAAAAGATTCACTGCAATCTGCTCAACGCCAGATCAATGTTAAAACATAGCACAAAGATATACTAGCTTGTCAGCGAAGGGGGAACAAATATGCTTCTCCAGCTTGGAGTCTGGCATGGATTCACATGCTCATGAATATTCCCTGTCATTGGGCTGGGAATCCTCGGTAACGAAAAAATCAGTTTCACTTCTGAACTGTCTTTCTCCTAACTTTAACTGGTCTCTGGATCATACTGTCCCCAGCCAATGACTGCCCTCTACCTAAGCCCCTCCTCTGGTAGCCATCTTCAGATTTATACAGCATGTTGAAGTGTTGGGAGTCCTTGTGCTATAGCTCTCGAGCTTTTACTGCGTTTTGCGATTTTTCTTAGAATTTTGCTCAATTTTTTTCAGTCAATCGAGCCTCATGCTCCGTCGATCCACCTTCCGATTAACAGGGACCTGTTGTCGGATTCTTCAGTGCCCCTCAAGGGTGATTTTTCGTTGAGTTTTTCCTTGGAGGATTCCAGAAGCTTATTTGAAGACTGTGCCGCGTGGACACGCCGGATGAGAAGAAGGACTCTGCGCCTCTCTTCAAGGTTTTCCCCGGCTGCAACCTGCGGAATGTCTGTTCCGTCGATAGACATTCCCTGTGCCTCTACTGCCTGCACTCGGACCCGACGCATGTGGATGATGTTAGGGAGAATTCTCTGTTAAGGGTAATTTCCCAAACCTAGTGAGTCCCCCAGCAGCTTTGCTGGATTTTTTGGGGTTTATTGTTTTCTCCTGCTAAGAGTGAGACTCTTTTTCTCCCACTCTGAGACATGATTTGAGATATCCTTTAACTTTGTAATGTGTTTTATCGGTTATGGGGTCTTTTACTCCATAGGGTTTCATGTGGTTTTTGGTAAGTGTGTTACACAGCACCCTCAGTGCAGTAACACAGGGGTGTCATAGTGACCCCCAAACATAGACTCCATACCCTGGGACTGACTACCGTCTCCCAGGGCATGTAAAGTCACCATTGACTTTACAAGTCTTAAATTGGGAACAGAACCAGTACAAACCATCATATTGTGGAAGTACTGGTAGGGGTAATTAGATTGCCCCTGAGTCTGTTTTTCGAGGGGGCACTGTGCAGTTGCCCCTCGTTGAGTTTCTGGGTGGTGGCAGTGGTTCCCACGCAAAATATTCCTTCAGAATATTTACTATGGGATTTTCCCATTCATTTTAAATGCACCACTTTTTGGTGCAATGTTAAAGATACCGCCGGGTTATTTATTTAATATTTATTCCCCGGTTGGGTCTTTTTGCCAGGACTCGGTTTTAAAATGGCGTTTGTGTTCGCCTCTGTAACTGCAATCCAAGTCAAGCCCTTTGTTCCACTTTTTGGCGGGCTTCTACACAGAAGCCTCCAAAAGTGGTGCCACTCTGTCTGGGTCTACAGGATGTGTGGGAGGGGGTTTAGGCACCCTGGACTGAGTTGCCTCAGCAACTCAAGTCGCACCCTTGTGTGATTGGCCCAGTGGTGAGCCAGCAGGCTCACCACTTAGCATGTTTGAGTGACAGCTAGGACTGATGAATGGGGGCTTTCTGCATAAAAGCAGGGCTTTGGGGACTGGAACTTCAGAAGTCGCCACAGGACCAAAGAATCCGAAGAGGGAGAAGCTGAGCCGACCTGCAACGATGACACTACCGGTGGAGCCCTGCTGAACCGCCTCACCACGTCTTCTGACGACAGAGAAGATCTTCATCCGAGGAGTCTTCTTCCTTTGACTGGTGGGGATAACCAGTTTGCCCGTCTTTTTGCCTTCCCGGATCATCTCGTGGCCGCCTTGCCTGTGCCAAGCACCCTGGCAACTGGGATACCACGTTTTACCACTACCGCGAATAAAAAAGTAGTACTTTTTAACCAGAGAACTTCGCGGCTGGTTTCTTCCCTGGCAGTGCAACGACCTTCAGCTTTCCTCCACGTCGAGATCTTCTCTTCCTCTGGATGACGCCGTGACTTGCACCGGCTGCCAAGAACTGCCCCCGCTGGAGGATTCTCTCCACTTTCAAGGTACTGTCGGCCTGGCCTCCCTCGCAACGGTCTGTGTGGGGTGTCTCTTAAATCCTCAATTTACCACTTGGGTTGGCCCTAGGCTGGCAAACTGAACTTTTCTGAGCTGAACTAATTCCTTTTTGAACTCTCTGCAAGACTTTCCAAGCCTTTTTAACTGTTTGATCTTGGGCACATTGGTGTTCTACTCTCTCTCAGAGGGAGCCTGGTCTCTGAACTTTTTGCTCACAAGTAGACTTTGACTTTCCTGCTTTGCTGGGTGCTTCTAAAGTATTAGTGTTGTGTGCTTTCCTAATTGCTGCCTTTTTCCTCCCTTTTTTGATAACTTATTAGAGTGCCATCTTTAGTTAAGCACTCACCTCTGTCTGAAAATAAGTGGTCTTAACTAACACTTGTCTAATAAGGAATAAGGGATGTATGTATATTAATGGTGACTGTGTTTTGAACGTGCTTACATAATAGTGCTGGAGTGTTTCTATAAGTGTGTCTTTAAATAACTAATTATATACTTTGATACCAAAGCTCTGGTCAGTGTTTGCTTGTGCTACTGTATTTTGGTACCTATCTTGTATACTCTATATACTGTCTAACTTTTCTTGAGAGAGGTCTGGCTGCTCAGCCACAGCTACCAGGTAAATCTGGGTGGTACAGACTGCTACCAATTGGGTTTACCGCCAACACCTGTAGTCTTAAGCCTTTTGCAGTGGTCCCTAAGGGAACTGCACAAGTTTCTGCCTAACAGATGACTGTCCGGCTTGTCGGGAGATGGTGCCGCGCACGCGGACCGATCGACGCAAGTGCTTCAACAAGTGGCTACAGGCCAAGGCCCCTGCTCTGGGTGAGTCCCGGCAGCATGCCTACCCTGCCCAGAAGAAGAAAGCTGAGCGGTCTTTTAAGACATTTGAGGGCGCCACTCCCGCGGGGGCCCAACATAAGGATGAGCACTGCGAGTCCACTGCCTCCAGGAGCGCCATTGCTTCAGGCTTCTTAGCGGCCAGGGCGAGTACAGCATCTCCAGTGCCTTCGACCATGAGCCAACGCTCAGCATCTTCAAAGAAGAGGAAGTCGGACTATACAGGCAAGCTCTTGGAGAAGACCCAGACCGGCCCTACGGAGAAGGCCAAGCGGCAGCGGGGTCTCGACCCTCCCCCTAAGGTGAAGGCCGCGAACTCGGCCAAGACCGTGAAGGCACAGGTGCACAAGACGAAGGCCCAAACTTCCATCGAAGTTGTGGCGCGTCCCTCGCGAAGGCTGCCGTGGCAGATCCGCAGGGCACGGCCCGAAGTCGAGAGTATCCCTGCCTGCCAGGAGGGAATCCTCTTTCCAGCCCATCGAAAAGACGCAGGAGAAGATGATGCCTGTCATTTCACCGAAAAACAGTCTCCCTTGGTCGCAGAGAAGGGGGGGGGGCACGATAGTCCTCCAGGCCATGGAATCTCCTGAGAGGAGGAGCTCACCAACCTCCCGATCCTCCAGGAGGGACGATGCATCGAGAGTAGGCCCTACAGTGGGGAACAAAGGTGATAACGAGGGTGACTTTTAGGCAGAATTATATGCAGTACCCTTTGGGAACACCACATACAATTAAGACCACAAGTGACAGTACAAATTCACCTTTGGTACAAGCCTGTACTACACAGTAAAGTGGTAGAGATGGCTGAGCAGCCAGACTTATCTCAAATAGTTACACAAAGGACAGCAATTACTATGATTCAAACAAAGACTGACTCAAGGTTTTCAAGTAAAAGAATATACATTTATTTACTCTTCAGTTGTATAACATTTCACTAAAGTAAAGCAGTCTATAAATCAGACTCTTAATACACCATACTACTCCCAATAAGTTCCAGACAAGTTAAGCTCACAAAATGAAGTGGGAGCAAAATGGCACTCCAGCAATTTAAAAGGTAGGGAAAGACAAAAGTTAACAGAAATGAATCCACACCAACAGGTAAGTACTCTGGGCAAGTGAACAAGAGAGACTACGATGATAAAATCAGGTAAAAAAGGCTTAAGGCCAAAGTCAATAGGTCAGAAATCTTTTGCTCAAGATCACACGGTTCAGGGTAGTTTGCGGTAAAGCTCGTGCCACGGGTTCCGGACGATGTTGGTCAGCGGAAAAGTTAGTTCAAAGAGAAGAGAAGGACAAGCCCTTGGATTGGAGAAAGACTTTACACACTTTCCCCGCAGCTGAATGAAACGAACAACCTGATTTGCACAGCACCTTAAAACGGACAGGGAGCTGTAGCTAAGGCGGACGTTCCTGGTAGTTCCTGCAGGCTCTCACGGTTCCTGAAGTGACTGTTGGACTGACAAGAAGTAGGAAGACTGGAGGGTCCTGCACTACCCAGGGAAGAAACCAGCAGCAGAGCAAAGCAACAAATAAAAGGTGCGCTCCTTAAAACTCAAGCAGGGTCCGACCTTCCTGGCTATCTGGGCCACTGTAGCTCTGTACAGCGAATTCCACCAGAGGAGGGGTCCTGGCTTGAAGTTTGGGTGAACTGGTTGGTCCCACCAGCTCAAGAGAAGAAGATTCCTGGAGGATCCTCTTGTCGTTGGAGTTGAAGATTCGGACCTGCAGCAGGGCTTCACCGGGCGGTTCAGTCGTGCTAGGGATCCTCTTCTGTCAGCTCCTCGTCGGTTCTTTCGTTCCAGTGGCGACTCTGCCTTTCCAGTCCCAGAGACCTGCTTTTTATGCAGTTTTCCCCCATTCACACAGCCTGGCTGTACATCACACAGCAGGGTGGCTGTCCTGGCAAGGACAGTCATCCAGCCAATCAAACAGGAGTGCGACTTGGGTTACCAAGGGAACCCATGGCAGGGGTCCTAAGACCCCTCCCTCACATCCTGCCTACCCAGACTTTCATGTGCCTTAAGGAGAGCTTCTGTGCAAAAGCCTGCGAAAAGACGGCGAACAAAGGAACCAAACCTAGTTTGGCACGCAGAGTAAAACATGAGAAATACTTTTACAAAATGAAATTGCGATGGGGAAGAAGTTAGATGCCATGGGGCGAAGAGTTATCAGGTCGGCGGCAACCACCATCAAGGCTGCTAACGCCCTCACCATTGTGGCACGTTACGACAGAGAACTTTGGTTCAAAATGGCCCCCCTCCTGGACTTCTTTCCCGATGACAAGAGGGCTGAGGCATTGGAGATCCTACAGGAAGGTGAGGTGGCTTCGGACCACGCCATTGCTGTGGCCACGGACATTACCAACACAGGATTTCGCCAAATGAGCAACATTTGCCTTTGTCGGCGGGGCTGGCTGAGGGCCACTAATTTCCACCAGGATGTTCAGTTGAAGGTGTTGGACATGCCCTTCGACGGGGTCAATTTGTTTGGAAAGACTGTGGACTAGTCTCTTCAGGCCATCAGGACACAGAGACGGCTTGCGCCTTGGGCACGCTTCAGCAACGATAACCGTCCTTTCGGACTTCTGGAGGAAAATCCAAATGCGATTCTAAAGGATTCGGAGGAGGGGCTTCGTCCTACTGTCAACCCTCCCGCTCGTCCGCCCAGGAGACTTTACAGGAGCCGTGCCAAATCTGGAGGTGGACGTCGTCGTCGCTAAGGCCCCAAGGCGGTGCCTCGATGTCAAAACAGGATTGAACCGGCCGTGGAGTCGGGCCTCCACCCGTGCACCCTGGTGGGAGGCCGACTAGCGAATTTCGTCAGCGTGTGGAAGACTATCTCCACCGACTGTTGGGTGTTGGACGCTCTCGCCCACAGACACACCCTAGAGTTCCAATGGAAGTGTCCGCATATACCACTGGTGGCCCATCAGGAATACCACGTCCCTCAGCTGCTGCTGGAGGTGCGTGCCATGCTAAAGAAAGGGGGGTGATAGAGCTTTTCCCAAAGAGACTCCGGAGCTCCTGAGTGTACTCTCGTTACTTCCTGGTCAAGAAGACAACCAGCGGTTGGAGGCCCATCCTGGACCTCCGCCGCCTGAACAAGTACATCAAGTCTCAAAAGTTTCAGATGGTGACTCTTCAGCACGTGCTAGGACAGCTAGAAGAGGGGGATTTTATATTGTCGCTGGACTTGGAAGATGCCCATTTTCACATCCCCATACACAAGGGCCATCTCAAGTACCTGCGCTTCGTGGTTCAAGGACAACACTACCAGTTCAGTAGTGTTCCTACTTCCCTTCGGACTGAAGTCCGCTCCAAGGGTGTTCACCAAGTGCCTGGCGCCGGTGGCAGCGCAGCTGCCCCTTTTCGAGGGATCCACGTGTACCCTTTCCTGGCCGACTGGCTCATCCGGGCAAGCACAAAGGACAGTGCGTCCATCACACGGCGAGCGCCCGTCCAACTCCTGACGGATCTGGGGTTCTCGATAAACTAGGCAAAGTCCTGATTTACTCCATCGCAGGACGCGCTGTTTCTGGGAGCCCGAATCAACAGTGTCGTGCCTGGCATCTCGGTCAGAGGAGAGGATAGTGGCCATCTTGGGCAAGGTACAATGGCTGTTGGCCCTGAAGGTCGCAAGGGTGAGGTCCATCAAGTCCCTGCTCAGCATGATGTCATCATGAATATACCTCATTTGGCTGTGCAGGCTACGGATGCGTCTGCTGCAGGAGTTCCTCGACGCCCGTTAGATACAAGTGTCGGGAAGCTTCGAGGACAAGATTACACTCTACAAGAGTTTCCGTCGAGCAATACAGTGGTAGGGAGTGCGCGCACATCTGTCCGCAGGTGCGGATTGCCAGACCCCACCTCATCAGCAGATGGTCATGACGGACGCCTCCCTGGAAGGAAGGGGACTGCACACCGGAAGTCTTCATGCAAGAGGCCCGTAGCTACCGGAGGAGAAGACATTGCATATCAACGTGTTGGAGCCTCGGGCCGTGTTTTGGGCCCTCAAGTCTTTTCTTCCGTCCCTCAGGGGCAAGGTGGTACCAGTCTTCATGGACAATATCACCACAATGTTCTACATCCGTAAGCAGCGGGGGGGGCCAGATCCCCGGCGCTCTCCAAAGAGGCGCGGGACCTTTGGCACTGGGCCGTGGACCAGGGGATGTTCCTCATCACGTTTCATCTGGCAGGAGTGAAGAACACTGTTGCCGACTCTCTCAGCAGGGAGATGCGCTCGTGACACAAGTGGGAACTTCGGCAGGACCAAGCAGATCACCTGTTCAGCAGCTGGGGCAATCCCCAGGTCAATCTGTTTTCGACGGCGGCCAACACCAAGTGCCAGAGGTTCGCCAGCAGATTTCCCCAACCGGGGAGCATGGGGCACGCATTCTCTTTCCCCTGGGACGGCCTATTCCTGTATGCGTTCCCTCCGTTGCTTCTTCGACTAGTCGATCAACTCAGACGGTCCCGATGCAGGATGATCCTCGTCGCACCGGCGTGGCTGAGACAGATATGGTACCTCGACTTTCTGGACATGTCAGCATCCCCTCCGGTCAAGCTTCCGACGGTCGCAGATCTTCTCACCATTGAAGGCAGCATGATCTGCACCATGACCCAGTATCGCTGAACCTTAAGGCCTGGCTCCTACAGCACTAGAGTTTGGGGGGCTACAATCTTCCAGTGGATTGTAAGGAGGTGCTCGCCAAGGCCAGAGCTTAGTCTACTCTCAAATGTTACGGGCACAAATGGAAGAGATTCGCTGTTTGGTGCCGTGCTCAGAAGATCGACCCTCTACGAGTCACTGTTCCACAGGTGCTTCCGTATTTGTTTTTCGTTGGCCAGGGCAGTACTGGCCCATGCTTCCATCAAAGTTCATCTGTCGGCTATCTCCGGTTACAGCAGATCTCCTGGACGATCATCCTTATGGTCGCATCGATTGATCAAGGAATTCATCAAAGGACTATTCCGCTCGTTCCCGTTCGTGAAGGCTCCGGCCCCGGCGTGGGAGGTCAATGTGGTGCTGAGTAGGCTGGTGGGTCCTCCATTCGAGCCTATGCATTCGGTTCCACTGAAATTTTTGTCGTGGAAAACAGCCTTTCTTGTGGCCATCACCTCCGCACGACGAGTGGGAGAGATCCAGGCCCCCTCTTGTAAACCACCTTATTTGACATTCCACGAGACGAGGGTAGTGCTGCGGACGCATCCCTCCTTCATGCCCAAGGTGCCGTCGGACTTTCATCTTATCGAGCCCTGGGTGTTGCCTGTATTCTTCCCAACGCCTTCGTCGCCGGCTGAAAGTACTTTGCACTCGCTGGATGTGGCTACAGCGCTGAAGTTCTGTGTGGACAGCACAAAGAGTTTTCGGAAGACGTTGCAACTTTTTGTGAACTTTGGCCCTTTGAAACATTGGAAGGCCCTCTCGAAAGGCTTCCATTTCCAGGTGGCTCTCCGGCTGCATCACCCATTCTTACTGGTTGGCAAACCGACCTTTGCCTGGCTGTCCAAGATCCTATTCGACCAGAGCAATCGCTGCAACTACGGCGTTGTTGTCTGGTGTGCCCCTGCTTGACCTCTGCAAGGGTTTTTTCCAATCCCCCTCCTCCGCAACCGCCTCGGAGGGAAAAAAGGCATGACACACCCTTCGGGTCCGCGTGTCTCCGGTGGGGGACAAGTTTGCCTTCCAAGTGCAATTCTGGTGCCAAAACTTTTCAGACCCTTGGATCCTCTCTGTAGTATCCACGGATTACCGCCTACCGGTCCCTTCCTCGCCCCCTCCTCCCCCACATATTGGGACAGCAACTCTGTCAGCAGAGATCCGTTAGCTCCTCGAGAGCCAGGCAGTGGAAGAAGTCCCAGCCTCCCTGCGAGGTTTGGGCTTTTATTCCAGGATTTTCACCATACAGAAGAAGAACCAGGCTGGCCTGTGAGTTGTTAGATCCTTCCGCCCTCAACCTCTCCCTTCCTCTACAAAAATTCAGGATGGTTACGCCAGCTCTAATTGCGGAGACACTGAACAGGGGAGACTGGATGTGCTCCCTGCATCTGAAGGATGCGTATCTACAAGTCCCGATTTGGCAGCCGCATCAGTCCTTTCTGCGGTTTAGGATCATAGGCTGCCATTTCCAATACAAGGTGCTACCCTTCGGCCTCAGTTCAGCCCCCAGGGTATTTACCAGGTTAATTAACTGTTAGGCAGAAACCTGTGCCGTTCCCTTAGGGACCACTGAAAAAGGCTTAAGACTACAGGTGTTGGCAGTAAACCCAATTGGTAGCAGTCTGTACCCCCCAGATTTACCTGGTAGCTGTGGTTGAGCAGCCAGACTTCTCTCAAGAAGAGTTAGACAGTATATAGAGTATACAAGATAGGTACCAAAATACAGTAGCACAAGCAAGCACTGACCAGAGCTTTGGTAACAAAGTATATAATTATTTATTTAAAGACACACTTGGAAACACTCCAGCACTATTATTGTAAGCAAGTTCAAAACACGGTCACTATTAATATATATACATCCCTTATTCCTTATTAGACAAGTCTTAGTTAACACCACTTATATTCAGACAGAGGTGAGCGCTTAACTAAAGATGGCACTCCAATAAGTTACCAAAAAAGGGAGGGAAAAGGCAGAAATTAGAAAAGCACACAAAACTAATACTTTAGAAGCACCCAGCAAGGCAGGACAGTCAAAGTCTACTTGTGAGCAAAGAGATCAGAGGCCAGGCTCCCTCTTAGAGAGAACAGAGCACCAATGCGCCCAAGATCACACAGTTTAAGTGGCTTGAAAAGTCTTTCAGGTAGTTCAGAAAAGAATTAGTTCAGCTCAGAAAAGTTCAGTTAGCCAGCCTAGGGCCAACCCAAGTGGTAAATTGAGGATTTAAGAGACACCCCACACAGACCGTTGCGAGGGAGGCCAGGCGGACACAGTACCTTGAAAGTGGAGAGAATCCTCCAGCGGGGGCAGTTGTCCTGGCAGAAGGTGCAAGTCACGGCGTCGTCCAGAGGAAGAGAGGATCTCGACGTGGAGGAAAGCTGAAGGTCGTTGCACTGCCAGGGAAGAAACCAGCCGCGGAGTTCTCCGGTTAAAAGGTACTACCCTTTTATTTGCGGTAGTGGTAAAACGTGGTCTTCCGGTTGCCGGGGTGCTTGGCACAGGCAAGGCGGCCACGAGATGTTCCGGGAAGGCGAAAAGGCGGGCAAACTGGTTGGTCCCCACCAGTCAAAGGAAGAAGACTCTTCGGGATGAAGATCTCCTCTGTCGTTGGAAGAAGTGGTGAGACGGTTCAGCAGGGCTCCACCGATAATGTCATTGTTGCAGGTCGGCTCAGCTTCTCTCTCTTCGGATTCCTTGGTCCTGTGGCGACTTCTGAAGTTCCAGTCCCCAAAGCCCTGCTTTTATGCAGAAAACCCCCATTTATCAGTCCTAGCTGTCACTCAAACAGGCTAAGTGGTGAGCCGGGCGGCTCACCACTGGGCCAATCACACAAGAGTGTGATTCAGTCCATGGTGCCTAAACCCCCCTCCCACACATCCTGTGCACCCAGACAGAGTGGCACCACTTTTGGAGGCTTCTGTGGAGAATCCCGCCAAAAAGTGGAACAAAGGGCTCGACTTGGGTTGGAGTTACAGAGGCGGACACAAACGCCATTTTAAAACCGAGTCCTGGCAAAAAGACCCAATCGGGGAATAAATATTAAATAAATAAGCCGGCGGTATCTTTAACATTGCACCAAAAAGTGGTGCGTTTAAAATGAAGGGGAAAATCCCATAGTAAATATTCTTAAGGAATATTTCTCGTGGTAACCACTGCCACCAGCCAGAAACTCAACGGGGGGGGGACTGCACAGTGCCCCCTCGAAAAACAGACCCAGCGGCAATCTAATTACCCCTACCAGTACTTCCACAATATGATGGTTTGTACTGGTTCTGTTCCCAATTTAAGACTAGTTAAGTCAATGGTGACTTTACATGCCCAGACGGTAGTCAGTCCCAGGGCATGGAGTTTATGTTTGGGGGTCACTATGACCCCCCTGTGTTACTGCACTGAGGGTGCTGTGTAACACACTTATCAAAAACCACATGAAACCCTATGGAGTAAAAGACCACATAGCCCATTAAACACATTACAAAGTCGAAGGATATCTCAAATCATGTCTAAGAGTGGGAGAAAAAGCGTCTCACTCTTAGCAGGAGAAAACAATAAACCCCAAAAATCCAGCAAAGCTGCTGGGGGACTCACTAGGTTTGGGAAATTAGCCTTAACGGAGAATTCTCCCTAACATGAACGCAGTGGCAGCCCTCCTCAGGGCCCAGGACCACCACGTTTACCCATACCTGGACGACTGGCTCGTCCGGGCTTCACATCCGGAGGCGGTTCTCCACACCGCCTCCGCACTCATGAACACACTCCACGACCTGGGGTTTACCATCAATCTCAAGAAGTCTCAGCTGCAACCCATGCAGAACCCGACTTTCCTGGGCCTCATCTGGGACACCAGATCCGAGAGAGTCTTTCCCTCGGAGGACAAGATCACGGTCATCAAGAGAACCATTCCTCACTTCCTCTGCAGGACTGTGACCTCGGCCTGGTGGTACCAGCACCTGCTGGGTATTGTGGCGGTGGTCCTTTTGGCCGTACCCCACATAAGACTCAAGATGAGGAGATTAAAATTGCACTTTGCAGCCTCATGGAATCAGGAGAAGGGCTCCCAAGCGAAGCTCCTACATCTCTCCACCCGGACCTCAGGTGGTGGTCTGCGGATTACAACCTGCAGCAGGGCAAGTCATTCGGGCAGCCTCTCCCTCAGGTCAATGTCACGACGGACTCCTTCCTAGAGGGCTGGGGAGCTACGCTGGACAGCCACAGCGTCCATGGAGTCTTGACTCGGCAGGAGTCCCACATCAACGGGCTAGAGTTGAAGGCCATATGGCTGGCACTCGGGGCCTTCCTCCCTCTCATAGAGGGCAAGATGGTACTTATCCAGACGGACAACTCCACCAGCATGTACTATGTCAACAAGCAGGGGGTACCAGATCCCCTCCACTATGCAGCCTGGCGATCAGCATTTGGGAATGGGCTCTGGAGAACAACATCTACCTCACCACCGTCCACCTCTCGGGGGAGTCCAACCTGGAGGCAGACAGGCGCAACAGACTGGGGCAGACAATTACGAGTGTCAATTGAACGACCTGGTACTGAAAAAGATCTTCCTCAAGTGGGCGCATCCTTAAGTGGACCTGTTTGCCTCCCATGACAACAGGAAATGCCAGCAGTTTGCCTCCTGGCAGGGGCAGGGCTCCGGCTCCCTGGGCGATGCTTTCCAGATACAATGGAACTACATCATGGCATTCGCCTTCCCCAATCCCCCCCGCCCCTCCCACACCCCTGGTTCACAGGGTGATCTGCAGGATAAAGTAATCTTGTCATCTCAGCATCATTCTGATGGCTCACTGGTGGCCGGCGAGACCATGGTTCTCTGAGCTGCTCAGACTATCGGACAGGCCTCCCATTCACCTACCGCTGGGCATAGCTCTTCTCCTGACCCAGGAGGGGGGCATGATGCTCCACCTTGCTCCTCACAAACTAGCCCTCGCATCGTGGTTCCTGAGCAGGTCACTCTGAACCACTTGAACCTATCTCAGGCTTAACTGAAGATCATCCAGTGCACCAGAAGCAAGTCTACTAGAAGCCAATATAAGAGCAAATGGTCCAGATTCTGTCATTGGCCGACTCTAAGGAGATTGTCCCCCTGAAGTGCTCCTTGGACGATGTGCTCTCCTTCTCGGCACACCTCGCCCACTCTGGAGCACAGGTGGACACATGCCTCACCTATCTGGTAGCCATGGGAGTGTACAGAAATCCGGAAGAGTGCCTCTTCACCTCCTCTAACCCGATAGTCAAGTGGCATCTGGCGGGCCTCCACAAACTCTACCCGATAAAGAAGCCACACCCGGTGTGGGACCTCAATGTAGTGTTCGAGGCAATGGCGTCTGCGGACATCAGGCTGGTCACCCTAAAGACAGCTCTGCTCGTAGGTCTCACCTCCACTCGCAGAGTCAGCGAAATCCAGGCTCTGGTAGCATCAGAGCCCTACATCACCTTTCACAAGGACAAGGATTCCTACCCAAGGTGTCGTCGTCCTTCCACCTGAATGAGGAGATAGTCTTACCCACTTTCTTTGTGGACCCCAAGGATGAGCCTCAGGGGGTCTTGCACAGTCTGGATGTCAGATGTGCTCTGAAATACTACCTGGACAGGACCCTCTTCGTCACCTTCGGTGGTTCAAGGCCAGGATACCAAGCCTCCAAGGCCTCCATAGCAAGGTGGATGGTCGCAGCCATCAAGGAAGCCTATGAGGGGCAGCACAGGCCAGTTCTAGCTAATTTGCATGCCCATGCGGTCTGAGCAGAAGCCACACCCATCACGTTCCAACCTCACGTACCGTGGCAAGTCATCAGCAGGGCGGCCACCTGGGCCAGCCCTTCGGCTTTCTGCAAGTACTACTGTCTGGACGCCGCCTCCAGATCAGACGCGGCCTTCGGGCAGGCGGTTCTAAGAAACCTGTTTGCTTAAGGAGGGTCTCCTCTCCACACTGCGGCTACATTCAGTTGTAATTGCCCATACAGTATGGAGGAAAGGGGACGGGATGTAAGAGTAATTAATAGTTACTCACTGTAATGACTAACATACTCTTAGTCCATAGTCCCCTTTCCTCCATATGTCCCACCATCCTCCCCCCAATAATACTTATGTCATTAGGCAATGTTGTATATTGTCGATGCGTCAATGGGGACTGAGGAGTGGCGCTGGTGGGCGAGTCAGGCGAGCGCATGCTCCCAGGGCCGCGCCTAGTGCGCGCCTCTAAATTTAATGGGGGAAGATTATTTTTCTGGTGAAAAAGGTTCTGTCTCCTCTCAAGGGATGCCCATACAGTATGGAGGAGAGGGTACCATGGACTAAGAGTACGCTAGTCACTACAGTGAGTAACTATTATCTTCATCATCCGTCAATGTTGATCCATTGTCGATGAAGTTGCACGCCCCTCAAGGGCAATTGTTCATCGAAGTTGGGCCTACTCCGCGCCCTCCGACCATGACGGAGGAGAAAAAAGGAGGTAAGTACACTTTTCAGGCCCTGCACCCAATGCGGGCTAAGGAATATCTTTGTGGAGGACATACATCAGAAGTGTCTGTACTCCCTGCATCCGGACCACAACGAAGATGGGTGCAAGATATGCCTGAGCTTCTCGAAGAAGAAAGACAGGTATAGCAGGCTGGCGGCATGGCTCAAGTCGAGCAAGGTCTCTGACCCATGCTCCGAACAGGGTCATGCCTCAAGGAGTTAGATGTCCTTTGATACTGCCAGGTCTGCCACTGATACAGGTGCCAGGTTGGATAGACCGCGATAACCGTCGCTGTCCACCTCATTAGCCAACCTGACATCGAGTTCCTCCTCAAAAAGGAAGTCCTCCACCCCGGCCAAATTATGGGACAAATTGGAGAAACAGATGCCGGAGGAAGAGAATGCCTCACAGCAGGCTAATTCAGGCGGTGCTGAAGTCTCTGTCAACCACTTCATCAACATCCTCTGAAGTGACAGCTATGGCGGGTGGTAGCAACCCGACGAGGGTGGTTCCTACAGCACAGAGAGCATGCCTGCCTCTCGGGTGTGACACGGCCGCCGAGGCAGCAGCGAAGGCTGCGGGCATCCGTGAGGGGGGGTGGAGCATAGCGCAGGTCATGGTACACGGCCCTCAGGAGTGGAAGGGGGGCGAAGAGGCCCCAAAGCAGCCCTCCAAGGCTTATGTGCACCCTATGGATGTCTCATCCACAGACTACAACCAATCGTCCGTCCATACAGTTCACATGGAAAATGGCGGTGCAGGCCCTAGCACTCCGTCCTTCCCTCCTAAGCCAAGGGACATATCCATGGACATCCTGTCGACTCTCCACACCCTAGAGATGGAGATTCAGCAGAGGTTGCCACCAGCACCTGTGGTACCGCAGGCCCTTGACCAGCCTCTGCGTAAGAAGAGAAAGCGTCATCCTACCCGCTGCATCAGCCTCCTCTACCATGTCTAGACCTGACTCCACCAGTGGACCCGGAGATGGCCACGGAAACCAACGAAGATGAGGATTTCATCCCGGCAGACGAATCACTGCACCTGGACACCCCTCATAAAGGCTCTCCACCAGACTAGGTGGGATCATTCCACTCCATGATTTCCAGTGCCTCTGAGCTGTTCCAGCTGCTGCCCGAGATAACCAGAAGGCGGGCTTCCCACATCAGGAAGACTATCATGGCGGTACCCTTTTTGGACGATATTTGGGAGGAAGGCCTATCCCTCATGAAAAATCCATGCACGGCTCCAACCAAACGAGACAGGTTGGAGAAGAAATACAGGATGCCCGACTCTGCACCCAAGTGCTTGAGGTCACAACCGTCGCCGCACTCGGTAGTGTTGGACGCTGCAAAGAAACCTTCAGCTAACCCGGCCTCTGCATCATCAGTCCCCCTGTGCAATGAGGTCAAGAAGATGGATGCCATGCGGAAGAGTCATCTACACGGTGGCATCCACGATCAAGGTGGCCAATGCTCTGGCTATCTTGTTCCCATACGACCGGGAGCTTTGGTGCAAGCTGGACCCTATCCTGGAACTCCTCCCCAACAGCAAGATAACAGACGCTCTCGCCCTCTTTCAGAAGGTGGGGTGGCGTCGGACCATGCTATTGTGGTGGCAGTGGACATGGCCTACACAGGCTTTCGGCAGATGGGAAACTAGTTTGCCTTCGTCGGCAGGGATGGTTGAAAGCCACAAACGTTCGCCAGGACGTTCATGCAGAGGTGCAGGACATGCCTTTCGACAGCGAGAATCTGTTCGGCAAGGCTGTCGATGAATCTCTTCAAGCCATAAAGACAGAGGCGGCACATTCCCCTGGCACTGTGCGGCAACATCGCTAGTCATCTTTTCGCTCCTCCAGGGGAAAATCGTGCAGATCATCTAAGGGATACTCCACGTCATACAGGCAACCTCCTTGATCCTCCACGCAGGAAGCATACAGGGGTCGCTCCCAGGCCTATGGCAGCGGAAGTCCGCACCGCCCGCAGGGCTCCGGCACCCAAGCAAGCCTGATCTGGTCAAGACGTCAGGCCCCCCACTCGTGCACCCCTGGTGGGAGGCCGGCTGACGAGGTTAGACAGCGATTGGAAGAAGATAACCACCAACAGATGGGTGCTAGATGCTGTCGCCGAGGGACACACCTTGGAGTTCCAACACAGGTGCCCTCGTATTCCACTGGCTCACCGTCAGGAGCAGCACATCCCTCAGCTCCTGCATGAAGTGCGTGCCATGTTAGTGTAAGGGGCTATAGAGCTTGCTCCCCAAAGGCTGCGGGAGTCCAGAGTCTATTCCAGATACTTTCTGGTCAGAAAGAAGGCAGGCGGTTGGAGGCCCATCCTGGACCTGTGCCGTCTAAACAAGTACTTGAAATCCCAAAAATTCAGGATGGTTTTGTTGCGGCACATGCTCATCCAACTGGAGGAAGGGGATTTCTTGACATCATTGGACCTAGAGGATGCGTACTTCCATGTCCCCATCCACAGGAAACATCGGAAGTTCCTACCGTTCGTAGTACAAGGCAAGCACTACCAGTTCAAGGCCCTACCTTTTGGCTTAAAGTCGGCCCAAAGGGTGTTGACAAAATTCCTGGCTCTGGTGGCAGCCCACTAGAGTCTGCAGGGAGGACACATATACCTGGACAATTGGCTGGTACGAGCCCACTCCCGGGAACTGGCCGTCGAGCACACAAAGGAGACTGTCGTGCTACTGACGGAGCTGGGGTTCTCCATGAACTATCTGAAGTCCTGCTTAACACCATCGCATCCACTTGTACTTGTGTATAGCTGTTAAATTAGTCCTATTAAACCTATCATGTGCTATGTACATATGTAATATATTGTCCAAATGTCAATTGTACAGCTGTAATTTATCCTTGTATATTATAAGTTGTATTTTCCTTGTAACATCTTGTATTATAAGTCTGTATTTTTCTGTGCGACCTGTAAGCATAGCGCACAGATGCCCACGGGCTTGGCGCGCTCTACAAATAAATAAACTAAACGCGCTGTTCCTCGGTGCCAGACTCAACACAGTGGCTTGCCTGGCATCCCCATCAAAGGAGAGGCTAGCAGCCATTCAAGGGAAGGTACCACGGCTGTCGCCGACAAAGAAGGCTACAGTTCGGGCCATCAAGTCTTTGCTGGGCATGATGTCGTCCTGCATCTACCTCGTCCGTCGCTGCAGGTTGCAAATGCAATCCCTACAGGAATTCTTGGTTGCACGTTGGATACAAGGGTTAGGGAATTTTACGGACAAGATCCCCCTAAACGAGGCGTTCTGGTGGGCGATAATGGTTGGGGGTATGCTCACACATCACCCAGGGGACGGGATTTCAAACCCTGGCATACCAAAAGACGGTCACCACAGGCGCCTCTCTGGAAGGTTGGGGAGCTCACACCGGAAGTCTACACGACCGAGATCTGTGGCTTCCAGAGGATAGGGATCTGCACATCAACATCCTGGAGTTATGGGCAGTTTTCTCGGCCCTCAAGTCTTTCCTACCGTCTCTGAAAGGCAAGGTGGTTGAGCTTCATGGGCATCACCACCACCATTTTCTACATCAGGAAGCGGGGGGGCACCCGATCCCCAGCACTCTTCAGGGAAGCAAAGGATTTGGGGCATTGGGCCATCTGACAGGGCGATGTTCCTGGTCCCACTCCACCTGGCAGGCGTCAAGAAAACTATTGCCGACTACCTCAGCAGGGAGCTGCGTTCTTGGCACGAGTTGGAAGTTCATCAGGATCAGGTGGACCATCTGTTTGTCAAATGGCGCAGACCTCTGATTGATCTTTGTGCCACAGCAGCGGACTCAAAATGCCAGAAGTTTGCCAGCAGATTCCATCAACCGAGGAGCATGTGGGACGAGTTGCCCTTCCCATGGGAGGGTCTGTTTCTGTTCGCCTTTCCCCCATTTCGTCGCTTGCTACGTGTGATCAACACACTCCGACAATGTCGATGCAAAATGATACTCATCGCCCCAGCATTGCCGACGTAGATTTGGTATTCAGACCTACTCAGCCTTTCGGTTATGCCGCTGGTCAAGTTGCCACTACTTCCGGTTCTGCTCACCAGGGAGAGAGGTGCAATCCTTCATCTTAACTCTGGATCGTTGAACCTGAAGGCATGGCTCCTGCAGCCTTAGAATTTGGAGGTTATGTGCTGCAAGTGGACTGCAGGGAGGTCCTCGCCAAAGCTGTGGTGTTGTCGACTCTAAAGTGCTACGGCCATAAGTGGAAGCGTTTTTTCTACGTGGAGCCAGTCGCAAAAGATTACCCCTCTTACAGTCACGGCGCCACAGATGCTTCCATACTTGCTCTCCTTGGCAAAAGCTGAGCTGGCTCACGCATCCATCAAGGTACACATAGTGGCCATCTCACGCTACACCAGATCCCCAGGAATATCCCTGCTGTGGTCTCACAGGCTCGTCAATGAGTTTCTCAAGGGGCTTTTTCAATCTCTCCCTCTGGTGAAGGCGGCTGCTGTTAGGCAGAATCCTGTGCAATGCCCTTAGGGACCACTACACACAATTAAGAATACAAGTGGTAATACAAGTTCACCTTTGGTACAAGGCTGTACTACACTGTTAAAGTGGTAGCAGTAGCGAAGCAGCCACACTTATCTCAAGAGTAAATGAGCAGTAGTAGAGATTACACAAAGGACCACAATAACTGTGACTCAAGCAAACACCGACTCAAGGTTTCAGGTAAAAAATATAAGTACATTTATTTTAAACCATCTGTTATAAAACACTACACTTCTGTACATTCTAAACCACATGTAAAATACACTACACACAACCAGTTCCACTTATTCCAGCAAATTCAGGGTAAGTACATTAGGATTTGACAGACCGGTGTTGCGATACTAATGCGTACTCGCAAATAGAAATGCTCACGAAGTTAAAACACACTTTGTACTTTAGAATTCCAAACAAGGGGAAAAGTGAATAAAAATCATAGGCAATACTTTTTCAAGGCAAGGAGACTCGAGGACTTATTCAAAGATACAGATTAAAGTCAATAGACCTACGCCAGTGTCAATGGAGCAGATACTCAGTTGCCGAGGGTCACACGTTGAACAATTCGATTCGAGATGCCAAGAGTTCATAAAGATTGTCAAATGGAAGGAAAAGTTATAAGAGGGAGGGAAGAAAGAACAAATCTTCGTGGAGGAAAAGGGTTCACCCCGATTCCAGCTGGTCAGACGGAGAGAATGACCAAGTGTGCACAGTACCTTATTCCGTTGGAGAAAGCTGGTGCCACGGCAGTTGTTCCTAGTAGTTCCTGCAGACTCACGGTTCCTGCGGCTTCAGTCGTGGGGACAAGAAGGACGACGTCTGGAGCGATCTGCACTACCCAGGGATGAGGCCAGCAGCAGCGAAAAAGACAACAATGAATAAAAGGTGTGCTCCTTTAAATCAGGAAAGGGCTCTTCTGATGGCTATCTGGACCACTACAGCACAGCAGTGATTTCGACCCAGGAGAGGATTCTCTGTCTGAAGAAAAGACGAGCTGGTTGATCCCACCAGGCTCAAGGCGAAGAAGACTCAGGACTGGATCTTCTCTTAGTCGTTGAAGGGGTAGATAGCTCGGGACTGCAGCAGGGCTTCACCGGGACTCGGGGTTGCAGCAGCTGTCTTCTTCTCTGCTTCTCTTCGTTTCCTTGCAGTTCCAGTGGCGACTCTGCCCTGTAGCTCAAGAGACCTGCCTTTTATGACAAAATCCCCCATTCACACAGCCTGGCTGTCACCCAGCTGGGGGGTTGTCCAGCCCGGAGAACCACCTCAGCCAATCAACACAAAGTGTGACTTGGCTCTCCAAGGGGACCCTGTGCAGGGGGCGACTACACCCCTCCCTCACATTCAGCCCACCTAGACACCCAGACGCCAAAGGAGGGCTTCAGGACAGAAGCCCGCCAAAGGTCGGCGAACAAAGGTGGCAAACCTGGTTTGCCGCGCAAAGAAAGACCGAAGAAGGATGTTAACAAAAAGAAATGGCGATTAAACCCACCCAGAGCCAAAATAAAAAGTATTTGGGCTAGCGGGTTTAAAGTTCAAGGCTACTAAAATAGCCTAAAACACTACCACGTTATATAATATAATCACGGTAGGAAAATTAGGGTAGTTACCACTGCCACCAGCCAAGTCTTAATGTTAAGGGAGCGAAACAATGCTCCAAGTGATAAAAAGGGATAAGACTTAACCCTTTCTAATACTCCATGTAAGATGGAGTGTACTGGATCTATGGTTAAATGATTATGTAAAGTTGTTGGCAACTTTACCCTTTTCTGGGGGACAGTAGTCGGCCCCAGAAATGGAGTCGGTGGGAAGTCTACAAGACAACCCTGTGTCACTGCACTGAAGGTGCTGTGTAACGCACAAAAGAGTGGAGCTACTGAATTGGTGTCCTTCAGAGTCCACAATCACAAAAACAGATGAAATACACATGGCAAAACACAGTTAAGAGTGGGGGAAAAGCTCATACTCTTACCCAGTAGAAAAAATAAACTCCAGCAATCAAGCAAAGCTGTTTAGGGACTCACTATCTAAGGGAAATTAGCCATACAATGAGAATTCTCCCTAACACCTTCCCCGGCATGGGAACGCAACGCGGTCCTTACAAGACTCACAGGGGCACCTTTTGAACCTATACAACAAGGCCCACTCAAGTTTCTCTCGTGGAAGACAGCATTCCTTGTGGCCATCACCTCAGCCAGATGAGTGGGTGAGATCCAGGCCCTATCCTGAGCCATATCTGACTTTCCACCAATCAAGGGTGGCACTGTGTACGCACCCCACTTTCATGCTAAAGTTTCTGCCAGAATTCCTCCTTAACGAGCCTTTGGTGTTGCCTGTTTTCTTCCCGAACCTTTTGTCGCCGGCGGAGAGAACCTTCCATTCACTGGACGTGCCTTGAAGTTCTACGTGGCATGCACAACGTTTTTTCGGAAGACCTCTCAGTTGTTTGTGGACCTTGGACCTGTGAATCATGGGAAGGCCTTGTCCAAGGCTTCCATCTCAAGATGGTTCTCTGACTGCATCATGCAGTGTCATCGGCTGGCTAACCGGACTCTGTCGGGCCGTCCGAGAGCCCACTCCACCAGAGTGATCGCTGCCACGACAGCGTTATCTGTTGTGCTGCTTCTCAACATCTGCAGGGCTGCGACGTGGAGGTCCTCGCATACCTTCACAAAGTTATACTGCTTCAACAGGGATTCCGGGGAGGAGTCCAGAGTCGGCCAGGCAGCGCTGCGCAACCTGTTCCCTGGAGGTCTGTTCCGGGGTAAGTGTTGATTGCATCTGTTGAGCCTTGTCACCTCTTGTGGATGTGTATATGTACTGCTGTGTAATCGTTATTCATGAGCATGTGAATCCTTGACAGACCCCATGCTTGAGAAGGTTTAATTTACTTACCTGTAACTCTTGTTCTCCAGCAGGGGTCTGGCATGGATTCACATGCAAACCATCCCTCTTTCCCCTCTGTGGCTCTGCTTGGTTCATACTGCCACTTTACATGCTTACCAAATTGGAAAAAGGCCACCGGAGGTGGAGCTTAGGGGATAGGACTGTCATTGGATTTGGGCAGTACCAGAGGACAGTGATTGGTTTAGAGGAGAAATACAACTTTAAAGCTAAAGTGAAACTGTTTTTTATTTTTGCGAGTATTCCAAGCCAGACGGGCAATATTTATGAGCATGTGAATCCATGCCAGACCCATGCTGGAGAACAAAATTTACAGGTAAGTAACATAAACCTTCTATGTAATCAAAATCAAACATTTGATGGTTGGTTTCCAAACCGTAAATAATGGATGGAAATATCTTCCCTTGGTAACATTTTTGAATTTTAAAATTGAAATTGTGCTAAACCTTCTATTAAAGTGCTTCATTTGAGGAAGTAATTGCCTTACTTTTTCCTTCAAATACTTTAGTAATGCCATCTTACTGGGCTGTGAATATACTTTCTTGGACTTAATTTCACTTACTACCTCCAATTTACAGCCCGTAAGCTACCAACAATGGCATTATTTTTTTCATATCAGCCAATAATTTCAACACTTTGGTTTTATCCGAGTTCATGGCCAAATCATTTTCCCTAGTGTAGGTTGCAAATGCTATTATTAATCTTTGCGGATCCATGCGAGTACAATCAAATAGAACAATATCGTTGACATAAGTCATCTAGATCTGGGTACTGTTATGGAGAATTTTCAGTTTCTGTGCTAATTCCCTTTAACCTGAGAGACCCCTAGAACTGTTGCTGGAGTCTTGATTTTAATCTCCTGAGTGGAACTTTTTACCCCTCACTCATTCTTTTTCTGTGACTTGGATTCGCATTCTTACTTTTTTAGGTAGTCTTTTAAGCTCCCTATGTTTAATACAGGCATCTGCTTTTTGCTTGATGGCACCAGCACCCTCTGTGCAGTGTCACTGGGGAGTCCCTTGGACTTCTCTATGTTTAAATACACTTTCTTGTGAGAATTACAGTTCCCAAAAATAGTACTGTAAGTTTTATCTTGCTTACCTTTTCTTTTGTGGGTCCAGCATACACCACCCTATGTGGGGAGCTGGGGAGGGAGGGGTTACATTGTAACTCCTTCTCCCACTCCTCATCTTACACTGACTAACTTAACTGGCTGATGGCAGTGGTTACTTGTTACTACCTTTTGTGCAGGTTACTAGCAGGCTGATTTCTCAGCTGCAGTACAGCACCCATGGGTGACCATTTTCCAAAAAAATGCCCCCGTCTTCTTTTTTTGCCATTTTTCTTTTGTCCGTTTTTTTCTGGGCTTTTCTTCTATCATTTAGAGTAGATTTGAGTCCTTTGTGAGTGTTGCCTTTGGCGTGCCTCAGCCCTGAATCCTGCCCAGGCTCTAGTGTGTCTGGAAAGGCAGGAAGTGAGGGAGGATCCTGAAACTTCACTGTCCTTTGTAGGTATGCCTGGCTGAAACCAGTTCTAACTCGGCAGGTGGCTGTCCTGGAGGACAACCAAACCCGCAGTTGATTGACAGCCCTATGAGTGTGAATGAATGGGTTCCAGCATTTAAGGCGAGGATTTTGGGACCACAGGCAGAGTCGACCAATGGAACACGGAATACGATGCAGAAGACGAGCATAGATGCCAGCAGCACCTTCCAGAACCGCAGAAGCACCAGTGAAGCCCTGCAGCTGTGCTGACCCTGTTTTCAAATCGACAGGAAAAACCCGCCATGGACGACTCCCTCGCTTAGGCTGGTGGGACCAACTAGCCTCATGACGACAGTCTTCATTTTGGGCTATCCCAAGACATCCTGCCATTTTCCTGGGCCATAGAACACCAATAACTGGGGTACCTGGACTATTATTGAGTGCATCATCTCCTGAAGATCAAATCCAGTTGAAACTTTCCAGGCATCTGTGTGGTCCTCCAGAGGCACGAATTATTCACCAGAAGTCCCCTCACCAGAATTCAGGACCGAGTAATCGAAGAGAAACCAACCGGCGATATTAATTTCTTCTTGGCGCTGAGAAGAAGGTGCCAAAGCCACAAAGAACCGCTGAAATGAGCAGACTCCATTGCTGCCGACCCCTTCTTCCAAGTGCTGCCACAGAAACCTGCCAAAGGTCCGCCCTTTGATCATCACGACCAAGGAGCAGGAATCTGGGTCTGCAACGTTGCGCCTAGAAGGAACCCAGCAACAATTTCTTGTTCATTTTCAAGGTACCATAGGGCTTGGGTTGTAATTACAATGTGCCATTTTCTGTTGTTCCTGGCTTGGGATGTTCTGTTGTCTTCAAGTGAGAGTTGACCTCAACTCCTTAGTGGAGGCCTAACAGCCTGTATGTTATCAGGAAGGCTCCCCTTGAGCTCCTGTGTTTTCTTTATGAACCACTGACTGGTTTACTAACTCTTCCTCTGAAGATTGTCATCAGAACTGGTACTGTCAATTTTACTTTGGTTCTGCTGGTTTCCCAAAGGTCCATCTTAATCCTACTGGCTTTGGCAAATCTGGTTCCTCCATAGACTTTAATTGTGATCACTTTTATTGTTAGGAAACGGACTGCCTACATCCATCTGTGAGGATGTATGTGATTTCTTCGAATATATTTCTCCTACTGGAGATTTCACCGACTCCATTTCACTGAAAAAACAAATCTTCTATTTTTTGTTTTGTTTTCTAATGCAGGGGGAGACAGCTCCCCCCCTGCCCCCCGCAGCTCCTCCTCCTCCCTACCCTAACCCCACACCCCACCTATTATGCATTACACATATACCATTTCCCCTACCTTTTTCTGTGAAATATATTAGGTGAAATCTCAGTAGGGCAAATGGTATTTGAAGAAATCTACGGTAAAACTCTGGGAGAGTGTACTTGTTATTCACAGTTGCTAGCTGTGTCCTGTCTAACCTTACACTTTCCCTCCAATCTCAGTTTTGCAAAGGTGATGCACATAAGTTCTGTTACTGACCTAAACTGATGTCACTCTGTGTGCTGGATATGTAAAGCATAGAAAAAATGACTCACCTGCATTATTCCTTTTTATAATTTGATTCCATTTTTAATTGAAAGTTTTTGTTAGTTACTTCATTTTAGATTTGCTTGTGTGCCTTCGGTATATATAAATGCATATCTTTTAATATAACTTTAAGTGAGTACGTGTTTTCTTTGGTCCTTGTATGCACTGATTTCTTTGTACTGCTCGATGGCTCACATTACTCCCTCCTAAGATAAGCCTGACTGTTCAGCCGCTCTACCGACTTGTGCAGGGCAGTCCTATATTAAGATTTAGGTCCCTAATACCAAGAGATAAGTCTTATGAAGTCCCACACCAGTTGGACTTTAGAAAACCTTGCCTAAAAGGTACCATTTAACTTGGGTGGGACAAAGGAAGCCCCTTGCAGCGTCTCCTCTAAATCTGCAAGATACAAGTTAAAAAGAAAAGACACCAGTATGCATCCTTGTCGCAGACCTCTATATGTTGAGATATCTTTTTTCCAAAGTGTATTCTGGTTTACTTTGTCAAAGGCAAGGGGTAAATCTATACTCACTAAATAGACAGGCAGCACCTTTTGCTCCCAAGTATGTTTTTGCAACTGATCAATTACCAACGCTGCGTCACACTATTGCAATTCTTAAAAATTGGGACGATATTAGCCAGCTTTCGAGAAGCTGGCATCTTTTATTCGTACACCTAAACAAAAGCTTTAATACTTCAGCCCATTAAATGGGGGTCTACTTTTAAAACTTTATTACAGAGGCCTTTGGACCCCAGAGCCTGCGACAGGCTAGACGTTTTAATTGAAACTTCAATGTCCTCCTCTTCAAAATGTAATGCTCAGGCGCGTACGGCTAAGTCTTCATATTCTTAATAATAGGGGTGGCATATAAATCCTTAAAATGTTTCACCCACATCGACTCAGTAATATGAATCGTCTGCCAATGTAATTGGGATATGTTCATTGTGTTTACCAACCTCCAATAATAAAAATCAAATTTATTTTGAATACAAGACAACATGACTTCCCCCTTCTTTCTGGTGCGTGCCAAAGCGTGTAAGGCATGTAAGGCCTTGACTTTCTTTTTTCGCCTTTGCTTTGCCTTTCCCAATAGCAGCTCATGTTCGCCCCTTCTCTCCCGACGACTACTAATCCTACTCCTATGTTCCGTCCCCTTTCCTCCGTCCTTGTGGGCGTCCCTCAACATTGGAACGGTACCACAACCTTTGGCAGCAAAAGATTTAGCTTCCCTGCTAAATTTAGTATAGCGCCTGGCGGAGAGGCCTCGGGTGTGGGAACACCCTGTGGAGGCCCTGCCCTCTGGCGCCTCACCTCAGTCCCTTTTTCTGGTCGGACAGTGTCAGACCTGGCAGCCAGCGCAGAAACTTTTTTAACGCTCTGCTTGAGCCCCATTTGTTTTTTCAATTCTTATTTCACTTCCCTTTGGTGCCTCACCCGGCGCATGTCAGCCACAGGCATATTTACGAGATGTGCCTCATTCAACGTCTCGTTACTGGCCTCGGACCGCCATGCACTCTGTCTTGAGTGTTTGGTGCCTGACCACCGCTGGGACTCATTTTCGGCCTGCAGCGCTCTCGGTCACAGGGCATTGAAGAATCATCTGTCGCAGTGGAGGGAGATCTTCAGTTCCATGTGTTAATTCCGCCGCAAAAATATGGCGAAATTCACATATGGACCCTGCGGGGGTCACCCCCGCAACCCCCGCATCATTTTTTAATGTGCGGAGGACACCCCCCGTAACCCCAACTCCCACATAATATCCTCCCCAAAAATATTGCCTATGGCGAACCAAACGGCTATATCTATAGCAATATTTTTGTTGGGGATATTATGTAGTGATACCAGATCTTCCACACTTCTCCTCCCCCCCACAGAACCACTCGTCAAGACAATGTAGGCCCTCTGTTCAGCATGGTTCCAAAACGCGGTGACTCCTTCCCTGGGGTTCCCATGGATCAGGGTTGCCCGGATTCAGGTTCTGGCAGGCCTGTGGCCTCTAAGGCTACCAAACCGAAGGGCCCGAGGGATCTTCCGGGTACTCCGGGGATAGACCAGAAGCTTTCCAGGCTACCAGCTCTAAAGCTGAGGAGCTTGGGGGGAGAGGGGGTAATGTCTCACCAGGCTGTCCTCGGAGGATGGAGGGGGTAAGCCATCGTCTAGTGCCACCTCCAAGAGTCTGTCCTCTGCTAGATCCTGCACGGCTACCGACACAGGTGCTGAGGGTGTCCAGCATACCGGAGCTCGCTCCGAGGTCGTGGGTCAGGGCGTTGGGACTATTGGCCGTCCGGCTCAGGGCTCAGCGCTTAACAGAGTGATCTCTGAGGTCAACACCTCCATATTGGGTGCATTTCCCAAGCTGTTTCCTCTCTCATCTGAGGCCTCTCTTGGCTCAGGGCCTTCGTGTCTCCCGCCCAGGGTTGTTCTGGACCTGTAATTTCTAAATCTGTCTTTACCACTGGAATGCCTCAAGATGATTACTCCCCTGCTCATAGCCGCGTCTCTGTGCACAGGGAACTGGATGTGTTCACTGCACCTCAAGGATGCATACCTGCATGTTCCCATCTTCCAACCGCATCGGAACTTTCTGCGGTTCACAATTGTCATACCACTTTCTGTGCAAGGTGCTGCCCTTCGGCCTGAAGTCAGCTCCTCAGGTCTTCACGAAGTTGATGAATGCGGTGGTGGGTCTTCTCCGCTTGGAGGGCCATAATCTGTACCCTTATTTTAACGACTGGCTGATGAGGGCGGGGTCACTCGAAAGGGTGGTACACTCCTGCCAGAGATTGGCAGATCTCCTTCATCAGCTGGGGTTCTCAGTCAACCAGAGGAAGTCACAGTTGTGCCTCTCTCAGGAACTGGTCTTCCTAGGGGTGCGTTGGAACACTACCATTCAGGAGGCCCTCGACTAGATCCCAGTATAAGAGTAAATGGACTAGGTTCTGCCATTGGGCTCGTGACAAGGGTGTGGACCCTGTCACCTGTCCTCTGGATGACGTACATGCTTTTTCAGCACACCTGGCTCGTTCTGGAGTTCAGATGGATACGTGCCGCACTTATTTGGTGGCCATTGGGGGCTTACAAGAATTCCCCTGTGCAACCGGTCTGGGACCTCAATGTGGTTCTTGCAGATTTGCAACGCATGCCTTTCGAGCCTATGGCCTCTGTGTACATCCGCTTAGTGACGCTAAAGACTGTTTTATTGGTGGCTCTCATCTCTACGTGCATGGTTAGTGAGCTGCAGGTGTTGTCGTCGTGCAAGCCCTTCACTGTGTTTCACAACATCATGGTCATCTTGCACACTCACCCAAACTTCTTGCCCAAGGTGGTCTGCTCCATCTGAATCAAGGGATCTGCCTGCCGGTTTTCTTCCCGAACCCACTGTCGGAGGCAGAGAGGGCCCTACATTCCTTGGACCTCAAGATGGTGCTCAAGTTTTCTCTCTCAGACAAAATCCTTCGGGAGGTCTAAGACATCGTTCGCAACTTTTGGGTGCTCCTCCCCCGGCTCGCAGGCTTCCATTGCTTTCATCGCTCATTGGATGATTCAGGCCATTTCAGAGGCGTCTGTGGCCATGGGCAAATCTGTTCCTGAGGGGAGTCATGCCAATGCGGTCAGATCTAAGGCCACAGCAGTCACTTTTTAGAAACCTGTTTCTTGGCATATCCTCAGTAAGGCAGCAACTTCGGCTACGCTGTCTGCCTTCTGCAAGCACTAGTCACTGGACACCAGCTCCAGGCGCAATGCAGCGTTTGGTCAGGCGGTTCTGAAGAACCTTTTCGCTTCATCCTAGATATGAGGCAGGTTGTCACAGCTCCACCCCATGTTCTTGTTCGATGGAGGAAAGGGGAACGGGATGTATGAGTAAATAAACATACTCACCGTACCTACTAAGACTAGTCCTTCGTTCCCTTTCCTCCATATGTCCCATCCACCTACCTTCCCCCCCTAGTATGCCAATGGTTAATGGGTAATAAGTGTTGCCCGGTATCTAAGCCTCTGATGTGTTCAAAGGAGACTGAGGTGAGGGGCCGGAGGGCGAGGCCTTGGCAGGGCTTGCTTTCCCACGCCTGAGGCCGTGCCCCCGCATGCTATAGTAAATTTAAAGGGGAAGCTCAATTTTTCACTGCCAAGGGTTCTGGTACCATCCCCATAATGGGGGACACCCACAAGTACGGAGGAAAGAGGCCTAAGAACTATGAGCACTCTAGTCACTATGGTGGGTAATTACATTTTTTATGCTCAATCTGACAATTTTTTTAATCTTGCACTTCGTTGTTAAATAACCAGGGCCACGTATGTTTAATATTCAGCATTACCATTCAACATATTTACACACTGTAGGATGTTATTTAAGTCCACTATATCATTATAAGCAATATACAATAATCTGACAGTTTTTGGAGAAATAAAAAATATTAAAATAATCTGGATAATGATTCTTTTCCTTCATTTGGTGTACAGTAGGAAATGCATGAGCGTGCTATTTCGTGTCCAGTGTTATTGCTTGGATGCGCAGGTGGTTACCTGCATCCTGCCAATTCACCCTTGTCATGGTAGCGAGTAAGAGGTGGAAATCGCAACTAATATGATGCATTTTTATGGTGCCTCTCTCACTTTAACATGAAACTGTCTCAGTTGGTCTTTGATTCTCCCTACACTGAGCCATCTGCTTCACACTTAAAAGGAGCAGCGTAGTTCGCAGTTTTTCGGCATCAGTTTGCTTTAGGGAATTAGTCTTGGGGTTCCATTTACATTAACAGATCGAAAAGCAACCTAACTCTTTGGGAGGATGGAACTAGAACAGGAAACCATAGATTATCAAAAACCCTTACCCAAAAACGTTCCTGAGGACAGCCTGCCCAAATGTGGTTCCACCTGAATTGGCATCTAGAGATTAATGCTTCACCAGCATTGGGTCTGGCATGGATTCACATGCTCATGAATATTCCCTGTTGTCAGGCTGGGAATCCTCGGTAAAGAAAAAATCAGTTTGTTTCGTTTCTGAACTGTCTTTCTACTAATATCCGCTCACTGGTCTCTGGGTCATACTGCCCCCAGCCAATGACTGCCTTCTACCTAAGCCCCTCCTCTGGCAGCCATCTTCAGATTTGTACCGCACATTCACGTGTTGGGAGTCCTCGGGCTTAGCTCTCGAGCTTTTACTGCGTATTGCGTTTTTCAAAGAGTTTACTCTTATTTTTTCCGTCAATTCGAGCCTCAAGCACCATCGATTCTTCTTCCGATCAACGGGGACCCGTTTCGGAATTTTTCTACTCCCCTCAATGGTGGATTTCCGTCGAATTACACTTCCCGGAGGATTCCGGAAGACCTTTGAGGCCTACCCCGATTCAGTCATGGCCCAGGACAAGGGAGATTCGATGCCTACTGGATCCAAACTGTTCAGGAACTGCCCAGGATGTGGATTACCGAACGTCCTCAAGGAAGATGAGCACTCCCGGTGCCTCTACTGCCTTCACGATGACCAATCACACATGGAGAAGGACTGTGCATTCTGTAAGAACATGTCCGTCCAGACAATGAAGGATCGTCGTACTCGACTTTCCAACTGGCTGGAGGGGAAGAGCCCAGCAGCAGGTGAGAAGAAGAAGAAATCCAAGTGGTCTTCTAAAACCTTTGTGGACGCTGCGGCGACGGGGGCCCAATAAAAGGTTAAGCACCGTTAGTCCGCGGGCCCGGGAGCGCCGTTGGTTCGGGCCAACGCTCTGGCTCGGTGAAAAGGAATTTGGAGAACCCGGGTAAGCTTCGGGAGAAGCCCTGGTCGTTCCCGACGTAGAAAGCCGAGGGGGGCTAAGGAGGTGACCCTTCCCCTAAGGTGAAGGCCTAAGACGCGCCCAAGGTCGTGAAGGCCCTGATTCACCCGGCGGAGGCCTCGATTGAAGGAGTCGTGGCGGCCCTGGCGAAGCCTGCAGAGGCTACCCCAGTGGAGACTACCTCTGGGCCTAGAGTTTCCCTGCCACCCACGAGGGAAACATCTTTCCAGCCTATCATGAAGACCCCCGTGAAACCCCGGGATGAGAAAGGGGGTGCACGGTAGCCTTAACTGACATGGATACCACCTCCGAGGATGAGCTGGCTGGCATCAAAAAGATCCTGGACAAGAAGTTCGAGGAGGCCAGAGCCTATGGGAGGGATACGGACGAGGCGGACGTAGAGAGCAACGGTGGGGCTAACGAGGAACTGTCGAAGAAGTGGAGGAACCCGCGCCACAGCGTTTGCTCCCGCAACTGATGCCACAAGACAATTCAGGAGCAATCTTGATGGCTTTGCAGACCCTGTGTACGAAGAGAAGGACGAGGTTGCCCTTACCACCAGTGGACGATCCAGCGGCGCCTGGACCATCGGGGAGCCCACCGAACAAGCGGAGGCGATTCCATCCTCCACCTCCCTTCCAGCCTTCACCCCCATCCCCTCCTCCGAAGGACGAGACCGAGACGACGGGGACGAACAACGACGACGGTGGTGACGACGGGATGGAACTCCCATCACCCCCTGCTCGGGCCTCCCCTCCCGACGAAATTGGCTCCTTTCACGCCATGATCGCCAGGGCATCGGAGCTTTTCCAACTATGGCCCGAAGAGCAGAAGAAGGAAGGGTTCCTCTACCAACAACGGGAGGCCAAGAGGAAGACCGTCCTCTCGGTCCCCCGACTGGAAGACATCTGGGACCAAGGACTGTCACTTCTGAAGAACCCGTCCACGGCCCCTGTGAAGAGGGACCGGTACGAGAAGTAGTACCGGGTACCAGACTCCGCTCCGATGTGCCTCAGGGCACAGCCGTCCCCGGATTCGGTGGTCTCCCTGGCAGCCAAGAAGAAATCATCAGGGGCAACGGCATCAATTTCCACTTTCCCGCCAGACGCCGAGGGGAGGAAGCTGGATGCCATGGGACGACGGGTCATCTCATCGGCAGCGAAGACCATCAAGGCGGCCAACGCCCTCCGATCGTGGCACGCTACGACAGGGAGCTGTGGTTCAAGATCGCTCCCATCCTGGACTTCCTCCCAGATGACAAGAGGGCAGAAGCCCTTGAAATCCTGTAGGAAGGTGAGGTGGCCTCGGACCACGCCATCACGGTGGCCACGGACATCGCCGACACCGGCTTTCGCCAGATGGGCAACAGCGTTTGCCTTCACCGGCATGGTTGGCTCAGGGCCACTGATTTCCGTCAGTATGTGCAGACCAGGGTACTGGACATGCCCTTCGACGGGAACAACCTGTTCGACAAGGCAGTGGACGAGTCACTGCAAACCATCAAGGCGGACTCCGAGATGGCCCGGGCCCTGGGTTCTCTCCATCAACGGTGGCCGTTCAGACCTCTGAAGGGAAGTCTCAGGGTGCCTCCAAAGGATTCGGTGGCAGTGCCTCGTTGTACCGCCAGGCACCCTGCTCCTCATCGCAGGAAGCCTACAGAGGCTGCAACAAGACAGAAGGACATCGTCGTTGTCGCAAAGGAGGCCATGGTGGCAAGGCCTCGGCGAAACAAGACCGAACCGGCCGTGACGTCGGGCCCCCACCCGAGCACCCCAGTGGGAGGCCGGCTGGCGAAATTCGTCAGCATGTGGGAGTCCATCTGTACCGGCGGTTGGGTGCTGGACGCCCGGGCCAAGGGGCAGTCCCTGGAGTTCCAAAGAAAGTGTCCCCATTTTCCACCTGTGGCAAGGAAAGAAAACCATGTGCCACAGCTGCTTCTGGAGGTACGAACGATGCTGAAAAAGGGCGCAATAGAACTCGTCCCAAAGAGGCTCCGGGGCTCCGGATTATACTCGCGGTACTTCCTTGTCCGAAAGAAGACCGGCGGCTGGCGGCCCATCCTAGACCTTCGCCGCCTCAACAAATACATCAAGTCCCAGAAGTTCCAGATGGTGACCCTTCAACACGTGCTGGGACAATTGGAGGAAGGCGACTTCCTGTTGTCGCTGGACCTGGAGGACGCTTACTTTCCCATCCCCATACGAAAAGGACATCGAAAGTTCCTATGGTTCGTGGTCCAAGGGCACCACTACCAGTTCAAGGCCCTGCTCTTCGGATTGAAGTCAGCGCCAAGGGTCTTCACCAAGTGCCTGGCACCGGTGGCGGCTCCTGCAGGGGATCCGCATATACCTCTATCTGGACGATTGGCTCATCCGAGCAAAGTCAAGAGATCGCACTGTCGATCACACAGCGAAGACCGTCCACCTGCTCACGGAACTGGGATTCTCGATCAACTTCTCAAAGTCCAACTTGGTACTGTTGCAGGACGCCCTGATTTTTGGGAGCCAGACTCAACACAGTGGCACGGTTGGCTTCACCGTTGTAGGAGAGGACGAAAGCCATCCGGGTCAATGTACGACGGCTGTTGACCATGGAAGTGGCCAGGGTGAGGTCCATCAAGTCCCTTCTCGGCATGATGTCATTTTGTATCTACCTTGTGCGTCTGTGCAGGTTGCGGATGCAGCCACTGCAGGAGTTCGACGCCCATTGGATGCAAGCGGCAGGCAGCTTCGAAGACAAGATCTCCCTCAACGAGAGTTTCCGCCAAGCGATCCGGTGGTGGGGCAACCACGTGCATCTAGTGGCGGGTATGGACTTTCAGACCCCGGCACATCAGGAAACGGTGACAACGGACGCCTCCCTTGAAGGATGGGGAGTGTACACTGGAGATCTCCATGCAAGAGGCCTTTGGCTTCCGGAGGAGAGGTCGGTACACATCAACGCCCTGGAGCTCCGAGCCGTGTTATGGGCCCTCAGGTCGTTCCTCCCGTCCCTCAAGGGCAAGGTGGTGAGGGTCTTCACCGACAACACCACCACAATGTGTTTTTTTATTGTGACTAGACAATTTTACAAAATAAGACTCTTCTTTGACTGGGTTGAAAGAATGAAATTTCTTAGTTTCAAGTTTGTGAAGTGTTCTTTGGGGCTTTTCCATCTAGATCTAGCCTGTGAAGAAATTTAGCAGTGGCTATGGTCAAGGATAGATTCTCTCCACTCATGGACCAGTTCCACCAGGCTTCTTCAGATAATGTCGAGAGTTGAAGCCTGTAAGGTTGATGATGGATAAGCCCGAGTTGTGTAGTTCCTGGACAAAGTGTGAGAAGATGGCACACTGTTTCAATGGAATTTGGTTTGTCACAGAAACAACAAGTGTTGCACTTTGATTGTTTTCGATGGTGCAGTATTTCGTTTGTTTTCATGAGATTGAGCCGAGCCCTCAAAAAAGTTCTTCGAAAACCCTTTAGCTGGAAATGTATTTAGGTATTTACGGACCTCATTTACTTTGTGCGAGTCCCAGAAGAGGTCCATTGATGATTTGTATTCATTGGCTCTGTTCAGGGTGACAATCCAATCCCATATCTTCAATTTTCCCAGGACTTTATCTGGAATGTATTCAAGCTCCCATTGATAGCTTCAAATTGTGTCTAGCAGGTCGAGATAGTTTTTGGACCAAGCTCTAAGAGTCCTGCTTTTAACAATAGTCAGTTCGTTGTAGAGTATCTCAAGGATTTTCGGTCTTGGATTTCGTAAGATGTTTCCCAGGAAGAGTAGTATATTCCTCTCCACAACTGATTTCCTTGATGGAAGGCATAATTCTCTTCGGATTATAGCCATGGGTGTCGAAGGTGGAAGTCTCAGAACTTACCGCCAAAATAAACCTTCAAGTTTGATCCACAATGTAGATGGTAATTGGGGCGTAGCTTCCGCCCCATAGGTTATTGCCGGCATAGCTTTTGTTTTGAAGACCTTTATTACTGGGAATAAAGAAAATTTTCCAAATTTTCTTTCCAGTATTCCTGCTTGAACAATGAGGGTTCTGGTTTTTGCAAAGAGATGTTCTTGAATCGTCGCCTCAGTGAAACTGTCATGATGCCTATCCCCGGGCATCAGGACCAAGGCCCTCAGCTCCGGGAGCAGGCATCCAGACATTTGTTTAAACCTCAGCAGCCCCGGGTAGGGGCTGTCTGGGTTCAGTCCTGGTGCCTTAGGCACCAGGCTCATAGACTTACCTGATGCAGACCATGCTGCAAAAGATTCCAAGCCTACATGAGGCCTGGATGGGACTATTTTGTTACAGGGACTATTTTTTACTCGGGCGTGGCTCTAGGGAAGTTATTACCTGGAACTACTTTGGAGGCTATTTAAACCACACCCGAACAACAGCACATGCTTTGCGTTATTCTGCCTCCAGCAGCGTGACGCTCACCGTGCCTGCAGCCAGCATCCAGTCTTCTGCCACGCCCGTGTGCCTGCAGCCAGCATCCAGTCTTCTGCCACGCCCGCCTCGAATCCGGAGCTCCTAGAATATAGAAGAAGAAAAGGACAAGGTTAGAAAACAAACTTATTTCAAATTCCTCACCTAATTCCAGAACCATTTCATCTCCGGACCTGGAAAGTACATCAGTCCTGCATGCGTCGCTTCGCCATCTCCAGCACGGCGCCATACTCCCCAGTTCTCACAGCATCTTTCGATCCGGCACTGTCTCCATCATTTCTTCGCCGTAATCCGGCACCTAGGGGACACAAGAAAAAACGAGGTGAGCCAAGGGAATCAACAAATACAACCTCTTACCACCATAGACTTACCTGATTTACCACCGGCGGTATTATTCCATAACTCTCCACATTTTCTGTAAAGAGGGAGAAAAACAACACGTTAACGCATGCAATAGTTACCGGACAGCGTTGGGTAACACAGACTCTTACCTGAACGCCAGCAGCAGCTACGAGACCTTCTTCTCACGAACTCAGTTGCAACTTAAGGAAGGAATGGGACAAGAGTGAACATCGGGCACATTGAACTCTTTGAACTTGATACTTACCAATCCCGCCAGGGACTTCAGAGTCAATACTTACCGGAACTCTCCCAACGCCTTAAAACCAGTGAAGTAACTGGTATCTACGCGCCCCTGCAAAACACGCAGGATGGAGAGCTCATCTTTTACGAACATATGGTGAGGTTACTAAGGGGATATCGGAGGTGATTAGTGGGGGAGAGCGAGAACAGTTGGGAGGCCATCACTAAAACCCACAGGTGGTTAATCCCTGTCTCCACTTGCAGGAAAATACTTCTTCGGGTCCAGCAGACAAGACTAGGCGGGCCAGTCCAGACAGTCATCTCTGCACTACGCATCACGTTGAAGGAGACCGCAGCTGTCTGGGTCTGATCGACACCCCTGTGGGGTCCAAGTGAGCGTAACAGAAACTCCATGAAATTTTGACCCCCCAGGTAGCTGAGACTTTTGACCAATTGCAGGTTTTTTGAGTTCATGAACCACTGGAGTTTTCCATTGGATTTTGTTTTCTTTTTGATAAGCACCTTTGTTTTGCTTGGATTGAAGTCCAGGTCATTTTTCTTGAGGTATGTTGCCAGGCTATTTAATTGACGCTGTAGACCTATAGCTGTCTGATCCATGAGTATTATGTCGTCAGCATAGAGGAGCCGGGTGACTTTGGCTTCCCCTATCGTAGGTGGAAAAGAACGAATGTCATTTACATTGTCCTTAATGTCAGCCATATAAGCATTGTAGAGGGTAGGCGCCATAGGGCAACCCTGCTTAACCCCCCTAGATGTTGGTATGGAGGAGGATAATTGTCCCTATACATTTAGGCGCACCCTCATTGAGGTTTCAGAATGTAGTGCTTTGATCTGATCAAGGATGGTAGCTGGACACCCGGACTTCTCTAGTTTTGACCAAAGTTCACCCTTTTCACACGATCGAACGCCTGAAGCAGGTCTATGGAAGCAATGAATATTTTTGGTTGATCTTCTATAACTCTCACCTTTTAGTATGTTTATCATCAATATGTTGATTGAGGTGTTTAGGTGTTTTACAAAGCCGGATTGGAAGGGGTCCGCTGTATTGGACTTTTTGCCAAGCTTGGAATACATCTAGTATCAGGGTTCCAAATAATTTGCCAATAACATCGAGTAACTGTCATGACCCTTGCCCCTGGCCCTCGCTGGCAAGTCAGCCTTCCAGTTAGGGCCAGGTCAAAGGCCTTAAAACCTCATCCAGGACTCTCTTGGAGTCAGTCCTGGCGCCTTTGGCACCAGGCTCATAACCATCATGAAGACCAACATTAGAATGGGACTATTTACTTGGGACTATTTAACTTGGGGGAGGTGGGGGGGTTCAGCCAACATGGAGGCACACACACAGCTCATTTACAAGGAGCTGAGCTATGCAGTCTAGTCTTTTGGGTGTGGCAGGCCTGGGACTACTTTACCTGGATTACTTTGGGTGTAGCAGGCCTGGGACTATTTTTATTTTTATTTTTTTTATAGTTCATTACAAACTTTTAAAATGTTTACAATTCATACAATACAATTACATTTGAATTTACTTCCAAAACGTTAAATAAAGGAAAAAAGAAAATGAAAATGAAAATAAAAATTTAAAACGGTACCACTACATTCAAAATTTTTGTACATTTGTTAAGATAGCCACTTTCCATTTACTTTCCTTGTTTCCTAAACTTAAACAATGTCAACCTAGCTTGTATTACGACATCTTAATTTCTATTTTTCCAGAACAAATATCAAAGCAAAGGTTAGTTTCAAATCTAATCCCTCTGAGAGCACAATCCACCAATCGTCACCATTAAGAAGACAATCTTTTTAGAATTTTAGGTCCTAGATGAAGGGTCCTTTCATCTTGTAATTTCTTACAATATAGCACTAGATGTTATAGTGTTTCTTTCCCAGTTTTACAGAATCGGCACTCTTCTTTGAGATCTTTCTTTCTTTCTTTATGTTCATAATTGCTTTAGTTTGAAACAAGTTCATCCGAAACTTCAAAAACATCTGTCTTTTTTTGGTACATGGAAATTTTTGCAAATATTTTGGAAGAATATTCATTGCTCGTGCTTCTGGAGCGACTTGGTCCATACATCTATGGCAAGACCTTTGATCTTGATTTTCACACCAATCCTGGGCCCACAGTTTTCTTTTTACTGCATTTGGATTTTGAATCAATACAACTGGGTCTACTTGTAATTGTTTCAATATGGTTTTACAGGATTGTTTCCACATATTCACAATTGAGTTATAAAGATGTTTTACATTACTCTGCAAACTTTGATATTGTGGAAGATCGTCCGCTCTGAAATGTTTCCTGTATGTTGACAACATGTCCCATGTAACTTTTGCATGAATCGATATCAGTCCTATCTCGAATCTGATGCAGGCAGTTGGAGTCCCTCTGGGCAGTGTTAGTACTCTACTCCAAAATGTATTTTTGCACCATGGCCAAATCTCAGCCGGGCATCCCAGCATTGTCTCAGCACCAAAGCTTAATGCAGGGATGACTTTGGCTTTGTAGAACTCGATTACTGGTTTTATCGTGAACTTCTCCAGCATGGGGTCTGGCATGGATTCACATGCTCATGAATATTCCCCGTCGTCAGGCTGGGAATCCTCGGTAAAGAAAAAACCAGTATCAGTTTCGTTTCTGATCTGTCTTTCGCAGTAATAACTGGTCTCTGCGTCATACTGACCACAGCCAATGACTGCCCTCTACCTAAGCACCGCCTCTGGCAGCCATCTTCAGATTTTTACCGCACGTTCATGTGTTGGGATCCTCGTGCTATTGCTCTCGAGCGTTAGTGTTTTTTTTTCGCGCTTTTTCACAAAAAACTTCGATTCTTTCGGTCAAAAGAGCCTCAAGCTCCACCGATCCTACATCCGATCAACGGGGACCCGTGTCGGATTCATCTGTGCCCCTCAAGGGTGAAGATTTCGTCGAGCTACACTTCGGAGGACTCCAGAAGCTTCTCAGGCCCGGTCTCGGAGATGGCCCAGGAGAAGGGAAGCTCGACGCCCGGAAAGCTGTTCAGGGTCTGCCCTGGATGCCAGCTGCAGAACGTCTTCAAGGAGGACGAACACTCTTTCTGCCTTTACTGCCTTCATGAGGACAAGACGCACGTGGAGAAGGACTGTGCGTTTTGCGGCAACATGTCGGAACGGACCATGAAGGACCGCCATCAACGTCTCGCCAACTGGCTGGAGGGTAAGAGCCCGTCTGGCGAGAAGAAGAAGAAATCCGAGCGGTCTTCTAAGACCTTTGAGGGCGCCCCGGCGACGGGGGTCCAACATAAGGCCAAGCACCGCGAGTCCGCTGGCACCGGGAGCGCCGAACGGTCGGGCTCTACGGGCGCCAGGCAGGGCGCACCCTCCCCGGCACCATCAACCACGAGCCAACGCTCTGGGTCGGGTAAGAGGAAGGCCGAGCACCCGGCGAAGCTCCTGGAGAGGCCCCGGTCGAGCTCTAAGGCAGAGGAGGAGCGTGGCAGTGCCCCCTCCCTCAAGGATAAGGCGGTGAGCGCACCTAAGGTGGTGAAGGCCTTGATCCATCCGACCAAGCCCTCTATCGAAACGGTCGCGGCGGCCCTGGCTCAGCCTGTGGTGGCTGCACCAGTGGTGGCGACCTCAGGGCCCAGAATCTCCCTGCCTCCTCGGAGGGAGTCTTCCTTTGTGCCCATCGATAGGACCCCCGTGAAACCCTCCGTGGGGAAGAAGAAGGGGGGGCAGGGCGTCGTCGTAGATTCGGCCTCAACCTCAGAAGAGGAGCTGATCGAGGTCTTAAGCCACGGCCTAGGCGTGGAAGAAGGCCAGCCCGTCGGAATGGACCCCGACGCAGGTGACGACGACGACATCGTCGAGGATACCGACGGGGCCCCTGCTCGCCCGTCGGATTCCCCTCTGCCAGCGCCGCAAGACAACTCGGCAGCCATTTTGTTGGCCATACAGTCCTTATGCTCCGAGATAAGGACGAGGCTACCGTTTCCGACGGAGGAACCTCTCCCGTCGGGGGATCCAGAACCGGGACCTTCTGGTGTTCCCCCTACCAAGAAAAGAAGGATCCATCCACCACCTCCTTTTCAACCGTCGCGCCCCGTCCAGCCCTCCTCCCCGTCCACCCGAGGGGATGATACGGGGACTGACACGGCAGCGACGGGTACGGACGACGAGGCATACGACGAGGATTTTCCGTCGTCGCCTCCCACCAGGGCTTCTCCGCCCGACGAGATCGGATCTTTCCACTCCATGATCTCCAGGGCTTCCGAGCTTTTCCAACTCTGCCCTGAGGAGAAGAAAAAGGAAGGCTTCCTTTATCAGCGGCGCGAGGCCAAGAGGAAGACGGTCCTCGCAGTGCCTCTGTTGGACGACATTTGGGATGAGGGCCTTTCCCTCCTCAAGAACCCTTCCACGACGCCAGCTAGAAGAGACCGGTACGAGAAAAAGTACCGGGTCCCGGACACGGCCCCCCTATGCCTCCGAGCGCAGCCTACCCCGGACTCCGTCGTCTCCGCGGCAGCCAGGAAGAAAGCGGGGGGGGGGTGCGGCCTCCACATCGAAAGAAATTGGATGCTATGGGACGTAGAGTCATCTCGTCGGCAGCGACGACGATTAAAGCGGCCAACGCCTTGGCTATCGTGGCCCGCTACGACAGGGAGCTCTGGTACAAGATAGCTCCCCTGCTGGATTTTCTGCCGGACGACAAGAGGGCGGAGGCCCTTGAGATCCTGCAGGAAGGTGAGGTGGCGTCGGACCACGCCATCACCGTGGCGACGGACATCGCCGACACTGGGTTCCGCCAGCTGGGCAACGGCGTTTGCCTTCGACGTCGTGGATGGCTCAAAGGTACGGACTTTCGGCAGGACGTCCAGACCAGAGTCCTGGACATGCCCTTCGACGGGAACAACCTGTTTGGGAAGACAGTGGACGATTCCCTTCAGGCCATCAAGGCGGATACTGAGACGGCCCGGGCCCCTGGAGTCCTGCAGCAACGACGAACGCCCTTTCGGAGCGGCGGAGGCAAGGGCGCCTCCAAAGGTTCCGGCGGCGGTTTCGCTTCCTACCATCAAGCGGCCCGCTCGTCGTCGCAAGAGGCCTACAGAGGACAAGGCAAGTCTAGCGGACCCCGCCGTCGTCGCCAAGGAGGTCAAGGTGGCAAGGCCGCGTCCAAGCAGGATTGAACCGGCCGTGGGGTCGGGCCCCCACCGAAGCACCCCGGTGGGAGGCCGGCTGGCGGGCTTCGTCAGCGTGTGAGAGTCCATCTCCACCGACCGTTGGGTGCTGGACGCCCTGGCCCGGGGCCACGCGCTCGAGTTTCAAAGAAGGTGCCCGCGCGTCCCCCCCGTGGCCAGGAAAGAACTTCACGTCCCTCAACTTCTCCTGGAGGTAAAGGCGATGCTCAGAAAGGGCGCCATCGAACTCGTCCCAAAGAGGCTTCGGGGCTCCGGAGTCTACTCGCGATACTTCCTCGTGAAGAAGAAGACGGGAGGATGGCGCCCCATCCTAGACCTGCGACGTCTGAACAAGTTCATCAAGGCGCAGAAGTTCCGGATGGTCACCCTCCAGCACGTCCTGGGTCAGCTGGAGGAAGGAGACTTCCTATCGTCGTTGGATTTGGAGGATGCCTACTTCCACATTCCCATCCTAAAGGGGCACCGAAAATTCCTCAGATTTGTGGTCCAAGGGCGTCATTACCAGTTCAAAGCCCTTCCCTTCGGACTACGGTCGGCACCCAGGGTATTCACCAAGTGCCTCGCACCGGTGGCGGCGCAGCTGCGCCGCGAGGGGATTCACGTCTACCCCTACCTGGACGACTGGCTCATCCGCGCCAAGACGAGGGAGCTCGCCGTGGTCCACACGGCAAGGACCGTCCAACTCCTCACGGACCTGGGATTCTCCGTGAACTACGCCAAATCCCACCTGGTGCCCGCGCAAGTCGCACTGTTTCTGGGAGCGAGGCTCGACACAGTGTCCCTTCTGGCCTCCCCGTCGGAGGAGAGGACCAGGACCATCTTGGGCAAGGTGCAACGGATGTTGGTGGCCGACGCGGCCAAAGTGAGGTCCATCAAGTCCCTCCTCGGGATGATGTCTTCCTGCATCTACCTCATTCCCATGTGCAGGCTCCGGATGCGCCCGTTGCAAGAATTCCTGGATGCGCGCTGGATCCAGACGACGGGCAGCTTCGAGGAAAGGATCAAGCTCGACGAGAGTTTCCGACGAGCGATACGGTGGTGGGGCACCCGCGCGCATCTGACGGCGGGCATGGACTTCCAGACCCCAGCCCACCAGGAGACTGTGATGACCACGGATGCCTCCCTGGAAGGGTGGGGAGCGCACACCGAAAATCTGCACGCAAGGGGACTCTGGCTCCCGACGGAGAAGTCCCTGCATATCAACGTCCTGGAGCTCCGTGCAGTGTTTTGGGCCCTCAGGTCCTTCCTTCCGTCCCTCAAGGGCAAGGTGGTGAGGATCTTCACCGACAACACCACCACCATGTTTTACATCAGGAAACAGGGCGGAACCAGGTCCCCAGCGCTGTCCAAGGAGGCGCAGGACCTGTGGCATTGGGCCGTCGCCCAAGGGATTTTTCTGGTGCCGTTTCATCTGGCAGGGATAAAAAACACCATCGCCGACTCACTCAGCAGGGAGCTGCGCTCGTGCCACGAGTGGGAACTACGGCAGGATCTGGTGGATCGCCTCTTCCGACGGTGGGGCACACCCCAGATCGACCTGTTCGCGACGGCGACGAACACCAAGTGCCGGAGGTTCGCCAGCAGGTTTCCCCAGACGAGGAGCATGGGCGATGCTTTCTCGTTCCCCTGGGAGGGCCTGTTCCTCTACGCGTTCCCTCCCTTGCCTCTGCTAATCCGGCTCGTCAACCAGCTCAAGAGGTCACGGTGCAGGATGATCCTCGTCGCACCTGCGTGGCCGAGGCAGATATGGTTCCCGGACCTTCTGGACTTGTCAGCGTCCCCGCCGATCAAGCTGCCGGCGGACGCGGATCTACTCTCCAGGGAAGGAGGCGCCATCCTCCACCACGACCCGAAGTCGCTGAACTTGCAGGCCTGGCTCCTGCAGCGCTAGAGTTTGGAGGATACGACATACCGGCCGATTGCAGAGAGGTTCTTGCAAAGGCCAGGGCGTCCTCGACTCTTAAATGCTACGGACACAAATGGAAGAGGTTCTCTGTCTGGTGCCACGCACAGAAGATTAACCCTCTACGGATTACGGCTCCCCAAGTACTGCCGTACCTGCTGACGCTGGCCAAAGCTGGTCTGGCACACGCGTCCATCAAGATTCATCTTGCTGCGATCTCCCGATACACCAGAACCACGGGGCGGACGTCCTTGTGGTCTCATCGTCTGGTGAAAGAGTTCATGAAGGGACTGTTCAGATCGTTCCCGCCGGTGAAGGCTCCGGCCCCGGCGTGGGAGCTCAACGTGGTGCTGACCAAGCTCATGGGACCTCCGTTCGAGCCTCTGCACTCGGCCCCGTTGAAGTTTCTATCGTGGAAAACAGCTTTTCTTGTGGCCATCACCTCCGCACGACGAGTGGGAGAGATCCAGGCCCTTTCCTGCAAGGCCCCGTACTTGACTTTCCACGACACGAGGGTAGTGCTCAGGACGCACCCCTCCTTCATGCCCAAGGTACCATCGGACTTCCATCTCAACGAACCCTTGGTGTGACCTGTGTTCTTCCCGTCGCCTTCATCGCCGGCTGAGAGGACTTTGCACTCGCTGGATGTAGCTAGAGCGCTGAAGTTCTACGTGGACCGCACGAAGGGTTTTCGGAAGACGTCACAACTCTTTGTGAACTTTGGACCTGTCAATCAGGGGAAGGCTCTCTCGAAGGCTTCCACCTCCAGATGGCTCTCCGGCTGTATCATGTGCTGTCACCGGTTGGCAAACCGACCGCTGCCTGGCCGTCCGAGAGCCCATTCCACCAGAGCGATCGCAGCTACCACGGCGTTCCTATCTGGTGTGCCCCTGCTGGACATATGCAGGGCTGCTACGTGGAGGTCGACGCACACCTTCACGAAATTCTACTGCGTCGACCGGGATTCCAGGGAGGAGTCCAGGGTCGGCCAAGCAGTGCTGCGCAACCTGTTCGCCTGAGGTGAGCCTGGTGAGGAGGTAAGATGCTTAATGTTGAGTTGATGTGATGCTTAATGTTGAGCCTTTGCCACCTCCCGTGGTTGTGCATGTGTGTACTGCTATGTATTCTTTATTCATGAGCATGTGAATCCATGCCAGACCCCATGCTGGAGAAGGAACAAGTTACTTACCTGTAACTGTTGTTCTCCAGCATGGGTCTGGCATGGATTCACATGCGAACCCTCCCGCCTACCCCTCTGCGGCTCTTCACTTGGTCATACTGCCACTTCACGTGCTTCCAAATCTGAAGATGGCTGCCAGAGGCGGTGCTTAGGTGGAGGGCAGTCATTGGCTGTGGTCAGTATGACGCAGAGACCAGTGATTGGTTATTACTGCGAAAGACAGATCAGAAACGAAACTGATACTGGTTTTTTCTTTACCGAGGATTCCCAGCCTGACGACGGGGAATATTCATGAGCATGTGAATCCATGCCAGACCCATGCTGGAGAACAACAGTTACAGGTAAGTAACTTGTTCCTTCCCATATTTCTTATTTAGAGTGTATCCCTGTGCTGCCAGGCTTTTACATTTCCTTTGTATTTTCTCAACCATGTTGTCGTCATTTATCCAGTTCATTTATCAGAACTCCTAGATATTGCAATTCCATAGTGAGTCGAATGGATTTTGTGTCGATTTTCCAGGTGAAGTTCTTCAACTTACTTACTCCCACTAGATTTTGGAGAACTATTATTTCTGTTTTCATTGGATTGATAACCAGACCATTTGCGTCGGTATATTCCTTCAATGCTGTCAGTTTTCTCTGTAAACCGATAGGTGTTACATCGATTAACACAATGTCATCAGCATAAAGGATGTATCCCAGTTTGTTTCCATTTATTTTCGGATCAAATTGTCTTGTTGTTTCAAGGGATCTTCCAATGTCAGAGATAAATGTACTAAATAATGTTGCTCCCAGTGGGCCACCCTGCTTTACCCCTCTAGTGGTTTCAATCGCTGCCGAAAGCGTCCCCAGTTGATCCAGTCTGACTTTTATCGTTGTTCCGGAATACAGTTCTCTGATAGCGGCAAGCAAGCTGCCTGGACACCCCCAATTGCTAAGTTTTCTCCATAGTTCATAGCTGAAAGAACGACAGATTATGACAATGGCTGAAATGTTGTCAAATGGGAATCCAAATGGCGATGCAGACCTGATAGAATACCCGGCTTTAATGCAATAGAATCAAACGCGTGGGCCAGATCTACGAAGGCCAAGTATATTTTTGATTTTGCCCTTATGGCCTCCATCTTTAGCAAATTAATTAGCAATAGATTTAAACCACAGCAGACGCCTTTAACAAACCCCGTTTGTCGTTTATCGGCAACTTCCGCCAGTTTTATCCAGTGCGTCAATTGGATCAATAATTGTGTTACAAAGATTTTTCCCACAACGTCCAAAAGTGCAATCGGCCTGTAATTTTTGGGGTCAGTTCTTATTCCTTTTTTAAACACAGGCACGATTATGGCCGATTTCCAGGACTTGGGGATTCTTTTTTTCCGCCGTGATTCTTCTGAACAAAATATAACAAAATTCGGCCCATGCTTCAGGATGGAGTTTTGGCATCTGGTTTGTAAGGCCGTCGGGTCCAGGGGCTCTTGACGAGCTTAGTCTTTTGATGTTTTCCAGAATGTCCGTCTCATCAATAGTGATGTCCCATTTTATTAATTTTTTTTGTTGGTCTTGAAATTGTCTATGCATACTTTTGGCAAACAGCCTTCCAAAGTGTTCTAGCCAACTGGCTTCAGTTACCATATTATTTTGGATAGCATGTTGTGGTACTGTCATATTATTAATTACTTCCCAGAACGAACAAGCGTTTTTATTTGTTAAGATTTGTAACATTTTTTCAGCATCGTTCTGGATCATAATGCTTTTATGTGATCGTAGCCACATTTTGTAAGAGTTTTGGGCTTTTGTTTTTTGGTCTGTATAGCTAGATATTCGATGTTTCGATAAGGACCTGATTGTTTTTCGCAGTTCACGTTTTTTTCGACAACTGCTTTATCATACACATGATTTTGCTTAAAATTTCTGTTCTTGCCTTCCTTGGGGATTTCGGTATAAGCTTGCATTAAAGCCGGGTATTCTATCAGGTCTGCATCGTCATTTGGATTCCCATTCGACAACATTTCAGCCATTGTCATAATCTGTCGTCCTTTCAGCTTCAGACGGTTTCTTCCTGATGTAATAGAAATGTCATAATGCCATTGTTCTTCTTTGCTCAACGTCGGCCCTAGCAGAGTGATTTGGACCAGATCATGATCACTTAGTTGCATATCAATTACATTTAGTTCAGTCACATTTCTCATCAGATTTTCTGAAACATAAAAGTAACCAAGAGTACTTTCATGTTTTTGATTTCGCCAAGTTGGTTTAGGGGGAATGTCTCCTTTCAAGTTTCCATTTAGGATGGTCATTCCGCAGGCTTCCAACTCTTCCGCCCATATGGCTATCAGGCGATTTTTCTTTACGAAAGATTTAGGACAAGCTGGTTCTAAGGGTTTTTGTATTCTTAGGCATTCTATATTGAGATCGTCACAGAGTATAATCCTTGGGCTCTTCTCACTAGACAATATTGTGTCTATAAGATCTCCAACAGCATCCAAATATACCCATTCATCAGTGGCTTCATGCTGCCAGTATAAATTAATTATATGTAGCTTAGTAACCATTCTTTTTGCCTTCTCTTTCTCAAGTGCAATAATCACATATTGAATGTATGGTGTGAGATTTGTGGAATTTAATATTCTCAGGCCATGTTCTCGTTTTACAAGTGTTAACAGGCCAGCCATCGGTCTTCCTTTGGCATGCTTGATGGCCGGATTCCAAGCTACTTCATAGCCTTCCACATTCGGTTGGTTCAAGAGCCATGTCTCTTGAAGGCAGATTACATGTAGATTTCCAATGCCTCTAAGACTAGTATTGAACAAATGCATGAAGCCACGCATGTTCCAGGAGCCTATCAGCGTCTCATGCAAGTTAGTTTTGGCCTGACATTATTTCTTGTTTTGAGAGTTCAACAGACACCCAGCTCCACTTTTCCAAGTCGTTCTCATTGCTTTTGATATTGTTGGTGGAGCTTTGATTGTGATCACGCTGATCTTTATATGCAAGCGTGATTTCAAATCAGTTTCAACTTCTGCTTCTTAAGACTATTTTGCAAACTGAACCTTTGAGCTGGCAGAAGTTGATCTTTCTCTAGCATTCTCCTCACTGCTTTTAGATTTGAGTTGACGGTATCCAATTTCTTACATTTGAGGAATCTCCCCATGGTTCGCTTATTCCAAAACCTAGAGCCTTAAATTCAGTGGTGTTTCCACTATAATGTCTCTAATGGCTCTTGAATAGATGTGCAATAATACACGATCTGCTATAGCATCATTTATGAATTCCACAGTTTTTATATCATTCGTGGTTATTGAGCGAAGTTGTGGTAAATAATTCAAGAGTTGAAAGACATTATATCTATTTAGAATAAGCCCATTGTCAGATTGTCGGTTCCTTTCCAGTAAGAGGCAAACATTTGAAATTATGTCCTGCTGTTTTTCTTTGTACAAACTGCTTTTGTTTTATGAAAGGAACCCTCTTATCTCTCCAGTTTTATTTTGCATCTTTGTGCCTCTCATTGTCACTTCTTTTGTTTTTAGGAGGCCAATTCCCACTTACTAAGTCATCCTTTTTCTGCGAGGTGCCTTCCTGATTTAAGTGTGACTTGTTAACCAGTGGGTGTACAGCACTTTTCCATTGTCTAGTGCTGATCACCGCCCATCTTTCATCAAGGGTTAAGCGCCTTTTTTGTTCAGTTTCTATTTCATCAGATGCTTGATTTTGAGATACCTTGTTTTATCCTTTTCTGGTGTCACCTCTATAATACAGGTTCTTGTATGAGTAGTTCCTCCTGTTTGGCACATTAGCAACTATCAGAAGAAAACTCAATAGGACATCATCTTTTCTTCTGGATCCTCTTGGTCTTCACAGCTTGAATCACAACTCTTAGAGTCATAGGTAGACAAGTTTGCGAGCTCCTCCAATATTTTTTCCTCCTCATCATCATCAGAAGCTTCATGAACAATCTCAATTTTGTTTTCCATTTCTTGTTTCTTGTTTCTTCTCCAGGCTTTGTTATCACTGAAGCAGTTTGAACCGGAGATCTTTGTCTCGAGTTGCATGATGCTGTTTGAATTGTTACGTTCAAGGATTTAATATTCTGCAAGAATTTGGAGGAATTTTTAGAGTTTTCTTTCTTTTTGTTTGGCATGTTTTTCGTCTTCATTATTTGTCTGTTGGGTATGATTCCCTTCACACCGCTTTTGCTCGTTGTCTTTTGTTTTTATCGAAGATGGCGAATGTTTCATTTTTCTCTGGGATTTCCTCAAGGTTTGGTTTCTCGAGAGGCATACATTGTCCGATAATCCCGTCAGCATTTGCTGAAGTTGATGGTTGACAACATTCTACATCATCTTCTGTGTTTTTTGGCAATTGAACCTCTTTTCTTGGCTGTTTAGAGGCAAGAGTTATGTCGGACTATTTCGCCATATTACTCTCATCAGAGTCTGTGAGATCAACAATAGACGGAGTTTATGACATTGGGACAGCTTCTATATTCTTCAGGCTTTCTACTGTTTTTGTAAATGTTTGATCAGTAGGCTTAGTCTTATTTTCAGTTGTCACTCTAATTACCTCAGTTTTTTCTCTTTTGGAAATTCTCTTTCAGCAAGTGAAGAATCCGAATCGGTAGTGCTCTCGTCACTTGTGTATGAGGAGTCTGATATCTTATTTAACCTCAAATTGGTCCCACATTTTCCCGTTGCATTTGCTTCCTTGTATGTTAATTTTTGCTTTTTATATAGAGTACCATTTTGACTTTCTGTTCTGTGAACAAGCTACTGTAACTGGACTAGTACTAAATCCAATCCTTCTTCATTTATTCGGACGATAGAGGTTTGTGAAATTTCTTTGATCTCCCGTTGGTTTTTCTATGTATTGGCTACGTTCAGGATTAGCTGTATCGATATCCTTCAAATGTAGGATATCAAATTATTCATTCAATAGAGAATTCTTCTGTTGAGACATTGGGACTATGAGCTTTGCATTGTTATTGCGATAGCAGCAATTAATGTATCCGCCAAAAACAGTGAATTTCGCCTTTCAATCGTGGAAATTTCAGACTGTTGCAATGCCGAGTTTTCCAAGTGACAGACACTAAAAGTCAGCTCATCAGCTAACACAAAGACCTCTCCTTCTAGTTCTGGGGTAGTGTTTATGTTGGTATTTTTTTTTAATTTTTATTTTATTGTAAAACTTCAGTTCAATACAAAATCAAACGTTTGTTACATTACAGTATCCCAAATTTCAGCTATTAAGTTCCAGTAAGAGTGCATATTTGGACCGCACCCGAAAGCATGACGTTGAAGTGCATTAAGGTGTTCAAAAGTTCTTGCACTTTAGTTTGGACATGTTGGAAAACATTTCTTTTGGTCAGTGACCAAGATCATATCTAAAAAGTTAATTATGCTACATGTGAGTATGATGTTTCTCCCAATCGAGACAAGTTCCCACCAGTCATCTGCATCATAAAAAATTGGTTTGTAGCAACCAAGATGTAGTTCACGAGGAATATTGAGCTCTGTGCATGCAGTTATAAGATGTTTTAACGACTCGGTTTCTCCTGTCATGCAAAACCTGCATTTGTCGGAATCGATGGTGTTGTCTCGTCGTCGCCAGAGTGTTTCTCTTGTGGCGAGGGCGTTCATTCTGAATTTCAAGAATTGGTTCCAATGATGACGAGAGGGACAAGATGATAAATATTTCGGAAGAGAGTGTAGTTTCAACATGCTCTTAGAACCTGGTAGAGTGGATTTAAGAGATGCACGGTGTTCATAGGTTAGAATCCAGTCCCATAGTTCAAGTTTTTTTTTTTGCATGTTGTGGACGATCGATTAGTTCCTCGATACTGATGTTGGCAGCTTCCATGATATTTGTCAAAGCAGATTGCCATGATTGAAGTAAGCACGATTATGAACTTACATTATCGTTGCTAAAAATTTCATATGCTGAGATTTGTAGACCAAGCTTCATTTTCCTCAGAAAGGATAAACTTTTCCAAATTATTGTCATGTGAAGTGAACTCAAGGCCAATTCGTATCTCAGGGCCACCATTGAAATGTCTTTTGAGAGCCCCAATGCACGGTTCCAGAACCTGCCTTCAAGCTTCTGCCATAGCCGATAATCGAGGTTCCATCCTGACTCTCCACCAAAAGTTATAGTGGGAATGAACTTCTGCAAATAGAATGTTATTAGTGGTTCAATTGAGAATTTTCCATAATCTTTATTGATTTTTGCACCTTGAATGCCGAGTGTGTTCGCTCTTTCCAGTAGGTCATTTGTCCAGGCCGATTCACAGATGGAATTGTTAACCATTATTCCTAGGTATCGTATAGATGTCACGATAATAAGCGGAGCTTTCCCAATGGCCCATCGAAAGTTTTTGTCCCTCCGTGAGACAGTTTTGCCAATACACATGATCTTAGTTTTTCCTGTATTTAGTTGCAGATCATTTACTTTTAGATATTCATTCAACTTCGACAGCAGGTTTTGCAAGCCTATCTGAGTGCGATCAATCAGCACAATATCATCAGCATAGACGGGGCAATTAACTGGCCTTGTATTGATCTTTGGGGGAAAACAGTGTGCGTCGTCCAACCATTTTGGTAAATCAGAGATAAATATTTTGAACAGATCGGCCGCCAATGGACACCCTTGCTTGACACCTTTGTACGTTGGAATTGGGTCAGTCAGATCACCTTGAGAATTCACTCTTACGTGAACAGAGGTGTTGGAATGGAGCGCTATAAGAGGATCGAGAATCTGAGATGGACAGTTCCACTCGCTTAATTTAGCCCACAGTTTTTCGCGATGAACTGCATCGAAAGCTTGTTTCAAATCGACAAAGGCAAAAAAGATTTTTGTTTTAGCTCTTGGAGCTTCAGGTTTTAGGATGGTTAGTATGGTCAGATTGGCATCAACGCCTACATCTTTCGTGAAGCCTGTTTGTCGACAGTCCACTTGTTTCGCCTTGAGTGCCCAAGCAGTCAACTTCGTTCGAAGAAACGAGCCGAATATTTTGCCCATGGTATCGAGCAAGGCAATTGGACGATAGTTCGATGGATCATCTCGGTTACCCTTCTTATAAATTGGTACCACTATTGCCTTAGCCCAGGACTCGGGTGTTTTCCTCAAGATTGAACTTTGACGGAACAAAGATTCCATAAGTTTGGCCCAGTGATGCTTGTGTTTTTTTAGCATGATGTTGGTTATTTTGTCAGGTCTTGCTGCCCTCGAATTTTTTAGCTTTTGAATTGCTAATTCAAGTCCAACATATGATGGAGTTATATCCCATTCTTTAATGGAGGGAAGACAGTGAACTTGGGAGATTTGATGAGGTTGTTCGTAAGCCTTTGTAAAATAATCCACCAATGAAGAGCTTGAAATTGCATTTGAGATAATTGGGCTAGTTTTTGTGTTTCCTTTATTTAGGATAGCCCAGATTTCTCGAAAGTTCTTTGTAATAATTACCTTTAGCATGATTTCAGCTCTGTTTTGATCGATTATGACAGAGTGGGATTTTAGCCAATTTCTATATACCTGACGTCGAGCCTTTATGCTTCTTTGTATGTCAATTTGATTACCATGAGTTTTTCTTAGCATGCATAGGTCTTTCCTCAGTAACTTTTTGGCCGCTGCTATTTCAGAGCTGTAAAGGTTTTTCGACATAAGGCCGTGGGATTTTAAGTTATCATATTGTTGTGAACATGCAAACAACAAAGGAACATATTCCACGTCGTTTGAGTCTTCAAGATGCAACGCTATTTTCTGAATTATTGTGCCGGTAGTTTTTAGCCGATTTCCGGCTGGGTTTATTGCCAGTGGCATTTTATAAGGCTCTGGTTGTGTGAAAATTTCGAAATCCAGAGATAGACGAAGCATATCATGATCACTTACGCCTTTCTGAACTACTTCAAGTGAAACAACTCTTTCAAATAGATTACGAGAGACCCAAATGTAGTCAAGAGTGTTTCTAAGTAGATGTCGCTTCCAGGTTGTCTTGCATGGTTGGTCTCCTTTTGTGTTGCCATTAACCATCTGACAATTTCGTTACAAAAGTGCTTGTGACCATAGTTTTCCTCGTTCTGGTACTTCATCTTCAGATATAACACTGTTTTCCATCGTTTGATGATTAAATCGATACCAGCTACAGTTCAGATCACCGCATATGAACACAGATAGATCTGAATAATTAAGGAAAGCGTCGTCAATCAGAGTTGTTATCAATTCGATAAAGTCCGTGGTTGTGATCATTACCGGGTTCCAATAGCTGTTGATTATGAGTAGATGGCTGTATATTCCAGAGTTCATCTTCCCAATTCGAATTATCGTACCCTGTACAAACGGGTTTGGGTTGACCGCTTCGAGGCGAGTCATCCAGTTTTGAATTTTTAGTAAGGTGATTAGGCCTGAATAGGGACGACCCTTGGTGTTTCTTTTGGCTGGATTCAAATGAGTGGGGAAACCATCTAGATTTGGAGCATCGCCTAGCCATGTTTCCTGAAGGCAGATTGCAAAGACCTCATCAAGCAATTCTGTTATTAAACAGATGAGAAAATCTGTGGGTGTTCCAGGAAAGTAGCTTTAGCTTCGTCCGTATCGCTCATTGTTATTGGATATTGTTATTAGTGCGCTGGGTTTTCTGTCTGGTTCCTCTGTTGGTGGTTTTATAGTCCGTATCATTTTGTGGTCTGTGGAAAAAAGATAGTGACTTCCGTAAGGATGTTCGATAGACTGAACTTTGCGATTTTCCTGAAGTTAGTTGACTAGTCGGAACTTCTTTTTGGATTATCAAATCAGATTCGAGGGTAATATCGAATCCATATACTAGCAGTTCTTCGACTGCTTGCAGTAAGATGTTTTTTACCGCAGACGATATTATGTGTAGTAATACTTGGTCGGTTGTTTTTTCCGTTGCGTACTCCACAATCTTGATGTCATCTGTGGTTATTGTTCTGAGTTGAGGAACACAGGCGAATAGTTTTAAGACATTAGCTCTGTTCAGGTTTACTTCATTTCCATCAGAATAAATATTCTGGAGACGAAGCTTCCATGAACTTGTTGCAGATTTTGCACTTAAGCTATCATGTACTCTTGAGTGAAAATGTGGATCATTTTTCCTCTGATTTGTTGTTAGCTTCGGATTTAATTTGGAGCTGGCAGGTGAGAGCAGGCCCTTTGAGGTAGTAGGACGTTCCGTCCTTGGGGGTTCACTGAAGTGACATCTAGTCGCATTTTCTTTCAGGAGGGATTTCTTCCTTGCCTGGTTTCCTATTTCATTTGGTGCTGGGGCTGCCGAAGAAGAGTCGTTGTTAATTTCGCTATTAATAGAGTACGTAGATAAGTCGCATAAGTCATTAGAGCTATCTTCGCCGGCGCAATTTGAAATTTCAGAGTCCGTATTCAAGCAACGGCGTTTAGTTGGTAATTTAGACAAGACTTTTTTTTGATCAATTGCTTGGACTGACTTTTGAGATTGTGTTAATTCATCATGTGGTTTAACGTTGTCCCGTACAAACAGACTGTATTTTTTTGGTGTTGTCAAAGTTCTTATGAATTTTTTAACGTTCGTACGTTTGTTTTTTTGCTGTGCATCTTTTGGTCCAGATTTAATTGGGAGTTTCCTGTCGAGCTTTGGAACGTTCTTGTGAGTTTTGGTTAGATTTAGAGTTTTAGCTTGGCCACTAAAGATGTTGAACGACGTGGGTTTGAAAATCACTGAACCAGAGGGTACCTCTTGAATCTCATTAGTGTCATTCGTGGGAGGGAGATTGTTTTGTGGTCTGTCAACGCTTCCGCTAATGCTTTCAACTGCGCTGTGGGGGCTCAGATACAGATTGAGAAGATTGGGTTTGAGGTAAAGCAGGGTGGACCTCATTCGAAATCGACACTGCAGAATTAGAGTCAGGGGTTGTAACATTAGGTGGTCTTGCATCCACATTTTGAGGAGCTAGAGTACTTAAGGCCGTGACTGGAGGGTCGAGGGTTTGAGTATATTGAGTGGCATTTTTTCTCATCCATTTCACGGCGTCTAGAAGACCTCCTAATAAAGTGTAATTTTGACAGTGATATCTAGCGGCCAAGTCACCTAGCCGCTCTTGCCATCTTGTTGATATGTCAGCGTTTTTTTTCCATTTCTATTTGAAGGAAATTCGTGAAGTGATACATTTTTTCTATTTTTTGGACCAAGTTTTGGATGATTGCACCTTGGTCACTTAATTGCCCGTGTAGAGCTACGTATAATTTAGTGAACGGAGCCAGGGACACAGCTGATGCCGCAAGAACGTTATTATGGAGTTGTGTTAAAGCTTCCATTGGAATATTCACAGACAGGGCTTTGCCGGCCGAGGGTTGTTCCTCACTTGAGCAGTCCAAATGGAACTTTGCGTTGATTGGTGAGAGCGTTCTTGTTAGATTGGACATATGGGGATCCCTATAAGCGAACTCATTCAGTGGGTGAGGCGTACTAGCCTGACTGGCTTGCTAGTCATCTGGCTTTTGGGGAAAATGCATTTTAGATTTTAATTCTGCAATTTGTTGTAGGCAGCGCGCTCATGCAGAGGAGCTTGAGTCCAGGTCAGATATTTTTGGTGTCACTGTTTGCGTGGTCGAATCCAAAGGGCGTCGATGTGGACCACCAAAAGGAACGCTAGAAACATCTGGCGCCTGGCATGCATATCCACTGTGATTGCCTTGGGCGAGAGCATCAGGCGTGTTGTTCATTAACGGCTGGGTCTCCTTCGACATTGCAATCGGTCTAACCAGAAGATGGCAGTTCTTGTGATTTAGGTCGAGGGAGGATTCTTTTAACGCTGACAGTCGATCATGGCGATTTAAAGACTCTACACCTGTTGGTAGCAAATATAACAAAGGCAGATGGGGGTGGCTGCTAGAGGCTAAAGTTGGATCACAAGAGCCTGAGTTTGCCGATGGTGTTACCCCGGGGGGCTTCGCCTGTAGAGATGGAGATTTTAGGTATGGGGGGTTCTCATTCACCGGAAAAGGATGAGAGGACAAAGCATTTGCGATGTTTAATAGTTCGTCATCGCTCACCGTAAAAGGCAACGTTACATGTTTGTTGGAGTCCGTAGTTCGGGAAGGATTTGAAATTGTTGCAATTATTGTGTCGTGAGCTGTGTCATGGCCTACTCGATGTGCTTGTAGTTGAAAGACACAGGTCACGTCTGTGCTCAGTTGTGTTGTAGTGCTTGAGTTAGTAGTTGAATAAGAGGCGATTGCAGTGGTTGGAGACTTTACAGTCAGCGAAGCCGTGTCTTCGTTGGGGACGCTAGCCAGGGGTGCTGGCATCAGATTAGCAGGACTACCATGAGAGGGTGTTGCAGGCACCAGACTTGCCGTCACCTTGAATTGCATCTTGGTGGTCATGAGTTGGCTGATGTACAAGATCCCAGACCACCGTGTCAGTGGCAGTGATAGTGTCAATTGTTGCGTGGGAGATACGGGCTTCAGTCCAAGGTAATACATCTTTGCTGATGCCTAGGGTATTTTGCACATCTTGGGTGGGATTTATTGTTTGCAAACCTAAGGAACAAACCGGTGTGGCATGTGAAAGCACTGCCGGAAGAGTGAGTGAAGCAAGTAAGGTTCGACTTGCAATTTTGCTTACCTTTTTGCAGGCGGAAGCTTTCATCGTCGTCCAAGGATTGAGCATACGCCGATGTTGGAGAGTTTTTTTACTTGTCTGGGGGCCTGCATTTTCGGCAGTCAGCGTCATTATGCTGACTTACTGCAACTGCGCCGCAGAGCAAGGACGCTTGGGAACGGTTTTGGATGGAGTGGAATCGGCTGCCACGCTCCGAGCGCCACAAGTGTTTAACAGAAAAAGCTCCACAAAGTAGAGGGGGGACTGTGTCACGTCGTGCAGCTCCTCAGATAGTAACAAACACAGGGGGGAGTGGTGCAGAAAAAAAAAACTCTACTGCCGGACTCTTCTGAATACCTGGACGTCCCGAGGGTCGGGCAAGCTTTTCTCCTCGCGTCAGGTGTAGGACACGCCACACGCCAAAGCCGCCAAACAGTTCCCCACAGCCCTTCTGCCACAGGGCTTGCGCCGCAAGGGCGGTGCAGGTGTTCTAATGAGCTCAGCTGTAGGACACGTGACATGCACGTCACTGGAAAGAAAGTTTGTGCAACTTTAAAGAAAAAGAAAAGGCGTCCTTTTCACCTTTTCGCTTTTTTTGCTGAAGTTCGTGCTGGCAGCAGGGTAGAGCAAAGGGAGACTGCTTCTTGCTCTCCACTCGCTCACTTGCAAAACAATCCAATGTGCGAGCACGGTTAAATAAATAAATAATTCGCAATGCCGCCACAGCCAAACAGTTCCTCACAGCCCTTCTGCCACAGGGCTTGCCATGGTATTTGTGAGGCGTGTTATTTGTTGATCTGGATAAGCCTGTGTGCTTAGTTTTCCTTCTGGACAGGCTTCCACTCCTAAAGATGGCAGTTTCTGCTGCCCTTTTGTTGATGCATCTTTTAAATCAACATTCTTTTTTTCTCCCTTGTTTGTCGTTTTATTTTGTTGTTGTACCACCCTCCAAGCAAGAACTCTCAATGATGGGTGAGATGATTTTTGGGGTGGTTGACGTCTTCACTTGTTTCCATGAGGCACTAGAATGGGAAGCCACCGTTCCCACATTTCCGCAGTACTCAGTCTTCCTTTGTACTGCAGCTGAATAGCCAGGGTTTATTGTTCCCAGGGCGCATGCCCCTCCGCAATGGCACACCAGCCCGGCCTCACTGCCTTGGTGGTGATCCAGAGTTGTTTCCACTACTTCAGCTGCTTTGACTACATCCGCTACACCTCATGCCCCACCCCCCCTCCTTCCAGATTCACCTTGCGAACACCGTTCGCCTGCACATATGGGGCAACCACCAACTGCTCTGCCTCTGGCAGCTGAGTCAGGCATTCACCCGTCTCGACCTGCACGGTGGCATTACGCAAACCACCCCCAGCAGCTGCGAGGGCCGGCGCACCCACATCTAGGGCGCCAGTCGCCAGTACTCACAGATGCTCGCGGCGCATGAGTCGGGTGAAGGGCTGGAGGTATCGTAAAACCATGGGAGGGTGGCAATGTCTCGCAAGCTTTTGTCAGCGGCATTTTACTGCGTTTGATCTGTGTTGCAAATATGCTACATATTGTAGCCTCTTTAACATTATTACGGTCCTTACCGTCCAAAGTCGATGTCTTTTCGTGCTGGCACCCTGCCGATGCAGACTGGAGCTGCCGTAATCGTGCTTGCGTCAGCGGAGAGGCGGGGCTCAGCGCTCGTAGTGAGGGCACTGATTCCATACCCCCTGCTCACACCGCCCACGCAGAACACAAGGAACACTCCCTCGTCACTCCGTGTCGCTCCGCGAGTGAAAGGGATTCTTATCCAGTTGATCCTCCTCCTTACCATAAAGATGGTAGACAGACTGCAAATCCACAGGCGATGCGCAGCAAAAATGTCAGTAACTCCACGCAAGGAACACTCCCTCGTCACTCCACCTCCGGTGAGGTATTGGTTTGTGAGAGCAAGTGGTACAGTGTTGTGGTTGAGCCTGCTGCCTGCTGACTACGCTGCACTTTACAACCACTTCACTATTTTATCTGGACGTCTTTACCCAAGACTATTTAAACCGCACCCAAACAGCAGAACATGCTTTGCGTTATTCTGCTGTGGGCAGCGTAACGCTCACCATGTCCAGTTCTTTGATGCCAGTTTACCTGAAACCAAGGACCTGCAGAGAGAGAAAGAACACTACGAAAGTTACCTGAAACAGTATCCTGTCTTCAATCCATCGCCGACTTCAGTTGCACTCACCTGAAGGTACGAACTCCATTATCTGGCACTGCCTGCATCCTGGAATACCATAACCTGGAAAGAGGAGAAAGAAAGACGGCATTAGTAAGCGTTTACTCGCGTTTCCTCCCGAGTGAAGAAAGCCACACAATTCTTACCTGGATAGTCCTCTCCTGGTCAGTATCATTGCTGGAACATTACGGCGCTCAGCGAGGAACATCGCAACCTGCAAGGAGAGAAAAGACACAGGTTAGCAATATAAAAGGCGAAACAGCGCCGCGCATCGCGCATTACTCAACGGACAGCATCGCACACACCGCGCTTTCACCTACCGGCCCATGCTCATCTTCAAACTGCATGACAACACCAAAACACCTTTCCATACCTTAAAGGAAAGAAGCAAGACATTATTATTCGAACTAAGACTGTAAAGCAGCAAACCTACGGAGTCGCAGCAGGCCTGGATTCCCACAGGGGGGGGGGGCTTGCACCAGTGAAGTAACTTGGTCGCTGCTCACCCCCCACATCTATGCACCCCTGCCACGAGGAGCAGGACGGAGAATCCACATTTCACAATATTAAGGTGAGGAGAGGGCCCAAGGGGGAGTAAGGAGTTGAGGCCAAGGGAGGTGGGAAAACATAAAAAGACAATCTGGTATTGAATCCAGCTCTCCTATATTGCAGACCCATCTTTAACCAGAGGCCTTACCAAGGGACCGGGAGAAGGCTCCAGAGTGCAAATCATCCAACCAGGGCTGGGCGGCCCCCCGTGGATACCAGGTGAGCGTAACAGTAACGCTATAAGTCTGTAGTTTTTAGGGTCATTCTTCGGTCCCTTCTTATAAATTGGAACAATGTTAGCTGTCTTCCATGATCCGGGTATATTTCTAGTGGCGAGGGACATATTGAAGATCTCAAAGATCAAAAGGGCCCATTGTTCTGGATCTTTCTTTAGATGGATATTTGATCTAGAATTGTTGAGCTTCATTATTTTTTTCAAGATGGTTAACCTGTCATATGGGATGACCCAAGTACCAGGAATTATTTTGGCCCCGTTGTTTGGTAATGTACGTGGTTGTTTGAACAGTTCAGTAAAGTGTTTCCTCCATGTGTCTTTGCTGATGGTACATGAAATTGCAGAAGCTGTCGGGCTGTTCTTTGTTTGACGTTGGACCAGAAATCTTTAGAGTTTCTCTTGCAGATGGGCCCTAGCTTTAATCCTGCATCTTGTTGACAGAGATTCCATCTAAAAGATTTTAGCCAGTTTTTGTAACTTTTTTTAATGCCGACACTCGATTCATGTTTTCAGCCGATGGCACTGATGGGGCTAATCATGATGCTTTTCTAAAGCCGGCTTTTCTTTGCTTTATTTCCTCATTACGACTGTGCAAATGCTGGTTTCCAAGACTGTTTCTTCTAGATCTCGGCTGTAGATGCTGGACCAATAATGGATAGTAATCCAAGTTTAGTACTCTCTCATCGTCTGTTTCAAGTAAGAGGTTGCCCTTGTAAGCAGATGTGATTAGAGTGGGGGCTTCTTTGGAGATTTTCCGACGGGTACCTTGGAGATTGACTTCGAGCTGATGTGGCATTGCCAGTGATGTTTCTATGGTAGAGGGCCAAGATGCTGATAAAAGATTATCCAGGAAACTACAATTGCAACACTTAACCTGAAGAACAACTACACTGACCAAACAACAATAGCGAATTTGTACTGGAATCACTGCAGAGCCGGAAAGCACAAGTTTCATAGATCAAGTATCAAGAATACTAGATCACTTACTAGAAGGTCAAAATGGGACAAATATCATTATTTGTGGTGACTTACATATCGACTACTTTAAGTCTCTAAAGAGGAAAAAAAAGTCCTTAGCTACCCACTGGATGGATGAAATGAAGGCAAGAAATGTACAGATGCTAAACGGATGCACGAAGGGCGATATACCACCGGCACCCATGTGGAATCGTGTTGTTCAGGGTGTTAGGCAGAAACCTGTGCAGTTCCCTTGGGGAACACTGCAAAAGATTTAAGACTACAGGTAGAGCAGTAAACCCCTTTGGTAGCAGTCTGTACCACCCAGATTTACCTGGTAGCTGTGGCTGAGCAGTCAGACTTCTCTCAAGAAGAGTTAGGCAGTATGTAAAGTATACACAATATGTACCAAAACACAATAGCACAAGCAAACACTGACCAGAGCTTGGTTTCAAAAGTAGATAGTTATTTATTTAAAATACACATAAGTTAAAAACACTCTAGCAACAATATAGTAAAAACGTCAAACACAGTTATAATGAAAGTAGATTCAGTCCTTTCTCCTATCTAGACAACTCTAGGTTAACACCACTTAATTAAAACAGAGGTGAGTGCTTAACGTTAGATGACACTCTAGTAGTTTCCAAGAAAGGGAGAGAAAAAGCAGAAATGGGTTAAACACACCACTCTTAGGTCCAGAACACTTGCAATAGGCTCAAAGAAGCACAAAGTCACAGGTGAGCAAAAGTCACTAGGCAGGGCCCACTCTTAGAGTAGCCGGAGCGAAAATGTGCCCAAGATCACACTGTTAGTTAGAGATTCAAAGTCTTGCAAGCAGTCAAAAAGAGTTTAGAGTGGCTCAGAAAGTTTAGCCAAAGTGTCCCAGGCACTCCCAGGTTCGAAAGCCGGGGACTAAATCTACCCCGTACAGTCGGTGGCAAGGGAAGCCAGGCGGAACACAGTACCTTAAGCGGAAAGGATCCTCTAGCGGTGGCAGTTGTTCCAGGCAGTGGCAGCAGGGCTCGACGTCGGTCAGGGGAGAAGAAGTTCTCGCTGAAGAGCAGAAGAAGAGGGTCGTTGCACTGCCCGGGAAGAAACCAGCCGCGGAGTCCTCCGGTTAAAGGGTTGGTACCGACTTTCGCGGTAAGGGGGTAAAGCGTGGTATTCCGGTTGCCGGGGTGCTTGGCACAGGCAAGGCGGCCACGAGATACCTCAAAGGATGGAAAGAAGGCGAAAACTGGTTGTCCCCACCAGTCAAGGGAAGGAGCCACTCCGTTAAGAGTTCTCCTCGGTCGTCGGGAAAAAGTGGTGAGACGGTTCAGCAGGGCTCCACCGGTTGGTGTCGTCGAAGCAGGTCGGCTCAGCTCTTCCCTCGTCGGATTCTTGGTCCTGTGGCGACTTCTGAAGTCCCAGTCCCCAAAGCCCTGCTTTTATGCAGCAAGCCCCCATTCACCCAGCCTAGCTGTCACTCAAACATGCTAAGTGGTGAGCCGGGCGGCTCACCACTTGGGCCAATCAGGACGGAGTGCGACTTGAGTTACCAAGGTAACTCAGTCCAGGGTGCCTAAATCCCCCTCCACCCCTCCTAAGTACCCCAGACAGAGTGGCACCACTTTGGAGGGCTTCTGTGGAGAAGCCCGCCAAAAGTGGAACAAAGGGCTCCACTTTGGGTCAGAGTTACAGAGGCGAACACCAACGCCATTTTAGAATCAAGTTTTGGCAAAAAGTCCCAACCGGAGTTATAAAAATAAATATATAAACCGGCGGTATGTTTAAGGCTACCGTAAATAAATAATTAAATGTGTTAGCCTAAAACAATGGGAAATCCCATAGGGAAATATTCGCGGTCGAATATAAAAAGTAGTTTCCACTGCCACCAGCCAAAACTCGATCAGGGGGGACGGAGACGTGCCCCCTCGACTAACAGACCCTGGGGCAATCGAATTGCCCCAGCCAGTACGTCCACAATATGATGGTGTGTACTGGTTCTGTTCAGGATTCAAGACTAGCAAAGTCTTTGGTGACTTTACATGCCCTGGGAGACAGTAGTCAGTCCCAGGGTATGGAGTCTATGTTGGGGAGTCCCTAGGACACCCCTGGGTCACGGCACAGAGGGTGCTGTGTGACCCACATCACAAAAATACATGAGGCCCTATGGAGTAAAAGACCCCATAGCCCATTCAACACCAGGTTTGTCCAAGATAACACACTTCAACATGTCCAAGAGTGAGGGAAAAAGAGTCTCACTCTTGGCAGGAGAAAAAAAATTAAACCCCAGAAATCCAGCAAAGCTGCTGGGGGACTCACTAGGTAGGGAAATTCAGCCTAAACAGAGAATTCTCCCTAACACTCGCCCCCCCCAGACTAAGGGACAGGAGGATTTAATCCACTCCTGGATGAACCTCATACCTCTAGTCGATGATATACATCCTAGAGAGTCCATCAGCATTTTGATGGTGACACCCTGACCTGTGCTCAATGGTAAAATCAAACCCTTGCAGGCAGATTGACCATCTCAATAGTTTTGGATTTTCCCCTTTCATTTGCATTAACCATCTCAAGGGTTGGTGGTCAGTCTGAATAACAAAAGTAGAACCATACAAGTATGGCCTAAACTTCTTCAGTGCCCACACAATAGCAAAGCATTCTCTTTCGATAGTTGCCCACCTTGTCTCAGGATCCTTCAGTTTCCTACTGATGAAGCAAATGGGGTGCTCCCTACCCTTCTCATCCAGTTGGCTTAGAACTGCACCTATACCTACATTGGAAGCATCAGTTTGTACAATGAAAGGTTGGTGGTAGTCAGGAGCTCTTAATACTGGAGCCTGGCAAAGAGCTCTCTTCAGTTTTTCAAAGGCCTGATTGCACTCCTCATTCCATTTTACCTTTTTAGGGAATTTGGGAGAGGAGATTACATTCAGTGGAGAAGCTATGGTCCCATAGTTCTCAATGAAATTCCTGTAATACCCAGTGAGGCCTAGAAAAGCTCTCACTTGGGTTTGAGTAGTTGGTGTTGTCCAATTTTGCACAGCTTCAATCTTGCTGGGCAAAGGCCTTATTTCTCCACCTCCTACCTCATGTCCAAGGTAGACCACTTTACTTTGACCAATCTGGCACTTACTGGCTTTGATTGTCAAATGGGCCTGTTTCAGAGCCTGCAACACATGTCCTAGGTGGTTCACATGTTCTTCCCAGGAGTGGCTGAAGACTGCAATGTCATCCAAGTATGCCATGCAGAAATCTTCCATCCCAGCCAGAACTTGGTTCACCATCCTTTGGAATGTGGCAGGTGCATTTTTCAGTCCAAAAGGCATGACCTTAAACTGGTACAAGCCAACTGGGGTTGAAAATGCAGTTTTCTCCTTGGCATGGTCTGTCAGGGCTATTTGCCAATAGCCTGACGTCAGGTCAAATGTGCTGAGGTACTTGGCTGCGCCAAGTTTATCCACCAACTCATCTGTCCTGGGCAAAGGGTGGGCATCAGTCTTGGTGACTGCATTTAGAGCTCTATAGTCCACACAGAATCTCAAGTCTTTGGATCCTGCCTTTGGTACTAACACAACTGGGCTAGACCATGGACTAGTAGAGGGCTCTATTACCCCGAGATCAAGCATCTTCTTGACCTCTCCTTTGATGTGGGCTCTGATATGTTCTGACATTCTGTATCCTCTGCTTTTGACTGGCAGACAGTCACCAGTGAGTATCTCATGCTGGCCCCAAGGGGTCAAGCCTGGTGACAGTGAGAACAGGGAGGCAAACTGATTTAACATAGATTTGCACTCCTCTTGTTGCTCAGGTGTCAGGTCTGAAGAGAGATTGACTCCTTCAACTTTTTCATCTAAAGGTACACCTCTGAGGAGATCAGGGAGAGATTCACTCTCTTCCTCCTCTGCAGCTGAAGCTAGGAGCAAGGCTCCTACATCAGGTCTGGAGATGTAGGCTTTTAGTCGGTTGGTGTGGAAGACTCTAGGAGCTTCCCTGGGTCTGCCCAGATCCACCAGATAGTTGACCTCTCCAAGTTTCCCCACAACCTTGAAGGGTCCCATCCATTTGTCTTGCAAGGCCCTCTGCCTTGTTGGGAGCATAACTAGAACTAGCTGGTCTTGAGTAAACTCAACCATGTTAGCCTTCTGGTCGTGCCAATGTTTGACCAGGGCTTGACCAGCTTTCAAGTTGTCACTTGCTTCTGCCATCATGTGTGACATTCTCCTCCGGAGACCTATCACATAGTCAGTCACTCTGACTGGCTTGAGGGGAGGAGCACCTTCCAACCCCTCCTTAATCAGGGCCAATGGACCTCTGACTGGATGGCCATAGAGAAGCTCAAAGGGAGAATAACCTACTCCCTCCTGAGGGACTTCTCTATAAGCAAAGAGAAGGCATGGCAGTAGAAGGTCCCACTTTTTCTTAAGGGGTTCTTCCAAAGCACCTATCATGCTCTTCATGGTTCTGTTAAACCTTTCAACCAACCCGTTTGTCTGAGGGTGGTAGGCGGTTGAGAACTTGTAGGTAACTCCACAGGTTTTCCACATGGCCTTCATGTAGTGGGACATAAAGTTTGACCCCCTGTCAGAGATTACCTCCTTAGGAAACCCAACCCTGGTAAAAATACCAAGGAGGGCCTTAGCCACAGCCGGAGCTGTAACAGTCCTCATAGGAATTGCCTCAGGGTACCTAGTAGCATGGTCTACTACAACAAGGATAAACCTGTTGCCTGAGGAGGTTGGGGGATCAAGGGGACCAACAATGTCAATCCCTACCCTCTCAAATGGGACTCCCACAACTGGGAGAGGCACTAAAGGTGCCACATTCTTGGAACCAACCTTACCAGAAGTCTGGCAGGTATGGCAGCTCTTACAATATCTATCTACTTCAGCCCCCATCTTTGGCCAATAAAAGTAGAGTGAGAGCCTTTCCTTGGTCTTCTTGAAACTCAAGTGACCAGCCAAAGGTATCTCATGGGCTAGTTGTAAGAACTGTTGTCTGTTCTCTTGTGGGACTACAAGGCGTTTGTAGTCTCCAGGTTCAGACTCAGTGGGTTCACTGTAGAAGAGGCCATCTTCCCAGTGCAACCTATACTTCCCAGGCTCTTGCCCATCAGCTTGGGAAGCTGCCTGGTGGCGGAGACCTTCCAGAGTTGGACATTCTCTTTGCCCCTTACGAAAAGCTGCCCTGCTAGGCCCACCTTCTGCCAGTAAAGACTGCAGCTCAGGATGGTCCTCCGGGTCCAAATCTCCAATAAGGTTGGGGCCTCCTTCTAGCTCTTCCTCAGAGTCTAGCTCAACCACACAGGGTTGTACCTCCCTCTCAGCCTCAGCTGGAGGTGGAGTTACAGGTGTAACTTTGGACAACCTAGGGGAAGTCCTTGTTGGAAGCACTGGAGTGCTTGCTGCTGGCTTTTTCCTAGGAGTCTTGGGTTGCCCCTTTGCTCCTGATCTGGTAGTTACTGCAGTAAGTTGCTCCAGTGGTAGAGGAGTGATTTCTGTCATCATCTCCTGAGATAACCCTCTCAGGGTTTTCTCCCTTGCAGGTTTTGTGAGTTCCTGAAACCTTTTGCTAGGAGGTCTGGGGGTATGAGATACAACTCCAAGAGCTTTGAGGTCATTACCCAACAGAACCCTACCTGGCACTTCACATTGTACACTGACAGGTATTTTTACAGCCATATCATTACATTGGATGAGAACTGGTAACTGGGGACACATCTGCACAGGCCCACCAGCTAACTTGGTGAGGCATTTGGGTGCCTTAGCAACATCCTCTGCCTTGAAAAATGATTCATCCACCACAGTTATGCTGGCTCCAGTGTCCCTAATGGCAGGAGTCTCCTGACCATTCACCTGGACACTGTCCTTATAATACTCTTTAGTATTATCTGGGATAGAGTTATAGACATCTAAATTCTGTTGTTCCCACAACCCCAGAGAGACTAAAGAAACACTAGCTGAGACTCCAGTGGGTTCATCAGCTAGTAATAGAAAGTTTCCACTTGCCATATGTACTTCCTCTTCTGGAGCGAAGGCTAAGGAGGCAAGCTGGACCCCTGAAGGTTTACCCTTGCATCTGGGGTCCCCTTTCACATGGTCAGTAGCCTTACAAACAAAGCATGAGCCAAAGGCTCGCTGGAATGGAGGCTTGTTCTGACCTCCTTCCGGTCTGGGACCAGAAGGTACACTAGCCTGATTTGGTTTCCCTTGTGGCTTACCCTTATAGTTTTGTTTGGGGCCCTCTTTGGAATTTGTAGTATTAGAATTCTCTTTGGAGTCCTTTTTAGACTGTTTTTCCCCATCCTTCTTTTGAGTTACCCCAGAATCCTTGTGAGGGGCCCTGTTGGCAACCCACAAGTCAGCAGCCTTAGCTAGTTTCCGGGAATCCAATTCCCTGGAATCAGCCAAGTGTTGTCTGAGCTCAGGAGAGCAGGCATCATAAATAGTCTCCAACATAAACAAATTCTTCATACCTTCATAAGTGTTCACCTTGTAACCCTTAATCCATCCCTCTAAGTTTTTCAAACATTCATTCACCCAGGTAGCCCAAGGGGTACCATCATGCTTTTTGAGGCTCCTAAACCTCTTAAGATACTGGGAAGGGGTCTTCCCAAACCTAGCTATCAAAGCTAGTTTCACACATTCATAGTCCTTCCTATCCTCCTCCCCCATCTCCATTACCACATCAGTTGCAACAGGGGGAAGCCTAGAGAACAACCAGGTGAGTAAGTCATTTCCTGTGATGTTCTGGAGCCCATGATTATATTCAAACAGAGACAACCAATCCAACACATCCAACTTAGGCTCATACATACCAACCAATTCTTTAGGCATCCGGGGTCTTTTAGGACTGGAACTTCTAGAGGAGCCAGAGAGAGAAACATTCTCAACAGATAATTTCTTCATTTCTAAGTCATACTTGAGCTCCATTTCCCTTAGCCTTAGTTCTTTGTCAGTTTGAGCATTAAGTTTCTTATACTCCAATTCTAGCTTCATTTTCTCCAGTTCAAAGTACTGAGGACTAAATGTGGGACCTGGTAAAGGTCCAGTAGGCACAGCAGGTAGAGCAGGCAGAGGCCTAGGGGGGACAGTTACAACAGCCTCACCCTCCTCTTCTGACTCTTCCTCAGAAACATCAACATTTTGTTCCATGTTAACTTCAACACTGTCATCTACAGTTGCTGGAGTGGTAGGTTCCTCTGAACCATCACCCAGACTTTGGTTAGCTAACAATCTTTCAATCAGCTCCATTTTCTTGCCCTTAGTCAGGAGATCCTTATGTTTACAGAGCACTCTTAAACAATCAGCAGTTTTGGCTGCAAGGGACTCTTGACTATAGCTTTCTATAACTGACATGTTAGAGGTTTTACTTTTTCAGTGCTAAGCTTTGTGGTTAGTTGCACTAAGGTATCTAAAGCACAATAAAATGTATACTCAATACAAATCCCACCGCTGTACACCAGTGTTAGGCAGAAACCTGTGCAGTTCCCTTGGGGAACACTGCAAAAGATTTAAGACTACAGGTAGAGCAGTAAACCCCTTTGGTAGCAGTCTGTACCACCCAGATTTACCTGGTAGCTGTGGCTGAGCAGTCAGACTTCTCTCAAGAAGAGTTAGGCAGTATGTAAAGTATACACAATATGTACCAAAACACAATAGCACAAGCAAACACTGACCAGAGCTTGGTTTCAAAAGTAGATAGTTATTTATTTAAAATACACATAAGTTAAAAACACTCTAGCAACAATATAGTAAAAACGTCAAACACAGTTATAATGAAAGTAGATTCAGTCCTTTCTCCTATCTAGACAACTCTAGGTTAACACCACTTAATTAAAACAGAGGTGAGTGCTTAACGTTAGATGACACTCTAGTAGTTTCCAAGAAAGGGAGAGAAAAAGCAGAAATGGGTTAAACACACCACTCTTAGGTCCAGAACACTTGCAATAGGCTCAAAGAAGCACAAAGTCACAGGTGAGCAAAAGTCACTAGGCAGGGCCCACTCTTAGAGTAGCCGGAGCGAAAATGTGCCCAAGATCACACTGTTAGTTAGAGATTCAAAGTCTTGCAAGCAGTCAAAAAGAGTTTAGAGTGGCTCAGAAAGTTTAGCCAAAGTGTCCCAGGCACTCCCAGGTTCGAAAGCCGGGGACTAAATCTACCCCGTACAGTCGGTGGCAAGGGAAGCCAGGCGGAACACAGTACCTTAAGCGGAAAGGATCCTCTAGCGGTGGCAGTTGTTCCAGGCAGTGGCAGCAGGGCTCGACGTCGGTCAGGGGAGAAGAAGTTCTCGCTGAAGAGCAGAAGAAGAGGGTCGTTGCACTGCCCGGGAAGAAACCAGCCGCGGAGTCCTCCGGTTAAAGGGTTGGTACCGACTTTCGCGGTAAGGGGGTAAAGCGTGGTATTCCGGTTGCCGGGGTGCTTGGCACAGGCAAGGCGGCCACGAGATACCTCAAAGGATGGAAAGAAGGCGAAAACTGGTTGTCCCCACCAGTCAAGGGAAGGAGCCACTCCGTTAAGAGTTCTCCTCGGTCGTCGGGAAAAAGTGGTGAGACGGTTCAGCAGGGCTCCACCGGTTGGTGTCGTCGAAGCAGGTCGGCTCAGCTCTTCCCTCGTCGGATTCTTGGTCCTGTGGCGACTTCTGAAGTCCCAGTCCCCAAAGCCCTGCTTTTATGCAGCAAGCCCCCATTCACCCAGCCTAGCTGTCACTCAAACATGCTAAGTGGTGAGCCGGGCGGCTCACCACTTGGGCCAATCAGGACGGAGTGCGACTTGAGTTACCAAGGTAACTCAGTCCAGGGTGCCTAAATCCCCCTCCACCCCTCCTAAGTACCCCAGACAGAGTGGCACCACTTTGGAGGGCTTCTGTGGAGAAGCCCGCCAAAAGTGGAACAAAGGGCTCCACTTTGGGTCAGAGTTACAGAGGCGAACACCAACGCCATTTTAGAATCAAGTTTTGGCAAAAAGTCCCAACCGGAGTTATAAAAATAAATATATAAACCGGCGGTATGTTTAAGGCTACCGTAAATAAATAATTAAATGTGTTAGCCTAAAACAATGGGAAATCCCATAGGGAAATATTCGCGGTCGAATATAAAAAGTAGTTTCCACTGCCACCAGCCAAAACTCGATCAGGGGGGACGGAGACGTGCCCCCTCGACTAACAGACCCTGGGGCAATCGAATTGCCCCAGCCAGTACGTCCACAATATGATGGTGTGTACTGGTTCTGTTCAGGATTCAAGACTAGCAAAGTCTTTGGTGACTTTACATGCCCTGGGAGACAGTAGTCAGTCCCAGGGTATGGAGTCTATGTTGGGGAGTCCCTAGGACACCCCTGGGTCACGGCACAGAGGGTGCTGTGTGACCCACATCACAAAAATACATGAGGCCCTATGGAGTAAAAGACCCCATAGCCCATTCAACACCAGGTTTGTCCAAGATAACACACTTCAACATGTCCAAGAGTGAGGGAAAAAGAGTCTCACTCTTGGCAGGAGAAAAAAAATTAAACCCCAGAAATCCAGCAAAGCTGCTGGGGGACTCACTAGGTAGGGAAATTCAGCCTAAACAGAGAATTCTCCCTAACACAGGGTTCAACAATTGATTACATATTTGTATCCAAAGCATTGCACCCACGAGTGAAATCGCTAAAAGTTATTGACAAACAGAATAGCGATCATGATATGCTGTTAATGGAACTAGTGACTATGCAGACGATTCCAAAGCCGAAATGGTCACACAAAACCGTGGTAGATGCAAACAGAGTAAGGCTAAGATGAAGTTGCGCAGATTCTAGCCACTACTGCCAAACAGGGTTGGCGTTAGAATACGAACATCTACTGGCACAATTCAAAACTATGACCATGGGATTAAAACATATTAATCTTATACGTACACAATGCTTTGATTTGGACATATTAAAACAGAAGCGCCTGATGAGATGTGCATTTCGACAGGCGCATGACTTAGATATAGAGGCACGGACTCTGAAAACAAAGGCGGCGAGACAAAGGTACAAAAACTGGCTTAAATCTCACAAATGTCTAATGCTACAGAAAGACGCCGAACTAATGCTGGAGAGTCTAAAAAATTAAAACACGAGAGACTTTTGGAAAATCATCAATCATACACAAGCCCCACAAGAAGCATTACACACTTCCATGGTATCAGAAGTAGATTGGATATCTCACTTTAAGGAACTATATAAAGCAAATGCAACACCAAATATTCCAAACGAACAAATGCTCACAACTTGGGCACTAACATTTCCCAACGACATCTTGTTATTAATTACTAAAGCAAAACGTTCGAGAGCCCCTGGCCCGTACGGCTTAAAAAATGTTACTATTAAACACCACCCAGAGTTATGGGCAGATGTATGTGTGACCTTATTTGACAGAATAAATTTGCAATGTCGAACACCAAAGTTCTGGAAAACAGCAGTGATCGTCCCAGTGTTTAAAAAAGGAGACAGAACGTGCCCTACAAAACTCGTCCAGTAGCATTACTGGACGTATTTGGCAAAATTTACGCAACTATGTTACAGCAAAAATTGGTCAAGTGGGCAGAAAAATCAAAACACATGGACGTGAGACAGGTAGGATTTGTTAAACAGGTGGGCTGCTCACTAAACCTGTTCCTGTTGAACATGATTAAAATGGAGGCGATAAAATCAAACACAATGGTCTATCTCGCCTTCATTGATTTTTCCTATGCCTTTGATACTATCGACAGGGCACTCCTGTGGCAAAAAATGCATGCATGCATGGGGTTGCCCGGAAGATCGAATGGCTGCTGTTAAAGAGCTGCATACGGAAACCTCCATTAGAGTATGTCTGGATCAAACTGGTTTATTGTCAATGCTGATTAAAACAATCACGGGAGTAAAACAGGGATGCCCCTTGGCGGCGGCTATATTTAACCTGTTTATATCCGATATAGGAACCACCATAGAGGCAGTAAAGTCATTCCCTCCAAAGGTACATAAAGCACATTTAAGTTGGCTCCTGTACGCAGATGATCTTATTCTGATGGATTTAACACTTATTGGCTTGTAAAGAAAACTTGATGCCATTCAACAATACATGACTTTGAATCATCTAGTCGTTAACGTAAAGAAATGTGAAATTCTTCTGCTCAGAAACCTCAAATCTGGCAGTGTCAGCAGGGCTAAAAAAATAATATAGACCATGGGACAGGAAGTGATGCAGACTTCAACCTGTGTAAAATATCTTGGAATGGTAATAAGTACCTGCATCAAAAATGGTCCATGGATAACTGAGACAAAACGAAAATGCAAGAAAACTCGCCAGTCAAGCATTGGCGTTGAAAAAGAAATTCAGAAAGTTCTCACTTAAACCGGTCCTGAAATTTTACCATCAAAAGGTAATTCCAGTTCTCACATACGTGGCAGAAAACGCCTTGTGTTGCTCCTGGAAGATATGGTCCTCTCTTGAGAACATCTTTTGGATCAAAGTACTGGGCTTACCTAAACGAACAACAACGTCTTGCATAAGATATGAACTATCGCTAATATCAATTCATGCGAGAGTTTGTTGGAGCCTATTATCATTGTATCGTAAAACACGGGCCTGTGAACGAATTCCGCAATTCGAAATTTTTCATAGCGCCATCTCAACTACATTGAATATTGTGTCAATGTGGATTAAGAGGTGTGAATGTTTGTTGGTGGAATTCGACATTAAGCCTGAAATGCTCCATGAAAATCCAAATGCAGCAAAAGTAAAAATTTGGCGTGCTGACTGGGAGCAGACACAGAGAGTGGCATCTAAAATGATGACTGATGCTCCCCCAGAAGCTTGTGCGTTTGTTAATACTCAAAAATATATTCAGTTGTTTCCTGACCCAAATGCAAGAAGGTTGTTCATGGGGCTTCGGCTAAACTCTTTCAAAACAAAAGAACGCCTTCGGGCGTGGACATGTAATGCAAACTTGAACCCAATGTGTCGTCGTGAAAACGAAAAGGAAACTCTCAAACACTTGGTGTTATTTTGCAGTGACCTTCGAACGGAAAGAACACGCTACTTGGGCCCGTGGAGTTTAAAACATTCTTCTCTTTGTGCTGAGGATTGGTGGCAACAAATGTTTAAAGGAATAGACATGAAATTACTAATGCCTCTTACATCCTTGTTGGCGGTAATTGAAAATCGGTTGACCTCACTCATCTGATCCTAAACTTAAAGTAAAGCTCACTACGAATGTATGGACTGTGACAACTGGGAAAAAGAGTGGCTGTATATTTAGATACGTGGATTGTTACGAATTGTGTTATTTTAAAGGTTTGTAGTTAAACCAATAAAGTTCATTTAAAAAAAAAAAAGATTATGATCACTGCAAGTAGTTTTGATCACTTTGAATGATTCGATGAGTGCATAAAGTTCTTTAGATGCTTAGATGTAATCAATAGAGCTCTTGCGGCCTGCGCTCTCCCAAGTGGATTCCGGATCAGTGGAATTATCCAGTTGGTTTAAGTTGTATAAGTCCCAGGAATCCATGAATTCTGCCCATGCGCGTCCTCTCGAAGTTGATTTAATTCTTTGACAGAAGTGTATGTGAGTTTACAACATTTGCCCCTCCTTGTACAGGGACAGTTGAATTGAGGTCTCCGCATAGCAAAATATGGTTCACATTGTGGAATCTTACTGCCTCGGTTAGGATTGAATCCACTTCATTCAGGAAAGCTTTGGTCGATTGGACACAAGGATTCTAATATATATTCAAGAGTAATATTGAAGTTGCTCTTGTGGTCATGAGGGGACTCCCGATTTGGTTCCAAATCAATAGGGGTGCTTGAGTGAAGATCGATGAAGCTAAGTCGAACTTTATTCTCAGGCTTCCTCCTATCCGTTCTGCTATTAGGAGACCACAGCTCGGGCGTCCTTTAAGGCCTTTAGATGCGGGAGCAAGTAATGTTTCATAGCCATCTATGGTTGGTGGAAGACAAAGCCAGGTTTCTTGAAAGGTCAGATTGACCCAAATTAATCTCACCCACATGAGTAAGATGGGAATGACCTCGAGTATTCCATGAGCCTATTTTGAGTGTACATTGTGAAATTCTTTCATCAGTCGTTTTTGGTTGCTATTACCTGGTATGTTCTTTCTAGATTTTTTTGAGCTCCCTAGGTTGGCTCAGGGTCCTATGGGTTTTCGAGAGACATCTCTTTCTGTGCTAGAATGCGAAAATCTTGTAGGCGACACAGAGGACCTCAGTGTGGATCGAGCCCGGCTAACATCGAGGGGCTGGTTTCTTGATGGTAGTCTATCTCTAACCCAGGACCCTTTGCTCAAGTGTGAAGACTCAACCGAGTCACAATCGGAGGTAGATTGACATTATCTCTCCCCTTGAACCCACAAGGTACATTTGAATGAGCACTTTTCTCACACTTGTATTGTCAGAATCCATGCCTCTTTCCTCTGACGTAGTTTCGCGGGGATAGTAACCCATCTTTTGTAGGTTTACTGAGGATGAGAGCAAAACTTTGTTTGTGATGTGATATGTAGAAAGATGCTATCAGTCCTCCCTTTATGTGCAAATTCTATGACCTTTATATCCTCGCTGCGGAACTGATGTTCGTTGAGGGTCCTCTTAAAGAGCTTCAGCATTTTTCTTCTATTTAAGATGGATTTGTCGTTAGTATTTGCCATCTTTTCTAGCTTTAACATTCTGGTTGCTTTGCTTTTATGTGTAAAGACTGCTGACACTTGAGTTTGTGGAAGAGTTCTACTTGAAGATGAATGACGGTTATTTCGGTAGTGGGTATTTGTTTTGTCTGCCTGTTTTTCCCATCACCATGATGTTCTACATCCGGAAGCAGGGGGGGGTACCCAGATCCCCAGCCCTATCCAAGGAAGCACATGATCTGTGGCACTGGGCCGTTGCCCACGGGATGTTCCTGGTACCCTTCCATCTGCCAGGAATAAAGAACACCATCGCCGACTCACTCAGCAGGGAGCTGCGCTCTTGCCATGAGTGGGAGCTTCGTCAGGATCAAGTGGATCTCCAGTTCCGACGATGTGGCAATCCTCAGATTGATCTATTTGCGACAGTGACGAACATCAAGTGCCGGAAGTTCGCCAGCAGGTTTCCCCAGCCGGGGAGCATGGGCGACGCATTCTCATTCCCCTGGGACGGCCTGTTCCTGTATGCGTTCCCGCCTTTGCCGTTGCGACTCATCAGTCAACTCAGACGATCCCTGCGCAGGGTGATCCTCGTCGCACCGGCGTGGCTGATGCAGATCTGGTTCCCGGACCTTCTGGACATGTCAGCGCCCCCCCAGTCAAACTGCCGGCAGACGCGGATCTTCTCGCCAGGGAAGGAGGCGCCATCCTCCATCACAACCCTAGATCACTGAACCTGCAGGCCTGGCTCCTGCAGCACTAGAGTTCGGAGGGTACGATATCCCAGCAGACTGCAAGGAGGTGCTTGCAAAGGCCAGGGCATCCTCGACTCTTAAATGCTATGGACACAAATGGAAGAGGTTCTCTCTGTGGTGCCGTGCACAGAAGATTAAACCCTCTACGGATTACGGCCCCTCAAGTGCTGCTGTAGTTGCTGTTGCTGGCCAAGGCAGGGCTGGCGCACGCCTCCATCAAAATCCATCTGGCTGCAATCTCCCGCTACACCAGAACTCTGGGGCGGTCAACCCTGTGGTCTCATCGCCTGGTGAAGGAGCACATGAAAGGACTGTTCCGCTCGTTCCCGCCGGTGAAGTCTCCAGCCCCAGCGTGGGAGCTCAACATGGTGCTGACCAGGCTCATCGGCCCGCCATTCGAGCCTCTGCATTCGGCACCGTTGAAGTTCCTATCGTGGAAGACAGCGTATCTTGTGGCCATCATCTCCGCACAGTGAGTGGGAGAGATCCAGCCCCTCTCCTGTAAACCTCCTTATCTGACATTCCACGAGACGAGGGCAGTGCTGAGACACACCCCTCATTCATGCCCAAGGTGCCGTCGGACTTCCATCTCAACAAGCCCTTGGTGTTACCTTTTTTATTCTCGTCGCCTTTGTCGCCGGCTGAGTGGAGTTTGCACTCGTTGGATGCGGCTAGAGCGCTGAAGTTCTACGTGGACCGCGCGAACAGTTTTCGGAAGACATCACAGCTGTTTGTGAACTTTGGCCCTGTGAACCAAGGGAAGGCCCTCTCGAAGGCTTCCATTTCCAGATGGCTCTCCGGCTGCATCATGCACTGTCTCCGGTTGGCAAACCGACAGTTTCCCGGCCGTCCGAGAGCCCATTCAACCAGAGCGATCGCTGCTACTACGGCGTTCTAGTCTGGTGTGCCTCTGCTGGACATCTGCAGGGCTGCGACGTGAAGGTCGACTCACACCTTCACAAGATTCTACTCCGTCGTCCGGGATTCCAGGGAGGAGTCCAGAGTCAGCCAGGCAGAGCTGCGCAACCTGTTTGCTTGAAGGTGAGCCTGGTGAGGCGGTAAGAGATGCTTAATGTTGAAATGCTTAATGTTGAGCCTTGCCACCTCCCGTGGTTGTGCATGTGTGTACTGGTATGTATTCTTGTATTCATGAGCATGTGAATCCATGCCAGACCCCCTGCTGGAGAAGGAACAAGTTACTTACCTGTAACTGTTGCTCTCCAGCATGGGTCTGGCATGGATTCACATGCAAACCCTCCCTCCAACCCCTCTGCGGCTCTTCTCTTGGTCCTACTGCCACTTTATGTGCTACTAAATCTGAAGATGGCTGCCAGAGGAGGGGCTTAGGCAGAGGGCAGTCATTGGCTGGGGCAGTATGACATAGAGACCAGTGATTGGTTATTAGTAGAAAGACAGTTCAGAAACGAAACTGAAACTGATTTTTTCTTTACCGAGGATTGACGACGGGGAATATTCATGAGCATGTGAATCCATGCCAGACCCATGCTGGAGAACAGTTAAAGGTAAGTAACTTGTTCCTTATAACATATTTTGAAGAGCTGCCTTGCAAATATCTTACAGAAGAAAGTGTTGCTGGAATGCAGCCAGCGCTGCCGTATCCTGAACCAGAAGGGTGTAAAGCCCTTAACGAGGGGAAACACTCCTAATCCTGTAACATTCTAGCATGTAGGAAATCCTTGTGGCGCTACAGGCCTTAGAATCTCCCTGATCTGGAGAGGAATCCCTGTATATACAAAAAGGTGCTTCAAAGATAAGAAAAACTGCAAATAAAATTTCGGAACCCAGCTCACATCCAGGCTTTGGAGAGCTCTCTCCACTTCTCTCGAAAAGCCTGGCATGCATGAAACAGGACAGGCAACCAGTATGGCGGGCAGGCTTAATTCCCCACTCTGGAGAATGAGCTAGCACCACACTGCTCCATTAAATACACGTGGGTGACAGCGGATATTCTAACCTAACCAATCCTGCATTGATATTGTAAATCACACACATCTGCAAGCTCGTATTGGAAGCTCGGCTCTGGAAAACGGTTAAGGGGTGAATGTTAGGATTTCACAACAGTGCTGTGGCGTAAGAGTTTGGTGGTGGAGCCGGTGCACGTTTGGTGAAGGCTAGGGAGTAGAGGCTGAAGCAGTGTAGGAGGTTTTGTGAAGGAAAATCACTGATGCAATTGGGAGCACCTTAGGTGAAAGTTAGAGTAAGATCTAAGAAGGCCGACAACGACGTGGTGGTGATGACAGGAACAGTGGATTTTAAGGTGGTGAAAGCAGTAGAAGTAGAGGATAACGAGGAAGGGTGTACTTTCCTCCAGGTACTGGAAGGTTCAAAATCCAAGAGGGATAAAATAAATAGTGAATGTGCGAGAGAGCAGCCTTGCTCCACCCGTTATTTGTTGGAAAAATCTGCTTTGGGTCTTCCATTTGACAATCAAGTTAAATTTAGACTTCCAAGGTTGTAAAACGTGTTGTTAATTATATTGATTGGATCACTGTTGACTGGAAAAAACAAGTTCTACCTGGACTACTTTCACAACTTGTAACCAATAATATAAAATTGAAACCCTGTTCACCCGGAATAAATGAGGTATATTTTCATTAAGTCCAATAAGTAGCGGACTGCAACCTTTGGCTCCCAAAATGTTTTGGACTATAACCCCTAGCTGGCCTAACCAACCTAGTCAGTGATTTGGGATCATGGGAGTCAGACCAAAACATCGGGTGGTGCACAGGTTGCAGAATCCTGCAATATAGAAAGAAAAAAACATAATACCCATGTGTCCTGTCCCCTTTCCTCCATACTGATGGGATGCCATTAGTGGACGCTGGTGGATGTCAGGAGTATGTGCAGGGGCACTTGATTAACATTTCTTTTTTTTTACAAAAACACCAGAGCATAACTAGGCGCCCTTTGAGCATGCTCCTTGCTCCAAAATTCAGTTATTTCTAAAACATGGATGGGACTGGAGCTCAGTGCAGTGGCTGCTCTTTTCAGAGCCTACATTTATTTTTGGACCACCTCTATTTGCAGCTAGATACTCCTGTTTTAAGCTGTGTTTGGGCCAGGAGGATAGCTCTGGGGCAACGTGTTTGTCTTGGAAGCAAGACAACGCAGAGCAATACAGGTTTGAATCACGGTCTCGCTCTTCGAGACTTGCCTCCGGTATTAAATCTCGTATATAAAAGATTAATTAAATAATTTGTGTCATGCGATTCACATCTTGCCGCTCTGACCATGCTACCCACGTTTAAGGGAGGGTTTGTTTCCCTTTCTTCTCGGATGTTTTAGCCATCCCCCTTGGGTCAGTTATAGCATCTGCAATAGCCGGAGGTACAAAAACGGACTCAATACACATCCCCTAACCAGTCCCCTGTGACCTCATCACAACCTCCAGAACATAAAAATGCCCACTGCAAATAGAGTGCACACTGTCCCGCATATGCACCATTAAATCAACTTAATGCAGATGCAAGGGTCCATTCCACTCAAAGATCACGATTTTCCCATTGAGGTATTGCGGCCTGCATACTGGAGCAGATGGGTCACTCTGACAAAGTGCCCTGGCTAGCTTAACCCTGATAACTCTCTGTAAAGGAGGGATTTCCACATTTCTGACTGCAAATAAAGGCTTGCATCAGACATGTGGGAGGTTAGAAAACGTAGCCCTTGGAAATTAGGTTTGCTACTAACCCGCTGTGTAAATAGTAAGGAAACCCTTCCCCCGAAGAATGCAGCCGATGCAGAACATTGTTGTGCACCGACATTAACCACTCCCAGCATAACGGGAGTGGAAACACAAGATCAGGGATGCCATTTGGGGGTTGCCAGTGGTTACAACTGCTACCCCTGTGGTCTCCCATGCTACCCCTAAAAAAAAAAAAATGTTTTATTTTTTCAAAGATTTTTTTTTTTTTATTGAAACTCCTGGTATGTGGCCACTGCCATTTGGCTCCATGTTTCTGGAGTGGCTGGCTGTCTTGTTCAGGCCTCTGAAAAAAACAGGGGGTTCCACAAGTGTAACACTTTGAGCAGTGAGTGACCCTAAATATGAAAGAATAGGAATAACAAATAATTTGTCTTTCTGGAATTCTATGCAATAATTGCTAGACTCATTAAAGGTTTATTTCAGGCACACTTCAGGGGGCGAGTCATTGATTTAGTCTGTTCTTAAACACCTAAAATTCACAATGCCGACAAAAACATCCCAAAAAAGCATTTAGAGTAGAGTAAGCATCCATTTTGGACTATGTATTTTGCTTTTCGCAAGTTGCAGTTATAGCATGTTTATTTTCTGCAATACTATGACAAGACTGGAGGCGAGCATTATGCTTCATCTTCCTTTATTATAATCTTCAGCAGTTCAACAAAACACACATAAAACCTTTGAAAAGTGTCCAACAAACTTTTCTCATTTTCAAACTACAAAATCCATGAGTCCCTGTAGTCCAAGCCCTCTCAGCCAGTCACAACCCACTTCCTGTGCTTGGGCTCCTCCTCTTCTTTTACTGCTCTTCAAGCAGATAAGTACCACAATTTTCCCTCTCCGTGTGTCTGTGTTAATGGACTAGAAGGGGGTGATTGAATTTTAAGAAAGAAGGTCATTGAATGTTAAGAAAGAAGGTCATTGGGTATATTCGAATGCGGGTCAGTATTTGAGCAACAGAAAATGTGAAGTTTTTCTTGTGCAGTTAGGAAGGCGCGCGTACTACGGTACAATACAGTATTATTTGTATATTTTATAGCACACGCGTTGCGGTCGCAGGATTATACCTCACTTCTGAGGTTCAGCAGGTGAGTACGTAGGTATAGTCTGCGAGGCCGGCGGCCCTGTGTCGCAATCACGGCACCTCAGGGGTGCAGCCAGCCTCGCAGACTTCGCAGCAGCGTGCAGCTACTCGCGAAGACCGGCGCCCACCCTTGCGTCGGAGGAGCTGGTGCCCGCGATTTCAGAAGCGCGCCAAAGAGCGTTGCGGGAGCCCCCACCCGCGGGTGGGCGGAGCTCCGTGCGGGAGAGTAGAAAATAGCACTCCCGCGAGTAGGCCCCCACCCGCGGGTGGGAGGGGCCTAGCGCGAGTTTCCTTGCGCGCATGAGCCAAGCGTCACGCTTATGCGAGGGTATCCCGGTAGTACGGCAGCAGCCGAGTGACACGGGGAGCTCTCAGGAGCATTATTAAAGACTTTCAAGTCAACAGATCCAGCGATTACACGATCGCAGCGCTCGAAATTACCAGCTGAGCGTTATCAGCTGTGAAGAAGGTGCGGCAGGCGACAGGGGAGTCCTGGGCACTTTTCACTGCTAAGACAGCAGGAAGACAGCGCAAAGAAGCGAGTTTTCTCGCAGCAGCCGGAAGGCAAAAGACAAAAGACATTCATGTTGGTGCAGCCACAGAGAAAAGTATAAAAAAAAAACTGTTAAACATTCATATTAAGATCATAACATCTTAAGGGAGCAGTGGGCGTGCTAAGACACCTATCTCAGGTATTTCGGGCACACAGCACAGCAGTAGGATGCAGAATTCGAGTGGAGCGAGGAGGAGCAGTGTCAGGACATCCCTGACAGTTTAAAGCATGTGCTGGGAACCTCTCTTATAGATGCAGTGGCGGAAGGGGTCCGGCCCCTACAGGAGAGACTGGGGACATTGGAGGCTATGCTCTCCCAGCCCAGTACAAGCACCAAGAACTTGAAGCGCACGCCCATGGAACCCTTGGAAAAAGGGAGCAAGGGGAGTAAAATAGCCCTCAAGAGGAAATCCTCTGACGACCCCCGGGGCTCTTTAGAAGGGGCAGAAGATAAGGCCCCGGAGGTGACAGACGCGTTTGCAAAGTTGAAAGAGGCTTATCTACAGCATCAATCAGTGACACACCTCATGACCCCCGCTCCAGGGGAGGATAACGCTGGAGAAGACCCAGGCTCGGAAGAGGAGCCAGTAGATGATCAGACCTCGCAGGGTGATGAAGTCACAGACGACGACTGGGTGGCTCCCAGTGGGGGCAAGAGGGCGCGGAAAGAGGAACGCCTTCTGGAAGCCCATGTTTGACCCGGACAGCATCCGGAGTCCACAGAGTGGCAACCATCCCCCCGAGTAACCCAATATATGGCGGCAAGGTTACGCAAGGCGCTGGATAAGGATGTCAGGCAGCGCCTACGGGCAGAGTGTCCGCGGCCGGACCTCCCAGGGAAGGTAGCGGAGACCCCCGAACTCGACACAAAGATGCTAACTTTTTTTTCAAAATCAGCAAAGGATCCCCGCAAAGGCATTGATAGATCCTGGAGAAGCTGCCAGGAGAAGGTGTTGGACCTAGCTGGACCACTAGCCAAGATCATGGACCTCGCTGAGAGGGCAAAGGATACCGGGGAGGAAGTGGACCCCGAAGCTCTCGCCCGCTGGGCGCAGAGAGCGGTCTGCCTCCTCGGAAATGCGAATTGTGCCATCGCGTCAGAGAGGAGAAGAGACCTCCTTCTGAAAATAGACTCAAAACTTAGTGATTTGGCATGATATGAAGCAGGAGAAGGAGCCCAGGGTCTCTTGTTTGGAGAGACATTTGGGAAGGAGATGGGAAGCTGTGTCGGAACATATGCATCACTAGAAAAAGCTCAGGCATCGATCCGCAAAATCTTTCCCATTAGAGTTTTTGGCGGGACTGGCAGCTTCAGGGGTCGTGCAGCCGGTCGCAATCATGGAGGACGAAGATCCCAAAACCCCAGAGCACAATACTGAGAGAACAAAGGCCAAGACACCTTCCCGTCCAGGGGGAGATTCCCGAGAGGACGCAGGTCCAGAGGAACAGGATGAGGACAAGGTTTTACACCAGGTGAGAGTGAGTCAGTATCCTCCCGTAGGGGGGGAGGACGCGCATGTTTTTAGAGAATTGGTGCGTGCTTTCAAGCGATGCCTGGATATTGCAAACCGTCAGAGGTTTGCAGCTAGATTTTATAGAAGAACCAAGACAGCAAGGCAGACCTCAGAATCAGAGGCTAGCGCAAGCGGAACAAGCATGCTTAGACAGCGAGCTAGCGCAGTTAGTGCACAAGCAGGCGATGGAGAGATGCGAGTCAACCCCAAGGTTCGTGAGCAACATGTTCCTGGTACACAGGAAGGAGAAAGTACGCCCGGTTATAAATCTCAAAGAGCTGAACGGATGGATCATATACCGACATTTCAAGATGGAGGGCATCCATCAGCTCAGAGACTCCCTGAGAGAGGGAGACTGGTTGACGCGCCTCGACTTGAAAGATGCATACCCGACGATCCCAGTACTCAAGGAGTACAGACCGTTTCTAGCTTTTCGCTGGCAAGAACCTTGGGCCTTCACAGAGCTGATGAAGCCGGCAGCGATCAGAGAGAAAGGCGTCAGGATGATCATCTACCTAGACGATCTCTTACTCCTAACAGCTGTGCTGGTATACCAGACAAAATGGGTGCAGGACCTTCTAGGATCACTGGGATTCCTAGTGAATACAGAGAAGTCCGATACCACGCCAGCAGAAAGGTTAGATTTCCTATGCTTTGTGCTAGATACCAAGAAAGCGACATTGGAGCTTCTGCCTCGAAAGATAAGAGATATAGAGAGAGAGATTAGGGCATGCTTAGAGAAACGACAAGTATCCCTCAGAACCTTGGCAAGGATAGTGGGGCTGCTCGCAGCATCTATCCAAGCCATATTTCCAGGCCCTTTGCATTACCGAGCTTTGCAGAGGTTGAAGATAAGGCACCTTCAACAGGGTCTGAAGTATCATCAGTTAGTGCCGCTGGACCCAGAGTCCATTACGGAGCTAGAGTGGTGGTTGAAGAATATGGATGCCTGGAATGGGCGAGCCATTTTCGGAGACAGGCCGGACCTGATTATAGAATCAGACGCCAGCCGGAAGGGCTGGGGTGCCAGATGCGGATCCTTACAGACCGGAGGCAAGCGGAGTCTGCTTGCATTCACAGTAATTTGGTAATATGGGCCTATACGCACTGAAATTAATGATACATATGGTGATCCATTCTTGTATGAAATGTGTATCACATTTCAGTGATATTGCAACCATATTTTTCGTAGTGTACTTGGGAACAATGCTATGTGATGCCACTTACTGTTTTGTCAAGGAGGGGGAGATTGTGTTTCATCAACTTCCTGTGATGTCACTTCGGGGTGGGGTCAAATTACATCACTTCCTGTGATGCCATCAGAGGTCAAGGGGAATGTAAGGCCACTTCCGCTACCCCAGGTATTTTGGCAAAATGATGTCCCTGCACAAGATGGTGCCTGACCGTTCTCAAGGATCTGGCTACATCTCTCCAAGCTTGATCGTGGGGGTTCCAGAGCAGCAGAAACCTGTGAACAGTTGCAATTAAAGCAATCCTGTTTAGAGCTAAATAAGATCTTGCACCTGGGTGCAGTGACGAGCAGGTGGTTCCCGGAGTGTCTGAATCCCTTTAGTTATAATACAGGAAGGTTTTTTGAGGAGGTGTTGGTAGGAAAGGGAGCTGTGGCAAGACTTGAAGGTGGCTGGCGAAAAAGCCAGAGCAGGAAAATGATGGCCAGATGGAGGTGGTCATAAAGATGTAGAGTTGTAGTACGGTGGAGGAAAAGTAGAAGTTAGATGAAGAATTAAGAGAAGGGGTGAGAATGAACATCAAATGGAGAATAGTGTTTGAAGACAGTTCTAAGGAGGAAGAGAAAGGAAAGATATCACTTAATGGAGTGGTGGATGAGGATATCAGAAAGAGAGAAATGTTGCATAGAGTGCAGGCAGGGGCCATTTTAAGGAGTTGGATGGAGGAGCTACCGGTAATATGGAGCAGGAGAGAATTCAAGAGATGATTCATGTTGACAAACACAAGGGGGCTGTAGCTCAGGTCTAAAGCAATAGGAGGGCAGGACCAGCAGAGAATGAGTTGGAGAAGTGGAGGATAAGTTGCAGGCACTTTACACACCCAAGAGGGAAGAGGTAAGGAAGGGTGGAGAAAAAAACATGTCAAAGCTTTGAGGAGATGGAAGGGAGACCGAGAAAAATGATAGGCGGTACAGGAGGTATCCTCTTAAGTACATGGCCCATACAACTCATTGAGGAGGTAGACCAGGCTAGAGTGCTGAGGGGCCAGGTCCCTAAAACAGAAAGGAGAAGGTTTCCTGATCCAGCCTATAGATGGCGGCTCTGCCCCCTGGTGGAACCTCTGGAACTACAGCTGGCATTACCCAGACTTACCTTCTGCTTCTGCCTAGTCCTGAAGTGCAGGGACTACCTCGGAGCGCAGGATACAAAACAAAATACTGCATCCGGAGTCATTAGTGGAGTTAAAGTGAGGGTGCCAAAATGGGAGATTAGCCACAAGAGAGAGGAAGAAACTAGCCACTAGAATGGTCTGGAGAGACCTCTGCAGAAATGGGGATAGACAGCAGTGGCACATATCATAACAGGTGGGCATGCTGAACGTGAATGGAACAGAACAAAAACAGTGAAAAATCTTGGTTGCTTTTTCTTCATCTTTTTATTTTTTTTGGTATTACATGTTGTCATTTTCCTTTTTTGCGATGTGCTTCTTGACTGAAATCCATATTTTAGATTAGATTGCAGCGGAAATGACAGACCTGTGTAGATTTGCTGTTTAAACTGCAGTGCACCTGCGTCAAGCACCCCATTAAAAACGGTGTTAAACCTGCACAAAGTCATTGAAAACACAGCAACCAGTATGTCTTCCTACTGCATTCGGTTGACCAAACCAAAAATATCAACTCTCTGTACAAACACTCACAGGTTATGACAATAAGAGCACATTTTTTGGTGTATAGCATTCAATATTTGCTGCTTTAGTTTAAATTGGCACCGCTTTACAATGGTCAATATGTTCATTTAACACTGAACGGATGTTACATTTTCTTATGTGGTTTGTAGGGGTAAAGGCGATTACCATCGATTGGGCCATGGATCTGATGATCATGTTCGACGTCCTCGTCAAGTCCAGGGCCTACAAGGAAAGAAGGTGATTGCCATCGCCACTGGATCCTTACACTGCGTTTGCTGCACTGAAGATGGTAAATAACGTGCGTGTGTCTGTGTGTATACCGCCCTCACTGCCTTTCCCTCTGTCAGTAATGCATGGGGCATAATCACTGGACTTAGAAATGTACCGGTAAGCGAGTTGCAGGACCCAGGTTATAGTTGCACCACCCATGGTTTTCCGTAAATCTCAAGCATTCCTCAGACAATACAGAAAACGTATTCTGAGTCTCCAAGATCCAATTCATCAAATCAAGCCAACTAACTTGGCCAATGCTGACCTAAAATTCAAGGGTGTACCTTTGAAATAGATTAAAGCCTAATAAAACAAGCATTGGCAAAGCCAATAGTTTTGGGATGTACTGATGTTCTTTGCATCTATACACACCAGGATTCAAAGAGCAGAGTGCAACATTTCAAATGAGGATATGTTAAGAGGGTGCAGGTGTGCAAGAGAATGAGAAGGGTAAAAGAGCAAGGCATGAAGTAATTGAGAGATGGTGCCATTGATGTGCAAGAGGAAAGATGAGCGAGAAATCGTGAGAGCGAGAGGTTACAAAATAAAGCAAGAGTGTGAGAGAAATGATGAGAGGGTGTAGAGAGAGGGGTTAGGATAGGTGTAGCTAGAGAGTGAGAGGTGGTAGGGTGCTTTGTTGTGGGTAGAGAGAGGAAGGTAGGGTAGGTAAGGGAGTAGAGCGAGGGGTTCAGGGTGGGTGGGGCAGTTAGCCCGAGGTGGTAGGGTGGGTGGGTAGAGAGAGTCGCTTTAGGGTGGTTGGGGGTGGAGCGAGTGATGGTGGTGGTGGTAGGGTGGGTGTGTAGGGGTACAGTGGGATTAGGGTTAGGGTAGAGAGAGTGGGGTAGGGTGGGGGTAGAGATTGGGGTGGGTGGGTTTTGGTAGTTGGTTGGGGGTAGAAAAAATGAAGAACACATCATCCTTGGGAGGACTTGTTGAAAGTAGCCCAAAATATCCCAAACACAACCCAACCAGCACACATAATGCAAATTTATGGTGGGTGGGGTTAGGAGAGTGGGGGTTGGGGATAAGAGGCAGCCTTGGGAGGATACAAATACAGATCTGCTGTTGAAAGTAGCCCAACCAACCCCACACACTGTAATTTCCCACACAAATGGAGTTTTAGTAGGCCGAAATAGCCCAATATTCCAACCCTGCAAATCACTGCACGGGTGGGAAATGGAAAGCGGCACCAGACTTGCTTCTTACAAAGCTGTTGATTGGAGCATATATTGGACCTCCTCATTGGGTAGTAGGGTGGATCATTTTGAAAAAGAGATTTTTAGTGATTTGGCATTTTTAATGCTGTAGCATTACCAGTTGCTGTGCCAACCAGATATTCTCTTTAGAACCCCCTTCCCTTTCTCGCTTCAGTAACAATGGTTACAGCATTTTTGTGGTGCAAGTGCTACAAAAATTCCACAAAAATGGAGATAGCATGCTTTCATTTTAATTTTTTTTTAGTGTTTCTCAGACCAAATACCACACAGTGTATTTGTTCTGGAGTAGTGCAGTATAAAGCTCATTGTCCATCAAATCATAAGGACTCGAAAGTTCACTTCCTTCAACCATATTAATTGCCTCATCCAGTGTTTCAGGGGAGATTGCTTCAATATGGAAGGGCAATTGCTCCTACTGCTTTCATAAGAGGTGTCTTAGACAACACAGAGATTCACTATTACACTGTCCACATGGAGACCTCTTCTACCGAATGTATAAACCTGAAATTGGGCCAGAAGATTCTTTACAAATTATTTTTGTAAATGTCAGGACAGATTTTGGTTGGAACAAAATCATTAAGCATTACAATGATCCCATTCTTCGGATCAAAAGGAACCACAAGGACTTTTCAATACCAAATCAAGATTATCCTTAATAAGTGATTTGCACGCTTTATAAGCAACGGTTTTACATTTACATATTTTGTGATGAGATATTTCTTTCGTGGAAAGTCGTACTTGACAAAATGCCTGCTTTTTTGAAAATGCAACATCTTAGGTTTATTACATACCACTTATTTTCAGCTCTGAGATCAGTTAAATACATTTTATTGCTCATAGGAAAGCTATCAACCATGATCATTACAGCACTTTTACACATTGCAGGAGTTTAGTTTTCCTATTGTCCTACACATGTTATTTCCATGCATCTTTGATGTTCCTAGAGATTGAGGAAATACTTTACTACTAACGCTTCTGATGGATTCCTTCCTCCCACGCATTCCTCCTCTGATACCCCTATCCAGCGCAGCTGTTCTCCGGAAACTTTTCTGCCACTAGGGCACCCGTGGCTCCTTCTGATGCCTCTATGCATCCCCCGCCGGATATGATGTTGGAACACGGTCATCGAGCTTAAATAATTTTCTCCAATGCCATTCCTAATCTGTCAAAAGCCTCTGTTTTTAAGCTTTGTGCGTATTGCGGCCGTCAGGTGTCGTTGTCGGATCTGCACCGGTTATGTTTATACTTCTTGGACGAGGACCATAACACCGAGGACCGTGGTTCATGTCAGTCCATGCACCCGAAGGCCCCGAAAATGTTCACCTTCTTCCACAAGGCAAGGGGTGAGGCGCCGCGATCCGGTCCAGGGAACAGCGTTTCAAGTAATTCTGAACGCTAGTCTCTCGTACCTGATTTCTGGGTCTGACGAGAAGGAAAAGCAACGGTTCCGTCCAGGGGCCTGGGACGATGTTAGAGTAACGGCAGAGCATTGCCCTAATCCCGCCCTCCACGGACGTAATCCCTCTGGGGAAGATGACAGGGCAGTTCTCCCTGCACCTCTGGATGGCGCCCCAGATTATCGTGGTGCAGGGACAGTGTAAGGGACTGGACTGGGGCACCGCAGATGGTAGATGGCAGGATAGGTAGTATCAACAAGCCAAGGAAGAGCAAGAGAAAACCGAGGGAGAGCGCAGCAAGGGAAGCAGGCAACAGGCAGGAGAATACAAAGAAAGAGTGTGAGGCAGAGAACATGCAAGAACCACCCCGAACGGGGATGGAGATGCAGAAGAATACAGGAGCATGAAACAACAAGTAAGTTGAGATGCGCCAACTGGTGCCTCTTCTGGGATTTTATAGGCACGGGATGAGGAAGAGGCTGTTTCTTGTCTGTTGCCTAAGGCGCATGTGCCGGACCATGCTGCAGCGTCTCTGCAAATGCGCTCCAGATTCAAGATGGCAGTGCCTTGCCGCACAGAACGCCATACTGGTTGGGGGGGGAGGGGGTGGTCCAGCCTACCGCCACTATCAGCTCCCACTGCAGCAGGCGCTCCATGTATCGGGTGTGGAGCCGGTAATCTGGGAGCTGTGCCCTGCGCATCCTGCCAAAGCAAACGCCACCGCAGGTTGAGCTTTTAGGCTGCCCATCTAACCTACCAGAGGCTGTTTAGGCGTGTAACACTCTGCCCTCCCCCAGGAAGAGCAGGCGCACCTGGCTTACATAGAAAGCTGCAGTAGAAATGATGGAGCAAATGAGGTGGGAAAACCTGAGACAATTCCTATTTGCAATCGCAAAGAGCATGGCCCAGTGATTAAGGTACTGCAAGCAGCCATGGCAGTGTTGTGCGTCTCATATGGCTACCACGTCCTACTCTGGTTCTCCATCGATGAGTATTTGGCCCAGACGCTGTCCTCAGGGTTGACGGAAAATGTCTGACCTGTGGGGCTTGTATAAAGACACATGGAACACGGGATAGACACACCAAGATGAAGGAAGAAGCAGCCGAAAGGCCACACGAGTGCTCTTCTTTTCTATATGAAGCGTGGAACTTTCGGGGGCAAATGCACAATCCCTGGTACTGAGCCATACTTTATCCCCAACCTGATAAGCGGGTTCCCTGGTTCTCCTTCTGTTAGCATATCATTCTTGCATGGCCTGGTCTTCTCCAGGACCTCTGAAGCTGTTTGTTTTATGAGTTTCTTGACCAAGTCATCTGCTGTAGAAATGGTGGTTAGGGTTATTGGGGGGGGCATAGTTTGGAACTTGTGGGGCTGACCATAGGTACAGTAATAGGGACTGTACAGGATGTGGCTGTATGTTTAGCATTGTTATATGCCACTTCTGCCATATCCAAATACTCTGCGCAGTTGGATTGCATGGCACATGTGTAACACCGTAAATAGGCTTCCAGTGTTTGATTGGTTCATTGGGTCGGCCCGTTGGTCTGCCGGTGGTACCCTGAACTAAGAGCTCCCATTTTCCCCAATGATTGGCATATCGACGCCCAGAAACGTGACTACCTTTTCCGGAAGACCATTGAGACGATCACTGCATGGAGAAAGTCTGCTGCGCTTTGAAGGGTGCTGGATATGGTGAAAAACGAGAACATTTGCCATTTTGCTATGTCGACTATATAGTCCATGGCAATGGTATGCCAGGGATAAGGTGGTATTTCTAGCGAGAGAGGTAGGCCTACGGCCTTGAGAAGAGGCGTCTTATGCATGGCACATGTGGGACAGGTAGATACGTAATCGGTCAAATGCAACTTCATGTTAGGCCAACAAAATTGACGAGAAACCAGTTCAAGTGTGTTTTCTTGTCCCCAATGTCCTGTTATACGGGAATCATGTAGCCCCTTCTAAGACAATGTCTCATAATGGCTTGGTAGGGAGGTATAGCATTCCCCGGTAGAATCCCAGGCCGTCATGAGTACTGAAGTACATGGTCGTTTGTACCAAAGACAAGCTGGGATCCAACACTTGTTCGTTCCTTACAGTTTCCAGGACTGACTGGATTGGCATTAAGAAGTGCCTAGCTGGACGTTGTTAGGTAGAATTCTCATTCTATGGCTAATTTCCCTCACCTAGTGAGTCCCCCAGCAGCTTTTCTGGATTTCTGGAGTTTATTTTTCCACCTGGTAAGAGTGTGAGCCTTTTTTCCACTCTTACATGTGTTTTGCCATGTGTATTTCTACTGTTTGTGTGATCTTGGGCTCTGGAGTACACCACTCCATGAGCCCCACTTTTTGTGTGTTACACAGCACCTTCAGTGCAGTGACACGGGGTTGTCTTTGAGACTTCCCACTGACTCCATTTTTCTGGGGCTGACTACTGTCCCCCAGAAACAGGTAAAGTTGCCATTTACTTTATGTAGTCATTTAAAACTGCAGACCCAGTACACGCCATCTTCCATGGAGTACTGGAAAAGGTTAATTCCTATCCCTTTTTGTCTGCGCCTCTCTGAGCTTTGTTTTGCTCTTTTAACATTTAGGCTTGGCTGGTGGCAGTGGTATGTACCTTAACTTTTCTACCTGGATTATACTATATAAACGTGGTACTGTTCCAGGCTATTATATTAGCCTCAAATATAAACCCGCTTGACCAAATACTCTTTCTTTTGGCCCAGGTCGGGTTTATTCGCCATTTCTTTTTGTTAAAGTCTTCTTGTGTTTTACTTTGCGCGGCAAACCAGGTTTGCTGGCAAACCAGGTTTGCCTTCTTTTTTCGTCTTTTGGCGGGCTTCTCTGAAGAAACCCTCCTCTTGGCGCCTGGGTGTCTAAGCGGGCTGAATGTGAGGGAGCAGTGTAGTCACCCCCTGCACAGGGTCTCCTTGGAAACCCAAGTCACACTTTGCGTCCATTGGCTGGAGGGGTTGTCCGGGCCAGACAACCCCCCTGCTATGCGATTGATAGCCAGGCTGTGTGAATGGGGGATTTTGGCATAAAAGGCAGGTCTCTTGAGCTACTGGAACTGCAAGGAACCGAAGAGAAGTGGAGAAGAAGACGGCTGCTGCAGCTACCGAGTCCCGGTGAAGCCCTGCTGCAGTCCTGAGCCATCTACCCTTCAAAGACAAGAGAAGATCCAGTCCGGAGTCATCTTCCCTTGAGCCTGGTGGGATCAACCAGCTCACCTTCCACACTCAGAAGATCCTCTTTTTGCTCGAAATAGCTGCACACTGCTGTAGTGGTCCGGATAGCCAAGAGCCTCTCCTGTTTTAAAGGAGCGCACCTTTTATTCACCGCTGCGGTTGCTGCTGCTGCTGGCTTCATCCCTGGGTGGTGCAGATTGCTCCAGACGTCGTCCTCCTTGTCTCCACGACTGAAGCTCCAGGAACCGTGAGTCTGCAGGAACTACCAGGAACAACTGCCATAGCACCAGCTCTTCTTCACTTTGAATAAGGTACTGTGTCCAGCTTCGAGGAATTGGGGTGAACCCTTTTCTCCTCACCAAAGGCTTGTCATATCTTCCTTCCCTCTTATAACTTTTGCTTCCTCTGTTGACAATATCTAAGTACTCCTGGCAATCTCGAATCGTGAACTATACTAACTGTGTGATCTTCGGCAACAGGAACCCTGTTCCACTTGACACTGGCGCAGGCCTATTGACTTTTATTCACTTAGGAAAGTGTCCTCTGATTCTATCTGCCTTGACAAAAGTATTGCCTATGATTTTATCCCCAACTCTCTTGTGTTGATTCATGTGCTAAGTGTGTTTTAACTCTGTTAACATTTCTTCCCGCGGGTACGCTCATCTTTAGTAAGACCTGAACTATAATTACTGTCAAAAAGTGTTCGCATATGTACCCCCGGTAACGTCTTTGTTTCATTACACCGTCTGTCAAAACCAAAGGTACTTACCTTGAATTGTTCTGCACAAGGGGAATTGATTGTGTGTAGTGTATTTGAAGTGGGGTTTTAATTCAATAGAAGTGAAGTGTTTTGTGAGCAGATGGTTTAAAATAATGCTTGAGTCACAGTAATTGTAATCCTTTGTGTAATCTCTACTACTGCTCATTTGCTCCTGAGATAGGTCTGGCTGCTCCGCTACTGCTACCACTTTAACAGTGTAGTACAGGCTTGTACCAAAGGTGAACTTGTATTACCACTTGTAGTCTTAATTGTGTGTAGTGGTCCCTAAGGGCACTGCACAGGATTCAGACTAACAAACGGATATGCGGGCTGACTGTAGGAAGGGTAGAGTAACCATCTGCATTGCGTGATAAGGTGTCGGCCTGCACATTTTGTGTCCCAGGAATGTAGGAGATCTTGAAATCGAACTGAGAAGAACAGCGCCCATCAGGCTTGGCGACTGTTGGTACAGGTCAAGGATTGGAGATATTGCAGGTTTCTGTGATCAGTCCATACCTTCATGGGTGACAACCTGCGCGCCCCCAGCAACTGCTGTCTCCATTCTTGAAAGCTGTCCTTTATAGCCAAAAACTCCTTTATGATGATTGCTTAGTTCCCTTTGCTGGAGGTTAACTGTCGGGAAATATTTGCAATGGGGTGTTCCTGGAGTGTCGTGGGGTTCCAATGTAAAAATACTGAGCCTAATGCAAAAGCAGAGGCATCGGCCTCGACAATGAATGGAAGAGCGTCATTGGGATGCTGAAGTATAGGTGCCTTTTATAAACTGCCTCTTGATGTCTTGGAAGGCCATTTATTGTTTTCTTGTTATCTCAGCTTGGTTGTCCCATATGAAGATGTGTCCCTTGTGCAAACGGCAGGTGATGGCCGCCGTTCATCAGGCGTAATCCGGTATAAAGCACTGGTTAAAATTGGCAAAGCTTAAGAATCGTTGGATGGGCTTGACGTCATGCGGACTCGACCATTCCTCCACTGCTTTTATCTTCTTTGGGTCCATATGGCTTCCTTCTTGGCCAAGGATATATCCTAGGAATTCGATCATGCCTTGATGAAGCTCTGACCTCTCCTCCTTGGCGTACAGATGCTATTCCAGCCAGCATTTTAGGACCCTGGACACATGTGAGACATTTTCTCCCAAGGATGCTGAGAAGACTAGAATTTTGTCTAGGTAAATTCAGGTGTTTATGCCTAGCAGATCAGAGAAGATGGAGTCCAAGCGCTGAAAGACTGCTGGGGCATTACATAGGCCCAAAGGGCATAACCCGATATTCATAATGCCCCAGAGGAGACTTAAAGGCGGTCTTCAATGCGTCTGCCGGCTTGATGTGGATCACATGATGGGTTCTGTGCAAGTCTATCTTGGTGAAAACCTTAACATCACAAAGTGACTCGAAGATATCTCTGATTAGATGAAGGAGATACCTGTCCTTGATGGTTATCTCGTTTAGCAGCCGATGGTCAACATAATGCCTGTGTGTCCCTTCTTTCTTAGGGATGAAGAATAAAGGTGCTCCCGCCGGGGGACGTGATGGTCAAAGGTATCACTTTTCCAGACAATCGTGGCTTTACCTACGCTGTTCCTCTCGTTCCTGGGCAGTGTGACAAATTGAGGGAAGTGAGTCAATGAACATGAGCCCACTACGCAACACCCTCTCTAGGGGTAGAGGAAAGTGGGACCTCACCGGGAGAGACTCCCCCCTTGGCGCCAAGGACACCCGTTCCCATGAGGAACTCACTGCTGCCCTCAAAGTGATGGCCTTTATAGATTTGTCTAACATAACAGAACATTATCAATTCCACAGAGATACAGTGAACATATGCTATCCACAACAGGAAACTAAGACTTTCCTTTAAATCAGTCCCGCCAATGGAATGTGCCTAGGGTGCCAAAAAGGGATTATATGACCAGAGAGGGTGAGAGACAGCAAGAGAGGACGAGAAGCAGAAAGAAGCCAGAAAGCAGAGTGAACCAGGGGAGGAGGCAGCGCTCTCGCAGAATGCAGAGCCTCGACGTAAGCCAGTCGAGCTCAGACGTAGAGCCAAAGATACTGTGAGACTGGCGTATGAGAACGGAACAAAACTTAATGCCATTGAAGCTAGTTCGGTGGTGGCATGACCACACAGTGGTATCAAAGCTGTTCTCCGGGTGGACTGCATTCCACCGTTGCTGACAGGAGAAAACCACTTCCCGACCCGTGATACAGCACAAATTAGATTCAGAAGACGAGAACGAAATGTAAGTCAACCAGATGGCGCGACAAGTGACCCGTGAAGCCAAGAAGAAGCAGAAAGAGAGTCCAAGACCTTACCAGTGATATTACCCCTCTGAACAGAAAGTAATACAGGGAACGGGATTACCGGACAGGTAAGGTAAGAGGGACTTATTATGACTCAAATAAAACACATTCCCGTGCTAATGAGAAAAGTATTCGAAATAAGCCAAGGAATGAGAACGATGTTCATGAAAGTAGAGTTGAAACCTCTTTGCCTTTGGAAGAAGGGAAAGTCAACCCAGGTCCCAAAGACGAGAAGGAGAATATAGTAAAGACATTTGGATAACACACACCCTGCAGACCACAAAGTCAAAGCTCATACATGAAACCGTGCTCTGGGAAGAGAGGCTAGAACTTGATAAGAAAGAGAAAAAGGAACTTGTACAAACATAAGATTTTGCAAAAAAAGAGAGAAGAAAACCATCGGTCTCCTACAAGAGTTACAGAACTTAATCCAGAAGATAACAGACTATTTGCATATGTCTATTGTGTGGAGCGAAAGAACTGGAGAAGGGAGTAATTCTCTTGTCCTTAGTTACATTACTGGTAGGATCAGATAGGTTTGATTTGGACAGTGAATGGACTTGACAAGCACCTTAGTTAGTACAATAGGTAGGGAACACCTTCTAGATATAGGGAGAGTTGAGCCTTATTTTACTTTAGAATAAATATCATGCTTAAAATTTCTCCACAGCCTCTGTGTCCTCCTTCTGATCCTTCACAGCAGTCAATGAGTACACTCGACCATGGGGAATCGGTTGGTCTGAACGTAGTTGAATTTCGCAAACAAAGGACCATTTTGGGGGAAGAGAGATGTCCTCAGGTGGAGAGAATACCTTCTGCGGTTATCTCTTGGCAACAAAATCATTTTTTTTTTCAGGTTTCTGCCTGAGAAAACTGATTCGAAGGAGGACTGGTAGCAGTACATCACTCACTGGTGCACATGTTGGAACCAAAGATTATGGTTTGTGTGGTCCAACCAATTAATACAATGATTGTGATGGATTAGCCATGGTAGGCCAAGAGCATATAAAGGAGATTTGATCACATCAAAAGCCATTAGTTCTCCAGCATGGGGTCTTGCATGGAATCACATGCTCATGAATATTCCCCTTCGTCAGGCTGGGAATCCTCTGTAAAAAGAAAGCAGTTTAGCTTTAAGCTTGAACCGCTCATCTCCTCTATAGCCTATCAGTATCCTTTGGGTCATACTGCCCCTAGCCAATGGCATTCGTCCTCCTAAGATCCACCCCTTATGGCCATCTTCAGATTTTTATCGCACGTTTCTAGTGTTGGGAGTTCTCGTGTTTAGCTGTGGTTTCTTTTACTGTTTTTGTATTTTTTTGGTAGATTTTTTTCCATCTCTTCTTCAACCGTGACGTAGTGATAACGCAGCGGGCACCCATTGTCGGCGAACATAGTCTTTTTCATCGTTGGATCTTCTCTCCGTGACTTCTGCAAGCCCAGGCTTGGGCCTTCATCTTTAACTCAAACATGTCTGATGTGGCGAAGAGAAGTCTCCTCCGGGACTGTGACCTGCAGAACATTTTCATCGAGGATCAGCACCGCAAGTGCCTTTTGTCTTCACCCGGACCATGACGCGGGCGGTTGTTACATCTGCCGTGTCTTATCGAAGACCAAGAAGGATCGCCGCCAGAGGTTAGTGCCTTGCATCAAGCAGGAGAAGGCCTCTGACGCGGCCTCCGGCCGCAGTCATGCTTCATCCAGGACCAGCAGGTCCCATGAGCATACTCCCTCTGGAAAGAAGAGGTTGAGGTCTTTTGAGGATGCTCCTTCTGGAGAGATCCAGAAAATGGCAAAGATCCACGCTGCATCTGCTCCATCACCAGTAGCTGCTGCTGCGGAACCAAGTTCTAGAAGGGGTCTGTCTCAGTTGACGTTTAGCCTGCCAGCTGGTGGGTTCCGTTCCTTCTGCGAGGAAACCCATGACCCCATCTAAGCACAAGTCATCAAAGTGCAGGCCTTCTGGAGGCCCGCCAGCATCTCCTCCTTCTTTGTCTGTGATCCGATGAAGGCCCTGCCCTTCGGCCTGAAGTCAGCACCGAAACTGTTGATGAAGTGTTTGGCTCTGATGGTAGCGCATCTTCACCTCAAGGGGATCCATGTCTACACTTATCTAGACCACTGGCTGATCCGCTCCTGCCCCCACACGCTGGCAATCCAGCACACCCTGGCAAACATTTGCCTTCTGACGTATCTCAGATTCTCCCATGAGCACACCACACAGAACATCCGTCTTCTGATGGATCTGTTGGAACTATCCAAAGTCCTGCTTGGAGCCATCGCAGAATGCTCTGTTCCTGGGTTCCCGCGTCAACGTGGTTGCATGCTTGGCGACCCCCTCAGAGGAGAGGATGACGCCCATCCTGGGGAAGGTGTGCAGTGCCTGTATTCCGTACAGAATGCAACGGTGCGAGCCCTCAAGTCGTTGTTGTTGGGCATGATGGCCTCCTGCGTCCACCTCATTCCACTGTACAGACTTTAGATGAGATCTCTTCAGGAGTGTATGGATGCAAGGTGGCTGCAGATCATGGGCACTTGGACAGACAAGGTTGTTCTCAACCAGGAGTTCCGACAAGCTATTCGATGGTGGGGGGCATGCCCACATCTCACGAAACCGGCTCCTTTCCAGACACCTCAATTCGAGGCCATGGTTACCACGGACACCTCCTTGGAAGGGTGGGGGACCCCACAGGACAGTGCCACTCCAGGGGTCTCTGGCTCCCGGAAGAAGAGGATCTCCACATCAACTTCCTGAAGCTCCTGCAGTCTTGTGGGCCCTCAGGTCGTCCCTACCTCAGCTGAAGGGGAAGGTTGTGCGCAGCTTCACGGACAACACCACCACCATGTTCTACATCCGGAAGCAGAGCTGGACGAGCTCTCCCATGCTTTCCCAGGAGGACCAGACCCTGGGGAATTTGACCATCCTTCAGGGTATGTTCATCATACCCTTTCACCTGGCAGGCATCAAGAACACCATCGCAGACTCGCTCAGCAGTGAGCTGTGGTCCTACTACGAATGGGAGCTTCAGCAAGTGCAAGTATCTCGTCTCTTCAGCAAATGGGGTCAGCCCCAAAGCGACCTCTAAGCGATGGCGACCAACTCCAAGTGCCAGAGGTTCAGCAGCAGGTTCCCTCAGCCGGGGGAGCCTGTGGGTATGCATTATCGTTTCCGTGGCAGGGGCTCTCACTGTATGCAATTTCGCTCCTGCTATGTGTGATGAACACATTCAGATGTTGGAGGATGATACTCATCGCTCCGGTGTGGCCCTGGCAGATCTGGTACCCGGATCTGCTCCGTCTGTCAGTGGCTCCGTCCATCCGGCTACCTCCACTTCCCAACCTTCTCGCCAGAAAAGATGGAACAATACTGAACCACGACCCAGTGTCGTGAGCCTCACAGCCTGGCTCCTGCAGCCCTAGAATTTGGGCATTATTCGCTGCCACTGAAATGCAAGAAGATCCTGGCCAAGGCGAGAGCTTCCTCGATGTTGTTGCACTACAGCCACAAATGGAAGCGCTTCACAGTGTGGTGCAGGTCTCAAAGGATTGCGCCGCTCCGAATCACCGCTCTGCAGCTCCTTCCGTATCTGCTCTCCCTTGCCAAGGCTGGCCTGGCTCAGGCCTCAATCAAGATGCATCTGGCTGCCATATCCTGTTACACCAGGGTGCCTGGTAAGCCCTCCCTGTGGTCGGACAGGCTCGTCAATGAGTTCCTCAAGGGCCTCTTCATGACTTTTCCTCCAGTGAAGGCCCTGCTTCAGCTTGGGAGCTCAACATGGTTTTTACTAAGCTCATTGGGGCCATGTTTGAGCTGATGCACCAGGCCCCTTTCAAGTTTCTTTCGTGGATGACTGCTTTCTAGGAGCCCATCACCTCGGCCAGGCGGGTTGGGGAGATCCAGGCCCTTTCTTGCAAGCAGCTGTACTGGTCTTTCCACACTATGAGGGTGGTGCTACTCATCCATCCCACCTTTATGCCCAAGGTTCCTTCAGAATTCAACCTCAATAAGCCTTTGGTTCTGCCAGTCCTCTTCCTGAATCCTTCTACACCTGCAGAAAGCACGTTGCATTTGTTGGATGTTTCTCGTGCCTTGAAATTTTATGTGGCACGCACCAAGGACTTTCGGAAGACTTCTCACCTCTTTGTGAATTGTGAACCTTTGAATCACAGGAAGGCCCTATTTATGGCTTCCATATCCAGGTAGCTCTCTGGCTGCATCATGCTTTGTCATCGTCTGGCCAACAGACCTCTACCAGGGCAGCCGAGAGCCCATTTCACCAGAGCCCTCGTAGTGACAATGGCGTTTCTCTTTGGTGTTCCCCTGCTCGACATCTTCATGAGATTCTACTGCTTCAACAGGGATTCCAGGAAGGAGTCTCTGGTCGGGCCAAGCAGTGCTACAGAAATTGTTTGTTTGATGTGAGTCTGTTTAAGGGGTAACTGTATTGGTTCTGTTGATCCTTGCCACCTTCCGTGGTTGTTGTGTATGTACTGCTGTGTAATCGTATTCATGAGCATGTGAATCCATGCCAGACAGCATGCTGGAGAAATGATCAAGTTACTTACCTGTAACTCTGGTTCGTCTTGGTTCATAATGCCACTTTACGTGCTCTACCAAATCTGAAGATGGCCACCAGGGGTGGAGATTGGGGAGAAGACCCTCATAGGATGGGGGCAGTATGACCCAAAGGACAGTGATTGGTTATAGAAGAGAAGAAGCAGTTTTCAGGCTAAAGCAAAACTGCTTGCTTTTTTACTGAGGATTCCCAGCCTGACGATGGGGAATATTCATGAGCATGTGAATCCATGCAGACCCATGCTGGAGAACAGGAGTTGCAGGTAAGTAACTTGTTTCTTATTGTGTCTTAAAGTTCCTATTGCATTGATATTTCTCTCATTAAACACTGCTTTTCTCCTCAGGTGTTTGTTTTGTAAATTCAATGTTTTTTCAATGTTGATTATATTAAGGTTTCTCTTTTCACCATCATTCCATTTTCTTACTCTCTCGTTAAGATCACTGGGACGAGTATGAACAGTCCCATAACTAATACCCTTAATGCATGGGCCCTCATTACAACCTTGGCGGAGGACCATGGTGCTGTTAGCACCATGGTCCATGCCGCTAAGGTTACGATTCCGCCATGGTGGATGGCGGAATTACCGCCCCATTACAAGGTGAGTGGGGCGGTAATTCCCCATTCACCAATGGCCCCTTCCCCAGTCCCATTTTTGCCCCATAGGGCATAATGGGAATGGGGAAGTCGATAATTACGGCACCGTAAATTACAGTTGGCGTAATTATCGCCAAGGTCCATTAGCGGGTTGGTTTTTAACGCCTGCAAAAAGCAGGCATTAAATTCACCATCCCGCTAAGGGACCTTGTAATCAGGCGGTAAGTGTTTAACGGCGCCGACGCTCTTTACGGCGCCGTTAAACACTTACCGCCTGGGTTGTAATGAGGGCCATTGTGTTTCTTTCAAGGCTTATTGTATTCAGGCTTCTCTTATTCCATTTTCTCATTCTCTTGGTACATATCACTGGAACGAGTCCCCTTAGGCCTCCGGGTTCTCCCGTTTTCCTCTTTACCTGGGTTTGCCTCGGGTAACGTAACCGGGTCCTTCGTATGATTGGGATTCACAGTTTTCCTTGTTTTCCCTTGCTTCTCTCCGGCGTCCAAAGCTCTGTATTCTTCCTCATTACGGATTGACAGCTCCACAGGTAGCCAGATGGTAGGCAGTCGGGCTGCCTAGTCATCTCATCGTAGTTCAAGGGACAGCTGGTACACCATTGAATCTCTGAGGTCATGCTACAACTATTGCCTTCTTGCTTAATGCACAGTGTCCTGTGCCCTGCTCTTGGCTTACCTTCAGTTTTCAAACTTGCGGGTTTCGGTGTCTGCAGTGTCTCCTCCCCTCTCAGGTGTTGCGTTGACCCAGTGCTTCACTGGCTGACGTATGTGTGTCTAGGCTTCAGCCTGCTGCAGCGTCTCTCCACTTCAGCTTCTTCGTCCCTCCACTTCAGCTTCTCTGTCCCTGTTAAATGGGAATTCATATATGAAGAGTCATTTTCTGGTTGACAATAACGAATGGAAGCAGCTTCTTCTTCCCAGTCTCTATATTGTATATCCTTTAAGTTGTCTGATATTCCCAAGTAGGCAGTAACAGAATGTGCAAGTTCCTTACAGGAACGGGAGTCCTGGTCCCCACAGCGGGAGCCTCTTCCGGTGAGGTCACACTTGCCTCGACCCATAGGGAGGGTTTTGCGGAGCAGGCTCACCTTTCTTGCCTCACAGGTGGGTGCTCCCCTTTGGGGAGAAGGGACAAATTCCCTTGATTTGTCACACATTGCTGCCCTATAAGTAGCGCATACCATGCTCCGTAACCGAAGTTCTCTGTATTTTTCCTGTGCTCAGCAGCTGAGGGAACGTCTAAAAGGGAAACATTTAAGATCACTATACTGTTCTGAACCCTTTTAGAAGCACTAGAGATTTTTTGATACTGAAGCTTTTGTGCAGTAGTGCAGGATAGGAGGGCATTGAGCAATGTGCAGGCCCTCAACTTGTGGGCCATGAACATAGTTGCCTGCATGAGATGCTCTCCACCCTAAAGATGGGCTTGCCTGTTCTTTGCCACTCCGAGTTGAGCCTACTGACTTCTGAGCAAGGTTTCTTTGCCTCTGCACTTCACGTTTTGTTTCATAGTGGGGCGTCCATCATCTGTGTGTGTGGGAGTGCTGGATGCTGTCCTAGGTTGTCTGGCCCCTCCTGCAAGACTGCTGGACCTTTCTCAGGACTGGAGATCGGAACTGTGTTTTACCGAACCCAAACCATACACCTATTTTCGTCACTGTACCCATGACTCTTGGACCTACACCCACGGGTCCAACAACAGAAGTAAGTGACCACAGCAATTCTGAATACCCAAGGAAAAGGTTGCATGGAAATTCAGAGTCCGGGGGACAAGTGTACTTTCCACTTTTGCTGCTGCTTTAATCATTAGGGCTTGCATGGGCTTTAAGTCCACTCCCTATCACTATCTTTTCTTGGCTGTGGGCGATGGAGTTCTAGCCTAGAAATCCCCCCACCCTTGTTATGGTGAAATTTGGGGTGTATCTACAATCATATCCTGTGACCCTTTTCCAGAAAAGTTTATTTTAAAAGACATTTTCTTAGCCGTTGGCTATAACCAAACCTTGTGCAGGAGAATGTGTTTCAATGGATTGCTGTTCTCCCGCAGATTCCTCATCTTGATAGATATCTTCATTCAACTCTGTATGCTCGGAAACATTTTAGAGAGGGGGTGCGTAGTGGACCTCGACTCGGCCGTCGATCTGTCTTGCTGGGTGCTTGATCATCACTCCGGACGTGGCGTTGGGTGTCATATGCATACCATGTCACTGCACCCCATGCTTCAGTTCATTTTTTCCGTTTGCATCAGGAACAAGACTTCGAGTTTCACTCAATATTTTCCTGTCAAAATTGTCATTTTTCTTCTTCAGAAACCTCGACGTCGACCAGGTTTCCGGATTCAAAAGGTGCACGATTGCAAGGCCAAAATGTCAATGACCGACCCTCATGACGTTTGTCTGTGGTGCTTGGGTACGAGTCATGATACAGAGGCCTTGCTTGTTCGGTCTTCCAAGACAGAAACAGAGGAGCACACCCCTCGAAAAGGGGAACAATGGGCATTGTAAGAAAACTAAGAAGTCGTCCCACCCTAGAAGCCATTATTCTTTGTCGTCTTCGCGAAAGAAGAAATGGCGCCACCACCAATGCAAAATCAGCTTGTCGTCGGAACGAGGTAAATGACCAACCACTCGAGAAGAGTAGGAGAGTTTTAAAACTCAAATGCTGGAAATGTTTGAACAGCAGGCTTCTGTCAATGCAGTTCCCCACCTGACCAGCAAACCTTGGTAGCGAAAGCAGCACTCGGTCACGGGGCTCCCAACCCCATGCTAGCCGGTCCGTCTACTACATCGACCAACCATTCGGGCTCGACGCCGACAAAGGTGCAAAAACTGTCAGATGTTACATTCGTACTGGAACCGCGCCACTTTAACAGCGCCTTCCCTCCTCCGCCTCTTAGGTCTCATGGCCTCCTGTATGTTTCTAGTGCCAGAGGCCAGGCTGTGCATGAGATCCTTTCAATGGCTCCTAAGGGACCAGTAGTCTCAGTACCTGGGAGCGCTCACGGATCCTCTGAGTGTCCAACCAAGTGGTCCTCGACTGATGGGACAAACAAAGCAATCTATGGCGGAGGAACCCTTCTGGCCTCTTTGACCTCAGACCTGAGTGGTCACGGTTACTTCTCTCAAGGGTTTGAGCGCTCACTGCAAGGATTTGCAGGGGGGCAGCCTTTGGTCACAAACTGAAGCGAGGTGGCACATCAACAGGCTAGAGTTGCGTGCCATCAGGCTAGCCCTGACGGCCTTCGTCCCATCTCTCAAGCGGAAGAATGTCCTGATTCTAACAGACAACAGAGTGGCCATGCACCACCTGAACAAGCAAGGTGGCATACACTCCCATCCCCTTTACACAGAGGCAATACACCTACGGTTCTGGTTACTAGAGAACTGGATCTCAGTCTCAGCAGTTCATATGGCGGGAACAGAGAACAGTTTGACAGTTTCACACGAGTGGGAAGTTGGCCAGGAAGTCCTGGAAGAGGCCTTCTCTCTCTGGTGTACCCCAGCAGTGGATCGGTTTGCCACAGAGTCCAACAGGAATTGCGAACAGTTTTGCTCGAGGGAATTTCCAAGCGAACGTGGCACTGAGGGACATGTTTCTGGTGGACTGGACCTTCTCTCTCCACTATGCCTTCCCCCCGATTCCCGTCATTCCTTGGGTTCTCAGGAGGTTGAAGAGATTTCGAGCGACCATGATCTTGATCTCCCCGGATTGGACGAGGAGTACGTGGTACTCTGATCTCTTGGATCTGTCCACCTCACTGGGTGCCTCGGCCTCCGTATCTCCTGATCTAGTCGGTTGGCAGTGCTTCACCTATCCCCGGACTACTTCAACATACATGCGTGGCTATTGGGAGGATGAGGTTTGATGACTGGGACCTCTCAGAGGAAGTACTTGATGTGTTGCTAGCTGCACCCAGCCAGTTTACAAGATCTCTGTATGCGTGTAGGTGGAGAAGATTTGAGGCGTGGTGGAGGGAGCACAAGATTAACCCCATCTCTTGCCCCACCACTACAGTGATGGAGTTCCTTCTGTCACTGGCCTCAGCAGGCCTTCAGGTTACCACAGTCCAAGGATATTTGGCGGCCTTGTCTGTGTTCAAAAGTTACCCGGATCAAGGTTCTTTCTTCACTCTTCCGGCCATGGCCCAATTCCTGAAGAGCCCTCTCAATACATTTCTGCCAATCCCTTTTGTTGTCCCAGATTAGGATCTTAATATGGTTTTGACTTATTTGATGGCGGCTCCGTTCGAGCCCATGCACTCTTGTTCTTTAAGACTGTTATCTCTTAAAACAGCTTTCTTGTTTGCAATCACGTCAGCCAGGAGGGTTCGTGAATTGCAGGCATTGTGCTGCAAACCTGTTTTTACGATTATTTTGGGAGAACATTTCTCTTAATCATACCTGGCTTTCTTCCTAAGGTAGTTTCAGCGTTTCACCTCTCTCAATCTATTCATTTGCCTGCCTTTTACCCTGCACCAAATCTCTCGAAAGAGGAAGAGCGGTACCACCGTCTTGACGCCAAGAGGGCCTTAGGTTTTTATGTGGCTCGTACATCCGAGTTTCGGAAGACCGACCAGTTGTTCTTTGCCCATTCTTTATCCCGCAAATGAGTCGCCATAACCAAACAAACCATGTCACGTTGAATTATTTTATGTATATCCAAATGTTACTAGGCGGCAGGCAGGGAGCATCTTCTCTGCATTAGGGCACATTCCACCAGGGGTGGTCTCAGCCTATGTAGCCCTACAGAGGGGAGTTCTTGTTAGGATGATATGTTGTGCAGCCACTTGGCCGTCCATTCATACATTTGCCAAGCCATTATTAGACCTAACATCAGAAGCCTAAAGATCTCGCAACCCAGTCTGTCAATACAGGTTGCAAGTAAAAAAAAGCACATCAAGCCTATAGAAATTGGTCTAAAAATCAAAGACTGATTTGGATGCAACAAGACAGAGAACTAATGCTGCAGTTGGTAAGTGAAAGCAACTGCAGACATTTTTCGTCTGTTACTGGCCAGTTGGAGACCAACCGCAGCAATACTCTGCAATTTAGTCCCTGAACCCAAATGGGTGGATAATTTATCTGAAATGTTTAAGAACCCTGGACCAGTGGTGGATAGCACCCAGCTGAATGTGCCCTGGCATTTATCGTTCAAGGAAGAGGACATTCTCCAGCATGGGGTCTGGCATGGATTCACATACTCATGAATATTCCCCGTCGTCAGGCTGGGAATCCTCGGTAAAGAAAAAACCAGTATCAGTTTCGTTTCTGATCTGTCTTTCGTAGTAATAACCAATCACTGGTCTCTGCGTCATACTGACCACAGCCAATGACTGCCCTCTACCTAAGCACCGCCTCTGGCAGCCATCTTCAGATTTTTACCGCACGTTCATGTGTTGGGATCCTCGTGCTATTGCTCTCGAGCGTTAGTGCTATTTTTTCACGTTTTTTCTCAAAAAACTTCGTTTTTTCGGTCAAAAGAGCCTCAAGCTCCACCGACTCTCCATCCGATCAACGGGGACCCGTGTCGGATTCGTCTGCGCCCCTCAAGGGTGAAGATTTCGTCGAGCTACGCTTTTGGAGGACTCCAGAAGTTTCTCAGGCCTGGACATGGCCCAGGAGAAGGGAAGCTCGACGCCCGGAAAGCTGTTCAGGATCTGCCCTGGATGCCAGCTGCAGAACGTCTTTAAGGAGGACGAACACTCCTTTTGTCTCTACTGCTTACATGAGGACAAGACGCACGTGGAGAAGGACTGTGCGTTTTGCAGCAACATGTCGGAGCGGACCATGAAGGACCGCCATCAACGTCTCGCCAACTGGCTGGAAGGGAAGAGCCCGTCAGGCGAGAAGAAGAGGAAGAAATCCGAGCGGTCTTCTAAGACCTTTGAGGACGCCCCGGCGACGGGGGTCCAACACAAGGCCAAGCACCGCGAGTCCGCTGGCACCGGGAGCGCCGAACGGTCGGGCTCTACGGGCGCCAGGCAGGGCGCACCCTCCCCGGCACCTTCAGCCACGAGCCAACGCTCTGGGTTGGGTAAGAGGAAGGGCGAGCTCCCGGCGAAGCTCCTGGAGAGGCCCCGGTCGAGCTCGAAGGCCCCATCGGAGGGGGAGCGAGGCAGTGCCCCCCCCCCCCTCAAGGATAAGGCGGTGAGCGCACCTAAGGTGGTGAAGGCCTTAATCCATCCGGCCAAGCCCTCTATCGATACTGTCGCGGCGGCCCTGGCTCAGCCTGTGGAGGCTACACCAGTGGTGGCGACCTCGGGGCTCAGAGTCTCCCTGCCACCTCGGAGGGAGTCCTCTTTTGTGCCCATCGATAGCACCCCCGTGAAACCCCCGGCGGGGAAGAGCGTCGTCGTAGATTCGGCCTCAACCTCAGAGGAAGAGCTGATTGAGGTCTTAAGCCACGGCCTTGGCGTGGAAGAAGACCGGCCCGTCGGGATGGATCCCGACGCAGGTGACGACGACATCGTCGAGGGTGCCGACGGGGCCCCTGATCGCCCGTCGGATTCCCCTCTGCCAGTGCCGCAAGACAACTCGGCGGCCATTTTGTTGGCTATACAGTCCTTATGTTCAGAGATAAGGACGAGACTACCGTTGCCGACGGAGGAACCTTTCCCGTCGGGGGATCCGGAACCGGGACCTTCAGGTGCTCCCCCGCCCAAGAAAAGAAGATTTCACCCTCCACCTCCTTTTCAGCCGTCGCGCCCCGTCCAGCCCTCCTCCTCGTCCACCCGAGGGGATGATACGGGGACTGACACGGCAGCGACGGGTACGGACGACGAGGTATACGACGAGGATCTACCGTCGTCACCTCCCACCAGGGCTTCTCCGCCTGACGAGATTGGATCGTTCCACTCCATGATCGCCAGGGCATCCGAGCTTTTCCAACTCTGCCCTGAGGAGAAGAAAAAGGAAGGATTCCTTTATCAACGGCGCGAGGCCAAGAGGAAGACGGTCCTCGCGGTGCCTCTACTGGACGACATTTGGGATGAGGGCCTCGCCCTCCTCAAGAACCCTTCCACGACGCCAGCTAGAAGAGACCGGTATGAGAAGAAGTACTGGGTCCCGGACGCGGCCCCCCTGTGCCTCTGGGCGCAGCCTACCCCGGACTCCGTCGTCTCCGCGGCGGCCAGGAAGAAAGCGGGGGGGGGTGCGGCCTCCACATCGACTTCCCCACCGGATGGCGAGGGAAAGAAATTGGACGCTGTGGGACGCAGGGTCATCTCGTCTGCAGCGACGACGATTAAAGCGGCCAACGCCTTGGCTATCGTGGCCCGCTACGACAGGGAGCTATGGTACAAACTGGCTCCCCTGCTGGACTTCCTACCGGACGACAAGAGGGCGGATGCCATGGAGATCCTACAGGAAGGCGAGGTGGCGTCGGACCACGCCATCACTATTGCGACGGACATCGCCGACACTGGGTTTCGCCGGTTGGGCAACGGCGTTTGCCTTAGGCGGCGTGGATGGCTGAAGGCTACGGACTTCCGTCAAGACGTACAGACCAGAGTCCTGGACATGCCGTTCGATGGGAACAACCTGTTTGGGAAAACAGTGGACGATTCCCTTCAGGCCATTAAAGCGGACACTGAGACGGCCCGGGCCCTTGGGGTTCTGCAGCAACGACGGACGCCCTTTCGGAGCAGCGGAGGCAAGGGCGCCTCCAAAGGTTCCGGCGGCGGTTTCTCCACCTACCGTCAAGCGGCCCGCTCGTCGTCTCAGGAGGCCTACAGATGACGAGGCAAGTCTGGCGGACCCCGCCGTCGTCGCCAAGGCGGCAAAGCCTCGTCAAAACAGGATTGAACCGGCCGTGGGGTCGGGCCCCCACCGAAGCACCCCGGTGGGAGGCCGGCTGGCGAGCTTCGTCAGCGTGTGGGAGTCCATCTCCACTGACCGTTGGGTGCTGGACGCCTTAGCCCGGGGCCACGCGCTCGAGTTTCAAAGAAGGTGCCCGCGCGTTCCCCCCGTGGCCAGGAAAGAGCTTCACGTCCCTCAGCTTCTCCTGGAGGTAAAGGCGATGCTCAGGAAGGGCGTCATCGAACTCGTCCCAAAGAGGCTTCGGGGCTCCGGAGTTTACTCGAGATACTTCCTCGTGAAGAAGAAAACAGGAGGATGGCGCCCCATCCTAGACCTGCGACGTCTGAACAAGTTCATCAAGGCGCAGAAGTTCCGGATGGTCACCCTCCAGCACGTCCTGGGGCAGCTGGAGGAAGGAGACTTCCTGTCGTCGTTGGATTTGGAGGATGCCTACTTCCATATTCCCATCCTAAAGGGGCACCGAAAATTCCTCAGGTTTGTGGTCCAAGGGCGTCACTACCAGTTCAAAGCCCTCCCCTTCGGACTACGGTCGGCACCCAGGGTATTCACCAAGTGCCTTGCACCGGTGGCGGCGCAGCTGCGCCGCGAGGGGATTCACGTCTACCCCTACCTGGACGACTGGCTCATCCGAGCCAAGACGAGGGAGCTCGCCGTGGAGTTCACGGCAAGGACCGTCCAACTTCTCACGGACCTGGGATTCTCCGTGAACTACGCCAAGTCCCACCTGGTACCCGCGCAAAACGCACTGTTTCTGGGAGCGAAGCTCGACACAGTGTCCCTTCTGGCCTCCCCGTCGGAGGAAAGGACCAGGTCCATTCTGGGCAAGGTACAGCGGATGTTGGTTTCCTACGCGGCCAAGGTGAGTTCCATCAAGTCCCTCCTTGGAATGATGTCTTCTTGCATCTACCTCATTCCCATGTGCAGGCTCCGGAAGCGCCCGTTGCAGGAGTTCCTGGACGCGCGCTGGATCCAAACGACGGGCGGCTTCGAGGAGAGGATCACACTCGACGAGAGTTTCCGCCGAGCGGTCCGGTGGTGGGGCAACCGCGCACATCTGACGGCGGGCATGGACTTCCAGACCCCAGACCACCAGGAGACAGTGACCACGGATGCCTCCCTGGAAGGGTGGGGAGCGCACACCGAAAATCTGCACGCGAGAGGCCTTTGGCTCCCGACGGAGAAGTCCCTCCATATCAACGTCCTGGAGCTCCGTGCAGTGTTCTGGGCCCTCAGGTCCTTCCTTCCGTCCCTCAAGGGCAAGGTGGTGAGGATCTTCACCGACAACACCCCCACCATGTTTTACATCAGGAAACAGGGCAGAACCAGGTCTCCAGCGCTGTCCAAGGAGGCGCAGGACCTGTGGCATTGGGCCGTCGCCCAAAGGATGTTTCTGGTGCCGTTTCATCTGGCAGGGATAAATAACACCATCGCCGACTCACTCAGCAGGGAGCTGCGCTCGTGCCACGAGTGGGAACTACGGCAGGATCTAGTGGATCGCCTCTTCCGACGGTGGGGCACACCCCAGATCGACCTGTTTGCGACGGCGACGAACTCCAAGTGCCGGAGGTTCGCCAGCAGGTTTCTCCAGGCGAGGAGCATGGGCGATGCCTTCTCGTTCCCCTGGGAGGGCCTGTTCCTCTACGCGTTCCCTCCTTTGCCACTGCTAATCCGGCTCGTCAACCAGCTCAAGAGGTTGCGGTGCAAGATGATCCTCGTCGCACCTGCGTGGCCGAGGCAGATATGGTTCCCGGACCTTCTGGACTTGTCAGCGTCCCCGCCAATCAAGCTGCCGGTGGACGCGGATCTACTCTCCAGGGAAGGAGGCGCCATCCTCCACCACGACCCGAAATCGCTGAACTTGCAGGCCTGGCTCCTGCGGCGCTAGAGTTTGGAGGATACGACATACCGGCCGACTGCAGAGAGGTTCTTACAAAGGCCAGGGCGTCCTCGACTCTTAAATGCTACGGACACAAATGGAAGAGGTTCTCTGTCTGGTGCCACGCACAGAAGATTAACCCTCTACGGATTACGGCTCCCCAAGTACTGCCGTACCTGCTGACGCTGGCCAAAGCTGGACTGGCACACGCGTCCATCAAGATTCATCTTGCTGCAATCTCCCGATACACCAGAACCACGGGCCGGAAGTCCTTGTGGTCTCATCGTCTGGTGAAAGAGTTCATGAAAGGACTGTTCAGATCGTTCCCGCCGGTGAAGGCGCCGGCCCCGGCGTGGGAGCTCAACGTGGTGCTGACCAAGCTCATGGGACCTCCGTTCGAGCCTCTGCACTCGGCCTCGTTGAAGTTTCTGTCGTGGAAAACAGCGTTTCTTGTGGCCATCACCTCCGCACGACGGGTGGGAGAGATCCAGGCCCTTTCCTGCAAGGCCCCGTACTTGTCTTTCCACGACACGAGGGTAGTGCTCAGGACGCACCCCTCCTTCATGCCCAAGGTACCGTCGGACTTCCATCTCAACGAACCCTTGGTGTTGCCTGTGTTCTTCCCGTCGCCTTCGTCGCCGGCTGAGAGGACTTTGCACTCGCTGGATGTGGCTAGAGCGCTGAAGTTCTACGTGGACCGCACAAAGTGTTTTCGGAAGACGTCACAACTCTTTGTGAATTTTGGACCTGTCAATCAGGGGAAGGCTCTCTCGAAGGCTTCCATTTCCAGATGGCTCTCCGGCTGTATCATGTACTGTCATCGGTTGGCAAACCGACTGCTGCCTGGCCGTCCGAGAGCCCATTCCACCAGAGCGATCGCAGCTACCACGGCATTCCTTTCTGGTGTGCCCCTGCTGGACATATGCAGGGCTGCTACGTGGAGGTCGACGCACACCTTCACGAAATTCTACTGCGTCGATCAGGATTCCAGGGAGGAGTCCAGGGTCGGCCAAGCAGTGCTGCGCAACCTGTTCGCCTGAGGTGAGCCTGGTGAGGAGGTAAGATGCTTAATGTTGAGTTTGATGTAATGCTTAATGTTGAGCCTTTGCCACCTCCCGTGGTTGTGCATGTGTGTACTGCTATGTATTCTTTATTCATGAGCATGTGAATCCATGCCAGACCCCATGCTGGAGAAGGAACAAGTTACTTACCTGTAACTGTTGTTCTCCAGCATGGGTCTGGCATGGATTCACATGCGAACCCACACGCCTACCCCTCTGCGGCTCTTCACTTGGTCATACTGCCACTTCACGTGCTTCCAAATCTGAAGATGGCTGCCAGAGGCGGTGCTTAGGTAGAGGGCAGTCATTGGCTGTGGTCAGTATGACGGAGAGACCAGTGATTGGTTATTACTACGAAAGACAGATCAGAAACGAAACTGATACTGGTTTTTTCTTTACCGAGGATTCCCAGCCTGACGACAGGGAATATTCATGAGCATGTGAATCCATGCCAGACCCATGCTGGAGAACAACAGTTACAGGTAAGTAACTTGTTCCTTATGGACATCATAGCCAAGTCCTCAGTTTCTAGAGCGGCAAGCCCGAATGCACTGACATATCAGGTACTTAAAAATGAACCAGGGATCTGGTCCAGACTTCTGTACCATCTTTTTAAGGAAATACTCGGGCAGCGTCAATTCCCTCCCTCATGGAAGACCGCAATAATCATACCATTGTTCAAGGGGGGGCGATAGACTATATCTGGCGAGTTATCACCCCAGTGCCCTCCTTGATATACACAGTAACATTTTAATGTAATTGTTATTGCGGGAACTTACTGACTGAGTAGATACTGCACATATCCTATCCTGTCATCAGACAGGCTTCAGGCGTGGTATCGCTACTACACTAAATGGCCCTATTTTAAATCTGGTGAGTGAGCGAACAATGGCTAAAGGAGAATCCTCACTTTATGGCGCCTGGGTAGACTTGTCGAAAGCTTTCGACCAGGTCGACAGAGCAAATCTGTGGAAAAAACTGAAGAGATGTGGGATTCTGGAGTTGTTCCTGGCAATGCTGATTGAGTTTCACAGTGACACCTCGTTGAGAGTGTGCCTGGACGAACAAGGGCACCTTTCGAACTCAATTAGAGGGGAGAGAGGAGTCTGGCAGGGGTGACCGGGTGCACCCCTTTTCTTCAACCTGTTTCTAGCAGACATGGGTGACTCCCTGGAATCGTCTGCACTGGTCAGCCCTGTGATCAATGGAAGGAAAATCCACTGGCTGGCCTACGCAGACGATATAGTCCTGTTGGACAGGACTGCAATAGGTTTGCAGCGGCTGCTAACGGGGCTGGGAGAATATGCCAGAGAAAATGGCCTATCCATTAATCCATTGAAATCTTAAATTGTAGTCTTCAAACGCATACAGAAAAAGGTACAATATTCCAACTGGGTCCTGGAAACTGACACCATTCCACGGGTATAAGACCTGATCTCTCTGGGATATAGAATATATGCTTCCCCGCAATTTACAAGGTGGAGGCATGCGTGGAGATGAAGACTTTACAACTTATTCCCCAGATGAAGAAGATATACTCAAAATATTGTAGGTTTTCAATTCTCCCCTTAATCAGGTTCTTTAGGGCAAAGGTGATTCCAATCATCCTTTACGGTTTAGAGGCTCAGCATCTACTTTGGAATACAAACTGGGATAAGCTGTAATCACTCGTTTGGAAAAAAAGTTTTTTGTCTGTTGATGAGTACACCATTTTGGAATCTGATGTTCGAACTTGGCTTGAATTCCCTAGACTCCTTAGCAAGCTGGAAATTAATATCACTCTAGCGGCAGATAGTTACAGCAGAACACAACTCACTGTATGGGGATGTTAAAGCTCATCTGGAATGCTCGAGATCAGAATATCTAAGCCACCTGGAAATAAATGTCAAGGACTTCTTGTTAAAACACAATCTAAACCTCAAGACATTGATTAATAATCCCCAGAAAGTTAAAATTGTTGGTGAGATAGGAGACTGGATTAAAACAATTGCAAAGGTTAGAAATGCAACCTTGCCTTCCAATCTGTGGATAAAAAGCTGGGGTCTCTAGCAAAATACTTGATACAATTTCCAGACAGTCAGGTAAGAAATCATTTCTTAAGAATAAGATTGAACCTGTCGGGGAAGTGCTTGTACAGCGAAGGCAAGAGGAATATTCACGCGAACTATGTAAAATATGTGAGACTCCCTCAAACCAAACCCTGAGGCACCTGCTAATGGAATGTGAAGGAACTTGGAGGTTGAGGTTGTCTACTCAGAAAACATCTAAGGAGCGAAGAAGGGTTCATTTCTGGATTAGAATTATTTCCGGTCACAATACCCTTCTGACATTTTCCATAGCTGAACTGCTAAAACAATGTAGATTTATTAATTAGACTTTTAACCCCTACTCTGAACATTAACTCATAAAAATATGACTTTTTGAGTAAAAAACTGAAAGACAGCACAACTAGCAATCAGAAACATCGCAAGTTATGAATGTTTTTTTTAGAAATGAGATAATAGGAAAAGGATTACAGATATTGCTATGTCGCTGGTGCTACAGTACAGTATAATTGTTTATGATCTGTAATTTTTTATGTTGTAGCTTTTATGTCGTTTTGTAAAGGTTTTGTGAAACCAACACAAATAAAAAGATGTTGCACGTGGAGCTGATGCACGATTTGGTAGAGCAGTTCTGCAAAATGTAGTTGTTTAACGCTTTCTGCCTTCTGTTATTCTAACTGCCTGGGGAGTCTCAAGATGAGGAATGTGCGGGAGAAAAGCAATCCATTGAAGGAGATATTACTTACCGTAATGGTCTTTCTATGCATTCTTCACCCGCAGATTCCTCATCGCCCCTCCCATTCATCCTGGCTCAGAAAGTCCTTGTGGCTTAACGGTTCTCTCCAAGCGAGGAGACAACTCATAGTGGCTCTAGTGGCTCTATCTTATCGATCACTTGATTAAAAAAGAAATCTATTTTTCTAATCTACTAATCCGTGTGATCTCCCCATTTGGATGTATCCCATTAAGTATTTTTTCAGGCTGGTTAGCCTCCCTCCCGCTGTTTTACTCTGCAGCGTTCAGGCATGGGGGAAAAAATGGGGGAACTGAAGCATGGGGCATAGTGATGTGGTATATATACGACGCCTGATGTCACGTCCACAGCTGACGATGGAGTGCCCAGCAAGACGGATCAACGGCCGAATCGAGGTCCACTACGCCCCCTGTCGAAAAGGTTTTCGAGCAGCAGAGCTGGATGAGATCATCTATCAAAATTAGGAATCTGTGGGAGAAGAATCCATATAAAGATCATTAAAGTAAGTAATTTTGCTTTCTATCCCTCCTCTACCCCCTTCCCAGGCATATGGGTGACTTGAGCTCTTTGCAACATTGGAAGTTTACTTACCCGTTAGGCTACGACTACTCAAATGACTCTCTTGCTATACAGCATGGTGCATCATAATCTGTTTATCCACTTTTTCTTCCACTTGGCACAATGTTTCCATTGTTAATAATGAATTACGTTTTGCTGTTTGGAGTGTAATGTGCCATCTCACTTTGAGATTAGACTTGTGCTCTGTTTGTTAAGGCCTAATAAATATTATATTTTTATATTTCTGTGTGAAACATGATTACAGGGCTATCTCGAAGTGTTGTTAACTTTTTACTTACACATCATCCCTTGATCTTACAAGTCTGCCTTACTGCTCAGTCTACACCACCCTGAGAATGTTTTGTAAGACCAAGTGTGAAAAGCCCTTGCTCATCACTTAGATTGACCTCTCAGAACACTCACACAGATCTAGTTCTGAAAATCCCTCCTGACAATGAGGTAGTAGGATTGAGACCTTTCTGAAGAAGTATGTAATGCAGGATAGTTGGTTCATAGGCACTCCAGTATCAGTGTGTGTGTGTGTGTTTGTGTGTGTGTGTGTGTGCCTGTGAGGTTTTTTATTTTGTGCTGTGGTATTTGTCTACAGGTATGTTAAAACATATGCTTTGTGCATTTCTGGCGGCCATGGTGCAATTTTAATATGGTAGTCATTTCGTTTTAAATAATTCAGTGTCCGTTTGTATCCAGTGTGAGGACACTGCATCCAGTAATACAATACAATACATTTGGCATAAATACTGAATGGAGCACTTGTTTCACTAATGTTTTTGAGCAAAGCAGATAATTACTGTGTTGATTTTGTACTGCTATCTTTGAAGGGGAGAAGTGCAGGATGAGGATTTCTTTTTTGCCATTTCAGGGGAAGTATACACATGGGGAGACAATGATGAAGGACAGCTGGGAGATGGAACTACAAATGCCATCCAGAGGCCACGGCTGGTTGTTGCCCTTCAGGGTAAAAAGATAAATCGGGTGGCCTGTGGCTCAGCGCACACATTGGCCTGGTCCACCAGCAAACCTGCAAATGCAGGGAAACTCCCAACCCAGGTGAATGTTAACCTATATTTTACGCTTTTAATTTCTGTTTTGTGTGGAAACAGCCGTATGTGTGCTTCTTGTTTAGTGCTTGTTTTATAGCATTCCCAAGAAATTAGTGGTCGCTTCAGAGGACCTGCACAAGAGGAACAGAACTAAGTGGGATTGAAATGGAATGTAGAGAGGGAGGGGAAAGAGAGAAGGGGGGTGTAGTCATTTAAAGGCCATGTCAAATAGATTACACATCTTTATAAATGAACCTCACATTTAACAAAATGTTATCACAGGTCATTAAATTACTAGTTACCCTATCCATACATAGCTTTGTTTCTTTTATGCCTATGTGGTGTATCATAGCGGGCCCCAGGGTTTGCCTATTTATTCATTGACAATGTGGCTGCCATCTTGATTAATCCTGTAGCATCAGATAGTATGGTGGCATTGCACTTACATTCCAGGCGCTTGGATGTCCATTGCCTCAGTATCCTCGTCTGCCGCCCACCTCCCTCTTGTCTTCCTTACATGTCAACATGCCACGTTACATTCGGGAGATGCTAGTCCAGTCCCGATTTTAACTGCATTCTGGGACTTTTCGGCCAGAGTTTATATTGGAAAATCCAGCACAAAAGTCCCTGAGTGCAAAGTTAAAATGAGGACAGGTCTACCATTTCTGGCATTTTGCAAACCAGCTCTTCGTTTTATTTTATTATTATTTTTTTTGCCTGCCTCCCTATTATTGAATGCGGGGGACACCCCCGCAACTCCTGAAATCCGAACATACTGAACTAGGTGTGTGAAGGTCACTCCCTTAAACCCCACTCACCTAGTTCGGTATTTTCGGATTCAGCTTTTTATATAATACCGAATGTAAAGTAAAAGCGCATTTGGCATTATATATACAATATTTTGGGGCAATACCGTGAGAAAGCCCTAACCACAATTGAGAAACTGTGTTTCCCTTCAGTCTACCAGACTTGTCGTTTTTGTTCTTTTTCTCTTAGCCCTTAAATTCTGGGGCCTTGAATTTCATTTTCAACAACTATTAGCATAAGTACACCAATGGCCCCATATGTGTGTGAAAATTCACAATGTGAGGAATTTTACAAAATCTAAAATAACTGTTTTTCTATGATCTATTGTTGGATTAATTAATAAGTGTGTACGCTATTATAAGCTAATATGTTCGTTAATTCAACAGATCCCGATGGAATATAATCATCTGCAGGAAATACCAATAATTGGATTGAGGAACAGATTATTGTTGCTTCATCATATCTCTGAACTATTTTGCCCTTGCATTCCCATGTTCGACTTGGAAGGACGTCTCGATGAGACGGGACAGGGCCCTTCTATTGGGTTTGACACATTACGAGGAATACTTATATCACAAGGAAAGGTATTTATCCAAATTGTAAATGTTTTGCTATAGGGTCTGCAAGGACGTTGTGCAAGGTGATGTTTACTTGAACTTTGTGATACTGATGTGCACTACCATGCGGACGTTTTCCTCATGGGTAATTTGGAAGTTGCCTGCTTGAGTTCCATAGTATGTTAGAGTGAGTCATTTCTTGAAGGATCTGCTCTGAAAAAGGTGTTTGCTTCAGCCCTTTTCTACATTAAGATATTGCCATACTTTGAATAGAAGGTAGGCACATAATAAAGGCGTACTCGCCAAAATTGCACAACAACACTACCCAGCTGGACTGAGGAAGTGTAATCCCAAAGACTGGAGAATATTGACAAGGTAGAAAAATTCTATTGTTGGTACAGGTATATTTGTAATGGATGCCACTTATTTTGTATTTTAGTCATTTTCTCCAGGCAGAGACTGTCAGGTCCAGGTCCTAGAAATCCGCAGGAACTGTTGAACCCCACAGACCCTCTAAAATGTTGCATCTGCAGCTAATAAACAGCTGCATCTGGAACATCTCCAAGGTAACAGAGAATTGGATAAAATAAAAAAAAACTCTTCTTTTCTAGTGGCTGCTGGAATCTGTAGAGGGCTAGGGCATTTTGGACAAAAGAAAATGTGAGGCATCAGTGAGTCAAATTATGATCCATGACTATCCGTACTCGTCTTATATACTAATCTCTCACTTTTTGTTTTTGAGATTTGCCTGCGTTCTCTTCTCTATGAACTGGAAGGGAATACTGTTTTATGTTAGTTTGGTACTGGTAGAGTTGTGTCAAGCTTGAATTCCCGTTTGGTAAGAACTGGATCATGAAATTGTCCATCTTTAGATTCTCAAAAGAATTTGCCTTTTTAACTATATACAGTTTCTTCAACTAACTACGAACTATATACTTTCTTCCATTTTTAGTTTGTTTTTGTGCTTGCGAAATACATGCATTAAAACTACTGTTCATATGCATTCTCTAAATGTATTAGCACTGAATACTTCAGATTTTCTATTATAGTTTGGTTTTCGTTCAACTTTGGGTGGTTACTTTAATACAAAGGCTGACGCTTAGAAATTGAGTTTTACATAAAAATGACTGCTGGCTCTAGTGTTCTGTATGGACGCTCCTGAAACCTGCCTCCTTCACTCGCAATATTTCTTGTAGACACGCTGAAGCCAGCATGCATGGGATGCTCTGGCTCGCGATGTGCACACCCTTGATGCCTCCACAATACAAACTACGCCCTAGTTGACATTCACACAGCACTTTCCCAGTAGATCAGAGTGCCTTCGCAACCCACTCAAATCTCAGCCGGCGTATGATTCCAGAGGCCTGATCCGTGGCACTCGCCTCAGCAGGTATACCTCGCACATTAAAGTCACAAGTTGTACTACATACTCCGCAGAAAAGCACTCCTCACAGCACCCTTCAGTTTATGCACATGCAGTGCTCCCACAGTAGTTTATTAATTGATGTCCCCTGTGAGCTTTCTTTGTGTATCTTCAATCTCTTCTGATTAGTATCCTGGATATTACCTTCAGTTCTTTGTTTTATTTTTCTAAGGAAAGTTCACCCGTTCAGGAGCTTCCAAGATTTCGGATGAAAGTCATTTTAGAGGTGCCTTCTAAATCTTAAATCTAACTCCTGTCCAATCAGAACTTGTTTTCTCCTTCACGATCTTGTTTGTTTGTTTTATTCACTTATAATGCGCACCAAACCCGAAGGTAGCCGGGCGCAGCAATACAGAAAATGCGAGGCTGAAGTTACAGGGTAGGGTGATGGGTTACTTACAGAATACAAAATACAAGATACAGTATATTACAGTAGACGGCAATTACAGTTTACGAAAAGGCATAATGAGTACAAAGTACAATGAGGACAGTATATGTACAGCCACTAAATGGACATTAGCTCATCGGCCAGATGGGCAAAGTGAGGAAGTCCATATGAGCAAAAACAGGCAGGTCAGTAATGTGTCTATACTAGGGGACTCTTGAGGGTGAGTAAGTGCTAGTGGGCTAATCATTGGCAGACCTCAGCAGATTAATGTAGTTGGATCTAAATTTCGGAAAGGGCTGCTCCTCACGTAAAGAGTGAGGCAGTGAGTTCCATAATTGGGCCGCTTGAACCTGGAAGTTACTCCAGGTTCAAGCGCCCCCCCCCCCGCCTTAGTTAGCCTGAATCTTGGTATGATGAGGCTATTGGCATTTGAAGTTCTAGCTGGCCTTGTATGGTTTCTTTTTGTAAGTTTGTTTGTGAGATCGCTCAGTGCGGCAATGTTCAGGGCTTTGTGAACAAGGGATGCTACTTTTAAATGGATTTTATTTTGGGTGGACAGCCAGTTGTTTTGGCGCCTGATCTTTCAAATATGCAATCTTTTGGACACACCGGGGGCAGCTCGGATTGGGTAAATAGCTCCTTCGTATTAAGGAAATAGTTAAGGAAGTGAGTTAGTAACCCGGGCAGACGGTGTACCCATCTCTAAAAGCTTCTGTACTGAAGCATTCTCCGAGTGAAACACAGACTGGGTCCAGAACATTTTAAATGACCACCATCGCCTTGGCATTGCTCTGCCCAGTTCAATCACAGCAATTTGACTTCCAATTGTGTCAGAAATGGTATAGATGTTATTTATATGGAGCTACTCGGGCCCCAATATGCCAGTTGTTTGTGTGCCAAAGATTGCACTCTGGAAACTAGCCACTCTAGGTTACTGAATTTGTTGTCCTTTTCATCATTTTGCCCCATAAAACTTCATGATTTAAGTCTTTTATGTTTAAGTCTTTTAATTGACAAATCTATGTTTCTAACTGACTCCTTCCTCCCATGGATTCCTCATCTATAGCTATGTCCCAGCGCCAGCTGCTGTTTGGAAACCTTTCCGATGAGAGGGGCGCAGCGCGGCCCATTGTCTGTTCCACTAAGATGCCTCTATGCACCTCGCTCTGGAAATGGTGTGAGGGCCAGTATATATAGAGGTGCTGTGCCCTGTGACCTCAGTTCCTTTTTTCAGAGCATTCTGAACGCTACTAGGAACATTGCTCTTTTTTTTCATTTTTTACGAAAATATTTATTTCGCCAATCGCATTTGTCGTGATGACGAATCCAACAAGGTCTTCAGGGCACAAAACCTGCACGGTTTGCGGGAGCCAAATATCTGTATCGGACCCGCACTGCATATACCGGTACTGTCTCGGTGATGGCCACGATGCGCAGGAACGTACGTCGTGCCAGTCAATGCACCCAAAGGCGCCCTGAGAACGTTAAGCAAAGCTGCTCATTTTTCTCACAAGAAGAGCAGTGAGAAGCAGACCTGCTCTAGGACGTGGCACTGTGGAGCAGTCCCCTGTCAGAAAGGACAAAAAGAAAAAGCACTGCTAGAGGTCGAGGGCAGTTCTTCTCAGCATCACTCGTCGTCAAAGAAGAGGAGACATCACTCCAGCAAGGCATGGTAGAAGAGGCCCCAGAGGTACCTTTTCCAACCAAGATGCTTAACATCTTCACCAAGGCCCCGGCGCTGACTGCTTTGGCCAAGCCGACGGAACCCACCACGATTGGAGAAGCCGACAGGGAGTCTGTAGTTTAACTGACAAGGTCGCTGTTAGGGTCGGCTTCCTTCAGTTTGTCCCTCAGTTCACTTGCTCACTTTCAGATTCCCCTGTGGCCCAGGGCATTTCCTTAGACTTTGGTTGACGGTAGGCAATAAGGGTCTTGGATCCTGGGTTCAAAACACGCAGCTATACCCTTCAGGTTCCTCTTCCAACACGTCTTTCCTGAAAGCAGGGGCAGATAATCATTCCCACCGTCCTTTAAATCCCCCTCCTCGTCATTGCTTGGCCCAGACTTATCCCTCCTGCCAGAACGATTCCTCCTTGGTGTCCTCTAATCCCTGTTACTGGCGACTTGTGGGCGTCAAGGAAAGCCCCGCCCCTCCACGTCCACCATGTTGTCCTCCTAGAATGCCACTCTGGCTTGCTCCTAGGCCTCTGTCCAGCACTGGTGCTCAACCGTGGCCCTGCAACGAGCCCCGGGGTCCCACCAGCTCCCTGGGAACCTGCAGAGACTTTGCGTCAGCATCTGTCAGTGTCTCCACTCGGCATCCCTCCAACCACCTTGCCGGTACGTTTTGGGTCTCTCTGTTGTTGGCATGTGTCGCTCTGCCACAATGTCCCTTTTGGTCTGCAGCCCTACCACTCCAGAGACGTGAGAGACTTCCCAGAGGAGTTTTACGGCTAACAGGGTGACTTGGTGCCTCTAGCGTCAGACTTGGGCGATGCGAGTGGCTTGGACAGGTAGACTGGATGCCTGCTGCCACACCTGAGCGCCTGATGGTGAAAGTGGACGACACTCTTTTCGGACCCCGCGAGGACCAAGGTGCAACATGACCTGTGTGACACTCTGGATGAGGGTCCCAAGAAAGAGAACTTGCTGCCTTTTACTCAGGCAGTGAAAGGACCTGTGGCAGAGCTTTGGGCCACACCAGTGTACGTCTTCAATATAGGCCGTGACTGGGCCAAGAAGCACAGTCAGGTCTCTTCAGACCCCTTGTTCTTCTCTGCCCACACTGCGCCTGAGAATTTGGAGGTGCAGGCTGCTACAGCAAACCTCAAATCCACACCTTTTCTGTCATTACCCCCAGATAACATAACTGGTGTATTTGTAGAGCGCTCACTCACCCCCAGAGGAGCATCTTGTCGTTATTGACAGATAACAGATGTTTATTGTAGGGAGAGCAAGTAACTTGCTGCATGGGGTACGAAGATTATTGCTCCTGGAGCGCAGGTCTCTGGTGCGTCAACGCCTCCTGTGTACTGGCCAAATTCTCCTTTGGTCAGTGTTAAGCAGCAATGGGGCACATCCCTGAAGGGGAGATGTGGAGTGGTTTTCTGGTCATTCTTACAGACGGCAAGGAGGCCTCCTGTCAGATATTGCAGTCTGCTATGGGCATCGCTAGAACAATGGCTGCCAGCACCATCTTAAGGTTCACCACTGATATCAAAGCGAAGCTCCTGGTTATACCCGTTGATAGCATGTACTTGTTTGGCACCAAGGTCTGAGTCGCTCCAGAAGTTCCAGGCTTTCGCCTCTCACCATGTGGTCCTCTCTCATATAGCCATCCCCAGGGACAGGATCGTCCCCTGGCCACATGAGCAGAGACTACCTCAGGAAAATGAATGATGACCTTGTCTGATTCCTGACTGCTACAAACGTTTTTTTCAATGTATTTTCTTTCTCCTGCAGATTCCTCATCTGATAGACATTCCCTCCAGCTCCGTTGCTTCGGAAAATTTTCCACAGGGGGCGTAGTGGACCTCAACCAGGCTGACGATCTGTCTTGCTCTGCGTCTGGTCATCTGCTCTGGAAGTGATGTCAGGCGTCGTATAAATATCACGTCACTACGCCACAACCTCAGTTCCTTTTTTTCTGCACGCCAACACGCTGCTTGGAAACACAAAGTCTTCGACTCACTCAGCGTTTTGTCAGAAAACGTTATACTTTTTTAAATCCTTGACACAAGATGTCGGTCGCTCGTGTATCTGGGTTCAAGCGGTGTTCCGGTTGTGGCACCAAGATGTCCATCACTGACTTACACGAGTTGTCTCTGGTGCCTCGGCACGAGTCACCGGACTGACTGGTGTCTGTCGTGCACCAAAATGTGACCCAAATCCCTACACGATTGAGCTGCAAAACTCGGTTCGGTCTTCGGAGGCTGAAACTGAGGGGCACACCCCCAAGAAAGAACATGGGCGAAAGAAGAAAAGGTGTTATCGCCACCATCGGGACTCTGAGTCGTCGACTGATAAAGTTAAGCCGTCAGCTGGGCCTACCACCCGCCAATTTCAATTTCAAATCCTCCATGCTTGATATGTTCAAAAAGCATGCTGCAGTCAGCGCAGCTAACCCCCCCTTCTCCCCCCACAGCCCCCCACGCAGCAGGCTTCAGAGCCAAGAGCTACGCTCGTTATACCCAACCACTCTAGTGCCCTGGTACCGACAATGTCGGCGACGATAAATCTTTTGACACCGAAAGAGATTCAATGGAAGCCGGATCAACCCAGTGTACCCAAGAATGTCCACGCTACGGTGTCTCGATCCCGATCGACACGGACATCCACCATATCAGTGAAGAGAGACAAACCTTCGATGTCTACGGTTGTTGAGAAAACATTCACTGCACAACCCCGGTCTGAATTTTTCGATGCTATGGCAGGTATCTTCGGCAGTAATGACGCCGATGATCAGGGGGATGTCAACCCTATTTACTTGGGTTCATGAGGAGTCGATTATTTTGATGACCAGAATCAGCTTTTGCAACTGGCTCAAGGCCTCCAGCGGTCTGGACACCACTCCGGACCTCGAATTTCAGCAATCCCAGCCCTATCTTCATAATGCTTCTAAATCCAGGGCTTTAGTAGAAATGGTTATTGACACCCTGGGATTGCATTCATCAGTGGTACCTGTATAATGTTATGATCTTATTGACATATTAGACGAAGGCCTCACCACAGAACGTGATATGCCTTTAAACCCTGCCATTGCCGATCCTTTAACACTTATGTGGCAAAACCCTTGTTCCATTCCTCCTGTCCGCCCCACCATTTCCGGGAAATACAGGCCAGCTAGAGGAGACACTTCATACCTCTCCTCTCACCACTCCCCGTAGGGGCTTGTTATACAGGCTGCTACTGTCTCTTCTAGACCTGCATCTTCCATGTCCACTCTGCCTCCCGACAGGGAAGCAAAAAAAGTACATGCCGTAGCAAAGAAAGCCTTTACTTCAGGAAGCATGGCCCTAAAGCTACAAATGTGGCAAGCAGTGTTGCCAAGTACTCCTTTGGTCTATGGACAGCAGTTGAAAATGCTGTTCAGTATGTCCCAGAAGGGGAAATGCGCTATGGCTTCCTACAGCAAGTGGAGGATGGGAAAGAGGTGGCCAGACAGTCGCTGCAAACAGGCCTGGACATTGCCAATTGTGTGGGCCGATATATGGCGTCAACCATGTTAGGCAGAATTATATGCAGTACCCTTTGGGAACATCACACACAATTAAGACTACAAGTGACGGTACAAATTCACCTTTGGTACAAGCCTGTACTACACAGTAAAGTGGTAGCAATGGCTGAGCAGCCAGACTTATCTCAAGAGCAAGTGAGCAGTATCAAATAGTTACACAAAGGACAGCAATTACAAGGATTCAAACAAACACTGACTCATGGTTTTCAAGTAAAAGAATATACATTTATTTCACTCTTCAGGTGTATAACATTACACTATTATAAGCAGTTTAAAAATCACACTCTTAATACACCACACCACTTCCCTTAAATTCCAGACAAGTAAAGCTCACAAAATGAAGGGGAAACAAAATGGCACTCCAGCAATTTAAAAAGGAGGGAAAAGCAAAGGTAATAGAAATTGAACCACAATAACAGGTAAGTACTTAGGGCAATTGATCAATAGAAACTACAGTGCTAGATTCAGGCAGAAAAGGCTTAGGGCCAAAGTCAATGGGTCAAAAGTCTTTTGCTCAAGATCATACAGTTCAGGTTAGTTTGCGGTAATGTTCGTGCCACGGATTCCGGACGAAGTTGGTTGGCAGAAAAGTTAGTTCAAAGAGAAGAGAAGGATAAGCCCTTGGTTTGGTGAAAGATTTCAAACACTTTCACCGCTGCTGAACGAAACGAACAACCAGATTTGAACAGTACCTTAAAACGGAGAGGAAGCTGTAGCTCAGGCGGATGTTCCTGGTAGTTCCTGCAGGCTCACGGTTCCTGAAGCGACTGTCGACTGACCAGAAGTAGGAAGACTGGAGGGTCCTGCACTACCCAGGGAAGAAACCAGCAGCAGAGCAAAGCAACAAATAAAAAGTCTGACCTTCCTGGCTATCCGGCCCACTGTAGCTCTGTACAGCAAATTCGACCAGAGGAGGGGTCCTGGCTTGCAAGATGGTGTACACTTCCTCCCCTTCTGCACAAAGGCGATGATGCTTTGGTTCTGGTTGCTGCAGAACAGGATGGCCGTCTCGTTAGTTCATCTGGCGGGCACAGAGAACAACTTGACAGATGCTATGAGCAGGCGGGGGAGGTCTTCGCTCTCTGGGTTACCTCAGCAGTGGATCTGTTCGCAACGGAGTCCAACATGAAATGCAAACAGTTTTGCTCGAGGGAATTGGGGGATGCATTTCTGGTGGATTGGACCTTTCCTCTCCTTTACCCGTTCCCTCCGATTCCCATCATTGGGTTCTCTGGAGGTTGAAGAGGTTTCGAGCGACTATGATCTTGATCGCCCCGGACTGGGCGAGGAGAACGTGGTACTCCGACCTCTTAGATCTGTCCACCTCAATGGTTCCCTTGGCGTCCGGATCTCCTAACCCAGTCGGAAGGTCGGATAGTCTATCCGACCCTGGAATCCCTCAACCTACATGCCTGGCTCTTGAGAGGATGAGATATGACTGGGACCTCTCTGAGGAAGTACTTGAGGTATTGCTGGCTGCAAGCAGACCATCTACAAAATCTTTGTACGTGTGCAGATGAAGAGGATTTGTGGTGTGGTGCAGGGAATGCGAGATTGACCCCATCTCTTGCCCCACCACTACAGTGGAGTTCCTTCCGTCACTGACCTCAACAGGCATTCAGGTCACTGCAGTCAAAAGATATTTGGCGGCCTTGTCTGTGTTTAAAAGATTCCAGGATCAACACATTTTTTATGATCCCGTAATGGCACATTCCTAAAAGGCCTTGTAAATAAGTTTCTGCCAACTCACTTTGTTGTCCCAGATTGGGACCTAAATCTGGTTCTGACATTTCTGATGGTGGCTCCCTTTGAGCCTTTGCACTCTTGTCCCTTACGGCTTCTCTCTTTGAAAACAGCCTTCTTGGTGGCAATTACATCCGCTAGGCGGGTGAGTGAACTGCAGGCATTATGCTGTAAGCCCCCCTTCCTGCGTTTTTTCCGGGTGAAAGTTTCACTCATGGTAAGGCCTGGCTTCCTCCCCAGGGTTGTCTCAGAATTTCACCTGTCGCAATCCATTGACCTTCCAATCTTCTACCCTCCTCCGCACCCTTCTAAGCAGGAGGAAAGGTTACATTGCCTAGATCCGAAGAAGGTGTTGAGTTATTATATTGCGAGGACAGCTGATTTCAGGAGAGCTGACCCGCTCGTCATGGCCTTTTCCTTAGCCCGTAAGGGCCTGCCTATAACAAAGCAGACTTTATCCAGATGGATAATTTTCTGCATAGATGAATGCTACCAGTCCACCGGGAAGGAATTACCAGCAGGCATCAGGGCCCATTCGACAAGGAGTGTCTTGGCATCAACAGCATTGCAGAGGGGAGTCTCTGTCCGGGAGATTTGTCACGCTGCAACATTGTCAATCCTTCTTACCTTTGCTAAGCAATATAGTCTGTATGTGGTACGTACGTACAGCTGATGCGCGTTTTGGCAGGGCAGTGCTGCAAAATTTCTTGGTATAACTTTCTGCCTGCCTAGTTCATTTACTGCTTTGGGAGTCTTATCGGATGAGGAATCTGCAGGAGAAAGGCAATCCATTGAAGGAGAAATTACTTACCGTAATGTTCTTTCTATGGACTTATCTCCCACAGGTTCCTCATCTCCCCTCCCATCCATCCCCGCTCAAAGTCGTGGTTGGCGCGCATCTTCTCTTTCACGTTGACTTGGTGATGGTCTTCTGTGTCCGTTTTCTGCCTTCCTGCCACAGGTTTTTAAAAAGGAAAGAAAAAAAAAAGATTTTTCTAACGCCATTTGTAGTGTTTGTTCAATTGTTTCTCCTTTGAGGTCTACAGTTACTACTTTTTTAAGGGCTCATTAGCCTGTTTGTTCTATTTTCCTGTGCAGCGTGTGGTGCTCAGGAAAAAAGGGAGGAACTGAGGTAGGGGCATTGTGACGTGGTATTTATATGACACCTGACGTCATGTCCCGGAGCCGACTACCAGATGCCGTGCAAGACAGATCGACAATGTTCCCTGTCGAAAATGTTCAGTAGCAGCAGAGCTGGAGGGAATATCTATCAGAAGGAGAAGAATCCATAGAAAGAACATTACGGTAAGTAATGTCTCCCTTTAAGTCCTACTTCACCGTTTTCTTTTATAGCTTTCCTTCGTGCAGGAAAATCGCAAAGGAGGCCTAAAAAGTCTGTTCTGCCCATGTGAGCTCTTTCAGTCCACGATAGCAGCCGCCATAGTGGTTTGAACTGGTTTAGACCAGTTCCTAGGCCCTGAGCAGGCCACTACACTACCGGTGGTGGGTGGGCCTGGTTGTTTTTCTGACCAACGTGATTTGCTGGCTGCTAAAACCTTTGTTTAAAATCCCATATTCAGGTTCATGGGCTGGCAGAAGCTAGCCCTTCTGATTGAAGGTACATATGGAAGAACCTTTGTTCCTACACTCACAGTTCTGCCGGAAGGTAAGCATATTGGCATAACTGCTGGGCGATTTTGCTGCCAAAAACCATTGGAGCCATCTTTGACATCCAGTACGGCCATACTGATGAGACTTATCTCTTGTGTGTGCACATTTGGCCATGCAGTTCTCCATCCTGCATCTCCAAAGGGCCAAACAAGGCTGGGGAAGCAAAACACCTCTGCTTTTGCATGACCCACTGGACAAGCACGCTGGGGAACTTAATTATTATATATTTTTTTTATAAAGGAAACCACATTTCCCCACACACAACAGCCATCCACAGCGAAGGGGACACTCAGTGTTGGTGTTTGCCCCTCCATAATTGGTGGTGGGTTGGTGCCCAGATACCCATTATGGAAGAGCTGCCCCTGATCTCAACTCCTGGGAACCCCTCATGTATGGGCCTCTTCACCTCCAGTGTCAATTGTACTTGAAGTTGTTCTGTTCCATAGAATTTCCCCCTATGGGGTTCCTGAGGGAATACATTGATAATAGGGTTTATCTTCGACCTTCCCTATGGGTATACCCTATTTCCAGTCATCCCACTGGTCCCCAGAGGACTGCAGCGGTTTGGGTTGACCCTCATCTTGATTACTCTGGCCTGACCCTGAAGGACATGTTACCCGGCCCTTCTGAACATGTGCATCTTTCCTTCCTGGCACCTCCTGGTGAGAGTGCTCCTGATCTCCAAATTGTAAGGCCAAGTCCTCCATCCAAGAGTAAGCAGTCTCATTATTTGCGCTTGGCTACAGAGGTACAGGGAGTGGGCCCTCTACGGTGATGTCCAGATGTGCTCCTTTTGACCATGAGACTGACTTCCAAGTTGATCTACACCTGCAGGTGTCTTAAGTTCTCTGGTTGGCACATTGGGAAAGGCCTGCCTCCCATGGCTTGTCATACTACTTCCTTTCTTGATGGTCTGCTGCCCTCGGCCCAAAATGGCTTTCAGACTGGTAGTGTCAAGTGGTACTTTGCTGCTTTTGTGGTTTTACGAGCACTCATGAACAGGAGGGCTTCTTATTTACTATCCCTGCTGTAGTGCAGCTTTTTAGGGGATTTACTAACCAGTGTTACACCATGCCAGTTTCTTGTTCCTGCATGGGATTTGAAACTTGTTCTTAAGTTTTTTATGACAGTTTCGTTTGCGCGTTTCTGTTTTTGCCCTTTGAGGCTTTTTACCCTTAAGGGGATTTTTTTTGTTGCTTACACTTCTGTTTGGCTGATGAGCACCAGGTTCTTTCTGTCAAGCCTCCTTGCCTCGTCTTCTGCATGGAAAAGTTGACTCTTACTGATGAGGCTGTCCTTCCTTCCCAAGGTTGTCAGGCATCTCTCTCTTTCTCAAAGATCCATCTTACTGTATTTTTCTCTCTGCCTCATCTGTCTTAAGTGGAGGACAGTTTTTATCATCTGGACCCCAACAGGGCTTTATTATGCTACCCGCCTAAATCACTGCAGACATTTCATTGCATTTGCAGGGGCCATTTCACTGCATTTTTGTGACATTTTTGGGGACTACGAGCTGAGCAAATATTTGTATTGGGACATTGGGGTATTGTGGGTGGTGGAGATTTGCTCCCAATACAAAATGGTGTAAAATAAATGCAGTAAAATGGCCACCACAGTGATTTGTACCAGATCCTTCAAGCACTATGTCTCTCGAATGTGGGACATCAGAAAAGATGAATAGCTCTTTTGGGGGCTTTAGCCGCTGCTCTGAAGGGTATCCAAGCAGGACAATAGGATTCATTAAACCAAATGCCCCGTGGCTGCTGCTTCTTTGCAGTGGCGTGTCTCTGTTGTGGACATCTCTGCACATGTTAATTTAGTACAGTTACCTGGATTACTCATTGGGCCTGACCAGGATGACCGCTTTAGTCATGAACTACTTCAGAGTTTCCTGGTGTAGGTGACAGTTTCAGATGAGCAGAGCTGATGTGAAGCTGCATTGTGTCCACTGGTGGCGTAAGAGTTTCCTTAGCCATGCGTGTGCCTGTAGGGTATTTCTAAGATGAAAAATCCATCAGAAACAACATTACTAAAGGTAACAAGTGTGTTCTTCTGTCCTCGTGTCTGTGACCGTGTGACGGGCCGAGCTGGAGCCACCCTAATGACAGCAGTTGCAAAAAATTAGAAATGTGTAGAAAGAAGATCATATTCATCTGAAGGGGCATTACTGAAAGTAATGTATTCTTCCATGGCAAGGGCTTTTCCTTGGCCTGTTTTGCTCCTGCAATATTCTTATTGAATGATTGTTTTCCAACATTAATCATTTATAATGAATAACATCCTTTGACACTGAATGTGTCCTCCTACTCCTATATCACGTGACCCTGAATACTTTTGATTTGGCCAAACATAGTTTGCCTGACATTTTCTTGATTATATGAGGCCTCATCAGGAACATGAATATTGATGGTGCCATCGGACGCCACCCCAAGCCCACTCATAGTTTAGTTGCCCAAAGACATTTTGAGCTTGCATGGTTTTTCATCCTGCAAAGCCATTACAGAAAGGGACCCCCTTGCCAAAAGGGACTGTCTAGCCCGAACTGCTTGGTCACATCACTTCTGGATGCAACGAACTCGACCTAGATTTGTTTTGGCCTCATAGCGCGTCATCAGCAAGGTGTAGCTTGGGTGTCTAGGCCCGACAGGCACGGGACCCATATGCTGTTTCAGCTCCCACTGGTCGATGGCAGCCTTTGGTTGATCCTCGTGGGGTAACACCTTCTGTACCCCATGGGTACTCTTACCTGGATTCCCAGTGTAGATTCATTACACCGAAGTGTCCAGACATCGTCGCTGCTAGGGAGGAATGCGATACGGGTGTCTGCATGGCTACTCCCTGCCTTTAAGAGCGAATGCTGCAGTGGCCAAAACAGTAATTATCTCATTGTGAATGATGTTTGGTTTCAAACTGAAAGGAAGTCCTAGAAGATTCTACATAAATTGAATCTTGCTGTCCCAAGTGTGTTGGGTGCCTGCCAGGAGTTTGAAAGTCTGTAATCTAGAGTAGTTACCCCTCAGCCTCCATTCTGACATCTAAACCAATGTTACGCATCCTTACCGTGATAATTTAGCATGAGTGCAGAAGATGAACAAATGAAGATGCTGACTCAGAGTTAAGACAAGGGAGTTCTGATGGACTCTGCACTTTTCCAATAACTCTTTGGACAGCAAAGCAACACACTTTCTCTGCCATCTTCCTTTGACCTAGAAGTACCAGTCGCGTTGCAAGTGCCATCTGAAGGACGTACTTGGTCCGGTTCCACTTGGCTAACCTTGAAGATTGAAGTGTGAACATGTACCGAGAAGCCATGGCATGACAGTCTGCAATTACTAAGCCGTGCAGAGAGCAAGTGGCGAGGACACATGTGTGGGTGCCGTTCACGCACTCCTAGAAGACAAAACGTGTCACCTGATGCCACGGCCACGCTGCTGCTGAAAGATTATGCGTCTTTGCTCATCGCCCCTAGCACTTTATTCTTCATCAGAGTGGAGCCTGCACCACGCCAGAAAGAACGCCATATCACCAGTGTCGGATTGGCCCCTCGGCCTTTCGGTCCATGGCCGGCCGAAATCATCCCTGGGGAGTGGGGGACAGTTTTTGGCCATGCCTGGGCTGGTTTGGAAGGAAAATTATTTCTTTTTTTCTTTTCAAAAAGCCTTTTATCGTTCTTAGGTCGATAAATGAGTACCAGGTTGGGTGATATTTTATGCATATTTGTTCTATGTAAAAAGAGCTTAAACGTAAGTGCTATACAATAATATATTATCATTTGGCCTTGGACGTCTTTTTGGATTCACAGTAATTTAGTGTACTTGGGTACAATACTATTTGATGCCACTTCCTGTTTTGTCAAGGGGTGAAAGGTTGTGTTGTATCGCTTCCCGGGATGTCACTTTGGGGTTGGGTGACATGACATCACTTCCGGTGATGTCATCAGAGGTCAAGGGTCGTGAGGCGAGGGATGGGCCACTTTTTTTGGGTGACCGGGCCTATTTCTTAACCCATTCCGACACTGCATATCACCTCAGCTGTATCAGTTTTCAGGAACTCGTGTGGCCTTTTGAGCCAAAGCTCACAGGCCCAACAGACCATTATGACCGAGTCTGCGTTTAACGTTGGCCGATTTGTTTTGTTTTTTTGGGGGTTTTGTTGCGGACTGAATTCGCCTAATTTTTTTTGCCCGATTTTGCAGTTTTTCTTTTACCACAAAAATGCGGCAAAAACCAATTCTGCGAAGTTGCCATTCGGCAAAAGTGGCGTATACCATAGAGAATGCTACCTTATGAATAGTGTATAAGGCAGGGCACAAGCCGAGGTTGCACGCAGGTGGATGGAGTGCGCTCCCTTCAGAGGGCGGGTGGCCCCCCCTTCACCCTCTGTTTTCGTGGAAGCGTAAGAGTTCTCCCTTCATTTTAACTGCTGGTTTTGTGTGCTTAGGCATTTTAAACAGTGGAGACCCCGAATGCCAGTACAGTTAAAGCTCGGCAACGATAACCTTACCCACAAGACCACGTGGTGATGTGATCATGGCGAGTGCACAGCGACGTATATTAGTAATTTGCGTGCTTGAATTAGTTTAATAAATGTTGGAAAGGTGTGCAACTTTTATATCTTGCCAGCAACTTGCAGTTATTTGACAGGTGCTCAGGATTAATCTTCTGAAAGGCAAATATTGGTCAAGTACACTTTCTGAATGAAAGTTTCAGATTTTATTTTGAGATGTTGGCTTCCTGTGATGTGACTTTCTATTGCGTATGCCAATGCGCCCCCCAGTTTCATTTTTAGGACTTGTGCCCTGGGTACATGAAGCCTTTCCTGTACCTAGCAGCAACATCCTCACTTCCCTTTTATGAGATGCAACATATTTTCATACTATCCCTGTATTAACATGCCTTTATTCAAGCTAATACTATGACCCTGTATTTGTTATTCCGATCTGTTCTGCCCTCCCGCACCTCAAGTGTTGGGGTTCATTGCTCCACCACACAGCTACCACTATACCATGGACCTAGCTCTGGAACGGGAACCCGCATGCCCTGCACACAGAGCAGAGTTTAGCTATTCCTCGTAAGAATCGCACTTCATGCTCTTGGCTTGTGCGCTTCCAGATGGGCATTCTGAGGAGTGGAGTGGTAGGTGTATGTTAACGCCCTTTCACTGCTCATCTTACAGTCTTTACCACTGCCACTGAAGCATTCTGCAGAGGCACTCAGTTCGTAGTATGCATGATTATTTCTGCCCTTGTGGTTTGAAAAATTTCCGTCTCTGTGCCAGTGACCAAGAACCCAGTTTTTACTTTTTTGTAAAGATGTTTCGACACTCCTACTCCTCCCCCACCACCCACATGCTACTCAAGCAGGTTGGCATTTTTTCTTTTTCTATATGGGTTTAAAAAATCTTTACAAAACATTTATATCATACAATCCAGAGAACTAGGTTTTAAAAAACATTTTACATTAAAACTTCTATCCCATTACTAATTTAAGCATTAATATAAACACAACAGGTGTCTGGTCAAAGGATTGAATCCAAAGGGTCGAATGGTCAAAGGATCGACACCAAAGGATCGAAAACCAAAGGATCAATTTTTTATCTATTTTTTTAAATTTTTTGGGGGGGGGGTTTCATTTAGTGAAAAAACGTGTTTTTTACCACAAAAACGGGCCTGGGGAAGACCCCCCCCAAAACATTTTTTACAAAAACCCCCCAAAATTCGATCCTTTGGTTTTCGGTCCTTTGGTGTCGATCCTTTGACCATTCGACCCTTTGGTTGTCGATCCTTTGACCTACAATCAACACAACATAATCAAATAATATATCAATAATCAAAGATCTTCCCCATTTCATTACTAGGAGAAACATGGTATCGCTTGTCATTGACACTTAAAATTCATCCTATCAGTTTACGGTATCGGGTAATATTATCCCCATAAATAATGTCGCCATACATATAGTCGCCGGGAAACGGCATAGGCGACTTTATTTATGGGGATAATTTATGAGGTAAATGGGAGCGAGGGTTGCAGGGGTGTCCTCCGGGCCCTTTCCAAAAATATGGGGGTGTCCCCCGCAGGTTCCATGGGGTAATATTGCCGCAAAAAAAAGGCGTCATTCTTGTATGGCAACATTGTTGCGGGAATATTATCACATGGAACCCAATTTACGAAGTGCTTTATTGCAAGTAGTTGAGGGATTTCAGCTACTTACTCCCCCAATTTTCGAATCTCTAAATTCATAGAGTGCCATAGGTAAAAATACAATCTAAGGTGCGTGCTTCCAATCATTAATTTATAAAGTTCTCAAGAGCAGAGAATTAAAAAAGCAGCCACTGCTAGGCCATCAGATGTAATATCCCTTGTTAGGCACCTTTTCCACAAACTTTTATGATCATACCAGTTGATTTGACAAAAGCAATTTCTTAAAGTATGCCATTCTTTGAATATTCAGAGCTCCCCAAGCCAGTACTAGGTGCTTTATAGTTTCTATGGTGTATTTGTCCTTACAGAATCTGCACAGTGAATCCTCTGTGGCAATTTTCCCCCTGCTCAACATAATTTCTTTTGTTGATAACAAGTTCCAACAAAGTCGCGTTAGGGTTGCTTTATGGAAGCGATTAGGAAATAGATTCAGATAGGGGGCTATAGTGCCTCTCTTTTTGTGCTTAAAACAAATCTATTCCATGGGCTGTTAAAACTCATTTGCCTTATTGGGGTCGAAACCTATCTCACTCAATGAGGATTGTGTTTCTTTTTCAATCGTCCATCCATGCCTGTGCATCTGGAAAGTGCAAACATGTATAATGCCTAAAAACCGCTCACTCAATGGATTGCTTTTCTCTCGCAGATTCCTCATCTGATAGATATCCTCATCCAGCTCTGCTGCTCAGAAACTTTTAGACTGGGGCCGCAATGGACCGTGACTCTGCCGTCGATCCGTCTTGCTCGGTGCTCGATCGTCGGCTACGGAGGGGACGTCAGGCATCCTATATATACCACGTCACTATGCCCCATACCTCAGTTGCTTTTTTCCGCATGCTCACACGCTGCTTCAGGAACACGGCATTGAGTCTTCGACTTAGCGTTTGACTAAATTTCATTAAATGTTTTCATAAAACCTTGACCGCAATGTCCACTCACCGGATTTCAGGCTTTAAAAGGTGCACTGACTGCCATTCCTAAATGTCGATGACCGACTCGCACTAAATTTGTCTGGGTACAGATCATGACACAGAGGGATGTGCGTCGTGCTCCAAGATACATTCGAAATCCATTTGTGAGAGGACTGCCAAACTTGCTTTGGGCTGACTGTCCCCGAAATCCCTGGCTCGGTCGCTTGTCCAGTCCTCCGAGACGAAGGGCCCACCCCGAAAAGGAGACGCAAAAGCATTAGCGGAAGACCAACAAGCAGTCGCACTTGAAGAGCCACTCTTCCTCATCTTCACCGCATAAGAAAAAAAGGTGCCATCAACACGAGTCCAGCTTGTCCGAAAAGGTAAGCCCTCGGCTGAGCCGGCCACTTGAGAAGAGTGGGAAAGTTTCAAAAAAGAAATGTTGGACATGTTTGAAACACAGGCTGCTGCAGGTGCGGGTACCCTCTGCCCCCCGTCCCCGAACAGCAAGCATTGGTTGCAAAAACTGTACTCCCGACCCCACGCATGCCAAACCATCAATGCCCAATCCATCTTAAGAGTGTTGATAGGCTGACGTTCCCGACGTCACAGTAATACCCAAGCCTCGACCAGCACCGATGGCTGTTCCATCAGCATAAAAAGAAAAACCGTTGGTGCTGACTATTGCCGACGGATCCTTCGTCACGCTCTCCAGGTCTAGATTCTTCGAGTCCATTGCATCGATTTTCAGTGCCGACTAGGGCGATGTCCAGGGGGGACATCAATCCCATGTAGACAGGATCGGGAGTTGTTGATTTTTTCGACGACCAAGCAAACTGTTGGCATTAGCCCAAGGATTACACAACACCAGCAGCCTGAACACGTCTCCAGATGTCGATTTTCAGCAGAGTCAGCCTTACACGCTCACCCATGCTAAATTTAGGACCTTAGTAGAAATGGTAGTAGACACCCTTGGTTTGAAGTAGTCTTCAGCACCTTTTCAGGGCTACGAAATGACAGACATCTTAGATGAAGGTACTGTGACGGAGAATAACATGCCACTTAATCTGGAAATTGCAGACCCCTTAGCTTCCTTGTGGCAACAACCCTGCTCCATTCCCCCGTTCAACTCTAACTTTATGGGGAATTACAGGCTGGCCAGAGGAAATTCATCTTTCCTGGCTTCCCACCCTTCTCCAGAAGGGCTTGTTGTACAGGCAGCCACAATCACCACCAGACCTGCAGCATCAACTTCGAATCACCCTCAGGATAGGGATGGTCTTTTGGTTTATGGAAAGCCGTCCAGCAGGCTACACAATTCCTCCCCGAAGGTGAAATGCAGCATAGGTTTACACGGCTGGTGGAAGATGGGAAGGAGGGTAGCCAAGCAGTTGTTGCAAACGGGCCTGGAACTGCCTTCAGCTTTGCCTCTAGCAATAGAGGCTACAGGCGCTATGTGTCTTGGGGCATGAAAGGTGCAGCTCCCACAGGCCAGGCAGGGGTAGAAGCTTTTCTTGTGTCCCGTAAGCAGCAGAGGGGCTTCCAGAGGCCAGCAGACAGCGGAGGGGGCATCACCGCACTCTAAGCCGCTTTGATTTCCCCTCCCACGACTTACCGGTTGGTGGACGGTTGGCAGAATATTGGCCCCAGTGGCAGGAAATTACCTCTGATGCCTGGACCATGCAGCTCGTTCGCTGGGGTTATTGTCTTTCCTTCTTAAGAAAATCACCGGACAGACCCCCACTGCCTCCAATTCAATGAGGATAGAAGCTCCAGGAAGAACTGCAAGCCCTGTTGTTGAAGTGCGCCGTGGAAGAGGTACTGTTATATTATGAGCGATAAAGGCAGGTTCAAATCGGAATATCAAACAAATTGCACTAACCTGGTCGGTCTGTCGGTCTGGGAGCAGCAACGGCAGAATGCAAGAGTCTCCCTGAGGATCCTGCTCCCCCACCGTAACTGGACAGCCAGCAGGGGAAGGAGCACGAACCCCAGGGAAACCCTCTGGGGAATAAAACCCTGGACGATATGGATGGAAGTCCCTCGGGTGGATGGAATCCTTTAGACGTTGAATCGCTGCGGTACGGAGGCCTGGGTTGTACAGAGTAAGGAAAATGATAGGTGAGTATGTGAGATGACAGAAGTAATGTAACAGGTAGAACGGAAAGAGTAAGATCTTACGGGATTTCCAATACAGGAAAAGGCGTTAAATGGGATGATGAAACACCATGGATACGGAATCCGTCTGAGATCTGGACCCCGAATACTCCGGAGGTTCCTAAAAGGTGGAGGTGAGTAAGTAAAGGCAATGGGGAGAGAATGTGCAGGTCAAAGAAAGAGGTAACTCACTGTTTTAGAATGGACTGGGACCGAGCTTTCACCCTATCGCTTAAAGAGGCGAAGAGGATCGGCTGGATCAGAAGGACCCGAAAGTACGAGCGGACTGAGGAGGGTCAGGAAGAGCTGGCGCTGTAAAGGTAATCTGAGTTAGCGGGAGAGAACAAATAAAGACATTAGCATAGGAAAGGGAGAGCAGCAAGTTCAGAGGAATCAGAATTGCCCTGGATGCAAACTTACGGAGCGCCTCTGCAAACAGTAGCGACGCTATGAGGAGAGCGCGTTGCTGGTGCTTTAATGGGATCACGTGACTTGCTACCGGCGTCAGTTGCGGACGTGAATAGATTAGACTGCTGATGCTCGTATAGCCGGGATCGGCTGTCCTCGGTGCGGCAGAACGTTGTATTGATCCACAAAGCCTTCTCCTGTAGAACAAGGACCAATGTCTGAAAGGTGTAACGGGTACCTTCTGATCAGAGACGGTCGGGTTGGTCTTACCGGTATTTCTTGGTACCCTAGAAGGGAGGAGGTCTCAGTGCCATTCTGAACCTCAGGGCCTTGAACAAGTTTCTGAGGAAAGACAAATTCAGTATGGTGACGTTGAGAGAAATTCTCCACACTCTCGAACTTCAGGACTGGCTGGTGTCAATCGATCTGCAAGACGCTTATTTCCATTTGCCAATACATCAAAAGCACAGGAAGTTCCCAAAGTTCCTCATAGGGGACAAGCATTATCAGTTCAAAGTGCTTCCCTTTCGGTTGACCTCCACTCCAGGGGTCTTCACCAAGCTCATGGCGGTAGTCGTGGCTCACCTCAGGAAATCTGGGGTCCATGTTTTGGCTGATCCGAGGGAAGTCGGTGGGGCAGGCCATCTCATCTAGAGGACACCTGCTTGCTAATGCACGGGCTGGGCTGCTCCCTTAACTTGAAATGCCATGTGACGCCAGTCCCAAGGCTCCAGTTCATCAGAGCAGTCCTAGACACCTGTCACACTCACTTGTGTCTCTGCAGGAGCGATGGACAAGCCTCCCTTGACCCAGAGTCTTCACTTCGCCGGTTTCACCCGGAGGGATACCTTGATCTTTAGTAGGGTGTGCACTCCATCCTGCATTCGCAGGGGTGCAATTCACTCATTTGATTGGTGCCAATGTCTGTAGGCTGAGTTCAGATGCCAAATGCTGTTTTATGCCTTCACAGCGAGGCAGAGAGTTAAAGGTGCCAGTTTCTTCACTGGCTAGAAAGTCCTTCCCACAAGTGAACGTTGCGCAGAGAATGTTGAGTGTCCAAAATTGTCCGTATTGTCTTTGTTTGCTGGTATTTTTGTGGGTGAATAGCACTGCGTGTAGAAGCTAGCTGCTGGTAGGTTTGCGCAGCGCCTTCAATTCGGGCGCACCTAGTAATGTCTCTCCCTTTCCCTTGCAGGAGAAATTGTGTGGTATTAGCACCTCGAGTCCGGGTTCAGCGCTACTGGAGACTTTATAGTTAGGTAAGTTTGCACGGAGGCTTTTGGTAAGTATGCACCACGTAGAGAGAGAGAGCGCAGTGAAATAAGTGTCCGTGTTATTGGGACGAGCGCAATGAATAATGTCTCTTCTTTCTTTTACAGGGGTTTGTGCGCTCGTACAACTAACCTGGATTCCAGCGCTGCAGGAAGATTCGGTGAGTATGCGCAGCGTTACTGATGTGTGCGTGTTAACGCAGTTCTTCTTTGTTCTTACAGGTGCCGGTGTAGAAGTCCCTCTTGACTGGTGATAGCTGCGGCATGGAGTAAGAACCAGGTAAATTGAAGCAGAATGATCCGGAGCGGGTAAGCAGAAGAAGGATGATCCGGAGCAGGTAAGCAGAAGCAGGATGATCCGGAGCAGGTAAGCAGAAGCAGGATGATCCGGAGCAGGTAAGCAGAAGCAGGATGATCCGGAGCAGGTAAGCAGAAGCAGGATGATCCGGAGCAGGTAAGCAGAAACAGGATGATCCGGAGCAGGTAAGCAGATGCTGGCTGATCCAGAGCACGGCAAGTGTGTTGCTGATACAGCTCACAGTAAGCAACACGAAGCACTGGAAGAATCTTGGTTGTGGCTTATATAGCCAGCCACACCCAAACACTAGAGAGCTCATGAATTATCATGCACTTCCTGTTTGGCAACAGGAAGTGGTAACCAGGAAGTTACTACAAACACTAGGAAGGAATCAAAGGAGGAATTTGTTATTTGTGCCCATGCCAGGCCTGCCAAGCCTCCACCCAGCTTGCCCCAACTACTTGCCTGATACCCATGACAGTCTTCCCCCTCAAGACCCCTCCCAATGGTGTGTCTGAGGGCTTTGGTTTCTCAGGATGGTCCTGATGGAATTTCCGCACCAATTGGGGGGCATGCACGTGCATACTGGGTTCCCATGATCTTTCCTGGGGTCCGTACCCCTTCCAGTCAGTCAAATAATACAGGGTCTTTCGTACTTGTTTGGAATCTTATATGTTCTTTACTTCATATTCTGGTGCTTCTTCACCCACTTGTATGGGTGCGGGAGGTGTGGAAGTTAGGGTTTCTGGGTGTGCTGGTTTTAATAGTGGCATTTGAAATATGGCATGTATACGCATATGTTGAGGTAACGCCAGTCTCGTGGCTGCTGGATTAATTACTTTTTCTATTGTATATGGGCCGATGTATCTAGGATGACATTTTTTGGGACCCTTTAAAGCATTGTGTCCAGACCGAGTCTCCCACTTGATAATCTGGGGCTTTTCGTCGATGCCGATCAGCGTTTCTTTTCTGTGTTTCTTTGGCTTGCTGTAGGTTCCTGCTGGCTTCTCTGGCTGCTTTCATGATGCTGGCATGTAGATTCTTTACTGTGGGCATTTCAATCTTTTTTGGCGGATCGTAGACCGACGTTCTGGGGTTTCGACCATATATAGTAAAGAAGGGTGTTGCTTGGGTTGATGAATGTGTTGAGTTGTTGTAGGCATACTCTGCCATCCATAGAATTTCCGTCCAGCTTTGGCTTGTTTGGTGTAATAGACAGCGCAAATACTGTTCCATGGTCTGGTTCGTGCGCTCGGTTTGGCTGTCCGTTTGAGGGTGGTGACTAGAAGACAGACGGACTTCTACTCTTGCCAGGGCACAACATTTTTTCCAAAAACGAGATACAAATTGGCTGCCTCTGTCAGAAACGATTATGGTAGGGAATCCATGTAACTTGACGAGTTGGTCTAGAAAAACCTGCGCCAGGGTCTGAGCTGAGGGAATACCTTTTAGAGCTATGAAATGAGCCATTTTGGAGAAGAGGTCCACTACTACGAGGATGGTATTATAACCTGAGTTAGGAGGTAGATCAGTGATGAAGTCCATTGATACTGTGTGCCAGGGTGCTGGCGGAATGGTGATTGGCTGAAGGAGGCTGGCTGGTTTTTGTCTGGATGTTTTGTATTGTGCACACACACCACAGGTGCCTATGTAGGTGGCAATATCCTCTCGCCAAGTTGGCCACCAATAAGCTTTGCTTACTTTCTTCATGGTTTTGGCTATACCCGGATGGGCTTCTAACAGCGAGTTGTGGTAGTCTGATATGATTGCTTGTTGCAGATCCTTAGTTTGAACGTAGAGGCGTTTTTGATAGTATGGTAGTTTGTCTTGAATGGTGAACTGATCTCCCTTCGTGTCCCAAACCAGTAGGTCTTCTTCAGACATATTTTCTTTTATTGCTTCCTGCAGAGTATTTAACGGAGATGGGCTGATGCAGAAGCCGAGAAGTTTATGGCTGGGTATGATCTCCACCGGGTTAGGGGCATTATAACCTGTAGGCATTGTAGACTTCCTCTCCTTTGCCAATGCGGGATAACGTATCCGCTTTCCCGTTCTGAACTTCGGGACAGTAGGTGATTACAAAGTCGTATTCCATTAAGGATAGGGCCCAACGGAGCTGCCTAGAAGACTGAGCTTTTGCTGAGCATAAGTATTGCAAGTTCCGATGATCTGTTATTATTGTGATGGTGTGTTTTGCTCCTAGTAAGTAATGTCGCCATTCACACACTGCGCTTTTGATTGCTAGGAGTTCTTTGTCAGAAATTGCATAGTTTAATTCTGCTGGGGAAAATTTCCTTGACCAAAAGGCAATGGGATGAAGGCATCCGGTTTCAGGATTTTGTTGAGACAATACGGGCCCCATGGCAATGCTTGAAGCGTCCGTTTCCACGATGTATGGTAAATCGGGCTGTGGGTGATGCAGTATTGGGGCTGAGGTGAATTTTTCCTTGAGAGCTCGGAAAGCTTCTTCCGCCGCTGGTGTCCATTCGAACTTTCAGTGTTTGCGCAGCAAGGACGTTATTGGATGTACAATATGTGAGAATCCTGATATGAAGCGTCGATAAAAGTTTGCAAACCCTAGGAAACTCTGTACTCCCTTTACAGACGTGGGTGAGGACCAAGTGAGCATTGCCTCCACTTTTCTATTGTCCATCTTGATCCCCTGCGGTGTCGGTACATATCCCGGAAACTCCACCTCGGTGACGTGGAAGGAGCATTTTTCTAGCTTTGCGTACAGTTGGTTTTCACGCAATTTGCGAGTACAGCTCGCATGTGGGTTAGGTGCTCTTGGGGAGTGGTGGAGTAGATCAGAATGTTATCTATGTAGACGACTGCGCAGACATCTGCGCAGACATCGTGGAGTTCCCGTAACACATCATTCCTAAAAAGCTTGAACGCAGCCGGGGCATTGCAAAGCCCAAAGGGCATGACCTGGTATTCGTACAATCCATAGCGGGTATGGAACGCAGTCTTCCACTCGTCCCCTTTCTTCATGCGTACCAGGTGATATGCGCCTGGTCTATGAGTACTGGTATCAGAGGTAACGGATACTTATTTTTTATGGTGACTTGATTTAGGGCCCGGTAATCAATACACGTTCTTAAGTCCCCCTCTTTCTTCGGTACGTAGAAGAGTGGGGTGGCGGCTGGTGACTTAGATGGTCTAATGAAGCCATTGGCCAGGTATTGATGCAAGTAGGTCCGTAGATGAGTGTTTTCTTCCTTGGTTAATGCATAAATGCGGCTGCACGGTACTTGTGCCCCTGGTTGCAGGTCGATCTGGCAGTCATAAACTCGATGTGGTTGTAGTGTATTAGCTTGCTCCTTCGCGAACACATCCTGGAACTCCTGGTATTTTTCTGGTAAAGTGCCCACCAAGCCTAAACCTGCTAGCTTTTCCTGTGAAGCTAACAATGGTCTTCCTTTGATCCCTTTGTTGTCGTAACAAGATGCGCATTTCGTGGAAAAGAGTAAGGTTCGAGCTCGCCAATCTATCTTTGGGTTGTGCGTCTCTAGCCACGGTATCCCAAGAATCAGCTGGAATTGGGGTGCAGCGATAAGGTTGAATCTAATACTTTCTCTGTGGCCATCTTGGCAGATTAAGGTGGAAGTACACGGTGTTACTGGTCCCGAAAGGAGTTGCGTGCCATCCACAGCTGTCACGCTTTCTGCAGTGTCCTTACGGTGGAATGCCAATCCCAAGGTCTTTGCAGTGTTTATGTCCTGGTAGTTCCCAATAGCCCCACTGTCTGTGTTAGGATATTCACGGCGTTGCTCACGTAGGGTAGCCATAGAATTCCTCAAGGCAATATTCCCTTGGTCCTAGGCACAAAACCAGAAACACCAACGAGGATATTGTCCAGAAGAAAGAGATCAGAAGAGGACTGGATCTGCATCGGGATGACACCTCTCAACAGGACAGGACTTCTGGTGATTTTCTTCAAAACTGACAATCTGGAAGTAAACCTAAAGATTAACACTAGGCAGTACCCTTCAACGTAGAATTAAACAACCATAAACTGACACTAACCTGGAGCACAACAACATGTTGTCCAAGAAACAAGGATAGAGAAACAACCAGGTGTTCAAGAACCAGAATTAGAGTTCCTACAAAAGACAATCACCAGATGTAAAATATAACATCAACCCTAATGGTACAACCCAAGCAAGTAAAATGATGCTTAAAATGATGCTTACCAAAGGGAATGGTAGAGGAGCAACACTGGCTTAGGGTAAACCCGACGGCACGAGGACGGACACCTGTGGTGACCAGTCTCTAGTCCACAGGGTCACCGGACACGACGGCATAAGGACGCCTAGACTGTGGTGGTGCGTCTCTAATCCACAATACCACCAGACCCGACAGCACGAGGACGCCTAAACAATGTAGCTGTCACGCTCACCTGATTCCCACGGAGGCGCAGGTCTGGCTTCGAGTGCTGATGCTTCTTCTATGGTGAAGATGGACTCACTGGCTCGCAGGAATATTCCCCTGTGCGTGAAAAGGGAGTATTACCTACTGACGGAATAATGCTCAAGCCTCCCACTCCCTTCCAACCCTCCACGATACCCTTCCTTGATTCCCCGTGAAGTCTCACCTTAGGGTCTGGAAGGATGAGTTCTCCATCCTGCTTCTGATGCAGGGGCGCGTTGAAACCCAGTTACTTCACAGGATTGAGGTTTGATGGGAGTTCAAATAAGCTCGACTATTCAGGTAAGGCGCTGTAAGAGTTCTGTAGCAAGTTCAAAAGTTCAAGCTTAATAATAATGTTCATTGTCTTATTGCAGCAAGCGCTAACGCTTATGTCTTTTTCCCCTTAGGGGCCGGGGTTCGGAATGCCAGAGATATGGCGCCGACCCGAAGTGAAACGTGCAGTTCCAGTAAATGACAGGTAAGTTCTGGATGAGCGTTCGGGTAATGTCTTTGCATTCGCTCATTCAATGTCTTTGTCTTTTTTCCCCATAGGGGCCGGGGTCCGGAATGCCAGGAAGCGGCAGGACCCGAAATGAAATGGGAATGACCCAACAGGTAAGTCTTAGAAGGAAACTGAGCTTTTCCTATTCCCTTCCTTCTCTCACCTTGTGTTCTTGTCTTTTTCTCTCTAGGCTCTGGGAAGTGGCTGCGGATCCGGACGATCGCTGCTGAAGATTGAGGTGCCCAGGAAAGGTGAGTGAAATGCAGCGCTGCAGCGATCGAAGCGAAATGCTTTTAAAATGATGTCTTCCCTTTCAGGATCATCGGTGTGAAGTCTCAGTGATGCAGCTTTAGCAGGTAAGGTCTTCTTTCTCTCCAATTCTCTCTTAGCAGGTGACCCAGGATGCTGACAGGCGTGGCTGAAGTCCAGATGCAGGAGCTGACACGGTGAGCGTCCAGCTGCGAGGAGCAGAACAACGCGAAGCGTGAGTTGATGATCGGGCGTGGTTTAAATAGCTTTGGAAGAAGTTCCAGGTATCCTTCCACCGATCAGGTATGTATCCTTCCCCGACCACACCCAGAGGAAAGTAGGTCCACAGGTAAAGTAGTTCCATTCAGGCCTCAAGAGGGCCTGGATGTAGCAGCATGGTCTGCATCAGGTAAGTGCACCTTAAAACACTTGAACACATGTCTAGCTTTATGAGCCTGGCGCCTAAGGCGCCAGGACAGGGGTCCAACATGAGCCTGGCGCCTAAGGCGCCAGGACTGTGTCCAGAGGGCCCCAGCTTGGGCCCGCTGGCACTTCCCTGGGGGAAATGATGCCTGCCTCTGGGGTTGCTGGGTCGGACCTGGCTCCTTGGAGGCAGGCATCATGACAGTAGCTCTAGACCAGGGTATGAGGAAGTTGCTTTGTGTTTGTTCTGGTAGAAGTCCCAAGCACTGCAGGTGATGGTCCGAGTTGTCCTCACATTGGGTGCAGGAATGTTCTGATCCCTCGAAGGAATAGGTGTTGTTACGATGAGTAGAACCGGAAATGCAATAGGTACCAAAACAGTCTTCACCTAGTATGAATATTGAATATGTGAGTCAGGGCAAGTAACAGAGGGAAAGGTAGTTCAGGGAAGAACCAAACAATATATCAGAATCTAAATTGGCAACTGCAGCAAAAGAATAGGGAAATCCAATTCAGTCCATAATCCATAGGAAAGGTTTGGCAACAGCGGGTGACAAGACAACGTCCGAGGAATCCCAAAACAGTCCAAAATCGTACCAGAGGTTACTGCACTACAAAACTTGACAACAACCAAACTCCTTCATGTGCTATCACAAATAACTTGGAATTATTCCCACTACCAAAACCCCTGCAACAACTCAATTTGTATGAGAGCATCATAATTCAAACAGTACACCCATTTCAAGCAATAATACGCCTTCAACCAAAAACAGCAAAATTACCTCCCTCTCAATTGGTGAAAGGCATTCGTGGCAAAGTAGTTTATTTACCATTAGATCTGACAGAAAATGTGCAAACTCTAGGAGTGCAACGTCCAATAGAGCAATCTTTAATTGTCTTAGTAAATGGTGTACCAACAAAAGACAAAAATAATTGGCAGCAACTCGTGCATTTACATAAAGTTAGACGAGCCTTGCAATATCTAAAAGACAATAATGAATACTACAAAGAAATAAATATTGAAGAAAGCTTAAGGGAAACAACTGAAATAATTCAAGAGTCATCAGAAACTGGCCAATTTGAACTTCTGGATCCTGTTGCAGTATCCAATCTTTTGGACCATTATATAATTCATGCACTGCACTCTGACAGCATAGATGATGCACTAGAAACTTACCAAATGCGACAAACCAAAGGTTCACCAATGAGCATATGGGAAAAAAATATAGAAGCACATGCTTTTCCTTTCTATTTCCTACTGGCAAAGGAGGAAGATACAATGATAGACCCACTCGGATAACAGCATCAGAATACCGCTCATTATGAATGTATTCTGAATATCCCAGATTTAGAAAAAAATGTGGAATACATATTCCACCTACTCTTTGAAAGTGAACTAGCAACCCCATGCTACGGAGTTGCACACATATTAAACTCAGGAACCCACTTTCAAAATATGTCAGCTATGCAATTAATACATAAAGTGAAAGAAAAAGATGAGATTTTACAATCAAGCATAACAAATCTGCTTGCAAACATGCGTGGTACGAAAGAATACTGGTTCCGACGTCACAGAGATGTACGTTGTATGATCAGAAACTTTGGACCACTCACTTGGTTTGTTACATTAAGTTGTGCAGAATATGCATGGGAAGATTTACATGATTTCCTACGCATATCAAACAAAAACAAAACCAACATAGATATACTAACAGCTGGAGAACTTTGCTCTCTAGATCCTGTTAATGTTTCAAGATATTTCCAACATCGTTTCATTGCTATGCTACACTTTATTTGTAATAAAATTGTTTCTTCCCTCGGAGAAGTGCAACACTTCTTTTGGAGAAAAGAATACCAAGCCACAGGAGCACCACATATCCACATGCTTTTATGGATTAAAGGTGCAGCTAAATTTGGTCAGGACAGTGATGCCACTGTTTTGCAGTTCATCTAAAAATATGTCACTCGTGAAATCCCTTCACAAATGAGACAGTGATCTTCATGGACAAATTGTACAATTTCAAAGACACAAATGTGGCAAATATTGTCGTCGCAAATACAAAAACAAAGGGCAATACTACACCAAATGCCGCTTTGGTTTCCCTAGACCACTTACAGAAACAGGTGAAGTGAACAACTTCATGTCTTCAGTTAGACATAGTGTTAAAGGTAAACCACCTAAGAACATGTATTACATAAAAAGAACAGAAGAATCTAAATATATCAATGATTACAATGCAATAATTGCCCTCTTATGGAATGCAAACATAGATGGGCAGTACATTGCAGAGAATTCCACTGCAGTTGCACGATATGTTACAGCCGACTTAACAAAAGCAGAAATTACAGAGCTTCAAGACCTCTGGAATTACCTATTCATCAGACAAAACACTATCTCAGAAATTCTACAGCCTAGGGATAAAAATGCTCTCTCATAGAGAATGTGGTGCCTATGAAGCTGCAGATCGTTTAACCGGTACTGCTTTGTATGGAAAATCTGAAACTATAGTATGGCTAAGTCTTGGTCCTGCTAAATCTAGAAAAAGAGTTCTCAAATCATATGAGGACTTAGAAACAATAGCCAAAAATGATCCCAACAGCCAAGACATTTTGAAAAACAATTTACTAGACACATACTACCCAAACAGGAGTACCACTTTGGAAACCATGTGTATATACCACATAGCCCAAAACTTTGCAAACAAAAATAATATAAAACCCAATGAAAAGAAAGGTAGATATAGAGTGACAGATTGTGAAGGACGCTTAGTGAAACTTACCAAACGAAGCTTCATTAATCATGTCAAATTGTCATTAAAAACTCCTCAACAGAAAGAATTATATTACATGTCCTTGCTACAACCTTTTAAACCATGGAGACAAGAAGAAGAGATACTACATAACTATGACTGCTATGAAGACGCTTTCAAAGAAAATGAAAGCACTATCACTGATGTGAACCTTACGCAGTACAAAACAATGTTGCACAATGAACAGCAACACGAAGAGCTACTCCAGGCCCAACTAGATAAGGACACTTCTGACAGTAGTCAACCTTCTGTAACAGGAAGCCAGGAACCACTGGGACAGCCACTAATAACAAATGAGGCAGAATTAGCTATGTGTCATGATGCCTTCCCCCGGGGACCCAGACCAGGTCCAGCACCCCGGAAGCAGGCATCAAGTTATTTTGAGCAAGCCCAAAAACCCCTGCTAGGGGCTGTTTGGGTGCGGTCCTGGCACCTATGGCGCCAGGCTCATATGGAAGGTCAGTCCTGGCGCCATAGGCGCCAGGCTCATAGAGTAGAACTTGCCTGATGCAGACCATGCTGCAAGCTTACCTGATGCAGACCATGCTGCAAGAGCTCCAAGCCAAATGAGGCTTGGAAGGGACTATTTTACCTAGGGACTATGTTTTTACTCGGGTGGGCCTGGGGAGGAATACTTACCTGGGACTACTTTGGAGGCTATTTAAACCACGCCCGAAGAGCAGCACAGGCTACGTATTATTCTGCATCCAGCAGCGTAACGCTCACCGTGCCTGTAAGTCTGCATCCAGTCTTCTGCCACGCCCGCCTCGCGTTCGGAGCTTCTAGAAAGAGGTGAAAGAAGGAGAAAAGTTTAGAACAAGAGCAATACCTTTGATCCTTACCTGAATTCCCGATCCATCGCGCCTTCAAGCTGGAAGAAAGAATTTATTTTATGCGCGTCACCTCGCCTGCTGCAGCGCCGCGCTGAACTCACCGGCCTTCGCAGCATCTTCACATTCCACCGCATCTTCCTGCATGTTCCCGCCGCATTCCGGCACCTAAGGAGAAGACAAGAACAGCAAGGTGAGCCGAGGGAATACACAGAGGAATATTAGTTACCCCCCCATAGACTTACCTGATTTTACCACCGGGGGTACTATTCCTCTTCACGGGTCGGCGCAGCTTCCACTGCATCTTCGCCGAACCCCGGCCCCTAAGGGGTAACAAAAGGACAGCAAGGTGAAACAAAGGGACTATCAAGGGGAACCCTCCTCACTGCAATAGACTTACCTGATTTTACCGCCGGAGATATTATACCCCGAGACTTCATACTTTCTTTCAGCGCCTGAATAAGGGAGAAAGCAACAAGTTACATATTGACAATATTTTATCGAACTGTGTTGGAAAATACAAATCCTTACCAGAATATTACTGGTTGCCACGAGGAACTCTTCACTAGGGTCAAGCTGCAACCTGCAAGGAATCGGACAAGAGTGAAAGTCAGGCATTTGAACTCTTACGAACTACATACTTTTCGGAGTCAATATTGTTCTGGAACTCACCAATTCCTTCGAGGCAGTGAAGCAACTGGTTATCAATGTGCCCCTGCGCTCAATGCAGGATGGAGAGCTCATCTTTTCAAACCATCAGGTGAGACTATAAGAGGGGAAATCAAAGGTGATCTGTGGGGAGAACAGTAGGGGGTGGGGGGACTTACACTCAGCTCCATGGGTGGTTAATTCCCTTTCTCCATTTGCAGAAGAATATTCCTATGGGCCAAGCAAACGAAGCTAGGTGGGCCAGTCCAGCCCCTCATCTCGGGCCAACGCGTCACATTGGTGGAGACCGCAGCTGTCCAGTTTGGATCGACGCCTCTGAGGGAGCCAGGTGAGCGTAACACTATGACAGAAGTAGAAAACACCATGTGTCACTATGAAGAAGATACCAAGACTTAACTGTACTACAATCAAAACTTAACAAAGACCAGCGGACCATTTTTGAAGAAGTAACAAAAGAAATTGCACATGGTGTACAACACGAAAATAAAGAATGTACCTGCCAAAATTAGAAATCTATACTGCTGTAAGTCAGTGGTGAAGCTGGTTCAGGCAAAACATTCTTAATCAAAATCAGCAAGTTCCTTCAACAATTGACAAACAACAAACTGTCAGCTGTTGTAACTGCCCCCACAGGTATAGCTGCCTAAAACATAGGCGGTGTCACTTTACATTGATTACTATTCCTTCCAGTAGAACACCAAAACAAATTAGACTATTACAAACTTTCTTCAGAAGCTGCAATGGAACTACGCAGAGTATTAAAACAAATGAAAATGCTACTAATAGATGAAGTGAGCATGGTCTCCAACCTAATGTTGGCTTTGATTCATCTCAGATTGCAAGAAGTACTTAAAACAAACTACAAAGAACTCTTTGGAGGAAAACACATTATTGTTTTCGGAGATCTTCTGCAATTGACACCAGTAAAAGGTGAACCTATTTTTAAAACCTTAGGACACAAACTCTGCCGTAAAACTGTTGGCAGCATAGGAAATGTCAACCTTTGGCAACATTTCCAATACAGAGAATTAACAGAAAATATGCGTCAATCTGCAGACCTCGCTTAAGCCAACATTTGAAAAAGTATTAGAGTTGGTGTACTATCTCAAGAAGCACAAGCAATATTGAAAACCCGGCACATTCATGCACTTCATGGCGATAATGCATGTGCTACTGATGTTATGGAACAATTCGTGCATAAAAATGTCAATTGTATGGCCTTAATGCCAATTCTTACAAGCTGTTCCAAATTCAATGAAACAATGTTAAAAAAGAAATGCAACCAATAATTGAAATTTGCTCCACAGACAAACTGGACGTACATGGTATGACACTACCCATGTGTCAGCAAGCCACCACAAGACTAAATACCTTAGAAAATTCAATCTCCATCACGGCTGGGTTAGAAAAAATATTAAAATTAACCTTAAATTGTAGAGTAATGCTTAAACGTAACCTTGACGTGGAGCAAGGACTGGTTAAGGGAGCACTGGGTACAGTTGTTGGCTTTCAAACATACCCACGTGACAACAACATTCAGTTTGTCAATATTCTCTTTGACAAACTTTCAGAAGTAAAAAGGATAGGGCGCTCAACAGCTCAATTCCTCCTCTTCAAAGACATGTATGTACATAGAGAACAATTTTCTCTAACTCTTGCATATGCAGTCACCATTCATAAATCCCAAGGTCTTACCCTAGACAAAGCATTGATGGATATTGGGAACACAGTCTTTAAAGAAGGCACGAGCTACGTAGCACTATCACGCTTACGTACACTTGACGGTCTATTTCTAATCAACTTTGATGCAAGTAAAGTAAACGCTGATATTCCTTGCATTTTAGAATACAATAGACTACGTTCACTGTACACCCCCCATCTGAAATCATATCCTGTTGCACAAAAAGGAAAATGTTGTAAAAGAAAACTAATTCAAACAGAAATGCAACAGGATCTGACTGCAAATCCTTCAAAGAGAGTAAAAGAAGCTAATACTTCATCAGTTACCACAACCAAAGAAGAACCTATTAGTCAAAGTAACTCAGGTACTTCTTCAAAGTAGCAACACAAACTCCGAAAAAATGACTCGGATACAGAACTATCTGGTTATTCAAATTTTCTAATGTAACTGGTGTAAGTTGCTATGCAAATGTAGCAATGAATATTCTATTTCAATTGCCATCAATTGTTAACAACATTTACTTACACAGTACAGACCAATTGTGTTTGCAAATGTTAGTCCTTCATAGAAACACAACAAACAATCCTGACAAAACATATAGTGTTCACGGAATAAGACAAGAATTGGACTACTGTCCTGGAATGGTGAGGTTCACTATAAACTCACAAGAAGATCCACAAGAATTTCTAATGTACTTACTACAAGTACTGGAAAACAAAAACATACCTATAAATGAAATCTTCCAGATTTCATACATGTGGAAGCAAACATGCACTCTCTGAAACAATGTGACACAGGAATAAATCCCTAATGAGCGCTTTGTGTTTGTGTCCATACCTAATTGTGAATCCATTCCATTTCAGCAACTTGTACAAAATGCAAACCATGGCAGATTATGTGCTATCTGCAATTCAGATAATCGCTCCACCTTACCAATACAAACACATAGTAACTACGTAATACTAATGCTTCTACGTTGCAATGCAGATGGTACCAAAAACAACTGCAAGCTGACTGGATTCACACACGGTCAAGTATCACTTGGTGAGAAAACATTCACAACAATAGGTATAATCTACCACACAGGAGCCACAACCAATGCAGATCACTACACTGCATATATTAAAAAGAAATGTGAATGGTTCGAATGTAATGATAGCACCGTTACTCTAAAGCAGAGATTACCAGCAAATCTTACAAACGCTTATTTAATATTAAAGCCAACATTTTATAACTAATCTGTACTTCAACATTAACAAAAATGCAATTAAGACTATAAACAGTTAGAATACGCCAACAGGTATCTAACTGGCCCAATATTGTTTAACAGCCACACAGATAAATGAATAGCACTAAATTGTACCAAAAAATGTACAGTTAAAATACGCCAACAGATATCTAACTGCTTCAAAAATCTGCAACAAGCCAACAGATAGAACATTAACCAGAAACAACAAGTGAACACTCAAAGGAAACAAACAAATACTTTGTAGCATAACAAAAAAAGGTTTTTTTTAATCTGACAAGGATTTTTTTGCCCACAGACCCAATGATTTGAAAAACAAACACATAAACTGAGCAAAATGCACAGTACACTGGTTTGTAAACTAGATATGAGGGTTAAAAAAAGCTAAAATGTCTATTATGCAACGTAATAAGTCTTTATAAAATACATACACTAACATGCTCTTTTCTTTTATCACAGAAATTGAAAAAGAATATTTCCTCCAGGTACTAAAGTCAGGTAAAAAATATATTGCATCTCAACAAATGAAACAGTAAGTATTTTTTCAAACATTTCATACATATTCGATTCTATACGTGTGATCTATGGCTGTAATATGGTGCAGTGGTTGTGGCCAGGGCCTAGAGTCTTGGGTGTATAGCCTACGGCCTGCGACCATGCACCCAAGACTCTAGGTCCTAGCCACAACCACTGCAGCATGTCGCACCCATTGTGCCTTATAACTTCAGTACTTACAACTTTTGGTCTTGGGTGCATGGCCTTTGGCCATGCACCCAAGAATCTAGGTCCTGGACACAATCACTGCAGTATATGAAATCCATGGTGGCTTATAACTTGAGTGCTTATAACCTTTGGTCTTGTGTGCATGGCCTTCGGCTATGCACCCAAGACTGTAGGTCCTGGCCAAAACCACCGCAACATATCACACCCATTGTGGCTTATAAATTTAGTACTTGTGTTCATGGCCTTCAGCCATGCACCCAAGACTTTAGGCCCTGCCCACAACCACCTGATAGATATTCGATTCTATGGGTGTGAAATGCTGCAGTGATTGTGGCCAGGGCCTAGAGTCTTGGGTGCATGGCCTACGGCCTTTGGCCATGCACCCAAGACTCTAGGCCCTCCCCACAACCACCTGATAGACATTCGATACTATGGGTGTATCTATTGCTTTGATATGCTACGGTCGTTGTGGCCAGGGCCTAGAGTCTTAGGTGTATGGCTGTAGATATTCGCTTCTATAGGTGTGATCTATGGGTGTGATATGCTATGGTGGTTGTGGCCAGGGCCTAGAGTCTTGGGTGTATGGCCTACGGCCATGTACCCAAGACTCGGCTTATAACTCAGTACCACACCCATAGAATCAAAAATGTTAACTGCGCAATATACTCAATTTCCACCCAACACTCTAGCCCCTGCCTACAACCACCTGATACATATTTGATTCTATGGGTGTGATATGCTGCGGTGGTTGTTGCCAGGGCCTAGAGTCTTGGGTGTATGGCCTACAGCCTGCGGCCTGCGGCCATGCACGCAAGACTCTAGGCCCTGGCCACAACCACCGCAGCATATCACACCCATGGTGGCTTATAACTCAGTATCACACCCACAGAATCAAAAATTCTAACTGCGCCATATGCTCAATTTTAATGTCCGCTGACACCACGCGTTTCCTTAGAACAGTTTCAACTTGCCTGCGCACAGCACAGACGGAAATACTATCCTTGGGACACCCCTCATTTTCAGTAATTACTAACATCCCGGACAGCGCGGGCATGGCAAATACATCAGTAGCACCTGCCGCCTAAACAAATACAGTATTTCACTCATCTTTTACTCCCTAAACCTACCCAAGCACTGTGACACACCAAAACACTCCCCAAACTGCATGTTGTCTCTGTTCCACGCCTCGCTGTCGGCGGATCCAAGATGGCGGGCGTATCCGAACAATCTGACGCACATCACTCCTCACTCCAGCCAAACGGCGGACACGTCGCGTGTCCGTGGTCATGACTCGAGCCCATTAGCCAATCGTTATCTTGTCCGCGGAGCGAAAGGGAAGTGTGACCGTGGAGCAGACATAGATATCACTAATTTTTTGAGACATACTTTTTGGTTGTTTTAAAAAAAAACTACTGGACGGATTGTCACCAAATTTACAAAAGCACACTTTCAGGACCAAGCTCCTGCCGCAAATTTGGTGAAAATCCATCCAGCGGTTTGATCTGTAGGCATGCGCAAAGTTTTTCCCCCATTCAGTCTGTGGGAAAAAAAGACGTTTTGGGACCCCGCCTATAACTCCCCCCCCAGAATCCCCCCACCCCCCTCCCTGGACTAAACATCACCAAACTTTGCAAAAGAATTCAGAGTGACCCATATACTTTTTTTGCAAAGTTTGGTGAGGATTCGTTCAAGGGGAGCGAAGTTATAAGCCGCCCAAAAAGTGTTCTTCCTATGGAAACAGCAACTTAACCATAACTAGACAGCCACTACCGTGGCTGTGTTATATATATATATATATATATATATATCGGCCTTGGTTCTTTGCAGCAGAACAGCTGAGAGGCTTTGCTTGATGGAAGTGATTTCTGCAATATCACCGGGAGAAGCCTCAAATGAAAGATCTCAAAATGCTACTTGGAGGAGGAAAAAGGATGCCATCAAACTTTGGAATTACCTCTCCTATGACCTTACAGAGTCTAATAACGTTCTCGAGATCAGAAAGGGACTCAAAACTCTTCTGATTATGTAGTCACTCCTATGGGAACACTGTTTTGAATGACAGCGCTTAGAGGGCCTGGCCGCAGGCGCTATATAAATACCAATAACAATCATATCAGGCTAGAGCTAGGGAGTGGCACAGAAGACACCATGTGAAGTCGGGTATTTGGGGGAGGGTTGTGGGGAGGCCAGTTGCGGGTAGAAAATGTTCAGTTTATCAGGGGAAGATTGCGTGAATTTCACAAGGTTATAGCAGCAATACTGCAAGTCGCACTCAGAAAATAATGTGCGTCGCACGAAGCGATGAGGGATAGGGGGTAATGGGAGACGGTTAGGGAGGGCAAAAAGCAATTGAGTGAAGTGAGGGCACCTGGAAAAAAGAATGGGGACACATGTTGAGTGCCTATAAGGACGTGGAAGAATTTTTAATTCTGAGCAGTTTTTCCCGTTATCATGGGAATCGGCACATTACTCCACCGCAGGAATGTCTGATATTGGAAATGATTACTGTGAAATTATTGCAGGAATAAGGAGTTAGAAGAGAAAGGTGCAGTGCCTACATCTACTGGGCATGGGGTTATGGGTGTTTGATAACAAATGAATGGTGCAACATGTACAGTGGCCATGGCTGAAGGCCCTGTCTAGTGGGCCCTGAGGAAACTAAAGTATAGCAAAACCCTTAAAATTGAGTGAAAAGGCCATTAATTAAGAGAGGGTTAATGTGATCCGATTTAATGGAACAAAACCCCTGAAATTCAGGACTCTCATTTCAATCAAATCCACCTTCGGAGAAGAAAATGCGTCACACTATCCAAACCGTGGCAGTGGGGTAATGGCCAGGAGAATGCCACCGAGTAAAAAAGCAATTGAGGTGAGTGGGGGGCAGAGGGGCATGGAAAGAGCAAGGGAGCTCTTGTTGAGTGCCTGTGAGGACATGGAAAAGTTTTTGATTTTCTGGCATTACTGGGGGAATTGCACAGGCATAGGTAGTTCAATGCCGCTGTATGCGTAGTTCGTTGCCATTATCAGGGAAATCCCGTGGGAATGGGTAGAGAGTGAAACACATACTTTTACACCTGCAGTGATCACCTCTCCTAGGCGGGGGGAGGGGGAATGGATCTCTGTGCCGAAGGCCATTGTTAGTGGGCCCCAAAGAAACCTATTGGTGCAACGCCTTGATGCCTAAGGGTTTGGCGCGCTTTATAAATGTTAACATAAATAAATGTACAGAGCCTACGGCCAAAGACCATGGCTAGAGGGCCCCAAAAAAACCTACTGGTGCAACATATATAGTGCCCATGGCTGAAAGCTGAGGCCACTGGCCATGGCCAAAGGGGCTCCAGAGAAACCTATTGGTGCATGGCCAAAGCCCATGGCTAGTGAGCCCCAAAAACAACTAGCAGTGCAACATGCACAGTGGCCACAGCCAAAGGCCATGGCTAGTGGGCCCCGAACAAACTATAATAGAACAAAACCCTTGAAATTCAGTAAAAATACTTTAGTTAGTAGAGAGTTAAGGTGATCAGATTTAACGCCAAAAAAATCAGCAATCGCATTTTGAGCAAGTCCACCTTAACTATGCAACCCTAGAGGCGCTAGAGGGCCCGCATCCAAGATGGCTGCGTCTTTGTGAGCTCCTGCGAGGCCTCAGACAGGGGGAGGCAGGTCCCTGACCCATCGGCAACAAAACACACCCAAATGCTAACAAAGATCACCCGACCAGCTGGACTGTCACTGGACCGAGTTTGGTGGACTGTGGCACCCCACGAGCGCAGCTCATTTACAAGGTGTCACCAGCCCCGGAGGCCTGGGCGCGCAGCTCGGTGAACACAACAGCCGAGTGCCTGTGCATGGCCCGGACGGCGTATGCTGCCTGATATACCCGCTGTTGGTGCGACCGGGTCTGCCAGAGTCTGGTCGGGCAGCCGGGAACCCAGCCGTGCGGAGCCTTGTGAGACCTGTGCCCCGAAGTACCGCACGCCACAGGGGCCTGGCCGTGGGGCCGCCCTGAGAGCGTGGAGTGGGAAGAGCGGGCGGAGTCCGACCCCTGCCGGGGTTAGAAACGTGGGAGGGCTAACAGCCTTGGTGGTGGAGGAGGTGGCACACAACCGTGGGCTGCAGGCTCGGCTAGGTAGGGAGTAATTAGATCGGCCAGACCCAGGGCAGTGCTGCAGAACAGTGAAGCAAGGCGAGGAGCCGCGTAGCCAGAGGCAGGCAATGCCTGCCCTGTTCTCCTACACCACTTCGGAGTGGTACTCACAGGTGAGTACCCTGTGCTGATGTCGGCTGGTCGTGCCCAGCACGGACCCGCAAGCCACCTCCACCGGGGAGCTGAGTGCGCGCCCCGCCCTGGGGCAGGAGGAGCCTGTGACGGGTGATTCGGGGCAGGAGTCTCTGGGACAGGGGCCCTGGATGCCCACCCTCCTGTGTGTGTGTGTTCCCGGCCGCAGCGTGTGGGGGCTGCACGGGACGGGGTGTCCACGGCAACACTAACAATCACGGTAAACCAAGCCTCACAGGCCACGGCTCACAGGGGGCTGTATTACGCAGGGATCAGCAGCAGCAAACAGTGAACCGAATCCTGGTTTTCTAGGCCTGCGTACAAGGCACCTTGTCTACAATGCAGCACAACCCACATAAACTGGGCAATCTATGCACACATTATCCAAATTGGGGAAGCCCCAAAGGAACCCAGCTAATGCAATCCAAACAATCCCAGTGAGTAGGATCCCATTGATGTTTTGGGAGGTGACTACTGGTGCATTGGAAGCAAACCAGGACGGGGGCCACAACAGGAGGAGTGGGAGTCACCTCAGCACACCCATTTGCAACACTCCAAAGCAGCGCTACGACCTGCATGGGAATTGGAGCCCAGGATACCGCCAGCTTTTGCACACATCCCGGCTAGCGGCAAAGCAACAAAACAGGCGAGGGAAGACTTAAGGGCTGGAGCAACTTCGGAGACAGCCAAAACTACTGTTAGGCAGAAACACATGCAGTTCCCTTAGGGACCACTGCAAAAGATTTAGGACTACAGGTAGTTGGCAGTAAACCCAATTGGTAGCAGTCTGTACCACCCAGATTTACCTGGTAGCTGTGGCTGAGCAGCCAGACTTCTCTCAAGATGAGTCACTATTACTAGATGTACATCCCTTATTCCTTATTAGACAAGTCTTAGTTAACACCACTTATTTCCAGACAGAGGTGAGCGCTTAACTAAAGATGGCACTCCAATAGGTTAAGAAAAAGGAAGGGAAAAAGCAGAAATTAGGAAAAGCACACAACACAATACTTTAGAAGCACCCAGCAAGGCAGGAAAGTCAAGTCTACTTGTGAGCAAAAAAGTTCAGAGGCCAGGCTCCCTCTTTGAGAGAACAGAGCACCAATGCGCCCAAGATCACACAGTTTTAAAAGTCTTGAAAAGTCTTGCAGGGAGTTCAGAAAAGAATTAAGTCAGCTCAGAAAAGTTCAGTTAGCCAGCCTAGGCCCAACCCAAGTGGTAAGTGGAAGCTTTAAGGGTCACCCCACACAGACTGTTGCGAGGGAGGCAAGCCGGACACAGTACCTTTTAAAGTGGAGAGGATCCTCCAGCGGGGGCAGTTGTTTCTGGCAGCAGGTGCAAGTCACGCGTCGTCCAGAAGAAGAGATGGTCTTGACGTGGAGGAAAGCTGAAGGTCGTTGCAATGCCAGGGAAGAAACCAGCCACGGAGTTCTCCAGTTAAAAGGTCAGACCCTTTTATTCGCGGTGGTGGAAAAACCGTGGTATTCCGATTGCCGGGGTGCTTGGCACAGGCAAGGCGGCCGCGAGATGATCCGGGAAGGCGAAAAGACGGGCAAACTGGTTATCCCCACCAGTCAAAGACTCTCCGGACTGGAGATCTCCTGTGTCATCGGGAAAAGTGGTGAGACAGTTCAGCAGGGCTCCACCGGTGGTGTCGTCGTTACAGGTCGGCTCAGCTTCTCCCTCTTTGGATTCTTTAGGTCCTTTGGCGGCTTCTGAAGTTCCAGTCAGCCTAGCTGTCAAGCAAACATGCAAAGTGGTGAGCCGGGCGGCTCACCACTTGGGCCAATCACACAAGAGTGCGAGTTGAGTTGCCAAGGCAACTCAGTCCAGGATGCCTAAACCCCCTTGTGCACCCCCTGTGGTACCCAGACAGTGTGGCACCACTTTTGTGGAGAAGCCTGCCAAAAAGTGGAACAAAGGGCTCAACTTGGGTTGGAGTCACAGAAGCGAACACAAACGCCATTTTGGAACCGAGTTTCGGCAAAAATTACCAACCGGTGATTTTATATTAATTTAATAAACCAGCGGTATGTTCGAGGCTATATTAAAAAGTGGTAGCCTCGAAAAATGGGAAAATCCCATAGGAAAATATTTGCGGTCGAATATAAAAAGTAGTATCCACTGCGACCAGCCAAAACTCGATCAGGGGGGACGGAGACATGCCTCCTCGAACAACAGACCCCCGGGCAATCGAATTGCCCCGACCAGTATGTCCACAATATGATGGTTTGTACTGGTTTCTGTTCATAATTTGGGACTAGTAAAGCCAATGGTGACTTTACATGCCATGGGAGACAGTAGTCAGCCCCAGGGTATGGATTCTGTTTGGGGGTCCCTACGACACCCCTGGGTTACGGCACAGAGGGTGCTGTGTAACCCACATACCAAAAACACATGAAGCCCTATGGGGTAAAGGACCCCATAGCCCATAAAACACATTCAAAGTCAAAAGAACACCTCAAATCATGTCTAAGAGTGGGAGAAAAAGAGTCTCACTCTTAGCAGGAGAAAAAAATGAACCCCAAAAATCCAGCAAAGCTGCTGGGGGACTCACTAGGTTTGGGAAATTAGCCTTTACAGAGAATTCTCCCTAACAACTACACAGCCCCGGGACAATGTGACAGGGCAAAAGATAAGAAGGACGATGACCCCCAGGAGCTTTATGACGAAAGGCAATAAGCAATAGTCCCGCTTATCCTTCACCGAAAAGGAGGGGCCTTGCAAGAATAGTGACAAGCTGGCGACCCCACTAGAAGCTCCCACAATGGCAACCACGGCATCCTCTCCCATGGCGATGGCAACCCCGAACTGAGACACCCCTGCCATTGAGCTGAGCCTCGTGCTGGCAGAAAAGCGCTCTGTATTTGCAGCCATCAATACGAAATTGGATGGACTGAGATACATGGTGGACAGAATGCAAGAATGCATTGACAAAGAAAGCAGCAGGACCTCCGAAGTGGAGACCAGGGTCGGTGCGCTGGAGGATACCAGCAACGACACAACGCAGGCGGTGCAGGAGCTGTGCAGAGAGGTGAAAGCTATAAGGGACAAGAACGAAGACCTGGAGGCGAGGTCGAGAGGGGAAAATATTAGAGTGCTGGGCATTCCAGAGACAGTCCTGCAACAAAACATGGAGGTGCTCATATGCAGTCCGTCATAAAAGATGAGCTGCAGAGTCCTGCGCTGTCCTCTCAGTTCTCCAGCATGCGGTCTGGCATGGATTCACATGCTCATGAATATTCCCCGTCATCAGGCTGGGAATCCTCGGTAAAGAAAAAGCAGTATCAGTTTCATTTCTGATCTGTCTTTCTTAGTAGTAACCAATCGCTGGTCTCTGGGTCATGCTGCCCCCAGCCAATGACTGCCCTCTCCCTAAGCCCTGTATCTGGCAGCCGTCCTCGGATTTTTACTGCACGTTCAAGTGTTGGGAGTCCTCGTGCTATAGCTCTCAAGCTTTTTCTGCATTTTGCGCTTTTTCAAAGAGATTTATCTAATTTTTCAGTTAAATAGAGCCTCAAGCTCCACCGCTTCTACTTCCGATCAACGGGGACCCGTTTCGGAATCTTCTACGCCCCTCAAGAGTGAAGTTTTCGTCGAGCTACGCTTCTTGGAGGATTCCAGACGTTTTCTGAGGCCTACCTCGTGGACATGGCCCAGGAGAAAGGAAGCTCGACACCCGGCAAGCTGTCCAGGAACTGCCCTGGATGCAAGCTACAGAACCTGTTCAAGGAGGACGAGCACTCGAAGTGCCTCTACTGCCTTCATGAAGACAAATCGCACGTGGAGAAGGACTGTGCGTTTTGCATGAACATGTCGGAACGGACCATGAGGGACCGTCAGACCCGTCTCGCCAACTGGTTGGAAAGCAAGAGCCCAGCAGGTGAGAAGAAGAAACCCGAGCGGTCTTCTAAGTCCTGTGTGGGCGCCCCGGCGACGGGGGCCCAACAGAAGGCAAAGCACTGCAATTCCGCGGGCACCGGTGTCATGATTCCTGACCCTCTTGTCCCCAGCCCTCCAAGATGTCAGGCTGGAGCCAGGCCACAATCACCTACATGGCCCTCAAGGGCCTCTCCATCCCTCCAAAGACCCACTTGGAGTCAGACTTGGCGCTTGTGGCACCAGACTCACTCACTCCCATAGGATAACATTGGGGATTGGACTTGTAATGCGTTGATGGGGACAAGATGGATGCCCCTACATATTTCGGTTCCCAGAAATGCATGTGCGGTATAGTCTTTTGGGTGTGGTTCAGCCCAGAGGCACCTGGGATACCCAGAGACTATTTAAGCCACAATCAGGCTGAGAAGCATGCTTTGCGTTTTCTGCACCTGCAGCGTGACACTCACTTTGTTCGGATCGGTCTCCAGTGGGCCTGCATCTTTCTTCTGCGCTCAGCTCCTGCAAGAACACAGTTAGGAATAGCCTTACCTTGCAGCCCTTCTGCCCATCATTCAACGCTCCTTCTGTTCTGCGGGCATCTTCGGCGGTGTCATTCCCATCCCGGCACGCCGCTTCCTAATGAAGAGGAAAAGAACATAGAAAAGGTATTAGTAAGCATTTTACAGCTCTTTGTTTATTTTTTTTCAAATACAGTACGAGCTTCAAACGCTTACCTGAATACCAGCCGCTCTGGGGGAATTGTGTCTCTGGAACTTCTCATCCATCTGCGAGGGGGAAAAGACACTCCAGGTTAGCGTGGAAACCTCTAGAGGCGCTGCATACCGCCCTTACTCACCGCATTTGTTCTTCTTAACCGGCATCCACACTGACAATGTCACGGCACCTAAAAGACACAGAAAAAGAACTCAGTTCAATACAAATACGAAAAGGGCACATCGCGCTCTCACTCACCTTCAGCGCCACTCATCTCAGCAGCACGCTGCCATCCCCGGACGCCAGCCATCATCGAAGAAGGAAAGGAACGAAGTTAGAGAACTGTTCAAAGACTCGTTATACTTACCAGTCGGACTCTCGGCATTGAAGTAACTAGGCACCAACGAGCCCGCATCAATCAACGCGCCCCTGCGCTGAAAGCAGGACGGAGAGCTGTGGATCGAAGGGAAGGGTTGGACCCCGGGGAGGAAGGGGTTCAAGCACACAGACAATAGGGAGTTAAACTCTACCAATCCTGTGTTTCAGACCCAATCGCCAGTCGAATAGCTTCGAGGTCGTAAGAGGCCAGGACCGGCTGAGTGACGTCCCCGTGGATACCAGGTGAGCGTTACAACCGGGAGCGCCGAACGGTCGTGCTCCTCGGCTGCCAGGCTGGGCACACCTTCACTGACTCCATCAACCGCGAGCCAACCCTCTGGCTCGGGGAAGAGAAAGTCTGAGAACCCGGCTAAGCTTCTGGAGATGCCCCGGTCGATCTCGAAGGAACCGGCCGAAGGGGTACGAGGCGGTGACCCTCCCCCTAAGGTGAAGGCCTCAAGTGCGCCCATGGTGGTGAAGGCCTTGATTCACCCGGCCAAGGCCTCTATTGAGGGTATCGCTACAGCCCTGGGGAAGCCTGTGGAGGCTCCCCAGTGAAGGCGACCTCGGGGCCCAGAGTTTCCCTGCCCCCGCGCAGGGAAGCCTCTTTTAAGCCCTTCGAGAAGACCCCTGTGAAGACCCCGATGGAAAAGGGGGGGGGGGGCGGTGGCCTTAACGGACACGGACACAACCTCCGAGGAGGAACTGGTCGAAGTCCTAGAGGAGGCCCGTCCCCACGGGAGGGATCCCGATGAGGGGGACGACGAGAGCGAGGGTGACGACAACGAGGCTCTGGTGGAGGAGGAGCAACCGTCGCGTCCTTCGCAGCCCGGGCCACAAGACAACTCGGCAGCCATTTTGACAGCAGTCCAGGCCTTAAGCACGGAGATAAGGACCAGGTTGCCCTTGCCTCCGACAGACGACCCGACAGAGCCGAGTCTGTCAGGAAGCCCCCCTAACAAGAGGAGAAGGATCCATCCAACTTTGCCTTCTCAGCCCTCACGGCCCTCTCAGCCTTTGTCTCCTTCCCCGACCCCGAGGGAGGACACGGGACGGATACGGCCACGACGGGGACGGATGACGACGGTGGTGACGACGGGACTGATCTCCCGTCGCCGATTCCTCTGGCGTCTCTTCCCAATGAAATTGGCTCGTTTCACGCCATGATCGCCAGGGCATCCGAGCTTTTTCAGTTCTGCCCTGAGGAGAAGAAGGAATGCTTCCTTTACCAACGGCATGAGGCCAAAAGGAAAACGGTCCTCGCAGTGCCGTTGTTGGATGACATCTGGGACGAGGGACTTTCCCTCCTCAAGAACCCGTCCACGACACCTGCTAAAAGGGACCGGTACGAGAAGAAGTACCGGGTCCCTGACGCCGCCCCTTTGTACCTTAGAGCGCAACCGACCCCGGATTCGGTCTTTTCAGCAGCAGCCAAGAAGAAAGCGGTGGGGCATCAGCCTCGACCTCTACTTCCCCACCGGACGGCAAGGGAAAGAAGCTGAATGCCATGGGACGACGAGTCATCTCGTCAGCGGCGACGACGATTAAGTCGGCCAACGCCCTAGCGATCGTGGCCCGCTACGACAGGGAGTTGTGGTACAAGATTGCCCCCCTGTTGGACTTCCTCCCGGACGATAAGAGGGCAGAGGCCCTGGCAATCCTGCAGGAGGGTGAGGTGGCCTCTGACCACGCCATAATGGTGGCCACGGACATTGCCGACACCGGTTTCTGCCAATTGGGCAACAGTGTTTGCCTTCGACGGCGGGGGTGGCTCAAGGCGACGGATTTCCACCACGATGTACAGGCCAAGGTTTTGGACATGCCCTTTGACGGGAACAACCTGTTTGGGAAGACAGTGGATGAGTCCCTTCAGGCCATCAAGACCGACACGGAGACGGCTCGGGCCTTGGGAGTTCTACAACAACGAGATCCGCCCTTTCGGAACTCCGGAGGCAAGCAAGGTGCCTCCAAGGGATTCGGGGGCGGCTCCTCAACATACCGTCTAGCGGCCCGTTTCTTGTCGCAAGAAGCCTACAGGGGACGAGGCAAGTCCGGAGGACCTCGCTGTCGTCGCCAAGGAGGCCAAGGCAGCAAGGCGGCGGCCAAGCAAGACTGAACCGGCCGTGGTGTGGTTCGTCAGAGTGTGGAAATCCATCTCCTCCGACCGTTGGGTGCTCGATGCCCTGGCCCAGGGGCACACACTCTAATTCCTAAAGAAGTGTCCCCGCATTCCACCCGTGGCCAGGAAGGAAAACCACGTCCCTCAACTACTGTTGGAAGTAAAGGCGATGCTCAAAAAAGGTGCCATCGAGCTTGTCCCAAAGAGGCTTCGGGGCACGGGAGTTTACTCAAGATACTTCCTCGTCAGAAAGAAGACGGGCGGATGGCGCCTCATCCTGGACCTGCGTCGACTGAACAAGTACATCAAGGCACAGAAGTTCCGGATGGTCACCCTCCCGCACGTGCAGAGACAGCTGGAGGAAGGCGACTTCCTATCGTCGTTGGATTTGGAGGATGTGTACTTTCATATCCCCATTATAAAAAGGCACCGAAAATTCCTCAGGTTCGTGGTCCAAGGGCGGCACTACCAGTTCAAGGCCCTCCCGTTCGGACTAAAGTCGGCTCCCAGGGTGTTCACCAAGTCCCTAGCACCGGTGGTGGCGTGGCTGCGCCCGCAGGGGATCCACGTTTACCCCGACCTGGACCATTGGCTCATCCGGGCAACATCAAGGGAGCTCGCCATCGAACACACGGCGAAGACCGTTGTGCTGCTCACGGACCTGGGATTCTCTATCAACTTCCCCAAATCCCACCTGGTCCTGTCGCAGGTCGCACTGTTTCTGGGAGCCAAGCTCGATACAGTGGTGCGATTGGCCTCGCCGTCGGAGGAAAGAACGAAGGCCATCTTGGGCAAGGTACAGCGTCTGCTGGCCACGGACGTGGCCAGAGTGAGATCCATCAAATCCCTTCTCGGGATGATGTCCTCCTGCATCTATCTGGTGCGCCTGTGCAGGCTGCGGATGCGTCCTTTGCAGGAGTTTCTCGACGCCCGTTGGATGCAAGCGACGGGCAGCTTCGAGGACAAGATCTCGCTCAACGAAGTATTCCGCCAAGCTGTTCGATGGTGGGGCACCCGCGCGCATCTTGCGGCGGGCACGGACTTTCAGACCCCAGCATATCAGGTGACTGTGACGACGGATGCCTCACTGGAAGGATGGGGAGCGCACACCGGGGATCTTCACGCGAGAGGCCTATGGCTCCTGGAGGAGAGGCAGCTCCACATCAACATACTGGAGCTTCGGGCAGTGTTCTGGGCTCTCAAGTCTTTCCTCCCGTCCCTCAAGGGCAAAGTGGTGAGGATCTTCACCGACAACACCACGACGATGTTCTACATCAGGAAGCAATGAGGAACCAGATCCCCAGCTCTGTCCAAAGAAGCACAGGACCTATGGCACTGGACCGTTGCCCAGGGGATGTTCCTGGTACCCTTTCATCTAGCAGGGATAAAAAAATGCCATCGCCGACTCACTCAGCAGGAGCTGCGCTCGTGCCACGAGTGGGAACTACGCCAGGATCAAGTGGATCAACTCTTCCGGCGATGGGGCAAACCCCAAATAGACCTGTTTGCGACGGCGACAAACTCCAAGTGCCAGAGTTTCGCCAGCAGGTTCCCCCAGCCGAGGAGCATGGGCGATACTTTCTCGTTCCCTTGGGACGGCCTGTTCCTTTATGCGTTCCCTCCGTTGACGTTGCTGCTTAGGCTCATCAACCAACTCCCGGTGCAGGATGATCCTTGTCGCACCGAAGTGGCTGAGACAGATATGGTTCCCGGACCTTCTGGACTTGTCAGTGTCCCCACCAGTCAAACTGCCGACGGACGCGGATCTTCTCTCCAGAGAAGGAGGTGCCATTCTTCATCACGACCCGGAGTCGCTGAACTTGCAGGCCTGGCTCCTGCAGCACTAGAGTTTGGAGGATACGATATCCCGGCTGACTGCAGAGAGGTCCTTGCAAAGGCCAGGGCGTCCTCAACTCTCAAGTGCTACGGACACAAGTGGAAGAGGTTCTCTGTCTGGTGCCGTGCACAGAAGATTAACCCTCTCAGGATTACAGCCCCTCAAGTGCTACCATACCTACTTTCGCTAGCCAAAGCTGGACTTTCTCATGCTTCAATCAAGATACATCTGGCAGCGATTTCCCGACACACCAGAACTATAGGGCAGTCATCCTTGAAGTTACCTGTTTTCTTCCCGTCGCCTTCGTCACTGGCCGAGAGGACTTTGCACTCGCTGGATGTAGCTAGAGCGCTGAAGTTCTATGTGGACCGAACAAAGAGTTTTCGGAAGACATCCCAGCTGTTTGTGAACTTTGGATCTGTGAACCAAGGGAAGGCTCTCTCGAAGGCTTCCATTTCCAGATGGCTCTCCGTTTGAATCATGCACTGTCGTCGGTTGGCAAACCGGCCGTCCGAGAGCCCATTCGACCACAGCGATCGCTGCTACCACGGCGTTCTTGTCTGGTGTGCCCCTGCTGGACATCTGCAGGGCTGCTACGTTGAGGTTGACGCACACCTTCATGAGATTCTACTGCGTCGACCGGTATTCCAGGGAGGAGTCCAGAGTCGGCCAAGCAGTGCTGCGCAACCTGTTCGCTTAAGGTGAGCCTGGTGATGAGGTAAGAAATGCTTAATGTTGATTTTTGATGTAATGCTTAATGTTGAGCCTTTGCCACCTCCCGTGTGTACTGCTATGTATTCTTATATTCATGAGCATGTGAATCCATGCCAGACCCCATGCTGGAGAAGGAACAAGATACTTACCTGTAACTGTTGTTCTCCAGCATGGGTCTGGCATGGATTCACATGCGAACCCTCCCTCCTACCCTTCTGCGGCTCTTCACTTGGTCATACTGCCACTTTACTTGCTACCAAATCTGAGGATGGCTGCCAGAGGCGGGGCTTAGGGAGAGGGCAGTCATTGGCTGGGGGCAGTATGACCCAGAGACCAGTGATTGGTTACTACTAAGAAAGACAGATCAGAAACGAAATTGATACTGATTTTTTCTTTACCGAGGATTCCCAGCCTGACGACGGGGAATATTCATTAGCATGTGAATCCATGCCAGATCCATGCTGGAGAACAACAGTTACAGGTAAGTAACTTGTTACTTACTAGTGAAAAGGGTGCATCGAATATCACAGACTGTCCCGAGACCAGGACAAAATCCATGCACAGTGATTGCAAGGGTGCTGAATTACCAGGAACGCAATGACATACTGCGTAGATCGAGGGAACTGGGGGACCTCACCTTTGAGAACGCCAGAATGTCCTTTTATCCTGACTTCACGCCAGCAATGCAGAAAGCTTGCATGTCCTTTGTAGCTGCGAAAAGACCACTGCGGGACCGGGCAATACAGTACTCTATGCATTACCCCTCTAAACTGAGAGTGCAGCATAACGGGAGGGCGCACTTCTTCACCGACCCGGAAGATGTACATGAGTTCATCGAATCTCTGCCGAAATGACCTATTAGTACTCGCAACGGATGGGGTCGGAACGCCCACTGTTCATGGGTGACACACATGAAGCTCTAAGACATGTTCTGTTGTTGCCAGCTGGGTGAATAGAAGCAATGTGTGTGGGATCCTGATGGGTCTCGATGGACATGTGCTAGAAATGTAATGAGTCAGCCTCACTGCAGACGATAGAGTTCTTTGGTTCTAGTCCTCCCTTGAGGTTCAGGGAGTTCGAGGTCACTTGGGAGGCGGTGTTCAGCACCCCCGGGCTATAGCCCATGGTAGTTAGTTTGTTGGGGGATTTCGATGGGGAGTGGAGGGGTGGGTCAGCCACTGCAAGTTGGGTGTGGGTGGAGGGAGGCAGGGTCTGGGAAGGTTGGGTGGTGGGGCAGGGGCATTTGCCCAGTTGGCAAGTTTAGATCACTTCAAGGAAAAGTTTCACATCTCTCCAAGGCAGCCACAGGTTGGATGTCCGGATGGCTGGGCATACTAGGCACATTAGCCTTTCTATTCACTTCTATTGCACATAAGGTACTCAGCTGGTACGTACAAGGGCTGAATAACCCACATAAGGCACGCAAGGTTGTGCAGTACTGTTAGCGACATGGGGCGAAGATGGTCATGCTGCAAGAAACCCATCTCAAAGGGATGGGTAATGAAGGGGTTGCTAGAAACTGGGGTAACTGTAAATACTTCACTACTTTCTCTGCATACTCAGCGGGGGCGATGACATTGGTGCATAAGTCTTTGGGGTTCCGAGCCAGTGAAACTGTAGTTGATCCTAAAGGGAGATATGTCATTGTTTCAGGATGTGTGGGGTCTACGATGCTCACACTGGTTAACATATATGGGCCAAACATTGACGATCCAGAATTGTTCAATACTTTACTAGGACTCTGCCAAAAATACCTGCATACAAATATTGTGTGGGCGGGAGATCTAAATGTAACGCTTGATCCACGAAAAGACAGAACAGGGGGGGCGGGGAGACGCTCCAGGGCAGCAGAGCAGAGGCAGTGCTTAACGCCATGGCTGCATTGGATCTTGGGGATATATGAAGATTGTTAAACCTGGACGGGGAGGAGTTTTCGCACCACTCCACTACCCACAATACCTCAGCCCAATTGGATTATATCCTGGTGTGCCCGTACCTGGTACACTGCACGGAGGACTGTGTGCTGCGCCCATGGACCTTCTCAGACCACTCCCCGGTTCTATGGTCAGTGCGCCTGGACCTGGTAGCACCCTGACCCCACTGGAGGTTTAAACCGGTGGCAATGTCGGACATATTATTCAGGAGCGAGATTCACAGCCTGATTAAAAATTACTTTCTAGAGAATCAGGGTACGGTGCCGGGGAGGGGTACATTATGGGAGGCGTTCAAGGTTGCACTGCGAGGTGGGTGTATGTCAGTAGAACTGGGAGTGCTAAAACAAATCCGTAGACAATTAATCACAGCAGAGCTCGAAATAAAAAGAAGGCAAAGGGAGGAAGACAGGAAGGGCACACCTCGTACGCTCGCAAAATTGAGGGAGGAACTAGACGACTTCAAGGAACTAGCTGAACAAGAGGTGAAATACTTTGCCCAGCTGGCAACCGCCTGCAAATATGGGGAGGAGGGAAGACCGGGCAGACACCTAGCTGCATTGGTACGGCATGAAAGAGGGTATAGGGAGATTACAGCTGTGAGAACAACAGAGGGGGAGGTTGTTGTGAAACCATGTGAAATCGCAGATGTAGTCTGGAAATATTACGAATCTCTTTACACCACAAGGGGAACGCCGTTGAAATCAGATCTCAAGGAGTACATCAGGGTAGCAGCTCTCCCACGGCTTAGCCCCGAGGCTACAGAGGCCCTAGCCATCCCAATCATGACAGACGAGATACTTGGTGCAATACAGGCTTTCCCCACCTCCAAAGCTCTGGGCCCCAACCAAATAACCGCAGAATTTTATAAGGAGTGGGGTACCGAAGTGGCTCAACACATCCTGGAGGCCTGGGAGGAGGGATTGGCGGAGGGACACCTGCGTGAGGCGGTGATGACGCTAATCCTCAAGCCAGGGAGAGACCCGTTCTGCTCAGCATATCGTCCGATCTCCCTGCTAAATCTCAACACAAAGATATTTGCCACAGTGCTGGTGGACCGTCTGCTTCCACATATCACACAAATTATCCATAGAGACCAGTCTGGATTTATCCCGGGAAGGTCGACCTCTCTTAACTTCAGACAGCTGTTCGCAATACTGGCTCAGATGGACCCAGGAACAAAGGCAGTAGCAGCACTATTCGACATGGAAAAGGCATTTGATTCTGTTGAATGGAAGTACCTGTTCGAGGCGTTAAATCAGATAGGTGTCCCAGCGTACTACTTGAGGATGGTGCAGCTGCTATATGCTGGTTCGAGTGCTCAAATAAGCATCGGCAGCATGAGGTCGATCCTTTTCCAGCTAGGGTGGGGGACCAGACAAAGGGTTCCGCTTTCATCTCTACTTTTTGCCATCGCAATTGAGGTACTGGTGAACCGGCTGCAGAGATTTCATGGCCACTGGGGGTGATGGGAGGAATCAGTGAACTAGTCTCGCTGTATGGAGACGATGCAATTGTGTATATTAAAAATCCCGACATCAACCTAGCCCCCCTGCCACAGGAAATAGCTGCCTTCGGGGAAGCCTCTGGACTAAGGATAAATCGATCAAAGTCCTCTCTGTTCCCCCTAAATCAGGGCACTGTCTGCCCGCTAAACACAAAAGGTTATGGCTGTGAACCGACCGCAGTCACGTATTTGGAGATCAGGGTCAGCAGAAATGCTCAGTCCTTGCTCAGGGATAACCACAAGAAGTATTTACTCACCTTGAAAGCTAGTGTGGACAGATGGTGTAGGCTCCCACTTACGCTAATGGGCAGAATAGCTGTAGCAAAAATGATAGTAATCCCCAAACTCCTCTACATGCTTCAGAATATGCATGGCCGCGGGTGGGTACGCTCCCAATTGATCAGGCTGACATATTACCAAAAACCCCACATATAGGCTGGGACGTACTAACATTACCATGGGAGAGGGGAGGAATGTGTGCTCTGGACGTTGAAGTATATTTCTTAGCGGCTCAAATGTCTTTCGCACAGTCTTGGATGCCGGGCGCCCGGGTGACCCCTCATGTGCGTATAGAACGCCTCTCTGCAGGGAGTGCTGATATCTGGTACAGTCTCAGACAAATGTAGATTCTAACCGGTTGTATGCACTGTACACGCCCGGAAATGAGCTCTGGCACGATTGGGGGTGAAACACCCCTTCGAACCGGGCATCTCACTTTGGGACATAGATACTTTGGCACCGACCTGTGATGAGTAGATAGTACAGAACTGGGAGGGGGGCGGGTATAGCTCGACTGGAAGACATGTACCCGAACTGAGTGTTTGTTTCCCTGGAAGGGTTTGTTGACAAGATGGGCAGCGGTTTTCTACGTAAACTACAGTACTTCGGGATGAAGGCAGCCTTTAGGGAATGGGCCCCGGTATTCCCCGAAATTCCGCAGACAGCCCCGCTGCTGCAATACATCAGGAGATCCCCAGGGTGCAAAGGTGTGGTCTCGACGATGTATAAAATAATCCAAGCTGACTCGCCCAGAGAGCCCCTGAAGTGCAAAAGTAAATGGTAGTAAGATTCTGATAAACAGTTGGCGATGATTTGTGGTACAACACACAGAGGTGCTTTCAGCTTCAGACTGCAGCAGATCCAACTTAAAACTCTCCATAGACCATATATCTCTCCTGCACGCATACATCAATATGACCGCACCAAGCTCGCTAACTCCCCGAGATGTAGAGCAGACCGAGCAGATATCGTGCACATGCTATGGTCATGCATAAATGTACGTTCGTACTGGGAAGAGGTGACAGGGATCACGTCAGAGATGTTAGGGTGTATTGTTCTTTGTACAGTACTGTGCTGCATGTTTGGGTGCTTGCCTGGGGCGCCAAAGCATTGTAGAAAGCTACTAGCGACCTGCATGATTGCGGCTGGAAGGTGCATTCTGATGAGCTGGACTAGTGCACCCCCCCCCCTTGGGTGAATAAGTGGCTGAAGGATATCATTTGGTTAAGTGACACTGATGGAGAATATGCAATTATCTGTGGCCCGCGGAACCAGCCCAAAAACATTTGGACTCCCTGCACAGCATATCTACTGGCCTGTGGTGAACACCCCCGCCCCCACCCGGGCTGGTGAACGAGGACATGGGACGTGTATAAGCGCCTTGTTGGAATTCCTTCTCGGTGGAGTGCGGAACAATACACCTCCCGTTAACTTGCCCGTATGTGTTAATTTGGTTCTATGTGCACATTATTGTGGCTGGAGGAGCCCGGAAAACTTAGAAATAAAACCGCAGCTTTAAAAACGTTGTATTTATGTTTGCGGTCTCTTTTGAAGCGACCGCAAACATAAATACAACGTTATTGTGTTGGAAAACGCTGCGGTTTTTCTTTCCAAGTTTCTCAGGCTCCTCCGGCTCGGAGGAGCCTGAGAAACTTGGAAAGAAAACCGCAGCGTTTTCCAACACAACCGCTTGTGTTTCTGCCTGCTGTGGCTATCACTTTGGGTCTCCGGTGCTCCCAGGGGAGCACCGGAGACCCAAAGTGAAAGCCACAGCAGGCAGAAACACACGCGGTTATGTTTACATGCCGCGTAGTGTTTCTACCTGCAGCTGATTTCCCATTTGGGGCTCTCGGGCTCCCCGTGGGGAGCCCGAGAGCCCCAAATGGTAAAGCAGATTCAGGCAGAAACAACGCGGTTGTGTTGGAAAACGCTGCGGTTTTTCTTTCCGAGTTTCTCAGGCTCCTCTGAGCCGGAGGAGCCTGAGAAACATGGAAAGAAAAACCGCAGCGTTTTCCAACACAACGTTGTATTTATGTTTGCGGTCGCTTCAAAAGCGACCGCAAACATAAATACAACGTTTTTAAAGCTGCGGTTTTATTTCTAAGTTTTCCGGGCTCCTCCAGCCCGGAAAACTTAGAAAAAAAAACGCAGCTAGTGCTTATTTTTTTAAAAAAAATAAATAGCACTTACCGAGATTCAGCTGCAGCTTTCCTGCTCTGGTCTCCGGTCCCCGTCCTCCACCTACAGCACTAATGAAGGAAAAGCCACCCAGCGGTAGCCTTTGTTTACTACAGCTGGCTGGCTTTTCCTTCATTAGTGCCGCAAAAGCCAGCACAGGAGGGCCTCCATTTCACAAAATGGATGCGCCCATGTGCTTGCTTTTGCGAATTTTGAGCTTGAATAGCTCAAAATTTTACATAGGAAGTTTTAAAACGGAGAATGCTAGTATTTTTTTTTATGTTGCCTATCTATTTTTTAAATATACATTTTTACTAGACCATCCCTTTAACAAAAATTTGTGAGCTGGAACAATACACTGATAAAGAATTATGATATGATTGTGTGGTGCATTAATTTGTAGTACTTATCAACGTATAAACTTAAAAATAAAAGTATGTAACATTATACAAATGGTTTGAATTTCATGTATTATTAAACAATTCTAGTACTTCATTGAAGGGAAAGTACTTGATTCTGGTAAATCTATTTCAACTATTTCAAAACTTAAGTATATGTAGTAGTAAAAAAGAGATAAGAATAGATAGTACAAATATGTGAACAGTAAATGGTATGAAAATAGTCATTGTTCACATTTAAATTTACAATTCTCCTTACTGTAATAACATCACATGAACACATTCTTTTCTAAATGACAAGTTGTATAAAATAAAATCACTTACAAAAGAAAGTATTTGTCTCTGAGCAGAATTGGAAGTTTGGTTAATGTACAAAAGAAATTGTTACTTATGCTACATAATTGTATAACGTGCGTTATATTTAAAGAATAGAAGGGCAGAATAGATTCCAATGTGCATTTATGAAATATGTACATATGTTAAAAAAAACAGTTGTCATATTTTAAAATATAATTAAACCAGTGACATCAGTGATGTTGTGTGTGTGTGTGTGTGTGTGTGTGTGTGTGTGTGTGTGTGTGTGTGTGTGTGTGTGTGTGTGTGTGTGTGTGTGTGTGTGTGTGTGTGTGTGTGTGTGTGTGTGTGTGTGTGTGTGTGTGTGTGTGTGTGTGTGTGTGTGTGTGTGTGTGTGTGTGTGTGTGTAAAAAAAGAGCCACACTCTGGATCCCAGCTGCAATCATCTCAATAGTCCAGGGATGTTCTTCTAGCGCGCGTTCATTCCTCAGCAATCTTCACGGATGTTGACTGCATTCAGGTGTGCAGGGTTGAATCCCTCTAGTAGGTACCAGGATGTTGCAGCAGGGAATTCTGCTATCTGTAATTTAGAGTGTCGAGAAGCCGCTCAACGCTCACACCAGAAAAAATGCAACCCACTAGGGAAAAATGCCCAGCACACCTCTTGCATGGAGAACAAGGTTATACTTGCACAAAAATAAAGGCACGCCAGCAAAGCACTCTGCTGCCACGCAACGTTCTGCTAAAAATCAGTACAAGCAACACTTTATAAGGGCACACAACATCATCAGTGACCTAAATTACATAATGTACAAATCCAAATGGCTGGTTGGTTAGACCCTATACATAGGCTACCTTCTCCATAAAGGATGACAGGCCATTGGTCCCAGCACCTTCTATCCATTTTCTTCCACGTGGGATCCTCCTTGCACATCATCAGGCATGAAGCTACAAATAATTGGTTATTATGTGAAGAAAAACAATACATGCTTGATCTCTGACCTAATGTGCACCTGGTACTGCAGTCATGGGCTAAGAGGATACTTCAAGGTCATTGTATCTAACAGACGACAGCTCGATTCCAGACACGTCGGTGCCCGTCCAAATCTCCCCACGCTCATTTTAGATTTGTTGTTTTGCCCCTCCCGGCACCTTGCAGCACAAATCACGTGACCTATGGTGAAGGCAAGTGGTCCCTGCTTTCTGATCTTTTCTGATCGATCAGGGGTCTAACAGTTTTATGAACGTTGGCTTGGGATTGACTGGCACCTTGGAATGTTGGGGGTCTTGGGATGGGGCTTCTGTGTACTATTACTTTGAGCTAGGATGGGGAAGGTTGGAGGCTCATGCCCTCCTTCTCTTGGGATTGCTTCTTGCAGAGGGCTCTCAACCCCCTTGTCGCCTTGCAGGGCGCATTCCTTCTGGGGTACGAATGCTTCCAACATGAGACAATGAAGCGTCTATGAATCTCTGCAGCTCTGGCCTTTCTCACTGGCGCCCGAGCTACAACGTATTCCTGCATGCGTACACTTAGTACTCTTGGGTCCCGTACCCTTTCCTCCATACTGTATGGGCAGGAGACGGAACCCTTTTCACCAGAAAAATCTGTTCCCCTTTAAATTTAGAGGCGCAGCCCTGGGAGCATGCGCTCGTCTGACTCCGCCCACTGGCGCCACTCCTCAGTCCCCTTTTCCGCATCGACGGGAACGGGCCTATTTCACCAGCGCTCCTTGGTTTGGCTTCGGCCATGTAATACCACGTGCTCTTCCCCGGATATTTTTCTATCTTTGTCTTTTTATTTTAGATTCTTGGTTCTCCGATGCCACGCTCCTCCCCGGCGCATGTCGACTTCAGCGGGCTTCAGCAGGTGTCCAGCCTGCGAGGGACTCTTCCCCACTTCAGACCCCCATGCCCTTTGACTCTGCTGCCTTGGCCCTGACCACAGCTGAGAAGGTTGTTCCACGTGCGATGCCTTGACACCCAAGTGCACTGAAGAACAGGCTAGCTAGGTGGAGAGAGCTCTTCCAGAAGTCACCTCTGGAGGACATAAAGGACTTCGTCAAACATCACTTGAGGCCTCTATTCACCATCGCACCCCCAAAGGCGACTCCTTTCCTAGGAAACTTTCTGGGTTCTGACACCAGCACACGTACCAAGGCTAGTCCAGCTACCGGCCTTACAGCCGAGGGGTCTCTGGATCCTTCCGGTACCAGTGCTCGGGGATCACAAGGTTCTTCTACCGGGGTCACTCCCGAGGGGCAATGACCTAGTACCGGCATCATGTCTGACGGGGCGCCTTCACACAGCACTACTGGTAGCTCTGCCAAGGGCAATACGCCTTCCAGGCCCCGATCTGAGGTGCGGGATAGGCCTTGTGTTCCAACACCAAGCGTCTTGGATGGGGCTGTTTCCAGCGAGCCAAGCATCACGACTCCGACACGTGGCACGTAGCTCGACAAAATGGCCACCGCGCCAGACAAAATGGCAGCTCGTCCGATACCTCCTCTAGCAGAGCGGGTGGAGGAACGAGTCACAAGGTGAGACTGGTGTCACCCAGCTACGTGGCCTATAGCGTATCCAGCTGCAGGGCAGGTTTCCCCGGTGTGCCCAAGCAGCCCGTAGCCACTCCGTCTATATCTCCTGACACCTCTAAAGCCTCCAAAGACAGGTTCTTCGAAAGGTTCCTGGTGCTGATGCGAACACCCCAGATGGGGTCCATCCTTCGGGATACTATCAGGGATATGGTCACTGAGGTCACCCCATCGGCACCCATAGTCATTTCCCTAATGACTCCAGTGCCTCTGGCCCCAGCGCTGCCCGCGCTTACATTGCCACTGGCTGCCCTGCTTCAGACAATACAGGCGGTTCCACACCAGCCTCCGCAAACAACCTCCGGCTCTGGTCTCCACACGGCATACCTGGGCCTTCCTCAGCCAGAAGTCGAACACCCGAGTAGGGTGTCTTGGCAGAAGTCCTCACCCTAAGGCCCCCCTCCAAGACGGGGATCCTGATGCTAGGCAGAAACCTGTGCAGTTCCCTTAGGGACCACTGCAAAAAGTTTAGGACTATGTGTGTTAGCAGTAAACCCAATTGGTAGCAGCCTGCACCACCCAGATTTACCTGGTAGCTGTGGCTGAGCAGTCAGACTTCTCTCAAGAAGAGTTAGGCAGTATATAGAGTATACACAATAGGGCTAGAAATACAGTAGTACAAGCAAACACTGACCAGAGCTTGGATATAAAAGTATATAATTATTTATTTAAAAACACACTTGTAAAAATACACTGGCACTAATATGTCAAGCAAGTTCAAACACAGTCACTAGAAATATATACACCTCCCTAATTAATTATTGGACAAGTCTAGGTTAAGACACCACTTATTTAGCTAAACAGAGGCGAGTGCGTAACCATAGATGGCACTCCAATAATTTGTTAAAAAGGGAGAGAAAAGGCAGAATAGGAAAATCGCACAGTACCATCACTTTTAAAGAACCACAGCAAGTCAAGAAAGGCAGGGTCTACTGTAGAGCAAAAAGTTCATAGGCCAGGCCCACTCTTGGAGAGAGCAAGGCGGAATGTGCCCAAGATCACACAGTGGAAATGCGCTCAAAGTCTTTGCAGGTAAGTCAAAAAGAGGTTGGATCAAGTTAGAAAGGTAATGTTAACGGGTCCGAGGTCACCCCAGGATAGAGAGTCAAGGATTTACGGGACACCTTGGACAGTCTGCAAGGGAGACCAGGCTGGACACAGTACCTGAAATGGTGAGAAAGCTCCAGCGGGGCCGTTGTTCCTGGCAGCGGGTGCAAGTCGGGGCTTCGTCCAGGGGAAGAGAAGATCTCAACGTGGAGGAAAGCTGGAGGTCGTTGCACTGCCAGGGAAGAAACCAGCCGCGGAGTTTCCCGGTTAAAAGGTACTAACCTTTCATTAGCGGGAGTGGTGAAGCGTGGCTATCCGGTCGCCGGGGTGCTTGGCACGGGCGATTCGACCATGAGACGATCCAGGAAGGCGAAAAAGGCGAACTGGTTGGTCCCACCAGCTCAAAGGGAAGAAGACTCTCCTGAAAGAAGATCTTCTCTGTCGTCGGGAAAGTGGTGAGTTTCATACAGCAGGGCTCCACCGGTGGTGTCGTCGTTGTAGATGTCTCAGCTTCTCCCCTCTTCGGATTCTTTAGGTCCTGTGGCGACTTCTGAAGTTCCAGTCCCCAAAGCCCTGCTTTTATGCAGCAAAACCCCCATTCATCAGCCTAGCTGTCAATCAAACATGCTAAGTGGTGAGCCGGGCGGCTCACCACTGGGCCAATCACACAAGAGTGCGACTTGAGTTGCCAAGGCAACTCAGTCCAGGGTGCCTATTCCCCCCTCCCACACATCCTGTAGACCCAGACAGAGTGGCACCACTTTTGGAGGCTTCTGTGCAGAAGCCCACCAAAAGTGGAACAAAGGGCTTGGGTTAGAGTTACAGAGGCGAACACAAACGCCATTTTAAAACCGAGTCCTGGCAAAAAGACCCAACCGGGGAATAAATATTAAATAAATAACCCGGCAGTATCTTTAACATTGCACCAAAAAAAGTGGTGCATTTAAAATGAATGGGAAAATCCCATAGGAAATATTCCGGTGGAATATTTCGCGTGGTAACTACCCCTAAGACCTGATGCAGAAGGACATTGTTGCCCTGGCCAAAAAGGGGTGGCTCAAGCCTCACTCGGTCCAACCTGTCCAAAGGCGCTTCAACGCCAAGTACAGGCAGTTAGAGGGGATACACTCTTGCTTTCGGCTCATCCTCAACCACACTCCTCGGCGATAGCTGCAGCGTCACTCTATTCTAAGCCTCAGTCGCCCTCGGCCACCTCGTCCTCTGCGCTGTTAGGCAAGGAAGAGAAAACCTTGGAGGCATACAGGAAAAAGCTCTACTTAACGCCTCCCTGCATCTGCGTCAGGCTGACGCCGATGCCATGCTGGCAGCTGTTAACCAAAGGCTCTGGCAGGAAATTGCGGACTTCCTCGTGGAACTTCCGCCATAAAGCGGGATTAGGAGAAGCCAGACTGGTAGCGCAGGACGTCATGGAGTCCACTGTGGCCCATATCGATACCTCTGGCCGGGCCATCTGCATTGCCACGGACATGAGAAGGACGGCCTGGCTCCGGCTACAAAGTTTAACCCGGATTTCCAGGAATGCATATTGGACCTTCTATTCGAGGGTAGTGACCTCTTCCACTCCACCACGGATGACAAATTAGATAAAAAGAGCAGCAGCTCACAAACCGCTAAGTCTTTATCTATTCTTACGTAGGCCACGCCCAAGGCGTACACCCAGTCCAATCAACGCTCCGACAAGGGGCAGACATCTGGAGGGTTCCGAGGCTTCAAAGAACAAAGGTCCAGACAACCTGACCGTTCCCAGAGTCAGCATGGGAGGAAACAACAAAAGGGGCGGGCGCAAGGGTTTTTTCCAATCCTCTTCCTGCGCAACAGCCTCTGAGGGAAAGAAGGCATGAAATGCCCCTTCGGGTCCACGTGTCTCTGGTGGAGGGCAGGCTTGCCTTCCACATGCAATTTTGGCGCCAACATTTTTCGGACCCCTGGATCCTCTCTGTAGTCTCCATGGGGGACCGCCTACCGGCCCCTCCTTCTCCTCCCCTCCTCTCCCACTGATTGGGGCAGCAACACTGTTGGTGGAGATACGGTCGCTCGTCGAGAGCCAGGCAGTGGAAGAAGTCCCAGCCTCCCGCAAGGTTTGGGCTTTTATTCCAGTATTTTCACCATACAGAAGAAGAACCAGGCTGGCCTTGAGAGTTGTGTTGGACCTTTCCACCCTCAACCTCTCCCTTCCACTACAAAAATTCAAGATGGTTACGCCAGCTCTTATTGCAGAGACACTGAACAGGGGAGACTGGATGTGCTCCCTGGATCTGAAGGGTGCGTATCTACATGTCCCGATTTGGCAGCCGCATTGGTCCTTTCTGCACTTCAGGATCATGGGCTTCCATTTCTAATACAAGGTGCTAACCTTTGGCCTCAATTCAGCCGCCAGGGTACTTACCAGATTGGTGAACGTGGTGGCCTCCATCCTCAGGGCCCAGGGCCAGCACGTCTACCCATGCCTGGACGACTGGCTCGTCCGGGCCTCATCTCCAGAGGCGGTTCGCAACACTTCCGCGCTTATGAAAAGACTCCATGACCTGGTGTTTATTATCAGTCTCAAGAAGTCTCAGCTGCAACCCACGCAGAAGCTGACCTTCCTGGGCCTCATCTGGGACACCGCCTACGAGAAGGTTTTTCCTTCGGACGAAGATCACAACAATCAAGAGAGCTACTACTCACTTCCTCTCCAGGTTTGTGATCTGGGCCTGGTGGTACCAGCGCCTACTTGGTATTATGGCGGCGGTCATTTTGGCAGTCCCCCACACCAGACTCAGGAAGAGGAGACTTCAGCTGCATTTCGCAGCCTCATGGAATCAGGAGAGGTGCTCACAGTCAGAGCCTGTGGATATTCCCACGTCTCTCCACCCGGACCTCAACTGGTGGTCTGCGGACTTCAGCCTACGGTGGGACAAGCCCTTCCGGCAGCCTGTCCCTAGGACCACTATCACGACGGACTCCTCCCTAGAGGGCTGGGTAGCCAGTCTGGACAACCACAGTGTCCATGGAGTCTGGAAACGGCAAGAGCAGGAATCCCACATTAACTGGCTAGAGTTGATGGCCATATGGCTGGCCCTCAAGGCCATCCTCCCTGTCATAGAGGACAAGACAGTGCTGATCCAGATGGACAACTCTACCAGCATGTACTATGTCAACAAGCAGGGGGGTACCAGGTCCCCTCCACTATGCAACCTCGCGGTACGCATGTGGGAATGGGCTTTGGAGAATGACATCTACCTCGTGGCGGTCCACCTCCCGGGGGAATCCAACCTGGAGGCGGACAGGCTCAGCAGACTGCGGGCGGACAATTACGAATGGCAATTGAAGGAGATCTTCCTCACGTGGGGGCACCCCCAAGTAGATCTGTTTGCCTCCCAAAACATCAAGAAATGCCAGCAGTGTGCTTCCTGGCAGGGTCTGAGCCCGACTCACTGGGTGATGCATTCCAGATTCAATGGAACTATATGACTGCATACGCCTTCCCGCCCACACCCCTGGTTCACAGGGTGATCTGCAGGATAAAGCAATTGTGTCACCTCAGAATCATTCTGATAGCTCCCTGGTGGCTGGCGAGACCATGGTTCTCTGAGCTGCTCAGCCTATCGGACAGGCCCCCCATTCACCTAGCGCTGGGCCCAGCTCTGCTCCTGACCCAACAGGGGGGCAGGGTTTTCCACCCTGCGCCTCACATACTAGCCCTCGCATCGTGGTTCCTGAGCAGGTCACTCTGAAACACTTGAACCTATCGCAGGCTAACCTGGAGATCATCCAGGGCGCCAGAAGCAAAGCTACCAGGAGCCATTATATGAGCAAATGGTCTAGATTCTGTCATTGGGCCAACTCTAAGGAGATTGACCCCATGAAGTGCTCCTTGGATAACGTGCTCTCCTCCTCGGCACATCTGGCATACTCCGGTGTGCAGGTGGACACATGCTGCACTTATCTAGCAGCCGTAGGTGCCTACAGGAATACGGAGGAGGGTCTCTTTTTCCTTCTCCAAGCCGGTCGTCAAGCATCAGACTACCCGCTCATGAAGAAGCCACACCCTGTGTAGGACCTTAATGTAGTTCTGGGCGCCTTGGCACACAAACCTTTTGAGCCACTGGCGTCCGCGGACATCAGGCTGGTCACTCAAAAGACAGCCTTACTCGCGGGCCTCACCTCCGCTCGCAGAGTCAGCGAGATCCAGGCTCTCGTGGCATCAGAGCCTTAAACCACTTTCCACAAGGATAAGGTGGTCACCGGACGCATCTTTCATTTCTGCCCAAGGTCCCATCCGCCTTTCATCTGAGATTGTATTACCTACTTTCTTCGCCGACCCCAAGGATGAGCCTCAGAGGGTTTTGCATCATCTGGATGTCAGACACGCTCTGAAGTACTACGTGGAAAGGACCAAGGACTTCCGCAAGTCGGACGCCCTCTTTGTCACTTTTGGTGGTTCAAGGCCAGGTTATCAGGCTTCCAAGGCCTCCATTGCAGGGTGGATGGCCGTGGCCATCGAGGAGGCGTATGAGGGGCAGCACAGACCAGTTCCGGCCAATTAGCATGCCCAGGCGGTCAGAGCCAAAGCCACTGCCATTGCCTTCCAACGACATGTATCGTGGCAAGTCATCAGCAGGGTGGCCATCTGGGCCACCCCTTTTGGTTTTTTGCAAGCACTACTGTCTGGACACTGCCTCTAGGTCAGACGTGGCTTTTGGGCAGGCAGTTTTAAGAAACCTGTTTGCTTAAGGAGGGTCTCCTCTCCACCCAAGGGCTATATTCAGTTGTAATCGCCCATACAGTATGGAGGCAAGGAAAGGGGATGGGACGTAAGAGTAATTAATAATTCCTCACCGTAGTGACTAACGTACTCTTAGTCCATAGTGCCCTTTCCTCCATATGTCCCACCATCCTCGCCCCTAATAATATTGGTGTCATTATGCCATGTTGTATATTGTCGACACGTCAATGGTGACTGAGGAGTGGCACCAGTGGGCGGATGCAGGTGAGTGCATGTTCCCAGGGCCGTGCCCGGTGCGCCTCTAACTGTAAAGGGGAAGCAGATTTTTCTGGTGAAAAGGGTTCTGTCTCCTGTCCCTAGTGAGGGACGCCCATACAGTATGGAGGAAAGGGGACTATGGAGTAAGAGTACGTTAGTCACTACAGTGAGTAACTATTAATTTCTCCAGCATGGGGTCTGGCATGGATTCACATGCTCTTGAATATTCCCCGTCGTCAGGCTGGGAATCTGTGGAAAAAGAAAAACGTTTAACTTTCATTTAAAAAACGTATTTCTCCTCTAAAGCAATCGCTGTCCTATGGGTCATACTGGCCCCATCCAATGACAGTCCTCTCCCTAAGCCCCGCCTCTGGCAGCCATCTTCAGATTTTTACCAGGCGCTTCAGTGTTGGTAGTCCTAGAGTTGCTCTCTGAGATATTTGTACATTTATTCTGACTTAGTTTTGATTTTTGTTCTAAGAACCCGTGTGCTCTTTTCCTCATCGGCTGGCAACGGTGATCCATCAAGCTTCTCTTCAAAGAGGAAGTCATCCATCCTGGCCAAGTTATGTGAGGAATCGGATAAGCCCAGGGTGGAGGAAGAGAGAAGGCTGCGCAGCCCAAGCAGGCTCAACCTGCGCAGTCATAGTCATTGTCGACCACTTCGAGACATCTGCTGTGACGGCCACAGCTGATGTGGGTGCCGATCCTATGAGGGTGGCTCCCACAGTGCAGAGAGTACCCTGCCCCGTGGCCCGAAGGCTGCAAACTCCCCTGGAGGGGTAAAGACACCAGTCCAGGTCCTGGTTCAAAACCCTCAGGGAGCGAACAAATGGGGGTGGGAGGGTGCTAGGAGGTCCCGAAACAGCCCTCCAAGGTTGGCCTTCAACCAATGGCTATCTCACCCACAGACGACAACAACCAAGAGTCCGTTCATACGGTCCACGGCGACGGCGTAGGTTCTAGCGCTCCTTTGTTGCATCCTCAACCAGATCACATTTCCGTGGACATTCTATCTACTCTCCACGCCTTAGTGACAGAGATTCCGCAGAGGTTGCCCTCGGCACCCGTAATGCTGCAGGCTCCTGATCAATCTCTGGGCAAAAAGAGAAAGCGTCGTCCGACGTATGCCCCCACATCAGCCTCCTCCGCTGCGTCGGACCCCGACTCCCCTAGCGGACCCAGAGACGGGTACTGTTATGTTTACGGCCACAGGTACTGATGAAGACGAGGACTTTGTGGCGGCAGACGATGAATCACCACATTTGGATGCTCCTCATAGTCTCTCCACCAGACGAGACGGAGAGACTTCATGATCCACTTCATGATCGCCAGGGCCTCCGAGCTGTTCCAGCTGGCTATTAGGCAAAATCCTGTGCAATTCCCTTAGGGAGCACTACAGAAGATTAAGACTACAGGTATGAGCAATAAATCCCCTTTGGTATCAGTCCGTACCACAATGATTTAGTTGGTAGCTGTGGCTAAGCAGTCAGACTTACCTCAAGAGGGAGATGAGCAGTATTCAGGCTTTACACAATAGGTCTATAATACTATGGCACAAGGAAACACTGACCAAAGCTTTGTATTAAAAAGAATATATATATTTATTTTACACACTTCTAAGTTAACACATTAATCACAGTTATTAAAGCAAGTTAAAATCAGTCAAGAAAAGTATACACAACTCCCTAGTTAAATTGTAGACAAGGTTGAGCAAGAGTGAAAACTGAGCAAAACGGCACAGTGAAAACCAAACACAAATGGCACACTAGCAATTTCTCACAAGGGGGGGAAAGCACAAGTTATACAGGAATATTTTCTTAAACACCCTAGCAACACTTCCCATAAGTTTGTGAACAAGTTTAGGCAAGGCAGTACTTAAGCATGTATAATACTTAAATGAAAACCGAGCAAAATGGCACTCCACAAGTTTTAAAAGTGGGAAGAAAAAGATGGTTATGAGAAGTAGGTGCACCAACGGAGTTCTAGTTGAGAAGCAATCTAGAGAAAGCAGTTCTAACAAATTCAGCAAGAGTCAATAGGCCTGTGCCAGAGTCAGTGGTACAGGGCAAAGGGCCCAGGAGCAAAATGTTCTTGTAGCTGCAGTCAAAGCTTTGTTAAACGATTTGAAAAGGTGGATGCAGAAGGTGAAAGACAATGTTAGAGGATAGGGGCGGCCAACCCAACAGGTAGGTAAAGGATTTCAAACCCCTTTAGCACTACCACGTGAAAAGGGCGGCCTGGCGGAAAAAAGTACCTTGAAATGTAGAAGAGGCTCCTGCGGTGGCAGTTGTTCCTGGCAGTTCCTGAAGTTCCGGAGATCCACCAGAGGAAGAGAGACTCTCGTCGTGGAGGAAGGTTCGAGTTACTGCACTGCCCAGGGATGAAACCAGCCGCGGTGCTGCCCAATGAATAAAAGGTACGCTCCTTTAAATCGCGGTCCGGGTGGACGGGTGCCTGGCTTTCCGGTCTCCGAATACAGGGTACTGGCGATTCGACCAAGGCAGGTCCAGGAAGGCGATTGGCAAACTGGTTGGCCCTACCAGTTAAAGGGAAAAAGGCTCTTGCAGATGAAGATCTTCTCTCGTTGTGTGGAGAAAAGTGGTGAGACGCTGCAGCAGGGTTTCACCGGTGGTTCAGTCGTTGCAGATGTCTTTGGCTTCTCTCCTCTTCGGCTTCTTAGTTCCAGTGGCAACGTCTTCCTCTTCCAGTCCTCAGGACCCTGCTTTTATGCAAAAAGATCCCCATTCATACAGCCTAGCTGTTACTCACACAGTGGAGTGGTCATCCTGGCGGGAGACCCTCCAGGCTATCAGGGCAGAGTGCAACATGGGTTGCCGAGGCAACCCTGTCCAGGGGTCCTCCTCCCCCCTTCCACACAATGGATCCACCCCAGACTCAGTGGTGCCGAAAGGAGGGCTTCTTGGCAGAACGAACAAAGGATCCCCGACCTCGGTTAGGAGTTTAGAGAAAGACATGAGAAAGAATTTATATCAAAGTTCTGGCAAATAAAACCTACCGGAGTTAACTTAATATAAAAATAAACCGACGGTATGTTAGAGGCTGTCAGTAAATGTTGTAGCCTCGAACAATGGGAAAATCCCATAGGAAAATATTTGCGGTCGAATATTTTTGGTAGTAACCACTGTCACCAGCCAGAAACGTTTGAGAGAGGGACTGTACGGTACCCTCTTGAAAATGAACATCAGGGAAAAATGATTAACCCTTGCCAGTACCTCAATAGTCAGATGGGTTGTACTTGTTTTGTTCATAAAGATTGACTAGTAAAGTCAATGGGGACTTTACATGCGCTGGGAGACAGTATTCAGTCCCAGGGTATGGATTCTCTGTTTGGGGGTCGCTACGACACCCCTGTGTCACTGCACGGAGGGTGCTGTGTAACACGTGGGTAAAGATGGTTCCTATAGGGATGAGATAAACCCCATAGACATTAAACACAAAAAATAGCCTAGAACACACATAGCAAATATGCCTAAGAGTGGGAAAAACAGTTACACTCTTGGCAGGAGAAAAAAACAAACTATTCAAATCCAGCAAAGCTGCTGGGGGACTCTATAGGTAAGGGAAATTAGCCATAGAATGAGAATTCTCCCTAACACTGGTACCCGAGGAAGGAGGGCTTCTTGTATCAGAGGCGAGAGGACAAGAGGAAGACTATCATGGCAGTACCTGCTTTGGATGACATTTGGGAGGAGGGCCTAGCCCTCATGAAGAACACATGCACAGATCCAGTCAAGTGAGACAGGTTGGAGAAGAAGTCTAGGGTGGCGGACTCTGTGCACAAATGCCTGAGGTCGCAACCGTCACCCGACTCGGTAGTGTCGGCTGACACAAGGAAACGTTTGGCTAACCTTGCCTCATCGTCGTCAGTTCCCATGGAAAGCGAGGGAAAGAGGATGGACGCCATGGGGAAGAAGGTCATCTACACAGCAACACCCACAATCAAGGCGGCCAACGCCCTGGCTATCCTGGCCACGTACGAAAGAGTTATGGTATAAGCTAGGCCCGATCCCCGAGTTCCATCACGATGACCAGAAGGTGGAAGCTCCCGCCCTCTTTCAGGAATGGAAAGTGGTGTCGGACCATGCCATTACAGTGGTAGTGGACGTCGCCGACACGGGTTTCCAGCAGATGGGAAAAGGAGTCTGCCTTCGTCGACAGGGATGGTTGAAGGCCACTAACTTCCATCAGGACGTCCAGGCGAAGGTGGTGGACATGCCCTTCAATGGCGAAAATCTGTTTGGAAAGGCGGCCGATGAGTCCCTCCAGACCATTAAAACAGATATGAAGACGGCACGTTCCCTTGGCACTCTTCAGCAGCATTGCTTAACTTCTTTTAGCTCCTCCAGGGGAAAATCAAGCAGATCATCAAAGGCATTCTCCACATTTTACAGGCAACCTCCCCAAGCCTCCATGCAGGAGGCCTACAGGGGCTGCTCCCAGGCCTACGGTAGCAGAGGTCAGCATTGCCGTCGCCCAAGCAAGCCTGAACCAGCAAAGACATTGGACCCCCACTCGTGCACTTCGGTGGGAGGCTGGCTGCCTAGGTTAGTCAGCGAGTTGAGTAAGATCACCACCGACAGATGGGTGCTGGATGCTCTCGCCCAGGGACACACCTTGAAGTTTCAATGCAGGTATACCCACGTATTCCACTGGTTCCTTGTCAGGAGCTTCACATTCCTCAGCTCCTGGAAGAAGTGCAAGTGTGTTACGGAAAGGGCCGATGGAGCTCATTCCCCAACAACTCCAGGGCACCAGAGTCTATTTCAGATACTTTCTGGTAAGAAAGAAGACGGGGGAGTTGGAGACCCATCCTAGACCTGCGCCGTATGAACAAGTACCTGAAGTCCCAGAAATTCAGGATGGTCACGTTGCAGCATGTGCTCAGCCAACTGGAGGAAGGGGTTTTCTTGACGTCGTTGGACCTGGAGGACGCGTACTTGTATGTCTCCATCCACAGGAAACATAGAAAGTTTCTACGGTTTGTGATGCAAGGCCAGCACTACCAGTTCAAGGACCTGCCATTCGGCTTGAAATTTGCCCCAAGTTAGTTACAAAACGTCTGGTCCCGGTGGCGGCCCATCTGCGTCTGCAGGGCATACATGTTTACCCATACCTGGACAATTGGCTGATATGCGCCGCTCTCAAGAGCTGGCCTACGAGCACATGAAGGAGACCGCAGACTACCGACGGAGCTGGGATTCTCTGTGAACTATCCCAAGTCCTGCTGGACGCCATCGTCGAACACGCTGTTCCTCGGCGCCAGACTCAAAACTGTGGCTTGCCTGGCGTCGCCTTCGGAGAGGCTAGCTGCCATTCAAGGGAAGGTGCAACGACTGTCGTCGGTGAAGACGGCCAAAGTGTGGCCATGATGTCATCCTGCATCTACCTCGCCCGTCTCTGCAGGTTTCAGATGCGACCCCTACAGGAATTCTTGGGTGCACGTTGGATGCAAGTGTCTGAGTTTCACGGACAAGATCCTTCTCAACAAGGAGTTCCGGCGGGCGATAGAGTGGTGCGGGGTGCACTCCCACATCACCCAGGGAACGGGATTTCAAACCCTGCCATACCAGGTGACAGTCACCACGGACGCCTCTTTGGAAGGTTGGGGTGCTCACACTAGGCACTGGGCCATCGGACAGGGGGGGGGGTGTTCCTCATTCCTCTCCACCTGGCAGGCATCAAGAACACCATTGCAGACTCCCTCGGCAGTGAACTGCGCTTCTGCCACGAGTGGGAACTTCAACAGAATCGGTTGGGCTGCCTGTTTTTCAAACGTGGCAGACCCCCGATCGATCTTGTTGCCACGGCAGCAAACTCTAAATGCCAGAAGTTTGCCAGCAGATTCCATCAACCGAGGTGCTTGGGAGACACGTTCTCCTTTCCGAGGGAAGGCCTGTTTCTTTACGCTTTTCCCCAGTTTCCTCTCCTGGTACATGTCATCAACACACTCCAACAGTGTTGATGCAAGATGATACTCATCCACCTGGCATGACTGAGGCAGATTTGGTACCCAGACCTACTCAGCCTGTCTGCGTCACCTCCAGTGAAGTTGACTGTACTTAAGGATCTGCGCACCAGAGAGGGAGGCGCAATCCTTCATCATGACCCAGGATCTCTGAGCCTGAGGGCATGGCTTCTGCAGCCTTAGAGTTGGGACTCGGTTATGAGTTGCCAGCGGACTGCAGGGATGTCCTCGCCAAATCCAGGGCATCGTAGACTCTGAAATACTACAGCCATAAGTGGAAGTGTTTTGCTACATGGTGCAGGTTGCAGAAGATTACCTCTCTGAGGGTCACGGCCCCACAGATCCTTCCATACTTGCTGTCCTTGGCAAGAGCTGGTCTGGCTCATGCATCCATCAAGGTACACCTGGCGGCCATCTCCTGCTACACCCGGTCCCCGGGAAGATAATTGCTGTGGTCCCACAGACTTTTCCAATCTTTCCCGCCCGTGAAAGCTCCTGCCCTGGCTTAGGAACTCAACTTGGTTCTGACGAAGCTCATGGGGGCACCTTTCGAACCTATGCATCAAGCCTCTCTCGTGGAAAATTTCTTTTCTTGTGGCCATCACCTCTGCCAGATGTGTGGGTGAGATCCAGGCCCTATCCTGCAAGCAGCCGTATCTGTCTTTCCAAAAATCGACGGTGGTATTGCGTACACACCCCTCTATCATATCTTAGATTCCGTTGGAATTCCATCTGAACAAGCCTTTGGTCTTGCCTGGTTTCTTCCCGAAACCTTTGTCGCCGGCAGAGAGGGCCTTGCATTTGCTGGGCATTGCTCGTGCCTTGAAGTCCTACGTGGCACACATGAAGAGTTTTCGGAATACTTCTCAATCGTTTGTGAACTTTGGTCCTGTGAACCAGCTTTCCGGCTGATTCATGCACTGTCATCAGCTGGCGCCACTCCACCAGAGCGATTGCTGCGACGACTGCTTTCCTTTCTGGTGTACCCCTGCTCGACATCTGCAGGGCTGCAGTGTGGAGATCCACGCATACCTTCACAAAGTTTTACTGCGTTGACAGGGATTCCAAAGGAGGAGTCAAGAGTCGGCTGGGCAGTGCTACGCAACCTGTTTGCTTAAGGTGAGTCTGTTCTAGGGGGAGGGGGGTAAATTGCTTCTGTTGAGCCTTGCCACCTCCCATGGTTGTCTAATGTGTACTGCTGTGTATTTGTTATTCATGATCATGTGAATCCATGCCAGACCCAATGCTGCAGAAGGTTTAAGTTACTTACCTGGAACTATTGTTCTCCAGCATTGGTCTGGCATGGATTCACATGCGAACCCTCCCTCAGGCCCCTCTGCGCCTCTTCTTGGTCATACTGCCACTTTAAGTGCTTACCAAATCTGAAGATGGCTGCCAGAGGGGGAGAGGACTGTCATTGGATGGGGGCAGTATGACCCAGAGGACAGTGATTGGTTTGGAGGAGAAATACAGTTTTTAAGTGAAAGTGAAACTGTTTTTTCACTTAGCGAGGATTCGCAGCCGGACAACGGGGAGTATTCATGAGCATGTGAATCCATGCCAGACCCATCCTGGAGAAAAATAGTTACAGGTAAGTAACTTAAACCTTCCTTGTGTTTGGCTCAGGCCTGTAGCCCTAGCTGCAGGGCAAAGCTAGGCCTAGATTTCAATGTGGCTGTTACTATCTAAGATGGCGTTCGATTCCCCATGTACCAAGCTCCCCACATTATAGCCCCTGTCAAGATCCCCCTTCTCCCCCTGTAACCTCCCTGAGCCCCTACTGCACACTTCCAGGCCTCTGCCTCATCCAAAAACGCTTGGGGGTCTGGGACGATCGTCCTGCCTTCCCAACAAGCGCCAGTCGGGATCCAACTCTCCCCCATTTTTTAATGTTCGCCCTTAGCTCAGTGGGGTGGCAGGGGGGGGTGAGTTACCAACAGTGTGGCACTCCAAAGTCAGGCATGTGTAGCCCGGGTGCAGATTGAGGGCTAACATTGAAAAATGGGAGTGAGTTGGAAACCCTGGTTGGCTCTAAACTACCAATACCAGAATTCCCTGCTGCAGCATCCTGGTATTTGCCAGAGGGTTTCAACCCTGAACACCTGAATCCAGTGAGCCTCCCTGAAGATTGCTGAGGCATGAAAGTGCGCTAGGAGGAGAACATCCCTGGACTGTTGGGCCGATTGCAGCTGGGATGCAGAGTTGCATAATCATTCCTAGGTGCTCAAATGCTTACAGACAGACTATAGGGAATGCAGTTTTCTTTTTTTTTTTGGGGAATTCTCCTTTAAGATCTAAAATGTTAAGTGTTATGGATCAGTTAAAATCTGTCTCCTCTGGTTACTTATCTCTGCCATCTTTTTCCATCAGGAGGCAGCTTTTCGAAAGGTTGTTCAGGCAACAATGGTGAGAGATCGTCAACACGGACCAGTCGTCGAGTTGAACCGAATTCAGGTAATTCCAAAGGCTGTGTCCGAATGTCCATGCCATGGAGTACATTTTAGTCTAGCAGTTACTGTCAAGCTCTGGAATTTCAACTCTTCAATGCATTTCCCCTGTTTAAAGTGTTTTCCTCTCAGGCATTTTACACGTTGTCATTTTAAACGTGTAGTTTTCACCATTTTTGTCTTTTCAACTACATGTGTGTTGTTTATTTGGGATACGGGATTGCTGGATGGTGGGGGTGGGTTATAAGTAGCCTGGGGGAACCCCACATTAAAAAAAAGAAATTGTGAAAACGGCTATGGTGAAAACAACCCGTTTAAAATGACAACGTGTAAAATGCCCGCAATGAAAACACGTGGAACCCATTTCCCCAGCTCTTCCTCACATGGTTTGAAGTGATGTCTGAATTGCCTGCCAGGTATTAAACTGTGACTTCCACATCACATAAGCGTTTCTTTCTTCGGCATCACATGCATCACCCTGAAGAAAGAAGTGGTTATTCAAAAAGCCTTTTTTTTCTCTGTCATTGACGTCGGCATGTTTGACTTGACTCAATGCTTCAGGGCAGATGTGCTTTTTGCAAAAATGTGTATTTGCCATTTAATGCTCTAGTCAAAGTATTTGGTTCCTTTTAAAATTAGTGTTGAAAAAGACTTGTGCTCTGGCATGTCTGGTCTGCACATATTACTGACTGGGTCATTAGATATTTTAATGCAATGTTTAGGATACAGATAATTTGTTCTTGTGGCTGTAATATTTGTTACCATTCCTGCGCTTGAGGAAATGTGTAGTTCTCACTGGGCTCTCCAATCACATGGCCTGCTCCTGATTAACAAGCCAAATTGTAATCTCAGATCGCGTATAAAAAGAGGGCTGACCAAGAGGGCGGTGGGGGAGTTAAGACTGTTGGAGAGTGCAACATGAGTGGTGGAGTGAGTGGTGGAGGAGAGGGGGGTTGAAGTGGTGTGAGGGAGAAAGTGAGGAGAAATGTTTTAACTGCGAGAAAGGAGAAGAGGTGAAACATCTAGGGATGAGAGGAGAAGAGGTTCTATAAGAACATGTGGGGAATGGAAGGAAAGAAGGGGGGGACATAAACATAAGAGGCACAAGTGGGGAGAGACCAAGATGTGAGGGTGGATAAGCGACTGGAGGGGAGAATGTAAAAGGAAGAGTAGGTGGGGCAGATTGAGACCCTTCAAATCTGGGCTGGTGGAGAATTGACAGAGTGGAAGTCAAGGATAAGTTGGAAAGCAGAGTCTAGAGGAGATGGTTCCTAGACTAGCCCTTAGTTGAAGATGCATATTATTTTGTGAGTAAACAGGAGGGGAAAGACCCTGGGGTCCAACTCTTGAGCAATACCCAGCGTCTGACCCCTATCGGACAACCTAAGGGTACCTCCCGGGTGGTGGTAGCAGAGTCCAGGCGGCCCAATACATTCCCTGATGACACATGTGCCAGCCAAGAAAGATACAGAATCAAGAAAGAAGTGTGTGGTACAGTGTTATGCCGAATACGGTGATGACTTTGACCTCCTTCCTGGTGTGGTGGTGTTTGAACCAAGGGCGATAGTGAAGGACCGAGAACCATATACCTAAGGAAAGGCACACATTCTAATGGTTTATCAGGCTGTTAGTTGGGCTTCAACCCAGCCACTGGTGGATCAGCCAGCTCGCTAATCCCTTTTGTTATAAAGCTAAAGAAACTAAAGAAGTGCAAACGTGGTGTTGCGTCAACTGTTGGTCCGTAGGCCATCACAGAAACCAGGAACCTTTTCACAAATTAAGGCACCAAAGAGAATTTAGCTAGCCCTTTGGTTAGTACTAATTTCTTGCAAGGCTGATTCAGTGGGTATATTCAGAACTTTCCCTGCACTGGTACTTCCTTTTGAGGTCATCAGACCCTAGAACCTAAGAAGTTTGCGTCTTTGCATTTTTCTCTGGCCCATTTTAAGGTTTCCTGACTAGCAAGCCCTAAAGTTTAAGTGTTTAACAAATGCCAGATCTGAAGAGAAAGTATGTCAGATTCCTGTGTCCCCTAAATCTAATGATTTGGGTACAGATTATTTTTCAAAACTGTATTAACAATTTGTGATTATGTCCTACCATAGGTCTGATATCTGTCATCCTCCATTCAATCTTTATACTCGCCTCTGACAGCGATTGTTTGACTTGCCTGCCCATTTACAAAGGCTTTTTTTCTTCACCTCTGCCCTTGTTGTACCAAATAAGTAAAATGATACACTGAGCCCTTCATGGAATGGGAGAATAAGGCTGTCATGCCTCACTTCATAAGAATTAACCACTCCATTCCAATGTTCTAGCTGAGCTGTAAATGTCTATTGGATGCATTCTGCTTTCTCAGCGACGCTGAGCATTGTAGAGGTACCTTTTCTGCCACTTAATTGAGTACTTTCTTCAATTGTTGATGTTTATTGGTAACTACTGATTCTATGTTCTTGTGGACACGGTGCTCTTGGGCCTTTTATTTTGCATGCCATTTGTAATCTGGTATTTTAGTTTAATTGGTTCATTTGACGTTAACTAAACTACACCTCCCTAAAAGTATAAAGTTACATGCAGGCTCAGGAATGAAGCCTTCTCTTACTATTCAACATAATTATTTGTGTTTCCCTTAGTAATTTAAGACTTCTTGTCTAAACATGATTCCTTAATTAGCTATGTCTGGCTTTTCTTTGTTCTGATTACATTTTCAGGTGAAGCGTTCCAGGAGTAAAGGAGGGTTAGCTGGACCGGATGGCACAAAGTCCGTCTTTGGTCAAATGTGCTCCAAGATGTGTTCTTTCAGCCCTGATAGTCTTCTTCTGCCTCATCGTGTCTGGAAAGTCAAGTTTGTTGGTGAGTTTTAGAACAATATGTACTCCAATTGCCAATCACAATTTAGAATGTTGAAATAACACAACACATGAATCCATTAAGGGTTATAGTTTATGAAAACACAATCGTCTATTCTCTCTATCTCTCACTCTTCCTGTTTCTGTGTGCCTATTTCTAGCTTTCTCTCCTTCCCTGGCTCTCTCTCTTAGTGGATGGGTAAACGATCTCCACTTTGCTTCCACCTGCTATTTCCTGCACCAGAGATGTGAGGTTTTATCAGTTTGGTTTTATATGCATTTATGGTGAAGAATACACACACTTGATCTTCCAGTCGAGACTAGTCACTTGCTAACCTGCTGTGATTGTCATTGAATACATACGCATGTTTCCAATCGATGACTTCCTCTCGCAGATTCCACATCTTAAATCATTGTTCTATTCTCCACCACCAGCTGCCTTTAAAACAAAAACTTTTCCAGAGCTCAGTGCATCTCTGCATTGGTCTCTGTACCCAGGGCTCTAGAAGCAACATCACATGTATATCGCGCTGCTTGCATTCCATGACCTCCGTCGGTATTTCTGCATGTTTCTATTGGAAACACCACTGGCTTTTTTTTTCTACTTCACGATGTGCAATACCCTGAAGGCCTCGACCTTCAGGCCCTGCAGGGAGTACCAGTGGCAAACATCCATGTTGGAACCCAATAATGTGTGCCTTTACTGCCTGGGAGAAGAACATGTCAGAGAAGACTGGCTGCAGACAGTCTGCACTCCAAGGACATCCAGAGCATTTCTCAAAATTCTACACTTTGCTCTATACGGGTGGGAATGCACACTCTGTCTGAGTTTCAAGCTTAGGAGGTTTGGCATACAACATTCAGCTCTCGCTTGGTAACGCAGATCAGCCATTATGCAGAGGCTTAGGAGATCAGGAAATTGTATTGTTAGGGAGAATTCTCATTCTATGGCTAATTTCCCTTACCTACAGAGTCCCCCAGCAGCTTTGCTGGATGTGAAGGGTTTGTTTCTTCACCTGCTAAGAGTGAGACTCTTTTTCCCAATCTTAGGCATGTTTGCTATGTGTGTTCTAGGCCATTTTTGTGTTTAATGCCTATGGGATCTTTCTCAACCCCATAGGAACCATCTTTATTCACATGTGTTACACAGCACCCTCAGTGCAGTGACACAGGGGTGTCTTAGCGACCCCCAAACATATACTCCATACCCTGGTACTGGCTACTGTCTCCCAGGGCATGTAAAGTCCCCATTGACTTTACTAGTCAAATCCTATGAACTAAACCAGTACAATATATCGTATAAAAAAGGATAAGATGGTAGACTTTCTCTACTCACACCCCTCTCTCCCCCTCAATTAGAAACCTCTGATAGATTTCCAAGCATAACCGGTCTTGACAACATAGACTGCGTGCAACATTCTAATTTTCCAAAACCATTCTTATTTATTCAAAATATTTAAATTAAAACATAAAATACTACCTAACACAGTGTAAATGCTAACACTAAAACCTACAGAATCTAAAAAGCTAGGCTTCAAATTATACACATACCCAAGACACAAACGAATTCACATAACAAAATAACCTAAATGTGTCAATAAAAAACATATAATCCCAACATATTTCTGTTCTTCAAAGCCCCTTTCGGGCGAACATTCTTCAGGGGAAACTTTAAAACATCCACTATTCTCCTAACACCGTGTTGAATGGGTAGTTTCAGGCAAACAGAGTCTGTCAAGGAAGAGACAGAGGAAACTAATGAGTCCCAAAAGGGGAGGGGGTATTACAAAATGTAAATGGGAAGTCAGCTCAAAACTGATGCCAACTACACACACCGGTCTAAAAAATGTAATTAATTAAACCACTTAGATTTACCTTAAAATGGTGAACCTTCGATGCACGTCTGTAAATGACCAGTATCCTAATTTCTCGGCAATGAGAAACCCAACACTTCAAAAGGCGTCACAGTCCGCCGAGATATAATCACACCTAAAAAGAACAAACCAACTACCAGTGAACCACACATTCTGTTTCAGCCAAAAGTCACTGAAAGCACAAGTCATAACATACTCATGCCGTAAGTAGTCATAATTACCTCCACAAAAGTGGGGATGCCCACAACATGGACACAGGAGAAACCTCCCTTATGGTGCCAACCGGACCCAATCCACAAAATTCTATGGTATAACGCAGTGCCGATCTGCAAGTGAAAGGGATGATCATGAGTAAACTCAAGAGTCTGTAAAGATCCAAAAAATACACCAATTCCCAAAGATTAACAGGACTGGGGTACAACCTGATGGATGACTAAGTAAGGACCACGGTGCTGGATAAATGTATCCCGTGTCTAAAGATCGAACTGACCCCAAATGCAGACCACCCAGTGACATGCATTAAAACCACTACCTCCGATGTTAGGATAAACACACCATATGCGCGTGTGTTTCTCAGGTATCCTCCCCTTATCCTTAAAAGTGCGTGCAACTCGCTTCAAGAACCAAAGCTTCATGGGTCCGTGGAACGAACAACAGCCGTCTCATCAGCAGAGAAAGACAAACGCGGTGCAGAACGGATAGAACTGGCCCCGGTTACAGACCAAACAGTGACATATATTGCGAGTATTGCTCAGCTTGACATGCTCACCTCAACCTTCAATGTGCGTACAACTCGCTACAGAGACCAAGGCTCTAACGGTCCGTGGAATAACAGCAAGCATCTCATCAAACTAAGATTAACAAACGAAGATTAACAAACGCGGCAGTGTTATCCGACTAACAAGGGCTCTCGTCTTCCTGGTAAACACTAAAAAAGGACTAAAATCATCAGTAAGGCATTCGCTCACAACAACAGAGCGGCCATTTTTACATGAAACCCCCGCAAAAGAAACGGTCGGTGTTGAGGAGATGAGTGAACCAAAAGATGGCAGGATAGGGGCAAAAGTTGACATTTAATGCAGACAATATATTGCGGAAGCCAAAAAGCACACATTCCATAATTTAGCCGCTGCACAGGTCAGAGTAAAACAACAAATTATTCTTTGCTATAAATGCAAGTGAAGATATTATGAAATTGTCACAGCGTCAAGCATGACCACAGTTGCAAAATTTTTCATATCTGAAATCGCTTACTCAAAAACATGATCACATATTGCTCTTTATATTTGGCTGACCAAATGCCAAGCAATGCTTTCATTGTGCCCCAAAATATTACTTTGCAATTTGAAAATGATTTTCTGTTCCAAGTTCAATAATTTTTGGTCTGTCTCAGCTTTACTATGGCCATGCACTTTTTTCAATATAAGCCACGTGAAGTCATTGCAGCCATGTTTCATATCAAGAAAATGTTTAACTAATGGAGCTGTGATTACTTGATTTCTAATGCAGCTCCGATGTTCCACCATTCGGACTTTACACTGTCTATTAGTCTTGCCCACATAATGTAGGCCTCAAGGGCACGTAATTAAATACACAACATTAGATGTATTACAATTGGTAATTTCATTAAACACCCATTTGACATTAGGCAGAATTTGTATGGATCTGATTTCTTTAGTTTGGGCACACATACTACATTTGTCACATGGAAAATGTCCTTTTACTTCCGGTAAACCCCACAATCTTGTTTGTCTAACAAGGGATATACTCATTTCTGTCACATCATTCCTAATCAAAACATTCCTTAAATTTTGACTTTTTTTGAAAGCCACCAAAGGCGGCAAAACCTCTTTGCCACGATAAACTTTCTTCCATGTTTTCATAACAATAGATTTAATTTTGTAGGATAAATTGGAAAAAGTGTTTACAAAAACAGTACCAATCTTTCTCTTCATCTTCACATTTTTCTCTAAAAGAGCCTCCCGGTTGTTCTATGCTCTTTTAGAGGCAGTATTGATCACTTTAGGTGGATAACCTTTGGCTAGCAGTTTCTGAGTAAGTGCATCCGCACTCTGGCTGAAATCCTCTTTCCTACTACTGTTTCTTTTCAACCTTAAAAACTGTCCAAAAGGTAGATTAGTTTTTAGATGCTTAGCATGATGGCTGTTAAAGTGCAAGAGAGAATGTTTATCAGTAGTCTTGGTATAGGGCTTCACTTGTAATAATCCATTATGATGGAAGATGGTAATATCCAAGAAATGAGTCTCAAGATCACATATGGACCCAGTAAATTTCAAGAAATTATTTTGTTGATTAAGCCAAGTCACAAAACAATCAGCTTCTTCTCTCGTGCCATCCCATACGATAAGTATGTCATCTATATACCTCAGCCATTTCCTCAAATGATGTATATAAGGATTAGTGGCTGGGTATATCACCGTTTTTTCAAAGTACTCAACATAGAGGTTAGCTAAATTTGGGGCCATGGCCGCCCCCATGGCAGTACCCTCTATTTGTTGGAAAAAGGTACCTTGGAATTGGAAGAAATTCTTGAGTCAGGGCAAACTCGGTGCACCATAGAATACCAGTACAGCCCATCTTACTATGGAGGTACTGGAAGGAGTTCATAGTTTTTCCCCTATGTTTATTTTCGAGAGGGTAACGTACAGTCCCTCTCTCAAAAGTTTCTGGCTGGTGGCAGTGGTTACTACCATAAATATTCGACTGTGAATATTTCCCTATGGGATTTTCCCACTGTTCGAGGCTACTACCTTTTCTGACAGCCTCTAACATACCGCCGGTGCACTTTAATATTAACTTTGCTCCGGTAGGTTTTATTTGCCAGAACTTTAATATAACTTCTTTCTCGTGTCTTTCTCTAAACTCCTAACCCACGTCGCGGATCCTTTGTTCATCCTTTTGGCGGGCTTCTGCCGAGAAGTCCTCCTTTCGGCGCCACTGAGTCTTGGGTGGGTCCATTGTGTGGGAGGGGAAGTAGGACCCCTGGACAGGGTTTCCTTCGTAACCCATGTCGCACTCTATCCTGATAGGCTGGAGGGTCTCCCGCCAAGATGACCACTCCACTGTGTGAGTGACAGCTAAGCTGTATGAATGGGGATCTTTTTGCATAAAAGCAGGGTCCTGAGGACTGGAAGAGCAAGACGTCACCACCAGAACTAAGAAGCCGAAAAGGAGAGAAGCCAAAGACATCTGCAACGACTGAACCACCGGTGAAGCCCTGCTGCAGCGTCTCACCACTTTTCTCCACACGACGAGGGGAGATCTTCACCTGCAAGAGCCTTCTTCCCTTGAGCTGGTGGGGCCAACCAGTTTGCCAATCGCCTTCCCGGACCTGCCTTGGTCGAATCTCCCGTACCCTGTACTCGGAGGCCGGATAGCCAGGCACCAGTGCACCTGGACCGTGATTTAAAGGAGCATACATTTTATTCGTCAGTCAGCACCGCGGCTGGTTTCATCCCTGGGTAGTGCGGTAACTCTAACCTTCCTCCACGATGAGAGCCTCTCTTCCTCTGCTGGATCACCCGAACTGCAGGAACTACCAGGCACAACCGCCACCGCAGGAGCCACTTCTTCATAAAGGTACATTGTTCCGCCAGGCCGCCCTTTCTTCGCGGTAGCACTAAAGGTGTTTTAAATCCTTTACCTACCTGTTGGGTTGGCCGCCCTCCCTCTTAACATTGTCTTTTCAACTTCTGCAACCACCTTTTCAATTTCGTTAACCAAAGACTTGACTGCAGCTACAAGAACATTTTGCTCCTGGGCCCTCGCCCTGTACCACTGACTCTGGCACAGGCCTACTGACTCTGGCTACATTTGTTAGACCTGCCTTCTTTAGATTGATTCTCACTGAGAACTGTGTTGGTGCACCTATTTCTTTTAACTACCCTTTCCTTCCCATTTTTAAACCTTGTGAAATGCCATTTTGCTCAGTTTTCATTTAAGTATTGCTTATACTGATGCACTGCCTTGCTTAATTGGTTCACAAACTGATGGGAAGTGTTGCTAGGGTGTGTAAGAACCTATTTCTATATAACTTGTGCTTTCCCTCCCTTGTGAGGGATTGTTAGAGGATCCCTTGTGTGTAGTTGTCGCTGTGCCGTTTTGCTCAGTTTTCACTCTGGTACACTTGGTCTAGAATTTAACTTGGGAGTGTGTATATTTTTCCTTTTACTTAATTTAACTTGCTTGATGACTGTGATGCATGTGTTTTATTAGAAGTGTATAAAATAAATATATATATACTTTTTAATACACAGCTTTGGTCAGTGTTTCCTTGTGCCATAGTGCTGTAGGCCTATTGTGTAAACCCTGAATACTGCTCATCTCCCTCTTGAGATAAGTCTGACTGCTCAGCCACAGCTACCAACTAAATATTTGTGGTACAGACTGATACCAATGGGGATTTATTGCTCTCACCTGTAGTCCTAATCTTGTGTAGTGCTCCCTAAGGGAACTGCACAAGATTCTGCCTAGCATGTATACAAGCAATAGATTATCTATACAGGAAATAAAAACATATTTATTTAACAACACACATAAGTTATCCATGATGGACGTCTAGTGCAACTCTTTTTTAAATTTTTTAATTTTTTTTATCACTCCTTTCCACAGTATTTCGACACCCTCCCCTGCTAATTTCTGCTCTCTCCCACGTATGTCGTGTAAAGGAAGGTTTTTGGTGTGCACTGTGTCTCGCAGAGCTTTTTCAGCGGCGGACCCTTAAACTGTGCGTTTGGAGTGTTTGGACCCTCTTCACCACTGGAACATCAGCGCACTCTGTGGCGCACTTTCACAGAAGTCGCTGAAACATTGGTTGGCACAGTGAACGGGGGTCTTCTCCTCTCCCCCAGATAGTCTCAGAAGGTTTGTAGCTTCTATTAAGGTCAGTAAAAGCATTTCTAATGGATTGTGTCATTCTGTGGATTCCTCATTTTAGAAATAACTTCCAACAGCAGCAGATTTAGGAAACATTTCACCATCAAGGTATGCCATGCAGCATTGGCATCAAGGTCCCTTGGCTCTCTTTATCATCGAGCACAACTTGGTGTCGGTTCATATAGCCTGCACCATGACCTAAGTTCCCTTTTTTTTTCGCATTCCACAGCACACTTATCAGACATTTTCTGAAGTACTCTTCTTAATCAACAAAATGTCGACACCAAAGCCATCCAACTTAAAAGAATGTAAGGATTTCAACATTGAAATGTTGCTTATGGATCCCCACATGGTTTGCCTCTGGTGCCTCGGCTCCAGTCACGAGATGGCCGATTGCAGCTCATGCCAGTCGATGACACCGAAGCCAGTGCAGGAGAGAATATCAAAGCTGGCTTGTGTCGTTCAATTGCCCAGTGCCACCCCCAGCCCAGGAAAAGATAATCTCTTTAAGGGAAAGACTCTGAGTTGACCAAAAGATCCCTGGAGAGCGCCAGAAAGAGGTTGAAGTAACATAAGAAATTATCTCTCCCCCGAAGGGTCTCCCATGACTCGTCCTCATCCTCTTCAAAAAATTAGAGTAGACAGACACATTCACAGACTGACTCCGGCTTGACAGACAGGTAATGTTCCCATCCAAATCTTATTTAGAAGAATTCTGCCAAAAGTGATAGACCTGTTTAATAAATCAGCCTTCCTCGAACTCCGGTTTGGAGTCGTGAAAGAAAAAGAAGGCGGAACTGACTGCACCCGAATGGCCGGGATAGAACCCGAAAATTACTCATCCTGTGTGCCAAAAAGGCTTAGCTTGAAGTCATCATTTGACGTACCAGCGCCTTCTTTCGAAAGGCCCATCAGCATCGACCTCTGAACCACTCAGTGTTGAGATACGCTCCGTAGTCGAGGAAAGATTACATGAGCTACATTTGAAACTTCTTCGATGGAGAAGGGGACCCAAGACCACTTGGCTTCCATCCGACCAGACCTCGACTCCCCAGAGGAATTTTTCTTGCAGGAACTCGCAATGGCAGCCTTGGGATCAGAATTAAAGGATGCTAGCGGTCTCGACACATCTCCCGAGATGGAATTTGTACAACTGGACCTATATGCCCATCCTAATGTCTCCTTTGGGAGTATCATGGGAAAGGTTTCAGAATCCCTTGTGTGGGGTCCACCCATGAAAGGATTTCATGGAGTACGACTTAACCAACATATTGAGCAAATGTCCCCCAAAGGAGCCAGTCCTCCCATTCCACACTGACCTCAAGGACTCATTATTAGAGCTTTGGAAAAAGCCCTGCTTGGTGCCAGCAGTCGTAATGACCTGTGAAGAAGTTTAACCCAGCAGCAACAGACCCCGACTTCTTATAGAGGCACCCCAGCCTAGAGAGTCTGGTGGCACAGGTGGCAACTTTCCCTTCCTTACCCACGGATAGGGATGATAAAAAAAGACATTGCCTTTTTTAAGGGGCGTGGCTATAGGGCCATGCAGTAGGATGCGTTTCTCCAGGAGCTCCTGTTGATCCGACATGATCCGGTAAAGAAGGAGCAGTTGCAACATGCGCCGGTGCACAGAAATAGAATGCAAATACATGAAGTGCTGGTGCAGCTCCATGGGCAAGCCTGTGAGCAGTAATGAAGAAACAACGCAAAAAGCTGAGAGAAGTTGAGGATCCAGAACGACACAGGAGAAACAAGATGGCCGGCGCCACCGAACAAAGGATTGCATAACATTTGAGCAAGCGGCACGGAAGGCCTGCTGTAGGAGACTTTTGGAAGCTTGTGCACAGCTGGTATCAAGTACATGCTTTTGTACCCTGCAAGGTTGAAAGTTCTACTTAAAGGCAGAGCGCTCTTTTTCGACACCCCGGAGGAAGTGACGTCATGGCTGGACTTGAAGGCCTGCCCGGAGCAAGACGTTGGGCAAGATCGCCAGAAGCTCGATAAGTGATGAGAATGTATCATGAACATTGCCGGGATAAGCGAGGGGGGGGGGGGGGAGTCCTAGTATGAAGCTTTGGAACGCTTGTTCGTTATTATGTGGCTTTTGGACCCTATTACCCCGTTGGACTGGAATATAGTGCACTAATTGCAAGTGATCTGGGTAGCGCTAAGCGTAGCACATTTAAGACAAACAGCAGCAACGGAATAGAGACGTCTTACCCCTAAAGGTTAGTAGTAAGGTGACCGTTAGGGCGCCTTTACCCCGCTGAGTCGCGGGCACAGGCTTTGCCGGACGGGGCTAGATGCCGGATGCCTGAGATCCAGGGATGGAGCCGGGCAACAGTTGGTGAGGGTGTTGTTTGAGGAGGGGAGGGAAGAGGGTGAGAGGGAGGCGGAGGGGTTTGTTGTGTTTATAGTTAGAGGGAGTTTAAGTTGGGGTATGAGCCTACATCAACGAGTTAAGCAACTGGAATGGGACTGCATGGGTGGGGGAGGTGGTAGGAACCTGACACGCTATGGGGGAGCTTAAAATAGTTACTTGGAACGTCAGGGGGCTCAACAGTTACCTGAAGAGGAACAAGGTTATGCTATACCTGCGGAGGCAGAAGATAGATATTGCCTTGCTGCAAGAGACGCAACTGACACGAGGCAAGTTGGAGATGATTGGAAGGAAATGGAAGGGGACGTGGTGGGTTCTTCGTACTCGGTCTATGCCAGGGGAATGATCATCTGGGTGGCACCACACGTCCCGTTTCAGCTGTCACACACGCTGGTGGAGACGGATGGAAGGATGGTTGTGGTGAGGGGATTAGTGGAAAATAGCAAAATAAGTATTGTAAACATGTATGCCCCAAACCAAAATACTGCTGCATATTTTAAAACGTTGTGCAACAACCTTAGCATGTGTGTGGGGAGTGCGGTGCTCTGGGGGGGGGGGACTTTAATTGCGTATTAGATCCTAGGGCGGACAGGTCAGATGGAAACATTGATAATCCTACCTCGTCGGCTAAAGCGTTACAGACGCTGGTGAATGACTTGGGTTTGAAGATGTGTGGAGAGCGTGCCACCCTCATGAGAGGCAGTTTTCGCATGCACCGCAGCAACTGCACACGAGGCTGGACTATGTCTTTGCCACTCCAGAGATACTGACAGAAATTATGCAGGTTGAATATAAAGCGAGAGTCCTCTCGGACCACTCGCCCCTGATCCTCGGATGGCAATGCTGCCCCCCGAGAGCGAGAATTCCAACATGGCACCTCAGAGCAGAGTCGCCCAGAGACCCCTTCTTCAGGGAGGACATGAGGGAGGAGATTTTTAGTTACTTTGAGACGAACACGGGCAGTGTGGACTCGGCGGGCACGTTGTGGGAGGACTTCAAAGTTGTGATTAGGGGAGTGGCTATTGCAAAATCGAAAGGACTACAGGGAGGGATCCTGGGGGATCTGCAAGAAACCGAGGAAGAACTGGAAAGGGCACTTAAGGGAGAAAACAGTACCAACCTAGACACTGATCTGATACTAAGACTGCAGCAAAAGTGCGCAGGTCACTGGGAAAGATTATGTAACCTTAACTATAGAAAGTACATAGAGAGACAGCATGCGGGAGGAGATAAACCGGGAAGGATCCTTGCTTGGCTATACAAGAGTGAAACCCCTAGACCCCCAATTAGATCAATAATAAGAGAAGATGGAACTGTGGTTGATACTCAAGAGGGTGTCAATCTGGAGTTCGCAAACTATTACGGGCAGCTATATGGGGACGATGGGGAAGAGAACCGCGCAATGATAGAGGAAACCCCTGAGGACATAGGATTGCCGCAGATTAGTGCTGAGAAAAGAGAGGAGCTGGATGCACCGATTACCTTAGAGGAGCTGGGGGAGGTGGTGAGACAACTGCCAACTAGTAAGACCCCAGGAACTGATGGACTCCCAATTGAATTTGATAAGATATTTAAAGATGAGGTGCTCCCACCGTTGCTAGACATGCTGAATGAGGCGTATGAGCTAGGCAGATTGCCAGAATCACTTAGAGAAGCGACCATAATACCACTTCCCAAACCTAACAAGCCAGGGCATAGCTGTAGTTCTTATAGACCCCTGTCATTGTTGAATCAAGATAGTACAATTCTGACGGCTGTTCTGGCAAATAGGTTGAGGAAAGTTATAGGTAAATTGATACACCCGGACCAGACGGGCTATGTCCCTGATAGGAACATATCCCATAATCTCAGGAGGCTCCATAGGGTCATTGAATATGGGAAAGACATTGCCTTTTCCAAAAAGATTTTTGCATTAGGGAGAATGGCTCTTAAGGCCATCAGTGCATCATGTGCCCTGACTAGATACTGCTGCTGATTTAATTTCAGAAACTGGACATCCCAGGGGAGGAAATGAGAAATAGTTTTGCCAATATTCTCACTGATGGTTAAGAAGCAATGTGTCAGACGCTCCAGTCGGGTTTGGACACTTCTGACTCTGTGGGTAGGGGGATGGCACTAGCTAGGTTATGTGAAGATTCTCTTTGCCTAGGCAGTCTAGCTACGCACCAGAAGTGCAGGCAAGACTGACAGACATGCCCTTCAATGTAAATGTGTTTGTGCCCATGGCTGATGATAACCTGGTGTCAGGTCTTGATTGTCGTGAAGAGTATGAATACCTCCGTCCACAAGTACCGCAGAGAGAGAATACAAGATTACTCCCTATGCAGTCATTGAGGCCACAGGTGGGTGATCCTCGAAGTCCGGAACCGCGGAACGTTGATAGCCCCAAGACCGCTGCAAAGGAAAGGGTTAATTAGCACCAGATGAGCACAGTACCAATACAATCACTTGAATATACAAGAACTGCTTACCTAGCAAGGGAGATGGTGTGGCTGTACCCCCAGGGGCTTAGTGTATCGTTCCGTGGGAGAGGCATGTGAGCTGGTTCCCCGATGGTAGAGTGGTGAGGAGCAATGGCTTGGGAACAAACCCCAGCCAACACGTTTGTAGTGAAGTCTTTGAACGGACCAAAACCAGAGATCAGAAGTTCGGAGGTAACAAGACAGAAAAGCGCCAAATCCAAGAAGGGTGATCCAAAGCAGTCTGAGTTAACAGTCCGAGGTCTGATGATCCGTTGAGGTAGCAAACCACCAAAGGACAAAAACCAAAGCAAGTCTGTGAAGAATTCCGAGTCGTAAATCCTTGAAGCAGGTAAGTCTTGATCGCCGTACAGAGCTTTTGAGAACAGCTGTGAAGCAAGGCTTCGCGGACAGTTCAGTGTTTAAATAGAGCACGCCTACGTGTCATGTGACCCGCGAGGGAGACACGTGACCGCGAGTTCAGCGTCTCACATTGTGGAATCGGGTGTCCGCGAATGCTGTCCCGCAAGCGCCATGGGCGACACCAACGAAGGTACAGAGAGTTCCATGAACGATTGTTGCATTTGGGCGCTTGAACACAGATGCAGTGGCCCCGTGGGTGAACCTTCTGCTCACGTGACACTCTCCTCCCATGAATAGCAGGAAGGGGGGCTGCAGGTAGTGTGGATGCGGTATGATCCCTGGATGTATTGGATGTCTGCATGTGGTGCAAGGTGGAAAGCGTGACACCTGGAGAAGCTGCAGGCCTCGCAAGCAGCGGCAAAATCTTTAAGTGCTGCATTCAGATAACAACCAACCCAATCTGTACAGTACAGTTTGAGGAGTAGATCATTTTGCTCTTACAGCTCCTTTAGCCAACAAGGAAGAGAAAAGGCACCTGGGCAGCAGGGGCAACAGAAATTTGCGAAACCTGCATGAGGCAGAGGGGAAAATCCACACAAGCTATATTTTCCTCTGTCCGTCTGGTGCAACAGCAGCACCAAAGCTGCTTTGAAAAATTCTCCCACATCATTCCTTTTCGGGGAATGGGGGGGGAGGGGGTTGTCTGATGCAACATCCTGCAGAATGTTGCAGTGTTACTTCGGATGGATGGGTGAGACAGATGGTCACCCAAGCGTAATGCATTCCCTTCCTCAAACGCTCTCTCCTACCTGACCCCCCTCCTCACAGTCCCTACCTTGCCGGAATCTGGATCCGTTACTCCAGCAGGAGATACGATCTCTGATGGATGAAGGCGCAATCGAACTTGCGCTATAAGCAGAGAGGAGCGATGGGTGGTACTCCCACTACTGCCTAGTACCGAAAAAGGATGGGTGACCGCAACCCATCTTGGACCCAAGGTCCTTGAACAAGTTCAGGGAAAACAAAATCAAAATGGTAACCCTTTTTCAGATCCTCCAGTCCCTAAGCGTTCTAGGATTGGTTGGTGTCACTCGACCTACAGGACACAAACTTCTATGTGCCAATAGGCCCCAAGCACAGGAAGTACCTGAGGTTCTTGATTAACGGTTCACACTATCCGTTTCCGGTCCTGCAGATGGGGCTTAACTTAGCCCAAGGGTCGGCACCAAATGACTGTTGGTAGTAGCAGCCAGTCTAAGGAGATTGGGGAGCATGTCTTCCCCTTTTTGAACTACTGGTTATTAATAACTTGATCTTTGGAACAAGCCCAAGAGCGTCTTAACCACACTTGTTACCACTTACACAAACTGCCCTTCTCCCTCAACTTTTAGACATCTCAGATGACACCTGTGATGCTGGAAATGCATTGGAGGGACAGGGCCTCTTTGTCCTCTACTTCCTTATTCTTTGCGGTCTGCTTATTTTCTGCACAGGGGTTCAGTTGGGACCCCTGGCAGTGCAGCTCTTCATTCTGTTCTTGGTGAACACTACCCATGGGATACCCCTATGGCACCCATATCCATGGGTACATCCCTCTACCCCTAGTGTATGTGTTTGGGCACATACATGTTGCCCTCAGAGCAGGGTATGGGCTGGGGGCAGCTACATGCTAATGTGACAGTGGCTCTAGGTATCCTCCATTTATGGGATACCCAGGCCCTGCCACAGGGATCAGTGGATTCCTGCACAAAGGCAAAATGGCCACTGGTGGCCTGTGGTTTCCTTTGCCTTACCCCCTTGTTTCCCAAAGTCCTGAGAAGCCTTGGCTCTGTTCCCTTATGACTCTGGGGCTGACTCCTGCCAGACCGGCTGGCGACTTACCAGGGTCTACTTGCTGTGGGTACACCCTTTGAGTGGAGCCTACCAGAATAGAGTGAGTAGTCAATATGAATTGTGTTGTGGGTGTCTGGTTGTGGTTGTGTGACACAATGCCTTAGGTAGCCCTGACTGAAACTGGAATCGATGCAGTGGGGTGCACTGAAAAAGCTGGGGCGTAGCCCCAAACCTAACATTGTGTATTGTGGGTGTTTGGTTTCTGGTGAATAGCCTGAATGCCTGTGAGCCTGATTGGATGCTCCCTTCATGAATGCACTTGTGTGATTGGCTGGCTGAGCCTGGCTCAGCTGGAGTTAATAGGGAGTGTTTAGTATAACAAGAGGCCTCACACTCACCTCCATGTCGGAAGCTGTAACAAGAAAGTCAAAGTCATCTTAAGCTTGCATCCTGGAGTCCAGTTGAAGGAAGAAGTCTGCAGCTGCATCTCTTAGCGAAATCCGAAAACTGCCATGCTGACTCAAGGATTAAACCAGAGAGGACCTGGCTAGTCAACCTCTTCCCGAGCTATGAGGGAACATCGTGCAACTGCTGCTATTCACCCAAAGTGTCTTGGTAGCCAGTCTTGTGGGCCTGCTGTCCAGAGAAGAGATGTTTGTTGGTCCAGAAGAAGAGTGCCTGAACCTCTTGACGCCAAGACGTTCATCTTTGCTGCCCCAGGGTCCAGAGGAGTGTTTGCGACCACTTTAAGCCAGGTTGCTGACTATTGCCCAGAAGAGGGGCTACCCTGGCATAGTGCTGCTTGGCAACTGGAGCTACGAAAGAATCCTCCAAGGGGCATCCCTGCCACGACATTTGTCCATGCCGGAGAAGGTCCAGGGTTGCTGCCTGCATTGGAGTGTCCACTGGTGGGTTTCCCGCCACCAAAATCCAAAGAAGACATCCTGAGTGTCCAGACTTGGTGAGGGTCCGTAGTCCAGTCCAGTGGTTGTCTATATTGCCAGAAGCCTTCATGAGGTCCGTGTTGCAGCTGCAACACTGAAGAACCAAAAGCCGGTAAACTGTGTAATTACAAAACCTGACACCTATGTCTGCCACTGCACCCCTCACCAGCTAAGGTCATCCAAGGCCACCAAGGGTCTTATCTTCTTCAGTCAGGCCTTTTCAAGGTCCACAGTAAGTTTCACCTTCATGGGACATCCACAGCCGGAGTAACTACCCGCCAACGGAGACCACTGCGAAGACCGAAAGTGCTGCCTTTCCAACACTGTTTGGTTCCTTTCTTCGTCTCACCATTGACATCCCATTGATGACTCTCTTGAGGTCTCATCAAATAAGGCCAAGAAATTCCATCACTTCGCCTGCCAAGGCACCCCAAGGTACTGCGACGAGAAAGAGTATCTTTAATCCCCAGGAATGATCCAGGAGTCCCAGATTCATCTTGAATCCTGTTCTCCTGTGGCTTCCCAGGTACTTTGGGGCAGTGGATTCTGTAGATAAAGAAGCAGAGCATTATTGAACATATTTGGACTGGGCTGTAATAGATGAGATAAAGTATACCTTTAACTTTTCCTTTCCAGGTTGTCCAGGTTGAGGGGGGGGGGGGTCCTCACACAGTACTGCCTATCTACTCTAAAGAAAACATTCTGTTTCTGTCAATGTTCTTAATCTAACCTACCTTCCTACAGTATATCTCTGTCATTATCCAATGCTCTATGAATCCTATGCTTATTAATAACTCAGCAGTTGGTGCATTCTAAATTGTATCAAGTATGGAGTAAGTTGCTTGCCTGTAACTTCGGTTCTCCAGCATTGGTATCTTTCATAGATTCATATACTGTGAATATTTCCTGTAGTCAGGCTGGGAATCCTCTGTAACATAGAGCAGTTTAAACTTAAACTGAAAACTTTCAGTCACTTTTGTGCTCTATCTTAGTCATTTTGGGTCATACTGCTCACAGTCAATAGGAACACCTCCCTTAGCTCCTACGCTGTCGGCCATTTTCAGATTTGGAAGTGCATGTGAGTGACAGTAAGAGCCAAAAGACGAGCCATGCAGGGTAGGTGGGAGGGTTGCATGTGAATCTATGAAAGATACTAATGCTGGAGAACCGGAGTTACAGATACGTAACTTATTCCTTCTCCAGCATTGGATCTTTCATAGATTCACGTGCTGTGAATAGATTACAAAGCAGTATTATAGTAATATCCATGGGCAGAGGCAAGCTCCCAGCATAATTTAACACTAGAGACTTACCCACCTCACGCAAAAAGGTTCAGCAGAACCGACTGGCCGCTTCTAGACTCTTCTGCAGAATGGCTGGCCACACAGTAGAAACTGGTGAATATATGCACCGATCTCCAGGTGGCTGCACAGCAGGTGTTAGGCAGCGGAATTCCGGAGAGAAGTTATGGTTGCAGCCACTAATCTAATAGAGAGAGCTTGGGGCCTGCCTGGGAAGCGGTCTTCCGGCTTGCTGATGGCAGAATGAGATGCTGGCAGCAATCCATCTTGCATTGGAGGGCTTTGAGAGAGCCTTCCCAGGCCCAGAAAGTCCAAATGAAACAAACAGTTGATCCGTTGTACGGAATGACATAGTACGTGGCACACAGTACTTGAGGGTGCACACCACATCCAGCGTGTGCAGTATTCACTCAGCTGGAGACGGTGTGCCAAAGATACAGGCAAGACCACCTTCTGATTTAGATGGAAAGCAGATGGTTCCTACGGCACAAATGTTGGTTTAGTACGTAGAACAGTCTTTTCCTTGTAAAACGTTAAATAGGGCGGTTTTACGGAAAACGCCTGGATTTCACTCACTTGCCTGGCCGAAGTTATGGCCACCAAGAACGCCGGTTTCCAGGAAAGATTTTTAACAGATGCTTGGTGTGTGGGCTCAAATGGTGGCTTCATGAGTCTTGCGAGTAGCACATTGAGCTCCCATGCTGACGATGGACAGGTGGAAAAGACCGGAACAGCCCACGCACAAACGACTTCAACAGCTGGTGAGACCACAGGGATGGCAACCCTGCAGTGCGTTAGTACCTGGAGGTCGCAGCTACGTGCACATTAATGGGAGAATGTATTAAACCAGACTGAGCCAGATACAACTGATATGGCAACAGATCCTCCGGTCGGATGGTCTGAGGTCGCTGGCTTTTGCACCACACTTGAAAATGTTTCCACTTGCTCTTGTAGCATTTCAAGGTGGATAGGGCTCTAGCCCACGGCAGGATCGCCTGGCAAACTTGCGGAAGCGACACAGCCCTGACTCCAAGAAGACAGGAGCCAGGTCGTCGGATTGAGAGAGGCCGGCTCGTGGTGCAGTACCGCTCCCTTATTCCTGGAAAGAAGTGATTGGTGTGGGCACAGCTTGATTGGTGTTGCTGACGAGATGGCAAGGAGGTCTGAGTAATAAAACTGTTTCTGCCATGCAAGGGCCACTAATATCAGTTTGCACCGATACAGTCTGAAGGTGTATAGGACTCGTGGCACCAGAGGAATCAGGGGAAATGCATAAAGAAACTTCCCTTCCTATTGAAACGCAAAGGCGCCCCCCAAGCTCTCCAGTTGGGGGGAGCGGCTGGCAAAGGTCTTGCAGCGACAGTTGTCGTGGGTGGCAAAGAGGTCGATCTCAGGAGTGCCTGTTAGGCAGAAACCTGTGCAGCTCCCTCTGGGACCACTGCAAAAGATTTAGGACTACAGGTGTTTGGCAGTAAACCCACTTGGTAGCAGTCTGTACCACACAGATTCACTTGGTAGCTGTGGCTGAGCAGTCAGACTTCCTTCAAGAAGAGTTAGGCAGTATACAGAGTATTCACAATAGGTCAAGAGACACAATAGAACAAGTAAACGCTGACCAGGGCTTGGTGTAAAAGAGATATGATTATTTATTTAAAACCACATCTAGAAAAACACACAGGCACTAATAGTAAGCAATTCAAAAACATGGTCACTAAAAGATATACACTCCCTTAAAAGAATATTAGACCAGTCTTAAGTAAAGCCCCACTTATTTTCAGACAGCGGTGAGCGCTTAACGTAGATGGCACTCTAATAGTTCGTTTTTAAAAGGGAGAGAAAAGCAGAGAACAAGTTGAAACAGATCCCAACACTTTTACAAGAACATAACAAGAGAGGAAGGCAAAGTAAAACCGTGAAGTTGGAGTTCAAGAGGCCGGATCGACTTTAAGAGGACCAAAGGAAATGTGTCCAAGGTCACACGGTTGCAGTGCACAAAAGTCTTGTAACGGTTCAAAAAGGAGTTGGACCAAAGAAAGGGACCAGTTAGAGGGTCAAGGCGGCCAGCCCAGTCCAGAAGGTTAAGGGGTTATTATTACCTTGTAGCAACCTTTAGAAAGGGAGGCCTGGCGGACGCGGTACCTTAAAGTGGTGAGAACACTCCAGCGGGGGCCGTTGTTCCTGGCAGCGGATGCAAGTCGGGGCTTCGTCTGGGGGAAGAGAGGATCTCGTCGTGGAGGAAGACAGGAGTCCGTTGCACTGCCAGGGAAGAAACCAGCCATGGAGTTTCTCAGGTACAAGGAGCGGTCCGTTGATTCGCGGTTCAGTGGTGAGAGGCTATCCGGCCGCCGGGGTGCTTGGCACAGGCAGTTCGACCACAAACCGGTCTGGGGTGCGAAGAAGGAAGGTAAAACTGGTTGTGCCCACCAGTCAGGGGAAGAAGCCTCTCCAGCCGGGAGATCTTCACTGTCGTCGGGAAGTGGTGAGTCTGTTCCGCAGGGCTCCACCGGTGGTGTCGTCGTGGTAGGTCGGCTCAGCTTCTCCCTCGTCGGATTCTCACGTCCTGTGGCGACTTCTGAAGTTCCAGTCCCCAAAGCCCTGCTTTTATGCAGCATACCCCCATTCACTCAGCCTAGCGGTCAATCAAACATGCTAAGTGTTGAGCCGGCCGGCTCACCACTTGGGTTAATCGCACAAGAGTTCGACTTGAGTTACCAAGGTAACTCAGTCCAGGGTGCCTAAACCCCCTCCCGCACCCCCTGTGGTACCCAGACAGAGTGGCACCACTTTTGGAGGCTTCTGTGGAGAAGCCCGCCAAAAAGTGGAACAAAGGGCTCGACTTGGGTTGGAGTCACAGAAGAGAACACAAACGCCATTTTAGAATCGAGTCCTGGCAAAAAATACCAGCCGGCGAAATAATATTAATTAAATAAACCGGCGGTATGTTCGAGGCTATGAGAATTAAATAATTAAAGTTGGTAGCCTCGAACAATGGGAAAATCCCATAGGAAAATATTTGCGGTCGAATATAAAAAGTAGTTTCCACTGCCACCAGCCAAAACTCGATCAGGGGGGACGGAGACGTGCCCCCTCGACTAACAGACCCCTGGGCAATCGAATTGCCCCGACCAGTACGTCCACAATATGATGGTTTGTACTGGTTTCTGTGAATAATTTGGGACTAGTAAAGCCAATGGTGACTTTACATGCCCTGGGAGACAGTAGTCATTCCCAGGGTATGGAGTCTATGGTGGGGTGTCACTATGGTACCCCTGTGTTACTGCACGGAGGGTGCTGTGTAACACACATAGTAAAAACACATGAGACTGTATGGAGTAAAGGACCCCATAGCCCATAAAACACATTACCAGTCAAAGGAACACCATAAATCATGTCCAAGAGTGGGAGAAAAAGAGTCTCACTCTTGGCAGGAGGAAAAAACAAACTCCATAAATCCAGCAAAGCTGCTGGGGGACTCACTAGGTTAGGAAATTCAGCCTAAAGAGAGATTTTTCCCTAACAGTCCCCCATATTTGAAACAACAAGTGAAGCTGGTCGTTGTGCAGTTCCAACTCGTGGCAAGAGCGTAACTCCCTGCTGAGGGACTCCGCCAGAGTGTTCTGAAACCCCGGTAGATGAAAGGGAAATGAGAAACATGCCCTGCTGTAGAGCCCAATGGCACAGGGTTTGGGCCTCCCTGGAAAGCTGTGGGGACCTTGTTCCCTCTTGCGTGCCGACATAAAATCATACCACTTTTCCCATCAGCAGGGGAAGAAAATGCTTAAGGGCCCAAAACATTGCCCGTAGCTCCAGCAGGTTGATGTGCTGGCTCTTTCCCTCCTCCGACTGAAGGCCACTGGTGTGTTGGTCTTGACAGTGGGTGGCCCAGCCCTCCAGTGAAGCATCCGTCGTGATGGTTGTCTGATGGTCCGGCAACCTGAAGGGGGTGCTCTGCACCAGATGTTCCCTCACTGACGACCAGTGAAGGCTCAGTCTGAAAATCAAAAACCGGTGTTGGAGCAATGCGGTCATCCCAGAACCCTGAGTCTTGGTCCCAACGGGCATCCAGAAATTCCTGCATCGGTCTCATGTGTAACGGGCAGTTGGTGATCAACGGGATGCATGATGACAACATCCCCAGCAGTGATTTGTTGTTGCTGACTGGCGCTACCTGGGTGCCGTTGAGACAACGCACCTTATGTAGAAGAGCTGCCACCTTTTCTTCTGAGGGTCTGGCGGCGCTGGTTTGGGTGTCGAGTCTTGCTCCGAGATAGAGTGCCTGTTGCAATGGATCCAGGCACAACTTTGGGAAGTTGATGGAGAAACCCAGTTGCTGTAGACACTAGATGGTGGTGACGGTGGTGGTTTCTGCCAGGAGGAGGCAGCCCTTACTAATCAGTTGTCTAGGTATGGATAGACGTGAATGCTCCTCCGCTGCAGCTGAGCCACTACTGGCGCAAGGCATTTGTTAAACACCCGAAGAGCGTACCACAGGCTGAATGGAAGGGGCTTGACCTGATAATGTACTCCTGCCACCATGAAGCGTAGGTAGCGCCGGTGTGAGAGGCGAATAGGGATGTGAAAGTAGTTGTGGTCGAGGGACGCCAAGAAATCTCCTTGTTGTAGCTGGGACAACACCTGGTGTAGCGTGACCATGCTCAATGTTTGCGCCTTTAGGAACTTGTTGAGCACCCTCAGATCTAATATGAGCCTCCAACCCCCTGACTTGTGCAGTGACTTTTTCCTTACCAGAAAGTAGCAGGAGTAGACTCCTGTGTCCAGCTAGTCCCTGGGAACTTTCTCCAATGTGCCCTTCTGCTGCAGAGCTTGCACTTCCGGAAGCAAGAGTTGTCTCATCCTCTCTGGTTTGTGCACAGGAGGAATGTCCGGTGGATAATCCACAAACTCCACCAAGTGGCCCTGCTGAAGGTGGGTTAGCACCCATTTGTCGGTTGTGATGTGTGTCCATTCTTCGACAAACCTTGACAGTCGCCCTCCCACTGGGGTGCGGAAGTGGGAGGACCTAGTCCTGGGCTGGTCATGCCTGTTTGCCGGACTAGCCCCTTGATTGGGAGGAGCCACAGTGTCGCTGCCAACCCCTGTAGGGATATTTCCCTGTACTCATCCCCTGAGGAATACAGTGTCTTATAAGAGGAGGAAGACTGGTATGTGGTGCGGGTTTCCCGCGTAGTTTTGCCATAGCACCCTTTTCCTGAACGAAAAGGACTAGCACCTTTGCTGAGGTGTGGCCAAGGAGCGAGCAGTTTAGGTGTTCATTTTTCTGGACTGTAAGGCCTTGTCCACCTTCTTCCCAAAAAGGGCAGATCCGTCAAAGGGCATATCTACGACCATTTACTGGACATCGGATTGGAAATCTGTGGCCTTGAGCCACTCCTGCCTGCATAGGACTGCTTCCTTCCCAAACTGGCGAAAACCCGTATTGGCTATGTCCACAGAGACCGTAATGGCATGGTCTGATGCCAACTCTCCTTCATGGAAGATGTCCAAGCCCTCCCGCTTCTTGTCCTCCTGCAGGAACTCCAGCAAGGGACCCAACTTGTACCACAGCTCATGATTGTAACGTGCAAGTATGGCCATTGCATTAGCCGCCCTGATAGTTGTGGCTGTGGTGGTAATTATCTTCTTACCAAAGGCGTCAAGGCATTTGCCTTCCTTGTCTGGGGGGGACAGAGCAGGATGACGATGGGTTAGCCAACCTTTTTCTGACAGCCGGTGAGACAAGAGTCTGGCGTCGGTTGGGTGCGGAGGCAGGCTGCCGCGCTCTTTGGGACTCTGTACTTTTTGTTGAACCAGTCTTTTATAGCCAGGGCAGTCACTGCATGTGCTAAGGTGATCAGGCCATCCTCTCAGATGTCTTCCAACAGCGGGATAGACATGACTGAATTCCTGTGCTGCTCTCTGTGCTGGTACAGCACACTCTCCTTTCGCTGCTCCTCTGGCGCAAAGGCCAAACATCGTGGGTGTCCTGGACATGAGCCCGTGGAAGGCCCTTACTACATCAGGGGTTGAGTCCCTGGGTGGAACCTCATCTGGTTCCCCATCAGCTTTGATGAAATAGTGAAATTCATCAGTGTGGATTGTGTGTGTGGAGACCCCATTCTCTGGATCTGTGTATATCCCAGTATCCGACAGCTTCTGCGGTAGTGACTGGTGCTTACCCCTTCTGGGGTGACGAGGGATGTCATCCATCTCCCAAGTAGGCCCAGGGACATCTGTGCGATGTCGCCTGATAGGGTCTGTAACTGAGGCTGGTGCAGTCAGCCGTTGCAAGGCTGCCACCAGAGTGGTTAGAGTAGGTAAAATGTCCAGTGACATGTCTTTGTTTAGGCAGCGATGTCTGTGGTAGACTGATGGCTTGAGCTGAATGCAGAGGGGGTAAAGGTGGTAGACTGATCAGGCATGCCTCACCCCGCAGTGAACTTCTGGCAGGAGATGTCCTGCGTGCTGGCGACGACAGCATTGACATGATGGCCTCCGTCTATGCTTCCTCCACCTCTGATTTGAAGAGACTTGGCTCTGACACAATAATACCAACCGGAATCAAGGCCACCCCAAGGTTAGGGAATGATGCATGTGGGCGGGCCGTCAATGTACACACTGCTGGTGTGGGTGTCGGAGACGCCAGTGATGATGGCAGTGGTAACAATGGCATGGAAGGATCCACTTTTGCCCGTCGACGTGGTTATGACAGCCGTGGACGTAGATGCAGTCGATAAGATCCTCCTGGCTTTCGACATCTTCCTCGATGACACGGTAGTCGTGTCTGTTGACGGTTTTGTTGACTGGGTGCCACTGGACGGCGTTGACGGCCTTGGGGTAGACAACCTGGAGTGAGGTTTGATTGTCAACGATGACAACCTGTTCGCCGATTTCGACGACAAGTCTGTTTTCGACATTGAAGGCGAAGAATGGCCACCAGGTTTCGACATGGACTTGGAAGACATCACCTCCCTGGATCGATGGAAAGGGCCTTGGATCTCCTCCCCTGCCAACACCCCATGGGCACTGACCTTTGGTGAAGACGGTCCTTGTGTGAGAATCTGGGGTCATTGCCGTAGATGTCTTTATGCCTCTTCTTCCTCGTGGCCTGGACTTCATGCGACCTAGACCTCTTACTAGAGGTGGTTCGCAGGGCCGTCCTGCCCCACCCTAATGAGGCATGACTCCGAAATGAAGTAGAGTCTGAGGCCCCACCGGCATCCTCGAGCCACGCGACGAGACGGCAGTGACGATCCCTCAGCATTTTGGAGAACGACTGGCAGATTTTGCATTCCTGGATGACATGGTGAGGTTGAAGGCAGTAGAGGCCGTTGTGGTGATCCTCCATGTAGAGATTCTTCAGTCCACATCGGGCACAGGCCTTGAACAGGCTCTTCCTCGTAGATTCCAGCATGGGGTAGGCCCAACTGCACCAGTGAAGCTTTGTCGAAGATTACCGGCAGCGGAAACGGTCCACAGAGCTAGCATTGTCGCCGCCAATGCCGGTCGTCGAGTAGATTTCGAAAAATATATCTTTTCGTGGAGAAGATGTTAAAATCCAAATGTATTCCTGGAAATGTTGAAGAGATGATTTTTAAGGACTCCCTACAGTAACGTGCGGTAAACAATCTGAAGATGGGCGACAGGGGAGGAGCTAAGGGAAGTGTTCCTATTGGCTTTGAGCAGTATGACCCAAAGTGACTATCGTAGAGCCCAAAAGTGACTGAACTTTTTCAGCTTAAGTTTAAACTGCTCCATTACCGACGATTCCCAGCCTCACTGGGAATATTCACAGCATGTAAATCTATGACAGATCCAATGCTGTAGAAACTGTGGTACCACATAGATCTGTACATATTTGCTTTTATAAGAATAGTGTTACCAGAGTACAAAGTGAGTTATTTATTGATGTATATATTTACTTGAACCTTATTTATCTAAACCTTTATGGTAGTAATAAAAGGACTGTTAGCATATAACATGGTGCAGGCTTGGGAATTCACTGTACATAAGAACGAGCCTCGATCACCTGCCTTGAGTGTCAGCCCGGCTGCTCGTCCAACGGTTACCAATTGAGAGCCTTGGCTGGGATGCTCTGTGATTCTACCCCAACTGTATAGAGGGCAGAAATACAGATAACCCCCCTCCAGTCTTTACAAAACCCTCACAAACGCATCAGTTCATGTGAGCGGTCCTTGACTCCTCCTCTGGGAAGGCTCTCCTCCCAAGAATATTGTTTTTCACATCCAGCAGATGGTCTCCAGATCCCAAAATGTCCGGCACTGCCGTCCCTAGATTTTCTATGGTTGCTGGGTCTCATAGCATCCTGCATCTTCCTGGTGTGTGAGGCCGGACTGAGAATGAGGTCATTTCAGTGGACCCTCCATCTCAGTGGTCGCAATTCTCAGGCTTTGACGGACCTGATTCAGGTACCAAGCGGGGTCTCTCAGGATCTTTTGTGGTGGGACCGCAGAGAGAATCTGTTGGTGGAAGAAGCATTTTGGAAATGATGGCCAGAAGCTACCATGTTTACAGATGCTTACCTGAAAGGCTGGGAGACACACCTCAGCAAGTTGATGGTGAGTGGGTTGTGGTCCCTGGCAGAGCAAAATCTTCACAAAGTTGTTGGCGCTGAGGGCCTTCAGATTGGCACTGATGGCCTTTTTGCCTACAATACAGGGGAAGGCAGTCCTTATTATGACGAACTAAACAGTGGCCATGCACTACCTCAGCAGGGGGAAGGAAAGACAGCTCTGGTTTTGGGCATTACAGAATGGGATCTCCTTGTCAGCAGTCCACTTAGCCGGTAAGGAGAACACAACGGTCGACACGCTGAGCAGACAAGTTTTGCTCTCCCTTGAATGGGACCTGTGCCAGGGAGTTTTTGCAGAGATATTCACCCTGTGGGGAAACCCTCAAGTGAATCTGTTCACATCCAATTCCAACAGGAAGTGCGAGCGGTTCTGCCCCAGGGATTTTCCTGTGAGAGAAGCACTGCGGGACGCATTCATAGTGGACTGAAATGTTTCACTTCTATACATGTTCCCACTGATACTGTCATCACTCATGTCATCAGGCGATTAAGAAGGTTCGGGACAACAACTTTCCTGGTTTCCCCAGACCTGTTTTGTGGTGGTGGCCTGGGACCTGAACTTGGTACTAAAATTGGTACTACATTCTTGCCTGCTGTTAGGAATGATTGTTTTTTTTACTGCTTTCCTCCCATAGACTTCAGTTGGACCCCCCCCCCTTTATCTTTTTGCTGTTGTCTGCATCCAGAACACACTTTTTGGAGTTAAGTAAAGCCCTCGGGCTCACTTGCCTTTGCTCCTTTTCTTTGGGAAGGCTGATCAATCCCTAAAATTATGAGTATTGGGAGACCCTTTATCCCTTAGTGGATTTCTTGTTTTTTAAGTACATACATCACTTTACAGTGCAGTGTGGTAGGGATTGTTTGTGTCCCTATTACTTTTTCTATTGTAACTTTACTGATGCAGACACAATTCATTAAGGATGGCCTGGTGGTATTTTTCTACCCTGTTATTAACTTTTCTCTTGTGCACTTTTGCATTTTTAAAAGAAAAGTTTTATTTATAGTTCTAGTTTTAAAAAAATGTACACAATCATCTAACATATTTACATTCATATACAAAGAAAGAGAAGCAACATTACTTAATCACATTTTCAGTTAAAATACAATACATCAACCAATTAAAACCACTTAGAAAACAGCTACAATTCATTATATGATTACAAATCCTAGGACACCCTATTAAAACGTACAGTATTAAGATCAAAATCAAATGATATGGCATTTATAACGCACCAATACACAAGTGTTTCACATGCTAATTGATAGGGGACTTTCTCCTTTAACTCTTCTCTATTTCGGTAAGTCTAAACCAGAGATTGCAACTAATGACAGTAGATGTTTAAAAGTGGTGAGTCCTTATTTCCGTAGCCTCTGGACATTTCATGATTAGGTTGTATAGTGTCTCAAATTCTAATCCGGGAGCACTTTTAGTTCACCGTCCAGAGAATAATCCTTGCTCTCCTTAATTTTATTGTATAGGCCCACACGTCTACACTGATAAATGGACCATCGGGGATGAAGACCTAATTCCAGGTATATAATACTAATAGGCCCTGAACAGGGCTGTCGCAAGACTTCCCACCAGATAATCCCCTCCTGACAATCTAACCATTTCCTATTATTAAAAGCGAGAAGGCCTGTACCATATAACACGGTGGGGGTAACCTTTTCCCTATAAAAGTATCTTAGTGGCAGAAGGGAGTATGCACACTTTTTCTACTTAATTATCTTCATTGGGGATATCATAGAGGCTAATTTGATCTCCATATTGACCATGTTCCCTTTCTTCCTATCCATAAAGGATATGACAAATCCCAGGTAGGTAAAATTCGTTACTCCCCCCTATTTTTCTCCCCTTAAGTAGCACATCCTGTTCTTTCACCTTTTTTTTCTTACAAGCTGTTAGTATTCTGTAGTTGTCAAGGTTAATCAATAGTCCATTCTGATCCATGTAATTGGAGACTCTATTTAAGCCATGTTGCAGCACATGGAACATATTGTCCAAAATAACTATATTGTCTGCTTAGGCAAATACCATTTTGAATACCCCCCCCAAACCAGCATGACCCTGCCCTGCCTTACTAAGAACTACTCCTCTGTGCCCACTCCCTGGACCCCCCTGCTGCCCCAATCAAGACCACGGAGTGCTACCTAGCTACCTCCCGGAGTACCCCACTCAGAAACCCACCCAACAATCACTCCGTCCCTCCCCAAACAACCTTCCTGCCCACCTCGCAATGGATTTGTTTGCCATCTCATCAGATGGATCCTATTCCTGAACCCATTCCTCATTCTGTTCCCACAAAATCTTCCAATGACACGTCCATGCCAAAATCGGATACCCAACCTCCTAACAGTAGCCCAGAACCACACCCCCACAGTTTACCACCTTTAGCCTTTACAACAACCACCATGGCTCCTACCAGCTGTACCAAACTGGTCACCCCACCCTTCAATTGCGACCTACCTCACGCCTAATGCTGGACCCACTGTTAGGCAGAATCATATCCAGTACCCTTAGGGAACACTACATACAATTAAGACTACAAGTGATAGTACGATTTCACCTTTGGTACAAGCCTGTACTCCACAGTCAAGTGGTAGCGATGGCTGAGCAGCCAGACTTATCTCAAGAGCAAATGAGCAGTAATAGGAATTACACCAAGGACTACAATTACTGTGACTCAAGCAAACACTGACTAAAGGTTTCTGGTTAAAACATATAAGTACATTTATTTTTGAACCATCTGTTCACAAAACACTTCACTTCTATTAAATAAAACCACACTCTAAATATACTACACACAACCAATTCCTCTTGTTCAGGTTAATTCAAGGTAAGTACATTAGGATTTGACAGACCAGTGTTTTGAAACAAAGACGTTACTGTGGGTTCATACGCAATCACTTTTTGACAGTAATGACAGTTCGGCCTTACAAAAGAAAAGCGTATCCGCGGGGAGAAATACAACCGTAGTCAAACACACTCAGCACAAAGAACTAAAACAAGGGAATAATGGATAAAAATCATAGGCAATACTTTTGTCAAGGCAATAGAATCAGAGGACGTGTTCGAAGAGGCAGATAAAAGTCAATAGGCCTGTGCCAGTGTCAAATGGAGCAGGGCTCTGTTGTTGAGGAATACACGGTGAGAACAGTTCAAGATTATCGTTGCCAGGAGTACTGGATATTGTCAGAGGGAGGCAAAAGTTATAAGAGGGAAGGAAGAAAGGACAAGCCTTCGGCAAGGAAAGGGGTTCACTCCGATTCCTCAAGGTCGGACAGAGAGAACGACCAAATGGACACAGTACCTTATTCGGATGAAGAAAGCTGGTGCTACAGCAGTTGCTCCTGGTAGTTCCTGCAGACTCACGGTTCGTGAAGCTTCAGTCGTGCGGACAAGAAGGACGACGTCTGGAGCGATCTGCACTACCCAGGGATGAGGCCAGCAGCAGCAAAGCAACAATGAATAAAAGGTGCGCTCCTTAAAAACAGGAGAGGGCTCTTCTGATGGCTATCCGGACGACTACAGCTCAGTGCAGTGATTTCGACCCAGAAGAGGATTCTCTGGCTGTAGAAGATGAGCTGCTTGATCCCACCAGGCTCAAGGGAAGAAGACTCCGGACTGGATCTTCTCTGTCGTTGAAGGGTAGATAGCTCAGGACTGCAGCAGGGCTTCTTCGAGATCCAGGAGTTGCAGCAGCCGTCTTCTTCTCCACTTCTCTTCGGTTCTTGTAGTTCCAGGGGCGACTCTGACTTCCAGCCCAAGTGTCCTGCCTTTCATGCCAAAATCCCCCATTCACACAGCCTGGCTGTCAATCACATAGCAGGGGGGTTGTCCAGCCCAGACAACCACCTCAGCGAATCGACGCAAAGTGTGACTTGGGTCTCCAAGGAGATCCTGTGCAGGGGGTTACTAAACCCCTCCCTCACATTCAGCCCACCTAGACACCCAGACGCCAAAGGAGGGCTTCTTCGCAGAAGCCTGCCAACGGACGGCTAACAAAGAAAGCAAACATGGTTTGGCACAAAAAGCAAACAACAAGTAAGACTTTAACAAAAAGAAATAGTGAAAAAACCCAGCAGAACCAAAAGAAAATGTATTTGGTCAAGCGGGTTTAGGTTTGAGGCTAATATAATAGCCTGGAACAATACTACGTTTATATAATAGCGGCAGAAATGTTAGGGTAGATACCACTGCCACCAGCCAAGTCTTAAAGTTAAGGGGGCGAAACAAGGCTCCAAGAGGCACATACAAAAAGGGATAGGAATTAACCCTTTCCAATTCTCAATGTAAGATGGGGTGTACTGGGTCTGTAATTTAAAAGTGACTATATAAAGTTAATGGCAACTTTACCTGTTTCTGGGGGACAGTAGTCAGCCCCAGAAATGGAGTCAGGGGGAAGTCTCAAAGACAACCCGGTGTCTCTGCACTGAAGGTGCTGAGGGACACACGAGCAGAAAGATGATGCCTAGCGAGTTGGTGACACTCCATAGCCTATGAGCACAAAAAGTACACTGTAAGAGTGGGAAAAAGGCTCACACTCTTACCAGGTGGAAAAAATAAACCCCAGAAATCCAGCAAAGCTGCTGAGGGACTCACTAGGTAAGGGAAATTAGCCATAAATGAGAATTGTCCCTAACACCCCCGAGTCCCTGCCTAGGACTGCCACGCCTTCAGACTCTGCTCTAGATTGACTGACAACCCCATCGAAATCTGCCTCCTTGCCTGCACAAGCACCTCCAGACTTCAACGCCTCTGCACCTCCATAAACTAACCGCCACGCCCATAACCCCTCACAAACCATCAGGCCTATCTCGCCTTGGACCCCACTCCCCATTAAGAACTCCTTTTTCCCATCTGATGCCAACCCCATCACCACCACTAACTCGGATCATCCCATCTGCACCCTTATCAACGCACGCTCCTTACGTGCCCATGCACCTAACATACACAACCTCCTTCTCGACAACAACCTCGACATACTTGCCATCACTGAAACATGGCTGCACGAGGCAGCTGGCCCATCCCTCTCGCTCGCCCTTCCCGTAGGATATTCTATCCTTAAGTCTGACAGTTGAAAGCCATGTTGGTATAGTCGCTATCATCTCAAAAACCTCCATTGCTATCCGAGACTCACCCTTCTCTCCCCTACCAGGTTGCACACTCCTTCTCGCCAAAATCGAGCCCAAACCGCAAAGTACAATCAACATCCTTCTCCTTTATCACCAACCCAACAACCTTGGGTCCCTGACACCGACATACCCCTCTTCGTTGCTCCCTTCCTGAAGCCCAACACCAAATTCGTGCTCCTGGGTGATTTCAACCTAGGATACGAGGATCCCACTGATCTGAAAAACACTGCCCTCACCACAGCATTACATGAGATTAACTTTACACAGGCAGTCATCTCTGCCACCCATACTAAAGGCCGGATCCTGGACTGTATCCTATTCCTCAACACTCCAGTCCAAGCTGTAACCATTGTCCTGGAACCCTGGACGGATCACTCCGCGATTCACTTCACCATGCACCCACCCCAATGATCGACTATCCGCCCATCACGGCTAGACACACCCGCAAACTGACCAAGGATCTGATCCAACCATTCGTGCATCCCTCGAATCATGGCCTGATAGCCTTGACCCCAAAGCCATTCTCAAGGTCTACAACACCACACTCAGTATCCTAGACCTGCATGCCCCCCTCAAACAACCACATGTTAAAAAAACACCACCACAACTGGTTTACTGAGGAGCTTTCTTCTCTCCATGAATTGAAGCATGCTAAAGATCATTACCAAATTCATCAACAACCCTTTCAACTCCTGCACAGTGCCCAGAAGCTTGGATTACACCCCTCCTAAAGAAACCATCCCTCGACCCGACCCCACAAATTACCACCTCATCACAACAGTACCCTACCTCCTGAAAATTCTGGAGCGCAAAGCCTATTTACAACTCCATTCTCACCTAGAAACCAACAATCTATTCGGCACTAGCCAGTCCAGGTTCAGACCCAGGCATAGCACAGAATCTGCTCTACTCGATATGAAGATCCAGCTCGACCATATCCGTGACAATGGGGACCTTGCCATCCTCCTCCTCCTTCTAGACCTCTCGGTGGCCTTCGATCTCATTGATCATAATGTCCTCTGTCACCTCCTCACTAATACCTTCAACCTCGCCCCCAAAGCCACCAACTGGATCAAATCATTCCTGAGTGAGCAAACCTCTAGAGTCTTCACCTGTGTCGAAGCAGCTGACCCCATCCTGGTCTCCTACGGGGTTCCACAAGGGTCCTGCCTCTCCCCCATGCTGTACAAAATGTACACCAAGCCCCTCTTTGAACATCTGGACAGTCTCAACATCCCCTACACTAGCTTTGCTGATGACACACAGGTTCCCCTCAAGCTCACAGGCAACGACAAGCTCGATTCTCCCAGCATCAATCGTGTCTACAGCATCTTTCATGCTTGGATGGCTAATCACCCTCTCTGTCTTAATGATGACAAGACAGAACTGCTCCTTGTCGGTACGCCACACCGCCTCAAACACCAGGACCCCGCCTTCTCCAACTTCGACAGGAACACCATTCCCGTCTCACCCCATGTCAAAACACTAGGGGGTCTACCTTGACCCAGAACTCAATATGCAGAAACATATCGAAGCCATCGGCTCGTTTGCAGCATGCTCGACCAAACTCATTAACCTATCAAGAAAGTTTCTTACTCCTAACAACTTCTTCACGCTAGCCAGAGCCATGATTGGCAGAAAATTAGATTATTGCAATGCCAACCTTGCAGCCACCTCTGTAAAAAACATGAACAAACTACAATTGATCCAAAACAATGGCCTCAGAGCTGTGTGGGGCTTGAAATGATCAGATCATATCTCCCAAATTAGACGCAAAGCTCACTTGCTTCCTATCAAGGCTAGCATTGAATTCAAGAGACTATCCATCACGCATCATTGTCTCCACAACGCCACCCCTCCATACCTCTCCCATCGCATCTAAAAAATTATCATCCACGCAACCTGTGTTCCTCCACAAGCACGTCACTTTCCACCCCCAGATTCATCAGAAAAAGAGCTGGAGGATCGAGCTTCACGATCATCGCTCCCAGCCTTTGGAACACCCTTCCCCGCCCTCCATCCAAGAAGAAACCTCCTACCTGACTTTCCACAAAAAGTCAAAACGGCTCTGTTTAACTAATTGCCTCTGACCCCAGAGGGGATCGTCTGTAACCATAACGATACCTAAAACCATGTATTTGCCATCATTCTGTCTTCCATAAGCGATTGTCTTTAAACATATCTATACCGAAATACTGTGTTGTTGCCTGATGCTAAGAATGCTCTCCACCTACTAGCGCTGCGATACCTCCGGGTCCTGGGCTCTATCAATAAATAAAATGTAAAACAATATATGCGCTAGAATGGCTGTGCCACATCGATTTTTGCCTGTCCTTTGGCCATTTTGTACTTTGGTTTTCTTCCTGCCCCATCGGGTCAGGAATTGCTTAAAAAATAATTTCCTGGAGAAAGCTACTACTTTCCTGGGCAAGGTGATGGTCTGTTTATGTGGCCGAATGTGGATGTTCACTTTGTTCTTGAAAGTGTTAAAGAAAGTGCTCCCCATGATTCCTTCCTCTCTTCGTCCACCGGCGGTAGCGGCTATGGTGCTATCCCGGCTGGACTATTGTAACTCTCTCTACTTGGCACAGCCTAAGGGGCTGATCAGGCTGTTGCAGCGTTTACAAAATCTAGCGGCGCGTTTTGCAACTTGCACGCCCTATGGGGCCCATATCTCACTGGTTCTCCGCTCTCTTCATTGGCTCCCGGTCGCCCAACGTATCAGTTTTAAGGCGCATTGTATCGTCCATCAGGCGCTGCACGACCAGGGCGCTGAATTCCTTAGAGCTAAGTTCTGGCGCTGTTTGCACTGCCCCTTGGTTGGTCGGCTCTGTGTACCTTCCTTCCAGCGCGTGAGGATAGGTGGCCAAGCCTTTTCCATAGCAGCAGCCCTGCTTTGGAATGAGCTCCCGTTAGATATGAAAAGAAACTGTCCAATCATCTTGCCTTTAGAAAAGCTGTCAAGACCTACCTGTTCTAACTGACTCGATTATGGTTAGTTCCCGCCCTCTAGCGCCAAGATACCTTTGGGTGACCTTGCGCTGTATACGTTTCCTTAACATAACATAACATGCTGGTTCTTTCTGGACCCTGTCTACATCCATGCCAAAGTGTGTCTTTTGCCAGGTAGATGTGTTGGCCAGAGGCTCTCCATGATTAGACAGCGTCTGCCAGTTTGAATGGTGTATGTACATCCTTACCATTAGTGAGCATGGGTGTGACTCCAGCCCAAATACTGGTTAAGAGGAGGAATCCTGCAGCCATTCAACAGATCATTTGATCGCCTATGAAGAAGGGCAGCCCACTGATGTCCTGAGGTCGACCATTGCAGCCAAACAGCATTGCCACCAGCCAAGTCCCAGTGAAACCTGTCTCTTCTCTACAGGTCTCCAGAAGGCCCTTGCCAGTTCTTCGATCCCTGTACTGGTGGGAACAACCTTAACAACCCCTGCTCAGGTATCCGTGCCAGCTGTGCCTTTAAAAGTGTCTGTAGACTACCCCGTGGACTGGCCAGCACTCTGCTTGTCTACTGCACTGCACCGGCTACCATGCCGAGTTCAACATTGGATCTCTGCAGTTCTTCAATCTATGGGACAAGATGCCCTCCACTGCAGTTGCTGCCTTCCTGATTTGAAGATGAGCCGTACAGAGCTTGTTCTTGAATTTGCCACAAGGATCGCCTGTCACTGCCTGCTTGTGGTGTCCACTCCTGCTACCTACCGTCAATTGATTGCTTTTCTCCTGCAGATTCCTCATCATGATAGATATCCATCTCTTCTCAACTTCCCTGTTCGGAAAATCTTCGACAAGGGGTGTAGTGGACCTCGACTCAGCCATTGATCCGTCTTGTCTGGCTCTCGATCGTCTGTTCCAGACGTGACGTTGGGCGTCGTATATATACCTCGTCACTATGCCCCATGAGTTAGTTCCTTTTTTCTGTGTGCTTGCACGCTGCATCGGGAACACGACTCGAGTTTACTCAATGTTCATATTGTACTTTGTACGTTTTTTTCTTCAAAAACCTCGATGTGGTGGGCTTCAAGCAACGCGATTGCAAGGCCAAAATGTCTATGACCGACCCCTATGACGTCTGTCTATGATGTTTGGGAGCTAGTCACGACTCAGAGGCCTGTGTGTCAAGCGCAAATATGCAGCCAAAATCCCTGCATGAGGGGTCCAGGAAACTGGCTTTGGGCCAACCTGTTGCCAAGTCCCTGGTGCGGTCACTTGTCTGTGCCTCGAAGGCCGAGACTGAGGAGCCCACCCCCGTCAAGGTCAAAGACCGACATCGTAAGAAGTCCAAGAAACTGTCCCGTTCCAGGAGCCATTCTTTGTCTTCCTCGCAGAAGAAGCAGCAGCACCACTGCCATTGACACCAGTTCAGCTGGTCCTAGGAACGAGGTAAGCCCTCAGCGGGGCCAACCACTCAAGAGCAGTGGGAGAGTTTTAAGACCTCTATGTTGTAAATGTCTAAGACGCAAGCGGCTGTAGGTGCAGCTCTGGCCCCCGACCAGCAGACTTAGGCGGCTAAAGTGGCGGGCAGGTACTCACGACCCCAAGCCAGCCACTCCGTCTGTATCGAAAGTGTCTTTGGGTGTTACTCCCGTCAGGCATAAGTCGCCGGAAGGCCGAGGCTCCTGGCTTCTCTCGGCTGCCCGAGCGTTCCTCGGCACCGAAAGTACGCTCGGCATCGATAGCTTCAGCTTTGAAGTCTATCCTGAAGCTTCCGTCGGCGATGGTTCCTTTGTGTCCCTGCCGAGATTGGGTTTCTTTGATTCCATGCACTCCATATTTAGAGTCGAGGAACACCATGACCCTGAGGACACGGTCAACCCCGGTTATAAGGGAGCCAGCGGTGTCAACTATTTCTATGACCAGGTCGATGTATTGGCTTTGGCTCAGGGTTTACATGATGCCAGTGGTCTGGATACCTCTCCAGACTGGAGTTTCAGAAAAAACAGCCGTATGCCCACACTAGTGTGAAGTTCAGGAGCTGGCTCACAGGGTAGTTGACATCATGGGGTTAAAGGTGTCCTCTGTCCCTCTTTAGGGGTATGATCTTACCGACATTTTGGACAAGAGTCCTGCATTCGAGAACAATATGCCTTTCAACCCTGTCATTGCAGACCCTTTATCCTCCTTATGGCAGCACCCTTGTACCATTCCCCCTGTGAATACCAATTTCACAGGGAATATAGGCCAGCAAGAGGATATCCTTTCCTTGCCACACATCGTTCCTCGGAAGGGTTGGTGATTCAGGCTGCTACTGTTTCAACTTGACCCGCAGCATCCACCTCAAATCTGCGTACGGACAGAGTAAGGAAAAAATGTAATGCCTTGGCCAGGAAGGTATTCACTTCTGGTAGCATTGCGCTCAAGGCCACTAACATGGCGTGTGGTTTCGCCAAATATTCGTTTGGCTTATGGAAAGCAGCCAAATAGGTTGCTGAGTATGTCCCTGAGGGTGCCGTGCAGGACAGCTTTTTACAGCTGGTGGAGGATGGGAAGGAGGTAGCCAAACAGTAATTGCCGACAGGCCTAGACGTAGCAGACTGTTGGCAGAGAAATAGGTTCAGCAGTTGTGATGAGACGCCAAGCTTATCTTAGATGTTCTGGATTCTCCCCAAATGTCTAAAACAGATTGCTGGACATGCTCTTTGAAGGTGACATGCTTTTTGGGCAGAAAGTAGACGAATCCTTGGAGAAATTCAAGGAGTCGAAATTGGCTGCTAAATCTTTGGGCCTAGCAGCACAGCCAGCCAAACCTGCCCTCAGCTTTGCCTCCAGGGGCAGCGGCTATAGACTTTATGTGCCTTATGGCAGTAAGACATAGCTCATGCAAGCTAGTCAGGGGCAGAGGCGCTTCTCACGTCCCGGAAGGGGCATAGAAGCCTCTAGAGCCCAACCGCTTTGAATTTCCCCTCCCATGATGCACCGGTTGGTGGACGGTTGGCAGGGCAAGGAATAACTTCTGACGCCTGGGCCCTGCATTTGATTTTGTGGGGTTATTGTCTGCCTTTCCTAAAGAGGCCTCCGGACAGACCTCCCCCGATCCAACCGGGACGGGAGCTCCAGGAAGAACAGAGAGCCCTATTGTCGAAGAGTGCCGTGGAAGAGGTACCTCCCAATTGGAGAGGGTTGGATTGGTATTCCTGTTACTTCCTGGTGCCAAAGAAGGGAGGCAGTCTCTGTCCCATCCTGGACCTTCGAGCCTTGAACAATTTCTTGAGGAACGACAAATTCAGGATGGTGATGTTGAAAGAGTTCTCCATGCTGTCAAACTCCAAGACTGGCTGGTGTCCATAGACCTACAGGATGCTTATTTCCATGTGCTGATACACCAAAAGCACAGGAAGTTCATAAGGTTCCTCACTGGCAACAAGCAATATCAGTTCAAAGTGCTTCCCTTTGGGTGATCCGTGCTGAGGGTCTTCACCAAGTTCATGGCAGTAGTTGCGGCTCACCTCAGGAGATCCAGAGTCCATGTATTTCCGTACATGGACGACTGACTGATCGAAGGGAAGTCAGCGGGGCAGGTCTTGTCTCATATGTAAGACACCTGTCTGCTAATACACAGGCTGGGCTTCTCCGTCAACTTGAAGTCCCATCTGACGCCAGACCAGCAGCTCCAGTTCATCGGAGTGGGCCTAGACACCTGGGTAGGGAAGGCTTTTCCTCCTGAGGAGAGAGTCAGCAACATCGCCCAGATGGTGCAGTTGTTTAAAAACCACGCCACTCTTCCAGCGGCTTCCTTCCTCTGCCTATTGGGCCTCATGGCCTCCTGTATTTTGATAGTGCCAGAGGCCAGGCTATGTATGCAATCCCTCCAATGGCTCCTGAAGGACCAGTGGTCTCAGTACTTGGGAGCGCTCACGGATCGCTTTTCGGTGTCCAGCCAGGTAGTCCGCGGACTCGGCTTGTGTAACACGCGCTGCAATCTATTGGCGGGGGAACCCTTCTGGCCACCTTGGCCCCAGGCTCAAGTGGTCATGGATGCGTCCCTGAAGGGTTGGGGCACCCACTATAAGCAATTGCACGTGGTGCAATTGCGTTTACCCTTTGCACTTGCGCGATCTGAATGTCACCTGGCCTAGTAGGATCGATGTCTGTCCCCCCTTGTTCCACCCGCTGCCTCGTCACGCCTTGAAACACTTGTGTATCGGCGCGTTACAAATGCCATGCCATATATCATATCACGTGAGCGGCCTTTGTTCTACATCAGAAGCCAAGTGGCATATATACAGGCAGGAGTTGTGGGCCATCAAGTTAACCCTGAGGGCCTTTGCACCATCTCTCAGAGGGAAGCATGTCCTTGTCCTAACAGAGAACGCAGTGGCCATGCATTACCTCAACAAGCAGGGTGGTGTCCACTCTCGGCCATTCTACACAGAGGCAATTCAGCTGTGGTTGTGGTTGAGAGAGAAACAGATCTCTGCCTCTGCAGTTCATCTGGCGGGGACAGAGAACACCTTGGCAGATACTCTGAGCAGGCAGAGCACGGTCCCACACAGTTTTGCTCGCTGGAATTCCCAGCAAACTGTGCACTAAGGGATGCATTTCTGATGTATCGGACCTTCCCTCTCCACTACTCCTTCCCTCCGATTCCCGTCATTCCTTGGTTTCTCAGGAGGTTGAAGAGATTGCGAGCATCCATGATCCTGATCGCCCCGGATTGGGCGAGGAGAATATGGTACTCTGATATCCTGTATCTAACCATCTGTCCACCTCACTGGTTGCCTCAGCGTCCGCATCTCCTCCCTGAGTGGGAAGGTCAGGTGCGCCACCCAACCCTGGATTCCATCAGCCTACATGCGTGGCTCTTGAGAGGATGAGGTATGATGACTGGGACCTCTCAAAGGAGTTGATTGAGGTATTGCTGGCTGCATGATGACCTTCTACTTGATCTCTATATGCATGCATGTGGAGAAGATTTGAGGCGTGGTGCAGGGAACGCAAGACTTGGCCTATCTCTTGCCTGTTAGGCAGAATCCTGTGTAGTGCCCTTAGGGACCACTACACACAATTAAGACTACAAGTGGCAATACAAGTTCACCTTTGGTACAAGCCTGTACTACACTGTTAATGGTGTAGCAGTAGCGGAGCAGCCAGACTTATCTCAAGAGCAAATGAGCAGTAGTAGAGATTACACAAAGGACCACAATTACTGTGACTCAAGCAAACACTGACTCAAGGTTTTTGGTTGAAAAGTAAAAGTACATTTATTTCTATACCATCTGTTTGCAAAGCACTTCACTTCTATTAAATTAAAACCACACGTAAAATACAGTACACACAACCAATTCTCTTTGTGCAGAACAACTCAGGTAAGTACATTATGATTTGACGGACCAGTGTTGTGAAACAAAAGACGTTACCGGGAATACATATGTGATCACTTTTTGACAGTAATGACAGTTCGGTCTTACGAAAGATACGCGTATCCGCGGAAAGAAATGTTACCGGGGTAAAAACACACTTAGCACCCGAGTTAACAAAAGAAAGTTGGGGGCAAAAATCATAGGCAATACTTTTGTCAAGGCAGACAGAATCCGAGAACACTTGCTGACAGGAAAATAAAAGTCAATAGGCCAGCTCCAATGTCAAGTGGAACCGGGTTCCTGTTGTCGAGGATCTCACAGTCAGACAGTTCAAGATTCAACGTTGCCAGGAGTACCTGGATATTGTCAACAGAGGATGCAAAAGTTATAAGAGGGAAGGAAGACAAGGAAAAAGCTTGGATGAGGAGAAAACGGGTCACCCTAGTTCCTCGAACCTGGACACAGTACCTTATTCTTTGAAGAAGCTGGTGCCACTGCAGTTGTTCCTGGTAGTTTCCTGCAGACTCACAGTTCCTGGAGCTTCAGTCGTGGGGACAAGAAGGACAACGTCTGGAGTGAGCTGCTCTACCCAGGGATGAGGCCAGCAGCAGCAACAGGGAATAAAAGGTGCGCTCCTTTAAATCAGGAGAGGCTCTTCATATGGCTATCCTGACCACTACAGCAGTGTGCAGAAATTTCGACCAAGAAGAGTTACCTCTGGCTGTGGAAGATTAGCTGGTTGACCCCACCAGGCTCAAGGGAAGAAGACTCTGGACTGGATCGTCTCTGGTCGTTGAAGGGTATATAGCTCAGGACTGCAGCAGGGCTTCACCGGCACTTGGTAGTTGCAGCAGCCGTCTTCTTCTCCGCTTCTCTTCCGTTCCTTGTAGTTCCAGTGGCAACTCTGACTTCCAGCCCAAGAGTCCTGCCTTTTATGCGAAAATTCCCCATTCACACAGCCTGGCTGTCAATCACGCAGCAGTGGGGTTGTCAGGCCCGGACAACCACCTCAGCCAATCATGGCAAAATGTGACTTGGGTTTCCTAGGATACCATGTGCAGGGGGTGATTAAACCCCTCCCTCACATACAGCCCACCTAGACACCCAGGTGCCAAGAGCAGGGCTTCTGTGCAGAAGCCTGCCAAAAAGACGGTGAACAAAGAAGGAAAACCTGGTTTGCCGCGCAAAGTAAAACACAAGAAGGACTTTAACAAAAAGAAATGGCGAATGAACCTGGCCAGAGCCAAAAGAAAGAGTATTTGGTCAAGCGGGTTTATGTTCGAGGCTAATATAATAGCCTGGAACAATACCATGTTTATATAGTATAATCGCGGTAGAAAAGTTAGGGTAGATACCACTGCCACCAGCCAAGTCTAAATGTTAAAAGAGCAAAACAAAGCTCAGAGGTACAGACAAAAAGGGATAGGTATTAACCCTTTCCAGTACTACATGTAAGGTGGGGTGTACTGGGTCTGTAGTTTTTAAATGACTACATAAAGTACATGACACTTTACCTGTTTCTGGGGGACAGTAGTCAGCCGCAGAAAAATGGAGTCAGTAGGACGTCTCAAAGACAACCCTATGTCACTGCACTGAAGGCGCTGTGTAACGCACACAAAAAGTGGGGCTCATTGAGTGGTGTGCTCCAGAGCCGAAGATCACACAAACCGTATGCATACACATGGCAGAACACATGTAAGAGTGCGACAAAGGCTCACACTCTTACCAAGTGGAAATAATAAACTCCAGAAATCCAGCAAAGCTGCTGGGGGACTCACTAGGTGAGGGAAATTAGCCATAGAATGAGAACTCTCCCTAACATTGCCCCACCACCCAAGTGATGGAGTTCCTTCTGTCACTGGCCTCGTCAGGTGGCCCTGTCTGTGTTCAAGAGGTCCCCAGACCAAGGTTCCTTCTTTACTATTCCAGTCATGGCCCAATTCCTGAAGGGCCTTCTCAATAAGTTTCTGCCAACCCCCTTTGTTTTCCCACATTGGGATCTTAAACTGGTTTTGACCTACTTGATGGCGGCTCAGTTTGAGCCTATGCACTCATTTTCTTTATTGCTATTATCCCTTTAGACAGCTTTGTTGCTTGCAATCACACCTGCCAGGAGGGTTAGCGAGCTGCAAGCTTTGTGCTGCAAACCTCCAGTCTTTCTCAAAGTCAGGCTCAGGTTACTTCCTAAGGTGATTTCAGAGTTTCACCTGTCCCAGTCTATCGATTTGCCTGTATTTTACCCTCCTCCACATCCCTCAAAGGCTCCACCGCCTTGACCCGAAGAGAGTGTTGAGCTCCTATCTTGCTCGCACATCTGCGTTTCAGAGGTCAGATCAGTTGTTTGTTGCCCATTCTTTGTCTAGAAAAGGTCTTGTCATAACAAAACAAACAGTCACGTTGGATTGTTTTGTGCATATCTGAGTGTTACCAATCGGCATGCTCGGAGCTTCCAGCGGTTATCGGGGCGCACTCAACCAGAGGGGTTCCGGCCTCTACTGCCCTCCAAAGAGGGGTTCCCGTTAGGTACATATGTCGGGCCGCCACATGGTCATCCTTACATACATTTAGCAAGCACCATGCCTTTGATGTTGCACAGGGAGCTGATGCGCAGTTTGGTAGGGCGGTCCTACAGAATCTACTTGTTTAAAACGTTCTGCCCTCCTCAGTTATTCTAACTGCTTGGGGAGTCTATCAAGATGAGGAATCTGCGGGACAAATGCAATCCATTGATATAGAAATTACTCACCGTAATGATCTTTCTATGGATTCTTCTCCCGCTCATGGACCCACCCCATTCATGCCCGCTCAAAGTTCTGTGGCTTGTCGCTTCTGTCCAAACGAGAAGGCATCTGGTGATGGCTCTTAGATGACTGATTCTGTCTCATTCATAACACAAAAAATAAAAAGATAAATCTTTGTGTGTGGGATCACCCTGTTGGGATGTATCCTTGTTAAGGTTTTACCCGCTGATTAGCCTCCTCCTGTGGTTTTTCCTTCTGCAGCATTCAGGCGCGGGGTAAAAACATAGGAACTGAAGCATGGGGCGTAGTGACGTCCTATATATACGATGACTGATGTCACTTCCGGAACAGACGATCGAGAGCAGACGAGACGGAACGACGATCGGCCGAATCAAGGTCCACTACGCCCCCTGGCAAAAAGTTTCCGAGCAGCAGAGCTGGATGATGGATATCTATCAAGATGAGGAATCTGCGGGAGAAGAATCCATAGAAAGATCATTAATGTGGGTAATTTCTCTTTCTTGTTCATGGATGACAGAGTAAACCCTCCTGGCTTTCTGCATAGTAAATCTTGTGCAACTGGTGTCTTTTAGGCACTAGTCCCCACCTCCTCGCAAGGCAGGTCTGATTACGAACTAGGAACTTTGGACCTGAATCTCTAGTTCATTATGGGTGATCAAACTATTTACTTGCCCTTCTCCAACTGGTTCTAAATTGCTATTTGTTCTCTTTTTCACATGCTTTACATTACATAGTTGCTAAAAGTATTGCTTTCACTTGTTTAACTGGTTTAAAGGTCAAGTATTGGTGTTCGGTTGGCAGAACCCCGAAACAGTGAATGCATATATCTTTATAGTAGTAGTGTGACAATACTTTGCAGATTTTTTTGCCTAGAGTGTATTCAAAGGCCTAATAAATAATTGTGTATTTATGTAAATCTTATGTCTAACTTGAATTATTGGAGTGCTCTTTCTGAACCATTATCACACCCCCCCGGAGTCTAAGCCTACCTTCTAAGGGACTCCTTCCTCCCACAGATATGGATTCCTCATCTTTGATATAGATCTCCCAGCACCAGCTGCTATTTGGAAACCTTTCTGCCACGAGGGGCCGCACCTCGGCTCACCGTTGGTTCCTCCCGCCTCTTCTTAGCACCTAGCTCAGACATGACGTTGAGTTATATGTCACAACTAATTCGAGAGATGAAGCAAGTCTTAGGAAAAAACGAATAAATCGCTAAAAGCTGTGTTCCGAATAGCGAGCAAAGTCCACAAAGTCTGCAGAAAAACTGAGGTCAGTTCCTTTTTTCTGCGTACTTTGCTCACTATTAGGAACACCGTTTTTTTAAAACGATTTGAGTTTTTTCCTAAGTCTTGCTTCATCTCTCGAATTAGTTATGATGCCGAATCAGACAGGTCTTCGCGGTTCAAACTCTGCATGGATTGCGGGTGCAAAATATCTGTGTCGGACCCGCAACACGCATGTCTTTACTGACTTGGTGAAGGCCACAAAGTGCAAGACTGCGCGTCGTGCCAGTCTATGCACCCGAAGGTGTTCCAAGAAAGTGAAGGTGTTTTCTTTCTCCACAAGGAGAGAGGGGGATAAACAGATCTGCTTGTGGTCGCTGGGTGTGGATCGCGACACTGTAGAGCAGTCCCCAGTCTGGGAGGACAAAAAGAAGCACTGAAAGTGGTCGAGGTCACCTGGCGATTCTTCTTGGCATCTCTTGTCTTTATCCTCGCCACTCCACTCCACTCCGAGGACGATGCCACATGGGTATCTTTTTCTGACCAAATCTTCTTCACCAGAGTAATGGGAGGCTTTCTATTTGAAGATGCTCGACATGTACGCCAAGGCGCTGGTATCTCTTGCCCTGACGACTGCAGGGCCAGCAGCTTCGACCCATGTGCCGATGGCTCTGGCTTCAGCCGAACCAACGGATCCCAGCATACTTGGAGGAGCCAGCAGGGAGTCCACAGGACAACGTGACAAGATCGTGAGAACGGGTGCACTGTTCTGTATTAGTACATCAGTCCACCCACTTATGGTCCCGATCCAGCAGCGCTGTTGGTGCCAACAGAGCCGGAGTCGCTAAAGAGTTCCTCCAGATCCCAAGAAGGAGATATGTGTCACATTCGGAGGACATCCATTAAGAGGGTGATGATCTCCTTTTTGGCCTAGAGCCCTCCACCCCAGGGAGGTGAGAAACTTCCCAGAAGAGCTTTACGGGAAACAGGGTGACTTGGTGGACCTGGCAGCCAACTTGGTGCCTGCTGCCACCCCTGGCAAACCACAGGTGGCTTTTCTGTGCTTGATGGCCAAGGCAGTCGACACTCTTGGGCTGTCGACTCTCGCAAGGCCTTAGTGTCATGATCTCTGCTTCCAAAAGATCAGGACTTGCCCAACTCCCTTGGAAGCAGACTCATAACCCCGGTTCCGAGTGCCAGTCAGTCCCAATTGGGACCTTTTGGACCCTGTCCTGGCGCCAGTGGCACCAGGCTCATAAAGATGCCCAGTCCCAGCGCTGGAAGCGCCGGGCTCATAATGCTTGGGTGGACTTACCTGCAGCAGACCATGCTGTTACTTACCTGCCAGTTGAGCCCCTGATCCTCTTCTGTTTGGGACTACTTTTCCTGTTGGGTGGGGCAGGAGCCACTCCTTAGGTTCAGAACACTGGAACTCTTCTGGAAAGCAGGAACTCTTTTCTTACCTAGGCGAGGCTGTGGAAGGAGACACCTAAGCACTACAGGAGGCTATTTAAACCACACCCGATGGATGAATCTTGCTTTGCGTTATTCTGCATTCTCTGCAGCAGAACGCTCATCGTGTCTTCTGCTTCTGATCCTGGGCCTAAGGGAACAAAGGCTTACCATCCTGGAATCCAGTCTTCAGCAGCACCTGTAAAGACAGAGAAAGAACAGGTTAGCACTACGGTCTTCAGTGGCAGCGCATCTCTTACCTGGTCCATCGGCTGTCACCAACGCCTCGCGCTGCATTCCGGCATCTGAAAGACAAAAGCTTACCAGCTCTTTGCACGCTCCGGAGGCCTTCGGCGCTGCATCCCGCATCTGAAAGACAAAAGAAGGTGCATTTAAAGACATTGGGCAACTTTATTACTCACGTGCCATTACTCCTTCCCACGCCGAATCCAGTGGGTATTCCAGCACCCTTCAGCTTCTCTAAAGCTCCGAACTTGTACCTGCAAGATAAAAGGGACAGTTAGTGCGCATCGTGAAGCAGGCAACAAGCGCTTACTTACGTGCTTCCAGGCGCTTCTATTCCTCACGCGGGTTCGATCCTCAACTCTCATCAGCCCGCCATCCGCCATCGCCGGAACCATGCAAAACAAGAGATCTCATTACAAAAGACTTTTAAGACATTTGAAGTGCCCAGAACTTACCGTTCGTGCAGTTAACGACGGACAGCAGTCCTCTGAGGTCAAGAGGCCTGCACCCTTATCCAGTGAAGAAACTGGTTATGGCACCCTGCCCCGAGGCAGATGGAGAGCTCGGCGTTCACTTACCTAAGGTGAGGGCGTTAACCTTTGGGGTTCTACAGGAGAAGAGAAAGGGAAGAGGAGAGAGGCACCCAATAACCCCAGTTCATTAATCCCATATTTTCTATCTGCAGACATCTTACTCTTCGAGTCAGACATACAGTGCACAGAGGTCCAGCCCAAAGAGCCAACCGTGTGTTACACATCACCTTTGAAGATACGGCATTCACCCAGTCAAGACCGGCGCCTCTGAGGGAATCAGGTGAGCGTTACACTTAGGTGCACTATGACATGTTCAACATTCTGGCCGAGGTTTGTATAAAGGAGACCTTGCTTCCTTTCAATCAGTCAGTAAACGGGCTTGTGGTGGACCTGTGGGCCAAACGAGCGTCAATTCTCGTAGTGGATGGTGACATGGCCAAGAAGCGCAGGCTGTCATCTTTGGACCTCTTATTCCTCTCTGCCCATACTTCTCCAGAGTTTGGTGGTGCAGGCCGCTACAGCGAACCTCCTATCCATGACTTTTCCATCTTTGAATAGGGAGAGCAAACATTTGGATGCCTGGGGCAGGAAGATTTTCATCTCCTCGAGCCTAGGTCTCCAGTGTGTCAATGCCTCTTGTGCATTGGCCACGTTCTCCTTTGGTTTCTGGTCAGTGTTAACGGAGACAATGGAGCCCATCCCAGAAGGGGAAATTCTGGACGGTTTTCTGGCCATTAGTACAAACGGCAAAGAGGCTTACCGTCAAATGTGTGGTCTGGATATAGCAGACTGCGCCCCTGGGATAATGGCTACCAGCACCGTCTCGATGCGCTTTTCTTGGCTGAGGACGTCCGGGTTCACCACTGACACCCACAAGAATCTCCTGGACATGCCCCTTGATAGCATGGACTCTTGGCACCAAGGCAGACGAGTCGCTTCAAATGTTCCAGGCCTCTAAGGTAACAGTCAAGTCATTGGGGCTAGCTGTGCCGCAACAGCATCCAGCGAGTCAGTCGGGCAGGGCCAAGGATTTTCGTCCCTTTGTCTCTTACGCCCAGAGGGGTAGAAGCTAATCTTTGTTGGCCAGGCAAAGACAACGTCGTCCCTACAAAGGTTAGTGAATGCATTGTGCCTAGAGGAGTTACTTCCTTGCAGTCCTCTACAACCCCAGCACAAAGCCTCTGTGAAGAGGACTTCTGCCACTCATCCCCTGTGTGGAGGAGGATATCCCAGTTTGGAGAGGAATGGAGAAATACCACCAAGGACGCCTGAGCTTTGCATGTTGTACAGCAGGGATACTACCTCCCCTTCGCCTCTCGCCTGCACTCCACCCCCTCTTGCCAACAACCCTGGCCCCCAGAACCTATCCTGCTGGAGGAGATCCGTCAGCTCCTGGCAAAAGGGATCCTAGTGATGGTACCCTGCTTGGAACAAGACATGGGTTGGTACTCAACGTATTTACTGGTGCCGAAGGAGGATAGGGTCCAGATCCTCCAGGCTGTGGATGTGAATGACTGGCTACTTCCATAGATCTCCAGGATGCTTACTGTCATGTGGCTATCCACAAGAAACACAGCAAGTATCTGAGATTCAAAATGGTGGAACTGTCATTGCCAGTTAAAAGTCCTTCCTTTCGGTCTTTCTTCAGCATCCATGGTTTTCACCAAGCTGCTAACAGTAGTTTGTGGCTCGCCTCAAGAGTGAAGGCATTCGTATCTTTCCCTACTTCGACAACTGGCTCATCCGAGCCTGTTCACCAGTTCTAGCATCAGCACTTCTGATCCAGACGTGCAGCCTGTTGCACAGCTTGGGCTTCTTCCTGAACTACAAGAAGTCACAGGTTTCTCTGTCCCAGTCCTTCGATTCATCGGGAGATCTTGGATACTCGCCTGGGCCGGGGGTTTCCCACCCGAGGACAGTGGTGAACATCTTAAAGATAGTCCAGGTTTTTTAACCTCGGACGACGGTTCCAGCCTCAGCTTTTCTGCACTTGTTTGGTCTCATGGCATCATGTGTCTTGATGGTACCAGAGGTCTTTCGAAGGGACTGTGTCCTCCGACGTATTCCACATCTTTGACAGTAATTACCACAGCTGTGCTGATTGGGAAAACTTTTTCAGCTTAGCCGTCCTGCGTCGATGACGTCGATATGTTGTCCCTCGAGGGCCTCCGTCGATGGTCGACGTCACCGGATGTTATATCTTGGACACACGACACCCGTAGCCTCAGTTCCGTTTTTTCCGCGAACGTGTTCGCTTCGAAATCTCTGCGCGCCTCGGTTCTTCTTATATTGTTCATGATGTCTTCATCTTCTTCTACCCCAAAGTCGGGCTTCAAAAAGTGTTGGGATTGCGGTTCCAAAATGTCCATTATGGACCTGCACAACGTTTGTCTCTGGTGCCTTGGTGAAAGCCACACCACCGACGATTGGGTTGACTGCCAGTCCCTGACTTCGGAGGCCTTGCGGGAGCGGAAGAAGTTGTCGGTAGGTAGGGTTTCTAAAACCCGTAAACCGAAATCTACTGGTCTTTCGACCGACGATTCGAGGGGCGACTCTCCGCATCAGTGTAAATCCAGGGCAGTCTCAGTCTTGGAGTGCATCCCGCCATTTCTTTGCCTCTTCAAGGCATTGAAGGAAGCGCTGTCACCGGTCGCCTTCTCCGTCCTCGTCGGAGAACTCCGACCAGACGACGGGTATCTTGTCCCACTAAACACTTGTCGCCAGCCGAATGGGATGCATTCCGCCAGCAGATAATGGCGATTTTCGAATCGCAGCGCACCGTTACGTCCGCACCTTCGAGAGAATCCGGCAAGGAACGAGCTAGAGCCACAGCTCGCACGCCTTTGGGCTGGGGCGGGCGGCGCGATCATCGGGAGCCGTCGAGGTCCCGATTGGACAAGGTTGATCGCCATAGCCATGCCCGGTCCAGGTCCTGGTCCTTGACACTGTCGAGACTGTCGGAGCCTGTGAGGCCTTCTAAGAAGGCATCGACGCTGTCAGTGCCATGTCTGTCGAGGGACTCTCTTGAGACTCTGGCTCTGAGGAAGTCGTCGACGCCATCGGCGCCAAGGCCATCGAAGGACACGCTCGGGGCTCCGGCCTCGAAGCCGTTGTCGAAGTCGTCAGCGCCTCAGTCGATGCCGAATCCATCGGCACCTCAACGCCTTTCGAGGAGATTTTACTGGTGTAGCCCCGGAGGACTGTGGAAGCTCCGAGAAAGGCTCTCAGCAAGTCTGTGAAGACTGTGTCTGAGCCCTACTCTGTTTCTCCTCCCAGGGTGGATTTGTTCCAACCCTTGGAGTATATTTCAGAGGTGCCTCCTGAGGTTCCCAATGACCTGTTGTCTGGTCATAGCCAACTGGAAGACCTTCGTCAATCCTTACATGATGCTAGTGGTCTTGATACCTCTCCGGAGGTTGACTTTGGCAGGCCTGAGCCTGGTACACATGCCGAATCCTCGTATAGGCATCTCATGCCGAGGGTGACTGAGTACTTGGAGTGGTCTGCTCCACCTGTGGATTTTCTGCAGGATGACCTGACAGATATATTGGGCCAAGGTCCACCCACTGACCCAGTGTTGCCATTTCATATGGCCTTACAAAGAAGGGTGGCGGCGGCTTGGACTGCTCCGGAGAGTCTCCCGGCAGTGAATAAGTCGCTTCCAAAAAAAAAATACCATCCAGCCAGTGGTGACCCCTGCTACTTGTCTACGCACCCCACTCCGGAGAGTTTGGTGGTGCAGGCGGCTACAGCCCCAGCAAAGCAGGCTGCGCACCCTACAATCCCTCCTGATAGGGACGACAAGCGCTTTGATGGTTGGGCGAAGAAAGTATTTTCATCTGGGGATATGGCTTTAAAGGCAGCCAACTCTGTTTTCGCCTTGGCAAGTTTCACTCACTCTCTGTGGAATTGTGTATCTTTGGCGGCTGAACTTATTCCCGAAGGGGAGGAACGGGATGGTTTTCTAGCCCTCTTTCAGGATGGCAAGGATGCCATGTGTGAATCCGTTCAGTCGGGTCTTGACGTGGCAGACTGTGTCAGCCGGTCCATGGCAGCGAGCACCATGATGCGCAGGTTTGCGTGGTTGCGGAAGTCGGGGTTTGCTCCTGATGTACAGTTCCGGCTTCTCAACATGCCCTTTGATGGTGTACATCTTTTTGGCAGCAAGGCTGACGAGAGCCTTGAGAGGTTACAAACCTCCAAAGCTGCGGCAAAGTCCTTGAGCGCTGCAGTACGTCAACCTCTGCCTTTTTGTCCTAGGGGACAGGAATGGGGTGGGGTGGTTTCCTTTCGATACTACTCTTCTTTTGGTAGATCGAGAGGAGCTGCCAGTCAAAGGGGCCAACGTAGGAGTACCAGAGGTGAGAAACGAGGTACTCTGGGTGCCAAAGCTGCTCGGGCAGTTGCCTCTTTGCCCTCAGGCACTGCCGCAGCCGCTTCCGCTCAGTCATGAGGCCATAGCCCAGGGTTCGCCGGTTGGGGGGAGGCTGGCGCAACATCTTGTAGAATGGCCAATACTTCAGATGTGTGGGTTCTGGAGATCATAGCCCACGGCTACTGTCTTCCTTTCCGGCATTACGACAATACACCGTGGAAGCTCTCTTTGAAGCACCTGGATCCTCTCCTTGTGCAGGAAATCCTAACCCTGCTGGAGAAAGGCACCATAGAACTGGTGCCTGTTGCGGAGAGGGACAAGAGCTGGTATTCCCCATGTTTTTTGATCCCGAAAAAAGAGGGGGGGGTTGAGACCCATCATGGACTTGCATGGTTTGAGCAAGCTCCTCAGGAAGGACAAGTTCAAGATGGTTACTCTTTCTCAGGTCCTCCAGGCCCTTCAGCTTCAGGATTGGTTGGTGTCTGTCGACCTCAAGGATGCTTACTTTCATGTGCTGATTCATCCCAAGCACAGTAAGTACCTGAGGTTCGCGGTTGGCGCATTTTCAGTTTCAAGTCCTGCCGTTCGGATTGACCTCCGCCCAAAAGGGTCTTCACCAAGCTGATGGTGGTGGTGGCAGCACATCTCAGGAAAGGGGGGATTCACGTCTACCCCTACCTGGACGATTGGTTGATCAGGGCACGTTCCTGGAGCAAGCCCTGGATCATCTGTCCGTCACCTGCCACTCCCTTCACAAGCTGGGCTTCTCCCTCAATTTAAAGAAGTCCCATTTGACACCTACCCAGCGGCTCCAGAACATCGGAGCAGTGCTAGACACATCCCTGGGGCAGTGTTGGCCTCCCCAGGTGAGGGCTCATCACATTCTGCAGATGGTGGACAAATTTCAACGTGCCCAGAGTTTCCCGGTGTTCGAGTTCTTGAGACTGCTCGGCCTCATGGCATCCTGCATTTTACTGGTGCCAGCTGCGGATGAGATCTCTGCAGTGGGCGCTCAAGATGCAGTGGTCACAGTTCTCCGGCAGGATGTCAGATCCTGTGCAGATTCTGCCCTTGGTCGCCTAGGACCTTCTGTGGTGTGCCGTCGAAGGAAATCTGTCGAAGGGGCTCCATTGTGGCAACTGTGGCCGGAGGTGACGATTGTGACGGACACATCCCTCACGGGTTGGGGAGCTCATGCCAACGAGCTGACAGCCAGCGGTCGTTGTTCTCCATCGGAGTCCAGACTCCACATCAGTCTGTTAGAGCTGCAGGCTGTCAGGCTAGCCCTGAAGGCTTTTCTGCCATCTGTGAAGGGGAAGAATGTCCTGATTATGACGGACAATACGGTGGCCATGCACTACCTGAACAAAAAGGGAGTGGAGGGGTCACTCCCACTGTGTAGGGAGGCGATGCAGTTCTGGTTATGGGCCATCCAGCAGGAAATTTCGATCTCGGCAGTTCATCTGGCAGGAGACAAAAACGCGGCGGCGGACGCTCTGAGCAGGCAGAGCACGGTCTCTCATGAGTGGAAGCTGGCTCAAGAAGTTCTGTTGGAGATCTTCGCCCTTTGGGGAACCCCACAATTGGATCTCTTCGGCACCAGTGTCAACCGGAAGTGCGAAAGATTCTGCTCACGGGAATTTCCTCCAAGAGGAGCCTTAGGGGACGCGTTCGTAGTGGAGTGGTACTGCCCACTGCTGTACGTGTTTCTTCCAGTCCCCGTCATTCCGCAGGTGTTGTGGAGGTTACGGAGGTTCGGTTCCCTGATGATCCTCCTTGCTCCGGCATGGGCCAGGAGAGCATGGTACCCAGACCTTCTCTACATGTCCATCTGCCCTTCACGCCGGTTTCCCCAACGAAACGATCTGCTCTCACGGGAGGGGGGTCGGATTCTCCATCCAGATGTCAAGTCCCTCAGCCTTCACGCTTGGTATCTGAAAGGTTGAGGTATAAGTATTGGGACCTCCCCGAAGACGTGAGGGAGGTGTTGCTTTCGGCCAGGAGGCCGGCAACGAAAACCCTGTACCGTTGCCGTTGGAGAAAGTTCTGCGACTGGTGCAGAGTACAGAATGTGGATCCTTCCCAATGCTCCATTCCTTTGGTTTTGTCTTTTTTGCTTTCGTTAGCCCACAAGGGCCTGCAAGTGGGTACCATTAAAGGTTACCTGGCGGCGCTGTCCATATTTAAGCGCTCGTCTGAGTAATGTTCTAATTTTAAAATACCTTTGATATCTCAGTTTCTAAAAGGGCTAACTAATGTGTTTCCACCGTCGCCTTTCCAGGTGCCGGGATGGGATTTGAATTTAGTTTTAAAGTTCCTAATAGGAGCTCCATTTGAGCTCTTGCATTATTGTCCGTTGCGACTATTGTCCTTTAAAACTGTGTTCTTAGTTGCGGTTACTTCCGCATGCAGAGTGAGTGAGTTGCAGGCACTTTCCACCAAACCACCCTTCACTGTGTTCCATTGTCCTGAGGGTGCGGCCTTCCTTTCTTCCGAAGGTTGTGTCAGAATTCCATCTGAGCCAGAAGGTAATTCTTCCGGCATGCTATCCTCCTCCGCATCCTGGTAAGGAAGAGGAGAGGCTCCATAGGTTGGACCCTAGGAGAGCTTTGAGTTTCTATCTCTCACGGATGTCCCGGGGTCATAGTGGGCGATCAGCTCTTTATTGGTTATGCTGGAAGGCGTTTAGGTCAGGCTGTTTCCAACCAGACCTTATCTAGATGGATCATTTTGACGATCTCTGAATATTGACGTTTGGCGGGAAGGGACCCTCCAGTAGGCTTACGGGCTCATTTGACTAGTGGTATGGCTGCCTCCACTGCACTACAGAGGGGTGGTGTTCCAATTCGCAATATTTGCAAAGCAGACACATGGGCCTCTGTGCATACTTTTGTGAAACATTATTCATTGGACTCTATCCATGGGCAGGATTTGGCCTTTGGTAAGGCAGTCCTCTATTCTGCAATTTGATTGGGCATTCTAAATTGATGCATTTGTAAATTATTTTCCCACCTCCATACGTTGGTACTGCTTTGGGAGTCTGTCAAAGATGTGGAATACGTCAGAGGACACAATCCCTTCGAAGAACAAGTTACTTATTGTTGCGAGGCATCATACAAGGCACAGATAAGTTTATCAACAAGTATTTATTTAAGTAAATGGGAGATAAGACCCCCAACACAACTAGGGCTCCCTACATTGACACAGAGAATATCAACTGACAAATATAGAACACTGAGAAACATCTCCAGCTGTATGACCTCATTGGAACTGGAGGTGCTAAACATTCCATGCCATCCAGCTTCACTATGCTGGGTGGCACAAATTGCTTTTGTAGTTAACAACATCACAACACATCTCCTTTCCTTTTTATTAACCATCCTATAAATTCACAATAGGATGTTTCACACATTGCCTCTCTTCACTGTGGTATTGTTTCACACATTACCTCTCCTCACTGTAGCAACTCTATTCATATTCCAAACCTGACCACCGGCCACCCGTACAGCACCTTTCAACACAGCTACCACTCTCACTGGGTCTGAATATAACATCTCACCCTTCCTTTTCACTACTCCTTTCTTTATTCTTACCAAATCACCACATTCCACACGCAACTCCTTCCTACCTCTCCTCTTGTTTTCCCGCATGACCCATTCACTCTTCTTCTTTATGAGAGATTTTCTCACCTCATCAATAACTACATCAGACTCCCTGCTTCTGCCCAACCAAGGCGGGCACACTATAGAATAAGGCTTTCGACCTCTCATTAGCTCGAATGGACATAGTCCTGTAGTGGCATGGGGTGCCATACGTAACGCCCACATCCTATTCTGAATAGTTGCTAACTTGTCAAATCCACACTCTTCCCCCATACGAATGCTTTCCATCACACATCTGTTTAGTCTCTCAACAACTCCATTAGTTTCCGGATGGTACAAAGCTGTTCTCTTATGGCTCACACCACATTTTTCTAAGTACTTGGGAAAACACCCACCAGTAAATTGAGTTCCATTGTCCGTGAGAACGCTACTTGGAAGACCCTCACTCGCAAAAATTTCTTGCAACACTTTTACCATGTTTTCTCCTGTTATTTCCCTCACAATTCTAAAATCCGCCCACCTAGAGAATAGATCAGCCACCACTACAACAAATCTTCCCCGACCATATCCCAACTCAACAGGTCCTAGTATGTCCATGGCTATATCCTTCCAAACTCTTGACGGAACTCCCACATCCACCAGGGGTTGCTTCTTAGCTTCCACCCCCCTACCACTTTGGAGACAAAATTGGCACTCACCTAACCGAATTTCGACCTCCCTGTCGAAACCAGGCCACCAGTAATCTGTTCTCAACACTCCCTTGGTTTTAGTAATACCTATATGACCACTGTGCGCCAAATCTATAATTCTTCCCCGAATCCCTTTGGGAGCTACTGCCCTTTCCCATCTAAACAATATACCGTCTGTAACTGACAATTCATCTTTGACTTCCCAATAGGGTTTTTCTTCCTCCATTAACGTTGCTTTGTTTGGCCACACTGCGGACTCAACATATGACATCACTTTTCTCACTGCCACGTCTTTTCTTATTTCCTCCAACCATTCTTCCCTGGATACTATACCCTCTGTACCTACAAACACCATTTCCATCTCATCAATCTCTATTCCGTCTTGCGAATGAACTTTTACTCTTGACAGGCTGTCCGCTAATATATTTTCTTTTCCCGGGATTACTTCCATAACGAACCTGTGGGCCTGCAATCGGGTGACCCATCCAGCCACTCTGCGAGATATTTTGTCCAGACCTTTTGTTTCAAAAATAACTTTCAAGGGTTTGTGATCTGTACGGATCACAAATTCCATCCCCCAGACAAAGTTTTTAAACTTCTCTACCGCCCAGTAACATGCAAGTGCTTCCTTCTCCAGGACCGAATAACGTACTTCAGCACCTTTCAACCCTCGTGAAGCATGAGCTATTATAATTTCTGATCCATCATCTTGTTTCTGTGCTAAGACAGCACCCAGGCCGCCCTCACTCGCATCCACCGTAATAATTGTCAACTTCCTGGTATCAAAACATCCTAAAGGCTTCGCCATATCAATTTCTTCCTTGATTCTGCCAAACTCTACATCACACTCACGACTCCATACAAAGTCCGCTCCTTTCCTCAGGATCTTTCTCATTTCTACAACCTTTGCAGCGTAATTCTCCACAAACTTCTGATAAAACTCTGCCATACCTAAAAATGAACGCAGTTCACTTTTGGTCGTTGGTCTCTCAATCTCTTTTATGGAGTTGATAATGCTTTCCTTGGGCTTCACCCCTTCACACGATACTTCATGACCAAGGTATTCTACCTTGGATACTGCAAATTTGCATTTCTCTTCCCTCAAGGTGATGCCTCTCTCCTCAAATATCTTTAGAACCGCATACACACTTCGGTCATGCTCCTCCAAAGTCTCACCGCATATCAGCACATCATCCTGAAAACAGAACACACCCGCCACACATCCAAGTAGCCGATCCATAATTTTCTGAAATACTGATGAAGCGGACGCTAACCCAAACGGCATTCTTCTAAACTGAAACACACCTTCATGCGTAATGAAAGCTGTGGTTTTCCTACAATCTTCTGTCAGCTCGACCTGATGGTATGCCGACGCCATATCGAGTTTTGAAAATACTTTCCCTTTGCCCACCATGGTTAACATCTCACCCATGTTGGGTAAAGGATGCCTGTCAACCATAACGCTCTTATTGAGCTCCCGCATGTCTATGCACAACCTCAAATCACCTGTACTTTTCTTCACAACAACAACCGGTGATACCCATTCCACACCTCCTGCTCTCTCAATCACACCCATTTGTAACAACTTCTTGAGCTCATCTTTTACCCCTTCCCTCAAGGCGAACGGTACCGACCTAAGTTTTGCTGTGACAGGCACACTCCCCTTCTTTAGGACAATTTGATGTTGAAATCCCTTCACTTTTCCCAAATTTTTCTCGAAAACTCCTTTATGTTTCAACACATATTTGCTTGACCCTGTGCATGACCCTGATACTTGGAGCACCTGTTCAGGATGATTGGGATCCAAACGGATACCTAGACTCTTCTGTTCTCTCCATCCTAATAGAGACTGCCCCTTTTTAGTGACATATACTTTGCCCTTGCAGCTCCTTCCCTTGAACTTAAATTCACTCCACTCATAACCCAGTAAATCAATTCTATCTTGATTGTATCCACCGGGACATATATCCGGGCAACTCAAACGGCTTACCACTCCACACATCTCCTTCTCAAACACATTTTTAGACACCAAAGTTATTTTCGAGCCTGAATCTGCCATCATAGACACATCACGACCATTCACATTCACAGTTGCATACGGTCGCTCACAGTCATCTGGATCACCGTCCATTACAACATTAACGGTATTAACTATGACATCTGGCACTGGGATTATCACTTCTTCATCCGACGATCTGCTTCCATCATCTTCATTTACATATAGTACTTTTCTTTGACTTGATTGTCCAAACTGGTAGTTTTTACAACAATTTGCAAAGTGACCTCTCCTCTTGCACTTTGCGCATGTGGCCTTACGTCCTGGACATACAATAGATGAAGCAAAATGTGTTCCGCTGGCACATCGAAAGCACAGTCTCTCCTCCTTTTTTTCATATCTTTGCACTGTCTCTTGATTTTTCTTCTCCTCACCCCCAATCCAGTTCGCCTGCTTGTTTCTTCCTCGCTTTTTGCTTTTGTCATTTCCTATATTCAAAACTTCACTTTTGCTTTCCTTATGGTCATTAGTTTCACCTTTTGATAGTTTGGAAACACATGCTAATGAGTGTTCGACTCGCTTTGCCAAATCCAACACCTCATCCAGGTTGGGATCATCTCTCAGCCACAACTCTTCGCGTATTTTATTTGACCTGCAATGCGTCATGAATTGGTCCCTAATGTGTTCATCAAATGTCCCTTGGAACTTGCACGTTAATGCTAAATATCGCAGGGCTGTCACATACTCCTCGACTGATTCCCCTTGTGCCTGCATTCTCATTCGGAAATTATATCGTTCTAGTATGGTACTGGTTTTAGGATTAAAATGCTTGTCCAGCTTCACCAAAGCCACGTCAAACTCATTCCCAGCATCGCCCTCGCTGCCTCCTCCCGTCGGCTGTGGCAGAGTTTCATAGATTCTTTGGCCTTCATACCCCAAAAAATGCAACAATAGTGCCAATTTTCTTTCACTAGAATATGACGTTCCGCCAGCAGCTTTTAAGTAATGTGCAAATCCCTTTCGCCATTGAGCCCATGGTATCTTCGCAGGTCCTGGTATTGGCATAAAAATCGGCGGTCCAGCTATCCCTGGTAAGCCTGCCATGTTGTGTTCTTAGGTTTCTTAGGTTTTTCACTTCTCAAATAGACGTAACACCTATGCCTCGCTGCATGTATGATGCATCTTTTCTCTAGCGTTATCTCTCTTTTGAATGCTCTTCTACCATCAGCTGCGTGGTAATTTCCTTCAGTGTTGATTCTCTCTGTCCTCTTGAACACACTAGCGTTATCTCTCTTTTGAATGCTCTTCTACCATCATCTGCATGGTAATTCCCTTCAGTGTTGATTCTCTCTGTCTAACTCACGCCGTGCTTCTACTACACGCTGCGTGGTAATTTCCTTCAGTTCATTCACACCACGCCTCGGCAATACACTGCGTATTAGACTTCCTCGACATCGCGGCTGCTCCACAAAGCGCTGCAAGGACTCTTCTTCGGCTCCCACACACCGCTGCGTGGTTCTCTCCTCGCTCAAACGGCGCCTTTCCCTTTCCGCTCGGCGGCCGCGCATTAATTGGAAGCGCCACGCAGCCGATGCCCCTCTACCACCATCTGCGTGGTTTTCTCCTTCCTCAAACAGCGCCCCGCGCTCTCCACTCGGCGTCCGTGCTCCTCATGAAAACGCCTCGAAAACGCCACCCCGAGCCTCGACACAGCTGACGCACTTCAGCCGGGGCACCCGAACCAAGAGCCAACAACCGCAACGCCAGGTGAGCAGCGCACTTACTTTTTGGCCATATGCCGTTGAAAAATGTTTCTTTTGCTGGTAGCCGCTCGACGCTGGGACAGAGCGGAGCAGCCACCACACCATGTATCTTCTGTTCTGCCCTTAACTGCCACTACCACGCTGGGGGGAACAGCGGAGCGGCAGTACCTTCATTAAAGTTGCTGGGGGTCCTCACCGCATCCCATCCTCGTCGCCATTGTTGCGAGGCATCATACAAGGCACAGATAAGTTTATCAACAAGTATTTATTTAAGTAAATGGGAGATAAGACCCCCAACACAACTAGGGCTCCCTACATTGACACAGAGAATATCAACTGACAAATATAGAACACTGAGAAACATCTCCAGCTGTATGACCTCATTGGAACTGGAGGTGCTAAACATTCCATGCCATCCAGCTTCACTATGCTGGGTGGCACGGATTGCTTTTGTAGTTAACAACATCACAACACTTATCTTCCCATGTAACGTTATTTCGATGGCATGTTCCTCTGACGTATTCCACATCGTACTCACCCTACCTGCCCCGCTACAGAATTTCTTATGCGATTGCAGCTTACGTTTCCGCAAGGCTTTCTGTAGTCATATTGGCAGAAGATTGATGCCACACGTTCTGGGGGGAAAAAACTACAACTAAGGCTATGGGCGTTGTGCATCCTAGCTATTACATCCGGTAATGTCGACCATCGACGGAGGCCCTCGAGGGACAGCGTATAGATGCAGGACTCCTAGGCCGAATATGTTTTCCGAAGCAGCACAGCTGTGGTAATTACTGTCAAAGATGTGGAATACGTCAGAGGAACATCCCATCGAAAGAACGTTACCAGGTAAGATAAGTAACTTGTTGTTCTGTGCAGGAGGTCCCTACAGTGGCCCCTGAACTCTGTGGTCTCAGGGACAGACTTCGGACCACCTTCAAATCTCAGAGAGTGTGTCCGGAGACCTTGAATTGTCATCCGTGAGAGACAATCTGCTGAAGGAGGTCTCCTTTCCATCAACCCTGGCCGCATGTGACCCTGGGGCACTCCCCTACAAGATCTGATGGTTAGCGGACTGTGATCCCCATCGGAGTGATGGGAGCACATCAAGCTGCTGGAGCTGAGGGTGATCAGGTTGGCCTTAGTCGCTTTCCTCCCTTCTGTGAAGGGCAAGACGGTACTGTTCCTGACAGACCATACTTTAGACATGCATTATCTCAACAAGAGGAGTGTTATGGGCTCCTTGTCGCTGTGCAGAGAAGCAATGCAGTTGTGGTTCTGGGCTCTGGAGAACAGCGTGTCTCTGACTGCAGCACACGTGACTGGCAAAGAGAACACTCTAGCGGAAGCACTGAGCAGCCAGTCCTTAACCTCCCACGAGTGTGAGCTCTGTCAGGAAGTTCTGGAGGAGATTTTCTCCCTCTGGGGTACTCCGGAGGTGGACCTTTTCGCTTCCAGTGTAAACAGAAAGTGCAGGTGTTTCTGCTCCTGGGAATGTCCTCAACAAAGTGCTTGGATGGATGCCCTGATGGTTGAATGGGACTTCGATTTGCTCTATGCATGCCTGCCGATCCCTGTCAGTCTGCTGGTCTGGACTGGGCCTGCAGTTTGTGGTATCTGGAATTGTTGGAAATGGCCACCTGCCTTCCTTGGTGTCTTCCACAGGGGACATACCGCCTCTCCCACTCAGAGGGTTAGGTCCTGCGCCCGAACCTCCGCAGCCTGAATCTTCATGCCTGGCTGCTGAAGGGTTGAGGTAACTGGAGTGGAATTTGTCAGAAAACATTCTGGACACACTCCTATCTGCTCGAAGACCCACCACCAAGTCCATTTATGCCTTCAGGTGGCAGAAGTTTTCGGCTTGGGGCCGGGACAGGGCTCTGGACCCTTTTACTTGCTCCACATCCTCTGTGTTGGCATTTCTTCTGTCTTTGGCCTAGACGGGCCTACACGTTGGTACAATGAAGGGGTATCTTGTGGTAATTTCGGTCTTCAAGGGGATCCGGGAGGAGGGTGTTAGAATGGGTTTCTGAACTCTGCTCTGGTGAACTGATGTTCGGGAGGCCACCCTAGTTTAGTGACAGAGGGAACACTTCTGCAAAGTTAGCCAGGACAATTCAAGCTGGCTTGGAGAGCAGTCAAGTCTCAGGAGTAGTGGGGATGATCTGAGGACTTGGATGAGTGCACACCCAATAGGACACAAGAATTACTCTTAGACAATAGTATATAAAAAATGTACAATTTATTAGGCCTTTAAACAAACACACGTTAATAAAGAGGAACACAGTAATATCACTACTTAAACACACACTATGTAAAATATATGTACAGTCACTTTTTGGTCAATGCAGTAAAGTGCAGATTCCCCCACCAAAACCTGTGAGGAGGGAAAACACACAATCTTTAGCACAATGGCCAACTCCAGAAATGGATATCCGTAACTTAAGAAGTACAGCCCTACAAAGATTGGAACCTTGCGCTCGTCGATGCATAATGCTCACAAGGGACAAACTTCGATTGGAAGGATAAGTTAGAAGAGGACACTCGAGTGTGAGGAAATTCGGTTCCAAGAGTCGGTGGCGGGTCTCTTACGAAGAACACAGATGTCCTCAACTTTTGGACAACTATAGGAAGCAAGATCCACCCGAAACAAGGACCACAAGGGATACTTTGTGCGTAAAAACAGTATGGATGAACTAGGGGCCAGCGGTAAGTGGTATGATTACTCACTGCCCTTAGCTCACTCCGGGCTCAAACTTGACAGGTTTGAAGAAGGTCGCCTGGTCTGCAGAATCCCCTTCTTGTTTATGCTTCAAAGTGCACAGGCACTGTGGATGCAGGTCCAATTTACACCAGGAGCTGTATCTCTCGTCACGAATGCAGGACAAAGAAAAGACTGATGCAGCTGGTCTCAGGACACTTAATGAAAGGCGGGAAAGCCACCAGCAGTGACTGCCACTTTCACACACTGACGCAGGAGCACCCAAGTCTCGCGGACTAACACACACTTCTCTGTCGTGGGCCAAAGCAGTAGGGACAACGAGATTTGGCAAGAAAGTGCCTTGCATTGCGAACTAGAGTTTCCCAAAGCTTGAGCCGAAGCATTATGTAGCAATGCTCCAGCACCGGGGCCAAGGGACAAGCTGGTCAGTCCACTGGAGGGCTCAGGGACACTTTCGAGAAGGCTTGTTTTCAAGGCACCAAGAAGATGTTGAGAGTGATTGGTCCCACCACTCAAAAGGGTTGAAGCACCTTTGCAGGTCTTCGGAGATAGAGCGCAAAGCAGGGCTTTACCAGGACAACAGCGGGCTCAGGGTGCCAAACCGACCTGCTTCACTTCTCAGGATACTTGGTTCCGTGTAGAGGACGATTCGGATCTCAATATGATCTGCAGGTCTGCACTCAGAGCCCCTCCTCAGAGTCCAGCGAGTGCTCGCACCCCAGCTGGCCAATGATATCTGCCCCACTCATGCACGCTAGCAGTGGTCCAATCAGGGACCACTGCAGCTCTCGTGCACACCAGATATCCTGGCACCAGTAGTGTGGATTGGTACCAGACAGTCCCAGCGCTCTTCTTGGGTACCCACACTTCTCCAGCATGGGGTCTGGCATGGATTCACATGCTCATGAATATTCCCCGTCGTCAGGCTGGGAATCCTCGGTAAAGAAAAAACCAGTATCAGTTTCGTTTCTGATCTGTCTTCCGTAGTAGTAACCAATCACTGATCACTGCGTCATACTGACCACAGCCAATGACTGCCCTCTACCTAAGCCCCGCCTCTGGCAGCCATCTTCAGATTTTTACTGCACGTTCAAGTGTTGGGATCCTCGTGCTATTGCTCTCGGGCGTTAGTGCTATTTTTTCATGTTTTTTCTCAAAAACTTCGATTTTTTTCAGTCAAAAAGAGCCTCAAGCTCCACCGATTCTTCATCCGATCAACGGGGACCCGTGTCAGATTCGTCTACGCCCCTCAAGGGTGAAGATTTCGTCGAGCTACGCTTTTGGAGGACTCCAGAAGTTTCTCAGGCCCATCTCGGACATGGCCCAGGAGAAGGGAAGCTCGACGCCCGGAAAGCTGTTCAGGGTCTGCCCTGGATGCCAGCTTCAGAATGTCTTTAAGGAGGACGAACACTCCTTTTGTCTTTACTGCCTACATGAGGACAAGACGCACGTGGAGAAGGACTGTGCGTTTTGCGGCAATATGTTGGAGCGGACCATGTAGGACCGCCATCAACGTCTCGCCAACTGGCTGGAAGAGAAGAGCCCGTCAGGCGAGAAGAAGAGGAAGAAATCCGAGTGGTCTTCTAAGACCTTTGAGGACGCCCCGGCGACGGGGGTCCAACACAAGGCCAAGCACCGCGAGTCCGCTGGCATCGGGAGCGCCGAACGGTCGGGCTCTACGGGCGCCAGGCAGGGCGCATCCTCCCCGGCACCATCACCCACGAGCCAACGCTCTGGTTCGGGTAAGAGGAAGGCCGAGCACCCGGCGAAGCTCCTGGAGAGGCCCCGGTCGAGCTCGAAGGCCCCATCGGAGGGAGAGCGAGGCAGTGTCTCCCCCCCCCAAGGAGAAGGCGGTGAGCGCACCTAAGGTGGTGAAAGCCTTAATCCATCCGGCCAAGGCCTCTATCGAGACAGTCGCGGCGGCCCTGGCTCAGCCTGTGGAGGCTACACCAGTGGTGGCGACCTCGGGGCTCAGAGTCTCCCTACCACCGCGGAGGGAGTCCTCTTTTATGCCCATCGACAGGACCTCCGTGAAACCTCCGACGGAGAAGAAAAAGGGGGGGGCAGGAGGTCGTCGTGGATTCAGCCTCAACCTCTGAGGAAGAGCTGATCGAGGTCTTAAGCCACGGCGTTGGCGTGGAAGAAGACCAGCCCGTCGGGAGGGATCCCGACGTAGGAGACGACGATATCGTTGAGGGTGCCGACGGGGCCCCTGACCGCCCGTCGGACTCCCCTCAACCAGCGCCGCAAGACAACTCGGCGGCCATTTTGTTGGCTATACAGTCCTTATGCTCGGAGATAAGGACGAGACTGCCGTTACCACCAGCGGAGGAACCGCTCCCGACGGGGGACCCGGAGCCAGGCCCTTTTGGGAGCCCTCCCCCTAAGAGAAGAAGGATTCAACCTCCACCTCCTTTTCAGCCATCGCGCCCTGTTCAGCCCTCCTCCCCGTCCACGACTCGTGGGGATGATACGGGGACTGACACGGCCGCGACGGGTACGAACGACGAGGTTTACGACGAGGATCTGCCGTCGTCACCTCCCACCCGGGCTTCCCCGCCCGACGAGATTGGATTGTTTCACTCCATGATCGCCAGGGCATCCGAGCTCTTCCAGTTCTGCCCGGAGGAGAAGAAGAAGGAAGGTTTCCTTTATCAACGGCGCGAGGCCAAGAGGAAGACGGTCCTCTCCGTGCCTCTACTGGACGATATTTGGGATGAGGGCCTCGCCCTCCTCAAGAACCCATCCATGACGCCAGCTAGAAGGGATCGGTACGAGAAGAAGTACCGGGTCCCGGACGCGTCCCCCTTGTGCCTCCGGGCACAGCCGACCCCGGACTCCGTCGTCTCCGCGGCGGCCAGGAAGAAAGCGGGGGGGGTGCGGCCTCCACGTCGACTTCCCCGCCGGACGGCGAGGGAAAGAAATTGGATACGATGGGACGCAGGGTCATCTCGTCTGCAGCGATGACGATTAAGGCGGCCAACGCCTTGGCTATCGTAGCCCGCTACGACAGGGAGCTGTGCTACAAACTGCCCACCCTGCTGGACTTCCTACCGGACGACAAGAGGGCGGATGCCCTAGAGATCTTGCAGGAAGGTGAGGTGGCGTCGGACCACGCCATTACGATTGCGACGGACATCGCCGACACTGGATTTCGCCAGTTGGGCAACGGCGTGTGCCTTAGGCGGCGTGGATGGCTCAAGGCTACTGACTTCCGTCAAGACGTGCAGACCAGAGTCTTGGACATGCCGTTCGATGGAAACAACCTGTTTGGGAAAACAGTGGACGATTCCCTTCAAGCCATCAAAGCAGACACGGAGACGGCCCGGGCTCTTGGGGTTCTCCAGCAACGGCGGCCGCCCTTTCGGAGCGGCGGAGGCAAGGGTGCCTCCAAAGGTTCCGGCGGCGGATTTTCCACCTGCCGTCAAGCGGCCCGTTCGTCGTCGCAGGAAGCTTACAGGGGACGAGGCAAGTCAGGCGGACCCCGCCATCGTCGCCAAGGAGGTCAAGGCGGCAAAGCCTCGTCGAAGCAGGACTGAACCGGCCGTGGGGTCGGGCCCCCACCGAAGCACCCCGGTGGGAGGCCGGCTGGCGAGCTTCGTCAGCGTGTGGGAGTCCATCTCCACCGACCGCTGGGTGCTGCACACCCTAGCCCAGGGTCACGCGCTCGAGTTTCAAAAAAGGTGCCCGCGCGTCCCCCCTGTGGCCAGGAAAGAACTTCACGTCCCTCAACTTCTCCTGGAGGTAAAGGCGATGCTCAGGACTGGCGCCATCGAGCTCGTCCCAAAGAGGCTTCGGGGCTCCGGAGTTTACTCAAGATACTTCCTCGTGAAGAAGAAGACGGGAGGATGGCGTCCCATCCTGGACCTACGACGACTGAACAAATTCATCAAGGCACAGAAGTTCCGGATGGTCACCCTCCAACACGTCCTGGGTCAGCTGGAGGAGGGCGATTCCCTGTCGTCGTTGGATTTGGAGGATGCCTACTTCCATATTCCCATCCTAAAGGGGCACCGAAAGTTTCTCGGGTTCGTGGTCCAAGGGCGTCACTATCAGTTCAGAGCCCATCCCTTCGGACTAAGGTCGGCACCCAGGGTGTTCACCAAGTGCCTCGCACCGGTGGCGGCGCAGCTGCGCCGAGAGGGGATCCACGTCTACCTCTACCTGGACGACTGGCTCATCCGAGCCAAGACGAGGGAGCTTGCCGTGGAGCACACGGCAAGGACCGTCCAACTTCTCACGGACCTGGGATTCTCCGTAAACTACGCCAAGTCCCACCTGGTGCCCGAGCAAGGCGCACTGTATCTGGGAGCGAAGCTCGACACAGTGTCGCTTCTGGCCTCCCCGTCGGAGGAAAGGACGAGGGCCATTCTGAGCAAGGTGCAGCGGATGCTGGTTGCGGACGCGGCCAGAGTGAGGTCCATCAAGTCCCTCCTCGGAATGATGTCTTCTTGCATTTACCTCATCCCCCTGTGCAGGCTCCGGATGCGCCCGTTGCAGGAGTTCCTGGACGCGCGCTGGATCCAGACGACAGGCAGCTTCGAGGAGAGGATCACACTCGACGAGAGTTTCCGACGAGTGATCCGGTGGTGGGGCACCCGCGCGCATATGACGGCGGACATGGACTTCCAGACCCCCGGCCACCAGGAGACAGTGACCACGGATGCCTCCCTGGAAGGGTGGGGAGCGCACACCGAAAATCTGCACGCGAGAGGCCTTTGGCTCCCGACGGAGAAGTCCCTCCATATCAACGTCCTGGAGCTCCGTGCAGTGTTTTGGGCCCTCAGGTCCTTCCTTCCGTCCCTCAAGGGCAAGGTGGTGAGGATCTTCACCGACAACGCCACCACCATGTTCTACATCAGGAAACTGGGCGGAACCAGGTCCCCGGCCCTGTCCAGGGAGGCGCAGGATCTGTGGCATTGGGCCGTCGCCCAAGGGATGTTTCTGGTGCCGTTTCATCTGGCAGGGATAAGAAACACCATCGCCGACTCACTCAGCAGGGAGCTGCGCTCGTGCCACGAGTGGGAACTACGACAGGATCTAGTGGACCGCCTCTTCCGACGGTGGGGCACACCCCAGATCGATCTGTTTGCGACGGCGACGTACTCCAAGTGCCGGAGGTTCGCCAGCAGGTTTCCCCAGCCGAGGAGCATGGGCGATGCTTTCTCGTTCCCCTGGGAGGGCCCGTTTCTATACGCGTTCCCTCCATTGCCATTGCTGATCCGGCTCATCAACCAGCTCAAGAGGTCACGGTGCAGGATGATCCTCGTCGCACCTGCGTGGCCGAGGCAGATATGGTTCCCTGGACCTTCTGGACTTGTCAGCGTCCCCGTCAATCAAGCTGCCAGTGGACGCGGATCTTCTCTCCAGTGAAGGAGGCGCCATCCTCCATCACGACCCGAAGTCGCTGAACTTGCAGGCCTGGCTCCTGCAGCGTTAAGAGTTTGGAGGATACGACATACCGGCCGACTGCAGAGAGGTTCTTGCAAAGGCCAGGGCGCCCTCGACTCTTAAATGCTACGGACACAAATGGAAGAGGTTCTCTGTCTGGTGCCACGCACAGAAGATTAACCCTCTACGGATTATGGCCCCCCAAGTACTGCCGTACCTACTGACGCTGGCCAAAGCTGGACTGGCGCACGCGTCCATCAAGATTCATCTTGCTGCGATCTCCCGATACACCAGAACCACGAGGCGGATGTCTTTGTGGTCTCATCGTCTGGTGAAAGAGTTCATGAAGGGACTGTTCAGATCGTTCCTGCCGGTGAAGGCTCCGGCCCCGGCGTGGGAGCTCAACGTGGTGCTGACTAAGCTCATGGGACCTCCGTACGAGCCTCTGCAGTCGGCTCCGTTGAAGTTCTTGTCATGGAAAACAGCGTTTCTTGTGGCCATCACCTCCGCACGACGGGTGGGAGAGATCCAGGCCATTTTCTGCAAGGCCCCGTACTTGACTTTTCACGACACGAGGGTAGTGCTCAGGACGCACCCCTCCTTCATGCCCAAGGTGCCGTCGGACTTCCACCTCAACAAACCCTTGGTGTTGCCTGTTTTCTTCCCGTCGCCTTCGTCGCCGGCTGAAAGGACTTTGCACTCGCTGGATGTGGCTAGAGCGCTGAAGTTCTACGTGGACCGCACGAAGTGTTTTCGGAAGACGTCACAACTCTTTGTGAATTTTGGACCTGTCAATCAGGGGAAGGCTCTCTCGAAGGCTTCCATTTCCAGATGGCTCTCCGGCTGTATCATGTACTGTCATCGGTTGGCAAACCGACCGCTGCCTGGCCGTCCGAGAGCCCATTCCACCAGAGCGATCGCAGCTACCACGGCGTTCCTATCTGGTGTGCCCTTGCTGGACATCTGCAGGGCTGCTACGTGGAGGTCGACGCACACCTTCACGAAATTCTACTGCGTCGATCGGGATTCCAGGGAGGAGTCCAGGGTCGGCCAGGCAGTGCTGCGCAACCTGTTCGCCTAAGGTGAGCCTGGTGAGCCTGGTGAGGAGGTAAGATTTGCTTAATGTTGAGTTTGATGTAATGCTTAATGTTGAGCCTTTGCCACCTCCCGTGGTTGTGCATGTGTGTACTGCTATGTATTCTTTATTCATGAGCATGTGAATCCATGCCAGACCCCATGCTGGAGAAGTTACTTACCTGTAACTGTTGTTCTCCAGCATGGGTCTGGCATGGATTCACATGCGAACCCTCCCGCCTACCCCTCTGCGGCTCTTCACTTGGTCATACTGCCACTTCACGTGCTACCAAATCTGAAGATGGCTGCCAGAGGCGGGGCTTAGGTAGAGGGCAGTCATTGGCTGTGGTCAGTATGACGCAGAGATCAGTGATTGGTTACTACTACGGAAGACAGATCAGAAACGAAACTGATACTGGTTTTTTCTTTACCGAGGATTCCCAGCCTGACGACAGGGAATATTCATGAGCATGTGAATCCATGCCAGACCCATGCTGGAGAAAAACAGTTACAGGTAAGTAACTTGTTCCATGTGACATGCAGTAGCCCGTGAAAAGCACCGGCTTTCGCAGGTTAATGCATGGCCAAATAAGGACTCACTGGGTCACAAAGAGCAAGGGGAAAAGGACAAAAAAGATAAAGGAGAAGATGAGACATTGTGGCACAGCCATGACGGACACTCGCCACAGTCATGAGCCAAACACGGTAAGTGCGGTATGGCTCAGTAAAAGTTAATAAAAATGCACAAAAAGCTTCTGCTGCCACAAGTCTACTTCTTGCCACATTGTCCAGTTACCAAAAAAATCCTTTAGGGATGTTTAGGGCCCAAAACACAAGGACCCAAGTGCAAGGTACAAGTACAGTAATGTACTTTCCGCACTGAAATACAGTTGCCAAAAGTGACAACAAAGTCATAAGACTAAGGGAAACCATGTTTCCCAGTACTGACTGTCTGAAGGATAAGTCAGTTTCCCCATAACAATGAGCAAAAGCTCAGTGGAGCGCAGCTGAAGTCTGTGTTTCACTGGCAGAAAGTCAGGACAGGAGGCTGAAATAAAAGCAACATTTTGGGGGATCCACAATGGAGGTAAAGCAGCAGTAAGTGAAATTTTATCTAACAAAGGGCTTCTTTTTAACAATCCCAACAGTTATTCAATTCCTGATGGATATTTCCAATATGTTTCCCCTGCGCCAGTTTGTTGTCCTGTTAGTGTTGTATTTTTTAACAGGCACTCCATTTGAGCCCCTTCATGCTTGTTAATTAAGACGGGTCACTCTTCAGGTAATTTTCCCCGTTGCCGTCCCATCCGCTACACCGGTGAATAAGCTCCAGGCTCTGAAAGTTAATCCCCTCTATTTGGTTTTCTCCAAGGAGAAGGCGACCTTGCAAGCTAGACTATCCTTCTTTCCTCCCGCTCCCGAGGCAGAGGAACAGTTTCATCAGTTAGATCTGGTGCGGGCCTGCAAGTTCTGCGTTTCTCGGACTCGGGAGAATAGGACTGATGACCAGCTTGTCGTTGGTTACACAGGTGCTTGAGCAGTGAAGGCTATTATGAAAGAGACCTTGTCTCGTTGGATCATTCTCTGCTTCTCAGCATGCTATGAACTTGCTAGCAAGGAGGTCCCTGATTGTCTCAGGGCTCACTCTACCAGAGGTGTGGCCACAACCTCTGCTTTGCAACAGGGAGTGCCTTTTCTGGATATTTGGCAAGCAGCCACTTGGGCTTCCTTGCACATGTTTGCTAAGCATTACTGGTTGGATTCTATGTCTGGTCAGGACGCTTGTTTCGGCAGGGCGGTCCTTCAAAATGTTCTGGTTAAGGTGGTGTCCTTGCTACCCTCCCTCCTGCAGGTCGTTGTACTGCTTAGGGAGTCTATCATAGATGAGTAATCTGTGGGAGGAAGGAGTACATTAGAAGAACAAATTACTTGCCTCTCAGTAAGGTTCTTTCTGATGGATGTTGCTCCCACGCACTGCTCATCGCCCTCCCTAGCTGCCCCTCCTGTGATAGTTCTGAGGTCCCTCAGTGTCAAAGTGCTAGAGGAAAAGGGTGGAACTGAGATTACGGGGCACAGCATCTCTGTATATTCTGGCTCCAGCCTCATGTCCGGCACTGGCCACATAAATGTGTTTGGCGGAACCTAGAATAGCTGCTCTGCATCCCCTGGTGATGGAAAAGTTTCTGATTAACAGCTTTTGCTGGGAGATAGATATCGTAGATGACGAATCATTGGGTGGAACGTCCATCTGAAAAAACGTTAGAGAGGTAAGTAATTTGTTCATCCACCCAACAGATTCGTACTCTGTGGAGTGATTGCTTCCTCATTGCAGAGCTGATATACTGTCTGTACGACTTGTTTCATGTAAGCATGTGCTAGAAGTGTAAAATAGCCTTTTACTTGACTTAAACCTTTTTCAAAAGGGTTCTGTTAGTGGTGAAGCTCCATTGCCCAGGGCCTTTTTTGGGGCCTTTTAACTTTGACACTTTTTGCAGGGAGGGAACCCAACTGTGAAAACGTGCTAATGTCATAGAGAGAGAGAGAGAGAGAGAGAGAGAGAGAGAGAGATAGAGACAGAGCGAGCTGGCCTTGAGCATGTCAGTTGGCATTGGGGATTCTGGGTGTGATGTCATTTAGCTGTTATTTACTGCCCGTTTGTGAGGGGGGGAGGGGGGAAGTCTGAGACTGTACCTCTAGCGAGGACGTATACTTTTTCTGCTGACCTGTCTTCCGATCTTTATTTCCAAATTGTGCAGATAAAACCAGTGTAGGCGAGTGAAGTTTGGTGGGGTCCAGGTGCCTTTCAAACTTCAGCCACCTCCAGAAATATTTGTAGATGTTTCCTATGTAGAAAGTAATGTCTTTTGCCTCTGTTCAGGTGAATCAGTTGACGACTGTGGAGGAGGATACAGCGAGTCTATTGCAGAAATGTGTGAAGAGCTGCAGAATGGTCTAACTCCCCTTCTAATTGTGACCCCAAATGGGAGAGATGAATCCGGAGCCAACAGAGACTGCTACTTGTTAAATCCAGCAGCCAAGTCTTCCCTCCATATGAACATGTTTCGGTTTCTTGGTGAGTTTTATTATCATGTGCAGCTCTCAAATGATTTTCGTGTACAATTGATTTCTAAGTTGGCTTGTGACAGAAATATTGTCAAATACCTATCTTTCTGATTTTAATAAATCAAGTTTTTACTTTATACCCCATCTTACATTTGCTGAAGCAACTTTCCAATAAAGCTTGTAGAAGCTGTTAAACAATATATTATTTATTATGGATTTTTTCCTCCTGCAGACTCCTCATGTTTGATATTCTCCAGTACCAGCTGTATTTGGTCACTTTTTCGCCACCAAGGGTTGCAGCTCTGCGTCTGGTCCTCCGGGTGCCATTGTGTGGCCAAACTGCACATGATGTTGTGGCCAGTATATGTCAAGTCTCTGTGCTGGAAGACTTAGTTTCTCGTTTCCGGGCATTTGGTATGATTCAGGAATGCCACTTGGATTCAGCTAACTTCTTTTATAACTGCATCATGCCTAACGCTCTGAAGGCCTCTGGCACAGATTTCAGAAGGCAAAGGTCTTTATCGGAACCCCAAATTATGTCTTTACTGTCTTGCAGAAGAACATGACGGAGGATTGATGATGCTGTCAGTCAATGCACCCAAGGCAGTCTGGGAGCGTGCCACCAAACTTCACTTTATATCACAAGGGTAGTAAGAGTATCCTTTGAAGTCTCCCAGCCGTAAGGCCAAGAAGACTGTGATCAAGGAGCCTGCAGAGGAGGCTGTCCCCAAAGAGTAGTAGTAATATAAAACAAGGACAAGCTCTCCCGGGGAATCCTCTAGGTGGTGTTCTTCTCCAGCATGGGTTTGGGCATGGATTCACATGCTCATAAATATTCCCCGTCATCAGGCTGGGAATCCTTGGTAAAACAAAGAACAGTTTCACTTTAGCTTGAAAACTGTATTACTCGTACTCCCGTCCCCTTTCCTCCATCCTTGTGGGGGCGTCCTCCAACACGGGGACGGTACCGGAGCCTTTGGCAGCGAAAAATTGAGCTTGCCCATTAAATCTAGTACAGCGCGCGGGGGCTTGAGCGTAGGAACGCCCCACTGAGGCCCTGCCCTCTGGCGCCTCACCTCAGTCCCTTTTTTCCGCACGGACGATGTCGAACCTGGCAGCCAGCGCAGAGACTTATTCATTTTCCGCTTGCTCCCCGTTTCTGTTTCAATTCTTATTTCACTTCCCTTCGGTGCCTTGCCTCCCCAGGCGCATGTTGGATGCTGGATGATTCACGAGATGTGCCTCATGCGACCGCTCGTTCCCGAACTCGGACCTCCATGCACTCTGTCTTGAGTGTTTGGGGCCTGACCACTGGTGGGACGGCTATTTGGCCTGCAGCGGACTCGGTCACAGGGCATCAAATAATCGTTTGTTGCAGTGGAGGGAGATCTTCCACACTTCTCCCCCTCACCACCGTAAGGACTTTGTCTGCAGGACCTCTTGTCCAGACAAGGTTGGTCCACTGTTCAACACAGCTCCACAGCGCAACAACTTCTTCCCTGGGGCTCCCATGGATCGGGGTTCCTTGGATTCAGGTTCTGTCAGGCCCGAGGCCTTCAAGGCTACCAGCTCCCAAGCCGAGGGCCCAGTACCCAGGCTGTCCTCAGAGGGGCGATCAAGTTCGTCCTCTTCTTCTACTCCATGGGGTAAGTGATCGTCGAGTGCCACCTTAAAGAGTCTGTCCTCGGCTAGATCCAGCACAGCTACCGACACAGGTGCCGAGGGCATCCAGCCTACCGGATCTCACTCTGAGGTCATGAGTCCGGACGTTACAACTACCGGCTGACCAGCTGAGGGCTCAGCACCTACCAGAGCAATCTCTGAGGTAGATGCCTCTGCTTCGGGTGCAAGACCCAAGCTGTATCCTCTCTCGTCTGAGGCCTGTTTTGGCTCGGGGCCTTCACGCTCTCCCGCCTAGGGCGTGGTGCAAGGCTTCAAAATGGCAGAGCGGTACGTGGTGGAGCCTACCAGGCAGGCAGCCATCTTGGATCCAGCTCTGTGCCCGCCAGTGCATTCGCCCAATCGAAGGGGCTTCGCAGGACTATCCCAGCCCCCTTCACTCTGGAATGCAGGAGCAAATCCTATGGTGCAGGATTTTGGTCCCCTCAGGGCTACAACTACCCATCGCAGTCGTCCAGCTACACGCACCAGGCGCCTCAGCGCTTGACCAGGAGTGCAGGCCCAGCGCCTCGGAGGGCTGGGCCCCTAGATACCCAACTGCTGGTAAGCACCCCTTCTTCGACCACTTCTTTGAGCACTTCCTCCTTCTGATGCGCTCCCCTCAGATGAAGGGGCTCCTGAAGGACATTGTGACACTGCAGTTGTGCTCCCAGGTCCCTCCTGTCCACCTACCGTTCTCTAGTAGGGGATTCCTGACACAGTAGGATGGGGCAGTGGAACATCCAGACCCGGCCAAGCTGACGGTCTGGTTCCTGACCAGCTGAGGCTTCAGCATGCTCAATTTCCGGATGACAACTGGGACATCATTTAGCAGGCCCTCGACTTGGTCCCAGTTTAACAGTAAATGGACTAGGTTCTGCCATTGGGTTCGTGACAGGGGTCTGGACCCTGTCCTCTGGATGACGTACTGACTTTCTCGGCACACCTGGCTCGTTCTGGTGTTCAGGTGGATATGTGCCACGCCTTTTTGACGGCCATTGGGGCTTACAAGAATTCCCCTGAGCATGTGTTCTCTGCGGCCAACCCAGTGGTTCTTAAGGCCCACCTTAAGGGGTTGTCTAGGCTTTTTCCACCCGTGCATAGGCCACACCCGGTCTGGGACCTAAATGTGGTTCTTGCAGCTTTGCAGCGCAAGCCTTTGGAGCCGATGGCCTCTGGACATCCGCTTGGTGACCCTACCTCTGCACGCAGGGTTAGTGAGCTGCAGGCATTGTCCTTGTGCGAGCCTTTCACCATGTTACACAGCGACAAGGACATATTGCGCACCCACCCAAACTTCTTGACCAAGGTAGTCTCTCCATTTCATCTGAATCAAGAGATTTGCCTGCCGGTGTTCCTCTCGAACCCGCAGTCGGAGGCAGAAAGGACCTTGCATTCCTTGGTCCTCGAGAGGGTTATGTTTTCGCTCTGACAAAATTCTTCAGGAAATCCGAGGCTTGCTTGTGAAATTTGGGGGCTCCTCCGCTGGCTCTCAGGCTTCCATTACTTCCATCGCCCGTTGGATGGTTCAGGCCATCTCTGAGGCCTACATAGCAATGGGCAAACCTGTTCCTGAGGGGATTCATGCCCGTGTGGTCAGAGCCAAGGCCACGGCCGTCGCGTTTCAGAGACCTGCTTGTTGGGATGTCATCATCAAGGCGGCTACTTGGGCCACTCCGTCGACCTTCTGTAAGCGCTATTTGCTGGACACCAGCTGCAGACGCGATGCAGACTTTGGTCAAGCAGTTCTGAAGAACCTTTTTACTTCATCCTAGATATGAAGCAGGTTATCACGGCTCCACCCTATCTTCTTGTTCGGTGGAATCACCCACAAGAATGGAGGAAAGGGGACGGAACGAATGAGTAATTATAGTTATTCATAGTAGTAACTACAGTACTCATTGTCCATAGTCCCCTTTCCTCCATAAGTCCCACCCGCCTTCCCCCGCTAGTATGCCAAGGGCTTATATGTACTTAGAGTATCCATGTATCTAAGCATCTGTGTTAAAAGGGGTCTGAGGTGAGATGCCCGAGGGCGGGGCCTCAGCTGGTCGTTCTCACACCCGAGGCCCCGCCCCTGCTCGCTATACTAAATTTTAAGGGGAATCAACATTTTTCGCTGAAAGTTCCCGTACCGTCCCCATGTTGGGGGACGCACACTACAAGGATGGAGGAAAGCGGGATTATGGCCTATGAGTACTCTAGTCACTACGGTGAGTAACTTTCATTTCTCCACTAAACCAATCACTTTCCTTTGGGTCATAGTGCCCCCATCCAATGACAGTCCTCTCCCTAAGCTCCACCCCTATCTTCAGATTTTTTCTGCACGCTTCATTGATGGGGGGGGGGGGGGGAGTCCTAGTGCTCTGAGCTATTTTTTCATATTTCAGTAGCCTTGTTAGACTTCAACTTGTCGCCAGTGAAAATAAGTCAACAGGAGGCCTCCAGGTAGACTTGACTTTATTCTCCTTAACAGCCAGAAAATGATACCTTGTTTCGACCCACATCCTTCCACATCCACTAGCTTCCTAGGCTCAGTTCAACTGCTCCAACCGATCACATTCAACTGCAACCATTCCACTCATTTTAAACCACCATAGTATCGCAATACAGCAAAAATTATGCAGGTAATTCTTTCCTTAAAAGAGTAATTTGTTGATCAGACTCCCCTTTCGTAAGCTCCATGCCAAAAGCATAGTATGCATCTGTGCCCTGCTGCATCAGTATCTGGATTTGGAGCGTTTGCTCTACTACTGGCACAGAGCAGGCTTCAGAGGTCAGAGCTGCCCATTTTACAGCTGCAGCGACAGGAAGTCTCTGCAGTGCAGAGGCTGCATTTAAGATATGCACCCCTGTAGCAAAACTATCATGATCATAACTAGCCAATGATGACGGCAGGATAAACTCTTTAAAAAAAAAAATGGCCTGAGTTTAGGCATAGCGCATGACACTACTTTTGATCTTGGCCGCCACATCACAATTGATATTGCACGTGTGATGGCTTATGTGAGTCAGCTCTGCTGTGGACGGTGATGTGTATTTTGGTCAGCCGGGTGGAGACTGCCAAAGTGCAAGGTAGGAACCTGGAGGACCAGGCCTCTTCTTTGATCTCTTTGTGAGGGCACGTAACACCCTCAGCCCAAGACAGACATACAGTAGGCATCTGTCCTAGGCCCATACTTCAAAGGAGCATACCCATTAAAAAAGAGTAGCCTCACGCCAGGGTGCTGCCTATCTAAGGTCTTTGTTCTTAGTGAGAAGGGGAGAGGAATAAGAGTAAGCAGGAGTGATCTGGTCAATGGAAGGAGACGTCCACCATGTTATTTCTTCCTGTCCCGCTGTCCCTTTCACTTCCTCTGGGGAAAAACACTTTGGGCATGACATCAGAAGGGCAAAGTCAATACTGTTCAGGAGAATGGATTGGACCACTAAAGCAGGCTAGCATTATTCCAATCACCTGAGGACTTTTTGCCTTTAAAAGAAAGGGTCTCCCACCCCTTCTTAAAATTGTCTCAGATCCTCTTAAGGCCATATATTTGCTCTGAAGAACACACTGGATTTCCTTTGGGAAAGTTCTACTTTCCAAAGCCCTTAGCCTAAGGTGAAGGAGGCTTCCAAGGTAGAAGGAAGATCGGTCCCCTGCCCACTCCCAGGGCACATTGGGAAGGTCCCTCTACTGTGGACCAGGACCTACTACTCTGCACCGGAGTCGCCTAGAGCTGGGAGAGAAGACTCTGATAATTCTCATCCTCTCGTGGAGTCCCCCTTAGTGGCCTCACAACAACCAGAGGGCCAAACCAGTCGAAGCTCCCTGTTCTTCCGCACCGAACCCGTTGCTTCATGTTCACCACTAATTGAACAACCGGGAAGGGGCCGGTGCTGGCCTTGCGCCCCACCACCAATCCGAACTATTGCTTGCACTTTGAACCAGTTCGACGCTTCATTGTGCCCTAGCTAAGCCCATTACTTCGAGGCCCGAAGTGACTGTTTGACACCGGGAATAAGCTGAATCACTGGGGATCACACGCCGACTCTAATCAGAGGTTGGAACCACAGGTCGTCCCAGCTTGCCCTTGAACGGCCATCTCATCGACATCAACCTGCACAAATTAGCATCCAAGATAACCACTTCAGCGACCGTCGCCCGCTGACTCTAACCGCTGGAACGTCACTCATCGTCCCCTCCATGCAGCTAAAGTCTGACTCTACCTGGCCCAACTGCAAGGCTTTCCTGGGACCACCCTGACCTCCATCTTTGAGAGCTTCCATTCTACCGCAGTGAGACTGCAATCGTCCCTACTCGACGCCTGTTTGCTGCTTGGGCCTACTCGATCCAACATGCCCAAACTGAGCTTGATCCACCCGCATCAACATTCGACACCGGGTCTGCCTCTGTCTACCCAACAAGAACTGAATTAAAAAAAGAAAGCATCCAGCAATCAACTTTGTCCAAATCATGACAATAGTCAGAAAGCAGTTAATGGAGGCTGGTGCTCACCTATAAAATTTCAACAGTGACCGCATTGTAATCATGACTGAAGTCCTGTTGTGAGCTTAAAAAATGGCTAGGCGAACAGTAATGCAAAAGTAGAATAATACATTTATTATCACCACTAAGGAGCAATGAAATAACTAAGACTTAATGTCCCGCTGCATGCTGTTTTAACAGGAATAACTGACTATAATAACCTGTGGGTGCAGATGAAGTGTTGAGTTTTCATTTCTGCGTATTGGTATGAAATATGCCCCAGAGCTGAGTAGCGAATCTCTGCCCCTATGTTCAGTTGCTTAATTTAAAGGCTTGGCATCTGAGGTTCTAGCTTTCATCCGTCGCAATCTTTTTTTCTTTTAATTGATACAAGAGGTCAGAGGCACTCTTCCGGGTCTCCACTGCTACTAGATTTAATGGCTCAGGTACTTCTTTTCAGACTTCTAACTAAAGTTGAACCATTTCTGTTGCTCTGCTGGTGATGTTATTTTATTACTTAGCAGAAACCTACAATCCAGTTTACATCTGTAAAGGTTACTTAGCTGTTGGCACCTCTAGAAACACTTGACTAGTCCCTCCAACGCTGGCATCAGATGTCCTTTTGATATGCTTAATTTGCCATTCATTGAACCATGGCCCCACACCCTGTGTGGGATCCTAACATCTCCTTGGCTATGTTAGTTACATATTCCCTGAGGTACATTCCTTCTCCAGCATGGGGTCTGGCATGGATTCACATGCTCATGAATATTCCTTGTTGTGAAGCTGGTAATCCTCTATAAAATAAGAATGTTTTCGCTTTAGCTTGAAAACTGTATTTTACTCTATAACCAATTACTGTCCTTTGGGTCATACTGTCCATCCAATGACAGTTGTCTGTCTAAGCTGCAGCCCTGGTGCCCATCTTCAGATTTTTACCGCAAGTTTCAGTGTTGGGAGTCCTTTCATATCGCTCTTCGAGCCCTTTGAGTTTTTTCAATAAATTTCGTTTTTATTGACCGACTTTGTTCCATCTTCAACCGTTGCGTGACTACTGGCAGCAGGGACCCGGCGTCGGCGAATATCACCTTCAATCGTGGATCTTCTTTTCAAAGTTTTTCGAAGGCCCAGGCTTGGGCATAGTTTGCACCTCGACGATGTCGGAGGAGAAGAGGAGTCTATTCAAGCTCTGCTCCAAGTGTGGACTACAGAACATCTACTTTGAGGATCAACACCTCAAGTAGCTATATTGCCTGCATCCAGACCATTAGGAGGGAGGATGCGAGATTTGCAGCGGTTTTCCGTCAAAGGCTGGGAAGGACCGTTAGTGCAGGTTAGCAGCATGGCTCAAGTTGGGGAAGGCCTCTGACTTGGCCTCCGGGCACAGCCATGCCTCATCCAGGACCAGCCGGTCCAAACTGCGTGCTACCTTTGAAATGAGGTCGAGATCCTTTGAAGATGCCTCTGGCCAGAAGATCCAAAAAAAGGCCAAACACCACACTGCAGATCCGGCTAGGGTCACCGCGGCCACGGGAAGGACCTGTTCCCCCGTCTCCATCTCCGTCCATAGTGAGCCTCTCAGTGGGCAGGGAGGGGTAACTTCCACAAGGAAGTCCCTGACCCCTTCCAAGCACCATTACTCTTCTAAGGACAAGGCTGTGAAGGAGAGGCCTAAGACCCAGTCGACGACGACACCTTCTCCAAACCCTTGTCTTCGTCGACGACCACTCCGTCGCTGTCCAGGGCGGCTGCCATCCCGTCGACGACCATTTTTACTTTGGCAACGGTAGTGGCCATTACAACTGGCCATGTATTTATTTTTCACTTATTTTTGACGAGATCTGCAAAATCTGGATTTATTCTGAATTTATTTTATTTGAATTGTATGGGATGTTCTGTTTTAAAGTACAATTGGCTGTATAACATGTGATGTGAATGTAAATGTTGATTTTTCTTTATATGATGTTATGTCTATGGTATTAATTATGTGTACACTAAATCGACCCAATATTGTCACTCTGAAGGCATACTTTTGTTGCTGCATTGGATTTAAATTGATTACTCTTCTTTTAAATTATTTTGTTTCTTTGTTTGGTAATCCTGTTCGTATTCCATTTTAATCTTCTTTTAGTATTTTCTTTTTTCCTTCTCTTAAACTATGTCTACTATGTGATTATTTGAACTACTCTTTTGTAAAGGTTTGAACTAACCAAATGCAATTTAAAAAAAAAAAAAAAATGGTGGCCATGGTGAAGACAGCGGCTATGCCACAAGTGTCTTTAACTCCACGCCTGCCGACTGCTGCGCCCACGACTCCTGAGGATGCTCTTGTGCGTGAACAGGCTCCCATCATCGCCTCCTTACCTAAAGATTCAGGGAGATTGAGGGAGCTGCTGTCCCCTATGGATTTTCTTCCCAGGGTATATTGTTGGGACAAAGGCCCAGAGCAACTCCAGCCAAGGTTCTCTATATGGTAGAATAGAGAAGCAACCAAGACATAAGCTCTCAGGTGGTGATGCAGGCAGGTTCTTAAGTACAGTGAGTCCCCATGCCCCTGCAAAGGAATGTCCACACACTATGCTAGGTGCTAACACAGCTTCTCCAGCATGGGGTCTGGCATGGATTCACATGCTCATGAATATTCCCCGTCGTCAGGCTGGGAATCCTCGGTAAAGAAAAAACCAGTATCAGTTTCGTTTCTGATCTGTCTTTCGTAGTAATAACCAATCACTGGTCTCTGCGTCATACTGACCACAGCCAATGACTGCCCTCTACCTAAGCACCGCCTCTGGCAGCCATCTTCAGATTTTTACCGCACGTTCATGTGTTGGGATCCTCGTGCTATTGCTCTCGAGCGTTAGTGCTATTTTTTCGCGCTTTTTTCACAAAAACTTCGATTCTTTCGGTCAAAAGAGCCTCAAGCTCCACCGATCCTACATCCGATCAACGGGGACCCGTGTCGGATTCATCTGTGCCCCTCAAGGGTGAAGATTCGTCGAGCTACACTCCAGAAGCTTCTCAGGCCCGGTCTCGGAGATGGCCCAGGAGAAGGGAAGCTCGACGCCCGGAAAGCTGTTCAGGGCCTGCCCTGGATGCCAGCTGCAGAACGTCTTCAAGGAGGACGAACACTCTTTCTGCCTTTACTGCCTTCATGGGGACAAGACGCACGTGGAGAAGGACTGTGCGTTTTGCGGCAACATGTCGGAACGGACCATGAAGGACCGCCATCAACGTCTCGCCAGCTGGCTGGAGGGTAAGAGCCCGTCTGGCGAGAAGAAGAAGAAATCTGAGCGGTCTTCTAAGACCTTTGAGGGCGCCCCGGCGACGGGGGCCCAACATAAGGCCAAGCACCGCGAGTCCGCTGGCACCGGGAGCGCCGAACGGTCGGGCTCTACGGGCGCCAGGCAGGGCGCACCCTCCCCGGCACCATCAACCACGAGCCAACGCTCTGGGTCGGGTAAGAGGAAGGCCGAGCACCCGGCGAAGCTCCTGGAGAGGCCCCGGTCGAGCTCTAAGGCAGAGGAGGAGCGTGGCAGTGCCCCCTCCCTCAAGGATAAGGCGGTGAGCGCACCTAAGGTGGTGAAGGCCTTGATCCATTCGACCAAGCCCTCTATCGAAACGGTCGCGGCGGCCCTGGCCCAGCCTGTGGAGGCTGCACCAGTGGTGGCGGCCTCGGGGCCTAGAATCTCCCTGCCTCCTCGGAGGGAGTCTTCTTTTGTGCCCATCGATAGGACCCCCGTGAAACCCTCCGTGGGCAAGAAGAAGGGGGGGCAGGGCGTCGTCGTAGATTCGGCCTCAACCTCAGAAGAGGAGCTGATCGAGGTCTTAAGCCACGGCCTAGGCGTGGAACAAGACCAGCCCGTCGGAATGGGCCCCGACGCAGGTGACGACGACGACATCGTCGAGGATACCGACGGGGCCCCTGCTCGCCCGTCGGATTCCCCTCTGCCAGCGCCGCAAGACAACTCAGCGGCCATTTTGTTGGCTATACAGTCCTTATGCTCCGAGATAAGGACGAGACTACCGTTACCGACGGAGGAACCTCTCCCGTCGGGGGATCCAGAACCGGGACCTTCTGGTGTTCCCCCTACCAAGAAAAGAAGGATCCATCCACCGCCTCCTTTTCAACCGTCGCGCCCCGTCCAGCCCTCCTCCCCGTCCACCCGAGGGGATGATACGGGGACTGACACGGCAGCGACGGGTACGGACAGAGGGCGGAGAGGCATACGACGAGGATTTTCCGTCGTCGCCTCCCACCAGGGCTTCTCCTCCCGACGAGGTTGGATCGTTCCACTCAATGATCGCCAGGGCATCCGAGCTTTTCCAACTCTGCCCTGAGGAGAAGAAAAAGGAAGGCTTCCTTTACCAACGGCGCGAGGCCAAGAGGAAGACGGTCCTCGCAGTGCCTCTGTTGGACGACATTTGGGATGAGGGCCTTTCCCTCCTCAAGAACCCTTCCACGACGCCAGCGAAAAGAGACCGGTACGAGAAAAAGTACCGGGTCCCGGACTCGGCCCCCCTATGCCTCCGGGCGCAGCCTACCCCGGACTCCGTCGTCTCCGCGGCAGCCAGGAAGAAAGCGGGGGGGGGGTGCGGCCTCCACGTCGACTTCCCCGCCGGACGGCGAGGGAAAGAAATTGGATGCCATGGGACGTAGAGTCATCTCGTCGGCGGCGACGACGTTTAAAGCGGCCAACGCCTTGGCGATCGTGGCCCGCTACGACAGGGAACTCTGGTACAAGATAGCTCCCCTGCTGGATTTTCTGCCGGACGACAAGAGGGCGGAGGCCCTTGAGATCCTGCAGGAAGGTGAGGTGGCCTCGGACCACGCCATCACCGTGGCGACGGACATCGCCGACACTGGGTTCCGCCAGCTGGGCAACGGCGTTTGCCTTCGACGTCGTGGATGGCTCAAGGCTACGGACTTTCGGCAGGACGTCCAGACCAGGGTCCTGGACATGCCCTTCGACGGGAACAACCTGTTTGGGAAGACAGTGGACGATTCCCTTCAGGCCATCAAGGCGGATACTGAGACGGCCCGGGCCCTTGGAGTACTGCAGCAACGGCGGACGCCCTTTCGGAGCGGCGGAGGCAAGGGCGCCTCCAAAGGTTCCGGCGGCGGTTTCGCTTCCTACCGTCAAGCGGCCCGCTCGTCGTCGCAAGAGGCCTACAGAGGACGAGGCAAGTCTGGCGGACCCCGCCGTCGTCGCCAAGGAGGCCAAGGCGGCAAGGCCGCGTCCAAGCAGGATTGAACCGGCCGTGGGGTCGGGCCCCCACCGAAGCACCCCGGTGGGAGGCCGGCTGGCGGGCTTCGTCAGCGTGTGGGAGTCCATCTCCACCGACCGTTGGGTGCTGGACGCCCTGGCCCGGGGCCACGCGCTGGAGTTTCAAAGAAGGTGCCCGCGCGTCCCCCCCGTGGCCAGGAAAGAACTTCACGTCCCTCAACTTCTCCTGGAGGTAAAGGCGATGCTCAGAAAGGGCGCCATCGAACTCGTCCCAAAGAGGCTTCGGGGCTCCGGAGTCTACTCGCGATACTTCCTCGTGAAGAAGAAGACGGGAGGATGGCGCCCCATCCTGGACCTGCGACGCCTGAACAAGTTCATCAAGGCGCAGAAGTTCCAGATGGTCACCCTCCAGCACGTCCTGGGTCAGCTGGAGGAAGGAGACTTCCTATCGTCGTTGGACTTGGAGGATGCCTACTTCCACATCCCCATCCTAAAGGGGCACCGAAAATTCCTCAGATTCGTGGTCCAAGGGCGTCATTACCAGTTCAAAGCCCTTCCCTTCGGACTACGGTCGGCACCCAGGGTTTTCACCAAGTGCCTCGCACCGGTGGCGGCGCAGCTGCGCCGCGAGGTGATTCACGTCTACCCCTACCTGGACGACTGGCTCGTCCGCGCCAAGACGAGGGAGCTCGCCGTGGTCCACACGGCAAGGACCGTCCAACTCCTCACGGACCTGGGATTCTCCGTGAACTACGCCAAATCCCACCTGGTGCCCGCGCAAGTCGCACTGTTTCTGGGAGCGAGGCTCGACACAGTGTCCCTTCTGGCCTCCCCGTCGGAGGAGAGGACCAGGACCATCTTGGGCAAGGTGCAACGGATGTTGGTGGCCGACGCGGCCAAGGTGAGGTCCATCAAGTCCCTCCTCGGGATGATGTCTTCCTGCATCTACCTCATTCCCATGTGCAGGCTCCGGATGCGCCCGTTGCAAGAATTCCTGGATGCGCGCTGGATCCAGACGACGGGCAGCTTCGAGGAAAGGATCAAGCTCGACGAGAGTTTCCGACGAGCGATACGGTGGTGGGGCACCCGCGCGCATCTGACGGCGGGCATGGACTTCCAGACCCCAGCCCACCAGGTGACTGTGACCACGGATGCCTCCCTAGAAGGGTGGGGAGCGCACACCGAAAATCTGCACGCAAGGGGACTCTGGCTCCCGACGGAGAAGTCCCTGCATATCAACGTCCTGGAGCTCCGTGCAGTGTTTTGGGCCCTCAGGTCCTTCCTTCCGTCCCTCAAGGGCAAGGTGGTGAGGATCTTCACCGACAACACCACCACCATGTTTTACATCAGGAAACAGGGCGGAACCAGGTCCCCAGCGCTGTCCAAGGAGGCGCAGGACCTGTGGCATTGGGCCGTCGCCCAAGGGATTCTTCTGGTGCCGTTTCATCTGGCAGGGATAAAAAACACCATCGCCGACTCACTCAGCAGGGAGCTGCGCTCGTGCCACGAGTGGGAACTACGGCAGGATCTGGTGGATCGCCTCTTCCGACGGTGGGGCACACCCCAGATCGACCTGTTCGCGACGGCGACGAACACCAAGTGCCGGAGGTTCGCCAGCAGGTTTCCCCAGACGAGGAGCATGGGCGATGCTTTCTCGTTCCCCTGGGAGGGCCTGTTCCTCTACGCGTTCCCTCCCTTGCCTCTGCTAATCCGGCTCGTCAACCAGCTCAAGAGGTCACGGTGCAGGATGATCCTCGTCGCACCTGCGTGGCCGAGGCAGATATGGTTCCCGGACCTTCTGGACTTGTCGGCGTCCCCGCCAATCAAGCTGCCGGCGGACGCGGATCTACTCTCCAGGGAAGGAGGCGCCATCCTCCACCACGACCCGAAGTCGCTGAACTTGCAGGCCTGGCTCCTGCAGCGCTAGAGTTTGGAGGATACGACATACCGGCCGATTGCAGAGAGGTTCTTGCAAAGGCCAGGGCGTCCTCGACTCTTAAATGCTACGGGCACAAATGGAAGAGGTTCTCTGTCTGGTGCCACGCACAGAAGATTAACCCTCTACGGATTACGGCTCCCCAAGTACTGCAGTACCTGCTGACGCTGGCCAAAGCTGGTCTGGCACACGCGTCCATCAAGATTCATCTTGCTGCGATCTCCCGATACACCAGAACCACGGGCCGGACGTCCTTGTGGTCTCATCGTCTGGTGAAAGAGTTCATGAAGGGACTGTTCAGATCGTTCCCGCCGGTGAAGGCTCCGGCCCCGGCGTGGGAGCTCAACGTGGTGCTGACCAAGCTCATGGGACCTCCGTTCGAGCCTCTGCACTCGGCCCCGTTGAAGTTTCTATCGTGGAAAACAGCTTTTCTCGTGGCCATCACCTCCGCACGACGAGTGGGAGAGATCCAGGCCCTTTCCTGCAAGGCCCCGTACTTGACTTTCCACGACACGAGGGTAGTGCTCAGGAAGCACCCCTCCTTCATGCCCAAGGTACCGTCGGACTTTCATCTCAACGAACCCTTGGTGTTACCTGTGTTCTTCCCGTCGCCTTCGTCGCCGGCTGAGAGGACTTTGCACTCGCTGGATGTAGCTAGAGCGCTGAAGTTCTACGTGGACCGCACGAAAGGTTTTCGGAAGACGTCACAACTCTTTGTGAACTTTGGACCTGTCAATCAGGGGAAGGCTCTCTCGAAGGCTTCCATCTCCAGATGGCTCTCCGGCTGTATCATGTACTGTCACCGGTTGGCAAACCGACCGCTGCCTGGCCGTCCGAGAGCCCATTCCACCAGAGCGATCGCAGCTACCACGGCGTTCCTATCTGGTGTGCCCCTGCTGGACATATGCAGGGCTGCTACGTGGAGGTCGACGCACACCTTCACGAAATTCTACTGCGTCGACCGGGATTCCAGGGAGGAGTCCAGGGTCGGCCAAGCAGTGCTGCGCAACCTGTTCGCCTGAGGTGAGCCTGGTGAGGAGGTAAGATGCTTAATGTTGAGTTGATGTGATGCTTAATGTTGAGCCTTTGCCACCTCCCGTGGTTGTGCATGTGTGTACTGCTATGTATTCTTTATTCATGAGCATGTGAATCCATGCCAGACCCCATGCTGGAGAAGGAACAAGTTACTTACCTGTAACTGTTGTTCTCCAGCATGGGTCTGGCATGGATTCACATGCGAACCCTCCCGCCTACCCCTCTGCGGCTCTTCACTTGGTCATACTGCCACTTCACGTGCTTCCAAATCTGAAGATGGCTGCCAGAGGCGGTGCTTAGGTAGAGGGCAGTCATTGGCTGTGGTCAGTATGACGCAGAGACCAGTGATTGGTTATTACTACGAAAGACAGATCAGAAACGAAACTGATACTGGTTTTTTCTTTACCGAGGATTCCCAGCCTGACGACGGGGAATATTCATGAGCATGTGAATCCATGCCAGACCCATGCTGGAGAACAACAGTTACAGGTAAGTAACTTGTTCCTTCTTTCTATAAAATAAGGTTGCTACCCACATATTTACATTTAAATAATAACACTTTGTACTGTGGAATATACTATTCAACGAATGGCAAATATATACACTCTGTGGTACCACAAAATACTTTTCAGTCATAGATGCACTAACTGCAGACAGTTTTAAATAGGCATGTAAATTCTTAAGTGAGGTGTAACAGCATAGAATAGGGAAGACGGGCAGGTTAGTTATGAGCAGTGGAAGAATGCTTTCTTTAGACTAGATAAGCAATTCTGATAGAGGACCCCCCTCCCCACCTAGGCAACCTGTAATGGAAAAGTTAGGGAGTAACTTATCTTGTCTTTTACAGCCCAGTCCAATAATGTTCAATAACCTTTTTCTTTCTTTTAAAAGGTTCTACCACACCCAAAGTACCTGAGAGGCCACAGGATTCAAGACAAATTTGGGACCCCTGGACGACTCCTGAGGCTAGAAGATGCTCTTCCTTGTCACAGTACTTTTGGTGCCTTGGCAAGCGAACTGCAGAGTTTCTCGGTTTCACTCGATGATTCTCTCTGAGGATGGAGCTCCCTTGGAAGAGGGAGCCACTGGGATGCTGAGTCCAAGAAGAAAAATTGAACCAAAGTCTTTCTGAAGTGCTGCAGTTTGACTCTTTGCAGTGCTTTCCTTTGGTTGACGATTTCTCTGACTGTAGAATTCCTGGGAAGCTGACACTGGCTGTGGGCTCCTTAAAGGCTTGGCAGATAAGTAAGACCCCTGGGACCATTTTATGACTTCTGGCGGCGAAGGGTGCATAGGTCACTTTTGGTGTCGGGCTTCCGATTTACGCAGTTGTTCGACTTTCGGTTCTTTGGTGCTGCAGCGCAGACCCCTGGACGGCTTCTGGCAACCTGGACTCAACCACTGGAGTGGAGCCCAGACCCTCATCAAGTCTGGACCCTCAGGGGCATCTTCGTTAGCTTCTGGTGGCAGGAAACCCACGGGCGGACCTTCCTGTGCACTCAGAGACTCTGGACTCTTTCCGGGGGGAGAAAGTGGTCAGTGATGATGGCAAGAATGTCCCTTGGAATGTTCTTAGGCAGTTTGGAACTTTCACAGCTCCGGGTGTAAAGCAGCACTATGCCGGGGTACCCTCAGCACTGTGCCAGGCGACCCTCTCTTCTGGGCGGTAGACAGCAACGGCTTTCAGCGGTCAAGAAACGCACCTCCGGAACCTGGGTGACACCAATGGACTGCTTCGACTCGAGCTGTCCAGGCACTCCTCTTCAGGACTCACAAAGACCCCTTCTCTGGACAGCAAGCACGCAGGACTGGCTTCCAGGGCACTTTGGATGAAAAGTGCAGGTTGCACAAGGGTCCATTGTTGCTCGGGGAAAGGTTTCCCTTGCAGGTCCTCTCTAGATCAGTCCTTAGAAGAACATGGCAGCTTTTGGATTACGCAAAGAAAATGCAGCAGTAGACTTCTCCTCCCGCTGGACTTCAAGGAAACAGCTTCTTCTTGCTTCAGCTTAGACTTCAGCTTCTGAAGCAATTAGTGAGCGAGAGGTCCCCTTATGTACACATTAGTTCCCATTCACTCAGGCGGAGCCAAGCTCAGTCAACCAATCCCACAGAAGGGCATTCGTGGAGGCAGGTTGCCAATCAGGCTCACATGCATTCATGCCATTCACTCCACCCAGACACTTATAACGAAGAATGGCAAGTACCCAGCCTTTCAGCACAGTACACTGCATTCATGTCAGTTTCAGTCAGTACTGTGTCATTGTGTCACACACAGAAACCAGACACCCATAACACAGAATGTGAGTTCTCTTCAGACTCCATTCACACAGGTCCCACCCCTCCTAGGGTGTACCCACAACACACAGCTGTGATCTCCAGCCCGAAGATTACTATTCGGATCATGAGGGAGGCCTCAACCTCATGTCCAGTAGGGATATGAGGCCAAGCGCCTGGGATCACTGAGAGGGGAGCCAGATCTGCCTTTTGGTCCACGTTTCAGCCCAGAGCCGGCACCTTTGATCCCAGTCATGCCTCAGCCAGCTCCGAGGGATATGTCTTTGGACATTTTGACGACCATTCACACCTCGGTATCAGAGGTTCAGCAGGGGCTGCGAACTGCTCTGGTTGCTGGGCCGGTCAGTAGCCAGTCCTCCAGCAAGGAGTCCTCCTAAGGCGGGTCTGACAAGATCAAGGCACACATCAACCCCAGCCGGAAACCCAGCCCCTCGGGGTCGAAACGCCAGCTGGCAATGCCTTCTCCAGCACCGCCCTGGGCACCATTGACCCCAGTGAGGGAGGTGCCTATACATACTGACACGGGCACGCACACAGCATAACCCCATATGGACGAGTAAAACAATTGTGTGCCAGCTGATGGTGAGCCTCTGGGCACTGATGAGCCCTCCACGGCTTCGCCTCGGGATGAGGTGGGCTCCTTTCATTACATGCTATCAAGGGCCGCCACCCTGTTCCACTTGGCCCTGGAAGAAAAGAAGGAAGGGTCCCTTTTTCAGCGGCAGGAGTCTTTGCGGAAGACAGTTATGTCAATTTTGCTGCTGGACAATATTTGGGAGGAAGGGTTGGAGCTGTTGAAGAAGCCGAATACTGCCCCTCCCAAAAGAGAGACTGGAGAAGAAATATAGGTTGCTGGACTTGGCCTCCAGGTGCCTGAAATCGCAGCCTTCTCCAGACCCCATGGTGTCTGCCTCCACCAGGAAACGCTCTGCGAACCCATCATCCTTGTCCTTGGTGCCTACGGATCAGGAGGGGAAGAAGCTGGATGATGTGGGGAAGCAAATCGTTTAAACGTGGCTTCCACCGTCAAAGCTGTAAACGCTCTGGTCATCTTGTCCCGGTATGATCGGGAACTCTGGTACAAGCTCAGGCCAATCCTGAACTTACTACAAGAGAACAAGAAGGCTTATGCCCTGGCCCTATTCCTAAAGGGGTGAGGTGGCCTTGGACCATGCCATCACAATTGCACTGGATAGTGCAGACTTTGGCTTCCACCAGCTGGGCAACAGAGTGGTCCTGCGATGCCAAGGTTGGCTGAAGGCTACAGACGCCAGGGCAGACATGCAGTCCAAGGTGGTGGATATGCCTTTCGACAGGAACAATTTGTCCGGAAAGGTGTTGAACGAGACGCCCCAATCGATTAAGACCGACTCGAAGACTACACAGTGCCTGAGGCAGAGAAGATAATTGTCCTTTCATTCCTCAAGTGGGAAGTCAGGCACATCCTCCAATGGATACTGTACACCACACAGGAGGCCTACAGAGGGCGCTCACAAGCCTTCGGGAGCAGAAGGCAGCGTGGTCATTGCCCACTGGTGAGGACGTAGACACCGAAGCAGACTTGAACCGGCCATGGATCCAGGCCCCCACTTTCGCACCCCAGTGGGCGGACATCTAGCAAACTTTGTTGACAAGTGGAAGACCATCACCACAGACAAATGGGTGCTGGACGTCCTTCACCTTGGAATTCCAACACAGGTGTCCTTGCATTTCTCCTGTGGTGCGTCAAGAATTACACATGGCACAGCTCATGCAGGAGGTTCAGGCCATGTTAAGAAAGGGGGCGATAGAGCATGTCCCCCTCCTGCTCCAGAGTGTACTCAATATACTTTCTGGTACAGAGGAAGTCACAAGGGTGACGGCCAATCCTAGACTTACGGTGCCTCAACAAGTACTTAAAATCCCAGAAGTTCAGGATGGTCACGTTGCAGCACATGCTCTGCCTGCTGGAGGAAGGGGATTTCCTGGCAACCTTGGACCTGGACAACACCTACTTTCTCGTCCCTATTCATGCAAAACATCAGTAGATCCTACGGATCGTGGTCCAAGGATGGCACTATCAGTTCAAGACCATGTCCTTTGACATGAATTCAGCGCTGAGAGTATTCACAAAGTGTTTGGCTCCGGTGGCAGCACATCTACGCCTCAAGGGGATCCATGTCTACCCCTATCTAGACGACAGGCTGATCTGCTCCCATTCTCACATGCTGGCAACCTAGCACAACGCCAAGACCATTCGCCTTCTGACAGATCTCAGATTCTCCAACTATCTGAAGTCCTGCATGACTGCACTGTTCCTGGGCCACCTGCCTCAACACAGTTGCATGTTTGGTGACCCCCTCGGAGGAGAGGGTGAAGGCCATCTTGGGAGAACGGCAGCGCCTGTCATCAGTGCAGAACGCTACTGTGTGAGCATTCAAGTCATTGCTAGACATGATCTGTTGCATCCACCTCAGATGAGACCTCTTCAGGAGTTTCTGGATGCCTGGTGGCTGCAGATCACGGGCACTTGGATGGACAAGGTAATTCTCAATGAGGAGTTCCGACTAGCTCTTTGATGGCGGGGGGCATGCCCACATCTCACGAAAGAGGCTCCTTTCCAGATACCTCAATTTGAAGCCACGGTTACCACGGATGCCTTCCTGGAAGGGTGGGGTGCACACACTGTACAGATCCACGCCAGGGTTTTCTGGCTTCAGGAAGCAAGGGACCTCCACATCAAAATCCTGGAACTCCAGGCAGTCTTCTGGCCCTCAAGTCGTTCCTACCTCAGCTGAAGGGAAAGGTGGTGCGCATCTTCACGGACAACACCACCACCATGTACTGCATGTGGAAGCAGGTGGGACGTACTCTCCTGTGCTTTCCCAGAAGGCCCAGACACTGTGGCACTGGTCCATCCTTCAGGGCATGTTCCTTGTACTCTTTCAGCTGGCAGGCACGCTTCAAGAACACCATTGCAGACTAGCTCAGCAGGGAGCTGGGGTCCTGACACGGATGGGAGCTTCAGCAGGGGCAAGTATCTTGCCTCTTCGGCAAGTGTGGTCAGACCCAGATTGACCTCCTCGATACGGCAACCAACTCCAAGTGCCAGAAGTTCACCAGCAGGTTCCCTCAGCCGTGGAGCCTGGGGGATGTCATCTCATTTGCATGGGCGGGCCACTCCTCTTACACGTTCCCTCAATTTCCGATCCTGCTATGTGTGATCAGCATGCTCCGATGTTTTCATTGCAGAACGATGCTCATCGCTGCGGCGTGGCCCGGCAGATCTGGTACCCGGTCCTGCTGTCTGTCAGTGGCTGCGCTCATCTGGCTACCTCCACTTCCTGACCTTCTCGCCAGAGAAGACGGAACAATACTGCCCCATGGCCCAGCGTCGCTGAGCCTCACGGGCTTGTGTCCGCAGACCTAGTGTTTGGACATTATGCTCTCCCACTGAAATGCAAGAGGATTCAGGCCAAGGCCAGAGCGTCCTCTACACTGTCATGCTACGATCACAAGTGGAGGTGCTTCACTGTGTGGTGCAGGACTCGGAAGATTACGCTGCTGGGATTTACAGCTTTGTAGCTCCTTTCCGTATCTGCTTTCCCTGGCCAAGGCTGGAGAGGCTCACGCCTCGATCAAGGTGCCATTTGGCTGCCATATCCTGTTAAACCAGGACGCCTGATAAGCCATCTCTATGGTCGCACAGGCCTTTCAAGGAGTTCCTCAAAGGCTTCTTCAATACTTGCTCTTACGTCCCTTCCCTCCATACTGCATGGGTGTCCCTTCTTCCCCTTTAAATTTAGAGGCACATGGGGGTGCGGCCCTGGGAGCATGCGCTGCCCTGACTCCGCCCTCCGGCGCCACACCTCAGTCCCCTTTTCCGTGTCGACAGGAACGGGCCGAATTCACCAGCACTTTTGGGTTTGACTTTGGCCATGTAATTCCACGTGCAGATATGTCTTCTCTTTGTCTTTTTTGTCTTTTTTATCATTCAGGTACTCGGTCCTCAGGCGCCACGCTCCTCCCCTGCTCATGTCAACTTCCACAGGGTTCAGCAGGTACCCATCCTGCGACAGGCTCTTCCCGACTAAAGACCCCCATGCCCTCTGCCTACGGTGCCTTGGCCCTGACCACGGCTTGCAAGCTTGTACCGCGTGCAACGCGCTTTCCTCGAGGTCCCTTGAGAACAGACTAGCCTGGTGGAGGGAGCTCTTCCACAGATTGCATACAGTGGACCTAAATGACTTAATCTACCATCGATCCAAGCTCATGGTAGGGCCGCTCTTTTCCAGTGCACCCCGCAAGGGAGACTCCTTCCCAAGGACTCGCCCGCGTGGGAGGGGCCGCCCAGGTCCTGGTACCAGCACAAGTACCAAGGCTGTATCAGCTACCGGCCGTCAGGCCGAGGGATCGTTAGATCCTCCCGGTGAAGGTGCTGAGGGTCCGGAAGGTTCTTTTACTGGGTGTTCACCCGAGGGGCTACACCCTAGTACTGCCAGCATGTCTGAGGGGGCGCCTTTTACGCAGTTCTACCGGCAGATCCGCCGATGGCGAAACGCCTACCAGGTCTCAGCCTTAGAAAAGGGTAGGCCCCATGATCCACACTCGAGTCCTGCAACACTAAGCAGGCACGTGGAAGGCAGCGCAACAAAATGGCCACCGCGCCAGAAGGTTCAGACATCCGGCCGACGCCGCCCCAAGGAAGGCAGGTGGAAGATGGTGTGTCGAGGTCGGACTGGTGTCAACCAGGTATGTGGCCTACAGCTTACCCTTCCTTCGCGCAATACAAGTTCCCGCTGCGTCCATATGGGCAAGGCACGCAATGGCTCCAGCAGCCTCACGCTACCCCGTCAATATCGCCTACCACCAACTCAGCCTGTGAGGACAGGTTCTTCGAGAAGTTCCTTGGGCTCATGAAATCGCCCCAGATGGAAGTCATCCTCCAGGACGCCATCAGAGACTTGCTCCCTCCCATCCCCCCGGCTTCGCAGGCTCCAGTACAGGAGCCTCTGCTACCTATCCAGCCTCAGCAGCCAGCTCCGGCCCTCCAACGATTGGGCAGGCGGTTCTGTACCAGCCTCCGCTGCAGCCTCAGGCTCCGGTCCCCGCACCTCAGCCCTTGGCTCCTATTCTCCTCCCACCCCCAAACCCCTCTGGTGCTGGATCCTCTGGACCCGCAGGTGGACACAGATGAGGAGGACACGCCATCTTCAGCCAAGGCCTTCCACGAACGTCTGGCAGAGCTGGCAAAGTATTTGAGTCAGCTTCAACCTGAGGTCGAGCAACCAACAGAAGGGGTCCTCGTGGAGGTCCTCACGCTATGGGGATCCCGATGCAGAAGGACATAGTTGCACTGTCCAAGAAGGGTTGGCTCAAGCCCCACTCAGCCCAGCCGGTGAATAAACGCCTGGACGCCAAGTACAGGCAGATCGAGGGGGATACACTCCTGTTTGTTTGTTTATTATTTATAATGCACGCCAGACCCAGAGGTATCGGGACGCAGCAGTTACAAGACAATGCAAAGCTTAGTTACAAGGGGTCAAAAGTATAAACATTAATTACAAAGCAGGATAAGCTGCTATTTACAGATATTACAGGCATTATGTGCAATGTTGTAGTTATCCCCCTCGGTGTAGCATATATTGGGTCATGAAGTGTGGTACAATTCTTACAAAGGCAGAGTTAAAGATATTTACACATGTTATATATAAGGAGCATTCAGTGTGGGTTGCAGAAGTTTTTAGTTACAATTCAGTTGATATCCTGTGAGTGAATGGTCATTGGCTTTCAGCCACAGGATGGTGTTGGTTCTGAAGTTAAGATAGGACTGGTCTATTCACAGTGTAGGAGGCAGGGAGTTCCATAGTTTAGCCACTTTAACGGGGAAACTACTACCTCCAATCGTGGATAGTTTAAATGTGGGGATGGACACGCAGTCCCCATTTGCTTATCTTGTGGGTCTTGAGGATGTCTGTTTGTGGAACCTGTCAGAAAGGTAAATAGGGGCGGCAGTGTTAAGAGATTTATGGGTGAGCGACAACGTTTTTAGGAGGATTTTGTTGTTGGTTCAGAGCCAATTATTTTGTCGTCTGCTCTCAGAGATATGGTTTCTTTTGGAAATGCCTAGTGCTGCTCTGAGGGCATTGTTTTGTAGGGTTTAGATTCTTCTAATAGTGGATTAATTGGAACCTATGTACAGGGCGTTGCAATAATCCAAGCGGGACAGGATGAGTGCTCTGGCCAGGATGGTACAGCTATTGTTAGAGAGAAAAGGCTTACCTGATCTTATAAATTTACACGTATAGGCCGTAGAAGTTGCTAGCGTGTTGACCTGTTTGGAGAATGAGAGCGTGGAATCCAGATAAAAACCTAATGTTTTTACCTCCTGTGCTACCTTAATGCGGTTGCCGGCGATTATGAATGAGTAGTAGTCAGGTCCCAGTTTTTTTAAGTTAGTACAGGTACCTAGGATGATGAGTTCTGTTTTATCATCATTTAGGCATAGGCCATGCGTGGCCATCCATGCCTGGATGATGATGTACACTCTGTTCACCAAGGCCAAATCCTTGTCATAATCCCCTGAAAGTGGGAAGAGGATCTGGGTATCATCTGCATAGTTAGTGTAGGTGATACCAAGATGGTCCAGATCATCGAAAAGGGGCTTGGAAATATGTTGTACAATGTGGGTGATACGCATGATCCCTGTGGCATGCCGCAAGTGATGGGCATGGGGTCTGCAGCTGCAGAGGGGGAAAAGACCTTCATAGTTCTGCCACTTAGGAATTATCTAATCCAGGTTATAGCGTCCTTAGAGAAGTGTGCTGCTGTGTCGAGATGGTTACATAATATTGTGTGATCCACCAGATCGAACGCAGCTGAGAGGTCCAGCAGGAGGAGCAAGGCTGATTTGCCATTGTCTCTAAGGTCATCGACTTGGATCTTGAGATCAATGAGGGCAGTCTCTGTTCCTTGTTGTGGGGGGAAGCCTGATTGTCTAGCTCCTAGGAGGTGGTGTAATTCCCAAAAAGTTTGTATTTGCATGTAGGCCACCTTAAAAGTGGAAGTACCCATGATTGATTGAGGTTAGTGGATATAGTGCCTGTGGTAAAGGAAGCGTTGATGAGTTTGGCTATGAAGGGCGATAGGTCTCGGGCTGCATCCTTAATGAGCTGTGCGGGGCAGTGGTTGCCCTGACAATTGGATGGTTTGAGGGATAGAATGATTCTTTACACCTCGAGGATAGATACTTTGGAGAAGTTGAATCGGGTAGGTTGGACTTTGGTTGTGTTCCCAGTTATTTTAGGAGGTGGTAGGTTATTTAGGTCTTTTTTTGGGCTATTTTATTTTGTAGGGTGGATACTTTATTAGCTAGTGCATGTTGGATGTCTGAGCAACATTTTTATCTTTGTTGCAGGTGTCTGGTATAGCGAAGGGGGTCTCTAATTCTTTGAGAATAGTAAATAATTCTTTCATATTGGAGTTGGCTTGAGAGATCCAAATGTCATAGGATGCCCGCTTAGCTAGACATATTTCCTTTTTGTAAAGGGATGAGAGTTTGGTGAGCTTTAATTTATTGGTTTCTGAGGGAAGTAATTTCCAGGCATCCTCGCAGTTTCTTTTTTGTTGCTTTAGGTTTTTTGGGAAGGGTGTGAACCACTTGTTCAGATGGTTTTTTGGCTTACTTGGTCTGAGTTTAAGGGGGTAATTTGGTCTAGGGACGAGACCATAATTTTGTTAAACTCCTCAACTAGACTCTATGGGTCAGCGCTGTCATTAAGTGCATTAAGGGTAAGGAGTAAGGCAGGGATTAGCCTATCCGCTGTGATACTCTTTTTATTTCTGGTAAGTGTGGGTGGAGCCATAGGGGCAGGAGAGGGCAGCTGTCTGTTGGTGAAGAGTTTAAATGAGAGTAGGTAGTGGTAGGTCCAGGCTAGTGGTGCTATGGAGAGGATGTTAGCATGACAGTTGTGGTCTGCCACCCAATCTAATATTCTACCTTTGTTGTGGGTGAGGGTTGTAATTCTTTGGGTGAAGCCTAGTTCTACTAGAGTATTTGCTATTGCCAGGGCAGGCAGATCCGAGGGATCATTGAAGCCCAGATTAAGGTCACCTAATAGTAATGCTTGTGTTGAGCTTTTGAGGTTATTAGCTATGATCGTGTTAATATCATCCTCAAATGTCCCAATTGGGCCCGGGGGGGGCGATATATCAGGTGTATGTTAAGGGTTGCTATTGGCCCATCCTCAGCCACACTCCTGCGTGATCGCTGCAGCATCACTATACTCCAAGCCTCAGCCGTCCTCAACCCCGTCTTCAATGGTGCTGCTAGGCAAGGAGGAGAGGATCTTGGAGGCGTACGGGAAGAAGCTGTATTCCAACGTGTCCTTGCACCTTTGTCAAGCCAATGTGGATGCCAGGCTGGCAGACGTTAACCAGAGGCTCTGGCGGGAAATTGCTGATTTCCTCCCAGAGCTTCCAGCGCAGAGCCAATCACGATTCAAGGTGGGATTGGCAGAGGCCAAGAACGTGGCGCAGGACATCATGAAGTCCACGGTGGCCCACATAGACACCTCTGCCGTGCCATCTGTCTTGCCACAGACATGAGAAGAATTTCCTGCCTCTGTGCTACGAAATTAAATCCGGATGTCCAGGAGAGTGCATCTTAGATCTTTCGTTCGAAGGGGGTGACCTCTTCCACTCCACAACGGACAAAGAGCTGGATAAAAAGAAAAACAGCTCTCAAACGGCCAAGTCTTTATCTATCCTTACAAAGACCACGCCCAAACCCTACACCCAGTCACAAAAGCACTCTGAGGAGGGGCGTACTTACGGAGGTTTCCGCGGCTTCCAAGAGAGATGGTCCAGGCAGCTTGACCGTTCGCTGTGCCAGTTCGGTGCAAACAACAAAAAGGGTGGGGGGGGGATAAGAGTAAGGCTTTTTCCAATCCCCATCCTCTGCAACAGCATCAGAGGGTAAGAAGGCATGACACACCTCTCCGGGTCTACGTGTCTCCATTCGGGGGCAGGCTTGCTCTCCATGCACATTTCTGGTGCCAGAATTTCACGGACCCCTGGATCCTTTCTGTAGTCTCCACAGTGTACCGCCTCCCTATCCCAGCCTCTCCTCCCCTCCACTCCCACAGGTTGGAACAGCAACTCTTTTGGCAGAGGTCCGGTTGCTCATCGAGAGCCGGGCAGTGGAGGAAGTCCCAACCTCTCAGCGAGGCTTGGGCTTGTACTCCAGTATTTTCACCATTCAGAAGAAGAACCAGGCGGGCCTGCGAGTTGTGCTGGACCTTTCCACACTCAACATCTCTTTACCTCTTTAAAAATTCAATATGGTTATGCCAGCTTTGATAGCGGAGACATTGTGCAGGGGAGATTGGATGTGCTCCCTGGTTCTGAAGGACGCGTACCTACATGCCCGATCTGGCAGCCTCATCATTCCTCTCTACAATTCAGGATCACGGGCTACCTTTCAGCCTCAGCTCGGCTCCCAGGATCTTTACCAGGCTGTTGAACTCCTTGGCAGCCCTCCTCCGGTCGCAGGGCCACCACATCTACCCGTACCTTGACGACTGGCTCGTCAGGGCTACATCTCCGGAAGCAGTGCACTATACTTCCCATGCTCTTATGAACACACATCACGCGCTGTGTTTTTCGCTCAACCTCAAAAAGTCTCAGCTCTAGCCCACGCAGAGATTGACCTTCTTGGGCCTCATTTGGGACACGTGCTCCGAGAGGGTTTTTCTCTCGGAGGACAAGATCACGGCCATCAAGAGGGCCACAGCGCACTTCCTCTGCAGAGAAGTGACCTCGGCCTGGTGGTACCAACACCTACTGGGTCTCATGGCAGCAGTCCTCTTGGCCGCCCCCACATGATACTCAGGATGAGGAGGATACAGCTGCACTTTGCAGCGTCTTGGAACCAGGAACAGGGCCATCAGTCTGAAATGATCAATGTTCCTCTGTCGCTTCACCCAGACCTCGCATGGTGGTCCAGCGACTGCAACCTGTGGACGGGCAAGCCCTTCCGGCAACCCACTCCACAGGTCACCATCACCACGGACTCCTCTCTCAAGGGTTGGGGGGAGCACCCTGGACAACCACTGGGTCCATGGCACCTGGACCCAGCAGGAGCAGGAGTACCACATCAATTGGCTAGAATTAAAGGTCATCTGGCTGGCGCTGAGGGCCTTCCTTCCAGTCATTGAGGACAAAGTCACCCTCATTCAGACAGACAACTCGACCAGCATGTTCTATGTCAACAAGCAGGGAGGTACCAAACCCCCCGCCCCCCTCCACTGTGCAGACTAGCTGTCAGCATGTGGGAGTGGGCCCTGGAGAACAACATTTACTTCACAGCGGTCCACCTGCCGGGGGAATCCAACCTGGAGGCAGATAGGCTCAGCAGACTCGGAGCGGACGACGAGTGGCAGCTGAATGACCTAGTGCTGCAGGAGATTTTCGCAAGTGGGGCCACCCTCAGGTGGACCTGTTTGCCTCCCGGGGCTACAGGAAATGCCAACTGTTCGCTTCCTAGCTCATTGGGCGACGCCTTTCCAATCAGATGGGAAGGAATGACGGAATACGCCTTTCCGCCCACTCCCCTGATTCACAGAGTGATATGCAAGATCAAGGAGTCTCGCCTCCTCAGCATCATCCTAAGAGTACTGTGGTGGCCGCCAGACCACGGTTTTTGGAGCTGGATTCAAATGCAAACCCTCCCTCCTTCCCCTCTGTGGCTCGGTTCATACTGCCACTTTCCGTGCTCTACCAAATCTGAAGATGGCTACCAGTGGTGGAGCTTGGGGAGACATCTGTCATTGGGTGGGGACAGTATGACCCAACAGACAGTGATTGGTTATAGAGTAAAATACAGTTTTCAGGCTAAAGCTAAACTGTTTTTTCTTTTACTGATAATTCCCAGCCTAACGATGTGGAATATTCATGAGCATGTAAATCCATGCCAGACTCATGCTGGAGAACAGGAGTTACATGTTAGTAACCTGTTCCTTAATGAGAGATTTAGCTCCTGAATTGAAAGAGGCTCAGTCAAAACATTATCCCTTTATCCGGGACGTTGTGAAATCGAGGCCATTTTTATTTTCTAAAGCTTATTTGATTTTTAAACATCGAAAGGATCTACTCTGTCCTCCATTTTGTTATTATAATGGTTGTTTAGAAAGGATATCTATTTCCATTTGCTGCTGCTTTCCATACATTAGCCAAGCAACACCTATTTCACAAACATTAATGTTCCTCTTTGGCAGGGGTATGTGGATTAGAGTTCCTGCTACATTTGTGTCCCCTGAGTGCCCTGCAGACCCCAACAATTGGGGTCTGCAGGGCATTCATTAAGTCTTCTCATTCACTCTACAAGCAGTACTCTTGGTGCTGCTTCCAAAGCAAAGGTATAGTTTGTCCAAGTTTTTCCTCGTAGACTGCTTGGTTAACTCCTGGTCTGAACCTTTTGGGAGCACCACATCCTGGTTTCGTTCACTTGGGATTCTAAATCTCCTCAAGTATAGAAAAGGAAAGCTCCTGGTGAGCAAGTATGTAATGTACAAATCGACTCCTATACTCTTGTTTTTAGTCATGTACATTGCAACCACGATTGAGATTCAGCTACTGGACCACTGAATAGCCAGCAAAAAAACATCTGAATACACGGGACCCTTGAAGAAGAGAAAGAACTGTATACGCAGTGGGAGTTAATTACCAGTAAATTTCATTTATTAAAGCAGGTGGAAACAACAGAAATCCAACATGAAACACTATACAAAGACATATTTCATTGTATTGCATTCTCCCGCAGATTCCTGATCAGATAGATATCCATTTCTTACGACAGGGGGAATAGTACGACTCAACATCGACCGTCGACTCCTCTTGACTCGCCCATGCCACTTGTCGGCTCCGGACGTGACGTTGGCAGCATATAATGCGTCACTACGCCACTGTACCTCAGTTCCTTTTTTCTACACACTGCTATTTGGAACGTTTCTCGTGAGAGAAAATGTAAATTCGACAATTCGTCAGTCAAGGGGAAAGGGAACAGAGGCCTATATGGTGTTTCAACCCAACAACCACTCAGGAGAAAGGGAACAGTTAGGGCTTCCTAGGACTTTGGGAAACAAGGTAAACGGCAATACAGTGGCCATCTTGCCTTTGTGGAGGAATCCATTGATTCCTATGGCAGGACCTGGGTATCCCAAGTCAGCATGTAGCTGCCACCAGCCCATACCCTGCTCTGTAGGCAATACACAGGTGCCCAAAACACACACATAAGGGGTACAAGGGTGTACCCCCACTAATGGGTGCCATAAGGGTATCCCATGGGTGTTGTTCACCAAACGATAAAACAAAGAGCTGCACTGCCAGAGGTCTAGGTTGGACCTCGGTGGCAGAAAACAAGGCTTTCCAGCGGTCCTGGTGTCCCGCACAAGCGCTTCACAGAGGAAACAAGGCTACCAGGAGGGAACTACTACTTAAGATTAAAAGGCTTAAAATAAAATAAGATCCTAGGTGAAGCCCGCGAGGTGTAAAGGGCGCGCTGTTATCTGCTGTACGGCTGGGAAGGAACTATACATCTGGCTGGTGCCGTATTGGGAACCCAACGTCTGTTCCATGGCGAAAGCTGCAGAGATATTATCCCTCTGTGACTGAAAGTAGTGAAATACTAAATAACTTGAAAGACTTACCATCGCTAGTGGACCCGACCCGCTCCATTCGCGTAAGCCTATCAGCTGGAGCTGATAGCAGTTTGACGTGAGCGGCCCGAGCATTCGATTGGTCACGTGACATCGGCCACGTGATACTGAAGAGACACACCCCGGAAGCTGCGCATAAAAACACCACTGCAAGACCCTTGCGGCGTGAAGCCCGCGAGGTGTAAAGGGCACGCTGTTATCTGCTGTTAACGGCTGTGATCGGCAGAAACTACTGGTAAGTGCACCTGATTAACTAAAAAAGACGAAAAGTAACCACTGTGTAATACGTGGACTTACATTTTAGCATAATGAAATTGACAAAGCCGCGAACCAGATTACAAGAGAAATTAGAGGAGTCTGTAGCAATGACCTATAAAATCAGTCTTTGCACTAATCTGATTGAGAAAGATAGGTCACATACTAAAATCGGTAATGCGAGGAATGACACAAACAAAACTAACGAGAGCCCCACAGGAAAACAAGGTATAAAAGACAAAACAGGCGAACAACTAATTGAGGCAGCAATGATCCAACATAATAACAAAGCAGAAAACGCTCCCAACAATATTATAAGTACAACATCAAAGACAAAGGAGAGACCTGTCGAATACATTAAGTCAGAGGAGAGAATTAGGCCAAATCAGCCAATCAACACACCTTGTAAAACTAATAGCAGGCTATCCCAACCGCCTATGACTCCAGAAATCCATCTGGATAATCCACCACCGGTTGTGGTTACTCCAACCGCCATGATCCGGGAACTAACCAAAACACCAAAGAAAAAATCACAAAAAATAAAATCTGGAAAAACTGCACTTCATCACTGCAGGATAGAGCAAGGATGGCCAAACAACAATGGCAAGCTACATACTATCCTACGGACTCCATTAACGATGATTACACCAAATCGCTACCTATCCGATTAGCACGGTTGTCGCTAGATATTACGGAGATAGATGCAATAATGGATTCCCAAGAAAACAGACCTGATGAGTTTAATAGAGCTCATACACCACCTCAATCTAAACAAATCAATACATCTACCCCGATTACATCTAAAAGAAATCAGATGCCGATAAAAACAAATCTAGAAATACTGTGTAATCATACACAAAATCAAACAACAGAGGATTATACCTCCCAATCCATGAGTATGAAAGAGGAATTACCAAAGGATATGTACAAATCTCCGGAGAGAATACCTACAACGATGGTAGATCTACAGAACACCCTGGTAGCTGTAATTTCTAATGCAATGATTCCATTCCTTAAAATCCAGGAATACATGGTCGATGCAACAAAAGACCAAGCAACTCTTCTTGCAATGATTATGACCAAACAAATTCAATTCGAAGCCTTTACAAATACCATACAAGAAAGATTAAAATTCGAAGCTGAAACTTCTAGGACGTGGCAAACAAGATTAGCAGATATGGCACGAATAGATCGCAGTGATAAACAAAACTTGATGGAAACAGTTTCTACCATAACAAAAAAACGGATAGACGACAAAGCAAAAAAACAACACAAATTCCAGCACAATCACTTTCGCTAGATAAAGAAACCCAAACTGAAAGAAAAATGGATGTTAACAAGACAGACCAAACAACACAATATGAAATGCAAAATTTTGCAACAGAGCTACGTAACATTACAATCCCAATATTTCCGGGTAATAAAGAACCACCAATATGTACACCCTTTGATATCTTTGACTTGGCCAAACGCGGAACAATAGATCAAGCTGTAACAACCAAACCCCTGCATAAAAAAGCAATTAAAAAAACACAAACAGGTTCTCGTGCCTTTTTGCGTAAAATGCAAACAGTTCAAAAATCGTTACCGGGGAAGACTGATCCAACCAAACAACGAGAAAACATAAAAGATAAGGGGCAACAGGACAGAACAAAAACTTGCTAACTAACAAGACTTCGATAATACTACCTCAAAAGCCCAATTATATACAGCTTCATCCACTGGACGAGTTACTAGAAGAAATTAATCAAGACTCAACAAATAAGCAAAAAATGATTCCAATAATCGGAGAGATACAGATAATCGAAGACTCGACAGAAAATAATCTACCAACTATCAATCCACAAGACGAGGAATTAATAATCATAGATGAATGTCACGATTCAACCTGGGAGAGTCCCACCGATTCAACCATGGAGAGCTCAACTATCATGCAAAGATCAAATGAACAAGTAAATAACCATTCACTCACTTACTCAGTGGTATCGAACGAGGAAACTTGGCCAGATTCACCTGAGCAAGATAAAACAAGAAGAAAAGAAAGACTAATCTCTTGCGGAAGTCCACCAATTATGAGACCAATATTTGATAACCCACTAACTACTACGTATGCTCATAGAATATCGCTATTTCAAATGACATCTACAGTATCACCAGTGATTCTTAACAGGTGCAATATTCTTCGATTATTCAAAGCTATACCCCAACTGAAGTCAATTGGAACCGATGACATAGAACTAATCATTTTTCCAAACAAAGACCACATGGAAGAAGTCAATATTGATTTCTACTCGGAAGAGATTATGCAACTTGTACTTGCAATGAAACATCAACTGAGAAAAATAGGATTTAGCACAGAAGACATCTTTGTAACAAGAAGTATGGCTGAAAAGAAATCAAAGAATTTAGCGCGCTTTGATCAACACAAAAAAGAGAGAAAACTGGAGCAAACGAACAAAGATAAAATTGGGAAAGAAACTTCTAATAATCCAGCACTAAGATCTGAAACCAGAAGAGTAAACCAATGTCCAGAAACAAGGAAAACATACTTATAACAACCAAAAGAAAGTGAAAGTCAGCTAAACAAAATATCCCTAACATCATGGAATACGAGAGGTCATAAACATCTCTAAGAAGATTCTCCACTATTTCTTGCCGATTCAGAAATTATATGCCTACAAGAAACATGGCTGACAGACGAGGTCCTATGTGAAGGATACATAACTTGGATGAATCCTGCTATCACCTCGACCATAGGTAGGGTCTGCCTCAGGAATGATGATCTTAATGAAAAACATCCCTGCATGGTCTATAGTAGCCAGAAAAAACATCCACCCTTGGGCTCAATACATCACCATTAATTTGAATACGGAGAATGTCAACAACCTAACATAGAGCCAGCAATTCGGGTGCATATCAATTTTTAATATATACTGGAATCCGACAGCTATCAATGACAACAAACTAATTGATTCAATTTGCGATGAAATTGACCGCATTACCATCATTGTAGGAGACTTAAATATACATCTCTTTAACAAAGGTGGGGAAAAATATAATCTACAAGAAATGACAAGTCGTGCAAGAAAATGGATGAAAGAAATGAAAATTTGTAACATCATTCCATGCGAACAACCAACGAACGACAAAGGCTTGCCCCTTCCTACTTGGTCACACGAAAACTCCAACTCGATCATTGATTATATATTTACATCAGAAAGTCTACAGAAATTAATAATTGCAACCAATAATGCACCACACATGGCAAGCGATCATCACCAAATATCTATTACTTGGACAGCAAAGAGGAAAGAAGCGGATCGTATTTACTTACCAGTACTCGAAGTTACAAATGGACTGAATAAACTGAGAATACAACAACACCAAGTATCAGAAATACTCACCTCTATGGGAAATGTGGAGATGAACGATGTAGCAAAACTGAATTATGGATGGATACTAGAAAAATATAAAACTGTCAACTCAAAGTTCAAATATACAGCAAACCGTATACACAAACATCAATATAACAGCGAAATAAAACAAACAAAACAACACCACCAGAAAAGATTGCGACAAATTGGAAAAAAGAAAGAAGCAGACTATAAAAACCAAATCAGAAAAGAAAAACAAAAATACTCCAATTTTATAAAAGCAAATAAAGCAATGTTGAAACAAAGACGCAGAAGCAATCCTTACTGCTCTGAGAACAAAAAATACTAGCTATCTATGGTCCCTGATGAACAATGAAGCAAAACAACAAACATTGATCCAAGAAGTAGAGGCCAACATATGGGTCAAGCACCATACAGAATTGTATAAAAACAAAGAACAGAACTTGAGCAAAGATACCGGAAAAGACGTGTCACTGTGGAATCTAAATTGGGATGAAGAAAGCATAATAAACACCATAAAGGCTCTAAACTCATCTAGAGCCCCAGGCCCAGACGGCCACTCTAATTCAATGCTCAAGGAAGCTCCAGAAACATGGGCTAAATTCTTGATTCATCTATTCCAAACCATTGAAAAGACCAAAGGGATTCCTCTTACATGGACAACTGCCATCTTGATTCAGATATTTAAAGCAGGTGATAGAAAAAACGCAGGTAACTATAGACCAATAGCCCTTTTAGACCCGTTGGGAAAGATTTTCGCAGGTTATCTCCAAAAAAACCTCAATAATTGGGCAGTCGAATAATGGGAGACAAACGAAAAGACAAACCGACATGTAACTAAGATTGGAACCAATGTAAATCTTCTGCTACTGAACATCTTAAAAACAGAAGCATTCACCAGTAAGCAACAAATCTATGCTTTGTTCATAGACCTAAAGATGGCATTTGACTCCGTAAATAGAAATAAACTATGGAACAAACTAAAGACATGGGGTTGTCCTTCGCAGATTCTAAATCCAATAAAAAAACTGTATGCAAACACATCGGTGCGAGTGCGAATAACAGCGACCGGGACAGTTACAGAATCCATCCCCACCTGGAATGGGCTGAATCAAGGTTGCCCTTTGGCAGCATGCCTATATAATTTGTATACCAACGACTTTGAAGAACAAATATTAAACAACAAAGCAAACCCACCCAAAATCAACAGTGAAATAATTCAAACATTAATATATGCTGACGACATCATCATTCTGGACAAGACCATGAAAGGATTACAACAAACACTGAACAAAGCCCAAGAATACATGATAAGGAATGAATTACAAATTAATACTTGCAAAACAAAAGTGATGAAACTGTCAACACAGAAAATAAAAATTCAACAAGACAGGAAACTAATCATGGAAGGGCAAGAAATAAAGACAACAAAGACGATTAAATACTTGGGGGTGCCTTGATCAACCCTTCGAAGAACGAAAAAGAATGGCACGAATATATTGAAGAGAAAGCCAGATCCTTGGCGAGACAAGGCCGAATCTTCCATTTGAAATATGGAAACCTATTCAGCCAAAGCAACCATCTTACTATACAAACAAAAGGTAACATCGATATTAACTTATGCGAGTGAAACCCTAGTCAACCAGCAAATAATCAGATGGGCCTATTTGGAAGGTATATATTGGAGGAAAACAGCCCTACCGAAATCATTTCCCATAGAAAGAATCAGATTTGAATTGGGTCTTCAATCCTTGCAATCCATAGCGCTATGAAAACAGATGGATTTATACAGAAAAATCATATCAGAGGATAAGATTCCTTCATTAGAAATACTAAAAGAAAAAGAACAAGCCATGCAAGTCTCAGCTTTTACAAAATGGACTGCAGAAATAAAAACGAAAATGCAGATAGAAGAAATCACAGAAGAAACGCTGATCAATCGACCTCAGCATGCGAAACGAAAACTAAAAAATAATGACTGGATTAAAACGATAGATCTCCAAAAAACCTTTAAACGCCATCTTCAAGGTGGAAATGAAGTAAGAGCACTTAATATGCTACCTGAATACCTAACTCAATTTCCAGACACTAAGATCCTTGATCTATTTCTGCGGTTTCGATTAAACATTTTACCAACTAGAGACTACCTAGCAATGATAAATAAACCACCTAATATATCTCCTGCATGTAGATTTTGTGGAAACCAGGATGAAAGAGAAACCTTATACCACCTGACTATGATTTGCCCAGCATTGAAAGAGAAAAGAGAATTGTATAGAGACTTCTTCAAGATCTCGAAGAAAACAATGACAACCGAAGAGAGATGGGCACACTTACTACAAGGAAACGACAAATGGCTCATCATTATAGTAATGAAATTCTGGATAGACATTACAAAGGAAACTTAAATACAAGAAAGAAAAAAGAGAAACTGTTTTTTTATGAGTATAATTGCATTTTATGAAATTGAATGAGAATTATAAATGAAAAGTTTGTAAACCAAACAAAACATTTTAATAAAAAAAGAATAATAATAAGATCCTACAGAGGATCTTAGACAAAACCGCTGAAGAGCAAAACCCTTCCACAAGAAATGGAGAAACAAATCTTTAACAGATGTTATGAGTGAAGACCACATAGGCTGAACTTGGTCCATGAAGATGGTCGTTTGGACCGAAATGCATTGGACAACCTAGTCAAGCCTATGTCTCTGATAATAAATATCTTTTGTGTTTCATGCAACCACGTTTCCACAAGAACATTCATTTGAGAAGTACAGCAGAATGAATTATGAATAATATATACAATTAATATGTCAACATAATACATACATAAATACTAACTTTAGGTGAAATATTCGCACAGGTCCTTCCAGTTGTTTGGGACATCTCAACCCAAACAACACCCATAGAAAACATAAGGAAAACACACAGAGAAGTGGTAGGACAAGTACTAGTAGGCCCTGTCCCTCCATAAGGCATTTCCAGCTTCACACGTTTGCTCTCCCAAAGCCATTCATTCTCCTCGTCCTCCCATAAGAAAAAAAGATTCCAACGAGGCAGGCACGACTTTGATTTGTCAGAGGATCACGGTAAGGTCTGCCCAACCGTGGGCACATTGAAAGAGGAGTGGGAGGCATTCAAGGAGCAAACGCTCCAGATATTTAAAAAGGCTTCAGCGGGTATGACTCCGATTTTGACGCTGCAGGCCAATACAGCAACAGTTGCGCCCAGAGGTTCCGGTGCCAAGGTGGACAATTCTGGACCTATGCCCTCGTGCTCAACCACGACGACTGGGAAACTGGCTCTAGAGCCGATGGGCCGTGAGGTACCGGCGCTGATAGACCTATTGGGAATGTCGATGCCAACAGTCGAATGTTCCTTTGTCCCTGAATCCCGATCGACGTTTTCCGACTCAATGTAGTCGATTTACGATTATCAAGGGAATTAAGTGCTTTTCTTCTGAGAGCCTATGAGCGCGGTAACTGGAGGAGGCAATTCTTTCGCTGACCAAGTAGATTTACTTGCTCTAGCCAAAGGGCTACATAACGCTAGAGTATTGGTCACCCTATTGCACAATATAGAAGGACTGTGGAGAGGGCGGTAGAGGCCTTGGGTCTAGGCACACCAGCAAACCCCCTGTCGGCCTATAACCTAACAGAGATCTTAAACAAAGGACCGCAAATGGAAATGGCATTGGCTTTTAATGTGGCCATCTCAGATCCTGCTACAACATTGTGGCTGAGGCCCTGCTCCACGCCAGCTGTGGCTAAAGAGCTTACAAAAAAATACAAGCTGGCTAGGGGGGGGATTTACCCTTTCTCTATTCCCACCCAAAGTCAGAAAGCCTAGTGGTGCAAGCCGCTACAGTAAGTTTTACGCCAGCCACATCCACCTCTAACCTGCCTACGGACAGGAAATCCAAGAAGATGGATGCTCTGGCCAAACAGATCTTCGCCTCGGGTAGCATGGCTCTGAAGACAGTCAATGCATCACGGATATTCGCTCAGTACTCTCACGGGCTGAGGATACTCATGGCAGAAGCGGTGGAACACATCCTGGCTTGTGAGTGATGGTTTCATGCGGATCATTGATGATGGCAAGAAAGTGACATGCCAAGCACTGCAGTTGGACCTGGACTTTGCTGATTATGTAGGCTGTGCAATGGGGACAACCAGTCTGTGGCTCAGTGGACTAATGCCTCCACTACATGGGGCCTGTGTTTGACCTCATGGTCACAGGTGCGAAATCCTGGCAGGTCCACTCAGCCCTTCTTTCTTCTGAGGTCGATAAAATGAGTACTGTTGAGTTGGGTAACAATGAACATCTGTTATCAGTCAATAGCACCAGGATGCCCCTCTGGGGTGAGCGTGAGATTGACAAATACACCTGTTATGTTACATCCACTGTGTTTAGCAGGCAGCCTACCTTCACAGTTTACGATTCTCACCAAATGTCCAGGCAAAACCCCTGTACATAGCGTCCGACTGCAGCCCGAAGGTGATGAATTCTTTTTAGAAATTCAGGGATTCTAAATTGGCTGCCAAGTCGCTGGGTTTATCTGTGCTGCAGCCTGCAAAGCAATCATTTGGCTTCTCCTCTAGGGGAAGAGGTTACAGGAAGTACATTCCATTTGGTAAGAGAGCACAGCTCCCGCAAGCCACGCAAGGTCAGAGGCGTTTCTCGCATCACGGACGGGGCAGAGGGGCCTCTAGGGGCCAGTAGACTCCGGCGGCATGGGTGACGGCACCTGCTAAGCCACTTTGAGTTCTCCCCCACGTTTACCCGGTTGGAGGGAGAATTTCCGAGCACTTTGTCAGGTGGAAGGAGATCTCCACTGATGTCTGGGCCTTGCAGCTTGTCTAATGGGGGCACTGTCTACCATTTTTAAGAAAACCTCCAGACAGACCACTCCACCTGAACAATAACTGAACATGAGCTTCAGGAAGAGCTGAGAGCCGTGTTAATGAAGGCTGCCATGGAAGACCTTATGAACTTTACGGACGATGATCCAGTCGGCGCTGCCGACCACGTGGCCGGGCCTTCCACTGACCTATACAGTAGGGAGAGTGGGGTCGGGTGGACATTTCTATACAAACTGAGAATGCCTTTCCCTTTCCTTCCTCTTTCCCTTTTGGTTTTCGTCACTCTACCCATCCTTAACTATGGAGTGGACTCATCTAGGTTTTGCCCTATTTGTAAGAGCAAATTCCTGTGGAAAGATAAGCACAGACGGTGTAACCGGTGATTGCCCCTCGATCACAAGGAAGAAGGATGTGCGGCTTGTAAGCTCCTCCGTCCAAAGACATTAAAGGAGCGTAGAGTCAAGCGGTGGGCGGCCTACAGTATGTCGAAGGCCGAATGTTCTCCTGCTGCCACAGCCACCGAATGTGACGGCGTGAGTGACGATCAGACCTCCGAACCGGAGGTTGTTGAACTTTCGACGGAAGATCGCATTCGGCATCGTCTGTCCCCGGCCCCGCTAGTCACGGCTTAGGCACTGCTACGGGGAAGTCACTCCCCAGCGACAAAGACAAACATGTACACAGCACAAAACACACAAACCCACGTCAATCTTCGGCCAGGTCGAAGAAGACTTCAGTGCCAACAGGTACACCAGAAGTTACGGCGGCACCCGCCGATCGTCAGGATCCGCAGCCCTCCCCGCAAGCGCATATGCGTCTAGCGACCGGGCCATTGAAAACAAAGGGCGCTACTTCTAATGTACCAGGTTCCATCGAGACGGAATTTAGGGGAAGTTGTGTGGTGTATTTATGATTGTGATTTTGACCTTGCTTAGAATAGTGAAATGTTATACAACTGTTGATTAAATAAATATATATTTTTTTACTTAGAAACCCTGAGTCAGTGTTTGCCTGAATCATAGTAATTGTTGTCCTGTGTGTAACTGTTTGTACTGCTCACTTACTCTTGAGATAAGTCTGGCTGCTCCGCTACTGCTACCACTATAACTGTGTAGTACAGGCTTGTACCAAAGGTGAAATTGTACTGTCACTTGTAGTCTTAATTGTGTGTAGTGTTCCCAAAGGGTACTGCATATAATTCTGCCTTACACTCGCCAACCCCTCACCTATAAGACTGCTTTTTTGATAGCTATTACCTCCATTAGGAGAGTAAGTGAACTACAAGCGCTCTCAATCCTAGATCCCTTCGTAACAGTTCTCAAAGATAAGGTGGCTCTGTGAACTCACCCTAGGTTTGCGCCTAAATTTATTTCCAAGTTCCATGTGAACCAGTCGATAGAACTACCAACGTTCTTTCAAAATCCTTCAAGCCTGGGAGAAAGAACCCTGCACGCACTGGATGTACGCAGAGCTGTCATGTTCTACATGGAAAGAACTCGACCACTTAGAAAGACTAATCAGTTTTCTTTTCAGTGGCAGCCGGAAGAGAAGGAGACACAGTCTCCAAATCCACTATCTGTAAGTGGATTGTCAAATGCATCACACTCTGCTACAGTCTTGCTAAGAGAGAGCTGCCCTTCAAGCCTAGAGTACATTCCATTCGAGGCACTGGGGTGTCCATAGAATTTATTGTAAATGTTCCCCTTATATCCATTTGCAAAGCGGCAACCTGGAATTCTGTACACACCTTTACAAAACACTATTGCCTAGACACTCATTCTAGGTCTGGTTCTCAGGTGGGACAGGCATTACTAAGACATCTTTTCACTACTGTTCCTTCTCACAACCCACCTCCAAATCTGGGTACTGCTTGCTAGTCTATGCACAGCATGTGATTCTAAGCAGATTAACAAACATCAGAAGACATGCATTACTTACCGTAAAAGCATTTCTGATGGTTGTATCTGCTTAGATTCACATGCGCCCACCCTTCCTCCCCGCTCGGATGGAAGAAACATAAATGTCTTACCACTTTGTTTCTTTCTGTACTCACTCACGATAGTCATAAGGCTCCCTCTCGGCAGGAAAACTACAATCGTAGGGACCTCGATGCGTGAGGGATCTTTGGTACACTACAGGTCACGTAGGGATAGTGCTACAGGCACGCCCATGTCGACATCCCCTTTCGATTCTCGAAAGACATGATGCAATACTCAGCGGTTACCACCGGATGTTGGACCATATGCACAGAATGTGAATCTAAGCAGATGCAACCATCAGAAATGCTTTTACGGTAAGTAATGCATGTCATACATTTATTGTCGGCCGGATCAATTGACACAAGTAAACTTCAGTTATGTAAAAACAATTACCACACAATTCCTATACTAAATAATATATATACAGTATGTTTTCTAATGTGACAAAGGAGTAAAAAAAAGCAGCAACCTGGAAGGAAAAGGGTGGGTTAATACACTAGGGGCATTAGACAATTCCCTGGAGTCGTTTCCCAACTTTTGCAGTCCAGCCCTAAGAAGTGGGGAGCCTTGTGCCCAACAGTACAGTTGTGTGTAAAAAAGCACAATCGCGCAAGTAGAACAAAAAAAGTGGGTCCTCTTGAGGGAGCTGTAGAGAGTGGGGAAGGGGCTTGAGGTGATGAAGAATTGGTTCCCACTATCCGAGTAGGGTCTGCCCTTGGCGGCAGAGCAATTTCAAAGCGCTGGGAATAGCTAGGGAGTGAAGGCTAACCCAGCCAAAAGTGGGTTTATTTTCAGGGATATTCGTGCGTAAAAGAGATTGGTTGTGCTAGGGGGCCAATAGTAAGTGATGCAAGTACTCCCTCAGCACAGTGCAGACCAAACATTGCCAGTTTAGTTGTGGTCGCTAGTAGGTTCGAGCCCTGCAGTTTCATGGTGCTCTGGCTCTCAGCGGCTGCGGGACAGGAGGATCGTCCGTGATGGGATAGTGGCCTTTTCTCAGCTTTCAAAGGAGATGCTAAGAAAGTTCTGGTGCAACCGACTTCACAGCACAGGAGGACAGGTCAGCAAGGCATCTACAGCGATCGTCACCAACAGGTAGTGACGTGGAAATCACAGATGTGATTGGCGCTACGTGCTCTCCTAATCCGTGGCCCAGATGAGCTAGGCCTTTGGAATTTGGTGGGAGAGGGCACGGGACCACAAGCAAGCGAAGTCTCGGGTTTCAACTCGAGACAGCTGCGATTCTGCTGAATACCCCAAGGTAGAGCTGGACAGTTCACTGGATGGCCCAGAAACACTTCCGAAAGGGCTCCTTCAGTGGGTGAGCAGGGGGTGCCGAGATTAGTTGTTCCCACTACTCCAAAGGGGCAAAGCACCCTTGCAGTCCTACTTGATTGATGAAGAAACATGGGTTTGACGGGATAGCAGAGGACTCAGGGTGCCAAACCTTCCAATGCGCATCTGGTGGTTTCCGTTTCTTCGTTGCAGAATACTTGGCTCCTTCTGTAGTTCTGAGCGAACTCAGGTGATCTACCTGGAATGGATGCAGGGCCCCTTCTCTTATCCAAGATTAGCTTTGTGCCAAAATCAATTACTTCCAATTGAAGATCTGCTCTCATGCAGGCATCCCAGCCGTGGACCAATCATGGCCCATGGTGGTCCCAGTCATTCAGACACTCAGACATCCTGGCACCAGTAGTGTGGCTTGGGACCAGACAGTCCTGGGCACACACATGTGACATGCAGAAGGCTGTGAAAGAGATTGGTTTTCGCAGGAGGCTGCATGCCCAAATAAGGAAAAGCTGGGTCACTCAACCTGGGGGAAGGCAAGGGACAAAATGGCCATAGGACAGAACAAAAGACTTTGTCGCTCAGCCATTTTCGGTCCTGGCCACAGTCTTGACTCAAACCCTGTATGCACAATGTGATCCTGTAAAAAGAAGTAAACCACTTATAAAAAGTAACTGCTGCCACCAGTTTATCATAGGCACACTTGTACAATCACTCAAAAAATCCTTTGAGGGTGTCTAGGGCCATAAAACAAAAAGGACCCTGTTAGGCAGAATCCTGTGCAGTTCCCTTAGGGGGCACTACAGAAGATTAAGACTACAGTTAAGAGCAATAAATCCCCTTTGGTATCAGTCTGTACCACAAAGATTTAGTTGGTAGCTCTGGCTGAGCAGTCAGATTTATCTGAAGAGGGAGATGAGCAGTATTCAGGGTTTACACAATAGGCCTACAGTACTATGGTACAAGGAAACACTGTCCAAAGCTTTGTATTAAAAAGTAGTTGTATATTTATTTTATACACTTCTAATAATACACATGTATCATAGTCACCAAGCAAGTTAAATTAAGTCAAAGGAAAAATATACACACTCCCTAGTTAAATTGTAGACCAAGTGAACCAGAGTGAAAACTGAGCAAAACGGCACAGTGAAACCACACACAAGGGGTACTCTAGCAATTTCTCACAAGGGAGGGAAAACACAAGTTATTCAGAAATACTTTCTTACACACTCCAGCAACACTTCCCATAAGTTTGTGAAGCAATTTAAGCAAGACAGTGCATCAGTATAGGCAATACTTTAAATGAAAACTGAGCAAAATGGCATTTCACAAGGTTTAGAAAGGGAAGGAAAGGGCAGTTGTAAAAAATAGGTGCACCACACAGTTCTAGAGGAGAATCAATCTAAAGAAGGCAGATCTAACAAATGGAGCCAGAGGCAGTAGGCTGCGGTACAGGGCAAGGGCCCAGGAGCAAAATGTTCTTGTAGCTGCAGTCAAGTCTTTGGTTGACGAATTTGAAAAGGTGGATGCAGAAGTTGAAAAGACAATGTTTGAGAGAGGGGCGGCCAACCTAACAGGTAGGTAAAGGATTTAAAACACCTTTAGTGCTACCGCGAAGAATGGGCGGCCTGGCGGAACAATGTATCTTTAAATGAAGAAGTGGCTCCTGCGGTGGCGGTTGTTCCTGGTAGTTCCTTCAGTTCGGGTGATCCAGCAGAGGAAGAGAGGCTCTCGTCGTGGATAAAGGTTCGAGTTACTGCACTACCCAGGGATGAAACCAGCCGCGGTGCTGCCCGGTAAATAAAAGGTACACTCCTTTAAATCGCAGTCCTGGTGGACTGGTGCCTGGCTATCCGGCCTCCGAGTACAGAGTACGGGAGATTCGACCAAGGCAGGTCCGGGAAGGCGATTGGCAAACTGGTTGGCCCCACCAGCTCAAGGGAAGAAGGCTCTTGCAGATGAAGATCTTCTCTCGTCGTGTGGAGAAAAGTGGTGAGACGCTGCAGCAGGGCTTCACCGGTGGTTCAGTCGTTGCAGATGTCTTTGGCTTCTCTCCTCTTCGGCTTCTTAGTTCCATTGGCGACGTCTTGCTCTTCCAGTCCTCAGGGCCCTGCTTTTATGCAAAAAGATCCCCATTCATACAGCCTAGCTGTCACTCACACAGTGGAGTGGTCATCTTGGCGGGAGACCCTCCAGCCTATCAGGCTCAAGTGTGACATGGGTTGCGGAGGCAACCCTGTCCAGGGGCCCTACTCCCCCTCCCACACAATGGACCCACCCCAGACTCAGTGGCGCCGAAAGGAGGGCTTCTCGGTAGAAGCCCGCCAAAAGGACGAATAAAGGATCCCCGACCCGGGTTAGGAGTTTAGAGAAAGACATGAGAAAGAAGTTATATTCAAGTTCTGGCAAATGAAACCTACCGGAGTAAAGTTAATATAAAAATAAACCAGAGGCTGTCAGAAAAAGTGGTAGCCTCGAACAATGGGAAAATCCCATAGGAAAATATTCGAGGTTGAATATTTATGGTATTAACCACTGCCACCAGCCAGAAACCTTTGAGAGAGGGACTGTACGGTACCCTCTCGAAAATTAACATAAGGGAAAAACTATTAACCCTTTCCAGTACCTCCATAGTAAAATGGGTTGTACTGGTTTAGTTCTTAGGATTTGACTAGTAAAGTCAATTGGGACTTTACCTGCCCTGGGAGACAGTAATCAGCCCCACGGTATGGAGTCTATGTTTGAGGGTCGCTACGACACCCCTGTGTCACTGCACTGAGGGTGCTGTGTAACACATGTGAATAAAGATGGTTCCTATGGGGTTGAGAAAATCCCATAGGCATTAAACACAAAAATAGCCTAGAACACACACAGCAAAAATGCCTGAGAGTGGGAAAAAGAGTCTCACTCTTAGCAGGTGAAAAGAAACAAACCCTTCAAATCCAGCAAAGCTGCTGGGGGACTCTATAGGTAAGGGAAATTAGCCATAGAATGAGAATTCTCCCTAACCGACCCCAGCACACGGTACTGGAAGGTATATTATGCACTGTTAAAAAGTTAACAAGAAATGGCAACATAGTCGAAGACTAAGAGGAACCTAGTTTCCCAGTACTGACAGTCTGAAGGACGTGTCAGTTTCCCCATAACAAGTGAGCAATAACCCATGGCAGCGCAGCTGAAGGCTGTGCTCCACTGGCAAAAGTCAGGCTAGGAGAGCCAAACAAAAGCAAAAGGTTTGGGGGCCTAACAGCGGCTTCCTCTGCATTGCAGAAGGGTGTGCCAGTAAAGAATTATGTCGAGCCCCGACATGGTCATTGCTCCACACGTTCACCAAGCATTACTGCTTGGATGTGGCATGTTGTTGAGATGCCCGATACGGCAGAGCACTGTTTCAGAGCTTCCTTGTCTGAGGGCTTTCATCCTACCTCTGCACTCTGTACTGCTCTGAGAGTCTTTCTGATGAGGAATCTGTTTGGAGACTCCAATCCATTGAAGGAGAAATGACTTAGCAGTAATGTTCTGTCTATGGTTTCTTCTCCCGCACATTGCGCTGCTCAGAAACTTTTTCGCAGGGGGTTTAATGCTACTCGACATAGACTGTTGTGGAAAAAAGAGTGCGCAGATTTGCAACCCTTAATCTGCCAAATTGTGAAGTTGAAACGTTATATTTAAGTATACTACTTTTTTTTTAGAATCTTAACGTTTTACCTCCCCCTCAAACCTCTCTGTATGTTGTAGTTTGATTGGAGGATGATTGCATGCAACTGGCATAATCAGTTCCTCAACTGCAGAATAAACTTGTATGTAATTATTTTCATTAAAAATCCTTGTTTGAATAAAATAACGTTTTTTTAAATTGACCAGGTGTGCTTCTGGGCATTGCCATCCGGACTGGGAGTCCTTTAAGTCTCAACTTGGCCGAACCCGTGTGGAAGCAGCTGGCGGGAATGAATCTGACAATTGCTGATCTCAGTGAGGTAAGCATTGTGCTCAGTAATGCACTTCATGTGCACGTCTGTCCAAAGGAGCGGTCCCTCGACGCAAAGACTCCTCGTGCTATTCTCTCTTAAACATGTATGCATTACACACCCGCTCTAACTCCTATGACCGGGGGAAGAGATATCGATTCTGTGTTGGTAAAAGAAAGGGATAAGTCTCTGACACAATTATCTTATTTATGCAGATTTCTTTCGTCTTGCTTGTTGTTTAGTGAGGTGAATCTGATGACATGACATTTGTCTTTCAATTATTATGCATTTTATATGCACATACGTGATTAATGGAACTTTTTAAATTGCGTATGATCTCTTGAGCATGTTTGATGCACAGCAAATAAAACAATAGATACATGGCAAACATGGTAGAATAAAATACAAACATGTATAACATCTGGAAATAATAAATAAAGCTACACAGGGGATGCAACCTGAATACATGTATTTATTTTTACATTTGTAGAGCATACAGAACCCATGGAAATCGAAGCCCTAGTTATGAACAGATGGGTAAAGGGATTGGGGGGTGGGAGGAGGGAAGACAGTTACAGGTATCACAGAGCAGGTACAGAGTCAAGGAAAAAGGTTTCAAACTCCTTGTGTCATTGTGATAAAATGATTTTCTTTTGTTTTATAAACCTTTTCTTATTAAACAGCTTGGCAGCAGAACACAGGCAAACAATACAGAAGGTAAGCACAAGGTAGGAACAGTTGAACCAATACAGGGATACAGGCAGTGCATCTAGCATTAACATTTTCCATCAAGGATGCATACAGTGCAAATGCAGTATAGGAGAGCCCTTGGCTCAGGATGAATCACCCGCATGGGTGGGTGAAGTAGTTGGGGAAGTTGTATCAGGTGTCGCATTTAGATCTGACATATAGGAGCGAAACTGGATCCAGACATCCCTAGGCCTCGAGTGGACTGGTTGTAGACAGGTCCATGCCGCCTCAGTGTCTGAGGCCCATGTGAGAGCGCTGAGCCATTGCGCATGTGTGGGGGGTGCGGGGCGAAGCCAGCAAAGCAGAATGGCTCGTACCGCAAGGAGCATGCAAAGGCCGGCCAGTTTCCTGGAGTTTCGGGGTAGCTCTGGAAAGTCATGGAATAGGCCATTCATTGGGGAGGGGTCGATAGATCGATCAAGTATAGCAGATACAGTTGTGAACACCTTCTCCCAAAATTGGGAGAGGCGGGGGCAATCCCAGATCATGTGCATGTAGTCGGCGCCATCGTGCCCACACCTGGGGCATCTCGGGGAGTGATCCCTAAACATACGATGCAACCTGCTCGGGGTATAATGAAACCTATGCAACACCTTTAATTGAACCAATTTAAAACGGGAATTGAAAGATACCTGGTGTATACGGGCGCATATGTGGGTCCAGCGCTCGTCCGTCACCTCCACCCTGAGGTCCTTCTCCCACGCCCGCCTTAGCCCAGTGAATTTCGGAGTGGTTCTGGATTGCATCATTGTGTATAGCCTAGATATTTTCCCTCTAGTGGGTGTGGGGGAAGTCAGTTCTTCGATAGCAGGATCATCTGGTGGCATTGCTGGAAACATGGGGTAGTTTCTTTTAAGGGTTTTGCGTAAAGCTGAATACTGAAGCCATGCACTCGGGCCACTCCTCAAGGGCAGTGGCAGGTCGGGCCATTCAACAAAGCTATCCTGCTCCAATACGTCACGGAGCAGCTCGTATCCCGCCTCAGCCCATCTGCGCGCAGTTGGCGGCGGAACTCGTGGGATCCCAGGGAGAAAGTTCCACAGGGGGAGATTGCCAAGGAATGGATGAGGAGTATCTAACAATTTCCACGTTTTCATTAGCGCCAGGGAGGTGCAGGCCACCGGGTCCAATGTATCCCGTGCAAAAGGAATGGGCTGTATCACCAGGGAGCGGATGTCTCGGTCGCTGACCGCCAGCCTTTCAAGTCTTACATGTGGAGGAGGGTCTGCTGTGTTAAACCAGTAAGACGTGTATTGGATTTGGGAGACCAACCAGTATTTAAGGAAATCGGGGGCCCCAAATCTGCCTTCAGACATCGGGGTGGACAGGGTCCCGAGCTTGAGCCTGACCGCGCCCGAATGCCACAGAAAAGAGTTGGTACTGCGTGTCAATGCTTGGAAGAAACCCTCGCCCGGCCACAGGGGGACGTTGGTGAACCTGTATAGTAGTTGGGGTAATACTATTATTTTTAGTAACCCTATTCTACCCGCCAGGGAGATCGGCAATTTTCTCCATGCCAGAATCTTAGTTGCCAGATGCGCTAGGTAATTTTGATAGTTCTCCTCGAGGGTCGTCTCAAACTGACGTGTTATTTCAATCCCCAGGTATGTGAATTTCGATGGCGCCCACAGGAACCCCATAGTATCAGGGGGGGAGGGGTGCATTCCGTAAGCGGAAAGAGCGTAGATTTTGTGCAGTTCACCTTGAGGCCTGAGATGTACCCAAAGTGGATACCATCTTTCAATATCGGGGGTAAATTAGTGGAGGGGGACCGCACAAAAAGGAGTGCATCATTAGCATAGAGGGATACAATATCGGCTTGACCCGCCGAGCAAAGCCCTCTGTGCGAGTGAAGTTGTCGAAGCATGTCGGCGAAAGGTTCTATCACTAAAGCGAAGATCAGGGTGGAGAACGGACAGCCCTGTCTCGTTCCCCTGGCAATATTGAAGAATGGGGAGCATCTGTCCTCCGTGCCCCAGGAGCGAAACACCGGCCCGAATTTGCATTGTTCGAGCACCCGCCTGAGGTACTTCCAAGAAACGGAGTCGAACGCCTTCTGCATGTCGAGGGTTGCGGCGACCGCCTGCAAATTGAGGCTGATCCTGCTGATTATATTAAAGAGCCGTCTAATGTTCAGAGCGGTGGAGCGGCCTGGAATGAACCCCGCCTGGTCCGGGTGTATAATGGATGGCATACAGGGAGCAAGCCTGGTCGCTAACATTTTAGCAAAAATGTTTGTGTCACAGTTTATGAGGGAGAGTGGGCGATATGAGCTGCACTGAGTGGCAGGTTTACCAGGTTTAAGCAGTACCGTAATTGTGGCTTTGCGGAGTGATGGGGGGAGTGTGCCTGCCTCTACCAATTCCTCCCAGAGTCCTAGTAAGTGAGGGAGTAAGAGAGTCTTATAACATTTATAGAATTTGACCGGGATGCCATCAGAGCCGGGAGCCTTCCCCGAGGAGAGAGAGTCTATGGCCTCCGCAAACTCTTCAGGGGTGAGTGGAAAATCAAGGGAACCAGCGGTCTCGGGAGAGAGGACCGTTAGGGGGAGAGCCGTAAGATAGGAGTCCACCTCTGCCTCCGTGGCCTCGTCCGAATTGGAGTATAGGGCTTCGTAAAAAGCGAAGAACTCAGAGTTGATGTCCTGTGACGTGGTAGCCAAGGAGCCATCTGATCGGACAATCCCAGGTATATGTGGAGCACCCAGCTCATGACGGACGAGTCTAGCAAGGAAGCGGCCAGGGCGCTCGCCCTCTCCGTATCTCCTCGCCAGGCTGGGGCTATCTAGGAATTTTTGTTCCCGTTCCGCCAGGGATCGAAAAACGTCCAGCTCTAATCCTATAGCTGCAAGGGTCGCAGGGGTTGAGGACCGCGAGCACTGGGCCTCCAGGGTTGACAGTTTGGTTTAGCTGACAGCGATATCCCTTCGAATTGTTCTAAGTATGCCACTCTCTTTGGACAGTGCTATGCCCCTAATATATGCCTTAAAGGCCTCCCATAGGGTGGCCTGGGAGGACACAGAGTCCTTGTTTATTTCGAAGTACTCCTCAATGGCTACCTCGAGCTCCGATCTGAACAGAGGGTCAAGGAGAGAATGAGGTTTCATCCTCCAGCGTCTGGTACGGTCACCGCCCAGTCCCCAGCCCATGGTGATGGTCATCGGGGAGTGGTCAGATAGGGTCCAAGGGAGGATCGTTAATTGTACCACATTTTTGATCAATACATCCGAGACCACCCACCTATCGATTCGGGAATAGGAATCATGGACTGAAGAGTAAAAGGAATAGACACGGGAATCAGGGTAGAGCAGTCTCCATGCATCTACAACCGCAAGGCGGGGGAGGGACGACAGTGTAGCATAGGCTGCCCTGGTGAGATGGCGGGCCTGGACCCAGATCTGTCAAGGTCTGTTGAAGTCCCCCCCCCCCCCCCAAGAGGATAGGAACCAAAGGGAAACCATCTAGGAGAGATGTGAGGTGTGTGAAGAACTCCGGGTCATCTGTGTTGGAGCCATAGATGTTAAGCAAGATCACCTCCCTATTCTGGAGTGTTGCATGGAGAAGTACATATCTACCCTGGGGGTCTATTTGTGAAGAAATGAGTGTAAATTTAAGACTCTTATGAATAATAGTCATAACCCCACGACTTTGAATGGAAAAGTTGGTGAAGTATCTCTGGGGGCCCCAGGTTCTAGCAAATCTCAAACAATGTTCAGACCGCGCATGTGTCTCTTGTAAGAACAGGATCTTGGATCCATGCAGTTCCACGTGCAACTGTATCTGTCTCATTTTTTTTAAATTGCCCAGTCCCCTCACATTCCAGCTCATGAAGGTTAGATTGTCCTCCATCAAAGGAGGGGTGACGCTCATATCGCCGGGATAATGTCCAGTGGGCCGATGCTGCAGCCCTGTAGCCCCATCAACATTGCATTACCCTGCGGTCCGCCCTCGCTGCCTGCGCCAAACTTTTTTATAACAAAACACCCATCCCCACCCACCCCCACCCACATCCCTCCCCCAACACGAGGAATGACAACCCCAAAACCCCTTAACCAAATCCAAAACAGTGGCATCAACGCCTAGGGGCCTGTGGGCCGGACTGATGACGCCGCTCCGGGCCTGTGGCAGATCCAGCTAGAACATGGTGCCTACAATGATGCTACGGACGTGACTTGAAAACTATAATTGGCACAATTTACCTTGGCACAGTCATGTAGATTAAACCAACTGACAATTGTTGAGAAGTACAAGTGTGGTACATTCTTGCCGTCGGGGCGAAAGCCGGTGTCGGCGTCCCCCCAACGGGCACTCCGAGTATTTGTAGCGGAATAGCTGGGGAGGAAGGTCAACCTGGGAAATGATCGTCGATAAACCTGGAGGCCTCCTCCGGAATCGTGAAGAACGACACCTGATTGTTGTGCTCCACTCGTAGCTTAGTGGGGTATAACATGGAGTATTTGACTCCGTGATCCCTAAGCCTCCTTTTCACAGCCAAGAAAGTCTTGCGCTCCCGCTGGACAGCCACCGAGAAGTCAGGGTATAGGTGTATCCTTGCTCCGTCCAGTAGAAGTTCGCCTTTGAGTCTTGCGGCTCTAACGAGGGCATCACGGTCCCGGAAGTTAAGGACCCGAGCTATAATGGGTCGCGGAGGTGCACCTGGCTTGGGTTTAGGCGTCAGGGCCCGGTGTGCCCGCTCTATAGCAAACTGCGGAGAGAGCTTCGGTGAATCCAGAAGCGACAGTAATGTGCGTTCCACAAAGTCTTCCATCGGCTCTCCGATGCCACTCTCAGGGACCCCAATGATACGGAGGTTGTTACGCCTCGAGCGAGATTCCAAGTCCTCATTTTTCTTCTCCACCTCAAGGACGCAGTTAGATAGAGCCGTGACCTCCGAACGCAGCGCCCCCAGACCATCCTCGGCGGAGCTCACCCTGGTTTCGACCTCCAGCACTCGACTGTCAGTCCTCTCAATGTGGGCCTTAATAGAGGAGATAGTGCCATTCATGTCATCTAACTTCGAGTGGAGCGTGGTAAAACCCTCACGGATAAAGTCCATCATGTTCTGAGGTAGCAAGGGATGAGATAGATGGCTTCGTGAACATGTTTATGGAGCTCTGTTTTTTCCCAGTCCCTTCAGTCGTTGTGGTGGTGATGTGACTCAGGAGAGAGGAAGGAGAGCCGATGGTGTCCCTCGCCTCCACGGACACGATCAACGAGGTGCAGCCCCCAGGGGATCCAGGCCTCAATGGCAGAGGCTGGCAGGGTGCAACCCAAGCACGGGGGGTCCCAGCAGACCGCGGCCAGGCCGCCAGGGGTCTGGGCCCCTCCAAGTGCCGGCAAGGATCTAGTGCGGTCTGCGAGAGGGTCCCAGTACGTCGCTCGGCGGGAGCAGGTCGTCCTCTATTGGGTGCGGATGGTTGGTGACCCCCGCGGAGCAACGCATAAATTTGTCCCTCTCCCCGCTTCAGGACGGCCAGGGGTTAGTAGCAACTCCAACCCCCACGTTCCATACAGGCGCCAAGGGTCCGGAAACCCAGTCCACGACAACGGGGGAGCGCAGCACCTGGCGTCCGTTGGTGTGCCGCAACTCTACCCCGGGCGCTGGAATCTCGTTGGAGGGGGAGGGGGCCCAGTGGGGGAGACGGCAGGGTGAGGGCCGATATAGGAGTCGATAAGGGCCTGAGTTGCGCGTGGGTCTAGCGCGCAAATGGTTACAGTTCTAGTATCTGCGGCGCTCCGCGCCAGCGCCGCACGGCCCAAGCAATCCCGTGGTCCGCTCCCGGTCAACGACTCAGAGGTGTTCCACCGCCACTCGGGCCTCGACAGGGGTGGCGGGGTGCTACGGTACCGAAGGCCCGGACCGTCTGGCTCTCCTCGAGTGCCGGATTTTGGCGCGCAGATTCGCGGGCAATGGGGGATGGTCGCGGCAGTTCCCGATTACAGGGTTACCGGCGCCGATTTTCTTCGGGATTTGGACTAGTTGGTCCCTGGTCCAGCAGCTCGCGAATGGTAGCAGTCTGATACAAGTTGTAGATCGTAAATGCCCAAGATCAGGATCGAGCGATCTGCCTGCCACGGAGCTCACGTTTCAGGCGGCCATCTTGTTCGGCGCACAACACTGCCCGCGATAAAATGATTTTCAATTGTTTTCTTAAAGGCCAGTTTGCGTGCTCAGAGCGTAGGTAGTTTGTTCCAAAGTTGTGCGCCGATGGCTGGGAAGCTGGAACCCCCAGCTCCATTACGTCTAAAGCACAGGGTTGTGAGTCTGGGGCTGATTTTAGTCTGGTAGGTCTCGACGATGTGTTCTTGAAGATTCTCTGCGAAAGGTAGGATGGTGTAGAGTTAGACCGACAACGATACGTGATGGAGAGGACATTGAAGTTAATCTGTTCTCTGCTAGGAAGCCACTGGGCAGCTTTCCTGTCGGTGGAGACATGGTCCCTTCTGGAAAGGTTCATTGCAGCTCGGATGGCATTATTTTGAATGGTTAGGAGCTTGTTTAGGTTGCGGTCTGTTGTGCCAGCAAGAAGCCGGTTGCAGTAATCCAGGCGAGAGCAGATTTCTGCTCTAGCTATGATCTGGCGGTCTTGCGAGCAGAGGAAGTTTTAGGTTACGTTCAAGAGTTTTGTCGTGTGAGCAGCTGAGGTCGAAGTTGCATTGACCTGGCGGATCATGCAAAGATTTGAGTCAAGGTAGACACCCAGCGTTTTGGCGGCCGAGGATACAGTGCAGGCATCGATAGTGAAAGCATGGTAGGCCGGGTCAAGTTTGGCTAAACGGGGGGTGGGCGATAATCAGAATCTCTGTCTTCTCGTCATTAAGACAAAGGTAGTGTGTGGCCATCCAGGTTTGAATGGTGTCATAGATGCTGTTGATGTGGTTAGAGTCTTGTTCATAGTTATGAGATACCCGGAGAGTCAAGGTGGTCAAAGAGTGGCTTTGTGTGTATGATGTACAAAGTTGGGGATTCACAGTAGCCTTGTGGGACTCTGCATGGAACATGAGTTGGGTGGGCAGCTGCACTGCCTGGATAGGCCCGAACTGTTCTGTCAGCCAGGAAAGATGCTTCTGATGCAATCCATTTGTTGGCAGAGAAGGAGACGTTTGCAGCTTTGCTGAGATGGTGGCAAATAGTTTGGTGGTTTACCAGGTCAAAAGCTGCCGAGAGATCTAGCAGTAAGAGGAGGGCAAGGTTCCCAGCGTCACGGATGTCATCCAACTGATCTGGATGGAAGCCTGACTTGACGTGGGCTTAAGATCTTTTTGAGTTCCAGATAGGCTTGTATCTGTATGTATGTCACACGGCCTAAGGTTTTAAGAAGGAACAGGACTGTGGTGATGTGCCTGTAGTTTGTGGAAGTGTTGGGATAGAGGCAGGCTTTCTTATTGAGTGATGATACCCATGCTTCCTTGAGGTTAGGTGGCATGAAGCTGTTGGCGAACGAGAAGTTGATGAAAGCCATGATCGGGACGAGATCTGAGGCACAGTCTTCGATAAAAGGAACTGGACAGGTGTCACACTGGCAGCAGGAGGGTTTTAGACTAGCGTTGAGGGTGGATATTTCTGTTTCGGTGACAGGGATGAAAATGAAGGTGGCGTTACGGGCAGGGATGTGCTGGCCACGAACTTGTATACTTTGACCAGGATGGGATGCTCTTTTGTTTTCAAATGTTGGTCAGGGCATCTTGGAGGGATTGGTACCAGGAATCGTCTTTAGTGAGTTTAGTAATGAGTGATTTCATTTCTCGACGGATGCAGAATAGGTTACGTGACTGGGATTGGACTTTGGCGATCCTATCTGAGATGGAGGCGGCTTTGGCTGCACGGATGGATTGCTTATATTCCTTGGAGTAGTGGAGGAATTTTGTCTGAAGATGGGGACTATTGCCAGATGGACTCAAGGGTGCATTTCTTGGCGCGTATGAACAGGAGGTTGGGTGTGTACCAAGAGTTAACATGCAAAGATGGCTTAGCTCTGCGAAGTTTGAGTGGGGCAATAACATCGATGGCTGACTGGATGGCTGTGTTATATGTGCCAACCAAGTTAGAAGAGTGGCTTGAGGGGAGAGCGGCTAAGGCGAGGGTGCCGTCAACTATGAGGAGAGGCAAAAGTTGTTCTTTGGTGAGACCACATGTGCATCTTATGACTGCAGGAATAAGGGATTGTGTATTGGTAGTCTGGGCAAAGGAGGCAGGTAATGGTTATGTTAAAAGAAATTCTCCAGGCTCTTCAGCTTCAGGACTGGTTGGTGATGTTGGATCTGCAGGAGGCATTCATGGGACCATCCATCAGAGGCACAGGCTTTTACAGAGATTTCTAATAGGTGACACCCATTATCAATTCAAGCTACTCCCTTTTGGACTAACCTCCACACCCAGGGTCTTCACCAAGGTGATGACTCATCTCGAGGACATTTGTTCGCTGCTGCACAGGTTGGGCTTCTCCCCCAGTTTTCAGAAGTCCTACACAACCTCAACACAGAGGCTCCACCTCATGGCTGCATCTTTGCTCACCTGGGTGGGGAAGGCTTTCCCCCCTCTCCCTCCAGAGAGCAGGTTGAACATGTGATCTCTGCAGTGGTTTCTGAGCGGTCAATGGTCCCAGTACTTCCGCGCCATGAGGAATATTCTCAGGGTGTTTCGGTTGATGACTGGCGATCTGGATTGGTGGTCCAGCAAAGAAAGCAGGTCAATTTGGGAACCCTTCTGGCCCCCGTGGCCCCAGGCACGGCTGGTGACGGATGCGTCTCTGAAGGGTTGGGGTTCTCACCGCAGGGATCTGCAAGGGGGTGGCCTATGGTCCCAGATGGAGAGCCAATGGAAAATCAACAAGCTGGAGTTGCGAGTGAACATTCTAGCTCTTATGCCCTTTGTGCCGTTTCTCAAAGGGCAGCATGTCCTAGTTATGACGGACAATACGGTGACCATGCAATACTTGATAAGACAAGGGGATGTATGGGCCATTCCCCTTTGCAAGGAGGTGATGCTATGTTTCTGGTTGTTTGAGAATCAGATCACTGTTTCGGCATCCATCTGGAGGGAACCGAGAACGGGCTGCTGCTATGTGCAGACAGAGCACGCTCTCACAAGTGTGGGGAAGAATGCCAGGAAGATCTGTAGGAGATTTCCGCTCAATTGGCTACCCGGCGGTGGACTTGTTTGCCACAATGTCCATCAGGAAATGCAAAAAGTTCTGCTCGAGGGAATTCCCAGTGAAGGGTGCACTGGTGGATGCATTCCTGGTGGAGTGGTTCTTCAATCTCCACTATGCATTCCCTCAGATTCCCGTCATCCCACGGGTTCTCAAGAAGACCAGGAGTTTTCAAGCGACCATGATCTTGATCGCCACAGATTGGGTGAGGAGCACATGGTACTCAGAACTCATAGAGTTGACCATCTGCTCACCTCTCCGGTTAACTCAGCGGCCGGAAGTGCAAGCAAAAATAATCTATATTCCTTTTGACCGCAAGGATCTCTTTGGCAAAAAGGTTGACAACCCTCTCCATGCTATCAAAACTGACACTGCCGATCTTTGGGTACACTACAACGCTGGCAGCCCTTTTGTTCAGGAAAGACTCCGTTTTCAAGATCAAACTGACTATAATCACTCTTATCAATCACAGTCTTATTGATCCAACACATATTCACCCAGAGACACCTACAGGAAAAAGTCCCAGTCCTTCAGGGGCAACCAGCAGCGACACAGCTCCACCCTGATAAGGGGTCAAGCCTGTAAGCAGGCCTGGCCAGGCAGCAATCCTGCCCCTCCCACTTCCACTCTGTGGGAGGGCGTCTTTTCCACTTACTCAACCAGTGGCCCAACATCACCACGGGCAAGTGGGTACTGTCCTTAATCCAGCACAGACCCACCTGGGAATTTCAAACTCAACCACTCAGCGTTCCTCCATCCATAAAGGTAGACCTCATCTATCTGCACTTCAACATGAAGTCCTTGTGCTCTTCTCCAAAGAAGCCATAAAATGCATTCCTCATACTCAGTTGGGACACAGCCTCTGTTCCAGGTAGTTTCCGGTATGAAAGAAGTCAGACAGTTGAAGGCCAATTCAAAATCTCGGTCTATTGAACACATTCCTTTCACAGACTTTCAGGATGGTTGTCGCAAAAATATATTTTGAAGGGATTGTGTCGTATTCCTTATCTTTGATAATTCGTCTCCAGCTTGCTGGCCTCGGAAATTATTTTTTCTCTGTAGAGGGCGCTGCGCGTCAACGTCCCCCGAGTTTATGTCCCTCGACAGCCACCGTATCTACGCCAACGTCACCATGCCCATAAATAGCCACGCGCAGCGTCCGTTGCTCAGTTCCATTTTTCCGCGCTTCGTGGGGCCTCGGAATATCGTTGCTCAGTTCAGTCAGATAAAACCTCTTATATTTACTCGAAATACCAACTCGTTCTCGATGGCTTCTTCATCGGAACCGACAATGCCGCGGTCCGGCTTCAAAAAATGTCGAGACTGCGGTAAGAAAATGGCGATAACAGATCCACACAGGATCTGCTTGTGGTGCTTGGGAGTCGAGCACCATTGTTCGGAGTGTGAGGACTGCATGTCCATGACGGCGAAAGCCTTGAAGGAGCGCAAGGGGAAGCTCGAGAGAGGTAAGTCAGTCAAAACCTCCTCGAAAGTTTCTTCGGTCGAGGCATTCGTCTCCTCGCCGAAAGCATTCCCATTCTAGGTCTCAAAGTAGCTCCCACCATTCGTCGAGATCGAGACACTCAAAGAAGAGATGTCGAAGATCCCCTTCCTCGTCATCTTCTGTTTCCCCAAAAAGGGTCTCCTGCCCCACAAAACACAGCTCTCAGGCTGAGTGGGAGGAATTCAGGAAGAAAATGCTAAGCGTCTTCGAGAAAGCACCCTCGACCCCCTCGAAGACAGCTGAGGGTGATACCCCGGGTGAAAAACCCAAAAAATCGAAACGCTGTTAGTCGCTGCACCCGGGGAAAGAGTCCACCCAAGAGCGCCATGGGCCATCAGGTAAGAAGGCACTGTCTTCGACGCAGTCGTCGAAGATCCCTTCGACGCATGGATCGGCGCCATCGATGCCGTTGTCGAAGGGTTCTTCACATCGGTCAATCGAATCGACGTTGACGCCGATGAAAGGGACAACCACACTACTTCACAGCCAAAGGTGATACCAAGAGCCTCCGGCATGACGCCGAGACCGTCCTCGGCATCCTCGAGTAGGATCCCGATCCTCTCGAGTTCTTCAAGGCCTCTTCCAGTTTTCTCGACGCCTTTCTCTGCGCCTTCGAAGCCTGTCACATCGGCATCGACGGTATTGACGTTTTCTCTCACAATAATGACGAGTTTGGCTCCTTCTGCCTTAGAAATGGGTTTTACACCATTTCCGAGGTCAGAGTACCCCGGATTATCTTCAATCTATGAAGAAGGGGAGGATACTGACCAGGAAACCTTCGGGTTGCAGAGGACCACACTACCTGTTTCAGAGGATTTTACATCTGAGGAAAGAAGGTTGAAAGACCTACAGGAATCATTACATGAGGCAAGTGGGCTGGACACTTCCCCAGAAGTGGAATTTGTCAAACCAGACCCAGGGGAACATGCCGAAACACCCTATAGAACCCTAATGTCAAGGATTATCGAATTTATGGGTTGGTCTGCGCCTTCACCTGTTTTTCAACAGGATGACCTGACAGACATACTAGACAAAGGTTCACAGGAGGATCCTGTGGTCCCCTTCAATGCAGCCTTGCAAAGGAGGATTTCATCTAATTGGGAAACTCCTGAGGTTATCCCAGCAGTCAATAAGATTGTCAGCCAAGTATAGGGTAGCTGCGGCTGACCCTGAATACTTATCAAAACACCCGACTCCAGAGAGCCTGGTGGTTCAAGCGGCAACTTCATCAAGCAGCAGATCCACTTACCCTACTGTCCCACAGGATAGAGATGACAAAAGGTACGATTCTATGGCAAAAAAAGTTTTTTCTGCTTGTAGTATGGCGTTGAAGTCCATCAACGCCACCTGTACGCTCGCCAGGTTCAGTCACACACTGTGGGAGTGTGCTTCATCAGCGGCTGACTGCATACCCGAAGGAGAGGAAAGGGAAGCCTTCCTTAACATTATTAAAGATGGCAAAGATGACCTGTGCGAGTCACTTCAAACTGGCATCGATTCCGCTGACAGTATCAGCAGGGCCATGGCGGCAAGTACAACAATCCGCAGGCATGGGTGGTTGCGAAAGTCTGGCTTTGCTCCAGATGTACAGGCCAGACTTTTGAATATGCCCTTTGACGGCTCTTCTTTATTTGGTAAAAAGGCTGATGACAGTCTGGAAAATTTGCAGACATCTAAAGCAGCGGCAAAATCTTTAGGAGCTGCAATCCGCCAAACTCCTTTTCGCCCCTCAGGAACCTCTGGGAGAGGAAAGTCCTTTTGCTATTATTCCGCATTCGGGAAAGGCAGAGGACAGCTGGCTCAAAGAGGCCAACGGAGATCCACCCGAGGTGGACGGGTCAAAAGTACTAAAGCCGTAGCAGCAGCAGGTGCCTCTTTACCCTCGACATCTGCATCAGCCGCCCCCAAACCACTCTGAGGTCTTTCCACACAAAACACCTGTAGGGGGCAGGTTAACTCGCCATCTGACGGAATGGCAGGCTATAACGTCAGATGCTTGGGCATTGGAGACAGTTGCCCAGGGTTACTGCCTACCCTTTCTACACATCCCTCAGAGTCATCCACCGGGGCACAGCTCTCTAAAAGTTCCAGATCCGCTCCTCTTGCAGGAAATTATAGACCTGCTAGAGAAAGGTGCCAAAGAACCGGTACCTGTAGCGGACAGGAACAAGGGCTGGTACTCCCCCCTACTTTTTCATTCCAAAGAAGGACGAGGACTGAGACCCATCCTGGACTTACGAGAATTGAACAAGTTCCTCGGGAAGGACAAGTTCAAGATGGTAACTCTCTCTCAGATCCTTCAGGCCCTCCAGGACTGGCTGGTATCTCTGGACCTTCAGGCTGCTTATTTCCATGTGCCAATCTATCTCAAACACAGGAAATACCTGAGGTTCGCAATTGGCGACTCTCATTATCAATTTCGAGTTCTGCCATTTGGGCTGACCTCCGCCCCGAGGGTCTTCACCAAGCTAATGTCGGTAGTGGCTGCGAGTCTAAGGAGGGAGGGAATCTACGTCTACCCTTACCTGGACGATTGGCTGATCAGGGCTGTATCTTCGGAACAAGCTCAGATCCAGCTAGATTATGTCTGCCACTTCCTTCACAAACTGGGCTTCTCCCTCAATTTAAAGAAGTCACAGATGATACCATCACAGAGACTCTAGTTCATTGGAGTGGTCCTGTACACTTCCCTGGGAAAAGCCTCACCACCAGAGGTGAGGGCTCAAGATATTCTGCAGATGGTCAACCAGTTCCAAAATGCCCAACGTCTCCCAGCCTTTGACTTTTTGAGGTTGCTAGGCCTCATGGCATCCTGCATCTTCCTTGTGCCAGAGGCTCGCCTGAGAATGAGATCTCTTCAGTGGGCACTGAGAACTCAGTGGTCGCAATTCTCAGGGAGAATGACAGATCTCCTCCAGATTCCGGACAAGGTAGCCCACGACCTTCTATGGTGGGCCTATCCAGAGAACATCTTGAAAGGAGAACTGTTTTGGCAATCATGGCCGGAGATAACAGTAGTCAGACGCCTCACTCACGGTGTGGGGAGCCCATGCCAACAACTTGACCATCAGCGGTCGTTGGTCTCCATCGGAGTCCAGACTACACATCAACCTATTAGAGCTGAGAGTGATCAGACTAGCGCTGAAAGCTTTCCTGCCATCAGTACAGAGGAGAAATGTCCTGATAATGACGGACAACACGGTGGCCATGCACTACCTCAACAAAATAGGAGGCGTAGGGTCACTGCCACTGTGCAGAGAGGCAATGCAGCTCTGGTTTTGGGCAATTCAGGAAGGAATCTCTCTATCGGCAGTCCACCTAGCCAGAGAGAAGAACTTGACAGCGGACGCTCTGAGCAGGCAGAGCACAGTCTCCCACGAACGGAAGCTAGCTCAGGAAGTCCTTCAAGAGATCTTCGCCCTTTGGGAAACCCCTCAGGTGGATCTGTTCGCCACCAGCACCAACAGGAAGTGCGATCTGTTCTGTTCAAGGGAATTTCCCCCCGAGAGGAGCTCTAGGGGACGCGCTCATAGTGGACTGGGAGTTCCCACACCTTTACGCGTTTCCACCAGTCCCTGTTATTCCTCAAATGATCAGGAGGTTGAGAAGATTCTGGAAAACCATGATCCTAATTGTCTCGGACTGGGCCAGGAGAACGTGGTACCCGGACCTTCTAGATATGTCCATCTGTCCTACAATACGTCTTCCACTCAAAGAGAATCTTCTCTCACAGAAGGGAGGTCAGGTTCTCCATCCAGACATCAGAACCCTCAACCTTCACGCTTGGCTTCTGAAAGGGTAAGGTACAAGGATTGGGACCTCCCTGATGACGTCATGGAGGTGTTGCTTTCGGCCAGAAGGCCAGCAACAAAGTCTTTATACCGCTGCCGTTGGAACAAAATTTGCAGCTGGTGTAGAGAAGGGAATATCAACCCTTTTTCATGTGGTACACCAACAGTGTTATCGTTTCTACTCTACTTGGCAAACTCAGGCCTTCAAGTTGGCACTGTAAAAGGCTATCTCACAGCGCTTTCAATCTTCAAGTGCACTGCAGAGGAACCATCTTATTTCAAACTACCTCTAGTAATACAATTTCTCAAGGGATTAACTAATGTTTATCCTCCAAGACCATTCCAAGTTCCCTTATGGGACTTAAATTTAGTCTTAAATTTCCTAATCGGGTACTCCATTCCAACCACTCCACTCTTGTTCGCTGAGATTTCTCACGCTTAAAACTGTCGTATTGGTAGCACTAACATCTGCTGGGAGGGTGAGCGAATTACAAGCTCTCTCTTGTAAACCCCCCCCATACAATTTTCCGTAAGGACAAAGTTGTCCTACAGGTGAAGCCTAATTTTCTCCCAAAGGTGGTTTCTGAATTTCATATCACTCAGAAAATGTACCTTACCTTCGTTCTACCCTCCTCCCCATCCGGGGAAAGAGGAAGAAAGGCTACATAGGCTGGACCCAAGGCGAGCTCTGAGCTTTTACATCAGCAGACTGGCTAGTATTAGGCAAGCAGACCAACTGTTTGTAGAATACTCAGGTCACAAGTTGGGACTACCCATAACAAAACAGACCATTTCCAGGTGGATTATTTTGGCCATTCTGGAATGTTACAAACTGGCAGGGAAAGAGCCACCCCAAAATCTTAGGGTTCATTCAACCAGGGGTATTGCAGCCTCTTCGGCCCTCCAAAGAGGGGTACCGGTCCGAGACATATGTGTGGCTGCCACATGGTCGTCCGAACATACATTCACAAAATTTTACAACCTGGATTCCTTCACTAGTCAAGAGACCAGATTTGGCAAGGCCGTATTACATTCGGTTTATTCCTGAAAAGGAATTCATGTTTTATTCCTCCCACCTCCAATTACATGCCACTGCTATGGGAGTCTATCAAAGATAAGGACTACGTCGGAGGACACAATCCCTTCGAGAACAAGTTACTTCTTACCTTGTAACGTTCTTTCGATGGGATGTTCCTCCGACGTATTCCTTATCGCCCCTCCCATCCATCCCCGCAGTTATACTTCCCTTGTGGTTGCAGCTTACGCTCCTTCAAGGCCAAAAACCAATTCAGGCATGACTTATCTTATGCTACAAAACGGAACTGAGCAACGGACGCCGCGCGTGGCTATCTATGGGGATGGTGACGTCGGCGCCGATACGGTGGCTGTCGAGGGACATCGACTCGGCGGAAGTCGACGCGCAGCGCCCTCTACAGAGAAAAAAATTCCGAGGCCAGCAAGCTGGAGAGAGATTTATCGAAGATAAGGAATACGTCGGAGGAACATCCCATCGAAAGAACGTTACAAGGTAAGAAGTAACTTGTTCTTCTAGAATACGGTCCGTGGGCAGATTTTAAAAGGACACCCCAGTTATGGTGAACACAAAGCTCTGAGAGTTTAGCCAAAACCCATTCAAGGTAGCAATGGAGAGTAGTCAAGGCTTAGTCTCAGGTGAGTGTGAGTGTGAGCGTGGTCAGGGGCCCTCATTGAATCCACACAGAATGAGCTGCAACAATTCAACTTAGACAGTCAGTTATAAAAATAATGTTATTTATTTAGGCCTTTAGAACACACTGAAAAATGAAATTAGCAGGTTGTATTATCATGATGCACGCTATAGTACAAATATATACAATCACCAATAGGTTCACTTAAAATACATCATCACATAACTGAACCAGGTTGTTAGGCAGAAACCTGTGCAGTTCCCTTAGAGACCACTGCAAATAGTTTAAGACTACAGGAGCAAGCGGTAAACCCAATTGGTAGCAGTCTGCACCACCCAGATTTACCTGGTAGCTGTGGCTGAGCAGTCAGACTTCTCTCAAGAAGAGTTAAGCAGTATATAGAGTATACACAATAGGGCTAGAAATACAGTAGAACAAGCAAACGCTGACCAGAGCTTTGGTATAAAAGTATATAATTATTTATTTGAAAACACACTTGTGAAAATACACTGGCACTAATATATCAAGCAAGTTCAAACACAGTCACTATAAGTATATACACCTCCCTAGTTAATTATTCGACAAGTCTAGGTTAAGACACCACTTATTTAGCAAAACAGAGGTGAGCGCGTAACCGTAGATGGCACTCCAATTATTCGTTTAAAAAGGGAGAGAAAAGGCAGAGTAGGAAAATAACATAGTACCAACACTTTTAAGAAACCACAGCAAGTCAAGAAAGGCGCAGGGTCTACTGTAGAGCAAAAAGTTCATAGGCCAGGCCCACTCTTGGAGAGAGCAAGGCGGAATGTGCCCAAGATTACACAGTGGAAATTCACTCAAAGTCTTTGCAGAAAAGTCAAAAAAGGTTGGATCAGTTCAGAAAGGCAAAGTTAGCAGGTCTGAGGTCAACCCAGTTAGAAAGTCAAGGATTTACGGGACACCTTGGACAATCTGTTGCAAGGGAGACCAGGCGGGACACAGTACCTGAAATGGTGAGAAAGCTCCAGCAGTGGCGGTTGTTCCTGGCAGCGGGTGCAAGTTGTGGCTTTGACCAGGGGAAGAGATGATCTCGACGAGGAAGAAAGCTGGAGGTCGTTGCACTGCCAGGGAAGAAACCAGCCGCGGAGTTCCCGATTTAAAAGGTACGACCCTTTTATTCGCGGTAGTGGTGAAGCGTGGCTATCCGGCTGCCGGGGTGCTTGGCACAGGCGATTTGACCACGAGACGTCCAGGAAGGCGAAAAAGGTAACTGGTTGGTCCCACCAGCTCAAAGGGAAGAAGACTCTCCTGGAAGAAGATCTCCTCTGTCGTCGGGGAAGTCGTGAGTTCGTACAGCAGGGATCCACCGGTGGTGTCATCATTGTAGATGGCTCAGCTTCTCCCCTCTTTGGATTCTTTAGGTCCTGTGGCGACTTCTGAAGTTCCAGTCCCCAAAGCCCTGCTTTTATGCAGAAAAACCCCCATTCAACAGCCTAGCTGTCGCTCAAACATGCTGAGTGGTGAGCCGGACGGCTCACCACTTGGCCAATCACACAAGAGTGTGACTTGAGTTGCCAAGGCAACTCAGTCCAGGGTGCCTAATCCCCCTCCACACATCCTGTAGACCCCAGACAGAGTGGCACAATTTGGAGGGCTTCTGTGCAGAAGCCCACCAAAAAGTGGAACAAAGGGCTCGACTTGGGTTAGAGTTTCAGAGGCGAACACAAACGCCATTTTAAAACCGAGTCCTGGCAAAAAGACCCAACCGGGGAATAAATATTAAATAAATAACCGGGCGGTATCTTTAACATTGCACCTAAAAGTGGTGCGTTTAAAATCAATGGAAAAATCCCATAGGAAATATTCCGGTGGAATACTTCGCGTGGTAACCACTGCCACCAGCCAGAAACTCAACAAGGGGAGACTGGACAGTGCCCCTTGGAAAACAGACCCAGGGGCAATCGAATTACCCCTACCAGTACTTCCACAATATGATGGTTTGTACTGGTTCTGTTCACAATTTGAGACTAGTAAAGCCAATGGTGACATTACATGCCCTGGGAGACAGTAGTCAGTCCCAGGGTATGGAGTCTATGTTTGGGGGTCACTATGACACACCTGTGTTACTGCACTGAGGGTGCTGTGTAACACACATTCCAAAAACCCATGAAGCCTTATGGAGTAAAAGACCCCATAGCCCATAAAACACATTCACAGTCAAAGGACATACTCAAATCATGCCTAAGAGTGGGAGAAAAAGAGTCTCGCTCTTAGCAGGAGAAAAAAATAAACCCCAGAAAATCCAGCAAAGCTGCTGGGGGACTCACTAGGTTTGGGAAATTAGCCTTAACAGAGAATTCTCCCTAACACAGGTAATATGATATGGCATTTATAACGTGCCTGTACACAAGTGTTTCTAGGTGCCACAAGACAAGGGAGGACAAGACAAGCGATCCTACAAGGCCTTGTGTCATTCAGTTTGTGCACAAGCGACAGTAGAAGTGCAAGGGGAAGGAGAGGGGGGCTTGCAGGGTAGAGGAATTGGGTGGGGGGAGTTGCGAGCATGGCAGCAGGGCTGTGTGTAAGTGCAAGGAGGCAGGGGGGCTGTAGGCATTACAGTTACTGCCCCTAAGTGCAAGCTAGGACACGAGGCAGTGCGGAGGAAGACTGACCATGGAGGAGCCTGGTAACCAGTGAAACTCTGAGGGAACGAAGCAAGCAGTCGACGCAGCAGTGGATACGTTAATAAGGGAGCGAGAGAGAGAGAGAAGAGGGTCTTGAGCTGCTTCTGGAACTTCAGGTTGTCCGGCTCCAGTTGGGGGCAGCAAGGAGGCCGTTCCAGAAGGTAGGCACCTGCAGAGGAGAGAGATCTACCCCACACGCTCTGCCTGGAGAAATATCGGACCCTTAGAGAGTTGGAGGTAGCTGAGCAAAGGGCTCTAGAGGAAAGGTATTTCAGAAGATGGGATTGGATGTAGTGTGGGCCCAGGCCCCAGGCAGCATTGTGGACGATGCAGGTAAGTAAAGCATATGCAGTAAAATGATGGAAACCAGCCACTAGTTTAATTCCCTAACTTTAGAAGTCTGAACCCTAAGAGGAATGGGACCTAGTGCCCAAAAGTGACAGGTTCCAACACCAGGTTTCTCACAGGTATGTAGTTTCTAAAGGGATGCAATGGCCTTGTGGTGGTGATTAGGTTCAAACTAATTAAAAGTTAAATAACTATTTATCAGAAGACTGGTAAGTTCTCTCTCTTCGAGACCCATGGCTAACCCAGGGACAGGTTACCCAACCCAGGTTGGACGACCAAAGGTGCGTGAGAGGGAATTAAGAGACAAAGGAATTAGTTCCCAATGCTATCCTATGAAGGTAGGGGGGAGAGCCCGGCAAAAGTTATGCTTTCTTAACCCCTGACTCAGTATTTCCCAGGGATCACGATAGGTCGATTGGGGGATCACTCGGAGCATGGTCTTCAGTCTTTTGTTCCATTGAGAGGTACCCAAGGGTGCAGGTTTGAGAATTCTTCTGGTCGGGTGCAACCGCAAGATGCAATCCCTGTTGATAAAGGAATGCAGAATGCAACTATGCAGACCTCTTCAATGCACTTCACAGGATGAAGAAAGGAGAGTTCCAGCGACAATCACTGTTTGCAGGTGACGACTCGCGTCCTTCCATTTGCGGTCACAAAAGCGGTTCCTGGACAGGTTCCCCTGAAGATAGGAAGCAGAAATTCAGGGAAAATGCAACTAGTGGCACAAGTTGGTGACAACCTCACATCCGGGCTTGAACGCGCGCAAGTGCAGCATTTCTGCTAAGGTAGCCCACGATCGAGATGGTCAGTCCACCGGGAAGTCCAGGAACACTTCTGAAGGCTCTGAGGTGCTGGATCCTCGAGATGGCACAAGACAAGTTGGCTCCACTAGTCCAAGGGCTCAAGCACTGGCGATGGTTTTCGGAGATCAGGCAGAGGAGCATGGCTTCACCGGGTAATCACTGGAGAGGTAGCTGGGCAACTGCAGAAGTCATCCTCGGGTCATCAACAGGCTTTTCTTCTTCAAAGGATTCTTGGCTCCCACATAGATCTGAGGAAGGCAGTAGGAGGAGTCCTCTTATCCAAAATCAGATCTGGAAGCAAGTCCAAGCCCACTAAAGTTTCCCAGATACTGATAGTCTGAAGGACTGATCAGTTTCCCCATATGAGCAAAAGCAAAGGAATTGAAGCTGAAGGCTTTACTTCACTTCAAAAAGTCAGTACAGGATAATAAACAAAGCAAAAAGAATGGAGTTCTATAGAAAATTATGGAGGGAAAGTTGCAAAAAGAAAATATGATTCAACTACAAGAAGGATATTGCCAACAGCAACTTTGGCTTGTCTGCAAACCTTCACATGGTATTATCTTGATTCACTGGCTAGTGGGAATACAAGCAAGGAAAGGAAACTGTTGCAAAAAGTCTTGACTGAAGCATTCTCATCCTTTTATACATTTTTTTACTGTGCATTCAGCTTTAAAACAAGTTAAAACCCTTACTCAAATTTATCAAATATCATAACAATTAAAATACATTACCTTAAAATCATGCAATAAAATGTTCATCATCCATCCAATCCAATTTCAAACAAAATGCATACTTTTTTGTTCCCCCCCCCCCCTCAATCTCTATTCCACCAATTGAATAATAGATAGAAATTAGAACAGGGTCTTACTCAAATGATAAGGCATCTTGGACCAACACAAATTCCATATTACTTTTACCGTTTCCGTGTTGCACCCATACAAATATGTATATTTTTGAAACAGGCATGACGTTGCACAGCCAGAGCTTCACAGTATAGAAGTAAATGTAATTTCGAGGGGATTGGGTCCTCCGACGTATTCCATATCTATGACAGGTAATGTCCACAGATGTGCTGCTTCGAAAAATCTTTGGTGTCTGCGTCCTGCGTCGATGACGTTGATGCGCCGTCCCCGAGGACCTCGGCCGACGTCACCCGATGTGATAAGTAGGACGCACGATGCCCATAGCCTCAGTTCTGTTTTTTCCGCGAACGTGTTCGCTTCGTGAATCTCGGTACGCCTCGACTCGTTGGAGTTTGCTGTTTTCAATTCTCGGTTCGTTGAACCTGTTCGGTTTGTTGTGAAGACCTGTTCGTGGCGATGTCTTCTTTGTCTTCAACCCCGCGTCCGGGCTTCAAGAAATGCGGGGACTGTGGGTCCAAGATGTCGGTCACAGACTCGCACAAAGCCTGCCTCTGGTGCCTCGGGGAGGCCCACGATACGGACAACTGTGTCGACTGCCAGTCGCTCACGGCAAAGGCCTTGCGGGAACGCAAGAAGAAGCTGTCGGTAGGCTGGATGTCTAAGCCCCGGAAGTCGAGGTCTGCTGGGCTTTCGACGGATGACCCGAGGGGCGACTCGCTGCGTCATCATCGGAAGTCCAGTGGGTCTCCTTCCAGGAGTCAGTCTCGCCACTCCTCCGCCTCTTCGAGGCATTCCCGGAAGCGCTGGCATAGGTCGCCTTCCCCGTCCTCTTCCGAGGACTCCGCCCGTCGGCGGGTCGCTTATCCCTCCATGCAAGCGACACTGGAGGAATGGGCTTCCTTCGGGAAGCAGATGCTAGCGATTCTTGAATCGCAGGGCACCGGTCCGTCCGTGCCTCCGAGTGGGGTCGGTCGGCACCGGTCGAGAGACACCGCTCGTACGCCTTCGGGCTCGGGTGGTCGGCACGGCTCGCGGGAGAGGTCCCGCTCGGACAAGGGTAGCCGTTCTCGCCATGCCCGTTCCAGGTCTCGGTCCTCGACACGCTCGAGACCGCGTGATCCTTTGCCGTCTTCGAAGAAGACGTCGACGCCTGTGGCGCCGAGGTCGTGACGATTTCTCTCAAGGCTCCGCCTCTGAGGGGGTCGTCGACGCTGTCGGCGCCTAGGTCGTTGAGAGACACGCTTGGAGCTCCAGCTTCGAGGCCTGTGTCGACGCCGGCGATGCTGGCGGCACTGCAGCTGACTTTGATTCGCTCTACGTCGTCACCTTTTCTGTCGACGCCGACTCGTTCGGCGCCCTCGACGCCTTTCTAGACAGTGGTGTCGGAGGGGCCTCGTGGCACGGGGTTTGCCCCTAGAAAGGCTCTGGCTAAGGTCAGGCACTGCTTTGGTCCCCAGAGGTCTTCCTCTCCCCGCCTGGAGTACATTTCTGAGGGTGATGAAGGCTCTGATGGCGGCTTGGTTCCGGTTACGGTTCCCGATGAACTTATCTCGGGCCATAGCCAGTTTGATGACCTGCGGCAGTCGCTGCATGATGCCAGTGGACTGGACACCTCTCCGGAGGTGGAGTTTTGTAGGCCGGAGCCTGGCACTCATGCCGATTCTTCATATCGGCGCCTTATGTCTCGGGTCACTGAGTATTTGGGTTGGTCAGCTCCCCCAGGGGAGTTCGTAAAGGATGATCTCACGGACATCCTTGATCTCGGTCCCCCCACTGACCCGGTTTTGCCTTTTCATATGGCTCTGCAGAGAAGGGTGGCGGCGGCTTGGACTGCTCCGGAGAGTCTCCCGGCAGTGGGCAAGTCTTTGTCGCGAAAATACCGTCCAGCCAGTAGCGACCCCTGCTACTTGTCTAGGCACCCCACTCCGGAGAGTTTGGTGGTGCAGGCGGCTACGGCCCCGGCAAAGCACGTGTCGTATCCTACCATCCCTCCGGATAGGGACGACAAATGTTTAGACGGATGGGCGAAGAAAGTGTTTTGTTCGGGGGGTATGGCACTTCAGTCGGCCAACTCCAAATGTGCCTTGTCTCGTTTCACACACACTGTGGAACTGTGTTGCATTGGCGGCTGAACATATTCCCTAAGGAGACGAACAGGATGGTTTCCTTGCTATGGTTCAGGATGGCAAGGATGCCATGTGTGAGGCCGTTCAGTCGGGTTTGGACTTTGCGGATTGTGTCAGCCGGTCCATGGCGGCGAGCACCGTAATGCGCAGGTTTGCGTGGTTGCGGAAGTCGGGGTTCGTTCCTGATGTGCAGTCCCGGCTCCTCAACATGCCCTTTGACGGTGAACACCTTTTTGGCAGCAAGGCTGACGAGAGCCTTGAGAGGTTGCAGACCTCCAAAGCTGCAGCGAAGTTGTTGGGCTCTGCAGTTCACCAACCTCTGCCTTTTCGTCCTAGGGGACAGCAATGGAGGGGAAGTTCCTTTCGCTATTACTCGTCCTTCAGTAAAGCGAGGGGAGCTAGCAGTCAAAGAGGCCATCGTAAGAGTGCCAGAGGTGGAAATAAAGGTACTCGAGGTGCCAAGGCCGCTCGGGCAGTTGCCTCTTTGCCCTCGGGCAACGCCGCAGCCGCTACCACTCAGTCATGAGGCCAGGTCCCATGGTTCGCCGGTTGGGGGAAGGCTGGCGCAGCATCTTGTAGAGTGGCAAGCCATTACTTCGGTTGTGTGGGTTCTGGAGATCATAACCCAAGGCTACTGTCTTCCTTTTTGGCAGCGGCCTCACGACAATCCACCAGGGAGCCTCTCTTTGAAGAGTCCGGATCCCCTCCTTGCGCAGGAAATTCAAGCCCTGCTGGACAAAGGCACCATAGAACTGGTGCCTGTAGTGGAGAGGAACAAGGGATGGTATTCCACTTATTTTTTGATATCGAAGAAAGACTGGGGATTGAGACCCATCATGGACTTGCATGGTTTGAACAAACTCCTCAGGAAGGACAAGTTCAAGATGGTGACTCTTTCTCAAGTCCTCCAGGCCCTTCAACTTCAGGACTGGTTGGTGTCTCTTGACCTCAAGGATGCTTACTTCCATGTGCCGATCCATCCCAAGCACAAGAAGTACCTGAGGTTCGCGGTTGGCGACTCGCACTTTCAGTTTTGGGTCCTGCTGTTCGGATTGACCTCCGCCCCGAGGGTTTTCACCAAGCTCATGGTGGTGGTGGCAGCGCATCTCAGGAAAGGGGGGATTCACGTCTACCCCTACCTGGATGATTGGTTGATCAGGGGGAGCTCTCCCGAGCAAGTCCTGGATCATCTGCCCGTCACCTGCCACTCCCTTCACAGGCTGGGCTTCTCCCTCAATTTAAAGAAGTTCCATTTGACACCAACGCAGCAGCTCCAGTACATCGGAGCAGTGCTCGACACATCCCTGGGGCAGTGTTTTCCTCCTCAGGTGAGGGCTCTTCACATTCAGCAGATGGTGCACAAGTTTCATTTTGCCCAGGATCTCCCAGCGTCCGAGTTCTTGAGACTGCTCGGCCTCATGGCATCCTGCATTCTTCTGGTGCCAGAGGCTCATCTGTGGATGAGATCTTTGCAGTGGGCACTCAAGCTCCAGTGGTCAGCTCCAGTGGTCTCAGTCCTCCGGCAGGCTGTCGGACCCTGTTCAGGTGCCGCCCTCGGTGGCCCAGGACCTTCTGTAGTGGGCCGTCGAGGGCAATCTGATGAAGGGGGCCCCATTTTGGCTGCCCTGGCCGGAGGTGACGATCGTGACGGACGCATCCCTCACAGGATGGGGAGCTCATGCCAACGAGTTGACAGTCAGCGGTCGTTGGTCTCCGTCGGAGTCCAGACTCCATATCAATCTGTTGGAGCTGAGGGCCGTCAGGCTAGCCCTGAAGGCTTTTCTGCCGACTGTGCGCGGAAAGAGTGTCCTGATTCTAACGGACAACACGGTGGCCAATCACTACATCAACAAAAGGGGGGGGGGCAGGGTCACTTCTGCTGTGCAAGGAGGCGATGCAGCTCGAATTCTGGGCCATACAGCAGGAAGTGTCGATCTCGGCTGTTCATCTGGCCGGAGATGACAACGAGACGGCGGACGCTCTGAGCAGGCAGAGCTCGATATCTCACGAGTGGGAGCTGGCTCGGGAGATTCTCCTGGAGATCTTCACCCTTTGGGGGACCCCTCAAGTGGATCTCTTCACCTCCAGTGTCAATCGGAAGTGCGAAAGGTTTTGCTCGTGGGAATTTCCTCCAAAAGGAGCCTTAGGAGACGAGTTCGTGGTGGAGTGGTCATTCCCACTGCTGTACGCGTTTCCTCCAGTCCCCGTCATCCCGCAAGTGCTGCAAAGGTTACGGAGGTTCGGTTCCCGGATGATCCTCATTGCTCCGGCTTGGGCCCGGAGGACGTGGTACCTGGACCTTCTCGACTTGTCCATCTGCCCTCCACATCGTCTTCCCTACCGAGACGATCTGCTCTCACGGGAGGGGGGGTCAGGTTCTCCATCCAGAGGTCAGATCCCTCAATCTTCACGCTTGGCTTCTGAAAGGTTGAGGTATAAGGATTGGGACCTCCCTGAAGACGTGATGTAGGTGTTGCTCTCAGCCAGGCGGCCGGTAACTAAGTCTCTGTACCGTTGCCGTTGAAGAAAGTTCTGCGACTGGTGCAGAGTTCAGAATGTGGATCCTTTTGAATGTGACATTCCCATGGTTCTGTCTTTTTTGCTTTCTTTGGCCCACAGGGGCTTGCAAGTGGGGACCATTAAAGGTTACCTGGGGGCGCTGTCCATATTTAAGCGCTCGTCTGAAGAGTGTTCCTATTTTAAAATTCCTTTAATTTCGCAGTTTTTGAAAGGGCTCACTAATGTGTTCCCTCTGTCACCTTTTCTGGTGCCAGGTTGGGATTTGAACCTTGTTAAGTTTCTTATGGGTGCTCCGTTTGAGCCTTTACATTCTTGCCCTTTGAGGCTGTTAACTCTGAAAACTGTGTTTTTGGTTGCGGTTACTTCCGCTCGCAGAGTGAGTGAGTTACAGGCACTTTCAGTTAAGCCACCCTTCACTGTGTTTCATAAGGACAGGGTTGTCCTTAGAGTTCGTCCTTCTTTTCTTCCGAAGGTGGTTTCAGAATTTCATTTGAGCCAGAAGGTTGTTCTTCCGACGTTCTATCCTCCTCCACATCCTGGTAAGGAAGAGGAGAGGCTCCATAGGCTTGATCCTAGGAGAGCGTTGAGCTTTTATATTTTGCGCATGTCCCGGGTCAGAGTGGACGATCAACTTTTCATTGGTTACGCTGGAAAGTGTTTGGGACAAGCTGTGACGAGACAGACTTTGTCTCGTTGGATTATTTTAGCTATCTCCGAGTGTTACCGCTTGGCGGGTAAGGATCCTCCGGCTGGCTTGCGGGCCCATTCTACCAGGGGAGTGGCTGCGTCTAAAGCTCTGCAGAGGGGAGATCCTATTTGTCACATCTGTGATGCAGCCACCTGGGCTTCAGTACATACTTTTGTACGTCACTACTCCCTCGATTCCATCAGAGGGCAAGATCTGGCCTTTGGCAAGGCAGTTCTCTATTCCGCAATTTGTTTGGGCATGCTAAATTTGTATTCTAAATTCTTTCCCACCTCCTTGCTTGGTACTCCTTTGGGAGTCTGTCATAGATATGGAATACGTCGGAGGACCCAATCCCCTCGAAGAACAAGTTACTTTCTTACCTGGTAACGTTCTTTCGATGGGATGGTCTGACGACTTATTCCATATCACTCCCTCCCTGCCTTCCCCGCTGCAGAATTTCTTTTGCGATTGCAGCTTGCGTTCCGCAAGGCCTTGTGTGTCTGACTGGCAGAGAACTGGTGGCACACGTTCTGGCAAAAAACTATAACTGAGGCTATGGGCATCGTGCGTCCTACTTATCACATCGGGTGACGTCGACCGTCGGAGGAGGTCCTCTGGGACGGCGCATCGACGCAGGACGCAGACGCCAAAGATTTTCCGAAGCAGCACAGCTGTGGACATTACCTGTCATAGATATGGAATACGTCGTCGGACCATCCCATCGAAAGAACGTTACCAGGTAAGAAAGTAACTTGTTCGTCTCATTGTCCTCTAAACAGAATCTACCTCTGTCAGACAGACAGTCCTCCTCCTTCCATCCAACACAATATACCCTAGTTGGCAAAATGTCAAGCCTGAACCTCAACAATGTGTATCCAATTTCCCAAGAGGGATATTTACAGAGGAATATTGCACACATACTCCCTCCTTTTCATGGCCAAGAGTTATGTTCTGATATCTCTCATATCCACTCACCGAATCAAGTGTTCTACACCAGTCTCTGAAACATAGTCTTTGCTTGTAAACTCCCGGAATCTCATTTTATAGCTCTCTATCCAAACCCCACTCTTCCAGTTTTTCTGCAGTTTTATTAACAAGAATATTGTCCAGATAGGCATCCCTTTCTTTAAAATCTGCAAACAGCGTATTTACTGGAGAGGTTCTAAATTTGTGACACAGAATTCTTGTCCTTGTCTTGTGCTTCCAGTGATAATTAACCTAGTTCAAATCTAATAACACAAATGGTTATAGCCTGAGGTAATCTTAAAAATCCCTTCCATATAATACCTTCCAGATGATAAAAATCCTCATACAGCAAACTATGCTGAATCTCCGCCCCATAAATCAACATATGAATGATTTTTGATTCATACAATTCTAAAAGAGGAATGATAGCAAGCTTTCCATACTTAAAATGTAAATGTTTTAACTGAGCAACTGCTTTTAAGGCTTTTACTCTTAAAAAAAACCTTCCATTACCAATCTCTTCCTGGGATTACTAAATATATCCAAACCAAGATACTATATACTGTCAACCTGAGCGATTCTTTCTCCCCCACCATAAAGAATGTTTCTTTGATCCTTTTCCTGCTGTTAAAGTTAACAAATGTTTTTTTCCGAATATTTGAGGTCATTCTTTACAATTCCCACCTTAGTACAATCTAACAAAATAATTTTGTCCGCATATGTTAATCAGAACATTTCTTTTCCTAGAACATTTGGAGCAATAAATGATGCAGACTTTAGATGTTCTCCCAGGTCCGCCATGTATACTTTAAACAAGAACGGCGCTAGTATTCAACTTTATCAGGGACCACGGTTTGTCATAATCTTTGAAGACAACATTCCCTCTAAATTTAGCCTAATCTTAAGAACAGAATGTTTGTGCAAATGAATAAGGAGTGCCAGTAAGTCCTTCGGAAGCCCCCAATCCTGAGGCTTTGTCCACAATGTATTTCTCTTAACACGGACAAAAGCTAAGGATAGATCCACTGAGCCTACATACACCTCCTTTGAGACCCCCTTCCCAAGCAAGGCGTTGTACATGATTTAACACCCAACCCGCCACAGTAATACCCACTCCAGCCCAAAATCCCAATTGGTTCGACATAAGAATAACGTAATTGCCCAGTCTTTAAGAGAGGAGACCAAGACAGATGCAAATATTTTTTAGTCTGGGTCAAGAAGCGCAATAGGCCTGTAGTTTTCAGGGACATCTGTTGCTCCTTTTCCAAAATATTGGGACATTAGTAACCGGTACGGAATATTGTTAGAGAATTCTGCGCACCCATTGGTGCTTTTTGCATGCCTTACCTCGCCGGTAATCCTGCTTCCGTAACTGGATGTTCCATGCGACAGCTGGCATGGAAAGGTAGAAGGGGCTACATGTAGTCCCTTCACCCTATTCCATTTTTTTCAATGACTGCCATAAAAAGGGAGAAGGGACTACGTGTAGTCCCTTCTACCTTTCCATGGCAGCCGGCCCCTATCCCTGGTGGCCATTTTTTTTCTTTTCTTTTTTTCTCGAGTCTAGAAACGGTCAGAGCCGTTTCTCAGCTCGAGAAGAAATGCTCTTAGTACCCGGTAACGTGCCGGGGTAATAATGACAATATAACCCTCGGAGGGGGAGGGGCATTAGCGATATGGTAATGCCCGAGGGGCTTCTTTAAAGCCCTCACTACGCTCTGGCTTCTAACTATGGCCCCAGGGGCATTATCCTACCGGTTTTAAATGAACAATAGGCAGGAAAAGATTACACAAAATTCTAGCACAACTCTGGGTCCCGTTTCATAACTCTAGTACAAAGCCCATTCGGACCTGGGGCCCTAGGGTTACTATTGTGGCGCATGATGGTTTCAATTTGACTGACGAAGAGGGTACAAGAGTTAAATTTTCTAATTTCAAGCTCTCCCAGTTTACTAAAGCATCCACGGGTTGATTGTACGATCTTGAAAAGTGTATTATTCCATTTTGTTCTAATATAGAGTTAGATTGGACTACAATCTGGTGATCTTCTTTAGGTTTGATTAGTTTCCAGTAGTTTACATCGCCTTTCTCCATTATACATGAAAGCATTTTTTTGCCCTCCCTTTGATAGGCCAATGTTTTTAAAAATTGAATTCTGTTTTTATAACCCTGTTTTAGTTTCTTCAGCTCACCTTCATAATGGGGGGTGAGTATTCCAACACGGGTAATCTATTTCACAGCTCTCCAATATTCCCCTTTGATGCACTGATTGGCTGGGTTATAATCAGTCCTTCTAGAGTTCTCTTTAATTTTCCTCGGCCTTGGCAATTTTTTCATAGCGATTGGGAGGTATAGCACCGAACATGCACATTTTATTAATTTCTTCCTGATCGTCCAGAATATCCCTCTCAAGTTTCTTATTAAATTCCTGTATGTCATTCTGGGCCAAATCAATCTATTTTTGCCTCTGGATAAGTGACATCCAGCATTTTTCCCACTGGACCCACTTTCTTTAGTAAGGGAAAATCCACTGTCAACCATCCACAAATCCTCAGAATCAAATATGTAATGGATTATAGATGATTTAGAGCTAATACTCCAGGTATTCCAGTAGTAATCCTCTTTCTCCTGCTTAGCAGTTAACACACAAACATTCCAACTATCAAAGAAATTCCACCATCTCTTCCCTTTTTCGTCCTGCGATAATTATTCCTTTTGGAACACCAGAAATGGTGTATTTAGACAGATTTAGGCAGTTTACATTAAAATCTCCTGCTATTATCGATCCAGACACTGCTATATTTCCCTCCAACCAGTCATGATCCCGTCAAGATGGTCAATAAATGCTTTTTGTGACTTTTTAATAGAACTACAGTAGACGTTTATTATAAACATATGAACTGTCACTTCCTTCATGACAGCGTGATTTGCCAAGACTCCATACATTGGATATTCTAAAGTATTCAAGCTAAGAATAACTTCATTTCTCAACCCAATCAGCAGGTCACCTTTAGGGTGTCCCGCCACCCCCTCGATTGCAGTCTGTTGACCGACAGAGTAACAGGCTATTATCACATTCTCTATCAAAAACTTTCTTGCAAAATCACAAGATCACACTTGCTCAGGTTCGTACAAGAATCCCTTGAACTGAGCAAATGTTGGAAACCTTAGGTATTTCAAGAGAAAATGCTAAAAACCTGGTCTATTCCCTATGTCGTGCCCTAAGTGTTTTCCCAATGGGGCAGGACAATCAAAACCAATCCCTTTCCATACCCCCATTATCTTTCTATGGAGCCTCCGTTCTCACCATCCTCAACTTATTACTATTTACTGCAATGAAATACTTGGGTCCTCCCGAAAATAATCATCCTTCTCTTTCGTATATTGACCTGCTTGAGGAGCATAACTGAAGGCACTCTGAGTGGTGTAAATATCAAAGCCCCTCAGTCAGATCTCATCAGCAGATGTAAGAATTAGATCTCTGATTTGTCGACAGTTTACTGTTACTCTCGCCAGGTCCCACCTCTCCCCATCACAGAACTCAATTCTATCAATATCCTTCCAACCAATAGTTTTTTAAGCATGTTATTTCATGTAGAATTACAAAACCAGTGCTCTATTTAAAAACTTTGTCAGTGTCTATAAACATCACTTCCTTAATAAAGCTCCCGGAAAACTCTTTCCGAGCCACTACTTCCTCTTGAAATTGTCGTGAGACTCCTCTTTCATTGTGCTTTCCCCACTATATAGTATTCCAGGAAGACTGGCTCTCCTTGCAGGAGGCTTTAACCCCCTACCAAGCTGGCTTGGTTCCCCAAGCTTTCTTGACGTCAAGCGAAAATGCAGCGACTAATTCTGCAAGTCTTTACCCGTTTCTTTTTTTCTTATGGTCTTCCACAGGTTTATCTCTGTATCTTCCAGAACCTTGAAAGTATGCCTTTCGCTCCTTGGTTACGCAGGGACCAGGAGGGGCTCTAGTACTGTTGCTCCAAGAAGCTTTGCCGTGTTCTTGCAGGACCTTTTGGCGGGACAACCCTAAATTGGCCCCTGAAGAGGAAGAAGCTCTATATTCCGTTTGGCGTGCCATATCACTTGGAATATGGACGTTTTCTATGTCACAAATGATCCTGCTGTTTCCATCCATAATCGGCAGAGACCCACTGTTAGGGAGAATTCTCATTCTATGGCTAATTTCCCTTACCTAGTGAGTCCCTCAGCAGCTTTGCTGGATTTCTGGAGTTTATTTTTTCCACTTGGTAAGAGTGTGAGCTTTTTCCCCACTCTTACCTGTGTTTTGCCATGTGTGTATCAACACCACACTTTTGTGTGTTCACCAGCACCTTCAGTGCAGTGACACAGGTTGTCTCTTAGACTTCCCACCAACTCCATTTTCTGGGGCTGACTACTGTCCCCCAGAAAAGGGTAAAGTTGCCATTAACTTTACATAGTCACTTTAACCACAGGTCCAGTACCCCCATCTTATATGGAGTATTGGAAAGGGTTGATTCTTAGCCCTTTTTATCTGTGCCTCTTGGAGCATTGTTCCGCTCCCTTAACATTAAGACTTTGCTGGTGGAAGTGGTACCTACCCTAATTTCCTACCGCGATTATATTACATAACGTGGTAACGTTTTAGGCATTTTTAGTTGCCTCGAACTTTAAACCCGCTAGCCCAAATACTTTTTATTTCGCCTCCGGTTGGGTTTAATCGCCATTTAGTTTTGTTAACATCCATCTTGGGTCTTTCTTTGCGCGGCAAACCAGGTTTGCCTCCTTTGTTCGCCGACCTTTAGAGGGCTTCTGACCAGAAGCCTTCCTTTGGTGTCTGGGTGTCTAGGTGGGCTGAATGTGAGGGAGGGGTGTAGTCACCCCCTGTACAGGGTCTCCTTGGAGACCCAAGTCGCACTTTGTGTTCATTGGCTGAGGTGGTGTCCGGGCTGGACAACCCCCCTGCTGAGTGATTGACAGCCAGGCTGTGTGAATGGGGGATTTTGGCATTAAAGGCAGGACTCTTGGGCTAGAAGGCAGAGTCACCACTGGAACTGCAAGGAACCAAAGAGAATCAGAGAAGAAGACAGCTGCTGCAACCCCGAGTCCCGGTGAAGCCCTGCTCCAGTCCTGAGCTATCTACCCCTTCAATGACAAGAGAAGATCCATTCCGGAGTCGTCTTCCCTTGAGCCTGGTGGGATCAACCAGCTCACCCTTTCTTCAGTCAGAGAATCCTCTCCTGGGTCGAAATCACTGCTGTGCTGTAGTGGTCCGGATAGCCATCAGAAGAGCCCTCTCCTGATTTAAAGGAGCGCACCTTTTATTCATCGTGGTCTTTTTTGCTGCTGCTGGCCTCATCCCTGGGTAGTGCAGATCGCTCCAGACGTCCTCCTTCTTGTCCCCACGACTGAAGCTGCAGGAACCGTGAGTCTGCAGGAACTGCCAGTAACAACTGCTCTGGCACCAGCTTTTCTCCAACGGAATAAGGTACTGTGCACATTTGGTCGGTCTCTCGGTCTGACCATCTGGAATCGGGGTGAACCCTTTTCCTCCACGAAGATTTGTTCTTTCTTCCCTCCCTCTTATAACTTTTCCTTCCATTTGACAATATCTAAGTACTCTTGGCATCCCGAATCTCGAACTGTTCAACGTGTGATCCTCAGCAACTGAGCGTCTGCTCCATTGACACTGGCGCAGGCCTATTGACTTTATTTGTATCTTTTAACAAGTCCTCTGATTCTCTTGCCTTGACAAAAGTATTGCCTGTGATTTTATCCACTTTTCCCTTGTTTGAAATTCTAAACTACAAACTGTGTTTTAACTTTGAGCATTTCTATTTGCGGGTACACGTTGGTATCGCAACACTGGTCTGTCAAATCCTAATGTACTTACCTTGAATTTGCTGGAACAAGTGGAATTGGTTGTGTGTGGTGTATTTTACGTGTGGTTTCGAATTTAAAGAAGTGAAGTGTTTTGTGAACAGATGGTTTAAAATAAATGTACTTATATTTTTTACCTGAAATCTTGAGTCAGTGTTTGCTTGAGTCACAGTAATTGTGGTCCTTTGTGTAATCTCTACTACTGCTCATTTACTCTTGATAAGTCTGGCTGCTCCACTACTGCTACCACTTTAACAGTGTAGTACAGGCTTGTACCAAAGGTGAACTTGTATTTCCACTTGTAGTCTTTATTGTGTAGTGGTCCCTAAGGGCACTGCACAGGATTCTGCCTAAAACCCACACTCTATGGTTTTAAATTGAACTTCTTGCTACTCAAGAGCAATAGAGGAGAGACGAAACAAGGAAGCACCTTGGGGACTCTTGAAACTCGAAGACTGCTCTTCCCCATATTTACGAAAACAGCCTAATGCCATCAATATAATTTAGAGAATATTGGGAGGCCATGTCGGCACTACCCTTTGGGCTTCGCGGGGACTCCATGTTTTAGAAATATTGGAGCAATCCTCAGCTCTTCTTAAGTAGCCTTGTTGTTATTTGAGAGTTGCAGATCCAGTTGTGTATTTAACGATCTGACAAATCTCAGAGGGGAGTTACTATTAGCTTTTTTAACTTTTTTGATTTTTTTTCCCTGTTGCTCAACGCTCTGCACAACATGCTTCTCCTTTTGTTTTTGCAGCTATTATCTCTTAATAGTACAGAGGGGACTTCCTTGTGGAAACAGACTGATCGAGGCCTTCCTCCATATCTCCCAAGTGCAGGATTTCTTCAATTACCTCATCATCCGGTGGGATATCCAAAAATGAAGAAATGTTTGTCCTCAACTTCCGGGAATGGGCATCATCCCCTATCTAAGCCATAGTTCTAGTTTCTTCTAAAATATTTTCTCCTAACCCATTTATATCAATTGCACACGAGGAGGGTGTTAGGCAGAATCATATGCAGTACCCTTTGGAAACACTACACAGAATTAAGACTACAAGTGTAAGTACAATTTCACCTTTGGTACAAGCCTGTACTACACAGTAATGTGGTAGCAGTGGCTGAGCAGCCAGACTTCTCTCAAGAGTAAAGTGAGCAGTACAACAGGTTACAAAAAGGACTAGCAAATACAGTGATTCAAACAAACACTTACTCAAGGTTTCTTGGTAAAAGACTATAACTTTATTTACACAGTTATTTGGAAAACATTCCACTAGTAAGAGCAGCTCAATATCACAATCTGATATACTACAATACACCACCAATCAGTTTCTGAACAAGTTCAGCTACCCTGAAGTGGGAGCAAAATGGCACTTTAGTTACTTTAAAAAGGGGTAAAAAATCAAGGCTATAAGAATCATCAGCACAAATTCTTTTCATAGGCAGGGCAAAGAGTAAAGTTCACTACAACCAGCAATTCAATTCAATAGGCCTGGGCCAAAGTCAATGGTTCAGAGTCTTGTATAGGAAAGCACAGTTCTGGTAGTAAACGGTTAAGTCTTTTCCACAGATCTTAGAAGAATTTGGTCCGACGAAAAGTTAGATGTTGGTTTAGGTAAGGACAAGCCTTCAAAGTCGGGAAAGTTTCACAAACTTTCACCGCAGCTGAATGTAGTTCTGCACCGCACTTGCACAGTACCTTATAAGTGAAGAACAGCTGTAGCTGAGGCAGATGTTCCTGGCAGTTCCTGTAGATCTTGCTGTTCCTGAGCTTCAGTCGTGCGAACAAGGAGGAGGTCGGGAGGTTCCTGCACTGCCCAGGGAAGAGGCCACAAGCTTGGCAAAACGTCGGTTTCCTTCCCCCTGGCTATCTGCTTTTCAACAGCACTCTGAACAAAATTTGACTAGGATGGGGACGGTGTCCAGGTGGCTTGCGAGTTGGTTGTTCCCACCAAACTCAAGGGAAGAAGTTAACCATGAAGGGCTTCTCTGTTGATGGAGTTTCAGGCAATTCGGACCTGCAGCAGGGTTTCACTGGTGGACCAGGAGTTGCAGCATTCGTCTTCCTTCAGCTAGTCTTTGGTTCTTTCGTTCCAGTGGTCGACTCTGCTTTCCAAGTTCCAGAGACCTGCTTTTATACAGTTTTCCCCCAAACATTCCAGCCTGGCTGTCACTCACACAGCAGGGTTCCTGTCCTTGCCGGACAGCCAGCCAGCCAATCACGCCAGATTGCATTCAGGTCTCCTCGGAGACTAAGCACAGGGAGTTTCGGGCACCTCCCTCACATCCTGTCCACCCCAGACACTCAGGCGCCAGAGGAGGGCTTCAGCACTGAAGCCCGACAAAGGCCAACGAACAAAGGGACCAAACCTGGTTTGGTGCGCAGAGACAAACACAAGAAGGACCTTTGCAAAAAGAAATGGTGAAAATAGTCGACTGGCGTCTGTTTTTACAGATAGGTCTTCGGCGCCATATTGGAAAACATGGCTGACCCGATTTTTAGCTACCAGTGTTTGCGGTCGGGATAAATCATGGTAGTTTGTTTAAAACCACTGCCACCAGCCATTTCAAGTGGGAAAGGGTAACAATTTACTGTTACATGAGTGTTTAGACTCAGGGAAAGCTAGGCAACTCCTCCAGCTCTCTATAGGAAGGTAGGGTGTGCTGGGTCTGTACATTTAAAAAGACTAGTAAAGTCTATTTACCTTTACATGCTCTGGGAGACAGTAGTCAGTCCCAGAGTATTTAAACCTTGCAGAGTCTGAAAGACACCCCTGTGTCACTGCACTGAGGGTGCTGTGTGACGCACAGAAAAAGATGACGACTATGGAGTTGTTTTAAAACTCCATATCGAAAGAACACAAAAGTAAAACGCACATCAAAATACATGGAAGAGTGGGAAAAAAGGCTCACGCTCTTCCCAGGTAAAAAATAAAGTCCTAGAAATCCAGCAAAGTTGCTGGGGGTCTCAAAAGGTAAGGGGAATTAGCACTTTCTTAAGAATTCTCCCTAACATAGGGAACACCTTTGTTGGGATAATTTAAGCATGATTTCTCCTTGTTAATTGCCATAAGGATTAATTGGTTTTGAATACTTTGTTTTTAACGTGGTCTCAAAAATATTCTCGTGGAAAGACAAGGAAGTAAATTCCTGTTAGATGTCCACTAATTTAGTTGCAATACCTAAAACCTCATTAAAAAAATATATATATTTCACTTCCTCCTTTTTGGGAATAATTTCCAAAAGTGTTTCAATACTGTGTAGTTCAGAATTCCTCCTATCTTCTTCTTTTAAGATATCCAAGACCTTTACTAACGTGGACAACACGAGGTTAAGGGCAGCCAGTGTGTGAGGCCCCATATCCGTTCTGGGAGGGTTGGAGTACTCAGTAGAACTGGAGAAAAAGGATGAGTAATTTACTCCAAGATCGATCTCCCCAATCGGAGTGTCAAAAGGTTCTGGCGTATTAGACAAGGAATCCAAGGAAGGACCTACCACAGGTTAGATGGTACCTAACCGTTCCCCCACACACTCCACTTGCAACACATTTGGGGCAGGAGCATGCAAAAAGTTCTTATTCTCACCACTTTTTACATCGGCTAATGATTGAATCAAGTACTCGCTCCCCTTAAGGTTAGATCGAAAAAATGCACCAATTTTATTCTGAATAGATGAAGCATTCAGAATAAAATCCAGACTCACCAGGCCTTTATAAAAGTCATCCTGCACTTGCATTATGCCTGCTGTTTCATGAATGGGAACAAGACTGGCTCTGCGATCCACAGGAAGATCAAATTCATTACATAATAATTCAGTTTCAGAGGGGGGCAAAGAACACTGCGAATTAATAGCCGAAGTAGCTCCCCCTCTTCCATGACTGCGCAAATTATTATTATCCGGTTGAGATATTTATCAGTCCAGGCACTCACTATCACAGCTTTTTATGGCCTTTCAGGAGGATTTTCAGCGACTCCTGTTCCCAATAGATTATTGCAATGCACTCTACCTTGGAACTAGTCAATAGAATTTGAAAAAAATGCAAGTCCTACAAAATAACGCCATTAGGGCAGCTCTAAATATCCCTAGATCCCATCACATCTCGGAGGCCAGGCGCAACTTGAACTGGCTATCGATTAAGCAAAGAATTGCCCACAAAACCCTCTCACTGACCCACAAATCTCTGACGAACCTAGCTCCTCCATGTCTGAATAAAAAGATCATATGCAATACCTCTGACTGCCCTATGAGATCTGCCCAGACACACTGCCTCAAAGTCCCAAGCTTTAAACTGCAAAAAGCAGGAGGGAACAGCTTCCCAGTACTTGCAACTAATCTCTGGAACCCACTACCCCTCTCTCTAAGATCCGAACCAGCCTTCCACCCCTTCAAAAGAAACACCAAAACATGGCTCCTTACGCAGGAACCTTAGTTCATCCCGCCCACAGAACGCAATCTGCAATTAACTGCATATATCCTTCATCCGTGTAGATTTGTTAGCTTGTATTATACTGTATATTCATGTAAAAATTGCAATCATAAGACTGCAACCTGTGCTTCATCTACTGTACCATGTAATATGTAACCTGCTGTATATTTAACAGTGCCTCTTGCCAATGTACTCTGTAACATCACCTGTATCTTTGACAATGTACCTTTGTAACTATCCTTGTAGGAAATGCGCCCAGATACCCTTGGGCTAGGAGTGCTATACAAATAACCAAACCAATGCTTCAAGCCCTGAAGCCCCTTAACACGGAAACACACGGCTTGCACACGGCTCGTGTAGTGCACATTTGAGGGTTGTGCTGGCTCTGCCTCCATAACCAGTCCACAGCAAGCGAAGAAAGATCCAGCACATTAAAGCAGAATTTCCTCACAGCAAGCATGGAACACACAGCTTGCACACCGCCCAATTTCAAATGTGTTGTGTCATTGCTTCGGAGTTTTTCGTAGATGACGAATCTGTGGAAGGAATGTATCCATTACAAGAGCAAATACCTTCTCCAGCAAGGGGTCTGTCATGGATTCACATGCTCAAGAATATTCCGTGTAGTCAGGCTGGGAATCCTCGGTAAAAAAGAAAGCAGTTTTGCTTTCGCCTGAAGAATTCTTGTCTCTGCTATAACCAATCACTGTCCTTTGCGTCATACTGCTCCCAGCCAATGACAGTCGTCTCCCTAAGATCCACCCCTGGTAGCCATCTTCAGATTTTTACTGCAGGCTTTAGTGTTGCGATTCCTCATCTTCCTCTTCAAATATTTTAATTTTTTTGGTGTTTGTTCATATAAAAGTTATATTTCTTCACAACTTTTTCCATCGACAACCACCTTTCAACTACCGGCAGCGGGGCTCCATTGTCGGCGGAGATCTGCTTTCATCCCCGGATCTTCTCTTCAAGTTTTTTGGAAGTCTGGGCCTACTTCCCACCTTGACGATGTCTGAGGAGAAGAGGAGTCTGTTCAAACTCTGTGTGAAATGTGGACTGTGGAACGTCTACGTTGAGGATCGGCACCTCAAGTGACTATATTGCCTGCATCCAGATCACGACGAGGATGCCAGCGAGCTCTGCTGCAAATTCCCGGCGAAGACAAAGTGGGACCTTTATCGCAGGTTGGTAGCGTGGCTCAAGGAAGGGAATGCCTCTGACTCGGCCCTTCGGCGCAGTCATGCCTCATCCAGGACCGGCCAGTCCTATGAGTGTGCTCCCTCTGAGAAGAGGTCTGAGGTCCTTTGAGGATGACCCTTCCCAGGGGATCCAAAAGAAGGCTAAGCACCACGCTGCTGATCTGCTAGGGTCACCCAGTTCAGGAAGGACCTGTTCCCCATCTCTGTCTACAGTGAGCCTACCGGTTGGTGGGGTGCCTTCCGCAAGGAAGTCCCTGGCCCGTTCAAAGTACAGGTCCTGTTCCAAGGACAAGATTGCGAAGGAGATGCCTTTGGGGAGACCCATTAAAGATCATGTTGACGACTGATTTGTCTTCCAAGATGACTACTTTGTCTATGGCTGCCCCGTCTACGACCACAGCCTCGTCAGTGACCCCATCAACGACTTCATCAGTGTCCGCTGACGACGCCGTCGATGATCACCACCAGTGTTACTGCAGCAACATGGGACCCTACGACAGTGGTTTCTACAGTCACAAAGACAGCAACTATGAGGGTAGCTCTACCTCGGCGGCCTCAGGTTGCTGCGACAGTCCCGACCACGTCTGCCACTGATGCGCCTATGAGGGTGCAGGTACCGATTGTCGCTGCCTTCCCAAAGGATTCACTTAGGTTGAGGGAGCTCCTGCTTATAACGGACTTGTTTCCCAGGCCTATCAAGAAGTCCCCTGGAGTACTGGTGGGTTCTCCGAGGAAAGCCCCTCACATTTATACAAGCTCGGATGACGAGCACTTTCCAGAGGACTACTACTCTGATTACGAAGGAAGCCACAGTCCTATGTCCCAGGAGGGATCTCCAGGGGAGCCGGATCAGTCATTTGCCCATCCAAGGTTTTTCAATCTGGATCTGTTGCCAGGTGTTCTGCTTGCACCCCAACTGGTGCCCAGGGACAAGTTATTGGATTTCAACCTTCCACACCTTTGTTTCAGATCTACAGCAGTGGCTGCAGGCTGCTCCTGTGCCTGGGCCAGTCTGCAGTCCTCCTATGCCGCCGGCCTGAAGTCCTCCCAGGCTGCATCCTCCTAGGCCGAGGCGTAAGCCGAGTCCTTCCGGGCCGAAGCACCCTTCACACCACCATAGCTAATGCCACCCCAGAGGCCTTTGACTCCAGTGCTGGAGGAACCGCCCCGCAGCGACACCGGTACTGATACGGACACTGCGGCTACTCATACCGACAAGTATGCAGACTTTGTCCAGGCTAACAGGGAGCCACAGAATGCCGACGAGCCTGCCAGAGCCTCGCCACCGGATGAGGCTGGTTCTTTCCATGCCAAGATTTTGAGGGCCTTCGCTCTCTTCAGTCTTGTCAATCTTTCTGCTGGACGATGTCTGGGAGGAGAGTTTGGCCCTGATGAAGATGCCAAGTACTGCACCCTCCCAGAGAGGCTGTAAAAGAAATGCAGTGTCCCGGACTTGGCCCCCAGGTGCTTGATCGCAGCCTTCTCCAGGTTCTGCTAAGGGTAAGATGTGTCCTCCTGGAGGAGAGTTTTTCCTTGGTCACCTGAATTGAACTAATTATTTCACTACAGCTCCCATAGTCCTTAGAGACTGCATTAGCAACTTAATTGAATTCACCTGAAAACAAAGTCAACACAGCCTCCCTGAAGAATTTTGGGACACGAAAGCACTAGGATGGGGAGAACAGCAGTACAAATGCAGCAGAAGGGATCCAACCCTGTGAACATTTTTGCAACATTTGGGATCTAACCCAGTGAATTGGACACTTTGGGATTTAACCCAGTTATTCTTTTTCTTTTTTCAGGTAGTATATTGGAGTGCGCGCCTCACCCCCTTTTGTTTTTACTTCAAACCCAGGTGCACTCACATTCCTCCTGTGGCACGTCAAGAACTGCATATAGCCCAACTGCTGCAGCCAAGCAAGGGGCTAAAGAGTCAGTCCCTCAGCTCCTCCAGAGCCCTGAAGTGTACTCAAGATACTTTCGGGTTTCGATAAAGTGAGGAGGGTGGTGACCAATCCTAGACTTAAGATGCCTCAACAAGTACATGAAATCCCAGAAGTTCAGGATGGTCATGTTGCAGCACGTGCTCTATCAGCTGGAGGAACTGGATTTCCTGACGACTTTGGACCTAGATAAGGCCTACTTTCACATCCCCATACACCCAAAACATCTGTGTTTTCTACGTTTTGTAGTCCAATGGCAGCCATAACAGTTCAAGGCTTTGCCCTTTGGCCTGAAATCGACCCCCAGGGTGTTCACAAAGAGCTTGGCCCCGGTGGTGGTGCATCTACGTCTCACGTGAGTCCACACCTATCTGGACGACTATCTCATCCACTCTTGCACACAGGCGAACCTGCACACAACGGAGACTGTACGCCTGCTGACGCAACTCAGATTCTCCATCAATTATCTGAAGTCCTGCACGGAGCCAATCGCAGAATGCTCTGTTCTTGGGCGCCCGTCTAAACACAGTCGCACACCTGGCTAACCCCTTGGAGGAGAGGGTGACGGCCATCCTGGGGAAGGTGCAGCGCCTGTCATCGGTACAGTACACTCCATCGAGTTGCTGCTGGGCATGATGTCCTCCTTCATTCACCTCGTCCCGTTTTGCAGGCTCTAGAGGAGACCTCTCCAAGAGTTTCTGGATGCATGCTGGCTGCAGGCCATGGGCACTTGGATGGACAAGGTTGCCCTCACCAACAAATTCTGTCAAACTCTACAATGGTAGTGGGTGTGCCCACATCTCACACAAGGAGCTCCTTTACAGATACCGCAGTACCAGGTCACGGTCACCACAGGGGCTCCCTGGAAGGGTGGAGGGGCCACACCAGACAATCGCACGCCAAAGGCAAAAGACCTCCACATCAAAGTCCTGGCTGTATTCTGGGCCCTCAAATCCTACTAACCCCAGCTGCGGGGAAAGTGGTGCAGATCTTAACCGACACCACCATGTTCTACATCCGAAAGCAGGGCAGGATGTGTTCCCCCACGATCTCCCTGGAAGCACAGTCCCTGTGGCACTGGGCCATTCTTCAGGACGTGTTCCTCGTCCCATTTCAGCTGCCAGGTACCAAGAATACCATTGCAGACTCGCTCAGCATGGAGCTGCGGTGCCACGAGTGGGACCTTCGTCAGGATCAAGTATCCCTTCTCTTCCGCAAGTTGGGTAAACCCCAGATAGACCTCTTCGTGGCGGTGTCCAACTCAAAGTACCAGAGGTACGCCCGCAGGTTTCTTCAGCCGAGTAGCCTGGGCGATGCCTTCTCATTCCCTTGGTACAGACTCTCCCTTCACGTCTTCCCTCTGATTCTGCTCCTGCTACATGTAATCAACACACTCAGACAATGTCTTTGCAGTGTGGTACTCGTTGCCCCGGCATGGCAACGACAGATCTGGTACCAGGACTGGCTGTGTCTGTCAGTGGTTCCGTCCATCTGGCTACCTCCACTTCCTGATTTCTCTCCAGTGAAAACGCAACAATACTGGACCGCGACCCAGCATCGCTGAGCCTCACGGCCTGGCTCATGCAGCTCTAGAATTTGGACATTATTCCCTGCCATTGGAATGTAAGAAGATCCTGGCCAAGGACAGAGCTTCCTCAACGCTGTTGTGCTACGGCCACAAATAGAAACGTTTCACTGTGTGGTGCAGGTCCCAGAAGATTACCCTGCTGTGAACCACAGCTCTGTAGCGCCTTCCGTACCTGCTTTTGCTGGCCAAGGTTGGCCTTGTGCACGCCTCTATCAAGGTGCATCTAGTGGCCGTTTCCCGGTACATCAGGGCACCTGGTAAGCCCTCCCTGTAGTCGCACAGGCTCGTCAAGGAGTACCTAAAGTGCCTCTTCAGGACTTTTCCACCAATGAAGGCTCCTGCTCCAGCTTGGGAGCTCAAAGTGGTTCTGGCTAACCTCATGGGGGGCCCCATTTGAACCGATGCATCAAGCACCTTTGAAGTTTTTTTTGTGGCAGACTGCTTTCCTCGTGGCCATCACCTCAGCATATCGGGTCCGGGAGATATAGGCCTTCTGCAAGCAGCTCTACTTGCCCTATGCTACGAGGGTGGTACTGCAGACCCATCCTTCCTTTATGCCGAAGGTTCCTTCAGAATTCCACATCAACGAGCCTTTGGTTCTGCCAGTCTTCTTCGTGAACTCTTCTACATTGGAGGAAAGGACGTTGCATTCTCTGGTCGTTGCTCGTGCCATGAAGTTTTTTGCCATGATATTTTATGTGGCACGCACAAAGCATTTTTCGCAAGACATCTCAACACTGAATTTTGGACCTGTGTATCACAGGAAGGTCCTGTCTAAAGCTTCCATATTTTCAGAATTTCAGAAGGCATCTCAGCTCTTTGTGAATTTTGGACCTGTGATTGACAGGAAGGCACTGTCTAAAGCTTCCATATCCAGGGGGTTCTCCGGCTGCATCACGAAATGTCATTGTCTGGCCAACAGACTGCTTCCAGGCCGGTAGGAGCCCATTCCACCAGAGCCATTGCAGCGACAACAGCGTATCTCTCTGGTGGTCCCCTGCTTGACATCTGCAGGGCTGCTACCTGGAGGTCCACCCACACCTTGACGAGATTCTACTGCATCGACAGGGATTCTAAGGAGGAGTCCCGGGTCGGCCAAGTGATGCTACGCAACCTGTTTGCTTGAGGTGAGTCTGTTCCAGGGGTAAGTGTTTTATTTCTCTTGAGCTTTGCCACCTCCTGTGGTATTGTATATGTACTGCTCTGTAATCTTTATTCATGAGCATGTGAATCCCTGCTAGGCCCCATGCTGTTGAAGGAACACATTACTTACCTGTAACTCCTGTTCTCCACCATGAGTCTGGCACGGATTCACATGCAAACCCTCCCTCCTTCCCCTCTGTGGCTGTGGTTCATACTGCCACTTTACATGCTCTATCAAATCTGAAGATGCCCACCAGGGGTGGAGCTTTGGGAGACTGTCATTGGATGGGGCAGTAAGTCCCAATGGACAGTGATTGATTTTGAGGAAAAATGCAGTTCTCAGGCTAAAGCCAGATTGCTTTTCTTTTTACTGAGGATTCCCAGCCTGACGACATGGAATATTCATGAGCATGTGAATCCATGCCAGACCCATGCTGGAGAACAGGAATTACAGGTAACTAACTTGTTCCTTACTCACCGTAGTGACTACAATGCTCCAAGTCCTTAGTCCCCTTTCCTCCATACATTCCACTCACCGTACCCCGCTAGTATGCCAGGGGCTCAAAGGTTATCAGTACAGACCGGTTTAGAAGCATCCCATGTGTCAAAAGGGGACTGAGGTGAGGCGCGGAGGACAGGGCCGAGTGGTCATGTGTTAGGGAGAATTCTCATGATATGGCTGGTTTCCCTCACCTAGCGAGTCCCCCAGCAGCTTTGCTGGATTTCTGGAGTTTATTTTTCCACTTGGTAAGATTGTACCTCTTTTTCCCACTCTTACCTGTGTTTTGCCATGTTTATTTCATCTGTTTTTGTGATTGTGGACTCTGAAGTACACCACTTCAGTAGCCCCATTCTTTTGTGTGTTACACAGCACCTTCAGTGCAGTGACACAGGGTTGTCTTTTAGACTTCCCACCAACTCCATTTCTGAGGCTGACTACAGTCCCCCAGAAAAGGGTAAAGTTGCCATTAACTTTACTTAGTCATTTAACCACAGATCCAGTACACCCCATCTTACATGGAGTACTGGAAAGGGTTAATCCTTGGCCCTTTTTATTTGTACCTCCTAGAGCATTGTTTCGCTCCCTTAGCATTTAGACTTGGCTGGTGGCAGTGGTATCTACCATAACTTTTCTACCGCGATTATACTATATAAACGTGTTATTGTTTTAGGCTATTATATTAGCCTCGAACTTAAACAGCTTGACCAAATACTTTTTCTTTTGCCTCCGGTCGGCTTTGTTCGCCATTTCTTTTTGTTAAAGTCCTTCTTGTGTTTTACTTTGTGCGGCAAACCAGGTTTGCCTTCTTTGTTTACTGTCTTTTAGCGGGCTTCTGCCAAGAAGCCCTCCTCTAGGCACATGGGTGTCTAGGTGGACTGAATGTGAGGGAGGGGTCTAGTCACCCCCTGCACAGGCTATCCTAGGAAACCCAAGTCGCACTTTGCCATGATTGGCTGAGGTGGTTGTCCGAGCCGGACAACCCCCACTGCTGCGTGATTGACAGCCAGGCTGTGTGAATGGGGGATTTTCGCATAAAACGCAGGACTTTTGGGCTAGAAGTCAGTTGCCACTGGAACTACAAGGAAGAGAAGAGAAGCGGAGAAGAAGTAGACTGCTGCAACTATCCCGTCCCGGTGAAGCCCTGCTGCAGTCCTAAGCTATCTACCCTTCGACGACCAGAGAAGATCCAGTCCGGAGTCTTCTTCCCTTGAGCCTGGTGGGGATAACCGGCTCATCTTCTACAGCCAGAGGATCCTGTACGTGGTCGAAATCGCTGCACACTGCTGAAGTGGTCCGGATAGCCATCTGAAGAACCTCTCCTGTTTTTAAGGAACGCACCTTTTATTCACCGTCACTGCTGCCGGCTTCAGCCCTGTGTGGTGCAGAACCCTCCAGACGGCCTCCTATGTATCGAAGCTCCAGGAACTGTGGGTCTGCAGGAAACAACCAGGAACAACTGCCGTGGCACCAGCTTCTACATTGAATGAGGTACTGTGTTCTGCTCGAGGAATTGGGGTGAACCCCTTTTCTTCACCTCCAAGGCTTGTCCTTGTCTTCTCTCCTTCTTATAACTTTTGCTTCCTCTGTTGACAATATCTAAGTCCTCCTGGCTACATTGAATCGTGAACTATCCGATTGTGTGATCCTCGACAACAGGAACCCGGTTCCACTTGACACTGGCTCCGGCCTATTGACTCTTGAATTTCTGTCTAGGAGTGTTCTCTGGTTCTGTCTGCCTTGACAAAAGTATTGCCTATGATTTTTTCCTCCAACTCTCTCTGGGTATCTCAGGTGCTAAGTGTGTTTTTGCCCCGGTAACATTTCTTGCCGCGGATATGAGTTTCTTTAGTAAGACCGAACTGTCATTACTGTCAAAAAGTGATTGCAAGTGTATTCCCGGTAACGTCTTTTGTTTCACAACACCGGTCCGCTAAAGCACAGGGTACTTACCTTGAAGTTATACAGTACAAAGTGAATTGGTTAGTTGTAGTATATTTTACGTGTGGTTTTGAATTCAAAGAAGTGTCGGGTTTATAACGAACGGTTCAAAAATAAATGTACTTATATTTTTTACCTGAAACCCTGAGTCGGTGTTTGCTTGAGTCACAGTAATTGTGGTCCCTTTGTGTAATCTCTGCTACTGCTCATATACTCTTGAGATAAGCCTGGCTGCTCTGCTACTGCTACCACTTTAACATAGTAGTACAGGCTTGTACCAAAGGTAAAACTTGTATTGCCACCTGTAGTCTTAATTGTGTGTAGTGGTCCCTAAGGGCACTGCACAGGATTCTGCCTAACAGCATGCCTGTGCCTGGAGCCGTGCCCCTCCATGCTATCCTAAATTTAAAGGGGAAGCTCATATTTTTCGATGCCACAATGTTACGTTACCGTTGGCATGCTGAGGGACACCCATAAGGTTCGAGGAAAGGGTACTAAGGACTATCAGTACTGTAGTCACTATGGTGAGTAACCTTTATTACTCTTACGTCTCGTCCCCTTTCTCCATACTGAATGGGTGTCCCAAGGGACGGGAGACAGAACCTTTTTCACCAGAATAAACCTTCTTCCACTTTAAATTTGGAGGGGTGCGGCCCTGGGAGCATGCGCTGCCCTGACTCCGCTCTCCGGTGCCACACCCAATACCCCTTTCCTGCATCAACGGGAACAGCCCAAATTCACCAGCGCTCCTGGGTTTGGCTTTGGCCATGTAATTCCACGCGCAGATACTTCTTCTCTTTGTCTTTTTTGTCTTTTTATCATTCAGGTACTCAGTCCTCGGGTGTCACGCTCCTCCCCGGCGCATGTCGACTTTTACAGGGTTCAGCAGATATCCATCCTGCGACAGGCTCTTCCCGACTAAAGACCCCCATGCCCTCTGCCTAAGGTGCCTTGGCCCTGACCACGGCTGGCAAGCTTATACCGCGTGCGACACACTTTCCTCGAGGTCTCTGAAGAACAGACTAGCCAGGTGGAGGGAGCTCTTCCACAGATCGCCTCCAGAGGACCTAAAGGACTTCATATAACATCGATCCAAGCCCAAGGTAGGGCTGCTCTTTTCCAGTGCGCCCCGCAAGGGAGACTCCTTCCCAAGGACTCGCCCGCGTGAGAGCAACCGCCCAAGTCCTGGTACCAGGACAACTACTGAGGCTGTATCACCTACCGGCCGACAGGCCGAGGGTTCGGTAGATCCTCTGGGTGACTGTGCTGAGGAACGGAAGGTTCTTTTACCGGGTCTTCACCTGAGGGGCTTTGCCCTAGTAACGGCATCATGTCCGAGGGGGCGCCTTTAGGCAGTTCTACCGGCAGGTCCGCGGAGAGTGAAAAGCATACCTGGCCTGGGCCTGAGGAACAGAGTAGGCCCCATGGTCCACGCTGAAGAGTCCTGGACAGGGTGGGGCCCAGTGAGCCGAGCAACACGGCGCAGGCATGTGGAAGGCAGCTCAACAAAATGGCCGCTGCACCAGAAAATCCAGACATCCGGCCGACGCTGCTCCAAGGAAGGTAGGTGGAGGACCGTGTGTCGAGGTGGGACTGGTGCCAACCAAGTATGTGGCCTACAGCTTACCCTTCCATTGCGCAAGGCAGGTTCCTGCTGCGTCCATATGGGCAGGGCACGCAACGGCTCCAGCAGCCCCCTGCTAGCCCATCAGTATCGCCTACCACCAATGCAGCCTGCGAGGACATGTTATTTGAAAAGTTCCTCGGGCTCATGAAATCTCCTCAGACGGGGTCATCCTCAGGGACGCCATCAGGGACTTGCTCCCTTCAATGGCCCAGACGCTGCAGCCCCCAGTGCAGGTGCCCCCAGTCCCTGTTCAGCCTCAGCAGCCCGCTCCGGCCCCCAACCGATTGTGCTGGCGGTTCCGTACCAGCCTCCGGTCTCCGCACCTCAGCCCTCCACTCCTAAAAGCCCCCTCTGGTGCCAGACCCGCAGGTGGACAGAGAGGAGGAGGAGGACCCCAACAGGCCTTCCACAAACGTCTAGCAGGGCTGGCAGGGTACATGGGCCTTCCTCAACCCGAGGTCTAGCAACCATCAGAGGGGGTCCTCGCAGAAGTCCTCACACTGCATCCTGCTGCCAGTAGTCGCCTTGGCGAAGAAGGGTTCGCTCAAGCCCCACTCAGCCCAGCCGGTAAATAAATACCTGGATGCCAAGTACAGCCAGATGGAGGGGGATACACTCTTGCTATCGGCCCATCCTCAGCCACACTCCTCAGTGATTGCTGCGGCAACACCGCACTCCAAGCCTCAGTCGTTCTCAGCCTCCTCCTCTGCGGCACTGCTAGGCAAGGAGGAGAAGGTCTTGAAGCCGTACGGGAAGAAGCTATATTCCAACGCGTCCTTGCATCTGTGTCAAGCCAATGCAAATGCCATGCTGGATGCCGTTAACCAGAGGCTCTGGCGGGAAATTGCAGACTTCCTCCCAGAGCTTCTGTCGCAGAGCCAATCACGATTCAAGGCGGGATTGGCAGAGGCCAAGATTGTGGTGCAGGACATCATGGAGTCCTCCGTGGCCCACATTGACACCTCTGGCCATGTCATCTGTATTGCTATGGACATGAGAAGAACAGCCTGGCTCCATGCTACGAATTTCCACCCGTATGTCTAGGAACGTATACTAGATCTTCCGTTCGAAGGGGGTGACCTCTTCCAATCCGCACCGGACGAGGAGCTGGATAAAAAGAAAAACAGCTCTCAAACAGCTATGTCTTTATCCATCCTTACAAAGACCAGGCCCAAACCGTACGCCCAGTCACAGCAGCGCTCTGAGAAGGAGCGTACGTACAGAGGGTTCTGCGGCTTCCAAGAGCGAAGGTCCAGGCAGGCTGACGGTTTGCCGTCCCAGCATCGGCGCAAACAACAAAAAGGGGGTGGGCAGGAGTAAGGGCTTTTTCCCAGTCCCCCTCCTCTGCAACAGCTTCAGAGGGAAAGAAGGCATGACACGCCCCTCCGGGTCCACGTGTCTCCAGTGGGGGGCAGGCTTGCTCTACATGCACATTTCTGGTGCGAGAATTTCGCGGACCCTGGGATCCTCTCTGTAGTCTCCATGGGCTACTGCCTCCCCATCCCACCCTCTCCTCCCTCCTCCCCTCCACTCCCACAGGTTGGAACAGCAACTCTTTTGGCAGAGATCCAGTCGCTCGTCGAGGGCCAGGCAGCAGAGGAATTCCCAGCTTCCCAGCGAGGCTTGGGTTTTACTCCAGGATTTTCGCCATTCAGAAGAACCACCAGGCGGGCCTGCGAGTTGTGCTGGACCTTTCCACCCTCAACCTCTCCCTACCGCTACAAAAATTTAAGATGTTTACGCCAGCTTTGATAACGGAGACACTGTGCAAGGGAGACTGGATGTGCTCCCTAGATCTGAAGGACGCGTACCTACACATCCCGATCTGGCAGCCTCATTGTTCCTTTCTACGATTCAGGGTCATGGGTTACCATTTCCAATACAAGGTGCTTTCCTTCAGCCTCAACTCGGCCCCCAGGGTCTTTACCAGGCTGATGAATACAGTGGCGGCCCTCCTCAGGTCTCAGGGCCACCACATCTACCCGTACCTAAACGACTGGCTGGTCAGGGCTACATCTCCGGAAGCTGTGCACCACACATTCCACGCTCTCATGAACAAACTGCACAAGCTGGGTTTTTCTTTCAACCTCAAGAAGTCACAGCTGCAGCCCACGCAGAGACTGACCTGCTTGGTCCTCACCTGGGACACGCGCTCCAAGAGAGTTTTTCTCTCTGAGGACAAAATCACGGTCATCAAGCAGGCCACAGCGCACTTCCTCAGCAGAGAAGTAACCTCAGCTTGGTGGTACCAGCACCTACTGGGTCTCATGGCAGCAGTCCTCTTGGCCGTACCCGACACAAGACTCTGGATGAGGAGGATACAGCTGCACTTGGCGCTTCTTGGAACCAGGAACGGGGCCATCAGTCAGAGGATCAACGTTCTTCCATCGCTTCACCCAGACCTCACATGGTGGTCCAGGGACTGCAACCTGCGGATGGGCAAGCCTTTCCGGAAACCTACACCACAGGTCACCATCACCACGGACTCCTCTCTAGAGGAGTGGGGGACCACTCTGGACAACCACTGAGGAGTACCATATCAATTGGCTGGAATTAAAGGCCATCTGGCTGGCGCTCAGGTCCTTCCTTCCGATTATCGAGGGCAAGGTCGTCCTCATTCAGACAGACAACTCGACCAGTATGTTCTATGTCAACAAGCAGGGAGGTACCAGATCGCCCCACTGTGCAGGCTGGCAGTCAGCATGTGGGTGTGGGCCCTGGAGAACATCTACCTCACGGCGGTCCACCTACCGGGGGAATCCAACCTGGAGGCAAACAGGCTCAGCAGACTGGGAGCGGACAACTACAAGTGGCAGTTGACCGACCTGGTGCTGCAGGAGATCTTTTGCAAATGGGGTCACCCTCAGGTGGACCTCTTTGCCTCCCGGGGCAACAGGAAGTGCCCCCGGTTCGCCTCCTGGCAGGGTCAGTGCCCGGGCTCCTTGGGCAATGCCTTTCAGATCAGGTAGGACGGAATGACAGCATACGCTTTTCCATGCACTCCGCAGATTCACAGGGTGATATGCAAGATCAAGGAGTCCCGCCACCTCAGCTTCATCCTAATAGCTACATGGTGGCCAGCAGGCCATGGTTTTCGGAGCTGCTCAGCCTCTCGGTGAGGCCACCCATTAGCCTTCCGGCGGGCCCAGCATGTCTTCTGGCGCAACAGGGGGGGCAGAGCCATCCGCCCGCACCGGAGAAACTAGCCCTCACAGCATGGTTGCTGAACAGGTCACGTTAGGACATCTCAGCCTCTCTCAGGCTAATCTAGTGATCATACAGGGCGCCAGGAGCAAATCTACCAGGGCCCAGTATAAGAGCAAATGGACCAGGTTCTGCCACTGGGCAGACTCTAAGGGCTTCGACCCTCTGGCATCTTCCCTGGACATGCTCTCCTTTTCGGCACATCTTGCCCATTCTGGCGTGCAGGTGGACACTTGCTGTACCTACCTGGCAGCCATCCGGGCTTAAAGAAACTCGGAAGAGGAGAGCTTTTCCTCTTCCAACCTGATTGTCAAGAAACATCTGACGGATCTTGCCAGGCTCTACCCGCCCATCAGGAGGCCGCGCCCTGTGTGGGACCTCAGCATAGTCCTGGGTGCCCTGGCGCACAAACCATTCCATTCGAAATCCAGGTGCTGGTCCCCTCGGAGCCATAAACTGCCTTTCACAGGGACATGGTAGTCCTACGGACGTTACAGTCTGCGTTCCATCTGAACGAAGGTATAGTGCTGCCTTCGTTTTTTGCCGATCCTAAGGACAAGGCACAGACAGTCCTGCACTGCCTGGATGTCAAGCGTGCACTGAAATTCTACTAAGGACTAAGGGCTTTCGCAAGTCGGACGCTCTATTTATCACCTTTGGAGGTTCAAGACCGGGGTATCAGGCATCCAAGGCCTCCATAGCCCGATGGATGGTCTCGGCCATCAAAGAAGCTTACGAGGGACAGCACAAGCCACTGCCGGCCAACATGAATGCCCATGCAGTCAGAGCCAAGGCAACTGCCATCGCCTTCCAGCGGCATGTCCCCTGGCAGGTCATAAGCAGGGCGGCCACCTGGGCCACCCCTTCGGCTTTCTGCAAGCATTACTGTTTGGATGCCGGCGCTAGATCAGACGCGGCTTTCGAACAGGCGGTTCTCAGAAACCTGTTTGCTTAAGGAGGGTCTGCCCTCCACCTTGGGGCTACATTCAGTTGTAATCGCCCATGCAGTATGGAGGAAAGGGGACGGGACCTAAGAGTAACTACTCTTAGTCCTTAGTCCCCTTTCCTCCATACATCCCCTCCATCCTTCCCCTTAATAAAATAGGTGTCATTAGGCAATATTAATCTATTGTCGACACGTCTATGGGGAATGAGGTAGGGTTGCCGGAGGGCGGTGTCAGGGCAGCGCATGCTCCAAGGGGAAGAAGGTTTTGTGTGGTGAAAAAGGTTCCGTCTCCCGTCCCTTGGAAGGGACGCACATGCAGTATGGAGGAAAGGGGACTAAGAGTACATTAGTCACTACAGTGAGTAAGTTATAATTTATAATGGATATGAGGATCCTCCCCCAGATTCGTCAACATCCCCATGTCTAACTCGCTAAATTAAGTATTGTTACAGGAATTCTTTTTTAAACATCTTTTTATCTACAGTTTTTTAGGAGGAACGGCTCTGCGGGTGCATGTGCCTAGGGGTGCTCCAGCCAACTGGAGTGATATGGCTTGGCATGACATTAAACTTCTTGAAATTCAGGGAGAATCTGTGTAGCAGCTGAAAAGGGCGGTGAAGGTGGCTGACACCAGATCTGGGGTGTGAGCTCGAATAAGCCAGTCCATGTATGGAAGGACGTGAATCCCCTCTCTTCCTGGGAGGAACATCCACCACAGCTAACAGATTGGTGAAGACAGTTAGGGTAGTCTAAAGCTGAAGAGCAAAACCCAGAACTGTTCACAAATACGAACCTCAGTTAGGTCATCTGCCTTGGTGTCCTCAGCACATGGTATTAATCATCCTGAAGGTCCAGTGACATCAGCCAGTCCTGCTGTTCAAGGGTCTGGAGAGTCTGGGCCAAGTTTACAATCTTCAGTTCTTCCTTGTGCAGGCACAAATTCAACAGCAGCAGATCCAGGAAGGGATTAAATGCCCCATTTTCTTTGGATACCATAAAATTAAGGCAGTATTTGCCCTTTCTTCTCTGCTGCAGTAGTCAATGCTATTTAGCACTCTTGACAAGAAGTTGCTAAACCATACTCCAGTAGAAGGAAATTCGGAGGAATGGAAAGGAGGTAAAGGAGGAGGGGGCAGGTGGGAATTGGAAGAAATGGGATGCAGTAGCCCTGCTGCACAACCTGAAAAGCCGAGGTATCAGAGATGGTGTGAGGCCCCTCTTCATATAGGAACAACCTCGCTTCAACCCGAAGGGTATGGATGAAGGTCAATTCAGAGGGGTGTTGGACCAGGGGTTGCAGAGGGGATTTGTGTTGCAGCAATGTCGCCCCTCTAGGTACCACTGCCAGTAAACTGACAGAACTCCACTGGCCCTCTGTGTCGGAGTGCACTTGACCCCTGCCCCACACTGTAAAGTACGGAACATTATGAAAGAAGCAGCCACTAGAGGCTGAGGTAGAAAGATGTTGGACCATTAAATCAAGGGATTTAGCCATGACCTTTTAATTGTAAATCTCCAAGGACTCATCTGTCTTTGCCCCAAATAGGCCGTAACCATCAAATTGCACGTAAGGCGCTTAGCCTGGACATCCAAGGTGAATTCTGAAGTCTGCATCTTTGAGGGTCTGCTTAAGATGGAGCCTATACCCATGGCTCTAGATGCAGAGTTAGCCATGTGTAAGCCAGACTGAAGAATCTGACTTACCACCTCCTTAGCATCATTGTCTGAAAAAATAAAAGCCTTTGCCATCTCTGGCACAGGGAGATTGACTGTGTAATGAATGGATTGGGGTTTATGTATTTTTACCCCCTACACAGTTGGGGTGGTGGCACAGAGTACCCCACCCAAGGCTCTCAATTGGTAACGATGGACGAGCAGCCAGGCTGAGACTCAAAGCAGGTGATGCAGGCTGGTTCTTAAGTACAGTGAATCCCAAAGCCCACACAAAGGAATGACCACACACTTTGACATGTGCTACCTCAGATGTTTTATATAAAATAAGGTTCAGATAATGTACTCGGGTAACACTATCCTAATAATAAATATATACACATCTATGTGGTACCACAATATACTTTAGATTCAATTTAGAATACACCAACAGCTCACCGTTATTAAAAATTATAAAAATCATAATGCATTGGATAATTGCATAGACCTACTGTTGAAAGGCGGGGTAGATTAGGAACATTGGCAGAATGCTTTCTTTAAAGTAGATGGGCAATACTGTGTGAGGATCCCCCTCCCCCTGGGAAACCTATAAGGGGCAAGTTAAGGTTTACTTTTTGTCTATTACAGCCTATTCCAATTGTGTTCAATAATACTCTGCTTCTTTTTCTATAGCACCCACTATGCCAAAGTACCTGGAAAGCCACAGAACAGGATCCAAGGCAAATCGTCTGGGACCCCTGGATGATTCCTGAGGCTGGAAGATGCTCTTCCTCATCGCAGTACCTTGGGTGCCTTGGCAGGTGAAGTGAGTTTCTTGGCCTCAATCAACAAGACCACTTGAGGATGGTTCCCCGTTGGAAGGAATCGCTGGGATGTCAATAGTGAGAAAAAGAAAGGAACCAAGTGGTGTTGGAAAGGCAGCACTTTCAGTATTCGCGGTCCTCTCCATTGGTGGGTTGTTACTCTATATGGGGATGTTCCACAAAGGTGAGACTTGCTGTGGACCTCGACAAGGTCTGGCCGAAGAAGATAAGATCCTGGGTGGCTTTGGATGACTTTCGGTGTCGACAGGTACAGTGGCAGAAATAGGTCTTATGTTTTGGGATTTCATGGTTTACGTGCTTTCGGTTCTTCGGTGCTGCAACATGGACCTCAGAATGACTTCTGGCAACCTGGACACAATCACTGGACTAGAATGTGAACCATCAACAAGTCCGGACACTCGGGACATCTTTGGATTTTGGTGGCAGGAAACCCACTGGCGGACACTCCATTGCAGGCAGTGACCCTGGACCTTACCTGTCGTGAACAAGTGGACAGATGTCGTAGCAAGGATTCCCCTTGAAGGATTACTCAATAATTTGGAACTTTCGCAGCTCTGGATGTCAAGCACCACTATGCCAGGGTACCTCCTCTTCCGGGCGATACTCAGCAACCTAGCTTCCAGCAGTCACAAACACTCCTCCAGACCCTGGGCGACGCAGATGAACTTCTTGGCATGATGTTCAGGCACTCCTCTTCTTGGCCCACGAAGATCTCTTATCTGGATGGCAGGCACACAGGATTGGCTTCCAGGACACTTCGAGTGAAGAGCAGTAGTTGCACAATGTTCCCTCATAGCTCGGGAAGAGGTTGCCTATCCAGGTCCTCTTGTTCAGTCCTTGAGTCAGCACAGCAGCTTTCGGATTGCTTGATGATTTGCAGCTGCAGACATTTTCCTCCAGCTGGGCTCCAGAATGCAAGCTTAAGAGGACTACAGCTTCAGGTTTCTTGTTAAAACTTCTGACAAGGAAGTGAGTGTGAGGCCCCCTGTTATATTAAACGCTCTCCATTAACTTAGGCTGAGCCAGGCTCAGCCAGCCAATCACACACAGGTGCATTCATGCAGGCAGGACCCAATCAGGCTCACAGGCATTCCGGCTATTCACCAGAAAACAGACACCCGCAACACAGGATGTGGATTGGAGCTACTCCCCAGCCTTGCAGTGCACCATACAGCATTAATTCCAGTTTCAGTCAGGGCTGGCTCAGGAATTGTGTCACACAACCAAAACCAGACACCCACAGTACAGAATGCATATTGACACTCACTCCATTCAGGTAGGCTCCAACTCAAGGGTGTACCACAACAAGCAGACCCTGGGAAGGCTCAAGCCAGTCTGGCAGGAGGCAGCCCCAGAGCCATATATGGCCCTCCCACCCAACAACCATTCAGGGAAAGGGAACGGAGCCAGGCCTTCTCAGGACTTTGAGAAACAAGGGGGTAAGGCAAATGAAACCAAGAGGCCACCAGTGGCCATCTTGCCTTTGTGTAGGAATCCATTGATTCCTATGGCAGGGCCTGGGTATCCCAAAAATGGAGGATAATTGGAGCCACTGTCACATTAGCACATAGCTGCCACCAGCCCATGCCCTTCTCTGTGGGTAACGCACATGTGCCCAAAAACATAAACTAGGGGTACAGGCCCAAACCAGTGAGGGAACTTCATTGCTGAGGCACGCCAAGAGTCGGAGACACTGGGAACAACCAGTGAATCTGCCCGAAACGGTTCGGGACCCGGAACCATATAGGTGCGCATGCAACCAGATGATTGAACGATATGAGATTGCTAATCCGGAGAATACTCAAAATTGGTTCGAATGCAGACAAGACAAAGTGCAACAACAAACCCCAAGCAAGTACAGACGCATGAGATCCCAGTGTGGTGGAAAGCTGAAGCAAGTGTTACCATAGGCAAATATACGGAGCACCTCAGAGTATATGCTGCTGTGGTATAGTGAAAAGAACATTGAAACTAATAAGAGGTCCTGGCAGGCGAGTACACCAGGCAGCTGACATCTTGGGAAGATACCTGGCAGGGGAGTATACCAGGCAATCTGCAGATGTTACAAGAAGAACTAAAGAAAAACTGTTATGGAATTTTTGTTTGAACAAGAACTTTGTGTGTCCAGTACAAAGACATAAAGGAACTGTTGGATAAAGAGACACTATTCCCGTCCTACCTAAAAATGTTTGTTTTTGGAGCGATCCTTATATATTTGGGCTGTGAACACCTTTTTGCGAACATCAACTCTAAAGACATTTTCTTGCACCTTTTGTTGTTTTGTTCCTACTGCAAGGGTCAGCTTAGAGCGTTTTGGACACCAGGGCGGCTTTTAAGTTACTAACTACTTGACACAGACAGATCTTTTGTTTTAGTTTAAAAGCTCCTCTTAGTAGTGAATTTCCCCTTTAGAATAGGGCTAGAGAGATTTCCCAACCCACTTTTGTTTAACAAAATGTCTGCCCTCACAGTCAGCAGGCATTCGGTTTTGGGTCAGAAGAAGTGTATCTGCTTGATTGCCCAAGATTAGTAGGCACTGACTGTGCCACTGACCCTGGGGCAAAGATGTCCAACAGCTGCCTGCATTCCACACACTGCTCCAGGATGGAGGCGCTGGTGGGGAATGGGCCCTTAAATTGTGGCGACTCTTCAGAGTTGTGTTCATCCCAGGACAGAAGTGATGATGGCTCCTCTTTCTGGAGGAAGTGTCACTTTTCAGGGACAAAGGGTGAGCAAGATGTCTTTAGGTGGTGCTTCAATTTATCCCTTCTTTCTCTTTTTTGAGTGTGGGGTGGGGGGCTTCTCCTCTCTGTCTTACAGGTCCTGGAGGGGTGTTCTGAATCCGGAGACTTGGCACGTGTGCATTTACCATCCTTGTGGAGAAACGTATAAACTTATGCAGTAGGGGATGTTAGGGGAGTTTTCCTAAAGTCCTACTGGCAGTAAGACTTTAGTAAGCTATCCCAGTGGTTTGTAGATCCCCTAAATCTTAGTATCAGTCTGTACTAGCTCAGGGCCTTGGTAGAGTGGCAGAACAGTCAGGCTTATCTTAAGAGGAAGATGTGAGCTGTAAGTAAGTACACAGCATCTTAGTTAGACATGCACAGCAAAGAAGCACTTACACTTATAGTTATATGAAAAGTATATATGTATTATATTTACCCCAGAATCACTTTAAATACTTCAGACGTTTATACTAGAACACTTAGGAATACTTGTTGATAAACTTCAAAGGGAACTTTCACTTTTGTTTGTTCGCAGTTACATTTGTAGCAAAGTTAGAAAGGGAAAAGACTATTTTATCATATTATCAGATATTGCGCACACATGCGGTTTTCAATGGTTTATACAGAAATGCATTTACTCTGCAAACACATGTAAAGTCACTTAAAGGGAGGTAAATGGTTAGTTAGTGCAACATAAGCTTAGTTCAAGGGTCTAGAGACAGTTTGTTTGCCTAGTAAGTTTTTCAAGTCCAAAAACACAACCCTAGCTAAAGGTAGTTCGGAGAGGGCTTGAATTCTTGACAAGCAGCGATTTACGAAGTGTTCCTCTGGATGTCTTCCAGTTTCTAGTGTTTTTTGAAGCAGCAAGTTACCAACTAACAAGTGAGACCTTAAAACAGACTCGAGAAGGGGACACAAGAAGCAGCTTGGGTCTGAGGTAAGAATGGTTTGCCTTGGGACACCTCTAGGTGCACTCCAACGCTCTGCAGCGACATCCTGGAATCAGGTAAGCAATATCTTTTTCCCCACAGTACCTTAGGTTAGAATAAAATGTTCATGCTGGATGATCTGCGATTTTGTAGCTTTGGACCCGACCTCCGGATTCCTTGGTCTGATGACTGAAGGCAGGACAATGGATGGAATCTCTCAGAAGCAGCGTTTAGGGAGGACCTGTAGAACGACTTTCAGCAACTTCTTGGTTCATTCTGCGGTTTTGGCGCCTTTTCTGCAGCACCAACAAAGGACACTGATCGCCCGGTCAATCTTCTTCGCTTCCTGCAGTCCCACACTCTAGTGAGGGGCGGGGGTCTGGGCAAGTTGGATCGGATCTCTGGAATGTCCTTACGGGTTCAGCAAAGATTTGGACGGATTCAGCCTTTCCACGACGATGCTCTCGAAATGGGCAGCAGGTCTCCTGGTTTTGGTGTTCCGCAGCTCTGGAAACTCCTAGGACCTCGGTAGATGGCTTGTTTCAAAGTTTGTCTTGGGACTGGTTGTTCCCACCAGCCAAAGGGAAGGAGTCGTCCTCGTCGGAGCTCCTCTGTCTTACAGAAAACGGGGTCAGGACAGCAGTTGTTGCATCACGGGGTTGCAAAGGGTCTGAAGGCATTTCTGATCGTCGTCCTTTTCAGTTACTTCAGCTTCCAGTGGTTGACTTGCTTTTCACTCCAGAATCCCCACCTTTTATACAGTTGCAGCACACACTCCTCTGAAATCTTGCTCAGCCTTTTACAGAAAGGGGCGTTTGGCTGTCCAATCAGGACAGCCAGACCTTTGTGGGAGCTGGACCTGTTGAGGCATTCTAGCAGACATAGGACATGGGGGTGGGGAAACTCCTCCCCTACTTCTTGCCCCCCCCAACACTCTGGAACATAGGCGGGGATCCCCAAGGGTTCCAGCCAAAGGCAAAACACACACACTGACCCCACCACCCCCTGCCCCATAGGTAGACGAAGGGCTAATGAAGAACCACTCTAGTTATGGCTAAAAAAGAAAGGCGGCCTCAAGTTGGTACTATCGCGCCTTGAAACACTTGTATATAGGCGCGTTACAAATGCCATATCATATCATACTTGGGTGCCCCTATTGTGCACTACTGAGGCTATGGACATAGCTTGCGGTATAGAAATAACACAATAGTTTGTAGAACGCGTTCACTGCCACCAGCCATAACTAGGTGATTATCTATGTGACTTAAAAGTCACAGGAGCAGAGAGAAGGGGGATACTAGGTATTGCTTTGGCACTCCACTGAAGGTGGTGTGTGCCAATCTCTCAGACTATAGAGTTTTGGGAGAGATACAAAGTATCTCTCTATCCTTAAGAACTGTAGTTACTTGAGGATATAGAAAAATAATCTCAAAGGAGGACCCTAAGGGTCCCAGCAACACTGCCCATAAGGAGCTGTGTGCTGCAGTAGTAAAAACACAGATGCCTTTAAGAGCTATGGAGCAGACAGACCCCAAAGTACAGGTAGGATACAAAGAATAGAGTACCAAAAGACAGAGCCCACAAGAATGAATGAGTGGGAAAAGGCTCCACTCATTCAGGCTTGAAAGAAAAAGGTCCAGAAGTCCAGCAAAGAGTGCTGTGGGGAGTGCAGGGGGGCAGCATTCAAAATAAGCATGTTTACTCTTTTTAATTCCCCTTAACCTCTTAATTCTTGCTCTAATCAGAATGATAAACAAGTAGCATTTGAAGGCCAACATTAGCAATCTACGAAGAGATTACTTCTCTTCTATTGTAGAAACAGGATACTTTTGATCAATAGCATCCCGGACGGTATGCAGCCTGTAGTATTAATGCAGGACTGTATGTAAAAGGTACATGTAACCCAGAATATGCAGAGAACTCACATTAGCTACCTCAGAGAATGCAAAAGTGCTCAAGCATGGATAGAGTAGACCAATTGTAAGCAAGGAGAAAGCTACAAATATCATAGCATGGATAGCGAATGCAGATTAAAAGCTACCAGGAAGGTGTCTCTATCCAGACAGACTGAGATTAGAAGTGGGACATGGTTTTCAAATAGTGTTGTCATTAGAGATCAAGGGAACGAGTGCCTGTGGTGTGCAGTATACCAATGTTCACTTTTATAGTGGAATCATCCCTATAGCCAGTGAAACCATGAGTGAGGCTTTTATGAAGATCATACCCTGAGGAGGAAATCACTCTGAAGGGCTGACAATTTTGAAAGGTTTAGGGACTGGCAATTCTGAGAGGTTAGGCAACACAAGATTAAATGGGATGCCCAGGATCACATTGCTTAACAGCTGAAGCTGGGATTTGTGCCAACTGCATTTGAAAATTTTCTTTTCCAGCTCTTACCATGTACTTAAACAATCTCATTTTATAAAACTTACTTGCAAAGTACACAAATCACATTTCCAAAACTGACCATTCTTAAAACCAAAATATTACAGAAGGGTGTTAAGCAAAATTATTCTAGCTTCATTCTCTCCATCATCAAGGGAAGTATATAGGTACCAGCATACCAAATGATGTGATTTAACAGATTTAATCTAAGTATGTCTTTTGTACTTTTAAGCTTTAAATACTTCCAAAACAATGGGTTGTGAAATTGTCATTCATAAACGTGCAGAAAAACCTTTGACTTTTATACAAAAAGCAACACGTTTTTTGTGTCAAACGAGCAGACCTTAAAATATGCCTTCCCAAGGCCTACAATATCTGGTGCACTCTCTCCTGTCTACCACCCCTTCCACTCAAATGGCCTACATAAGAAGAAAGATCAAGTAATGAGCTAAACGATGTCACCAGCATGCAAGAAGGCAAACCTCTCAGAAGACAGTACAGTAATGCAAGAGATATTATATGATCTGACCAGAATCACTGCATCGTCTGCTGGCAAAGCCAGGATACAAGCATGAACACTTTGGTTCCCCAGTCTTGAATTTGGATACTTATTCACCTCTTGGGCTAATAGTTTATGCTCATCTTTGGAGGGGATTGCATAGGTTTTAGAACGCCCCATCTGAAGAAGCCAATTTCTAGACATTCACCATACGAATGACATGTTAGTTTTTATAGCAACCCCTATCTGGTGCAGGGACATTGCTGATAATAGCACCTCTTATGCTGTAAAACCAAGTACATATGTAGGTAGGTTTATAAACTTCAGACATAAAAAGGGTTCAGCCAGCCTCGCTGGAATGTGCTCTTCTAATCTTTTATGTGAACCCATATCTCTGCAATGAGTGCTTAACACACTGAGCTAATTTCTGAACCATTGTGGCACTCAATTTAGCAATATGGATTTCAACTTTGGCTATTGCACATGATCAACATAATTCCCACAGGAAGCAAAGAATGCTACAGAAGTTGTGCCGTAAGGAACACACGAACTATGTATTCCACAGTGAACACAGAAAGCATTACATGATTAATTGATCAAGGCAGAATGTACTTGTCAAAACACATGTAATAGGTTTAGCGCTTCTGCAGCATGCCATAACATCTCTTGCGGTTTGCTATTTAAGTCTGGTGAACAATGTAATCTTACTTTAGATCAGGCAGCCTTGTGGGGGCCCCCTCCAAGGTGAGGGCCCTCAGCAAGTGCCCCTTTTACCCTCCCATAAAAACGTCTCTGAGAAATGTAATTTGTTATTTTAGTGACTTTCAGTCGATGTCATGAGCCTATTTTGCCTTGCTTGTAATTTTAGCACTGAAGTACCTGGGGTATAAATTTATATGTTTCCTCTGCCATACAATCTTTGTAAACGTTTTCAGTAGTTCCACTCTATCATTAAGGATTATTTCAAAAAATGATGAACTTAAACGTCCTGAAGAGAACCTATGAAATCGGTCACTACAGTCATGTAAATACCTTTCCATGCATAATGTGCTGGAACTGTCCGGCTGAGTTTACTTTACTTTTCTTTAAGGTTGATAAAGATTTTATTCCTGGGCTTATGTACATTCGAGACAACGAAGCTACCTCAGAAGAGTTTGAAGCCATGAGTCTTCCTTTTACAGTGCCAAGTGCTAGTGGTCAAGACATTCAGCTTAGCTCCAAGCACGTTCATATAACACTGGAGAACCGAACAACTTACGTGAGACTGGCCATAAACTACAGGTATGTTTTCAATTATTTTTTTTATGTCGCCTAAAGTTTTGTGTTTGTAGTATTTGTTGGTTGTTTACTCTTTGGCTATGGTATGGCTGGTGCACGTTCTAATGGATGGCGTTTCTCATCAAATATTCCCGTCATAGACTGGATCCAGAAATCTTTTGACAGTCACTTGAGTGCTCAGCATGACTTTGTCTCTGTGACATTGGCATAATCTAAACCTGAAGTGACATCCTCATAAAATTGGAACCACACAAGCTCAGTGACCTCAGTTCTGTCTTTAACACTTACACTCAGAACAACCACTCTTTTGAATTATTTTTCACTGTCCTACCCACCTCCTCGTCCCTACCCCCAGAAACTCTCAGGGTTTAAACTGTGCAAGAAGTGGAACCATCAGAGGCGAAATGTCCCCACATCATTGCTGCGATTGTTGCCTGAGGCAGGATCACAATACAGAGCACTGCAGATCTTATCATTGGTATTTATTTTAATTTATAGAGCACCTTCGCAAAAGCGCTGTACATAAAAACACAAACCGTACAAAGAAATCAGTCAATGGTAGTGAACGTCATAACAGAAGGTTTAAAGAGGAGATTGAGAAGAAAGAAGATGTGTTTTTAGATGGGAACGAAAAATGTGAAGGGAAGGGAATGCACCAATATCAGGTGGGAAAGCATTCCAAGACTGTGGGGCAAGAAGGGAAAAAGAGCAAAAGCGTGAAGATGCACCAAGGGGTTTAGTGATTAGTGAGAAGGTGAAAGTGTTGAGAACTAATAGAGCCCAAAGGAGAATATGGTGAGATAAGAGAAGTGTGAGCAAGCCATGGTAGCATTTAAAAACAATGCAAAAAAAGTGAAAGAGGAAGCTAGAGTCAAAAGGAAGTAGTGAGGGAGAAATGAGGGATGATCCAATAAACAATCAAGGAGGAAGTAGGCAAAGAAGATTAGGGCAGAGCAGTAGCCAAAGTGGGAAGAAAATGGAGGAAGTAATGAGTAGTTTAGCAGCTTGGAAAGAAAGGAAGGGGTGAATTTCACAAACATTAAAAAGAAGAAAGCGACCGGTACATTCCATCAGAGAAATGTGTGAGGCAAAGGATTGTGATGAGTCAAAAATAACCCCAAGTCTGCTGGCGGAGGATGAAAAAGGTAAAAAAAGGGGGGAAAGCAAATACCAGAAGGAAGTAAGGGGTGAGTAGAGAAGCAGAGAGTGAGTAGAGAAGCAGAGGGTGAAGTAAAGACTCTCCGCTTTAGAGGGATCAAGGGTAAGAAAGTGGGAGTGCATCCACAATTGGACACCAGAAAGGCAGGAGGAAACAGAGACATGAAGAGAATCTGAGAATGACGAGAAGGAGAAAAAATGTGTGAATCGTCCGTATAGAAATGAGAGGAAAGATTAAATGATTCATTGATAAAGAAAAGTAAAGGGCCCAGCACCAAACCTTGAGGGACACCGTATTGGAGTTGTTGGGGAGGTATGTCTGGCCCAGGATACAGAGAAGGTTGGAAAGATGAGATTGAAACCGCTGAATAATAGAGGTAGACAAACCTAATGGGGAGAGAGAAGAGGGTAGAGTAGGGTGATCAATCGTGTCAGAGGCTGTCAAGAAGAATGATAATAGAAGATTTAGTGTGGCGGGCATAGAGAAGGCAATTGGAGACATGAATGAGAGCAGTTTCAGTTGAGTGGGCCGAGCGAAAGCCAGATTGGGTAGGGGGAAGAAAAGAATGAAGATTAATAATGTCACAACATTTTGTGAATAGACAGCCCATTCAAGAAGTTTAGAAAGAAAAGGGAGAAGTAAGATTGCTGATAGAGATGAGGGGCTCAAAGAAGACTTTTTCAGGGTAAGGATAATGGAGTGTGCTTGAAAAGGAAAGGTATACTGGCAGAGGAGAGGGATAGATTGAACAGAGGCGTTAAAGGTATAATCAGGGGATAGACAGCAGGAATGAGAGGGGACGGCAATGGCTCAAGAGGAGAAGAAGCGGGGTGGGCTTGTGAGAGTAAGAAAGAAGTGACCGAGTCAGTGAGAGGAGAAAACAATGAAGGATTCGGATGGATCAATACAGGTGAGTGTCTAGGTTTTGCGGGAAGATGGACAAGTAATGTGCATATGGCAGAAACCTTAGAGATAAAGAAGTCAGAGAAGTCTGACGAAGGAAGGGTGGATGAAATACAAGGATCATAGGTACTTGGGCTAAGCAGCTTAATAACCTACAAAAGACGATAGGGGTGACATGTGAGAGAAGGGCGAGAGGAAAAATAGTGCTTTTTGACAACAAGATGAGATGCATCATAAGAAGAATGGAAAAGAGATGGAAGAGTGAGGTCCAAAGGAGTGCACGTTTTTTCAAGAGGTGTTCTGCGTTGTCATTCCCTGTTAGGTAAGGTGTTTTTTTTGGAACCTTCCCTGCAGAGATTTCTATGGAATTCAATTCTTTTTTCTCGTTTATGAACCTTGTCCTGACTTTTTGGAGGTCAGTAAAGCCTTCTTGTTTACTTCGCTTGCTTGTTTTGCTAATTCTTCTGAGGAAACTGACTAATCCATAAGACTGTCAGTACTGGGAGACTATCAGCCACATTACGAGTTTGGTGGTATCTGGGCAGTAGATCCACCCAGATGCCACCAAACTTAATTACTGTTACACCACTGGGTACGGTGGTATTGCCTCCAGCATGATGCTGGAGGTAAATCCTCCACTCCAGGGCCATACTCATAGTATGGCAGAGCGGGAACATTGGAGGTAATTCTGTTCCCGACAATTTGTTTCCCCTCCGCCATACTTGTAATGAGGCCCTAATTCTTTCTTTAAGTATTTTTGTATTTTTACAATTGCTCACATCACCATACAGTGAAGTGCAGTTAGGATACTTTGTATCCTTATACCTTTTTTGTATACTGGCTTGTTGGTTACATTGATGATGTGCCTAAGACAAGCTGGTGGCAGCTGTATGTTTTTTACAGTTATTTGTGATATTTTACTCTTTTGCAATTATTGTGAATGGCTACTAAAGGTGGCTACACCCTAAGAAGTCTGTGCTACGATATTTTTCACTTGTACTTCGGCCATATTGTTCTTTGGCCTTCTTCCTGCCTTCTCAGGTCAGGACATGCCTTATAAGGAGATCCCCTTCCCGGGAAAAGGTGTGGCTTTCGCAGGCAATGGGACTTTGTTCGTGTGAGCCAGAGTTAGGAGGCTTGCGCTGTCTGGTCCCAGTGTACATCCTCTGGCACCTGAAAGTCTGTTGTTGATGAACGGATGTGGTGACCAGTGGTTGTACAGGATTAGACAACCCCATGATGTTTGTATGGTGTGTATCCTTACCATTCGTGAGATTAGTCTTGCTCCCAGCCTGAATTTTAAGTAAAAGGTGGGCTCCTGCATCTGTTCTTCAGATCACGGTTCGAGTCTTCCAATAAGAGGAGGAGCCTGCTTCTCCAGCATGGGGTCTGGAATGGATTTACATGCTCATGAATATACCCTGTCGCCATGCTGGGAATCCTCGGTAAAAAGAAAAGCAGTTACGCTTTAGCTTGAACAATTCTTGTCTCTCCTATAACCCATAACTGTCCTTTGGGTCATACCGCCCCATCCAATAACAGTCATCTCCCTGTGCTCCAACCCTGGTGGCTGTTCTTCAGAATTTCACTGCACGTTTGTGTTGGGAGTCCTCTCATCTTGCTCTTCAAGTATTTTGCTATATTCGAGTTTTTTCAGATACATTTGTTATTTTTTTCTCTGGCTTTTTCAATCGGCAGCGGGGATCCCTTGTTGGTGAAGATCTGCTTTCATCGCCAGCTCTTCACTTCAAGTTTCGGAAGGCCCAAGCTTGGGCCTACCTCGCGCCTCGACGATGTCTGAGGAGAAGAACAGTCTCTTCAGACTCTGCGTGAAATGTGGACTGTGGAACATCTGCATCGTGAATAGACTCCTCAAGTGCCTATATTGTCTGCATCCAAACCATGATGAGGATGAAAGTGAGATTTGCCACGATTTCCATTCAAGACGAAGAAGGACTGTTATTAGAGGTTGGCGGCCTGGCTCAAGTTGGGGAAGGCCTCTGACTCGGCCTCTGGGCGCGGTCATGCCTCGTCCAGGACTGGCCAGTCCCATGAGCGTGCTCCCTCTGAGAAGAGGGTGAGGTCCTTTTGAGGATGCCCCTTCCCAGGGAATTCCAAAGTAGGCTAAGCATCATGTTACTGATCCCCACTAGGGTCGCTGCAGCTGCGGGACCCAGTTCGGGAAGGACCTGTTTCCCGTCTCCATTGCTGTCCACAGTGATCCTGACAGTGAGGAGGGGGGTACCTTCCGTGAGGAAGTCGTTGACCCCCTTGAAGCATAGACCTTCGACCAAGGTCAAGGCTACAAAGGAGAAGACTTCGGGCCTCCTCATCCACAAGGACCACGACTTTGTCGATGGCACTTTATCTGCCAAGGCTCCCACCTCGTCGACAACCACAACCCTATCAATGACCACAACAGCGGCATCTGTACCCACCCCGTCGATGACCAGGTCGAAGATGAGCGTTGTTACTTCATCAAGTGGAGACGCAATTACCACTGTGCTTTCTACGGTCAAGACAACGGCGACTCCGTGGGTGGTCCTTCCCTGGCAGCTTGCTGCAGCTGTTCACCCACGACAACGGAGGAGATTCTTGTCAGGGCGCAGGTGCCTATCGTCTACACGCTACCGCAAGAATCTGGCAGGACCAGGCAGCTGCTGCCTCCTACAGAGTTCTTCTCCAGGCCGCCAAGGATGTCTCCTTGCATCTACACAAGCTCTGATAATGACCACTTGCCTGAGAACTATTGCTCGCATCACAAGGGAGGCCGCAGCCCCATGTCCCGGGGGGATCCCTGCAGGGAAGGCTGGATATGCTGTTGGAGCCTCTGAGTGCTAGCCCAGGGCTTTGGCCAGCTGCTCCTTTTGCACTTCAGCCAACGCCTAGGGTCATATCACTGGACATTCTTGCTTACCTCCACGCCTTGGTGTTGGAGATCCAGCAGAGGCTACCGGCTGCCCCGTTGCAGGGGCAAGTAAGCAGCCTGCCTAAATCACTAGCTAGATGTCCTCCCAGAACTATCCCAACAAGGCCGAAGCGGCCTAGTACTTCAAGGCCGAGACTCCAGCCGACACCTCCGAAACCGGCACTGCCCTTGAGGCTTGTGGTGGAGGAGCCGCCGAACACCGGCACAGGTACGGAAAGAGACACTACAGCGGCACATGCAGATGAATATAATAACTATGTCCCGGCTGACCGATGAGCCAGCCAGGTTGTCTCCACAGGATGAAGTGGGCTCCTTCCATGCCATGATCTGTAAGGCATCCGCTCTCTTCAATTTGGTGCCGGAGGAGAAGAAGAAAGTAGGTTTACTTTTCCATCACTGAGTCCTCACGGACGACTGTCATGATATTATATGATAGGGCATTTATAACGCACATGTACAGAAGTGTTTCTAGGGACGACAAGACAAGGAGAGGGCAACAGAGGGAGGACAAAACAACGATCTTACTAGAACTTGTGTAATTCAGATAGCACAAGTGCAGGGAAGTGGAAGGGGAGAAGTGCCAGGGGGAAGGGGAGAAGTGCAGGTAACTCAATAAGTGCAGGCAAGGAGTGGCTCATAAGTGCAGAGAGAAGGGGCTGTAGGGTTGCAGATACAGACCATAAGTGCTGGGGGAGCTCAGAAGCAGTAAGAGGGTAACTGGACATGCAAGAGCCTGGGCCCGAGTTCATAGGGTAGCCAGGTGACCAGTGCGTGGAGAAGTCGGGACATCAGCATGGGAGAGGAAGAGAGAAAGCAGAAGCGAAAATGAAGGTCTTTAGTTGCTTCCGGAACCGGAGGTGGTGCTGCTCAAGTTTGAGAGCGGCATGGAGGCTGTTCCAGAGGGAGGCCCCAGTTGAGGAGAGAGATCTGCCCCCAACTCTCTGCTTGGAAAATCGTCTCACCCTCAGAGAGTTGGAGTGGATGAGCGGAGAGCTCGAGAATGGAGATGTTTAGGAACAGAGAGTTGGAGGTAGTGCGGTCCCCATCCCCAGAAAGCCTTGTGGACGATGCATGTCGGTCCCTTTGCTGTATGACGTTTGGGAGGAAGGCTTGGCCCTGATGAAAATACCTAGTACCGCTCCTCCAAAGAGGGATAGGATGGAAAAGTAGTACAGGGTTCTGGACTCGGCCCCCGGTGCTTGAAATCGCAATCTTCCCCAGACTATGTGGTCTCTTCGGCTGCCAGGAAGCACTTGTTGAACCCATCGTCCTTGGTGCCTCCGGACCAAGAGGGGAAGAAGCTTGATGCAGTGGGGAAGCGTGTCATTTACTTTGCGGCCTCCAACACCAATGCCCTAACCAATGCCCTAACCATCCTGTCCAGGTACGACTGTAAGCTCTGGTATAAGCTTGGACCAATCTTGGACTTTCTGCTGGACAACAAGAAGACTTATGCCCTCACCCTTTTCCAGGAAGGCGAGGTGGCCTTGGATCACCTCATCACCGTGATGTTGGATATTGCGGAATATGACTTGCGCCAGATGGGCAGTGGGGTGGTCCTCCGGCACGGACTTCAGGGCAGATGTAGTCTAAGGTGGTGGACAGGCCTTCGATGGTGACAATTTGTTTGGAAACGCTGTGAACAAGACTCTCCAATCGTGTAAGACTGACACAGAGACAGCACGCTGTCTTGGGACGCTGAGACAGAGGAGATTGTCATCCTTTCATTCTTCACGAGGAAAGTCATCCAAGTCCTACAAGGGGTACTCTGTGCCTTATTGCCGGCCCTCCCGCTCTATCACCCAGGAAGCCTGCAGGGGCCTCTTTGCAAGCATTGGGCAGCGAGCTCAGCTTCGTCACCAGCAAGCCAGGACGCAGGCTCTGATGTAGGCCTGAACCGGCTGTGGACCCGTGGTCCCCACTTTCGCACCCCAGTAGGCTGCCGGCTAGCGAACGTAGTCGACCAGTGGAAGTCCATCACCAACGGCAAATGAGTGCTGAACGTTCTTCATCAAGGGCATACCTTGGCGTTCCAACACAGGTGGCCTTGCATGCCTCCTGTGGCACGTCAATAACCTCATATGGTTCAACTGCTGCAGGAGGTTCGGTCCATGTTACGAAAAGAAGCGATGGAGCCGGTCCCTCAGCAGGTCCGGAGTCTACTCCAGATACGTTTTGATATCGAAGAGGTCAGGAGGTTGGAGGTCAATCCTAGACATACAGCATCTCAACAAATACTTAAGTCCCAGAAGTTCAGGATGGTCACGTTGCAGCATGTGCTCGACCAGCTGGAAGAGGGTGGGTGGGGGGGTATTTCCTGGTGACTTTAGATCGGGGAGGGCTCCTACTTTCATGTCCCCAATCACCCAAAGCATTTAAGTTCCTGAAGTTTGTTGTCCAGCTACAGCACTATCAGTTGAAGGCCCTGCCCTTTAGCCTGAATTCGGCACCAAGGGTTTCCCCTGGTAGCAGTGGACCTACTTCTCAAGGACATGCACGTCTACCCTTATCTGGACAACTGTCTCATCCGCTTCCACTCATGGACTGGCAAACCAGCTCATGGCAGCAGAGACCATTTGTCTGCTGACGGAGTTTGGATTCTCCATCAATTATCCAAAGTCCTGCGTGGAGCCATCACAGAACGCTCTGTCCTGGGCTCCTGTCTCAACACGGTCACTTGTCTGGCTACCATCTCAAAGGAGAAGGTGGGGGCTATCCAGGGGAAGGTGCAGTACTTGTCATTGGCGCAATCTACAGCCGTACGTGCCATCAAGTCTCTGCTGGGCATGATGTCCTCCTGCATCCACCTCGTCCTTTTTTGCAGCCTGCAGATGACACTCTACAGGAGTTTCTGGACTCGCGATGGCTGCGAGTCACCAGTGATTGGACAGACAAGATCGCACTCACCCAGGAGAACCGGCAAGCTCTACAATGGTGGGAAGTACGCCCGCATCTCATGCAGTTGGCGCCCTTTTGGTTCCCACCGTACCAGGCAACGGTCACCATGGATGCCTCCCTGGAGGGGTGGGGAGGCCACACCGGACAGTCGCACGGCAGATTCCTCTGGCTCCTGGAGGTTAAAGGCCTTCACATCAACATCCTGGAACTCCGGGCAGTGTTCTAGGCCCTCAAATAATTCCTGCTTCAACTGCGGGGGAAGGTTTTGAGAATCTTCACAGAGTCCACCACCACCATGTTCTACATCTGGAAGCAGGGTGGGAGGCGCCCCCTGGCATTTTACCTGGAAGCTCATTCCCTGTGCCACTGGGCCATTCTTCAGGACATGCTCCTTGCCCTTTTTACCTGGCAGGCACCAAGAACCACATTGCGGACTTGCTCATCAAGGAGCTGCCGTCCTGCCAAAAGTACGAGCTTCATCAGTGTCCTTTCTTTTCAGCAAGTGGGGTCAACCCTGAATTGACCTCTTCATGACGGCAGCCACCTCCAAGTGCCAGAGATATGCCAGCAGGTTCCCTCAGCCGAGGGTCTGGGAGACGCCTTCTCGTTCCTGTAGGACAGTCTCTTTCTGTACGTCTTCCCTCCGATCCCGCTATGTGTGATCAACACACTCAGACACTGCAGGATGATATTGATTGCCTTGGCGTGTCCGCAGCAGATCTGGTACCTGGACCTGCTCCGTCTGTCCGTGGCTTCGTCCATCCGGGTGTCTCCACCTCCCAATCTTCTCTCCAGAGAAAACGGAACAATACTGCACCACGACCCAGCGTTGCTGAGCCTCACGGCCTGGCTCCTGCAGCCCTAGAGATTGGACATTATTCTGTGCCGCTGGAATGCATGAAGATCCTGGCCATGGCCAGCGCTTCCTCTACGTTGTTGTGCTACAGCCACAAGGGGAAATGCTTCTCTGTGTGATGCAGGACTCAAAAGATTACACTGCTGCGAGCCACGGCTCTGCAGCTCCTTCCGTATCTGCTTTCCCTGGCCAAGGCTGGCCTGGCTCACGCCTCTAAGCTCAACGTGGTTCTGACTAAGCTAATGGTGGTTCCATTTGAACCAATACATCATGCCCCCCTGAAATTTCTCTCATGGAAGACAACTTTCCTAGTGGTGATCCACTCGGACAGGCAGGTCATGGAGATTCAGGCCCGTTCTTGCAAGCAGCTGTAGTTGTGCATTTTTGTCCTGTGAATCACGAAAAGACCCTGTCTAAGGCTTCCATATCAAGGTGGCTCTCCGGCTGCATCATACACTGTCATCGTCTGGCAAACAGACCGCTTCCAGGCCAGCCGAGTGCCCATACCACCAGAGCCATCGCAGCAATGACAGCATTTCTCTCTGTTGTTCCCCGGCTCAACATCTGCAGGGCTTCTACGTGGAGGTCCACCCACACCTTCTCGAGATTCTACTGCATCGACATGTATTCCAGGGAGGAGTCCCTGGTCGGCCAAGTGGTGCTACGCAATCTGTTTGCTTCAGGTTAATCTGTTCTAGGGGTAAGTGTATTACTTCTGTTGAGCCTTGCCACCTCCCGTGGTTGTGTATATGTACTGCTATGTCATTGTATTCATGAGCATGTGAATTAATGCCAGACTCCATGCTGGAGAAGGAGCAAGTTACTTACCTGTAATTCCTGTACTCCAGCATGGGTCTTTCATGGATTTACATGTGAACCCTCCCTCCTTCCCCTCTGTGGCGCTTCCTGGTTCATACTGCCACTTAACGTGCTCTACCAAATCTGAAGATGGCCCCAGGGCTCGAGTTTATGGAGACGACTGTCATTGGATGGGGGCAGTGTTAAGAAAGACTTCTGTTTACTGCACCTTTCCTTCCATTTTTATGGACTCCCCAATGTTTTTTGATCCTGACATGTACTTTTCTGCAGTGCAGTGAATCCTTAAGCTTCACTACGCTATCGTTTCCTCATCTGTTATGGGGAAACTGACATGTTTTTCAGGCTGTCAGTACTGGGAAACATTGTTTCCCTTAGTCTTGTTACTTTGTTACTACTTTTAGTAACTTGTTATCACTTGTGGTAACTTTTTATCATTGTACAATGCATCTTACAAACTTTTGTTTTCACCCTAGACTAACACTCAAAGTATTTTTTGTTACTCTAGCTGTGCTAAATGGACAAGCTGGTGCCAGCAGTGAATTTTTACCATTTTCTTGGTGCTTTTTGCTTTAGCCTTACTGTGTTTCCCACATTTGGCTACTAAATGCGGCTAGTGTCCAAACATGGCTGTGCCGCATGGGTTTTTGCTTGCCCTTTGGCCATCTTGTCTTTTAGCCTTCGTCTTGGCCTGTGAGGCCAGGACAATGCTTATATGGACTTCCAGTGCCTGGGAAAGCAGAGGCTTTTGGAGGGCTAGGTGTGTTTGCTGGCAGGATGTGGGCTGGGACTGTCTGGTCCCAATCCACAAGCTGGTTTCAGTGTGTCTGATAATCCAGAACAGGCAGCGAGACTTGTCCTTGGCCTCAAGCCCTGGGATCGTATCTCTCCAGCTCTGAAATCCCTTCATTGGCTACCAGTGGATGCAAGGATTACATTTAAAACCCGCTGCATTGTCCACAAGGCTTTCTGGGGCCTGGGACCGAAATACCTTCAACTATCCCTCCGTAAATACCTCCCTTCTCAAGCCCTTTGCTCCTCTACGTCTAATTCCCTCAGGGTCGGGCGTTTTTTCAAAGAAACGAGCTGGGGACAGATCTCTGTCGTCAGCTGGAGCCTCCCTTTGGAACAGCCTTCGGTCATCCTGAAGCTTGAGGAGAACCATCTCCGGTTCTGGAAGCACCTCAAGACCTTCCTCGTCGCTTCTGCCTTTGCCCCTCCTCTCCCCTGCTGATCTGTTTCTCTCTCTCGGCACCTGGCCACCCTTTGTCCTTTGGGCCCAGTTACCTGCGCACCCTGACTTCCTCCTGCACTGCCTCTGGCCACCCTTGGCACTGGGATCTGTATCTGTACCCATACAGTCCCCCACTCTTCCTCTGCACTTATCAGATATACCCTATCTGACTAATCATGCACTTGCCACGTGTCTGGCTGCACTACCTTTTTGTCTGCACTTATTTATCTATCCCACTTATTATTTATTCTGTTCTCTCCTCTGTCTGCACTTTGCACTTTGCACTTCTCCCCTCCACGCACTTTCCCCCTTTTCCCTTTTCCATGCACTTTCACGTTCTTAATGTCAATGGGCCTAGTAAGATCGAATTTCGTTCTCCCCTGTCCCCCTCCCTTTGCTTGGTTGCGCTCTGAAACACTTGTGTATGAGCGCGATATAAATAAAATACCATATATCATATATTATGCACGAGCGATCCCCCAGTGGTCCTGATTGGAGCACTACTGGGGTGTGTGTGGGGCTAGTTCTGCTTTTGGCTAGTGGGAGTTTCGACTCTTACCTGGCTTTTAGGATAAGAAGTGGACCCCTGCACCCACTCCTCAGAGATATGGAGTAACCTGAAGGAGCCAAGACTCTCCTGTCCAACAGCGAGACCTGTGAAGAGACCGGAGACCTGACTGAAGGAGGCCTGGCAAACAACTTCTGCTGCTGCCCTGGTGGAGCCCTGCCTTGCTATTGATCTTCAGAAGTCCTGCGAGGGAGCTGCGACCCTTGGAGTGGAGGGAACATCCATTCCTGATGTCTGCTTAGTAACCTGCAACGAAGAGCCGTCCGAAGTGTCCCAGGACGGTCCTTTGGCTGACCAGCTCTCAATGTGGGCTTCCGTGCTGCTGACGTCGCTGTTCAGAGTTGAGGCCTGGAACTTGGGGGATCTTCGGCTTGTCCTACAAGACTAACCTCAGCAAGTCCTAGTGTCAAGGGGACCCGAGATAGGAGGGAAAGTCTGTCCGCAACAAGTGAAGCCCTTTGCATTGCCATGCTCCGGTGACCACCGTCCGAAACAGCATACCTGTGTCGAGTCCAGTCCTGAGAGGAGTCCTGCATAGTGTTTTTCTGCAGTCTTCATCCTAGAGTCCTTGCCGCAGTGAAAGACACCGACCGGAGATCATCTCGAACCTGAAACCCCTGCGAGTCGGACTGAAGCTGATGGCGGGAAAAGCAACCTCGGACCTTCTTCCATTGACCTGCCAAGTGCTGCGAACAATCGGAGTACGGGGGTGAGTTACAGTGGTTCTTACTTGTCCCTAAACTCCCTTAAAAGATTTCCTAACTTTTATGAAACTTTTACCATAATTTGGTTTTATCATAGCTTGCTGGCGCAAGCCTTCCGAAAGTTGGGGACACTTCTATTATTTAGAATAAACTGTCCTCTAACCCTTGGAACTGTTCACTGGACCCCAGAGACCCTACCATCATTTTTTCCAGCTTTACAAACTATATCAAATCTTTACTGAACTTTTGGGCTGAAGGCCTCAGACAATTTATGGAATGACTTTTGAAGTTGGGGTTAATTCTCTGTGGACCTCTGGTGCATAATCTAATCTGTACTTTCGTTTACAGGGGTTTGATTTGTATTATGCCCTAAACCAGTGACTGTATATATGTAATCTATTAGTAGTGTTGGTGTGATACTTCTACCTGTTAGTAGTAATTGTTTCATAGTGATACTCTTTGTCCCGTCCCCTTTCCTCCATATTGTACGGGCGTCCCTTCCAAGGGATGGGAGACAGAACCCTTTTCACCAGAAAAAACCTTCTTCCCGTTTAAATTTAGAGGTGCCTGCGGGTAAGGCCCAGGGAGCGCTGCCCTGACTCAGACCGTCCGGCGCCACACCTCAGTCCCCTTTTCCGTGTCGACCGGAACAGGCCGAATTCACTAGCGCTCCTGCGTTTGGCTTCAGCCTTGTAATTCCACGCGCAGTTACGTCTTTACTTTCTTCTTTTTTGTCTTTTTGTCATTGAGGTACTGGGTCCTGAGGCGTCTCGCCCCTCTCCGGTGCATTTCGACTTCTAAAGGGTTCAGCAGGTGACCAGCCTGCAATGGGCTCTTTCCAACTTCAGACCCCCATGCCCTTTGCCTACGTTGCCTTGGCCCAGACCACAGTTGGCAACTTGTTCAGTGTGTGGCTCGCTGTCCTCGAAAGCGCTGAAGAACAGACTAGCCAGGTGGAGGGAGCTCTTCCAGAGGACCTCAAGAACTTTGTGAAACATCGAACCAAGCCCAAGGTAGGGCCGATATTCTCAATTGCACCCCGCAAAGGAGACTCCTTCCCAGGGAGTCTCCCGCGCGCGAGGGACTGGACCGGTCAGGTCCTCATACCAGCACGTGCACCGAGGCTGCTGCAGCTACCGGCCTCTGGGCCGAGGGATCCTCGGATCCTCCCGGTGACAGTGTTGAGGGACCGGAAGGTTCTTTTACTGGGTCTTCACCTGAGGGGCTCAGCCCTTGTACCGGCACCATGGCCGAGGGGCTACGCCCAAATACCGGCAATACATCCGAGGGGGCACCTAAACACAGCGCTACTGACCCCCAGGTCGAGGGTGCCACAGCTACTGGGCCTAGACCCGAGGAGCAGGGTAGGCCTGGTGATCCACACGCAAGAGTCTTGGACGAGGCCGGGCCCAGCGGGTTGATCAACACGTCGCAGGCACGCGGCAGGCAGCTCGACAATGTCTGCCGCGCCAGACGGAGGCACCCGTCCGACGCCATTCCAGGAATTCGGCAAAGAACGAGTGTCAAGATGGCACTGGCCTCAACCAGGCACGTGGCCTACAGCCTACCCCCATTTTGCGCAGGGCAGCTTTCCTTTGCGTCCATATGGGCAGGGTAGGCAGTGGCTCCAGCAGCTCTCTGCTACCCCGTCAGCACCCCCTGCCACCTCCTCGACCAGTAAAGAGGTCGTCTTCGAGAGGTTCCACGGCCTCATGAAGTCACCTCGGATGGGGGTTATCCTCAAAGACGCCATCAGGGAAGTCCTTCACGCCATGCTAGCAGCACCACAGACTCCTCCGCCGGCGCCCCAGGCCCTGGCGCAGCCGACTCCCCAGCCGACTCCTCAGGCGGCTCCGTACCAGCCTCCGCCGCCTCCTCAGCCTCTAGCCGCAGTCCCTGTACCCCAACTACTACTCCTCCTCCTCCACAGGATCCCCCAGATCCACAGGATACGGATGAGGAGGAGGATCTGGATGCGGCATCCTCAGCCAGGGCCTTCCACGAACGTCTTGCTGGGCTGACAGAGTATCTGGGCCTACCCCAACCCGAGGTCGGGCAGCTGGAAGAGGGGGTTCTGGCGGAAGTCCTCACACAATGCCCCTCTGCCAAATCGGGGATTCCTCTGCAGACCGACGTAGGCTCCCTGGCCAAGAAGGGCTGGCTCAAACCCCACTCAGCCCTGCCGGTCAATCGACACCTGCATGCCAAGTACCAGCAGATGGAGGGGGATACACTCTTGCTCTCGGGCCATCCTCAGCCGCACTCCTCTTTGATCGCTGCGGCAACACTATACTCAAGCCTCAGTCGTCCTCAGCCTCCTCCTCTTTGTCGCTGCTAGGCAAGGAGGAGAAGATCTTGGAGGCGTACGGCAAGAAACTCTTTTCCAACACGTCCTTACATCTTCATCAGGCCAACGCAGATGCCATGTTGACTGCCGCCAACCAAAGATTATGGCAGGAAATTTCTGACTTCCTCCCGGAACTCCCCACCCAGAGGCAATCACGCTTTAAGGTGGGGCTAGCTGAGGCCAAGCTGGCGGTGCATGATCTCATGGAATCCACCGTGGCTCATATTGACACCTCTGGCCGTGCCATCTGTATCGCCACGGACATGAGGACAGCCTGTCTCCGGGCAACAAAGTTCAACCCGGACGTCCAGGAATGCATATTAGATCTACCGTTCGAGGGGTGGGGGGGACCTTTTCCACTCCTCCACGGACGAAGAGCTGGACAAAAAGAAAAACGGCCAAATCTTTATCCATCCTTACAAATACCATGCCCAAATCATACACCCAATCGCAGCAGCACTCCGAAATGGGTCGTACGTACAGAGGGTGCAGAGGCTTCCAGGAGTGTAGATCCAGGCAGCCGGACCGCTCGCCATCTCTGGGCTGGCGCAAGCAACAAAGGGGGTGGTGGGGACTAAGGGCTTTTCCCAGTCCTCCTCCTCCGAGCAAGCCTCAGGGGGAAAGAAGGCATGACACGCCCCTTCGGGTCCACGTGTCTCCAGTGGGGGGCATGCTTGCTCCCCATGCACATTTCTGGTGCCAGAACTTCCACGGGGTACCGCCTTCCTATCCCAGCCTCTCCTCCACTCCCACAGGTTGGGACAGCAACTCTTTGGCGGAGATCCGGTTGCTCGTAGAGAGCCAGACAGTGGAGGAAGTTCCAGCCTCTCAGCAAGGCTTTGGCTTATACTATACTCCAGGATTTTCGCCATTCAGAAGATGAACCAGGCGGGCCTGAGAGTTGTGCTGGACCTTTCCACCCTCAACCTCTCCTTACCCCTGCAAAAATTCAAGATGGTTACACCAGATTTTATAGCAGAGACATTGGACCAGGGTGACTGGATGTGTTCCCTGGACCTGAAGGACGCGTACCTGCATGTCCCGATTTGGCAATCCCATCGTTCTTTCCTTCGGTTCAGGATTATGGGCTACCATTTTCAGTACAAGGTTCTTACGATTGGCCTCAACTCGGGCCCCGAGGGTCTTCGCCAGGCTCATGAATGCGGTGGCGCCCTCCTCAGAGCGCAGGGCCTCCACATCTACCCGTACCTCGACAACTGGCTTGTCAGGGCTACATCTCCGGAAGTGGTTCACCACTCTTCCCATGCCCTTATGAACATTCTGCACGAGCTGGGCTTTTTGCTCAATCTCTAGAAGTCACAGCTGCAACCCACGCAGACTGACATTTTTGGGGCTCATCTGGGACACGTGCTCCCAGAAGGTATTTCCTTCGGAGGACAAAATCTTGGCTATCAACAGGGCCACCACCCACTTCCTCAACAGAGAAGTGACCTCGGCATGGTGGTACGAACATCGCCTGGGTCTAATGGCAGAGGTCCTATTAGCTGTCCCGCACACGAGACTAAGGATGAGGAGGATTCAGCTGCACTTCGCGGCCTCATGGAACCAGGAGCGGGGCTCTCAATCCGAGATGTTCAACGTTCCTCCATCTCTCCACCCGGACCAAACTTGGTGGTCCAGAGACTTCAACCTACGGATGGGCAAGCCCTTTCGACCGCTCACTCCGCAGGCCACCGTCACCATGGATTCCTCTCTCGAGGGCTGAGGAGCCACCCTGGACGATCTCTCTGTCCACGGCACCTGGACTCGAAAAGGAGCAGGAATACCACATCAATTGGCTAGACCTGAACACCATTTGGCTGGCGCTCAGGGCATTCCTACCACTTCTCAGGGGCAAGGCTGTCCTCATCCAGACAGACAAAAAACGTACTACATCAACAAGCAGGGAGGCACCAGATCCCCTCCTCTGTACAGACTGGCGATCAGCATGTGGAAGTGGGCCCTGGAAAATAATATTTACCTCACGGATTATTACAAGTGGCAGCTTAACAACCTTGTTATTCAGGAGATCTTCAACAGGTGGGGTCACCCCCAGGTGAATCTCTTTGCCACCTGGCATAACAAGAAGTGTCCCCAGTTCGCATCCTGGCAAGGTCATGTCAGGGCCCTGGCTCTCTGGGCGACACATTTCACCTCCAGTGGACTGGCATGAAAGCCTACGCCTTTCCGCCCACACCCCTGATTCACATAGTAATTTGCAAAATCAAGGAGTCTCGCCAACTCCTCATCATTCTATTAGCTCCATGGTGGCCGGCCAGGCCATGGTTTTCGGAGCTGCTCAGTCTCTCGGAAGTGCCCCTGATTCACCTCCCGACGTGCCCAGCACATCTTCTGGCACAGCAGGGGGGCACAGTCATCCACCCTGCACCAGGGAAACTAGCCCTCACAGCGTGGTACCTGAGCAGGTAACGTTGCGGCACTTCAGCCTCTCACAGGCTAATCTGGTGATCATACAGGGCGCCAGTAGCAAGGCTACCAGGGCCCAGTACAAAAGCAAATGGACCAGATTCTGCCACTGGGCAGAATCCAAGGGAATCGACCCCCTGGCGTGCACCTTGGACAACGTGCTCTCCTTCTCGGCGCACCTCGCCCACTCAGGCGTGCAGGTGGACACCTGACGCACATACATCGCAGCCATTGGGGCTTACAGGAACTCGGAGGAAGGCATCTTCTCCTCCTCCAATCCTATCGTCAACAAACACCTGACAGGACTCGCAAGGCTCTACCCACCTGTCAAGAGACCGCACCCTGTGTGGGACCTTAACATAGTCTTGGGCGCTCTGGCGCACAAACCGTTCGAGCCAATGGCGTCGGTTGACATCAGGCCGCACCCCCGCACGCCTCTAAATTTAAAGGAGAAGAAGGTTTTTTCTGGTGAAAAAGGTTCCGTCTCCCGTCCCTTGGAAGGGAGGCCCATGCAGTATGGAGGAAAGCGGACTATGGATTAAGAGTACCTTAGACACTACGGTGAGTAACTTATAATTATTTGGCCATAAATAAATAACTATTTTTATACATACTAAGTGTGATTTGTGATTCCCATTGTGTACTCTTTACAAGCTCACCACCTCTTGAGACGTAGCCTAGACCATTGTCACTGCTACTTTGAACTGGTTTGGCTACAGCTCTCCAGAGTTGTCCCTGTCACAATATAGGTTTGCCTTCTATACATCTGTCCACCAGGCCAGAGTATAGAAAATTGGTGCCAACAGGCAGTATGACCCAAAGGGCAGGGGTTGGTTATAGAGGAGAAATGCAGTTTTCAGGCTAAAGCGAAACTGCTATTTTTTTTACCGATGATTCTGAGCCTGACAGGGAATATTAATGAGCATGTGAATCCATGCAAGACCCATGCTGGAGTACACGAGTTATAGGTAAGTAACTTGTTCCTTGTTCACTTGATGTTCAGTCATTTCGTGAATAAACACAGCATGCACAGGTAAATGTCTAACATGCTATGTATTCCAGAGCTTTTCTAAATATTTAGACACATCGAGTGCAACTTCAAAATAACAATCTGGACTAATTGCAACAAAACGCAAACTGACAAAAATGTAAACATAAATGTGTATATAGTTTATAATCAAATACAGTAGGTAGTTAACATGCACAGCACAAGATCATGACTAGAGGCTTGATTTGCCATTTGAAATGATCTGCCACTGTTTCACCAGCTGTTTGCAATGTTTGAATAGAAATATGGGGAGAAAATAAGCATACTTTTCCAGAGTCCTAGGCTGGTGGATCGGAATACTTGACAATTTGGAGCCGGAGGAAAGGCTGCATCCATCAGAATGATCATTCTAAAGGATACATCTTCCTGTAGATTCTTCACGTAGAGCCATCCCGAGGTACTAAACTAGACTTTGCGTATTTGGCAAAGTACCCCAACCTTAAAGCCACCCCTCCCCTCACATTTCTTTTTTTTGCACTTACACAGAGGCTTGGATCCAGAGCAGCAGGGCATCCAGAAACACCTGTGTATAGGCGCGTTATAAATGCCATATCATTTCATACCAGCCTTGCACTGCATGAGCCAAAGGATGTCGGAACCCAGGTTATCTGTTCTTGGCGGTGAGGGTGGTCTGTTTTCTATTCCCATTACTTGTGTATCAAGGGGGACAAATGCTTACCAGTACCAGGGTAACTTAAACTTGCGGGTGAAGTGAAACATCTTTAATATGGTCACTGGTACAAATTCTAGTTGATTTGAGACTAGAAGGACTGTTGGGTTTTCCCAGAATTAAGCTGCCTTTTTCCATAGACCTCTTTATCCAACTTTGTATGGGCTCTTGAAGGAACACTATTAATTGCAGTTTCTAATTACTCACTGTTGGTCTTGGCTTAACTCCTAATAGGTTTGCTGAAAAGTATGTTGGGAAATTATGCACAGATTGAAGTATCAGAATTGCTATATGTAAGGGAGAATTTTCATTTGTGTGTCTTTCTCCAGCATGGGGTCTGGCATGGATTCACATGCTCATGAATATTCCCGGCCTGACGACGGGGAATATTCATGAGCATGTGAATCCATGCCAGACCCATGCTGGAGAACAACAGTTACAGGTAAGTAACTTGTTCCAATTCCTCCTTAGAGACCCCCAGCTCTTTTGCTGGACTTTGGGACTTTTTAATTTTAACCTTGGAGTGAGTGAGCCCTTTTTCTCCCTCGGACAGGTGTTTTTGATCTGATTTGGATTCTGTATTCTCTTTTTTTTTTGAGTCTGACAAACTCTATAGGCATCATCTATTTACATTGTGGCACATAGCACCTTCAGTGCAGTGGCACAGGGAAGTCCTTTAGAATTCCCAAAGGTTTAAATACCTTCTCTTGGATAAACTACTGTTTCCAAGAGCAATAAAGTGAAATTGACTTTGCTTACATTTGTAACTTTATAGACCCAGCACACACTATCTTACATAGAGTGCTGGAGGGGTTACTTAGTATCCCCTTTGTCTAATTTCTCATGTAACAATTTTAGGTTAGGCTTTCTACAATTAATGGCTGGTGGCAGTGGTTTACTTTTTCCTACCATTGTGTGTTTTTACTGCGGGCTGCGGTCGCAGCTGCAGTATAGCACCCATGGATACCCATTTTGTCAAAATGGCCCTGGCCTTCTTTTTGGTCCCTTTGTTTGTTTTGTCTTTGGCGGGATTCACTAGTGAAGCCTACTTCTGGCTCCATCATGTCAGGCAGGGCAGGAAGCGGGGGAGGTTCCCGAAACTCCCTGTGCTTAGTCTCCTTGGTTACAGGAATGCACCCAAAGGTGATTGTCTGGTTGTCCTTGAAGGACAGCCACCCTATTGTGTGAGTGACAGCTAGAGACTTGCATAAAAGGCGAGGTCTTTTGCAAGGAAGGCAGAGTCGACCTCTGGACGAAGGAATCTAAAGAAGAACTTGTAAGAGAAGCGTGCTGCAACTCCTGGACAGTTGATTTGCCCGGTGAAGCCTTGCTGCAGTGCTGAAGCTCTGAATTCGCCTCGAGTAGAGAAGCCCTGCAAAGGGCAACTTCTCCCCTTGGGTTGGTGGGACCAATCAAACCCATGACAAACTTAAAAGGAACCCGTCTACCTGCTGGCTGTACTTCCATTGCTGCTGCATGAACCTAGTGCCAGGGGACAGGAACACCAGAATCGAGTGCTTCCTTTTTAAGTAGGACCCGAGCTCCAGGAAGACCCTCCGGACTCTGAAGTAGGACTAACCAAGCCTGAGCCACCTCAACAGAGTGCTGGACCCCAGAAGCAAGGAAAGTCCACATGGTGTCCAAGAAACGCGGTGGTGCTATTCGCGAGAAGCTCAAAACGCGAAGTGCTGCTGATCTGAACTTTGCCCATCATTGCTGCCGGTGACCTTCGAATCGTAGTACAGCAGTCCCCAGACGTCGTCCTTCTTGTCCCCACGACTGAGGCCCAGGAAGAACAGGATCTGCCAGACTACGACAGAAACAGAAGCTAGCTGGAACCATTTCTGCAGACCTACGGTACTGTGAACTAAGGGGTACTTGCATCTTGTTGTGTAGCTTGCTTGCTCTCAGTTGACTTGCATTTCCTGCCTGTTGCAGAGTTTCTTGCAGCTTTGCCCTTCACAAGCCTCCCAGCTTGTGGCCCAACAGTAATTTATTTTTCAACAAAACTCTCTATAACATTAACTTCGAGAAGTGCCTCAGCTCCCCTAGACTTTTCTCAAGTTACATTGGCTGTCCTGGTCCTCTGAAGACTTTTCTAACCTCTGACTTTGTGTTTAACTGTCCCTCCAAAAATCATACATATCTTATTTGTATAGCTGGGAAAGGGTTCATCTACATTGCATTGGGGGGTTCAAAAGTGCTTGCCTGTTTGAGAAACGTGTTAACCATTGGTTTCTTCCCTAACCTTGTCCTTTTTCTCACAACTTCAGTATTACCATTTAAGTGTGAAAAGTGATATTAATGTCAACAGTGTCCTAGCTATTGAAGTCACCTGAGGGTGTAGGAATCTGCGTGCCATCCCAACAGGGTATCTACCTACTTTATTGAACTGAAGGAGTGTATTTTGAAGTGTATTTTTATTATTGGCAATTGCTCCCTTCTAAAAAAGGCTTATTTTAAAACTGACTGTTAAATTAATAAATAATCATTTAATCAAGAAACCTTGAGTATAAGTGTTATTTAAAAACTTGTCACTGCGAAACTCTGTTGCAACCCTACAGCTCACATTGACCCCTCTTGAGATGAGCCTGGCTGCTCAGTCACACTACCAACTTGTGAAGTGCAGGCCTATACCAAAGGTTGGGTTACCTATTGCCAAGAGAACAAGGCTGGTGTAGTCTCCCACAGGGTTACTACATACAATCGTGCCTAACACTTTATCTACTTGTTTAGATGGCTGGTTGATAAATGCCCCTTCTCCGAATTGACTCTTCACGGGCTTTTAAAGCACTTTGATTTCCTCTGTGAATCAGGAGAAATCCTAGTTGGAGTTTTGGAGCAATTTACCAAGTAATTTCTTCACCAGCTCCAAGTTAATCTGTATTCAGTCACATGTGCCATGTGTAATATCATGCAAAAGGAGTGAAGACTTTGCAATTACGCCATGCTTCTAGAAAAGATTATATAGCCCTTCAAGTTATTTGGAAAAATTAAGTATCTTCAGCAGTTCAGACGGATCCACAGGAAATCAAGTTTGCATCAGTTAAGTAACTTTTTTAATTTCCTTCTCTACAGACACAATCCGACTGTCTCCCAAGATAATACATTAATAGAAAAAATGGTTTTATTTTTTGCAGACTCCACGAATTTGACGAGCAGGTGGCTGCTGTACGAGAAGGAATGGCACGAGTTGTTCCAGTTCCTATTCTTTCCCTCTTTACAGGATATGAATTGGAAACCATGGTATGTACTTGTTCCTGCCTATTTGAAGTGAAAGAAGGGAATGATGGTGAAGTTCTTGGCCTTTTTATGCTAAAGCTAAAACTTGGTAGCGTTGATAAAAAAACAATTTTAATCAAAGGATAACACTCACGACAATAGGTGAGGAGAAGGCCTGTGTATCATCTGAATCATCAAGCTATGTAGTAGGTTTTAAATCCACCCATCCTAATGGCACAGATTGTATTGCTTTGTGAAGAATGAAATACCCATCCCACCTGTTGGAATACACATTTGCTGGTTAAATATAAATATATGCAGCAGGCACATTAACCTGTTGAGCTACCCATTGACTTCTGCACCATCTAACAGTGAATGTGGAGTTTGTAGGTTGTAGATTTGCCAGAAGCCTATTGTGCTGTAGCAAATGTTTTACACCTATGTGGACATTTAAACAGCTAACTCTCTTTTTGTAAAGGCCGCTTCCCATATTACTTGTGCCTTTCAGAATGCTAAACACGGGTGATTATTTCCCAAAATGAGACGGGTTGGCAGCCACTACAGAACCCAACCTGGAACTAAAAGACACAGAGCTTCATCACAAGTTGGGCAGAGCTGTAAAAATGCGGTGATCACAAGCATTACCGCTCACATGAGGCATTACCGCTCCGCCAAACTAGGAGTTGGGCGGAAAGTCGGCCGATTTACCCCCAGCTCAGAGCTGGAAGTAAATCTGCTCTCTTTCCACCCGTTTGCAGTGCATTTACCACACGGCTAATGCGCAGAAAATGCCCCATTGGGTGCAATGGACCCAATATAAATGGTGACTTACTGCCCCACCACAACTCGAGATCCGGTGCTAATAGCGCCGGACCGAGTTGCGGTAACACAATTTGCATTGGGCGGTAGCCCAGTGAATTTACCGCTGGTAGGCTGCCCAACCTGTGATGACCCCCACAGTGCAGTCAGTTGCAAAAGTCCTGTCACGTGCAGGGGGAACAACGGTACCCGGGACACCACCCGGGATAAGGCCATGTGCTTTTGCACCGACCGTCAGCCTGTGTTTACATTACACACAGACTTGAGGACCGGTGGCAAAAATATTGTGATCCGTCTGTGCTGAGGAAGCCGTGAACAACTTATCTTTTAGGCAAGGCATCAATACACACACCCTCTGTACTTCATGGCCGAGAGTCAGTTGCAACCACTTTCTCCATAGAGGTGCTAAAATATGTCCTTTGTTTTGAAGAAGTGCATGATGAAACAGAACGACCTGAAGCCCTTTCTACCATGTCGAAACATTCTGGAATTTTTAAGTTCCTCATAAATTTCCTCGATGATGATTGCTTTGCCTTTTTTGATTTCATGCTTTTCGTTTTTTTCCCTCAACAGTGGGCCCACTTTTAGACTGCTTTGTCATTGGCTGACTAGCACTTATATTAGGTGTGTCATCAATCATCTCCTTTTGCAAATTAAAAGAGGAATGTCTATTCACCTCTGTCGTTCCTGTTGCCGTTCAGACAGGGAAGATGTTTTCTTCCTCAACCTGGTCTGAACAGTATAACTCATCATACTGTGTGGCTTGCTCAAAGGGGCCTTGATTACTGACGCTCCAAGTTAAATCCTGTTTGAAGTCAGGTTTCTCAGGGATATTAGGAGGTCAAAAAAACTCTCTTAATTCACAGTCTTTCCCAGAATTTTCAGGTTTGACCTTCAAGGAAGTGTGTGGACCCTGGGAGTTTTTCAATAACTCTCAATACTGCTCAAGAACTGTATATCCAGTATTGATCACCAGCAATAGAAGTCCACCTGGCCTTTAGGATCTGACCACTCAGCCATTTTCTTTGAGATGTTGTCTCATTCCAAAATAGAAAAAGCTGTTCTTTGTTTTTTTTTTTTAAATCTAGCAATTGGTCTACTACCTATGGTCCACACACTTCTTTGAAGGTCAAATAAAATAGAGGATTTATTAGCATGCACAAAATAGTTCCTCGCTGAAATGTGGCCTTAGTGTTTGAGACACTGTTTTTACTCCTATGATGGATCGTAAATAAACACAAACATTGTAGTACTAGGGACTGCTCTACTCTATCCCTTTTAGAAAGGCGGTACACCACCTCTCTCCTAGGGACAGACACCCCATTATAGGGTAAGGGTGTTCTTCGACTCGGGACCGTCGGGTAACACATTGACTACGACTGAGCAACCCACACCAAATCTTCAGACACTGATTTTCCTGTAAGTGTGCTTATGTGTGATTAACATACTCTTTAGTCCATAGTCCCCTTTCCTCCATACGTCCCACCAGCCTCCCCCCTAATAATATTGGTGTCATTAGGCAATGTTAATTCTATTGTCAACGCCTCAATGGGGACTGAGGTGTGGCGGCGGAGTCAGGACAGCGCATGCTCCCTGGGCTTGCACCCCTGTGCGCCTCTAAATTTAAAGGGGAATTTCTGGCGAAAAGGTTTCAGTGTCCCGTTCTTTGGATGGGGCGCCTATGCAGTATGGAGGAAAGGGGACTATGGACTAAGAGTACGTTAGTAGCGACGGTGAGTAACTTAGAATTTTCTGGCAAACCCTAGAGGGAAGATTGTCCTACTTTTAACAGGTCTATGCAATTTTCACAGTGACTATGCATTACAGTGACTCTGCATTCCCCCAACAACAGTGGGCTGCAGTCATTGCCCCTATCTATGGAGGTGATGCACGTTTGGTTCTGGACGTTGGAGAACAAGATCTTGATCTCTGCAGCTCATCTGGTGGGGGCAAGGAACGAATTGGGAGATGCCCTGAGCAGACAGGGGTCGATCTCTGACAAATAGGAAATTTGCCCAGAGGTCTTCTCCCTTTGGGAGAAACCCTGTCAGAAGGACAACTCGAAGTGCAAGCGGTTCAGTTCAGGGGATTTTTCTCAGGGGGTGGAAGGATTGGGAGACTCCTTTCTAGTGGAATGGGACTTCGAACTTCACGGTTTGCCCTCATCATCCGCTTCCTCTAAGGCTGGAACTCTTTTTCCATTCAGAATGGCAGATCTTCCATCGGAACCCAGAGTCTCTCGATCTTGTAGCTTAGCTCTTCAAAGGCTGAGTTTTGATGGATTGGACTTGACGGTGAGTTTTTGGAAGGTGCAGCTGCTGCACGCATGACCTTCTACCAGGTCTATTCATGTTTGCAGATGGAGAAGATTTGTGACAGTGTGTTTGGAGAGGCATGCAGACTCGATGTCATGCCCTACTGCAGGGGTCATGGAGTTTCTGTTGTACCTGGCCAAGCAGGACCAGTGGTCATGGAGTTTCAATGGATTGCTTTTCTCCCGCAGATAGATATCCTCATCCAGCTCTGCTGCTCAGAAACATTGACAAGAAGCATAGTGGGCCTCGACTCGATCGCCGATTTGTCTTGCCTGGTGCTCGATTATCGGCTCTGGACGTGACATCAGGCATTGTATAAATACCATGTCACTACGCCCCATACCTCTTTCTTTTTTTCCTTGCGCTTGCACGCTGCTTCAGGAACAAAGCATCAATTCAGCAAGCCTATGCGGCAAAAGGGTATCCAGTCATTGCATCGAATGCAAAGCATAGAATGCCAAAAGCATTGAAAAAATGCATCGAAAAAAAAAAGCATCAAATGCATTTGGAGGAGGACCCCTATTAAAAAAATGAAAAAAAATGCATTCAATGCTTTTTTTTCGTTGCTTTTTTTTAGATGCTAAGGCATTCGATGCAATCACTATAAACCGGCAAAAGCAGCGCCCAGCACTCCCAACCCATGCCAAACCGTCGACGCCATCGGCATCAGAGAAGCCTTCGGGCTCAATGCCAAAAAAGGCGATTAAACCATCGACGGCCAGTCCTTCTCGACAGCGTCGAGAGACTGACATTCCCGATGTCCCAGTAGTACCCAAACATTGACTGGAGCCAACGATCGCTCCATCAGCGTTGAAAGAAAAACACTTGGCGCTGACTATTGGCGACAGAGCTTTCGTCCCGCTCTCCAGGTCTATGGAATTGATTTTCCACGCGACCAGGGCGACATCGATCCCATGTATACAGTGTGCGGGAGGTGTCGATTTTTTTCAATGACCAAGCGGACCTGTTGGCATTAACCCAAGGATTGCATGATGCCAGCGGCCTGGACACGTCTCCAGATGTGCAACTTCAGCAGGGTCAGCCCTACACCCTCACCCATGCTAAGATTAGGGCCCTAGTAAAATGGGTAGTAGACGCCCTAGGTTTGAAGGCCCCCTTCAGTGCCTGTTCAGGCCTGCGACTTGGACATCTTAGATGAAGGTCCTGTGACTGAGCATAACATGCCACTTAATCCTGCAATTGCAGACCCCCTAGCCTCCTTGTGGCAACATCCCCGCTCCATTCTCCCGGTCAACTCTAACTTTACGGGCTTCTCAACCTTCTCCGGAAAGGCTTTTTGTGCAGGCAGCCACAATCCCCAACGGGCCTGCGGTATCCACTTCAAATCTGCCTCTGGAAGGAGAGGGTAACATGTGGGACGCAATGGCCAAGAAGGTCCTTACTTCTGGCAGCATGGCGTTAAAAGCCACCACCTGTGGATTTGCAAAATACTCCTTTGGTTTATGGAACGCTGTGGAGCAGGCAGCACAGCACATCCCTGAAGGTGAAATGCGGTTTGGATTTACACGGCTGGTGGAAGATGGGAAGAAGGTAGCCAATCAGTCATTGCAGACTGGCCTGGACGTGGCCGACTGCGTTGGCCGTTCGATGGGGTCGGTGGTAGTATTGAGAAGGCAAGCCTATCTTAAAACCTCTGGCTTATCCGCGAAAGTCCAGAATAGGCTACGGACATGCCTTTCGAGGGAGAGTTTCTTTTTGGCCCGAAGGCTGATGACTCTGCAAAACTTTAAAGAGTCTAAATTAGCCGCTAAATCGCTGGACCTAGCTGCGCAGCCGGCCAAACCTGCCTTCAGCTTTGCCTCGAAGGGCAGAGGCTACAGGCGCCATGTGCCTTATGGCATGAAAGTGCAACTCCCACAGGCCAGGCAGGGACATAAGCGTTTCTCGCGTCCCAGAAGGGGCCGAGGGGCTTCCAGAGGACAGCAGACAGCAGCAGGGGCGGCACCACCCTCTAAGCCGCTTTGAATTCCCCTTCCACGACTTACCGGTTGGTGGATGGTTGACAGAATATTGGCCCCAGTGGCAGGACATTACCTTCGATGCCTGGGCCCTGCAGCTTGTTCACTGGGTTTATTGTCTGCCCTTCAACCACCAGACAGACCCCCACCGACTCCAATCCAACCAGGACAGGCACTCCAGGAAGAACTGCAAGCCCTGTTGTTGAAGGGTGCCGTGGAAGAGGCACTTCCCGATCGAAGAGGGTCGGGTTGGTATTACCAGTATTTCCTGGTACCCAAGACGGGAGGAGGTCTCCGTCCCATTTTTGACTTCACGGCCTAGAACAAGTTTCTGAGGAAAGACACATTCAGGATGGTGACGTTGAGAGAAATTCTCCACACTCTCGAACTTCAGGACTGGCTGGTGTCAATAGATCTGTAGGACGCTTATTTCAATGTGCTGATACATCCAAAGCACATGAATTTGCAGAGGTTCCTCATAGGGGACAAGCACTATCAGTTCAAAGTGCTTCCTTTTGGGTTGACCTCCGCTCCAAACCTTCACCAAGCTCATGGCGGTAGTCGAGGCTCACCTCAGGAAATCCAGGGTCCATGTATTTCCGTTCCTGTGCACCTAGTTTATCTGAGAAGTCGCATGGCAGGTTTTGTCTCAATATGGAGGACACCTACCTGCTACTACTGCACAGGCTGGGCTTCACCCTGAACTTGAAGTCCCATGTGATGCCAGACAAAGGCTCCAGTTCATCGGAGCAGTCCTAGACACCCTGTTAGGGAGGGCCTTCCCTCCCAAGGAGAGATTCGACTGCATAGCACAGATGGTACACTTGTGCCAGAAACACGCCACCTAACCAGCAGCTTCCTTCCTCTGCCTTTTAGGTCTGATGGCCTCCTGTATTGTTCTAGTGCCAGAGTCCGGGCTGTGCATAAGATACCTACAGTGGCTCCTAAGAGGTCAGTGGTCACAGTATCTCGGAGCGCACACGGTTCCTCTCAAGTTGTCCAGCCAAGTGGTCCACGACCTCTGCTGGTGGACCGACTGTGGCAATCTTATGGCGGGGGAACCCTTCTGGCCTCCTTGGCCTCAAGCCTGGGTGGTCCCGGATGCATCACTTAAGGGTTGGGGCGCTCACTGAGAGTATTTGCAGGTGAGTGGCCTTTGATCAGCGACAGAAGCAAGGTGGCACATCAACAGGCTGGAGTTGTGAGACATCAGTCTTGCCCTGAGGGCTTTCGCCCCGTCTCTCATTGGAAAGCATGCCCTGATTCTGACAGACAACACGGTGGCCATGCACCACCTGAGCCAAGCAGGGTGGTGTGTGCTCCCTCCCCCTCTGCAGAGAGGCGATGCAGCTGTGGTCCTGGTTGCTGGAGTACCGGATCTCGGTTTTGGCAGTACATATGGCGGGGACAGAGAATGGCTTGGCGGATGTTCTGAGCAGGCAGAGCGCAATCTCACACAAGTGGGAAATGTGCCAGGAAGTCCTGGAGGAGGTCCTCTCTCGCTGGGGTACTCCATCAGTGGATCTGTTTGCATGGGAGTACAACAGGAAGTGCAGACACTTGTGTTTGTGGGATTTCCCAGCAAACGATGCACTGGGGAACGTGTTCTTGGTGGATTAGGCCTACCCTCTGCACTACACCTTCCCCCTGATTCCCGTCTTTCCGTGGGTTCTCAGGAGGTGGAAGAGGTTTAGAGCGACCATGATCTTGATCGCCCACACTAGGCGAGGAGAACGTGGTACTCGGGTCTCTTGGATCTGTCCATCTGTCCACCTCACTGGTTGCGTCGGCGGCCGGATCTCCTGACGCAGTGGAAGGTCGGGTACTTCACCCAAACCCGTCCTTCAACCTACATGTGTGGCTCTTGAGAGGATGATGTATGACGACTGGGACCTTCTCCGTTTGAGCCTATACATTCCTGTTCCTTGAGAATGTTTTCTTTGAAAACAGCCTTTTTGGTTGTGATCATGTCAGCCAGCAGGGTTAGTGAGTTGCAGGAACTGTGTTGCAAGCCACCGTTCCTGTGTTTATGTCGGGAAAGAATTCACATAAAGTTAGACCTGGCTTCCTTCTGAAAGTGGTTTCTGAGTTTGGTAGGGCAGTTCTGCAAAATCTGCTTCTGTAGCACTTTCTGCCCGCCTCTGTTTTCCTAACTGCTATGAAGTCTATCATATGAGGAATCTGTGGGAGAAAAGCAATCCATTGAAGGAGAAATTACTTACTGTAATGTTCTTTCTATGGATTCTTCTCCCGCAGGTTCCTCATTGCACCCCCCATCCATCCCCGCTGAGAGATTTCTTATGGCTTGGCGCATCTGCCTAAGTGAAGGGACGCCTGGTGATGGCTCTGAGGTGACCGCTTCTATCTGGCTAGTCGCTTGTTTTTCAACCAAAAAATAAGTCTTTCCACTTTCTCTAATTCTGCAGGTTTCATGCCGTTGGGATGTTTCCCATTGTTATGTTTTTTACAGGCTGGTTTGCCTGTTCTTCCATCGTTTTCCTCTGCAGAGTTCAAGCACGGGGGAAAAAGGAGGGAACCTGTGGTATGGGGCATAGTGACATGGTATATATACGATGCCTGACGTCACGTCCAGAGCCAATAATTGAGCACAGGGCAAGACGAATCGACGGCCGAGTCGAGGTCCACTACGCCCCCTGTCGAAAGGTTTCTGAGCTTTTGGAGGCAAGTGTAGCCTTTTTGCTTTGCTTTCCTTGCAAAGGTCATATGTTTTGGGGCCACTGACCAGTCGCTAAAACCATCAGTGCAGGGGAGCTCTGTTCTCCATTGTACACTTCTCCATTTATTTTTCCCTGCACACATCCTCTTACCGTGAAGTGTGGTGGTGAGACACTTTGTGTCCCTGTAACTCTTTTTATTTTTAACTTTGTGGTTATTTGCATGATTTGTCCACTATGGGATAGTGGTAGTGGAAACCTTTCTACTATTTTTGTTTCTATTGGCTCGTGCATCTCTGCATTTTCCCACGGTCTTGGGCTGAGTGTGTGTCGCCTGCGGAAGTCTGCCAGCAGACTGAGGGAGATGAAGCAGAGCCACCTTTGGCCCAAGTTCTTTTGGATGTAGAAAGTTAAATGATGCGACACAACTGCACGAAATCACCACTATAGACCCAGAGCGTCAAAGTTTACTTTTGCTCTTTAGTCAACAAAAGGCACATAATATGAACAGTCTAATATGCAAAGCTGACAATGATGTTGGGGAAAGGGAAATGAGAAGAGGTATATTAATGAATAATATGCAAGGCCTTCTCACATTCCTTCTGCTGTCTTGTCTGTGCGACCTTCAGCTCAGTCTTAGGCTCTGGAGTCTCCCTCGGATGGGCCAACTTTATCTCTCGCCTATCTAGTGTGCTGGTGAAAAACCCTCTGTGATCTCTCCGACTGATCTCTCCTCAGTGACCACACTCTTGACACTGATGCGGGCTACTCGAAAATAGGGGGTTCCCAGGGGATCTGCACAATTCCTTCTGGGCTGGGCTTCCGTCTAATTTTACATTTCTCGCATTTATGTACTATTTTCTCTTTCATCTGTGGCTGTGCCATGCCCTCAAGCATCTCTGTAAACGGAACACACTGACCAAGATTTCTTTGATACAATCAACATTTCTCTAGCCGATGCTCCATAGACGGAGTGTAAACAAAAACCTGGCTCTGACAACTCATTTAATTTTCACTGTGTAGAGCAGAGTTCAATAGGTTGGTAGGTTTCCTAAAAGGTCCTACAGCTGTGAATCTTGTATTCCTTCATTATAATAGCGAGAGCCAAACACACAAACAACATTTCACTCGTCCGTCTTAGCTTTTTGCATTATGTATCTCTTTTCCCATGTGTTAACTGTTTCTGCCTTACTACACCCTCTTAATATTATTTAGAGTTCCACATACCCTATAATAGCCATGCCACAAGATTTTCGCCTGTCTCTTCCCCATTTTATAGTTTGGCCTTCTTCCTGCCCTCCCATGGTCAGATTTGCCATATATGGTACGCGCTTCCCTGGGGGAAGCTTCAGCTTTCCATGGCAAAGCTGTGGTATGTGTTTGCAGCTGGTCGTGGGAGTTAAGACTGTCTTTCTCAGTCCACATCCATGCCAGTGGATGTTGGTTGCTGTGCAGATGAGCTGTCCAAGATTGGGCAGCACGTGCCAATTTGAATGGTGCAGATCATTATTATTGGTGGGCCCGGCAGTGACTCCAGCTGGAATCCTGGATATAATGGGGACTCCTGCAGATTTTCATCAGATTGTTGAAGACCCTTATGAAGAGGACCAATCAGTCCTATCGAAGCCATGCTCCTTTGTTGATCTCCAGCAGGCTTTTATCGGTGCTTTGACTTTGGACCGCTGGGAACAACCAGTCTAGAACCCTGTTTGAGGATCCTGCTCTTGGGAATGTCCCAGAACCATCTCTGGGATGACCAGCTTCTTCCTGGGCTCCATTGCTACATTGGTAGCAGTCCCGAGTCGAGCCTTTGAACTCAACAGGCTCAACAGATCCTCTATTTGTGAAAAAGAATCCTCACCCTATGGTTTCAGCTCTCCAACACAACACAAAGAGGGGCCTTGCAGCACCAGTTTTTTTTCCACCACAAGGGACGACTTCTGCCATTTCTTTGGAGTGGCCATTGCTCATAAGATTTGGGGTTGTTTTACCGCAGCAGAAATATCCGCAACGGAAATGACCGCATGACAAATGTACTTTTAACATAAATGTTCGTAATTTTATCATGCGGACAGCCGTGTTAAAACAACCCCAAATCCATTGTTGTGATGGACACTGCCGACAGCCGCTGAACTGTCCCAAGGAATGGCCCTAGGGGTTTGGGGAGCCCACACAGGGCCGTCGCACGCCAGAGGCCTCTGGATCCCAGAGAAAAGGGACTTAAACATAAACGTCCTGAAGCTCAGGGCGGTGTTCTGGGCCTTCAAGTCCTTCTAGCCTCAGCTACACGGGAGGGGTGGTGCGTATCTTCACAGACAAAATCCACCACCATGTTCTACATCTGAAAATAGGGTGCTCTCTCCCTGGAAGCCCAGGTCCTGTGGCACTGGGCCATTCTTCAGGACATGTTTGTTCCCTTTAACCTGGCAGGCATCAAGAACACAATTGCATACTCGCTGAGCAGGGCGCTGCGGTCATGCCATGACTCAGACATTCCCATTGCAGGATGATCCTTATCGCTCCAGCAGATCTGGTATCCGGACCGGCTCTATCTATCAGTGGTTCTGTCCATCCGTCTGCCCCCACTTCCAGACCTTCTCTCCAGAGGAAATTGAACAATACTGCACCATGACCCACACAGCCTTGCTCCTGCAGACCTACAGTTTGGAACTATTCCCTGCCGCTGGAGTGCAAGAAGGTCCTGGCCAAGGCCAGACCTTCCTCTACGTTGTCTTGTTACTGCCACCAATGGAAGCTCTTTAGAATGGTGTGGTGCAGGACTCAGAAGATTACGCCTCTGCGGGTAACAACTGCACAGCTTCTCCTGTACCTACTTTTGCTGGCAAAGATGGGCCTGGTTCACGCCTCCATCAATGTTGATCTGGCTGCCATACCCCGCTACACCCGAGCTCCAGGCAAGCCCTACCTGTGGTCGCACAGGCTTGTGAAGGAGTTCCTCAAAGGCCTCTTCAGGACTTTTCAATCGGTGAAGGCTCCTGCCCTGGCTTGGGAGCTCAATGTGGTTTTGGCTAAGCTCATGGGGCCTCCATTTGAGCCGATGCGTCGGGTCCCTCAGGACTGACTGATCCCCCCCCCCCACTTGCTCTGTATCACCTACACGCCATCAAGAGTCCAACCGTTCTAGCATTGGCCTCTGCTACCGAGACTGACTGATTCCCCACTGGTTTTGTGGTCTTCTCCACCCCGGCTATCTTCACCTCCCTTGGTTCCCCCTTCATCTGACCATTGTGTCCCTCCAGCATCACGCACATCTATTTGCAGCTCTCCTTCCACCTGTAGGTGGCTACTCCTCCGGCTGCCTCTCCCCTGACCCTGCCCTCCTGTCTTACTCTGACTACCACAGCTCCCGCCTGAACTCCTAACCTAGGTTCTTCAGTGATTTCTCCTACACCTCCTCCTTGTCATTGGGGTGACTTGGTGGCTCTGTGACCCTACCTGTGAGAGTGGTCTTCTTCTTCACCTTGTCCCCTGCAGAGTATGCTGCTACTAACTTAGTGGGATCTTCTGCTCATCCCTCCCACTTTGCCACTGGCCTTTCTCTCCGTTCCACATTTGTCACCACCTTTCTCTTACTCTCTGCATTCTCTCCCCCTTCCTGTCATGCGAATCGCTAGAACTCTACCTCCCCTTCTACCTTTCTCCTCACCTCTTCCATCCTGCGCCCTCCCAGCCCCCTTCCCTTCTCATCCTTCCCCTATTCATCATGTACCTTCCCGTGCTCAGCCCCTCCTCCCCCAATACCTCCTTCTATCTCTGCCCTTATCGCCTTAACCTCATCTGCCCTCCAATCCAACCTTCCAATCTAATCAATATTGCTCTTTGGAATGCCAGATCCGTTTGCAATAAGACTGCAGCTGTTTTGGACATGTTTTTACATTTCAACTTTCTTTTCCTCTGTCTAACTGAAACTTGGATCCCTCCTGACAACTCTACTGTCCCTGCCTCTCTTACTACCCCTTCCTCTTCATTTTCTCATGTTTCTCGCCCTTCTGGTCGTGGTGAAGGTATTGGTATCCTCTTCCATCCTAAATACCTTTTATCCAATTCTTCACTATCCCTTCCTACTTTCCCTTCTTTTGAATACCTGTATAAATCCTTTACTCATCCTCATCCCATTTCCTTCCTAATTATCCATAGACCTCCTGGCCCCCTCGCCTCTTTTATGATGACCTTGACCACCTCCTCTCTCTTATCTCCCCTTCCCCTTCTCCTTCTCCCCTCACTGTACTTGGCGATTTAAACCGTCACCTTCCCACCTCCCCTCAACTCTTATCTCAATCCTAGATTCCTACCTTCTCTCTCCTCTCCTCTGACTCGCTCTTCTGATTCCACTCTTGATCTCATCTTTAATTCCACCTACTCCTCCTCTCATGTCTCCTCTTTACCCTTCTATCTGTCTTATCATGCTCTGCTCTTTTTTCTTTCTCCCAGCTCTAAATCTCCCTCTCCTCTACCCTCATCCATATCTTTTACTCAACGTGATCTCCAGAACTTTAACCCCTCACTCTTCCTTGATGCCTGCTCTTCTCTTCCACCCCTTTCTGATTTCTCCTCGCTCCCCGCTGATCTTGCCTCATCCTCTCTTTTCTCCTCTATTTCCTCTAGTCTCGATCTACTACACCTCCTCTCCTCTTTCCGCCCTACTTGCAAGCCCTCCCAACCCAGGCTCTCTCCTCACCTCCTGTCCATGCGTCGTCTCCTCCATCGCCTTGAGCGTTGCTGGCTCAAATCCCCCTCTCTTCCTAACCAAACCACCTACTTTCCTCATCATTCCCTATATGACTCCTGCCTTAAATCTGCCAAACGCTCATACTTTTCTAACCTTCTTCACTCCCAAGATTCTCATCCTCGTCGTATCTTTCAAACCCTCTCTCGTTTCCTCTCCCCTCCCGCTCCGGACCTCTCTTCCACCTCCTCTCTTTCTCCTTCTGAATTTGCCAACTTCTTCTCTGAAAAAATTACTTCTTTTTGGCAAAAAATGGTATGTTCTCCTTCTTATTCCCTCCCCCTCCATACATTCCTCTTCAGCTCAAATGTCTATTTTTTGTCCCATCACTCCCTCTGATGTTTCTCTCCTCTTAACTAAATCCCACCTTACTGCAGCCCCCTCCAACCCCATCCCAACCCTTCTTATTCCCAAGATCTACCCCCATCTCTTACCCTATCTAACCTCCTTCTTCAATATTTTTCTCTCTACGGCCATCTTCCCTTCTGCCTTCAAGCATGCCACTATTATCCCTATATTGAAGAAGCCTTATGCTAATCCTCTCCTCGCTTTCAACTTTCGCCAAATCTCACTTGTAACTTTTCTCTCTAAATTACTCGAACGCTTAGCATATTCTCAGCTCTCTACTTTTGTCACTACCCACTCTCTCCTTCTCCCTTTGCAATCTGGCTTCCGTCCCAAACACACTACGGAGTCCGCCCTTATCTACGTTCTTAATGCTCTCTTTACTGCTCGCTATTCTAAGCAATCCTCAATCCTTATCCTCCTTGACCTTGCTGCTGCTTTCAACACTGTCGATCATCCCTTACTTATCAACACTCTTTCTTCCCTTTGTTTCAAAGGCTCAGTTCTTATCTGGCTCTCCTCTTATCTCTCCCACCGCTGTTTCGCCGTTTCTTGGGGCAGAAGAACTTCCCCCTCGATTACGGTGTTCCCCAAGGCTCTGTCCTCTGACCCTTCTTATTTTCTCTATATGCTTCACTCCTCGCTCATATCATCTCCTCCTTTGGGATTTCTCATCATTTCTATGCCAATGACACCCAACTGTTCTTCTCCTTTTCTTCCTTCACCTCTGACATACATCTCAATGTCTCATCCTGTCTTACTGCCATTAAAAATTGGATATCATCTCACTATCTCTTAACACTGACGAGACTGAAGTCTTGTTCTTTCCATCTAACACAATTCCTCCTCCTTCACCCCCTCCCTCTATTCAATTTCCCCCTTCTAGTCTCCCTATCTCCAACCATGCTCGTAATCTTGGTATTTATTTCGACTCTTCCCTCTCCTTTACCCATCATTTCTCCCACACCTCTCTGGCATGTCACTATCATCTCGTTAACATCCGCAAAGTTAGTTCCTCTCTCACCTTCCATGCTACCAAACGTTTAATCTCCTCCCGGATCTTTTCTCGTCTTTTCTATTCTTCTCTCTTCTTTGGTCTTCCCGCTTCCCACCTTGCTGCCCTCAAATCCCTTTATCACTCTGCCATCCACACCCTCTGTCTTCTCTCTCCTCATGACTCCATTTCCAACTCACTTTCTCAGCTAGGATGGCTTCCTTTCCAATAACAACTTAAATATCACTTCCTTTGTCTGGTCTTTAAATCTCTCCATGACCTTGCTCCTCCTTACCTCTCCTCTTCTCTCATTTTACACCCCCTCTCGCTCCCTTCGTTCTGCCGATCTTTTCTTACTTTCAGTTTCCCCACCCCCTTGTGCCTCTTCTCGTTTCCGTTCCTTTCAGCTCCTTGCCCCCTTACACTGGAACTCCCTACCTTTCTCTATCCGTTCCTCCCCTTCCTATTCTTCCTTCCTCTCCTCATTGAACATTGAAATCTCTTCTTTTTCATTCCCCTCCCTGATCCCCTTCCCCCTCTTACCATTCTTTCCCTCTTTCTTCTACCCTTCTCTTTGTTCTTTATCTTCCCCTTCTATGCTAAATCTCCATTCTTCCTACTGTTCACTTTACTCACTACTCTCTCTCCCCCTTCTTTCTCCACCCCCACCCCTCCTCTTCTTACTCCTACGTCCCGTCCCCTTTCCTCCATACTTATGGGACATCTCTCCGTCCTGTGGGACGGGACCGGAGCACTTTGTAAAAAGCATCCAAACTTTTCCAAAAATGTGTCCTTCCTCTCTTACTTGCGCGGGGCCCGGCACGCGGCCGTAACCCCGCCCACCTTGGCTCCACCCCACGCATCGCCCCTCAGTCCTTTTCTCCGCTCGATCGGGGCCGGACGCACTTGCATCCTCAGAAGATTTTCTTCCCTTTTTTCCTCTCTGGCTCTTGCTAGCGTTCGTTTATTAGTTTGTCTATGTCTTTCAAGTTAGACTTTCCAGATTGTTCATCGTGTCACCGTCGCTTCGCGAGGGCGGATCCCCATCCTCTTTGTTTCGAGGCTGGGGGATACCTTTCCGGGTTCCTCGCGGTCCGGGAGGGACATTGATCGCTCTGTCACCGGGGTTCGCCCTGAGGTGCCCGTTGGGCCTAATAATTCTACCGGAGTTTTCTCTGAGGGTCTCCGTAAGGGGCCTCTGAACACCGGAGTACGCTCCGAGGCCCCTCTTGTGGGGGCTGTTTGTAGACCCAGTTCTACGGAATAGTGGGGTACCGGAGCTCACTCTCAGGCCTCTGTCGGCTCAAGACCGGGGTGCGCCCCGAGGCCTTGGCTGGGCTTGTTACCGAACGGATGTTCGAGGCCCGTGCAGATAAGGCTGTTACCGGGCCTGGGTCCGAGGTCCCTCGTTCAGAGGCTAAAGCTACCAACAGTTCTGAGAGGTCGGACAAAGCCTTGTCGGTGAAAGCGGTTTCTCACCGTTCCTGCTCTTGTGATGACACCAGATCTGTTGAGGGGGCAAAGAAGCAAAGTTCTTCTTTTTACCGGCAGTGCCGAGGTCCTTCCTTCGAAGGCTCAGTTGGCGGTTGGTATGTCTCAAAAACATTCCAGGCCTCATAGTACCGGCTCAGCCGAGGTTCCTTATGTTAAGGCTAAGATTAAGACCCCTGATCCATCGACGGGGACCCCTGGCTCACTTCCTCACGTGCCGCAGTTCCCCTCAGATGAGGACAAAATGGCGCCCGTTCCCGTCACGACCACGGCAGCCATTTTAGGTGCTACCCCTACAACTTGGGTGAACCTAAGGTCCCTTGTGCACATCCTTACCGGCCGGTTTATGATTGGAATGCCGGATGCCTCTTCCGCACAATGTTTCATTGCCCGCGGGGGCGGCACCTTTGATTTATGTGGATACTTCAGTGGAGGGGCCGGTGTGGCACCCTTCCCCGTTACGTCCCTGGATTTGTCCACCTCATGAGAGGCCTCCTCAGGTTACGAAACTATCTCCTGAGGACGCCTTTTTCGGTAAATTTCAAGCGCTTATGCGCACCGACCCCATGAGGGAATATTTCAAAGGGCTTTTCCAGGAGATATGTCCACCTGCGCCTCCGGCTCCACCCCTTCCTCCGGTGGTTCCGCCGGTGCCTCCCTTGCCCGTGGTGCCTCCCCTGGCTCTTCTGCCTGTGCCTCCATTGTCCCCAGTGGACAAGGCAGTGCCTGACACGGCTCAGCGGGATCCTGACCTGTCAGATGACCCTCAAGGCGATCAGGACAACGAGGACCTTCCCCGCTCTATCAGAGCCTTTCCTGACCGGGCACTGGACATGATGAGTTTCTTAGATGTTCCGGTGCCCGAGGCACCCACTCCGCAGGAGGGCGTGCTTTCTGGGGCGTTCACCCTGTCTCCCTTGGAGCGTACCGTCCTGTTCCTGAAGAAGGACGTTCTGACCGAGGTCCGAAGAGTATGGGAAAAGCCACACTCAGGACTTTTTGTAAATAAAAAGATTGATGCGAGGTACAGGCTACATTCCCCGGAAGAGGTGGCGCTATCGTCTTGTCCGCCTCCCCCCTCCACAGTGGTTGCTGCGGCCACGTTGCAATCCAGACCTACAGCATCCTCTTCCACGACGGCTACTCGGGTCTTGGGAAAGGAGGTCAAGCTCCTTGACTCCCTAGGGAGAACATTTTTTGCCAACTCGGCCTTGCAACTCAGGCAGGCCAACGCTGAGTTGATATTAGCGGGAGCTAACATGCGGATGTGGAAAGGTCTGTCGGAGTTTGAGGAGCACATCCCGGTCGAGAAGCTGGAGGACTTCAAAGGAGGCCTTTCCGATGCCAGGGTCTTGGCCCAGGATCTCCTGGAGGCTGCGGCTCATCACGTAGACACCTCGGCTCGGGGCCTTATGCTGGGGGTTGATACCTCACGGCAGGCGTGGCTGCATGCCACTAAATTTTCTAAGGAAGTGCAAGACAAGGTGTTGGATCTTCAATTTGATGGAAAGGAGCTTTTTCATTCTTCTACTGATGTAGAGCTCAACAAGACCAAGGATAGCACTCAGACGGCTAAATCATTGTCTGTTCTGGTAAAAGCTCCTTTCAAATCCTAGAGACCGTTGTCACAAAGTCGACCCTCCTCTGGTTTTAGGTGCTTCTTCGACCGAAAATCTCAAAGAGTTGATACTCCAGCGGGGAATAACTGCCGCAGACAACCGTGCATGCGGTTTTTCTCTAGCTCCTCAGCCTCCTCATCAGGTTCAGGTGGCACTGCCACCGATAAGCCTACCAAATGAGGGTTTTCCGCGCTCGCACGAGACCCCGGTGGGAGGACGCATTGCGTCTCATTGGGAGGCGTGGCAGACCATCACAGAAGACAGATGGGTCTTGTGAGTCGCTCGAGCGGGCTTCTGCTTACCTTTACCCCCTACCCCACCCCTCAACCCTCCTTTTCAGCTGTCGGGCTCACCCTCCCTCAAGGCCGAAGTTCAGAAACTTCTGGACCTCAGAGCGGTGGAACCCGTTCCCTTTTGGGAGCGAGGGGAGGGCTTCTACTGCCGACTGTTCCAGTTTCGGGTGCTTCCTTTTGGCCTCAGCTCGGCGCTGCGTGTCTTCACGAAGATGATGGCGGTGATTGCGCCAATCTTCGTCTAGAGGGTATCCATGTGTATCCTTATTTGGACGACTGGCTCTTACGCAGCCCTTGTCCGCTGGCAGCAGCGGGCAACCTCCAGTCTCTCCTTCAGCTCCTGTTCCATCTTGGGCTGTCGGTGAACTGGTGGAAATCTTCTATGACGGTCTCACAGGACCTGATTTTCCTGGGTTTTCGTTAGAACACGATCGACTGCAGAGTGCATCTGACCAAGGACAGAATGGCGGATCTGTTAGCCACGTGTCAGATGTTTGTGCAGTCGTAGAGCATGTCGGCCTGGTGATTCCAGAGGCTTCTGGGCCTCATGGCCTCATGTGTGCTGGCTCTTCCTCTTCTCAAGATGAGACGGACCCAGATGGCTCTTTGGAGTTCCTGGTGTCAGGCTGTGGACCCGGATTCCAGGCTGATAATGATTCCGGATTCCATGAGAGTGGACCTGGATTGGTGGTCATCTCTCAGCAACCTGTCGGTGGGTGCAGGGTTTCAGGACCCAGCTCCCACGGTGACAATCACAACAGACTCCTCCCTTCTGGGGTGGGGTGTGACGTTAGATCTGCTTCAGGTCTCGGACTTCTGGTCGCCTCAGGACAAGCTCCTGCACATAAATCATTTGGAGCTCCTGGCGATCTTCCTAGCGCTCAGGGCGTTCAGACCGCTCATTGTCGTCAAGGTGGTCCGCATACGCACGGACAACGTGGTGTCAATGTATTACATCAACAAGCAAAGGGGAACAAAGTCTCCCCCCCCTCGTGGATCTATCCATCCAGATATGGGAGTGGGCCATGCTTCATGGTGTCTGGCTGCTTGCAGTGCACATCCCTGGCCAGCTGAATGTCACAGCGGATGCCCTCAGCCGGCGGACGGTGGTCAGCTACGAGTGGGAATTGAAGGCAGAGGTCCTCTCATGGATTTTCTCGCGTTGGGGCACACCGGAGGTGGACCTCTTCACTACGGCGGTGAACAAGAAGCTTCCTCGGTATGCCTCCAGAGGGGGGCTTGAAGCCTCCTCTCTGGGGGATGCTCTCGAGATTCCAAGACACAACATGAGAGCTTATGCCTTCCCGCCTCTGCCTCTAGTTCACCGCGTGATCTCGAAGTTGAAGAACTCGGTGAACTGTTCCCTTCTACTTGTAGCCCCGTGATGGCCGGCCAGGTTTTGGTTCTCAGAACTTCAACACCTGTCCGTGTATCCGCCGATCAGGTTACCAGTAACTCCCGATCTTCTTCACCAGGGGGAACAACAGATGTAGCACCCCTCCCCACAATCGCTCAGCTTGGCGGCATGGTGCCGAAATTCAAGTCCTTAGAGCATCTGAATTTGTCTACGGATAACATGCACATTATCCAGGCAGCCAGAAAACCATCGACCAGATCTCAGTACAAGAGTAAATGGCACAGGTTCTGTCATTGGTGTTTGGAGAAGAAGTTGGATCCAAGGGTGGCCACGATTGAGACAGTGCTGTCCTTCATGTCCTTCCTAGCAGAGTCAGGGGTTCATGTTCTGTCATGTAGGACTTACCTTTCAGTGTTTTCCGCTTATCTTTCTACAGACCAGTGCTCGTACTCTCTGAGTAACCCAGTGATTAAGAGGCATTTTGCAGGTTTGACACGCCTCTACCCTCCGGTTCGTAATCCGCACTGGCCGTGGGATCTAAATGTTGTCCCGACGGCGCTGTGCCATAAACCTTTGAACCAATGGCTATGGTGGACCGCAAGTACTTGTCTTGGGAGGTGTCCTTTTTGGTTTCTGTTACGTCGGCAAGGAGAGTGAGTGAGCTCCTGGCATTGTCGGTGGACCATCCTTTCCTGGTCTTTCACAAGGACAAGGTAGTCCTTCGGACAAACCCAGCCTTTCTACCGAAGGTGGGGACCAAATTCCATTTGAATCAATCGATCTCCCTACCGGTCTTTTTTCAAAACCCTGCCTCTGAAGCTGAGAGGGTTCTACACTGTCTTGATGTCCGAAGAGCTCTTAAGTTCTACCTGGATAGGACTTCTGAGCTTAGGAGTTCTTCTCAACTTTTTGTGACCTTCGGCAACCCCCAGGGCAGGCATGCGTCTAAGGCAACTATTTCTAGGTGGATCGCCGCCTGCATCACGGAGTCCTTCACCGTCCAAGGGCTTAAACCTCCTAAGGGTATTCATGCACACCTGGTGTGGGGTAAGGCAGCTGCGGTTGCTTTTCATAAATATGTCCCCTGGGAGTCCATTGCTAGGGCAGCTACTTGGGCCTCCCCATGTGCTTTCTGTAAGCATTATTGTCTCGACATGAGCTCAAGAGCTGACGCTCAGTTTGGTCAGGCTGTACTTAAAAACCTGTTTCAGTAAGGGGTATTTCCATCCACCCATAGTTCCTGTAAGGAGTGCTTGGGAATCTCCCATAAGTATGGAGGAAAGGGGACGGGATGTAGGTGTATTACCAGGTTACTCACCATAGTGACCACCTTACTCCTAGTCCATAATCCCCTTTCCTCCATATGCCCGCCCGCCGTCCCCTCTAATAAGGTTCCTCTGTTATTGCTGATCGGTCTTTGACCTGGCGATAGAAAAGGACTGATGGGTAATGCGCGGGGCGGAGCCAAGGTGGACAGGGTTATGGCCGCGTGCCGGGCCCCGCGCAAGAAAGAGAGGAAGGACACATTTTTGGAAAATGTTGATGCTTTTTACAAAGTGCTCCGGTCCCGTCCCACAGGACAGAGAGATGTCCCATAAGTATGGAGGAAAGGGGACTATGGACTAGGAGTAAGGTGGTCGCTACGGTGAGTAACCTGGTAATTCTCATATGTAAACTGTTCTACATGCTAATTTTCTGGTTTGATTCATGTTTACCGTTATAGCTTCTACTGTTCCATGTTTAATGCATATTTTGTTGTTCATTGTAAAGCGCCTTGGATTAAGGCGCTATATAAAACAATAAATACAAATGTATTTCGTGGAAGACTGCTTTCTTGGCGGTCATCACCTCAGCAAGGCGGGTCGGGGAGATTCAGGCCCTGCATGTAGCTGTACTTGACATTCCACACTAGGAAGGTGATGCTGCGGATCCATCCCACCTTTATGCCGAAGGTTCCTTCAGAATCCCATCTCAACAAGCCTTTGGTCCTGCCAGTTTTCTTTCCGAACCCTTTTACGCCTGAAAAAAGGGCATTGCATTCGCTTGACGTTGCACATGCCTTGAAGTTTTTTGTGGCGCACACAAATGATTTTTGGAAGACATCTCAAACTGTTGTCAATTTTGGACCTGTGGGACACGGGAAGGCCCTCTCTAAGGCATCCATACTCAGGTGGCTCTCCGACTGTGTCATGCACTGTCATCGGCTGGCCAACATCCCTCTTCCAGGCCGACCGAGAGCCCACTCCACCAGAGCCATCCCTGCAGCGATAGCGTTTCTCTCTGGTGTTCCCCTGTTCGACATCTGCAGGACTGCTATGTGGAGGTCCACCCACACCATTACGAGATTCTACTGTGTCAAGGAACACGTTTCTTACCTGTAACTCCTGTTCTCCAGCATGGGTCTTGCATGGATTCACTTGCGACCCCTTCCTGCCATCCCTCTGTGGTTCTTCTTGGTTCATACTGCCACTTTACGTGCTCTACAAAATCTGACGATGGCCAGTGGGGGTGGAGCTTAGGAGAACGAGTGTCATTGGCTGAGGGCAGTATGACCCAAAGGACAATGATTGGTTACAGAGGGGACAAGCAGTTTTCAGTCTAAAGCAAAGCTGCTTTCTTTTTTACTACGGATTCCCAGCCTGATAACAGGGAATATTTATGAGCATGTAAATCCATGCAAGACCCATGCTGGAGAATAGGAGTTGCAGGTAAGTAACTTGTTCCTTCTATATTTACTAATTGAAAGTGACCAGCACCAAATATCTTATGTACTGTGACTGCTTATGTGTTGGTCCCATATTTCCCAAGAGCTGCAGTTCGGTTCCGAGAACTATTTGCTGCCACTGAATCTGCTATCCTGTTAATCTTTTATTGACATGTTTGAATTTTTCAATTTGTAATGATGAAAAGTGCAAAGATAATTTATGTGAAATGTGTTTTCTGATCTAGTGTACCATTTTGTTTTCAGGTCTGTGGAAGCCCTGATATCCCACTTCATCTTCTGAAATCTGTAGCCACATACAAAGGCATAGAGCCTACTGCCTTTCTGATTCAGTGGTTTTGGGAGGTAATGGAATCCTTCTCAAACACTGAGCGCTCTTTGTTCTTGCGGTTTGTGTGGGGCAGGACAAGACTTCCCAGGACAATTGCTGACTTCAGAGGCCGTGACTTTGTTGTTCAGGTAATTTATTCATTTGCATATGTGCATTAAAATGTTACTTCTAAATCCTGAAATGTGGTCATTGTAGGCAGAATCCAGTGCAGTTCCCTTAGGGAGCACTAACCAAGATTAAGGCTACAGGTGAGAGCAACAAATCCCCTTTGGTATCAGTTCTTTACCACAAAGATTTAGTTGGTAGCTATGGCTGAGCAGTCAGACTTATCTCAAGAGGGAGATGAGCAGTGTTCAGGGTTTACACAATAGGTATCACAGTACTATGGAACAAGGAAACACTGACCAAAGCTTTGTTTCAAAAAGAGAATATATTTATTCTATACACATCTAGTTCAACACATAAATCACAGTTGATAAAGTAAATTAAGTTCAGTCAAGGAAAAGTATATACAACTCCCTATTCAATTGTAGACAAGTTTGCGGTAGAGTGAAAACTGAGCAAAACGGCACATTGAAAACCAACTACAAATGGCACTCTATCAATTTAACGAAAGGTAGGGAAAGCACATGTTAAACCGAAATATCTTCAGACACCCCCTAGCAACACTTCCCTGAGGTTTTGTGAACAAGTAATGCACAGTGACACTTTAGCAGAAAGATAAGTGAATGAACACTGAGCAAAATGGCACTCCACAAGTTAAAACAGTAGGAAGGAAGAGGGGTTTAGAAGATTCAGGTGCATCAACACATTTCTTATTGAAAATCAATCTAGTGAGAGCAGATCTAACAAATCAGCCAGAGTCAATAGGCCTGAGCCAGAGTCAGTGGTACAGGACCAAGAGCTTAGGAGCAAAAATGTTCTTGTAGCTGCAGTCAAGTCTTTGGTAAACGAATATTGAAAAGGTAGATGCAAGGTGAAAGACCATGTTGAGAGAGAGGTCGGCCAACCCAACAATTAGATAAAGGATTTAAAACACCTTTAGGGCTACCACGGGGAAAGGGAGGCCTGGCGGAACAATGTACCTTAAACGTGAAGAAGTGGCTCCTGCGGTGGTGGTTGTTCCTGGTAGTTCCTGCAGTTCGAGGGGTCTAGCAGAGGAAGAGAGGCTCTCGTCGTGGAGGAAGGTTCGAGTCACTGAACTACCCAGGGATGAAACCAGCCGCGGTGCTGCCAAACGAAGTTTAAAAGGTACGCTCCTTTTAATCGCGGTCCTTTTTCGATAGCTGCCTAGCCATCTAGTCTCCAAGTGCTGGGCACTGTCGATTCAACCAAGGCAGGTCCAGAGGAGCGATGGGTGAATTGGTTGTTCCCACCAGCTCAAGGGACGAAGGCTCTTTCGGATGAAGACCTTCTCTTGTCGTGTGGAGAAAAGTGGTGAGACGCTGCAGCAGGGTTTCACCGGTGGTTCAGTCGTTGCAGGGGTCTTTGGCTTCTCTCCTCTTCGGCTTCTTAGTTCCAGTGGCAACGTCTTGCTCCTCCAGTCCTCAGGACCCTGCTTTTATGCAAAAAGATCCCCATTCATCCATCCTAGCTGTCACTCACACAGTGGAGTGGTCATCTTGGCGGGAGACCCTCCAGCCTATCAGGATAGAGTGCGACATGGGTTGCGGAGGCAACCCTGTCCAGTGCTCCTACTCCCCCTCCCACACAACGGACCTACCCCAGGCTCAGTGGCGCCGAAAGGAGGGCTTCTTGGCAGAAGCCCGCCAAAAGGACGAACAAAGGATCCCGACCTGGGTTAGGAGTTTGGAGAAAGACGAGAGAAAGAAGTTATATTAAAGTTCTGGCAAATAAAATCTACCGGAGTAAAGTTAATAATAAAATAAACCGGCGGTATGTTAGAGGCTGTCAGTAAAAGTGTTGCCTCGAACAATGGGAAAATCCCACAGGAAAATATTTGCGGTTGAATATTTTTGGTAGTAACCACTGCCACCAGCCAGAACCTTTAGAGAGCGGGACTTTAAGGTACTCCCTCGAAAATGAACCCAAGGGAAAAACTATTAACCCTTTCCAGTACCTCCATAGTAAGATGGGTTGGACTGGTTAAGTTCGTAAGATTTTACTGGTAAAGTCAATGGGTATGTAACATGCCCAGGGAGACAGTAGTCAGTCCCAGGGTATGGAGTCTAGCTTTGGGGGTCTCTACGACACCTCTGTGTCACTGCACTGAGGGTGCTGTGTAACACGTGCAAATAAAGATGGTTCCTATGGGTGAGAGAAAATCCCATGGGCATTAAACACAAAAATAGCCTACAACACACATAGCAAAAAATGCCTAAGAGTGGGAAAAAGAGTCTCACTCTTAGCAGGTAAAAAGAAACAAACCCTTCAAATCCAGCAAAGCTGCTGGAGGACTCTATAGGTAAGGTAAATTAGCCATAGAATGAGAATTCTCCCCAACAGTCATGATCCACAGAGGTATGTCATGAAATGAAGACTTCATTTAGTTTATAAATCTAATACTGCCATAGCTATTATTAAGGTCATGGGAACATAGTTTTTGAGATGGCAGAGTTTGCTGCAATTTTTGAGTTGTGGAGTAAGTGTTGCAGCAATGGAGCTAGATTCTGTCCAATACCAGAACATTTGGCACAAAGTTTGAACTTTTGTGTACTTGTAAAAAGATTTCTGAGGCTTGTGGATCTGCTTAGAATCGCATGTTGTGCATAGGCCAACATCTGGTGGTAGGTGTGGAGTATTGCATTATGTTTTCGAACTTCAAAAAGGGCATGTTGGTAATACAATCCCTGTGTGACGTGTGCACACGCTGAGTTCTCGGATAGTTTTTTTACCCCCACAGTAGTAAGTCGCTTCATGCTGAGTTCATAGCATTGCTACTAGATATATATATTGCTGTTAAATTGATAAGTATTAGATATATAGTTATCATCGGGACAGCCATTTTGACGAGCGGTCCGTCAATTACTTGACGACGACCGTCTGAAGCCTTCGGTGGGCTTTGTCTTCACGATGGCTGTCTGCAGCCTTCACCAGGCTTTGGCCTTTGCAATAGTGAGAGCTGGGGGTTTTTAACATTTATACCCTTTCTTATAGAATGCCTTTTTCCGCTTCACTTCCTACGATTTGTTGTCTAGCTGCCGTTACATTTAGACATAATAAAGGAAAGGATGGCCTTTAAGTTCTGTCCTTCCTGTAATAAAATATTTCCTTGGAAAGACGCACACAGTGTGTGTATAATTGCCTTCCACTTGATCACTTGGAACAGCGGTGCAAGTCCTGCAATCGCTTTAAACCCAAAACACTTAAAGAAAGGCGCACTAAACTGTGGGTGGTCTACGCCATGCAGGCCGAATCCCATTCTCCTACCGGCACTGTTGCCTCGGACGAGCTCGGCAGATACGGTTCCATTTCGGCTGCCGAAGACATACAATAGATGTCTTTAGACTCCTGCGTGTCCGTCCCCAGCCCCACCAGGCAACCTGCAAGCTCTGCTACAGGGAAGCCCTCTGGCAACAAAGACACGTGCATTCACATAAGCACACAACCCCAAGCCAACCTTCAACGGTATCGTCAAAAGGGGCTTCAATGGTAACTACAATTTTGTCTAAAGTTGTCAAACCTGCGCTTTCAAAGCTCTCTGCGCTTTAGTACTCTCGTCAGCGCATGACACTAAAATGAAGTTAAAACATGGAGCAAATATAAAAAACACACACGAACACGCATACGCACGCAGAGGCCATTGTGTTTCCCTTCCCGAGACCCCAAGAGTAGGCACATGGACTAAAGACCGACTAACAATGGACAAGGGGGTCTGAGTTTGTCTCCTTTATGGAAAAATACCCAGTTAAACAAAAGACAATTTTCTGGTCGAGCCACTTCCCAAATCTCCCAGGCTTCACCAATCTCCTTTATATTCGTACTGCAGATACTTCCAATGTATTTCAGGACGATTTATATTAGCACCAAGGTGATAAAGGTCAAGGTACATGGCAAAAGGACTTGATTAAGATGCTTAGCCGGCTAACTCCACTCGCAATACTTTAGATGAGCCAGACATTATATTTGGGAACAGTGATCCTGTAGATCAGCACTCACCTTCCATAGAGGATCAGCTTCTCTGTTAATAGTCTGCTTAAAAAAGCAGCGGCACACTTCCAAAATCCACTCAGGAAACGGTTTCCGATGCTGAATTTGTGGAAGACATTTTAAAAGAAAGGAAAGCTGCTAGCCAGTCTATCCCCGTATTAAATTCATTTAAAAAGAGAATTGCACCTTCCCTAGTCACACAATCCGTCACACGGGTGGTTAACCCAAGGGTAGAGAACATTTTTAAACTGGCACCAAGTGACCCTCTGTATATTCGAGGGCATGTGTTAGGCAAGATTGTATGCAGAGACTGCACCACCCTTGTCCTCTTGGCAATAGTTAACCCAACCTTTGGTATAAGCATGTACTACACAAGTTGGTAGAGTGACTAAGCAGCCAGCCATATCTCAAAGAGGGGTCAATGTAATCTGTAAGGTTATCACACAGAGATTCACAGTGACCAGAATCCAAATAAACACTCTCAAGGTTTCTTGATTAAACAATTATTTATTCATTTAACAGTCATTTGAATGAGCCTTCATTAGAAGGGAGCAAATATATGTAACATAATAATCGACTTCAACAATACAGACACTCTGTTTCAATACATCAGTAGATGCCCATTTGGGATGGCACACAGACACTTCCTGGCTTAAATAACTAGGACACTGTGGACATTGATATATTACTGGTACATTTAGAGCAATACTGAGTTTAGTGTCAAAAGGAAAAGAAGGGGAAAGAAAACAATGGTTAACAATTATTCTTTAGCAGGTAAGTACTTTTTGAACCCTCCAATGCAAAGTAAATTAACTATTTCCTGGGGAATAGTTAAAGCAGAAAGTCAGAGGTAAGAAGATTCTTTCAGATAGCCAAGACAGCCAGTGTTAGTTGAGCAAAAGTCTAGGAGAGCTGAAGCACTTCTTGCAGGTAGGTAAAACAAGTATTGCACAATGTTTTAGAAGTCTTTGCAGAAAATGAAATCACTTTAGGGCCACACGCTGGGAGGCTTGTGCGGGTCAAAGCGGCAAGCCACTCTGCAAGGGCAACCAAGACAAGTCTCAACTGAGAGCTAGCAAGGCTACACAACAATTGGTAAATCCCCTTAGTTTTACAGTACCTTTGGTTTGAAGAAAACTAGTTCCAGCTGGCTGCTGTTCCTGTGTAGGTCTGCAGATCCTGTTCCTGGACCTCAGTCGTGGGGACAAGAGGGAGGACATCTGTGAATTGCTGCACTATGAATGGAAGGTTGGTGGCAGCAATGGACAGCAGCACTTCTCGGTTTCAGCTCCTTGCGGCTCTCGCAAACAGCACTACCGCGGTTCTCGGATACCTTTAGGGACTTTACTCGCATTTAGGGTCCAGCACTCTGTTAAGGTGGCTCAGGCTTGGTCTGTCCTGCTTCATGGGAGTCTGGAGGATCTTCCTGGAGCTTGGGTCTGACTTAAAAGCGATGCACTCGATCTGGTGTTCCTCTCCCTGGCAGTCGGTTCCTTCAGCAGCAATGGAAGTACAGCCAGCTCGCTCTGAGAAGATGTCCAAAAGAGTTCGCTTTGGGGTTGATTGGTCCCACCAACCCAAGGGGAGCAGTCGTCTGTTGCAGGGCTTCTCTAGTCGAGGCGAATTTGGAGCTTCAGCAATGCAGCAAGGCCTCACCGGGCAAACCAACGGTCCAGGTGTTGCAGCAAGCGTCTCTTCCAAGTTCTTCTTCGGATTCCTTCGTCCAGTGGTCGACTCTGCCTTCCAAGCAAAAAGCCCCGCCTTTTATGCATGTTTCTCCCATTCATTTGCAGCATAGCTGTCACTCACACTGCAGGTATCCGGTCATTGCGTCGACAACCAAAGCATCGACAGCCATACCATCTAAAAAAGAAAAAGCATCTAATGCATTTTTTTTAGATGGTAAAGGGTTTAGTTTAATAAAAATGGGTTTTAGAGGTTAAAAGGTTTTTTTTAGATGCTTATTTTTAGATGGTATGGCATTAGATGCTTTGGTTGTCAAGGGAATGACTATAACCACACAGCAGGGTGGCGGCCTTCCAAGAACAGCCAGCCGGACAATCACCTTTTGGGTGCAGTCCTGTAACCAAGGGGATTAAGCACAGGGAGTTTCGGGCAACTCCCTCACTTCCTGCTCTGCCAGACATGCTGAAGACAGTGGCGGGCTTCACCAGTGAATCCTGCCAAAGACAAAATGAACAAAGGGCCAAACCTGGTTTGGCGCGCAGAGTAAATCTCAAGAATGACCTTTCCAACAAGAAATGGCGAAAAAAGACAACCAGGGCCATTTTAACAAATGGGCTCCATGGGTGTCTTACTGCAGCTGCAATTGCAGCCAGAGGTAGAAACACACACTGGTAGGAAAAATGAAAACCACTGCCACCAGCCATTAATTGTAGAAAGGGTATCATAAAAATGTTACATGAGAAACTAGACAAAGGGGATACTAAGTAACCCTTCCAGCGCCCTATTGTAAGTTAGCGTGTGCTGGGTCTAGAAAGTTACAAAATGTAAGTAAACTCAATTTCATGTCGGTCGTTGTCCTTTCATTCCACGAGAGGAAAATCCGGCAGGTCCTCCAAGCGGTAGAACACCTCCCATCGACAACCTTCCCGCTCCATGACGCAAGAGGCGTACAGTGGTCACTCACAGGTATATGATAGCGGAGGACAGTGTCTGTGCCATCCGCAGGGCAGGGCCCCGACACCGGAACAGGCCTGAGCTGGCCATGGACTCGGGCCGCCACTTATGCATCCCAGTGGGAGGCCAGCTGGCGAGGTTTGTCAAGACCATCACCACCAACAGATGGGTGCTGGACGCTCTCGGACAGGGGCACACCTTGGAGTTCCAACGCAGGTGTTCTCATATTCTCCCAGTGGCTCGACAAGAACAACACGTGTTGGAGCTTCTGCAGGAGGTCCACACCATGTTAAAAAAGGGGGCGATATAGCCCGCACCCCAGAGTGTACTCCAGATACTTTCTGGTCCAAAAAGAAGACCGGAAGGGTGGAGGCCGATCCTGGACTTTAGACGCCTCAACAAGTTCTTGAAGTCCCAGAAGATCAGGATGGTTATTTTGCAACACATGCTTGGCCAACTGGAGCAGGGCGACTTCTTGGTGTCGCTGAATTTGGGGGATGCCTACTTCCACATCCCCATCCACTGGAAACACTGCAAGTTCCTGCGGTTCGTGGTACAGGGACGACACTAGTTCAGGGCTCTCCCCTTTGGCCAAAAGTCGGCCCCAAGGGTCTGTACAAAGCGCTCGGCTCCGGTGGTGGCACGCCTTCATCTCAAGGCCAACCACATCTACCCTTATCTTGACGATTGGCTAATCCGATCCTGCTCCCAGGCGTTGGCGAGCTAACACATGTCGAGGACTGTCCGTCTGATGATGAATCTTGGATTTTCCATAAATTATCAGATGTCCTGCTTGGAGCCATCGCCGAACACTCTGTTTCTGGGTGCCCGACTCAACACAGTAACGTGTCTGGCATCTCCCTCGGAAGAGAGGGTGGTACCCATCCTGGGGAAGGTGCAGCGCCTGTCGGCAGCGCGGTCAGCTACAGTGCGAGCCGTCAAGTCGCTGCTGGGCATGTCGTCCTCCTGCATCAACCTCATCCGCCTTTGCAGACTACAGATGAGACCTCTCCAGGCGTTTCTGGATGCGAGGTGGCTGCAGGTCCGAGGATCCTGGACAGACAAGATCACCCTCAATGAGGAGTTCTGTCAGGCGATACAGTGGTGGAGCGTGCGCCCTCAGAAGGGGCTCCATTCCAGTCCTGCGGGACCCCGAGACGGAAACAATGGATTCTTCCTTGGAAGGTTGGGAAGCCCACACCGGAAAGTTGCATGCCAGAGACCTCTGGATGTCAGAAGAAAAGGCTCTTTGCATCAATGTCCTGGAGCTTCCGGCCGTCCACTGGGTCCTCAAGTCCTTCCTGCCATCGCTGAAGGGCAGGGTGGTGAGGATCTTCACGGACAACACCACTACCATGTTCTACATCCGGAAACAAGGCTGGACGCCCTCAAAGAAGGCCCAGGAGCTGTGCAGCTGTCTCAAAGAAGGCCCAGGAGCTGTGGAGCTGGTCCCTTCGTCAGGACATGTTTCTCGTTCCTTTCCACCTGACGGGTACCAAGAACACAATTGCAGACTCACTCAGTAGGGAACAACAATCTTGCCACAAGTGGGAGCTTCACCAGAATCAAGTGGAACTTCTATTCCACGAATAGCGTCCACCCCAGATCGACATCTTTGCGACGGCAACAAACTCCAAGTGTCCGAGGTTCGTTAGCCGGTTCCTCCAGCCGAAAAGCATGGGGGATGCTTTCTTATTCCCATGGGAAGGTCTCCTTTACGCCTTTCTTCGGTTCCCACTCCTGCTACGAGTGATCAACATACTACGACAGTGTCACTGCAGGATACTTGTCGCCCCAGCATGGCCGCGGCAGATATGGTACCCGGACCTGCTACGTCTGTCGACGGCACCATCCATCAGGCTGCTGCTACTTCCCGATCTTCTCGCTACAGAAGAAGGAGCAATTCTACACCACGACCCATCGTTGCTGAACCTCAGTGTCTGGCTACTGCAGCCTTACAATTTGGAAATTATTCTTTGCCAACGGAATGTAAGGACATCCTGGCCAAAGACAGAGCCTCTTGCACGTTAAAGTGCTACAACTATAAATGGAAGTGATTCTCCGTATGGTGCCGTGCACAGAGGCTCAAACACTGGCTTGTGGCACAGCCCTGCAGCTCCTGCCATACCTGCTTTCCTTGGCCAAGGCTGGACTGGCTCACGCCTCTATGAAGGTGCACTTCGTCGCCATATTCCGTTACACCAGGCACTGTGTAGGCCTTCCCTGCGGTCTCACAGACTTGTAAAAGAGTTCATCAGGGGCCGCTTCTGGACTTCTTCACCGGTGAAGGTTCCGGCTCTAGCTTGGGAGCTCAATGTGGTATTGACTAAACACATGGGGGCACCCTTTGAACAAACGCATCAGGTTCCCCTGAAGTTCCTCTTGTGGAAGACTGCTTTTCTCGTGGCGATCACCTGAGCCAGGTGGGTTGGGGAGATCCAGGCCCTGTCCTGCAAACAGCTGTACTTATCCTTCCACGCTACAAGGGTGGTACTGCGTACACTCCCCACCTTTATGCCGAAAGTGCTATTGGAGTGCCACCTCAACGAGCCTTTGGTGTTGCCTGTATTCTTCCCAAATCCGTAGTCGCCAGCGGAGAGGGGGTTGCATACACTGGACGTTGCTTGTGCCTTGAAGTTTTACATGGCACGCGCGAAAGGTTTTGAAGGACTGCTCAGTTCTTTTTCAGTTTTGGACCTGTGAATCACAGAAAGGCCTTGTCGAAGGCTCCAGGTGGCTCTCCGGCTGCATCATGCACTGTTATTGGCTGCCTAACAGGCTTCTTCCGGGCCGGCTGAGAGCCCACTCCACCAGAGCCATCACACCAACAACTGTTCTCTCTGGTGTGCCTGTGCTTGACATCTGCAGGGCTGTTACGTGGAGGTCCGTGCACACCTTCATGAGCATGTGAATCCATGCCAGACCCCATGCTGGAGAAGGTTTAAGTTACTTACCTGTAACTCTTTTTCTCCAGCACTGGTCTGGCATGGATTCACACGCGAACCTTCCCTCCTTACCCTCTCTGGCTCTTCTTGGTTCATACTGCCACTTTACGTGCTTACCAAATCTGAAGATGGTCACCAGGGGTGGAGCTTAGGGACAGGACCGTCATTGGATAGGGACAGTATGACCCAGAGCACAGTGATTGGTTTAGAAGAGAAATACAGTTGTAAAGCTAAAGTAAAACTTTTTTTTCTTTTACCGAGGATTCCCAGCCTGACGATGGGGAATATTCATAAGCATATGAATCCATGCCAGACCCATGCTGGAGAACAAGAGTTACAGGTTAGTGACCTAAACCTTGTGGCACATCAACCTATTGGATCTGCGAGGGGACGAATGTCTTGATCCTTACGGGCAATACAGTTGTCATCTCTTACTCAACAAGAGTGGGGCGAGAGGAGAACAATAATTGCCCCTGTGCACGGAAGCCATGTGGATCTAGTTTTGCGTTCTGGAAAACTGCATTTTGGTTGTAATGGAGAATGGGATGGCAGTCACGGCTCACTTTCCCATATCTCTTACAGCCATGAGGTGGGGTCACACGCTTCTGCGCCTATCCTATTAAAGCAGTTTGCCCTGGAACTGCTACCCTTGGGGAGGAGTGTGTGCTTTCTGATCTCCGTTCCCTTTCCCCACATAAGCAGTATGATACTCTCATCACGTCTCCCCACAAGGGAGCCCTTTCTGATGAGGCTAGGGAGGTGCAGCCGCTACCCAATATTTTTTGTGGTGTGGTTTAATGTGGGAGGACCTCATGGGGTGGGACTCCCCCCCCCCCCCCCCCCTCTGGGGATCAGGACGATCCCCCTAGGGTACAGCCCATTTGCCAACGTCACACCCCAACCTTCCCTACCCCCACCTCCATTTCAAACCACTTCCTTGAGAGTAGACCCATGTAATTCTGTAGTGTAGGAGAAACAGCCAAAACAAAAAGTACCAGGATGAGGAAGAACACAGAAGAAATTAACAGTACTAACTGTGCTAGTACTGGCAGGAGGTGGCCCAAGGATGCATGAAGATCAACCTATCAAGGACAATGAAGGACTTTTGCAATCCAAAAGGGCGGGGACTGGCAAACAATGTATAAGAAGAGAAGGCTTCATAGGCTCAATGTGATTCGAGCCCTGTTTCTCTCTAGACTTGACTACTGTAACAGCCTCCTCCTGAACCTTCTCTCTTCAACTCTGCGACCCCTCCAGCTTGTCCAGAATAGGGCAGCAGACTTCTCCTTGGCCCTAAGCACAGGGACCGCATATCTCCTGCACTTAAAAGTCTTCACTGGCTCCTGGTTGCTGCACAGATTAAATTCAAATCCATCCACAAGGCTGTCTGGGCCCAAGGACCACACTATCTTCAACTTTATCTCACTGAATACTCTCCCTCTAGACCACATCATTCCTCTGGCACCAACTCTGTGTGTAAAACGTTTTGCTAAACAGAGGGCAGGGGGTCGCTCATTTTCCTCTAAGGACTCCCTCCTCTGCTATAGCCTCCTCCTCCCCCTTGAGCGGGATGTTCTCAAATTCCAGAATCTCCTTAAGACCTTCCTCGTTTCCTCCTCTTTCCATCCTTCTCTCCTCTGCTAATCCCACAGTTGCTGAATCGGTGTACTTGGCCCTTATGCATCCTCTGGGCCTTGACCTGCCACACCAATTCTTCCCAGCTATTGTCTATCCACAGCGCTTAGCATCTGCACACCCTCTGCACTGGAGGCTTGCACTTACACCTCCTGCTGCCCAGGCAGTGTAGCACTCAACATTCCTAGCACTTCGTCTATGGCTCTCCCTCAGGCTCGGACCCCCCAGCACTTACCACCAATTCCTATCTGCACTTGCATGTTCTGAATACTGACAAGGCATAGGAGGTTCGTCCCTCACCCCTCTGCTAAATATTGTGTTGTAATGTATTCCCCTCCCCTGCTCCCTCCCTCCCTGCCTTGTAGGTGCTTTAAAACAGTATTTTCTTGTTTTATAAGCACCTAAAAAGCAAACAATAAATGAATAAATAAATAAGAGGGCCTGAGGATTTGGTCAAGCCCAGCCGAGAGAGACAGCAGGTGTGGAAACCATCCAGAGCGGGAGTTTCAAATCCTGTCGACCGACCGGGGATGCCGAAGAGAGGAGGACATTGCTGAATCGCTGGACTTCTCCGTGGGTCCAGCTGGAGCGGACCCAAACACGAGGCACAAAGAGAGAGAGAAGCTGTTCAGTAGAGCGCAGAGTCGCTGCGGTACTGCGGACGCAGAGGAGAGAAGTTCGGAGAGACTTACCCCAGTCCCAGGAAGCCCAGTGGCATACTGATGTCCCAAAGAAGGTAACGGGAGGCACAAGAGAACCGGAGGGGACACAGGGATGGAAATGGAAGAGGCTTGAATGGCTTTCTGTCTGCCCAGCAGTAACAATCAAATTATAAGAAAGGGTGGACCGAGCATCCAAGGAGAACTTCCTCATCACAGTGGTGAAACCAAGCCTACTGAACACCAGAGAATGGTCTAGGACCCTAACGCAAGAGAATCGAGCATCCGAGGATAACTTCCTCATTTCAGAAACGGCAACAGTGAATCAAGCATCTGAGGAGAACGTCCTTGTCACAGTGGCGGCAACAATCCTACTGACCACCAAAGAAAGGTCTGGGACCTCCACACAAGTGAACTAGGCATCTGAGTAGAACCTCCTCCTTGCAGTGGCGGCCATAAGCCCACTGACCATAAGAGAAGAGTCTGCAACCCCAACATAAGTGTACTAAGCATCCAACGAAAGCATCCACTTTGCAGTGGCAGGGAAAAGTCCACTAAGGCCCCAAGGAGGAGTTGGGACTTCGCTAATTCCACAAGAATGGGGCTAAAGACATATCAATTTGAGAGATATGGAAAAGAACTCTAAAACACCAGGAGAAGGGAGTCATTCTCCTGTTGAGGAGACTGAAAGACCTTTTAATGCGCCCAAGAGGCACCAGGGGAAGGGAGCAGTGATCGAAGTGGGAGGAGCGGTGCACCTCTACTTTTTTAAATTACATTTTACTGTTCCTATACTTTTTTATTTTAAAAAGAAACAGTTTCGAAATGGTTTAGTTTTAAAATAAGTGTAGGAAGAAGTTGAAACTTGCACTTTCAGTGCACTGAACGTTCCCTTAAACAGCAGGTGCATTTGTTTGGGTGGTTTGTATTATGCGTGGGAGGGGCGTGGCGATGGGGTTTTATGGGGAGCAGGGGCAGGCCAGTAGGGAACATAATTCCACTACTTCTTTTTGTGTACTTCGACCACTGGAAGGGAGTCGTTCCCTCTGGCTTTGTTATGATATGTTGGAGCGTGCAGACCAATGCCAGGAGAAGGGAGTCACTCTCCTGGTCCTGAAAATGGAAGAAACTAAAATCCCATTGATAAAGCGACGACCGAGGAAAGGGAGTCATTTCCCCTGGCTTCGGTGTGAACGATACTGGAGTGTGTGATCCAATACCAGAAGAAGGGAATCATTCCTTAGTGTGTGATGATACTCGGTGGTGAAACAGGCAAAGGCAGAAAGCAAGGTGTCTGGGGTGCTGATAGCAATTAGATCTGTGTCATATCAAGGTGCTACGTACTAAGATCCACAAAGAGGGACGGTATGTATTTATGGTATTGGCTATAGGTCCTAGGAAGATAACTGTGGCCTCAATGCATGCTCCTAATACGGGTCAGGAAGGGTTTTTGATATAAACTATCACTTCACTAGAGGCCTTTGGGCAAGGGGAAATAATCTTCATGGGTGATCTAAATTTGGCATGGAATCTGTCCTGAGATTGCAGCGCATCCACCTACTCTATGCAATTGAGGCCATCAAAGTCCTTAAAACTAAATTTTGCAAGCTTAACTTTGGTAGATGTATGGCCAGCTTTGAATAGGCAGGGTAGTGGATACACGTTTTATTCACATGTCCACCGGACCTTTTCTCGAATAGATTATATCTGGATTTGAAAGCCACTTTTGGGATGGGTATCACAAATCTCTTGCCTTCCGATCTCTCTCTCGGATCATGCACCCCTTAGCATAGATTTACATGTGTCTGGGGTAATTCAGAGGGTATGGGCCTGGCACTTCCCAGTAGTACTCTTGGGAGACGCGGTAGTTGAAAATAAAATAGAGGGCAAGAAAACTGAGTTCTTTGAGATTAACTTGCTACAAGATACCTCAGCAAATGTATTGTGGGATGCATTTAAAGCAACACTTCGCTGTCTGCTTATAGCTGAAATGGCATACAGACGCAAACAATTAATGCCCTTAGAGATAGAATTGGAGGAGGAGCTGAAGCAAATAATGAGGAAAATGGAACAAATGCCGGTCTCTCAATTCAAAAAATGTATCGTATGGTGGCTGCTAAATTAAACTTACTCTGAGAAAAGAAAAGCGGAAAAATCTTTATTATACCTCAGACAAAAGTACTATGTGAAAACAAACAAGGTGGACCATCTGCTAGCTAGACAACTGCGTCAGAGGATTGCCTCTCAAACTATTAAATCCATTAAAACCCTGTCAGGTGAATCAGTTACTGAAACATCACAAATAATTTCGCAATTTCATTCATTTTACTCCAATTTGTATTGGTCAGATTGTCCAGATCAAGAAAAACAGGGGGTGTATTTACAAGCAATTCATCTTCCTGTATAACATCTGGTAAAGGACCCTGATGTGGATCCTATCGTCCAATAGACCATATTAACATTGACGCAAAAATCTATTCAAAATTATTGGCTAATAGGCTTGAGAGCTTACTTCCAGTAATCATACACCCAGTTCAATCCGGTTTCCTTAAACATAGGCAGGCCCACGATAACATCAGAAGAAAATGTCATATTTTGGAAAAAGTAGGGTAAACGGGCACACCTGCAGTTTTACTCTCTCTCGATGCCGAAAAGGCATTTTATCGGGTGGAGTGGGGTTTTCTTTTCTTAACTCTAGCAAAGATGGGTTTTGGCCTGAAATGTATAGAGAAAATAAAAGTAAATTATAAATCACCAATAGTCCATCTTTCGATAAATGGCCAATTCTTCCACCCCCTCGCTCCCCCCTGGATAAATCTTCAAAGAGGGACCAAGCAAGGATGCCCCATGTCACCATTACCTTATGCCATTTGTCTTGAGCCATTTTTAGCGAAAGGAGTCTGCATAAAATTAGGGCTTATGCAGACGATATGTTGATGTGTATAACGGATTTGGGAAAAACTCTGAAATCAATTTAAAGTGAATTGAAGGATTATGGTGCAGTGGCGGGTTTAAAAATCAACCATTCTAAATCTGAAATTTGTAATGTCTCCCTTTCAAAGGCGGAAGCGCAAGTACACCGTACGCAAACACACTTTGGCTGAGCACAAGCTAGCATAAAACATTTAGGTGGGCTAACTCCAGGGATGTATGAAGTCAACTACCCACCAATGCTGAAAGAAATAGCAGGTCAATTGAGTAAATGGGGCCCATTGACAATCTCTTGGTTAGGTCGTATCAACACTATAAAAATGGTGATCCTTCCTAAAATGCTCTAGAAAATTTCAAGCACTTTCAATTCGCCTTCCAGGCCCTTTTTGAAAAAAAAGTTACAGAGAATATCTACATTTATCTGGAAAAATACAACTCTGCAGTTAGCCAATGAGGTTTTAACTATACCTACGAACAAGAGAGGATTAGGTCTCCTGCATGTGCACAAATTATTTCAAGCTACACAACTTCGAATAATAAAGGATTGGTGGGTAAAGGAGTCGGAGAAAAGGTGGCTGCAAATGGACCGGGCGATCGGTGGTCCACAACTATGAGACAATCTTTGGCTCCCCAAAAGGGGTAGCCCCATTAATATCCATAAGAGTATAATCACAAGCTTGGTTGAAGTGGTATGGAATACCGCTGCCAAAAATTATCAATTCACAACATTTTCCTCACCTTTACACCGTTATTTTGTAACCCTCAATTCAATCCGGGTCAAGATCCTCCGGCTTTTAGTAGAGTGAGGCAGGCTGTTTGAAATTGCGAGACATGTTTCATGGCAATGACCCTAAGCCCTTTAATCAATGCAAAATAGAATTTGGATTAAACGAACTTGCCCGCTTCCAGTATTTCCAGGTCTATTACTGGATTTTGACCCCTGCCCCCCACGAATAAACAGGCGGTGACTAAAGAGCTCAACATCTTTGAAAAATGTGCTAGTTCTAAGCCTGGGAATAGAGCTCTAATCTCAAATATATATAAATTAATGGCAGCTGTCACTCCCGATTCCTCGCCATGCTACATCACTCATTGGCAACGGACTCTAAGAGAACATATAGCGAAAGCAGAATGGGAGGGGCTTTGGTCAGATATTCTCAAACTCACCCGTTCATTACAATTAAGGGAATTTTGGTATAAGTTGTTGGTTCAATGGCACTATACGCCAGGCTATTTGCTCAATATGAGATCATCCATCCCAGCGCTACGCTGGAGGCAATGTGGGTTAATATAGGACTGGGGGCATATCTGGTGGACCTGTCCAAAACTGAGGGGATATTGGGCAGAGATTGATGACAGGTTGGCTCACATTTTTGGTTGTTTGAAGCCAAACTCTCTTAAATCTGTTCTTCTATTGATGCTTGAATCAAAAATAAGAAAAAGTTCAACAAAAAGGTAATACTGCTACTGGCTGCTTTATTAGGAAACGCTCAGAAAGGGAAATCTAATGAATCTCCACAAGTTGCCGAATGGATCTCCAAAGTTTGGAATTTCGTCGCCCTCGAATAGATCACATACAGTATCCAAGTAGACCAGTCTAAATTCTCATATGAAGTCTAAATTCTCATCTGGATGGGCGAAAGTACTCAAATTCTTGCAAAGTGACTGTAACATTCAGGACTAACCTCAACATCTCTGAATCCTGGGTTTTCACTGACTTTCAGTTTGTGCTGATTATTATTACCTTGTGTTGTACCATGGTGACACAATGTAGGGTGGGGGCATTAGGGAAGATTTGGCAGGGAGGGAAGGATTAAATTACTGTTTGTAATATAAGAAATGCTAATAAAATATGAATAAATATAACAAGAAATGACATCCATCCCCCTCTCACCCTACCCATAGGGGTTTCTCCACAATGGACCAATGTTTTATATTAAATACATTGGTGGAGAAATATTTTGCTGGAAGGATGGGTCGTCTTTCTTGAACTCACAAAGGCTTTTGATTAGGTAGCCCAAAATCATTTCTGGGCAAAGCTTAGAGGGATCGGTTCCCGCTAAGGCTTCTCCAGTTAATTATGTTGCTATATGGAAATTGTGAGGGGTCAGCAATACGAGGCAGACAACTGTTTGATGATTGTTCAAAACATGCCATTTTTATTATAGAACAAATAAAGTAAAATGCTGCACTATCCCTACTCTGCTGAGGATTTTCCTGCCTAATCAAATACAAGGAGAAACACTCTAACACAGGATGTCTGTCCCTCACACTAAACAACACATACACAAATAATATATGGCAATTCAAATAACCTAAACAACACTCACAGCTTCTTGATAATGTTTTTGTAACCTGGAAGGATTCCCTGCCCCAGGATTTAAAGTGTATTCTGCTTCAATGTTCAATCAAAAAGAGAAATAAAGAAATCCTTGTCATAAGGCAGTCTCAAAATAGTTCTTTATGTTTCAATGTCTAAGTAAAGTTTTGTTAACCAAAGTTCCAACAATAGCAAATCTTCTCTCCTTGGTAAAAGATGGACTTTCCACTTCCTCAGGACCAGGGCTGGACTGGCCTATTGGGAACTCTGGAGATTTACTGGTAGGCCTCGGCACTCTGGGCATCTTTTGTGTTGCATTTCTAAATTTTCCCATAGGAAAAGGCTGGGCTTGGTAAAAATGTGTAATATGGGGCCACTTTGAACAGCACCAACAGTAATCCCAGCCCCAATGCTTTGTTACCGCTTCCAGCAATCCAAGAAGACTTGCCACAGTTCACAAGAAATGTTACTTCTATCAGTCAGTGAAACACAGTTCTTGGGTAACAGTTGGTCAGGATGATTTCACAGTGCTGCTACTTCCACAACTTCACTTCTACTCAAGTGTACCATAAGGACAGTCTCCTTTGTCTCATAGTACTCCACTTTGTTTAGGCTACTGCAATGTTCCATCTACTGACAACCAGATATACCTCCACAGCTTCAGTACTTTGGACTACTACTGTACATTTGGACTTTAAGACAGTTCTGACAAGATTTACTTTCAAGTACTTCAACACCTTCAAGTAGGCAAGGTACTCTTCCTCTAAATATCTCTTCAAAAGGGGCAGCCTCTTTGCCTTTCTTGTTTGCCTGCCACAATAACAACATAGGTTTGCCTCTATAACCATTTCCCTCTTCCTTTCACAATCTTTAGCAGTATAGTTTGTGTCAACTTCAAAATAATCTTTACAAGCAGACAGTTTCCCTTCCCCAACTTTTCCTTCACCTTTCTGGCAACTGTTAACCCAAACAATTACCCAAAAGCCTTGGTGCCACTCTCTTGGCTGCAGGGAATGCATATACAAGTGTGTCTTAAGCCAGGTTGCGCTGTTATGGAGTTCACAAGAATACTTAGATTGCTTTTTGGCTCTGAGAAAGGTTGTTTTCACTCTTAGCATGGGGAGACTCTTGGCTTGGGCAATGCTTGCTCTTCTCTTCAATTGTAGATGCACTGTTTAACTGCTTAACTTCTTTCATGTGAAAGTATGCCTGCGTGAAAGTAAAGGATAGAGTTCAGTCTTCCTTTGGAAATCACAATTAGGCGCACACAGCCTCTTCTTGATGTAGTTTTCACAGTTTTTAACAATGGTCTTATCAATGTTGGGTATTCAGCAATGGCCTTTGCAACGTTCACTCTTAATGAGAGACACGTGACCACTTCTTGATATGGTTTTCGTCTTTAAGGGTTTAACAATGGGTTTTAGCAGCTTTTGCTCTTCACGCAAGTAGAAAGGAATTACCCAATACACGCAAGTACTACTTTTCCATTTTTTGCTTATTAAAGCTTCGACGAACAACCTCGGCTCGCTTCTGACTGTCCGCGTGTGAATAGGAAACTGGATACTGTTGCCGGCAATGGTCGCGCAAGGAATTAGAATGCCAGGTTTCACTGACTGGGTTCTGCAATCCTTTTTCTGCAGGTCGCACAACTTCCACGACTTCGGCCACAACTACTTCTGCTTTCACAGGGACCCACACCCTTCCTCGCTGAAGGTGTCTCCAGTCCGGCAACATACTTGAGGAGCCCCTCTTGCTCCTGAGACTGATGGCTTGACTACAGCTCCTCGCCTCTGTCTCCGACACATTCTCTATAAGGCAATCGGGCTCAGATGGGGAAAAAGCATCATTCATGCATGCCTTCCGCTGCGTAGCCTGTGCACTTCAGAGTTTGGGGCAACAGGACCCTATCGGAACAAGCAGGTGAAATCTGCTGTATCCACGTTCCGGCGTCCATCTGGTTCTCCCACTTCTGCTTGATTTGCCAGCTTCGTGCTTTCTTCGGTCTACTTCTACTGCTACAGCTCACACTCCAGTCACAGTTCCAGCTCCTTCTAATTGCCTGCGCCTGAGGGGGCATTTTATGCCTTCCAGGTTCCTTCAGGTGTGGGCTGTTAGGCTTAGTTGCCGGACCATTGCTACTGCATGCCTCATCAGCCCTCTTCCTCGTCCCAGTACTTGTGGCATGATGTGACTCTTAGTCCCCAATGACAAAGCTAGTTCTTTTAACTTCTGCTGTTTGGCAAACAGCCATCAAAGGTGTAGGATCATGGGGAAAGTTAGGCAGGGGGGTTTCCCAGTCTTACTGGTCTGTTCTCTCCACACCCCATACGATCCTCCCACAGTACACCCCCACGGTCGAGATAAGGAAGGGGAAGTCGGCCTTTCCCTGTCCACATGAGAAGGGTCCCAGACCAGGTTTCTGGGTGGAGTCATCAGTGATGCATCACAAAATACATCAGCAAGGGTTAGGTGGGCAGCAAACCACAATTAGTCTAGTGAGTTTGCAACTAATGCAGTGGTAACACAAGGTTGCCCCTTTGGCTCCTTTGTTCTTTTTCTCCATGATTTTAATCCCCATGCAGCAGCTCAGGACTTGATACCCCCTCTTCAAAATGGTGTGAACACAGACCACATGGTCCTGATAGACCTATCTCCAGTCGTCTACAGCGGAATTTGGAATATGCTTACAAATATCTTGCAGACCTTGATCTTCAATTGAATCTGTCTAAAACCAAAATACTACTGTTCGGCAAAGGGAAACCATCTTTCAAATTGTTTCTGAATAATAAACCCCAAGAGGTGGTGAATGAATACAAATATTTGGGCCTCTTGTTCTCCAAAAGCGGTGGTTGGAGTAATCATATAAAGGTGGTGTGTAAGCGAGCATTTATGGGCTTAAGGGGACTTCTCTGCTTTTATTATAATTTTGGCAGGAAACGCTTGGACACGTGCTGGCATGTCCTTGGATCTAAAATCAATACGGCTGTTCTTAATAGAGCGGAGATCTGGGGTGCAGCCCCCTGTGGGTGCCTAGATACAATGTTGAAATCTGGGTTGCAGAGGATTATAGGCTTGCCAACTAGAACTCGCGGGGATGCTCTGATAAATGAATTGGGTATAGTCAGTTTATCTTTACAAAGTCAGAGGAGGTTTTTAGAAAACATTTTTGGGAATGTGCAATTAAATTCCCCATTAAACTCTAATGTAACTGTTGCTCAGCGTGATTCCTTGGCCAACTCTAGTAAATGTACCATGAGTTGGTATAGTCCTGGAATTCGTTTAATGAATGTGTGGAACCTGAGGGATGTTGTGGCATTGGGCAACTTATCACGAAGTTAGCGTAGATTTCTACTCAGAGAGCTGTAGAATTAGAATGTAATGTTCTTTACGAGAGAAGTGCACATTTCATTGAAATATTACTCTCCATCACCCAGACAAGTGAGAGTTGTTCCTGTTGTACTTAAGATCAAGATCCCTGAAATCCGAAGACTTATTCCGTCGACCAGGCTAAATGTACTCCCTTTCAGATCAAGAACCCCATGGCTCACCCAGGAAAAGGTCTGCACATGTGGCTTGGGGCGAGAACGATAGCCATCTGTGAATGGAGAATAGCACAGGGGGCAAGGCGCTGGTCTTGGAATTAAAACCACTCAGAGCAACAGAGGTTCACATCCCGGATCCGTGCTTAGAAACCGAACTCGTGTACGGTATTAGGCACGTTATGAAAAAAAACAATTAAATAAAGATGATTTCTCACATTTTTTATTGGATTGTACATTTTTTTTTATATTAAGGAAGCAGTGGCTAAGGATTGCCCTTATTAAAAATCAATTATGGACACGAAGGGACGCTATATATTTTACCATGAATTGTGATGATGTGAAGTTTTTAATTGATATATCACGTTTTATTAAGAACATGTTAGAAGTGGTGAAGGCATATCCCTGAACGTTCATGCCAGAAAAAATAAAACTCGCTAGTGAAAAAAGGGCAAGAGATTTCTTGCAAGGATAACAAGGTTTAATAGCACAAAAGTAAGGATGCAAGCAAAGAACTCTGCTGCTCGAGAACGTTCAGGTTATAAGGCAGCACATCATCATCATCACATACAGTAAAAACCTGTGTGGCTGGTTTGTGAGACCCTATACATGGGCTTGCTCCACAGGGGATGCCAGGCTGCAATTCGCCCCAGCCCTGTCCCTCCGTCTTCCATCACATTGGGGTCAGCTGGGCTCATCTCTCCTGGGGCTGAAGGTCACGTTCCTCATAAGTTACTATTGCGAGACAATGCTACTCTATCATTATGGCGTGCACCTGGGAAACTCTGGGACTGGCACAGGATGACAATCACGGTCATGCTGACCCACACATTCTTTGCTCAGTTCTTATCGCACTCTCTGCACCCAAGGTTTCCACCCTCGCTTTGGACTCCAATTTATTTCTCCCTGTACCTCGTATTACAAAGTGTGTCATTATGAAATAATGTGAAATGGCTGTGCTCTTTCAGATCTTTTATGACCACTGGTTTTATGGTTGGTGGTCTGAGGTCACCTACAATCGCAGAATTCAGGGCTCTTGGACTGGGTCAGTTGTGGGTGTCATAAATCCTGGGGGTTGGAGGTCTGCCGGTGGCCGGGCTGTGATGAATGTGCGCAGCGAGGAGCCTGGTGCTGTCTCGCGGCCTTGCAGGGCTCATTCCTTTTCGGGATAACAAGTAATTGCAACAGTTAAGGAACAAAGGGACGTTTCTATGGGCATTAGCAGCACAGGTCCTTTTACCATCAGCGTATGGGCATGTTAAGGTTTCTTCATCAGGCCTGTGTTTACCACACGGCCATGCAGGACTGAATGTATCTACCATAACTACAAAATGGCGTCTCTTAATATGCGCTCACTATGTCTAAACATCTTTATTTCTGGCAATATTGTGTTTGTGCAGGGTTTCCTAGCACAGTCCTCTCCCCCCCTGGCACATCGCACGTCTATCTATGGGGCTATCATCACTCTAAAGCATCTAGGGGGGTGGGAAAGGTTAATTTCCTTCCCAACATTGGTTAATGGTGATAGGTGAAAGTACGCAATGTTTTCGGTAATTATGTTTTGAACGCTCATATTGATTTGATGTATTTTTCCATCTGCTGATTCAGATAGGGAAGTGGATTATTTTTTAAAAAAAGTTGTATTTTAGTGGATTTTATTTCTGAAATGAAATGCCCTTTTACCCCCCATCTAAATACACATGCATGTTTTTTTCTGGAATACAAAGTACTGCTGTTGAAAATGTTTCACTTGTCTAGAAGCACATTATGAAACTCGTCTTTAATTCCTGGAACACGTTTTTCGGTCTGATTTGCAATCAAATATTTTGCTTCGGTTTGCACAAAGTTCTGATTGTGATGTTCTTTTCTCCCCAGGTGTTAGACAAGTACAACCCTCCAGACCACTTTCTCCCCGAATCCTACACATGCTTCTTTCTGCTAAAGCTACCCAGGTACTCATGCAAGCAGGTGCTGGAGGAGAAACTGAAATACGCCATTCACTTCTGCAAATCCATAGACACGGATGACTATGCGCGCATAGCGTTGACCGGAGAGCCCACCGCTGATGACAGCAGTGAGGACTCGGACAACGAAGATGCGGATTCCTTTGCTTCGGACTCTACACAGGACTATTTAACTGGCCATTGAAGAAACCGAAAACTTCCAGCCATCATATTGTCAGAAGCTTCTGGAAAACTGCAGTATGCGGCCACGTGACTAGTGAACAGTTTAGAACTCTGAGTCGATTGAACAACAAAACTTACCAGTTCTCGTGTGGGATTACTGTTTATTACTTGATCTTGGAAGAAAGGTTTAGAATTGATAACTCCCCTGCTTCAGCAATATCTATGGACATTTCATTTAAGAGCTCAGAGGGCTGTTTTACCTCTTAACTGCTGCACTACTCTGATATATTTTGTGTTTACTGAAGGTGTTGTAAATGTCTATGGAAATGCTGCTAGTGCAGCACCGAAAACAGAACGGCAGAAATACCTTTTTTTTCTTGTGGGTGCAATATATTTCCCCCTTTAGTGTTGTGCACAGTGCATCTTCTTGGTTGTATATTGACAATACCATGCACAAAACTCAATAGTATTATAAATATTTGAACACGTTTTGCTAGCAGTTTGTTTATTTAAAGGAGTACCCTTTTGAAAATGAACTGATCAGTATTCCTCGAAGTACACCTGCAGCTGCTGAACAGGAAAGAGGGGCATCTGTTTGTTTAATCCTGCCTCGGTTGTGTATTTTAGTTTCTGCATTGTGAGTCTCAGACTGGTTCCTGTGAACATCATCACTTTGATCATGGGAAGTGTACATAGTAACTTTGTGCCATTGTAAATGCTAAAAACAATATAATTTCCCCCTGAATAAAACACCTGTTACAAGCTGTAAATAATTATTTTATGTAGCCCTATAAACTTATGTATATTAAAGTGTCTCCATCCTGCCAAAACTCTGAAATGGGCTGCTTGTTCTTCAGAAGTGTGCTGGAAGTTGTGTCTCTCAATTCAGAAAATATTTATTTAGGTGTATTTGTATGCTGATGAAACCTACAGAAATAAACCTGCTTTGCGCCACCTAGGGTGATATAACAGCTGGAGGTTGCAGGGATAATAATGATGATGGTGTGCCTCCACAAATGTAGTAGTGTGGAAAGCTAAACGCGGGTTGCCTGTGAACCCCTACCTGCGTTCTTGACAAAATAGGGTAAGGGCAGCTTGGCATAGACCGACAGAGAATGGGGAACCAAATACTGCATGGCAGGAGCTCGGGTCAGAATGCACATTCTGCACAAATCAAATTGAGTTTAAAATAAATACTGGCCTCCAGAAAGAACACATATCAGCAGAACATTTAGTGACCAATGCGGAAAAAATTGCACACGGGAACAGAGTAGACAGACTTGCATCGATTTGCACAGCAGGCATACTAAACGGTAAGTAATTGTTCACTTGTACTTTACAGTGCAATGTCTATTTTACAACTCAAAATGAACACTCAGAGGTTTTATATTTAACCAGCCTAGCTCGTACAATTTTGACCTTTTACTCGTTTCTTAACTGATTAACTGTGTTTACATGTAGGACTTCCAAAGCAAACTTATTTACATTATATCAGACAATGACAAAATGGTCAAACTGCTCATATGAAAACAGTTCCAAACCCCAAGTAAACTGCCAAATATCCTTAACAGTGCTCCACACAACAAACACAGGCATACAGAGAAATTCAATGACAAAGGGAGGGACCTCTAGAGGTTGTTAGAGGTACTGCACTTTAACTAGATCAGAGAAATTGCTCACGTAATTGCAGGCAATGGAAAAATGAGCACTCCAGGGTTAAGCAAAGCATAGACACATGTAAATGAAGAGGGGAAATGCAGCTTTAACAGATACAATCGCTTCACAATGGGAACTCATTGTTGCAGTGATCAACCTCAACTCCAACCCACACACTCAAGGATTGGGGCAAGACGGGGAAAACCAGACTAGGCCACAGACAGCCCAGATGATACTCACAAGCCTAGGTTATGGGAAGCTGTGAGCATCTCTCATATGGAGCAGGTTGTGCACATAAGTTGGGGACCACAGTACCTACATAGTTCCCAGCAGTGGCAGGATGAAAGCAGCAAGGCAGCACACAGAGGGCGTGGGGGTAGGGTACCCTGTGCCTGCCAAGGTGATAGGCCTCCAGTAGCAGCAGGACAGACTTCAGGCAAGTCTTAACAGCAGGAATACAAGTTGTCACACAGTCTCTGCAGGAGGTATCCAGGTTAATTCAATCCCAGGGGTTTGGGCTGAAATGAACAAGGGGGCAGACCAAGAGTTGATGTGGTGGTATCACTGCCTATAAAGGGATAGCAACAGCAATATATATATATATATATATATATATATATATATATATATATATATATATATATATATATATATATACAAATATATATATATATATATACACACACACAATACATTGCACATTAAGTGTTAACTGAATAATGCACATAAAACAATACTCCTAATATCAAAGTGAAAAATAAAATGTACAATTAATGAAATTACATGATGTTTTCTGTGTCCATAAAATTAAATCAATGCAGATTCCAAAGGTGTCTAATTTACATCCTAGAGTTAGGCACTCGTGGGCTGTCGTTTGCTTAGGGCGAAAGGTGGCCTGAAACCTTCTCGATTATAGTGATGGGCAGCGTGGAAAAGAACAATGTAACGTTTTTCAACTTTCAGAACTGTAAAATCTGGTAAACCGGTTCAGAGTGATCGGTTGATCAGCAAATCAAGAAAAGTTTAACTTTCAGCCGAAATCAGTTAACAATGCAGGTTCTCAGTCATTTCTGTCCTAGGGCCTGTCTTCACCTGGGGCAGGCCTTATCGATAAGTCACACGGTGAAAGTGGAAACTTCACGTTAGACTGTTTTGGAATCCATTTATGATGTCAAAGGATGACCTACTGTTTGCAAACATTTCCTGGTGGAACTCAGTTTGGGTGTCTGGATAGCAGTGGTAGAAGGGGAGAGGGAGAACTCCTAGAGGGAAAGTCCAGTGGGTGGGCACAGTGCGCTCTGTTATGAGTTAAATGAACCACAAAAAATGCAGGCGCGTGGGGCCCAAGATCCCAGATGGTGGGCTGGCACGATCAGGGGGAGGGGAAAGGGACACAATAATTGCCTGAACGGGTATGGTAGGAAATAATCCTTTACTTATATGGTTGCAGGGAAAACCAGGAGGAGGAGGGACTAGGTCACTAATTAGACAGGGAGGGGCTAGTCAGACTTAAGCTAGAGTAATCCTGTGTGCTAGGCGGAGAGGGAAGGAGTCTCTAGGGAGAGGAGGGAAGGGTTAGAGAGCAAAGGCTTTCCAGAAAAGGTGGGTCTTCAGTTCCTTCTGCATTCTGAGGTCATGAAGGAGATTTTTCCAAAGCAAGGGCCCGGCCACGCCAAAACAGATGTCCCCTTTCCACTTGCATCTGTGTGCAGGTATCAGAAGGAGGCTATTGTTCGCAGATGTCTGGTTTCTCTTCGGAACAAACTGGTCCAGTGGTCGTCTGATGGCCTGTTCCATTACTCCCCGTGACATGATAAGCCCAGAGGAGTTTTAACTCCATCCTAGGCTCCAGTGGGGGCCAACAAAGGCATTTTAGGTCTTGTTAATGGTGTCCTTTTTTAGACCGAAGACCATTCTTGCCGCCTATTTTGGACTATTTGCCATGTGTCTGAAGGAGGCACCCACATAGAATAGAGACAATTGAAGCAATCTAAGTTGGATAGACATTGACAGCTCCAGCATTGGGCTTGGGAAGGCTGAAGCCCTCCCACTTTGAGGCAGAAGTTGTTACTCTGATGTGATGGCCAGCCCGCTCCATTGGCAACCCCTGGGGGGTTCTGGCACCCTCTGAAGGGGGCAGGATTCCCACAGCGTGAACTACCATCTAAACCATTTAGGCATATCTGCATTTCTACTGAGGTACTGTGCATGTTACCTCCAGCGAATGGGCACAATAATAGACATAAGCACAGCCTGAAAGAAAGGTTCAGGCTGTGTTTATTTCTCGGTTACTGAAGTCAACAACAGAGTCCCCTGATAGGGCCACACTGCGAAAACTGTGGCTATTACACAGAGTAAAGAAAAATCCAAGGGAGAGAAAAGAAACTGGAAAGGGGATGGGAGGGATCTATATGATTGCTGCGCCACGTTTACTGCGACACCTGAAAATGTTGACTTTTTTTATTTCAACCCCCTTTTCACCCCATATATATATGCGAGGGAGAGACCCCCCCCTTCATCCATTATATAATATACCCACCCCCCTCATATGCAGGGTAAAAAGGGGGTTGACATCAAAAACAAAAAAATTGACATTTTCGGGGGTGGCAGTAAACACAGCACAGTAATTGTATAATCCCGATGGAAGGACGTGAAAGAGCAGAGTAGGATAAAAGTGAAGGGCGGAGGCACCGTATATGAATTGGTAGCACATACAGAGCTGAAGGGAGAAACAGAACCAAAAGGGTGAAACAACTGGGGCAGCCACATACATGTAAGGGGTGACAAAGGACCAGGGCAAGAGAGATCGAGACAGAGGAACAGGAGGAGTGGTCAAGGGATACAGAGAGCCAGACTTAGAAAGGAGTGAGAGGGTGGCACACAGAGAGACGGATGAAACTGAAAAGGTGAGAAATCAAGAATAATAAAGGAGGTATGAGCAAGAGGGAGCACAGGGCAAATGAATGTGAATGTGAGGGAGCAAGAGATGGAATGCGTAAAGGGGAGGGCAAAGCGAAGATGGAGGGGACGGGAAAGAGAGAGAGAGAGGCATATAGCAGGACCGATAGATCGAAAGGGGGAGAGAGAGAGAGAGACAGACATAGAGCTATGGAATTTGCCCATGTGGTATATAACTGGGTCATCCAGTCCAGGCTTTATTCTTTGCGTTCGGTGACTTTAGTCTTGCTGGGAAGGAAACACCAGCACTGGATGATTTGCCCATGGATGGCATGGGGCAACGTTGGTGCTCTGGAGAAGGGGAGTAAGAGAGAAAATACAAAATTGGAGGTGAAAATAGAGCAGACCAAAAGGAGGAGAAAGGGAGAGACCGAATAAGAGTGATTAGAAAAGCTCCCTCCCTTCCACCTCCAATGAAAAAATCTGAGACAATTGTTTTGATGAACCGGCTTCAACCCCTCTTCAATCCTCCTGCCGCAGAAGTGTACTATTCAATTCTCATGGTGTTGTCCTCCTTGGCATGCTTTTTCACCCTCCTTGCAAACCAAATGTCATCTTGATCTCAATAGGATACCCCTCAAAAGCATCCAAGTGTGGCCTCAACTTCAAGGCTAAATAGGAAATAGGTTTAGTAGTATGCATTAGAGTGGGTGAAGGTGGAATCTTGGCATGCTGCCCCGCACATGTAGCCCCTGGGTAAGGGGTTGCTCGACATACCACGTGCCTCCCGTTCCACATGCCTGCTAACCCCATGACCAGGGATAGGTGGGAGGGCTGTGAAAATGTTTCTTTGGGGACTGGGAGGGAGTTGGAATAAAAACGTTTGAAGACCACTGCCCTATGGTGAAACTGCTGAAGGCTTAACCGCTGGACTCAGATTGGCCCCACCTCCAAAGATTTGCCTCTTTGTTAAATGAAATAGCCTATGAATTGTGGTGAAAGATCCATCTAATCGGCAAAAGGAAGCTGAAATAGCTATTCGGCCGCCTGGGCTCAAAGGAAGGAGGGGTCAAGAGTACAATGGATTTAATGGGCGCAGTGGGTTTAATGCCCCACGCACTAAAACTGCCATTCAGCCCTCCAACCCCCCAAATTAAGTCTGGCTCCGCCCCTGTGAATAAAACTACTGCCTGGAGGATTTCACGTCTTTACTCTGGCGGTATTTACTGTGTAGGCCTTTCTCATTTAGCAAATGCCACAGAGCAGTCTCCCTTGATGCCAGCCCCCGACCTGCATCCTTGAAGGGCGATCGCTCCCTTAACCTACCATCCTCTGCCATTTTGTTCCTGAAGGGGTGATCCCCCTTTTATCCCCTACCTCCCCTGCCACTTTCTGCTTTCAGCACTGCCATGCCCCAGGTCCCCTCTTGAGGACCCCAACAAGCACATACATACATGCATGCACACACACACAGACACCATACGTATGGGGTAGAAAACGCTCTGTGCTGTTCATGGGAGTTGTGGTCAACGCTTGAGAACATCTTCTGGACAAAAGTTCTGGGCATAGCGAAAGGAACTTCGACGGCTTCAATCCGGTATGAACTATCGCTAATTTCTATCCATGCACGAGTATGCTGGAGTCTGCTATCCTTATACCGAAAAACAAAAGCTTGTGAACAAATTCCGTAATTCGCAATTTTTCACAATGCCGGCTCGTCAGCCTCAGGTGTTTTGGCAATGTGGCTGAACAGATGCGAAAGTCTAATGTCAGAGTATGACATCAAACCAGAGCTGCTTCAGGGAAACCCAGATGCAGCGAAATTAAAATTGTGGCGCCTGGACTTTGAGTCGACATGCTCCGCAAGAGGGGTTTCGAAGCTTCTGAGCGAAGTGCCACCGGAGGCTCGGGCTTTCAACAGTTTGCAAAAATATATTGAATTATTCCCACAGCCAAAAGCAAAGGAGGCTGTTTATGTGCTTTCGACTAAATATGTTTAAAACCAAGGAACACCTGAGAGCATGGACAACTAACGGGAATCTGAACCCTATGTGTCGATGCTGTGTTCAGGAACTTGAAACTCTAAAACATTTGATGCTATTTTGCACCAATCTACGAACAGAGAGAACCAGACTTCTGGGCACTTGGTGCGAGTGTCATTCATCCCTCAAAGCAGATGAGTGGTGGCAACATATGTTCAATGGAACGGACCTAAAACTGATACTGCCGCTGACAAAGTTTTTGGCGATAATCGAAAATCGTTTATTGGACTAAACGTTTAACACTCGAGACGTGTTATTTGAAACTTTTATTTATTTTTACTAGTGACTAACAACACGAAAACATAAAAAGATACTTAACAACAAAAAGCCGTGGGATAACGTGGCTGATTGTAAAGAGATGTAATAAGTGATAATGAATGGTTTTATTTTAAAGGTTTTGTATGTAGTCCAATACAATTAAATTTAAAAAAACACACACACACACACCGTGGCCTAGGATCTTAACTACACAGCAATTGTGGAACAGTAAAGCCCTGCACAGCAAGTGCTGTACAGTAAAGCTATGTCACAACCTAGAGTGTTACCACTTTGTGCCACAAATCTGGAAGGGAATAATTTGCTGATACCTGTTGTAAAGACCGGTAGGGGGTGTCTGGACTTCTGCTCTCTATATGGTAGAGGAGAGGCACAGAAGACCCCAGCCAAGATTCTCTATTACGGTAGCAATGGACGAGCAATCAAGGCCTAGCTTCTCAGGAGGTGATGCAGGCTGGTTCTTAAGTACAGTGTAGTCCCCAAGCCCCCACAAAGGAATGTCCACACACTGTATTGGTTAGAACACAGTCTTTATATAATCAATATTCAAGGTTATGTACACTTATAATAACTCACTTTGTACTTAGGAAAATCAACAATGGCAAATATATACAGTTCTAAAGTGGTACCACCCTTTGTATTAGATCTCATGAAAAGTGCATCAACAATACTGTAATCATGTCACACAGATCAATAGAGTGAAACCAGCAATAGAGAGAAGAGAGAGAATAAGGTGGTTGAACAATAGGCAGAATACTGGCCCCTACCACTAGACACAGTTCTGTGTGGGGATCCCCCCACCTGGGCAACCTGTAAAGTAAAGATATAGCACAAGCCCAGTCCATATATTGTTCTGCAAGTCTTATTCCCTCCGATAATGTTTTTACCCCCCCAATGTACCTGGTGGAGTTGAGTCCTTCGAGGAGGCGCCGACAGATCCTTCTTGAGCGACCCCCTTTCAAGCGGGAGTCACGGATCGCCGAGAAACGTCGAGGAACTCGGGGTTCGGCGACGGGGAATCGACGGCCCTTCTTGAATGTCTTCCCTTTCAAGCGGGAGACACGGGGCGTCGAACGTCCGTCGACAAACAGGGTAGAACGCGTCGATGAGGCGGCAGCTTCGTCCGAGCGGTGCTCGTCGGCGTCGGAGCGTTGGCGTCCTGCAAGGCAGAGGCGTGCGGGGCACCTCGGTGACAATAGTTCTGGACCGCAAAGATTGTGGTGATGGAGGCCCAGCAAGGGCGTCGAGTCGTTCGAGTCTTTGTGGTCTTCGGGTGGCGGGAAACCCACCGGCAGGTTTCTCCTCGGCGCGTTGGTCGTCCTTGACTTTCTCCGGCAGGATAAAGCGGTCGACGGTGCAGACGAGGGAGTCCTTCGATTCGAATGTTCTTAGGCAAAGGAGCGGACGGCTCCGGTCGTCGGCGGCACGGCGTCAAGTGGTTCCCACGGCTGGGCAACACAACTTCGACGGGCCTCCAGCGGTTACACAAACCTGCGAACCCTGGTCGACGGCAATGGACTTCGACGGCGTCGATGTCCGGGTGCTTCACTTCGATCCCCTCGCCGGTCCCGTCTCGGGTCGGCAGCCTTTCGAGGATCTGTCTTCCAGGGCGCTTCGGCGAAGATGGAGCGGTGCTCGATGGTCCCTCGGAGCACGGGAAGAGGGCGCCTTACCAGGTCCTCTCTCGGGTCAGTCTTCGACGATTTCGACAGCCTTCGGATCGGTCGAAGCAAATGCCACAGCAAGTCTTCTTCTTCCAGCTGGACGTCGAGGATCAGCAGTTCCAGTTACTCTTAGAATGGAGACTCAGCTCCAGGATGCTTCTGAACGTTCCTGAACCCCTGAACAGTGGTGAGAGGTCCCCAGATATACTATTCTGTCTCTCATCCACACTGCTGGCATACACTCAGCAGCCAATAGTACAGAGGGGCATTCATGCAGTCAGTCAGCCAATCAGGCACACAGTGCATTCAGGCCACACTCCTCCCTTTCAGACACTCACAACAAGGAATGTGGATTGGGACAAGTACCCAGCCATTCAACACTACACACTGCATTCAGGCCAGTTTCGGGCAGGGCTGTCTCAGTCTTTGTCTCTCATGCCAGAAACCAGACAACCACAACAAGGAGTGTATATTGGTCACACACTCCATTCACCCAGGTCCCACCCACAGGAGGTACCCACAACATACAGTCACTGGGAAGGCTCCAGTCAGTCTAGCTGGGCCTTCACAACAACACCATATATGGAACTTCCACCCAACAGCCAGTCAGGGGGAAGGGACAGAGTCAGGGCTTCCCAGGACTTCGGGAAAACAAGGTAACAGGCAATAGAAAGCAAGAGGCCACAGGGGCCATCTTGTTTCCTATCAGGAATCAACTGATTCCAATGGCAGGGCCTGGGTATCCCAAAATGGAGGACACCCAGAGCACCTGTCAAATTCAGCATGGAGCTGCCACCAGCCCATACCCTGCTCTGTGGGCCACCCACAGGTGCTCAAAAACATACACTAGGGGCACAGGGTTGTACCCCTACCCAGGGGTGCCATAAGGGTATCCCATTGGTCTGTTCACCAAACCAAAAGAGAGAGCTGCACTGCCAGGAGTCCCACATGGACTCCTGGGCAGAAAACATGACAGAACACACGATAAAAAGCAATAAGGGACAAGGATTCAGAGGCTCTGTCCCTCTGATGCATTTCCAGCATCACACCTGTTCAGTTGGAAATGAGCCATAGAATTTCAGAATTATATATGAGCCTGTGTATTTTGGCCATAGAGACTGGGGAGAGGGGGCTGGGCCCATCGACAAGGGCTACCTCAGCAGAGAGGGGAGAGTTGGAATGTACCACGAAGCAGAATCTGTTTCCCACTTGAGGGAAAGATAGGCTTGTATGCCTCCTAGCAGATGGGCTTTTGGGACATATGTACACAGTGCAGATTGCATACATGACATATGGGCTGTAAGATTATCAAACTGAGAGCCTGAAATCATAATGTATGAGATTTCACCTATTTTTTTTTATTGAGTCTTTAGTTTAATAAAAATAAACTTTTAGCAAAAAGACAAGTTATTCCACCTCATCACAGATCTTATACAGAGAATAAAAGAAAAATGACAAATGTCCAAATGGCCCAAACTTTGGCCTATGCTCCAGGGGCCAATCGGTTTTAAGTCAGTGGGTTCTTTTAATTATTATGGCACAATCTCTCACTCTCCGCGCTGAGAGTTGAGCTTCTGAATGCAGGTCTGGTTGAACTCCCGATGCAGGGTGTTACCCTGAAACAATCCCCAGGGAAACAAATGGTCACACCTCGTAACGCGTGGACAGCTGCACAATTGGTACTGCAGAATCTGCTGTGAATTAAGCTCCTGCAACTTTAAGGCCTGGGCCACAAAGTGGCAGTCTGCAGTGGAGTAGTGTGCTGGACTGTTCGCTTTTGAGACGCCTATTTTCTGTTTATGCCTTGACTTTCTACTTAGAAGGCACGGGGACGCTGTGTATAGCGGACGAGCTCCACCCCCCTATAACACCTTATAAAATTGTGTGAACAGCGAAGTGGGTGCAAAGTGGCAGTCTGCAGTCCGCAGTCTGCAGTCTGCCATCGCCATTATCCAATTACTGTGAACACGAATAAGGATCAGAAAGGAGAGTCTGTGAGTACATTCGAAATCTTTGTGTTAGGAACTTACACCAGCAGGCCAATGTCGCCTGACAAGTCATGTGTGTGTTCTAATCTGTGTGATATCCTGCTGAGGGCTATGGCTGGCGTCTTAAATACCATTTGGAACCTTGGGCTGAAATCGCTTGGAGGCGGCAGTCTTGGAAACTTAGTGGTCTTTCAGCTTTTCTTTGCTAGGCCAGTTGCAGTCTCCCAGTAGCACCATAGCAATTAAACCCTTGATTGGGTGTTGCGGCTGGTCAGGTTCATTCTAATAGCACCTATATCCATCTTGCGGGAGAGGAAGGTGGATGTCGGGTTTACCAACACAGTTCTATTGGGAACAAGATCAGGGGTTCGTGCACCCCATTTCAGGGTCAAAGAGATATTGCCTTAGACACAAACTCCTACCCTGATCTGGCGGAGGGTGAGAAGGAGCCAATAGGAAGTAACGAGAGGCCCCACACTGCTTTGGGAGTCATGGAACAGACTGAGCATAGGTCACGGTCGTGCCCAATCGACATCCGTGTCGAAATCGGTGCGACAACGGCCTCCTCACTCAACATCCTGGAGAAAGAGGGGCGGGGAAACAAATCCCCAACCTTAATGCCGTTGAATGACTTCCCTGTCATTCTCTTGGAGAAAGAGGCAGTGGGTATTAAAACTGAGCCTGACCTGTCCGCCCCACCCACAATTGGAACTGATATTGAGCCTCTGCTTGCCAGTTTTGCGTTATCTGATGAGTTCCTACTGTCGCATGGTGAGGGCAAGAGCGACAATGAGCACACCCGGGAGCCTGGGACCCAGGAGGGCAACGCATCGGCAGCTACAGCTTTTGAACCGAGGCCAGCAGATCCAGCTTCTACAGTTGTCTACAGATTTGGGAAAGCTGATTCAAATGGCCAGCAAAAAAAAACAAGACCACTGTCTGAAGAGATTTTGGAAACCTAGAGGATTGGCGCCCGAAAACCCACTATCCAAGCAGCGGTTTTTCTACCGGAAGGCTGATAAATCAGCCCTCAGTGGGGGAATGGAGGCTTTGGGGATGGGGGAAACGATCAGAATAGAGACAAGCACAAACTCCATGCAGAGAGTAGAAGACTCTGCCGTCGGCCGAGTCCTGCTTGAATATCAAAAGGATCCCTACCTTAAGCCCACACAAGTGTCAGGTTCCAAAGACCCTGAGGGAACTCAGGCTTCTACATTGTGTTTGTCACAAAAAAGAACGTTGGTGGAGGATCTATCTTACGGGATCCTTCATCTGTAAAGAGCAAAAGGGTCAAAACGACTATGGACAGAGCGCAACAGTGTAGTCCTTTATTGGGACCCATGAGCTCCATTTTAATCCCGCTGGTCCCTACAGTAGGGGAAATAACAAAAGACAGAGAGAAAAAAAACAAATAATATAGAGCGACCACTGTCAGATGAAGATCGTTTGTTGGATTTTGCTGCAGCGCAAGTTGAGGATCGGCCGACAGCTTACCCAATGATTGATGCTGGTCTAATAGCGACACTTACACTAACTCTGGCGCCGTTCATGAAGTTGCATGAAACCCTGAGCGACAAATTAGAGACCAGACCACAGTAATTGCCATGCTCCATACAAAGCTTCTTTTTATGGAAGGCTTTGTAACGGGCATCCAAGGCAACCTGGATAAAAATAAGGAGGAAATTACCACCATCGTGCACAGTATCATCAATACAGTCATGAGAGAAAAAAGCAAGAGGCGTTCTGCGGTGGAGCAATTAAACAATTGGCCCAAAACTAATGAAGATCTTACAGTACAAGCTATTAACATGCCGGTGGAAGAGGAGGTGGAGGCGGCCTCGGTGAACTCACAGGGCGTGGGGGGGGGGTCCCCACTACATGGGCGTGATCTTGAATCGATACATAATGGTGTAATCACCACAGAATGAATGCCAGAAGCCCAGCAGGGCCCCTTGGAGGGCCATCAATTGGAAGGGCATTCTTTCATTCCGGCTACATCCTCCCTTAATCCGGGGCCATAAAGTTGAGTCTCAATCCCGGGGTGCGATGGCTACGCCAATTGGCCCTCTAAGTAAGAAATATGAGATATTCTCTAAACTGTCTGAGCGGAAAAGGATGAGTGCCAATAAGTCGCCCCAAAGCAAGAGGGTCGCCCTAAAAAAGAAACTAGCCAATGAAAAGGGAGAAAATACCTCAATGCAACCCAGTCGATGCAATTCTAAACAAAAGCAGCCAAGATCCTTATGCAGAGAGAAACAGATCCTAAGAAATTTAATTCCACCCAAACTCACAGAAGAAATGATTGGTGAAAGGGATCTACTAGGGACGGCGGTAATAAATCGGCAGGTTACCATGCGAAGGGGCGAGAGCTTGGACAATTCGATCAGCCAGATAGATGTTGCTTTAGCGGAAGAAGAGCAGATTGACCTAATCAATCTCTCGACTTATACCTACCAGGACGAAGATGAAATTATGACTGACTTAGACTAGGGGGAGCCCTTGGCTCTGTGTAGATCGCCTCCACATGGTAACTTAAGCGACCATACAAGTACAAGCGAGGATGAAGAAGAGGAATGATGATGGTTCACAGCCCAGAAGATCTAAAGAAGCTCACAAGGCGAGCTGATGATCGTTGCAAGGTCCAGCAATCCTGGGATAATGCTGAGGAAGGGTCAGGATCGAAAGGTCCTCAAATCGGATCCAACGAGATATTCAGACTTGCCTTGGAAAGAGCTCTTGTCATCAACGATAATCTGATCATGAATGGAGCCAATATCTTGCGCCTCCTTTATAGTATACCTGCTTTGAATCAGATTCATTCTAGTGACCTGCATCTGGTAGAATTTCCAGAGGAAGATCGCTTAGACAAAGTACTAATGTACCTGTCTTCATCGAGGAAGAAAGACTCTCTCCTAAAGGAGAGGGGGAAATTGCCATCTATGGGTTTTGTTATATACAACTATGATACAAAACCGCAATCCCAGTTTAGGGGAGCAAAGATAGATTTGAAGGTTGAGCCAGTAAGATCTCGGCCGGTGAAGAGTCGGACATCGTCAAAGCCACATAATGGGGGGCCATTGATGCATGATAAGTCATTATCCACAACGGACGTCTCCCCTTTAAATAATCGGAAATTCAGCATAGTAGTGGAAAATAACCGTATGCACAAAGAAAGTAAAGATCATCTTAATGCGCAGAGACACAACTTGAATGAAGAAGGCTGGGGATGGTAACAAAGGCCCTGGATGCTGGAAGTGTGCAGGCATAGCGCCCCTGGTGGATGGGGAGGCAGGGATGGATCAAGACCCATGGCCAGATGCACCTCTGCAGTTGGAACACGAGAGGCTTTGCTCATCTTTTGGGGAAGCAGGGGGGCCTAAAATTTCAGGACTATGACATTGTCTGCTTACAAGTGACGTGGCTTCGGACCGCACCCTTATTGGAAGGTTTCACTAGTCACTTCAACCCAGCTGAGGGGGGCCCGAGAGGCAGACCAATGGCAAGATTGTTGATAGCATTAAACGACATTAGGGGCTTCAAAATGATCTGATATCCGACCCTCGCCACTGATCTAGGCCCTAATAATGAGATTAGGAAGAGAAAACAGTCATGCTAAAAAACATGTACTGGAATGAGGCTTCTCCAACCGGAAAAGCCTTCTTAAATTCTGTTCTAGCTCTCATTGATGATGTGAAGGGCATCTGGCCTAATTTGGAGATCCTATTGTGCAGTGACCTCAATATTCATTGTTTTGATGTGAATTCAGTATTGATAGAAGATCATATTCCATCAGCGAGTCCTCAAGTCCTGAGAGGCCTCCAATGGAGAGTGGAGCTTGCCATGAGAAATATCTACATGGCAAATGGCCACACCAATGGGGCTTTCCCCACAAAGCCAACGTGAAAAAAGAGGCAAGGAAAAAAAGGTCTGGTCTATATTTTTGCTTCTGATAACATACTTGAGCAAATATCAAGCTTATTGGTCCAAGATATGGACCTTAGCGATCATAACATTGTGAAGGTAACCATCAGTGAGTGGACTATGGACTCAGCCCTCGCCCCAACACTAAGCTTGGAAGTGCAAGGAGGCAGAAATAGGATGAGAATACAGCGGTTCACGACTCGCGTTGCAGCTGCAGCCCCCGAAGGAAAGGTTCCAGGTCAGGCGAGCGAACCTCAAACCCTTTGATATAGCTCAAATATCTAGCAATAAACCAGGCATTTCCACACGTCCTACCGTTGACGCAGAGGTGGCGAGGATGAAAAAAGTTAACAAATCCGTCGGAGCTAATCAATTAAGAAACACAGAACAGTCTAAGGAAAGATGTAGAAGACTTAGAAAACATTCAAAAAGTTGGCTAAAGTCTCATAAATTCTGGATGCTACAACAGCATGCTGAAAAAATGATGACGTTGCTCTGCTCTAAGAACACAGCTGAGATGTGGAGACTGATGAACTCTCTTCATGCGCCCCAGGCGTCCTTGACCTTAAATCCTGTACCTGCTGACTCTTGGGACAGGCATTTCAGATCTCTGTATTCGCTACCTAAGAACCGTCAAATCTATGAGTTCCATGGATATTCTCGACAGAAAAGAGTGAGATTTTAGATTTGATTCACAAGGCAAGCAATTCTAGGGAAGCTGGCCCTGACAGAAACACTAACCTAATGCTGTAGAAAGATCCAGAGGAATGGGCCCGGATGATGCTGAAATGGTTTACTCAAATCAAGAGGGCAAAAATAATTCCGGAATCATTTTTAAAAAAGGGCAACAAGTCTATCCCCAACAATTATAGGCCAATCGCCTTATTAGAGGTGATGGGCAAGATTTTCGGCTCTCATCTTTAAAGCTCTTACGACCTGGAGCAAAGCATCGCTGCACTATGATCCATGGCAAGCGGGTTTTGTGAAAGGCATAGGGACTGCCTTGAATCTTTTCATGATCAACATCTCAAAGTCAAGAGCGAAAAGGAAAAATGGCTCTGAATTATATCTAGCCTCCATTGATTTAGCTGAGGCATTCGACACTATAGGCAGACAACTGCTCTGGGCGAAGCTAAAATCTTGGTGTTCTCTGGATGACCTAAGAGAGGCACTGAGCTTACTACATGAAGATACCTCTATGCGAATAAGGCTGAACCGTAAGGGGATTTGAGCAACCCAATCCAAACATTTTATGGTTTGAAACAAGGCTGCCCATTTGCACCCGCCATATTCAACCTGTTAATTTCGGATGTTAACGAAGCCCTTGAGTCAGCTAGGAGCTTCCCTCCCCGCTTTGCCGGTGTGGCGATCAGTCGCCCGTTGTATGCAGATGATTTGATCCTCCTGGATCAAACCAAGGTGGATCTTCAAAGACAATTGGACGCACTAGAAAGCTATGTCAACGCAAATGCTTTAAGAATTAAACATCCAAGAATTCTCATTTATGGTCGTCAAAAAAGGAAAAAACGAGAATAAAACCAAAGACTGGTTTATAAAAGGGGAAAATATTCTGGAGGTGGCCTCTTTAACCTAGGTGGGCATGTGCCTGAATGACAGTGCGGTGGATGCTCAGAGGAAACTAACGCTGCAAAGCAAGGCAAGGAATTTAGCTGCCAGGCAAGAGTGATTAAGGCACGGTACTGTACATTTTCCTTGACTCCAATAATCGAATTCTACCGCTTGAAAGTGACGCCCATCTTGACTTATGGGGCAGAAGCATCCTTCACCCTATCTGCTGAGGTTTGGGAGAAATTAAAAGGAATTTTTGGGAGAAGAGTATTGTCTCTACCCAACTGTGTACCCATCCATGTCATAAGGGCCGAGCTTGGCCTGAACTCATTGCATGCTTCTACAGTATGGAAAACATTATCATTCTTCAGAAAATGTTGTGGAGAAAATACTGAGGGAAGTCTGGCAGCTATAGGAAAAGCCATGCGCGGCGATACTGACTAACTATTGAAAGCCTGGAGGGCGGTGTGCATATCCATGCTGGAGGAGTTGCATAAGACTGAACTGACCCTTCTGAGCAACCCGGTACAGGTAAAGAGGAAACTCAATTTAGACTGAATCAAGTCCGTAGAACACAGGTAAAACTCTAAACTCTATGTAAATAGATTTCTGGATATAAGGGCGAGGGGCTCAGTGCCCAACTACCTGATTTAGGCTTCCTTGCAGATACCGGCAGCACTCAATTCATGCTCTTCCGGTTAATCCGTTTCCGACGAAAGAATTTACCAAAGTCAGAAAGGCGAAAGCTCAGCTGAACCTTCAATGTAGACTGTGCGACTATAAAAGCGAGTCTTTGTATCATCTGACCTTATTATGCCCTTGGGTGAGAGATTTAAGATTGAAATGATTGGGTACTTTTGTCAATCAATCTCAAAAGCTAACGGCTAAAGACTGGTGGTCAAGGTTAATGTTGGACGAACAAGTCTCTCTAACTTTGGCTCTACTGGCTTTCCTGAAAGAACTTTTTGTGGTTATTGAGGAAGGCAACTTGAGAAGAGTAAGCCCTAAATGCGCTTCAGGTGCCCTGATGTGGAGATTTAATCTCAAGGAATTGGGAAGTCTCGGTATTGAAAAATACGGGGCTCGCCCCTTGTGAAATTCTTTGATCTTCTGTGCAATGTAGATCATATGACCATTTTAATGTTTTATCTGTGCCTTCTTTGGATAATTTAGTAATTTAATATTCTTCATATTAATGTTTTTTTTCTAGGGAAAAAGGTTTGCTTTTACAAGAATTACAAAAATTATGGCGCAAGGCCATCCAGGACCAAGAATTCACTTAGGAAGTTTACCGCAGCAATTGTTAGACCCACTCGGTCCCCTCTCAGAACCATCGACCACCGCTCATCTGCAGATAGAGACGCTGTTGATTCTACCGATTTAGCAAAGTACTTAGATCTCATTTCTGTAAGGCCGGAACAGAAAGTAAATAGATGTTGTAAGGTCTCCACTGACTCTGTTGCTCTCCAGAATCTGCATGTAGGCTGGAGACTTCTCCCCTTAGATCTTGCCACCAATATCTCCATTGTAGGGAAGACGTTGAACAATTCTCATTAGTTTAGATCTGTAAACCGGGTCAGGAAATTTCATAATCGAAGACCGATTTTGGCCGCATGGTTTGGTTTAATTGTTGGAAAAGTTTGTATTTATTAGCAGTTTCGCAGGTGTCAATCCAGTCTCTTTCCCAGAGTTCTTTCTTAATTCTGTCCGGGTTTGTCATGAGGTCTTCATATGACGCACCAAGATCGTCCAACAGTTTTTTTTTACAGGATTGATCCCAAACTGCGCCAGCTACATTTTTTCCTTTTGCTATTTCAATTGTGATTGCTTCATAGCTTGCAGCTGAATCTGGAATCTTATACTTCCTGAAGGAGTACAGCCCCTTCCATTCGTCTACGGCCTTCAGTGAAATCAGGCGCAGTTCTCTTATTATTATATGAATAGGAGTAGATCTAGGTAAACCAAGCACTCTTTTCCAGAATATCTCTTCTAGCCGCGACCAGAGATTCCCCTGTATAGATAGTATTGCCTCTGTTGAGATGGATTTCTGAACTCTGACCTGGTGGGCAGAGGTTCAGAAGGCCAGCCTAGTTTCTTGAAATAGGGTAACCTTCTGCACAAGCCAGACCAATCAAGGTAGCATTGGCGGGGGTCAAGACTAGGTCTCAGGAGGGGTGAGGATGATTGAAAGTCCACAATGAGCACACACACCACAAATTACTCTGTGAGGTGTATATATCAAAAATACATATACACTTATTAAAGGCCTTTTAACTCCAACTCAAATGGAGGCCACAGCAATATTAACAATACCAACGCAACACTATACTAGGAAACAGATATACAGTAACTATTAGTCTAAAGTAATTTTCAACAAGTAGAGCTCCACACCCTGAAACAGAAAGGGGGGGGATACAGTGCAAATATACTTTAGGCAGTCCTTCACCAACTCAAACCCTGACTAATAGGCAGTCCAATCCCTACGAATTGTGATGCCTTGTGCTCAAAAGTACATTCAGTTTGGGAGCACTCGATCGTGCGGCTAAGTGCAAGACTGGTCTCTTCAAGGGGCTGTAGTGGCTCATGAAGGTTGGTGATGACGAATAAAGTTCCATTATTTAAGGAGGGTCTCCACAAGAGAGCAGAGCGATTTCCCGGAATCGGGAATAGGATGGTAGCAGAGGCTACCCTAACAAAGGATAGTGGCCCTTGGGGGACACTCATTTGTAAAAGTCTATGGATGCACCAGGGGCCACCGGTAAGTGTTGCAAGTACTCACCGACCCTTGATGCACTCTGGACCAAACTATGCCAGTCAAGTCCAGTTCGCGTACAGGTTCGAGTCCAGCAGTTGCACATCTCTCTGGCTTTCAGGGGCTGCGTTCCGGGATCTCAGTCCGTGGTGGGACAGTGGCGTTTTTTCCCGCTTGTGGTGAAGGGATCGGTCCAGTTCCGCTTCAGCTCGTCTTAGGGCATAGGGGGGCGCGCAGCAGCAAGGCACCCATGAAGCTTGTCACCGCAGCGGGCGACACGGTTACCATGTAGGCTCAGGTTCAAGCAGGCTCTCCTAATTCCAGACCTAGGAAATCTAAGTGTACAAAACTAGACGGGAGACTGTTTGTTTGTTTGTATATTTATTTATTGAGCGCACCACACCCATAGGTATCTGGGCACCTTATAAGAATAGGCAGTTTCTTAGTTACAATACAGGTGGGAAAAAGGCATGATACATTACAACACAAAAAATAATACATAGTTATATCTTAATTACAATAAAGAAATGATAAGTCAATATTACAGCAGATTATTATACAAGTCACGGTGTGTGTCGATACAGTTTGACACCATCAGATAGCCAGAGATGTACTTTGTAGAATACAGGGGTGCCGAGGCCAGCTAACAGGATGTGAGGGAGGTGAGCACAGTTTAGTGTTTTTCCTGAATTTGTGGAAGGATTGGTCAGCTCTTAAGGTGGTGGGTAGGGAGTTCCACAGTTGAGCCGCCAAGACAGGAATGCTACTTCCCCCTGCTCTTTTCAGCTTGAACCTGGGTACTCTCAGACATCTGGAGTTGGTGGACCTGGTAGGTCGTGAGGAGTTGTTCATAGTGAATTTCTTGGCGAGGTATTGTGGGGCTGCGTTGTTTAGGTATTTGTAGGTTAGGGACGCTGTTTTGAGTTGAATTCTATCCTTGATCGATAACCAGTTGTTATGTCTAGTCGAAGAGATGTGCTGTCTTCTGGAAATGCCAAGCGCTGTTCAGAGCGTTATTCTGGAGAATCTGGAGTTTATTGGTGATGTATTTATTGGCACCTAGGTACAGTGCGTTGCAGAAATAGATTTTTGACAAAATCAGAGCTCTAGCCAATGTCAAGCAGCTTTCTGTGGAAAGAAAGGGTTTGCAGGCGTGGATCAGCTTACAGGTGTAGGCTGTCGCCAAGGCTGTGGCTCTGACTTGTTTGCGCAGGTACAACCAGGAATCTAGATAGAAACCCAGAGTTTATATCTGTTTATCTACCTTGATGTCATTGCCATCAATGTTGAAAGAGAGATATTGATTACACAGTTTCTTCTGATTGGAAGGGGTGGCTAAGAGTAGAAGCTCAGTCTTCTCAACATTCAGGCACAGACCATGTGTGACCATCTAGGCCTGAATGATGAGAGAGATTTTGTTCACCAATGCTAGGTCAATCTCGTAGTTGCCTGTCAGAGGTATGAGGATCTGGGTGTCCTCTGCATAGTTAGTGTAGGTGACACCCAGATAGTCTAGGTCATCAAACAGTGGTTTGGTGAACACATTGTACATGGTAGGCTATACACAAGAGCCTTGTGGGACTCCGCAGGTTATGGGGATCGGGTCTGCTGCTGCCGAAGATGAAAAAACTCTCATTGATCTATTGTTTAAGAAGGATTGGATCCATGCCGTTGCTTCTGTTGAAAAGAGGCCCGCTGATGAGGTGTCTGCAGAGCACCTTATGGTCAACCAAGTCAAAGGCGGCTGACAAGTCCAACAGGAGCAAGAGGGCGGAACTTCCTTTATCTTCCAAGTCTTCAATCTGGGTCTTCAGGTCAATCAGGGCTGTTTCTGTGCCATGTTGAGGCCTGAAGCTGGATTGTCGTAGTCAGAGTAAGTTATTGGTCTCGAGGTAGGATTGAATCTGGATATAGGCTGCTTCATAGATGATCTTTAACAGGAAGGGGACAGTTGTAATATGTCTAAAGTTGGTAGGGATACTCGGGTGTAAAGATGGTTTCTTTAGAAAAGGGAGTACCCAATAGTTTTTCAGATTAGCGGGGACGGTATGTGTGCGGAAGGATGAGTTGATAAGCGTGGTGATGAAGGGAGCAAGATCGCTGGCCGCTTCCTTGATAGTGGATGCAGGGCAAAAGTCTAATTGGCAATTGGAAGGTTTCAGTGAGGCAATAATGTTTTCCACATCAAGGATGGATACTTGGGTGAATTTGAAACGATGAGGAGGTTTGGGATGGTCAGGACCGGGTTTAGATATATTTACTTGAGTAGGGAGGTTGTTTTTTTTTTGGCAGTTATTTTATTTTGTAGTAGGGTGATCTTGTTATCTAATGCATCTTGGATTTTGGTACACCAGGTTTTGTCCATAATGCATTTGTCAGATGGAGTGGTGGGAGATTCCTGTTCTCTTCGTATGGTAAAAAGTTCTCTCAAACTTAAACTGGCTTTCTCAATCCTATCGTTATAGGTGACACGTTTGGCTAAAATGATTTCATTTTTGTAGTTCACTGTGAATTTAAGTAAGTTGTCTTTGTTGGATGGGGTGTGGTTATTTTTCCAGGATGTTTCCTTTTTTATTTTCCTAGGGCTTTGAGTTTGGGTGTGAACCAAGTGTTCAGGTGTGCTTTAGGTTTACCTTTAAGCAATTTGAGAGGTGCGATTTTGTCTATGCTGAGGTGATGGTCTTGTTACAGAGTTCCACTAATTATGACGTAGCGGAAGTGGCAGGTAAAGGGTTGTGTAGAGGATGGAGGAATGGTTTGAGATTGTCCACAGTGATATTCTTTTTGTTTCTGGTCAGGATCGGGGAGCAATAAGGTTTTGTTTATTTGAAGGTTTGCAGTCTTGGATAGTAAATGAGGAGTGGTCAGTCCATGGATATGGTTCAATACAAGATATAGTTGTTTCACAATTAAGGTCCGCTATCCTGTCTAGGATTCTTCCTTTTTCATGTTTGGGGTGGAGTACTCTTTGTGTAAGGCCTAGGTCAGACAATGTGTTTGCCAGTGTTATGGCAGGTTGGTCATTGGGGTAATGGAAACCCAAGTTAAAGTCACCTAGTATTAGAATTTGTGAGGAGGGCTTGGTGTTTGAGGTGAGAAGGGTAATATCATCTTCCTTGAAGGAACTGATGGGTCCAGGGGGTCTGTAGACCAGATGCATTGTTATGGTCCGTGAGTTAGTGAGAGGAAGTTTGACTGACAACAATTCACCTGACTTGGTCGGAGGCTGTGGGACTATTCTAAGGCCCAAGGAGGATTTGACGATGAAGGCAATTCCACCGCCATCTGTCAGATCTTAGGACCGTGTAGTTGTCTGGGGTGGCAATAAGAAGGCAGGGTCCTTGAGCTGCATGTAGCCAGGTCTCTGTTATTGCTAGGAAGTCCAGTTATTTATCAATAATAATAATGCCTTCTACCAAGAGTTTACGGTTCCCAAAGTCTCAAGTCGAAACTCGAGACGGCAGCGGTTCCAAGGCAAAGGTCCCGTACTAGCTGGTCAGTTCACTGGGCTGTCCATGAACACTTCCAAAAAGGCTTGTTTGCAGGTTAAGCAGGAGGTGCCGAGAGTAGTTAGTCCCACTACTCCAACAGGTCGAAGCGCCCATGCAGGCCTTCTGTGATCAATGAGAAACGTGCTCTGACGGGACAAGAGCGGAGTCAGGGTGCCAAACCTTCCAGCGGGTCACCAGTCGTTCCACAGATCTGCATCTTCGATTCAGGATACTTGACTCCTTTACTATGTTCAGTGTGAACTCTGAAGATCGACCTGGAATAGGTTTAGAATGCCTTCTCTTATCCAGAATCTCCTTCATGCCAAAATGAAGAGAAACCAATAGGGGATCTGCTCACATTCAACCATTCCAGACGTGGACCAATCAAAGACCATGGTGGTCCCTTCATCCCAGCACACCAGTCATCCTGGAACGCAGGATGTGTATTGGAACTAGACAGCTCCAGTCCACATCCTGGGCGCACACACGCAAGGCATCCAGAAGCCCATGAAAGCCTCGGTTTGCACAGGGTTTGCATGACCAAATAAGGAATTTCCCGCGTCTGCTCGATCTGGGGAAGGCAAAGAGACAAAATTGCCAAAGGATAGAACAAAGGACCTTGTGGCATGGCCATTTTAGGCACTGGCCACTGCCCTTGTCCAAATGGGATAAACGCAGGTTGGACCATTGAAAAGAGTCAAAAAAGCTTTAAAAGTAACTACTGCCACCAGCTCTGTACTGGTCACACTTGTACACTCACCAAAAATCCTTCTGGGTGTTTAGGGCCTTAAAAATTAGAGACCCTAGCGCACTGTACTTGAAGGTACATTGTGCACTGATAAAATGTTGCCAGGAAATGGCACCAAAGTGAAAGACTAAGGGAAACAAAGTCTCCCCGTACTGACAGTCTGAAGGGCATGTCTGTTTCCCCATAACAAGATGAGCAAAAGCCCAGCGGAGTACAGCAGAAGGCTGGGCTCCACTGGTAAAAGTCAGGCTAGGATGGTCAGACAAAAGCAAAAAAGTTGTGGGATTCACATATGGAGGGACAATTACCCATAACTGGAAATATTTCCTAACAGCCTCTGATCTGTAGGTTACAATTGGGACCACCTTAGCTTGATAGAATTCAATCACTGGTTGTAGAGTAAAATTGCAAAACCTTTGTTTTAATATTACCACTTGGTTGGTCAATGCCCTGATTTTTCCTTTTAAGGCAAGCATATTGTCCCTTTCCAGACCATTTGAAGAGATCTGGATCCCAAGATATTTAATACACGTTACACAGTCCATTTTCCTTGAACAAATGGAACAACAAAATCACTGGTTCTTCTTATTTTGCTTCTGAAATTGAATGATCTTTGTTGTTTTAATATTAATTGACAAGTTATTATCTTGGTGTATTATTCCAGTCTTGCCAGCAGTCTGATGACCGATTTGCTTTCTGTCCAGCAGAACAAGTTAATCTGCATACAGGAGATGTGTAATTTCCAACCCTCCGATTTTAGGGTGACAGCTTCTGCATGCTTTCATGAATAAAGGAGGGTCATAGATGTAAAGATTAAACATATACAGGCATCCCTGTTTTAGACCACGCTCCATTTTGATTTTATCACTAAGAAGGCCTGCAGAGTTTAGCCGTACCCTAATAAAGGTATCTGTTTGCAGTTTGTATCTGGGCCAGCAGATCTTCCAGACAGTTCCAACTTCTTCGTTTTTCCCAAAGCATATGTCTGCTAATGCTATCAAAAGCTTTCGAGAAGTCTACAAAGGCCAGATGGAGTTTTTGGGATGATTTTAACATCTTGTTTTTCAGAAGCAAAAGCAGAAAGAGGGGTGTAGAAGTCCCAAGGCCCTTGGTAAAACCAAACTGCAGATGGTTGTAGAGGCCTTGTTCCAAGACCCATTCTTTCAATCTCTGTAGGAGAAGTGTTGTATAGAGGTTCCCCAGTACATCGAGCAACGCTATTGGCCAATAGTTTACTGGGTCATCTCTATCTCCACTTTTAAAGATCGGGATTACAATCACACCCTTTCATGACGATGCAATGGTCTTGGTAGCCATAATCATCCTCAGAATTGCGTCCAACACCGCAGCCCATTCCTCAGGATTGTCTTTCAGCATTTTATTTGAGAGGCCATCAGGACCAGGGGCTCTGGAGGGCTTGGCTTTCTGAATCAAAGTGAATAGCTCAGTACGGTTGTAACTCAAGAGCCAATGGTGATGATTACCCTGAAAATATTAGTTAGGTTTCGAGTCCACGTATAAGGTCTCAAGAAAATCAATCCATTTCCCTTCTGCTTCTCTGTTTATCAATAGGAGCTTCTGGTTACAGCCAGTCAAGTTGATGATTGACCACATTTCCCTTGTGTTCTTTTTCTCCAGGATTCTCAACATTGTTTGGGCGTCTCTCCTGATCATTTCTTTCTTGTGGCCTCTCGCCCAGTTTTTATAGATTTTTGTCAGTCTGTCAATGGACTCAGCAGCCGCAACCTGGTATGATCTTTTAAGTCATTTCACTTCCCTTCTCAGTGTCAACTTTGTTTTTTGCTAGCTGTGTGTCATAGCCATGTCTATGGAGGCCTTGCATATTATGGGATCCCCGACTAGGTTTCAAATGTACCGCCAACAACATGGTGTAGTTTACCGTAGATGATAGTGTAGATATGACCAGATGCTTTACTTGAGCCTGCAGAGTAAGGCTCAATTTAGCTACGTCGTGTTTCTGTAACCTAAGTCTGGATCCCTTATTTTCCAACTCCAAGGCACACGGGTGGAACTGCCTCAGTTGTATTTCTTCCAAGGACCATTTGACTCTTAGCAGATTATGGTCACTTTGGTCCGTGGAGCAGACCTTGAGAGATTCAATTACACTAAATAGGTTTCTAGAAACAAAGATAAAACCCATCACTGATGATTGCTGTCCACGGTGCCATGTGGGTTTACATTTCTTCTCCTTTTCAAAAACTCTGTTAAGGAGATGTAAGTCACAAGATTTCATCAGACGAGTCCAGTGGGACCCTCTTGGTAGTTTCACAGTCGAAATGTTCGACATCTCCCCTACATCATCTGTAGGCCCTTTTCGTTGGCAGACAGGTGTAGGTCCCCACACAGACAAATTGAGACATTATCCCAGCTATATGCCTCATCAAAGACCTTCTTGTGTCTTTCATCATATGGTCCACCCCCTTTTTCGTAGGATTCCAGTATATGCTGATCAATGTTAGATGTGTATTAACTGGATAGGACGCCGGGAGCGATTTTGGGTGCTGCTTCACGACAGTAAGTTGAATAAAGGGGCCATAGTTAGTTGAAGTCAAAGGTTCAAAGTTTGATCCCATGTTTATCAAAGTCAAGAGCCGGCCTGAAGGACCACCCCTTAGGTGAGCATTTTCTGGATTAAGGAATGAGAAAAAGCCATCCAAGGCCGGGTTTCTGGATAGCCATATTTTTTGGAAACATATACATTCCAGGTCATCCCAGCCAGCTAGTGTCTCCTTTTTCTGGCAAGTGAGAGAATCCTCTTGTGTTCCATAAAGCTAAAGTAAGTCTGTCCAAGCCTACTTCCTCACCCAATGGTTGCTAGACAAACCTTTACTTCGCAGAGGATACAGATAGCCTCTCCTGACGTTCTGGATAATTCAAGTTGGAGAATAAAGTTTTAAAGATGACAGACCTACTCGCAGGGATTGTCCCTGCCTTGTTGATTGTTAAGGTCAGATTTTCTCTTTTTTGCGGGCTGGAAGAGACTCCTGCGCTAGGTCATTTGGGGAATCTTTCATTAAATTGGGGATTGACACCTCTTTCTTGGACGGACCGATCAACTTGTGTTTTTTAAGCCTTATTGGAGTCCTCTCCGCTAGATCTCTGAGTGGGATCCCGTTTGGAGGGATCGTCAATGAGTGAAACTCTTCCTTATATCTCATATACATCAAAGCCAAGTGTCAAAAGGCTGGTGGATGCCTCCAATAGATATTTTACCACTGTTGAGTGAAGGTGGAGCAAGGCCAGGTCTGTACGATCTTCATTAGGAAATTCGATAATTGAGAAGTTAATACAATTTGGCGCAGAGTAGGAACACAATGGCACAATTTCATGATGTTGGATCTATTCAAGATACATTCTCAACGTAGGTCCAGTACTCTCTTGAGCCTTACGCATCCGATGAAATCTCCAGCCTGGTCAAACTGCCCCTTTAAGGATCCTTTTAACGACCTTGACACACATCTCTCTTCGTTTCTCTTATGGTCTGCCGGTTTAAAGAAGTTTGGGGACCTCAGTTGGGCTTGACACAGACCTTTCTGTTGCAGCGATTTCCTTGACCAGTTAAGTTTTGAATTAGACCAGGAAACTGGCCCTGGGCTTGGTCCAATATCTATTGGCTGACAGCTAGATATATCAATCCTTTTGGCGGCAATGCCGTTAGCGTGATTTCTTTCATTGCTAGTTCTCTTCTTTCAGCAAGGGTCCTGAATGGGCTTGCCAACTGCTCGATCGTCTGCGGTGCCCATTTGGGCCCCTAACCCCCCATCCCCAGTTTTGCACAGGGGCAGGTAGTTTGAGCGTCAATCAGATCTTCCATTTCATCATCTATAGAGTAGGTTGATAGGGAGATCACGTCAACTTCAGCCGGTCTCTTCCCCAGCCAACCTCTCTCCTTGCAGTTCAGTTAATTCTGCACCAATGGTAGGCTGACCCATGGCCTTAGATGAAATTTCGTTTTCCTTTTTTGAGGAGGCCTGTTCCAATTGCAGTAGAGTAGACTTATTTTACAGCTTCTTAAGAGATTTTGGTCTTACCGTTGGTCGATTGGACCCTCGTTTTGCAGACTTTCTGGACGGGGATACTCTGTTCTTTGGATTAACGAAGAGCGGAAAGGTGTTAATAGGGGGCTTCACAGGTTTCAAAGAAAGGGAAGTCACCTGCTCATGCACTGTGGGGGAAATCGCCACCCCAGTCACCTGAGCTTCTGGGAGATTAGTTGGATTTCGCAGGGGTACCTCTCTGAGGACAGGGGGAGCCACTCCTCTGAGATTTCTTTCTCCATCTATGTGTTGGACAGCAGAGCCGTAACATATGCAGCTTGTACCCTGGGCAACTCACCCAGTGGTACAATCAAACCTCCAAGGAGATTCTCAGCTTGCTTATTAGGGCCTATTTGCTGGCAGCTTGCTGCAACGAAACCTTCAATAAAAATAATCTTTGCATGTAGAATGGCAAGTAACGTCATCTGGTCTTTTAGGGTATCGTTTATCACCTCATATAGCATCATGAAAGGGGCCATTTCTATAGTTATAACTGATAACTGGGCAAAATGGTCATGGAATGCTTTCCCGGATGTTTTTTTCTATTATCGCCCCCGTCTAGACAGTGGGCCTTGCCAGACTGTTCCCCACTGTGACCCGTCTGATTTGCAGAATTACTAAGGAATGAATCTTCTTTGCAAGTGCCACCTCTATCCAACCGGGTTTCCTGAGACAACCAGAATTACAACCGATCTTGCTGGACTGAGCCCCACTATTATGTTTTCTGAGGGGACTGTTTTATTTCCAGAAGGGTCCCCTTCTGCACCTTCTCTTTGCGTGGTCCCAGTTTGAGGAAAAGCGTGTTCCCCTATGGGAACGCCAGGCGGCTCCTTGAGTGAAATAGGCCGAGTAGGTTCGTTAGGCTTGGTCTGAGGGAAGAAGATAAACGAGACGTGGTTAGTTAAGCCCGTCACACCTGCTGATTCAGTGTAGAGTGGTGAGGAGCATACACGCGGTCTCTTTTGTATCAGGGTTCTCGTCGTTATTCCTTGTTCTAATTCCGGAGCTCCCTCGCTGTTTATAGTTGCAGTATAGAGGTGTGCGCTTCAGGATCTCTCTATCCGAGGGCTCCTTTACTCCAAAGGAACAACCATCATTGGGGGTTTTCCTGACAGGCCCCACTTGCCCTGACAGCCCATTTTTTGGGTAATGTACCGGACCATTTCCATTTCTTGCCTAGCTTATTGGTCACAATTTTAGATCTCAGGGGAACCCCTTTGAAAAACATGTCTTCAGGGTTTTGGCTCAGTTTTGTGTTCATATGTAGACACAGGTCTGTAAATGAGGCAACCTGCAGCGGCCGGCAAGGGATGTCTCCCCGTTCATCAAGGGATTTTACTGTTTGAACGCCTCCCTTGAGACAAATTTGAGGGGGCGTAGTTTGGTCTTGTAGCATAGAGCAGTCCTTTTAGGCCCCAAAAGCGGTTTGCAGTGCTGACTCGCCCTGAATTTATGCAGGCGGGGAAGATGAGTTTGGTTATGGAGGGGTGTAGGGAGGAAGGCAGTGTCTCAATGGGGGCCATGCAGCCATTCCTCACTGGGCTTTGAAATTCCTCCATTACATCTACAGTCTGAAGCATGTTAGGCTTTGTCCCGGCTGACAGAGAGGGGGAAAGTTCACAGCCTAAAGTACATGAATTACTAACGGTCGAAGCATCCGGTGGCGAATGGGCCGCAAAGGGCGACTAGATGATATGCTCGGGGACTTGCATTTCTTCTTTCAGCTACGGGAATCAGTCGGGTCAAGTTCGATCATTACGTAGTTCGCAACGTTAGATTCCGCTGTTTCCACGGCTTTGATCTGAGGAAAAAACAACGTCGGAGGAGACCTACAGATTCGCTCAGCCGGTGTGATTGTAGATATAGGAAAACAGGTCGGACTCTTACCCGGTTCCATCGGTGAAGTGTCTGGCGTTCTGTAGAGAGCTTGTAGGATCAAAAGAGGCAGAGCCAGGGTCAATAATATCGCACTTCAGAGGGATTTGACCCGGTCTGAGGGTTCCAGTGCCTTGCAGTGTTCTCTTACGTCTCCACCTTCACATTTAGAATGTTTTCAGAGTGTTTCCCACATATTCACCAGGTCACTCGCCTCATGACTGGCAAGTGACTGGACTCACTGCAGGACTCTGCGCAGGTGCTCCACGCCTTGTCAGACTACTTATAACTTTGTTAAAGGAACAGTGTAGCAGCTCACCTGGAGTAACAGCGTTCAGCAAATACAACCTCCGGTCTGATGAAGATGCTTTAGTAGAGTGACTGGACTCACAGCAGGACTCTGCGCCTTGTCAGGCTACTTATAACTTTATTAAAAGAATAGTTTTGCAATGTACAGCTCACACGGAGTAACAATGTTCAGCAAATACAACCTCTGGTCTGATGAGTAGTCTTTAGTAGAGTGACTGGACGCACTGCAGGACTCCACGCCTTGTCAGGCTACTAATAACTTTGTTAAAGGAACAGTGTAGTAATGTAGCACTTCACACTGAGTAACAACGTTCAGCAAATACAACCTCCAGTCTGATGAGGAGTCTTTAGTAGAGTGATTGGACTCACTGCAGGCTACTTTTAACTGTGTTAAAGGAACAGTGTAGCAATGTAGCAGCTCACACAAAGTAACAGCGTTCAGCAAATACCTATCACCTATTTGAAGTTTATAAACGATAACCCTTTGTGAAGATGGTCCTCCAGTAAAAATGCATGGCTCTTTACAATTTAGCTTTGCCCCCGAGGGCTCAATTTGTCCCTTGTGTATACTGGACAAAGACTGAGTAGTATACTTTGAGCTCGATACACCCTGAAAGCGACAGCCAACTTCTGTAAAATGGGTGAAGTACGATCGAAGTTCCCTCCCACCCTTGATGCAAGGAGGTACAGACTAGGGTGCAGAGAAGTCGGAAGAAGGATCATTTCCAAAGAATCCCCATGATAAATGTTTGGGACAACAAATGATTGGACCACAATTTGTGGCCGTTAGTTTTGTTCTAGTAAACTCAGTTTGGTAGTCTCTGTCTGAGACTTATAAATATGCGCGTGCATTTGGAGGAAGTGCCTTTGAGAAATGCTGTCGGCTGTGGAGGTCCCCGAATGCCTCTTTGACTGATCTACAAAGGATGAACTTGTTTTCTGCTATGAACTTGAAATACGAGCGTAAGCTCCGGCACTTCTCCCAGAACACCTAAAAAGAACAAGCCGTGCGCATTTGGAGGAAGTGCCTTTGAGAAGTGCTGTCGGCTGTGGAGGTCCCTGAATGCCTGTTTGACTGATCTACAAAGGATTAACTTGTTTTCTGCTACGAACTTGGTAAAAGTGACTGAGGAATATAAGACACTTATTTACACTAAAGGAACCATTATAGTTATAATATATGCTCCTATTTCACTTGTTTATAGAAATATGAGCGTAAGCTCTGCCCACTTCACCCAGAACACCTAAAAAGAACAAGCTGCCCGCATTTGGAGGAAGTGCCTTTGAGAGGCTGTCAGTTGGCAGCAGGGTGCAGGACGCGGGGCAAACAATTTGATTAAGTGTGCTGTTATCAAGGTATAGTTCTTTTATCTTTGATAAGATTGGTTATTTGTTACTCACTTGACAAAGAACAAGCTTTGGTTGTTTTTGTCTTTGTCTGTTGTGTGAAAGACGCGATTTGAACAACTACGTTGTGCAGCTGTAAAAGATGGCGTCCCTTAAATCTGGTATACCCACACTGAGTGAAATTACAGCTCGATCAAAAAATGCTGTTTATACCCCTAAATCTGCTTCATGCACAATTCAGCTAGTGCGTTCCAGGAAATCAGCTACGAATGTCCGCTCGACTTCCTTGTTGGCAGATATTCGTACCTTTTGTGCTCCCGGGAGTAAAAGGGGTGGTGGCTTGAGCAAACAACAACCTGCTCTGTTGCCCATGAATGTTATAAATCTGGAGACTCCGGGAATTAATAAAAATGAAGAGAAGTTGAATTCAGCTAACACTGTAGTAGTAATCAACAAAAATGAAGCTATGTTAAGTACAGTAGACACTCTTCAGGACTCATTGGTCCTACCAGGGACGTTGAATATAAGTGATCTCCAATTAGAGCTCGTAAAGGATGGTCCGCAAATTGATATGGCAATGAATAAGGAATGCGTTACCTGTATTGAACATGCAGCGTTGTTTTCCCTAACACGTCTATATGATATTCTGGACTCTAAAATGAATAATCAGCACAGGTTGCTAACTCAATTGATAGAGGAAACACATTCTCATCACTCACCATGTCGGTGTTGCTCTAACTGGCCTAATGATGCAAACAATATGATATTTGAGCCAACGACAATACATGAAGTAAAAGATATGCAAGATAAGGTACTGTTGATAGACTGCACTTTAGATCAACAGGAAATATTGCAATTGGGCGCCAAAGAAAAAAAGTACAAATTGTGTGAATGATCCCGCTCCTAAAATGAAACCTGAGGCCTCGTTGAAGGTAAGGGACATGGAATCCTCCGTAATCATATTAACAGGCGAGAAAAAGGAGGACTCTTTGGTCCGTCATGTATGTTTGAAAAAAAAGCCAAGTTAAAAAATGTCAATGAATCCGTGAAAGGGCTGATAGAATATACAGATGGTAATAAAGACTTAAGAGAGATGCAAAAAAGTGATAAGATACTGGAAAATATAGAAACATCTATCTATACTATATTTGATGTTAAAAACAAAGAGTTAAAGGCAGTGCCGATGGCTATGAAAAAGAAAGCAAAAAATATTAAGACAACTGCTAATGCAAAGCTAACAGGCTCTCGCCAATTTATTCAAGCTCTAACGACACCTAAATCAGCAGCTGCGGTGGCGTGAACTGCCATGGCTAATAAATATCGGAAGGTGTTGTATCTGAAAGTGGCCCAGAATAGACTGACACAGGAGGTTCCGTGGCATATGAACCCTCCGATATGAACCCTTGGATAACTTAGTTCGACTGAGTGAACAGCAAACAACTGACATGGTACTAGTATCGAAATCTTGTGAAGCTGGAATATCTGTACCTAAAGACTCAGTAATCAAGACAACAACTCAATCCAAATTGCAAGAAGAGAGTGTGAATGATGAAACTGTGGCCGCATCTACGGGGGAGAAGGGAATAACTTTGAGTGAATGGAGAGGTGAAATTGAACAATCATGAAAGCGTTTTTTTTCTCAGTCCGATAAGCAAGAGTTGGCAGTTTAGAGTGTGAATCTGGTAAACCTTTCCATAACTAGAGACTCTAATGGTGAATATCAGAGAGCTTCAAAACAGCCTAAAGAGGATATCAGAGGTAGGCATGTAGTTACCACGCCAATGAGAAATAATGGTTTGAACTGTTTAACTTCAATTTCACCCGCAACCGTTTCAATCTTTTGTACTGAATAGACAATCAGTGTTAAACATTTTTTCTGATGTGGAAGCCCTCGAGGGAATCTGCTCAGTTGACATTGAGCAAATAGACTTTATGCACCGATCTGATCTAGCAATAGTGAAATTGTGGATCAAATCAGGATTGGTCAAGAATGCTATATGGCAGGCACGCTCTGACCTTTTTGAGCTAGCTTTTATACTAATAAATCAATCTGCTCTTGATCAGCAACAAATGCCAGTTAAAGGGAATCAATATATATATATAGAAATCATACAGGTCAGAGGGCTCAAATGATAGGACAACATTTAAGCATGACAACAGTTGATAGACAATTGAGTGATATTAGAGAAACAAGGTTTAATCAATGCTAACTAGACTCTGACCTTGTATCCTGCTCTCTTGCCTACTGGAATACCAGGGGTTTTAAACACCTCACAAACTCAAAAGATAATCTGCTGCGAAGTTATGACATTGTGGCGTTTCAAGAAATATGGTTGACTGTTCCCCCTGTGTGGGATAACCACATTGTGACCCTATTTCCGGCCATAATGCCTGTAAAAGGCAGACCTATGGCTGGACTTATGGTAGCAGTGAAAACTGCATCGAACATCAAAGTTGAACCATGGTCATCCCCCAATAGTTTCATTCAAATGGTAAAAATAATCACAAGTTACAACACCACTGCCCTCATCAATATATATTGGAACCATGCAGCAATAACTGATGATGTCTTTTTGATGCAATTGAAATGATGTTAAATTTAATTGCCCTGGATTGCAACTGCAAACATGTAATAGTAACAGGAGACTTACATTTAAACTGTTTGGAACAATGTGGGAGTAGCTTATCTACTGCTCCTATGCAGTGGAATATGGTGATGAGGGACAGAATGCTATTTATGTTGAATGGATCCAAGTTGGGGGATATTCCCCCGCATAGGACATGGCATAGAGGCCAACAAGAAGCGTGGATTGATTATATTTTCGTGGATGCCGAATTGTGTAAGCAAATAACACAATGTAAGATCTTAGCACAAACTGTGAGTGATCATGATATTCTGACAACTAAATGGTGGTGGAACTGTGGAAATAGTAAGCAACAAATGTCAGCAGCTTATAATATGACTTGGAATGAAGCATGTAATAGATTCCACTGGTCCCCTCATTCATTAGAGAACCTGCATGTTAGTTTGATAAAAAAACTATATTAAAGCAGGTGTGCAAGGTGATGATACAGTCCCTTCGTATGTAGACACTATGCAGATTTTTAAAGTGAAAAGGAGTAAGTCTCAAAGAGTTGTTGTATCTAAGTTGCACACGTATGATCATGAAGTAGTGCTTCGAAAAGCACAATTTAGAGCTGACAAAAGGAAGTTACAATCTCTGTGTATGTTGGAAAGAAGTAGGTGCCTTAAATCATTAAAGAGTACCTACAAGAACTGGGTTAGAGCAAGGCGCGCCTTGATGCATTAACAAGATGCAGAGAATATGCTTGCATCATTGAATTCTAAAAACTCAGCCAAAATTTGGTCCCTGTTCAAATTGACACATAACAGAGTTCAACAGGTGTCCCAAATGAATCCTATACTGGAGGCAGTGTGGACATCCTTTTACAAGTCATTGTATGGTGGGTTGAATGTGAAATGCTATGATGGATCTAGTGAGCGAAGTGGTAACATTGATATTCAATTTGATCTGCATGACATCATTATGTTTATATCTAAATTGTCAACATCGCGTGCTCCAGGACCAGATGGGTAATCGAACTTTGTAATTAAACAACATCCAGTGGCTTGGGCACACATTTTTATGACTATCTTTAAACATATTATTAGGTCTCGCTGTCTACCACCGTCATGGAGAAAGTCTATAACCATTCCTGTATATAAAAAGGAAGATAATACCGACCCCGCTAACTATAGACCTATATCTCTATTGGACATCCCCAGCAAACTGTTTGCAAGACTCCTTTTAAGAGATCTAAATAGATGGTTGGATAAATCAGGCAGGAGAGACCCGAATCAAACAGGCTTTATGCCAGTGATGGGCACAGCCATTAAGCTACATGTCTCACAAGTCATCAAAAAACAAGAGAAAGTGAAGGGACAATTGGTATATCTTGCCTTCATAGCTTTCCAAGTGGCTTTCGATTCAGTATCGAGAGGATTGCTAATAGAAAAACTGATCAGAGCAAAATGTCGAGAGTATTTAGTATTTTGGATTGATGAATTACACTCAAACACTACTGTTCAAATCAGATTGGCCTTGGACGGGACTTTATCTGATCCAATTGAAACAAGTAGAGGTTTAAAGCAGGGATGCATTCTTGCTAGCACCCTTTTTAATTTTTTTGTCTCAGATGTTTGTCAGGAATTTATGAAGGTTATCTCGGATGCTCCGCGACTTAGAGAGCATGCAATCGCCTGGCTGTTCTATACTGACAACCTTGTGCTGTTGGCTAGAACGCAGAGGGGCTTGCATGCTCTCTTGTTTTGCTTGGGTGAATTTGCTGATGCAAATTTTTTGAAAATCAATCAATCCAAATGTAAAATCTTAATTCTGGGAATGAATAACCGACTTAGATCTAGACGTTGGGAGTTACAGAATGTAAAAATGGATGTAGTACCTGAATATAAATATCTGGGTCTTTCGATCAACAATGATCTAAATGATAAACCACATTTCCGAGATCTTGATCACAAATTGAGAACGGGTGTTTCACAGGCAAAGATCATACAAGTTAAATATGGTAAATTTTCAGTGTTGCCGGCCATGATATTTTATCAGCAAAAACTGACTCCAATTCTGACTTATGGTGCTGAGACGCGAGACTACTTACCAGAACCAGTGTGGTCAAAAATAGAGGGGAGGTTTTGGAAGGCTATACTGGGTTTGCCTCAATCAACATCTGTTTGCCGTATATGACAGGAATTGGGCTTACTATCCTTGTATTCAATATATGCCTGGAAACTACTCTCGCTATACAGGAAGTACTTAATGGTAACAGCTAAGATGTCAGTCATGTTTGTAGTAGGCAAGTTCATACTCCAGGCGGATGGTCGTAATGTAGTGAACTGGCGGATGAATATAAAAAGACTTATGGAGGAAGCTAGTATTGATGAAGATCTTTTAATCACTAATCCTGGAAGAGCCAAACTAAAACTATGGTGGAATGATTGGATTAATACTGGTGAATCTTATGGAAAGTTGAGGCTGACAGTGAATCACCGTCACGGAATCAAAAAACTTCACTCTGTAGAACAATATCTAGTAAGATTCCCTGACTTTAAAAATGCTCGTAATTACCTTAGAATAAGGTTGAACCTGTGCTACATGAACAAGGTCCTGTTTACGCAAAAACAAAGTAAAAATGGGGAATGTAGAATCAGTGTCACACCAAAAAAACTTGAAACATTAAAACATTTGGTTGTTGAATGTCCTGCTCTAATTGATATGAGAGTGGGTTTTATTAAACACTTGTTTCCGGAAAACTCATCAATGAATCCAGATGAATTGTGGACTATTTTATATCAGTCAGTCAACAAAAATGAATGTGGCAATGTTCATGTTTGTCAAAGCCTTGTACTTAATGGAGTAAAGAATCAAGGACTAATATGTGTGTAACACTGCTGCTAGTTTTGATAATCAGTGAATCAGGGATGTGAAGATACATTAGAAATGTTTCTTCTCTTTTTGTCTAATTGTTCTTTTATTTATTGTAGTATATTCTTTTCTTTTTTAACACAAACTTTTTTTATACTGTTTTTTTATACTGTAAATAGGTTTATATGCTTGTATGATGATAAAATTGTATGTATTTGAAAGGTTGTCTTTGTACAGCCATAACAAATAAATAAATAAATATGATTCCAGAAAAGCTCACAATGGAGCCACCTATGATTTTTAACACGATGCACCCTCTTTGTAAACCAGGACAGCAGGCCTGAACTGAAGAAGTATGAAATGTAATAAAAATATCAGCATATTGTGATCCAAAAATGCTTTTGGAGGGACAGGGCCTCCTAGTCCTTGTCCTACCACATCTGTGAGTGTGTTTTCTCAGTTTTCTGCCACTGAGGTCCAGCATTAACCTCTGACAGTGCACCTCTCATGTTTTCCTTTTGGTGAACAGCACCCATGGGATACCCCTATGGCATCCATGGGTGGGGATACACCCTTGTACCACTTGTGTGTTTTTGGGCACCTGTGTGTTGCCCACAGAACAGGGTATGGGCTGGTGGCAGCTACATGCTTACCTGGCAGTGGCTTTGAGGTTTCCTCCATTTTTGGGACACCCAGGACCTGCCATAGGGATCAATGGATTACTTAAAGAAAGCAAGATGGCCACTGTGGCTTTGGTTTCTATTGCCTTTTACCTTGTTTCCCAAAGTCCTGGGAAGCCATGACTCTGTCCCTTCCCAATGACTGGTTGTTTGGTGGAAATACCATATATGGCTCTGGGGCTGCCTCCTGTCAGACTGACTGGAGCCTTCCCATGGGCTCTGTGTTGTGGGTACACCCTATGGGTGGGACCTGTGTGAGTCTGAGGTGAACGGAGTCTGATGTGAACTCACATTCTATGTAATGGGTGTCTGGTTTCTGTGTGTAACACAATGACTGAGACAGCCCTAACATGAATGCAGTGTAGTGTGCTGAAAGGCTGGGTGCTTATCCCAACCCACATTCTTTGTTATGGGTGTCTGGTTGGAGTGAATGGCATTACTGCCTGTGACAAAACAAAAGAGGTGATGCAGGAACGTTTGGGCGACCCTCCAGACCATCGGTCTTCGTCTGCTAAACCATTACAAAAGTGTAATGACCATATGGAAATCAGGCTTGGTTGCATCCCTAAAGGGGTAGCCCAGCCCAAATTGCTTGGTCACATCCCTTCTGCACGAGACCACAATCATCCCAAACATTTTTTGGCCTTGTTGGACCTCATCAGTGAGGAGTAGCTTGAGTCTCAGGCCCTGTAGGCACAGTACCCACGCCTCGGCATACCCATCCTCCTCGGGGTGACTATCACAAAACAAAAGAGGTGATGGCTGGTAGGTTTGGAATTAATTCTTACCTCTGGCATTGCTCTTGGCAATCCTCCAGACCATCGTTCTTTGCCTGCCACGCAATTACAAAAGGGTAATGACCATATGCAATTCAGTCTTGGTCCCACCCCATGGAATGCCTGTGAGCCTGACTGCCTGCATGAATGCCCTTCTGTGTGATTGGTTGACTGAACTCGGCTCAGCCTGAGTGAATAGGAACCAATGTGTATAACATGGGACCTCTCACTCACTAATTTGTTCAGAAGCTAAAGTCGAAGCTGAAGCAAGATGAAGCTGTTCCTTGAAGCCGAGCTGAAGGAGAAGTCTGCTGCTGCAATTTCTTCATGTAATCCGAGAGCTGCTGTGTTCTTCCGAGGACTGATCCATGGAGGACCTGAGAAGGAGAACTCTCCCCGAGCTACGAGGGACCATCGTGCAACCTGCTACTCTTCATCCGAAGTGCCCTAGAAGCCAGTCCTGTGCGCCTGCCTTTCAGAGAAGGGGTCTTCGTGAGCCCTGAAGAGGAGTGCATAGGTATCTCAAGTTGAATAAATCCATTGGTGTCGCTCAGGGGTCCAGAGGTGCGTTTCGTGACCACTGGAAGCCGTTGCTGACTACTGGCCAGAAGAGGGGGTACCCTGGCATAGTGCTGTAGGACACCCAGTGCTGTGAAAGTTCCAAACTGCCTCAGAACATTTCAAAGGACATCCTTGCCATCATCACTGACCACTTTTTCCTGCTGGACAGAGTCCAGAAAGGCTAAGTGCAGAGGAAGGTCTGCATGTGGGTTTCCCACCACCAGAAGCTAAAGAAGTAGTCCTTGTTAGGGAGAATTATCATTCTATGGCTAATTTCCCTTACCTAGTGAGTCCCTCAGCAGCTTTGCTGGATTTCTGGATTTTATTTTCTTCCACTTGGTAAGAGTGTGAGCTTTTCCCCCACTCTTACCTGTGTTTTGCCATGTGTATTTCATCTGTTTTTGTGATTGTGGACTCTGGGGTACACCACTTCAGTAGCCCCACTCTTTTGGTGTTACACAGCACCTTCAGTGCAGTGACACAGGGTTGTCTTTTGACTTCCCACCAACTCCAGGGCCTCATCACGAGTTGGTGCTATCTGCCCTACCGCCAAACCCCCTGGCGCTATTAGTGCCGGATCACGGGTTTGGCGGTATTGGAAGTCCCCATTCCCCATTGAGCCCATTCGGGAATGCCCCATTCCCCATTGGGCTCAATGGGGAAATTTCGCGCTCATACCGGATTTCCCGCCGGCGGTATGAGTGCACATTTTCGGCAGATTTCCCCCCAGCTCAGAGCTGGGGAGAAATCCACCGAAGCCTTGATTTGGCGGACCCTTAAATCCGGCAGTAATAGCACTACCGCCGGATTTAAGGGTTACCGCCAAACTCGTGATGAGGCCCATAGTCATTTAACCACAGATCCAGTACACCACATCTTACATGGAGTATTGGAAAGGGTTAATTCGTAGCCCTTTTTATCTGTACCTCTTGGAGCATTGTTTCGCTCCCTTAACATTAAGACTTGGCTGGTGGCAGTGATATCTACCCTAATTTCCCTACCACGATTATATTACATAACGTGGTAGTGTTTTAGGCTATTTTAGTAGCCTTGAACTTTAAACCCGCTAGCCCAAATACTTTTTATTTTTCGGCTCCGGTTGGGTTTAATCGCCATTTCTTTTTGTTAACATCCTTCTTGCGTCTTTCTTTGCGCAGCAAACCTGGTTTTCCTCCTTTGTTCACCTACGTTTGGCGGGCTTCTGACCAGAAGCCTTCCTTTGGCATCTGGGTGTCTAGGTGGGATGAATGTGAGGGTGGGGTCTAGTCACCCCCTGCACAGGGTCCCTTTGGAGACCCAAGTCGCACTTTGTGTTGATTGGCTGAGGTGGTTGTCTGGGCTGGACAACCCCCCTGCTGAGTGATTGACAGCCAGGCTGTGTGAATGGGGGATTTTTGCAGAAAAGGCAGGACTCTTGAGCTAGAAGGCAGAGTCGCCTCTGGAACTACAAGGAACCGAAGAGAAGCAGAGAAGAAGACGGCTGCTGCAACCCCAAGTCCCGGTGAAGCCCTGCTGCAGCCCTGAGCTATCTACCCCTTCAACGACTAAGAGAAGATCCAGTCCGGAGTCTTCCTCCCTTGAGCCTGGTGGAATCCTCTCCTGGGTCGAAATCACTGCTGTGCTGTAGTGGTCTGGATAGCCATCAGAAGAGCTCTCTCCTGATTTAAAGGAGCGCACCTTTTATTCATCGTTGTCTTTTTCGCTGCTGCTGGCCTCATCCTTGGTAGTGCAGATCGCTCCAGACGTCCTCCTTCTTGTCCCCACGACTGAAGCCGCAGGAACCGTGAGTCTGCAGGAACTACCAGGAACAACTGCCGTGGCACCAGCTTTTCTCCAACGGAGTAAGGTACTGTGCACACTTGGTCATTCTCTCCGTCTGACCAGCCAGGATCGGGGTCAACCCTTTTCCTCCACGAAGATTTGTTCTTTCTTCCCTCCTTCTTATAACTTTTCCTTCCATTTGACAATCTTTACGAACTCTTGGCATCTCGAATCTTGAACTGTTCAATGTGTGATCCTCGGCAACTGAGCATCTGCTCCATTGACACTGGCACAGGCCTATTGACTTTAATCTGTATCTTTGAATAAGTCCTCGAGTCCCCTTGCCTTGAAAAAGTATTGCCTATGATTTTTATTCACTTGTCCCCTTGTTTGAAATTGTAAAGTACAAAGTGTGTTTTAACTTCGGGAGCATTTCTATCCGTGGGTACGCGTAATATCGCAACACCGGTCTATCAAATCCTAATGTACTTACCTTGAATTTGCTGGAATAAGTAGAATTGGTTGTGTGTAGTGTATTTTACGTCTGGTTTCGAATTTATAGAAGTGTAGTGTTTTATAACAGATGGTTTAAAAATAAATGTACTTATATTTTTTTTACCTGAAACCTTGAGTCAGTGTTTGCTTGAGTCACAGTATTTGTGGTACTTTGTGTAATCTCTACTACTGCTCATTTACTCTTGAGATAAGTATGGCTGCTCCGCTACTGCTACCACTTTAACAGTGTAGTACGGGCTTGTACTAAAGGTGAACTTGTATTACCACTTGTAGTCTTAATTGTGTGTAGTAGTCCCTAAGGGCACTGCACAGCATTCTGCCTAACAGTCCTGAGGGTCCAGACTTGGTGAGGGTCTGAGGTCCACTCCAGTGTTCGAGTCCAGATCACCGGAAGCCGTCCAGAAGTCTGTGCTCCGACTGCTCCACTGAAGAACCAAAAGTCGGACAACCGTGTAAATCTGAAACACAACACGAAAAGTGACCTATGCACCCATTGCCGCCAGAAGTCATCGAAGGGCCCCAGGGTTCTTATTCTCATCTGCCAAGCCTTTAAGGAGCCAACATCAAGTTTCCACCTCACAGGACTACTACTGTCTGAGAAATCGTCGACCAAAGGAGAGCATTGTGAAGGGCAAAACTGCTGCACTTCAGAAAGACTTTGGTTCAATTGTTCTTCTTGGAATCTGCATCTCAGTGGCTCCTTCTTCCAAGGGGGGAGGGGGGGTCCATCCTCAGAGGGAATTGTCAAGTGAAACTGAAAAACTCTACCACTTCGCCTGCCAAAGCACCAAAGGTACTATGATGAGAAAGAGCATCTTCTAGCCTCAGGAGTTGTCCAGGGGTCCCAGATTAATCGTGTATCCTGTTCTCCTGTGGCCTCTCAGGTACTTTGGTGTGGTACAACATTTTAAAGGAAAGTACAAGGCTATTGGACTGGGCTGTTAAAGACAATTAAGTTACTCTCCAACCTTTCCCTTACAGAATGCCCAGGGTGGGGGATCCTCACTCAGAATTACTTATCTGGTCTAAAGAAAGCATTCTGCCACTGTTCATAACTAACCTGCCTTTCTTCGCTATGCTATGCTATTACACCTCACTTAAGAATTCACATGCCTATATAAAACTGTCTGCAGTTAGTGCATCTATTACTGCATTTAAGTATTTTGTGGTACCACATAGTGTATATATTTGCCATTCTTTTAGTAGTATTTTCCACAGTACAAAGTGTTAATATTTATATGTATATATGTGGGTAGCAACCTTATTTGATATAAAGAAGCTGTGTTGTCACCTAACCTAGTGTGTTGCCTTTGTGGGGTTTTGGGGACTCAATGTACTTAAGAACCTGCCTGCATCACCTCCTGAGAGCTTAAGTCTTGATTGCTCGTCCATTTGACCATATAGAGAATCTTGGCTGGGGTTGCTCTGTGCCTTTGTCCCAACCATATAGAGGACAGAAGTACAGTCTTTACTCAGACACTCACTGTTTCTCTCTCTCTCTCTCTCACACACACCCTCGTATGCATTTGCCCATGTTCGCTTTCTTTTTTCTCTTTATTCTTACATTTCTTACAAGTTTCTCATAAGCTTATTTTTCATCCTTCACATTCACTCTTGTTTATCCTCTCTATCATACTCCACCCCTTTGACACCCCAATTTGCCTTTTCCCACACCAGCTTTCTTTGACCCTTGCAAGCTCTTTCTTTTGATCTTTCCTTTTTCGATTTCGGCCTCTCTCTTTTCCTCTTGTTCACTCATACCACCCTCACCCGCTCATTTTTACTTCCCTGTTTGCTTTCTATAGTCTTCTCTTGCACTCTTGTTTTCTCATCTCCTTTTAGTTTTCTCATTTTTCTTTCTAGTGCCTTGACACTTCTCTTTCTTGCTTTCTTCATTCCTATTTATCTCTTTTACATTCTTTCTTGATCTATATCCTGCACTGTTTCCATTGCTTGTTTCTCTCACTGCATTTCTCATTTTTGGTCTCTTGTTCTGTGTCCAGCGCCATCTTAATCTCTGTTTTTCTTTGAGCCGCATAGCACCTTACCATACCCTGAACCTTATAGGGTCCCAGGTAGAGTGAAAGCCGACAATTTTGTTTTGGGCAGAGCACAGTCATTGAATTATATGAGCAGGTAGGAGGCTTGGTGGGTGATTTAACTGTTTCCAATGAAGGTGACACCCACCCGAAGAGTGTGAGTGGAAAGCTATGCCTCACTCTTACTCTTAAACAAAAAATAAATCTCTGCATTATGGTGGGCTACTCTCTTTCTCCAGCAATGGATCTTTCATGGATTCACATGCTCATGAATATTCCCCCTTTGCCAGGCTGGGAATCCTCAGTAATAATAAAGCAGTTTTGCTTTAAACTTAAAAACTGCTTGGTACTTGTATAGCCTATTTCTGGCACTTTGGGTCATACTGCCTCAGCCAATGACCGTGGTGGATCTTCAGATTTTTACTGCACGTTTACATTTTGGGATTCCTCGTTGTTTTGCTCCACGACAATTAGACTTTTTTTTTCGTCTACTTTTGAAACCATTTTCAAACTTTTTTCTTCATCGGTCATGGCTGTGACTGCCAATAGCGGAGATCTGTTGCTGGTGAAAATCTGTACATTGTTCTTCTGAATATCTGCTGATCTTCTCAGAGAGGCCCTCTTCTCGATTTTCAGGCCCTTTCCATGCAAAGATGGCGGTAAGAAAAGCCTTTTCATGCCCTGCCTTTCGTGTCGCCTCCAGAACATTTTCTGTGGGCGATTGACACAAGAAATACATCTATTGCCTGCACCTACACAAGTGGGACAACTGCTCCGTTTGCCAAGCCTTCTCCACAAAGGCTCGGAAGGATCGCCATACAAGTCATGGTTGGAAGAGCGTGCCAGCGCCTCTGACTCAGCCTTGGTCTGGAGTCATGCCTCTGCCTGGGTTGGCAGACCCATAGATCGGACTCCCTCTACAAAGAGGTTGAGATCCCATGAAGACACTTCCCGTGGGAAGAAACCTAAAACGGGACATAAATTACAGGTTTCGACTACCTCCCCATCGATGGCAGCAACCCAATCTCTGGCCTCATCTACAACCACGTCATCTAGGATCACGACTACGGCGATGACAAAACACTCATCCCACTCTTCGGAGACTAGGGGTCCGTCGACTAACACGACACCTACCCCGTTTATGAGCCACAGGCGAACATCGTCGACGCCGGTTACTTCGCCCATGACCTCGTCAACGGCAGTCCCGTCAATTGATGAAAATCTACCACCTCATCAACGACCACTCCATCCACGATCACTTAGTCAATGGCTTCGATGATGACTAGACTACCATAGTATCCAGGATTTCTCTGCCTCCAAGGCCAGCATCTGCACCATCGGCGTCTACGAAACTGCTGTCGACTTCACAAACAGCAGTGCTCGCTTCATTTCCTAGGAGCACGACTGTGTACAAGGACATACCCTCCCCTCTCTTCCCTACCGTGTCAAGTAAACCAAACCATTATTCCCCCTGGTGCCAGCGAGACCTCCAGCCCAGTTGAGTGTGTTCTCAGGAGATAAAGAGCCTTTGGAAGCTTTAGTATCTGAGCATGATGAAATGGAGGAACAACCTGACCCAATTCTGCCGGCACCCTGGCCACCAGTGGCTGTGCTTACATTTCCAGTGGGAACGCCAGCAGCACCCAGAGACCTGTCTGTAGACATTCTATCTACTCTGCAAACTTTAGTCACTGAATTGCAGCAGTGCCTGCCTCCTCCAGCCCCGCAAGGTGCACAGGTTGGGCCAAGTAGGCAAAGTAGAAGTCCTCCTCCTGGGCCTTCACTTGAGGCAGTCACTCCAACCACCAGGCCCTCCGCGTCCAGCTCCTCAATTCTTTGCTGCCCTAGCAGCTATGCTCACAGATACTGGCCCAGATTTGGTAGCATCTCTGGACAAACCTTCTACTACTGACGAGAGTATAACGACCTGGTGCCTGCTGATGGGGAGCTACCGGGCATGCCAGATATTCCTTCTAGAGATTCGGCTCCAGGTAAAATAGTCTCTTTCCATGCTCTGCTTACGTGTGCTCTGAAGCTTTTTGATCTTGTTCCAGAGAACAACAAAAGGAGTGATACCTTGCCATCGATAGTTTCCATCCCAATGCTTGACAACATCTGGGGGGATGGGCTGCTGATAGTGAAGAATCCTTGCTCAGCACCTCCAAAGAAAGACTTACTAGAAGAAAATATAAAGTTACAAATTCCGCTCTGAAATGACTTCGCCCTCAGACAAGCCCGACTCAGTGGTATCTACTGCAGCAAGAAAACGGTCGGTCAATCCGTCCTCCCCTTGCATGGTGCCCCCGGACAAAGAAGGCAAGCAGCTAGATGCTTTTGAAAAGTGGGTATTTTACCACAGCCGCAACCACCACTAAGGCAGCCAATTCCTTGTTCATTCTCTCCAGGTACTACAGCCAATTCCTTGGTCATTCTCTCCAGGTACGACAGGTAGTAATGGTACAAGATGGGTCCCATCTTAGACTTCCTGCCTGATAACAAACGGGATGAGGGTCTAGCTTTGCTGCACAAGGGGGAAGCGGCCTCAGGCCATGCCATTACTGTGAATCTGGACACTGCTGACACAGGCTTCTGCCAGATAGGCAACGGTGTAGTCCGTAGGCGCCAGGGGTAGTTAAAAGCTACAAACTTTTGCCCTGAGGAACAGGGGGATTTCGTCTAGTTACTGGATTTGGAGGATACATACTTTCACATACCCATCTTTCGGAAACAGGTCTTTCCTTTGCTTCGTGGTGCAGGGGAAGCACTACCAATTCAAGGCCCTGACATTCGGACTAAAGTCGATGCCAAGGGTGTCGACACCAAGTGCCTAGCACCAGTAGCTGCCCATCTGTGCCACTCTATCGGTTAGGTAAGGCATACTAGTAACTAGGAGTGAGTGCCTTCTTGACTACTTATTGGAGTGTATGCATTGGATCGACTATCCAAATAAGGCACAGGTAATATATCCTTTGTTTCCCAAGGTTACGTTCCCATGTTACACATGTATACATGCCTTTACTCACAAACAATCCCATTGCTGCTTACTCCCTTTTTGTCTAGCTGCAGAGCATCCCAGCCACAGCTCTATCTATTTAGCACAATGCAGATTCAGCTCGATTATACAGCAACCACCACTAGTAAAAAATTCAACTAACCCACAGATGGCAAGTGTTAATGCCAAGAACATCCGCCTAACTACTACCCACAGAGATTTCGCTCTCCTGTAGTCAGAGGTGTCTGACGCATCACTCAAGGGTGTGTCTTTTGTCTCTCCCTCTCTTCTCAGTTGTTTTACAAGCACTTTCAGTGTGTAAATTGATAATAGTCTGCATGTTTGAAAACGATTGAATGATATTCCTAAATACTTTTATATTCAGAATTTCACTTAATTGAGGGTGCCATATAACCTAACAGGCCGTTATGAACTTGTGTGTCCACACAAGCCCTTTAAGACGAGGTAACAATTCTTTGAGATAGATGGGGATGCAGAATATACTCAAACATCAATAATCAAATAGGCTCAGGAAGTTGGCAAAGTACGTCTGTTTTAATATCAATTATCTAAAACAGGGAGTATAACGAACATCAACGAACTCGCTCAATCTTCTCACTCAATGCATTTCATAAAAAATGTTGCTTATATACTAATAACTCATCAATGTCGTCGACCTACGTGGCAAACTACAAAAACCTACTTGGGAAAGTGATAGGCTTACAGGGAACATCTAGGTATACGCTCCATACTTGTCAGGGAAGGTGATTGGATCTCTAACATTAGGTGGGGCAACTAAACCCTCCTCTAGTGCAAGTTTCTGCGAACGTCCTCAAATACATGACATCCCATTGGTTATACAAACTGTAGGGCTCTTCTATTATGTGGCCCTCTCTAATTGGTTGGCACCCTCGTACCCCTCTGTAATATTCTACACATGCAAGCAGCACGCAGGCTGGCATCCAGGTGCTGAGGGGCTGGTCATGACCATAGCTTCCCACCAATTAGCCTGCCACCTATCATCACTCTTGCCTTCTGCCAGTCAATTAAGGCTTTAAACTTGGCATTGGAAATGTTTTCCGTGATTTGAGAATAAGAAGGAGTATAGGCATACTCTGTCTCTTGGTTTAAATACAGCTCGCCCCAGTGTCTTATTTTCATCCGACCACGTGACTGCAAACCATGTTTTAGAGTCTTTCTATATTGAAAATACTATTAAATGATGAACCTCTGACGTCTTCAATGTTCTCGCTCCTCACCTAAGACAGGAGTTTTGTTCTTTTCACATGTTCTGTAACCACTGCGCGAATATTCAGGCTCACGGTGGCCTTGACTTCCTGGTGCTGGGCCAGCCCAGCCTTTCTACGATTCACCTCTGTTATTCAATTGCTTTCCAACTGCGACACACTGAAAAGCCTTTCTGTTCACGGGGTCCAGCTCTGCTAAAATGCATTGTGGAATCAGCCGTAATCCATACATTCCTTGTTATATACATTGGCGCATCGCCACAATCTATTCACTACATAGGCAGCCTTTAAGAATACTTTGTCTTCTTGCATTACTGCATCTGTACAATTGTAAAATTATTTGATATCCTCTTCATTATTTCTGTAGCATGAGCATCTTCATCTCGAGCCCGAAATGTTGCTCATCTTTGACACCTCCTGTTTAGAGCCTATAGAATGTCCATAATCTTCAGCCTCTTACTTCTTCCCTAGGTGCGTCAGCTCTGCTTTTCAGGACGTCACTGATCTTCTCTTTTGCTCAGTTTTCACACTTCCTCCGGGATTTCATTCAAATGGCCATCATATTGTCGTGAATGCATGTATGGCTTCCTCAATGGGAATCTTACTTCCAAGATTCTTTTTGGTATAGGTATTTTCACTGGTACTCCACGTGTCTCACACTCTGGCTCCCAACATATAGGCAGCATGGGGGAGGAGCTTTGAGTGGGGGTACTTGGCTCCATCTCTACACTTACATTATCAACGATGAGATCCATATGAGCCCCCACTGATAGGAGTTATTTTTATTAATCTTGTTCCTCAAAGGCCGTCCTAACAATTTGATCTTGGTCCTGAGGAAGGCGGAACAATTTGGTTACTAGCGCGGAAAAGTAGTTAGCCCTGCGTGGACAGCAGAGACAAGCAGTAAACAGGCTACTCAATTCGAATATTTAGGATTTGAGGTTTACGTAGACCCCTGAGCCCAACAATTGCCTTTTGGGCAGGTTTTCACAGTCATAACACTCAGGCAATAGCTAGACAGAGAGATACCCCGACATCCAAATAAACTGTGTTGAGGTTCAGATTTCTCTTAGTGTGTGCTACTTTTTGCCATTTTATAGATATTATGAATGTGTTTTGACCAACTTTCTTGAACGTAACGATATGGCTGCGTGCAATCTCTTCAGCCTACACTGTGTTGTATATCCGAATTTTTGTATATGGCAAAAAATGAAAAATGCCTTCATCTAGCTTCATAGGATTGTGACATTTCTTGGTTACAGGCTCTTGTCAGATAGGTGTCAAACTCAGAGCACACCCCAAATTTTCAAACCTTTGAAATTACAGAAATTAAGTTTCAGAATTAGATAACTTTCCTGTCGGGACAACCTCTTGTGTTATAACATCTGTGCCACTCTGGCATCTACGTTTACCCTTACCTGAATGAATGGCTAATCCGTGCGCAGTCTCACCCACTAGCCTTGCAACACACTGAGCAAACCATCTACTGCCTGACTTTGCTGGGATTCTCCATAAACTTTCGGAAGTCATGCATGTCGCCATCTCAGAAAGCCCTGTTCCTGGGCTCACAACTCAGCACACTGCAGTGTCTAGCTACCTCTGCGAAGTAGAGGTTCAAAGCCATACTTAATAAGGTTCAGCAGCTATCCTCTCCCCAACTGACAATGGTTCACTCAGTCAAGTCATTACTTGGGATTATGTCCTCATGCATCCCTCTAGTACCTCACTGCAGACTAGGTGTGAGACCTGGAAGGTTGGGGAGCACATATTGGAAGGTTCCATGCCAGAGGACTCTGGCAGCCGGAAGAATAGATACTACATAGCAATGTGTTAGAGTTCCAAGATGTGTTCTGGGCTCTCAAGTTCTTCCAACCACAGCTCCAAGACAAGGTCGTTTGCATCTTCACAGACAACACCACTACAATGTTCTACATCAGGAAGCAGAGATGGACACATTCTCCTGTCCAGTCTAAGGAGTTACAGACACTGAGACTGGGTGCTATCCCAGGACATGTTCTTCATTCCCTTTTACCTAGCAGAGATCCACAACATGATTGCAGATTCCCTCATCAGGGAACTGAGATCCTGTGATGAATAGGAACTCTGTCAAGATCAAGTTCTTAGGATTTTCTATAGTTGGGATTGCCCACAGATAGACCTGTTTGTCACACCGGCCAACTCCAAGTGCAGCCAGTTTGCCAGCAGATACCTCAAGGGAGGAGTCTAGGGGGCACTTATTCTGTGCTGTGGGAGGGTCTGTTCCTCTATTCATTCCCTCTGATCCCCTTCTTCTACAAGTCAGCAATGCACTCAAACAGAGCTGATGCAAGATGATCTTCATTGCTCTGGCGTGGTCATAGCAAATTTGGTATTCCAACCTTCTACATCTGACAGTAGCACCTTGCATCAGACTGCCTCCTCTTCTGGGCGTGCTTTCCTGAGAAGGAGGGTCTGTTCTGCACCACATCCCAGTGTCCCTGAAGTTTTTTGGGATGGGGAAATCCTGTTTTGTCAGGACGTCAAAGGATTACTGTCCCATGTACCAACCTCCTGGTACAAAGCACTGGCATACCCCACACCAGACTAGTACAAAGGAAGATCGCAGTCATATAGCGGTACACAATGCAGGCGGGGCACCTATCAAACCAGGGGCCAGTCTGCAAAGCAGCCATGACCCGCCCAGGGTCTATCCCTCCCACTTCAGCACACCTGTGGGATGAAGGCTATTCCAATTCGTAGAACAATGAACAAACATTACAAACGAAGAATTGGTGTTCTCCCTGCTCCAACTGGGACATTTGCTGAAATGTATTCAAATGCCACCAGACATTCAGGCTGGAGTTGCGAGCCATCAGGCTAGCCCTGAAGGCTTTCACCCCATCCCTCAATGGGCAGCATGTCCTGATTCTGACGGACAACACGGTGGCCGTGCACTACTTAAACAAACAAGGTGGAGTGCATTCCCATCCTGTCATGATGCCTACCTCCAAGGAGCCAGGTCCGACCCAGCAACCCCAGAGGCAGGCATCATTTCCCCCAGGGGAGTGTCAGCGGGCCCAAGCTGGGGCCCTTTGGACGCAGTCCTGGCGCCTTAGGCACCAGGCCCATGTTGGACCCCTGTCCTGGCGCCTTAGGCGCCAGGCTCATAAAGCTAGACATGTGTTCAAGTGTTTTAATGTGCACTTACCTGATGCAGACCATGCTGCTACATCCAGGCCCTCTTGAGGCCTGAATAGGAACTACTTTACCTGTGGGGCTACTTTCCACCCGGGTGTGGTCGGGGAAGGATACATACCTGATCGGTGGAAGGATACACACTTGGAACTTCTTCCAAAGCTATTTAAACCACACCCGATCAGCAACTCACGCTTCGCGTTGTTCTGCTCCTCGCAGCTGGACGCTCACCGTGTCAGCTCCTGCATCTGGACCTCAGCCACGCCTGTCAGTATCCTGGGTCACCTGCAAAGGGAGACAAAAGACCTTACCTGCCAAATCAGCACCACGGAGACATCACACCCACGATCCTGAAAAGGAAGACATCATTTTTAAAAGCATTTCGCTACGATCGCTGCAGCGCTGCATTTCACTCACCTATCCTGGACGCCTCCATCTTCAGCAGCGATCATCCGGATCCACAGTCACTTCCCAGAGCCTAGAGAGAAAAAGACAAGAACAAGGTGAGAGAAGGAAAGGAATAGAAAAAGCTCAGTTTCCTTCTAAGACTTACCTGTTGGGTCATTCCCATTTCATTTCGGGTCTTGCCGCTTCCAGGCATTTTCCGGACCCCGGCCCCTATGAGGAAAAAAGACAAAGACATTGAATGAGCGAATGCAAAGACATTACCCGAGCGCTCATCCAGAACTTACCTGTCATTTACTGGAACTGCACGTTTCACTTCGGGTCGGCGCCATATCTCCGGCATTCCGAACCCCGGCCCCTAAGGGGAAAAAGACATAAGCATTAGCGCTTGCTGCAACAAGACAATGAACATTATTATTAAGCTTGGACTTTTGAACTTGCAGCAGAACTTTTACAGCGCCTTACCTGAATAGTCAAGCTTACCTGAACTCCCATCAATCCTCAATCCAGTGAAGTAACTGGGTTTCAACGCGCCCCTGCATCAGAAGCAGGATGGAGAGCTCATCCTTCCTGACCCTAAGGTGAGACTTCAGGGGGAATCGTGGAGGGTTGGAAGAGAGTGGGAGGCTTGAGCATAACTCAGTCAGTAGGTAATACTCCCTTTTCACGCACAGGGGAATATTCCTGCGAGCCAGAGAAGCCAGAGTAGAGGGACCCTTCCTGTCCATCTTCAGCATCAGCACCCGAAGCCAGACCTGCGCCTCCGTGGGAATCAGGTGAGCGTTACACGTCCCCTGTGCACAGAAGCGATGTACCTGTGGTTCTGGTTTCTAGAGAATCAAATCTCGGTCTCAGCAGTTCATCTGACGGGCACCGAGAACAGTTTGGTGGATGCTCTGAGCAGGCAGAGCATGATCTCGCACGAGTGGGAAGTGTGCCACAAAGTCCAGGAGGAGGTCTCTGCTCAATGGGGTACCCCAGCAGTAGATCTGTTTGCCACAGAAGCCAACAGGAAGTGTGAACAGCTTTGCTCAAGGGAATTCCCAGCGAATGGTGCACTGGAGGACGCGTTTCTGGTAGATTGGACCTTCCCTCCCCATTACGCGTTCCTTCCGATCCCCGTCATTCCTTGGATTCTCAAGAGGTTAAAGAGATTTCTAGAAACCATGATCTTAATCACCCCGAATTGGGCGAGGAGGACGTGGTACTTTGACCTCTTCGATCTGACCGGCTCACCAGTTTTCTACACGACCGGATCTCCTCACCTAGTCGGAGGGTCGGATACTGCACCCGGCCCCGGATTCCCTCAACCTACATGCGTGGCTCTTGAGCGGATGTGGAATGAAAACATGGGATCTCTCCAAGGAAGTTCTTGATGTGTTGCTGGCTGCTCGCAGATTGTCTACGAGATTTCTGTATGCGTGCAGGTGGAGAAGATTTGAGGTGTGGTCCAGGATGAGAGAGGTTGACACCATCTCTTGCCCTAACACAACTGTGATGGAGTTCCTGCTGTCTCTAGCCTCTTCAGGCCTTCAGGTTGCAACAGTCAAGGGGTATTTGGCAGCCCTTTCTGTTTTTAAAAGGTTCCCGGATCAAGGTTCCTGTTTTCCCATACCGCTCATGGCCCAATTCCCTAAAGGCCTGCTCAACAAATTCCTGCCAACTCCCCTTGTTGTTCCGGTTTGGGACCTTAACCTGGTTCTCACCTTTCTGATGGCAGCTCCGTTTGAGCCTATGCATTCTTGTTCACTTAGGTTGCTGTCCCTTAAAACAGCCTTTTGAATTGCCGTCACAACAGCCAGGAGAGCTAGTGAGCTATAGGCCTTATGCTGAAAGCCTCCCTTTTTGCGTTTCTTCAGAGAGAAGGTTTCTCTTAAGGTCCGACCGGGGTTTCTTCTGAAGGTTATTTTGGAATTTCATCTTTCACAGTCTATTGACTTGCCAATGTTCTTCCCTCCTCCCCATTCTTCTAAGGAAGAAGAACGGTTTCACCGTCTTGATCCTAAGAGAGCCCTCAGCTTTTATGGAATCTGCGAGAAAAAAGCAATCAATTGAAGGAGAAATTACCTTACCGTAATGTTCTTTATATGGATTCTTCTCCCTCAGATTCCTCATCACCCCACCCAGCTGTCCTTCCTAAGAAAGTGTTGTGGCTTTCGCTTCTGATTCCATGTAGTACGATGGCGATGGCTTGGGGTGCACATCTTAGTTCAAATCAAAACAAAAAAAAGAGAGATGTTTTTCTATTTGGAATGTTTTTAACCTCTGGTTTTTGTTCCATAGTTGCCAAATTTAAGGCTGGTTAGCCTCCTTCCTTTTTCCTATGCAGCGTTTGAGCCGTCAAAATTAGGGAGGAACTGAGGCATGGTGCTTAGTGACGTGGTATTTGTATGGCGCTTGATGTCACTTCCGGAGCCGACGATCGATCACTGCACAAGACGGATCAATGATCGACAGCCGAGTCGAGGTCCACTACGCCCCCTGTGGAAAAGGTTTTCCGAGCAGCAGAGCTGTGGAGAGTTATCTATCAAGATGAGGAATGTGCAGGAGTAGAATCCATAGAAAGAACATTACAGTAAGGTCATTTCTCCTTCCTGCGGTTTGTGGTGGGCGGCATACATTAGCAATTCAAAGCTCTGCCCTTTGGCCTTTGATCGGCCCCACGGGTGTTTACGAAATGCCTCCCTCTGATGGTCGCTCATCTATGCCGAGCAGGCATACACCTGTACCTGTACCTCGACGATTGGTTGGTACGAGCACCATCTTACACCGTGGCAGCACAGCGTACATCGTCCAGCATCCAATGCCTACAGTCCCTTGGCTTCTCCATAAATTTACCTAAGTCTTGCCCTGTTCCAGCACAGTAGGCGTTGTACCAGGGAGAAAAGCTCAACAAACTGTTCTGCAGGGTAATGCCTTCTCAGGAGCGGGTATCCACTGTCCTCCACAAGGGACGCCAGTTCAGCAGTTCCACTACAGTGTCAGTCCGCAGTTACAAGTCACCGTTCGGCTTAATGTTGTCATGCATTCCTCTGATCAGTACTTGCAGGCTACGCATGCGCCCTTTACAGGAGTTCTTGGATGCCCGGTGAGTACAAGTCTCTGGATCCTGGGAGGATCGCATCCGCCTGACGCAGGAATTGCGGGACAGCCTCCGTACAAGCGCACCTAGTTCAGGACACTCACTTTTGAATACCCAATTACCAGCTAACTGTCACAGCAGATGCTTTCATAGAAGGGCTGGGGAGCGCACACACACCCGACCTTCATGGCAGAGGTCTATCGTCAGAACAGGAGAAGTTGCTACATATAAACCTCCTGGAGTTACGTGCAATGTTCTGGGCCCTCAAGTCCTTCCTGCCACTTCTCTGTGGAAAGGTGTTACGAATCTTTACAGACAACACCACCACAATGTTCTACATCCTCAAGCAGGGAGGGACGAGATCCCCACAACTGTCCTCAGAGGCACAGTACTTATGGCACTGGGCGCTGCAACACAAGATGTTTCTCTGCTTCCTTTCCACCTGAGAATACATTACACCATAATGGACTCTCTCAGCAGGGAACTCCGCTCTTGTCATGAGTGGGAACTGCACATGGAACAGCTTCACCAGGTGTTGCAATGTTGGGACACTGCAGAAATTGATCTTTGTGCAACCTTCAACGACAGGTGCTGCAAAGCATCCGCCAGCAGATTTCCCCACCACGAGAGCCTGGTGGATGTCTTTTCATTCCCATGGGAGGGGAAGTTCCTATAGGTGTTCCCACCAATTCCTCTGGTGTCACGAGTCATCAGCATCTTCTGACAGTATCGATGCAAACTGATATGTGTGGTCGTTGCATGGCCGAGACAGTTTTGGTACTCAGACCTATTGACACTCTCCTCAGATCAGGATGTATCCACATCACAGCGTGCTGTCCAGGAACCAGGGAGCTGTGCTACATTACAATCTGGCTTCATTCAATCTGACGGCCTTGCTTCTGTTTTCCTAGAGTTTGGGTCACTCCAGCTACCACAAGTTTGCAAAAACATTCTGGCTCGAGCCTGGGCTCCATCCACTTTAGAATGTTACAAGAGCAAGTGGAAACGGTTTGCAGTGTAGTGCAAAAAGCACAAGCTTCAACCCCAGAAGATCTGGCCGCAAGACATTCTCCCAGATTTGTTTTCCCTGGCGCAAGCCGGGTTAGTCCACTCCTCCATCAATGTGCACCTGGCCGCCATCTCCAGGTATAATCACTTGCCTGGCACGCCTTCACTCTGGTCTCACAGATTGGTCAAAGAATTTCAGAGATGCCTTTTCAGGTTGTTTCCCCTATTCGGCTACCAGCTCCAGCTTCCCCTGGCTCACAAAAGCATCCTCTGAGCCTATGCCCAAGGCCTCCTCTCCATTAAACATCTGTCCTGGAAGACTGCCTTTTTAGTGGCCATAACATCTGCCAGGAGGGTGGGTGAGATCCAGGCATTTTCTGTCAAAGCGCCATACCTGTTTTTTCACAGATAGAAGTCATCTTGTGCACTAACCCGACATTTATGCCTGAAGTGCCAGCCACGTTCCACCTCAATGAGCCAGTGGTATTACCAATGTTCTTAGATACGCCTACTTCACTGGCCGAACGGTCGTTGCACTCGTTGGATGTGGTGCGGGCTCTCAAGTATTATAGCTCCTGGACCAAGAGCCTTTGTTACACCTCTCAGCTATTTGTCACGTTGGCCCCACTGGAGCAGGAAAGGCACTCTCCAAGTCTTCCATTTCCAGTTGGATCTCTGCATGCATCTTCTTCTGCCATAAGCAGGCTGGCAAACCTCTTCCTGGCAGGCCCAGAGTGCACACCACTAGGGCAGTGGCTGCAACTACGGCTTTCCTCTCTAGTACTCCGCTCACTGGATATCTGCAGGACAGCCATGTGTCGACAGGGATTCTGTGGCAAAATCCAAAGTTGGCCAGTCCGTTCTTCGGAACCTGTTTGTGTGAGGTTAATTGGTCTCTGGTGGTAAATTTACTACTTTGAGCTTGCCTACACCTTTTTTTCAGGGTTGTATACTGCTTTGTAATCTATTCACAGCATATAAATCTATGAAAGATCCAATGCTGGAGAAGGAATAAGTTCTCTAGCATGGGGTCATGCATGAATTCACATACTCATGAATATTGCCCGTCGTCAGTGTTGGGAAAGATTTCTCTGAAAGCAACTTTCCCTCCATGTATGGAGCCCCTCAAATTTGGTGCTTTTTGTTAGTGTCCTGACCTGACTTTTGCCAGTTGAGCACAGCCTTCAGCTGCACTTTCGCTCATTGTTACGGGGAAACTGACATGCCCTTCAGGCTGTCAGTATTCAGAAACTTTGTTTCTCTTAGTCTTTTGACTTTGTTGCCACTTTTGGTAACATTTATCATTGTGCAAAGTGCATTACTGAACCACGCAATGGGTTCCCTGTGTTTTCTGGTCTTAATCATCCACTAAGGATTTTTTGGTGACTGGACTATGTACCTAGGAACAGACTGGTGGCAGCAGAAGCTTTTTCTTGTGATTTTACAACTTTTTACTAAGCCACTGGGTTTGCTGGGTTTGGCTCATGGCTGTGGCTAATGTCTGTCATTACCGTGCCACGAAGTCTTTTGTCTGTTCCTTTGGCCATTTTGTTATTTGGCCTTCTCCCTGGTCTTTGTGACCCAGGACTTCCTTATTTTGGCATCCAGTGCCCCACGTATGCTGCTTTTGCTGGCTACTGCAGGTCACATGTGTGGGTACTGTGAAAAACCTGAGGGCATTCTCACTCCTAGCCCCTTGGATCCTCTGCACGGGTGGCCAGGGAAAGGCCATCCCTCTTTGATCCTGACCCTGCCACTTCTGCCCTGCCAGAGAAGTGAGGGAGGATCACCTGGGTGGAGAGTCCTTGGGGACTGGGAATGGGGTGCCCTTGGGTGAGACATGGTGTCCCCATTTCCCTATAGATGACCAACCCAACCCCAACCTTTATGGGCTGTTATAAACCAGTTCCCCACATTTCTCCACATATGGCCCTCAACAGTACTTGGATGAAGAAGAGACAGCTAAGAGCAATGGAGACTACACTCTTTTACCACTCCGGTACTGGGACGAGGAAGAAGTCTACTAAGAGCTGTGAGGGTAAGGCATGTCCCTTTGATTGTGGTCAGGCAGGGCTAATTGGACATTCACACCTATAGCCTATCAAGGGGCTGCAGGTGTATAAAAGGAGACTTGCCCGGCAGGGAAGAGAGTGGCAGGAGAAGCAGCAGGGAGGCCGGTGCAAGCAGCAGGAAACCTTATCTGAGCAGGACACTGAGACGATGGGGACTGCAGCAAGAGGCGGTCTATGGAAGCATGGCATGGGAGCTGTGGCTCCATGGAGCCGACTGAACGTGGTGAAGGGAGCCATGTGGGAAGCCTATCCCTTTCCCTTATGTTCGAGGTGCTTGTTTGCCGGTGTTGCGAGGCCAACACAGGAGTGCCCGAGGGGCAGGAGCTAGAACCCTGACATCAAAAGCAGAAGGCTGTGTGATCTGCACTGCTGGAAGAACTGTTAAAGTGACCAGGGAGTTTCTGACAAATGAGAAACCGGGTGCTCATGTTTTTGAACTCTATTGTTAAGGAATACTTTGTATTGGAGTGACTGCGTGTCTCAGAAGAGCACCTTTTGCGAACGTCTCTGGTGTTAAACACTGTCGATTGCTGAACTGCTCGGAATACTTTGTATTGGCGTGGTCGTGTTTGTAAGGAAACACATTTTCAAAGGTCTCCGAGCACTGGCCATTCATTTATAGTGAAACAAACGAATATTGAACAATGAAAATTCAAAATGAGTCCGGGGCAAAACCGATAGCTATTGAATACCAAACAGAATAAAAACTTTGCAAGCAAACAGAATTATTATGTGTTGAATTCAAAAGGGAACAGAACATCCAATTCAAGTAAAGTCACTGCCTGCTGAGTTCTTTAGTGAATGTAACTTTAAAGAATAAGCAAAACAAAAGATAGTGAAGCTTGATTGAAAATGACATTTTAAAATTAACGAAAAGAGAGGAGTAGTGATACCAACTTGTGTGAAAGCTGCAAATTATAAGAATATACATTTGCAAGCAGAATGTATTGAATTTTGGAAATTAAAACTAGGAAGACGAGGATATTCTTTTGTAAACAAAACAAAATCTTGGGGAAGGGAACCCTTGAGATTTGAGACGTTTGCTGACTTGAGGACAGAGTCTCAAGGTTCTCTTGTGTTTGAACTGTGTATCCTAGGATTTAGGAAGGGAACCCTGAGTATTGGTTACAACTATATCAAGGAAGTTAATTTTGAGACTTTATGTGGAACACTTTGGGAAGGGAGCTGAAAGGAAGCTGCGAGCTGGAGGAAGCTCAACTTTATGTTGAATGTTAAGATGGATTTCTGAACTCTGACCTGATGGGCAGAGGTTCAGAAGGCCAGCCTAGTTTCTTGGAACAGGGTAGCCTTCTGGACAAGCCAGACCAATCAAGGTAGCAATGGAGGCAGTCAAGACTAGGTGTCAGGAGGGGTCAGGGTGACTGAAAGACCTCAATGAGCACACAGAGTAAAGGACACCACAAATCACTCCGAGTCAGGTGTATATATATATTAAAAATACATGTAAATTTATTCAAGGCCTTTGAAGTTCAACACAAAGTAATTATCAATAGCAATACATCAAACCAATACAAAACTACTATAACACATATTTACAATACAAAGTGGCCTAAAGGATTAAAGCACAGAAGGGGTCCACAACCTAAAATGAAAGTGAGTAAGCAGTGCAAATAGTCTTTAGGCAGGTCCAGATCAACCAATCCCTAACTGAAAGGCAGTCCATTCCCTACGTAGAGTGGAGCCTAACGCTCAAAAGTACTTTCAAGTGCTGGTGCACACGACAGTGCAGAAGGGTGAAAACGGGCTCTCTCGTAGGGGTTGTAGTAGCTCAGGAAGGTGGGTGAGGTGATGCAGAACAGGTTCCAATTATCCGTGGAGGGTCTCCCCAAAGGGGCGGAGCAGGTTCCAGGAGTTGGGAATGGGACGGTAGCTCAGGCTACCTGTGGAAAAGTGAGTGGCCCTCAGGGCACACTTGTGTGTAAAAATGAATGGATGTGCTAGAGGCCACCGGTAAGGGTTGCAGGTACTCACCGACCCCCGGTGCACTCCGGACCAAACTTCGGCAGTCAAGTCCACTTCGGTTGCAGGTTCAAATGCAGCAGTTGTGCGGCTCTGCGGCTTTCAGCGGCAAAGTTACAGCGATTATTCCCTGGCGGGACAGTGGCAATTTCTCCGCTCATGGTGGATGATTCAGGCCAGTTTCACTGTAGCAGGCTTAAGGGCACAGAGGGGCACCGCAGCAAGGCACCTGCAAAGTTCATCACTGTAACTGCGTGTACTCCGGTTCATGTGCTCTCTCTTATTCCCGACCTGGGAATGGCAAGTGTACGAAATTCCGTGTGAGAGTGCTGTGAAGACAGAGCTTGCGGTGTACCAAGTTTTAAGGGTCTCCTTGAAACGGTGGCGGTTTCAGAGCAAAGGTCCTGCGCAAGCTGGTTAGCCCACTGGTTGGCCCAGGGACACTTCCAAAGAGGCTTACTTGCAGGTTTAGATGAAGGTGCCGTGAATAGTTGTTCCCACTATTCAAATGGTTTCAGGATGCTTGAATCCCATCCTAGGTTCAGTGAGAACTCAAAAGATCGACCTGTTATGGGTGTTTGGAGCCTTCTCTTATTCAGAATCTCCTTCATGCCAAAAACGAAGAGGACCCAATGGGAGATCTGCTCACATACAGGCACTCCAGACGTAGACCAATCACAGACCCCGGTGGTCCCTGTCATTCCAAGCACACCAGACTCTCTGGCACCCAGGATGTGTATTGGAACTAGACAGTCCAGCCCACATCCTGGAGGCCACACACAAGGCATGCAGAAGCCCGGTAAAGCTTGGTGCTTCGTGGGAGAATGCATGCCCAAATAAGGACTGACCCGGGGCGGCTCGATCTGGGGAAGATAAAGGGGCGAGATGGCCAAAGGACAGGACAAAGAACCTCGTGGCACAGCCATTTTGGAGCCAGGCCACCTTCCTGTGCCAACTGCGGTAAACGTGGTTTGCATGGCAAGAAAGGGTTAAAAATATGTGAAAAGATAAGCTGCCACCAGCCCTGTCCAAGGCACATCTGCACTTCTCCTAAAACATCATTTGAGGGAGCCTAGGGCCTTTGTGAACAAAAGGAAGACCCAAGCGCACTGTACTGTAAGTTAGATTGTGCACTTGTAAAATGTTGCAGAAAAGTTGCACCATTTGGAAAGGACTAAGGGAAACAAAGTCTCCCAGTGCTGACTGTCTTTAAGGGCATGTCAGTTTCCCCATAATAAAGTGAGTGAAAGCCCAGTGGAGTGCAGCTGAAGGCTATGATTCACTGGCAAAAGTCAGACTATGGTGTTTAAACAGCAGCAAAAAGTTGGGGGGTACACAACTGGAGGGAAAATGACACATAAATGGGAAACTTTCCTAACACTCGCCCCTTCCAGACCAAGGACAGGGGGAATTGATCCACGCCTGGATGAGTCTCATGTTCAGGTCGGTTAAACATTCTGGACAATCCATCAGCATTGCTAAGTTGGACACCTGGCCTATACTCAATGGTGAAGTCAAACCTTTGCAGACTTATGGACCACCTGAGCAACTTTGGATTCTCTCCTTTTGTGTTAATTAGCCACTTTAAGGGCTTATGGTCAGTTTGCACAGTGAAGTGGGTCCCATAGATGTAGGACCTCAGCTTCTTTAGGGCCCCCACAACAGAGAAACATTCTTTCTCTACCGTGGACCTCCTGAGCTCTCTGCTCTTAAACTGGCGACTAATGAATCCAATAGGGTGTTCCTAACCCTTCTCATCTACTTGTGATAATACAGCTCCTATCCCAGTGTCAGAGGCATCTGTCTGCTAAATAGAAGGTCTTTGGTAATCAGGGGCCCTGAGAACAGGGGCCTGGCACAAGGAGTCTTTTAAGCCATTGAAGGCCTTCCCACACTCTTCAGAAAAAGATACCTTCTTGGGTTTCTTAGGAGTTGTGAGAGCAGCCAGAGGGGCAGCTATGGCGCCATCGTCTGCCATGAAATTTCTGTAGTACCCAGTGAGTCCTAAAAGGGGCTCTCACCTTGGTTTGTGTAGTGGTGGTAGGCCAGTCTTATACTGCTTGTACTTTACTGGGTGGAGGCTGTATCCTCATTCTCACCTACTTCATGCCCCATGTAGACAACTGAACCTTGACCAATCTGGCACTTACTGGCCTTTATGGTCAAATTGGACTTCTGGAGAGCCTGTAACACAATTCTAAGGTGTTTCACATGGTTCTCCCAGGTGGCACTGAAAACTGCTATATCGTCCAGATATGCTAGACACAATTCATCCAACCCATTCAGGACATGATTCACAAGCCTCTGAAAAGTGGCAGGTGCATTCTTCAACCCAAAAGGCATTACCCTGAACTGGCAAAGGCCCTCTGGAGTCGAGAATGATGTCTTAACCTTGGCATGTTCTGCTAGGGCTATTTGCCAATAGCCTGCAGTGAGGTGAAATGTGCTGAGGTTGTTTGGAGGCACCCAAATTATCCACCAACTCAACTGTTCTAGGCAAGGGGTGTGCATCTGTCTTGGTGATAGCATTCAGAGCCCTGTAATCCACACAGAACCTCAGCTCAGAGGTACCTGACTTTGGAACCAAAACCACAGGGCTGGACTAAGGACTACTGGAGGGTTCATTCACCCCAAGGTCTAACATTTTGTTGACCTCTGTCTTGATGTAAGATCTTACTTTGTCTGACATTCTGTATCCTCTACTTTTAGTAGGTACTTTGTCTCCTGTGTCAATATCATGTTTGCACCAAGGTGTCAAACCAGGAGCTTTTGAAAACAAGGGGGAGAACTGACTCAGAAAACCTCTCACCACCTCTTTTTGATCAGAAGTCAGGTCAGGGCACTTTGACACCCTCAATGGAGATAGCTAAAGGACTGCCCTGGAACAGGTCAGGGAGAGGTTCTGACTCATCCTCCTCAACATCTGAAGCCAACAGCAGTGCAGCTATTTCTACTCTTGGGGTGAAAGCTTTTGGTCTATTTACTTTAAAAATAAATGTATTTAAATGAGTTTAGTTTATTAGAAACTTTTCATTTGTAGAAATCATCATAATACACATAAAAGCAAAATATGAGACATGCCTTGGTCTGTCGGTCAAAGGGTTGCAGTCTGGATATACCCGCATAGAATATTGTTAAAACAACACAGGTCAGTCTTTAAGATGCCATAAATGTTGATATTTCAATCCAGAATTGCAGGTTTGCAAGATCACATTTTTTTCCTCACCCAGTACCAGAGAGTTCCATCTTTCCTCTGTGGTAAGAGTAACAAAGGTTTGAGGTAGGTGCTCGGCATATTTACATCTTAGCCCTGCCAAGGCTTCACATATCATCACAATGTGGTGTAGGGTTTCTACTTGTGAGTTATTTTGGCAGAAATGCATGTGTTCTGGAGATCTCCCAGTTGTTTAGTTTGACTGAGAACTTTGCAAGTGGGGAGCAAGGTGAGCCTAAAGCGCAGGAAGAGATTGCGCAATTTTGAGGATGGGCAGAGTTGAAGGTACAAAGGCAGTTGATTTAGTTTTCAAGCTTCAAGTGGACAGTTGATAGACAGAAGGTAGTCTGATTTCAGGTTCTGGGTCTCAATACAGTCTTCATTCTGTATAGTCTTCTTAATGGCTAGTGGATTATTCTTCAGTGTGTCCATGGAGGTCTCCAATGCCTCTATCCAGTCTATACACACAAGCTTCCATTTATTCAGCATGAAGTTGTTCGAAGAGAGTGAATTAGTTCCCAGAATGTTGATAGCCAGAACATCAGCGTCAACAATTGTTTTACGGTATAGATCCAGTGATTTCCATAGAACTTGAGAGTTCTACCGGATTCTTTGCACAGGAAATGAGGTGGGCAGGGACAACAATTTCCTCCAGAAGAGGCCTTCAAGCCTATCCCAGATACGGTATGGAAGATTTAGAACGGCTTCCGCTTCATAGCATAGGATGGCAACACTTTTTGTCGATAGAAGGTATGTAGGGGATGCATGGAAAGTTCACCATACTTTCTATGTAGTATTGGACATTTTCGAGCCAAGGATTCAGTTTTTGCCCGCAGGATTTTCTCCCAGTCTTGGTCACAAATGCTCAAGTTGATATATATTCCTAGGTATTTGTAGACCTATACTTGGGTAAGACGGATCGAGTGAAGGAATATTGAGAGCGATTTCCGTTTGCATCCTTGCATGGCTGAAAAAAGAATCACCTGTGATTTATCAATGTTTATCATTGTTTTCTACATAGGAAGCCAGTCCGATCTGTGTTTTGTCCAACAGGACCAAATTGTCTGTGTAGACCAGCCATGGTACTGGGGTACCATTCAGAATAGGAGGAAACGCTTGAACTTCTTCTTGTGATAGAGCCATGTCTGATATGTAAAGGTTAAATAACGTTGCTGCGAGGGGGCCACCCTGTTTGAGCCCTCGCTCTGTATTGATTTTCCTTGTAACGATTCCCTTCTCAGATAAACATACTCAAATTGATGTATTAGAGTACAGGGCTCCAATAGCTGGCAGGGTATATTCTGGGCAGCCCAATCGCTTCAATTGTCCACATAGGATCTCCTGAGCTATAGAGTCATATGCCTGCTTCATGATTGGAGTCCATGATTTAAGATCTTAGTATTTGGGTCTGACCATCGTATCGCATTACCTGCAAAATTAGAACATACATTCAGCAAGTTAGTATAATTTCTATCTGTTAATAACATTTCAAATTTTACTGTAAAAATAGCATGATCACTCCAATAATTTTTTAACATTCTGTATGAGGAGCAACAGTTGATCAGACATTCATCAGTAAAGATGTAATCCAGCACGGAAGACCTATTCCCTCTATACCACGTATGCAATTTGGTCACATTCTGGTGGCCAGAGATCTTACCCACTAGAGGCTTCAACCCAAGCCCCTCCAAGGCTAGGCACCAGCCTCTAACAGCTTGGCACCTAAAATCTGCAACACCATATCTGAAGAATAGTCGCAGAGCTCCCCATCTAAGTTCTGAAGGAGACAGTTGGCATTAAAATCTCCCACTATGATAACTCTTACAGTCAGATATCTAGTTGACCACTCGGTTATACAATCACATATAGCATTCACAATAAAGTTCAATTCAGCAATTCCCCTGTGCCAATAGATGTTTACAATCAGGAGAGGTAATGATGAATCTAAAGAACAGAGAGCCATCCCCATAGCACCAAACGGTAGATTATCCACAGTGACTGCTGTCATACCCAAAGCAGTATCGACTGTAATGAGTAATCCCCCAGAGGTCCTCCCATCCTTACTAGGCTTAGCTATGTGGGTAAGGACTTAGTAACCGTTTAGCATCGGAGCATCAGTCAACTAAGTTTTCTGGAGGCATATACAATTTGCCTTTCTGAGAATAGTCATAGGTGCAGGGTTAGAAAAAAGATGTTGTTTCCCACGTGTGTTCCAGGATTTAAGGCAGAGGGCTATCTCTCTAGTCCCCATGCCCAGAGCTCTCTTGGGATTATGGGACAGGTTTCGTAACAGCAGCCCAGTCAATATTTCCCCCATCTGCCTGTCCATCCCCGCTACTCATTCTCCTATCTTCATCCCTGGAGGGACGAACAACAATTCAAAGCCCTTCACTAGATCCCAAAAAGCCCCCTCTTTCAGCTCATATGGACAGATCCCAAAACCCTGGGCCTGTAAACAGGATTGTTGGGAAAGAACAAGCTCTTTCACCAGTGGCGAATGGAAGTGAATAATACTGGTATCTGGATAATTCCTATCCGGAAAGACCCTCCTGTCGATATCAGTTCAACAAGTAGGATCAGAGTCAGAAGTTCGGCAAAGATCTGAAGAATATTTTTTCGATTTAAACAAACCTGATAGTTCGGTCCCAAAACACCCAACATTTTAAGGGGGAACACCCTTTTTCCCCCACCCTGAGTTCCATCCTACTCCCACAAAGATTTCTGTTAGACTTATCCAGTTCCGTGTCATACCCTCGTGAGTTTTGCAATATACTGTACGATTTACGCTGTTGCAGATCAATATTTTTAGGATCAGAGTCCAACAGTGTATATATGGGCGGAACATGAAGTTGTTCCAAAAGACTACCAACCCCAGCCGCCAATGATGGATATAGGTTTGCTGGTACATTTCTACGGCTTTGACTCCCCATAGCCCCACAACCATCATTTAGAGTCCGACATCCTAAATTCAAATTTGTCTTTTGCGGTCGGGCCTTTTTGGAAACAACAGACAGGAGGCAGATTGATCGTAACAATGATGCCTGTCTACCCAACATGTTACCCCCTAAACCCTCCATTTTAGAGCCATTCAAACAGAATTTAGCTGCCTGGTTACAAGCAATAGAAAGTCAATTTACAAGCTGAGTTGCCTACATGGCCGGCAACTGAGGGGGGTCCCCAATCCCAGCACACATTATATTATCCCCAGCTATAACAACAGGTACAGTACATTCCAAATGAGCTGCCTGATGAAGGCACCCCTTTACCCCCACCATAGTCAGTAGGGCTTGGCCCTCCAATAACAGAGGGGATACAGAAAGGCACATGGGAGTCCCGGCCAATTGGGTCCATCTGGACAGTACAATCTGAGGTGATAGCTTTTACTGGTGCCAGGTCCAATACAGTACCTTGCTCAAGTAACAGTGGCATACTTGTGTGGAATAAGGGTTTGTAATCTAGTCATGTATTGCATTGCCGAGTCCTCGCTGCACACGTTTTTCCGCATTTATTAGTGTTTTGGGAAGTCTCCTTTGATCCAAATTACTAGACAGGGGTTTCTCAGTTGCTGCCCTTAGATTTTCATGTTTTTTCAAAGGCAACAATGTTTCCACCGTTAGGTCAATCTTATGGACCTTCTCAATGGGAAGACCAGGGGGTCGTGGGATTTTATCTATAATAACACACTGCTCCATAGCAGTGACAGAGGGAGTTGTTGAGGCAGGATCCCTATCAGAGGAATTTGTAGCATCAGATATTTCTATTATTTCATCTACCTCATTCATTTTCAATTTAGTCCCTCCTATTGCCCCCTGAATTGAGCCCAGACCCTTGTCTATCGGCTGAAAGCGCATCTCTGACCCAACAAAGTCCCGTTTGTCATTCACCTCGGCAATCAAGATATTTTAATTCCCTCCAGATGTTATCATATAATGACACACAAGAACTCGACACCATATTCAAGGCAGAAACCGTTGGATGAGTCAGTCTAATCCTTTTGTCGACTTCCCTTAAAGTGTGGTGTAAGGCGCCATTATCACAATGATCATCAGCATGTGGGGATGATTCCACTCTGGGCCAGGCATGCCCGTCCAGTTAATTCGTTATTGAATATTTATCAATGATATTTGTTAGGTCTGAGGGAGAACCAATCTGAGATGCGTCACATGTTTGTTGTATGACACTACTAATGTTATCAAACAGTGGAATCTGTTGGAATGTGTTGCTGTCAACCGCCGGATCAACCACTTGGTCCGCAAATTCGATAATGCTAAGATCTGGAAGATCTTTAGGCCCAGCAGGAATATCTTGCGCCTTCATTACTGAATGATCCAGCATCACCTTTTCTCTTGCAGGTGGTACAGATTTAACTTCCGTGCTCGTATTTGCCGTTTTCACTAAAAAATGGTCCAGAAAACTTTGGCCAGCTATAGGTGAAAAAAACTGAGTTCATTTGTGGCGTTTTGAAGGCAGCCAGTGGTTTTCCAACATGATGCACACAAGATTCCAAATGGGCTTTGACCAGGTTACTTGCATCAATATTTTCCAATTTAGCAGGATTACACTGATCCATCACATTCAAAGGTATTAGTGGTTCCACATGCACCAAAGATTCAGATATTAGTGCTTGACCAGGTACCTCTAGAGTTAATGCAGGGGGGGGATACCTGCATAACAACAAGGACTTTTGCGGGGGCCTGGAGAGCCTAGGTATTACTTCCTGAGAACACAACATTATCCTGAAGTTCCTGCGGGCACTATATGTTTTCATGACCAGGTGGAGCCTCAAACCCGTCTGGCTTCGCAGCCCTGATCTCATACTTGCTGGCTAAGTGCCAATCGCCTTCATAGGCCACACAGTCAACACCCACAAAACCCAGTAGTATTGATCAAAGTAAAAAAAAAGGTCTGGAAATTTAATTGGAAAGTAGTTTGTGATTGTCACTCCGTTTTTTTATTGTGAGCCAACAGTCACTATATTTATAAAGCGTGCCAATATAAGTTTGTCAGATGGAAGTTTCCCAGATCAAAGAGATACATAATCCCTGCAGTCCATGGGGGACACCAAACACGCTTGATGCATTTTTGAAGTAGTTGCTTACTTGCTCCAAGAGAAACGTCCAAGCAGATTTATATTCAATCGCGGCAAGATTTCCCCCACGTGTGAAAAAAACAGATGAAAGGGACAAATATGAAGACCCTGCAGTCTCTGGTTGAGCACGATTTAATAGAGAAAAACGACAGTTGGGCACCACAAACAGAGCGTACTCCTACACAATGATTTCCACAATCACTTACTTCTCGGCAGTAGAGAATCTCACCCAGCACCTAGCCGCCCGCGGACTGCTAACTGTATCACTTGACAGTCCACTTCGTGGCAGGTATGAAGTAAGTAATTAATTCTGCAGGCGGAGCTTACAGCATTCTGGTGGCCACTTAAGAAACGCTCCTCCTCACAAGATAGCAAGAATAGCACTAGAGCCAAGCCTTTGGAGCAGGTACTGCTGACTGTATCACTTGACGGTCCACTTCGCGGCCCGCTTCGCGGCGGGTACTAAGTAAGTATTTAATTTTGCAGGCTGAGCTTGCAGTGTTTTGGTGGCCACTGAAGAAACACTCCTCCTCACGAGATAGTAAGAATAGCATTGGAGCCAAGCGTTAGGTGCAGGTACGGCTGACTGTATCACTTAACGGTAGCACCATATGGGTGGAGTCCCTCTTTTTTGTTGATGGGGGTTTGGTCTCATGTAGGGACAATATAATGTATACTTAGGGTGAACAGATCAGAGAGAGGATATCCAAAAAGGATCATTCAGAAAAAACAGAAATAGAGACATATGTCTTAATCCTCTAAAGAAAAACAATTTGGAAATGGTAACGTGTGTTAGTACATATAGTCCGATTGATTTGGACTTAGGAAAACTATTCTGAAGGATTGGCACATTATTAATATGCCAGATTTAAATCCATTGCCTCTCAGATTTGCCTTTAAAAGGAACTTAAAAGACAATTTGGTACACACATACCCGAAACCAAAAGTAACTGATCATAGACAAACAACTCTGTGGAATCTTCCACCATTAGTGGGCCACTTCATGTGTGGCAAATGTTCAGTTTATTCATTAACACGGAACATCAAGAACATTGACCTACGAGGAAAAGATTGGCATCTTACCGAATTTACCAACTGCCTTACAGCATGGGTAGTTTATGGTATCAAGTGTCCATGCAATCTATTATATATTGGGAAGACAAAAAGACCCATCAGACAACGAATATGCGAGCATAGGTCTTGTATAAATGATCAAATTGTAAAAACACCTTTGATGGCACATTATGTAAGCCACCACCATAAATCAACCGAAATGCTTTGGTTTATCATACAAACTATTAAAAAAAAAACACGTGGAGGCAACAGAAATCTGTTATTGAAAAAGTGTGAGCAAAAATGGATATTAAACCTAAATACAGTGAAAGAAGGGCTAAATTCATCGGTCGAGTGGGGAACGTTTTTATCATTTTTTCTAACGACCCCGGGAGAAGGAAAAAAATATAATATCTCACAGTAATGTTCCTGGTGCTAAAATAATCCAGCAACAATATCCAATGATAAATTGAAACATCTTATAATTTTTGTATAAGTAAAGGTCAATATTATTTTGACAATCCATTTTCACCAACAATCTGTTAGTTGAAAATCTATGCAGGTGTATAATAACCCTGGCATATCACATCCTTCAAAAATGGCCGCTATCAAGTTGAAAACAGAAGCAGAGACTAACTATTGAGGAAGTCACGTGACCGCGCCGAAATCCGATCACGTGCAAGTACATTTACAACCTTTGAAATACTGGGCGTTCACACACGGCTATTGATAGCCTGTCGAGTCAAGACGCGAGTTGAATAAGCGAAGGAACGAGAGAAAGTAGGTGATTTTTCATGAGAAATGGCCCTGATTTCAAGAAGGCCAGTGGAGTTAATCTTGCGCACTGCTTAATGTAACATTGGCTTAGAATGTTTTCAAAATGCACATGTGGATAACGCACGGGCTGCACTGCACATGAACGGCTCGCAATTTAGTGGCAAAGTATTCAGTTCATTAGTAAACGACACGCTATGATTCAAGGAAATATGACGGGCATGTTGAAAGATAAGAAACAGAATGCAACCTAGCTAAATAGCTATGATATGGTTATATTAAAAGGGGAATGCAAGAGTGTAGAATATGCTCTAGCATATAACACGGAATATCATTGAAAGTGAATGATTCAAACACTACGAGAATGTGCGAATGTGGATACTGGTCATAAAAGACAGAAGGTTATCATTAGATAAACAATGACTGAAAATATACAACTAGTCATTCTTATGTCTGTCAATTGTAGAAAAACATCTGGAAAAACATCTAAGAGAGAATTGAAAAGAACAGATAAAATAACGGTCACAATCGCTCATTCAGACACATGATAGAAATGAACGCTGAAGACTGATGAAGACAGGTCTGTAATAATCACTGCTACTATGATTCAATTTGGTAGAAATTATTACTAGAGTACATTGAATGGATGTGCAGATGGAACTATATGAAAAATATGTCCTTTAATTATCTATTTGTAGACTGGGTGAATAATAATCCTTATACTGATAATCGGAAATAGAAGATTGAGCCAATGGGAGAACAAGCTCCTTTGTATTGAAAAAATATGAAGTTCCAATCCGACTATGTTTCTCGAGACTACAAGTGGGTAGATACCACACTGTTTTTAATTGATAAGACATGGTTACTATATAACCAAGGTTTTAATATGGCAATATTTTGCTTTTTATTTGTAGTCGATGTGAGATGACAGCCTGAAAATCAAATCAATCTCTGTCCTGAAGATGGCCAAAAATATCAAACAATGATGCAAGAGATGGCATCTAATTTACTCTTGAACAAGGCTGAAACATATGAACATATGTAGACATATCTGGAAAGTTTATATTTGAGCAATTATATAAACTAGTAAAACATCTGTTGATTAATAACAGCTTTTGTTGTCACGTACTAACCTCACAGAGAGCATTAGGCGCTCATATAAAATTGAATTGAAATGCCAAATTGATGTAGACTTTTCTTGGTGTTCTTAAAGTTTTTAGATTTGTTGATGAATACAAGTTGTATTAATGAGTATTATCATAACCATGTCGATTATCTCTATTTTTGTGATTTATATAAAATGGATTGAGTACCATACATGTTACCTCCAATTAAGCTGTATCACTTGCCAGTCATTACTATCCAGAATAGACTGTTTGAGTACTATCCAAAGATTTATTGATAAAATATGTTGCAAATAATGCATTTGAAAACATATTTCCTTAGTGATATTGGTTAAAACTAGTGTAGTGACTTATGAAACTTGCCCTCCCTGGCTAAAAAGTGGTGATTCTGTTAAAAAAGCTAGCCTATCTAGAACCATGGGCTGACATTTCGGGCATTGCCCTATTGGCTAGTCTGAACCTGTCCATAGCTAAAGTAGGACAATCACTACACCCCCTGGTGCAATACTGTTGCTATCCATTTTACTGGTAAATGACTGTCATACCTCAGCAGCCGCTACCTGCTAAGCCTGTTATTATTTTACCAAATGACTCAGGACAGCCACATATCATTCCTCTGACAGCTAGTCCTAGACTTTTCCTCATTTATTACCATGGTGGAGGAGTACGCTATACCCAAAGTATGCATCCTATTGGACACACTAATCTTGTCTTTAAGCTTGATGACTTGATCACTTTCTGGGGAGGAAGGATAGCTCAGGGGCAACACGTTTGTCTTGAAAGCAAGACAACACAGTCGAATACTGATTCCGCTTCTTAGAAAATACTCATTGGTATTAAGCGAGTTATAAATGAACAATTATTATAATTCTAACTCACTTACGCAATTATGAGACAGAGCTGTTGGCTATTCTGGAGGTAGAATTATACAGCCACTATGAACAACTAGACTAGATATAGAACTAGTCCACGTTGGACAGAAATCTAGACTGCAACATACCCTTGAAGAGGGTGCCCAAGGACCACAAATGACAAGGAGACACAACTACCAATTGGGAAGACACACAGAAGCATCAAGGTCAAAATACTCGGTTCACAATTACCCAATCTAATACCACTAAACCACACTCGAACTGGCACCACAAAGCATCATGCAAATACAGAGAACCTGTATGCACACATCAAGTTCAGCCTGACCCAACTCTTACAAGTCCTGTTATGATGGAAAAGCTGTCTATTGTCTGTAGACACCAGACTTCCTCATGATATGATATGGCATTTATAAAGTGCCTATACACGAGTGTTTCAAGGCACGACGAGGCAAGGGAGGGGAAACAGAGGGAAGAAAAAGACAGCAATCTTACTAGGGCAGGTGACATTGAGATTGCGCAAGTGCACGGGAGGGGGGAAAGAGAAAGTGTGGGGGGAACAGAGAGGGGACAGTGCAATACATAGGATCAACAGTAAAGAATAAATCAAATAAATAAAACAATAGCTAAAAGTGTGGCAAGCTTGTGGCAAGTGCAGGGGTAAGTGCAGACATCAAGTGTCAAGAGCTGAGGAGACTGCATGGGTACAGAAACAGCCCCCAAGTGCAGGGGTTGCCTGGGGGACAGTGTAGGTGTGGAGCTGGTGGGGGAGGGGACCGGGGCCCGATATCAGAGGGTAGAATTCAAGCAGTGGAGTTTCAGTCAGGAGTTCAGCAGGGGAGGGGAGAAAGCAGAAGCAAAGAGGAAGGTCTTGGGTGCTTGCGGAACCGGAGATGGTTCTCCTCAAGTTTCAGGGAGGCAGGGAGGTTGTTCCAGAGGGGGGCCCTAGCTGAAGAAAGATCTACCACCAACTCCTTGCTTGGAGAAGCGACGGACCCTGAGTGAGTTGGAGGCGGATGAGCGAAGAGCTCAAGAAGGAAGATATTTAGGAATGGAGAGATGGAGGTATTGAGGCCCCAGGCCCCAGAAGGCCTTGTTGACAATACAGAGTGTTTTGAACATGCCACCAGAGGGAACTGGTGATCTCTTCCTTTGACCCGCAGTGTGCAGCTGATCTGCCAGCTTTAAAGACTGCCCTGCTCCCAGGAATGCTGAATTGCCGTTTCCTCTATGTGAACTTGTCAGGAAGAGGAAAAGAATTCGATATGGAATACACTCACAACCATAGGCCTGTGATTGCTATCCAAAACAGAAAACATCAAAAGTACAACAAATAACTCTAAAGTAGCATTGGGGCTCTGATTAGTCGGTTGCTTTCCAGACCTTCCTAACCTGGATACCGACTGCTCCACCGGCACCACAGGTGCATCTTATCTGAAGTGGAGTGCTGCGTTATCCCCTTGCCCCAGTCATTCTGCTCCTCTCCAGCACAGAAGTACCAGCAGTGGGTCCAAAACAGTCCTCTTGATTAGGGATAATTTTCTATGCCATCATAACTGCAATTGCTGACCTCTCACCATGTGTGGACCGTAGCGTCATTAGTCAGCTGTCTGAAACATCCTTTAGATACCCAAAGCGCTGAGGTTAACGGGTCATCATGGTCAATTGTTTTTGAAAGGCATGCAAACAGTTCCAAAGCAATGTCCTAGCTGTAATATTGGGCCCAATCTAACATGGGGTCCTGTAGTTAACATGGGTACTCCTCAACCAATCAGAAGTTGGTACATCGCCCTCTGTCCGTTCCTATGGGAGCCCGATTGCTGGTTTATGCCTATGTAAGTCCACAGTTATCTGTGGAGTATAAAGTATAAAATGGTGTTGTTGACCCAAACAAGGAGGGTCAAGTCCTACAAAATGCTTATGGGGCCTTTTGCCACCTGCATTATTAACATACACTGGTTAATACCTGGTTTATGCCTATGTAAGTCCACAGTTATCTGTGGAGTATAAAGTATAAAATGGTGTTGTTGACCCAAACAAGGAGGGTCAAGTCCTACAAAATGCTTATGGGGCCTTTTGCCACCTGCATTATTAACATACACTAAGTTGTTTACTAGCTATATGTCTTTAATATTTAGTAACCGTATGTGTGCAACCCTTATGCATAGTAATACCCTTTATTATTGCCTACCCCACTCGCCCCCTAAGTGTTGACCTTGCCTGCTCGACCATGGCTACCAGTAGCTGAGCCAAGGAAAGCTTAAGGAATGTATTTGATTAGATTTAGGAAGCTATCTCTTGCACCCTGAACACATGACTGAGTTACTCCTCACTAATAATAACTCTGTGCTAGATGACCTCCTAGGTCAAATGGGAGACAAGACTACCAGCCTCTGTAACAGAAAGACAGGTGACCTGAGTATAGTATTTCTACTAATCACTGGTGCACTCAAAAGTACTGTTTTTACATTACTTTCTCTCTCTTGGCTGTTCCTTCACTTCACTTACTCATACGTCCCGCCCCGTTTCCTCTATCCTTGTGGGCGCCCCCCAACATGGGGACCGTACCGGAACCTTTGGCAGTGAAAAATGTGAGCTACCCCTTTAAATTTAATATAGCGTGTGGGGCCGCAGTCCCAGGCGTACGAAAGCCCCTGAGGCCTCAACCTCCGGGGGCTCACCTCAGTCCCTTTTGTCTGCACGGACCTGGCAGCTAGACTCAGAAACGTTTTCAATATTCTGCGTGCGCCCCTTATTTTGTCTTTTCTAATTTCTTCACCTCCCTTCCGTGCCTTGCCTCACCCGGCTCATGTCAGCAGCAGGAGGCTTCATGGGATGCGCATCCGGTGATTGGTCGTTAGTGGCCTTGGACCTCCATGCGCTCTGTCTGGAGTGCCTGGTGCCCTACCATCACAGGGATGCGTGCGCGACTTGCAGCTCTCTCGGGCAAGGTTCATTGAAGAATCATCTTTCCCACTGGAGGGAGATCATCCACACTTCACCACCCGGTCATCTGAAGGACATCATGGCCAAGACCTCACGTCACAAGAAGGTAGGTCCTCTATTCTCTAAGGCACCCAAGCCAGGAGACTCCTTCCCGGGACCTCTGGCATGTAGGGGGTCCCTCGGACTCTACCACTGATGGTAGGCCTGAGGCTTTCAAGGCTACTGGCTCCCTATCCGAGGGACTTCCAGGCAAGCCACAGAGGGGCGGTCCAGCTCTTCTGCACCAGGGTGCAAGGGGCTTTCAAGCTCCGGTTCCACGCGCAAGCCCGAGGCACGTTCCCATACGACTACCAGTCCGGCGGCTGAGGACAAAACGTCTCCCGTAGCCCATTCCGAGGTCGTAACACAGGGGGACAATTCGACTTCCAGCCCACCAGTTGAGGGCCCTTGGTGTACCAGAGCCCTCTCGGAGGTCAGCACTTCTGTTTCAGGATTGGGGCACAAACAGTCCTCGCCCATATCAGACCCAGCACGAGGTTCGGGACCCTCAGAGGGCATGGCGGTTTTCCGTCGCTCCACTTCAGATAATTGTAACAACTCATCGACATGCAATCCTGAGTATAATATTCCCATAGATAGCTGAATCGGAGCATGGTCACTGTGAGAGATTGCATGGATATTCACAGGGTGTGCTCTCTGGGCCAGCGATAGTGAAACGGCAAAATAATCAATCATGGACTACGCTGATCCCCGTGTCCAGGTGTATTTGGGGCTGGACTCTACATTTTACAAAACCCAAACCCCAGTCATCGGAGTGTTTCACTCATTTCAACCCCTTCCACCAAGCTCTCTTGGCACCCTCAGATTGATCATTTCCTGTGTCCTCATTGCTTGCAAAGCACATTGAGTTGAAATCCCCCCAATGATGATTTGATAAGAAGAATCTTGTTCCAATGCAGTGGCCAAACAGTCATCAATCTCATCAAACATAGCATCAATAGCCAGTTTAAGTGGATTCCAATATAATGACATCAACAATATCGGATGAGATCTGTTTGTGTTAAACTTCACACCAACTGCTAAGATGTTATCAGATGCATGCATACGTTTGGAGGTACAGTTCATGTCATTTTTAATAGCAATTGCAAGTCCACCGGAAGGTCGTCCTTCCTTCGCTTTAGATGCATTAGAACTAAAGGTACAAAAACCCTGCAACACCAATTGTTTGTTTTTCATTGTTTCTTGAAAAAGAACAACATTCAAGGGTTGCGAGGAAGGAAGAGAAGCCATCCACTTAAAGAGATTGTGGTAGCCACACGCATTTCATGAGATGACCACCAGATCTTGCATCCCAAATTGCTAAGTAGGGGGATTATTTACTTGGAAGATAAAGATCGATCTCCATAAGGATTCAACCCACGCAAGCTCTTTCTTACCCCCAGCAATAGATAATAGTTGAGAGATACACAATTTCTCGTCAACTGTGTTACCAGTGCCCCCCCTTCCCCTCCCACCCTCCCCTCCCCCATGGGTCCTCTTCCTTCATCTGCAAAGGTCCTGGGAGAGCTAGAAACTCGTTAGCCAACAGCTTGTCATTAAAGGTGTATAGCCGAAAGCCTAGTTCCAACAGCTCAGCTCGGTAGGACCAGATGAATTTGAGCACATTTGAGGACAGCACATAACAAATCATTCTATGATTGTTGTGCCATGCCAGTGAAATTCTATCAAAGTCTTTATTCGTCAGGATTCTTAAAGATGGAGTGCATGATATAAATTCCAACCAATATCCACGGTTAATTCTTGCATCACCCAAAATTTCGGCAGTACCCTCCAATCCAATAATGTTGGGAGAATTGGGGATGCCGTTTCTCCCTTGTGTTATTTCAACAGAGGTTGCAACATCATCTAAGGGCATAGTTTATTTAGCCACCCTATGCCTCATATCTTGAGTGGGGTGTGAGGCAGACAATCCTACCATCCCATCGCAGGGGCCGGAGCCAGGACCTATCCAAGCCAAACCAGTATCTGATCCAGGTTTGTACCCTAAGCCACCCCTGGCATCATCTATGTGTGGTACATTTAACCCAATTAAATTTAGATCCTTCAGTAGTACTCCTGCATTAAACACACCCCATTCCAACGCTGCTTTCAAGTTAGTCATTATGTGTGCATGTGATTCTGTGGAAGTTACATTGGGTGCCTGGGTGCTAGACATGGGATGCTCACGGGGTATCATCTGTGTTCCTATGCATGGTTTAGGCTGGAAGGCCCTTCCATCACACTTATTCACTGTAGGTGGGGTTATTATCCCGCAGCAGAGCATGCTTTTTGTGGGGGCACACTCCCTTTTGGTGGGACCTGAGTTACTTGTTTGAATAACTATGTTCTGTACAATAGGCACAGGTAATGGTAGGGAAGAAAGTTCCCTTGATTTCCCAGAACCACAAATTATTATGTACCCCTTTTCTGCAGTAGAGCCATTCCCTTTTCAGTGTATATTCGAGGAGCTACACACTTCGGCACACGAGGAACGTTGATTACCAGCTATGTTCACAGGGCAAAAATTAGACACTCGTCCATTCACCACTGACTCGACTTGGCGCCGCCCCACGTTTAAAACCAGGGGAAGGTTTGTACGTTTCCTACCATCTATGGGTAAATAGTTATTCAAAATCTTTTGTTTTTTCCCATTAACATTGCTCCCAGGGGAGATTATTTCAATCATTTTCTCACTAGGCTCCTCTTCCAAGATTAAGCCTGCCCGGGCTCCACCACTGGGCGGGGGGATACCTTTAGCACATTTCTCACCATTATTGGGTACTGCTACAGAATGCGCCAGGTTCCCTTCTCCCCCAATCACTTTTGCAGGGTGGAGAAGCACCTGACTCTCCTCAGTTAACTAATCCACATCAATTATACCTTCTTTAGCGTTGTTGTCATAGGTTGTCTTTTCAGTGGTTTTGGCGTATTTATCCAGAGCCGGTGGCATATTTTTACTTTTTTTCATTTTTTTGTTTAGATCGATGTCAGCTTTTCTGCGTTTATCTGCCCTTTTCACTGCTCTTAACTGCAGTTTCTTGGTGCGTCTTGATAGAAAACCTACTTTTTCACAGGGGGGGTTCTGTATCACCATCAACATTTGCCATTTGCTCAATGATTTTCGTAAGAGCAGAGGGACTGTCAGGAGTTAGTTGCGTCTGGCAAATCAACGGAGCAACATTAGTAGTTTTGAGCAAAGAGATGTTAAATTTAATGTCTGCTATCTGTTGGATGCTTGTTTCCCGGAGGCCTAGCACGAGGGGCTGGCTCCGGTCCAGGAGGCCGCGTGGCCTTGAGCGCGGCCTAGGCAGGAGCGCGAAATGAAAACACACACACGCTGTTTCACATTCGCCCGGAACTGCCTCCCACTCCAGGGGGCGGGGCTTTTATTTAGCTGCCCTACGTCACCGCGCTGCGGGACGTAGGGCGGATATAACATTCCTCCTTTATTTCAAAATAACCTAACAAAACAACATAAACAACATGCTCAACTATAAACTCCTGCCACTGCTGTTGGCTTAGCATACATAGTCCTTCAGCCTCGCAGGCGGTCTCGTGGTCTTTCTCAGACTGTATCGCTTCGCTTGGGGGCTGTCCCCGCTCGGTTCGTAAGTCTGCTCACCTTCGCTGCATGTGTCCTCACTGCTGGGCAGTCTCGGTGATTGCCAGCTGCGATCCCCTGCGGATTCCTCCTCGGGGTCTTGCGCCGGCACGTCGCTGCTTTGTTGCTCGTTGTCGTCGTGAGGCCCCTCGCAATCCGTCCAGAGGTGCTGGGGCACGGGCTTGAACCAGGAGGCGTTCCTTGTTACTTCCCGACCTCCCCGGGTGACAGTTATCATGGTCCCACGCCGGTTGCTGATAGTCCATGGCAGTTCCTCGTACCTGGTGTCTAGCTTGGATTTCGTGGGGTTTCGCAACATAATGACTTGGTCGCCCACTCTGTGGTTTGAGGGCCTTGCTCTTCTCTTGTCGCTTATGTGAGCATTGGCACGTGTTCTCCTCGTTTCCACGCGTGCATGGTCGACGTCGTCAGGGGTCCTGCTTGGATGATGGGGAATCGACGAGTTGATGATAGTTCCGAACATAAGGTCAGCAGGTGGTATGCCCGTGGTGCTGTGGGGGGTGACCCGATAGTTCCTTAGGAACCGGAATAGGTCGATCCTCCACGGGCTGGCGTTTGCCTTTGATACTCTGAGTACCTTGTTGATGGTCCTCATGAATCGCTCGACATCCCCATTGGCCTGTGGCCACCTTGGCATGATGTGGTGGTATTTAATGCCCAGTTCCTGTATCTATGACCTGAATTCCTCCCCTGTGAACGGGGGTCCATTGTCACTCTTAATGGTCGTGGGCAGACCGTGGGTGGCAAACATCTTTTCTATCACCGGGATGACCACTTCCGCGGCGGTGGACTCCAGTATCTCGACCTCTGGATAGCGTGAGTGATCATCGATTGCCACCAGTAGATGTAGACCCTCTCTGATTTTGCAAAAGTCAATGCTGATCGCTTCCCATCGTGCCCGGCCACGCTCGGCCGATAGGATTGGTTCTGGGTCTGGTGGCCCACTCGTTATTTGGCAGGGTAGACATGTGTTCACTAGGTCCTCGACACGATCGTCGATGTGAGGGAACCATACCCTGTGTCTGACCCGGGCCTTTGTTCTTGCAAGCCCTTGGTGTCCTTCATGCGCTAGGGCAACTATCCTGTCTTGCAACCTTGGGGGTATGATGATGCGGTCACCCCTTAGCAGGAGCCCTCCCTCAGTGATTGAGAGGTCTTGTCGAACCGTGAACATGCCTGCTAGGAACTCCTTGGCCCCCTCGGTTCTGTTGCGTGTGTGCGACATGAATTCTTTCCAGTTGCCTGACATGATGGCATCTTTTACCAGATCGCAGCAGGGGTCATTCTGGGTTTCTGTTGCAATGTCCTAAATGTTTATCGCTTTGGGCCTCATGGTGTGGACTACTTGACAAATGTGCTCCTCCGTTTCTTCGGCGACTAGCACTTCCTGCTGGGTGGCTGGTCGTGGGTGTCTCGACCGGAAGTCCGCGGGGTTGCCGCTGCCCGGTTGGTAGACAAGTTCGAAATCATATTGCTGGAGGTGTAGCAGCCACTTGGTGATTCTGGCTGGTGGGTGTGCCGATGACCCAATGAAGATTGGTAGTAGGGGCTTGTGGTCGGTGATCGCCGTGAACTTGCGCCCATATAGGTACATGTGGAAGTGTCGACACCCCCATAGAACGGCGATTGCCTCCTTTTCTATATGGGAGTACCTTTGTTCCGTTGCTGTGAGCGCCCTGGATGCATATGCAATCGACCTTTTTGTGCCCTCTTTTGTGACCTGCATCAGGATTGCTCCAAGTCCGACTGGGCTGGCATCCACAAATAGTTCTGTCGGGAGGTCCGTGTCATAGTAGGCCATCTTGGTATCAGTTGACAGGGAGTCTTTTATGCTCTCAAATGCTTCCTGGCATTCGGGCCCCCAGTCCCACTTGGTGCTGGCCTTTGTTAGCTCCCGCAGCGGTTCGGATAGGGTTGCTAGGTTCCGAATGAATCTGCCACAGTAGGTGGCCATTCCCAGGAAACTGCGCACCTCGGTGGGAGTCGTCGGGGGGCTGGCAGCTTGGATATCCACCACTTTCTGGGGATCAGGTGATATGCCGGTGCGGTCGAACCTGTATCCAAAAAAAGTTATTTCTGGTTTTAGGAATTCGCACTTCTCTCGATGAATTGTGAGTCCGGCGTTTTCCAGCCTGCCCAGTAGTGTCTTGAGTCTCTTGATGTGTTCCTTGGTGTCCGGTGCGTGTATTAGGATGTCATCGCTCACGTTCAATACCCCTGGTATGCCTCTGATGACCTCCTGGATGGTCTGTTGAAAAACCTCCGCGGCCGATGATATGCCGAAACTCAGGCGCTTGTACCTCCTCAGACCTAGGTGGGTTGAGAACGTGGTGATATAGCGCGACTCTCTGTGGAGCTTCAGCTGGTGGTACCCCGCCTTTAGGTCTACCTTCGAGAACACACACGATCCAGTGAGGTCAGTGATGATTTCATCAATTGTAGGTGTTATGTGTCGCTCTCTTTTTATGGCTGCATTGGGCAGGCGCATATCAATGCAGATCCGAACTTTTCCTGGCTGTTTGGGCTTCCGGGTGACCACCATCGGGGAAACCCACGGTTTTGGTCCCGTGACTTCTTCAATAATGCCAGCGGCTTCGAGTGACCTTAACTCCTTCTCAACTTGTCCCCTCATGTGGAACGGTGTCCTTCGGTGTTTTACCGCGCGTGGTTGCACTGATTGATCAATATGTAGTTTGATGGTCTTTCCCTTGAGACAGCCTATCCCCTTCTGTAGCTTGGGGTGTTGCCTGAGGAAGTTCTCGACCTCGGACGTGTCGTCAATGTGGCATATGAATTTGACCACGCCCAGGTCTTCAGCCGCATCTCCGCTCAGCAGGCTTTCAATTCCCGCCTTGACAACATAGATCTGTAGATAGAGTGGTGCGGAACCTCCCGATGACTGGTAGAGGTTTCCGACTGCCGTAGGCAAACAGCCGAGTGTCTGTGGATTTTAGCTCGGGCCGTGGTGCGAGGGTTTGGAACATGGTGGTTGGCATGATGTTTACCGAGGCCCCCGTGTCAATGGTCATCTGTATGTCCTGGCCTTGTATGTTGACCATGCATTTTCGACGCCTGGCGGTTCTTTTCGACGGTGCTGGCCCTTGGTTTAGTGTCGATACTAAGTACACCTTTCGGCTCTTTCCTTCGTTCTCCGTGCCTGCTGTTTGTCGTAGGGCTGAGAGGTCATCTCCTTCTTCTTCCGTCGAGGAGTTGACTACCGCTACCCTCCTCGCGCTGGCTTGTTTCTTTTTTTTTTTTTTTTTTTGGGGGTGGGGGGTCACGTGATCGTGGGGGCCCCCACCGGGTGTCCAAAAATTTACACGGAGCGTCCGTGTGGCATCCGCGTGCGAAATCGTGGTGGAGCGCGTGGATGCTCGCTCACTTCCTCGTCGCCATTGTTGGATGCTTGTTTCCCGGAGGCCTAGCACGAGGGGCTGGCTCCGGTCCAGGAGGCCGCGGGGCCTTGAGCGCGGCCTAGGCAGGAGCGCGAAATGAAAACACACACACGCTGTTTCACATTCGCCCGGAACTGCCTCCCACTCCAGGGGGCGGGGCTTTTATTTAGCTGCCCTACGTCACCGCGCTGCGGGACGTAGGGCGGATATAACACTATCTCAGTAAGTATGGCATTAATATTAGCTGTTTTAAGCTGAAGGGTGTTTTCTTTAATATCTGATATATCCGTTTTTATGGCATTGATGTCCACTGCTAGCCCATCAGTACTCACTCTGGCTTAGAGTGGATTTGGCTTGAGAGTGAGATGGAGAATGAATTGGCCTAGGCACCCCCAGATCCGCACCAGTGCGATATTTTTCACAATACTGAGTGCCCTTCTCAAGGAAATTCCTCTTTTCTTTAAGCCGGGTCGCTAAGTTATTTTGACACGTCTGTTCATTGGTAGGGCGACTCCAGCTTTCCCTTGCCATAGTAAACACCTCTAGCTGGTTCAGTTTCATTAGAATGTCGTTAGTGGAGAGTTTTAATTCAGTATCTCAAGGTGGGTAAAGTCACGGCCCTTGTCCAAAAGGTCCAATATATGTATTATTACGGGAAAAGTATAAGGGTTCTCTGGTTCAGGTGCTGCTGATATATGAGCATTTTGGCTCAAACTATACAGGGGCTTGTCGCTACGCTCTTTGCGCGTTAGTCTTGCATTGCTATGGGGTACGAAGGTGGTCCCTGTTACTGGGACATAGGTTGTATCTGCTGCAATGTCCCCGTAATCATTATTCCCCTGAATGACATTAATTTGGGGGGGTTGAGGGGGGAGATCGTAAGGCACTCCCCAGTTGAAACATTTTTTTTTTTTAAGTACCCTCAATACTCCAGACGCGTTGTGCCAACGGTGTCAAAACACAAATGGATTGTTTCATCCGTTTGTTAAGCTCTGCCATTCCGTCCGCACCAATGTTAGGCGGCTCGTTTGTGGGCTCATTGCCCATCATCCGTGGATTGGGTGAGCTTGTGTCCGGTGAGTTGCCCCCACCCAAATCAAGTTGTTCGTAACAATCGTTTGCTTCCTTCATAGAAATCTCGTAATGGGATGTCACAGATACGTTTTGCTTCGCTAAATTAACATCCGAGGCATGCACCTGTGCACTATGAGCAGTTTGATTAGACGGTGAGGCCAGCTATTAGAACCCTGCCTTTCATTGAAGATATCAAATTGAAGTGGCACTTGTAACCGTCAACCCTGGGCGTTCATAGCACAATGGACCGCCGTCAAACCCCTTTCAAACTCAGAATTTTTGGTGTCAGACTAAGTACTATTACCAGGGCATACCAGTACGTCGATGTTATTAGCACCAAAGGGCAAGGTCTCAGTAAATCTGCCACTGCGCAGAGTGGTAGCCATGTTCGTTATATACGGATTGCACCACTATGGCTTAATGGGTAAGTCGACACTGCATTGTCCCTTAGACTCACTTCCCAGTGGAATTCAGTCCCTCGCAACAGGAATTACACAACCAAATGACCCGCAGAACCGCACCCGTCCTCCCACCCAAACAGCCACACTTCCTTCTTCTTCTTCTTCTTAATTAACGAACGCGTGGGCGGACCCACGCAGGCGCTTCCCCATCCTAAAGGATGATGTGCACCACCTTCACCAATCAACACACAGGCCACACTTCCACACAAACCACCCGCAACCCCACCGCAAACAACCACACCCCACCAATCCACACCAACAGACACTACACCCCAAACTCACACCACCCAGCGAGCCCGGAGACCGGCGCGCAGACCCGCGAGACCCCAGCCCGTACGCCTACACATGCGCTTCAGGCGAGGCACCGCGCGCTGCCGCCAACCCACCGCGACCAACCCGAGCGACACCCACACTCGCACACGAACCTCCAGCCACAAACAACCACTACCCCAAAACAACACCAGCCACCTGCAACCCCACCGCAAACAACCACACCCCACCAATCCAACACCAGCCACCCGCAATCCCACCGCAAACAACCACACCCCACCAATCCACACCAACAGACACTACACCCCAAACTCACACCACCCAGCGAGCCCGGAGACCGGCGCGCAGACCCGTGAGACCCCAGCCCGTACGCCTACACATGCGCTTCAGGCGAGGCACCGCGCGCTGCCGCCAACCCACCGCGACCAACCCGAGCGACACCCACACTCGCACACGAACCTCCAGCCACAAACAACCACTACCCCAAAACAACACCAACCACCTGCAACCCCACCGCAAACAACCACACCCCACCAATCCAACACCAGCCACCCACAATCCCACCGCAAACAACCACACCCCACCAATCCACACCAACAGACACTACACCCCAAACTCACACCACCCAGCGAGCCCGGAGACCGGCGCGCAGACCCGCGAGACCCCAGCCCGTACGCCTACACATGCGCTTCAGGCGAGGCACCGCATGCTGCCGCCAACCCACCGCGACCAACCCGAGCGACACCCACACTACCACACGCACCTCCAGCCACCAAACCACAAACAACCACCACCCCCAATCCAACACCACCAGCCACCCTACCACAAACCACACCCAGCCAATCCACACCAACAGCCACCCTACCACAAACAAACGCCCCCCACCAACTCACTCCCCGACCCCAGCTCCGCTACTCCCGCCACTACCAATCGAATCCGCCATCCGCGCAACACCTCTCAACAGCCCAACCACCGACCCGAAACACGCCTACCGCACTCCAACGTTCAATCCCCAAACCCCCGGGGGCCGGCACTCCGTCTGCCGCCTCCGAAACCCAAGGCCTCGAAGCGCCACGAACTGCGTGCGCCCCCCTTGCCTTCCCTCTCGTGCAGAAAAGATGACGACCAGCCACACTTCCAAATGCACCTTGGATGCGCGCACAAGATGCGCGTGCACCAATGCTAATAAGGAAGTGGCTGCAGTAGTGGGCGGGCAGGAGGGCGGAGCTGCAAGAAAAGAGGAGAATTTTAGCACAAGCTTACAAATTGCACATTCACTGGCAAGACCACTGTGAGACCCGCGGGGAACCTGCGATCTCACACAAGTTATAGTCCAAAGAAGTCCAAAATTACTTTAGAAGATGCAACGGCACACGTTCAGCGTTTCGGCAGCAGTAGATATTCCTCTTGCCGAAGGCACCTTTTAGAAAGTAGGATAAGTGGGCAGGCAGGAAAGCAAGAAGACAGGCGAGGATGTCAGCCAAATAGCCACACTTCCAAATGCACTTCGGATGCGTGCGCGAGATGCGCGTGCACCAGTGCTAATAAGGAAGTGGCTGCAGCAGTGGGTGGCTAGGAAGGCGCAACTGCAAGAAAAGAGGAGAATTTTAGCGCAAGCTTAAAAAATTGCGCGTTCACTGGCAAGACCACTGTGAGACCTGCTGGGAACCCACGGTCTCACACAAGTTATAGTCCAAAGAAGTCCAAAATTACTTTAGAAGATGCAACGGTACACGTTCAGCGTTTTGGCAGCAGTAGATATTCCTCTTGCCGAAGGCACCTTTTAGAAAGTAGGATAAGCGGGCAGGCAGGAAAGCAAGAAGGCAGGCGAGGATGTCAGCCAAACAGCCACACTTCCAAATGCACTTTGGATGCGTGCGCGAGATACGCATGCACCGGTGCTAATAAGGAAGTGGCTGCAACGGTGGGTGGGCAGGAGGGCGGAGTTTAGAAGATGCAACGGCACACGTTCAACATTTCGGCAGCAGTAGATATTCCTCTTGCCAACGGTACCTTTTAAAAAGTAGGACAAGTGGGCAGGCAGGAAAGCAAGAAGATAGGCGAGGATGTCAGCCAAACAGCCACACTTCCAAATGCACTTCGGATGCACGCCCACTTTGGGGGTTTGCTCTAGGTTATCTGGGAGTTGGTGAGGTTGGACGTCCACCTTATAGGATTTTATGATGTCACAAGCTTTTTGAATTTTGTTGTAAAAGGCTGTTTTGACCTTCTCACAGTCTTCCTGTGATAGCAGAAATGGAGGGGACTGTGTTGGAGGTTTTTCTACCGATTTCAGAATCTGGAACAATTTGCCAGTCGAGCTGGAAGCAGCGTTGATTTGTTCGTTGTAATAATCTTTCTTTGCTTCCGTCAGTTTTTCTCTATATAGTCTATCCAGTTCTTTCCATTTCACTTTGTTGTTGTCTGTGGGATTATTTTGCAATTTTTTCCCCCATTTCCGTTTTTCCTTTTTAAGTGTACTGGTTTCAGCATTAAACCAATTCTGATCATTAGGGTTGAGTCTGACCTGCTTGCTTTTGATGGGAGCATGTTGGTCAATAAACTTTTCGAATTGGTTATTAAATGTTTCCACGATTTTATCGCACGAGTCCTCGTCTACTGTCATGTTCATGATGTTTTCAATGCCTTGTGCCAGGATAAGGGGCATGATATTTTTTAAGTTCCTTCCACAAACTTTGTTAGGTACATTGTTCTTGTTCCTGACATTCTCTTTGGGTGTCAGTACCAGTTCAATTTAATGGTGATCAGACCATATGCATGGATTTGTTCCTAGCATAGTAGATTTCACATTATTGGAAACTATCCAATCAAGTTGGTTTCCCTTATTCGATGTAGGTTCTGAGTTAATCACGTGAAAGTCAATTGATTTTAGATCTTTCTCAAGAGATATGGCTTCTTTGTCTTTTGTGTTCCCGCTCCATCTATTTAAGTCGCCTAGGAGTACTGTCCCTGTATTGGGCCTTTTTAGGTTATTTAGCAGCTGCGTCAATTCATCATTGAAGTCAGTGATCGGGGTCTGTAGATTGCAATGATGTTAATACAACTATTTTTAGTTGGGGTCAATTTGAGAAGAAGAGTTTCACATCCATTGCAATGGATAGGTGAGGGGAATAGGCTAAGATTTTGCTTGGCTATTATAGCCACTCCACTACCCTTTCCTATTTCTCTGTTTTTATAGTTAATGGTGTATCCTCGGGGAACCGCAATGTCGAATATAGCCATTAATTAAGAAAGGGGGTAGAGGGGAGGTAGAGTGGCATGAGGTAGCGGGAGTGTGTGCAGGCCTGCCTAGTGAGATTGGATCACCCACAGATGCCATCCTTTGGCCTCACACTCTATGTGGGTAGTACCTAAGTGTAGGTAAGCGGTCTGTTGCGTCGGACGCACCCTAAGGGTTCCTGAGACCACTCCAAGGTAGTGTGAGCTGACGTAGCAGGTCCCCATTTAGATGGAGCACACACCAGGCGAATCCTAGGGGGAAAAAGGGTTTAAAGGATAAAAGTGTTTTTAAAATAATAAATAAACAGGGGTCCGTGTTGGGATCCCTATAAAATTCACTCTGGTATCTGTGTCCATTAGTCATCTAAGAACCCAGGGTGTAGCCCATCTCCTGTTATCAGCGCATTTCGATTAGTAGGTGCAGCGCCCTTCCTACCCAGAAGACTCTGGGTGGGGGCGGGCGTGGTTTCCATGGGAATTGTCCCTGTTCAGGGAAGTGTACACCCTTGCGCGGATCAGGTCTGGGAAACGGGGGCTATATGAAGCCGTTTCCTAGCAGCCTGCAACATGCTCTGTCTTCATGCAATTTATCTGGCTACCAGTCAACACCTCTGCTGTTGCATTCACAATTAACTATGGACAGGAAAACCTCTGTCTGTCCTTTTTAGAAAGAAAATATTGAATTCGGTTTAGTTTGTGTGGCATTCTAAGTGGAATTTTGAAGCAATACAAGTCATGTTTCCAGCCGACCGCAGTCACAGCAGACCACTAGACATACTCCAGCATTCTATATCGCCGCATGGAATTCAGCGAGAGTGTCTTCAGCTGGTTCAAATCCTACTTTGCTGACTAGCACCAATTTGTCAAAATGGCTTCCTCCATATCACCAACTCTTCCTTTCACTTGTGGAGTCCCACAAGGATCCAGCCTCTCCCCTGTGATCTTCAACCTTTACATGGAATGGCTCAGGACCCTCCTTGCTCCACCCAACATTCACATCCACCAATACACAGATGAAACGCAACTCTACCTCAAGATATCCTCAATCAAAGACATCCACAGGCCTAAAGCCTGCCTCACATTGAACCAGTTCTGGTTATGCAGTGCTTACATGAAACTCAACCCCTCCAAGACCGAATGTATACTGCTGACCAACCCTGAACACATTAATATCTAGGCCTGACTCTCTGTTATGAACCTCGAGGACTTCACACCCCAGCTGGTCACTTGCACAATAAGGTGACCTGCTTGTAGTCATTGTTTTACATAGCTTGTAAAGCACCTACCCTGTTTCTAATCACAAAATATTTGCACTTCTTTTGGGGCATCCCACTAATAATAGTGACCATACTGACCTTGTTTCCAATCGCAGAATATTTGTCTTTCTTATTGGACAATACATAACAGTTGGGACTGCCAATTACCCACTCACAGCTGTGTCTGTAGTCATCTACCACTAACCGATACCCATTTGAAATGCTCTGCTGACAACAAATACCTCTTTAAAACATACGTGACAGACTCTGTGACATCCAGTTTGTTTTCTGTGTACTTGAAATGCAAAGCAAAACAGAACCTGACAAAAAGTAACGGGGCTCTTAAAATAGTCTCTGAACGTTGACTGGAAATGCTGATCCTGTGCCCTCAAAGAACCAGCACCTTCAGCCATCCACTCCCATCCTCCCCCGAAGAAAAGCCCCTCAGTGTCCATTTAGTACCCCCATGAACAGAGACAGAAAGCTATAAACACACATTAGCCAACTGTACAGACACTTGTGTTCATCCTGAACCTTTCTTATGAGATTACTGTATTGTGGAACCGCTTTCTGTGAAGTCTGCAGCCCTTCCTTAAAGCTGTAAAATACCTTTGCTCTCATACAAAAGAGTAGCTCTTGCTGGAGGCATTCATTGCCATGAACAGGCGTCTGCCTCAAGTAGCATGCACTACTGAGTGGAACTGAGTTCCAAAGAGATGGAATGGAGGAGACACCATTCATTACAATCAAAAGAGCTTTGCATGGGGTGGACTCGATAGACAACTGTGAGATTACCCTCAAGGCTACACCCCCAAATGTACTAGCAGTCACCTAATGCTTATTTTTTTGTCTAGAATCATAATTACAATATGTGTAAAGTTTGCAAAATCCTATCTTCTTTTACTGGCTGGTAAAACAAGTGAACCTGTCAGCAACGAAGGAAGGTCAGTTCAAATGTACTTCACAAAATCTATTTCATATGACCACCCTTGTATACCTTGCACCACGTCTGTGGACACAGGCCACAGGCACGGCCACCCATCCAGGCACTGTAGAATGCAGCTATGGCTATGCAAATAGGGTCTAGCAGCTCGCATAGCTGGCCGCACTGAAACCCTGGATGTGCCTCAACACCCCTGCCATTAGTATACAGCGACAACCCACTATATAAATTCAGTCTAGCTGGGAACACATCCAGTCTCTGGCACTAGCATTCTATCCTAAACCACCAACAGCACCCACCCACGTGCCTGACCTCCGGGCTACTTACTGGAGCCTAGCCAGCCCTCCTAAGCCATAACCTGGCAGAATGCACACGTGCATCTTAAAGTAAACTCTGAGAATCTCCCATACATGGACTTCAGTCCCCGAGGGCGTTCCAACCACAAAGCGCTCTGAGGCCATACAAATGGGGAAAGGGTGCTATATAAATGACTAAGACAGTACAGTACACTCAGTGCTTCGATAAAGCACTGCAAAGAATTTTGGTAAACAGAAGCCCTCGAGTCCTAGCAAAACATGTAGAACTGTGCCCTTTAGGAAAATGAGGACTGGTAAGCTAGTGAGATAGTTCAGCAAGTACAGATTCCAATCTCAGTAACATAGCTCAGTATGTTAAGGTGCCAGTTGCATGGATCGTTGTGTAGCCTGAATATTACAGGTTCTAATTCTAGGAAGATAGCTCAGCTGGCTAATGCATTTGCTGCAGAGCCACTCTCAGGTCACCTGCCCAACGACCCCACCCACTCCGGCCCCAGGCTGATTGCAAATTGGGACCCCATAAAGCCTAATCCAGCCCTGATAATCATGTATGACTGGATTAGAGTGTGCATGTCACCTGTGGCTCAACATAACAGTCTAGCCTGGTTAATTCAGGATAAAATAACTCAACATCCCAACTGTACCTAACCTGCACAGCACATGTTTTAAACACTTTGATTTGCAACAGGCACTAGGACTGAAGTAGGAGTGAACAGAAGAGTGCAGAGCCACGGTATGCACTTTCTAAGGAAGCCCACGTGCTCGGGTGGGGTGATTGACAGTCTGCAGCCACTGTGGTGTGTGGAGGTATTGCTAATCACGTGGCACAAGTGTATGCCTTGAGGATTATTCCCATGACCCCACGATGACCCAGTGCTGTGAAAAGTCCTTCATATGTGCACACAGGCATGGCTGAGTAGGATAATTAGCTGCACATGATTACTTTCCTGAGGGCGATTCCCGGAAGTGGCGAATTGGAACCTCGGGATATGATATAATATCTATTTGCAGATTTACATTTGATCAAGGGCCTAACGCTTCAAATGGCGGGGGAGGAGCAAACATACTTGTATGGGGCCCCTTCCCATTCTACCCAAGGAATGTATGTGAGAAATCGTGTCAAATTACTGCCTCACATAATAACAAAGAGCAGTAGCTGAGCCCCGGGCAGGGCTCCACTGCAATGAATGAGCCACCACTGGCAAAATTAAGGTTTTTAATGGTACCCACTAGCATTGTATTGAGGCGGTTGGGATGTGGTGGGTGGTTCGCTTTGTCACTTGCTAGTTCACGGTGCATGTCCAGCTGCATTGTACCATCATGCCATGTAAGACCGAGAGGCGCTTCAGTTGGAGTTTCTTTGCGGTTTTAGTGGGCAGTCAGAAGGGCGGTCCCAGACAACTGGCTACAAACTTTGGACCCTTAATTTGTGCCATGGCATAGTGTCATCTGATGTTGGATCACTTACCTTGACATCACTTAATATGGCATAAGAATGCATAAAAGCTGTAGGAAGAATCAACCTCATTACAACCTTGCCGATATCCTAGAGGTAGATCCGCCAGGATACCTGCAAAGGTTGTTACCGTTTAAAGCACCAGGTCTGGCGACATTGCTGCTGGATTACGGGTGCCGGCGGAGCCGTGTAAATCCCCATTCATGGAGTCCAATAGGACTCCATGATATGATGTGATATGGAATTTATAACGCGCCTATACACAAGTGTTTCATAGCGCAACGAGGCAAGGGAGGGGGATCAGGGGGAAGACAGAGACAATGATCATACTAGGCCAGGTGACATTGAGATCGCGCAAGTGCAGAGAGGGGGGAAAGGGAAGGTGCGGAGGAGGAGGGGGCAGTGCAATACATAGGATCAACAGTAGAATATAAATAAAAAGAGTAGGTAAAAATGCGGCCAGCTACTGGCAAGTGCAGACAGCAAGTGTCAAGAGCTGGTGGGGACTGTAGGGATACAGAAACCGCCCCCAAGTGCAGGGGTTGCTCGGGAGCAGTGCAAGTGCGCAGCTGGCGGGGGAGGGGAGGGGACCTGGACCCGACATATGAGGGTAGCCAGTTGACAAGTGCAGTTTCAGTCAGGAGTTCAGCAGGGGAGAAAAAGCACAAACAGAGAGGAAGGTCTTGAGGTGCTTCTGGAACCAGATATGGTTCTCCTCAAGCTTCAGGGAGGCAGGGAGGCTGTGCCAGAGGGCAGCCCCAGCCGAAAAAAGAGATCTACCACCAACTCGTTTCTTGGAGAAGCGACTGACCCTGAGGGAGTTGGAGGCGGATGAGCAAAGAGCTTGAGAAGGAAGATATTTAGGAAGAGAGGGTTGGAGGTATTGAGGCCCCAGGCCCCATAAGGCTTTGTGGACAAGGCATAGGCTTTTGAAATTAATCCTTGCAGCCACTGGGAGCAAGTGCAGAGATTTCAGTCCTGGAGAGACACGATCCCTGGGCTTGAGGCCAAGGACAAGTCTTGCAGTCTTGTTCTGGATGAGTTGCAGAGGGCAGAGAGTAGAAGCAGGCAGATTTAGAAAGAGGCTATTTGTTGAGTAGTCCAGCGTGGAGAGAACCAGAGCTCTGGGGGAAGGAGAGGAAAGGGAGAATACCTCTGAGGGGGTGCAGCTGGTAGTGTGACTTCTTAGGGACGTCAGAAATGTGAGGAGAGAAGGAGAGAGTGGAGTCGAAGACGACCCAGAGGTTTTTAGCCTCACAGGTGGGAGAAGGAAGAGAGCCAAGAGAGGCTGGCCAGAGAGCATCAGGAAAGGAGGGAGCAGGTGTACCAATGAGGAGAATCTCAGTCTTACTGGCATTAAGGCAGAGATCATTGGCGGCACACCACTGCTGGATAGCGGACAGACAGTCAGAGATGAGAGAAGGAGAAGAGGTGGCGGAAGGGAGCCTGAAAATGAGCTGAGTGTCGTCCGCATAGCACTGAAAGTTAGGGCAGAGAGCGGCAATGCGGTGGGCAAGAAGTGCCAGATATTGGTTCAACAGCCAGGGAGAGAGGTAAGACCTATGGGTAACACCACAGGTAGAGATAGAGATAGAGGAGAGGAAGGACCCAAGTTGGACCTGGGAGGGTTGATCGGAGAGGACAGAGGTCAGCCAAGCCAGGGCCTGATCAGTGATACCCATGTTATCACGGAGATGGTTGAGCAGGATGGCATGGTTGACTGTGTCAACGGCAGAAGAGCGATCAAGTAGAATGAGTACACAGCGGGTATTGGAGTCAAGGTTGGAGAGCAGGTCTTTGCGGATGTTCAGGAGAGCAGTTTACGTGCTTCTGCCATTTCTGAAGCCAGACTGATGGTCATGGAGACAACCAACCAATTCAGTGTGAAGGCTAAGCTGGGAGATGGCCAGCTTTTCCAGGAGTTTGCCCAGGAAAGGAGTGATGAAGATTGGGTGGTAGTTAGCCAGGCAGGAGGAGTCGGCTGAGGGTTTCTTAAGAAGAGGGTGCACAAGGGAGTGCTTCAGGTGTGAAAACAGAAATAAAATATCGAGGCTGAGTACCCCAAAAGGAAATACACCGAACACGGGTTACAAAGGAACATACAAAGTATTTTATTCTCTACTGAATTCAATTACAAAAACAATGCAAAGTCAGATAGCTATCGGCCTTCAGTACAACACAACGAACTCCAGCGTGGTTCAGTGTGTTCAGTGAGAGACTGTACATTAGAATGCATTCGCTTTTTATACATTTTGTGGGCACTATGTCCAGCCCCACTTTTGGTTAATATTCTACTTTATACATCACCAATTCTAGGGTTCGTGCCGAGTCTCAAATAACCACATTTAACTGGTTTGTCCTTAATACGTGTAACAACAAGCGTATGCATTAACTGTGTATTCTAAAGTTTTGCATGCAGGCCTTCTTAAACATGAATACAATGTAGTAAGACAGATGTTCTTCGTTCAGTATGCAAACACATTATCTTCAATATATGCTCGTGGATTAGTATCATCGGGCGAGTGATCCTTTTACACATAGGTCAACGAAGGACGAGGTCTCAGTTCATGACCTCAACAAGTAGCCTGCAGGCAGATTACACATTAGCTATGTACAGAGGTCAAGATGGCCATGTTGTATTTTGCAATGACATCGTCCACCATTTTAGCTCACAGGGTGACTTTTCCACAACAAATCCTAAAATGGCGGCCTACATAGATTAAAGGTCAGGACCTTGTAACACAGATCTCGCAAGTGACTTTCGAGCAGCTTGGCATAGGCCAATATTAATATATTTATTACAATAGGAGGCACAATATACTTTCTATTCCAACACAGGGGGGAAGGGAAGACTCCAGCGGTGAAAGAGTGGTTGCAGAAGTCAGCCAAAGCAGGAGCCAGGGTGTGAATGTGGTCCTTGATGGTTTTAGAGGAACAGGGGAGAACCTGTTTCAATGAGACTTTCATAGACCGGACTTGTCTAGAAACCTTGTCAGGGAGAACAGGGGAAAAGCTGAGAGGGAGGAGAGGCAGCCACAGAAGGGCCAGTGGAAGAGAGGGGAGTAGAGGTAGGGGGAGAAGAGGAAGATAGAGGGGACAGGATGTTTTGAGTTTTAGCGATGAAATGAGAAGCCAGGGCCGTGCAGAGGGCCTGGGAGGGGACAAGTGAGATAAAGACTGTAGCAGGATTGGCCAGCTCCTTGCAGATTTTAACGAGTTCGGCTGAGTTGTTGGATGCCGCAGAGATGCAGGCTTGAATGAGGGCTCTCTTCTTGGTGCAGACAGAGAGACGGTATTGCCTTTGGAGCAGGCGGCAAGCCAGTTTGTCAGAGCATGTACAGGAAGCACACCATTTCCTGTCAGCCACCCTGCACTTGCGTTTCAGGGTAACAAGGTCTGAGTTGTACCAGGAATTACACTTGGCTTTGGGCTTCAACCGGATCCTCATGACAGGGGCAAGAACATCAAGAGTATCAGATATAGAAGAGCGGAGCATAGAACGGGCTGTGTCAGGGTGTGAGTCAACCGAAGGAGGAGGGTGGGGGTGAGAAAGTGGCAGCGAAAGCCTCAACTGACAAACACTTCATGGGTCGGATAACCAAGAAGATAGGTGGCACTGCTGGACCTGGCTTGAGGGACGTAGAGAGTGAGCTGGGAGGAAAGGAGAAAGTGATCACTCCAGGAGAGAGGAGTGGTGAGAGGGATAGAAAGGGGAAGGTCTATAGAGATCAATAGATCCAGAGTGTGCCCTGCAGAGTGAGTTGGGCCAGAGTGGAGGATAGAGAGTGAGAGAGAGTTGCAGAGGTCGCAAAAGAGTCCAGAGGAAGGACATGAAGCATCCAGGTGGATGTTAAAGTGTCCAAGAAGGAGGAGTTTAGTGGTTGAGACCAGGAGGGAAGAGGAGAGGTCCGCCCACTCAGAGAGGAAGGAGGAGTTTGCCAGGTGGCCGATAGATGGTAGCCACAGTAAGGGAATGGTAGGAGTAAGAGAGAGAGAGCCTGAAGACGAGGCATTCGAAGGACGAGTAGGCCCTGTGTAGAAATGACAGAGGCAGGAATCCACTCGGAGAAGATCAGGTCTACACCCCCTCAGAACGATTGGACCTGGGTGCAGAGAGGATCTTGTAGCCGTCAGGGAGGAGAGTGTCAAAGCTCGTGACAGAGCTGGCAGTGAACCATGTCTCAATGAGACCGAGGACATCGAGGTCAAGTTCTTCGAGGAGGCGGCAGATGTCAGAGGAGTGTCTGACAGCTGAGCAAGAGTTTAGAGTGACAATATGGAGAAGGTTGCCGTCCTTGAAAGATTTCCGACGAGGGGCACAAATCAGAGGTACACCCTCCAGAGGTGTAGAAGAGGCCACAGGGGGGCACAAGAGGAATGAGGAGAGGGCAAGGTAGCCAAGGAGGAGACAGCAGGGGGAGGCAAGGAAGCCCTGGAGGGAAGAGCGGGGACAGCAGGAGAAGAAAGGAAATTGATGAGGCACAGGAAGCGTCTATCAAAGAGGAGAAGATTGCCCTGAGGGCCTTGGACCAAGATGGTACCATTCAGGTAAACATTAATGATGACCTTAGAGGAGTGGAAGGAGGCCAGGAGGGCCTCCCACCAGGTTCCACCATTAATGGGAGAAGAAGAGAAAGGAGAAAGCACAGAGACCATGTGTAGAGTCCATAGGTCTGGTGAGGGAACGAGTAGGTAGGGAGAGGAGAGAAGAGGAAGGGGTTTGGAAGGGGGGTAGGGGAGAGGGCAGAACACTAGGGAAGGGCGCAATCCGACAAGACAAGGAGAGACGAGACAATAGGACAGGACGACAGGAGTTCAGACAATGGTAGAAAAGTTTGCTAGATGAATGCTTTGCTAAGAAGGCAAAACCACAGAACGGCACTACTTTCACAATGCAATTTTTAAATACCGGAGAAATACACACCTAGGTCTGAGAGTCTGCTATGTGGCAGAGTTTTTAGGGTAGAGTGAAGGCTCGATTCCTCCCCAGGGCAACTCCTACCTTACTTAGTCGCTGCTGGTTGACGGCTAGCCACTGGCTTCCCCTGCTGACACCTGACATGGTATGGAGCCGCCTCCGTTGGAGCCGCCCTTTGCCTTGGGGCCCTTAGCCGCAAGGACTGCCGGGCAGGGGGCTGCCCTGTGAAGCTCAGTTAAGAGACGCGATCTAGCCTTTCATGGGAGGGGGGCAGGCTGGGAGGCGGGAGGAGGGAGGGGAAGGGATCGGAAGCGGGAAGTGGGACAGGGACAACAAAAAGGATGCTGGGGGGCTCACAAGTTCTTTTTCCAAAAGTGTCAAGGCCCAGGAGAGTCAGAAGGAGCCACACTCACCTGGGGCACACCTGGGTGAAAACTGTTCAACACCACATGGGCCAGTGCCCAATCAGGAGGGACGTGGGCGGCCTGAGGAGAGAGCAGGAGGCAGGTCAGGGTAAGCACAATGAATGGCAAGGGCCGCGAGGCAGTGTACAATCCAACAAGGATGGTGGCAGATTGAGCCCAAAAAACGATTTACTCACCCACATAAGTCAGTGCTGGAAGAGCGCTCTAATATCAGCTGTGTGCTCGGCCAGCAGAGATGGACTGCTGCGCCGAGCGAACACAGTTATCAACTGTTCAACACCACACGGGCCAGTGCCCAATCAGGAGGGACGGGAAGGCCTGAGGAGGGAGCAGGAAGCGGGTCAGGGGAAGCACAATGAGTGGCAAGGGCTGTGAGGCAGTGTGCCATCCAATAAGAAAGGTGGCAAATTGAGCCTAAAAAACGATTTACTCAACCACACAAGTCAGCGCTGGAAGAGTGCTCTAATATCAGCTGTATGCTTGGCCAGCAGAGATGGAATGAGGAGATATCTCGTCATCAAGGTGGCAGTAATGAGGGCTTTGTTTGCCAGTACAGCATCTGGCTTACCTCCAGCTGGTTGTAAGTCACGGTGCCCCACCGGCAAACCCGTAGTCAGGCGGTACGGTAAAGTGCCGGTATCCACGAATACCAGCACTTTTTTAGCAGGCCGCCCGACTTGGAATGAGGCTCAATGTTTTGTGACTGTGATGTTTCCAAAGTGCAGTGTTGTTTTCCAGTAGTTGGGTGGTCTGTTGTGCAAGGTATGGTAACAATACCCATCTCCAAAATAATGTTATCTCCCACTCTAACTGGCGACACATCTCGAGACACAACTCCAACACAGGTTACACAATGGAACGTGTGCCACCTGAAGACATGTGTCTACACTAATTTTCCAACCGCAGCTACATCAACAAAGCTCTCCACACCCCTTAAAGGATAGTTCCGGGACTTTTTTTTTATTGTCCCTACGGGTCGGCCATGTGTTTGTAAGCATAAATCGGTAAATCGTAGGAAACTTTCCTATGGACCTTACCCGACTTTTCGCCCATTATCGCACTCGAAATCAGCCTCCATTTTGTGATAATCCTATCATTCCGCCGCATCGACCTGGCTCACCTGCCTTTGCGGCACTAAATCAAATCCCCCGCCCCTGAAACAGACTTTATCAAAACATTCATATTCCCCGCCTCTATCCGTGACGTGACTGAGCTGCGTAGGCAAACGCGCCCAGGCGTCTTCTACGCGACTCCACACAGACCCCGGAAATCAACACAGATCAGCTCACAATACAGCGCACCACAATTCGGAATATGAAACTGTACTTTGAAATCAAACCGCAAGATTGTAAATGTGGTAAAGTACATTTATTTGACATCAAATGTTTAGAGAATATTCAGCGATTTGCATTTTTATTTGCTCATGTTCCAAAAAGTTCGTATTGAGGAACGCGATGGTCCTTTGCTGTACACAGGGTCTTAGAGCATCTCACAATACAGCGCCACAATTCGGAATGTGAAACCGTGGTTTAAAAGCAAACGGCAAGATTGTACATTTGGCAAAGTACGTTTATTGGACATCAAATGTTTAGAGAATATTCAGCGATTTGCATTTTTCTTTGCTCTCGATCCAAATTAGTTCGTCTTGAGGGAAGCGATGTTCGTGTGCAGTACACAGGGTGTTGGTTTACGATAAAAATAAGCTCTTCGGTCGCACTGATAATCGCATGGCTGTTCCAACAACGAGGCACTAGGCCACCACAACGGTAGGTATGTTGCATCTAACCGTTAGTACCGCGTAAGGGCATACTTGTACTTGGCGATCGTCCCATAAAATGGTCAGGGTGGTAACGTTGTTCACGCGGAGAAGCAACTGGCGGCTGTAGAAGCCGTCCGCCGGTGTCCGGTACTCGTGACACAGACAGTAGTGAATGATGTACCTAAAAACATAAAAAATGAAATTAGTCTCACCATCAGATCCTTATTAAAATCATAGCGAGGACAGCGCTACTGGGTGTACACAAGTGTTTAAAGGCGTGGCGAGGCAGGGAGGGGGGGGGAGTGGAGTACAAGGTAAGTAGCATAAAATAATAAATAAATAGGGCCAGCTGGTGGCAAGTGCAAGGTAAGTGCAGAACAAGTGCTGGGAAGGGGGGGCTGTAGGATACTGAGACAGTCCCCCAGTGCAGGGGTTGACAGGGAGGCAGTGCAGGTGGAGAGTGGAAGGGCCCAGGACCGAGGTCGCAGACAGTGGACCAGTTGTAGCAGGGGAGAGGGAGAGAGAAAGCAGAAGCAAAGAGGAAGGTTTTGAGGTGCTTCAGTAAAAGCAGATGTTTCTCCTCAAGATAGTGCGCGGTAGAAAACAATATGCCACATAGAACGAACAAGTACAACTGAACCCGTCTTTAAAGCCACTGTATAGTAATGAAATTGCGGTATAAACTCATCAAAAGTTACTTACATTATATTTGCATTTTCCATTGTGTCTCTGTGTAGGGCAGACCCGAAACACCACTCCTTCTTTGCCGACGTTACTTCTTCTAATGAACGTGGCTCATCGTTTCGTTTCTGAAATTTTATTCATTATCTTTTCTTAGTCTTTCAGGATGGTCCCGGCCTGTCAAGGTCAAATCACAATAGAACCTTATACTGGGTCGTGGGCCGTTCCGCCACCCGAGCAAAACATCAAAGCAGCTGACCTTCACTTTGAGCGAGCACACATTTCTAGTTAGCTCCAGTTAGTGTAAGGGCATCTTGTCTGCGTGCCTTTTTTTTTATTGTCCCTATGGGTCGGCCATGTGTTTGTAATACGGAAACATTCTATAATTTTTGTAAAAATGATTTATATTACTGTTTGGTTTAATTGCAATGGGCCTGCAACATGAGGAGACTCGAGAGAACAGACAATCAAATTACAATCATTTAAACCGTGATGTGTATTTCTCAATGAGCTCTTCTTTAGGTGGACATGGAACAGAGGCAATGTTGGGTGGCAATGCAGTTGTCCCCTGCATAGGTTCGTTCACCACTCCATGTATGTGCCTATCGAGGACATCTACGATAAGTCTCTCAATAAACTCATATTGCATATCCTCAAACACTGGTTTGATCACCCATTGTTTACTTCTTTTAGTGAAGGCCTTATTGTAGCGAAGCGTCCCTAAAGTTCCGGTCGTCCTACTTTGTTGACGGCCAACATTATGGTTATGTGCCAAGACCGCTAGAAGAGTCCGATTTATCATGCCTTCCATGCCAAAATGCAATCTTTTGGGCCTGTACTTTAGGCACATATTGTGGAACACCTCCAAATCTCCTGTGTGGCAGAATTCCGTGAGTCCCCTCAAATCTCTTGTTATAGTTTTATCAAATACAATCCTTTCAATGGCCTTGTGAGTGGGTGATGAAGGAATCAACCACTTCTTCTTCCGTGCCTCCTCTGTGGACAAATGGCCATGTTCACATTTGTGGAAATGCTCATTTGTCGACCATCGATGTACGTTGCTACAGTGCAACATTACTGACCGCCATTTTTCCAGTAGAATTTCCAACGACCCTTCACATGTTTTTGAGCTCCACCAAAGATGGTTGCTGATTGACTTGGACCACTGTGAAATACCTTGCATATCTTTTTTTTTTCCTGCAGCCGACAATTTTTTATTGATTGTTTTTGCAAGATGCCATACGTCAAATTGGTGATTTATATTTTTGTACTCTTCTCTCATTGTCTTGGCAATTGAAACGTGTCTGTCCGTGGCTATCAGGTCGATCACCATTCCCCGCGATTGTAGTTCTTGCAATGATGCTACAAAGCCAACTTTCTCCATGGCCACTGAGGATGTACTTTGTGACACCTGCACGACCACCGAACTCACAATTTTCTTACTTTCCATGTCCTGAAAGTGGTAGGTGCAGTACTTGGCTGAAAATCCTGGGCTGTCGCACTGTCCATCACCGGCTAGCCTGAAGCGTTTGCCCGCGAATGTACTTTCCATTGACATTTTTTCCATTCTCCAAGCTTCGCTGATGGCTGGAAATAGATAATCGGTTTGGTATTTGTAGAACTGACTTTTCGCAATGAAATGGATTCCCACAAACTGAAAGAAATACTGTAACTTTTTAAAACTTGAACCACTAAAAAGTGCGGCCGCTGCACAAAGTAGATTGCCTGCTGGCAGTTGCCCCAGCATGGGTTGTGCAGACCATGCGAACGGATGATATTGTGTACAGGTGGCATGTATTTTAAGGTTAGTGCCTCGAATTGCACGAGTCACATTAATCAATGGCTCCCCACATACTTCCCCACCAACCCAATGCCCACATTTCATCATCATAATAATATCCATCAAACAGCTATCGAATACAATGAATTTGGCCTCTTTCCTTATACTGTCACTCTGCATCCCAGCTGGTTCGGCCTGTAACGTTGAGGACATGTCACTCGCATGAAAGGTACAATCTCTGATATCGTCTTCCGCTATGTTGAGTGATATTGATGGTGTTTCATTGTCGTCCACTTCATTCTCTTCCATTGCAACATCTGTTCCTTGTCCGGAGATGGGAGAAAAAAACAATGTCTTCAACTTTCGCGCGCTCTTATTTTTTGCGGGTGTGGATTCTGTGAATTGATCTCCGACTGCATCCAAACTACCAGGAGGACATTCACTATCAATGGCTGGTGGTGGTATAGCTCCGTTGTCAATCACTTCATATTCTTCCCATTGGCACGATGCATCTCCAGTCTCAAGTCCCTGCCAAAAGGTTTGACAAGCAACATCTCTCGTTCGCTTCACTGTCTGTGTAGATCTAGTTCTTACACCCACTCGCAACTAGAGGACAGATTAGAAAAGGGATGTTCAGTTTAAACACAACTTACAGTATTGAACTATTGACAGTGAAAGACAACATAATATAGTGAACAGGACACTAACCTTCTTTTGCTTTCTTTTCTTTGAAACTTTCTTGCCTAGAAATTCAACATCTGGACGCTGTTGCTCCGACTCGTGTGTGCATGTCTCCACTTCCTCTCGCGCTGCAACGACTATATTTTCATGATAAGCACATCCATCACTCACTGAGGCTCCATCGACTCCCTGAAACATAGAACTTTCATTAGTATGTATAATAATATTGAAAACACAAAATGTACTTGGGGACCAATACCCATACGTACATCTCAATAGCAAAACACGAATGAACGCATTGTGTAGAACATTCAAACGACAATAGTTCACGCATTGTTGATCTAGTTGGATTGAACTGTCAAGATCCATACCTCGGGCTCCGCATAGACTTCCATTGATGATATTATTGAAGATGACGCTTCAGCAACTCCCTGAAACACAGTAATTGCATTAGTATGGTTTTCTATTTTGTTTAAAAGAACATAAACTTTCTGCAGGCGTCAACGGCTCATCTAAATAGACCTGCACAAATGATCAGTTGTCTAAAATAAATAATGGATATCTAAATATGATTCGATTTGCTCCATCGTTGGAAGTGTCACCACCCAGAGATCTGCATCAACTACTAGGGGTGATGTTCTTGTTGAAGAAGCTCCGTCAGCTCCCTGAAACATAGTACTTGCGTTAATAAAGAAGGAAGTATAGCGGATGTAATCACGTCATTTGATCTCGCATGATTGATCTGTCAGTATCCATACCTCGAAATGCATAAGAACATCAAGGGACGCTGTAACTGCGGTGCACACTTCTGCAAGCTGTTGCGCCGACCCGTAACTGCATGCTCCCCCTTCTTCTTGGACTAATGCTCCATCGACTCCCTGAAACATAGGACTTTCATTAGTAATGAACACAATATTGAAAAAAGAAGACACATAGGAGGGCGACGACAGAAGGACATACCAATGGCTAAAAACGAAAGAAACATTGTGTGTAACAATCACGCTACAAGAATGCAAGATCTGATGATCTCCATCGATGGAACTGTCCGGAAACGTACCTCGAGCATCTGAGTGACATCTACGGTTGTCGTCAATGCGTTGGACTCCTCAGCATCTCCCTGAAAGACAGTACTTGCATTATTTTGGATAACAATAATTATAACTGAAAACAAAGACTAGAGGACGAGTACTGTGGTGTACCATTAGGTAAAATGATTACACGATCAATTAAAACTATTGATTTACATGCCTAAAACAAGTCAGTGTCAGAATAGCTAAGTAAGATTACCCGATAGGCGCTTGAAGTGGCTGATGACTGCAATAACGACACGGATGGAGAATCTTCCGCCTTCATATTGAGTGGATACATAAATGGGGAAATTATTGTTAGCTAATGCTACACACTACCGCAAGGCCGAGAGACAAATACGTAAACTTGACTCACCAGTGGAGGGATGTGGACGAATAGAGTGGGAATAGCGGTTGAGAGCAATTTTCGCCTCGCTCGCGGTGTTTTCTTCTTTATTAGCAATGATGTGGAGTACATGTCTGGGCTAAAGTGCCTGCTGCAGATGCGGTATCGATCACCCCTCTTGTCCGCAAAGACTTCAAGGACTCTACTTTCTAGCTCAGAGGCTGGATATCCGCAATATCGGACCCATTCTCTTATCTGATCTATTGTCTTAGGGAAAACATGCATTATAGTATCTTCAGATTTGTTATGGGTCTTCGAAGGGCAACCGCCAATGGAACAGGCAGGCATTATGGAAAGTTCTGAAAAGTAAAGATCAACAATTCTCTATGAATACCAATGTGTTAAAACATTAAATGACACATAAAAGGTTCAATGCAAGGTCCGTTTTGGTTCTTGGAACTATACACGTTATTCACATGCGGATAAGTATTTCAATAACTTTCAAAAAATAGAAAAAGTAATTTGACTAAACTCAGAACATGTGACTAGTTCCTTGCATGTACTGTCGTGAACGAAAAGAAAACATGGATGCAATTTGATGACTACTAGCAAATAGATATAAATTAAAAAATTGGACGCAAAATGATTATGGTACATGGACTTACCTTGACGAACAAACAGTTAGATGCAGGGATCAGAGTAGTTTCTTGTCGTAGAACAGGGAGCAGTTCACAGGTTGCAAACTGACGAGTTTGCTCAAAGTGGTCACGGAAGTTCACAGAGACGAAGAGCAGATAACCAGCACCTTCACGGGTTGACTAGCAAAGCGCAAAGAAGTTCTCATTAGAAATATGAAGTGGGTTATAAAGAATTCGAAACAGGGGTGTGTTTGTGAATGAATGACGTGTATATGTCGTGGCATTATGCGGTCTGCAGGGGGCCGTCCAGCGTGAGGGGGGATGCTTGGCAGGAGACACGGGGTCTGGAGGTAGACATGGGAACAACAACCCATGCTCTATAGACCACTTTGAAGTGTACATGGTCTTTGGCACCTCTTGGCCTTTATCGCTCCCTGACAGCTCCACTTGCCAGCAGCGCAAGTACCCCGGTGCGAACTGCCTTTGATAGGGCGGGGGGTGGATCGGGGCGGTGGTCGTGCAGACAAGACACAGGAAGACTCGTGAATGGAGACACACTTATGTGGATTGCAGGGGGCCGTCCAGCGTGAGGGGGGATGCTTGGCAGGAGACACGGGGTCTGGAGGTAGACATGGGAACAACAACCCATGCTCTATAGACCACTTTGAAGTGTACATGGTCTTTGGCACCTCTTGGCCTTTATCGCTCCCTGACAGCTCCACTTGCCAGCACAAGTACCCCGGTGCGAACTGCCTTTGATAGGGCGGGGGGGTGAATCGGGGCGGTGGTCGTGCAGACAAGACCCGTTTGCCGCAGGGCCTCACCAAGGAGAGGCCATCTAACTGAATGTAAGAGGATGGCTGCAGGATCTACTACATGGAAGGCAGGGGGGTGAGTTTATAAATACCTCACCCTCCCAGGAGAATATATGGGGGTCATCTCTGTACCCGGTGCCCAAAAAGAGGATTTATTATGATCAACCATATTTATTATTTACCTATAACCATGTTTTGTATCAATAAAATCCAACAGCTTTTTATTGCCAACGCTTGATGCCAACCCACAAAATAATATATGTATGACTGCTGCATATATGGGTTCAACGGTTATGTGGATTGAAGGTGTGCGGCCAGCGTGAGGGAGGATGCTGGCCGGAGACATGTGGTGTGACAAGACAAGGCACTGGAAGGCTATTCAACGGAGACACACTAGATTCATTTAAAAAATCAAAACAACCATTGCTAAAATATATGTTGGGCTTTATTTTAGATTTTAGTTAAACATAAATAATAAACATTACACATTGTAAAGTTGAGGTTGCAGCACATCGAGGGAAAATCCGCGGTATTGTCCACTGTCACTGGGGAAATGTTGTCTAATGGCAAGTACCGCACAGGCAGGTATTACTCTCCGAACGCGGTGTCCGAGCCTCCCGTGAAGCCACCAAGTGAAGCAACGATAGGCCACCAGCCTGTACCACCTGTGAAAAAAAAAGATGCAAACTGTATTAAACTGACCAAACTTTCTTATCAATGTCGATTCAGGTAACACATGTCATTTTTCTTAGAAAAAAATTATATCTAGAAAATGCACTATATGGAACCAATTTACATGCGTTCGAATGATATGTAAATGTAATTTTATATGTGGGAGACGACCATGAAATAGTGGTGGCATCACTGACATCACAAACAGAGTATACTTACTCGTTACTCGGATTACGCGGACGAACAGTGCCACGAAGTTCGTGCATAAGCACCATCATCATCCTCAACACTGTCCGTGAGAGGCAGGCTTCCCTGAACTCTGGCAGCTCGGTGATGCATTGCGGACTTTGCTCGCCTTCCGAAATGTAGGCCAAGCACCCGGAATTTTCACGGCAGCAGCAGTTCTCCTCCTCAGTTGGCATTAGCTCGCACCGATTGCACGTGCACCAGGTGGAGACGCCGTCCATGCGACATGGTCCAGGCTCTTCATCCGTTGACTGGTCCTCCCAACTGCCGTCCGAATCCCCATCGTTTTCGCGTGCTTGCCTTTCCAGTAGTTCCTCCTCGGTGTACTCGGGCTCGTACATATACGGCATTATTGTGGCCATTGTGCGGTAAAGATAGTAAAATAATTTACAGAGATGGTACAGGTGTTCACACGGGCTACAAGCGGCGAAGGTAGCTGACCAGAGCACTGAAACGAGTCACAGAATACTCAAAGTAACACAGAGAGAGGAATGGAATCGAAAATCTGCTGCTGTATGTTGTGAAACGGTCTGTTTATACTTATTGGGGAAAGAGGCGTCCTGCCATTTCCATGGCAACACGTCAATAGCTGAGGCGCAGCGATTGTTGACACGAGACGTGCTTGAAATGGGCAGTACGCGTCTGCTGATGTCAGGCTCAGGGGCGGGGGATTTGATTTAGTGCCGCAAAGGCAGGTGAGCCAGGTCGATGCGGCGGAATGATAGGATTATCACAAAATGGAGGCTGATTTCGAGTGCGATAATGGGCGAAAAGTCGGGTAAGGTCCATAGGAAAGTTTCCTACGATCTACCGATTTATGCTTACAAACACATGGCCGACCCGTAGGGACAATAAAAAAAAAGTCCCGGAACTATCCTTTAAACACCAAACTGACGGTGACCACAGACGGCCAGACAAATAATTTACATTAGCACTTGGTGCTCACAGAAAACCACTGCTCCAGACAATTTACAACATACCTTAAACTTCCACTCCACAGAAATCTTTTCAAATCTGCACACATCAACATTGCAACAAACCAGACTTGCCCTGCTCCTACATTAGTCCCCTGTACCACATCTTGCAGATCTTAAGCTCCAATAAACCATGAAATAGCAGATGTGCTGTACAAGACTCAATGTTATAGCATAATAGGGCACAGAGAAGAGGTTAGCTCATTCTCCTGTGGGGCAATACGTGATTGGCAGCATCAGGGGAGGAAATTAACTTTGCTTCTTGTACAGTCCACCTGGATTCTCTGGTGCACTACCTGGCTGGTGAGAATATGCACCCGCCTGACAAATCAATGATATGCGATTGGGGGAGGACCAGTGCAAATAACTCAGTTCTAGGTGACTGCCTCGTGGGCCCTAACAAGTGGGCACGATGGGACACCATTCTAGCCCTTAAAAGTATAAATCTGCCCCATCATAATGGTCTTTTTTTCAAATAATATGAATTTAATCACTTTTAAAGGACTCCAATGTTTGCAGTTAAATCACAGTCAGATTAAATTATTTGCCCAAGAGCACACACTTTGTTTAAATAGTAAAGCTGGAATTTTAGCCCAATCTGCAATTTTGAGAACTCCACCACATACCTTCTGAGCCCTAAGTGTACACATATTTCGGTTTTAGCAATGAAGGACTATATAATGCAAAATATTGCACAGCAAAGTAACATGACAGGTATGTAAGTCCTTATAGAAACATGTTAAGCCAAAATAATATCTTTGCATTTTTATTTTCCATATCCAGAGCGCCCAAGAATGCAATGAATGTCACCAGACAAATCTTCTTGGCACCATTTATTTCCAGCACTGTAAGACACAAACTGAAAGAAAAGAAATCGTGTGGTGAGGTCACCTGGGTATAGAGATTGTCTGTCACAAACTTACATCTTGCTGTTATGCATGATGTTAAGAACATTTGAGTATTTACATAAAAGCACGCAGTTTTTTACATATCAAGCTAGTAGACATCATGGATGTAAACTCATCTTTAAAAGGAAGCCTAATTGTGTTATTCACTTTAATTGTATCAGATACATATTTGGTTGGTCACTGGGGCCATGTGGGTCTTTCAGTTAGAAATGTCCCATCACAGTGCCAATTGCACAATCATTCATGAATAAGAAAGGAGCTGCTGATAAAAGACGTGTACATTGCGAGGACATTAAAAAAATGTATTTGGTATAACTGTGTATGTGTGTAAAGTTTTAGTGGATAAAGTATGTCACACAATAAAATAAATACATTGCGAGGACATTGATAAGATGCTGGCCATTAACCCCAGCTGCTCTGTATCATTTGCATTTTGCCCTGCTCCTGACAGCTCTCAATGCGAGTAGGCCACTTCAGCCAAGGTCCAGAATTTCACGGGAGCAGATATGAGTGGCTAAAGCCCCATTAGCTCAATGGTGTTTTGGGCCTAATTTGATTTATACTCCTTTCCAATGTATACTGAATTAACGTTAGTCATGGGTTTGAGTCGCACATATCAGTGCAAGTTTTGATTGGCTGTGGCCCGTTCAGGTGGCAACCAGTGTTATTGATATTTTCATCATTACAAAATAAATTGTATATTGTGCTTGCTTTTGTAAAAATGTATCTTTTAGGGCAAGGTCTGAAAGTGAACCCCACGATGAGACACGACCGAAAATGTAACCCTCCCCGCTCTCACAGCTTTAAATGAATGGTTTAAGTGGTGGTGTTTGATTTTTATTTGCAGTGCCGCCTCGTGGTTACCTGGGGATTAGAGGGTCTCCCTGTTACTTGGCAAGTAGGCCAGTGATGTATTGTGGGCACTTTGGCTGCACCACGTGGATTGCGTAGGCCTGTGCAGCTGGGCTATGCTTAAGGGTACTTTGGCTCCACCACCTGGATTGTGGTGGTCTGTGCAGCTGAGCTGTGCTTAAGGGTACCTTGGCTCAACCACCTGGATTGTGGAGGCCTGTGCAGCTGGATTATGGTTTAGGGTACTTTGGCTCAACCACCTGTATTGTTCAGACCAATACATTGAGGGGCCGGGGGTCCCGGCCCCACCGTAGTGAGGGTGCACTGCAGTGCAGGGTGGCCCGACTGGGCCATGACGCAGCCGGCCCTGCCGGGCTGCAATAAGGCACACGGACACCAGGGATTACTGGTACAGCAACTGCCAAGCGAGAAACTGCTTGCCCCTTTATAGACTTGGTCAGTTGTTGGGTGCCATTCTTATCTCCCAGGCAGGGTTGACAGCAGCCTTCCCATCCAGGCTCTCCTGCATGCTCACCTTCTGCCTGACCGCACAAGCAATCTCCTCGGGGGCACCCGCGGTCATGCCAGCATTGTGGAAGGGATCTGTGGTGCTTAGGGGCAGGATGGGCAGCAGTCCATGCCGTGCAATCTGCGGTGCTCCCTTCCAGGCGGGAGTGTTCCCTCGCTGTCATGGGCTCCGAGGTGCAACCACTGCGGCGACGGTTCTTGCCGTGCCGCTCTTCACCCGTAGAGTTTTAGGGACGTACCCCAGTGCATGACCTGCTCCTGGCCCGTTGGCCGCAAGGATAGGCAGGGGCACAGTGGTGGCTTCCTGCAAAAGCCATTGTGGCCCTGGGTCTTGCCGAGCCACACTTCTTGCAGGAGTACTAATTGTCAATGTGTCAGCAGGTGCCAATTCTCTCCCCCAGGCAGGAGCACCATTATCATGTGCACCCGCTCCTCACATGTGCACTTCTGCTGCTCCCTTTTCTCCCCCCATGCAGGAGACAGCCCTATTTCAGTGCATGAGACTGTCCTCACATGGTGCAGTACTTTCATTTCCTCCCCTCTTCCCCCCAGGAGCATATTAGCGCATATGTCTCACCAGATCCATTCCCCCAAGGCCGGAGAAATGTGCTTTTTCCCCTAGCGGCACTGGGCGGCCACGCCCACTCATCCACTCCTGAAGACAGGAGCAAGCTCATTGCGGTCGCGAGCCACTTCTATCTCCCAGATGGGAGGGCTTGAAAATGATTGCTTCCTTTTTTCGGCTGCACGAGGAGGCCGGCCGTGCTGCTCCCTCCCTGAGGCGGGAGACTTACTTGGTTTTATTTTCTCCCATTGACGGCGTGTGTGCCGCTTGCTCCCTCGAGGTGGGAGACTTCCTTCTTTTGTTTTTCTTCTGCAGCGCTTTCACTCCATGTTTCCAGTCTTAGTCCCTCCCCCTTTTGATATGTTTTGATATAAACGTAATATAAATCTGATATAAAAAGATCACGTTTTTTATATTGATTTTATATCAAATGCATATTTGATATACAGTGAGTATACATTTGACATAAGTGAATATAGATTTGATATAAAATCTATATGAAGGTGGGAGCACTGGTCGACAATGTTGCTTGGTCGAGCGCCGAGAGCGAAGTGAGTTCTGAAGACAGGTGTTGTACATGGAAAAAGGACATGGCCCCTTTAAGAGGACCAAGGCAGAAGTAGCGGGAGGAAAGCGGAAGGGGAGGGGATAGAGGGAAGGAAGGCAGTAAGCGTGAGAGACTGAATAAAGAAGGTTCGTAGCATATCAGGCTCCGTCTCTTTACTGTGGTATGTGCATGAGCGAGGCACATTGCAGGCCTAACAACAGGGTACCTCATTACGACCCAGTTGGTACCAGTGCCGGTAGAAACGGCAGGCTGCCGCCAAAGTCGTATACTTTGTCCGGTGCCTGGCTATGGGGAATCACCGGGGCATTACAGCCCTGGCAGTCCCTGCAGCCAGGCGTCAGAAAAAGTAACTCCCCATTCTCATTCGAGTCCCATAGGACTTAATGGAAATGGGGAGGACAGATGCACCGCCACTGTGTGCAACAGTGCTGGTGCATCCGTCAAAGTATGCAGGCGGCTGCCGTTCCGCCCGCCGGGTCATACCTGTCGGGCTGGAGGGCACCCACCCGCAGAACTCGGAGTGTGCCAATCCGGTAACAACAGTGCCAGTAGCTTACCGGCACCGTTGTTACCACGACCAGCACACTCATAATGAGGCCCAGTGACTGTAAATCTAGGGTTTTGCAGAGGGATACAGCGATGACGTCACAGAGGGGTTCCACCCTGGGGTGATAGGAAGCGGATATACATTTTATATCAAATTGATAAGCCTCCAAATTTTTTTATACCAATTTTATTGAACCCTAATAATAATTTTTATATAAACTTTATATACATTTTATATTATTTTTATATAAAGTTGGCGTACATTTTATGAGAAGCCCAATATTTCTAAATACATTTGATATATTTTAAGAATCCCAAGAATGTTTGATATACATTTTGATCTAAAGGGACGACCCTAAGTCTATGATGGCATGGGGGGAGGGGCTTGCAACCCGTATATATATATATAACCTTTGTAGTAGGCCCTGGAAACACAAGCCCTCTTTCAGCTTTTCAGGGACTATTCAGGAAATGATGATTATGAACAGCTACAGTTACAATGATATGATATGATATGGCATTTGTAACGCGCCACAAGTGTTTCAAGGCGTGACGAGGCGGGGGGGAACAAGGGGAGACAGACAACGATCCTACTAGGCCAGGTGTCATTCAGATCGCGCAAGTGCAAGGGTAGAGGGGAAGGGAAAGTGCAAGGGGGAAGTGGAGAGTGGAGAGTGCAGCACATGGTTAATAGCATACAGGGTAAATAACAAGGGCCAGCTAGTGGCAAGTGTGAGAAGTGCAGACAAGTGCTGGGAAGGGGGGCTGTAGGGATACAGACACAGTCCCGCAGTGCAGGGGGAAGCCAGGGAGGCAGTGCAGGGGAGAGTGGCTGGGCCAAGGACCGGGAACGGTGAGTGGCCCAGTTGCAGATTCAGTGCAGTTTCAGAAGTTTAGCAGGGGAGAGGGGGAGAGAAAGCGGAGGCAAAGAGGAAGGTTTTGAGGTGCTTCCGGAACCAGAGATGGTTCTCCTCAAGTTTCAGGGAGGCAGGAAGGCTGTTCCAGAGGGAGGCCCCTGCAGCGGAGGCCCATGTGGAGAAAACAGCCCCTACAAGCCCTCGAGGTTCCGAGGATAGTTATACCCCTTATTGTCTAATGGGGGCTGATGAGCTGGAGGCCGTTCAGGACTTGATAGCAGAACGTGAGTCCGGCGAGCTCTGTGAGAATATGTCTACACTCTCCATCGGCAACGAGCCACAGTTCACTGTTACGGCTATGGGGCACTCTGTTCGAGACTGCGTTCAAAACATTAAGGAGAATGTGCCTATAACAGATTTTAGTCTGGAAATGACAACCTGGAATGGCGATGACTTGGTTCTGGAACATCCGCTGGTTGTGTTACTGGGGCGACCATCCACAACCGATGTGGGTTCTAAAGACAGTGGATATGAATCTATTGTTCTACAGGTGGCCATGACGCTGGGGAGTGAATTTGTCCCACTGGAGTATTGGGAAAAACAGGGGGCCAAGCGCCCAGGCTATCGGACGGCCTCTTATCTAGTGGGTATATTTTAAAGCAAGGGTTTGTATTTTGTAGGGTGTTGAGTATAGCCAAGCTGTAGCAGAACCTATCAATATTTATCGTGTTTGCTGCTCAAACCAAATTGAAAACCCAGGGGATAGCGATAATAGCCTGTGTAAGGCCTCTGTTTCGCAAATGGAGTCCGTTAGCATTAACGATGATGCGGTCACATCAGCTGTCACCTAGATTGATATTCTAGCCATACAAGGTTTTACGGCCATAGTGGTGAAAACATATTTAAAACAACACATTCACAGATGGTGGACATGACATGCAATTGATGATAAGCAAAAGGATGCTCATGAGTGTTTGGAAATATCTTATACAGATAATTTACTGCATAAAATATGTCACAAGTTGAGCTCTAAATGCCTTGTAGAAATGATGCGAGCGATACAGCTGCTAACACAGCTAAGGGCTGGCGTAGGGACTGAAAGATGCGTATCTAAAACATTGTGGGCTAATCGATTGGCATATAACCCTCTTTTGAAAATGAAGCTGTTTAGACAAGAGTTTTTGATGTGTGTTAGAAGCATCATTGAGAAAACAGTTTGCAAGTGAGGGGATAAAGTATATCAAAGACAATATGGTAGAGCAACATGCATGGGGCCTCGTAAACTGACCTATAAGGATTGATACTGTAGATTTTTTCATATGTATTTGTGCTTATTTGCAGGAAATAAAAAATGAACACCTGTTGTGAAGCAATCATTTTAATGTGAAACCCACCACTGGATCTGTACAATGATTATAGCTGGATTTACTTGAAGAGCATCTGAATACTATATGTCCACGGCTATTGTGTTATCTAGAAGCACCAACGGAAATATACAGAAGGGAATGTAACAATCTTTTATGTATTGCAAACATATGCATCAACACCAGCCACCCACTAATGGACAACTACTGGCAAAAGCACCACAAAGGTTTTTTTGTGATTTAAAGTTGACGGTGGGTCCCTCATTGCGATTGAAGGCAGCCAACCTGCAACACAGTTTTTGATGCATTAAAGGACAGTGGCTGTTTGACAAGGAAATGTATACATTTTTGTCAACCATGTCTCTCTTATGTATGTTTGCGAGGTGAAAGACAGACTGTCTATGAAGTAATTGCTGATACATCGGAATTCGTAGCCAATAGGATCGTTGTGAAGCATCTGATAACCCAAACTATTGTGAATAAAATCTGAATAAAAATAACAGTGTTAAATTTTAATGAAAATGTGTTGTTTATAATACATAGTTGCGTCTTTATATTCAATGGTAATGGGGTGTACATGTCGGGATATGAAGCTATTGGAAATATATGATGACAAATGGGGTTGAAGAGCTTGTAGCGTCATCTGTGAAAATAAAAAAGCCAACATTTGAAACAGGGCCAGAGTTATTAACTTCTACAATGTGATTAAAAAACATAGAAACTGTTTCTCTAAAAATGGTTGACCCTGTCATAGCCCGGTATTACACTTCTGAATAAAATAAAAACACCAAGCCATGTGTGTTATTATGCGTTAGTACACGGCAACACAAATCCACGGGATATATTTGTTATGGATTGGCTCGTTTCCGAGCCATATGACACTGTAATCCCGTGGAGGCACTTGCGTGCATCGCGCGCCAGGTACACTCTTTTTTTCAGTCGACCATGGAAATGGAGAAGGGAGACAAAGGGCCTCATTACAAGTGAGGCGGTAAGGGGTTAACGGCGCCGGTAAAGGTGCCAACGGCGTTAACACCGTACCGCCTCATTACGAGGTCCCCTCGCGGGACCAGCTCTGGACGTCTGGTCAGACCAGACGTCCTTTGCGGGTCCCGCGAGGGGACCAGCATGCTCACAACGGGCTCGTCATTAACAGGCCCGTTGTTAGCATGCTCCCCATTCCCATTGAGCCCTAAGGGGGCTCAAATGGGAATGGTGATGGTCCGGGTCCGGGTTCCCTGAATGGGGAAATACCGGGCACTCCAAAGTCGGAATGGCCTGGTATTTCCCCATTCAGGGACCACCAACCCGAGTTTGAAGGCAGCCATGTCCTTATTTAGGGCATGGCTGCCTCCAAACCCGTAATGAGGCCCAAACTCTGGACTCAGTACTGGACCTGGTAGGGTTCCTGTGGCTAAATGTTGAGGCCTAAGAGCAGGTAGAGGTACAGTAGGGCCTACATATTGAGACTCTTCTGTCTCTTCTAACTCATCAATAACATTTGCGTTGGACTCTGAAACATTATCATCCTCATCATCATTTTCCACATTCAGGAGTAGGTAAAGCAGACCTACTACTCCAACAACTTTTCTATCAATTCATTCTTTTTGCCTTTAACAGTGAGGTTCCTAGCTTTACACATGTCTCTTAGTTGACCAACTGTTAAAGTGACTAGGGTCTCCTTTATGTGGCTATCCATTTCAGACATGATAAAACAATTGCTTTTCTAGTGGTGCTTTCTAGTGGTGCTTAGCCTTGTGAGGGTTATTTGAACAAAGGTAAGAGTAGCACTCTCAATGTAACAACTATACTTTATCCTCACCACTTGCCACCAGTGTTAGGCAGAATTACATGTAGTACCCTTTGGGAACACTACACACAATTAAGACTACAGGTGTAAGCACAATCTCACCTTTGGTACAAGCCTGTAATACACAGTTATGTGGTAGCAGTGGCTGAGCAGCCAGACTTATCTCAAGAGGGATGTGAGCAGTACAAGATGTTACACAAAGGACTTGCAATCACAGTAATTCAAACAAACACTTACTCAAGGTCCCTTGGTAAAGGAAAATACATTTATTTACACATTTAGTTAGAAAACATGCCACTATTAATAAGCAGCTCAATATCACACACCAATACACTACAGTACTAAACCAATACGTTTCTGAACAAGTTAGGCTCCCCTGGAGTGGGAGCAAAATGGCACTTCAGTAACTTTCAAAAGGGGTAGAAAGACAAAGGTTATAAGAATCAAAACACAGTTACTTTCATAGGTGGGGTTGAAAAACATGGCTCCGGTGGATTTTAACTACCGGAGCGTTTAAACGGGTCGCGGTCAGGAAAATCATGTCAATACCACTGCCACCAGTCATTCTAAGAGGAAAGGACAGCTTTTGAGGGCTACGTGAGTTTTCTAGGCATACAGAATACTGGGTATTCCTTCCAGCACTCTTCTGTAAGGCAGTGTGTGCTGGGTCTAGCAATTTAAAAAGACTAGTAAAGTCAATTTAACTTTACATTCACTGGGAGACAGTAGTCAGTCCCAGAGAAGGTATTTAAACCTTGGGAAGTCTGAAAGACATCCCTGTGCCACTGCACTGAGGGTGCTGTGTGACACACAAGAAAAAGATGATGCCTATGGAGTTGTCACAAAACTCCATATCCAAAGAACACAAAAGTAAAACACACATCAAATTTCATAAAATAGTGGGAAAAAAAGCTCACACTCTTTCCAGGTGAAAATTAAAGTCCTAGAAATCCAGCAAAGTTGCTGGGGGTCTCAAAGGGTAAGGGAAATTAGCACATTTCTGAGAATTCTCCCTAACAGGCAACCATGGAAAGGGAGAAGGGACTATGCGTACTCCCATCTCCCCTTCCATGCCGGACCTTTTCTTTGTTTACTATGGCTGCCACAGAAACATAAACGGACTATGTTTTCTGTCCGCGGCGGTCATTTTTTTGTATCTTTTAAAACTTGTTTTCCCCGGCTGTGAAACGCAGCGCATCTCACAACTGGGAAAAAAAACATTAGTACCCCGGTCTAACGGGCCGGGATACTAATGGCAATAAGCTGCTTGACGGCAGGCCATTACCACCCACGGTAATGCCCATGGGGCCTTCGTTAAGGCCCTCGCTACGCTTGGACCTGTAACTTTGGGATTATTGCCTCATAATAACTAGGACCACGTAATATAGAACCACACCGTTTTATAAATTGTACACATATTTTATTTATAAAGAGATATATTTAATACAAAAAAAGGTTATCCACAAACAGTTGAATGCAGAGAGGAAAAAAATGTATAAGTGTAAAAGCAATTTAATTCAAAAAGAAAAATAAACATGCACTTTCAAATATCCAGCTCTCAGACACTCAGCTAGGATGAATGCATCACCTGTGTGGCTGAGGTGATTTAGAGATCAAGAGATGGCCGGGGTGCTGTGGAATAGTTTGCGGCTGGGTAAGAGCTTAACACCCAAAATATTTAATAGCCATAGGGGTGTGGTTTAGCGACAGCACAAACAAGCCATTTTATCATATATCAAGCACATCGGGGTCTGTGATGATGGTTGTGCTGGGCAAATTAACTCTTTGTGCACACTTCACCCACACCGAATTAAGGAATAGTTTTGCAAACAACCGAAATGTTCCATACGCAAGCATATGCCCTAATGTTTAAAATAATCATCTATGTATGCCTGTTTAGCGGCATCGTCCACACAACCGACAGGATAGCCAGAGGCTTCCTGTTTCTGCTGTAGGAACATGCAGACATAATCACAAGAGATTGAGGGAGATTGTTTTAAAATGCCATATTTTGTGTATGCGCCCCAGGTGATATCTCTGTTTTAAAGCCGTCTGTAGCTCGATCGTACACCAAGTCCCTGTCAGCCTTCACTCTTCATCCGTGTGCCTGCACCCAGCCTGTTTTTTTATTGATGTATGTACAGCATAGTGGAAACAATAGTTTACCACTGCATATATATGGTAACATGGGAATGTAAAGACCTCGGGTGGGTAGACCTCGCACCTGATTAGAATGAATTACTGGTCTACATTGCCAAAATTCCTACAGATAATTTCGGATGGCCAGGGTGCGTCTATACAGCTGTTCATAAGTAGTGCCCATCTAAGTAGTGAAACCCCAGGCAGAGTAGCAATCGGGGCATATGTGACAAAAGCAGCTGTTGAATTCGTAGGCTGTTTCCACCCCCTGGACCACCGTCCATAGCCGTCCAACCAATATTGGCTGTACCGTTCCTCACCGCCGCCAGTTAGGGCATGTTGTATAGAGATGTTTTCGGTCTCTGAGATGTATAAGAGACATTGAATTGATGCTGTAGAATAACGTTTCTGTCGCCCATGATATGAATCCTGGGGGAACAGCGCAATTGTTTCAGGTTTTAGATATTGTTGTCTGTAGATCTGCATACAGCAACTAGCCAACATAGTGCTTTGAAAAGGATCAACACATGACACGTGTTTCCCACCCTTTAATGGTGTTTCAAGATGAGTCATTTGAATGATCTCGTCCCTGAATAAATTACAAGCTTTTCTCTTAAATGTTGCTATCTTCTCGACAGTAGGGCCTTAACTCATGGCGAAAGTCAAACACGCTGTGTTCATTCGCTTTGTACCACACCATGAACTGATCTTTCTCTTAGGCATCATGTATGGAACGCTGTATTGGTCCGGGGTGCTATAGGGCCTATGTAGTTCTGGTTAACCGCTGTGTTGAAAATATGGGGAAAGAAACGCTTTGAACCGGGGAAACTAAAAGCCCTTCAGAGTCAAAAAAGCATATCTGTAGAAGTACCAAAAAGATAGCCATGAGTTTAGCACCCTGGGACTGTGTGCTAAAAAGGTATACCCTGTGAATTTGCTTTTTATAAAAGTGCGGACAAAGGCTGCCACACACTAGTCACCTGTAAATTCCTAACAGCTGTCAACTGTTAGATGTCTGGTATAGATATAATTTGGTTGGTGGGTTACATTCTCTTGGCTGGCCGCCATATTCAACACTATGTGGTCCTCGGTTTTACCTTGAGGTCTACTGGCCATCATGTAGCACATGTTTCATCCGTGTTGACAACAGAAACTGTACACACCCTACAGACTATTTCATTACAGTTGTGACTCTCTCAGAGACATTTTTTGCAGGTGGGGGAGTCAATGCGCAGTTCGCACATGACTGACCCCAATGTTGCTTTCTGAATGTGTGGGTCTAGGCAGCCCCGGGACCTCATGAAAACGTGACAACATTTTGCAGGTTTTTCCTTAAGCATTTGACATTCCTCTCTTAAACACAGGCGACAGTGATACTGACAACTATGTCTATATTTCTTTTTGGAAATGTGGTGACAGTGCTGACAGAGATGTTTATCTCTGAGGAAACCTTTTAGATTGATTACACCATAGAAATGGTCATCGTGGTGTAAAACATACGAAGGGCCTCATCACAAGTTGGGCGGTATCCAGGCTGTAATACTGCCCAACTGTAATAGTGTTAGTGCCCTCCGATCTGGAGGTATTACAGCCGGATCACAGTTTGGGCATTAACAGTATATCCCCATTTCCCATATGGTCCATTGTATACAATGGGGCATTTTTGGTGGTAAAACGGCGCGCTAATACAGCTGGCGGTAAGACAACTGGAAATGGGCCTCTAATGGGGATTTCACCTCCAGAAAAAAGCTGGAGGTAAAACAGCCCATTTAGCGACCAACTTGTAATAGGACCAGCCCTTAAATGTGTCGGTAATACCGTTATTGTTGCATTTAAGGGCTAGAGCCCAATTCGTGATGAGGCTCAAAGTGTTTCTAGCTGTTTTACTCGGTTAGCAGAAAATATCGCCACACCCGATTGTTAAAATAGAGTATGTTGACGGGTCTATCAAAATATTCCTCAAAGAAAGCCCTGTGTCTAAACCCTACTGCAGTGTCTATAGAGAGCCCCAGCTCTTCATGCACTTGTAGAGCTTTTGCACATAGATCAGCATCTGTTATGCTCAGTATGCTCAGCAGTTCGCCTAAACCTATGAGACTAGATGCCATACAGAGATTTAAGGGCCCATGATCAAAATTTAACAACCATCTGCCTTTGGATTTTATGATGTGGATGTGCAGAATTTTGCTTAAAGGTTTATTAACAACGCCGGAATGAAGTCTGTCAAATAGCGCCACGATTCTTAGTGGGGAAAAACTCAGGATCCCTGTTTTACTTTGCAGAAGTCTGTGCAAATTCTCCAGAAATTGCTAAATGCAGAAAGTATCACAATGGGTCTGTTTAAACCCTCAGCATCCATTCTTCTTTGAACAAAATCATTGGGGCCGACAGTTTCCAAAATCTGTAGAACCAGTGTTTCCACCACCTCTGTTATGACCGTTAGTCCTTGCCCCAGGGAGCGCTACTGGTCCAAGTTCATGAATCTAAATTCCTCATAATGCTCCATGTTTGAGAATGTTTTATGACTTATTTGATAGGCCCGCACCCTCTCCAAATAAATTGGGGCCTCCGGTGTCTGGGGGTTGGTGTCTGAGGTGTGCTAGGCTGATCTCGACTGGATATAACCAATCAGGCAGTTTTTAAGATTTGAAATATCGAAAGCCCCTTTTAAATTTCATGCTGTGTCTTTGGGGCAGCGCTGAAACAAAGAACCGCCCCCACTTTGAAAAATCAGTTTGTCTGTAAAAATACCAGTGTTTTTAATTTCACCAGTGCTCCTGAGGCACAGGGGGATGTGTGCTTGGTCTTGATTTGTTTTATGTTTTCTAATAACACTGGTTTGAGGGGGGTCTTTATTTACTAGTCACAAGTCTTTCCACTTATCTGGTATGTTTGATAATAGGGATATTCCCAGAGTGGGTATTGACAGGGGGCTGGCTAAGTTAGGACCCACTATCACTGCAGTGCCCCCCCAGGTATCTGTGGGCTAGCGGTTGTGGTGTGATTTTCTGAATTTATGTGATCCTCAGGGGCTAGGGTGCTGTTGTTAACCCGTAGAACCGTGTCTAGTGTGCTGTCAGGCAGCGCCCCTGTGGATGTTTCTCAAAATGCATTACAAGACAACCCTGTGACTCGTGTGTTGGGCTCAACAACTGCCCTGTTGGCAAACTGGGTATCGGACTGTGTCCCTATTGCTGTCCCACAAGTTTGTGCTGCTAAGGTGGTATTAGCACCCCTCAAACGTTTTATTAGCGTAAACAATGCCCCTTCCATGCCTTCAAAAGCGCACCAAACCACAGATTGTACAATCTCCTTCCTCTTGCATTTCAGCTTTAAACTTTTGACATTGGCAAGCATTTTCTTGCAACTTTGTTTTAAAGTGAAGCCCCATCTCATTTTTACAACTCTTTCGCACTCTGTTGAGGTCTTTTTACATGCATACATGTAACCAGAGTAATATCATTGGGGTTGACAGTATTTGAAATGTTAATGTCACCGGGATTGTGACCGGTCCCGCATCATGACCACCACCATTCAGAGAGTCTGCATTGACATCCATACATACACCTGTTTCACTGCCCGTGTTACTAACACCCGGCTCATGAACATCAAATACAGATACTGCCACAGGACCCTGAGGTTCAGTGGTACCAACAGTATCACTAGCCAGAATTGTGAGGGGGCGGTAGGAGATGATTCCCTGACTGAATCGCTGCCAGTGTGCAATGTTGATCCAAACTCAGGAGTCTGGGGGGCATCAACCTGAGGCCCAACACTTACCACCTGGTCATTTGTAATAGTAATGACACCATAACTGTATTCCTCCCCATAATTGTGCACACTCCCCTCTTGAGTACCAACATTAACAACCCCAACACTGTATTCCGCCCCATCTTTGTGCACACTCACCTCTTAAGTGCCAACAGGAGTAATATTAATAACGTTAGCATCTTGAGTGTAAGCAGTATCGATACATACACCTGTTTCACTGCCAATGCTAACAATGTCAGCATCCTTAAGAAGCGCCTCAAGGGCTGTATAACAATTAGTAGACATAGGGCCTCATTACGAGCTTGCTGCTCCGGATACAACGGTACCGGTAAGCATGCCGATAATGTTGTATCTGGACCGGAAAACTCTGAGTTGTGCTTGCGGGTGCCTTTCATTCTGCCAGGTCTGACCTAGCGGAATGAAAGGCACCCGCAAGCACAGCATAAACGGGGCCGGTGCATCCGACCTCTCCATTCCCATTGAGCCCTATACCACCATTATCCAACAAACTGAGTCATTTAAAACAGACACTTTTCAGCACGGGATTGGTCTGGGTGAGGAGGGACCTGGCAACCATGTGGGTGACAGAAGAGCTGCCAACAGTGGCAAAATGGAAGGAACTAATGGATTCATGCAGGTCCCTAGAAGAGATTGTATATAGGCACAGGGGCTGCCATGGGAAATTCCAAAAGATATAGGTGAGGTGGGACATGGTGGGATGATGATCGAGGCCACAGGCATGGATGGAGACCATGCCATGGTACCTGGCATCGAGATTTCACCATTTTGCTATGCTGCGATTGGCTTTAAGGGGTGGCAAGGGGTTCAATGTTGGAGTACTGGACCCACAGACTCGGGTGGTGAGGGTGGAGTCGGGGGGCTTTATCGTTGATATAATGAGCTGTTATAATTACAAGTACGAAGACGTGTACGCTCTGTCATGTAGTTTTGTTGCTCTATTTTGGTTACTCAATAAAAAACACATTTTTAACAGACACTTTGGAATAAAAGCTCAACAAACTAAAAAAGGACATCAGTGAATTCAATAAAGATAAGCCCGTGCTAGACAAGGGTGCGTGAATTTGGCAGAGACTGTTTCGCTGTGGCTGCGCTTCCTACCCTGACTTAATTTCAGCTTCATTCTGTCACCAGAATCTACACCTGCACGAGACCAAGCTCGAGCTCGTAGCACCCCATAGCAGAGCTCTGAGCGTGGTTCCCTGGGGCACAGAAAGCAAGATACTGCAGCCTTAAGAGACTGGAGTCTCTGGACCCCGCCCACCCAGGAAGCAGGTGCTAAAAGTGCGACCGAGCCGCCCTTGCGGCAATAAGCCAGCGCTAGACAAGGGTATGTGAATTTGGCAGAGACTGTTTCGCTCTTTGCTGCCTTGCTGTCTGCTGGCAGCAGGAGATATGCTACCCACCAGCGCCTAAATCACTCTGCAACCAGCCACCCTGAAAGCTAAGAGAGCGAAAACACAGCACCGTGTGACAAGAAGCCCCTCCTCTACAACTAGCAACTTGACCACTGGCAACAAGGTATCCCTCTGATGCGCTGCAAGTTTTCCACAGAAGCCAAGGAGCCATGGACAAGTCTGAGGGTTTGGGCACACTTCTACTTCCCAGGAAAAAGGAAAGCTTGGGTCAACTTGCCCAATTAAAAAGTCCTTCCGGTCGTGTACTGAGAAGTCAATACACTCGTCTAGAATGTCAAAATGGAAAAGAAAACATCCAATGTCACTGAGCATCAAGAAAGGGAGAAGCTACACCCTCCTCTCGTGCTTCCAGTCCCTTCTATGTTCACTCCCCGGCATGGTTCATTGCCGCCTCTGGAAGAAGGGACAGAAAATATGGGTCCTCATCTCAAGACTCTGAGGGAAGTGCAGAGGCAGGCAAGGTCTTTGGCCCCGCTCCCCCCCTACCGATCGCCTTGAACTCACCTGCAATGACACTACGAACGGTCGGGCGGGGTGGCCAAAGGGCGGCCAGGAATCGCCTGAAGAGACTCCTCCTCTTTCTGTGAACCAGCCGCTGATGACATCTAGCGACCGGCTAGCCGCCGCTGAGGCGAGTGGGGTCATGACCGACGGGTTCAAAGGACGCCGCCGATCTGACCCCAGCTTGCCGGTCGCGCGTCAATCATCCAGGAGCGACCTCACAGAACTGGTTGCGTATAACACACAACCTCGTCATGAGGATCAAGACGACCGGGCACCATCGGAAAGAAATCTGCAAGATCCAATTTTGCCACCAGCCACATCAACCATGGAAACACGATTGACCACACAAGTTGAAGTCTACCCTTAACCACATCTTCAGCAGTCTGACACACGTGAGGATGAAAGAGAGGCGACATCTCTCCTCTCCCTTCACACACCACTACAGCCCAAAGGTACGCAGGCGCCTTCATGCCCCCTTTCAGCTCCAAATGAAGGCGAGCACACAGGCAACTCCGTAGAAGTTGAAACTTCAATTGAAATTGCGAAAGGGCCACTAAGTGAGCCGTACGCACATCAAAGACAAACTGCAATGGCTTTACGTAAAAAGAAAACCCTGCCAAAAAAGAAATCGAGAGACCAAGGGGAACACGCAAACCCGGCTCTTCAGCAAAGAAATCATTGTGCAATGCCAAAGAAATTTGACCCGGATAAAGCGACATTTCCTAACCCTTTAATGTCGCATGCATTGAAAGATTTCTTCACTAAACAAATGAAGAGAAAACTAGAGTCAGAGGCGGAGCTTTCTGACGCTGAACTGCTGGACGCGGTTTCAGAAATTCCTTTAGCCCCCAAGCAAAGAAAAACACTGGAAAATAACGCCCAGAATCTATCCACAGAGTTCTCAATGTTGCAGCTGCCCAGGTCTGGAGACCACCAATCGCGGAACAACCACTCACACTCGCCCCCACGGGTAGAGGCAGCAGCAGCGCACCGACTCTCTGATGAAGGTGATCCACCGCATTTATTAGGGACCAATAGTTTGGAAAAAGGCCTGCGGGAAACACTAGCAAAGCCTCAACTAGATGATACTGAACAAAGAAACAAAACCTATTCAGCACCAAATGACCCCTCTGCGTTACCTTTGAGTCAAAAACCGGAGATAATCGATCTAGACACACCATGCTCACCAAAACAAAATGATTACCCTAAAAATGCATCTACACCGATAAGAAATAGAAGATCCAGTGACATTTTCGTGAGCTCACATAAAGACACACCTGGAAAGAAGCCCAACCTACTAACAATCATGTCAGCAATCACAGTGGGGCTGTCTCCTTTTGTAAAGCTATACGAGTCTATAAATAACACGATGAAAGATTTGCTCACGTTATCAGCTATGACGAACTCAAAAGTAATCTTTTTGGAGGGCTTTATCACAGCATTGGACCATCAAAACATTGAGCGAGAACGACTCTGGGAACTAAGAATCGCTCGTCTTGAAGATCAATTAAAAACGCGACCCTCCACAGATGCCCGTTTGGTTCATCAATGTAGTTCCCAAACAGACACCCATACAATGGCTGGGAGGCCTGACATCGACAAGCATGTCTTGGCAACAAAAACTGCCCCTCCACCTGACAAAGACCTAGCGGTCCATGAACCAGAAGGAGAAGGACCTAGGGGGTCATTACGACCCCAGCGCTAAGTGGTTAACGGCGCCGTAAAAGGCTGCGGTGCCGTTAACCACTTAGCGCCTAATTACGAGGTCCCTTTGCGGGACCCGACCTTAACCCTGGTGTAGACCAGCCGTTAAAGTAGGGACCCGCAAAGGGACCTTGGTGCTAATTACGGTACCGCAATTTGCAGTACTGTAATTAGCGCCTTCCCCACTCCCATTATGCCCTATGGGGCAAAAATGGGAATGGGGAAGGGCCACAGGGAAATGGGCAAATACGCCCCGCCAACCTTGGAATGGGGCGGTATTTCCCCATTTCACCATGGCGGACACGTTACGATACCAGCACCAACCATGGTGCTAATAGCGCCATGGTTTAGCCCTGGTATCGTAATGAGGGCCCTAGTGTGCAAATGGTTCAATCCGGGCAAAAATGTCTAACCCACACCACTGACAAAAAAAAAAAAGATCTGTCAAAAGTTGCCTCAATATTCAAACTCACAAAATCTGTTGCGGCCCCTCAAATTCAAAACAGCTACACCCTCAGCAGTGACTCTGAAAAACTCTTGTAAAGAAACACCGCAGATGGATCAAACAATAATTGAGTTGGACGTCTCTCAGTCACCTCCAACAGACTTGATGGTGAACTCCTCGTTAATGGATCTAACAGTGCACCCAGAAGAAGATAAACCCTCCGAAGTCCCTCATAGCTCATATCAGATTCTGGACCAAAAGCTAAACAAAGTCTCTGCACGTTCTCTTCCCAAAGAATCCACAAAACCGACTTTACCTGCGTCTAAATCAGCTACTCCTTGAGATGAACCATCATCTCACGACACTATGAGAGGGGTACCGATCAAAAAATCACTTAATAAAACGCAAACCACCCATATCGAAAACGATCGCCCAAACATTACTAAGGTGACAAACTTGAAAATCAACCAACTAGATCAAAAAATACCAAAGCGCTCCAATCTCCCATCCCCACAAAAGCGAAGATCAAATACCATTCGTATCTTCAAGATGGAACAGCTGGCAGAAGGAAAAAACTTCCTGGTGTTTAACAGAAAAACAGTTCTAAATATTTTAACAAAAGTACCCAACTTGAAACTCCTGGCGACAACAGACCTTGTTTTGATTGAGCCCTACCACAGGGAAAAAAGGGCTAAAGCATACCTACACGTCAAAAACTTACCACAACACAAATTAAACAAAGATGTCCATGTGGTCCTCGAGCAACTGGGCTTCGGCTTTTCAGAAATACCATCTTTATCACTACCAACCAAAAATCAACCTCCATCAAACAAAACAGAAATGTCACGTGACCACTTCAACTCAAAAACAGAAGACCTGTATAAAAATAAAAGATGGGCCAACCGTATAGACCCAGGCGAGCAACGACGTGGGAAGTTCCAACACAGCTACAATGCACGAAACGAAAGAACATACTGTTCAGGAGCAGAAGACAGAGAAAATTCGAAAAGAAGGCGTTTAAGATCGGACAGAAACCTTGCAGAAGATTCATTGTCAAAGCGAAGAACAGTCCAGCAGCAAAGTAAGAAACGAGAACCGACAGGCCCATGGAGATGGCTCAAAAAAGTCCTGAACCCAAATCTCCAAAATTAGCAACTAAAAAGATTGGACTTTCAACCTACAGAACACCCACTGGAATCGCCTGTCAACGTCACCTCCCAAGTAACAACTATGTGCTCATGGAACATGAGGGGGCACGACCACTTGACAAATCCCGACACGCAAGACCTAGCCCAATTCGACATAATATGTCTACAGGAAACATGGCTGATGGAAAAACCGGCACTCGACGGCTACAAAACTCAAATATCACCAGCGGTGAAAGGCATCCTAGGCAGACCATCATCAGGCCTTTTAACTGCTGTTCGTACTGGCTCTGGCATTTCCATAAAAACAAAGGTCGCGGAAACCTACGGGGTTTTAGCTCTACAAACGGAGTGGTCCCAACCAAAGGAGGTTGCAAAGGGTAGACGGAAGACAAATTTAGCCATTATAAACGCCTACTGGAACCTCCAAAGAGTTAGTAACAACGACTTCTGCGATGCAGTGACCAATATACTAGACAAATTTACAACTGACTTGGGAACTGATCACATCATCATCTGTGGCAATCTTAATGCCAAATGTCACCAATTTCCCACCATCGCGTCAACTTCAGCAGCCGTCGAAAGAGGAGTGTTATGGTCAAACTTTATGGATGCCAGAAATTTCCACAATGTAGCTACAGTGCGAGGTCAACTACCAATCTTTCCAACATGGGAACGAGGAGAAGCATCAGCAACGTTGGACTACATCTTCATTTCACACGCCTTATTACCATATGTGAGCTCCTATGAGGTTTACAAAACTAAAGAAAGCGACCATTACCTCTTAGCCACGGCGTTTGAAACCACAAGTGTGCAGAAAGAAATCTACACAGCTAACATTGAACCGTCGACTAAACAAACTCGAATTCAACTAACGGCGGCTAATATAAAAGAGCTTACACATAAATACGACAAAGAAATCAGACACACCTTTGATGCGCCAGTAAGGCCGAACTATCTCCCTCTCCTCTTACCGCATAGGGCAAAACAAAAGAAACTCGGCAGTTCGTTGAAACCTGGACTACATGAATACGACACACTGCTTGTCCACAAAAGAAGAGAACTGAGAAAGTTACGGCGTGCGTCCAGACCAAGAGACGATGACAACCAAAAAAGCATTTTGAAGGCTGCCACAAGATCGTATAGATGTTGGATAAAACAACACAAAGCTGCAATGTACCAAAACGATGCGGAACAAATGCTTAAAACACTAACCTCAAAGAGTACCAGAGACTTTTGGGCACTAATAAAGAACAAAGACCCACAGACTGATAGTCAGCTGTTAAACTCCATTCCGAAACCAATGTGGATAACTTTCTTTGCTAATCAATTTGCGCCCATTCCCTTTTCATCAAACACTATCCTCCTTTCTAAAGAAACAACATGGGTGAATTTAGCAAATGAGGAAGACGTGCTGCTAGCAATTACCCAAATTGAAATCATCTAGGGCCCCAGGGCCGGATGGCCTAGCCAACATAGACCTAAAACAGCACCCGGTGGAATGGTCCCGCTTGATAACCAAAATCTAAGAGCAATGCCAATTTACCAAACAAATTCCAAAAACATGGACCGATGCAGTAATTGTCCCAATCTATAAAAAAGGAAACAGAGATAACCCGGCCAACTATCTCCCTATAGCCTTGTTAGATATCATGGGCAAAATCTTTGCGACTCTACTCCTAACTAGATTCCTAAAATGGGCAAGAAACTCTCCATCTTCAGACCCACTACAAACGGGCTTTTTGAAGAACACCAGCACCAGCATCAACATCATGATCTTGAACATCATAATGGAAAACATAAGAAACGGTGCGCCGAAAGTGTTCCTACCGTTCATAGACTTGTCGCAAGCTTTCGACAAAATCAGCCGACAGAAACTCTGGTCCAAACTAATCGTTTGGAATTCCCCTATGGAAATTCTAGAGCCATTAATCGCACTCCACACGGGCACTAAAATTCGAGTTCGACTAAACCGGCAGGGCATGTTGTCCGAGCAGTTTAAGTCAGAATGCGGGGTTAAACAGGGCTGTCCCCTTGCACCGGCACTCTTTATCGCCTTCCTGGGAGATTTCCAGTACACTCAACCAGCGGTCAGAGCCTTTCCACCAAAAGTCGGGAACAACCCAATACCAAGGCTCCTCTACGCGGACGACTTGATTCTTATGGATCAAATGCAAATAGACCTCCAGCGCCAACTCACTAATCTGGCAAAGTATATAAGTGAAAACGATCTGGAGATAAACATCGAGAAATCCAAAATTTTGATTTTGGAAAACAAGCGTTCTAAAGGTAGAGCAAACGGCAACTGGTTTCTCAATAACATAATATTGAGTCAGTGACAGCCATAAAATACTTGGGCATAATGATTGGTGCAACAATGTCTGAAAAGTCAACGCGCCTGGCCCTATGGAGTGAAACAAAAATGCTGACTACCCAAGCAAGGCTAGTTGATCGCAAATATGGGACATTTTCCCTGTTACCGGTGATTCAATTTTACAAACAGAAGGTGGTTCCCTCACTAACCTACAGAACAGACGTGGTGTTAAATATACAGGAATCAATATGGCCAAAACTTGAGGGATATCTCTGGAAAGCTGTTCTGGGCCTGCCTAAATCAACATCACTATCTGTTATCAGACGCAAACTCGGCCTGTTATCATTGGCGGCTTCGGTGGAACAAGGTCAAATGAGAACCCTCAGTGAAATCATAATGCCCGAAAGCCTTCCAATTTACAAAATGATACAGACGTAACTGCACCAAGGTTGCTGCAAAGCCCTGAATATTTGGGAGCAGAAATTTATGGCGAAGCTCAAGGATCTTGCATGTACTGAAGATGATCTAATACAAAATCCTGAAAAAATCAAATCTAAAGTGGCCAACGAAGACTGGATTAAAACGTGCGAAATGGCAATAGCAAATAAACTACTAGGCCATCCACCACCAACTACCAACAAGTTGAAATTGCCTCTGAACTATTGTATACAATTCCCGACCAAGAACCTCCAGAAATCCTTCATGAAAATGAAATTAAACCTAATCTCTACCCAAGAAATTCGGGCCATCCGCTCCCAATCAGCCTCATAAAATTTGCAGACTGTGCTCCAACGGAGAAAGGGTGGAAACCACAAGGCACCTCCTCCTGAACTGCCCCAAAACAGCCCATTTGCGGGAAGCTTCTCTGCTGCCTCTATTTCATGGGTCTTCACTCAGAGATGAAGAAATATGGTGGTGTCGCTTGGTTGCAGGTGAAAAAGCAAAATGGTCAAATGCCGCAGTTAAGATGCTAGAAGCAGCTCTGAAAATGGCCACAGAGACTGAAAGCTCACCCATCAGAGAAAGAACCGAGTTAGATCCACCTGGACGATACTACGAACTTTTTTTATTCGTATCCACCGAATACTGTGTCTTGTAAAAATCAATTTCTTTTTGTTTTGATTATAAACAAGTAAATAAAATAAAATATTAAAAACATCAAGATTTTGTATAACCATATTTCACACAGGGCTACATATAGCCCCCCTTCTATGATACATGTAATAAAGGTCAAGAAGGTTTTAATTAATGCAATACATAAGAAATGGATTACCTTCTCTGACTTATCCACCAATGGCTCGTGTAGGGAAGAGAAAGCCCCTTGTACCGCATACAGAAACCAACAAATGTTAAACCCACAACAACAGCATTCTCCTTTTCAGGGAAAGGCACTTAACTTGGATGCCATTAGAACAAGCTCAGGGAACCGAAACCAGAGGTCACCAGGAATTTTCAGGACAATAAGACAAACCTACAGAAAATAAATTTTATTCCCATTTTAACCTATTATTGAAACATCTAGATGAGAACACAATGAACTACTAATTAAAGGACTCTCCTGTGTCCCTACACAGACCCACAGAATAAACAAATAGAGGTTGAACTAAGACAATTCTTTAGAAAACTTTACTTTGGCTGGAGTAAGCCACCGGGTTAAGACCTATCTCCCATTCATACCTCCTTATGTAGCATTACTAAACATACTGCTTACATTTACCATTCAGCCCTTGAACAAATTGGAGAAAAAAAAACATTGTGAAATAAGAAATTCCATAAAGGCAACTTCTCCAAAAGCCGCTCGGAACGTCAAAATAAACTGATAAATGACACTAGCCTGGCAATAAAACCTGTGGACAAATGGGGGCAGCGGGAGACATTACAATGTCAAATACTTCCAAATAAGATTTAAAAAAGTATACACCCTATTAGACAATGAGACAAACAACAAAATATTAGGACAGGGACCAAATAACAGATTAACAATCAAATCTTGTCAAGTGGCAAAGAACACCTTTTTCTGAGTAAATCAGTCCCCAGGATATCATCATTTAGCCTTCTTCCTATCCTTCAGGCAGACCTATCGTTTCCAGTGGTGGGTCAATTTTAAAGCTATAATGTAATTCCATAAACCTTTCTCTAAAAACATTAGCCAGAGCCAATAAAGCTTTTCTCCAACACAGGAGAGATATGATTAATCATGTGGAGGAGCTTACCTTGACCTACACCATTTGATGCAGACGCTCTCTGCACCATCATTCCTCAACACATTCTCACTGTTATGATGACTGTGGGAGGTAGACCTCAGCAGACACGCACATCATTCATCCTAGAATACCACAAATTGGCACTATTACAGAACATTTTCATGTGCAAAGGGGAATTAATTGTGCGAGTAAAGGACATGGCAACGAAAGCATACTTTGCTCGCAATCTGACCAATTCATATATGGCTTTTAAAGAAAATGCAACACAGTTTCTTTGCCAAGAATGTTCATCCTTCAGAAATGTTGATTTGGAAATGCTGTATTGATATCCTGATATGGCATGGCACACACATTGAATCTCAGAGTGTTCATGGATTACTTCATTTGAGAAATCCCAACCCGAAGTTGATAATAACAGACAAAACAGTGAAATAGCATTCTTGGAAATCTGGATCCAATGCTAAAACCCAAAAATATATATACTACAGTGTTTAGAACATGTAAAGGGTTCTAGAACTGTCAGATTCAAGGATGAAAGCTTGAAAGCAGAGCACCTGCCTCAACTGAAAAACCATGGCTGAAGCTGAAAGCCCTGAGCTTTCACAACCTGCAAAAAGGTCTAAAGCTGATGAAAAAGAGGTGGAAACCCTTAGTAAGGAGAAGAGAGATACATAAATTGTTGAAATGCTGAGTAACGTGACAACTGACATTGTTCATATTAAGGCAAAGCTGTACAACTCAGAGGAAGGATGTCAGGAGTTGGCCACGAGACGTGATGGTTTGGAGACAAGGAGCAATGATTTGGATAGTGAGAGTTGTGAAGATGGCGGATACTATCAGAGAGCTGCAGCTGCAGAATGAGAGACTCAGCCTCAAGATATCTGACCCGTAAAATCACTCCAGGAGGAGCAACATACGTCTGGTTGGTTTTCCTGAAAATGTCGAGCGTGGAAATCCTACAGAGTTTATACTGATTAACCTCTCTAAAATATTGGATTTGGACCCCAGACATTTTGTGGACATCAAGAGGGCTCACAGGTCCTCGGGTCTGTAGGGTATTTTGTGGAGATTTGGGGCCTGACGGTATTTTATTACCGCCGAAAAAAATAACTTAGCAACAATCACTCCTTGTATTCAGATTGGGCCATGTACAACAATAATACAGTGGACATGCATTATTTCAGCACCCAGACATGCATATTTGGTATGCGTGGTTGGTATGCGTGGTTGGTGGTATTTTGGTGAGCATAATTCCCTTGTTTTATTTGTGGCCGCAATGTCCAGAATCCCTTATCTTTGCTTAGATCTTTCGTGTAATCACTAGAGAGACCTCAGACCTACATTTTAGGAATACCACATTTTCAGTGTTAGTGTGCCACCATGGGCGATCTCACTGACTTATTTACGACAGAGAGCTATGTGGTAATTTTGTGGTAATTTCCACTACCTTATATACGGTAGGGAACTATGTTCAGAGAGTCCCTCTTCCCGTTGGCTCATGTACCTCCAACGAGCTATGCTACAAACAGTCATTCACAACTGTCCATACTGAATATGATCATGCACACATCTGTCTTAAAATGACAATTGCACTGTTTAAAAATCTCCCCACATCATCAGCACTGTATTGGTAAATATAAAACACACCACCCGTCTGCTTTCAAATATTTTTCTGTATTATAAAAGTTGCATTTAAACACAATCTCACTCTTTACAGAAATAAATAAAATAGCACAGTAATAGCATTGTCTGTGATGCACTGAAAAGAGAGTGGCGGAGAAAAGAACTCAATTGGCAACATTAACATGTGATTAAGGCACAGGAATCTCCTTTCCTACACTGACTGAATATTCTCGTACACACTTAGCTCCCACACTTATGTAATTACCTTATCTGTTCAGCCCGAGTTTTCTTCAGCTGTTCTCTTTCTGAATGTGGCTCCCTTGAAGATTAACCCCAGTGAAAACGAGCGCCTTTCATTCTCAAACCGGGGTCATTGCCTGGAACTCTCAGCTTTTTCAGCAGAAATGCTCCAACCAGGAAAAAACAGGTCCTTCTCCCAGCTCTCCAAATCTCCACTGTTCTCCCTCTCTCCTCAAACTCCCCCCAGCAAAACCCTCATCACTGCCTCTAGCATGATACTTGCTATGACGCTGCTCCAATCAGAATCAATCATGCCATCTCCTCCCTCTCTACACAATGGCTCATTTTTATAGTAATACTTTGTAACCAACTGATTTCCTGTTCTTTCGAGCCCTTTTGCTTCCTGTAGTTATGTGGACAGAGCAGCAGAGAAAACGAAAAAAAAATGAATGTGCGTTTAAAAGTTCACTTTCAGAGTAGGCCTATTTCTGCAGTGGAGACACATTTTTATTAGTGGGTTATGTTAAATTCAGTTTTATTAGTCAGGTTATTTATGAGTAATGTTAGTTATTAATTTTCAAATGTGTCTCTTGCACCATAGGCATTTCAGGTGAAAAATAGTGTGCATTTTTGAATGTGCACGTGTGCTTTTAACTGTAAAAATAGATTTGCTTTTTATATGTTAAAATCGTTTTTGACTGAATAGACTGTCTTTCCTTGTTAATCTGGTAACACATATAGCAATGCACCGCACCCTTGTGGTGGTGCTGCATAAAAAAAATTGCTACCTGTGCAGTAGTGCTGTACTCTGTGCTGTAACACGCCAAATATCCTTACATACCCTCCTTTTGTTTTTAGAATTTGGCTACGATCCAAGCCAACTCTTAAAAACAATTTGTTCTTTTTCTTCTTTTCACAATATAGCAATCCAACAAAATGAATATTCATGTGCATCAATGAAAAAGTTGCAATCAACACAGTATTCATCTGAGTTCATTAGTTTACAAAATGTTCTACATTTGCCTTCTCAGTGGAAGTGGCATTACTCTAAGTTTAGATTTTACAAGTCAATTAAAAACAATGAAATAAAACAACTAACCAAAACAAATAATTAATATAACAAATTAAAATAAATAATTAAAATAATAAATACGTGGAACTCCATATGTCAGGACTCTTGTCTGCCTCTGATATGTCCCGACCAGCGATGTTATTTGGTTCATTCGAGTACACTTTCATCTTGGCAATCTCAGATCCATAGGAGTAATCTTTTTTAGCATTCTGGTTATCTTGTCTTCACCTCCACCTGGAGGCAGGCATCTTTTGGTCTTCATCTAGGGGACTCCAGGACTCCATCGTCTCCCGTGGCCTCTGATCCCGGAACCTCCGACCAAATAATTTTAATTTTCTAAATCAAATAGAAAATAAACAAATTAAGTACATAGCACAATACTAATTTCACCCTTTTTCCAAAAATAAAACATGCTTGGTAAAAATATTTCGTTTTTTTTTTCTGAAATTAAACACAAGTTACAAGAAAACAAGCACATATAAACAGTATTCAATATTTAATACATTTTCTCTCCGCACACCAACCATGAGCTTCCATTATATATTTTTATTTATTTATTTATTTTATATTATATATTTTTACATATATTACAGTGTTTATGTGCCATTATAACAATCAACTTTTTAACTTCTTTGTCACTGCCTCCTGATTGCACCCATTTATTTTCTCTTTTTGTGTTCAAGGGACTTTATCTGTTTCTACATGCTCAAGCTGCCTGATCTCATGTCTGGGATGGCATGGTTTGCTTTGATTTACATGGACAAACTGCTCTATTGCCGTTTCACCTTCATTTTTCAAAATTTTATAAACTACAGGAGAGACCTTATCTATAATTCGAAATGGCCCCTGCCAGGCTGCTAGGAATTTAGAATTTTTCTGTTTACTTTTTCCAAAATGAAACTTGTACACCTGATCCCCTACACTGTATTCCTTTACTGATGTCTTTTTGTCATAATAAGATTTTGCACTGTCAGCAGCTCTTTCCAGATTTCTCTGCACAAAAGCAAATGCATGTTGCAAATGCCTCCTCAGTTCATCAATATATTCATGAACTGTGGATGCACTCACAAGTGTCTGCTCCTGTGTTCTGTATAGTAGGTGTTGTGGTAACACCATTTTCCTACCTGTCAAGACCTCATGGGGGCTAACACCTGTTGCTTTGGCAGGAGTTGACCTGATTGCCATCAAAACCAACGATAAACGTAAATCCCAGCTGGAACCTGCTTCTGCCACAAATTTCTTTAAAATATCCGCAACAGACCTATAGCTTCTTTCAACTGTACCTGAAGACGCCGCCCGATATGCGATATGTAGTTTCCTTTTCACACCTAGTATTTGCCATACCTTACTCATTAGAGTACTTGTGAAATGACTTCCTCTGTCTGACTCAATTCTTTGTGGCAACCCAAACCTTGAGAACACATGGTTCACCAGCAATGTGGCTGCTGTTTGCGCACTACAATCTGGTGCAGGAATGCATTCAATCCACTTCGACATCAAACATACCACACTCAAAATATAACGGTGTCCCCTGCTCGACCTTTTTAAAGGACCTACATATTCTATTTGCAAATCTGACCATTGGAGAGTTAGGCCTCTTTTCATCAATGGTGCTCTGTGCATTGGTGCAGCAGGTTTAAATTGGGCGCATACTAGACATCCTCTAGTATATAATTCCACATCTTGGGACATATGTGGCCAGTAAGCATAATCTTTTAGTATTTCTAATGTTTTTTGTGAACCCCTATGGCCTGCAGTTATGGCATCATGTGCATGGTGTAGCATTAGTCCTCTGGATGAAAGGGGTACTACCCACTGTATTTGTCCTGTTATGGACTCTCTAATCATGCGTCCATCCTGTAATCTAATTCGTGTTTTGTTCTTTAATAGCACCCTCAACTCTTCTTTTCCCATAAAATCATTTTCTGTTAAAGGATTTTGTTCGGGATCTATCAAATGATTATAATAGATTCCCAAAATGTGATCATTCTTTTGTGCCTCAATCAAATCTTGGTCTGGCGTGTCATGACTCCATTGCACCACCGGTTGATCTACCTCCTTTGGTGCTTTAGAACGTGTGACTGCATCAATTTGTATTTCACCCATTAAATAATCAATAGGTAGCAATTCTCCCATCACAGCCCCAATCTTAGCTAGGTGGTCTGCCTTATCATTTCCCTTCTTATCCTCTCCTGGTGTTTTTAAATGCCCACGAATTTTTCTCCAGTATATTGTTAACTTATTCTCTGACACCAATTTGTCTATGGCTTGTATAATCTGTCCATGCTTAAGTGGCTTTTTGTTGTATGTAACCATGCCTCTTGCTTTCCAACCAGGCAAATACTCCACAAAGCTATTCCGTGCATAGTCAGAATCAGTCACCAGGACAATTTCACTGAACTTTTTATCAACTGCAGTAGCAATTGCTTTATAAATGGCTGCCAATTCCGCCACCTGACTGCTCCTATCTCCAATCCTCATCCCTATACTGGGGACACCTTCACATTTCAACCAGACATTTCCTATTCCTGCCACTAACTGTTTATTACTGTCATTTTCAATGTGAAAAGCACAACCATCCACATATACAGTTGGCAAATCCTTGCATGTTTTTTCATCAAAAGCTTTGTGTGGTGATTGTTCAAATTCCTGCAAACTAGTTTCTACTTCCATTTCATTTGGTATTTGTTCAGCTGCACAGGCATGTAAGTCAGCTAACCCTTGAGCAATTGGGTTCTTTTTATTTTGTCCATATCTCACTTCTACGGGAAAACCTTGTAATGCCAGCGTCCATGAAGTGATTCTGGATTGCGCTAGATTACCTGATCGAATTCTTTTACTCTCTAAAAATTGCAAAGGTTGATGATTTGTTTCAATAATTACCTTTTCTCCCTGAACAATGGGGCGGAAATGTTGTAGCGCCCACACAGTGGTTAATAGGGCCTTTTCACATTCATTAAATTTCATTTCAACTTGGGAAAATGCCTTACTTGCATATGCAATGGTTTTGTGATTCAAATCGTGTTTTTGTGATAACACTGCTGACATACAATGTTCAGAAAAACCTATTTCTATAAAGAAATCCCTGTCCTTTATGGGGTATGCTAAACATGGTGCCTTTACAAGACATTCCTTTAATCTAGCCACTGCATCAGACTGCTCTTTTTCCCATTTCCAGGGAGTATTCAGTTTAAGCAGTTTAGTCAATGGTTGAGTGATTTCTGCATAATTGTCAATGAACTTTCTGTTATAGCCTGTCATCCCTAATAAACGTTTTACTCCTTTCACATTTTTAGGATCTTTTAATCTTTGTATGGCCTCTATTTTCTTCTTTTGTGGATTTAGCCCATGTTCAGTCACTTTGTGCCCTAGAAAGTTCACTTTTTTCTTGCACCATTGTGCTTTTTGCAAAGATAATTTGGCGCCTTCTTTCTGCAATTGGCCAAGTACATGTCTTATTTCATCAAAATAGCTTTTCAGGCTTTTATTTTTTATCAGGACATCGTCCACATAAACTATTGTTCCTCTTTCCGCTGCATCCGGCATTGCCTTTCTCAAAAATATGCCAAATTCACTCCCACTATTGATGTACCCGAACGGAGCTCTAAGCCAGGCATATTGAGTCCTGTCAAATGTAAAGGAAAATAAATGTTGTATCTCCTCTGCCAATGGCACGCACCAATATCCAGAGGTGAGATCTAATGTGGTAAATACATTTGAGCCATGTATCTGAGCTAGGCCCTGATCAATGAATGGCAGTGGCCATCTAGATACTGGTACTCTTTTATTTAACTCTCTCAAGTCTGCACACAGCCGCCATTGACCATTTGGCTTTAACACACCTAAAATAGGTGTATTGGATGTGCTATGAATGGGCCTGATGATTCCCCGCGATTCCAAATTTTTAATAATCTCTGCCAATGATTCTAAACATGCCAGCGGTAGTCTATACTGGCGCACAAACACTGGATTTCTGCTACACCCTTCTGGTAGTGTGGCCACATGTAAATCAGTTAAACCACAATCATAAGCATCTTTTGCAAATACATCCTTAAACTCCATAAATATCTCCCTCAGATTGTCCCTCTCTTCATTGCTTTCACACGCATTCGCTAAGGAGATCTGTTCTTCTACCATTTTGGAAAATTCTGGAAAATCTCCTGGTAATGGAATCTCGGCGCTTTCCTCTAACTGTGTGGCTGTGTCTTTTTGTAAAGCTGCCACTTTTAAAAATTTGGCATATCAGCTTCCACTTCAATGGGCTGATTATCTGTTTCATTTTCATTTAAATTAAATATTATGCAATCCTCTTGATGGCAGCACACTGTCTCATTTGAATCATAAGGATACACAGAATGAATTTTAAATATTCTTTTGGGCTGAGAGTCCAGGTGTTCTGGTAACTCGCCCTTGGCATCTACATACTTTTCAGGAATATTTCCAATCACCATGTTATTTAAATCTGCCGTATAATGTGATTTTTGTATGGCCATTCCTAATGGGGATTTTTCCTCTAAATGAATATCCTGACAACCTTTATTATTTACCATAATTTTTACAGATCCTTCACCAATATCTACCAATGGAATGTATTCATAATCCAGGCCTTGCTGTTTTATGGATTCATTCAGGAATACAAATGCATCAGAGCCTTTCATCTGCTGTCCATTTTTGCATTTCAGTGTTATTGCAAACTGTTTTGTAAATGCAGGAATAATAGTATCTTTCCTCATTTGTAATTCGATTGCATAAGGAACCAGTTGTGCACAATGATAAGCCCTTCTTTTGTCTTCAAATTCAGGTGCCGGACCACCTAGGCGTGACCATATTTTTTGATTAAGGAAATCTAACACCATACACATTCTGTGCATGATGTCATTTCCCATGTAAAATTCATTTTGTGCTCCACTCACTATCCATACATTATGGTAAATTGTTTTCTGCCCAATGCTAATTTTAAGCATGCATCTGCCTGCAATTCAGTTTTCAAAGTCTGGACTGTCCAAGCCAGAAACATATTGGTTTTTAATCCTAAATCTCGGGATTTCTTCCCTTTCCATTATTTTTTGCAACAATTTCTCATTAATGAAACTCCTTTCATGTTCAAGCGCTAAAGTGGCTTTTATTGTTTTAAAATAGTCATTTATACCAACATGAACCCATGGTTGCTCATCTCCCATGTGTATTTCTGCCGGAGTGGTAATGTGTTTTTCTGAATCTGTTTTAGGAGCAATATTCTGTTTGTATGTTTTCTCTTTTAAATAAAAAAGTAATGTGTGCTCATCTATAGCAGGCTGCCAATTTTTCCTTGGGTCCAAGTATATTTGTACAGGTAGTTTTTCATTGTCTCTCTGCATTTTGTCTTGACACATTAATATAACAGTGACACTAGGTATGCAGCTATTCTGGAGATATACCTCCACAGCATCATTTGTTTTGGCAACGGTGTGACATTCATTTATATTGCTGTTTTGTGATTTTAGTTTCTTAGGCCTCAATGGTTTTTTGGTTAATGACCACAGCACTCCATTCACCCCATCTATTAGAGGAGACAATCTTTTCAGACAATCTGTCCCCATCAGAAATGGAATTTCACAAATAGATGTGATCAATACCTCTTGTTTCATTCTGTGCTTTCCTATTTTTATGTCAACCTCAGTTACACCTATGATGGGCACCTCCTCCGCATTAAAGTTATGCACTGGGCCTTGATTTTCCTTCACTGTGATCTGACTCTGTGGGGGTCTCCCTTCATTGATACTCTTTACCAGCTCCTTGGACATAATTGTGGCCTGTGCGCCAGTGTCAATCATAGCAAAGGTGTGGCATTTTTCTTCTACAGTGATGGGTGCATAATAGCTGTCCTCAACTTCCTCTAATACACATAAGAAATGTGAATTCTTACTGATTTCAGGGCTCACCTTTCTCAGGTCTTTTTCACTTTTGGCTAAACACATTGGTAAATGGAAAGACATTTTTCCCTCCTTTTTACCTATTTCTGCGCGAGAGATTTTATTCATTTCTCCATGATCAGAGGTTTTTTGGAGTGTGGCCACTGTTCGCCCATCCATCTGGGTAACATCAGAGACCACATTACAATCCTCCAACTGAACATGTGTAACAACATCATTCAGCAATTTGTCATTTTTTAATTCTGTGCATTTGTGATCATTAAGTGTGATACCAGCCCTTTCAGCCTCTTCAAAAATATGTGGCTCAAAGAATTCTTCAGGTGATTGACTTGTACCCTCCTTATGAGTATTTCCTTTTTCTGTCTGTGTTTGGTCATTGTTTTGCTTGCCCAGGGAAGGAGCTATAGCATCCCCACTTACTCCCTGTTCACTGGTATTCCCCATGCATGAGTCATTTTTCTTAAATCTGTCCCTTTGTTCTTTTGAAATTCCTAATGTTTCTTTTTCATTTGTGCAAATCTTTACTGTTTTATTTAGCTCCAGGTTAAACCGTACCTCTTTTTTAGAAGTATTTGCACTTTCTGTCACAAGTTCATTTACTGGCACTTTCATTTTTAATCCATTAGGCATCTCAGAGTCGTTATGCAAAATTATATCAGAGCAATCTGTCATTTTGGCACTGCAGTTATCATGAGTACTTAGTCACTTTTTGGAAGCCCCCCGGTCATTGCTATGGCCATCAGCCCCCTCTTTGGAAGGTTGTTTTTGCGCTGTACAGAGCTTTCCTATTTGCTCAGCTAACATTTTCACTTGGGCCTCAAGGCACTGGAACCTTTCCATCTCTCTAGGATCCTCTTTCTGTGGCCTAGGTCGATATTGGTTGTTTTCCCCCTGATTGGATCTATTCTGATACCTCTCAGGTGATTGATGTCGGTTGGGATGGTTTCTGAACTCTTGATTCATTTGTGGAGGGGAGCGGGTTGCACCCATCCTTTGATTATAGTCCCCTGGTGGGGAATCATTGTACTGGCGTGGATTGTAGTTCACGTTTTGCCTCATGTCCTGTCTCTCAGATTGTGGGTACTGGCCCCTAGGTTGATTTCCATTATCAGTAAATCGATCCACATATCGGGGCCTATCCTGATTACCATATATCATGGTGTTGGGATCAAATCTGCTCTGTGTCCCCAATGACTGGTAGGGACCATCATTTCTTTGATCTTGATTTTGTCTCTGGTTATTGTTCATACCTGCCATATCAGGCCGGTATCCTACCCGGGGTCTGTCCCCTAAATACCTAGGGCTGATGTAGCTCTCTCTATTACTAGGATCATGTGATTGGACCATTGGTACAGGAAATGGCGATCTTTGTTGATTACCCCTTTGTTCAGGTGTCACATTATTTTTACCTTGGCTTTGAGCAGACTCAAGGGACATTTTGGCTGACCTGATTTCCATTACTGTGGCTGAGGGTTCTTTAGATTTAGGTCTAGTATCTTTCATTTTATCACTTTCTCTACCCTGACAATAGAGTACCTCATATAGTTTTGTGCTTTGATGTACAATCCATTCAAGGGACTTGTCACGGTCAAATTCACGGACCAATTGGGATATGATGTCTTTCTGTAGCCCATAGAAGTATGCAGTTTTAAACTCATTGGAATTTGAGTCAAAAGATACATCAAAGCGAGAAAATGCTCTTTTTAAGTCTTGTAAAAATTGGCGAGGGGATGTATTAGGTCCAGCAGTAATTGTGTACGCGACTTTCTTTGCCTCCTGCAATGACTGAAAAGGAGAAAAATGACGCCTAATTTCTTTTTCAAACTCCAACCATGTCATATTCTGCTGTTCATTTAATCCCCTTATGATGCTGGCCGTCGGGGCATCTAAAGTTAAATGAAAATATTGTCTGTACTGTTCCTTAGGTATCTGGAGTGCTTTAAAAATGTCATGCACTGCTTCTAAGTGATCCTCAATGCAGCATTCGCCTCCCTTTTTAAATGGTTTGATCAGGGCTTTAATGGATTTCATTATTTTTATGGGGCTACTTGTTGCAATGCATGGAATTGCACTATTTTGTGATTCAATCCTGTTTTCAGGTGTATGAGATTGGTGGCTGCCCCCAATGGGAGTATCAAATCCCCCAAGGGCGCTGCAACCAAGTTCAGTCACCGGCCCAGTCACTGGAGCACTAGCTCTTTGGGCAGAGCTAGAATTCACCTCCACTCCATTGAATGTGGTACCCTGCCGCCTCTCCTGGGACCTGGGAATGCACATTTGCTGTTCTAAGTCCTTACACTTTTTAAGGAGTCTGTTGGCTTCATCTTGCAAATAGTTGTTTTCACCATTCATCTTATTAATCACCTCCTGCATGGCGCACATTTGCATTTGGCATTCATTGAACTCTTTATTTCTCTTGTCTCTTTCTTGAATCATTTTAATCATTTCTTGTTCTGCGCTTTGGAGATCACCTTCTTTTTCACAATGTTCTTTTTGTATAATCTGCATCTCTGAAACAACCTCATCTTTATCCTGTCTAATGTGATCCACTAAGGCTTTTAAGTGTGCCAATTCTTGCTCACTATCTTCAAATTGTTTCTTGCTTTTGGATAACTGAGTATCAAAGTCTCTGCATTTTAATTGCATGTCTTTTTGGCATACATCCAATTCTGCTCTCAACATTTCCTGATTTTTACTTGCCCCATCTAATTCAGTCTTTAACCTGTTAATTAGCTGAGTATCATTCTCTTGCATTCGCAGGGACTTGTTTAAAATAAACCATATTTTGCCGCATAGCCGTATTAAACAGTCTTTCTCTGCACTTTTATCGGCTGCATTCAATAATCTTGTAAGGCAGACCTGAATTATGCTGCCTTCTGCAAAAATATTGTATAGTTTTTCTTTATGCACCTCACCCTGAATGCGGTTACTCCATTCTAACGTGCTATTCGACGACCAATTCCCATGTGCAAACAACTTTGCCTCTAAATATTGCACTAGATCTGAGAATGTGGTTTCCCTTTGTGACATTCTGAAATTCGTTTTTAGTGGCACACTGCTATTATAAAATGGGTTCCCTTTAATGTGCAAATGGCAGTGTGAGACACGCTTGCCACGCCCAGTAGGTATTCTATGATCACTATCCCGGCCTGCAACGCACCATAAATATGTAGGGTATTTTGTGGAGATTTGGGGCCTGACGGTATTTTATTACCGCCGAAAAAAATAACTTAGCAACAATCACTCCTTGTATTCAGATTGGGCCATGTACAACAATAATACAGTGGACATGCATTATTTCAGCACCCAGACATGCATATTTGGTATGCGTGGTTGGTATGCGTGGTTGGTGGTATTTTGGTGAGCATAATTCCCTTGTTTTATTTGTGGCCCCAATGTCCTGGGTTCTAGAACTGTCAGATTCAAGGATGAAAGCTTGAAAGCAGAGCACCTGCCTCAACTGAAAAACCATGGCTGAAGCTGAAAGCCCTGAGCTTTCACAACCTGCAAAAAGGTCTAAAGCTGATGAAAAAGAGGTGGAAACCCTTAGTAAGGAGAAGAGAGATACATAAATTGTTGAAATGCTGAGTAACGTGACAACTGACATTGTTCATATTAAGGCAAAGCTGTACAACTCAGAGGAAGGATGTCAGGAGTTGGCCACGAGACGTGATGGTTTGGAGACAAGGAGCAATGATTTGGATAGTGAGAGTTGTGAAGATGGCGGATACTATCAGAGAGCTGCAGCTGCAGAATGAGAGACTCAGCCTCAAGATATCTGACCCGTAAAATCACTCCAGGAGGAGCAACATACGTCTGGTTGGTTTTCCTGAAAATGTCGAGCGTGGAAATCCTACAGAGTTTATACTGATTAACCTCTCTAAAATATTGGATTTGGACCCCAGACATTTTGTGGACATCAAGAGGGCTCACAGGTCCTCGGGTCTGTAGGGTATTTTGTGGAGATTTGGGGCCTGACGGTATTTTATTACCGCCGAAAAAAATAACTTAGCAACAATCACTCCTTGTATTCAGATTGGGCCATGTACAACAATAATACAGTGGACATGCATTATTTCAGCACCCAGACATGCATATTTGGTATGCGTGGTTGGTATGCGTGGTTGGTGGTATTTTGGTGAGCATAATTCCCTTGTTTTATTTGTGGCCCCAATGTCCAGAATCCCTTATCTTTGCTTAGATTTTTTGTGTAATCACTAGAGAGACCTCAGACCTACATTTTAGGAATACCACATTTTCAGTGTTAGTGTTAGTGTGCCGCCATGGGCGATCTCACTGACTTATTTACGACAGAGAGCTATATGTGGTAATTTTGTGGTAATTTCCACTACCTTATATACGGTAGGGAACTATGTTCAGAGAGTCCCTCTTCCCGTTGGCTCATGTACCTCCAACGAGCTATGCTACAAACAGTCATTCACAACTGTCCATACTGAATATGATCATGCACACATCTGTCTTAAAATGACAATTGCACTGTTTAAAAATCTCCCCACATCATCAGCACTGTATTGGTAAATATAAAACACACCACCCGTCTGCTTTCAAATATTTTTCTGTATTATAAAAGTTGCATTTAAACACGATCTCACTCTTTACAGAAATAAATAAAATAGCACAGTAATAGCATTGTCTGTGATACACTGAAAAGAGAGTGGTGGAGAAAAGAACTCAATTGGCAACATTAACATGTGATTAAGGCACAGGAATCTCCTTTCCTACACTGACTGAATATTCTCGTACACACTTAGCTCCCACACTTATGTAATTACCTTATCTGTTCAGCCCGAGTTTTCTTCAGCTGTTCTCTTTCTGAATGTGGCTCCCTTGAAGATTAACCCCAGTGAAAACGAGCGCCTTTCATTCTCAAACCGGGGTCATTGCCTGGAACTCTCAGCTTTTTCAGCAGAAATGCTCCAACCAGGAAAAAACAGGTCCTTCTCCCAGCTCTCCAAATCTCCACTGTTCTCCCTCTCTCCTCAAACTCCCCCCAGCAAAACCCTCATCACTGCCTCTAGCATGATACTTGCTATGACGCTGCTCCAATCAGAATCAATCATGCCATCTCCTCCCTCTCTACACAATGGCTCATTTTTATAGTAATACTTTGTAACCAACTGATTTCCTGTTCTTTCGAGCCCTTTTGCTTCCTGTAGTTATGTGGACAGAGCAGCAGAGAAAACGAAAAAAAAATGAATGTGCGTTTAAAAGTTCACTTTCAGAGTAGGCCTATTTCTGCAGTGGAGACACATTTTTATTAGTGGGTTATGTTAAATTCAGTTGTATTAGTCAGGTTATTTATGAGTAATGTTAGTTATTAATTTTCAAATGTGTCTCTTGCACCATAGGCATTTCAGGTGAAAAATAGTGTGCATTTTTGAATGTGCACGTGTGCTTTTAACTGTAAAAATAGATTTGCATCTTATATGTTAAAATCGTTTTTGACTGAATAGACTGTCTTTCCTTGTTAATCTGGTAACACATATAGCAATGCACCGCACCCTTGTGGTGGTGCTGCATAAAAAAAATTGCTACCTGTGCAGTAGTGCTGTACTCTGTGCTGTAACACGCCAAATATCCTTACAGGTCCTAAACCCTCATTAGGACAACAGTCACTGCACTTCATTGTGAAATTCTTGAAGTTTCCCATAAGGAATTGGTGTTGAGGTGTACAAGAGAGTTGAGTGACCTGTCCTGGGGTGGTCATAAAATGATGGTCTTTGGGGACCTTAGCAGAGATGTGGTAGAGAAGAGGAGGCTGTTCTCCTTGGCAGGGGAAAAGGCAATAGAGAAGAAGTTGAAGTACTACATATAGTTTTGGATGCTCAAATACACTCCTTTAATGACCATGTGAGAGCGGAGGTCTTTTTGTCAGATTTGAATGACTATGAAACTGAGCCAATGGAGGCTACCTCTTCTGCAAAGGGACCCCCCTGTTAGGAGAAGTAAGAGGTCGGATTTGCATATATAACAATGTATCTATGTTTATTGTTTCAAAACAAGTTTTATTTTTATTAGTTAATGATTGTTATGTATTGAAACGGTTGGAAGAGCTTTTTTTCAAACTCTGGCGGCGTGAGTCTGGGTACAACTTGACAACATTGTGTGGCTGCAATGGGATTCGGCTTCGGATTCATCGACGGCCTCCCGGGGCTGCAGTACATGGAGGAAAGGACCCTGCTGTTGGGTGTGTCGTGCCGCACATTACACTTGTCTGGACATCTGGGAAGGCATGGGAGTTCAGATGGTGAAGCACTGTCTGTATACTGGAGGCGTGCTGGAAATTGCAACGCATCCACTTATTGGCCTTATCCCAGACCTCTGCTATGACCCGGACACTCTGCTGCTTGATGCGCAAGTGGTGAGGATACATTGCCAAAATGTGACTATTCTTTTTTTTAAGTACTGGGGACACATGGTGGTGTCTGAAAGAAATGTGCAGTTCTATGCTCACTGAGGCTAGGATTTTGGACCTAATACTATGCTTCTGTGCCGTTTAATTGGGCGCACAAAGCCCACAGTCTTCTAGGTGCTAGTTACAGTAAGTGCAAACAGACATTCTACAGAGTGCAATACCATGCATTATGGTTACAACATGTAGGATCTTGGAAAGCATACACAGGCAGAGCCGCGCCTCATGGTATGAGGGGCTACTGTAAGTGTAAGCTTCACAGAAGACAAGGTAAAGGTAGGTGCACAGTCTGGCAAAGCCACACCTCATGGTACGGGGGCTACGTCAGGTATACAGCTACACAAGAGACAAATAAAAGTAGGTGCACGGTCTGGAAAGCTCTGAATCCCAAATTATAAGTTCATGGACGTTGGTGTCATGATGTAGAAGTTTGATTAAATGCAGCAGATCTGCGGGACAGCCCATATTCTCCACTTTATTCCAGAGGAGACCTCGATTGACTTGGTCAAAAGCTTCCTGAAAATCTACAAGACAAGGCTCCCTTTTCATCAGTTCCTGTTAAATAGCCTGTCCAGCAGTCTTATATTTGACAAAGTAGAGGAACCAGGTCGAAATCTGGTCTGAAAGGTATCTAGGATACTGTTTTCTACCATCCATGTTTGCAGTTCTTTTAATACAAAAGATGCAAATATCTTCCCTGTTACATCTAACATGGATAGCAATCTATAGTTGGCAAGAGATGTACATAGGTTTTTCAATATATTGGAATCAGAATAGATTGCCGCCATGAATCAGGGATAATACAATTGCTGCACATTCTCTCACACCACATTGACCAACGCAATAGGACCTGGTACTTTAGAGCCTTTACATTTTATTATAGCATCTCTAATGGTCTCTCGGTCCCTAATCTTTTTCTGCATTTTGCGCTTTGCATCTCTAATCTCTATCAAATTGTTTTCCACTTGTTTTACTACTGGAAACTATATGATACCCTTTACAGACACCAGTATTTGAAGTAATGGCTTTGAACCAGTTTTCTATTTCATTAACTGTAACATCTCTTATTGTTGGCAAATGGAGTTGGCCAGCTTGCGAGACAATTGTAGTTACCTTGTTTACATTTTCATTTGTGTACAGGCGTGTTATAAATGACTTATCACATCATTAGTCCAATTAATATGGTTCTCAGCATGGCTAACCTCCACGTCACCAATTGTTGGGTCCAACACAAGGGTAAGTCTCAAAACTGAGTGGTCATTATATTTATTCAAACAAATAGCTCCTTAACATAATGCAGTAGCTCATTACTTCCAAAGAAGTAATCCAGAGATGCCAAATTATGGCAGTTGCTCCATTTATATTTACCTGGGCAGTCTCCTTCAGTTCGACCATTTATTAATGCAGGTTCCGAGTCCTTGAAAAAACCCAACCATAATTTACCTTGTCTGTAGGATGATTTCTGAATGAAAACACTTTTCCGCCTAATGTTCTCATAAGTCACACAGGATTCACTGTCCTAAGATCTTGCATGTATGTCTCCGCCCAAGCACTACAATTTGTCCTTATGGGCTGCTGCCCACCTTGTCAGGATCATAGCGATATAATTAAAAATCCCATCAGTATGAGCAGCACCTGGAGGATCGTATAAATTAAATAACAGAATATGCTTAGTCGCATTTTCAGTATTAAACATGACTTCTGTAGGGGAGGGTAGGTCAATAGGACCCCCCCTCCCACTGCATGTCCCACCCTGGTGAAGACTCATGACTCATCGGCAGCCCACCGGCCCCGGGCCCCAGGAGGCAGGGAAGCTGCAGACCGAAACGTGAGGCTGCACCACCATGCTATGTGGCAGAGCACAGACGCCATCTTGTATTAAGCCAACCCCATCTTGCTAGAAACGTGCAGATCTAACCCAGGCAGAGCAAACATGCACACTGAAATCTGCAGAGTGACCCCCCACTCGACCGCGCTCACAGAGGCCCACACTTCCCCCACCTCCCACTGCATGGCAGATCCGCTGAGGACTCGTTCTCACGAGCCACCAGACACGAGCAAACAACAAAATAAAACACTGTAGCTGTTGACCTTCCGCAGTACATCATTGCCCCAGCCATGAACGGGAACATTAGGAAGTAGCTGAGACCAGCCCAAACCCTGCAGGCCCTGACCCTGTACCAAGCCCCCAACGTTAGACGGTGTGGCGCCTCACACCCATACCTACCCCAAAAACTCTTGCAATGTGTAGAAACCATTTATGTAATGTATGTCCTGTTGACTAACGTTCGCTGCTAATGTGAAGGAGAATGGGTAAAGAGTAAATAGGCAACCAATATTGTTTATATTGTAGAGATGTACAAAGACTGGCCAGCTGATAACAATATGTAATAACATGTGTTGCCCTCTTTTTACACACACCTGCCTAACACTACCTCATGTTCGTATGTCAACTATAGATGTGAATTGTTGTGCTAAAGGGTATGGTCCCCAGTTAGTATTCCTTCTAATGCAAATGCATATGAGTCCTTTTTAGAGACCCCATGTGTTGTTATTTGCCCCTCACCCACCGGACAGTATACCGCCTTGTGCAAGATGCCGCGCACAGAGCTGCAAGGCCATTTCCCCCTCCTCCTGCCCAGGCCCTCTAGAGATAGCTGGTGTTCAAATAGCACAGCTTCACCTCCCCTCCCGACCCTGCTGGACCCATTTCAAGCATCCGCCTCCCCCATGTCAGAGGCCGCCACAGCCTGACTCCATGACTTACGAGCTACCTGGTCCTAAATCCCACCGTCTCGCAGGCACCAGTCACATGCCCCTCACAGGCCAGTGGTATCTCCATCGACCCCAAGTTAATGACCGTAAAAAAGGGGGCACCCACACGTGTACCAACAGATCGTAATACCATCCCTCACCTAAACTGCCAAGACAGGGTGGTCAAGCGACCCCTCCCGTGCCCCTGACTATACAAATGAGACCAGATTGTTTGACCGAAGGTATCCTCCAAACTGATGTATTGAGACACTCTAGATCGCATATCATTGTTCCTGTCCCCATATTGATCTAAGGTCAGCGCTTACAAGAGTTGGAAAGCATAAAGTGTGACGAATGGATGGGAATGTGTGGCCAAAAGGACAAATGTTAGTTTAGTTATCAATCATTGTTACAAGGCATGTCCGGCCTGGCACTCCACCCCGATGAGCCCAGCTGACCTTCCACCCCACGTGGCACAGCACCAACGTCCGTCAATCCTGGAGAAGCAACTGTATACAATGTATACCACCTAGCCATCACCACCCAATCCCTAAGACTATGTGCCCCCATAGCTTGTGTCATGCGCGACGTAGTTCTGTAATAAGTAGGACTGTCTTTGCGATTGTCAGACAGAGCGCTCTCAGAGTTTGCAGAGTCCTTTGCATGCCCTATATTGATCTATATAAAGCTCTTTCTGATCTCATCCGCACTTGGTCCTGGCCTCATTCCCCTTCTGGGGTGTGTCCTTTATTGCCTCTCACTAAGGGGGGTGCGTTCCTGGGGATGCTTACATTCACTTCCATTGCAAGTACACTTCCTGAAATATCTTTTGGAACAATACTGGTACACTTCAAATCATATTTGATGCCTATTATCAGGCCGCCATAAGGGAGGTACCCTGGATGGGATGGGAGTAAATCTAATCAATACATACGTTCCCAATATCAACAACAATACTTACTTTACAGGGGTGGTGCAACTGTTGGGAGGGTACACTTACAGGGCGACGGTATGGGGTGGGGATGTCAATTGCCCAATACACCCCAATCTGGTCAGCACTAAACCCAATACTATACACAAATCGCTGGCAACAAAGTTGCCACAATAAAGCTGTCAGACCTTGAGCTGGTGGACCTATGGAGGGAACAAAGTCCTGATGAGAGATGATATTCCTTCTATTCTCATTCCCATGACTCATACTCACGCATAGATTTCATACTGGTGAGCAGTCAACAGTTCACCAACTACGGCAAGGTGACGTATTTGGGGAAAACACTATCAGAGCATGCCCCATTGAAAGCCAAAATATCCTGGGTTAGACTGCGAGGAGATATACCCACCTGGACTCAGAGCAGAGTTACTACAGGGAGGGTAGACATCAGCCCATAGTAGACCATTTCACTTCTAATGAGGGATCAGTGGAGGATTATGGGGTTGTCTTGGATGCATTTAAAGTGACTATTCAAGGGCACTCCCTGACCAATTCCTGCGTTATAAGATCTGAGTTACAGACACGCCTATGATATTCAAAGGATTGCATTCTACAACTGGAAGGGGAATTGGTTAAAGGGTCCGCTTGCAGGGTAGCACTACTCAGGGAACGCATGATGAGGACACGAGCGCAGGAGAAACTAGGGGACCATTACTACACTCAGTACGTCAAACGGATTCATGGGGAGGGGGATGAAGTGGCCTGGCTACTGGCCTGGCTTCGGCATAAAGAGGAACCAAGGGGTCCTATAACTCAGATCACTACAGACGACCGGGATATTGTCACAACACAAGATGGCATTAACAGGGTTTTTCATGAATATTATACCACTCTGTACATGAGTGGAGACCCACCATATATGGAAGAAATGGCAGACATTTTGGATCAAGCTCACCTGCCAGAATTGGCAGTGACAACCACGGACGAGCTAGAAGGGCTGATGACGGAGGGGGATATAAGGGCTGCAATCAATTCTCTCTGGGTGGGGAAATCTCTGGGTGGGGATGGTCTCCCAATGGAATTGTATTCCACTTATGTGGACCTCCTTGCATTCAAACTGAAGCTACTTTACGAAATGGCTTTTCAGAAGGGACTCCTGCCAGAATCCATGAGAGAAGCTATGATAGTAGTGTTGCTAAAACCCAGAAAGGACTATGACGGGTCAGAAATGAGAGGCGGACACAAAGTTGTAATATTCTCATTGTAAGACATTTTTATTAAACAGAAATGGGTTGGATAAACGCCTCTCTGACCCTATCCTAAGGAAGCCTAATCTGACCCTCACACTGGAAACAAACAACTAGGGGGTTCAAGGAAATGTCTCTGACTTATGTTTAGCAAAAAAGTATTTGTAACCAAAATATAAAGATACATCCAACAGAAAGTGTTTCCAAGGAGAAATCCTTGGATCCAGAGGGTGGTTCCCTTCCCCTGGATATTTAGCTAGGATGGCAAAAGGGTTTCTTTCCAACAACAGCTTCTTGGTTCTTTATACTAAATTCAGGAAGTTCTTGTTCAAACAATACTTTTCCTGACATACAATACTTCCTTGGTTTCTTTGGACTGGATTCACAAAGTTATTAGATTCACAAAAGTTCTTATTCATATAATCTCCACAATAAGCTTTCTTTAACACCTCTGGTACTTTAGTGGATTATCTGGTGTACTTCTTTACCGGGAATCCTCCTGTGAGCTCTTCAGTCCTAGTGGTATCTTGTCACAATGTGAAATGTCTTTGTATAACTCCAAGTTCCTTGTGTATCTACCTACCAGGACTTCTTTCATATGCTTCTTAATTTCCCTGGTATACTTCCCTGCCAGGTATTTTTTAACATGGTTAAATATTTCCAACACAATCTTGGGTAGAATTCCTGGTATACTCCCCCGCCAGGAATCCTTTTATGGGTTCTACAGATCCCCTGGTATACTCCCCTGCCAGGTATCTTCCCACAGCTTTATGGTTCTTATACAGTTTCAAAATGCCTGGAATATTTGGTTGCCAGGACTTTTTATGAACTTCTCAGATCCCCTGGTATACTTCCCTGCCAGGTATCTTTCAACAATGTTAAAGACTTTATGCAACTTTGGAGGATTGCCTGGTATACTTCCCTGCCAGGAATCACTCTATGGGGTCTTGAGGATCTCCTGGTAAACTTCATTGCCAGGTATATTTCCCCAAATGTCACCCGCCTGGGGTATTCCTTTTTCCAGGACTTCGTATTGGTTTCACTGCCTTTTCTCACTATGCCAGGTAACACTTGCTCCAGCTTTCCCCCACATTGACATTTCATGCATAAATATACATTCTGGTGTTGTTGCTGCACTTTATCTTGTCAGTTTTCAAATGTTCTTCCTTTTGGGAATTACTTTAACATTGGGTTTTGTCTGTATTTAAGGAATCTTGGCTTTTGTACTTTGCCTTGTTTGTCTTCTAATCATTCATATATATTTCTGCATTCACATGCTGACACTGTTTTCGAAGTGCTCCGGGGTCCCCAGCAACTGTATGTGGACTCACTGGGTCTTCTTTGCACTGCCAATGCATTTTCGTCTCAGTGGGATGATTCCTTCGTCCGATCTCCAGCTTTGACTGTGTGAACGTCACTTTAGCTGTCCGCGTGGCTCCACTTCGGTCCGGGTATGGAATTGCTGTACCGTCGAGCGGCTCGCCACCTGAGAGCTTCTGCTTTGCTCCCAATGCCTCCTGGACCTTCCGTGCTCATCAGCCCCGTTTCTGCCGCAGCACCAGTAGCCTTCTCGGATCCTGTGTGCTTCCCGCCAGTGAGCCTTCAGCTGGGACCCAACGTCCTTTCCTGCACTCTCTCCCACCACAGTGCGGCTTCTGATTTTAGGGTTTGGAAAACAACTAGTCTGCTTATTGTTATTTGAGCTTGTGTCGATCGGCACAAACTCTTTTGCCCTGCTCCTCATCTCAGTACCAGGGGGATTATGAGAGATGAAGTCCATATATGTTATTGGATTTCTGAAATTATGTTGTTCAAAGTTTAGAAAGAAAAACATCAGAAACAGGAGATGTTATATGTGTGTTGTGTATGTTTGAGGTAAAAATGGGATCTTGACTAGAGTGACAGAAAGGAAGGAGTTTCTGGCTTTTACAATGGGGGGAGATTTGTAGGATGATAACAAGCCATCAAGGTATTATAGGGTCTTCTTCAGGAGAAAGGGGAGAATACCACGTCTCCTCTTATGGTATCACCACCTCCCACGACAGCTGTCTCCTTCCATGTGATCCTCCCTCCTAGATCCACCCCCACGGTCAAGATCAGATAGCGACTGCCGCCCCCTGTCCACATGGGAGGAGGTTACTACCGGGGAATCAGTGATGACTCCACCAGATTCATTACAGGACCCACACAGATGCGACTCATCCCATTTCCCTATTGCAAGTAGATGGGAACATTTTGGGTAAGGCACTGGCTAATAGGCTAGCAATACACACTCCGAAGTTGATCCATCATGACCAATGTGGGCTTGTAGGAAGGAGGAATACGACAAGGAATTTGAGGTGCCTTCAGCACGCCATCGAGGGTGGAGGCAGTGGTAGAGGAATTGGCAGTCAAATCAGTAAAGGCAATTAAAGCCTTTGATGCAGTGGAATAAGGGATGGTTCAGATAGGTATTAATACAATTCAGACTAGGCCTGAATATTAGGACGCAGATTAGCAGACTGTATCATAGCCCCCTAGCTAGGGTGAAAATGGCCAGAGTGGTGTCTGGGGAGAGACACGCGACAGGCGTGCCCCGTATCTCACCATACTCTTTGCCATGGCACTAGATCCCCATGCAAACATTTTCAGGGAGCAGTTTTGAGATGCAGGAATCACAGTGGATGGCCAAACCCATGCCATCTTGTTTATTTTATTTTATTGTTCACTTGTTAGGCGCAAATACTGTTTCAAAGCGCCCATAACGCAACAGGGAGTGGACATTGGATAATAGACAATGTAATTACAACAATGTTAAATAATTAGATACAAGAAATAAAGACAATGGGGAGGGGAAGACGAACCTACTATGCTTTGTGAGTGTTCAGAAAGTGCAGGTGCAGAGGGGAGCGGGGTATGGGATAGGTGCTGTGGGGCTCATGGAGAGCAACAGGTGAAGTGCTATGAAGATAGGTAAGTGCAACCTGCAGTGGTTGAGGGTGGGCTGAAGAAAGTGCAGAGGATAGACAGCAGTTGGGATGATAAGATGTGGGAGGTAAGGTCCCCGAGGATGCCTAAGGGCCCTGCACACCAGTCAAGCTACTGTGCGATTAGCGGGGAAGAGAGAGTGTAAAGGAAAATGTAAAGAGGAAGGTCTTTAGGCTTTTCCAGAACTTGAGGAGGTTCTGCTCAAGACGAAGAGAGAGGGGGAGGGTATTCCGAAGAAGGGAGCCGGCTGAGGAAAGTGATCAACCACCTGCTCTCTGTTTAGCAATCCACTTCACACTCAGAGTTGGTGCCAGAGGAAAGCAGGGGTCTAGAGGGGGAGTATTTGGCCAGAAAGAGTTGCAGATAGAGTGGTCCCCTGACCCAGACAGCCTTGTGGATGATGCAGAGGGATTTAAATTTAATCAGTGCTGCAATCGGGAGCCAGTGAAGACTTTCTAGGGCAGGAGAGATGCGGTCCCTCGGCTCGAGGCCAAGGATTAGTCTTGCTGCCCTATTCTGGATTAGCTGGAGGGGTTGCAGAGTGGACGAAAGTAGATTAAGGAGGAGGCTATTGCAATTGTCAAGCCTAGGGAGAACCAGAGCCCTGGTAACATTGAGTCTCTGTGGGAAGGTGAGGAAAGGTATAATTCCTTTCAGAAGGAAAAGCTGAAGGTGGGACTTCTTAGCAATGTTATGAGTATGAGGGAGGAAGGAGAGAGAGGAGTCGAAGATGACTCTGAGGTTTCTTGGTTCCAAAGATGGAGCAGGGGGATAGCCCATGGAAGAAGGCCAGAGTGAAAGGAAGAAGTCGGGTGCCGGGGTTCCAATAGTTTTTGCTGGCGTTAAGGCAAAGATCCTTAGAGGTACACCAGGCCTGGATGGCTGAGAAGCATTGAGGGATGAAGGAGGGTGCAAGGGCGTCTGTGGGAAGTTTGAAGAAGAGTTGGGTGTCATCAGCATAGCACTGGAAGTTGGGGAAAAGGAGGAAATGAGGCATGCCAGCAGAGTAAAATAGATGGTAAAGAGCCAAGACGGAAGAACGGAGCCCTGGCGGACGCCACATGAGGAGGAGGAAGTAGGAGAGGAGAAGGTGCCCAGTATGACTTTGGAAGAGCGGTCAGTTAGGAAGGAGGTCAGCCAGTACAGTGCCCGCTCCGAGATACCAAGGGTGTCATGGAGCCTTTTTATGAGGAAGGAGTGGGTCACTGTGTCAAATGCAGAAGAGAGATTAAGGGGGTGAGGACAGCAGTGGATTTAGAATCAATGGATGAATGGATTATACACAGATGACACCCTTTTCTATATTCAAACTCCGAGTCTTCACAGAAAATGTTGATGAGACATGGGGGAGGATTTGGATGAGAAAGCATGGGCCAAAATATATGGGAATCTGTAAAGTGTTTAGGAACGCAGACTTTAAATTAATTCAATTTAACATTGTGCACTTGGTCTACTTAACCCCCCAGAAATGATAAACAAAGCTATAGCACACATGCCCGCGATGTAACAGAGAATCTGCAGGCTTTTGGCACATGGTCTGGGGATGCCCACTTATGGAATATTATTGGCAAGAAGTGGTTAGTAAGACCAATTCCTTACGAGGCAAGCAATTGGAATGTACACTTCGGGTTGCCTTATTGGGAATACTTCTGGGGGAAAAACTGAAGTATGTGAACAAAATAGCGACCTTCCTATTGGTATTTGCGAGGCATTGTATGGCCATCTCTTGGAAATGCCATAGAGGATGCCTACTAACCCAATAGTCCCAAGATATATTAAAATGGGCACTAGCAGAAAAAGCATGCATGAACAAAGGACGAGTGAGGACTCAAACACGCTGGAGCTACAATGGGGCACCCTCCTGAATGATTTACAAACATCACAAATGATTTACCCTGTGAAGGGGCACATTTGACAGGCACAATGGTGAACTGTGGACATTATCGTGAGCATTAGGTTCAAATATACACATATACAGTCTCCAAAGAGCTGATGGTGATTGGGATATACCCATCAAGAAGAGGCATTACAAGGGGCAAGGTTGTACGTTGGGTCAGAATGGGGGGTGGGTAAAAAGGGGGAAGAGGAGAGGTTCAAGGCAACTGTTGTTCTTAATTTGTAATTTACTATAAACCTAATAAACAGATGTTGAAAAAAACATGCGTGTAAGAGAGAACAGAGACCATGCAATAGATAGAAAGAGCAGCACTCAGGGTAATAACAACAGGTGTGAAAACACAACAGGCATTCACACTGTTCTTAAGAAGGATATGTCTTGCAGTGGAAACAGTGCAAAATTGACCTAACCAGTCTCTAAGGCCCACAGATGGACCATGAGGGCAGTTATGGGTCAATAGTACCCTTCTGCTGTTCGCAGGAAGTTTGATGTCGTCAAACCAGGTATCGAGCTGTGCTGCGCTGCTGGTTGTTCCAGGTTCAGGTGTGCTGAGTTGTGCAGGGTCAAGCGGTGAGCTGGTGTCTAGTCGGTCCGAATCAGGAGCTCAGTGCAGTTGTAATGTGGCGTTTGGGTCATGCAGCTCGGATTGCTGAGCACGGTCGGATTGGGAGTCGAGTCAGTTTTAGATATTGGTAACCGCTGGTTCAGGTTGATGAGTGATGTAATGCTCTAGCAGTTCGAGTCGAGGCCTGATGGTTCAATGCAGTGACTTTGGTACTCCTGTGTAGGGGTCGAAGAAGCCGTAGTTTGACTTGTGTCCGTAGCAGCGAGCAGGTGGCTCAAGTAGAACAGGTGACATGCTCGACCTGGCACAATGTAGTGGTGAGCTAGTTCAACAGGTGCAATGCAGTGGTAGTTCGAGTTTGATGGAGTGCCAAAAGCAGCACCAGCAAGTCCCTCTGATTCACATGTAGTGAATGTGGTTCAAATGCGTTTCGACCGGTTTGGCGTGGCAGAACAGGGAGCTTTGATTGATCTTTTCTTCCAGAGGATGTGTCACCCTCTTCAGGTGCTATAGGACAGGATGTGTCCATTCAGGATCTGCTCTACCAGCCTCCGGAGGTTTGGGGCAGAGTGGCAGATCCTGGTCTTCAGCAAGATTCACCCCCATGAGCCTTGGGAGTGGGTATGGAATGGAGCAGAGCTTGCCTCTGCCTTGGACTGTTCGTTCTTTGCCTCAATGGAGGAGGGCTTTGGAAAGGTCAGATCTTCCAAAATAGGTCCAATTAATTTTTTTCTTAAGTGTTTGTCCAAAACTGAATCCGAGAAGGAGTCTGAGACCCCTCTTTTATAGGCAAAGCCGACAGGTGAATGAAATAAAGCAAGCCTGCTTTCAGGGGTACAACCCCTTTCCTTGAGACAAGTGGTCTTTGCCAACTGGCATCATACCCAAAGTGCTTTGTGCTGAAGGAAATTTTGGGGACAGGAAGGAACCAGAGAGATAGAGAGAAACAAGATGGTATAATCTTCCTCCAGCTATGTTGGGTTCTATCTGTCTACACCAACTCTGCCCCCTTTTCTTGACAATAGAATCACAGGCCCTTTTTGGTATGCAGCACCTTGGTGAGAGGCTAGTCCTTTCGCGGTGGGTGTGCCCTTTGATGCTTGGTTTCCAGGACAGCTCCCAATGGGAGGCTGTCCTGCCAGAGAGAGGTGTTACCAGACCTTGCAAAGGATAAAAGTAGAGTCCCAATCATTCAGCCTTCCGCCCTGCAAGTTGGCAGGGACAGGTTGTCTGACCAGAATAGACATAACCCTTCCACACCAGAGCTTGGCTCACACTGCCAACACATGTATGATATTAATTTGATATGGCATTAATAAGTATGAGAGATACTAGCCACCAAATCTTAAACTCAGGTATGACTTATAGTTAGAGTTTACAGCTGCCACCAGGATAGTAACTCCCATAGGTGTGTGGTTTGGAAAGAGAGGTGCATTAAATACAGCCCTGGGGCCGAGGTGACTTGGTTGTCAGTGCAGCTGTCAAGCAGGGCTGGACTGCCCCACCGGGACACTGGGACATCCTGCGGTAGGCCTTGGGCCTGCAGGGCCTCTTTGGAGCGGATGGATACACACAACAGAACATCGCATGATTTTGCATCTGTCTGGGTGGTTTGTGTTGAATTGGCTGCCTGCCGGCTGCCACCACCAACCGAGCCAGGCGCTGCACATTTTTATTTTCTTCCCAGCAGTGCTGGGACCGCGCCTGCGCGTGAGGGCCTCTTGGGCTGGGGACTAAACCGGATTGGAACCGCACGTGCCAGTGCACACATTGGCAGCGCAGCGGCAGGTCAGCAGGGCCTGCAGCCTGCCCGGGCTGCGTGAGGCCTTGGCAAGATCGATCATGTCCACTGTTGGGTCGAAAGGTAAGCAAGACGCTGATGCAATATCTCTTCATGAAGGAACTTTTGATTCGCAGGACATTGGATACACGGCTCACTTTCAAGATGAAGTTTAGCTTGAAGATACACAAAGTGCTGGAGCGGCTGCGCTAAAAGTAGTTCAGAGGCCATATTACAGAAACCTTTCAGCAGTGCAATGACAATAAGCACTAGTGCAAACATCATATTCTCTTACTGCATGTTTGCAGCAAGGACGTATTTACCTAGTCCTTTCCTCTGGTACAAACATGCATTTGAGGAATGTTTTTGAACTAGGGTGCCACGTTTCTGAAATACATACCCCATATGTTGCTGGCGTGTTTCGCTTCTGGGAATGGCTCATACATTAGGCCGGGAGAGAGCCAAAGTCTCCCAAATCTTCATATTCAGTAACACTTTATATCAAGCGAAAGCCCAAAGGTCATTGGAGTTCATAGTTCACAAGCCCTGAAGCCGTAAATAAATGATATGCTGTACTAAAGGTCAAAGCTGCACCGCCACAGCCCACTCACAGCATAGAACAGAAGACACACGTTTATTGGCACATCTTATTAGGATCTGATGGGTTCAACACACCCCGTGAGGGGGACCCTTGTGACTGCTTCTCTACAGCCTTCAACCGCCCCTCCTGGAGTTTCCATGTCATTAGCACAGGGAACGTACTTACAAGCAAAAAGAGAAAGTAATATAGTTTTTTAAATCACTCTTTCTGAAATGTGTGCTGCAAAAATGCACCATTTCAACACATTGGGCCTCATTACGACCTGGGCGGTAAGGGATTACCGGTACCGGTAAGGGCACTGGTGCCCGTAATCCCTTACCGCCCAATTCTGAGGTCCCTTTGCGGGTCCTCTCTTAATGGCTGGTTTTACCAGCCATTAAGGACGGGACCCGCAAAGGGACCTTGGAGGTAATTACGGTACCGCAATTTGTGGTACCGTAATTACCGCCTTCCCCATTTCCATTGAGCGCTATGGGGCAAAAATGGGAATGCGGAAGGACCAATGGTGAATGGGGAATTACAGCCCCGCCAACCTTGGAATGGGGCGGTAATTCTGCCATTCACCATGGCGGAATCGGTAAGGTACCAGCGTCAACCATGGCGCTAATAGCCCTATGCCCTTTGACCTTTCTGAAAAGCCTGTGATGATGTTGCTGCAAGGTCAGCGGGGATTGTTTAATGCCATTCATCTCATGTTTTCTTTGACTTGTTTTTATTTTCCTTAACCTTTGCTGCCAAATTAAATTCTGAAGGAGTGTGAAATGTACGACCAGTAACATGAACATGTAGGTGGCGAAATACGAACACAGAGGTCTTTCATAAAGCATGTCATGGCGGCTCATTCATGCTTGTCCTGATGCTGCGTTTTTGCCACTGACGCATAAATAACAATAGCAAGCAATGTGAATTCATCTGATTGGGGGAGCGCGAGTGACACCACAGGTGGTTTTCTCTGACTAAACAGGGGAAACCCAGATTCCCCACAAAGCAACATGCATGATTTTTCCCAAGGCCTTGCTTAAGAAGCGTGCTCACACCATTGTAATCCTCTGAAGATCCCAATGCACAAAGGCATTTTGTTTTGAAATATTTGTGTTATTATTTCTCCTATGATAAGGAGCATTGGAATTCTTGTGCCTTCAGACCAGGGGTGGGCTGGCCTATGGGGAACTCTGGAGATTTCCTGGTAGGCTTCTGCACTCTGGACCTTTTTTGTGTGGTAACCTTTTTTATTTCAGATTTTTCTCATAGGAAAAGGGTTGGGCTTGCTGAAAATGTGTAACATGGGGCCACTTTGAACATTATTTCCAGGGCCTGTTTTGGTTCCCAGTCCACCCCTGCTGTCAAGAAGGTACCTGTGACCCGTGACTCTGCTCTGCACCACAGGATTTATCAGGGTACAGGTGTACACTATGCTGTTGGGGGAGCCTGTAAGGCAACAATAGCACAAAGGCAGCTTTATGGCTGGTATGAATTTGCTAATCTTGCATATCCAATGAGGGCTATGCCATATCCAACCTTTCTGATAGATCAAGAGGAAGTCTGTGCTGGACTTTAAAATGGCTTTTTAATGTATAACTGCATTTTTCTGGCCTGGCTGATGCCGATCGCATTAACTGGACTCTAAATGCCTCTTTCACTGTCTTTTCCCAGTATTCCCAGTTAAAGCTACTCGTGTATTCTTAGTGGTTCCTGTTTTCAGTGGTTATGTTTTTTCCAATTCTGGTGGTGTTATTCCAGGGGTTTCAAATGTTTTCAAAATATGTGCTTATCAGTGCTTATCAATTGTTTCCCTCAAACACATTGCAGACAGCTGTGTTTTGCCAGTGGCTCTTTTATTGAGTTTCAAATACTTGTGCAGTGATCGGTAAGTCATCCACTATTTAAAGTTAAAATACATGATGGTGTACAGGAGAGGAAGGTGAGTGGGGGACAGAGGCAGGTTTATCTGTATATTCATTTTCAAAGCTACATGCAGGAGAAAGAAATGAGCACCTTTATCTAAAAAAACTATATCTGAGGATATAAGCTTCTCACCACACATATTACAATGAATCCCATGTTAAAATATAAAGTTTGAATATTAACTAAGTTAAAAAGATTCTAAATCCCTAAAAAGCTGAAAATTTAATTCAATCGGAATTTGTGATTCGAATCACAGACATTGCGCTTCTATTCTTTAACCAAAATGTACAATTACATTTTGCTGAAAACTCTGAATTTTGGGAATTAGAAGTGTCCTTTCCTAGGTCAATTTCCCCACCGACCCTGAATGGATTATGGTTTGATGGTGGATCTTTCCAATACAATGCCCCATTCGATTGAGTAGTCTACTTGGATCTTCTCTGATTAGTCACTAACTGAAACTTTTAGGACCTGTAGCTTCGGGAACCCAACGCCAAATCACTGCTTTAAAAAAAAAATACATTGTCCATAAAATAAATAATTATTAAGTGTAAATATCTTATTTCAGTTTGGATTATAATCAGTATGAAAATGTCCACTAGATGGCAGTGCTGACCTTGATTTTCATTTTCCCTTTAATACAGGAATCCATTTGTAGCTAGGTCAGCGCTGCCATCAAGTGGACATTTCAGGATATTTTTGGCTAAACCCCTATAACGAAAACAATGTTTCTGGAGGGCAGAAATCTGATTAAATAAAATGTTCAGAAAACCAAAAAGCCTATGTCTGCTACACGCTCGTGATAGACGGATTGATGAATCCGGGGATGCATTGAGCAGAAATCCAGCCAACAGAAGAACCTTTGTGGATTACTAAATTCTTTCCTTTGTTTGCATTAAAATAATGCAATTTACTGGCACTTGTATTGGGATTTTGTCTTTTTGTGGCAGCGTTGAATTTTGCAACCTCATTCTTGGACGTTATTTTATTTTAGATGGACTTCCTGAATACAAGCTCCAGGACAATTCTTGTCTTTTCTTGGTCATTATTTCTGCTCTGTCCAACATGATTTAATATGGACTGAGATTACATGTTGGAACGCCAACAAACTAAATAAATATATTTTTCCTTTTCACACATTCTTGAAGAAAACCTATTAATCGATAATACACTCTAGTGAGAATATTTAGTGTGCCTCAGCGTTCACTGCCTATGGTTATGGATATTTTCTATTTACCTGTGTTGTTTCTTCACTGGACGGCAGGGCTTTTATGTAAGGAGCACTCACAAAATGATAACCTTATTTTTTCTTTCTGTATTACTCCGATATTACTCCATGTACAAAAGGAAGCATAACAAGGTAGCTGACTTTCCAGTCTACAAGGACCCAAAAAGTTATTCGCCTCAGCTTTTCCATTAGTTATTTCCATGGCAGGATTTCACTGCCCATGTAACAGTGTGTCATATAGATCATCATTTAAACGGATGTTATTTGCATACTTTTTTATGATAGCTATATTATATTTTTAAATAGCAATTTGGTTGCATACCAGAAGTGTAAATTGGCATTTTTGTGACTCACTGAAAAACTATAAAAATGTGCGCATTTCCTTTTTTTAATGGGGGTACGCCCATACTCTCGTTTTCCCCTTCTACTTCCATTGCCCACTTCCCCGCTCTCTTCTTTATTTTTTGGACATTTTCCTTTTTTCTGACCTTTGGTTAAGTATGATTTGTTTCCTTTTTTTTTCAAAACTTTGACTGCAAGGTTTATTTGTGGTACTACTTATATATAATTCATCAAGATAAGAGTGATGACGGGCTCAGTCGGCCAGGATTCACAGGCTGCACACAGTTATACAAGCGCAATAGTCAATTCGCAGAGTTACCTTACCAGCTGTGATACTGAAAATTGGATTTAACACAATGCTTTAAATGGCCTGGTGAAATCCTGCTCTCAGTATTGGTATTTTTATTTTTGGAGTACCAGAACTTCTCCAACCGGAAGAAGAGTAATCATTGCGCTGCAGTCCACAAGCAGCCTTATTCCGACTCAGTGGCATTTGGTGAAATGCATGGGAAAAAGGGTGTCCCCAAGCCTTTACATGTCCACCCTATTCTAGAATGTATAAATTGTATGGAGAAAGAAGCATGGCATTAAAACTGCATCAAAGTGTATCCTGTATGTGTATGGAAACCTTGTGCATGCCTTTTTGGGGGATCAGTTTTCTGATGCACTTGGATGGGTGTTTTAGCGGCTGAATGGCAATGGAAGTCTAACAAAATCAATTGTTATGAGGGCTGCCATATTTTTTCATGGCTACTACCATTTCTAATCTCTGCAGTGCAAGTAATTGCACACAGCGAAGATCCATTCACAACGTAGCAGAGAAGGTACGAGAACGCAGGGACTACTCGAAAATTCCTGTGCCTGTTTCCGCTCCGTCGATAATCACCAGAATCTGCTGGAAATAATCTTAACCAAGCACTTGGATGCGGGCCGGGTCTTTTCTGACAGATTCTCTGGGCTCAAAGAATGATGCCCATAGACCACTGAATGTTCTAATCCCAGCGCTGCCAGTGTGCTCTGTCACATGCCCAGTGGTATGTGCAGGAAAGCCTGCTGGTTTACGCCACTGGCAAGAAGACACAGACACTCATGGTGGTCTACTGACCATGCCGAAAAGGGCAGGTCCCCTTTATTGATGGCTCAGGATGTGTTACAACTATGCTAGAAGGAAGGGGTGTCCTTCATCACAACACCATATCCTAGGTGCAGCAAAACAAATACAAGCGTCTTTAAAACTACTTATCCTCACTCTACACTACAATCTTGCAACTAAGTTGAGATGCTCCTCCCAGCTCTCGTGGCTATCTCCTTGGGTTATCTCCCTCTGGTGTTTTGCCACTTGGGGGGGGGGGGGTACTTTCTCCTTATCGCTGAGGTCCTCCCGACTTGAATCCTCTTCACTTGTTTCCTCGATGCTTACATCATCCAGTAGTTCATTGTCCTCTCTTTTTGCCCTTTCCTGGCCCTCCATGGATCCCATAGACCTCTTGCACCAACTGCAATTCCTTGTGCTTCTGAACAGCCCATCAGCGCCTGTTATCATTGATCCTTGTTTCTCGGTGACAGCCCATGGGGGTTACTTCATATTGTAGGTTTAACTTATGCCTTGAATGCCGGTCCTGTATTAGTACCTGGTCCCCGACATCTAGTTGGGCATTTCTGAGATGTCATCTGGCTGTTTCTTTGCCATTGTAATGGAGTTGTAATGGAGTTGCTTTTGCCCGACAAACGTTGTGTCAATATGTACTTTCTCTCTTGACCAGTCTTCCCGTAGGATGGATCTTACATTTCAATTTCACAGTGCCTCCGCTGGTGACACCCCTGTGACAGTATGCAGAGTGGTGGAATAATCCATGAGAAACATTGTGAGAACCAGTTCGAGTGATTTTTTGTGTTCCTGAGCAATGTGTAATGTTTTAAGTGTTCTCATGAATCTCTCCGTACTGCTGTTGGCCTCGGGCCATTAGGGTGTGATTCGTCTGTATTTGATGTCATACTGTTGCATGAATTCCTCAAATTCCTTTGTTGGAATTGTGTCCCATTGTCAGACCTAACCGTTATACCCTGAGCTGCGATCAGTTCCTCAATCACCGGTATGACCTCTCTTGCAGCAGTTGAGGTGAAGAATTTAACCTCGGGTATTTTGACCCATCCTGACTTGCTCTAGCACCTCTTGCATGCCCTGATGCTTAGTAGTCTCTTCTGCGATTTATTTGAGAGGCATAGACTTACTGATGATGGTGTTTGTCCATTTCTTCATCTACAGATGTTCTTCACCGCCTGTTTGGTGGGATGTCACGATACATTATCAGATGGATTGTCTGCTTCTGCCCAGAACTGCAACAACGCTCCATGGACCTTGAGCTGAAGTAGCCACCTTTTGAGCCTGCTAGGGGCCAGGGAAACAAACCAAAAATAATGGGTATGAGCGGTTTATGGTCTCTGATTATGGTCACCAGTCCCCCTAATATATATATATATATATATATATATATATATATGTGGAAGTGCTTGAACCCCTGGAGCACAGCCCGGGCTTCACTCTCTATTTGTAAATTGCGCTGTCCCCTGGGGGTGAATGCCTTACCGGCATACACTATGGTTTTGGTTGTGCCATCATGGCCGCGTTGTTCTAGCACCACTCCCTAACTGACTAGAGTCGACTAGAATTTCTGACTCCTTGTTGAGGTCAACACAAATGTCTAATTCCCAGAAAGCTGCAGATTTTGGAGGGATTCTTCGGGGGATTAAATGCTTTGATGTCAGCCACCTTTTTTGGCTACGCAGACAGGCCCTGGGCTTGGTAAGTGAATCCAAAGAAATTGACTTCTTTTTTGCATGAAGTTACACTTCTGTCTATTTAATGTTGGCCCACGTTGTTCTATCCTCCTGAAACATTGCAGCTGCCTCACATTTTAGTTTTCTGACCTTGAGTGAATGAGGATGTCATCACTCACATTAATTACTCCAGGAAGCCCCAACTGCACACCTTGTGTTGTGTTTTGAAAAGCTTTGATGGCTGATGAGGCTCTGAATCTTAGTTCTTTGTAGCAGAGGAGTCTGACAAGGGGGAAAACATTGTGATAGGTCTGGAGTCAATGTGCAGGGTTACCTGGTGATAATCTGATTTAAGGTCAATTGTTGGGAAAACCCTTGCTCCTTGCAGGTTTTGCCATTATGTCATCTGGAGTGGGTGCTGGTTGTTTCTCCCCCTTGGTGGCACGATTGGGAATCCTCATATCTATGCAGATCTTGACCTCTTCAGGCTGTTTTGGTTTATGCGCAACTACTACGGGGGACACCCACAGTGTTGGGCCCTTTCTATGATGTCCTACGCTCCAGCTGCAGTAGGGTTTCCTCCACTTTCTTCCTCACCAGAAACACAATTCTTCAGTGCCTCAGTGCCACTAGTTGCACAGTCTGGTCCACATGCAGGTGCACCGGCTGTCCATTCTGGCATCTTATGCCCTTGAATAGAGTCTGGTATGTTTGGAGGCGGGCATCCACTTCTTCCTACACACTCATAATGAAAAATGTACTGTCCCCAGTTCTTCCACTGTATCGCACCCCAAGTGGGTGTCTTTGGCTTCTTCTGTTACGTAGAATGTGGCTGGGGTGGGCTGTCAGCCATGTGTCACTTGGGTATAGAATGCACCTTCAAGAGGGAGTGGGTGTGAGTCGCCATAAGTCAATATTTGTATTTTTGACAGTGCCAACCACGGAATCGGGTGAAGGCATTGGAATTGTTGCATAAGCACGCCATTGACCGATGCATCCATGTCTGTTAGCACAGGTACATGGTCAGAGACGGTTATAGGTCAAAGTTTCGACTCAAAAGGGTCGAATGACAAAAGGGTCGAGTCAATTTGACCAAAAAAAAGGGTTGAATTTTTTTTTTTCAGGGGTTTGGACCCCCCCAAACCCCTGTTTTTGGTGTAAAAACACCTTTTTTTACCTATACTAAAGCAACAAAAAAAATATACATTTACAAAAAAAAAGTGATCCTTTTGTTTTCGGTCGAATTGACTCGACCCTTTTGTCATTCGACCCTTTTGAGTCGAAACTTTGACCGGACACCGTCAGAGACCACGTGGCCATGCAACGGGATTGCCTTCTCTTTCTGGTGTTGCCTTGCCAGATGGCTGATATGAATAAGACATCTTCCATGTCATCTTCCAGTTCATTGTTATTTAAAGACTGTTGATCTTTCTTCATTACCATCGCCACTTGTTGTAGTTTAGGCCTTGTGGTAAATCCTGACTGTGAAATTGGCCAAACTGATCTACATAGCTTGGCAAAGTGGCTTTAGCATTTGCAACTATCAAACATCTGCCCTGCTGCTGGCCAACCTTGGGTTATGGGAGTACCCAGCCAAATGATGAGCATGGACCAGTGGGCATGTCCCTCCATGTGTAGATTTCAGTGGGTGTTCTTCTGCTCTTTAATTTATTATTAGGTCTGCCTCTCTCGGAGTGTACCTCATCGTTGCGGAGCATCTTCATTGTTTCCTCCAAGTGCAAGGCACGTGCCGATGCGATCTTGTGTGCCCTCCCCACCTATAGGATTCTTTGTAGGGATATGTCTGATTCTGTTAGAATCTGCTTCCTGAGCTGGCTAAAGTGACAGTGCCGGATTAGTAAGGCTTTCACGTCGTGTTCCTCGTCAATTGAAGCTTGTTTGTTTATATGTTTGTTTATTTATTTAGTGTAGGGCATTGCTAATTGCTGCAGGCGGGCATGAAATGCATTAAGGGATTCATAAGGCCTTGGTATGCTTGACAAAGTTTAATATGTTCGTAATATTTATTTGCATGTGGACTGTAGTTGTGAAGTGCCGTCTGGGCACTCTGGTATGATCCGGCTTCTCCTGGCAGAGTTTTTAAGGTTTTATGGATGTCAGCACCTACCTAAAACAGCAGCATGTAATGCTTTGCTGCATCGTCGATTTCTCTCAATGTAGTGAAGTACACCTCCATTCTCTTGGTCCACAGATCCCACTGAGGGCCTGCGGTAACCGAGGAGCCATGGATGTCAAATTCCTGAATTGAGTGTTGATGGAAAGTAGAGCTGGCTGGGGATTTATTCATTTGTTCCGTCCCTCTGTGTTGAAACTGGCCCCTGCTGGTGTCACGTCTGTGTGCGGATGAACTGCTGCTGTCACGTTGGGGTGCGGATGTGGCTGCTCTCAAATCTTCCTCTTTGTCACTCATCGCCCAACCCGCAATGGGTTGTGTGAACCCTCCTTACCTCACGTGCAAGTCAGGCCTGGCTCCAGAATGTATCATCTAGGTAGGCCAGAGGTGTTATTGGGGCGGCCCAATTTCGAGTTGGTGTGAGAGTAGCCTAGCCGCCCAGGAGCTACATCATATAGTCTTCCAAGCCTCTCGCACAATGTACAGGTTAGATTCGGTTTCCATATATACACTGTGGACAGTTACCTAAACTGCATGAGCTAATGAAGATCAGTACTTAATAATCAGTCCCAAACATGACGTCCTCTGGCTGGGCAGTCTTCCAGACTCATTTGGTCAGAACCCCACCAGTAAGTACCCTCCCTCCAGTAAGTCCCTGAATACAAAGGATACATTTGGATTAGCTAGTAATCATTAAGAGAGGTACCCTTAGAGTGGCGAGGACCAAACTTGCCATTCTTGCCGTGACACATTTTTCAGGCAGGGCAGGCTGCCTAACACCTAAGTATAGAAAATACATTCTGCAGGTAGGTACCACTGTCCCATTCTTGGCATCTTCAGTTAGGGCAGGCATTCAAACAAATACCTTTAGGTAAATTATTAATTTTTAAGCGCAGCATTGTTGTTAGGTTGGCACTCTGCAGGCAGTTTGTGTAAAAAGTAAAAGTAAGGGTTCTGCAAAGTCCATACTTGCATGTTAGCCATTGTATTTTTAGTTTGGGCTGTTAGGTGGCGCTTCAGTGACACTTATAAGCTGAAACTATTGCATTAGAGTACAGCAATGTGGGAGTTGGCAAGTGAGGAAGGACACACAGCTTGAAGCTTTTGTTTGGTGATTTACCCACCCCTGGACTGCCCAGAGCCAATCTAATTCCTATGGTCATTCCCACCCACTACCTGCACCTCTCCAAAACACATCGCCCTGAGATCTCACACTTTTGCTCTCAGGAGTTATTTCTGAGCTGTCTGCTGAGAGTGAATGGCTTAATTGCACTAGTAAATGGCTAATGGTGTAATACACATGTCTTAACCAAGTGTACATTTAGCCACTTCATTATTATCTATTCCTTGCACTGAAGCCCTGTTAAAAACAAACATTGACAAAGAGAGGGGGCTTATGTATAGGTATTAAATAGGCATTTGCTAAGCACTGGTATCAGATGTCTAGTTAATCACACCATTTTGTAACTGGTGTAGTTATATGGCCAGGTAGTACCATAATATCAGTGCCTAGCAAATACCTATCACATAACTATAAACAAAAAGCCCAAACTGCTGGTTTTGCCCTTGCTTGTTCAACCAAGCGGCCTATCTGTGTTTTCATTTTTTTTCATTTGTAGATTTCAAACTGCATAAATATGTAAGATCAATTAGGTTAGACTTGTTTCATGTCACACACTCAAGATGTTCTCCACGTAAATAAAAATACTTTAAAAAAATCAATAGAGGAAAAAAGGAGCGAGACGTTTGAATTTGTATCCAAAAAAAGCTGTATTCTTGACAAATGAGAATAGTCCTTTGGCAACTGTTTTAAAGGGGCACTGTTCTCTTTAACTTTGAAACGCTCCGTACAAAGTAATCCATGAACAAAAGCTGTATTCTTAACCAATGAGACTATTCCTTTGTCAACTGGTTTAAAGGGTAATTTTCTCTTTATGTTTGAAAACTCCCTTACAAATTCATCCATGCAAAGATTTTCCATAAGTTATTTCTCATGTGCTACTATGGTTATATTTGCTTTGTGATCATGAAGCATTGAGTGCCGAAAGGGTGTGACTACACGGGACATAGTAGAAATAGAGTTCGCACAGGATGCAGTTGAAATGCCTATGACCATTGCAGAGACAAACATTCCATGCATTCCTAGAAAAGCGTCTGCATAATTATTTACCACTTCACGAATTGTGTCAATATCTGAACTGCTGTGTTTTTTTGTTGTTGCAGCAATGGTTTTGCCACTGCTAGTTCTGCTGCCAAAGTGGTTTTGTGGATCTGTTTTAAGTCTAAAAGAGGTGAACATATAATGACGTCCAGAAAATGCGGTGATGCAGGAACGAGAGCAGCAATGGTTTATATTAGCATATTACTTGTTGGTCAGAAATTCTAATAAATCATTGTCATTTTCAGATTGTCCAACTGTGGTAAATACCACAGAATCTGCAAATCGGCAATTCAGGGTTCTTCATCTTTTTGGTCCATTGTCTGCATGCGTGACATCAGCTGAAGTATTTTCGGCGATAGAAGGAGAGCAATATTTAACATAAAACATTGGATCAGAGCACATGCTTTTTAGAGGCTTGGGTGTAGATTGGTTGCACAAGCTCTACTGCAGATTAAAGATTTTGTTTGCACTGTTTGTAATGCAGAATTGGCTGGTTTCATGATTAACAGCAAGTGTAATACAAATGTACCAATAATACATACATTTTCTCTCTGTATTTGAGACAATATGCCACGTGAGTCAGTACGTAATTCACATTAAGCACTTCCATCATTATATATTCCTGATAAAAGATCAGACATGTTATCTATGTTTTCAACTACACATTTGGTTACTTCATAATGGCTAGTTCATCTGATTCCAGACAAACTCTTAAGAGCTGGCCCATTATATCAATGGCTTACACAATTGTGATGAAAGTAAGTATGCAAAAGATTACATAAATCAAAGAAACTTTTTGCACTTTGTTCACTCTGAATTGCATGTATAACAACAAGATGGAGTGATGATTATAGCAGTGAATCTAGGGTATACTTCGATTTATCTGACTCTGTATGACAGGCTAAACCCCGCCCGCTACAGCCACTCGTCACCGACTTTCCATCATAGCACTGAGCTATAAAGTGCTGTGGTCTAAAATTACATTTTGTCAGGTGGCTTAAAGCCTATCCAGCAATGTGTTCTGCATCCAACTGTTATAACTGTAAAAGGCTGATCAAATGCTCCTCTGGCTTGGCTTTACTTACAAAATGCAGTGACACATTTTCAATGTTGCATTTGTCTCATAAAAAGGAAATTGTGTCTCCTTTTTCCATTCTCTTTGCACTCTTTGCCAAAGTAAGAGCAGCATAGGTGTGCATTTGGCTTAAAACATGTTTTGTAAAACATTGGCAAGATTCCAATGCATGTTTCCAATTGCAGAAACCTGTTATAGAAAAAGACAATGGGCCTCATTATGACTGTGCTGGTCTGGTAACAACATTGCTGGTAAGCCTACTGGTTTGCCTGCTGGAGCTGCTGTGCCCGGCAAGGAAGACCCTGCCGGACACAGCGGCCTGTGGGATATTTCAACCCATGCCAATGCTCCCTATTACACCCCTTTGCCAATGGGGAAAGAAAACTGCCAAAAATGGATGCACGAACCCTGTGTGTGCCAAATCTGCAAAACTGCACATGGTTCATAAATCACAAAAGAGCTGCACACCCTGCCACATACAGGCAAAGTTGATGTCAAAACATAACTCCCTGCAGGAGAATGCTAAGAGGTGCTGTTACCCATCACATGAAGCAGGCCACAAAATTGTACTAAAATGCCTTTAAATACAGCTTCCCAATCAACAGCAACCTTCAAAGTGCTGTTTTGGCGCTAAATTCAGTAATTTTCCCAGTGAATTATTGAAAGGAAAAGTGTGCTGAAATCATAGATTCTCCAGTGCAGTCAGAGGAATCCAGGCCTCACTGACTGAGAGCTGCATGAGAAAATTAGCTGTCAAACCCAGTTTAAATGTGTTTCCTTTTCCTGAAGCAATTGCACAATGTGCCTATTTAAAGCATTCTTGTGAAGGGATTAATTATTTTAAATGTCCAATATCTTATAAACTGTGCTTATTTTTATATGGGTTAAAGAAAATACTTTATTGTGAATTTTAAAAGCAACCCAGTATTGGAGTTAAGTAACTGCTTCATTCTGATTGGGCAGTGACCAGCCTGGGAAAGTTTGACATTTCAGTTTGATACTCCCTTGATACAGGAAGCCTTAATGCTTCCCTCATATTGACAACAAGGAGCACAATGAGACTTCATTAAACATTCGTCTGGGGCTGAGCCAATAACAATGGCAAGCTGCCTGACTGATCTCTACAGGGGAGCTTCTGTCTCCAGGAAGAGGACACACATCCCTGATCAAAGGACTGTGACAGCTGCTGCCTGGGAAGGGGAAGTTACAAAGGAGAACTTTGATGTTTAAATCCTTATTTGTGGTTAAGGTTGAAACTCTTTAACTGTGCAACTGGAAGAAGGATAAGTCTGACAATTGGTAGATGTTAACCTAATTTTAGGCTTTTGCTTTGAAGACATTGATGAAACCTGTACCACTTAAGGAACCAAAGTTATGAGAAAAAAACTCATTGTAGCAGAACTATTAATGTTGCAAGCCTAAGATTGTATGTACATGATCCACTGATAAGCGCCCAGAGATGAACCGAATTAGAAATTATTAATCCAAACTGTTATGATTAAAATTGAGAAAATTCTATAGAATGAGAAAGACAGCTCTTACAGAGATGGGGTTTGAAGGTGAATATAGCCCATCAAATACGAAATGTATATGTCCAATTCAATTAGGGAACAGCATTTTAGAAATGTACATTTGTGCAAAAGTTAAGTTTTGGTCAAAATCAATGTGGGAGTTCCTAAATTCCATCATAAAGATGACAGCTCTGTTCAGAACAATGTAACGCTCACCTGAATCCCTCGGAGGCGCAGGTCTGGGCGGGGGGTTCTCGGAGTCTTCTAGGGTCACGCGCAGGCCTCGAATGCCACCCTGGAAAGGCCCTCTCCTCACTGAGATCTTGATCTGAAGGGTGAGGTGTCTGCAATTGTGAGAGCAAGAGGTTAATAGGATATATAAGCCTGACAGGCAAGCTGACTCCCCTTCCTGGTAATCCCCACGTAGTTCGTAGGCTAAATGTGCTCACCTTATATAGGTGAAAGCGGAGCTCTCCATCCTGCGTCTGTGCAGGGGCGCCGAAGCCAGTTACTTCACTGGTTGATTGTCCAGCCTCTTGGTTGCAGAGGATGAAGATTTGGAGCTAGGCCATCGTTAGCAGCACGAACGGCGGTTGCTTGAATGGAGAGCGATGGAAATGCGAAGGTATTGCAGGCAAGTAAGTAAGAAATGTCAATTCGAAGTTTAAAGCACTTCTTAATGTCTCTTTTCCTTTTTCAGGTTGCAGAAGCAGCTGGGTAGAAAAATAGATGTCGAGGAATGCGCCGAGGAGTGAGAAAGATGGGAGCTGCCCAAAACACGTGCGTATGGATGGAGTTTTGTATTTCTTAATGATGTCTTTTGTTTTGCAGATGCGAGTAGCAGCGTCGGCGGAGGCGAGAAGAATGCAGCGCAGGTAGGAAAAGGTTCACGAAGGTTACTAACCAATGTCCTTGCTTCCACAGGGTGCCAAAAAATGGAGAGCTGCAGCCCGTGGCTTGAGATGCACCGATGGATTGGGTAAGTGCTGCGCTGGTTTTATCTCGTGCTAACCTGGTGTTCTTTTCCCTTCTCAGATGCTGCTGAAGACAAAGATGGTATTTCAGAAGGTAAGATTACGGATTTCTCTTCCCTAGATGCAGAAGTTGCAGATTCTCTGGAGCTGACACGGTGAGCGTCCTGCTGCTATTGCAGAATAACGCGAAGCACGTTGCTCTGATCGGGCGTGGTTTAAATAGCCTACTGGAGTGCTTAGGTGTCTCCTTCCACAGCAGCCTCGCCCAGGAAAGAAGTCCCAGCTTCCAGAATAGTTCCAGTATCCAGTCCCAGGGAGTGGTGCTGGCCACACCCAGAAGGTAAAGTAGTTCCAGCCATGGATGGATGAGGATTTCATCCTGCAGGTGAGTGAGCAGCATGGTCTGCAGCAGGTAGGTCCACCCAAGCACCCTTCCTTGCATCATGAGCCCGGCACGTCCTGTGCCGGGACTGGGTCCCCTTATGAGCCTGGCGCCACTGGCGCCAGGACAAGGTCCATAAGGCCCCTATGGGAGCCGATGGGAGCCTGGAAATGAAGTTGTGACCCGGCTTCCGAGGCAGTTGAGCTAAACCTGACTCCTTGGAGGCTGCGGTCATGACAGCATCCCCCCTCAAGGCCCCTCCCAAGCTAGTCTTTTCCGGAGGTTTTGGCTTGTTGGGAAAAGCCCGATGAAATTTTCGGACTAGACGAGGTGCATGTACATATTCTGAGGGTTCCCAAGATCTCTCCTGGGGTCCATATCCCTTCCAATCAATCAGGTAGTATAGTTTTGATTTGGAAATTTTGGAGTCCAAGATGTCTCGAATTTCAAATTCGGATTCTCCGTCAACTTGGATTGGCTCAGGAGGTTTAGTCAAACGGGTTCCGGGTTGCACAGGTTTCAGGAGAGAAACATGGAAGACAGGATGTATCTTCATTCGAGTAGGTAATTCTAGTTTGACAGCCACTGGGTTAATCACGGCCGTGATTGAGTAGGGCCCTAAATATCTTGGGTTGAAGGTGCGTGGCCCTTTTAAAGATAAATGTTTAGTGGACAGCCAGACTTGATCTCCTTTTTGATATTGAGGAGCCTCTTTTCGATGTTGGTCTGCTCCTTTTTTGTATGACTCTTTAGCTCGTTGAAGATGAGCTGTGGCTTCTTTAAATGCTTGAGTTATTGTCGAATGCAGATGGTCAACAGCAGGTGTTCCGAGAGCTTGAGGTGGGTCCAGATTTGAGGTTCGAGGATGACTTCCATACAGCAGGAAAAAAGGGGTTTTTCCCGTCCCAGAATGGATTGAATTATTGTAAGCGTATTCAGCAATCCAAAGGACATCCTTCCAAGTACCCTCGGATTGATGCAACATGCAGCGCAGATATTGTTCTAGAGTTTGGTTAGTTCTCTCAGTCTGCCCATCGGTTTGAGGATGATGGCTGGTGGAAAGTCGTACATCAATTTGTGTTAAACGACAACAACTCCGCCAAAAATGGGAAATAAATTGGCTCCCTCGGTCAGAGATTAGTACTGAAGGGAAACCGTGTAACCGGACAATGTTTTCAAGAAATTCTCGGGCTAGAATGGAAGCTGTAGGTAAACCCTTCAGTGGGATAAAATGAGCCATTTTTGAAAAAAGGTCTACGATCACTAGAATTGTGTTGTATCCGGAGCAAGGGGGTAAATCCGTGATAAAATCCATCGAGAGCGTGTGCCAAGGGCCTGGTGGAATGTCTATTGGACGTAATAATCCTGCTGGTTTTTCCTTCTGACTCTTGTTTTGTGCGCAGATACCACAAGAAGCCACAAACTCCTTAACGTCTTTCCTCCAAGATGGCCACCAAAAATGCCTTTTAATTTTCTCTGAGGTTTTGGCAACTCCAGGATGTCCTTCCATTAGAGAATCATGGTAGCAGGTGATGACCTGTTTTTGTAAGTCCGCGCAGGGTAAGAATAGTCTTCCTTGGAAGTACAATAGGTTCTGATCTATTGTAAAGTCCTTTCCTTTCAATTGCCAATTCGATGAATCTTCGGGAGTTATGAGCTTATTGACCCTTGCTTTAATCTCTTCGAGGGATAATGTGTTGATTACTCCTAGTATCTTTTGTTCAGGAATTATTGGCACCGGCTCCGGATTAGCTGTAAGTTCGTCTACCCCTATCCGGGAAAGGGCGTCTGCTTTTCCGTTCCTAACGCCTGGTCGAAATGTGATTGCAAAATCGAATTCTGCGAAGAATAAAGCCCACCGTAGTTGCCTCGAAGATTGAGCTTTAGCTGACTTCAGGTACTGGAGATTACGGTGATCCGTGATTACAGTTACTGTGTGCCGGGCTCCCAAAAGATAATGCCGCCAGGCCTTAAAGGCGGACTTAATTGCCAAGAGTTCTTTGTCCGTAATTGTGTAGTTGATTTCAGGAGCCGAAAATTTGCGAGACCAAAAGGCTACAGGGTGTAACTGGTGCGTTTCGGGGTCTCTTTGTGACAGCACCGCCCCCATTGCAAGACTGGAAGCGTCTGTCTCAACGATGTAGGGAAGTTCTGGACGGGGATGCCTTAAGACTGGAGCAGAGATAAATTTGGCTTTTAATTCTTGGAAGGCTTGTTCGGCTTCTGGAGTCCACTCGAATTTTTTATTCTTTTTCAGAAGAGCCGTGATAGGTTGGACTACCCGAGAGAATTCAGGAATGAACCTTCGGTAAAAATTAGCGAAGCCCAGCATGCTCTGCACACCTTTAACGGAAGTTGGGGAAGGCCATTTGGTGATAGCATCCACTTTTCTTGAGTCCATGTGAACTCCGTTGGGTGATAAGATGAACCCTAAAAATTCCACTTCCTTTGCGTGAAAGGTGCACTTCTCCAGTTTAGCAAACAAGCGGTGTTGGCGAAGTCTCTGTAAAACCGCTGTGACGTGTCTACGATGATCAGTTTCTGGGGCTGAGTATACCAGGATGTCGTCAATATAAACGACTACGCACACATCAATAAGTTCTCTGAGGACATCATTCATGAAATACTGGAAAGCGGCCGGTGCGTTACATAGTCCGAAGGGCATTACTTGATACTCAAATAATCCATATTTAGTGCGAAAGGCCGTCTTCCACTCGTCGCCCTCCTTAATGCGTACCAAATGGTAAGCTCCTCTGAGGTCTAACTTTGTGTATATGCAGGCGCCTTTTACCTGGTCCAATAATTCAGGAATCAATGGCAACGGGTATCGGTTTTTTACTGTAATCTGGTTCAGGGCGCGATAATCGATACACGTTCTTAGGTCACCTTCCTTTTTCGGGACGAAGAACAAAGCTGAGGAAGCCGGGGATTTCGAGGGGCGGATGAATCCGTTAGCCAAGTACTGGTCCAAGTATTGCCTGAGATGGAGGTTTTCTGGTTCAGTGAGGGCATATATTCTGCTGCACGGAGGGGTGGACCCAGGTATCAGGTCTATCTGGCAGTCGTATGACCGATGTGGTGGCAGGGTGTTGGCTTGATCTTTCTGAAAGATGTCGCTGAACTCTTGGTATTCCAGAGGTAATCGGGGGTCCTCGGAAGTGATGGCTGCTAGCTTGATTTCGGACTGAGGATAACAGGTTGAAGCGCATTCTGGAAACCAAATTACCTTGGCTCGCCAGTTTATCTGAGGATTGTGCTTTTCCAACCAAGGCATTCCCAGAATCACCTGAAACTGCGGGGCCTTGATTACATCAAACACGATCTTCTCCCGATGTCCGCCTTGACATAGCAACGTTACCTCCATGGTGGTATGAGAAACTGGTCCGGAAGCTATTTCAGTACCATCCACTGTAGTGATTACGTCCTTTACCATCTTGGGAAATAGGGGAAGATCCATCCTGGTAGCCAAGTCGTGGTCCACATAATTACCGATTGCTCCGCTATCAATGTATACTTTGATAGCATGCATGCGATCTGGTCTATTGGGACTTATGAGGACCATAGGCATAACCAAATGCGAGGTCAAGGAACTGGTTTTAACGCTCGGCAAGCGGACCTCTACGCTTGTCGGGCGAGGTTGTTTCCCGATTCCAGTTTCTCAGTATTTTTATCAGAAGCTCCTACGGTCTTCTTGACCGGTTTCACTGAGCAATCACGAAGGAAATGTCCAGAATTCCCACAGTATAGGCACAGCTGTAATTGCCTTCTTCTTTCCCGTTCTTTCTGAGTTAATGGTCCTTTTACTACTCCTATTTGCATTGGTTCCACGGAGTCATTCCCTTTAGCGGAGCTCTGAGGTCTCGAAAGTACCCGGGTTTCAAATCTGGATCGATCGTACTTCCTGTTCTGTAGCCGATGATCTAATTGGACCACTAGGTCGATATAATCTGAACAGTCTTGCGGCGGATTAACCACCTGTGCTAAAACGTCTTTAAGTTCCCCACGTAGGCCTCTGTAGAAGAGCGTGATTCTCTTATCTTCAGGCCACCTGGTCTCAACCACCAGTCTGTTAAAGGACGCTATGTAAGCCAGGAGATCCTGATTACCTTGTCTGAGTGACAGGAGTTCATTGTCCAAGGCCTGCCCCTGTGAATGTCTTGCGAACAACTTTTCCATACTGGTCTGAAAGTCTTGAAAGTGATAGAGGAGCGGGTCATCCTGTGTCACGAGAGGAATGGACCAATCTGCAGCACTACCGCTAAGATAGGAGAGTACAAACGCTACCTTGGCTTGGTCCGTTGGGAATGCGGCGGGTCTACACAGAAAGTGCAAGCGGCATTGATTGATGAATACTGCATATCGCTTTGGATCTCCGGAAAAACGTTCGGGCGGGGCCAAAGGCACATTCCCTGGCAGATTAATTTGCACCGGATTACTTGAAGTTGTAGGCGTGCCGCCCCCTCCATAGAGAGGCAGTGGCGTCTGTCCCGCTTGAGCCTGTAGCAACTGTCTGGCCAGATCATCAGTCCGTTCCTTGGCCATGATCAACTCCCTTCGTAAAGCGTTTGTTTCTTGGCGAGATGCGTGTACTTCTGCCCTTAGTTCCCCAAGCATTTGAGCCAGTTGATCTGTGTCCGAGGTTTCCATTGCGCCTGGGTGGGAATATTGCGGTAGGCTTCGCGTTCTGTAACGCTCACCTGAATCCCTCGGAGGCGCAGGTCTGGGCGGGGGGTTCTCGGAGTCTTCTAGGGTCACGCGCAGGCCTCGAATGCCACCCTGGAAAGGCCCTCTCCTCACTGAGATCTTGATCTGAAGGGTGAGGTGTCTGCAATTGTGAGAGCAAGGGGTTAATAGGATATATAAGCCTGACAGGCAAGCTGACTCCCCTTCCTGGTAATCCCCACGTAGTTCGTAGGCTAAATGTGCTCACCTTATATAGGTGAAAGCGGAGCTCTCCATCCTGCGTCTGTGCAGGGGCGCCGAAGCCAGTTACTTCACTGGTTGATTGTCCAGCCTCTTGGTTGCAGAGGATGAAGATTTGGAGCTAGGCCGTCGTTAGCAGCACGAACGGCGGTTGCTTGAATGGAGAGCGATGGAAATGCGAAGGTATTGCAGGCAAGTAAGCAAGAAATGTCAATTCGAAGTTTAAAGCACTTCTTAATGTCTCTTTTCCTTTTTCAGGTTGCAGAAGCAGCTGGGTAGAAAAATAGATGTCGAGGAATGCGCCGAGGAGTGAGAAAGATGGGAGCTGCCCAAAACACGTGCGTATGGATGGAGTTTTGTATTTCTTAATGATGTCTTTTGTTTTGCAGATGCGTGTAGCAGCGTCGGCGGAGGCGAGAAGAATGCAGCGCAGGTAGGAAAAGGTTCACGAAGGTTACTAACCAATGTCCTTGCTTCCACAGGGTGCCAAAAAATGGAGAGCTGCAGCCCGTGGCTTGAGATGCACCGATGGATTGGGTAAGTGCTGCGCTGGTTTTATCTCGTGCTAACCTGGTGTTCTTTTCCCTTCTCAGATGCTGCTGAAGACAAAGATGGTATTTCAGAAGGTAAGATTACGGATTTCTCTTCCCTAGATGCAGAAGTTGCAGATTCTCTGGAGCTGACACGGTGAGCGTCCTGCTGCTATTGCAGAATAACGCGAAGCACGTTGCTCTGATCGGGCGTGGTTTAAATAGCCTACTGGAGTGCTTAGGTGTCTCCTTCCACAGCAGCCTCGCCCAGGAAAGAAGTCCCAGCTTCCAGAATAGTTCCAGTATCCAGTCCCAGGGAGTGGTGCTGGCCACACCCAGAAGGTAAAGTAGTTCCAGCCATGGATGGATGAGGATTTCATCCTGCAGGTGAGTGAGCAGCATGGTCTGCAGCAGGTAGGTCCACCCAAGCACCCTTCCTTGCATCATGAGCCCGGCACGTCCTGTGCCGGGACTGGGTCCCCTTATGAGCCTGGCGCCACTGGCGCCAGGACAAGGTCCATAAGGCCCCTATGGGAGCCGATGGGAGCCTGGAAATGAAGTTGTGACCCGGCTTCCGAGGCAGTTGGGCTAAACCTGACTCCTTGGAGGCTGCGGTCATGACAAACGCCAATCAAAACAAGGCAAGTGCCTGTGGCTACTCACAGCCATGGGGGTGTGCTTTTAAAATTCTACCCATACCATAAAATTGGTGATGTCATTTGACAGTATAAATATAGGAACTTCAACACAAATAGGGACACACTGCTTCCAGAACACATCCAGATTTCCACGCAGCGTCTTGTTCCTGACCTCTTCATCTTGTCCAGAACTCTTCACCTTGCAGCTGACTCCAGATTTATTTGCAGAATCCAGGCCTCAGCATTGCTGAACTCTTTTTAGGTAGGCCCAAATTCAACCATCAGAAACTTAAAAGAATAATTCTGATTCAGCTTGGCTTGCTACCATTAAGGCTTGCCCGCTGAAACTTGCATCCTGTAATCTGCCGTGTCCAGTGTCCAGAAGGGCCCATCCAAAATCCAGTCTGAGGTGCAGTCCAAAATTGACCGGAACCGCGCCGCTGATCCAATCTCTCCAGAAGTGCCCTGCTGCCAGTAGACCTGACCCGATCCATGACTAGAACCATGACGGTCCAATTTTAATTACAAGGGACTATAAGTATTAATAGGAAGAACAGTGACCCATAGCATATTTGCATTGTCTTATCCCTCTCTCAACCCATCACATCTTTAAATTCAGAACCCTAGTACTGTCAAAACCATTCTTGCACTGATTTTCTCTTCTTTGTGTTTCAAAACCATAAGTCATTAGTGATTTTGAGTAACTAAAGTAGATCCCAGAAAGAAATCGAGTATCCACCACGTGAAGGGTTACGCTGGCCACGTAAATGTGAAGATTCATGTGTGGCATTCTCTTTTTCATAGTCATTAATATAGTGTAATGAAACCAATCTGTTATTTTTAAAACCGAATTTCTGTTTTCATTTTCGCGCCTATTTTGCAAAAACGCCTCTCACTAAAACCTCCATAACTTCTTCAATTAAATAGATAAAAACAAAATCTCAAGTCTCACTGATACCTAAGACTCTTAGCTACACCCACAAACTGCATCATGAAAAACAGTGTATTTGTCCCATTTTTCTTCAAATATCGCATAGTGAAATTTTGCTGCAAATGTGCAGTTTTCCAAAGTTTACACGTGTCTTTTTCCCATTCAAAGTGTTTCTCAAATCCCATACTGATCTAAAGTGTGTACTGTTGTTTATATTGTAGCTCATGTTTGTTTGGACCTGTTTAGTGTTGATTTCCTAAGAATTTTTCTCCATTTAAGCATTTTTGCACCTTTTGCATTGTGTCACAAAGCCATTTTCACCTGTCATTTTTAAAAAGTGTCAATTTCCAAAAACGGGGTTCTCACCTGTTTGGGGGAGGGAAGATTGCTTTCAAACTCTAGACATTGTCTTTCATTCCTGAATACCTGCTGATTATTGACATCTGTGTAGGATTGCTCATTGGTAACTTAAGTACTTGGCAGGGGGAAATATTAACCTAAACGCTATCTATTCGCAAACCAAAACAGTTCTTTTTTCTGTGTTTTCTATTCTACCTTCCTATAAGTGAATTCAATTGCTTTACTTATTTTTTAATTGTATTTTCACTCCTTGGTGATTGCTGCCCCATATATATATGTATGTATGTGTGATTTGAATATTAAAATAAATAAAAACATCTTTACCTTTACAAACTGGCACGATTCCTGGTTCAGTGTGACCTGGGGGGTATTTTGAGACAGGTGTGATATGAGTGGTATATCATTCAGAATATTGAACTTATAAACACAAATAAATAAGGGTTTCATTGCGCACTACATGCTAGGCGAGACCTGGGTGTGTGCCTGATTGAAATCCTTAACAGGCCATGATAAGCAAGCCATAACGACGGTGCTTCAGTGTTCCTCATTCCCATTGAGTCCTATAGGACTCAATGGGAATGGGGAATTACAATTTACTTGAGCCTTACTTTCCGGAACACCAGGGTTGTACTCACCCCCTGTGTTACCGACAAGCCAGGCGCCAGTAATTCTTAGAACTCCGGCGGCAACCCGATGGTAGCACTGGCAGGGTTACCGCCGGACTGTAATGAGGCCCAATGTCTTTATCATTCTGCCAGTGATAAACACATGACAAGGGACACAAAAGCAAGCATCTTTGCTTATAGAATACTCTAGCCTTTTTTGGGTTTTGTACCATTCTTAACGTAATGCTCTTTCACAGAACACAATTTAATTTTTGGATAGGACTAAAGGCTGGGATGGATTTTCTCTAATCAAATTATTAATATTGTCTGTGTTAGCACACGATTGATGCTGTACTTGGTCAATACTGGTTAGCTGATCAGGCCGTTTCATCTCTTTTGCACAAAAAGAGGGTGCTACAGACAGGTGACTTGATGGAAACTATGATGCATTGTGGGAAGCTTATACAGAACCTCTTCTAATGACGTATTTGTCCATGACGCTCGAGCCAGGGTAAATAACTGCAATAAAACCCCCCCCCAAAAAAAACAAGGGCTAGTTATGAAATAAGCACGATAAAATGGACTCCAGAGTGACCTACTTAGAAATTCTCTGCAGGACACAGCACCTGCCCCTTTATGGCAAGCACTGCCCAAAGTATTGTTTTGTTCCTAAAAGTGAATAACGCTCTGCCTTCGTGAGAGCGTGGACAGATCACTGAAAGCGTTGTGCGAAAGAAAAGGTGCGAAGGTGCAAGTAAGATAGAGCCAAGCGTTACATGAACATCTCCCTTCTGCTTACCCACGTAAGAGGGTTATGTTTTTCTATTAAAATGGAACCCTCATTGCATGAATGAAGCTTTGCACTGAATTAGGCTAGAGGTCTGCAAAATGCAGCTCACCAGATGTTTAGGAATACACATTGTGTTTGGAATAACTTTTGTTGCCAAGTGGGTGGCCAGCTGCTGAGGAGGCACGGCATTGTAAATGATTAAAAGGTAAGAAGTAGCAGGTGAGTATTTTTAGTGGAGAGGCATTACCATCTCGTAGGAAGTAAGGTATGGAAGTATGTAAGACCAGGGGACTGAAAATAATACTTGAAATGCTGCATTTTACAGTGCAGATTGTGAGAAAAATTGGATAAAAAGCCATACAATATACAATTGATTCTCTACGATGACACTTGAAAATATCCTGTAGATGGCATTGCACCAACCATACAAAGGAGCATTTTCGCAACATTTTCATGATGCCTTTGTCAACAACATAGGACCAGCATTGCCATTGCAATTCATCTTTGTCTAGCTGTGGACAAATTATATAACAGCTTTGCACTATAAATCAAAATCTATGCCAGTACGGTCACTACTGGAAGTCACTTTCATAAACCTGTGGCCACAATCTCTACTAGTATGGTCACTGCATCACTTACCTGAAGCGGTGGCCACAGTCTATGCCAGTATGTTAACTCGCAATCACTTCCATGAATTTTCGGCAGTCTTTACCAGCATGGTCTTTACTGAAGCTTACTTTCATGAATCCTGTGTCACAGTCTATACCAGTATGGTCACTGTGAATCACTTTCAAGAAGCTGTGGCCAGGCCAGAATCTATGCCAGTAATTGTCACTATAGAATACTTTCAAGAACCCGGGGCATCAATCTAGGTCAGTGCATTAAGTGTGGTACGAAACCATAGGGGGTACCCTCTGGAAAGGGGGCATGTGCTGAATGCGGTCGAAAAGAAGAGCGATACTTCATGAGGCCCTGCAAACATGCATTTTGGGTAACTCAGCATTGGGCCTCATTATGAGTTTGGAGGTAGCCATGCCCTTTGCAAGGGCATGGCTACCCCCAAATATGGGTCCGGCACCGGGTCCCGCGAAAGGGGAATTACCGGGCCATTCCGACCTTGGAGGGCCCGGTAATTTCCCTTTCGTCGGACCCAGAGCTGGTACGACCCCATTCCCATTTGAGCCCCCATAGGGCTCAATGGGAATGGGGAGGATGGTAGCAGCGGTACCGTTCATAACGGTACCATTGCTACCATCCTGTTCTGCTCGCGGGTGCCGCTCTGCACGTCTCGTCTGACCAGGCGTGCAGAGCGGCTCCCGCGAGCAGAACTCATAATGTGGCGGCAAGGTAACAACGGCGCTGGTAGCACTACCAGCACCATTGTTGCCTTACCGCCACAGTTGTAATGAGGCATTGTCTCAGGTGCTTGTGTCTGAGTACTGTGAATAAAGCTCCCTCTGGATCAGTTTCTAAATAAATTACTATTGATACATTCAAAATGTTCTCCCTCAGTTTGTGAGCAGTTCAATGAGTGAATAAATCGCCTTCAGTTTGTAAATAAATGGCCCTGCTCCAGTGTGCTCAATATCTTTTATATTTCCCTGTTCGCTACTTTCTTTGTTCTGCTGAGCAGAAGCCAAATACATTGTCTGGTAACAATCTACAGCTATTACCCCCCCCATGCCTCCATTGCTCTATTTATGATTTTGCAACAGTATGAAAGGAAGGGCTGATACGCACAGACTCACTAGGGAGGCACCAGTTTTCTCAAACTAAAGTCTGTATCACATAAAATGTGTTTTTTCTGTCTAAACTCCAAAGATAGACCTATTTGAAGATGTTAACTTACCATCACAGTTATGCTTGACTCTGCTTTTAGCTCTTTAGTGTGGGGAAGGCAGTATATTTTGGGGAATAATAAGTTGAAGGCGCAGCTCATGTTATGCACCCTCAATCATAAACCCAGGGAAATCACGCATTGGCGTTTGCATTGGGAAACATTTCCATTTGAACCAATGCAGCACACAGTTACCTCAAAGGGCGGGTTATGGAGACCCCAAACATAGCTTTTAAATGTGCCACCTTGAGCCCCTGTGCATCTTCAGCACTCATGAAATCTCCTATGAGTTCAGGGTGGGGACCACCCTACAAAAACTCATGAGAAAGGGGAGGAGAACACATAGCACCACTGTAGTAAACTTGCTGCTCCACATAAAATCAAAGAGCATTGTGGGAACTTAAGAATGAACAGTAATTGTAATATATGACAAATCTGTGACAGCAATATCAAGCCTGCAACCCCTCTGAGCACATAAAGCATACTGGCCTTCCTGCTTATATCATTTGATTTTTGATAATACCCTAAGAGTACAATGACAGAAAACCTCCACTGATATATACTCATTTTGACAGCCATTTTCTTTGGTCGGCTCCCGTGATGTAGCAGCAAACAGCTTCCAGCTGTGCATTTCTTTCAGAGCACTTCAATTGCAAAATCGGTTTTTAGTGTGTGACTCGTCACTTGCAATCAATTAAAATAGTTGAAATAACACCAGAGCCAAACAAGGGCACTTAATCTCATAGACCTGGTATAGGTTAATAATGGATTATGGTGACATCAAATTACTATTCTTTTACAAGCCTAATTCCCCCCTCCCCCCAGCCCCCATCATCCCAGCCAAACACATTTATTCACCAATCACCACCAGTCCTGCACAAATGGTGCGCATACACGCATTGCACGTTTTACAAACACTACATTCAAACACACAAGCTACACTTATTGTTTTAACTTACCGTGCTTCACTTCACTGCTACTTTCTTTCCATGCTTCACTTGAAACACTTCACTTCTGATTTGGTGGCCTCTAAATCCATACGGACGGGGAAAAGACAATGGCAAGGACAACTGCAGCTGCGTAGTGTGCACCTGCACCACCGGAACTAACGGGTCCCGGTACTTGCAGGTGGGCTATTGGTTGCTAAACAACGATTGGCAGTATAGAGGCAGCACAGGCAATGTTGTAGGATATAGCTCAAACTTTTTTGTTTCAAACCGTTTTTTTTAAAGTGACTTTTTAAAAAGTTAGAAACGTTACTGACGGATAAAAAGAAAACAGAGCACAACTTTGTTTCTTTTGGTGGAGGGGGGCTGGCACCCCTGCCCCCCTGCTGGAGCTGGGCCGGGTGCAAGTACCTGTAAACGAGTTGGGATTTGGGAACCACTCCAGAGGTGGTCACCCCAGCCCTCTTTCAGACAGAGGTGGTCATCCCAGCCCTCCCTGCCTGTGCCCTTACTCTTTTTCGTTTGTGTCTTTAAAAAGAACTTTTTTTTTTGAACAGCCACGCGAGCACCCACCAGGTGAACCGCTGACCGCTCTACCGCTCACTTGGAAATTGAGGGAGGAGTTTTCTGATGAACTTTGGCAACCCACTCTCGAGCACACGCTTACCTTCACTCTATCGCTCTTTGATTTGCTCTCACGTTCCCTCGCTCCCTCTTTCTTTTGCTCTTGTGTGCTTGTTTTTCTCTATCCTTACACTATTTTGCATTATCCTTCTTGCCATTATTCATTCTGCCTCTTTTGCTCTGCAGAGTATCTTCTCTCTTTCTCGCTCTTCCTTACACTCAATTCCTTTCTCACTCTCTCACTTTATGCACTCCCTTTTCATCTGAACTTGACCATACACACTGTAAAAGCACTGTGTACTTCCGTCAGTTACTTGAGAGAGAATATAGGGCAGCAAATGGAGTGCATTCCGAACATTTTTTCAGTCAGGTTGAGTTTCATGAATTAAAGAAAAAACTTAATAAACATGTAAAGTTCAACAGGATCCTGAAAGTATACACTCGTGGTCACAAAATGGAGATTGTGTTGCTGGGTCTGGCGAAAGAAAGGTGAGATCCCTCCTTGTGAAATCTATACTTACACAAAAAAGCTAGATCACCAATACTATTAAGCGCCCCGATTACACATACATGAATAAAATATACTTAAACACTGCACGTGGATTTTGGTCTCTTTACAGAGTTTGGATTCAATATAAACTCATCACAAAGTTAACCAATTTGACTGCACTAACATATCTGGGCAGATACAATAGCCACATATTCTTCAGTGAATAAGCAATGCACACATATCACCAACTTGATACAACATGTGCTACTCGAATGCACTTTAATTTGCCTTGCTAATCCTTTGCCTGCTATTCAAATGCACTTTACTTTGCCTTGCTAATCCTTTGCCTGCTATTCAAATGCACTTTACTTTGCCTTGCTAATCCTTTGCCTGCTATTCAAATGCACTTTACTTTGCCTTACTCATCCTTTGGCTTACCTAACATGTGTTTCACTTGGAGAGGGTATCAATGATTGCCCCTCCCACCGAGCTTCTTCAGAGGCTAAACAATTCTTATCAAACCTCAACATGAAAACATTGATGAGCAAGCTCCTTTGAGAAGAATACGGTGTCCTGTGTGCACAAGACAAAAAAAGAAAAGGACAGACAACACAAAGAAAGAACATTTAAATTTTAATTGTTTACAAATCTCTTTAGCTTTCAAATACTGCTTTCTCAAATAGACTAGTGTTGCTATCTGACATGCAATTATGTTACCAATACATTGCTCAAGTTATTGTCTCATTGGTTCAATGTCGGAGAACATGAGAAAAAGCAATATCTGCGCTTGATTACCTCCTCCTTGGCAATTGGTATTTAGTAATAATAATGTTTGGCTTTCCATTAAAGATGTGAAATGCCATTCGTCTAAAATGCACCATTTAGCCTGATGTGTGACTCACCACTATGTTAATTAAACACGCTCCCTTCTACAAATTCCTGACCTTGCGTTAGCTTTTGATATATTTCAATCCAGACCAAAACTAAAAATGAAATGAATTTTCTTCCTCTGAATGAACTTGACCGTACTGATTGTGATCTTGACCCCATGTGGAACCAACGACGATATTTACCTACATTCCACTAAAACACGTGCTCGGGTTTGTTTGATCACTCACTCACCTCTTCCAAATACGGTAACGCCCCATCAAACTTCTGAAAAAAGAATACACCAATTCTCAGATACTATTACTCTCGCCCAGTGCATTATCCCCCTGGCATGGATTCCAGTGCTTAATTTGTAAAAAAATAAGTGCCAGTGCCCAAAGAATATTGGCCCCATAATGCCGGGCGCCGCCCTCAGGACGGGCGCGGCGCCACCCTAAGCATGGGCGCGCCGGCCACGCCAGTTCATTGCTAGACCTACTTAGATCGGCTTACCACCAGCTCATCACATTGCTGCTGCTCCATGTCACATGTTTGGCGCTGCAGCAACTGCTGGCACAGGCTAGTAGTAAATACGCAACTAAGACATGCTCCTCCTGTAACTGCGCCTCGATGCCCCTGGGCTGTGTGAGCGCTTTAAAAATGCAAATAAATAAAAAAGCATTCTGTTTTAGTCACTGTTGCACTGTATTTGTCTCTACCCCTTGCCCCATCTGACAGTCTGTTAAAGTACACCAAGTATTGTTAATCGGTTACCTCCAGGAAGAGCACCCTCCCCTCAGCCCGTTCTTCAGTCACCTCATCCAGGTGTTTTGTGTAATCAATTTACTGTCAAGCCCTTATCAGTCATCACATCTCATAAATGCATCCCCCTTCACCCTTCCTTCAAGCATGAGCGTGGTGTTGTATAACTTGGAAAAAGTCATTTCTGCAAGACAATGTTGTGAAATCAATGGCCTGTGCTACTTCTGCTTTAAGGCCTCTTTCCACCTTAACACATATTAAAAATCGAAGTATGTTTTGTCACCCAATATTCAGGAGCCAGAGGAGAATGCATATTTGGATATCTCCTTCCCACTGACATGTTCTTGACATACTTCACTAAACTGCGGGGTGTAACAGACACCCACCTCCCTATCTGAGGATTCCTATCTGAGGGCTGCATGTGCTCTCATTCGGAGCACATGCTCAGAGCGTATTGTACCCAGGTTAAGGGACCACAACTGGTGTATAAACCACACATCAGGCTAGAAAACATGCGCTGGAATTATGTAAAAAAATGACAGCAAAAGACGGTTGAAAATTATACACCAATACTCAACTAGTGCTTTTATTTATGACGATAGATTAGTGGGCACGTGCACCATGTTTATCCCTGTCTAGTTTCCATGTGTGTATCTTTAAGCCTGAAATGGCATTTCAGAAGTTTGTCTTTGCATGGGCTTTTCTCGCGAAGTACAGCTGGTTCGGTTTTGGCCCAATACGTGTACCGTTTCGGGTCCCCTCGCTGAAGCTCGTTTGTGATCTAATGAGGCCGATAACATTAAAAGGAAGAACGGAAACACCCAGGCAAAACTTCACAGTTCATGTTTCGCTTAATGAATGCTATCCAGGGTCGGACTGGGGCATACAATTGTCTCGAGTCGGGCTCGGCACCAATGAAAAAAGTGGCCAAAGTTGAAAACGACAATTAATTCCTTTTTTGACAGACACTAGTGGCACCACGTTGCCGCCCGTGCCCCGCCCGGTCCTGGGCTTTGCCCTGCCTTGCCTCAATCACTTAGGCTACCTTCCGTGGGGCCACCACCGCCACAGCCATGTTGAGCCTGATGATGACAAAAATAGGTGTGCAGTGCAGCGGCCCCATGGAAGTAAGATTTTAAAAGAAAAAACGTATATTTGGGCGGCTGGGGCCCATCACTTAAGTGATGAGCCCCAGCCGCCACTCAAAATAAGTTATTTCTTTTAAAACCTACCTTCGGTGGGGGGGGGGCACTGGCCACCGGCCCCACAGAAGGTCAGGTTTTCAAAGAAAAAAGTAAAAAACATACTTTTGAGCACAATCCACGGGCCCGCCGCACGCTGAAGAGTCATCAGACTCAGTCTGCGGCAGCCGGCAGCCCCTGGTCACAGAAATTGGCCTGGCCCTGGCACTGACTGCAGTCAGCAGCACACTGCACACAGGTCACACAGACAGAAGCCTGGGCGCGGACAGGCCCCTGGTGGGGTCCTGACTCCTGGGCAGTCAGGACAGCACCAGGGGACCGTGCCGCCACCCGGGCCCCGACCTGGGCCTTCCTTGCCTGATCACTTGACTGTGACAGGTTCAGGCTGCACCGCATGCAACAAGTGACTTACCTGCTTTGCCGGCTGGGACTTGGTCTCCTGACGGGCCTCAGGGTGGGGGGGCTAGGTTGCGCACACTGGCACCCGCACAAATGAAAAAGCAGGCAGAGGGGGCCCCAGGAAGCAACTAGCCCGCACCACGCAGTGCAACAGGGCAGGCTCTCTCTCACAAGTCAGGACTGACAACGCCACGCCTCAACACCTTCACTTCAGAGTAACTCATGAAATTAAGGTGGCGCCGTGGTGCCTCCTGTGGCAACAACAACACGTCACCATGTAATTTTACTGGCTCAGAAGAACAGCCAATGAAAACTGCACATTCTGTGTTACTATACAGAATGTATCAAATACTGCATAGTACCAACAGAATGGTAGTTTTCATTGGCTGTTGTTTGTAACAGTTTGTTGTTCATTGCTATTGCTGGTCCCTCCCAGGCCCAGCCAGCCATGGCCTGCAACCTGCAAGCACGAGAGAGATCGAGATCAGAATGACAAATCCCAATGATTTATATAATCGAATCAAAGCTAAGTGGAAGAACAAACAAAGCAATTGCACGTGCGCTGGCCCTGCATGAGTTCCCGTGCCCAAAAAAGAGTGCCGATGTTGGGCACTGGCAACCACCCCCACAAATTAAGCACTGATGGATTCTAACTAAGTCGGTCAGATTGTCCAAAGGATTACCTGTTATTGCTATAGATGTAGCCCGAGAACACATTTCTCGCTTGTCTCATCAGAAGTGAGCGCCATTTTGGAACCTCATTATATCATCCAATCATTGAAAGCAAAGAAAGACTACCTCTTGTATATAATGGCTTTAGCTGCCCACCTCCTTGGAGTGGCCCATTTGTCTAATGTTCTGTTATCAACTACACATGCATCTTGCTTTAGAATTGCCGTAATGGCGTTGCCGGACCCACAAGCTCAAGTCACTAACTCTGACATAATTACGCATGTCAACCCATAAATAACTTATCCCGTCAGTTGCCCTTTACCATTACTGACCTCAACCACTTCTATGAAAACCCCTGACGTAATTTGGAATTACGTAAAGATAACTTACATAGCCCGATATAGCCTGCATTCTTGTCCTCCTCCTACTTAATAAATACATTATTTGACATTAATTAGAGTTTACCACACGCATATAAACAGTTGCTTGTGCGGCACATGAAAAGGCCACTTACAAATCCTTCACATTCAGTTACTCCCCAAAAAGGCATGCAGCCCATGACCTAAATTTAGTCCAAAAATGGGTGTTGTAAAGAAAAAAATAATTTTGGCTTCATGCTGTCTCACAATTCGCTCGCAATCTCCTCCCCTTTCATTCTGTATAATTTTCTTGAGATCACAGAAACAAATTCCATCTAGATTCTCTTGCTTGTGATGTGTCTGCCAGTGTTCTGCCAGTGGATATTTCTCATTACATATATTCACTGCTCGTAGATGTTCATATATACGCAACTTTAGCTGTCTCTTCGTATTACCAATGTACTCTTTGTTGCATATACAAGTAATCACATACACCATCCTTCTATTGTTACCATCAGAAAACGTTGTACAGTTAACAGCAAATGTCCAACGATTGCACTTGGCACATTTATAAAAACCTTTGGGTTTAGCAGGTAACCACTGCAGCCTTGAGTCACCCCTGTCTACGATTTCTTTAAAAAAAGTCTGAGCTATTGCATTACCTATCGTTGGACCTTTCGTAAACACTGCCTTCGGTGCATTGTTAATAAAAGGATGCAATTCCTCATCTGATAATAAGATATTCCAATGTTTTTTTAGAAGTTTGAAAACAATGTAACAGTGAACTGAGCACTGGGTGATGAATGCCCAATCAGTGCTGTACTGGGGAGACCCCCGGCCGGCCCACAGAGTCGGGGTTTGCTCCGGAGTGCTTTAAGACGAGATAGCTGACCCTTGAGATATATTGGGGTGCAGATTTATTACTCCAACACCAATTAATAAAGACAACTCAATGGTTTGGCAAAGGGAGTCCGTTTAATGATAAGTACAAAAAACGGGGAGTCATGGAAATCAGCAGTGATGCGATCGTCCGTCACGCTTGAACTCCAACGAACTTCATACAAACAATAACATTTATACTCAAAACTCGTCATAATTGACGTGTAATACTCAAAAGTTAATAAGCATATATTGGTTTGGAAAAGGTAACTTTAATATAGGTGCTATATCGGTATATGGTAACGGGGTGAGGGGATTGGATAAACACTGTCAGGTGGGCATCTAAGCCCTTCCTTCAAAATTACTATTGTAGACATCACAAAAAGTACGACATCTCATTGGTTCTAACTAAAGGACCCTAGATTATTTGGTCCATTGTGATTTGGTTGGCATCAATCCCATGCATATTCTTCCACTTCGCTTAGCAGCACTCAGAACGGTCAGCCAGGTGCAGGGTGCCCCCCTCAGCTACCCAGCTTTCCTCCACTTAAGGTTACAATCAATCATCGCTACAACTATGTGTCAATTATCTCACTGTGATTGGCCTCGAAACTGCATCTTCTATCTGGAAAAGTTCTGATATCTCTTGCTCGGGCGGATGCCAGGCATAGGTGTGAACTCGTGCTGCTCCTCGCTCAGCTGGTCAGATGATGCAGACACCATGAATTTGTCTAGTTTCTTGCAATTTCTGTATTTGATTCTCATTCAGCTTGCCACCTGCCCACGCCTCCTTATCTTTGGCCTTTCAGAAACAGGATATTCTGTTCTTAAGTTTCAATTATGTGAGGGTACTGTTCGTTCTTTTATTAGTATGGCCTTGGCTCTCCTGGCACAAGTTGAATCTGCTGGGTTTCGATTCAGCCGTCTCTTCTCGTTTGCTGGGATACAAATCTTGTCTTGTTTGGCCTCTAGTGACCTAAATTGATTCTGCTTTTAGTGCAAAGTGGACTTGCATTTATAATACTGTGCCTTGTCTTGAGGTACATTTTGTTATAATGGCACTTGCCGCTCTCTTCTTCTACTAAGCATAGCAAGCCGCACTGGTTTCTTAGCTTTCTTGCGTTTCAAGCATATGTACAGGCGTTAACGGGTTGAATATCTTCCTCCTACTTACAGCTTAAGCTTCTTCATTTTTCAATATCATTCTCTTCTTTAGGTTCACAATATCTTTATTCATGGAGTTTCGTCTCTCTGCGTCGTTCTCTGGTTGCCATTTCTTCTATCTGCAAGTCTGTCTGGGATCTTGTGACGTGGCCATTCGTCTTCTTTTAAGGTTTTTTTGGTTTCTTCCGGGACGGTACTTAAGCAATCTTCATTTCGTCTCCTTTGCTGGTAGGGCTTTTATTAATGCATACCTTACTGTCCATGGTGTTCTTGATATAGGTACGTCAATAGGTGCTGTTATTCTGATGGACACTGGGCAGAGCCCTACTGCGACTCTCTGCTGGTTTATTTGCTCATCATATGTCACATATCTCGGTGTAAATGTTCCTGGTACTTCAAAATGGATGATTGGAGTGCAGGCTTTATTTGGAACCACCTCTCCACTGCCCCCTCTGGGCGATTCATCGACCACTTTCACTTCCTTCTCTGGATCCATTTTGTTCTGTTCTTCTATATTCTTCTTCACTTCTTCTCTTGGGCTCATTCCTTCTTCATCTTCTGGGTCTACACATGAAGGTTTGAAGAGGTGTCTCTTTGGAGTCCATATTTTTATTACTCCTTTCAGGCTTCCTGCTGTTCTTACATGTTCGTCTTTATTCCATGTCATTAGTTGACATTGTCCATTTGGGCTGCAGTAAACCCATCTTCCCACATAATTTCTGTGCTTCTTGGGATAGAGAAACTTTGTACCTTCTGGCGTGTGCCTGCTGGCCTTCACAAAGTCTCTTATTTCTTCAACAGTCAGATCTTTGGGCTTCCATGCTGGCTTGACATCAGTCATGATCTTCATCCCAATAGCTTTCTTCACAATCTTCTGGCATTGTGATATTATTATCTTAATAACACAAAATCCTAGTAATATCATCACTAGCAGGGATCCCAAGAACTTAAATATGTCTGCCATCCATTGTGAGATCCATGAGAACAGTCATCCAAACCAACTGTCATCATCAACTTCGTCAGTTTCATCAATCATTTGGTTCTGTAATTTTGCCAGCATACCCATGGCTTTAGTTAAGGTTCCATTCTCCTCACCGTGTGATGGTATGAACGTGCAACATAATTCTCCTATTTTTGCACAAACTCCTCCATCCATAGCTATGATCATTTCAAGCACATATCTGTTCTGGAGAGTCATCAGGCTCTTACCTCTTCTTTAATCGCATGAAATCCTTTTATGGTCATGTTAATGGTCTGTAGTAACTCCCATCTGGTTATCTGCAATAATTTAGTATTTGCTCCAACCTGAAATCTTGGCATGAAATTGTTTCGAACACTGATGAGGTGAGGCTAAACTGCCTGTGTTCGTATGGGATTGCATCAAAGGCTTCTTCTGATTTGGCAGAGAAGTAATTCTCTCTCTTCATTCGGGTTGTCAGTTCCACTGATCTCTTCTTACTCAGGTGAGCACCTGCTTTCGGGAAACTGTCAATATTCAGGTCACTTTTTCGGATTACCAATGCTGAAACATGGACGTTCACTATTGTGCATATGCCTCCCCAGTCTCTTGGCAGTCTGATGTATGCTTTGGATCCACACACCCAATAATAGTCCATAATCATTGCAGTTCCATGTACCATTCCTTGAGCATTATAAACTCATCCACAGTTCTGATTCTCTCCCATCTTTCTTGTGCCATTGTTCCTGAAACGCAATTTTGGGCTTTCTAGTGGCACTATCTGCAGGGGTCCTCCTCTGTCTTCGACCCATGTCAGCAGTTTTGCAAGTTTCAGCCATAATGGCTTGCATCCGTTTCGTACTATGTTGATGGTTGGCTCATAGTGACTGAAGACCATCCATGCTCGGCATATCACTACTCCATCTCCAAGCTTCTTCTGGAGTTTTTCCTTTCGACATTTAGCTTCTGATTTGCTTCTCTTCTAATCCCTGCTCCTTTAACTCCAGGCTTCTCATATTTTATCACAATGTGCTTCGTCTTTGCATTGTTTCTTGTCTTTATGTCCTGGACATAATCGTCTTTATTTGGATCAGTTGCTTCAGTTGCCCATTTCAGAGAGGCATCACTACCCATGAACTGGCCTTTGGTCTTGCACATTGCGATGTGTGACATACAGTATGCTGTCTGGACATCAATTTCTACAGCCACGAAGATCTTGGACTTCCCCAAGCTGTATGGTAGGAGTAAACATACAAAGCATTCCCCTTCTGAACTTCGTCTTCCAACTTCTTTCATGTGCTGGTACCAAATGTTGTTTCCCAGATGTGCTGTGCTGTCCAGGTAATCGTTTAGTTCATTGTCATCTCCATGCATGCTTCTCTTGATTCTTAGTGTTTTCCTGTAGTTGGCTATGACTACATCCCTGAAGGCATCTGTATGGCGTTTCCTTGCTGGAGGATTCTCAGGGATCTTGGTCCATGGTGCAGGCCTTCTCATCTGCGCCATTTGGATAGATCAAATTCTGGCAGCTCTTTCTCTCTCTTCATACATCTTTCGCTGTCAGGTTATAAATGTTCGTATCCATTCCGGCATTTGTCTGGTGTATGGCTGTGCTGTGGAACTGGTGCTTGTTCCTTTCGTTGGGACATATATGCTTTGTAATACAGTTTCTGTGGGTTTGTTCTTCAGTTCCTCTTGCAGCTTCCTTGCTCTTGCTATGTGTGGAAACAATGAGTCTACTATCCGTTGTGCCATGTAGAGAGTTTCTCTGAGTTGGGTCTTGTTTTCTTTAAAGTTTCTGGTATGATGGTTTCTGTTGGTTTTCCTCTTAACTCTTGTTTTCTCACAATGTCTGCTGTGGAGCTTCTTATGGCGGGCAGTCTCTTCTTCTCTGCTGTTTGTGTTTGTGGTTCCGTAGTCATTAACACTAGCCCTGTCTCGTGTGCATTCAGTGTTTGCGTGCGTGTAGTTGTCAGTGATGTTACTTCATTCATCCCTTGCCAACCCTGTCTCAGGCTTTCCTTTCCATTTGTTACCACAATATCACTGCTAATCACATTCATTTCAAGTTCATTCACTCTGCCATCAGATTTTCTAGGGACTGGAATGACTATATAAGGTCTGGGTGTTTTTGTGGGTCTTATGCGTACATCATTAGGTGGGTGCACTGAATTTGGAGCGCTGTGTGCACCAATACAGAATGCAGTTCTGATCGTTAATGACAATAAAATAATGATGAATATGATGCATAGATACATTACGCACCTGTAAGTCAGGCGGCAACATTTTCGTCCAGAGAAGCAGGGGAGCCTCTCTTCTTGTGGGAGGACCAGGTTTCTGCTCTGGACCCCCATCTTGATCATTCTCCAAATGTCAATGTTAGTATTTCCTTAACCAGTATCGTCTTTTGAGTTCTGTGGTTTGGAGTATCGGGTACTCCACAAGTGTCCCCCCTCTTGCGGGTGACGGATTGTCTCTTAGTTCAGGATACAGTTCCTTAGCTAGGCTATGGAAATAATCAAAACAAATAACACTTCAGTGAGTCCCCTTTACTGTGCATGTTCAAAATAGGTGAGCTCCCAATCCACCACCCTGATTTGCTTCAATCCTGAGGACATGGTGTATGTTGGTCAGATATGAAGAGTGAGGACAGAAAATATCAAATGCAGATGAGGTTCTTGACGCTGCTTCTTCGATCTGTCCCTCTGTGAAGGTTTTTTAGAATCTCCTCAGATAGCTCCTCTGATGGTTAGAAAGTTCCACTTGAAGTATGATTCCATGCAGGAGCATTCCCATCTGTGCAACATTAGTTGGATCTCTAATGAAAGTGAGGATGTCAACATCGATTGGTCTACACACTAGCTCTGGAAAGTCAGTAACTAGGTGAAAAGGACGTTGTGTGCCAACCTTCTGTCGTCTGGTGACAGGGACATCTGTCCTGTCTTTGTTGAGGTTCAGGATTATATGTTCTTTCCCTGAAGTAAACAATGTCTGCACTGTCTGATCGCATGGAGTGCAACCAGATTGATTTTCTTATTTAAGAGATGGCTCAAATGTTCTGTATTTGCTGGATCTCGAAGAAATGTGAGTGTGTCTGTTGTTCTCCCAATGAGAGTTGGACACTCTTCGATTATGCGAAAGAACAGTGTGTTGATGAGCTCATCTATTTCCGCCTGTGTTGGGATCATTTGGTTCCTTCTCACTGTATTCAGGGAGTAGGATAAATTGTTCGGCAATGACAGTGAGCAGTTGTGTAATTATCTTTTCTTTTTCAGAATCTTGTAGAAAGTCAGTGACACTGGTGAGCCTCGCTACCAATGACGGGTATGATGTTAACACTAGGTTGAAATAGGTGACCACATCCTTTGTGATGTCTCTACTGTGGGACACCATAAGTGATTCCGAACAGAGTTATCATACGAAAAGAGTCAGGATACTGGTTTTCCTTCCAGCTTATGTGTCCTCGATCAAAACTTCTCATGTTCTCCTTTCTTTATTAAGGCTTTTGTGTGCCTTAGTTCAGAGTTCAAAGTTATCTGACTGTGTTGTGGCTTGTGCGTGCAATTTTTGTCTTCACCCTGCAACTAGGATGCACAGAGTGTCTGATTTTATGTCCTTATCCCCTTTTTGCTTAGAGGTAGTGTTCAATTTATGGCACAATTTGCAAAAAGTTCTTTGTCTTTGTCTGGCTGGTCATGCATCCTTCTTCCGCGTCATGGATCTTGTCTGCACGTGCTGTGGTTCTTCCCCGTCGCTCATCGATTCCTCTCTTTGGGGTGCAGGCAGGGGGCCTTCTCTGATTTAGGGTTTTATATCACCGAGAAAAATCCACGCTCTCCTGCCTTGTAGTTTCATGGCGGACGGAGTGCAGTCCTCCACTGTAAAAGCTCAGTTGAACCTTGGCTCGTCCCACTTTATTCTTATATAGTTCCTCACTAGGACAGCGTCTCCAGGGAAGACGGGTGGAACATGTACACTTTGAACTTGGTCTGTTGTAGTGGCTCATTCTGTGTTCTGTGCTGCGCTGCACCCTTTTCGTCATCGCTTCAACTCGTCTGAAATTAAAGTAAGGCAAGATGTCATGCAGTTCAGATAGTTTTGCATTTCAGACCCTACAACCTCTCCTGTTGACTGGGCATCTCATCTAGCTCTGTCTTGAGGTGTCAAGGGAGTTCTCATTCTTATTCCTGTGGCTATCTCATGTGGCGTAAAATGATGGTCAGAGCCTGATTGGTTCTGAAGAGAATACAGTGCCAGTGGAAGGCAGTGCAACCATCCCTTCTTTAGAGTAAGCTTCAACTTGACTATTCTTTCCTTTAACAAGCTGTCGAGCTTCTCACAGATCCCATTACCCTGTTGATGATACGCCAATGAGAACTTGTGCTTTATACCAAGTAGCAAGCTAATCTGCTCAAATATAGCATTGACAAAATGAGGGCCATTATCTGATCTCATGACTTCGCAAACCTCCCACCTGGGGAAGACTTGACTCACTAAAAATGTGGCCGTACAGGTAGAGTCTGGGTGTGTGCATGGACCTGCCTCAATCCACCTAGAGAATGGACACACCACAACAATTAAATATCTGTACCCGTTACATACTTGAATCATGTTGATGTAATCGACGTGCAAGTGCTGAAAAGGCCCATTTGGTCTGGGGATGACTCCTCTCATTACTTTTAATGTGTTCCCTGCTGTAAATTGCTGTCAAATTATACAGTTCACTATGAAGAATGCAACATGCTCGGTCAAATTCGGTATGAACCAGTCTTCTGCGAGCGTTGCTGCTAGATTCTCTCTTGTCATATGGGCTGGGTAATGTAGTTGCTCGCGCACTATTTTTAATAGAGCTAGAGGCCCCACTGGTTTCAAGTGCTGTCTTGTTGCCACAAGCTGTCAGAGGGGTTTAAAGAACACCCTCGACGTTTCCACAGGTTCTTCTCTTCCTGTGGTGCCTCCCCTTGGAGTACCATTAGCTGTGTTTGCCCCAAATCGCTATAACTCTCAGCTCTAGTTCTTGCCACCATCATCCTTTCATTGATATGGATGACTTCTATCTCCATGATCGTCTCACTTTTGGATGCCATACGCTTGGCCTCCGTGTCTTCTGCGTGATTTCCGCGTGAGATCAAATCTGTCCCTTTCGTGTGGGCGGCACATTTCATGACCGCTATGCCCACTGGGAGCTGTAGTGCCTTGATCAGCCTGTCCAATAAAGCTGCGTGCTGCACTGGCGTGCTGTCCACTCGGAGGTAGCCCCTCCTTTTCCAGCACGCTAAGCCTGCTTGCACTGTTGACGTCACATAGGCGGAGTCTCTGTACACCGTTACTTCCTAGTCTGTGTGATTCTCAATGGCGAGTATCAGCGCCAATAATTCTGCAGCCTGTGCTGATTAATGAGATGGTATTCGTGCACTAAGAAGCACTCAAAATTCCCCATTTGATGTGTGCTTCACCACAGCAATACCTGTGTATCTTTGCCCATCACTTTGGTCGATCCTCGAAGACCCGTCAATAAAGATGATCTCTCCTCCTGCCAAGGCATTTTCTTTCACCTTGAGGATTTCATCATAGAATTCTTCATAATTTGCACAGTCATGTATCGGTTCTCCTTCAGTGCCTGGTTCTGCTATGAACATAGCTGGGTTGACTATCTTACATCAAACTAGCTTGATCGATAGATTTCATTTGATCACTTCGTAAGCAGAAGCTCTCTGAGATGTCAATGTGCCCTTTGGTTTCTCTAGAATGGCAAATAGTGAGTGCTCGACATACAATGTCATTGAGCATCCCATCACAATGGTTGTAGCCTTCTCTATGGCGAACGCTGCGGCAGCTAAACTTTGTTCGCACGGGACATGATCTCTCATTACTGGATCCAAATTCCTACTGTAATATGCTAGGGGCTTGTACCCCAACAAGGTTCTTTGAGCAAGCACCGCTGTCATGATGCTGCCATTTGTGTGTGAAAACAGGTAAAATTCCTCTGCATAATTTGGAATCCCTAAAACTGGTGCTGTGCAGTTGGCTCTTTTGAGTTCAGCGAACCCTTTCTCCATGGTCTACGACCATTCAATCTTTTCTTTTGTCACTTGGGTTTCTTTAGGGCCTGAAGTAAAGGCTTAGTGTAAGAGCTGTAGTCGAAAACCCATGCCCTGACATAGTTGCATAGGCCTAAAAAGCTCTGCATCTGCTTTATCGTGTGTAGCTTAGCCGTGTTCAATATGGCTTCAGCCCTTTCTGGGGTCACCTTCTTTCCCTCTTTTGAGATCAATTGGCCTATATACAGCACTTCTTGTTGACAATACTGTAACTTTTCCTCGTCAACTTTATATCCTTTCACAGCCAGTATAGTCAATAGCTGAATAGAATCGTGTCTGCATTGCTCTTCTGTTTTGCTGCAAATTAGGATGTCATCCACATATTGCAGGACAATACTTTCTACTGCAATGTTGCTCAAGAACATCTGCAGGACTATGTTGAAAATAGAAGGAGACTCACAGTACCCCTGTGGCAGCCTCGTGCTTTTCAGACGCATCTGTCTGAATGTAAATGACATCAGATCTTGTGAGTCCTGGTACAGCGGGATTGAGAAAAATGCATTTTTCAAGTGAATCACTGTGAAATATTTTGCCTCAACAGGTATATTACATAGGATTTTAGACAGGTTAGGGACTAGAGGGAACTCAGCCTCAACAATGTCGTTTATTGGCCTCAGGTCTTGCACTACCCTCCAAGACCCCCCTTTACTTTTTTCACAGGGTACACTGACGTATTACATGGTGACTCTGATGCCACTAAGATGCCTTGCTCCATCATGGCAGAAATTGTCTTAAAAATCCCATCATCTGCCTCTCTGGACATGGGATATTGTCGTGCCTTTGGTAAAATAGCTCCTGGTTTCAATGTAATTTTTACTTCTCCAACCCCCTTCAAGAGGCCTAATTAATAGGGTCCTGTAGTCCATACTGAGACAGGCACCTGTGCCATGTCGTCATTAAAATATTCAGGACGATTTAGTGGCAACATCATTCTCTGGGGCACCTCTCTTTTAATCATTTTAACCTAAAAGGTGAGACTCACTTCTACCATTGTCTCTCCCATATCTCTTGGTTCTTCAAACAGATCGTCATCGGTGACATCAGTCACTCGATATCCTTCCTCAATGCCAATAATTGTGCACCATTGTCTGCTCTCATCATCATAACCATCAACCAAGACCACTTTCCCTCGTATTACAGCGTGTGTATCATCAAGGGAAATACTTGTCCCTCCTCCTCATGCATCGGTATTCTGGGTCTGAATAAGAACTCATCAGGGGTTCTCACGATTTTATCTGCAAGGCCTGGTGATCCTGTCATAAGCACACGCATACCAGACGTGAACATTTCTGGCTGTAGTGGTATGGCCCTCATGGCTATGTGTCCTGAGTATGCCCTAATCATTTCGCATACATATGAATAGTGCATTCCTGGAGTTGAACATAATATGCCCCCCTCCGTGAATGCGATTGTCATGTTTAACTTCGTCATTAAGTCTCTCCCCAAAATGTTTACTGGGGTCTGACGTAAATATAATAAAGGCACGTTCATCTCACACTCTCCTATAGAGACTGGAAGTGCATTTTTAAAGGGAACATGACTTGTCGCTCCTGAGAAACTCTGAGTATTTATGGCCTTGCCGGACAGGGAAAACTTGCCTTCACGAATACACGAGCGTGTTGCACCCGTGTCAACTGAGAAGAAATATTCTTTATCCCCTATAATGACATCCACCGTAGCTTACCTGTGAGGATCTGGTGTCACTGATAGGATAGAACACATCAGGGTTCCCAGTGAGCTTTCCTAGTTCATATACAAATTTGGCCCACTGTGTACTGGTGAATTTCCCCCATTCCCATTGTTACCTCCCATTCCAGGTAGTGGTCTGCCCTGTTCTTATTGTCTGTAACAGTTGCTTCGGTGCCTGTTGGGATTGTCCTTGTGGAAAGTTCCCCATACTCTGAGGTTGTGCACCTTGTTGCGCTCCTGGCGCGTGTTGTTGCACCGTGTGATTTTGTGTAAGACCATGCAGTAAAACTGCAGGTGGATTAACCATGCCTGCTCCTGTCCCTTGGCCATTCTGTTTCATGCCTTGGTTTCTGCATGTGCACGCCAAGTGCCCTGTCATTCCACACAGCCAACATATGGGCGGTGGTCAGATTATTTGCCCGTTTGACATATCTGGATTACATTTTGCATATTTTGAAAACCTCCTTGATTATTTTGGAAACCTCCCTGATAGCTCTACCAGCCTCTTCCCCTAAATCCTCTTCCCCTGATATAAAACCCTGTATTGCCCTGATTGGTCTGTTGTGGGTTAACCACCTGCTGCATGCTTGATTCAGCTGTGATAGTTATCATGGCTACCTGTAGAGCATATTTTGACAATTTCTTTTGCACCAACTTCGCTTCCTCACCCTTACGAGTTGCTTCCTTTTTGAGATTCTTTTCCTTCAGCAGTCTACAATAATGTGCGATGGGCAACTGTATTTATGCCCAAGGTTTGGCTTCAATTCCCACCAATTTCTTCAGCTGTTTCTGTACCGGTTCTGGCAGTCCTTGGCACAATATATGTAAAAATACCGGTATAAATTTTGTCCAAGAGTCATGAGTCTCGAGCACCCATGTGGCTTGGAAATTCTGTATATAAATTAACGGATCTTCAGATTCCTTCATTTTTTGCGTCATTATAGCTCCCATATCGGAAGTATCTGGGTAAAGCACTTGTAGCGCTTTCCATACTGCGGCTGAACAATTGTTAAATGGAGCTCCGTCATGCGAGGTATTAATTGTGGTTACACCAGGGTTGCCTGCTCGTGCCCACACATCGTCTGCTCTCTCACCGAGTATGGCGATTAGGAGACCTTTAATATCCCTAATAGCTAACGTGTTCCCTACTGTCATTTTTTCTAACTCGTGTGTCCATTTTCCGGCTCCCGATGTCAGTATTGGAAGCTTGTTTTCAAGTTTTCTCGATCCATTGTGGCCATGGACTATATTGCGGTCTTACTCCCCCGTTCTCCAGTAATGGAAATTGGAATGTGTAGCCCTCTCTCTTCTCTCATTGTTCTTACGTCTATTGCAGGAGTAATATTCCTGCATCACCATCTACCTGGCAATGCGCTTAGTCTGTCCACATAGGGCGGCGAAGACACCCCCCTCTGACTGTGAGATACTTCTTCAAATCGGTCAGGTTGCGTGGCGGACTCTGATGCTCTTGGTGCACTTTCGCTATTGTCTGACCACCTTATTCCTTTCTCCCTCGGGAGTCGTCTTTTGCTCCTTCCCTCTTCCTCACTTTCTTTGCGCTCCTCCCTTTCGGAGTCAGACATCCCCTGTCCCCAACTAGTGCAACTTTTCGTGTCCTCTTTGTTCCTACTTATTTCTAATCTATCCAGAGATAGCTCTCAATTCCTACTACTTCGGGAAACATCCTCAGTGTCTTACAGCTGAGTGCTTTCCAGGCGCTCGTCTTTCCCCTCCCCTTGGGGTATTTGTTCTAGTCCCATTTCATCATATAGTCTATCAATCGTTTCTCTGATGTTTCTGGTGTCGAAGTCATCATCAATATTTGCCCTAGACTTGCCTGGTACTGAGTCGTACTCAGGAAAAAAAAAATCGATGTCTTCCCAATCTACTACTGGATCAGGTTTTTTAACCTCTCTCCCTAGATATTCAAGATCGCATGCTCTCTGTCTTCGCTTTCGTTCTATGTCATCATCAAATTCTTTGCACTTCCTCGTCTCTTCTCTGACCCTATCTTCTTCCTTTCTCTTTTCAATTCTTTGTTCCTCTGCCCTTCAAATGTCCTCATCTCTTAGTCTTTTTATTCTTTTCTCACATATCCTTTGCTCTTCTTCTAACCTTTGCTGTTTCTGTCTGTCTTGATCATTGGCTGCCCTTGGGTTGCGATCAAGCTGTCTTTCTTGCTCTTTGCGATATAGCTGTTCTCGCCTTTGTCTGCCTTTCTTTCTTATCCTTTCGTCTCTTAACTCCTTCTCCTTCCCCTTCCCCTTTCTCTGTGCCTCGTATGAGCTCTCCTTTTGTTTCGCGTCATGAATGCCTTTGCCATCGAGTTTCAGTAGAATTTGCCCTCCCATCCATTTGTCTTTTGCGAATGCTATCTCATCAGTTCTATTTTTGCTTCCCTTCCATTGCTTCCCTCCTCTCTCTTTGTCTAGAGATGCACTTGTCTGTGCCTGACCTCTTTTGTCATCTTGTCTCTCCCTGTCCCTTAGGACTACGGAGGTAATATTCTTGCCCTCATCTTTCGCTTGATTTGCGTCACTACTTTGTGCAGGCCACTCATATGCATGGTTACTATACCCTGTGGCTGCTTTGAGCTCTCTTAGTGGGTATTACCCTCGTCTTTACTTTCTTCAACTTTCGTTTCAGGTGGGGCAGGTGGCGCAGTAGGCGTCTCACCCACCTCTGAGCATACATTAAGTATCCAATCTGTTGGCAGCTCTTCCTCCTTTCCCTGTTCATACATTTTCCACAACTCAAGAACAGCAAGGCGTTTTTTCTAACTTCTTGCCTGTATATGTGGCATGCAAATATGTCATCATATGTTGTAAGACGGCTTTAGATAAAGACCGATTTTGTGGCCATGGCATAAATATCTTGTGGGCAGTATCTTTAACCCACTCTGTACTATATTTCTTTAGCTTGGGTGCGTGCTTTGGCAGCTGCTTGCATAAGTGTGCCAATGGAGTCATGTCTTCCATGCTTAAATCTGTTCCCTTTTCTCTTATATAAAACTTGTCAATGTTTTCGTGTGACTTGAACATTTCCAACAATATGCACGAGCACCAAACACTGCAAGCTCCAATCCAAACTTTAACAAAATTTTGATATCTTCTAATTTACTCAAAAGCATCAATTCATACACGATTTTATCTCATCTGTAAAATCGCACAAAATTTGGATCCATTTTCTCATGGAAAAATGTTCAATATGTATGATGTCACAAACAGGAAACATGTAAGACAGACACTCGACAAACTAGACAGACACCAGCTGGACACAGATATCTCTGCCTCTAATCATTACCCCTTCGTGGAATGTAAACATACCCCTTTCATAACGTCTTTAAATGTTGTGGTAGTCTATTCGTTCCACATTATGTGGGATTCTGGGTACATGTTTCTTCTAGCCACTATTTTAAAGCATAGGAATAAGGCGAATCCTCTCACTTCTCGGGTGTCTTCCCCGGTATCCTCTATCTTCTCGGGTATCCTCCCCGGTAACCGTGGTGTACTTTATTATTCTCAAGTCATTATACCCTTACATATATACAGTCTACTCTACTTCTGACTATGTTTTGTTTTCTACCACCTCCCTGTGTTACCTTTTCCCTGTACTTGTTCTAAAGCATGCACTATTTGCCAAAACATTCAATTTTTTGTGCCATTCACCGTTCGCATTGTTCTTCTCTGGACCCTCGGGATCACCACCTTTGTTATCGCCTTCTTCGGTTTTTCGCCCGCTCAGCTGCCCGTAGGAATGGGAAGGGAAGTGTGGGGAACATGGGTACCTTCAGGCCCTGACTGCAGTCTCTCTTTAATCTGCCACTGTCTACAGGGAGCTTCACGGTCTACTCAGCCGAATGGCAAAGGACTTGTGATATTGCCGAAGACCTAGAGTACTTTATGTCGACGGTCAATAGGTGTCTTACTTTAATCATAATCGATAGTCGATAACCATCCGATCTCCGCTACCAAGTGTACTGGGGAGACCCCCGGCTGGCCCATAGAGTCATGGTTTGCTTCGGAGTGCTTAAAGACGAGATAGCTGCACCTTGAGATGGATTGGGGTGCAGATTTATTACTCCAACACCAATTAATAAGGACAACTCAATGGTTTGGCAAAGGGAGTCTGTTTAATGACAAGTCCAAAAACAGGGAGTCATGGAAATCAGCAGTGAAGCGATCGTCCGTCTCGCCTCAACTCCAACGAACTTCATGGAAACAATAACATTTATACTCAAAACTCAACATAATTGACGTGTAATACTCAAAAGTTATTAAGCATTTCTTTTGGTTTGGAAAAGGTAACTTTAATATAGGTTCTATATCTGTACATGGTAACGGGGTGAGGGGATTGGATAAACACTGTCAGGTGGGCATCTAAGCCCTTCCTTCAAAATGACTATTGTAGACATCACAAAAAATACAACGCCTCATTGGTTCTACTAACTATAGGACCCTAGATTATTTGGTCCATTGTGATTGGGTTGGCATCAACCCCATGCATATTCTTCCACTTCACTTAGCAGCACGCAGAACGGTCAGCCAGGTGCAGGGTGCGCCCCTCAGCTACCCGGCTTTTCTCCACTTAAGGTTACAATCAATCCTCTCTACAACAACTATGTGTCAATTATCTCACTGTAGTTGGCCCTGAAACTGCATCTTGTATCTGGAAAAGTTCTGATATCTCTTGCTTGGATGGATACCAGCTTAGGTGTGAACTTGTGCTGCTCCGCGTTCAGCTGGTCAGACACCATGAATTAGTCTAGTTTCTTGCAATTTCTGTATTTTATTCTCATTCAGCTTGTCACCTGCCTATGCCTCCTTATCTTTGGCCTTTCAGAAGCAGGATATTCTGTTCTTAAGTTTCAATTATGTGAGGGTACTCTTTGTTCCTTTATTAGTATGACCTTGGCTCTCCTGGCACAAGTTGCATCTGCTGGGTTTCGATTCAGCCGTCTCTTCTCGTTTGCTGGAATACAAATCTTGTCTTGTTTGGCCTCGAGTAACCTAAGTTGATTCTGCTTTTAGTGCAAAGTGGACTTGCACTTATAATACTGTGCCTTGTCTTGAGGTACATTATGTTATAATGGCGCTTGCTGCTCTATTCTTCTACTAAGCATAGCAAGCCGCACTAGTTTCTTAGCTTTCTTGCATTTCAAGCATATGTACAGGCTTTAGCGGGTTGAATATCTTCATCCTGCTTACAGCCTAAGCTTCTTCATGTGTCAACATCGTTCTCTTCTTTAGGTTCACAATATCTTTATTCATGGAGTTTCGTCTCTCTGCGTCGTTCTCTGGTTGTCATTTCTTCTATCTGCAAGTCAGTCTGCGCTCTTGTGAAGTCACCATTCGTCTTCTATTAAGGCTTTTTTGGTTTCTTCCGGGACGGTACTTAAGCAATCTTCATTTCGTCTCATTTGCTGGTAGGGTTTTCTTAATGGTTACCTTACTGTCCATGGTGTTCTTGGTATAGGTACATGAATAGGTGCTGTTCTTCTTATGGATACTGGGCAGAGCCCTACAGCGGCTCTCTGCTGGTTTATTTGTTCATCATATGTCACATATCTCGGTGTAAATGTTCCTGGTAGTTCAAAATTGATGATTGGAGTGCAGGCTTTATTTGGAACCTCCTCTACAGTGCTGGTGTCTTTCTCTCGATCCCTTACAGTTAATAGGGACTCTCTCTGTTTTGCACAGGCTTTAGCTTTTGCTTGGCGGATATTGTGCTGTTTATAACTTCTTTGTCGAAATCCATCTTCAAACGCATCACAATGTTTGCTTTATGATTCTTGTGTACTACAGATGTGTTTTTCTCTCAAAAATTTCCCATACAGTAAATGTTTTACTGTGCTTCTACGGTGACAGCTGTTAGTGTGTAGAACAGTATTTGCTTCTGTGGGCTTCCTGTAAGTTTCAATCTCTACCTGAATATTGTTAATACGAATGAGAAGATCCAAGTATGCTATCTCGAGTATGCTATATGTAGATGTGAATTTAATGCCGAATGGATTCAAATTGAGGAAAGAGACAAAGTTGACTAGTTCAACTTCTGTGCCCGCCCATACCATCAATACATCGTGTATAAAGCGCCACCATTGGGCAATGTTGGCGCTGCTGTTATAAATATATTGCATTTCTACAAAGCCCATGAATAGATTTTCTACTGATGGAGAGCTCTTTGACCCCATTGTCAGACCACGTGTTTGTTGATATGTTACCCTATTGAATACAAAGTAAATGTTGTTGAATATGAGTTTTATTAGATCCACCAGCATCTGTTTTTCTTAATAAAAGGTTGCTGATTTTTTTTCATAGAAAAATTCAATTGTTCGAATTGCAGATTCATGATCTATGGACGTGCATAGAGAAACTACATCTAAAGTCACCAATCAGTAATTGGTTTGCCACTGTAATTCTGATAAAAGTCGTAACACATGTGTGCTGTCTCTGATAAATGACTTCAAGTTGCCCACCATTGAATTCAAAAACGAATTTACAAATTGCGAGATGGGTTCCAAACTGGACTCCATACCATTGACAATTGGTCTGCCTGTTGCTATCTTATCAATGTTACATGTGATTTTATCGAATCCAAAATAACTAATCCCATTACAACTAATACCATAATAACGAATTCCAAAATAACAAATTCCTTTTTTGTTGTTTTGGGGGGGACCCCCAAGTCCACCTTTTTTTGTTCCTAATACATTCCCCCACCCCCAAAACCACTATTCCCACTTCCAACCCCTTTTTTAGTTTTTTTCCAAATTCGTTATTTTGGAATTTGTTATTTTTTATTGGTTGTAATGGGATTAGTTATTTTGTAATTCGTTATAATCACTGCACACCTATCAAATTGCTTAGGTACTTTTGGTAAAAAATGTATGTATGGGCATTGGGGATCTCTAACCAACATGTTCTTGCAGTCCTCCTTACTAAACAATCCTTCATCTGTCCAATGTTTGACAATGATAAATGCATTATTTTTTACTCTGTCCCATGATTTTTCCTTCACAATTGTGTTTTCCCCTTGTTCATTCAAGTGATTAAACCCCATTTGGATATCATCCTTTCTGTTAAGGATCACTATATTGCCTCCTTTGTCTGCTGGTTTGCAGGTTATGTTCTTATCCTTTTTTAACTCACTTAATAATTGTTGTTTGAAAGACAGATTGTGTTAAAAAAACTGTTTAGTGGAGAAAAGAAAACGTCTTTTCATTCAGTGACAGCACAAGCTCCTCTGACACTGTCTGCTTGAGGAGTGAGGATGCAGGGTGGTCTGTGGGGGCCTCTGTGCTGGGTGTTGGGACAGAGGATGCTCTGTTGCTACAGGATGCCCACCGTCACTAGCGTAGTTATACCACGTGGGGAACTATCAATACAAGGGTTCCGCCCCATTCAGGGGTGGCCAGTAAATGACCATGAGTGTCTGTGCCTTCTTGCAAGTGGCATAGACCCAGCAGGTGACTGCCCGGGGAGCAGAGCTAAATAGCTCAGGGAGTGGGGAGGAGGACCGGAAGTGGCCCACCCAGACCGCTGCCTCTGAGCTTGCTGAAGAATATGTTAAGCATTCCTTTGTTAAAAACAAAGGAATGCATAGCATATTCTACACCAGCCTCTGAGATGCACACCCTGTGCCCCTCACTCTGTGTTTTGACAGCCTTTCAAGTGGGGCAATTCATAAGTGATGGCTCATTTAACAAACCATTGTTTTTACACAGTATGTGCTTAACATTTCAGTGTTAAGAACTGAACCTGGCACATTTTTATTCTGAAGGACAGCACAAAGCATCAGTTAGCTGACCAAATCTATTTATTCTTCCAAGAGAATTAACACGCCACACAGAAAAAGCTTTACACTGTGTTCTTTATTTTCATGTCTTTTTATTTGACACACCAAAACGATTTTTTGGCATATTAGTAGTTATATATGGCATATGCCTGGGCGGGTTACCTGTCATTTTCTTGCTTAAGTATTCTGGTGGCTGCTTTGGGACATGGACTACATGCATCTGCTCAGCATCAACAGTCTTTTCGTTTTCTTAAGCCAACCACTGCCTAGTGCACACCAGATGGCGCCTCATTGTGACTTTCCACCTTGATTAGGAATGCAGGGATCATTGTGTGTCACCACGCAGACAGTAGTCCATGGAAAATCAATGCCATGATATGTGTGCAGCAGTGATTTGTGCGCTGCACAAGTCACCACTGTGTTGGTTAATTGCATCTATGCGGTGCTCCGCTATGTAACAGCACATAAGCCTGTTTTTATCTGATGTGTCCCATGTCCATACCATAGTACACTGGAATGTTTTGTGTATGTGGCTCTGACGAGTATGCCATTCTGTGCCCACACTTAAATTCATAAATAAATCAAAAAGGTTCCCTCAAATTGCATGTGTATCCCCTAGGCCAAACTCCCTTTCTACACTGCCATAACATGATTTTCACAAGCTGCAGGCCAAAAAGAGATGCTGATGCCAGCTCTCTTAGATAAAGCATGGGCCTGCTCTTTTTCAGAAATAACCCCTGGGGCCTGCGTAATGGTGAGGAGGTAGTGGCTGAGGAACGGTGGACCCTTTACCATGCATTAGAAGCCGGTTTTGTTTCAAACGCTTCATCAGCTTATTACTGGTCAGGCTAAAGTTTGTAAGAGGTACAATCCTTTCTGTGCATTGTTTATTGGGTGTCTCTTGTGGGGTGTCCTTTCCTGTCTATAGATATAATTCCCTAAGGATGTTTCTGTATTGGGGGCTGGGCATGCTCACCCTGAGACCTAGCCCCTCAACATAGTAACTTCTCCAGAAACAAGAAGCAAAAGAGCCCTTGCATCCTATTTGAGTGGCTGATGTTGCAGCCATTTTATACTCACATCCAACAATATAAGATGCCCAAATGAGTATATATGTTTCATGGTTACAAACATTTGAATGTTAGGGTGAGTGTTGTGAACAGTGATGTGAGCACCAGGCCATGTGTCTGTTATGTATTTAGAGATTCACACATACAACCCTTTTATCACAGCCTTGTTTATCAAATATAGAGATCTCTGATCACTGTTATTTTTCTGAAATGCTCTGATTTAATGCAAAGCAGACAGGAACATTCATTGGTGCTGTTTGCCCCGTTTCCCACTCTCGTAGAGGTATTTGACCCCATTTGTGCATATGTTTTTTTCACAGTGGGCAGCCTCCTTATTGCCCCACATTCCCTTTCAAATACTGCTTTGACCTTTGTAGGCTCATTTTGCTGAAAGTATTGATTGAAGGCAGGGGACAGGCAATGTTAGCACTCACGTGCTGTTGGGTACCCCGCATGCAACTTTACACTTTTCTCAAAACGGGGTGGAAAATGAAAGGAAAAACAGGTGAAATCCCCTTTACTCTTTCATTTTACTCTCTGATGTAAATGCTGGCTGCAAATAATGCTTTGCATGCTGCATTTACCATGGATTCCTATGGACTCCATCTGCTATTTGCATGTGGTAAATGCAGGCGGCTTCCATGGGAATACATTAGTTTATATTTTCATGCTGGGAGAAAACAGAGATTTTGGAGGTGGAACAGGAAGTACGAAAAAGATACAGATTTCCCCTCGCATCATCAAATCTGCCTGCAAAACATTCATAAAATCTCCCCATCAGTATTGTACCGCTTTACTCCTTGGTAGTCATTTTATTTTGAATCCTATATTGTGTGGTTGGGACCACTAGTGTTTGCACTCAAATACAAGTGGTCCCCTCTGTGTAATTATCTAACACGTAGGGCAAAAGTAAAGTGCAAAACACAAATAGCCCTTACACCTTACTTTTTCACTACTTATGTGGAAAAGTGTAAATGTCTCCCACTATTAAAGGTTGCCAGAGGAATTTGCAATGGCTTCCTATGGAACCTGCTTGCTTTTATCAGGTCTAAAAATCAGGCGGATTTCATGAAAATACTTTGCTTTAACGACAGCGTGAAAATACATACTGGCATGAACACCATGTGTTGTTTTGAAAAAGCGCATGGAAGCACGATGGACACGGTTTGTCTGTTCCATGCGCCCGCGCTCCCTCCAAAACAAAATGACTATTCCAAGGTCTGTTAAGGGAGGTGTTAAGAAAGGCGTACCCTGCCCTAGCTCCCGTTTTAAGGATTCGTGGGACTTGGAAAATGAGCACGCTTGATGTTACACCTATACTGCTCCTCTTGCTATAAAATGAGCCCCCAAGTCTTTGGAGGAGTGCAGCACTAGATGCGCACTCCCTCTAACCCGGCAGCTAATTAGGCAGATGTATGCTTGAGGCAACCTTCTGTGAAACACGCAGCTCTGCTTCCTGGGTGCACATCAATGAGTCCTTTGAACAATAGTTAAACTGCTTACTGACGGCCATTTGTATTTGAGGACATACAGAGCTCTCAAGTGCTCCACATTCTTGACATACTTAAGTGCACACATTCTCAAAGCAAACCTTAAAAGATCAAGTGACTCAAGGTTGCAGTTCAAATTCAAAAACTCCATGGAGTGCCTGTCTGCGACTTAATCCCAGGCAACACGGGGTCAGAGGTCAGGAGTTGAATCTCCAGCTTCCAGTGAGAAGCAAGGTGATTTCAGCCTTGAAGTGTGCTGTCGAGGCCGACCTGATTGAAGCTGTAGCAAATGGGCGCTAAGGAATGTGGGCGCTGTATCGCGAGGCATTATCAGAAATGAAATATCTGTTTACATTTGATGAGAATAGTTTTGTTTCAAGTAAACACTAATTCAACACTTCCACCCCGCCCATCCCCCGTTCCATTTAATAAGGTATATTTTTATTTATTTATTTATTTTATTTGTTTGTAATTCATAGAATTGAATTTTTACAAAAGGTTGAAGACAACAACAGCAACAAGTGTGATGCGCCTCGAGCTTTCGTGTCGTTGTGTAAGGTATATTTTTTAAATTCTTTATTTTCATTTCCAAAACTTACAAAACAATTGAAGTCGTAAAATCAAATTCTAAACCATGAAATATTATAGAATAACTAAACTATACAATAGCCGCTAACTACCTCACTATAGACACCACAAACATTATAAACCAAATGAATAATAAAATTCAACCCCTCTCCTCCTCCCCTACCCCCACCCGTATATACATTACAATTTAAGACTAATACAATTTCATGAATTTCCCCCAAATCTTCTCGAATTTAATAAGGTAGATACCAGAGATAGGCGATTGTCGTAAAAGCGACATCCTGGCCGGTTGTCAAAAATTGCACATCATTTGCTACATTTGCATAATATTTACATGGAACAAAGTGTGTCATGGGATTGGGCAAGTGTTCATGACATCATGAGCAGTCACTGTTTTTTGTGTGTAATGTCACAACATTTTTTTTTCATGGCCGTCTTTTGGGGGTCGGCACGAGTCCCAACTTGTACACTTGGGCCCTGATTCATGGAATATTTGCGTGTAAAACGGGGATTTGTGTGCCCTTCTGCCCGCAAATCATGATTTGTCAAACGAATCAAGATTTGCGGGCAGAATGGCATGCAAATCCCTGTTTTACACGCAAATAATTCCATGAATCAGGGCTTTGGTGACTAGTCTGAGGGCCTGATTCTGAGCTCCATGAAAAATAAGAAAAGGGCTCCGCGATGGAACAACATTTCTTATTTCATCGATATTCCGTACCTTTATGAATCAGAATAAGTAGCAAATAAGCAAAGGGCAGTTCAATCGCGAAATTACAATTTTCTTATTTTACATGGATCAGCAGGGATTGAGAGTTTAACTGGAACTGTTTGATAGGTTACACACTCACTTTGGGACTAATTGCGATTTAATTAAAAGCAAATACATCTAATGTAAGATGAAATGTTAATGGTTGCGAAATTAGGTGATTACAGTAGAGGACATTGATACAGATAGGACATAGAAGATCAATTATATTAGCCTAGAGTTATAAAGAAGTACGTAGGGGTTAAGTGAAAACATCCCATACATAATTATAATTGTTCTTTTATAACACGTACGGACCTCGGGATTCGAACCTGCGCTGCCTTGCGTTGACCTGCTTCCGAGAAAAACACGTTGTCCCACCGACCTATTGCTTATTAGTACCCGGTGGAGCGTGGCTTTGTCCTCGCAGGCAATGGGGAGGCTTGGAGCAGGGACATTACCATACAGTAATCCCGCTGCTCTGAGCCTCCTCAGGGCTGGAGGCCATCCCCCCCCACCCCCCGCGCTGGAGAACAAGGTAAGTGCCCCCCTGCATCCTCTACCCCCCTTTGCCACAGACTTCACCCCCTGCTGCCAAACTTACCTTCTCCTTTCTGGTCCTCTGCAGGAAACAGTAGTGATCTCAGCGTGCCCGCTTCCATTCTGCGACACAACGCCATGGAAAGGGAGAAGGGACTATGCAGTGCTTCCTCCCCGTTCCGTGGCAGCCATCTTTTTTTCTTTTCTATTCAGTTTTGAAACGGCAATTGCGTTTCACAACTTCCAAAAAGATTTTATTAGTACCCTGGTCCAACGGGCCAGGGTAGTAATAGCAATGGGCCCCAGGGCATTACCTGAAGCGGTAATGCCCCCACAGCCTGGGGCTTATTGCTTTTGCTTAATCATCTCCTCTTTTTATACTGTTGAAAAGCGTACAAGATTCACTGTTAATTCCATTCATGTTTTATGCAGTTACATATCTAAAATGACGAATTTGAGTTACCAGACCTAACATATCAGATCAGATTTCTACAATGATCATGCACTGGTTTTGAACTGGGTTTCTAATTCGTTTTTGGAGATTGAGGCAGCACAGATAAAGTGTGACATATACACAACAAATGGTGAGGTCATGATGTTGGTGATGTCACAGCACCATGATGGCATCACCCGTTGATGTCACAGCACAAACTACCGGAAGTGATCCATATAATGGCACAGTTTCACAATTAAGTTAGTTGAGCGTAAAAGTGTGTCCTGACACTGTGACACTAACAACTGAGATGGTCACACAGGAAGTTTCTCCTCTGGGAATAAGGTCATTTACAGTGCATTCATTACTGTAGCATAGATTAAATCTTGGACACTGTTGGTTTTGAGAAATATATTCGAATGTTTCAACTACTTTTATTATAGTGTGGCCAAGTTAGGAGGGGGAAGCGACCTAGCCAGAATGCCCATTTCCACTTAAGTAACAGTGGAGGTATGTGTAAATATTTTTTCAATTGGACTTGATTGTCAATCGATGAATCGATAAGGATATGACATGAGCTAAATACATACTACCGTATGTTTTCTCTTTTGTTTATGTTGAGGGAGTCAGGATCCTAAGACCACCCCTCTGCCCCACCAAGTTCATGACGTGACGGAAAGCCAGAAAAGCCTGCAACCACCCATTCTATTTCGGACGAATCCCAAATGCACCAATGATTGACAAATACAACGAGAGGTACCCTCTCAGTCAGCTATACAGACCAGGTGCAGTACAAATCTATCCATGTGTGACAGAAGAGCCAGAGACAACCGTGATCAGAAACACCTATACGGACAGCCGCAACTGAACATCGAGAAGCCACAGTGCTGATGTCACTAGTGACACCACAACATAGCAGCGTCAGACATGAAGCACATGTGCAGTCCGCACCACACAAACACACTCTCGAATACATGAAGAACATGATTGCACAGTTCTTTAGTTAGAGGACAGCTACATATACATACTGTCATTGCTTTTATTATTTTGTCATTAGCCAAATGCCGTAACGCAAAACCGCAAGGCACAAGAGATCCTGAGCAAGCTTGCTGATGCTTAAAGCCAATAGTCAGGTGGACATACAGGCGTGCATATGGAACCTGATCAAACCATGTATAACTAAGCCATAGGGAATGTAGTAAAACCTGGACAATGTAGAAACCGCATTATAAGGTTTAGGAAAATTACACCGGGCCTCGAATCACTCAGCAGGATACAAGCTGAGCCAATTCAGGCTGGACAGAGAGCAAGACACGTGAGACAGGGCCCACAGCCAAGGCCAAGAGATATTGAGACATTTCAATCCCCAGACGACAAAGGGACCAGCTGCAGAAGAACTGAATAAATCCTCATAATTAGGAGCTGCAGAGCTCGATTTTGTGGTCTCTAAACACGTGGTACAACTGAACGAAACAATGGACAATCTTCCATGGTGGGAAAGAGAAGCCAGTACCAGCAGCCAGATCACAACAATTGTTGCTATCATGAGGAGATTATTCTCATAAGGCAAGGCAGTGTATACAAGTTACAAATCAGATAATAATAGATAGTGAATTGGGGATGGGACAGGCCATCCACCTGACATGTAAGAGTCAGAAGAATAAAACGTATAGGCCATCATTTAGGTTATTAGACTACTGATGGCCAATCCCTCACACTGTTAGGTTTTTGGAGAAGGGCCCAAGTGATGACGGAGGAGTGATGTAATTTTATAGTAAAACTGGCCTGCAAGCCAGAAGACATCGAGAAGTACTGAATCCACCTGTGTTCTTCTATCGATCCCTGTTGGTTTTATTTGTAATAAACCGCAGTTTGAACTTGCCGTTAACTGAGTCCTCCATGTATAATAGGGGAGGGAGTTGGGCTCTCCAAGTCCGCTGACTTCCAGCACCGCTCTGGCATACCTGGGAGTCGTCACCAACAAGTTGGTAGCAGAACTGATGGTTGGCTACATCAGCCCGGTACAAGGTTGTCTCCTCTGCCGCAGAACCTGAGAGGATGCAGGACCCTCGCATATTTTGAGAAGACGGGGACGTGTACCTGTGGAAAGGCCATCAGGAGCCAGCTTGGAAATTATTCTGCCCAAACTCAGCGCGGTGTCCAGGCAGACTAGGACGGTGAAGTGGGCACTTCTGGGGGACATGGCAGCTGAGCACCACCAGCAGACTACGGAGTGTAAGTATTGACCCAGTCAAACGGCAACTGTGGGTGTGAGGGTGGGTATTGAGTATTGTGGAGTGTTCCTTAGTATCGTCGAGTATTGTCAAAGTATTGTCTAGATTTGTCAAGGTTAGTAGGGAAAGGAGCGGAGGTAGATGTTCTTCTTCTATGTTTAGGGCACATTCAGGGTTAGAGGTAAACGGTTCTGGTGAATAACCTAGAATATTGACTTAAAGGCACGGATGACAGATGTTATGTAAATAGTGGATTTCCTGTGGGTTGGGCGTTTTAGCCCTGGTCATAGATGACAGTATCCCTGTAAGGTTTAGCCAGGGAGCCTACCTAGATTGCTGAAGGTGAGTCGACTGGTTAAGCCTCCTGGAGTGAGACGTTTTTCACGCTAGGCGATGCAGCGTGTACAGTTCCATCACAAGAGAATATTAGTATTCTGTGCCTGGAGGCGGGAAGACAGCTGTGGGGTTTATGTATTCTTTAGTAATGGGTTGTAGCACTGAGCGAAGGGGGATTTGAGTGTTAGCATAACCTTGTTTAGTAAAGTGGTGATGTCACCTGCACATAGGACACAGAGAGCACAAGGAGTTGAGGAGTTAGCATTGGAAATTCGAGATTGACAGACGAGGTGAACCAGTCGCAGTGCACGGAAGGCACATGCGCAAGATTACGGGCATGCCTGAGGAGGCAGTGACAGTGAATCTGTAAATGGGCGGTGCACAGTGCATGCCTGATAAGTTGTGGATCCAGAGAGGCTCATAGTAACCTGAAAAGTATTGTTATTGCATTGTACCTTTCTCCCTAAACAGCAGTTTTGAGAAACCCTCAACTTGAGCTCAGGTAAAAGCAAGAAAATGTATCAGGGGAAGTGCAGGGGGACACGCTCCTACAGCACCTGTGTAAGACACTCCCGCCCTACCGAGAAAAGATAATGTAAATATAGAGTAGAATGGTCTAAAAGTACCGAAGGGAAGTTAACTAATATTTTATGACACAGACGACGAACAAGGGATGTACCCGTTGCAAGAAGTAAGAGCATTACGGAAATTGAGAACAGCAGAGGGGTATTCAAATCTGACATATAAGCCACAACCATATACTTGGGAGGAGGGATGGAGAGGCGCAGGGCACCCAATTGCTGAGAAGGGAGTGGACAGTGAGGTGCAGAAGGACGCAAAGGATGGGCTTGGGAGCATAGCCACGAATGAATGGGTAGTGGGACAGATAATCCTAAAGGTAGAAGGGAGGACGGACAGGGAAGCAGAGGTGGCAGGAAATGCAATGGAAGGTCTGAAGGGGAGCAGTGAAGTAGCGGAGTGGGCTGAAATAATGGAGGAAGTGGACCGAAGAGAAGAAGTGAGAGGAGAAACTAGAGAGGGAGGACAGGGAAAGGAGAAGAGAGGAGAGGTTAGAGAAAGAGGACAGGGAAAGAATGAGAGAGGAAGAGAAGGAACAAGTGCAGAGAGAAAGGAAGGAGATGATCGAAATGTATCGCAGAGAAAGGAAAAGAGAGGGACAGAAGGATAAGGGAAGTGGAAGAGATTGAGAGGCGGAAGTTGTAGAGCAGGAAAAACACAAGTTGCTCGAGAGGGAACAGGGGAAGTTGCAGGTGGAAAGATTGTCAAGGGAACATGGGCATAAGGAGGTCGACAAGCGGGCACTAAGGGCTGTGAGGACACAATGGACAGCAGATCGGGAATATGATAGACTTGAGGAGGGTAGACGAGCGGAGCCTGATAGCACAAACCTACGAGACAGGGGCACCACAGGAGGAGACAGATTAGGCTTAGGAGCCTGTGGAGGAGGCAGCAGATAGGACTTGCTAAATATCGGCAGTGACATGAAGCCCAAAACAGACACAACAACCCGAAGGCTGAGCTTCGTAGACGATGTCTGTAGCAATATGGGCTCAGGCTCTGACAATGATGGATGGAACAGTGGGGATCAGAGGGGGAGTTACACAGGCTCCATCCCACAGGGGCAGGGACAGATAAGAGGATGACATGGGAAAGTGGAACAGGTACAGGGGGAGCAGGAGGAAGAAGCATGGATGAGTGGGAACGGCGGTCAAATTACTTGTCTACCCTGAGTGATGTAACTACATATGTAGACAGGCTCAAAGATCTCCCAGGATGAAGGAAGGGGTAGACAGCCATAGTGTGCTCAAGAGGAAGGCTAACAGGGGTGCATGACGACAATGTCTGGGGTCCCATATCTGAACCAACAGACCTGTACGCAGGTATCGAAAGCGAGAACAGGCAGGTTAGGATGACGAGAAGTGCCCATGGAGAGGGAGGGTTCACACAGATGCCCTTACTAGAAAGGGGAGGGGAGCGACCTCAGTATATACCATGGAAACATGCTGACAAGGAGAACGTGAGGTGTAGGCTGCCATCATTGAGTGTGGGTGCTGGGAAGCGGATTTATGAAATGAAAAGAATGACAGCAGGACAGAGGTTAGCAGTGGGAGACGTAAAGGGACTGTTGGTGCCGATCCTCGGGAACGCTGCTGATGACGTATGGAAGAGGGCAGGGTTCCCTGGGGTGACAACCCAAAACACGGCACACAATGGTTCACCATTTGCAATCTGCAGAGCTGCCGTTTGGCAAGCACTAAGGACACAATACCCAGACACATCAGACATTGGGGCGATCATGTCCCGGACAATGAGGGAAGACGAAGACCCCTTGCAGTATATTCAGGAGATTCAAGAGCTTTGGCGCCTTGAAACTTGAGAGCCGTGGGATAAAGCAGTAGCAATATTCTACCATATACCATGCCAGGGGCTGCCAGAGCCCGTTCAGAAACAATTAAGGAAGCTGGTAGGAATGGAAGCAAAGGCTTAGCCAGAAATACAACTCACAATCATTCATCATTGCAGGCTATGGAAAGAGAAGCTTAAGAAAAAGGTGCAGGATAGGAAGAGAGACGAAGCAAATTGAGTACAGAAAGAAATATCAAAGTACGCAATGGAAGGGGTGGTACTAACCAGCCCAACCCACAGGTGATGCAGCAGCAGCCGCAGTTCACACCATTCATGTTGGGAGGGTTCATGGGGCGTGGTAACACACAGCAAGGGTTTTGAGGATGAGGGGTCAGCCGAGAGGACTCGGTTTTGGACAACTGATACATCAAAACCAAGGGGGCTTTCCAGGAGGGTTTTGGGGTTATGGGCCACAGGTGCAGCAGGGCTCAGGGGATTTTTCAGGGGGTTTCCCAGGGCAGTGAGGGAGCCCCCACAATGTTGGACGTGTGGGCAGATAGGGCACATTTTGAGAGTATGCAGGAGCAGGGGGATTCAGAAGAATTGGGGAGCACAGGGACAGCAACTATATCAAGGGGATCAGGATGATAATTACACACAGGACAAGCAGACAAGCAGCAACAAGGACAGATACAGAGCACACACCAACAATCACCACTGATGCAAGCACGTGCACCACAGATGCAAGCCCCTGTACCGCAGTATTTGCAGGCACAATAGGTTCACGGGAACACACAGCAATTGACACAGATACAGAACAATGATGCAGTGGCACACATGACTCCATGGCAACGGTTCCCATTAGACAACTGGGAGGAGTGACCATGGTGGGGAACAACCTCTTTACTGGGAATGGGGTGTCCCTATACCCTCAATAGGACAGCCCACAGACAGACATGATGTGTTCCATCCTGTCAATCACAACCAACCCTGCGGAGGAACCTCGCATAGGGGTGGCGATAGGTGACAAAATATTTTCCTTTCATATTGATACAGGGGCGACTCGGTCCTGCATCCGGGAAGGAGCATTTAGATTGTCAAGTGATGACATGAATACTCAAGGATTCCCTGGCGCTCTGGAAGTAGTTCCTTTCACAAATGATATTTCTCTTTCTATAGGAGAATGACTGTTAGGCAGAATCCTGTGCAGTTCCCTTAGGGAGCACTACAGAAGATTAAGACTACAGATGAGAGCAATAAATCCCCTTTGGTATCAGTCTGTACCACAAAGATTTAGTTAGTAGCTGTGGCTGAGCAGTCAGACTTATCTCAAGAGGGAGATGAGCAGTATTCAGGGTTTACACATTAGGCCTACAGTACTATGGGACAAGAAAACACTGACCAAAGCTTTGTATTAAAAAGTAGATATATATTTATTTTATACACTTCTAATAAAACACATTTATCACAGTCATCAAGCAAGTTAAAATTGAGTCAAGGAAAAAATATACACACTCCCTAGTAAATTGTAGACCAAGGGAACCAGAGTGAAAACTGAGCAAAACGACACAGTGAGAACTACACACAAGGGTTTCTCTAACAATTTCTCACAAGGGAGAGAAAGCACAAGTTATATAGAAATAGATTCTTACACACCCTAGCAACACTTCCCATAAGTTTGTGACCCAGTTTAAGCAAGACAGTGCATCAGTATAAAATATACTTGAATGAAAACTGAGCAAAATGGCATTTCACAAGGTTTAGCAATAGGAAGAAAAGGGTATTTATCAGAAGCAGAAGCACCAACACAGTTTGAGTTGAGAATCAATCTCAAGAGGGCAGATCTAACAAATGTAGCCAGAGTCAATAGGCCTGTGCCAGAGTCAGTGGTACAGGGCAAGGGCCCAGGAGCGAAATGTTCTTGTAGCTGCAGTCAGGTCTTTGGTTCACGATTTTGAAAAGGTGGATGCAGAAAGCGAAAGACAATGTTAAGAGAGAGGGGCGGCTGACCCAACAGGTAGTTAAAGGATTTAAAACACCTTTAATGCTACCGCGAAGAAAGGGCGGGGTGGCGGAACAATGTACCTTTAAAATGAAGAAGTGGCTCCTGCGGTGGCGGTTGTTCCTGATAGTTCCTGCAGTTCGAGGGATCCAGCAGAGGAAGAGAGGCTCTTGTCATGGAGGAAGGTTCGAGTTACTGTTCTACCCAGGGATGAAACCAGCCGCGTTGCTGCCCGACGAATAAAAGGTACGCTCCTTTAAATCGCGGTCTGGGTGGACTAGTGCCTGGCTATCCGGCCTCCGAGTACTGGGTACTGGCAATTCGACCAAGGCAGGTCCAGGAAGGCGATTGGCAAACTGGTTGGCCCCACCAGCTCAAGGGAAGAAGGCTCTTGCAGATGAAGATCTCCTCTCGTCGTGTGGAGAAAAGTGGTGAGACGCTGCAGCAGGGCTCCACCGGTGGTTCAGTCGTTGCAGATGTCTTTGGCTTCTCTCCTCTTTGGCTTCTTAGTTCCAGTGGCGGCGTCTTGCTCTTCCAGTCCTCAGGACCCTGCTTTTATGCAAAAAGAGCCCCATTCATACAGCCTAGCTGTCACTCACACAGTGGAGTGGTCATCTTTGGCGGGAGACCCTCCAGCCTATCAGGATAGAGTGTGACATGGGTTGCTGAGGCAGCCCTGTGCAGGGGTCCTACTCCCCCTCCCACTCAACAGACCCATCCCAGACTCAGTGGCGCCGAAAGGAGGGCTTCTTGGCAGAAGCCCGCCAAAAGGACGAACAAAGGATCCCCGACCTGGGTTAGGAGTTTAGAGAAAGACACGAGAAAGAAGTTATATTAAAGTTCTGGCAAATAAAACCTACCGGAGTAAAGTTAATATAAAAATAAACCAGCAATATGTTAGAGGCTGTCAGAAAAAGTGGTAGTCTCGAACAATGGGAAAATCCCATAGGGAAATATTTGCGGTCCAATATTTACGGTAGTAACCACTGCCACCAGCCAGAAACATTTGAGAGAGGGACTGTACGGTACCCTCTCGAAAATGAACATAAGGGCAAAACTATTAACCCTTCCCAGTACCTCCATAGTAAGATGGGTTGTACTGGTTAAGTTCTTAAAAATTGACTAGTAAAGTCAATTGGGACTTTACATGCCCTGGGAGACAGTAGTCAGTCCCAGGGTATGGAGTCTATGTTTGGGGGACAGTGTGTCACTTCACTGAGGGTGCTGTGTAACACATGTGAATAAAGATGGTTCCTATGGGGTTGAGAAAACCTCATAGACATTAAACACAAAAATAGCCTAGAACACACATAGCAAAAATGCCTAAGAGTGGGAAAAAGAGTCTCACTCTTAGCAGGTAAAAAGAAACAAACTCTTCAAATCCAGAAAAGCTGCTGGGGGACTCTATAGGTAAGGGAAATTAGCCAAAGAATGAGAATTCACCCTAACAACGACTTATCTCTGCCTTTACTTTACTCTCGGCAGACACCTGTAAACATACTGGGACCAGACATTATGAGCAGACTGAACATGACAATTTCATTCCCAGACAAGGGGATAGTGTGCTTCACACCAGGAATACACATGTTCAATGTAAGAAAGATAGTTCAAGCCTATTGTGGACGAGGAGATGTTACAGTATGGGACTGACATTGCCATTGCATGGCTCCCAGGCATTGCAGGGAAAATGTGTTGTGGGTTCCAAACGAGTACCTATTCAGACCTGAGATACCATTGGACGACGAAAAGAGGGAACAATAGTGCAATAAAAATTGAGGCAGTGGTAGCAAGAGAGGACTGGATAGCGGTACATGTGATGGATGATACATGACGAGCATGGAGAGCAGTGATCACAGTGGCAGAAGGGTGCTGGTTTACCACACTGACAGATGAAGAACTATTCAGGGAAAAGAGGTTAGAGACAGAGATGGTGTTCGAGATGAGTGTGACATATCGGTGAGGATACATTACAGTGAAGTACCACAGAGGATGGCAATGGCACTGGAAGCGCCACCCCCTTCTGTGAGGAGGATCTGGCCAAAGTGCCCTGCACCCTATGGACAACAAGTCCCTATGATGTGGGGCTGTTAAAGAGCATAGGAGGAGTGATGATACAACTGAAACCTGGAGCAATTTTAACAAGAGCGAAACAGTACCCACTCATAAAAGAGGCAGATGAGGGCATTTATGAGACCATTGCGGCACTGATAGAGAGAGGCATTCTTGTGCCATCAGAGTTCCCATGTAACATGGCGGTGTACCCAGTGAGAAGGGGGGTTGTGGAATTTTATCCAGGACTTAAGGCCTCTCAATCACATTGTAGAAGCAGAGTATCCTCTGTTTGCAAATCCAGCAACAATCCTATGCAGCATTCCAGTGGAAGCTGCCTGCTTCAAGGTTATTGACTTGAAGAATGCATTCTTCTCAGTACCATTACACCCAGAGTCACAAGATTTGACTTCCTTTATGTATAGAAACCGGAAGTGGACACATACAAGACTTCCTCAAGGGTACTTCGAGTCACCATCTATCGTTAATAGAGTGATACAGATGGATTTGTGCAATATACCGATGGAGAACACAGTTTTACAGCACATCAATGACATTTTGATTTGCAGCAAGACAGAAGATCAGTGTAGGAAGGACTCAGTGCACATGTTGACAGTGTTAGCTGACAAGGGATACAAAGTGGACAAGGGCAAGCTACAGAACTGTCAGAAGGATGTGCTGTACATTGGGCAGACAATCTCCCAAAATGGCCAACAGATCACACCAGAAAGGGCAGCAACAATAGACAGCTAAGCCCGTGACATTGAGAGAAGTGCAGCAGTTCTTAGGATTGTGCAACTACTGCAGGGCATGGCTCTTCGACTACAGCACATACAAAAGGCCTCTATTGGGCGCTCTGAAAGAAAAACAGAAGGGGCACAAGACACTGACACGGACCATAGTAATGACTGATGCATTTGACATGCTGAAGGAGGAAATATGCACAGCCCCAGTGTTAGGGATCCCAGAGTACAAAAAGGAATGTTTTCTATTCTCACACACTGATGGGGTGGTGATGAAAGCAGGACTGACACAAAAGACAAGCTTGGAAACCCATAGCCTACTACAGTAGGAAGCTTGATCCAGTAATGAGAGGGAACTATCAGTGTGAACAAGCTGTGGCAGCTGCTGCATCCGAGGTGGAGAAGTCAGCAGCAATCACTATAGGGTCCACTACCACTCTGTACGTGGAGCACGCCCTCTTTGCAATACTGCAGAAGCCAAAGAGCACACTGATGACACAAAAAGCATCAGGGTACAAAGTGATACTATCAAATGCATCTCTGAATATAGTGAGGTAGAGATTGGTTAACTTCACAATTTTCCCAGCAGACGTCCTACAAGAAGGAGATTATGCACACGACTGTGCAGAAATTACACAGGCATTCAGTGACAATTGCAAGGTATATAAGTATGCACTTTAGGAGGGAGACGTGCTGTACATTGATGGGCCATCAACTATTGACCAGACATACAGATCGTACAGGAGGCATACAGGAATTACAGTAGTAAGGTTGAAAGACAATAGGATGAGTGAGGTAGTGGCAAGTGTGCGATTACCATCCCGTTATTCATCGCAAGCAGCAGAACTAGTGGCCCTAATACTAGCATTGGAGCACAGCAAGGACAAGGAAGTGACGGTATACTCTGACTCTGCTTATGTGACATCAACAGTACATTCAGGACTGGCACGATGGATAAGGAGAGGATTCAGAAGGGCAGATGGGACACCGGTACAATACGCTTCACTATTGGGCAAATTGATTGACTTCATTGATTACCCTGCACGGGTACGAATAGTGAAGTGCCAAGCACCCATTAGAGGGCAAGATCCCATCTCATGGGGGAATATCAGATTTTGACGCAAAATGTGCAGCATACTTTGGGGAGCTATTGAAAATGAAGATAGCTTCAAATGCTTGAGATTGTTCCAGGAACATAGTACTGAAGGAACGGTACAATGCACTGCCAGAAATACAGATTATGGAATTGCAGGGAGTGGCACCCAGGGAAGAGAAGGAATTGTGGACTAAAAGGGGACGTATAGTATCTCCAACTGATGCCCTATGGCAGCAGAATAACACAGGGAAAGTGCGGTGTGCGTAGAGTGTGTTGGTGGTATTGGTTACCCTGAGGAGCTGCAGCCACGAGAGTCTTTCCACTAACTTTACTGCTTTGGAGGTGGAGTTTGCTACATAACACTGCACCCGGACGCGGAGCGTCGCAGAGTGCGTAGAGTGTGTTGGTGGTGTTGGTTACCCTGAGAAGCTGCAGCCACAAGAGTCTTTCCACTGCCTTTACTGCTTTGGAGGTGGAGTTTGCTAGATAACACTGCACCCGGACGCAGAGCGTCACGGAGTGCGTAGAGTGTGTTGGTGGTGTTGGTTACCCTGAGGAGCTGCAGCCACGAGAGTCTTTCCACTACCTTTACTGTTTTGGAGGTGGAGTTTGCTACATAACACTGCACCCGGATGCGGAGCATCACAGAGTGCGTAGAGTATGTTGGTGGTGTTCGTGGGGTGAGGCAGGGTGAGGCGGCAGGAAGGTAAAAATATCACAGTGACGCGACCTCTGCATCTGCCTGCTTCAGCTGTGCCGATCGCCCCCCATCCACGGCCCTCCCTTTCCTCCGTTCAACAGCGAATAATCTTGGTTAAAATGTCTGTTAACAACACTATGTCACGACTCAAGACCTTCCTTTTGTGGGATCCCCCAAACGGTTGCTGTCTCTTACCCGCAGACGCATCTTCAGTACAGACGCTGCAATTCTACAATCAAACAGTGGGCCACACAGGTCGAAAACAAACGATCTGATTAACAAAGGGCTGCTCCCCCCTTTCTTTCCGCCCCTTTGAAACACTTTGCACACAATTCGAGTGTTCATTGTCAACAAGGACCTAGTGACTCACAAACTGTAAATCCCCAAAAAACTGAGATCCCCGATTCCAATGATCACTCATACGCACCTGAGGTTGTGACGGTGGAAGCCGTTGGAACTGGCGTGCCTGCACCGAATGCGACCTTGGATGGCGAGGCGGAGTGTAGTGTGGATCGGAGGCTGTGTCCTGGGGGGTGGTGCCTCTAGATGGCCGTGTTGGTGGTGAGTCGGTGGATCACTGCGGGGCAGCTCACTGGGATTTTGGTTGGGACTCAGCAGGCTCTTGCAGCGTTCCAACGGGGGAGACTTGCAGCCAAGTGGACGTGGACTTGTCCGGGGCTGTGGTGCATTTGCTCCCGCTGGAGAGCATGGGAAAGTCAGTCAGTGTTTCCTCTCAGAGGGATCACCCTGTTGGAAATCCCGAAGAACAATTTGAAAAGCCCGGAAAGCAAATGGTGGGTGGTTGCTGGACCGGAGAGTCTCTCGATCTCGAGGTGGAACAACTGTCTCAGGCCGCAAGTCCCCTGATTGCAGATGTCAGGCAGTCTCCCAACCGCGTGCTGGCTGGGCACGGCGACGCTGAGTGTGATGGCTCTGTGGGTTATTCTATGGAGAAAATGAATGGAGTTAACCAGAACTTGGGCAAAGATGACGTTTTCAAGCATGCAGATGAATCAGCAGCTCTCAATGAGATCTGGGATGGCCTGAATCCTGCAGACAGAAAAGCCCTTTTAAATGAGTGCTGTTCACTGAACACCATTGACCAATTTTGCCCACTGAAGGAAGTAGCATTGAGTGGGATTCTTGATGAAGTGATGATCCCTGACAACAAGCAGTCTTCATTGGCAGTAGCAGACCAATTGCTGCATGACTTGACTGCACTTAATGGGAAACTTCAGAACGGTCGAATGGCCAAAACTTCATATCCCACAAGTGGCAGTAACATTGAGTCTAAATTAATAAAACACGGAGAGAATATTCAAGAGATAACGTGCTCAACTCAGCCCAGAGATAGTGTGAGTTGCTTAACAACTGGCGCATTAAAGAGGAGACGCGTAGAAGTGAGCCCGCAAACACACATCCTGAGTTCACAGAAAAGGCTGCTTAAAGACTGCTCCGATACACACAGAGGGGTGAGAGAGAACCTTGCGTGTTCAAACACAAAACACCAAACTGGTGAAATGGAAGACAAGTCATCCTCTGAAGAGAATTCTGAAGAGAACACGTCTGACTCTTCCTTTGCTGAAAGAGCCTTCCCAAAAATAAGGAGAGTGCTACATGACAAAACGACGAAAACAAATCAATTCAATAATCCAACAAATGTGACAACAGACAAACCTTGTGAAGAGTTGGTGTCCAAAATATCGGTAGTAACAGCACCATTCTCTAAAACGTATGAGCAATTTAATGAGAGCTACAGAGATCAAAACACGCTATTAGCAATGTTAAATACAAAAATGGCTAACATAGACTTGGAAATGCGCGAGATGAAGTTTCAATCACATAAGGATTTACTATCACTTGAGTCGTCTAGTGCTTTATTGAAATAACAATTACAAAACTCTGCTGAGGACAAAAGATTAATAGCAGAGGTTGCACGAGAAGCGCTGTTAATTCTGAAAAAGACTCATCAGAATAACTTTGAGTGTGAAAACACTCTAGAAGCCATGGATAGTATGACAAGAGTACCAATAACTTCAAGATCTTATACTTGTTCAAACGTGACCGAAAAAGTTCATACCAGTGATGAAGCCGGAAATCTCATGATTCAGGTTGCAACTAACAACAATAGTTGTGTAGAGCTGCCCAGCACCTCAGCTTGGCAATAAACAAACCAGAAATCCATCGCAGAAAATGAGCTTCCACTTGAAACTAATTTACCAACATCAGGTAATCAAGCAGCAATAACTGATAGAACACAATTATGTGATTCGGACGTTCAGTTAAGTGGCACTATAGCCGTCTCAGTGGATGAGCAGATAAAACCGAGAACAATTGAGTATGCAGTACAGTTAAAAGAAGTACAGCCCTTGTGTGCAGACAATCAGCCATCGACAACTGGAAAAACATCAATGTCTGCGGACCAAGACATTTGTGAAAGATGGGATTTGCAAACGCCCTGGCAGTTATCTGATTTTCGGAAATAAATTGCAGCATTCGTCACAAATCATGTTGGGTTTACAATTGAAACAAGGGAAGTGTACAAAAAAAAATATATATGACTTGCCTGAAACAAACGAATGGAAATAGTTCGAGGAAATTCCTAAGAAATTTAAAATCCCTAAATCTCACGGTTATGACATCAGCCCTGGAAAAAGGGGTAGAGACCACTCATGGAAAGGTGAATCTAGCAGCCAACCCAAGTGAAAATGAGAGAGCTTTGACTTCAGCTCCAAAGAACACTGAGGATCTCACAGACAAACTGATGAACTTATCAACTTATGAGCTAAGTGATGAGGAAATCAATAGAACTGAGGACCAGCTAGAACCACAAAAGGAATCGCTCAGGAGTACCAAGGTAACTAATGATGATAAACAGGCTGAGAACCATAATTTAAAACAGCCAATGAACCAGAAAAAAGGACACCCGGTAAGTACAATTGAATTGGTGACTTCCCCAAAGTCACCTAACCATGATTCTGAAGGGCCTAAACACGATGAAATTGATGACGCTCCAAGATTCCTAACAATGGAATAAAGAAGACAAAATGTGCTTGGAAAAGCCCAGGCTAGGCTACTTGAGTCCCATGAGAAGGAGACCAAAATAAGAATGGACATAGGAGAAGAAACAGTATTAACCAAAGTGACAAAACACTTGTTGCTAAATCAAACCATTAAACCTAGCGAACGGAAAGATCTATCTAAGTTGGATGGAGGAAACTGGAGATTAGGCTCACACAAACTGAACCAACAAAAGAATCTGAGAAGGACATTAAGAAAAAGATAAAATCCAACTATTATATCAGTTTGAAGAGGAGCTACTGCTCGAATGACGGACTAATCCTGAATAGGAATAATGTAATCGGTCTGTTCCAGCATATCCCCGATTTGAGATCAGTAGTCTCGAGTGAAATCAAAACAGTCGAATTTGTAAATGAAACACAAACAGATTGTGTAATATTACACATCCACTCAAACTTTATAAAATACCAAATCATGGAAGGGGAGGCCGCCCTAACCCGTTTGGGATTTAAGGTGGCTGAATTAATCCCAGAGACCTTCCAATTGGCTCCTGTACCTGATATGGAAAGATCAACACGAGCTGCGTTGCCACTCGGAGAAAACAGGTTATGTAATACTACACAAGAAGAAAAACAAAAACCATCACCCATAACTGTCGCTAAAGCTGTAACTTGGCAGATGAAGGAGCGCAACATGCGCTCTGAAATTCTGAAGTCAAAAATGAGGCAAATAAAAAATTACTATTCCGTCTGAAGAAATGAAACAAGTAAAACCAAACTCTTCAGAATATAAGAACATAAATCAAAAATAGGATAACTGGAGGTGGTTGGCAAGTGCTCTGATCACAAATAAATCGAGATAATGCTCAAAGCAGCCAAGAGCTAAAAATTTGCCCCTGGAACACACAAGGCTTTCTCCATCTCTTTCAAGATCAACCCCCGGAAATATTGGATCTGGATATACTTTGCCTACAAGAAACATGGCTGTCTGAGCAACCGATCGTTGTGGATTATGAAATATCCATAAACCCAGCGATTAGACTTCAGAAGGGGAGACCAATGTCTGGCATGCTAACATTAGTACATAAAAGGCGCGAAAATCGGATTGTAGACTCATATAACAAATCAGCACACATTCAGGTACTAACACTAGACCCAGTGGAATTGAAGAAAGGTCTTGACCAGAGACTACACATTATAAATATTTATTGGCAGCCCAAAGCAACTGGGACATGGGCTTTTGCTGATATGTTGAGTGAAGCGATTGATGAAATAATGTCAGCAGTGGAAACGCCAAACATAATAATATGTGGGAACTGGAACCTGGACCTCGTAGCATTACTCTCCGGAACTACAACCCCTTAAAAGGGGAATCAACTCTCTGTGAAAGCAAAAATCGCAATCCATATACAGGATGAATTGAAAATGAGAGAATTGCAAAGACTGAACGGGTTCGCCCCTGGTGACATTCCTCTGAATCCAACCTGGAAAAGAAACATCTTAACCTCGGTGTTGGATTATTTCTTCGTATCCACCCGGGTAGCTGAAAAGATATCGCACCTGAACGTTTGCAAAATGTTACACAGCGATCATGACTTGGTAAAGATAGGAATGAGAAAACCGCTTCTTGGTAAAGAAAAAGACACATTTGCCTACGGGTTTGAAATTGAGCCAAATCAAAATCGCCTGAGGATTAACAGCCCAAAGATAACTGAACTCACAAGACGTGTTGAACATAACAAAGACATGAATTATGTACCACTTCTAGAACAATATAGAGAAGTAAAGACACTCAATGGGAAATCCAACTTTACACCACAACACTCATTTGATCCAGAAATCATGAGCAAAAAACATGAATTACGTCGGAACCTACGTTTATTGAAAACCAATGCAACTGATAACAACTTAGGAGAAGTGCTCAAGCTCAAGAGGTCATATAATAACTGGATAAAAACCCATACAAGGTTAATGTACGAAAAAGACACAGAAATAATGCAACAATGTATATCAAAGAAAACATCAAGAGATTTTTGGTCGCTAATAAATAACACTGAAGCACAACAACAGGCCCTAATAAGCAACATGGTGAGTGAAGCCCAATGGATCCAACATTATACAGAATTATTTCAGAATCGAGACCAAACTAACCAAGTGTTCTGTGAAGACGAAACACCATGGAACATTAGTATTAGCAGGCTTGACATCCTAGAGAACATCAAAAGATTAAGTTTATCGAGGACTTCTGGTCCCGAAGGTGTAAAAAATTACATGCTAAAACAACACCCGGAAGAGTAGGCTAGCTTTTGCGAATCTGTGTTTAACATGGTTATCACGGAAAAAAAAATACTGACATGATGAAAGAGTGCAGTAATAGTTCCGATTTTTAAAAAGGGTGTTCGATCAGACCCAATGAACTATAGACCAATTGCACTGCTAGATGTTGTATGTAAGATCTTCGCAGCACAGCTCCAGCAACAACTAACAGCGTAGATTAAACATTCAGGAGCAATCAACATAAGACAAACAGGATTTATCAAAGGGGTCGGATGCAACCTGAACCTATTCCTGATTAATTCACTCAAAATGGAGGCAATAAAGAAGAACAAAACCATCTATGCAGGCTTCGTGGATCTTGCACACGCTTTTGACGCAGTAGATCGAAATTTGCTCTGGAGGAAAATGAAAGACAAAAAAATGCCCTGAAGGTCTCATTTGTGCAATGCGTCAACTATACATTGATACCAACATAAGAATTTTAGTTGATGGCAAAGGTTCACTTTCTAGCGCAGTAAATACAGAACGTGGGTCAAACAAGGCTTACCTCTGGGTGCAGTGCTTTTCAACTTCTTCATTGCAGATGTTGGATCTTCCTTTGATGAAATAAAATAGTTTTCACCAAAAATAAATGGCACCCAAATAGAGTGGATGCTATACGCAGATGACATTGTTCTTCTAGATCTAACGCAGATAGGCCTCCAGAGGAAATTAACAGCTCTTCATATTTACATTGAAAAGAACGGTTTGGTCATAAACACTACGAAAACTGAGATAATGGAATTAAAGAACCTGCATGGCCAGAAGAGAGCACGGAAGGTGAACTTCCAATGGAAAATAGGATTCGACACCCTAAAAAGACCTAGCTAAATAAGATATCTGGAAGCCATAATAAGCGCCAACATTAATGATGAACCGATGTTAAGAGCTGTTAAGAGCTGTTAAGGCAAAATGCAAACAACTCACAGCTCAGGGGCTGTTAATTAACAAGAAATATGGGAAATTTTTTCTATAGGCTCAAAGTGTTACCAGCATTGATACATGGGGCCGAGACAGCTTTTGATTGTACATATAAAGTGTGGGAAACCTGTGAATATCTATCCTTGAAAACAATCCTTCACCTCACGAATGGAGTGCCAAGGGCATGTATCAGATATGAACTGAGTTTAACTTCAATAACAGGGAAAATTATGTGGAACTCATTATCACTTAATGGGAAAATAATGGATCCTAATTCCACACCGCAATTTCAAATATTGAAAATGCGAACTGAGATGGATGATCAATCAATTCAAAGCCTCTGGGAAAAGAACTGTAAAATCATCCTAGAAATCTTAAATACAACTGAAGAAATCTTGTGGTCCAATCCTAATAACGGAAAGACAAAACTTTGGCAATGGGATTGCCGTGAAACATGTCATCAAAGATCCCTGCACAAGTGTATGGAATTGGTACCACCTGAAGCCAAAGCATACAACAATCCTGAAAGTTACATAATAAAGTTCCCTGATAACAGATTTCGTGATGTTTTTCTGAGATTCAGGTTGAATCAATTTGAGACTATGGCAATATTAAGACAAAGGAATAAAATCTCAATGAATGATCGAACTTGTAGACTTTGTAAAAATTCAACAGAGACCATAAAACATCTTTGGCCTTTTGCCCAGTCTTGTGTGACAAGAGGACATCAATCTTTGGAAAAGAGATTGAGAAAAGAGCTACTTGGGGAAGTGAAGAATGGTGGGCTGCTCTATTCGAAGGCTCTAATAACAAACTGACGTATGCTTCGATTTATTTCTTGGGACATATGAGAAATTCTCTGCAATTGGTGAACATTGATCCTGGTTAATACCATGGAAAAGCACATCTTTGTGCCAGCCCCCGGACTGAATTCTGCGTTTGTTTCTCTGTTTGTTTGTTTGATTTTGTACTTCCTCTGACTTAATAACACCAAAAGTTAAGGAATACACCTGAGAAGAAGGAATGGAATTTGGTGAATTGAGTTGTAATGATGTGATGGTGTGATTGTTTTCTTTTTTCTTTTAAAAGTTTGTAATAAACTGTATAAAAAAAAAGAAAAAAAAAGAAAGTGGTCTTGCCACTAACATTATTGAACACTGCATTGACACAGTTGCACTATCCAACACAAACGGGAAAGGAGGTCATTGCTACCCACATTGGAGAAACATGGCACTGTCCTAATTTGGCGGAACACATGGCTGAATTTGTAAGTAATTGCTTGACTTGCAAGCAATATACGGCAGGGCATACATTGAGAGTTGTGAGAGGAGACATACCTCAACCAGCAGGCCCATTCCAGCATTTACATGTCGACTACATTGACATGATCCAAGTTTGCCAAGGATACTGCTACATTATAGTGGTTGTGTGCCCATTCTCTAGGTGGATTGAGGCAGGTCCCCCATTCTCTAGGCGGATTGAGGCAGGTCCCTGTTTGCATCCTGACATCCTCAGAGCGGCTACATTTCTGTTGAGAGAGGTGTTTCCAAGATGGGGCATGTGTGAGGTTCTGCGGTCCGACAATGGCCCTCACTTCACAAATTAGATGTTCCAGCACATCACTACATTGCTTGGCATTCAACACTAATTTGCCTGTGCGTACCACCCACAAGCAAATAGAGTTTGTGAATATCTGAATGGTCTCCTGAAGGAGGCCATAGCCAAAACACAGCAGAGCACAAAGAAAAGTTGGCTGCGCTGCCTACCTCTTGCTTTTTTTGCATTGCTCAATAAGCCTGGGCTGACCACCATTTAATGTCCCAAGAGGTAGTTACAGGACGGCGCATGCAACTCCCCCTGGCTCCTCCCACTAGAGCACTGAAAAATTGTGGGAGTAGTGCAGAAGTGCTAGGGCAAGAGATGTATGAATACATTACTTCCTTGATTGCTATTGCCTCTTTTATCTCTCGCCAGATACAATGACACCGGGAGGACCCAGATGAGAGCGGAGAGAGCAACTGCAACAACACACCAAAAAACTCAGAAATTAGGTGACAAGTGAATCTTGGGGATCTAGTGTTGCTGCAGAATTTCATCTGTATGTGGAATGCACCAAGGTTTACAGGTACTCACACTGTACAGAAGGTGGCGATCGAGCAGTGAAATTGGAAGGAAAAACAGTATGGAATCACATGTCTGATATCAAGCCCTACAAAGCAGCGGCCTCACCTGGCAACGTGTTCAACAGGGCCAACGTTCAGCAGCAAGAAGAGCAAACCAACAATTCTGAACTTACACTGACGAGTGGAGGACACCCAATGGTTACTCGCTCATGGGCAGCAGAGTTAAGGACTGGACTCTTAATAGACTTAGAGTGAGGATATACTGTCTGTTATGTTATTCTCTACATACATTCTTCGTGAAATCTGATGCAATTGTTGATGATTGTTCATGTTACCCACTGCCTACCACCATGACACTTTGTCAAACCAGTTTGTCCACACTGTTAGAAGACCCAGTAGGTTCTCAGCATGATCACCCAGAGTATATTACCTTCTGGATGATGTACCCTTATATAACTCCCCTCTCTTTGAATTTCCCCGGTCTCACTGAACCAAGAAATAGGTTTGTTTTGCAAATTAAAAGATTTATTTGAAGAATTGAACAATATATAGATTACACTTTTATGAATATGAATAATATCTGAATATCACACTTATGAATATGAATAATGATCAGCAATTGGTAATATTACAATATCAACAATCTCTTTAATCACTTAGGAGTAGGAATAGGAAGAATAAAGTAGCAGAGAATACTTTGAATGGGTTCAAGAAAATGCAATGATAGGAAGAAATGTACCACAGAAAAAAACTTGATAAGACTTCAATCAAAAGACAATATGATCACTCTTTCCCTTGTTACTACTCACTCCCCCCAACATGCAATATGAAGATATGGAATGAGGGCACACAGGTATCAATAATAACAATCAGTAATGCAGTTCAATCCCACTTCCCCCCAGCAAGCAGAGAAAAACAGGGCTGATTTTAAACAGGTCAATTGCTTTTAAATGTGGTTTGAATTGAATGGGAAAATACTAAAAATGATTTTAATTCGCTAAATGAGATTTAGAACTAGTGAGAGTTGCTTTGGATGGGTTCAGGTCAACACTAGCAATGATTATAGAATGATTAGTAGATGGAAAATGAAATACAGAAGTTGAAAGCAAGAAATAGCTGTTTAACATAGAATGAAATTGAGCCAAATTGCAAATCGCGGCAACTTTTCTGCGTGCGGGAAATGCGATTACAGCAAAACTATAAGGAATTGGAATGTTTTGGGTTTGTTTGAAAGCTGAGGATGTTAGCTTCAAAATGACATTTGATTTCGTTTCTAGGACGTGCGGTTCAAACGTTAGAGGTTTTTGTGAAGGTCGATTTTTCAGAAACGGGGTCAAGATTTCAAAATGAAAGATTGCGCTTTAAAGATTCTGAACCAATATGGACTTATACTAATGGGCTATGAAAGTGCAAGATACCCGACGGGACAACCACCAGAACAAGGCACCTTCCACTCTGATTGTTGTGCGCCGGACACTTGACTTTCTTCAGAAAATATCAGCACACAGATGATTATCGCTACAATTATCACAGACTATGTAATGAGAAGAATTCATGATGGACACAAGATCCTATAATGCAGTTCTGGACAGGTTGAAATGGATTGAATAAGATTACTTTAAACTAACATGACTATGGACAGTCCTATACTAAATACTCACTCCTATGGCTTTGGAATGGAATGGGCCCGTCACAGATCTGGTCAAGGGTTTGGCTGGGATTTGCTTGCCACCGGACAGATCTCAGGCACTGGGTTTTGCTCTCAGCAAGGCCCTCTGGTCTGCGCGGCCTCTTGGACTGGATATGACGGGTTGGTTCTGGGTACAGCTCTGCTCTATTCGTCTGGATCTTGGTTCTAGCATGAGGTTCTTAGCTAGAACAGCAAAACAGCTCAGCCAGGCTGTTGGATTTTGTGGTGCCCCTTGGAAGTTTAGGGGTTAAAATAAGGTTGCTAGATTTTAAAGGCCTGCTGAAAAGGGTTCAGCTTTTTGGATTGGGCCTTTCTGCTTCAAAGTTCTAGAGTCTGGATTCTGGGTCTATGTCTGGAGCCTGGATCTTCCTGCAGGGTGCTTCGCCAAGGAATCAGTTGATGAGTGGAAAAGTGTGTGTCTTGTCTGTCCTCAGCAGTCCCTATTTGTCCATTTCCAAAGTGGGTGGGGAGGCTGATTATCTATGCCCAACCCTCTAAGGATCTTATAGGTCAGAGAATTTCCCCTCTCCTGATTTGAGAAAGGAGCAGTGTGTCATATGTATCAGAGTGACACAGTGTTTATGGCCCAAAGGAAATCCCTCCCCTTTGCTTTTACTTAGGAAATCTATTTTACCCACAAAACATATTTCCAAGATGCACAACTTGTTGATATTGCATATACACATCACAGATTAATTAAGGCACGTCTCTGTTCAAGTCCCATGTTCCTACGAGCTTTGGTTCAGAAATGACAACCTTTTTGCGCTTTTGGTGGGTTTTTCAATGTTAGTTCTGCACCAGTTTTTATACATGCATGCACATCCCATCTGGGCACATTTCTGTAATTTGTCATGTTCCTAACATAAATACAAAGGCTACAATATGAATCATTTCTGTGGTTCAGTCTCAGAACATCGCACAGATTCCAGCTTAGTCTTAAACTGTGAGCACATTTTTCATTTTAACAATCTCTAAGTTTCATATGTTTGTCAGTTCAGTACACTTTGCTATAAGCATTTTTCTAAACATACATTTACTTCCAATTCAATCCACATTTCAATTCAATCCACATTTTCAGTCTGGCCCGCCCCCAGAGCTGGGTTGAGTCAGAGGGTCACATGGCCTGCCTTCCTGCCAGAGCAGTTTGTTGTCAGTCACACCCGAATTCGCATTCCTATTGTTTCTAGCTCAGGGCAGCAGAGGAAATCTCCTCCCCTTCTGATTAACATGCCAAGGCGAAATGCTCTCCTTTTGGTGGGAAGGAACAAGGTGTGAGTTTCTCAGGGGAAGAAGGCCTCTTGGAAGTGTTAACTGAATCAGGTTACCTTCTGGTCAATTGTAACATAGTTCCTTGTGAAAAAATACATTTATACATTTAAAATAAGCAAACATATTCTTTAATTCCAGTCCTTTTCAACATGAAATCAAGGTGTGGCACTGTTATATGGCATTTTGATGGAATTCTCTTTGGCATAGTTTGAGTTCAATGTACAACTTTACACATGATAAGTTTTAAATCGCCGGCTTCTGACAGAGGTGAGTAACGGTACTACACCCATTTTTGACAGATTTCTTTCAGCAAGCAATCTTCAATGTGGATTTTACTCTGTTAAGTGTACTTCTGTGGACATTGTATTTATGTGGATTCTTGGAGCAGAATGATGTTCAACACCCAACAAGGAGGTTGGATATTTTTGGGCGGTTTGTGAGCCATAATTTTTGCACATTTTTGACAATCAAGAAAACGGATTTCCAAACAGCTCTGCGTTTCTTTTTGGCAATGATTTTGCTCTGTGGGTAGCCAAGTGATGGGTTTTGGCAGTGGTCTCCTGTGTTACCACTGACATAGGCAAAAGTGGATGGCGACCTATTTTTCAGATTTTTACTGTGCACCTTCTGGTGATTTTTAGCGAGCAGCATGTTTTCCGGCGGCCATTATGATGTTTCTGCTACAAGCAATGCACAGTAATGTTGCAGGGCTTGGACTAGTGGATTGAGACATCCCACACTACCCACAACCCAAACACTGCGATCATCCTATTCTCGCCACATTGAGACCCAGCAGTAAGAGCAGTGTGGGAAGAAGTGTTTGTCTTTGCCATTAACGATTATTTAGTTTGCAGGGCTTAAGGAGTTACTCAAAATACCAACCCAATAACGCACTACTTTGTCCATTTCAGGCGGGCAACTATATCTACAGCCTGCACAAGGACCAAGCAGCACAGGTAAAGATGAGTGAAATAATAAGGAATGTGACTATCCTGTTGTGTCTCCTTATTCCAAGTGGAGTTGTTGTTTTTATATTTTGGAGGATTTCATTTGTTGCTAGTGCTACCACTGTATCCTCTACTAACATTCCCCTGACCCAAGCAGGTGGAACGACCATGTCAGGTTGACAAGAGAGCACTGCAGACATGGTAAGGAGAGGTAAGCGCAGTGTTGACACAGATATGAAAGGGCTAAACCTCTATCTCACCGACACTGCTCGAGTGTCTAACAACATGTGGCACAAACACATGACAAAAGTAGGTAAGGAAATCACCAGGGAGAGCTGTTATGTCTGCTCATTAATCCCATATGCCATGAGTGGCTCCAGAACGTTCATAGCAACTGAAATACCAGTAGCAAGAGATCAATGTCTGATGTACCTATTGATGGTAACAACTCGTGGGAGATTTCAAGGGAAGACAGCAACATTGAGATGGATATCCTGAACAACGTTCCTGTATGAAGACAATTATATAAAGACATTAGACATGATGAACAATTACGGGCAGCTAGATGAAGCTGTACAATACGTAACTGACAGGCTTGAGAAGGGGGAAACAAAGAGTACAACACTGAAAGAATTGCCATGTACATGGACAAGAGTGAAGGAGTTATCAAAATAGTTAGGTAAAGTCCCAATTTTTTGTTAACGGTGGAGCAATTCTCAAAAGGGACTATATCATAAGAAACTGTGGTGCAAAAGCACTGAGAATTGATTACCCCTCACTACTAAAGCACTAGGAGTAGCAGAGATTGAAACGTTTTTTGTCACACATACTTTAACATATACATGACATTTTACAGAATTTCAACCACAAAAAAAACTGCAACCACCCATTTTATTTCAGACAAATCTCAAATGCACCAATGATTGACAACTCCATGGAGAGGTACCCTCTCAATCAGCCAGACAGACCAGGTGTGGTACAAATCTATCCATATGTGGGAGAAGAATTGGAGACCGTGATCAGAGACACTGTCAAGTTCCGTGCTACCTCCCCGTTCCATCTCCTCACCTGATTCTTCCTTTAAGGTGTCCAATACTCTTTTCTTTCGTTCTCCTTTAGTCTTCTTCTTCTTCTCCTTTTTCTCATGCAAATAAGGACCAGCTTCCTAGGAGGCCAACCTGACCCGTAAATAAACAAGCTCAGGAAGAACCCCAAGGAGCAAGCCCCCAAATAATGTCCAGGGAAAAAGCCGATGTGCCAGAAAAATCCCTGATGTGGTGACAGTTCGGTGTGGACCGTCGAGTAGAAGTCCTTGGTGGTAAGAATCCAGAAGTTAGGGAAAGTTTCTCTTTTCCTGTTGTGTAGATACTCCAAGGAACAACCTTGGAACCCAGTGGCAAGAACTAGGACAAAGGCCCTTAGTCCAGATAGAACACAGTAGTACCAGCAACCTCCGATAGAATTTGCAGCAACAGGACGGACGTAGAAAAAAAAAGGAAGGTAAGTATAAGAAATGCAACAATGGAAAAAACAAAGATTGGAAAGTAGAACCATCAAGCGAAAAGTGTGAATTGTGCGGTTTCCGGGAGAGGATGTCGAAACCGAAGAAACCGAAGCAAGAAAAGAAACCCGGGTAAGGATAGTAACGGGAAAAGAAAAGTACAGTAAAATCACCTAAAGAAATATGAAAAATGAAGGGAATAGATAAGCTTAGTTACCTGAACTGGAGGGTCCAGAGAGATGACAGAAGTGGATAGACAATGAACCCGAAAGTAACGAAGGGTTGTTACTTCGCGGGAAAAAGAAAAACGAAAGTTGGAATGCGCACGTAAGGCAAGAAAAGGATAAAAAGAACAAACACAAGGAACAAGAAATGAAAGTAACCTGGGAGAGTGGGAAACAGAATTTTAAGCTGGGGAAAAATGAGAGAGCTCAAGAAACACTAGTACGGACAAAGCGCACAAGCAGCGAGGGTCCTTAGATGGATACAACGCGAAGCGTATCCGGAAGTAACCATACGGCGGCCATCTTAGGTGTACACTAGAACGCTGCAGCCGGTTAGTGCACACAATTCCTCCCAGTCTCCACTGATGCCAATGCTTCCAGGGTCGAAGCGTGACAGACACCTATATGGACAGCCTCAGTTCTGATATCACTAGGGACTCCATAACATAGCAGCGTCAGACATGAAACACATGAAACACATGTGCAGTCTGCACCACACAAATACACACTCTAATACATGAAGAACATAAGTGCACAGCTCTATAGAGGACAGCTACACATACATACTTTCATTGCTTTTATTATTTTGTCATTAGCCAAATGCCGTAATGCAGAACTGCAAGGCACAAAAGATCATGAGCAAGCTTGCTGATGCTTAAAGTCAATAGTCACGTGGACATGCAGGAGTGCATATGAAACAGCCATGCATAACTAACCCATAGGGAATGTAGTGTAACATGGACAATGTAGAAACCACATTATAAGGTTTAGGAAAATTACAACAGGCCTCCAATCACTTAGCAGGAGATTAGCTGGGCCGATTCAGGCTGGACAGAGAGCAAGATGGGGGAGACAGGGCCCACAGCCAAGGTCAAGAGATATGGAGACATTCCAATCCCCAGACGACAAATGGACCAGCTGCAAAAGAACGGAATAAATCCTCATAATTAGGAGCTGGAGAGCTTGATTTTGTGGTCTCCAAACACGTGGTACAGCCGAACGAAACAATAGACAGTCTTCCATGGTGGGAAAGAGAAGCCAGTCCCAGCAGTCAAATACAGATCACAACAAGTGTTGCTACTGTGAGGAAAATATTCTCATAAGGCAAGGTGGTGTACACAAGTCACAATACAGACACATAAACAGTCACATTACCATGAAAAGGTACACAGCGAGCTGAGAACTCATTTGAGTTCCAGGCCTAGGGGGATTAGCTTTAACCAATCACAGTTTAGTATCTCAGTGGTGGAGGGCAGCTGAAATGGACCAATGGTAAGCCCACTACTCAACAACAATGTAATAGATAGTGAATTGGGGATGGGAGACAGGCCAGCCACCTCACATGTAAGTAGAATAACATGCATAGGTAATCATCTAGGTTATTAGACTCCCGATGGCCAATCCCTCACACCGTTACGTTTTTGGAGAAGGGCCCAAATGATGATGGGGGAGTGATTTAATTTTATGGTAAAACTGGTCTGCGAGCCAGGAGTCATCGAGAAGTACCGGAATCCACCTGTGTTCTTGTATCGATCCCTGTTGGTTTTATTTGTAATAAACCGCAGTTTGAACTTGCCGTTGACTGAGTCCTCCATGTATACTGGAGGAGGGAGTTGGGCTCTCCAAGTCCGCAGACTTCCAGCATCGCTCTGCAATATCTGGGAGTCGTCCCCAACAATGTTGCAGGACACACATTAGCTGCACACACAGGCAGGTACAGGACAACAAGTGGTGAACACAATTGTGTCAAAAAAGTATACAAAAACTTTGTTTTGCATTACAGTTTTTTGGGTGTTTTCCCCATTAATCCAGATCCTTGAAAAGGGGCTTTTGCCCGAAATTCATCGGATCTACACTCAATAAAAGCCTGTTTTCTTCTATAAAAGACATTGGTGGAATATTTCATGGTTGAAAAAGCACAAGTTTACGGAGCGAAGACAATAATTGATACAAAACTGTTATAAGACTTAGCCATGTGAGCTACACCCAGTTTCTGACAGATCTCTTGTTAGAACTCAGTTTTGAATATTGATAACCCCGTGTCATGCAGATTTCTGGTGCGAACCAAATAAACGTGCAAATAATAATATGGTAAAAGAAAATTGACCATACATTATAGTGGTGTCCACTCAACAAAGCCTTCACTTATTTTACATAAAGCTCAGAATCAGGCCCTCGGTCTCAGAGAGCGTGGAAGCACAGAATCAGTGCACTAAAACAGAGCTCTGATCACAGCCGTTTTGACTTGTGGGTGGTCCCATTTCTTGCCAGTCTCTTTGACACTTTTGCCCATCCTATTGGAGGGTGAGAGTTTAGGGGAGGGATAAGTGGTCGGATCTCCACTTGACGCTCTCACCAAGTCAGTATGACTTTGCTGACGCAGTGCATGTGGACAAATGGCAACCAGGAAACGATGATGCAGGGGTTCGTCACCAGTAAGGGCAGGTGGTTGGGTATGTTGGAGGGGAATCCCTAGCAGTGGGTCTTCACATTAATAATGGTGTCTATCCTGTGCAGTAATTAAATATTATCTGAGATTGGACATTACTGGAGCATTTGATGCTACGTTTCGCATATTATGGCAGCAACTCCAAATATGAGGCTGCATCTTTGTGTGGTGACTATACCATGATAGGATATGATATAATAGGTTATTTATAACACGCTTAATACCAAGAGGTTTCTAAGCACGGACCCCCGGGGATTGAACCTGTGTTGCTCCATGTCACCTTGCGTCCAAGGCGAGCACGTTACCACTGGGCTATCCTACCGAGACATGCACTAGGAGCCACCCCCATTGCCACACATGCATTCACCTGGGCCATAGTGCCTAGGTTCTGGGTGGGCCATAGAAGGCAGGGATCCATTTTGGACGCGGTGCAAGAGGTCGATCCAAACAGAAGCACTCGACCAAATCTCAGTGCGGCCTCGAGAGGCACCTACGTTGTGGTAGGTGCACTGCAAGGCATCACTACGAAGAGACCCATTGCACAACTAAGAGCTATGGCTCACTCCAGAGAAGAAGGCATAGGTTGGAGTAGGGAATTTCATCAAGTTGAAAAGCTTCTAGCATTGTTTATTTGGTAAAGCATTGTAAGCATCCTAAGGCATGTCAATCATTGCAGCGCATCCACAAACCCCGACCTAGTGCCCAGGCTGTGGGGTGGCCCGTAGCGCGCCGCTAGGACCTACTGCAGGAGGCTGACCGGGGCAGAAGCACTAGGCCAACTCCAAAGGCTTGTTAAGAAACCTTCAAAGTGATATGTGTACCCCAAAGAATCACTGTGAAGGGGCCCACTGCTCGGCGAGAATTTTCCCCATGGTTATTCTACTCCCACTTATTCTACCAATGGTATTTGCAATCAGTGTTGCCCTTGATGTGCTCACATGTATTGCTCAAGGTAAGTTGCTCCTACTTGTCCCCAGTGAATTTGTTAGACAATGTTCTGACTGTAATTGCATTGCTAGGCGCCACCCTTCATCCCCGTGTTCCGCCACTCAGTCTTACTCCTACAGTACCCGAGAGTGGGGTTTGTAGATAGCACCTTTTTCATCGGGCATATGAGCCACATCACCTTATACTTCTCAACACTATTTTGGCCCCAATTCATCTTTGAAACACGCTGCCTACAGCCTTTCGAGAGGAGGTTCATCATTTCACATACTAGAGGCTCCTTGAAAGCCAACGGGGTGGATGCACCCGCACCTTCATGTGCTTGCCCTGGCCAAAGGTGCACTGGGAGTGGAAAGAGAGTGTGATGTGGGCATTCCTTAAAGCATAGAGGTGTGTGGCCACAGTCTGCACTCACCCTTGTTCAGAGACATCGGAAGGGTTTCTGAGGCACATGAAACCAAAGACAATAATTGCCCCATTCACAATACATCCCTTGAAAAGCAACAATCAAAATACAGCACCCCCTCCCCCCCTACCCTCTCTTAAAGTCCCCTGATGCGCTTGGTTCATGCTACAATCAGAATAATAAGTATAGATACAGGCCACAGAGCAGTAACCGCATGTAAAAGTAATGTATACCACAGCATAGATAAAGATCAGACCCAAACCTACATTACACCTTACAGAACCCTTACAGATGAACCAAACCTACATTACACCTTACAGAACCCTTACAGATGAACCAAACCTACATTAATTCTTACAGAACCCTTACAGATGAGAACCAAACCTACATTAAGCCTTACAGAATCGTTACAGAAGATCAGAACCAAACCTACATTACACCTTACAGAACCCTTACAGATGAACCAAACCTACATTAAACCTTACAAAACCCTTACAAATGATCAAACCCTTACAGAAGCCTGACCATATGGTTTGCGTTATACATTTAGAGACCATGAGAAAGGTGCATGCTCAGAATGTGGAAGCAGGACACAGAAAGTTACTATGCGCTGTAGTATATGCCAGGAAAGTACACATAGACCTACTGCATCAGAGGTTCAGGACACAGATTAGCAGAATAAAACGACTGTTCAGGAATTCCTCGCATTGGTCCAATCCACCGTCCCCCATCTGCTTGCATCGTAATTGGACCGAATGTTACAAGATGGCCGTAATTAGCATACACCTGTGTCTGCAGCAGAGCAATGACCTGTGTTAAGCTGTTACACTGCTGTATCGAAATGGTGGAACCTCAACTATTCCAAAACCATGGAAGCAGGGAGTGTCTGCAAAATCCACACGCTGCCACGAAACTCATACCCGATTAGCCAAGGATTGCATGGCCACTTCCAACCCGAAGCACAAATGCAAGCACATGCCAATGCACCCCAATAAAGCTGTCCCCAAAGCTCCACAGGGGGACATGGAAGAACAAGCTGCTTGATGTACCGTCATGCTCAATTGCTAAAGTCTCTCGCATTATTACCCTTATTGGAAAGTGTTATGCGTCCGTGCTGCATTCATTAACCACATTGTTTAATAATCTTATTTTTCTCCACAGTATCCCATCGTCTGTCTACAGAAGGGGGCCTTTGACAGCACCATTAAGGTTGCATTGCACATGAACGGGCCTTGAAACACGTGTGTATAGGCAAGTTATAAATGCCATATCATATCATATCATAGACGCCTTGCTGTCCAGTTGCTAAACTCTCGCTGTCAGTATGCATTTATGGTAAAGTGACTACTATTTTAGCTACTGAAAGATGACTATGCAGAAAGCATTATACTGTCCTTAGTGTACCTGTACCGGTGTATCATATACCATCTTCTCTCTGCGCTGTCCCGCTCTATCTGTCCAGTCTTTGTCATTTCTCTAAGTTTCTCTCTCTCTGCCCCGACCACTCTCTCTTTGTCATCTCCCTGTGCCTCTGGTTCACTGTATATGTCTCTGTCTCTCACTCCATGTCTCTTTGTCGCAATCTCTCTGTGTCAACCTCGTGTTAATGCTAGTAAGACTGAGATTCTCCTCATTGGCACACCCACTCCCTCCTTTCCTGTAGCTCTCTGGCCAGCCTCTTTTGGCCCTCTTCCTACTCCCACCTGCAAGGCTAAGAACCTGGGGGTCATCTTTGACTCCACACTCTCTTTCTCCCCTACCATCTCTGACGTCTCTAAGAAGTCCCACTGCCAGCTGCACCTCTTCAGAGGTATTCTTCCTTTCCTCTCCTTCCCCCAGAATCTCACTGTCTCCGGAGCTCTGATTCTCTCCAGGCTGGGCTATTGCAACACCCTCTTCTAAATCGGCCTGCTTCAACTCTACGCCCTCTGCAACTCATCCAGAACATGACTGTGAGACGTGTCCTTGGCCTCAAGCTTAGGGATCATATCTCTCCAGGACTGAAATGTCTGCACTGGCTTCCAGTGGCTGCAAGGATTAAGTTCAAAACCCTCTGCATCGTCCACAAGGCCTTCTGGGGCCTGGGGCCTCAATACCTTCAACTCTATCTTCCTAAATAGCTTCCCTCTCAAGCTCTTCGCTCATCCGCCTCCAACACCCTTAGGGTCAGTCGCTTCTCCAAGCAACAAGTTGGCGTAGATCTCTCTCTTTGGCTGGGGCCTCCCTCTGGAACAGCCTACCCGCCTGCCTGAAACTTGAGGCGAAACATCTTCGGTTCCGGAAGCACCTAACAACCTTGCTCTTTGCTTCTGCTTTCTCTCCCCCTCTCCCCTGCTGAAGGCCTGGCTGATACTGAGACTGCACGGGTTACCTGTCCACCCATCTGATCTCGGGCCCAAGCCCTGCCAGTTGCACGCCTGCGCTGCCTTCCTGGCAACCCCTGCACCTGGGGACTGTTTTCTGTACCCTACAGTCCCCAAACCAGAATTTATGTCTGCACTCACCTTGCACTTGCCACCAGCTGGCCGTTCTTTACTTATTTTATGTTATTATTTTTTTATCCCATGTACTGCACTCTCCCCCGCACTTTTCCTTCCCCCTTCCCTTGAACTTGCGCAATCTGAATGACACACGGCCTAGTAAGATCGTTGTCTGTCTTCCCTCTGTTCCCCCTCCCTTGCCTCGTCACGCCTTGAAACACTTGTGTATAGGCACGTTATAAATGTCATATCATATCATATCTCTCATTCTCTCATGCTGTCACTCCAAGTCTCGGTCACTCTAGGGTGTCATCTCTTGGTGTGGCAGCCTGAGTCTCACTCTTGCTCTAGGTCACTCTCTCTGTGACGTGTTTGCTCTCTCACTTTGCCATCTCCATCTCTTTGTGTGTCCCTCTCTCTCTTTCTGTATAGCTCTCTGTCTCATGCTCTCTCTCTCTCTCCCCCCTCTCTCTCTATCTATGTGTCCATCTGTCTCTTTCTTTCTATGTGTATGTCTCTTTGTCCACCTCTTTCTCTCTTTGGCATCTCTCACTTTTTCTCTGTCTTTCTTTATGTCTTGCTCTGTCTTGATCTCGCTCCCTTTGCTTTGTCATCTCTGTGTGTGTATGTCTCTCTATCTCTCTCTCTCTGTTTGTCTATTCCTGCCTCGCTCCCTTTTCCTTGTAATGTGTGTGTCTTTGTGCCTTCCTGTCTGTGTCTCTCTTTTATCCTCTCTTCATGAATCTTTGGTCTTCTTTCTTTCTCTTTGCATTTGTGTGTGTGTGTGTGCCACTCTGTTTTGCAATATTTCTCTCCCTGGCTTTCACTCTCTCATTGTCATTTCTCTGTGTGTCTGTTTATTTCTGTTTCTCTCTCTCTCTTTATCTCTCTCTTTGCCATTACACCCCTCTAGCTCTTTCTCGCCCTCTTGCTCTCTGTCATCTCCAAGTGTGTCTGTTTTTCTCTATCTCTCTGTACATGTAATTTTTTCTCTTGCAAACTAAACCCAGATTAACATTGTTTATGCCGTGTATTGTTCTTTACAGAAACCCCACAGTTCGGTGGTCCGTACCAGCAAAGTAGGTGATGGACTGGACCATAGAGTGAGAGGATCCCCCACCCCACGATGGTCCCAGCCATCCGCTTGATAAGCCAAGAACTGCCTGAAGAAGCAACACCACCAAGTCAACTAACAATGTGCCATTTCTCCCCGCCTCTGCCAAAAGCAGCACCCAGTAAGCAGTGGATGTTCATTGAGCTGTCAGAGCACAAGAGGATTATTAACCATCTTGCCCACTAAGTACACCCACTGATGGTGTACTCAGTGGGAATGGGCTGGTGGAGAGGCAGGCGGTGCCTACTCCGACCTTTGAATTTGAAATTGTTGAGAAGCATCACAAGGGTGATGTTGAAGCAGACCCGAAGTGACAACATCCCTTTGCAGCAACCAGACTACATCCCTCCTGTTGACATCCTTCCCTAAAACTCCTCATATGTCTTCAGTCCTGAGCCCCAGCTCTCCTTATCTTCACCCCTTGTCTTCCCTTTATCTGCCTCCACTCTGTTACTTCCCACCTTCTCCTCACCCAGGTAACCCTGCTTTCTCCTCACTCATGCCCTCCCAGGGATCGCTGCCTTCACCTCATCTAGATCCACCTATGTAACCCCATTTTCTTCTCACCTACCCCCACTCAGGTATCCACTTCTCTAACCCGTTGTCAAGGCGTGATCTTCCGAGTGGAATAAATGCCTCTGTCCCCAAGCACCAGTCAGAGAAGAAAAAAACACTCCTTGACCAGTTATTAGGGGCACAGGTGGACTGGAACTGCAGCACTGGATCCCCATGGAGCTACAAAGAAAGGAACAATAATAGGACACAATAATTTGCACTGCTACAAAGTATGGAAACAGGTAATGTAACCTACCTAGCAAAGCGCCAAGATGAGGTAGAATAGAGGGAAGGGAAAAACCCAGGCATGGAAAAACCTCCCTCAGGCAATGAGTGCACAAAAATTGGAGAGTGTTCCAGTCAATGTTCCAGTGGTAAATTCCAGGAGAAAATCCAGCAGAAACAGAACCCAAGTCCAAAGTACTTTCAGTGTTCAAAAGCAAATTCAGGCCGCCAAAGCACAAAGAAAATCCAGAAGCAATCCAAAAATAGGAAAAAAGCCAAGGTCAGGAAAAAACAAGGAGAGAAATCACAAGGTCAGACATTAATCCAGAGGCAATTCAAAAGCAATCCAATAGACAAGAGTCAAGGTCAGAACCACAGAAACAGGAAATCGGGAAGCAAAAATAAAAAAAAACACCACTCACAAGGATAGTTGAGAAGCACTGAATGGAGGGTGTTTGGGGCTTTTGTGGGCTACTTTCTGGTTGTGTCTTGTCACATGACCTGATGCTGGTCATGTGAGCGGGAAATATAGCATGCTCGCTGTGTGTCCTGGAGTCACCATGGCAACTGCCAACAATACCGCAACAGGAGCTGTGAAGAAACTAAACTGGACAGGTCACCTAAAGGCCCACAGAGCCGTGATGACAGTGCAGGAGAACCGTGGCACCCGAGTGACCCCCACAGACATGGAGAAGATGCAGCAAGGTGGCCCATGGTAAGTGGATGACCGAGTCCCCCCTCAAATGCACACGACCCAGTGGGCATGATGGAAATTCCAGATGGAACTGGGAGACTAGAACGAGAGCATGGACATTAGCCACAGGTTCCCAGGTCCTCGCTTCAGGCCCAACACCCTCCCAATCGATCAGGTATTGCAGGCGACCCCTGCAATAGCGTGAGTCGAAGGCAGCACAGACCTCATGCTCATCTGAAGAGCCCTGGACAAAAGACAGAGGTGGCTCAACTATGTGAGTAGAGGGAGGGCAAGTTTTGCTGAAGATTTGACAGTGTTTGATTGTGGACAGCTGTAAGATCTCTCAAACAGGAATCAGCAGCAGGGGTGGAAGTTATCGGCAGATCCAGTACAGGGAGAGTGCGGGGATGCTGACCATACAAAGAAAAGAAAGGAGAGAAGCCAGTAGAAGAATGAGGTGCACTGTTATATGCAAACTCTGCTGGACACAGGATGGTGAACCAGGATTTTTGATGTTGTAAAGACAGACAACGCAGATACTGCTCTAGTGTCTGGTTGACACGTTCTATTTGGCCATCAGTTTCGGGGTGGTATGCTGAGGAAAAACATGCATCAATACCCAAGAGTGCTGTGAGCGCCCTCCAGAAATGAGACATGAATTGAGAGCCCCTGTCCTAAATGAGAACAGGCGGGAGACCAAACAGACAGAAGACATGATGAATAAATAGATCAGCTAGTACCGGAGCAGAAGGGATGCCAGAACAAGGGACAAAGCGAGCCATTTGCATCAAGCAATCAACCACAACCCATATAGTGTCGAATTTCTGGACCAAAGGTAAATCAGTGATGAAGTCCATCGAGACCATGTGCCAGGGTTTCTGGGGAATTGGCATAGGTTGGAGTAAGCTAATGTGTTTACCCCTTCGGTTCTTGCCCTGTGCACAAATAGAACACCCATCAACGTAGTCAATGACATCCCAACGCATAAAGGGCCACCAATACCAACCCGGAAGGAGGGCTAAAGTCTTTCTTTGGCCGGGATGTCCATTGGTCATTGGATGTCCATTGGTCATGGCATCATGTGACCATTCAAAAGCCCAGAGTCTAGTGTGATGTGTATGCAGAAACAGACGGTCTTGGATGAATGGTAGATCTTCAAAACATGTGGCATTCCATTCCTGCAGGCTAGCTGGATGTTGCGAGATCCAATCACGGACCTCAGTGATCAGACTAGGTGGTGGTGTACATAGGCAAACAAAGTGTTTCTGCTCTAGGATGGTATCAGGGAAAATAGGCAGTGCATCCCCCAGCAAGACGAGACAAGGCATCCGCCTTGCCATGAGCTGAACCTGAACGATGCTTAATGCAGAAGTCAAAAGGCTGAAGAATAAATGCCAGTGAACCATCCTGCTGTTGAGACATTTCATGGAAGCCAAGTCCTGGATATTGTGGTGGTCGGAGTACACCGTTATGGGCCACTTGGCTCAGTGTAAATGGTGTCTCCATACCTGAAAGCGTCCTTTACTGTCAGCAACTCCTTCTCAGTAACCGTATAATGAAGTTCCGAAGGTGAAAATTTGCGAGAGTGGTAAGCCACTGAATGTAACAGGCCGGAGTTCGGACATGTCTGGGACAAGACCGCACCTAGGGCAACAGAAGAAGCGTTGGCCTCTACCATAAATGGGAAGTCTACATTGGGGTTTTGCAATATTGGCGCAGTAGTAAATGCAGTTTTAAGCATATTGAATGCTTCTTGTTGAAGTGTGGTCCAGACAAATGGCACTTTAGGACTCGTAAGTGGGGTCAAGGCTGAGACAATAGCAGAGAAACCAGAGATGAAACGTCAATAAACATTAGCAAAACCTTGAAAAGATTGCAGGGCTCTTTCCGTAGTTGGTGTGGGCCAGTCAATGATCATCTGAATCTTGGGAATATTCATGGACAACCCCCTGGCCGTAATGTGGAATCCGAGGAAGTCAATTTCATTCACATGAAACATACATTTTTCTGCCTTGGTGCAAAGGGAATTATTTCTGAGGCATGGGAGGACTTCCCTTACATGTCGTACGTGGGCTTGGTAAGATGGGGAGAATATCAGTATGTCATCTAGGTCGACTATAATGTAGGAGTCTATGATATCGTGGAATATATCATTCATAAATATCTGGAAGGTGGCAGGTGCATTGCACAGCCCGAATGGCATGACTGTATATTTGTAAAGACTGTGACATGTGCAGAAAGTGGTCGTCCACTCATCGCCTTCCCTTATATGGAACAGATTGTAGGCTCCCGGAGGTCTAGCTTGGTAAATATGGTTGCCTACCTTAGTTGTTCTAGCAACACTGAAATCAAATGAATGGGATTTTGATTTTTGATGGTGATTGGATTCATCCGTCTGTAATCAACACACGGGTGGAGATCCCCTTCCCTCTTGGGTACAAAAAAGATTGGACTGGCAGTGGGAGAGTGTGAAGGTCTAATGTGTCAGAGACAAAGCACAGTGGCTATATAATCCTTCAATGCTTGATCTTCAGTGGGGGATAGGGAGTATATATATGACCACATGGTATTTCTGCATCCGGAACCAGATCAATCGGACAGTCATGAGGGTGCTGAGGGGGCAGGACTTCTGCACTGCCCTTGGCGAAGATGTTGGAGAAGTCTTGGTATTCCTGGGGAATGCTGGACGTGACTGCACCCACTAAATGAACGGCTGCAACCAGAGCTTGATAAGGAGAACAAAAAGGCAACTTTGCTAAAAGACACAAAGACACAAAGTCTATGGAACCCTGGGTCCAATCAACTGACGGATTTGTTTTGATGCTTCTAAATCATCAATAATGCAGGAGCCAATTGCCGCTACATCGCACTGCCTTTATTTTCTCGTAATAACTGACTCCCACATTCCAAACCCGCACATTCCAAGCCCACATCTAAACATTCCCCGTTCTATTACTTTACATTCTATATTCCATTATGCATTCAACATATAACAATCCCCCCTTACTTATCATTTAACTTGTCACTATGTGAAATACCAAATTATTAACTAAATACTTTACCAACTATATACATATGACACATTGCATTGTTGTTCATTGTACTCACAATTTAGGCGATTCGTCTACATTTGCTCAATTAGTCGATCTGGCTTTCGCACCATTCAAAACGGACGACTTCTCACCTGTAGTGTTCCAAACCCAGATCCATCAGAACATGGCAGGCTGGGCTCAGACCCCAAGCCACCCCCATAATTACGATCCATACCAACCATCTGTCCAGCTACCATACCATCCATCTGTCCAGATACTTCCCCACAGTTTCGACTATCACTTGAGTCCACAACGTAATCATCCCACATTGAACTGTCAATCCTTTCATAATCCTTCCTCTTCTCCTCACTGTCTTCACTCTCATAGTCTTTCTCTTGAAACAATCTCCTAAAGTACGACACATTTCTCGTTATTTCATTGTTGTCTTCATCCACTGCAGTGACCATTGGTCCTTTCAACTTCTTCATTTTCCACACTGCTGGTTTGTATCTTGAATCTAACTTGGAACGCACTCTTTGCTTCACCAATACATGGTCTCCCGCTCTAAGTGTATTGTCTTTCGCTTTCCTTTTATGATCAGTCCACTCTTTAATCTTCTTCCTTCTCACTTCATCCTGCTTCCTTATCTCTTCATCTTCTCCAAGTGTGCATTCACTAAACTGCAAGATACGAGTTCGAGGTCTATAGCGAATCATCAGCTCAGATGGAGAATATCCTGTCATCTCATTCGGAGTATTCCTGTAACTTCTCAGCATTCATTATATTGCCTAAGTCATTGATATTTCCTCTACTATAGCTCTTTGTCTCGTCTTTCTGATGTTAAGCATGAATTTTTCGACCATTCCATTAGCTTGAGGCCATAATGGAGTAATCTTCTGGTGTTTAAACCCCAACTAGTCTGCAAATCTTTCAAATTGATGTCCCTGAAATGGAGGTCCATTATCAGTCTTTACTGTTTTGGGAATTCCCCACTCACTGAATATTTCATCTAAGACTCCCACCACATGATGGAAAGCTGTTGATCTTACATGTTTTACTAGAGGAAACAGGGAGTATTAATCTAATATTACTAACAAGTATTCACTTTCTTCCAACGGCCCATGGAAGTCCATTGATACTCTACTCCACGGTGCATCTGGCAAAGGCATAATTTGAAGTGGACAGGCACTGCTATCTGATGCGGACACTTGACATGGTAAGCATTTCTTTACAATATCTTCAACCAACATATCCATCCATGGAAACCACACTTGATTTCTTAAAATCTTTTTTGTGTTAGTTATTCCTCTATGGCCCTCATGTGCCAACATCACCAATTCCTTTCTTAGACTTTTGGGTGCCACCAACCTATTTCCATTGAGAAGCATTCCATCAATTGTTGATGATAACTCTCCACTGAATCTTGCCATCCGCTGGAGCTCTTTCATATCCACTCCTTACACCGCTTCATATTCTTTCAATCCTCCTTTCCACCTACCATTTGCCGTCAAATGCACAGCTGTTTGAATTGTCATATCATTTTTGCTCTTTTCAGCAAAAATATCTCTCGAAATGGTTGGTGGCAGGGCATTTGCTGATAAATACGAAATGTAACTCTCTGCTTCCATCTGCATTTTATCATCATTCTCCATTACAGGATGCCGAGATAAATAGTCTGCCGGGTTTGCTTCCTTTCCAGGTTTATGCACTATGACATAGTCGTATTCCTGCAGGCAAATTTCCCACCTTTCAATCCGAGGGGGCATTTTAACTCTCGGATTTCCAAATAATGCTACTAATGCTTGATTATCAGTTATCAGCCTGAATCGCCTTCCAATTAAGAAGTGATGGAATTTTTCACATGCCCATACGGCAGCCAAGCTCTCTCTTTCTGCCTGTGAGTATGCTTGTTCAATTCTGTTTAGTGCTCGACTAGCATACATTATAATATGCCTTTCATTCTCTTTCCCTGGTTCAATCTGTGCCAGAATTGCACCTAGCCCCACAGGACTAGCGTCCACAGTGACTTCCGTTTCCCAGTCTGGATTGTAGTAAGCTAACTGTCGACCATTTGCAAGTTCCATCTTTATTGCTTCAAAACTATTTTTACACTTTTCATTCCATGTGAATGCTGTCTCTTTTTTTAGTAGATGTCGTAGAGGATCTGTCAGTGTAGCAAACTCAGGCACATAACGGGCACAGTAACCCGTCATTCCCATCTTTCGGTGGTTCCAATTCAAAAATGGCATTTATATTGGTTACATCAGCTCTTATTCCCTTTTCAGAAAACACATGTCCAAAGAATCGCAGGCTCCATTTATTTATGTCACACTTGGATTCATTGAGCGTTAGACCATTGTTTTGTAGTGCCATGCACACTTCCTCTAAAGCCTCATCATGTTGCTTTTGAGTAGTGCCATACAAAAGTATGTCGTCGCTGTAATTAAATGCATTTTGTATGGGTGCAATGACCTTCCTAATTGCCTCTTGAAATATCTCAGCCGCTAGAGTCTTTTATATCTATACAAGCCCTCGTGTGTTGTAAATGTGGTTATATATGTAGACTCGGGATCGATTTCCAATTGATGGTATCCCTGATTCAAGTGAAGCTTAGTAAATCTTGTTGCTCTGTTTAATCTAATAATCATGTCCTCGATACTAGGCCCGGGATGTCTCTCTCTTTGTATCGCCACATTGGGGATTCTCATGTCCACACATAAACGAATGCGTCCATCAGCTTTTGGGACTAAAACTAGCAGCGATATCCAGGGGGTTGGGCCACTTTCTACCTTTTCAATAATATCATTCTCGATCAATTGCTTCAGTTCTTTTGATAACTTTTCCTGGAGGTGAAATCCTATTCTCCTAGCATGCTGGGCAACTGGCTGAATTTGTAGATCAATGTGGAGATGTATTGCATCTCCTACTCCTACCAATTTTCCTACACCTTTGAACAACTTGGGATTTTTTATGTTGAGCGTTTCCAAGTTCAACGTGCTTTCTGTTATCGTTTGTACATCTAACCTTTGAGAGGCATACCCTTTATCATTTCTGATTTGTCGCAATTTACATTGATAATATTCAAGCTTGTTGCGGTTGTACAACTAATCAGGCATCTACCCTCCACAGGGCTATGTATAACAAACATTTCCACTGGCATTCGAATGTCCTTGTGTATTAGATCACAAGTACATTTTCCCTTTACAGTTAAAGGCTTTATGGCTCCCCATTGAAATATATTCGCCCTTGTTGGTTGTAATGGGTATAGTAATGCTATTTTCTCGTATGTTCCACTGCTTATTACATTCACTGTGGCACCAGTGTCCACCTAAAATGGTATATCCTGACATCCAGGTTTATTGTGACTTTTATAGCTTTGTTTCCATCTGATGCATCATAAATTAGTCTCACATATTCTTTGTTTTATATGTCATAATCCAAATATTCGTTGTTTGTATTTATTGTTTCTTCAATTGGTGGATTTTCGTAGGGATCATCATTGATTTCATTTGTAATTCCTTGTCCACCGCTTGCTTGTGACCTGAACATTTATTTGTTCACTCTCCACTTGTCTGACTTCATTATTTTCTAGAGAATCCATGCTTCTTACAAATCCTGGACGATATTCAACTTGACTTGAACTTGATCTCATGTTGTTATTAATTCGTTCTGTGTTTGCTCTTGCACTAAATTGTCGCTGGTTTTCATATTTCCGAGGCATGGTCGTTTGGTGATTTAGTTTTTGCATCAGCGTCCAGGTCAATTTTTCTCTACACATATTCTGGAAATTATTTTCTTGTCCACATCGTAAGCATAGATGACCTAACACAGGACATGGACCTCTGAGTGGAAACTCAAACCCACACCTGTAGCATTGTCTCTCTCCACCAACCCTCCGGCTATTATTCCAATATGAATCACTAGGACTTCTTCTCTGCCATTGTGTAGTTTGTCTTTGATTTATTATGGCAATGGTATCCAGCCCTTTAGGATTTTCCATATTGGCTGCCTGTGTATCCACTCTTTCATAAATTCGAGCTAGCTCAAGTACCTCTTTCAGAGGAAGAGACTTTTTCAACAGATGTTTTCTAAACTGTGATGATAAGCATCCTTCGATGATTCTTAGTCTAATTGCTTCATCATCATTGAAATGCGAGAAATCGCAATATGTCGCCTTCCTTTGTAAGCGTAATGCAAATTGTGCGATGGTTACATGAGGACTCTTAGTGCACTGATTGTATATATAGCGTTCATAATCTCTGTTTGGTGGCACAACAATTCTTGTATTTATTGCAGATATCAACAGTTCATATGTAGATTTTTCCTCTGAGGGGTATTGTTTTAATGATGCTTTTCATTTCTCTGCCCACCAAATTTGTAAAGATATCCATTTTATTGACTGCATTCTGATTTCCCACTGCTCTCAAAAATTCCTCGAATTCATCGAGCCATTCTTGCCACCTTTGTCCCTGATCCTCTTGTGGTTCCAGATTAAATGGAGTGGGCTGTCTCAAGTAATTGGTTGGGTCAGTTAATATAGTTGAACTTATTGCTGTGGCCTGTAAAGATGCACTTATATCACCCCCCCGCATTGTCATTGTCAGACTGCATGTTTCTGTTTTCTTATACTTTGTTTGTAAAGTGCAGTTCAATCAATGATATTCTTTTTTTTTGTGCCTGCCCCTTTAACTGTTGTTGTTAATTGTATTTACTGCATTTGCAATTTGGGTTGTGTTCCATAACATATTTCACACATTGTGCTCCGTTTTCATTGCGTGCAAGCTTCCCTTTCCCTTCCGTATAAGTAACGGCTTGTGGTTGTTATGGTAACATCATTTAGCATTTACTAATTCAGTCCCCAAAATGGCGGCACGTTTTTTTACATCCTTAGGTGCCTTTTTCTAATGTTTTCTTTTGACCAGAAGATTTGCCAGTGTCTTCGCTCACACGTCCTGCCTCGCGCATTGCTCACAAGCTGTGCCGTCAAATCAGTATTTAAATGCCACCACGCTTACTATTTTAAACGTATTGAAGCCGCCTCCCGCGTTATTATTAACTTTGCCAGCGCTGTTATTGATTGACCCTCTTACCGCATATGCTTGTCTTTCCGAACATTTGTCTGCACCAGTTGTATTTCACCTTTACTGTTCATCAAGCTTCCGTTTCACTTTATCCAGCCTGCCCGCGTTACCTGTTATTCTGTTTATCCTCGTCGCCAATTGTTTTGATGCTTCTAAATCATCAATAATGCAGGAGCCAATTGCTGCTACATCGCACTTCCTTTATTTTCTCGTAATAACTGACTCCCACATTCCAAACCCGCACATTCCAAGCCCACATCTAAACATTCCCCATTCTATTACTTTACATTCTATATTCCATTATGCATTCAACATAAACAGGATTGTGTTCCTTTAACCAAGTTATGCCCAATATGATACCCAACTGGGGGGTGGTTATAAGGTTAAAAGATACTTTTTCTGAGTGCATGTCTTGGATCGTAATGATAAGAGGGACATTCTGTTGTCTTATTGGACCAGAAATCAATAGAGAACCGTCTACCGCCTGCACGGGCTCGGGTTTCAACTTGTTCTGCAGGGGCAGATGGAGGGACGTAGCCAGGGTGATATCAATTGCCCAAAGCCCTGGAATCTAATACTAAGCGAACTGCATGTTTGCCAGAATCCGGCAATGATAAGACAGCATTGATCACCAAGAGGGCAGCAGGGCGAGAAGGTTGCGTGGAAAAAGAGGGTGTTGAATCTGGGCTCATCCATGCCCCCTTCCCTAAAGGTGAGCCTTCTGACAAATGTGAGGATCTCTTGCGTCTTTTGGGACATTCTTTCACAAAATGCCCCAATTGGCCACAATAGAATCATGCATTGGTCAAGCGACTCCGTTCGTGCTCATTGGGAGTCAATGTACCACAAATCCTCCCTATCTGCATAGGTTCCCTAGGGCTTTAGAAGATGGTGGAGGTATGGAGAACAAAAAACTAGGGGTCTTAAAGCTTTCGGATTTTCATTCTGCCCTTCGGGCGTCCACCTGTAGCATCAAGTCTACTAAGTCAGGGTACTGAACGGGCAGGGACTACAGCCAGAACGTATTTCATGGAGTTGCTCAGGCCCCTGTAAAAAAAAACAGCCTTTTTGTTCTCAGGCCCTGAAGTTTTCAGTGGCCAGTTTGTTTAATCTGGTGACATAATCAAATAGACTGTCCTTGCCCTGAACCAAATCAAGGAGTTCGAGATCTCGAGCCTGGACCGTGAAACAACGTGTGTCAAACACTTTGGTCATTTCTGCAACCAGTAAGTCAAAATCATAGAGGATGGGGCTATTACCTTCCAAAAGTGGGTTTGCCCAGGTGGCAGCCATACCACTTAAGTGGGAGAGGGTAAATGCGTGAGTCACCATGGAATTTCTCTGGTCGGGCCAAAGGAAACAGGTAGATATTGTATTTTTTGTATTTTGTTATTTATATAGCGCTCTTTCCCCACCTGTGTGGACTCAATGCCCTTTTTCTTTGGTTGGAATGCCCTTGGTGACTATAGTCGATGTGGTTAGAGATTCTAGGGGATTAGCTTAGATGCGTGTTTGCATGTCTGCCCTTCTAAGACTTGGGTGGCTGACAAGGCTCGACTAAGCAGCCCAGTAGAGGTCAGACACGTGGGTGGGTGCTCTTTGAGGGTTAGAGATAGATTGCTGTTGTCGAGAGAGTCTATGTGAGGCCAGCTAGGTGCAGAAACAGGAGCTTGTGGGGAAGGGTTACCAAGCAGTGGCTGCTGAGCTGCCAGGTCCCCAAATTCCTCATTAGGGGGAAGGAGATGATGCTTACTTTGTATAACATCTGTTGGTGAATGGCTGCAGGTAAGGGCCTGCGCAAAGGCAGATACCGGGTCACCGGCAGCGGATTCAATCGTACACGCGGAACAGAGAGGAGGCTACTCAGTCTGTCAAGATGTGATCTTCCGAGTGGACTAAATACCTCTGTCCCTAAGCACCAGTCAGAGAAATAAAAAACACTCCCTGACCAGTTATTGGTGCCACAGGTGAACTGGAACTGCAGCACCAGATCCCCAGACAGCTATAAAGAAAGGAACAATATTAGGACACAGTCATTTGCACTACTACACAGTATGGAAACAGGTAATGTACCTACCTAGCAAAACGCCAAGAGGAGGTAGAATGGAGGGAAGGGAAAAACCCAGGCGTGGAAAGACTGATACTGACCCACTACTCTATCCCCTCATTGTGGTTGATTTGTGATACCAGTCCAAGGACAAATTCCATGTAGGTCAAGTACCATAAAATGTTACTTTTCATCATCATCATCAATTGAAATTATTTCAGAATTGAACATCTATAAAAAAACAAGACAACACTTTATAGTACATTTATTCAGATACAATGCAGAAATTACAAATAAAATAGGAAAATTTAACATAAGAGAAAGTGCTTTGTGATTTTAACATCTTGTCTAAGGTATCTCAGTGAAGACAAACTGATCAATGGAGAATCTGCCCTTAATCTATAACATAATGCTGAGGAACTTGCGAAAAACTGCACCTCTTAATTTTGTCTGCAATGTTTTGGATCTGATATGAGAATCAGCAAGACAAAAAAACATGAAATGGAGTAGGTCTTTGCAAGGTGCATTTAAATAGAAAACAGCTTTGTTCTGCAACTAAACCAGTCCATAAAGCAGTAATCGATCTTAGAGCTAATTAAAATCTTGCTCTTCTTATGGCACATCTCTCATACGGATAATTTGTCCACCATAAATAGTTTTGCCATAACATTACAAGTTAAAAGTATGTGACAGTTAAAATATTTCCTCAAATCCTGGACATAGAGTAGTAGTTGTTCCTGTAACTGCCTTGAGAAGGTCTAATCTGAAGTGCTTGGAATAGTGAAGTGATTGTGCATTTATTTTTACAAAAAAGTAGTTTTACATACCGATAACTATGGAATAAGTAGAAAATGTAGTTCTTCAAAAGACACACCAATTGTAAGACCAAAAGGCTCTTTACTGCATAAACACGTATATGTATCATCGAACACAGATCATGCATTAGATGCAGAATATTGACTGAAATGATGATATTACATTAGGTGGTGGCTAAACACATCAAGGATGACATCTTGTGTTGGATCTTAGAAAATGTGAGTGAATCAGCGTATGACTGCATCAGCATGCTATCTGGTCTTGAACAAGCATGGATTTATTAGTTGCATTCTCAAGATCAAGGGTTTAATGAACGTATAGGATGGTCAGCACTTATATTCATAGTATCATCTGCCAAAAACGAGTTTACTTTAAATACTGACACTGAAGTTTTGAGGATTTCTTTGATGTCATGACAATATGCATTGAAATAATGATTATGCTGTTATGATTTCAAGCCCTAGTTATACTAGGTTTGAAACATGGTGCAGCCACATCTGTAAATGAAAAAGATTGACAACGCTATTAATTACATGTCATCCTTAGATGTGCCACTTCTTGAAAAGATGTATATTTATGTCAAGGCTACTACAACTATTGGACATATATTTCTTCCAGTATAATATGTGTGCTATTAGGAGTACATGGGGACTGCTGGACCTATTTTCTTCAGTATAAGATGTGCGCCATTGAGAATAAAAGGTGCCTTATTCTGATGACCAACATCATGACACTTTCTGGCTAGAATGACACCTGCATCTAGCTACAAACACTACCATACTTCTGCTATGTGACTATAAAACTTGTATAATTACCTACCTCGAAAGTGTTAATGTATTCTCGTATAAACTCCCTTGCTCCATCAATCGTACATGTAAGCCCTGACATTTGCCTACATCACTTTTTTGATACACTTCATTTTAAATATCATTGCAAGAACGTCAACTCCCCAGGCTACTTGATGTGAGTTACGTGACTGGACGTAACGCCATCGCCATCGGTACGTATCCCATTATATGTAGTGGGCCTTTCCAAAATGGCCTCCACTCTGACTTTGTTTTCTGGCAGGTCAAATGATGCAAGTATGAAAGACCACAGGAAAACAATATTATGGGACCACATGTAGCTAACAACGTCTGACCCATGACTGCTTGTTCCCTTTTCTCCTTACTAGAGGCAGCTAACACATACTGGGAAGAGACCTCTTAGCGACCCTACTTATGGACGCCCTGACTGTGTGTTTTCACTGCAAATGTTACAGCTTCTTGATGGCAAATTAAAGTTAAACCACATATGCCAATGGACCCAATTGTTCTAACAGAGATTACATTTCTTATGACTCTGTGATACACATCCTTGAGTCTCTATGTGATTACTTTATCATTTGGATACATAATTCATTCGTATTAGCATCTGTAGGGGAGGCACTCACCTATTAGGCAGCCAGGAATGTAGCCAGAATCCACCAACACCCACCCATGTTCTTTCCTAGCCACCTGTCCCTCTACCACCTGTCAGCCATGTTTTAATCAGCCCTCATTGCTTTGTCCCCCCGTCAGCCCTGTAACTCAATCTCTCGATTTCTCTTACCCCCACTCTCTTACCTGTCCGCACCCACTTCACATCCACACCGACTGCTTTCATCTAGCCCCATGGGATAGGAACTATGGACATAGTAAAGAGACTTCCTACCTTTGTTGTTATTTGCAGCAGGCCTCTTTGTAGGTACTTATTTTAATAGGAAATTGGCACAGGGAATTCATGTGACGCTCATTTCCCATGAAAAATACTATTAGCACCCTGGACGTAGGCCCAGTTTCTTGATAGCTATATGCCCCAGGCTTTGGGTTGTATACGAATTGTTCGTTTTACAACTGTTTGAATTACAATTGACCTTTTCACAATTGACCGAAATGTGAAGGTCAATTGTAACATATATGTGGCATGAAACCCCCCACAACCCCCCACCCAACGCCAAACCCCCCAAAACCCCAATATATATATATATATATATATATATATATATATATATATATATATATATTGACGAATTCTACCTTCGGGTAGCAAAATCGAGCTGCACTCTCCACAATGCCATATTCGCCCAGTTTCCACAAAAAAGGGGAGGGGGGATTTGAAATCCACACCAACGCTTTCTCGTTTTCTTGTTATCTTCCTTTATTGATTTACACAGGGAAAAAAATGCATACATCGCATTTTTAAAAAAACAATGGAAATTCGTTTCCACAAATAGAAAAATGACCCCAGTTTGGGTCCTCCCAAGTGCAACACTCCTCCTATTTCGAGGCGTTATATATATATATATATATATATATATATATATATATATATATATATATATATATATATATATATATATATATATATATATATATTACCAAACTGATATATATATATATATACGGTCAATTGTGAGAAGGTCAATTGTGACCCTTTAAATTCAGTCAATTGTTCATTCGAACAATTGTAAACAAACAATTTGGGTAATACCAGGTTTTGGGGGTGGATACAGCCAATAACATTCCTCAGACCTTGCAAAGGCTTGGACTCACAGCACTTCTCAGCCTGTGTCCCACCCATAACCCTGGGATTATTTCTATATCATAGCCTACATCTGAATGAATCAAGCAATGCCAACAAATACAAAAGTATGTTTCCTCACTCCTTTTAAATATAGGTCGGTTTAACGCTGCCCTCTTCTTAGTCGACTCAAGGTACCTATATAGGACTAAATGGCCATCCTTCCTTCTAGGCACAGAGACTAGATACCATATAACATTGGACACTGAAGCTCCAAAATATAGAAGGGTTTGATCATCTAATGGCAACTGAGATATGGCTGAAACACTTCTTAAATAGTAGACATTATTAGTAATATATTTAGGAAGGACTGAAAAATCCTACTTTGATATGTATTCATGTTCACATAGATTTACCACCTGATGTAAGGCTAGTATTGATATAAGCAAAAACTGCATTTTGACGACGCAGTGTTTTGTAATCTGTTGTTTGAGTATGTATATATGTGTATGATTGCACTATTGACGTTTGTGTAAATGTGTTCACAGTCTGTATAACTGATCCCGATAGCTTCCAAGCTTCATATTTTCATATCAATTCCAGAATGTTTTTCTTTTGCTAAATATACATAGAACATACACTATGAATAAGTTAGCTACATGTGGGCCCATAATATTGCTTTCACCCCAAAATAGGAATAGTGCACTCAAAAATATTATTGTCCCTAGGGTTCGGGCATGTGTTTTTAAGCATACGGTGATCGATCATACAAACATTTCCTATGCACCTCACCGTAGTTCGCCTTTTTTTTACACATGAGAAATCAGGCAGCAGGGCGCGGCCATCTTGTGCTAATCTTATCCGTTGCCGCATCGCCCAAGGTGTACTGCCCTGGCGGCACTAAATCATATCCCCCGCCCCTGAGATCACTAGACGCGTACCGCCCATTTCAAAACACCAATGCACGTCTCGTGTCAACATTATCTGCGCATCAGCTAATGATGTGTCTCCATGGAAATGGCAGGACGCCTCTTTCCTCAATAAGTATAAACAGACCGCTTCTCATCAGCCAACATCAGATTTGCTTTTCCAATCATTTCACTGTCTTTTTTTGAGTATTCTGTGTCTTGTTTCTGTGGTCTGGTCAGCTACCTTCGTTGCTCATAGCCCTTGCGAACAGATACTTTTACCATTTTGGGGCATTTTTATTTTGCCCCATATTGGCAACAATACAGCCTCACCAGTACGAGCCGGAGTATTCCAAGGTGGAATTACTCGAAAGAGAAAGATGCGCAAACGATGGGGCTTCGGTTGACGGTTGGGAGGATGAATCAAGAGCTCCAGTAAGTGCCTGAGCCTAGTCGCATGGACGATGTTTCCATCTGGTGTACCTGCAATCGGTGCACGCTAATGCCCACCGAGGAGGAGAACTGCTGCTGCCGAGAAAATTCTGGATGCTTGTCGTACATATTGGAAGGCGAGGCACGCCCAAAATGCGTTACCAAGCTGCATGACTTCAGGGAAGCCTGCCTCATACGGTCCGTGTTGAGGATAATGATGGTGCTTATGTACGAACTTTGAGCAACAGTTCGCCCTCGCAATCCAAGTAATGAGTAACTGTACTCTGGTTGTGATGTCACTTAGGCCACTACCATTTCATGGTTGTCTCCTATATTGTCATAACTTTGATCTATCAATGCCAAACGAATGCAGTCTTGCAATTCTGTACATCACTCGCAATTTGGGGAAATCATAGTGGTCTTCTTATGTTTATTTCATGTACAACCACGAAGCAATATTTCTTTGTGTCCCAAATGTAATGGAATGCATAGTTGTTCAATATTGTACAGTGTCTAGGTAACATTTGTACTGGCAACAATGCCATTGGATACAATATTGAATTTTCAACTAAGGCTTAATACAATTTTTTTGTTCATTTAAAAACATTTTTTATCTTTCTCTTTCACAGGTGGTGCCGGCTGGTGGCCTATTGTTCGTTTACATGGTGGCTTCATGGGAGGCTTAGACAACGCGTTCAATGAGTAATACCTGCCTGTGTCGTTGGTGCCATTAGAGAAACTTTCCCCAGTGACAGCGGTCAGTACAGGAGATATTCCCACACTGTGCTGCAACCCGAAGCTTATAATGTGTAGTACATTTTGTGCCATCAAAATTAGCAACAAAATAAAACACAACAGAACTTTTATCAATGGTTGTTTCAATTTTTCAGTGAATCAAGTGTGTCTCCATTCAGCAGTGTTCCGGGCCTTGTCTGCACGCCTCATGCCCATCCATCCCCCCTCCATTATCAAAAGGCAGTTGGCACCAGTGGATGTGCGCTGCCAATGGGGGCTGGCAGGGGTAGGAACAGCCAAGGTGCCAAACACCATGTACACTTCAAAGGTATCTTACGCGCAAGGGTCATTGTTCACATGCCCTCCTCAGACCCAGTGTCTCCAGGCAGGCTCCCCTTGAAGCAGGGCGCGCACCTGCAATCCACATAAGTGTGTCTCCATTCAGCAGTGTTCTGGGCCTTGTCTGCATGCCTCATGCCCATCCATCCCCCTTACATTATGAAATGCAGTTGGCACCATTGGATATGCGCTGCCAAAGGGGGCTGGCAGGGGTTGGAACGGCCAAGGTGCCAAACACCATGTACACTTCAAAGGTATCTTGAGTGCAGTGGCCATTGTACACATGGTCTAACCAGACCCTGTGTCTCCAGTCAGGCTCCCCTTGAAGCAGGCCGTGCCCCTGCTATCCACATAAGACCACTCCATATACACGTCATTCATTCACATACACACTCACTTTTTTAATTCTTTATAAACCACTTCATATTTATCATGAGAACATCTTTGAGAACTGCAAGTCAACTCATGAATGTGCTGCCTGAGAACTTTTGTGACCACTCTGAGTCAGCTTGTCATCGTGCTACCTGTGAACATCTCCCTGTTCTCCTGCTACTAACTACCCTGCTTGCTGAATCTAACTGTTTGTTGGTCAAGGTAAGGGCAAGTCACCTAAACATATCTCCTTGATCTTTTAATTTCTATCTATTTCGAACAAACGTACCCAGTAGTGTAATGTTCATTCATCTCATTGCCATCAACTTGAGTTTAATTTGTTATTTTATCGATATATAGCAATTGTCATCAGTGTCAATTGGGACGAATTGCATCCTTTGCGGACCGTGTCTATAAGCATGTTTCTTTTTGATATTCGATAGTACATTGAAGGGACGAGTAACATTTTACAATTTGTATTACATCAATGAATTGTGTATTAAAGTTATCCTATAATAACGCCGGCTACGCTACACAGGTTTTGCTTTGGTGACCAAATCATAGATTGCATAGAAAAATGTATGATATAATTCCATCTTTCTCACGCTTTTATGCAAAGTAATTTTCTAATAATGTTGACCTTTTTTTTTTACAGAATTTCCAACAATGCCTGCATGTACGGTTTATGGTTGCTGCTCTAAGACCCATAACAAACCTAAAGGCACTACAATGCATGTATTCCCGAGGTATATAGATCAAATAAGAGAATGGGTCAGATATTGCAGATTTGCGCTGGAAGATCTTGAAAGTAGAGCCCATGAAGTCTTGGGGGACTCGAGGGGTGATCAATTCTGCACTTTGCCATGAATATGTACAACCAATCGCAGTACGCAAAGAAGCATTGACTCTGAACGTCTCGTAAATTGCTTTCAAATGCAATTCCGACTCTATTCATGCACACGTTCCCTCAGGTGAATCACTGTTCCTGATTTAGCTGTAGGCCTTGGGGTACTGAATAGGTAACTACATGGACGGATTGGTGTTTTAGGTGTAAATGTACCTTATAATACTTTTCATATTTACAAGATTGTATTGCTTTATAACTAAACCCCATTTTGCTAAACATCTGTCCTTGGTTTTAGGAGCATCATAGAAAACGATTTATGGGCACAGATAAATATGCAATAGTGCCCTTGGAAATAAGCATAATCTTTTCGTAATCGGTTGCTTTACATGTCAATATTTTAGGTTAGCATTTCTAAATCAAATCTAATTTTCCCTTTATAACTCCATAACAATGCACTGAATATGAAGCAGAAGGATTCTGCATCCATGTCTTTCCTGGAGTCAACAACAACTTTGAGTGCGCATCAGGTAGTTTTATTTAGCTCTTCAGTTCCAGAAATGTTTTATGCATGGAATTTGAGATAATATGATCAAATGTACGTACCCTGTTGTTTGTTTACATAATGTTTTATTTATGAGTTTTTATTGATATGTACCATTGTCTTCATCACATTGTGTGTGTTCAATTTCACTTTTTTTCATCCATGCTAAAACAAATACTGTTTTACTGGGTGATGCTGGCACTTCAACTACAATTACATCACCCTTCGGAGCTCATACAGAGCCAGAGGTATGTGTACTGACAGTTCCCTCGAATGAAAGAAAGCAGGTCCTAGATCTGATACCATTAGACATTGACATTATTATAAATGAGCATATTTTGCAAATTGCTTCAGTGCAACATTTCAATCATTGGGTTTCGCATCTTTGATCAAGTAAACTAGCCATCAATCAGGTGAAATTCAAAATTTATATTTTGACTAAGTGACGTACACGGTGTACGAGGGTATCTGTGTAAGCCATGTGTACATTGGAATAATTTGATTTCAAATAAGAATTACTTATTTTTAATGAATACTCTTTTCTAGGGATGTATACAAGATCGGCATAAAGAAGAGGAGGCACGTGGATCCAAGTTGGCGGGCCACCTTGCTGGTGCAGTCATTACAGTGAAGGAGAAGGTTTCACAGAAAACCAAGAAAGCAAGGGTAACTAACAAACAATTTCAATTTCAAAAAGTGTTCTGTGCTGTTGCCTTCATAACAAGCTTTTTTAAAAATCTAAAGTGCCATACACTGTATGTTGGATTTACATTGTACATGTTTTTCCAACCCGTCTTCTAGAAGCCTGAAGGTGTACGAACTATGCAGACACAGAAAGCTACAGAAATCAGAGGTGCGGCTTGCCAAACTGATTTGACCATGGAGCAACTATTATTTGAAGTGCAGCATGTTCAAATCAATAAGCAGACTCGAGATGCTTTTACCCACTGGCCAGAAAATGAATTGAATGTGACCGTCGAAGCCAGCAAAATGTTGTTGGACCATTGCTACAATGTGAGAGCTCCACCAGATGAAGATGAAACTGAATGTAATGAAGATGCTTTTGAATTAGACGCAGACCACTTGACACAATTGACATCCGCCAAAAAAGAACCACTCGAAAAACATTCGACATTGATGTTTTCTCCGATTCGTGTTCAAGTAACAGAAGCTGAAATAACAGAGACTGAAGCATCTACACAATTGACAGAGGAACTAGCCAAAGATCTTGACTACAGTCTGTCCAGTTGGGCTGATATGTCAACCACAGTTGAGTCAGAAGAAACATTCATGCAGTATGATGGTCTAATAAAGGAGCCCAAATACATTGTATTCGACAGCTGCTTGATGGAGATTATAATGATGCTGAAATGTGTGCATCCAGTGAGAGGGGAAGTATGTGGGAAGCCATTGGTGAATGTGACTTGTGTATCACAAGGCAGTAACCTCAAAATACAAGCCACCTGTGAAATGCTCCATGCAAAATGTTCATGGTCCGCTCAATCGATGCTGGGGAAACTGCCAGCTGAAAATCTACTGTGTGCAGCTGCTTTACTTTTCAGTGGCTCTAGTTTCAGTAAGTTGTCCAGTTTCTGTCAATTTGTGGGACTCCAGTTCCTTTATAAAACACAGTACTACAAATATCAATGTCAATATCTATTCCCTGCTATTAGTCAAGCTTGGAAAATTGAACAAATGTCTATTCAAAGTACATTCTCCAAAAAACGGTTCAGGCTAGCTGGCGATGGACAGTGTGACAGCCCCGGATTTTCAGCAAAGTACTGCACATACCACTTTCAGCACATGGAAACTAAAAAGATTGTGAGTTCAGTGGTCATGCAGGTGTCCAAATGTAAATCCTCAGTGGCCATGGAGAAACTTGGTTTTATAAAATCCCTGGAAGATCTCCAATTGAGGGGAATGCAAATCGACCTCATAGCCACTGACAGACACATTTTAATAGCCAAGACAATGAGAGAGCAGTTTCCAAATATTCGCCACCAATTTGATGTATGGCACATTGCCAAATCCATCAATAAAAAAATCTCAGCTGCAGGAAAAACAAAGGTTCTGATAATATTTTACAGTGGTCCCAGTCTTTCAGCAACCATCTATGGTGGAGCTCCAAAACTTGTGATGGGTCTGTGGAAATTCTACTAGAAAAATGGCGGTCACTAATGCACCACTGTTCCAACGTTCACTCTTGGACAGAAAACCAACATTTCCGCCAATGTGCACGTGGCCCTTTGTCGCCAGAGCAGGAACGGAAGAAGAAGTGGTTGATTCAATCTTCACCTCCACACAAAGCTTTTGAGAAGATTGTGTTTGATAGAAACTCTATCAAGACATCTGAAGAGACTCACAGAATTCTATCACATGGAAGATTTGAAGGTGTTCCACAATATGTGCCTAAAGTACATGCCCAAGAGATTGCATTTCGGCATAAACGGGATGCAATATAGGACATTACTAGTGGTATTAGCGCATAATGAGAATGTGGGACGTGAACAATGGAGGACTGTGGGAAACTTTGGGATGCTTCGCTGCACAATGGCCTTTACAAAAAGAAGCAAAAAATGGGTGGTCAAGCCAATATACGAGGAAATGGAATTCGATTTTGTGAAAGATCTTCTTATGACTGTCTTGGACATACATACTCACAAAATCGCGTGCTATTTTGTTACGAGGACACATACATTGCCACAAAACATTGCAAATGTGCCCTGTCCACCTAAAGCAGAGCTTGTGGAACAGTTCACTTCCAAGTACAAATGATTACCATCTGTTTTTTTTGATCGACAATGTTCATATAAAGTGTCAGAATAAAGCATTCAATTTGTCTTTTGAAATCCATCCTCTTTGTCAATTTCTTTTTCAACAAGTACCATATTTACGAATGCCATAAAATGTAACACTGTGATTTCACACTTCCAGGTTTCGTTCAGCTACTGCGGGACCTTCACTGATCGTGGGAGGGCCAGATGGATAACAGCATGAAAGCAACTTTGGGTTTCTGCAGTTGCCTTACCAAACAGTTACCCACATAGCTGGATAACTACTCATCCCACAAAAAGGGATGAGACCTAGGCTAGATAAGATACTCTGCACGCAAGAACTACTGACTGTGAGCAAAACAGTGCATCAAAGTGGGTTGTTGGTGAGAAATAGCTGCACTCTGACCAATATGTGTTAGGGGTTGTTGATAATGTGTAACGCTCACCTGATTCTCGCAGAGGCGCCGGTCTTGACTGGGCGACTACCGTATCTTCAAAGGTGATGTGTAGCACCTGGTTGGCTCTTTGGGCTGGACCTCTGTGCACTGTATGCCTGACGTGTAGAGTAAGATGTCTGCAGATAGAAAATATGGGGTTAATGAACTGGGGTTATTGGGGTGTCCCTATCTCTTTCCTCTTCTCCTCTCCTGTAGACCCCCAAAGGTTAACGCTCTCACCTTAGGTAAGTGAATGCCGAGCTCTCCATCTGCCTCGGGGCAGGGTGCTGTAGCCAGTTTCTTCACTGGATAGGTAGCACAGGCCTCTTGACTTCAGAGGACTGCTGTCCGTCGTTTACTGCACGAACTGTAAGTTTCGAGTCATTCAAATGTCTTTTTAAAGTCTTTAGTAATGATGTCTCTTGTTTTGCAGGGTTCCGGCGATGGCGGATGACGGGCTGAAGTGAGTTGGAGATGGAGCCCGTGTGATGAATAGAAGCGCCTGGAAGCACGTGAGTAAGCGCTTGTTGCCTGTTTCACGATGCGCTCTAACTGTCTTTTTATTTTGCAGGTACGAGTTCGGAGCGGCTGCAGGGTGCCGGAATACCCACTGGATTAGATGTGGAAAGGAGTAATGGCACGTGAGTATTAAAGTTCCCCAATGTCTTTAAACGCACCTTGTTTTGTCTTTCAGATGCGGATGCAGCGCCGAAGGCCTCCGGAGCGTGCGAAGAGTTGGTAAGCTTTTGTCTTTCAGATGCCGGAATGCAGTATGAAGACCTCCGGAGCGCACGAAGAGTAGGTAAGCCTTTGCCTTTCAGATGCCGGAATGCTAACCTGTTCTTTCTTGTCTTTATAGGTGTTGCTGAAGACTGGATTCAGGATGGTAAGCCTTTTTCCTTAGGCCCAGGACTGGATGCAGAAGACACGATGAGCGTCCTGCTGCAGAGGGTGCAGAATAACGCAAAGCAAGATTCATCCACCGGGTGTGGTTTAAATAGCCTCCTGTAGTGCTTAGGTGTCTCCTTCCACAGCCACGCCTAAGTAAGAAAAGAGTTCCTGGTAAGAAAAGAGTTCCTGCCTTCCAGAAGAGTTCCAGTGTTCTAAATCTAGGGAGTGGCTCCAGCCCCACCCAACAGGAAAAGTAGTTCCAAACAGAAGAGGATCAGAGGCTCAACTGGCAGGCAAGTAAGCAGCATGGTCTGCTGCAGGTAAGTCTACCCAAGCATTATGAGCCCGGCGCTTCCAGCGCTGGGACTGGGCATATTTATGAGCCTGGTGCCACTGGCGCCAGGACTGGGTCCAAAAGGTCCCAATTGGGACTGGTTGGCACTCGGAACCTGGGTTATGGATCTGCTTCCAAGGGAGTTGGGAAAACCCTGACCTTTTGGAAGCAGAGATCATGACATAATGTAAGGAAGGAGTGGGGCGGTTGAGCCCCCAGCCCCCATACATTATACGTGAAAGTGACACCCTGCTCTTTCACTCGTGGGGGATGCCTCCTTTGCCCTTCTGCAGCTATGGGGAAGAAGGCCCTGACATAAGTAGATGTGGGGCTATTGCTAGACCCACTTGGACTCCATTTTGTGTACCCTTGACTCCAACTTTGGACTAGGCTGCATTCTGGCATTGTAAAGTTTCCCCTCCCCCTCAGCAGCACCGCGAACAGCGAGCACTGACAGCTCCCACCTTTTCCCTCCTGCGCCTGTGCCTCCCAAGTCCCTTTCTCATGGATGCGCCGAGACCAGATGTTGCGAACAAAGAATGTATTACTTTAATTCTTCCTCTGAGGTCACTGTCCTGTGTGTGTCAGGGACAAACCATGACTTTTAGTTGTTCATCCATCTCAACAAATGTTCTCCTGCACCTCTCACCCCACTACTGGAAAATGACTGCTTGTTCAACCTTGTGCCCTTCCAACGCTATTCTTTTCATGTACCAGAAGTGTGACCCTTTCTTGTTGACCACCCCAGAGTGCCTCCCAATAAAACAAGACCCCAGTCACAGTATATTCTGTCCTAAACTAACATGTGTCACTCCACCCCCTTTCTAGCTCTGATGTGCCAGACCTGTCAGCTATCAATCCCGACCCACTCTGGTTGCCTCAGGGGCAAGACCCCCACACCCTTTACCTCACTAGTGACCCAAAGTGGGAAAGCACAAACACACGTGTACAATTTATAGGCCTCTAATATATACTTAAAAGGTATAGTGGTGATCATTATTTAATGCATGTCTAGGATAAGTGTGTAGATCAGTGTGGGGAGTGAGCGCCTTCACTATAGGATGTCTTATCACAGATTTTCAGCCCTCAGAGTCTTACAATTTCAAACGCAGTGGGGTTGCAGCAGTGCTTGTACGGACAGTCTCGTACAAGCACATTTTGTCAGTGCTCGAGTCTTGCTCCTTGCGAAAAATGTTTACATGATTTGCTCTGTGAACAGGAGATGGGCTTAGCTGACAGGTGGTATGGGCTGGCTGTGGGAGTCGCTGGCAGAGTGTGAAGTTCTCCAGAGGAACAAAGTAAATCACTAGAAATTTTGCGCGCCATTGGTGGATGGCAGCAAACAATTCATATGTTTTTCAAAAATATTTCTAATGCCACTATGGTCTGAAGGGCTATTGGCTCCCATTCTGATTGAAGGTCAGCGGCGTTGAATTTATGCTTGCGAGCTGAGCAAACCCGCGCATCGTACACAGTATAAGGTTCAATTGTTTTTCGATCTTGAAAGAAAGGGAGGATTCTGACAGGGATGAATGAAGGGAGGGTTGTAATAGTGTCAAATATGAAAAGGTTCACCATTCCAAAAATGGGCAAAGGAACATGTAATTTCCGTTTATGAAAATGCGTTGATTTGAACATAGTCTCTGCGTTACGCCGAGAGAATGGAAATGCCGAATATTATGTAAGTTTTACTTTTGACTATTTTATAAACCAACAAGTCAACGTATCATTAGCCGACTGTTATTGCTGGCTTACATTGTACTGGGTTGTTCTTTGTGGCATATTGCAATGACACGCAAATACAACCTGTGTGTGTACTTGTCTTTGTCCCGGGCACATGGGCAGTCCAGCATCGAGATGCATGTAGTCCACCAAGGGTTCCCCCAGGTTCCACAAATGCCAAATTCCACGCTAATATTTAATTAAAATGTCATCTACGTGTTCTTCGAATTGTAGCGTCAGCTTCCGCATCCCATTTCGAGCTGAACATACTCCATAGCACTAACCTCTGAAGCACATTGTAGACTACTTTCCACATTGTTTTCTCTGTGTTCCCATTCTTTCATGAATGTGTTCATCATTAGTTTTAACACAGGGCCGAATTAATGGTAGAATGATAAATTGTAATAAAGATCGGCTACTGAGACACATTTCTGTTATGTTTTTCAAACAGCTACATCGTATCTTTCTGCGATTGTCATCGATTCCAGATACCAACTGACAGGTTTTTTAACAGGTAGCTGCAGATACACTTGAATGGCTGGATCACAATGACGCTTTTTTGGGATGAACACCATGGACCTATATGCCCTTACGCGGTACCAGCTATAAGGAGCAACCTGACATCGTTTACGGTGGCCTAACACCAAGCTGATGCCAAAGCCTTGAGAGTCACGGTGCGCCCAATGCGCTTCTTATACCCAAAAGGAACACCACGTGACTCGCGATAAACATTTGTTGATCGAGAACAAAGAGAAAAATGACCCATTTGCTTGAATATGGTAATCGCTGGATGTTCTCAGAGCGTTTATTGTGCAATTAAAGTATTTTACAAATTGTGCAGTTTTGCTATTTCCTTTAAAAGTATAGTTTAATATTCAAAATTGGGACGTGCTGTGTTGTGAGATGATGTGTGTTGATATTCCAGGTTCTGCATCAACTAACGTTAACACGTAGGTGATGACTGGGCACATTTGGCTATGCCGCCCAGTAACGTCATAGACATAGGCGGAAAAAATCACTAGGTTTGGTGATGTCAGCCTCAGGTGCGGGGGATATGATTTAGTGCCGCCATGGCAGTCCACCTTGGGCAATGCAGCAACGGATGAGATTATAACAAGATGGCCACGCTCTGCTGCCTGATTTCGCATGTGTAAAAAAGAGGAAATCTTTGGAATGGTGCATAGGAAATGTTTGTACGATCGATCAACGTATGCTTAAAAACACATGCCCGAACCCTCGGGACAATAATATTTTTGAGCGCACTATTCCTTTAAATGGACATTGTGGTTACAGCTCAAAATAAAAAAAAAAAAGAAATTCGGCAGTTATGATAAGGTATGCAACCCTAACACATGCCCCCACCGTGCACTGCTCATACTAACAGGCAGGACACCAAGGATGACAGACTAGACTGTTATCGCTGTGACTAACACAAATTTATTTTTAGAAACAGGATCCGATACCCGTAAAACTATAGACTGATGCCGGTAAAGAGTTTTTGAACAAGCCATGTAAGCCTTGCCAAAGAAATTGGACATACATCACATAGTGACATATTCCAATGTCAAGACCTCTATAGTCCATCTTTAAAAAGGATATCATGGTGTTATTTTAGCAGAATCAATGTCCAGTCTACAGGTATAAAGATGTCTTACAGATATTTATATGGATGTATAACGCTAAATACCACAGGTCTGCCAAAATGGCCCTTCAGCATACGACACCCAGTAATGTATTGACAGTGTGGGGGAACCTTCATGGAGATGCAGCTAAATAGAGCCTAAAATATTGTTTAAATAAGAGGATCTCACAGCAGCAAGGTGTATTTACCAAGTGATTGCAGCAAACATATACGACAGAGTTGTTTATATTCGATGTATTTAAATTTAAAGCTCCTTCATCTACGCAAGCCCAATTCAATAAAAAAAAAATAAGAATCAAAATGGCCTACATGGAAAACGAGAGAAGGGAACTACACCTAGTCCCTTCTCCATTTCCATGATGGCAATTGACACCGCGGGGAAGCAGCGGGTCAGCTGGAGTGGAGAACACCAGATGTCAAGGCACTTTGGTGCTGGTAAATGTGTTTGGGGGTGGGAGGGTTCCATAAATTGGGGAGGGTGGGGAGGAGACACAAGACACACAGAGAGTGTGGGCTGGAGCTCCAGGGGAGAATATGTTGGCCTCTTCTTGTCAGAGGGCTGTGAACACAGGCACTACCATGTGAAAAAGAGGTAAAGCCTGCGTTCCGACCTCCATGGCTGGCAGAGAGGCACTATGATGCCATATCCTGGGCGCTAAACACTGCAATGCACTAATCCACTCTCACATTACAGGTAGAAGCTTTTCTTTTCCTTGTATATTTTAAACCCACCTATATATTAATGGTGTTTGCTGTTCTCTTTAATCTCGGCTTTCCTTCTATGTGCCGCCTTACCTTGCTTGATTATGTTGTCTTCCAATTGTTCCCAAAAATGAGTTTCATTTATCAGTTCACAGCTTTTAAATGGATTAACGCTCCAGCTCCTTCTTATCTTTGAAGAGGGATGGGGAAGCCTACCACCCACCCCCCCTTACCAAATTCATAAGGAAGAAGACCAGAAAACACCACAAAAACCCATTCTATTTTGGACGAATTCCCAACGGACCCATGATTGACAAGTATGTCGAGAGGTATCCACTCAGCCAGACATACCGACCAGGGTCGGTGCAAACATATCCCTGTGTGGATGAAGAGCCACAGGCCATGATCAGGAATACCTTGATTGACAGCCTGGACTAAGTACCAAGGAGCCATGTTGCTGACGTCATTAGAGACACCATGACATAGCATCGTTACACATGAAGCACACGTGCCATCTGCAATTCGGGACACAAAAAATGCACTCGAATACACGAAGAACATGAGTGTACTGTTCTATAGTTAGAGGACAGACACATATGCATACTGTCATTGCTTTTATTATTTTTACCATCAGCCAAACACAGCAATGCAGAAACCGCAATAGACAAGAGATCCTGAGCAAAGCTTGCAGATGCTTAGATGCAAATAACCCAATGGAACTGCAGGAGCACTTATGCGACGTGACAGAGCCAAATGTGATTAACCTCCGGAAACGTAGTTTAGTACGGACACTGTAAAAACTGAATTATAAGGTTTAGGAAAATTACAGCAGGCCTCAGAGCAAGAGACGAGCTGTTCTGATTCAGGCTAGACAGAGAGAAAGAAGTGTGAGACAGAACCCACAGCCAAGTCAAAAGGTCAAGAGATATGGATGTCATTCCAATCCACAGATGACAAAGGGACCAGTTGCAGTAAAGCCTAAGAAATCCTCATAATTCAGAGCAGTACAGCGCAAATTTGTGGTCTCTGAACACATGACGTGGCCGAAGCAGACAATGGACAGCGGTCAGCGGCGGGAACAGAGAGCTGGTCCCAGGCCACTAGACAGCAAGAAGTATGCAACAATATGCAACAAGTGTTGCACTGACCAGGAGAGCACTCTCATAAGCTAAGGTGGTACACACAAGTTATAATGCAGACGCATAGTCATTCTCATTACCTTGAAGAGGTACACAGTGAGCTGAGAATGTTTGCAGATCCCAGGCGTGGGCACATCAGCTCTAGCCAATCACAGTTTAGTACCCTACGGGTGGATAGCAACGGGCAAGTACCAATGCTAAGTCCACCACATGCAACAATGTTATACTTAGTGACTCAGGGATGGACCAGGCCAGCCACCTGACATGTGAGGGCCAGTAGAATAACACCTACAATGTCCACTATAGGTGGTAGAATACTCAATACCCAATCATTTGGCCTGATAGGTTTTCTGGAGAAGGGCCCAGGTTGTGACATCGTACTGATTCCCTGGGGTAGTACAACTGGCCTGTGAGCCGAGGAAGAGTGAGATGTGCATGGAGTTTTCCTGTTCCTGTGCTTATCCCTGTTGGTTTTGCCTATAATAAACCGCAGTTTGAACTTGTCATTGACTGAGTCCTCTGTGCATTCTGGGGGAGTGAGTTGTGCCCTCAAGTCCGCTGACTTATAGTGTCCCTCTGGCATACCTGGGGGTCCTCCTCAACAAGTTGGTAGCAGAGGTGATGGTTGGCTGCGCCAGCCCAGCACCAGGTCGTATCCTTCACCCTAGAACCTGAGAGGCTGCAGGACCCTCTGTCGAGGCTTGATTGTCGTGGAGATTAGAGGGGCCTCCGTCCCCAAGTACCACACAGGGAGAGATAATATGACTCTCTATGCGATCCTTGAGGCCACAGGTGGGAGATGCTGGAACACCAGAACCACGTAGCACTGGAAACCCCAAGGCCACTGTAAAGCAAACAATTATTAGTACAAACAATCACAGTTGAAGTATACAGAACGAAATAGTACTGCCCAGGAAGAAGCTTACCGATGTGTGTTAATAAGGTCGCTGCTAACCATACAGGGGCCTGAGATACAACTACGCGGGGGCACGTGAGCAGCACCTTCAGATGATGGTAATGGTGATGGCGACTTGGGATGGTGGTCAGAGTAGTCACCAGTTGCTGAGCCCACCTGCAGTTGTTGTCGTGGAAGACGCGGATGTATGTAAGTTCGTGAAAAGTTAAAATCAATCCAGGGAAGAACCAAAAGAAGTCCGGTATGAAAGTCCTGAGGTCTGAACACAGCAATTGACTGGTCACCATTCACAAACTGCAGGGCAGCAGTATGGCAAGCACTAAGGACACAATACCCAGACACATCAGACATTGGGGCGATTACGTCATGGAAAATGAGGGAAGACGAAGACCCTGTGCAATACATTCAGGAAATTCAAGAGCTTTGGCGCCTTGAAACACGAGAGCCTAGGGACAAAACAGTGGTAATATTCTATCAAATAGTAGTACAGGGGCTACCAGATCCTGTCCAGAAAAGTTTAAGGAAGTTAGTAGGGATGGAAACCCCAAGGCCGCTGTAAAGCAAACAATTATTAGTACAAACAATCACAGTTGAATTATACAGAACGAAATAGTACTGTCCAGGAAGAAGCTTACCGATGTGTGTTAATAAGGTCGCTGCTAACCATACAGGGGCCTGAGATACAACTACGCGCGGGCACGTGAGCAGCACCTTCAGATGATAGTAATGGTGATGGTGACTTGGGATGGTGGTCAGAGTAGTCACCAGTTGCTGAGCCCACCTGCAGTTGTTGACGTGGAAGACGCGGATGTATGTAAGTTTGCGAAAAGTTAAAATCAATCCAGGGAAGAACCAAAAGAAGTCCGGTATGAAAGTCCTGAGGTCAGAGCACAGCAATTGACTGGTCACCATTCACAAACTGCAGGGCAGCAGTATGGCAAGCACTAAGGACACAATACCCAGACACATCAGAGGTGGCCAGAAATACAGCTCATGCTAGTTCATCATTGTTGGCTATGGCTGGAGAAGATCAAGAAGAAGGCAGAAGACAGGAAGATAGATGAATCAAAACTAGTACAGAACAAACTATCAAAGTACGTGAAGAAGGGGGCGATCTTAACCAGCCCGCATCAGCAGTTCGCACCGCCCATGGGGGAGGGTGAATGAGGCAAGGTGGCCCACAGAAAGGGTTCTGAGGAAGGGGGGGCAACAGAGAGGGCGTAGCTTAGGACCAGAGATGCATTACAACCAAGGGGATTTTCCTGGCGGGTTTCGAGGATATGTGCAAGAGATGCAGCGGAATCCAGGGGATTTTCCGGGGGGTTTCCAGGGGCAAGGGAGGGAGCCACCACAGTGCTGGACCTGTAAGCAGTCAGGACACATTTCAAGAGTGTATATGTACAGGAGGATGTAGCACAATTTTGGGGGGTGAAGGGCCAGCAGCCCTACCAAGGGGACCAGGACGATAACTATGCACAGGATCAGCCACAGCCAGGACAGATGAAGGGTTCCTTATCAACAAATGCCACAAGCACAAGTACAAGCCCCATAAATGCAAATGTTAGCACCACAGATGTCAGCACCAGTGCCAAAATATTTACAAGCCCGACAGATTCGAGGGAATACATAGCACTTAGCACAGATACAGAACAATGACACACCTGCACACGTGGACACAGTGTCGACAGTCCCTGTCAGACAACTGGGGGTAGTTACCATGGTGGGGAACAACCCTTTTACAGGGAATGGCATGTCCCTATACCCTCAATAGGATAGCCCATAGACGAACTTGATGTGTGCCATCCTGTCGATCACACCCAACCCTGCGGAGGAACCTCGCATAGGGGTGGCCATAGGTGACAAAACTTTTTCCTTTCTTGTTGACAATAGGTCCTGCATTAGGGAAGGAGTATTTACATTGTCAGGCGATGCCATGAACACTCAAGGAATTTGAGAAAATAGCTCACTTTGTATAGGAGATCATGATCTATCACTGCCTTTGCTTTACTCTTGACAGATACCTGTAAACATACTGGGACGAGACTTTATGAGCCGGCTGAACATGACAATCTCATTTGCGGACAAGGGAATAGTGTGCTCCACACCAGGAATACACATGCTGAATGTAAGACAGATTGTTCAAGCCTATTGTGGATGGAAGGTACAGAGGGGGGTGCCAGTGGTCCAGAGATGCTCCAGTATGGAACTGACATGGCCATTGCATGGCTTTCAGGAATTACAGGGAAGATGTGGCAAGTTCAAAATGAGTACCTAGTCAGGCTTGAGCTATCAATGAACGAGGAAGAACAAACGATAGTGCCAACAGAAATAGAGGCAGTGGTTGCAAGAGAGGATTGGATTTCAGTCCACAAGTTTCATGACACAGGACGGGCATGGAAAGCAGTGATCGCAGTGGCAGAAGGGTGCAGGTTGATCACAGCGACAGATGAAGAGCTTTTCAAGGAAGAAAGACTAGAAATAGAGATGATGTTTCAAATGAGCATGACGTATTGGTTACAAATACACTACAGGGAAGTACCACAGAGAATGTCAATGGCACTGGAGGCACCACCCTCATTTTGAGAGGAAGATATGGCTAAGGTACCCAGCATCCTATCAACCATAGGTTCTTATGACTTGGTTCACATAAAGAGCAAAGGGGGAGTGAAAATCCAACTGAAGCCAGGAGCAATTTTACCAAGAGTGAAGTAGTACCCCCTAACCAAAGAAGCAGATCAAGGCATTTATGAGACAATCACAGCCCTGATTGAGAGTGGCATCCTTGTACCATCAGAATCCCCATGCAACACTGACTTGTACCTAGTGCACAAGGCAAATGGGGGGGGGGGGTCATGCCGTTTCATACAGGATATAAGACCTCTTAACCATATTGTAGAAGCAGAATATCCCTTAGTTGCAAACCCAGCAATTATTTTGTGCAGCATTCTGGTGGAAGCTCTGTGTTTCACTGTCATTGACTTAGAGAATACATTCTTCAAAGTACCACTACACCCAGACTCTCAAGACTTGACCAGCATTATGACATGACATGATAGGTCATTTATAACACGCTTAATATCCAGAGGTTTCTAAGTGCTGACCCAGAGATCAAACCTGTGCTGCTCCGTGTCGTCTTGCTTCCAAGGCGAGCACCTTGCCAGTGATCTATGTATAGAAATCAGAAGTGGAAACATACTTGTTTACCACAAGAGTACTGTGAGTCACCATCTATCTTTAATAGAGTGATACAGATGGACTTGAGCAACATACAGATGGAGAGCACAGATTTGCGATATGTAGATGACATTTTGCTCTGCAGCACGACAAGTAGAAAGGACTCAGTACACATGTTGACTGTGTTAGCTGACAAAGGGCACAAGGTGGACAAGGCCAAGCTACAGTACTGCCAGAATTAGGTGCTATACATTGAACAGACAATGTTCTAAAATGGCCGACAGATCACCCCAGCGAGAGCAGAGACAATAAACAAGACACCTAAGCCCACAACAGTGAGGGAAATGCAGCAGTTCTTAGGATTATGCAACTAGTGCAGATCATAGATTTTTTACTACAGCACATACATGAGACCACTACTGGGTGCTCTGAAGGAGGAACAGAAAGGAAATAGACCACTTAAATGGACCTCTGAGATGACTGAGGCATTTGTGGAACTGAAGGAAGCAATACACACTGCACCAGTGCTAGGGATCCCAGACTACAAAAAGTTATTATGTTTCTATTTTTCACACTGACGGTGTAGTGATGAAGGCAGTACTGACACACAGGACAAGCATGGGCCACAAGCCAATAGCCTACTCTAGTGGGAAACTGGACCCAGTTATGAGAGGACACTATCCATGTGAACAAGCTTTGGCAGCTTCCACATTTGCAGTGGAGAAATCATCAGCAATAACCATGGGGTGCACCACCACTCTTTACGTGGAGCACGCTCTCTTCATGATACTGAAGAAGCCAAAGAGCACACTGACTACAGAAAGAGCATCAGGGTATGATGTGATACTATCAGATGTCGGACTGAAGATAGTGAGATGCAGAGTTGTCAACCCAGCAACATTCCTGGCAGATGTCCTACAGGTAGGAGACTATGCACACGACTTGTCAGCAAACATAGAGATGTTGAATGACACTCGCAAGGTAGAGGAGGATGCACTTGAGGGGGGAGACGTGCTCTACATTGATGTGTCATCATCAATTGACCAGACAGATGGGGTCAGGCATACTGGGACTGCAGTGGTAAGACTGAAGGAAGATGGGACAAGTGAAGCGGTAGCCAGTGCACGCCTATCATCCCACTACTCAGCACAAGCAGCAGAACTAGCGGCCCTAATATTAGCACTGGAGAACAGTGTAGAGTTGGATGTCACCATCTACTCCAACTCCGCCTACGTGACATCAACAATACACTCTGGACTATGATGATGGCTCAGGAGAGGATTCCGAAGGGCAGATGGGACTCCTGTGCAACATACACTTTTGCTGGGCAGACTGATTAAAGTAATTGCTTAGCCAAGCAGGATAGCAATAGTGAAGAACACAGCACACACAAATGTAGAAGATCCCATTACAAGGGGAAACGAATCAGCAGTCTCTGAGGCTGAATGTGTAGCATAGTTTGGAGAGCTGTGGGAACTAGGAGGAGCTCCAAATGTGAGGGAGTGCACTAGAAACATGGTTCTATTACGCTCACCTGGTATCCACAGGAACGCCACCCAGCTGGGTTACTCACTGGTATGCTTCTCAGCTTTGCCCTGATGTGGTCTGCGGGGAAGATTCTGCCTGAAAATACAGGAGGACTGTGTTCAAGACTGACTGACTGGGGTAAGTATCCTCCCTCCAACCCCGTATGCTTTCAGTCCCTCTGGCACCCTCTCCTCACCTTGTGGTAGAATTAGGCGTGCTCTCCGTCCTGCCTTCCTTGCAGGGGCGTGTTGTCTTTCATGGGCGAGTGCGGTCCAGTTACTTCACTGATGCCGGCGAGTTTAAAATTGTTCAGGTAGGTCTTATTGCTGTTCTTTAGTTTTGTTGATATCCTGCATGCCTTTCTTTGTTTAAAATGTCTGTGTTTCTCCCTTAGGTATGCAGAGCTTTAGTGCAGCGAACTGGCTTGGTTGAGCCCCGCTGGTAAATGATGGCGCATTAAGAGCGCTATGATACGGTAAGTAAGCGCTATGCGCAGCCCTGTGAAGTCTTGCCTTTGCTAACCTGTGTTTTCCTTCCTTGTAGGTCGCAGTGTTCTTCAGCGCGAGTGGAATGTCCGGAGTGGTGCCAGCCGAGAGGCGACCAGCCAGGTAAGCCTTTTGAGCAGTTTGTAATTTGTAAATGTCTCTACAGCTTTCTTTAATGTTGCCCCTATCTTCCACTTTCAGGTCGTTCTGTCCGGGAGGCGTGCAGATTCGAGGAAGCTGTTCTCAGTAGCCGCGAGTGTTTAAAGATGAAGACTGCAGGTAAGATGCTGCTGCTAATGATGTTCCTTTTGTCTCCTTGCAGGTCTGCTTCTCCGAGTTTCGAGGGAATAGCTGGACACGGTGAGCATCATGTTTCAAGCTGCAAAGTAACACGAAGCATGTTCTGCAGTCAGTGTGTGGGTTATATAGCCCAGTAGTACCAGGGAAAGTAGTTCCAGGCCTGCCACACCCAAAACACTAGACCGCATAGCTTGGTTCTTAGGAACCAAGCTATGTGGATGCCTCCATGTTGGCTGACAATACAATAAAGTAGTTCCCAAGCACATTGTTGTTCATCACTGGCCCCATGAGGGCTTTTGAAGAGGATGCCAGGCTCTAGAGGCCTGAGTCCTGACTCCACCTGGCCAATGGGTTTGCCAGAGGGGGTTTTGGGCGAGGGTCGTGACAGGTTCTTAAAGAAGGATACAACGTATTGCCAGAAGTGCAGATCATGGAGTTGCAGGGAGCTGCAGCCAGGGAAGAGAAGGGACTGTGGGTAAGGAGGGGATGCTCAATGTATCCAATAGATGCCCTATGGAGGCAAGATAACATGAGGAAAGTGGTGTTGCCACTGGCACTATTGAACACTGCATTGACACAATTGCACTTTCCAACACACACATGGAAGGAGGTCATTGCTACATGCATTGGAGAACCATGGGTCTGTCCTAATTTGGCGGAACACGTGGCTGAATTTGTGAGTAACTGTTTGACCTGCCAGCAGTTTACAGCAGGGAAATCTTTGAGAGTGGTTAGAGGAACCATACCAAGACCAGTAGACCCATTCCATCATTTACACATGGATTATGGATTATGTTGACATGGTCCAAGTCTGTCAAGGGTACCACTACATGATATGGTTGTATGCCCATTCTCTAGGTGGATTGAGGCTGGGCCCTGTTCACATGCTGATGCCCTCAGAGCGGCCAAATTCCTCATCAGGGAGGTGTTCCCAAGATGGGGCGTGTGTGAGGTCCTGCGGTCTGACAACGTACCTCACTTCACCAATGAGCTGTTTCAGCACGTCACAGCATTGTTGGGCATCCAACACAAATTTGCATTTGCATATCACCCACAAGCAAACATGGAGTGCGAATGCCTGAATGGCCTCCTGAAGGAGTGCATAGCCAAGACACAGCAGTGTACCAAAAGAAACTGTCTACCACTTGCACTGTTTTCATTGTCCAATAAGCCTTGGTCCGACCACCATTTAACGCCCAATCGGGTGGTGATGGGATGGTGCATGCATCTTCCCCTGGCTCCTCCCACAAGAGCATTGAAGGATTGTGAGAATAGTTCAGATTTGTTAAGACAAGAGATGAATGACTATGTTACTTCTTTGGTGGCTAGCATTTCTTTTATCTCTCGCCAGATACGACGACACCGGGGATGCCCAGATTACAGCAAAGAGAGCAACTGCGACAAGGTACCACAAGACTCCCTCTAGACTCAAAAACCCTGTGACTGTGGGGGACATAGTTCTCCTCAGGAACTTCGGAAGGCACAGGAATGTGCCAAGGTTTACCGGACCCTATGTGGTGGAAAAAGTGGCCGACCGTGCTGTTAAGCTAGAGGGAAAGACAGTCTGGAGCCACTTGGCAGACATCAAGCCCTACAAAGCATCAGCCTCACCTGGCAACATAGTCAGCTTGACCGACAGGGCCAACATTTAGCACCTCTGAGAGATACCAGAGCGTTCTGAACTTACACGACTGAGAGGAGGACATCCGATGGTCATACGCTCGCGAGCAGCAGATATAGAGACCGGCACACTCGTGGACATAGATTAGGGCACACTGTCTGTTTGTTAGTTTTCCTTTTCCCGCCACATAGTCTACGTGAAAGCCGATGTGACTGTACTGTTTGTTCCTATCCATGTTGCCCTCTGCCCATCACCAAGATACTTTCTCGAACCAATTTGTCCATGCTTTAAGGAGACCCAGCAGATTCTGAGCTCGATCTCCCGGAGTATACTATCTTGCTATTATAGAATATTTGGCCCAAACATGCCCACAGCTTGAACACAGCAATCTCCCAATCCTTGCCACGTTAAGAGACCCATCAGTCATAAAACTGTGGGAAGAAGTGTTTGTCTTTGCCATCAGTGATTATCTGGTCCGCGGGACTTAAGGGCATTGACAACACTAATAAAAGAATGCATTTCTTTGCGCATTTCAGTCGGGCAGCTATATCTTCAAGCTACATGGATCAAACAGTGTAAGTGAAAATGAGAGAAACAATAAAGAACATTATTATTATGTCGTGTTTATTATTTCGAAGTGGGTTGATGGGATTCATATTCTGGTGAATATATATTGTTGCTAGTGCTACCACTGTACCCTCTACTAACATTCCCCCAACCCGAACAGGTGGAACAACCATGTCAGGTGGACAGGAGTACACTGCTAATAGGGTAAGGAGAGGTCAGCGCATTGTCGACACAGACATGAAAAGGTTTGACATGTATCTCACCAACACTGTTCGGGTCGGGTGTCTAATAACATGTGGTACAAACACATGTCTAAAATAGATAAGGAAACCTCCGGGGAGAGCTGTTAAGCATGCTCCTTAATTACCTACGCAATGAGTGCCTGCAATACCAGCCCCCAGAGCACAATGCTAATGTATCTCTCGATGGTGCAAACTCAAGGAAGATTTCAAGTGAAGACAGCCACGCTGAGATGGATGTCTAAAGCAATGTTCCCATATGAAGATAATTACATAAAGACATTAGACATGATGAACAATTATTGACAGCTAGATGAAGCTATACAGTACATAACTGATGGACCCGACAAGGGAGAAACAAAGACTATTACTCTGAAGGAGCTACAATGTCCTTGGACAAGGGTGAGGGAGACAGGAGGAGAGCCTGCTTGTTGGGAAAGACCACAGATACTGGCGTATGGCCAAGTATACACTAAGGATGGATGGCAAGACATAGAGGTGGGAAGCAAAGCATTGACACTAGCACAGTCATCAGTGAACAAAGTACAGGGAGCAAACAACAAGTGCCTGAAGGAATGGAACGCGAGTGTCAAGCTGCGGACATGGGTGGAACATGAAGCAGGTCTGATGTCAATAAAACCTCTGAAACACCAGTACTGTGCTATCACAACAATGGCGAAGTGGAAGTTGGAGAGAATGTTGGATGCAGGAGCATTGAACAACATGCAGCTATGAAGGCAGGAACTGCAGTACTGATTGATCACTATTGTACTTGTGGATCGAAAGCATACGAGAAGCTGCCACCGACTGGGGAGGAGGTTGCTCATTGGTACACATCAACATGCTTTCGTTACTTGTGCCAAGGAAGGATGTGAAGCTTGATGAGTTCCCTAAAATGGACAATAACAAAAGAAAGAAGAGATCGATTGAAGTGGCACCAACTGCTAAGACAGAGAGGGTAGAGAGGCCAGCAGGATTGAACATAGTGAGGAGAGGATGGAATGACTTCTCAGGAGCATCAAAAAGATCACTAAATTAAGTTCCAGCAGACTGTTTAGCAGGACCCAAATGTTCATTGCATCAATAATACAATCTGTGCAGACATACACAAACACAAAGTGGTTACAAATCACCCGCTCGGAGCTGATGTTGATGATCAATTCTACTGTGAATGGATTCAACACAATTAAGGAAGAGCTCAGAGTGATAAGGTTGGTGGCGTTCCAAAATAGATATGTTCTGGACTTCCTCACAGCAATGGAAGGAGGGGTTTGCACAAAGATAGTGAGTTCCTGTTGCACATTAACCCCTGCGAATGGTGAAGATAACGGAACCCTATCGGATGCAGTGGTGCAACTGGCACGGATGCATGCCAAGATGGAAGATAAAGCAAGGGGGACAGGAAAGAACCAGAGCTGAATAGCGTACATATGGTCATGGATGCCATCATTGCTGACTAAAGTCAGACGGACTAAAGGTGATAATGGGAGCTCTTGTGTTGGCAGCAAGATCAATGTGTGAGATAAGAATCTGCATGGCAAGGAGCAAGAAAACAGCAGAGGAGGCTATCAGAATGCAGATACTGATGGATGTCAACATAGGAGGAGCAAAGGATGAGATTGTGGCAGACAGGTGCCAGATAGGAGAAAGAATTGCACAAGGCGACCTGTCCCAACTGGATCAATGAAGTTAGACAACCCATTCGATGCAAAATACTATGAAGGATAGTGGGCTTGGTGCAACCCCAAAGCAGTGTGCTGCTACGTGAAATGGTCGTTCGATGACTACACAAACTACTATGGGCATCTCACAGGAATAACAAAGATATGGCAGCCAAGAGCGAAACAACTGTCATATAAGGATGTGCTCAACAGGTCGACCAGAGGGGGGACTGAAGAGGGATGGGGATGCCTGTCACCCCCTGCCCCTCCTACCACATTCATAACATGAAGAACGACAGAAAACACAGCAAATACCCATTCTATTTCAGATGAATTCCCAACGGATCCATGATTGATAAGTATGTCGAGAGGTATCCACTCAGCCAGCCATACTGACCAGGGTCAGTGCAAACCTATCCCTGTGTGGATGAAGAGTCACAGGTCATGATCAGGGACACCTTTATTGACAGCCTGGACTAAGCACCAAGGAGCCATGTTGCTGACGTTGTTACAGACACCACGACATTGCAGCGATAGACATGAAGCACACATGCCATCAGCACTTCGGGATACAAACACACACTGAAATACATGTAGAACACAAGCATACAGTTCTATAGTTAGAGGACATATACATATATATACTGTCATTGCTTTTATTATTTTTGTCATTAGCCAAACACAGCAACGCAGAAACCGCAAGAGCTTGCAGATGCTTACATACAAATAACTCAATGGAACTGCAGGAACACTTATGGGACCTGACAGAGCCAAGTGTGACTAACTTATGGAAACGTAGTATAGTATGCACACTGTAGAAACCGCATTATAAGGTTTAGGAAAGTTACAGCAGGCCTCAGAGCAAGACAAGAGCTGAGCTGATTCAGGCTGGACAGAGAGCAAGAGGTGTGAGATAGAGCCTGCAGCCAGGGTCAAGAGATATGGATGAGATTTCAATCCTCAGACGACAAAGGGACCAGCTGCAAAAAAGCATAATAATTCCTCATAATTCAGAGTTGCACAGCTCAAATTCGTGGTCTCTGAACACGTGAAGCAGCTGAAGCAGACAATAGACAGCGATCAACGGTGGTAAAGGAGAACTGGTCCCAGGCCACCAGACACAGACAGCGGCAAGTATGCAACAATATGCAACAAGTATTGCACCGATCAGGAGAGCACTCTCATAAGCTAAGGTGGTACACACAAGTTACAATGCAGACACATAGTCATTCTTATTACCTTGAAGAGGTACACAGTGAGCTGAGAACCTTTGCAGATCCCAGGCCTGGGGACGTCAGCTCTAGCCAATCACAGTTTAGTACTCTAGGAGTGGATGGCAAAGGGCAAGAACCAATGGTAAGTCCACCACACTGCAACCATATTATACTTAGTGACTCTGGGATGGACCAGGCCAGCCACCTGACATACGAGGGCCAGTAAAATAACACCTATAATGTCCACTATAGGTGGTAGAATACTCAATACACAATCATTTGGAGTCCAGGTTGCAACATCGTACTGATGCTATGGGGTAGTAAAACTGGCCTGCGAGCCGAGGAAGAGCGAGATTTGCATGACGTTTTCCTGTTACTGTGCTGATACCTGTTGGTTTTTCCTGTAATAAACCACAGTTTGAACATGGTGTTGACTGAGTCCTCCGTGTATCCTTGGGGAGAGAGTTGGGCCCTCCAAGTCTGCGGACATCCAGTGACCCTCTGGCATACCTGGAGGTCCTTGAAGGATATCTTAGGGGCAAGGTGCTCGCCTTGGAAGCAAGACGACACGGTACAACACAGGTTCGAGCCCTGGGTCTGCACTTAGAAACCTCTGGGTATTAAGCGTGTTATAACTAACATATCATATCATATCTCCCCAACATCTTTCTAACCTTGCCCCTTTCCATCAACCTCCCAGAGAACTTTGATCTTGCTCCCAAAGGTTACTTTCTGTACCATGTCCACCCGGTGCATCCTCTCACCTTGCTTCATTCAATTGCTGCCACCTAAACTTTGGAACTCTTTACCTCTTGATTGTTATGTATGCATGTATGTATGGGATTTTTAAAGCTCAAATCTAGTTCAGGAGCAATGTACCTATGAGGCAACATCTCCCTCTAGCGGTGACAACAGGTGAAGCGGGCAGTCTCTACTGCACATGACTGCATCAGACAAACATACATCTGGTCTTTTATTATATTGTATGATAGTGACCAATCAGAAGGTGCACACCAGTTATAAGTCTCTTAGCACACCAACGGTTCTCCTTATAATGTAACGTCCCGCTATGCCCTGGAGTATGAAACACCATTGTTATTCCGTGTGATGGGATGTCACTTCCAGTAATGCCAATGCATATTTAAATTAGGGGTCCAGCACATATTTTGCTGCACATGACTTTGCAAATCATAGAATTGGGCCTGGTCTCCACCTTCTGTATGATAAAACTAGAGGTGTGCGAGCCAGGCAGGGCAGAATGGCGGGTATGGACATGGGCATTATTTTCCTGCCCTGCTCGTGTTTGGCTCTTAGAGCCAGGCGAGGGCAGCTGGCTCTGCTTTAGCTCGACACTGGCCAGGAATTCACTAGATTCCCCACCTCTAAATCATAAAAAAGCACAGCCGAAAGTTGTTGGTTTGAGGGGTCTGGAGTGATAGCGAGTGGCGTGGGGAAGAGGAGGAAGCCAGGGGAGACTGGTACTCGTATCACCTGACCAGGTGAGAAAGAATAATGTTAGGAATGTTGCTACTTTCAGCCTTATTTTATTTGTTTGAGCTCTGTGGCCATTCCAACACAATAAACAATAAAGGATGGTGGAATCTCTCTAAACACTGGGGCATCATCCAAGATTCCTCCATAAGCAAAGACAAAGAGGTGATGGCTGGAAGGTTTAGAATGAATCTTAACCAGTGGCAGAGGTTAAGATGTATTCTAAACCTTCCAGCCATCACCTCTTTTGTTTTGCTGTAGTCACACTGAGTTAGACGGGTATGCCCAGACGTGGGTCCCGTTCCTGCTGGGCCTAGAGACCCAAGCTACTCCTCACTGATGACGCCCAACAAGGCTGAAACATGTCTGGGGATGCTTGTGGTCTCATGCAGAAGGGGTGTCAAATAGCAGCTCGGGCTGGACTACACCTTTGGGGGTAGGACTAAGCCTGATTTGCATAAGGTCTTTCCCCTTTTGCAGTGGCTAGGCAAAAGAAGAACGATGGTCTGGAGGGTTGCCCAGAGCAATGCCAGAGGTTAAGATTTATTCCAACCCTTCCAGCCATCAGCTCTTTTGTTTTGGTAGTTCCCTCCATGAGGCCATTGTGCTCAGGAAAAAGCACCTACAAGCTGTTGTTACGTTACAGAGCTTTTATACTGCGCCGATCCACCACTGTGGCGGTCTCATTGCTCCGGTTGGCGTATTGTTTCCCTGACAGGGTTTTTATGTCCTATCTAAAAAAATAATAATAAAAAGGACATTTAAAGGAAGGGGAGGACATTTACAGCTCTGATGTACAGGAAGGAAAGGAAGAGGGTCATTTTAAGTGTCAACAATAAGCATGGATGCAGATTTGTCATAACTATTTCAAAGTAAAAATGGCGCATTGAGCGTCTGTGGGGCCTAACTCCAGAATCTTCATTCTGGGACTGCCACCCCTGAGGACCAGGGAAGCACTTGTTGAGTGAGTATGTGTCAAACCTAGAATGCTGGGAGGGAAAGGAAAGGGGTAGTTGAGCGACTATTGTTTTTTTTTTTGGCACAAATAAGCCACCATATAAAACAAAGGTGTCGTTTTTTCATGAAATGTGGCTGGATCCAGGAGGTAAGGACATCTATGAAAGCGAGGCTGGCATGGATACCGAACTTCAAACACGAGGAAGGCACGTTTTCCACGGACACTCCTGGTTGGCGGGTTGTCCCTTTCTCGGGATAAATCAACGGCCCCGCTATAAAGAAAGACCTTGCTTCAGTTCATAACAAACTATAATTCACTCGACGGAAAATCACTTCAGCAAGTGTCCTTGGCGGCAACTGCGCCCGTCCCCACTAAATCATTCCCAAGAGGAAACAGGAGCGGCCAACAGCTCAGAAGCGTGATTGCTTTCCAAAGCCATTTTCCAAATGTGTGTAGTTTTGTCATGATGTCATGCACGGGAAGCAGCCATAGTTGAGCACATGCTTTAATGGAGGCCTTTCCAATCACTCATCACACTGTACCTTGATTAAAAACAATGCATGCACTTTTTTCTCAAAAAGAATGAAAAACATGAGATTGGCTAATTAAGATGGAAGAAAGTAAATGGGGAAATAAATTATGTCTATTAAGTGCAGTATGACAGTTAAAATAAATAGCCCAATCACAAAAGCGTGTGTTACCCTGGGCTTGTTTATTTGGCAGTGAGTGGCACTACCTGTTCCTGACCCACATGAGACAGGTTGAGGGCTAAGACTAACTGAGTTGTCTTTGCCATCTTTGTGACCCCTGCACTATGACCTTGCACGGATCGCTCATATTATAGTGCCTGGAATTGTATATATATGTATATCGTCCTATTGGGTCGATAGGAAGCCCTGTCGAGATGACAGTGGGCATCTCTCCGAGTAATACATGTGTTAAGCTGCCTTACATGTAGAGATACATAGTCACAAAGTATCGCAATAAAGAACCCAGTCACCACTGAAACACTAATGCGCACAGGTACTACATTACAGACTGTGCATTTCTCAAGTACGTTTTGGGTAGTGACGTGTAGCAAGGTCAGAGCGGAATCGCGGCATATTATGAACCCAGCAGCTTTAATAGTGGTAGGCTTAGACGCTGTGGAAGGTCTACATGATTCTTTCTGGAAATGCACCTGAGGGAACTGTATGGAGGTCCCACTTGAATACATTTCTTATTCTGGATTGAGACACTGCATTGAACTTGGAGGAAAAACCTAACCGTTTAACAAACCTCTGCAGGGCAGTCTCTATAGGTGTCAGGCACTGCATTCGGCTCTCGGCGGTGGAACTAACAGACCAAGCGTTTACCAGCTTTGAGATGTCCCACTTTACCTTATTAGGCACTCCCAGAGGAGGCTTATACTTGCTATTGCCATAAGATGCAAACTCACTCCAGCAGTGGCGTATTAAGGTTTTCTGCTGCACTAGGTCAAACTAAGTGCATGCACACACTCCCCAACTTTACTCCAACTCTGCCAGACTCATTCACCCCTTAAACAGACCCTGCCTGCCTTGGCCAAACGATGCTCTTTCATCACTATTTTGACCCAATTTGGTTTCATAACAACAAATATTGTGTTTTTAAGGCTACATGTATTAGAACGTTTTTGCTTACACTCTATTAGTACGCGGCGAGGGTCAATGAGCTTGTAACAAGCAAGCTCATTGGAACTCGCTGGGTTGTTATCAGCCCGACCAAGCCTTTGTCGGGCCGGGCAAGTTCACGTCCTGGCAACTATGGATTGGGAGAAGGGACTACGTGTAGTCTCTTCCCACCGTTCCCTGGCGGCCATGTTTTTCATCTATTTTGTTCAATGGCCGCCATGCAAAGGGAGAAGGGACTATATAGTCTGCTCGGGACTTATTGCTTAATTAATTCAAGCCGGTTATTTTCTATGATACGTTAGTTCAAAGTGTGTTTTCAGATCTTTGCTGCCCAAGATTTGTTGATGGCAGTGTGTTCTACAGTTGATTGCACTAGAGGTATTTGTTGAGGCTAATTATCTACTTTCGTTAGGTCAGAAAACAATTATTAGAGGAAGGAGAACACAACCAGAGCATAATCTTTCTGCCAACTGGACATAATTGAGGGAAGGTTGGTTCAACGAGGAATTTTGGTTTCAAGGCTAATATCGGGTTTCTCGTGAGTTGCCTGCTGTCACCTCTTGAGAAGCACCCAGACCGGTCTGTGATATGAATGTTTCAGGCAACATAAGTACATTTCTATGTGCAGTCTTGTAAAATGGTAAGGTTTACCTATGAATTATAAATAGGAGGTGTAGGCTCATTTTATAAAAATGTTGATTAAAAATAAATCTCCTTCTCATGGTTATAACTCAGGTGTTAGTAGGGTGCTAAAATGGAAATAAGGCAAGTTCACCTGCTGCAGATTGGTATCACAAATTAAGTATATAAACTATGCATGGACATAAACACCTCAGTAGAGCAAAGACAGTTGTTGAAGGTTCTTGCAACCTTCGGCTGTGCATTCTCATTGGGGAGTAATGGATAAGGGCGGCTCTGAACATTCATGTGTGGGAAGCAACAGCAGTACTCGGTGGTGCACAATGCAGGCAGCTTGTATAACAAATAAAGTGGTACACACTGTTTACATCCTTGCTTTTTGAGCCATTGTCCAAAATACCCCAAACTCCAAGAGTAAAGGTTCCAGCACAACATTACCTTTGGGGGTGTGGTTTAGGCTATGAGTCGTGACAGCCTACGTTTATGGAAATTTAAATTGTTTGTTAACTCCTTAGAGTTAGTTGGACTGTATAAAACAGAGGAACATTTTGAGATTTGTGGGTAATAAATATACATTTCCTGCTATCGTTTGACATACTGTTTCACAGTAAAGGTCCTACCTTGTAGTTAAAATCTAATTCATGTAAAGGTTACTATGTAACTGTCATGCACTGTGTGGCATACTTTGCAGTTGGTTCTCTGGATAGTACTGAGCGTGCAGCTTAATGTCATCAAACATAATAAACCCAGCAGGGATGCCATTTGCCTGTTTAGCACTGGGCAGCTAAATGAATAAATAAAATAAATAAAAATAAAGATGGCTGAATTAATATCTTGACAGGACACCACAGATCATGTTTCTTTACAGCTGTGAAACAGTGGGTACCTTTGGCACACCGTTCTTGTTCTTTCTCACCCTTCTTTGGCTTTGGGTATTGTGACGAACCCAGGTTTTATGTCCCTATTTATCCCCAAGGAAACACTACTCATGTAACCAAATACTTTCTAAGCCATAAGCTTCTTTCAACTTCCGCTCAAAAGGAAACACGTATACCAGACCAACCAGGGTACCTGTGTAATTTTTTTTTTTTTATGTATGACAGATTCTGAGACAAGGAGGCCCTGCACTGATGTAATGAAACATAAGCAACATTCCAGTGTTTCTCCATTCAGTGAAAATATTCCTTTCATGAAAGGGAAGACGACCGAAAGGAAAGTAGAAGTGGTTGTAGCAGTAGCAGCATCAGCAGTTGTAGTAGCGGCGTGAACTACAGAAGTGAAAGCGAGAAGTCATAAGAGAGAGGGGCTGAACGAGTGAATGATCAAAAGCAAGCCGGGACTCTTTACAAAGTAAAGTTGGAAAGCTCTGCACAAACACACACCCAACACGAAATAGACAGCCCTCAAGTCCCTTCAGAAACCGAGAGGGGAAAAAGGCAACGGTTGGCGAACAACAGTGAGCAGCCAGCCGACAGGGTTTGAGTCCAGGACCTCTGGCATGTGTGGTGTGTCACTGGACAAGCCTGGGAGGTGTCCACTTCCTTCAGTGTTGTCAACGACGGGCAATGAGCGCTGTGGTACAAGGCGGCAGACAGCGTGGGTATTGAGGATGGCAGAGCCCTGTGGGGTTAGCGAGGGAAACACAGTGAGGGCCTACCGTGCTGGCCCAAATTGCAACCTCAACCCCACTGCAGAGAAAGGAAAGAGAAGCCCAGGGGCCAGAGCCTTTAGTGGCTGATACTGACAACGCCACTTACAAGGAGGATGGCAACTTTCCAGGAAGCTGCACAGGAACCAACAGATAGACTGTGAAGCAAGCCAAACCATAGAGGATCCTGATACAGGTACTGGGTTGGGTAGAGATGGTAAAAGAATTGTAAGAAAGGACATGACCTCACAAGCTCTCAACATAACACAACTCATCTACCTCCATACTCATGCCGCGTGCCACACCTTTGATGCAGTATTCAGTGCCACAAACCTCATATCCCCTCTCCCCCCACACTCACTAATCTGGATAGATCACTCCACAATCTTCTCCCTCCTGACCTCTCCTCCCACCACCTGCGAGCTCTCTGTCCTGCCATCGCCAACCACCCACTCTCACCCCTCTCTGGAATAAAGTCACCATCAACCCAGATCTAGCCAATTCCCTCTTCACCTCACTCCCAGTACTCTCGCTCCAGAAAGGCCATCTATCCATCACACTCTTCGATTACTTGCTCTCCATGGCCCTCAAGTCCAACAAAACTGACCTCTCGGAGACCAGGCGCAACCCCCAAATGGTACACCACCAACCTCAAATCTATCAAAACTCTCAAGCAGCGACTGGAGTGGACTTGGAGAACTAACCTTACCCCTCAAAATAAATCCTCTCTTGCAAGATTGACAAGGGCCTACTGTCAGAAATTAACAAAGCCAAAAACCTTCTATGGGAAGAGAATCCTGAACTCTTGCAACCAAAGCAAAGAACTGTACAGAATCATCTCTGAATTCAAGATGCCATATTGCTCAAGCCCCGCAGCTCCCTAGCTCTATGTGAAGCCTTGTGTGAACACTTTGACAATATCGCTATCGATAGACTCCATGCCATACTTTCTAAAATAGCAATGATGCCCCTGACTCCTCCCTGCTCCCTAAACAACCGCAGACCCTCCTCCCTTCCTGTGCCAGCCTTCTCCTCTTTCTCTTCCATCTCACACCAGGATCTCCTCACGCTCCTAGCACAAAGCCGCCTATCAGGTTCTCCTGGAAACCCATGCCCCCCTCACTCCTCATGAATATCCTAACTTCAACCTGCGCAGGCAGCATTACATGGTCAATCCTTGACCAGTCCCTCATATCGAAAGCCTTCAAAACCTCCTATAAAAAACCCCTCCCCAAAAAACCCTCATGGGACCCACTCATCCCCCAGGACTACCGGCCCATTTCCAACTCCTGCTTCATTGCCAAGCTCCTGTACAGCACAGCATATACACAGCTCTACCTCTTCACAGAAGCCACCAACCTCCTTGACCCTGCACAATCAGGTTTTAGACCAATCTGAGGAATTGAGCCCCCCTGGTGTCCATTTGGGATGACTTAAAAAGAACAGTGGATGTGGAAGGATGTGCAGCACTCATCCGTCTTGATTTATCATTCACTTACGATACCATTGACCACACCATACTCCTGGAGAGGCAACACTCCATAGGAATCAATAACAGGGCTCTCACATGGATATCCTACATCATCTGAAATCACTCACAAATCATGCTTCTCCCCCTTTAACCTCCATTTCTCCCCCAGTTCCAAAAGGGCTTCTGCAGGGAACATCCCTGTCTCCCCTCCTCTTCAATATCTACCTTAGCCCTCTCCCTGCACTCATCCGATCTCATAACCTCATCTATTAAAAGTATGCAGGTGACACTCAGATAATTCTCAAAATCCCCAAATCGCCAAGGTGCCGCCTGCCTGGACTTCTTATGCTGCTTTTTTGATATTGATCACTAAATGACGACCAACCACCTGTTGGGTGTCTTGACCCACGTTCAAGTTATTATGCTACAACATTTGGTGCTGTGGGCTTAGAAAATCCAAGATGGTGGAAAAGCCCACATTTGCGCCAGAATCCTGGAGAACCATGCAGTTTTGCGCACAGCAAAATGCTCCCCTGACCAGCCACCCACCAGTGTGAGCGTGATGGGCCAGGAGTGCCATGGGTGAAATGTGTGCCAAAGGAAAAACAGCAGTGCCGGTTGGCTCAAAAAGCGCTTTGCAATCACCTTTGTTTCTTTGAAATGCAAGCTAAAAATGCCTATTTTAAACATTGCAAGATATTCAAAAATCTCAATGAACACCAGCAGACATTTGGCAGAAGGTTGACTTGTGTGCATACAAAATCTGGGAAAAGAAAGAGCCTAAAATAATGTTCATAATGAAACTGGCTGAGCTGTGTATGTCAGCAGCCTAAGTTAAATTGGACTGAAAGCCACTAAAATCTAAATGTTTAAAATAAATGAGTAACCTACTGTTGAATGTCACATAGTTTGCAACTGTTAAATGTCATAGTTTTGAACTTAGAATCAGCATTCTAGCTGCATGTGTAAAAATTGCAAGTTTGGTTTGAATGTAGAAAACTGGGAACCAAAGTGACATTTGGCTGAAGCCTGGCTTGAAGAGAGTGAATTCTGCCCGGCAACTACCCCCGACAGGAGTTGAAACTTGATCAGCAGCTGTGTTCCCAGGCCTGGCTGCATTCTGCTGCCCCTGCCAAAAGGAGATGACACCTCTCTGATTGAATTAGGGGAGTGGCACCTGGGGACTGCAGGAAACTAAACAAAGCACTGTCCTTGGCCAAGGCAAATGTTAAATTAGGGGGGGTCGTAAATGGCTTCCTCTTGGAAAGAAACAGGGAGGGGCACTGCATCTGTGAGCAAGCTGAGCTGGGGGGAAGTGGATAAACCAGAAATTCCACCATGTGCTTTGGAAAACCACACCCCTTTGGGGCCAGAGCATAATTTTAAAAAGATGGATAATTCATAGTGCGCCTTGTAAACATTATATAAATAACATCATCATTCTTGTGATTTTTCTGTGCACATTTTAAGAGGTGTTAGAACTCTGTACCATGTTCTGAGGCAAAACCCCATGAATTATGGAGATTGCAGACACGGGGTTCACGCTAGAAAAACGAAAATTTACTGGAATATGGGTAGAAAGACGGTGTACATGTGTGCCATTTTTGGTAAACGTCCAATATTGGTAAACCAACTAAAAACGAAAATAAGTTGTCATTTCTGAATGCAAGCTCTTAGAAACATCAGAGTTGGAACAGAATGTACCATAAGTAATCTGTAATATGTACATGTAATGTCAACCACTTGTGTATCTGGGAAATATGTATTTGGATCAGAAATAGATTTGTGTGCAATTTGACAAGGGGAGGATCCTCTGACCATAAACCTACCTCATCACTCTGACTCACAACTCAGTTCCCCCAATCAAGGGAGAGAGGAGAACTGGGCCAATGATAAGTTGAGAGGGGCAGGCTCAGTTATGCTACGCACACACCCACTTTCTAAAGACATAAAAAGAGCCACTGGAAGCCAGACAGGGAGATTCACTTTCCACTTTCTTGCGGGGCGCTTTGCCGGGAGACTCCAGACTTCAAATCCATCAATCTCCAGAGACCAGAGATCCAGAGAGATCCAGAGAGACCAGATCACTGTGCAGTGCTGAGAGCTGACCCAGATCGCTGTGCGCAGAACCAGTACCCAGTGGCGAGAGAACCGCAGCCAATCCTGACCCGATCCGTGACGAAGTCGCATTCCTGTCCAAAATATAGTGTGAGTACTCAGCCAGAACTGTGCAAAACCAATCTGTCATTCTGAAACTTTAAAAATTCATTTTTGAAAATCTACCTCCACTAAATCGTCCGTATCTCTTGAACCGTTTGTGCTAGAAGCGACTTTCATTATAAAGCTAAGATTCTAGGCTTTCCAACGAACCCAGAACCGGCGTCCTATTCATTATACTTTTTCCGTAATCGCGCTCGACGCACTTGGAAAAAGTGCCGCGATTTGCGATTTAGCTCAAATTTCTTCACGTGTCAAAATAGCAGCTTCTTGCTTTACTTTGCTGAAATTCGTTTTCAATCTGGTAACCATCCCTGAATCATTGATAGGGCTGGCCTGAACTGATTTAAAGTATCTCTCACTCACCCTGAACCTCTAGAGGGAATTAAAATCATTTTTAGCATATTTTTCCCTTCTTTGCATACCACCTTTAAAGTACTTTGCCTGTGTTTAAAATCAACCCTGTTTCTCTAAGCTTGCTAGGGGGGGAACTGAATTCGGATCGTACTGTGATTGTATTCCTGAAGACTGTGTGTGTTACTTCCACCTCCTTACATTGCATAGAGGGGGGGTGAATTGCCAAAAGGGGAAAAGTGATTCTATTACCTTTTGCTGAAATCATATCAAGTTTATTCCTGTGTTGCTTCTTTTCCGCCTTCCATTTCCTTGTACCATATAAAGCATTTTCAGCTACCTTATCCTCTATACTACTCCTAAGTAATTAAACCAGTGTGCTAGTATAACATCATCCATTGTTGATCACTTTCATATGTCTAAGTGTGATATCAAATATTAATTTATTATAAAGTGTGATATATATCTATTGGTTAATTTTTCCAATAAATCTTTTAATTTGCAAAACAAACCTACTTCTTGGCTCAGTGGGGTCAGGGGGGATTCTAAGAGAGGGGCGTTATACAAGGGTTCATCATCCAGATTATAACTTGTCATAAAAATATATAAATAAGGGCTTCCCTTGAGCAATCCCAGACAAGGCACTGACCTAGTGGGAATGCTTGATTGGAGTCATTAACACACCTCCTCCTCAACCCTGGCAAAACAGAAATCCTAGGATGCAGCAAAACTGCTCTTCTCCCCCAAACAATCCCTGACCTCACTCTCTAGGACCCCCGACAATTTCCACTTTTGTGAAAAACCTCAGATGCACGCTGGACTCAATTCTATGCCTCTCCCAACACTTCAACTCTGTGTCCAGAACCTGCTTCCTTCACCTTCGCCTCCTCAGGTGACTCTTTGTATACCTCACCTACCCACACTAAATCTCTACCATCCTCGCTTTCATCTTCTCCCGCTTAGACTATACAAACTGCCTTTATTGGAATCGTACTAAAATGTTGCCACGATTTTGGCGACATAACCAAAACTGACCACCATTATGCCGACTAAGGCCAGCGGGGGTCGCAAGGGTGTCCCTCACTCCCCTTAGTTGGTGTAATGGGGTCAGGGGTTGCTGGGGTGTCCCCCGCTTTGGTTAGATGGAGAGCATGGGACAGAGATTTTAAAAAAAGGACCCTCCAGTGCCAGCTCTAACCCAAGCAATTGGGTGGGAACTGATGCAGCAGGGGATAGTGTAGAGTTAGCGACAGCGACTTTGTGCTGCTGAGAATGTAAGTGCATTGGAGGCTTTGGGGGGAATGGATAGTGGGATGCGGACGACAAGTGATCTATGTGATCACTGCACTGCGTCGTAATGAAGGTTGACATTACGGGCAGTTCAGTAATTACATAGATCCCTAGTTTCTAGGTGCCCTGACTTTCCAACTCATGAAACTCCAAATAATCCAAAAAGCTGCTGCCCATCTCCTCATCGGCCTCTCATCTAGAGAACATATTAGCCGCACACTCAGAGACCTACACTGGCTTACTATTGGTTGACAGTCAACTTTTAAAGAAATGTGCATTGTTAGGAAAAATTCCTCTTTACTGCACCTTTCCTTCCATTTCTATTGACCCCACACGTTTTGCTTTTATTTTTGTATCTAACCTGCTCTTTTGACATTGCAGTGAAGCATTAAGCTTCACTACACTGACTTTTTGCTCATCTGTTATGGGGAAACTGACATGTCCCTTAGGCTGTCAGTGCTGGGAAAAATTGTTCCCTGTAGCCTTGTTACTTGGTTACTACTTTTAGTAGCTTGTTATCACTTATGGTAACTTTTATCATTGTACAGGTAACTTTTATCATTGTACAAAGCATCTCCCAATGCAGTACAATGGGGTACACTTTTTGTTTTGCCCTAGACTAAAATTCAGAGGATTTTTGGTTACTCTAGGTATGCTAAATAGACAAGCTGCTGGCAGCAGTGACTTTTTACAATTTGTTGGTACTTAGCCTTACTGCATTTACAGCATTTGGCTACTAACTGTGGCTAATGGTCAAACATGTGAAATCTGTATGGGGGTCAGGATGCACAACTCTCTTAAATTGGTTTAGTAAGAAAATGAAACATGTAAACAATTTCTTCTGCAATATATTTCAGGTGCCCCGGCCATGCTACAAGGTTTTTTTGACCCCTTAAAAGCTCACCACCTCGTGAGACTTAGCCTAGACCACTCGCTTTGCTACCTTGAACTGTTTTGGCTATAGCTCCCAGAGTTGTCCCAGACACAATAATAGGTTGGCCTTCTATAGATCTGTCCACCTTGTCAGAGTATAGAAAAGCAGTCCTAACATGCATCACTCACCGTGCCCTCCACAACTCCGGACCCAAATTCCTCCAGAATACACTCATATGCTATCAACCCACCAGGAGCCTCAGAACTGGCGCTGCTCTTCTCCTCGTTATCCCCCATTGCATCTCCTCTAGATTGGGAGGATCTTCTTTCTCCATCCAAACTCCTACCATCTGGAACTCTCTTCCTCTCCACATCTGCCTCATTGACAAACACGTCGCATTCAGAAAGGTCTTCAAAACTTTCACACACAGGCACCAGCCCAAGACTCGTTGAAACATCAACAAGACTTGTTGGAGTGAATGCCGGCTGCTTCCATGGTGGCCCGCCCTCCTCAACTCAACCCCCAGTCCAATCCTTGCACACAATCACACATCAGCCCCCCGGGCATCCTTCCACTCCAACTGGTGCGTTCTGGTTATTGGTATACAACATTTGACAATCTGATGTTAGAATGTACTTTACCACTGGAAGGTTTAGGGACATATGGTCATGAAAATGCACTGGGGTCACGTCCAAACTCATGCCATGGGGTAACACCTAGAAGACCTGTACCGGTAGCTACAGTCTTATCTAATATCAAAGGGGCTTTCCAAAGCACTCCGAAAGCTCAATTAGATGAGTTACTGGAGGTAGTAAATGAGGTGCGCTTACATGGATTTTGGGGATCGGAATGTAATGCACTTAGATGACTTTTTAGGGGTAAGAAGGGTAACGCACTAAGATGGATTTGGGTATATGAAACATGATGCACTTAAATTGAGATTTTGAGGGGGTGGGAAATGGGTAATAGGTCATAAGTGAGAACCGGACCTGTGCGCTTAAAGCCCTTTAGGACAGACTGCTGGCTGTACCAAGATGAGATGTTGGGAGTGCCGTTACTGTGCTCTAACACGGCAGTATGGCTTGCCACTTCTGCAGGGCCTTGGTTCTGGACTTGTCAATTTGTACTAAGCCCGCTTACAATACTTGCAGGGACAAGACATGTGGGTTGGGCCTTCATATGTGGGTGGGCTGGCACTGCAACTGGAGGAAAGCACATGTAGGTTAAAACATGTGGTTCACTTAGAGCATTACGCCTACAAGGTTCAGTTCGCTCATGACGCTGAAAGATATTTGTTAGTAACCTCCATCGCACTTACAACTGCTTAAGGTTAGCCATTGGAACGCACAGTAGTTACATGCAGGTATCTTTGATATTGTTATTATTAGACTACCTCGGTTAGCGCCTGTGAAAATGGAAGACATGGAGTAGCTAGGTCTATTTAAGTTTTTTGTATATTGTCTAGGACATCAAGTCTATTACGCTCAGAGAATTCCATTAGCCTGGCTTTTCCATGTTAGCATGTCTGCCCCACCTAGAAGATGCTCTAGGACTACTAATTTATCACCCGCAGACTTAGGGGTAGCCTGCCCATAGTGCCAGGAAATCTGACACAGTGACAATGAAGATAAGCTCCATCCGAGTTCACAATATGTATAAACGCACCACTTCAGTGGACATCTGCCGCAGGCATGGTTTTCCATTCACGCATTTTAGAATGCAGCTACAACCATGACAATTCCCGGTCTAGCTGGTCCATAACCTTCGCACTGAATCACCAGACTTGCTTCAACACCTTAGATGAGTACATTTGGTCTAGCTGAGTACACATTAATTCGCCTGCACTAGCATTCTGTCGTGACCTCCTTCAGCAGCCGCCCATGTGCCTGACCTCTTGGGCTGCTTACTGGAGCATTGCCAGCCCTCCTTAGTCTTGATCTTGGCCAAATGCACATATGCATCTTAAGCCTATTCTCAGAAATGTTCCCATACCTGGACTTCGGTCCCCGAGGGTGTTCCTACCTGTTAGGAAAGATTTCTCTTTCCTTCCATTTCATGGACCCTCAGACTCTTTGCTTTTATTTTTGATCCTGACCTGTACTTTTTACAGTGCAGTGAAGTTTTACGTTTCACTACACTGTCTTTTGCTTATCTGTTATGGGGAAACTGACATGTCCTTCAGGCTGTCAGTACTGGGAAATTGTGTTTCCCTTTGTCTTGTTACTTTGTTACTACCTTTAGTCACTTGACAGCACTTGTGGTAACTTGTTATCATTGTGCAATGCATTTTACCATGCAGTACAATGGGATATACTTTTGCTTTTGCCTTAGACTAATACTTAGAGGAGGTGTGCTGGTGGCAGCAGTGACTTGTTACAATTTTTTGGTGCTTTTCGTTTTAGCCTTACTGTGTTTACCACGTTTGGCTACTAACTGTGGCTAGTGACCAAACATGGCCATGCCACAAGATTTTTCGCTTGTCCTTTGGCCATCTTGTCTTTTAGCATTCTTTCTGGCTTGTGAGGCTAGGAAAATCCTTATATGGACTTCCAGTGCCAGGGAAAGCAGAAGCTACTGGAGGGCTATGTGTGTTTTCTGGCAGGATGTGGGCTGGGACTGTCTGGTCCCAATTCACAAACTGGTTTTAGTTTGTCTGATAGCTATGCACGATTGGACCACTGCTGGGGTGTGTGTGTGGGACTCGTTCTGCTATTGGCTAGTGGGGGTTTCTGCTCTTACCTCGCTTTTGGGATATGAAGAGGACCCCTGCATCCACTCTGGAGAGATCCTGGATTAAGATGAAGGAGCCAAGACTCCTGTCCAGCTGTGAGACCTGTGAGGAGCCGGAGACCCATCTGAAGGAGGCCTGGCAACCAACTTCTGCTGCTGTCCTGGAAGAGCCCTCTCTTGCTGTCGATCTTCAGCAGTCGTGCAAGGGAGCTGCAACCGGTGGAGTGGAGGGAACATCCATTCCTGATGTCTGCTCGGTACCTTGTGAAGATGAACCCTCAGAAGTGCCCCGGGACTGCCTGTGGCTGAGCAGCTCTGAGTTTGGGCTGCTATGCTGCTGATGTCACTGTTCTGCCTTGAGGCCTGGAATTTAGGGGATCTTCAGCGTGTCCTACAATACTTACCTCGGTGGGATTTCAGAGTCCTAGCATCAAGGGGACCCGGGATAGGAGGAAAAGTCTCACCGCAACAAGTGAATCCCTTTGCGTCGCTGTGCTGCTGTGACCACCGTCCCAAACAGCTCACCTGAGTCCAGTCCAGTCCTGAGAGGGGTTTTGCATCATGTTTTCTGCATTCTGCCACCAAGAGCTCTTGCACCCAAGACACCTACAGAGATATTCTCGAACCTGCAACTCATGCAAATTTAGGACTGAGGCTGACAGCGGGAAAAGCGACCTCGGACCTTCTTCCATTGACCTGCCAAGTCCTGCGAAGAATGGTAGTATGGGCGGTTAGTTAAAATGGTTCTTACCTGCCCCTAAACTCCCTTTAAAGGTTTTGCTAACTTTTCTTAAAACTTTCAAAATACTTTGGCTTTGACATTGCTTGCTTGCGCAAGCCTTCCGAAAGTCAGGGGCATTTTTGTTAGTTAGAATAACTTCTCCTCTAACCCTTGGAATTGTTCACTGGACCCCAGAGACCCTACCTTCATGTTTTCCAGCGTTACAATCTGTGTCTGAACTTTTCGTAGACCTTTGGGCATGAGGCCCCAGACAACTTAGGGAAGAACTTTTAAAAACTAGGGGTAATTCTCTGTGGACCTGTAGCGCATAAACTATTCTACACTTTCCTTTGCTGAAGTTTGATCTGTAGTATGCCCTATTCTAGTGACTGTATATATGTATTCTATTCTTAGTGTTGTGCACTACTTCTACCTGTGAGTAGTCATTTTTCATAGTGTTGGTAGGCCATAAATAAATAACTGTATTTGTATACATACTGTCTAAGTGTAATATGTGACTCCCATTGTGTGTACTGATTGTGGACCCTTTACAAGCTCACCACCTCTTGAGACTTAGCCTAGACCTCTGGTCACTGCTACCTTGAACTGGTTTGGCTACAGCTCCCAGAGTTTTCCCTGTCACAATATAGGTTGGGCTTCTATACATTTGTCCTTCAGGGAAGAGTATAGAAAATCAGTTCTAACACCGCTGAAAAGTGCTTTGAGGCCATACAAATGGGAAAAGGAGCTATATAAATGACTTCTACAATAAAATACAGTATTCGGGTAAAGTGGGGCATCTTTACAAAGTGACCAGCCTCCCCTTTTTGACACCGTATTTGTATATCCTAAATGCTTGGTTAGAGACATATGTCCCCCTAGTGTGTGTCTTCTACGAAATTCGAAACAACGATTCCCTAAAGGGCAAGTACAAAAACAAAGCATGGCTGCATTGCAATGTATTAACAGTCACTGTGCAAACCTAAGGAATCAGTATTACGTGATGACCTTCTCGCCCTACCTGTATTTGCAACCAGATGGTGTATGTAACAGTGTGTAGTGCTGAATGATTGCCTGTCATTCATGTTATGTTATGTTACATATACATGTTAAGCACAAGCATGCCCTAAGGCATCTTGGTGCTAGCAGCCGGAGACAGCAATTTTTACAGAGAGAGGCTTAAAATAGAAGAGTTTTTAATGACCGGCAGAAAGTGAGATGGTCTAGCGTCGCACGGAGGGGGTAGAGGAGGGTGTTCTAGGCCTTTTCAGCAGCCACTGAAAAGGCACGACTGCCCATACGGGAGAGTCTGATGCGGGGGACAGGCACCCGGAGGGCGGACTGAGATCAAAGACAATGAGCAGGCACACAGCGTGGGAACTTAGCCTGAAGATATTCTACCCCTAAGCCATAGAAGGCAATGTGAACGATGCACACAGACTTGACGAGAATCCGCTTCTCAACATGCAGCCAGTGGAGCTGTCTCAGCAAAGGAGATATATGGGAACCAAATGGGAAGTTGGGAAAGGCCCTGGCCGCAGCATTCTGAAGTAGCTGAAGCTGATTGATGAGAAAGCGAGGCTGAGCTAAGTAGAGCGAATTGCAGTAGTCCACCGTGCTCAGGACAAGCGCAGCCACCACAGGAGCTTCACAGTTAACCGGAATAAAAGGAAGGACTTTCCGAAGGATGCGTAGCTTAAATTCATGCTTCTAACACATCCTTGCAGCACTTCCTTGTTTTATTCACAAAATTAAAGTGTATTTGAACACATAGCAATGACAAAATCCATTACGGTAAAAAAGGTTACGTGAAATAACAGGTCACTGGGGTTGGTCGGAGGATGGGGGGAGTTCAGGGGGAGCTCATCATGGTTTTGATTATCCCTCATTGACCTTTCTGACATTGGGTCTGGAGGTAGATCTGCCAGATTCCACGTGGCTGATCGGCAGAATCAGCCATCGTTCCTTCAGCCTCATTACGAGTTAGGCGGTAAATGGTGAAATTGATGGTAACTGAGTTAGCGCCAATTTGACCACTACACCAAATTATGAGTTTGGCTTTTGACTGGAGGATTTACCTCCAGCAAAACCCTGGAGGCAAATCTTCCTACTCAATGCTGAAAAATCAGATTTGGCAGTAATTCTGCAGCGGTAATTCTACAAAAATGCCCCATTGGGTCCAATGGACCCAAAATTAATAGGGCATTCTGGTTGACCAAGTGACGGAAATGATTTTCCGCCTAACTCATAATGAGGCCCAAGATCCCTAGGACTCCATGGGGGGGGGGGGGGGTGGGGGGTTGCAGCATTTACCCCACGTGGTAATCCCCCCTCTGCTAAAGCCTCCAATTTTGAGATGCACATTGGAGGTAATACTTCATATTTCCACTACTTTCCCTCTGAACCCGTAGTCAGAGCAGTGCTTTAAAAGTGTCAGTAATTTTGTTATTGCTCATTTTTTTTACCGCTCTGCCATCGTTTAATGACGCCTCAAAGGCCCTTACTTGATTTTTTCAACATATTTATATTATACTTAGCAGCTCAGACTTTCAGTTGCAACTCTTACTAAGTAGGGCAGAGGTGAGAGTCGCACACTAGAGAATAAGCTCAGTATAACAGTTGGGAACTAATGACAGCAGCACAGAAATTGGGGACAAAGTTTAAAAGAGCAATTTATGTTTTTTAAAAGGTGACATAAGACTTTCATGAAAAATGGCTAGCGGGTCACTGAGAGCCCATTCAATGGATCATGTGTTTATTTTAAAGCTTTTGTGCTTGTTTTTATATCGTTTGCCCCCTATTATGGACAGGTCTAAGGTGGCCGTAGGAATGTACTTTGTGTTGCACTAATTTGCAAATTGCAATTTGTTTAATGCATTTTTTCGAATCTATGATTGTGATTCCCTAACTTTGCACTGGAAATCCTTCATTTCGTCACAGTGCAATGCAACTGTTGCAATGTATTGGCCTGGGCCCTTTATACATGGCACATGTGTGTTTGCACATTTGAAATCGACTTTGCATTCCATTGCGAATTTGTGAACACTTCGAACATCCGGCCAAGTTCGCTATAAGAGGGTTCAACAAGCCATAGCTTGTACTGGCGCTTTTAACACAGCGAGGGCTTATGGGCACTATGTGGTCCATGGTGGACTATATTACACACCACAATTGGCAGGGCCATCCTGAACAAACAGGAAGAGGGATGGATGGGGCAACAGGATCTACATTGCAATTGAGAACAGTCAGTGGTTTCCTTAGATATGCTAAACCACAGGAATTCGTTGAAGCCCACAAAAGAGGCCACTGCGTGATTCTCAAAGAGCCGCAAAGCATTTTTTTGTTTTTTTACAAGTCGCAATGGGAAATGCTATTTGCAAAGCATCTAGATACAGTCTTGTCAAAGGCTGCCTTTTTTGCAAGTACAGTTTTTATGGCCAATAACCCCTTTGTGTATCTGCAATGAAATTGACAAAAGGAAATCACATGAAGAGTAAAATATATATACAGGATACAGAATAATACACCGCTATTGCACACTATAAGAAAATAGGTCACAGGATCCACAAGGAGCTTAATGACAGAGACAAAGCGCTTTATGCACCCAGAAAACTCCCAGGGGACGCATTATATTTTTGCAATGTCCGGGATAACACTACTTTCTATGTAATGCCAACATGATGATGAATGTTGCCCTTTTAAAGTAGTTACCAAGTGCTTCAAAGTTAGTACAAGGTTGCCATTTCTTTCAAAGCGTTTTCTTCTGTTTTGGGAAAGTTCAGCTGTCTGGCAATGCACCTGGGCACGTCTCCTGCTGTGGCTTGTAGAATGTGGAATGAAGAGAGAATAGAATTAGAATGGGTATGAAGGAAAGGGAGTGAGAAACGGGCGGTTAACAGGGAACAATAAAGGAGTATAGATCTGTAACTGGTCTCAGCGTATTATTCAAGGTATTCAGATTATGCTATGAAGAGATATAACATTGGCGACGAGGGGAACGCTAATCCACGTTTGTGAAGAGACTAGGAAGAGAGGACTGGTCGAAAAAGAAAGGAACAGGAGACACTGGAACAGTGCAAAAAGATATGAGTGATGATCTGAGGAGGTCACAACAGGAAACTAAAGAAACAAGAGGATAAAGAATCAAAGGAGACCCCGGGCTTATAACTAAAGTATAAAATGAACAGAAGCAAATAGAGCAACTGCAACCCGGACGCAAGTGTGAGTGGAAGTGACAGAAAGACATAAACAGAGATACAAAAATACAATCGGTAAGGAGCGCTGTGCAGCATACTGTGTGATTGGCGACAAGATGGAAAGTGAGGCTGCATGGGTAATGGCATTGCAAATAGTACAGTGATTAGATGCGTGACGTGGCACACATCGCATATGGACAGTTGCACAGTGTAATATTGAAATCATAACATGCAGGCATAAAGTAATGCGAATAGGACGGAAATACGGACATTAATACAGAAGAAAAAGCAAGCATTTTTTTTAAATTAAGCAACCGAACAGACTTACATAAAGCGCGAGGTGTGGCATGGAATGGCACAATACAGTTGACGTATGGAATAATTTCAGGCGGACATTCGAGGAAAGGACCTAGGTGCGTGAAAAAACATGCCACCATCTTGAAATACTACTGGGTGCATGATAGAGGTTGCCATAGCAACATAGTGTGTTAAAAGAAACAAAGTGACACAAAAGAAAAGACGAAAGCAAAGTCAACAACACCAATGCAAATGTATTAACAATAATAGCGGGCGGAGGAAAAAGAAAATCAAAACGAAAAAACGAAAGTGTGCCTAATGGAATAAATGCCTAGATGCACAAACAATATAGATAAACACAGAGATAAGGACGAGAAATACAGAATACAAATATGTAAATGTGCAAACAAATTACAACACGACGAATATAAATATACAGAGTGTTTGAAGGAATACATTGCAGTGACATTTTTTTTATCTCTCACATAACGAAGTCTTTAGAATTCTCAAGTCTTGGACTAACAAAACGAAAGAATTAAAGGCACGGAATCAAAGAGAATTCTTGCAGATAAACTCACGTCATCCAAAGTAAAAGTGAAAGCAGAAATGGAAATAACATATAAACAGACAAAAGCACAAAGCAGCAGCTATAGCAATATAATATAACACAATATAACACATCAGTGTCGGAGTTGCAGCTATTGAATGTCAGACAAAATTAAAGAAATAACACCTACACTTATACAGCCATGTCAATAGCACAGCAGAGGCAATAACGCTGCGCTGTATCAAAACAAGACAGAGACAGACTGTCAATTCAAAACCAGCAATAACAGTTAAAGGGATCTTGAGGATTACACATGTAGAATGGCTGAGGTGCATGGATAAAAACTGAAAATGTGATCCTGTTTCAGCGCAGATACGATATTGTTATCACACCAGTCCCTACAGAAAAGGGAATCTCCATATCCTATGTGAAATTTACCAGTTCAAAATGTCATCTGTGGGTATGAGTAGGGATTTACATTTAGCTCAGGGCATGTGTGAAACCCCCATATCCTCAAGTTTAATTCATTACCTAACACCGTCCTGAATCATTCAATCCTGAGCCAGATGATGATCAAGGGCGACGGTGGCAAGAGTGGGTGATTGAATTTGAGGGCTTCATGAGAGCACTAGGAAATGAGAATGTTCCAAAAAAATTAGACATATTTATGAATTTGGTGGGAGGAGAAATGAGGAGTGTCATAAGAACATTGACAACAACTGAGGAGAGAACATTGTATCAGCTTCTTCTTGCTGCTCTAGAGGAACGCTTGATAATTGCTCCCAACAAAGATTATGAGAGATACCTGTTTAATGCAAACAGAGGCCACAGGAGACAATTGCACAGTTTGTATTACAGTTCCAAGAGAAAGCAACCTATTTTGAGTTTGCAAAATTTGATAATGAAGAAGCTATCAGATTAAGAATAATTGAAAGTTGCACATCATCAGAGTTGCGGAGATAACTTCTGAGAGTGCCCCTCCCATTGAAAGATATTCTGGAATTGGCGAGAATGTACGAAAGACTTGAAGAACAAGCAGCAGATATGGAAAGTGACGGGAAGTTGGAGAAACTGGCTGGCTTCAGATGCAATGAGCAAAAACAGTCCTGATACTCGAGCAGGATGTTCTCTCAAGGCACATGGAATCGTATTGATGGAAATGATCAAGGAAGGCTGTGTTCTAGATGTGGATGTAGGTTTCCACACAAAGGTTGATGCCCTGCCATTGGTCGAAGATGTGTGGGATGTGGTCAGAGAAATCACTTTGTGGTCATGTGTAAAGAGAGAACATCTCTATTGTCGACCTGTGGAACTGATGCATTGAATGGGAAACAATGCCTAATGATGGAGCCTTTCGAGAATGGGAAGATGAGCAGAAGGAAACAGAGGGGGAAGGATGTAGCCACCCCAGATCGAGGACTAATGGTTGGACGAAAGTGGCCATCTCAGGAAGAGACCCTAAGAAGTCACCCAAGTCACCAAAGGAGTTCCCATGAAGCGACAGGATGTGTTCTCAGTGAAAGAATGGTCAGCTACCAAGGAAAAGACTGTTTCCCAGGGTGTGGAAATTATAATTGTGTAAATGGAGAGGAGGATGGTGACAATGAAAGGGAAGTAGTAAAGTGGGACAGAGTTTGGACAACTGGTAAGAGGAAAGTTGAGGAACAGTTGATGGATGGGGATGAGAACATGCAATGGAGTCAAAGGCAGCAAAGGAAGATGGTCAAGAAGATGGACTTTAATGACACGTCAGAGCCTCTCCGTGTGACCGATGTTAAAGGGCCTGTAGTCATTGCCAGGAGAGATTAATTGGCTGGGGATCCATTCTTGCATGCATTGTTTCAAGATGATTCAGGTGGGGAAGCATATGAGGAGAGAAGAAATGAAGAGGTGCATGAGGAACGGGGAAATGAAGAACCTGTGGATGTCATGTCACTTAAAGACTGTGGACATTTTCCACCAGGTGTAGCTGGTGAGGGAAGTCAGGGGACAGTTAATATTCGGCCTCAAAGAAATATTTGTAAACCTGTACGTCTGATTGAGCAGATGTAGAGGTGATCTTGCTAGACAGATGGGGAGTGAATTTATATGATAAGCAAGGGAGGATGTTGTGGTTTGTAGAATGTGGAATGAAGAGAGGATAGAATTAGAATGGGTATGAAGGAAAGGTAGTGAGAAACGGGCAGTTAATAGAGAACAATAAAGGAGTATAGATGTGTAACTGGTCTCAGCGTATTATTCAAGGTATTCAGATTATGCTATGAAGAGATATAACATCTCCTCAAAGGAACTGATGGGGTAAATAGAGCGGCAGCAGTCTCTGTCACTTCCTGTCACCGTGTATTCACTGACATCACAACTGAAGGGAGCTGCAGCAGTCACGTCACTTCCTGTCACCATGTATTCACTGACATCAAAACTGAGGGGAGCTGCAGCAGTCTCTGTCACATCCTGTCACCATGTATTCACTGACCTCTCAACTGAGGGTTAGTAGCATAATTGGCTGTTGTGCTGTCAAAACTAGAGAAATACATGTAATTTGCTAATTGGGATGGAACAACTAGAGCTTTCAAAGGATATAATGTTCATTTAAGTACCATAGGAATGTTACACAATAAATCCTAAACTTTGTGTCATGAAGCAGGGATCGAAATTAAGATTGAATAAGCAGGGGCTAAAAGCAGCTCCTGTTTATCTGGTATTAACCAGTGAGCAGGAGATACCAGTGGGGAACGAGGGCTAGTACATAGGGTTTCACAAATCTAACTTTGACATAAGATACAAACTTAATATTATGTTCATTCTCTATGGCCCCTTATGCCTTAAATGTCATATATAGGTATCCTAATGCTCGTTTATAGATCGCCTCAAATGCACAGAGTTAATGTTACATATGTTTGTTTGTTTGGCATCAGTTGGCCCGAGGAGCCAAAAGTAGCTCCTGGTAGCTGTTGGTGTCAAGATAACCAGGCACTTCTAGGCTACAAGCAGAAGCTAAATAGCTCCCAGCTCCCCTAACTTTCTAACCCTGTGTGTTGTCTGTTGATCCCTCAGTCTGTGAAAATTCCCACTGCTCTCTGCTCCAGTACGTTTCCCCTCATCTTTCTCCAATGTGATTTGGGATCAGGCACTGCATGATTGTCTGCTGCTAGGAGGGCCACTTAATCAAAGGTGCCTCTGGACTTCAACTCACAATTACTCTACCCAAGGTGCACCACTATCAGGACATTAGCAAATCCACACCAGATGGATGCTCCAAAGGCCCATTAAGGTCTCAGCTGACAGCTCTCTGCACTGACATGCTCAAATTCTATGTTCCAGCACACAATACCAATACCAACTAGGCCAGACACACATGCCATCTGAACATCCAACAGACATCAAACATTGGGACTGTTAAGGGCTCTGACACCACCAGAGCAACATTCTAGTCCACAGGCAGAAGGCAGCACAATTATAGACAACTGCCAACGGCAACACAACTGTATATGCGCTTGGACAGGCACAGAGACATTCTAGCCCACGGGCAGCTACCCGTTCTCTTTAGCTTGTCCCTCCGCTTTCCTCAAGCTCCTCTCACTGGTATTTTCCCGGCAGCCCTTTGGCTTTCTCAGGACGCTTATCAGGTAGATCAGCAGCCTTTCTGGCCTTCTGCCAACCTGTGTCAGGCTGGTCCTGCACTGCTCCTCCCAAGAAGAAGACATCTTCTATGTCGTAGTCCCATGGATTGATTGATTGATGGTTTATTTATTATGCATTTATACACACATGTTTCAAAGCACGACCATGCATGGGTGGGGAAGACATAGGGAAGACAAGACAGGCGATCTTACTAGGCATTGTACTGAAAATCAGAGGTCCAAAACAATATAGCCCTCTACCTGGTATTTGCCAATAAATAAACAACACAGAGTGGATTGTGGGATGCCAAATGCAAGGTAACCCAGCTTTTATTGGAAGATTGTAAGCTGGGGAGAACAAAAGATCAACAGCCTCTCTCTCTCAATTCCTCACCATTTTGAACAGAAAACACAGTTTATATAATGCCGGTGAGTCACTCTGATGTCATCATAATCACTGAGCTATAAAAACCTCTGCTGCTCATTGGTCCTAATTGCTGAGCTACATACAGTATCTATATGTCCTACCCTACTGATTGGGTAACTCTCTATCTAAGGTGCCACCCATAAAACATTCCATAAAAACGTATGCCATCATCATGCATGGCTTGAATATTATTGGCAAGCTCTTAATTACTTCTGCTGTGAAAAAGACATATGCTTATCGGTTAACATGCAGTCACAGTCTCTGTGAACTGATGGCATGATGACATGTTTATATAGAGGGAAGGAGAGGACAGGCGTGTTTGTTCTTAATTAAATAAAACAACCCATGTCCTCTCTGCCATGATGTCTCTGAGTTTCATGGACCTTGCCCTTGACCACTTCCAGTAATTCCAGCCCTCCCCTGTCTTGCAGCAGTAAACGCGCCATTCTGTTCTTGACACATTTATGGATAACTATTGTGAGTCATGCTACTTCCACCATGTTAAGATTACATCGCAGCAATTATTTGTCTTGTTAGCCACATCCGTGTTTTTCTGTCACGCCTAGACTATCACTGAGACATTACTCTGTCAGCCATTTAGGAAATGTCCTGGGATGTTCAGTTTGCCCCGTGGACTTCAAATAGTCTGCTGTGTTGTCGTAACTTGATTTACCTTAATAGTTGAATGCTCACAATGGTATCTTGTTCCATTATGTAAACCTACCCTACAGGGTCCTGGGCCTTCACATTCCTTTGAGGCAGCTCCCATATAGCCATTGCAGTTTTTTCTTGAATTAAATGTATTTCAACTAGCGTGCTTAGCTGGGGGCCTCTCTTAAAGCCACAGAGCTGAATTCTCTGCTGAGCTGGTTCAATTTAAAATGGCAACTGCTTGTCACGTTTTTTCCTCTACAGACACATTTGGTTTGCTATATACCAATTTCCTGGTGCATGCATGTGACATTGTTTCCCTCCCTATGAGTACACAGAAACCTTATCTGCCTTCAATGTTATGCCCTACTTGTGTAGTGACTCCCTATCTTGTGTATACGCCTTCCTGTCACCTAATCTATTCTATTTTAAAACACGCTAATTGTGCAAGCTAATGCCTTATCTGTTCCGTACTTGTGTGGCGCAAAGATAACTATTGTTTGTGCCAGCTGCATTTCCAGGAGAATTTAAATTGCAGTTTCAAATGTGTCTGTTCTTATTTTATAATATTGTTTCTTCTGAAGAAGGCAGAGGGCAGAGCCTGAACATCTTCTCTAGTCAATAATTGCCCCACTACAGTACATTCTGATCATGCGTGTGAACAGTGCAGGAAGTGCAAGGGGGGGACAAAAGAGACCAACTGCACCCAGTCCCGTCAGAACATGGGTTAAGTACAGAGAGATACCATTCTCATGGATCGTCACCAAATGCATTAGTGCTGCAGCAAGTTCAAGGCCGGGGGCCAAGTGCAGGGGTCTGACGAGGAAGGCTTGGGACCTTTGAGGCTCTGAAGGTACCCATGGAGCCAGTCAGCAAGACTGAGCAGAAGTAGAGGAGAGACAGTGAGAGAGCAGTAAGAGGTGGTTAGCAGGGGAGAGGGAGAGAGAAAAAGGAGGCGAAGAGGAGAGTCTTGAGGAGTTTCCGAAACTTAAGGAGATCCGACTCAAGAAAGAGAGAGGCAGGGAGGCTATTCCAGAGGGAGGCACGTGCAGTGGATAAAGATCTCCCCCCAAGTCTGTGTTTGAAGAAGCGGTTCACCCACTGAGATTTGAAGGAAGACGAGCAGAGGCCTTGGGAAGGAGAGTATTTAGGAAGAGAGCATTGCAGATACAGTGGACTTAGGCCCCAGAAAGCCCTGTGGACAATGCAAAGGGTCTTGAACTTAATCCTTGCAACCACAGGGAGCCAGTAAAGGGATTTCAGCACCGGAGAGATGCAGTCCCTGGGCTTGAGGGCAAGGATACGTCTCACGGTTCTGTTCTGTATGAGTTGAAGAGGACAGAGGGTAGAAGCGGGCAGGTTGAGAAAGAGGCTGTTGCAGTAGTCCAGTCTAGAGAGGATCAAGGCTCTGGAGACAGTGAGCCTCTGGGGGAAAGTGAGAAAAGGTAGAATACCTCTGAGATGGTGCAGTTGGTAGTGGGACTTTTTCGAGATGTCCGTGATGTGAGACGAGAAGGAGAGAGTGGAGTCGAAGATGACCCCCAGATTTTTTGCCTCGTTGGTAGGTGGAGGCACAGGGCCAAGGGAGGCCAGCCAAAGAGAAAGCAGGAAGGTGGGGCAGGGGTCCCATCTGTCTTACTGGCATTGAGCCAGAGGTCGTTTGCAGCGCATCACGACTTAATTGCAGACAGACATTCGGGTATGAGTGAGGTGGAGGAAGAGGTTGAGGGTAGCCTGAAGGAGAGCTCTGTGTCATCCGCGTAGCACTGGAAGTTGGAAGTGGCTATCATAGGGGCCAAGGGGGCCGTGTAGACATTGAAAAACCAGGGGGATAGGCTAGATCCCTGGGGGACACCGCATGTAGAAAGAGTGATGGGGGACAGAAAGGACCCCAGTTCCACCTGGGATGGGCAGTCAGAGAGAAAGGAGGTTAGCCACACCAGGGCCTGATCAGTGATTTAAGGGTATCACAGAGATGGGCGATCATCGTGTAGTGGTTCACTGTATCAAAGGCAGAGGAGAGGTTGAGTGTAATGAGGACAGAGGGAAAGTTAGAGTAGAATCCAGATTTGAGAACAGATCTTCACTGGTGTTCACAAGAGCAGTTTCCGTGCCTCTGGATGCTCTAAAGCCAGACTGGTGGTCATGGAAAAAACAATTGATTCAGTATGGAGGGTAAGCTGGGAAATAGCTAACATTTTCAGGAGTTTGCCCAGGAAAGGAGTGATAGAGAGATTCACCTCTGCAAAGCCCTGCTGGTCCTCTCTTTGCTCACCTCCACCTCCAGCTGCCTCTTCGGTAAGCGCTGCTATCTTTATAGCAGTGCTTCTGCTTTTCTTTTCCCCTTGGCGTTGGGCCTGTTCCTCCAACACTACTGGCCACGGACTCTTTAGCATGCAGCAAAGTGCCCCATGTGGTGGCACCTCCCGCAGTGCCTATCTGCTGCCGGGCACCCTACCGGATGCTGTAGCACTCCTCCACACTGGTCACACTGCCGGCTGGGCTCTTCCTTTTTTGCTGCCCATCGCGTCACGCTACCCCCTTCCTTCTTGGGCTTCTTCCTGACCTGCTTGCATATGGCGTGCACCTCCTCTGGTGGTTGCCACCCTGGGAGCCTCTTCATGGCCCCTTCCATTTGCGCCGACCTTGTCTGCGCGAGCTCATAAGCTCTTTCGATCTCTAGGATTTTTTCCAGCGGGATCCCTGGTTCCTTCAAGATGTGGGTGCACAGCTTGCTTGACCGACATCGTTAAAATACTAAACCTCGAAGCTCACCTTCCTCATCCTGGAAAGCACACGTGGCTGCTAGCTGGAGACAAAGCCATCGAAGGTATGTGAATACACGTTGTGACAGCGAAGGCTGCACCACACTCCTCCACCCTCCCCCCCAGACAGGGTTTATTCATCGCTGTCTGGGCAGCAGGGCTGTGCCGCAGGCAGTGGGACAGTGCCGCAAACCATCTTCCTAAGGCTGTAGTCCAACCTCGCAGCTAGAGCGAGGCGTGTCATATACCTTCCCTTCGGGTCAGAATGCACTGGCTTTCTGAGGGCGAGCAGCAGCAGATGCCACGCTGCTCCAGATGCCCTCCAAAGGGGCCGCAGGTCTCTGTCCTAAGTTAATATAAAACTAATTCTATGGCATGGCATGGCACAGAGGCATCTAATTATGCATAATTACTCTTTATTCTGATCCATAACCATAAGAAAAACAGAAATACCAACAATAACCAGACACCCCTGGGCAGAATTAGTCCAGCTCCCACTCTAAGGTAGTCCTTCCTCTTTTCTTACTGCTACACAGATAAGTGAACCAAGCATGTGTGTCTGTGTGTATAGAGTACCTTGTGACAGTTATTGCAGTGGTTAGTTACAGGGCCCTGAGGCACGAGCAGTGTGAGGAGTTTATATCTGCACAGAACCCTTTTGAATTGATTGGCCCAAGGTGGTACAAAGGATATGGGTGTTGCTGGGGAATCTCGTGGGAGCTGCTCCACTCTCTACAGAGCGCAGCCTCTTCAGCACTGTCCCACTGTGGCGGGTGTTTCCTTGGATCTGTGTGCATGGCTTAGAGGAAAGCACCCACAGGCGTTCCATAGCGTGCCTCTACTGGCAGTGATAGAGTTTCGTTTAAGGTTGATCGCACACTTGGCTCAGTGGTCTCTGTCAGGAAGGCAGGTTCCTGGGCTTATCATGTCCTAAGAAAATATGGATTCTGACCCTCCTATTTTTGATCTGATTTGTAAATACTCCCTTGTCTTGAGCAGCAGCAGGCAAGGATTTTGATCTAAAATATGGCTGCATTATCGAGCCCCCTTTAGTCTTCTGAATCTGAGCACTTGCCTTTGGAAACCCAGTACTTCTTCCCTAGTTGAGACCGGAGATGGGCAGGGCGACGTGGGGTCTAGGCAAGTAAAAGCCCTTTGTAAGGGGAAACAGCAGGCGCAGGTGGCTTCCTGTGGTGATTGTCCTCTGCCCGGTGACCCCAGGGCCAGCGCCAAAATTCCAGAGGTAGCAAAAATGACATCACACACCCGATGACATCACAAGAAGTAATATCATATGACCTCTGACCGTGATGACATCACATTAACTAATATCACATTAACCCCAATGCCATCACTGGAAGTGATCGACGGGTGTAAAAAACATACAAAAGCTTACATTTCATAAAACACTAAACCGGTACTAAAGTAGACATAAGTCTTTTTTAAATACCAATCACATTTTAACTATAGTGCTGCTTTGATAGGCCTTGAAGGGGGTCATGTTAAGAAACAGGTAGATCATTTAGGACCAACATAGGCCAGGGGCACCGCCATGCATATGGCACTACAGTCTTAGACGCATTCACAACAAGGCCGACTAGGCCCAGACTTAGGATGGCATATTGCCAGTGGAGCGGTATTTTTTTGCAGTTTATTTTCAATTTACTGGTTGTAATTTTTAAAATATAAAGCCAATTTTGTGAGTCTGGCTGATCCACAACACTGCAAGTAATTTTGAGCTATTAGCAGTCATTCCACTTAAACAGCTAAAGTGTTTAAAAGCCAAAACATCTACAAAACAGCCAAAACCTCATTGCTTTTATTGGTGCCATCTCACATTATCTTTGGAGTTATTTCTAATCAATACACATATAGGCCCTCATTACAACTCAGGCGTTAAGGGTTAACGCCACCGTTAACCCTTATCGCCTGATTCCCACCTTAACGCCTGCTTTTTGCAGGCGTTAAGTTCCATGGTGCTAAGGCACCTTGGTGCTAATTACGGCACCGTAATTTACGGTGCCGTAATTAGCGCCTTCCCCACTCCCATTATGCCCTATGGGGCAAAAATGGGAATGGGGAAGGGAAAATGGGAAATGGGGATTTACCGCCCCACTCACCTTGGGCCTCATTACGACCCTGGCGGTAAGGGGTTAGCGCCAGCGTTAGCTGCGCCGACCCCTTACCGCCAATTACGGGGTCCCTTAGCGCCATGGCGCTTTTAACACCTGCTTTTAGCGGGTGTTAAAATCCATGGCGCTAAGGGACCATGGAGTTAATTACGCCACCGTAATTTACGGTGGCGTAATTAACGCCTTCCCCACTCCCATTATGCCCTATGGGGCAAAAATGGGAATGGGGAAGGGTAAATGGGGATTGGGGACTTACCGCCCCGCCGACCTCGGAATGGGGCGGTAAGTCCGCCAACCACCATGGCGTAAACGTAGTTTACGCCATGGTGGTAAAGTCACGGCCCAGGCGGTAACTTACCGCCTGGGTCGTAATGAGGCCCCTTGTAATGGGGCGGTAAATCCGCCATCCACCATGGTGTAAACATAGTTTACACCATGGTGGTAAAGTTGGTGCACTTAGCACCTCTGTTGTAATGAGGGCCATAGACTGTGTTAAGCAACTACTTTTATATTCAAGTACACAACATGAACTTTTTAAAGCGTTACAAAAATGATGGGTTTCCCTTCAGAAAAATAAAAGTTAAAAATGATGCATCATTTTACAATATTAAACACATGCCTATTGCTTAAATCAAGCACAGGTGGCACTAAAATAATGTTCAGAAGCAAGCACTTATTTCCCTCCCCAGGCCCTTTTTCAGTGGTCTGTGCCTGCCCAAAACCTGCAGAATCATGCAGAAGTTAAAATGTCGAAGAGTAAATCTGAATGCGCAAGATCATTAAGAAACCTGTAAAAAGGATACCCAAAGCCATAGACGGGTGAGAACAAAAACTATGTGCCATAGGCACACACACATTTTCCTAGCTGTAAAGGTGTCCCTTTACAGAAGCTGCTCAGTGCTAAGCAGTCAAATGTCATTGCTGCTGGATTTATCAGGTGCCTTTGATGACATTCTGCTGCACGCTCAGTATTACCAGGCGAACCAACTGCAAAGGTATGTCACACAATGCACAACTGTGATGTTTATAAGTAATCTTTACATTAATTATATTTTAAATACAAGGTAGACCTTTTACTGTGAAACAGTGGTTCAAACGGCAGCAGGACATCTATATCTATACCCACAAACATCAAAATGTTGCCTACGTATTGTATTGTCCAACCAACTCTACAGAGTTAACAAACATTTTAAAACATTTTAAATTACCTTAAACGTGAGGTGGCAAGACCCATTGCCTTAACCACACCCACAAATGTAATATTGTTAAGGAATGCCTAGTCCATTGCTCATTTGTACGCTTGGGGTGTTGGGTATTTTAACAATTGCACAAACAACAATGATGTAAACAGTATGTACCACTTCATTTGTTATAAAAGGTGCCTGCATTGTGCAGCTACCAGGAATGCTGTTGCATACCACACATGAATGTTCAGGGCTGCCCTTATCCATTACCCCACCGTTAGAATACACAGCCAAAGATTGCAAGACACTTCTCCAACTATCTTTACTCTACTGAGGTGTTTATGCCCAGGCAGAGTTTACAAACTTCACTTGTGATTTTGCAATATTTTATTGGCATTCCAGCCCAAGGGATTGGAGTTACATTGACTGCAGTAGGTAACTTGCCTTATTTCCATTTTTCCCCTTGCTAACACCAGATCTACAACCATGAGAAGGGTGTTGAGTTCTTTTTATTCAACATTTGTATAAGTTGTGCCTGTACCACTTGCATATATTTAATATGTAAACTTTACCATTTGACAAGACTGAATGTAGAAATGTAGTTATGTTGCATTAATATTAAATACAAGTCTAGGTGCCTATAGAGTGACATCAGGCAATTTTTGAGAGAAACCAGATATTGGCATTGAACCCAAAATTCCTCGTTTCAACCTTTTCTCACTTGTGTCCTGTTGGCAGACAGCTTATGTTTTTATTGATTTCTCTAAAACATTTTTTTCGGACCTAACTGAAAGCAATTAGCCGTAACAATTACCTCTAGTGCACTCAACTGTAGAACACACTGCCTTGGGCAGCAGAGATCTGAAAACAGTTTTTCAACTAACATAACATAGAATTTAACAGGATTAATAGAGAGGAAGCAACAACTTTCTAATCCCTGCAACCTTAAAAACGTCCTTATAATGTCACGGAGCCAAAATGGGGGACAGAATGGGGCCGAAGGGGTGTAGTTTGGGAAAACGTGGAAAGAGTTTGTTGAAGGGGTGGAATTTGGTGAAGGTGCAGAGTCTAGCAGAGGTGGAGTAAAGTTGGGGGCTGCATGCACTTAGTTGGGCCTGGGGCAGCAGAAAGGCTAAATACGCCACTTCTAACATGGTCATTTACTGCCAACTTATACCAATTATAGCTGCACATGTTAGGTCTAGTAAACATTTGCCAAGTAAAGCCCCACATTCGTAAGTGCTGCCATAATACAGTATGGCTATTGTTGCCTCTATCTGAGGATTCTGCGATTGTATGTCTGTTATAGCCTTGCAGCCTAGCTACAGTCAAAATATGTACTTTGCAGCTTTATATACCCATGTCCGTCTTTCATACGCCAAGTGCATCCTTAAATGTCCAGTGATGTCACAAAATTTCAGTTAATGTCTCATACCCCTGGTACTGGATAACGTAAAAGGAACAGCTTACTGACACAAAACTCTACACAATGTATTAAGTAACAAATAACTGTATTTCTTTTTATCACAAAAAGACTTTCATCATAATGTCATGTTTGCAGAGGCAATATCCATCACATTTTAATCCAAACGTTCGTAACAATCAATCTGAAAGAGAACCCATGACTCCTCAACGGGATTCAATCCGTCCATGAATCATCATCAACAGTAGGACCAAGAGGCTGACCCCACGGCGTTGTGTTCATACATGCAGATGAACATATATGCCATTGAACATATCTATTTGAGCTATATGGTCAGCGGCATATATGGTTGAGTAGGCCTTGCTAGGATTCAAACTTGTGATCTGCAGAACACAGATTGATCCCAGCAGTGAAAACTTAACCCGTTGAGCTACCTTACCAGCTGTTTCTCCTTAAATGAGCATACCACAGTATTTGATACTGCATTGCCTCTGGGGCTGCATTTCTACATTTCTTAATAGCATAAAACATATTATTACAGTGCTTATAAGCAGGAGGAATATGCCATTACCCACTAGTAAACCTGAAAATAGCAGTGCTATATTTTGTTTAAAAAAGGGCTGGAGGGGACAGGAGAGGGTTATTAGTACATAACCTTATAAATGTTTCTTTTTAACTGCACACTTGATTAAACAGCATACTGTGTAGCAATTGGATAGCACAGCCAGTTAAAAGAGGAATTCAGACACATGCCAGCCTGCACTTTCCAAGTTTATATTTCAGCATCGCAGATCAGCCCTTCATCTGTCTGACGTTGATAGATTAAGTACTGTTACATGTCATAATAAAAACACCTAGGATTAGCTCAGACAACGTGTTCGCCTTGGAAACAAGACGATGCAGAGCAACACAGGTTCGATCCGAGCTTAGAAACCTTTGGGTATTAAGCGCGTTATAAATAACCAGTCATCATCATCATTTTTACAGCACTTAGGAACAGGTGGAATCAGAAGTCATATATGAAGCACCAAACATAAAAATATGATAAACCAACGATTTTACCTGGATACAGGAACATCTAAGCTGCAGTAACATCAACATATGAAGCATTTTTGCACAAAATTAAATGCCTCAGAAACATAAAACAATCCCGTTGACTCCATCTAAGAAGGTCTGCATTTGGGACATCCACTTTGCCTGGCCTGTATAGACAAAAACGAATCTACAGCTACATTTTTTCAAATGAAGTGCATGAGAATGTCAATCTTCACAGTGTGAATTCCGGAAATAAAGAGGGCTGGATGAATCTGCTTCTTTTTTTTCACACTCCCTCTGCATGCCTAAACCAGGGGTCACAGAGACAGTACCAGAGGTCACATTGAAGTTACTAGGGATCACAGCTGCTACACCTGGTGACCCCCAAATAACATCCATGTCCAGGGCTGGGACAGAGCTGGATCCGTCTGTGACAGAGTTGCTACATGCATTCATTCTGCCCTTAGGCCTGGAGGACGGTCAAACACAGGCTATGAGAGCCAGAGTAGTTGCTCTAGTCCCATGAATTGGGAACCCTGGCTTGTGTTCTACCCTTGATTTTGTGGTGGACGCACCTGGAGAAGATCCCGGTGGAGATGGAAGTGGTCCTCTGGACCTAGGGGAGGGTCCTTCTTTGCTACAGGATGCAAAAGCGAACCCTATGTTTGCCCTTATTTATCATGTCATCACAATTCTCGTGTGTTTGCACCTGGGCCGGTAGAAGGTGACTAAACAGGAACCATTTTACGTCTCACAATGGAGAAATCTTATGAAGGATAAATGTACCAGCCCTTCTCTCGCTCATTATAAAGCCTCCACCCCTTTCCTAGACCCAAAATATGGTTGGGCCATTTCCAAAGGTGTGGATACGGCTTAGCAAGCCTGCCAGGATAAATTATTGAACACCTCAGGACTCTTGGTGAAGGTACTAGATTTTGCCTAGTAGACCAAGGCTTCAGGGGTGCCCTTGAATCTGTCAGAGATTAGTGAATGGTTGCAAAGGGCCTTATGTTTTTTAGGTGGCACCAATGAATCCATTATGCACATGAGATGGGAGTGAGTTCTGTTGAAGATTAGTGTCAAATTAGGGGGATTTGCAGACACCAGCGGTTTTGAGCCTTTGGGACCCTTTTTTTTTGGGGATGACTTTTTCAAGGAGCTAGGCCATTATCTGGGTACTCTTACCTCCTTAGAGAGGGCCCAATCTTCCCTCAGGAAGATGTTTACTCTGCATTGCTCTTCCAGTGCCAGTCGCAAGTGAGCCGAGACAGCCCGAAGCTGTTGTCATGTTGTCACTCCTCAAAGATCCAGGAAGACCTTGTAACTCCCATCCCCCCAGAAGGCCCAGAACGGCCCAGGCTGTAGAGCCAGAAGTGGCAGAGGCAGGGCCACCTACAACCAGGGTAAGTACTTGCCTTATGCAGGGGCCAGTCAGGGGGCACTTAAGGTTCTTCATGAATGCTTGGTCACTGCTTTCTCATGACTCATGGACATTGCAGACAGTTTAGCGGTTCCATCTGGAGTTCATAATCTCCCTGGGAGACTGTTAAGGGCTCTGACACCGCCAGAGTAACATTCTAGTCCATAGACAGAAGGCAGCACAATTATAGACAATTGCCAACAGCAACACAACTGTATATGGACCTGGACAGGCACAGTGACATTCTAGCCCACGGGCAGCCAAGCGTCCTCTTTAGCTTGCCCCTGCGCTTTCCTCAAGCTCCTCTCGCTGTTATTTTCCTGGCAGCCCCTCCGGCTTTCTCAGGACGTGTATCAGGTAGATCAGCAGCCCTTCTGGCCTTCTTCCAACTTGTCTTAAGTAATTAGTCCTATGTAGCGCGGGAGATGGGGAGGTCAGGAGCGCAAACTTACTATTCTTGTTCTTCTCTCCTCTAGGTGTTGCAGTTCTGGATTGCGGAAACGACGAGTCACGGAGAGAAACAGGTAGGTTCGCCGGTACAGGATTCGAGCAGAGATGGGCGTGTGCACTCGGCAACAGAGAGCATGCGAAGCATAGGCTGGTCTCTGGGCGTGGCTTAAATAGGCAGCCATGCACAGAGATTAGAGCGCGCTGCGGGCTTCGTGTTGGCACACAGGAAGTCACTAACAGGAAACAGGAAGTCCTTATTGTGATCCATAAAATGAATGGATGGCCCTATGTCCTAATGTGTTTTTTATGTGCTAGGCCCTTACCCAAATGGCTCCTACCTGACTTTCCTTCCATGCATCCCTTCGTGTTATGGATGAGTGGGACTTAAATGTGGGCCCAGGTCTTGTATCCATGACACTTGTTAGCCACATCCGTGTTTCTCTGTCACACCTAGCCTATCACTGAGACATTAATCTGTCAGCCATTTAGGAAATGTCCTAGGATGTTCAGTTTGTTCTATGGACTTCAAATAGTCTGCTGTGTTGTCTTAACTTGATTTACCTTAATAGTTGAATGCTCACAATGGTATCTTGTTCCATTATGTAAGCCTCCCCTACAGTGTCCTGGGCCTTCACATTTCTTTGAGGCATCTACCATCGAACCACTGCAGTGTTTTCCTGAATTAAATATATTTGTTTCAAATAGCATGCTTAGCTGGGGGCCTCTCTTAAAGCCACATCATTTCCCTCCCTACAAGTATGCAGAAACCTTATCTGCCTACAATTTTCTGCCCTACTTGTGTAGTGACTCACTATCTTGTGTACACGCCTTCCTGTGACCTAATCTATTCTATTTTAGAACACACTCAGTGTGCAAGATAATGCCTTATCTGCTCCCTACTTGTGTGGCGCAAAAATAACTATTGTTTGTGCCAGCTGCATTTCCAGGAGAATTTAAAGTGCAGTTTCAAATGTGTCCTTTCTTATCTGATAATTTTGTTTCTTCTGAGGAAGGCAGAGGGCAGAGCCTGAACCTGCTCTCTAGTCAATAATTGCCCCACTATAGTACATTCAGATCATGCTGGTGAACAGGGCAGGAAGTGCAAGGGGGGGACAAAAGTGACCAAGTGCACCCAGTCCCGTCAGAACATAGGTTAAGTACAGAGATATACCACTCTCATGGGTTGTAACTAAATGCATTCGTGCTGCGGCAAGTGCAAGGCCGGGGGCCAAGTGCAGGGGACTGACGAGGAAGGCTTGGAAACTTTGAGGCTCTGAAGTACCCCTGCAGCCAGTCAGTGAGACTGAGCAGAAGTAGAGGAGAGAGAGCGAGAGAGCAGAAAGAGGTGGTTAGCAGGGGAGAGGGGGAGAGAAGGAGGAGGCAAAGAGGAGAGTCTTGAGGAGTTGTCAGAGCACATCAGGGAATGAGCGTGGCTGCCACCTGGATAGGGACCTCTTTACTCAGCAGATGTCACCTCTGTCCCTTTTGCAGACAAGCTAGATGGGGAAGAATGGCATCTACTGGACTGATGAGGCAGCAGAAGTGGGTTGCAGGCTTAAAACTACAATACCCAGCCTCCCCGGGAGCAGCACACCAAGAAACAGGCACACGGGGCCTGAAATCAACGTGGGGAAATGCCCAGGACAACGCCCAAAGCAGAGCGCATGCGCGAACCGGGATCGCGCATTTGCAGGCAGTGAAACTCTGTTCGTGCTCGACTTCCTCACGGGCGGACGCATCTGGAGAGCTCCGAGAAGGAAAAACCTTACACAGGGCCTGCCCTCGCCTAGACCTACATACTGCGGCCCCGCGGCATGAAAACTAAGTTCTAATTCCTTGTTTGGGAACCTGAATGCCTTCCTAGAGGGAATCCGAGCTCCCGACTCAGACTTACTAACTGCATGGCAGCGAGGGGGGTTCAGCTCTGGGAGGCAACGGCCCATTGAACAGATCCCGAAGAGCAGCTGGGCACCAAGCGCAGGGGATACTCACGGAACCCAAACCGCATGTCACTAATTGCATTAGAGAATGCATGCGAGTTAACCACAGTTGAGATCGCGTTCTATATACAATACGCAAACTAATACGTTCTCATTTGGCAGACGCAGCTCACGGTTTTCCAAGGCACTGGAGGAGCCAGAGACAAAACCGGACTTCAGGCAAACTACCGAAGCTAAGTGCTTTTATCTTTTGTTATATAATTTTTTGACTGTGCATCTGTAACTGGCGCTGGGCCAGTACAAAACCAGACTCCTGTGCAAGTGTTGAAACCGTGTAGAGAGCTCTGCACTAAGAGTCTATACCACATTTAGAGTTGAGACAGAGGGCACTGCAGGAAATACTCATGATGTATGGTGGGTTAGTCCAAGAGACACTGCAGTAAGTGTCCATGAGCAATTATGTGTTAATGTGCAAGGCACTGACATGTTAAGTGTCATTGGGGGTGCAGACTTTTGAATCTGTGTCAAGAAGTCCAGCATACTAGTTGATCTCAGTGGAGTATAACTGGGAGGAGAGTTCCCAGCAGTGAATATCTGTGTGAGCGAATGCATGAGAGCATCGTTTGGTGCAACTAATCAACAGTCAACAAGAGGCCAGGAGTATATTTATCCCACTGTCCCCTACCTATCCATAACCTCTTCCTAAAACTCAATCTGGTGATCCTACTACCTCGTACCCATACAATCCGTGGATGCTAACCCTCTATCCCCGTGGTGGTTGCGGTGCCCTGTGTGCTTTAAGTCCCAGGCGCCAAAACTGCTAAGGGGAGGTAGGAGTTCGTGCTACTTCTGCGCTGGACCAGGCGATCACGACAGAAGCGCGAACCCACGTATTATAAGCACCCAGGTAGCACGAACCCAGCCGCCATGGAGGAAATAGCCCAGGTATTGCACGAACTCAAGGCTGATTAGGCCGCCATTCGGCAAGATTATGCAACTCTCGCCACTCAGGTGCGAGTCCTCACTGCCCAGGGGGTTCCTTTGTCTGAAGGGGCTCCAACACCCGTACAAGTACAAGTAACCACAGAAACCCCAGTGCCCCCAGCTGCCCCAGAGCGTTATGGGGGGATCCACAGCGGTACACAACTTTCATAACACAATGTCAGTTACATTTCTTGACAAAAACAACCGTCTTTCGTTCTGATCAGGCCAGGACGGCCTTTGTTATCTCATACCTCACCGGGGATGCCGCCGCCTGGGCCACACCCTAGTCCAAAAAGACGATGCTATCCTGTATGACTGGCAGGGTTTTCAAGAGGAGTTTAGTAAGATATTTAATCGCAAGGCAGCCTCCCTAGTAACAGACAAGGAATTGCTGATGTTAAGGCAAGGGAATAAGGAACTGCTTACCTATGTGAGATCGTTTAACCGTTTAGTGGTGGAGGCGGAATGGCCACAAGAAAGAGGTTAGCGCTCTTTTACCAAGGGTTAAGGGACGATCTAAAGGACCTTATTGCTCAAGTAGATCCCCAGCCGGACACCTGTACCGGAATGATAGACCTAGCATTGCGCTTGGACCATCGCCAGGTAGAAAGGCGCCAGGACAAAAAGAGTTGGGAGAGCAAGCAAAACAACCCACCACGGTTAGACTACTCGAAGTCCCCGACAACAGGGAAGAACGACAAAATACCAGAAGTTGAACCCATGCAAATAGGTGCAATAAGAGGTCCCATTACTAAAGAAGAGAGAGAGAAACGGAGAAGGGAAAAACTCTGCATGTATTGTGGCAAGTCTGGGCATTTCGTTAGGGAGTGTGGAAATAAGTCTAAAGGGAATGCATTGCAGGGAAACGCCAGTGAACGGGGTGAAACTGTCGAGCCCAAGCCTGCCTGCCCCTTCCCACGTTTTAGCCAATGCAGCCCACGCCCATGGGCTACATGTCACTGTAATAGGAATTCTGAAAACGCGGTTAAAAAACCAGGTAATCACTTTAATGGTAGACTCAGGAGCCACTGGTTGTTTTGTCGATGCAACAAATGCACAAACCCTAGATATACCTTTGCGTCGAAAAGAGAACCACAAATCAGTCTGTGCTGTGGATGGATCACCATTGAAGTCTGGGCCAGTGACCCAGCATACGGAAGAAATGGTATTGGACGTACAAGGACATAGGGAGATCCTCACCTTTGACGTTATTGCTGCTCCACAGTTCGGTTTTATCTTGGGTCTACCATGGCTAGCCTTACATAATCCTGCTATTGACTGGACACGCGGCACAGTTCGTTTTCTTCAGAATATTGTATGCATAATTGTGTCAAGAACGGGGGAAGACCGGTGCAGGTGTTGGGTACAACACAGCGTTTCGACTCAGAAGAATTGGTAGGCCTTCCCTCAGTATACACCGAGTTGCGGGACGTCTTTAGTAAGGCGGCAGCCGAGACCCTACCCCCACACCGTCCCTTTGACTGCAGGATAGATTTAGTGCCAGGAGCAACGCTACCGTGTAGCCGGATCTATGCTTTAACAGAAGCAGAGAATAAGCACTTGGAGGACTACATCAACACCCGTTTCGTTGCCACTATTTTTTGTACCAAAAAAAAGGGAGATCTTAGGACCTGTATAGACTACTGTGCGGTAAACAGAATAACCATAAAAAAAACGCTACCTCCTGCCTCTCATCCCAGTTCTGCTAGACCAAGTGCGGGGAGCAGCTATTTACACCAAGCTTGATCTCAGAGGAGCATATCATCTGGTGCAGGTGCATGAAGGGGACGAGTGGAAGACCGCGTTTAGAACGAAGTTTGGACTATATGTCATGATCTCTGCTTCCAAAAGGTCAGGGTTTTCCCAACTCCCTTGGAAGCAGATCCATAACCCAGGTTCCGAGTGCCAACCAGTCCCAATTGGGACCTTTTGGACCCAGTCCTGGCGCCAGTGGCACCAGGCTCATAAATATGCCCAGTCCCAGCGCTGGAAGCGCCGGGCTCATAATGCTTGGGTGGACTTACCTGCAGCAGACCATGCTGCTTACTTGCCTGCCAGTTGAGCCTCTGATTCTCTTCTGTTTGGAACTACTTTTCCTGTTGGGTGGGGCAGGAGCCACTCCCTAGATTCAGAACACTGGAACTCTTCTGGAAAGCAGGAACTCTTTTCTTACCTATGCGTGGCTGTGGAAGGAGACACCTAAGCACTACAGGAGGCTATTTAAACCACACCCGATGGATGAATCTTGCTTTGCGTTATTCTGCATCCTCTGCAGCAGAACGCTCATCGTGTCTTCTGCATCTGATCCTGGGCCTAAGGAAAAAGGCTTACCATCCTGAATCCAGTCTTCAGCAACACCTATAAAGACAAGAAAGAACAGGTTAGCATTACGGTCTTCAGTGACAGCTCTTCACTTACCTGGTCCATCGGCTGTCACCAACGCCTCGCGCTGCATTCCGGCATCTGAAAGACAAAGGCTTACCTACTCTTTGTGCGCTCCGGAGGTCTTCACACTGCATTCCGGCATCTGAAAGACAAAAGCTTACCAACTCTTCGCACGCTCCGGAGGCCTTCGGCGCTGCATCCCGCATCTGAAAGACAAAACAAGGTGCGTTTAAAGACATTGGGGAACTTTAATACTCACGTGCCATTACTCCTTTCCACATCTAACCCAGTGGGTATTCCGGCACCCTGCAGCCGCTCCGAACTTGTACCTGCAAAATAAAAAGACAGTTAGAGCGCATCGTGAAGCAGGCAACAAGCGCTTACTTACGTGCTTCCAGGCGCTTCTTTTCATCACACGGGCTCCATCTTCAACTCACTTCAGCCCGTCATCTGCCATTGCCGGAACCCTGCAAAACAAGAAACATCATTACTAAAGACTTTAAAGACATTAGAATTACTCGAAACTTACCGTTCGTGCAGTAAACGACGGACAGCAGTCCTCTGAAGTCAAGAGGCCTGCTCCCCTTATCCAGTGAAGAAACTGGTTACAGCACCCTGCCCCGAGGCAGATGGAGAGCACGGCGTTCACTTACCTAAGACATCTTACCCTTCGAGTCAGACATACAGTGCACAGAGGTCCAGCCCAAAGAGCCAGCCGTGTGTTACACATCACCTTTGAAGATACGGTATACGCCCAGTCAAGACCGGCGCCTCTACGGGAATCAGGTGAGCGTTACAGAACGCAAAGCCTACCACAAAACTCCCATCCAGGCGCTATGGAAACCTCGGATACCGACCAGCTAGCCCAGTTACTTGGGGAACTAAGGGCAGAAGTGCATGTAGCCCGTCAGGAAACGAACGCTCTAAGAAGGGAACTGATTATTTCCAAGGAGCGAACAGATGATCTCGCTAGACAATTGCTACAGTCACAAGCCGGACAGACCCCGTTACCCGCATCTGGGGGAAATCTTCCTTCTACATCCTCTATGAATCCAGTGCAGATCAACCTACCTGGGAATGTACCTCTGGCTCCGCCCGAACGATTTTCTGGTGACCCAAAGAGGTTTGCAGTATTTATCAATCAGTGCCGGTTGCATTTCTTATGCCGGCCAGCAGCCTTTCCAACTGATGAAGCTAAAGTAGCTTTCATGCTTTCGTACCTTAGTGGCAATGCGGCAGACTGGTCGATCCCTCTAGTAAATCAAGATGATCCGATCCTCCATGATTTTCAAGCTTTTCAGCTCAGTATGGAAAAACTGTTCGCAAGACATTCACAGGGGCAGGCCTTGGACAATGAGCTTCTTTCGTTACGACAAGGTAATCAAGACCTTTTGGCTTATATTGCGTCTTTCAACAGACTGATAGTGGAAACTCAATGGCCTGAGGACAAAAGGATTACGCTGTTTTATAGAGGTCTACGTGGAGAGCTCAAAGATGTGTTAGCCCAAGTAGTGAATCCCCCACAAGATTGTTCGGACTATATAGACTTAGTCGTTCAAATAGATCACAGACTGCAGAACAGGAAGGCCGATCGTTCCAAGTTTGATGCTCGAGTATTTTCCAAACCGCCAACTCCTTCCAAAGGAGTAGACTCCGGGGAACCCATGCAAATAGGGGGTCTGAAAGGTCCTCTAACACAAAAGGAGCGGGAAAGGAGAAAACAGTTGCAATTATGCCTCTATTGCGGAAACTCAGGGCACTTTCTTCGAGACTGTCCGGTGAAACCTGCCAAGAAGGCAGTAGGAGCTGCAGTTACCAAAGTTACAAACTCTAAGCAGGGAAACGACCTCGCCCGACAAGAATAGAGGTCCTCTTGCCGAGCGTGAAAACCAGTTCCGTGACCTCGCATTTCGTGATACCTATGGTCCTCATTAGCCCTGATAATCCGGATCGATTACATGCAATTGAAGCTTACGTCGACAGCGGTGCCATCGGCAATTATGTGGATCATGAAATGGTTTTGAGGATGAATCTAACTCTTTGTCCCAAGGCTGTAAAGGACGTCATTACTACGGTGGATGGTACGGAGATAGCCTCCGGGCCAGTAACGCATACCACTCAAGAGGTGACGCTAGTAAGTCAAGATGGACACCATGAGAAGATCGTGTTCGATGTGATCAAGGCCCCTCAGTTTCAGATTATTCTAGGAATACCTTGGTTAGAGAAACACAATCCTCTGATCGATTGGCGAGCAAGAACGGTCCAGTTTCCAGAATGTGTCTCTACTTGTCACCCTCCACCTGGTGTTGAACTGGCAGCAATTTCTTCAGAGACTCCCCAGTTACCTCCCGAATACCTAGAATACCAAGATGTTTTCCGGAAGGATCAGGCTAACTCTCTACCTCCTCATAGGTCTTATGACTGCCAGATAGACCTGATACCTGGATCTACTCCTCCTTGTAGTAGAATTTATGCCCTCACCGAGCCTGAGAACCTTCACCTTCGACAATACCTGGATCAATACCTGGCAAATGGGTTTATTCGTTTTTCCAAGTCCCCTGCTTCTTCAGCTTTGTTCTTCGTTCCAAAAAAGGAAGGAGACCTTAGAACTTGTATAGATTATCGCTCCCTGAACCAGATCACCGTTAAGAATAGATATCCGTTACCTTTGATCCCTGAACTCCTGGACCAAGTCAGAAAAGCATGCATATATACAAAGCTGGATCTTAGAGGAGCTTACCACTTGGTACGAGTAAAAGAGGGCGATGAATGGAAGACGGCCTTCCGCACCAAGTATGGGCTATTTGAATATCAGGTCATGCCCTTCGGACTTTGCAATGCCCCGGCCGCCTTTCAATATTTTATGAACGATGTCCTCAGAGAGCTCATAGATGTGTGTGTTGTTGTTTACATTGACGACATCCTCGTTTATTCTTCATCGGAATCTGAACATCGGAAACACGTGAAAATGGTCCTCGAAAGATTGCGTCAACACAAACTTTTCGCTTAGTTGGAAAAATGTGTTTTCAACGTGACTGAAGTTGAATTCTTGGGATTCATATTATCACCTGGCGGAGTGCGTATGGATTCAAAGAAGGTCGATGCAGTTCTCAAATGGCCATCACCATCCTCCGTAAAAGGTGTGCAAAGCATGTTAGGCTTCGCTAACTTTTACCGCAGGTTTATCCCCGAATTCTCTCGAATAGTCCAGCCCATCACTGCCTTGTTAAAGAAAAACAAACGTTTTGAATGGTCTACCGAGGCGGAACAAGCTTTCCAGGATTTGAAGACTAAATTTATCTCTGCACCAATCTTAAAACACCCTCGCCCCGAACTCCCCTACATTGTGGAAACTGATGCTTCAAGCCTTGCCATGGGGGCAGTTCTATCACAAAAGGACCCGGTAACCAATCAGTTGCATCCCGTGGCATTTTGGTCCCGCAAATTCTCGCCTCCTGAAATCAATTACACGATTACTGACAAGGAACTTCTGGCTATCAAGTCTGCCTTTAAGGCTTGGCGGCATTATCTGCTGGGGGCCCGACACACCGTTACTGTGATTACGGATCACCGAAACCTGCAATATTTGAAAACCGCAAAAGCCCAATCCTCTAGACAACTCCGTTGGGCATTATTCTTTGCCGAGTTTGACTTCATAATTACCTATCGACCTGGTACAAAGAACGGTAAAGCTGATGCCCTTTCTCGGATGGGAGTGGAAGAACACTTGATCAACCCTAAACCTGTACCAATCATTCCCGAACAAAGAATTCTGGGTGTAATCGCCACAGAATCCATAGAGGAAGTTAAGGATAAAGCCAGGCAACTTGTAACTCCAGCAGACATACAGAATTGGCATCTGCAGGGAAAGGACTTTGCAGTAAAGGACAACTTATTGTATTTCCAAGAACGATTATACCTACCCAGCACAGATTTACAGAAAAAAGTAATCTCTTGTTATCACGATTCTTTAATGGAAGGACATCCCGGTATGGCCAAGACCTCAGAAAAGATCAAGCGCTACTTCTGGTGGCCGTCTTGGAAAAAAGATATCAGAGACTTTATAATGTCCTGTGGAGTATGCGCCCAAAACAAGAGTCAAAAGGAAAGACCAGCAGGCCTCTTACGCCCTATTGACATCCCACCTCGCCCTTGGCATACGCTTTCTATGGACTTCATCACCGATCTACCTCCATGCTCCGGATACAATACGATTCTAGTAATCGTGGACTTATTCTCCAAGATGGCGCATTTCATTCCGCTCAAAGGCTTGCCAACAGCAGCAACTCTGGCCCGAGAATTTCTCGAAAACATCGTCCGACTGCACGGTTTTCCTTCGGTTCTAATTTCGGATCGAGGTAGTCAATTTATTTCTCATTTTTGGCGAAGTTGCTGTCGCTCGGCTCAAATTGATGTGAGACTATCGACCAGTCACCACCCTCAGACCGACGGACAAACCGAGAGGACCAATCAAACTCTGGAACAGTATTTACGCTGCATGCTGCAACAAACTGAAAAAACTTGGAAAGACATCCTTTGGATAGCCGAATATGCCTACAATAACTCTGTCCATTCGGGAACTGGGAAAACCCCGTTTTTTCTTTTGTACGGCAGTCACCCTCGAACCTCGGAGTTGGATCCCCTCCAAGATCTTGAAACACCAGCAGTAGACTACCTGCATTCTACAATCACCCAAGCCTTTAAGGAAGCTGTTTCTCACCTTCAAAGGGCTAAAGAACAATACAAGAAAGGAGCAGATCAACATCGGAAGGAAGCCCCTCAATATCAAGTAGGGGATCAAGTCTGGTTATCCACTAAATATCTACCTCTAAAAGGGCCACGCACATTCAACCCAAGATACCTTGGTCCCTATTCCATCACTACCATAGTAAACCCAGTAGCGGTCAAGTTGGACTTGCCCCCGCACATGAAGATACATCCGGTCTTCCACGTCTCTCTATTAAAACCCGTGCAACCTCAAACCCGACTAACTAAATCTCCAAAACCTATCCTAGTTGATGGAGAACTCGAGTTTGAAGTCAAAAGCATTCTGGACTCCAAGATCTCCAAATCTAAACTATTTTACCTAATTGACTGGAAAGGCTACGGCCCCCAAGAGAGATCCTGGGAACCTGCTGAATATGTCCACGCTCCTCGCCTAATCAAAAGATTTCACTGAACATTTCCTGACAAGCCAAAACCCCCGGAGAAGCCCGGTTTGGGAGGGGCCTTGAGGGGGGGTACTGTCATGATCTCTGCTTCCAAAAGGTCAGGGTTTTCCCAACTCCCTTGGAAGCAGATCCATAACCCAGGTTCCGAGTGCCAACCAGTCCCAATTGGGACCTTTTGGACCCAGTCCTGGCGCCAGTGGCACCAGGCTCATAAATATGCCCAGCCCCAGCGCTGGAAGCGTCGGGCTCATAATGCTTGGGTGGACTTACCTGCAGCAGACCATGCTGCTTACTTGCCTGCCAGTTGAGCCTCTGATTCTCTTCTGTTTGGAACTACTTTTCCTGTTGGGTGGGGCAGGAGCCACTCCCTAGATTCAGAACACTGGAACTCTTCTGGAAAGCAGGAACTCTTTTCTTACCTAGGCGTGGCTGTGGAAGGAGACACCTAAGCACTACAGGAGGCTATTTAAACCACACCCGATGGATGAATCTTGCTTTGCGTTATTCTGCATCCTCTGCAGCAGAACGCTCATCGTGTCTTCTGCATCTGATCCTGGGCCTAAGGAAAAAGGCTTACCATCCTGAATCCAGTCTTCAGCAACACCTATAAAGACAAGAAAGAACAGGTTAGCATTACGGTCTTCAGTGACAGCTCTTCACTTACCTGGTCCATCGGCTGTCACCAACGCCTCGCGCTGCATTCCGGCATCTGAAAGACAAAGGCTTACCTACTCTTTGTGCGCTCCGGAGGTCTTCACACTGCATTCCGGCATCTGAAAGACAAAAGCTTACCAACTCTTCGCACGCTCCGGAGGCCTTCGGCGCTGCATCCCGCATCTGAAAGACAAAACAAGGTGCGTTTAAAGACATTGGGGAACTTTAATACTCACGTGCCATTACTCCTTTCCACATCTAACCCAGTGGGTATTCCGGCACCCTGCAGCCGCTCCGAACTTGTACCTGCAAAATAAAAAGACAGTTAGAGCGCATCGTGAAGCAGGCAACAAGCGCTTACTTACGTGCTTCCAGGCGCTTCTATTCATCACACGGGCTCCATCTTCAACTCACTTCAGCCCGTCATCCGCCATCGCCGGAACCCTGCAAAACAAGAAACATCATTACTAAAGACTTTAAAGACATTAGAATTACTCGAAACTTACCTTTTGTGCAGTAAACGACGGACAGCAGTCCTCTGAAGTCAAGAGGCCTGCTCCCCTTATCCAGTGAAGAAACTGGTTACAGCACCCTGCCCCGAGGCAGATGGAGAGCACGGCGTTCACTTACCTAAGACATCTTACCCTTCGAGTCAGACATACAGTGCACAGAGGTCCAGCCCAAAGAGCCAGCCGTGTGTTACACATCACCTTTGAAGATACGGTATACACCCAGTCAAGACCGGCGCCTCTACGGGAATCAGGTGAGCGTTACACTATACGAGTACCAGGTCATGCCATTAAGCCTCTGCAACGCACCCGCCGCCTTCCAGCATTTTCTGGATGAGGTCCTCCGTGGTCTTCTTGACCGTTTTGTGTGGTGTACATAGACGACATCTTGATCTATTCGGCGACAGAGCAGGAACACATAAAACATGTCAAGACGGTCTTGCATCGCCTAAGAGAACACAACCTATACGCCAAGCTAGAGAAATGCAGCTTCCATAGTACTATGGTAGAGTTCCTAGGATTCCTTCTGTCCCCTAGTGTGGTAAAGATGGACAATCGTAAGGTTCAATCCATCCTGGATTGGCCGGCCCCCAAAAGCATCAAGGAAGTTCAAGCAGTCCTAGGATTTGCTAATTTTTATCGGCATTTTATTCAGGACTTTGCAAAGAAGGTGCTCAATATCACCAACCTGTTGAAGAAAGCAAACCATTTGTTTGGGGACCAGAGGCAGATCATAGTTTTAATCAGCTGAAAGAAGTGTTTACATCGGCACCTATCCTGTTGCACCCAGACCCCACGCAACCCTTCATAGTTGAAACCGATGCTTCCAGTTACGCCTTGGGGGCGATCTTGTCTCAACGGGATCAAACAGGTCATTTGCACCCGGTAGCCTACTACTCTAGGAAGTTAAATCCAGCGGAGCAAAATTATACAATAGCAGACCGGGAGCTGCTGGCCATTCGGCCCGCATTTGCGGAATGGAGGCACTATCTGCTTGGGGCATGACACCCCATAACTGTGTTCACGGACCATTGTAACCTTCAATTCCTCAAATCTGCACATGCTCTAACCCCTCGCCAGTTATGCTGGGCCATGTATTTTGCAGACTATGATTTCATTGTGACATACCGATCAAGACAAGAAAACAGAAAAGCAGACATCTTTTCAAGGTACCCCGAAGAGCATGTGGTGGTAAACGCTGAGGAACAACAAAAACCCATAATTGCATCAGAAAAGATAGTGGGAAGTATTACCAATGAACTATTCGAGCAAATTGGGAAGGCAATGTCAGCACAAGAACTACTTCAGTGGGAAGATCCAAAAAAAGAACAGTACCTGCGAAATGGTATACCATATCATGGAACTGCCGTATATCTACCTACCGCCGCTTTACGAGCACAAGTTCTGAAATGGTGCCATGATTCGCCACTAGCAGGGCATCCAGGGATAAAAAAAACTCAAGAATCACTGCAACAGCATTATTGGTGGGCGGGGCTTCACAAGGAAACAGAGACATACGTGCAGCAGTGTGAAGTATGCACACGATATAAAACTGATCATCGGAAGCCAATGGGACTTTTACGACTTTTTCCTACGCCGACACAGGCATGGGATATCATCTCCATGGATTTTATAGTGGAATTACCCCCAGACCAAGGTTACACAACAATACTTGTAGTGTTAGATTCATTTACCAAATTAGCTCACTTTGTTCCCTGTAAGGAGCTCCCAATGGCCGGGGAATTGGTGGATTTATTCCTGCAGCATATAGTCCGTTTGCACGGGGTACCTCAACATATCATAACAGATAGGGGGGCACAATTTACCTCACAGTTCTGGAAATTGTTTTGTAAAAGAGTAGGAATAACATGACACATGTCTAACAGTTACCACCTCGAGACGGATGGGGAGACAGAACGCCTGAACCAAACTCTAGAACAGTATCTTAGGTGTTACACACATAGTACCGAGGGCATTTGGATAGAGGTTCTTTGGATGGCAGAAATAGCATATAATAACTCATGCCATTCCTCAATGGGGTATTCCCTCTTCCAAACCACCTATGGGTATAATCCACAAATTCAGCCCACCATCCCTCAAAACACCTCGGATACTGTACCATCGGCACAGGCACGAATAGATCTTCTAACACAGACATGGGTGAAGGTGCACCGACATTTAATTGCAGCAAAAGATACTAGCAACAAATATGCTGATACGAAAAGACAAGCATGCCCCACTTACAAAGCTGGAGATAAGGTGTGGTTATCAACGCAACACTTGAAATTACCCGGGTCCCGAAAGTTTAAGCCCCGTTTCCTTGGTTCTTTTAGAATCATGCATGTTATAAACCCAGTGGCCATGAGATTGCAACTGCCAGCACACATGAAGGTACACCCAGTATTCCATGTTGCTCTATTAAAACCTGCAGCTCCACACATTCGAATGGTAAGACCTCCCCCAACCCTGGTGGAAGGATATCCTGAATATGAGGTGCAAGCTATTCTCAATTCCCGCAAGAGGGGTGGAGTGTTGTATTACTTCATTGACTGGGTAGGGTATGGTCCCGAAGAAAGATCCTGGGAGCCACCCTCCAACATACATGCTCCTCGCATCTTGAGACAGTATCATCGCAATTACCCAAATAAACCAGGCCCTTCTGCGGAGACGGGATGTATTGTCAGAGCACATCAGGGACTGAGCATGGCTGCCACCTGGATAGGGACCTCTTTACTCAGTAGATGCAATCTCTGTCCCTTTTGCAGACGAGCTAGATGGGGAAGAATGGCATCTACTGGACTGATGAGGCAGCAGAAGCGGGTTGCAGGCTTAAAACTACAATACCCAGCCTCCCCGGGAGCAGCACACCAAGAAACAATCAATGTGAGGAAACGCCCAGGACAACGCCCAAAGCAGCGCACATGCGTGAACCGGGATCGCGCATGCACAGGCAGCGAAACTCTGTTTGCGCTTGACTTCCTCACGGGCGGACGCATCTGGAGAGCTCCGAGAAGGCAAAACCTTACGAGGGGCCTGCCCTCACTTACACCTACACACCGCGGCCCCGCGACATGAAAGCGAAGTACTAACTAATTCCTTGTTTGGGAACCCGAATGCCTTCCTAGAGGGAATCCGAGCTCCCGACTCATGCATGGCAGCGAGGGGGGTTCAGCCCTGGGAGGCAACAGCCCATTGAACAGATCCCAAAGCGCAGCTGGGCACCAGGTGCAGGAGATACTCAAGGAACCCAAACCGCATGTCACTAATTGCATGAGAGAATGCATGCGAGTTAGCCACAGTTGAGATCGCGTTCTATATACAATACGCAAACTAATATGTTCTCACTTGGCAGACGCAGCTCATGGTTTTCCAAGGCACCGGAGGAGTCAGAAACAAAACCGGACTTCAGGCAAACTACCGAAGCTAAGTGCTTTTATCTTTTGTTATATAATTGTTTGACCGTGCATCTGTAACTGGCGCTGGGCCAGCACAAAACCAGACTCCTGTGCAAGTGTTGAAACAGTGTAGAGGGCTCTGCACTAAGAGTCTATACCACATTTAGAGTTGAGACAGAGGGTACTGCAAAAAATACTCATGATGTATGGTGGGTTAGTCCCAGAGACACTGCAGCAAGTGTCCATGAGCAATTATGTGTTAATGTGCAAGGCACTGACGTGTTAAGTGTCATTGGGGTGCAGGCTTCTGAATCTGTGTCAAGAGGTCGAGCATACTAGTTGATCTCAGTGGAGTATAACTGAGAGGAGAGTTCCCAGCAGTGAATGTCTGTGTGAGCGAATGCATGAGAGCATCGTTTGGTGCAACTAATCAACAGTCAACAAGAGGCCAGGAGTATGTTTATCCCACTGTCCCCTACCTATCCATAACCTCTTCCTAAACCTCAATCCGGTAATCCTACTACCCCGTACCCATCCAATCAATGGACCCTAACCCTCTTTCCCCGTGGTGGTTGCGGTGCCCTGTGTGCTTTAAGTCCCAGGCACCAAAACTGCTAAGGGGAGGTAGGAGTTTGTGCTACTTCTGCGCTGGACCAGGCGATCACGACAGGAGTTTCCGAAACTTAAGGAGATCCGGCTCAAGACAGAGAGAGGCAGGGAGGCTGTTCCACCTGCAGTGGATAAAGACCTCCCCCCCAAGTCTCTGTTTGGAGAAGCGGTTCACCCGCAGAGATTTGGAGGAAGATGAGCAGAGGGCTCGGGAAGGAGAGTATTTAGGAAGAGAGCATTGCAGATACAATGGACTTAAGCCCCAGAAAGCCCTGTGGACAATGCAAAGGGTCTTGAACTTAATCCTTGCAACCACGGGGAGCCAGTAAAGGGATTTCAGTGCCAGAGAGATGCAGTCCCTGGGCTTGAGGCCAAGGATAGGTCTTGCGGTTCTGTTCTGGATGAGTTGAAGAGGACAGAGGTGTTATACTGCAGTGTACTTAATATATAATAAGCTTTGGGTAGATCCAAAAGACCACCTTCTTGAATGAATGGAGCCACTGATGGTTAGTTGCTGACTATAGGAATCTACCTGAAAACTCCTCCATGTCCCAGCACAAAGGCTAGGCCAAGGAGAGGCTGCCAGCGAAACCCCCAAGGGGGAAAAACACTGTGGAGAGCTGCTAGGGTGCCTGGTATCCTGTGTGCAGTCTCTGGAGAATCAGGACTGATGTATGTTTGGTCTGTCCAGGCTATTGACTATAGAACTGGCAGGGGCTTGGTTCTTCAGAACGTAACTACATACCAAAATGTGAAAATGAGTAAAGGTTAAAGAAATGGAGCTACTGTTCCCCGGATATCTCCCACAGAGCTTAGATGAGTTTCTCACCCCTGTCTGGCGACAAGAGAGACCCCTGTTGATATCCGAGTCTGGGTACTCTAATGGAGGAGAGAGAGAGAATTGCTGCAAAGCTATAGAAAGAGAGGGAAAGAATAGAATAAGTAGCTTCCTTGCTTTTCGGCAGACCAATGAAAAGGTCTTGTGTTTAGATCTGCTGGCCATGAGACCGAACAGAATCCTACCATGGGTTGATGTTGTCAGCGCCTCGGTGGATTCTGATTTCCGAATGTGGGCATAGCCGGAGGATGGGCCAGCTGCGGTTCCGGGATTCTGTTTGATGAAAGCAGAAGGGATTATCAGATAAGTCAAACAGGAATGAAAGAGCGAGGCGGGATTGGGAGCTCTATGAGTTCTAAAACTACCACGCAGGAAGAAAACCGGGCTTGTTTGATACAACGAGTCGTTTCCGGTGATGAGTGCTGACCACGGGACTGTTTGCGTGAGAGGTCTGAAAGAAAGGAGTAAAGAGAAGGGTTTTACAGGAAAAGAGAGTCACGTGACAGACTGTAAAGATCCTAAGCATACTTACGAAGCGCAGGCTGACTCTGAGGAGAGTAGCAACGCGAAGAGCTGTCGGTCTTCTTCCTGGATATGCAGGAGAGGCAGGGGGCGTGGCCTCCTGCAAAGGCTCCTTGACAGGAAAGACTAGACCACTGATGTGGAAGAATAGAACGTCCTTGTTGGTAGTAAGGGGCTGAGAGGAGAATCTACTATTATCTTGTACTGATGGGGAAACCACCATCACAAGAGGGTAAAAGAGGGGAAGTTGAGAAAGAGGCTGTTGCAGGAGTCCAGTCTAGAGAGGGCCAAGGTTCCTTGAAGTGGGCGTTTGCAGTGAGTGCAGTGACAGTGAGCCTCTGGGGGAAAGTGCGAAAAGGTAGAATACCTCTGAGATGGTGCAGTTGGCAGTGGGACTTTTTCGAGATGTCCACGATGTGAGACAAGAAGGAGAGAGTGGATTTTTTGCCACTGATGTGGAAGAATAGAACGTCCTTGTTGGTAGTAAGGGGCTGAGAGGAGAATCTACTATTATCTTGTACTGATGGGGAAACCACCATCACAAGAGGGTAAAAGAGGGGAAGTTGAGAAAGAGGCGGTTGCAGGAGTCCAGTCTAGAGAGGGCCAAGGTTCCTTGAAGTGGGCGTTTGCAGTTGGTGCAGTGACAGTGAGCCTCTGGGGGAAAGTGCAAAAAGGTAGAATACCTCTGAGATGGTGCAGTTGGCAGTCGGATTTTTCGAGATGTCCACGATGTGAGACGAGAAGGAGAGAGTGGATTTTTTGCCTCGTTGGTAGGTGAGGGCGTAGGGCCAGGGGAAGCTGGCCAGAGAGACAGCAGGAAGGCGGGGCAGGGGTCCCGTCTGTCTTACTGGCATTGAGCCAGAGGTCGTATGCAGTGCACCACGACTGAATTGTGGACAGACATTCAGGTATGAGTGAGGTGGAAGAAGAGGTCTAGGGTAGCCTGAAGGAGAGCTGTGTGTCATCCGCGTACCACTGGAAGTTGGAAGTGAAAGTGGCTATCATATGGGCCAGGGGGGCTGCGTAGCCATTGAAAAACCAGGGGGATAGGTTAGAACCCTGGGGGACACCGCATGTAGAAAGAGTGATAGGGGAGAGAAAGGACCCCAGTTCCACCTGGGATGGGCAGTCAGGGAGAAAGGAGGTTAGCCACACCAGGGCCTGATCAGTGATTCCCAGGGTATCACAGAGATGTGCGATCAGGGTGTTGTGGTTCACTTTATCGAAGGCGGAGGAGAGGTCGAGTAGAATGATGACAGAGGGAGGGTGAGAGTACAGTTCAGATTTGAGAGTAGATCTTCACGGGTGTTCAGAAGAGCAGCTTCCATGCCTCTGGATGCTCTCAAGCCTGACTGGTGGCCATAGAAACAACCAATAGATTCAGTGTGAAGGGTAAGCTGAGAAATAGCTAACTTATTCAGGAGTTTGCCCAGGAAAGGAGTGATAGAGAGATTCAACTCTGCGAAGCCCTGTTTGTCCTCTCTTTGCTCACCTCCACCTCTGGCTGCGTCTTCGGTAAGCGCTGCTATCTTTACAGCAGTGCTTCTGCTTTTCTTTTCCCCTTGGCCTTGAGCCTGTTCCTCTGCCACTACTGGTCACGGGACCCTGTAGCGTGCAGCAAAGTGCTGCATGCGGTGGCAACTCCCGCAGTGCATATCTGCGGCCGGGTACCCTCCAGGCTGCCGTAGCACCCCTCCATACTGGTCCCACTGCCGGCTGGGCTCTTCCATTTTTGCTGCCCATCGCGTCGCGCTACCTCCTTCCATCTTGGGCTTCTTCCTGACCTTCGTGCGTATGGCGTGACCCTCCTCTGGTGGTTGCCACCCTGCTAGCCCCCTCATGGCCCCTTCCATTTGCGCCGACCTTGTCTGCGTGAGCTCATAAGCTCTTTCGATCTCTAGGGTGTTTTCCAGCAGGATCCCTGGTTGCTTCAAGATGTGGGTGCACAGCTTGCTTGACCGAGATTGTTGAATTACTAAACCTCAAAGCTCACCTTCCTCATCCTGGAGCACACACATGGCTGCTAGCTGGTGACAAAGCAGTCGAAGGTATGTGAATACACGTTGTGACACCGAAGGCTGCACCACACTCTTTCACCCCCCCCAAGACAGGGTATATTCATTGCTGTCTGGGCAGTGGGGCCATGCCGCAGGCAGTGGGACGGTGCCGCAAACCATCTTCCTAAGGCTGTAGTCCAAACTCGCGTCTAGAGTGAGCTGTGCTATCAACCTTCCCTTTGGGTCAGAGTGAACTGGCTTGCTGAGGGAGAGCAGCAGCAGATGCCACAGTGCTCCAGATGCCCTCCAAAGGGGCCGCAGGCCGACGGGCCGTGTTCTGGCTTCAGGCTTCACGGGAACAGCACAGGCGCGCGCCACCAGCTAGTAGCAGCGCAGGAATCTCCCAATTCTCGTTGCCAGTTGTTAAGATCTCCGGCACCACTGGAGTCCCATGTATATAATAGCAGTAACACACGACCCAATAACTGCAGACCACTCCAAGGGTCTGTATCTTAACTGGTGCACGTGTGACCGTGTGCACCTTTTATTAACTTGATGACATGTGTCCCATGTGTCCTCTTACACGTGACTTTGGCACGAGCCCAGGAGGGGCTTAAGTCACAAGTATGTTACACCTCACTAACCAACGTACAGATCAAAGTTCTGACTAATACATCTTTGCAATGTGGACACAAGAGGCTTCCCCTTGGACACAGGTACCTCAAGCGCTCTCCATACAAACTAACTTCAAACAGAACCACACACAGGGCCCGGGTACTTCTGAACTGCGTACATCAACACAACAGCAAATGCATTTTTCCTTTAGCTCCACTAAGCAAACCCAGTGGGCTCCTCTTTCACAAGCCATTCAAATAACAGCAGAGCTTGAGAAAAACACCCTGTAACTTAACTTGCCCTGGTACTAGGTTTCTTTAATGAGGCCCCTGACAGACTCTCAAGATTCCATAGCTAGACGTGCTCATGACGGTTCCAATCAAAAGACGAAGCATTATGAAATGATTACAAAAATCAAGGATGCAGTTTAACTTAGTGCATGTCTAAATAAAAATAGAAAACCAAGCCAGTGTCTTGAGTTTGCTGCTTTCATTTGTACTGCTTATTGTGGCAGAACATTCATATTCTTTGAGCCTGTATGATTCAGAGGCTCTTTCAAACGTTTTGGGTTTTTGGCATCTGTTCTGGCAAACAAATGTCTTTATTTATAATGTTTGCCTTTGAATTACTAAAATGAATGTATGTAAAAAGAACTCAATTTAAAATGTATGGCATTTTTTGGCAGAAATGTGTAATTGGTTTCCAATTTTTACAGTGTATAAATGTTTTCTTTTTATTTTGTATGCTCATGAAGGTGTAGATTTATTAAGGCCTTGTGCAAGCATAATGGAGTTGCGGCGCCTGACGTAGCGGTCATTGGCCCTCATTACGACCCTTGCGGAAATCGGAAAACGATGGCGGAAATGCAATACCGCCATCGAATAGCGCTCGGTGCGACTATGACCCGTCACCGCAAAGTACGAAGCCATTAGCGACACCGTAGTGAACGCCAACGCTAACTGCACCAAGCACGCGCGCGCGCGCCATGCCAAACCGCAAACACCACCATGGCGCAACGGTACGCCAATTCCGACCCTAGCGGACATGTACCTAACGCCATCAGGCATGGCGTAATGTACCATTCCGCCATGGTGAGAAGTACGGCATCGCGAATCAACCGTAAACGGCCCCACTGAGTGCCTGTACACCGCTCCCTGCCCACAAAGTACAACTCCCCGTAGGTGCAATGAAGCCACAATGCAACCATTGAAATGTACAAGTCACCCATGCATGGCAACGAACAAAAGAAACACAAGAGGGGCCAATGGGAGCTGCAGGGCACAGATGGCACGAATACAGAAGCCATCCCAATGGACATGACCACAGTCCCCCACCAAGAAACGCACGCAAACACAGGCACCTGTGACCAGCCATATTCCGAGAATCACATCATTCCACCAGTCCACCTGGCTGACCGGCATCTGTTACACAAAACCCAATCCCCCGCCCCTGAGCATGACAACATTCAAACTGTCATATTGGCAGCCCCCATCCCTGACCTCACGGGCTTAGTAGGCAAACGCGCCCAGTACAGTACCACGCAACTAAACTCCGAAGCTGGAACCCAATGCAGATCTCCTCACAATACATCGCCCCCCAAATAGGCATATGCCACATCACTTGCAAAGAAAAACGCTATACGGGCCAAATCAGAATAGAAATTTAATGCACATCAAAGTCACCAAGCCCATACAGCCATCAGGCCATGAACTCCTAAACACCAATCACCATTGTGGGCTGCATCCGCAAGAAATGACCAGCCACTACTTGTGTGTCGTCCTGTTCCCTCATGGTACACAGAGCCACATTCACGTACGAAAAGGCAACATGGAAGCGCACAGAACCGCAGGGCCGTCCCAATGGGGAGGCACTAGTCCAGCTGAAAGGCCGAAATGTTGCTCCGAGCCACCAGTACTGCGTAAGGGCATGTGGGCCATTGGCGATCGTCCCATAAGATCGTAATGCTGCTCCACTGATTAACACGAAGCAGCAGGTGTCGGGAGTAAAAGCCATCTGCAGGAGTGGCATACAGATGGCAGTGGCAAAAGGGGAGGAGATACCTGTCAACCAAAAGAAAAGAAAAAGAACAGAATGGCCATCAGAACTACATTCCAACAACTCACTTCAATGATCACACGAAATCCACAGCCATATGCATGCTAGCCCACTCCAAAGGATCATCACCACCCCAAAACCACTTGCGACTCCTAACCATCTATATCGAGGTGCAAACACCATCACAAACGAGTGTACCTGTGCATGCGTCTGTCAAAACAGAATCCATCAGATGGGAATGTTAATGTGCATGGACACAAGTGTCTGAGGGCGTGTCGAGACAGGGAGGGCTCAACAAGGCCAGATAGACGATGGTCCCACCATGGCAGCCCTGCATCACATAGCGTAGGGGAGGCGGATAGATCCCAAGAAGGCCTGTACATGGCAAACTCTGTATCAAATCACCTGCCCATGCATCCATTCATCATTCCCTCATCCCGGAATCAAAACGCCTGAATAATTACTCACATAACATTAGAAACATCCATTGAGTCTGTGCGTTATGCAGCCTGCAAAATCCACAGTGCCCCAGCCCGTAATTCCAGTGTTGTGAAGTAACATGTATGTGGGAACGGCCGGCCTCATCGCCCACGTAGCAATTGCGCATCCCAAACTATTCATATCAATCATTGCTTCCTCGCCATGGGCCCTGTCTCAAGGACATTGAACAACAGAACGTTATCTTTGCAGTCAGACCTGTGGGCATCTCCTCGCCGCTAGCTGGAAACCGAAAGCGCCGCCCTTGGAATTCCACATTTGCAACATCACGCCGAAAAGGCATCTGTGGCCGTTTGAAATCACTAATTATTCCATCGAGTGCGGCTGTGTGTGAAAATGGCAACTGCCTTCACCCACAAATGGGACGCCCCGCCCGTCGTTGCAACTCGGTACAGTGATGCATGAGGGCCCACCGTTACTCGAGTACTACGTTCCACTGACCCTTCACAAGTCTGTTCGCGACTGCACAGATAGTATGTGAAACAATGGGACCACAGCAGAATGAACATATCAACCAATCTTACACGGCCATCGGGTACAAATACATGATTGCAATAGCAAGATACAATTCCCCGAATTGCAGCGTTGTGCGCGGGACGTGCTCGGCCAAAGGGGAGAGCAGTTTGCACAGGTGGAATCAATCACCACAGGTGGAGGCCATACAGCCTGAAAACACATAAATTGCACAGCCAGTCTCCTCCCACAACCACACCGAAATGCTACCGGCAGGACTCGCGATGTTGGCCCTGGGGGACCTGATAGCACTGCAAGCGCTCCGACTCCAAGAAGAAGACGAACACCAACTACAACCGGCCGCACGGAGGAGACGCAGGAGGAGGAGGAGGCCAAGGCAGGGCCAGCAAGGGCTGCCAGCACAGCCACTACCACCACGCAGGCAGCCCGCAATCCCACGCCTCCGAGCACATCCGTTCAACCTCACTGATGAGCAGATCCACACCCTCTACCGTCTGGACCGGGACACCATAACCGCCATTGTGGACATGACACAGGCTGACCTTGTCAGCATGATAGATAGCCCAACCGCCATCCCACCCCTACTGAAGGTGGTGTCTGTACTCCACTTCCTGGCCACAGGCACCTACCAGCACACAGTCGGACAGTTGCATGGCATTTCTCAGCCACTGTTCTCACGGACACTATTGCAAGTGCTCGATGCCCTCCTGCAGCACGCAGACGACTACATCTCTCTACCACGCTCCGAGCAGGAAATTACCAACACAAAAGTGGGATTCCATGCACTTGCCGGCATACCGGGTTGCATTGGTGCCATCGACTGCACCCATGTGGAATTGGTCGTCCCACATGCCATGGAGGCCCAGTACTGCAACAGAAAACAATTTCATTCCCTGAATGTACAAATGGTGTGTGACTCCAACAGGATCATTACACATTGTTGTGCCCGATTCCCTGGATCAACCCATGATTCTATGGTCTTGAGGAACTCTACAATACCACGCTACATGGAGCGACACGCAGGGAACAGATCCTGGCTACTCGGTGAGTCTCATTACATGCATGATTATGTGGGGAATGTGATTTGGCAATGACCTGGCAGGAAGGGGGGGGGTGTGCGTACGTAGCAATGGCATTCCACATCATACGTTTCTCGTCCACATACAGGTGATGCTGGATATCCACTGAAGAGATGGCTCCTCACACCAGTCCGGAACCCACGGGACCAGCATGAGGAGGACTACAACCATGCCCACTCACGTACCCGTGTAGTCATTGAACAGGCATTCGGCCTACTGAAGACTCGTTTCCGCTGCCTCAGCAGGTCTGGCGGGGCACTCCTGTACCGCCATGAGAAGGTTGCAAAGATGGTCATGGCATGTGTCATGCTCCACAACATGTGCGTACGTAGAAATGTGCCCATGCCCCCTGACGCAGAACTGCAAGCACATGATGATGGTCATGATGAGGGTGGGGATGTGGCAGCACCTCATGGAGTCTGCGAGGCACCGGAGGCCCGTGACATTCGTCAGCATCTCATTGATGTATGCTTCTAGCACTCACGCCTGGTGGCTGATACATGGACACGGGACTCGTGGCACTGTGCGTGTCTGGGACATGCACAATATGGACTGTACGCCTATGATGGCCTAGTACACAGAAATCAATGTCCACACATCTCATTGGTTGATCGTGCACTTTTTATGGCATATGTGATGTCATGTTGAACACCCTATCGACCCGCCACCCAAGTGAGCCCAACACACCCCCTCCACCCTCCTACCTCCCCCACGAACCCCAGTGTCCAAAGATGCTCATTGTCAGTGGGCTGTCGCTATTGCAAGCCCCCTCTGCGGGTATCAGGGGCACCCCTGCCTGTGGAGCGCAGGTTCCTTCCAGATCTACGTTGGGGGCTGCCCTGGACAGAACTTGCAACGGATGATGTGTCTGCCTGCTCACGTCCATGCATGTCCCTAAGGGTTTGCGAGAGCTCAGTGAGCACACGGCGCACTGCGGCAAGTTCGGCACATACGTCTTTGGACGTCGCATGCAGTTCCCCCCTCAGGCTCTCGGTGCTTCTCTCCATTTGGACTCTCAGGCTCTCGGTGCTACTCTCCATTTGTGCCCTCAGCGTCTCTGTGCCTCTCTCCATTTCTGCCCTAAGTGTCTCAGTTGATGTTTCTATGTCTGCCTTAGTGCCCCCACATTCATCGGCATGGTCCTTGAGGAGCGTGGCCATTTGCTGCTGTTGCACGATTAACTGGTCGAGGGACTGTTGCCTCTGCTGGGCCATGCCCATTTGCGGGGGTGTCACAGCGGGGCTGTTGTCCTCATGTTGCCTTGCCACAGGGCTTGGGGGGGATGGCCAGTCGTTGTCTTGTGGGTGCCCCTGCGTGGTATCCTCATGTTGTACGGGATGGGACAGACAGGGGGATTGGGACAGGTCATGGATGGATCTGACTTCGACATCCCCGTTTTCTGTGTCGGAGCATGCTGCCATCAATGGGGTGTCACCTATGGTGCTGCTGCCACCAGAGGCAGTGCCTTCTGTGGCATCCATTGGGGGGACCTGTGGTGGTGGTGTTGTGGGCATGCTGGCTGCTGGGGTGCCTGTTGATGTTCCCTCCTCTGTGCTGCCACCTGATTTGTGCTGCTGCCGTGTCTTGATGCGTGCAGCTGAGGTGGAGGGTCTCTGGCCGTTGGTCTTGGCCCTCTTTGCAGGTGTGCTGGTAGGGGTGTCCTGTAGCTCGTCGTTTGGATCGGACCCTGTGGTGGAGTAAAGGAGGGCGAGGGTTAATGATGGGTCTGTGGGAATTGGAATGGCATTGTATCACATGCATTGGGGTGGTACCTGAGGGTGATTTGGGTCGGGTCCTTGGAGGTGCTTTGATTTGTGTGTGGAGTGAGGGTGCAGTTGTTTGGCAGCCTGCAGTTAGGGTGTGCCTGCTGCACGTGTAGTGCGTGTATTAGGGGTTTTTAATTATTTATGTATTTATTGTGGGTTTTAACGTGCGCTATCAGGCCGATGTGTGTGGCCGTTCTCCTGGACATGTGTTTCTGTTGCACTATGTGGACGCATGGTACTTCACATGGATGGACTGTGTGGATTTGGCATTGTTTTATCTGGTACACCTACCTGAATCTTCGGATGTCTGCACTCCTTTCTCCATCCCTCCGACTCCCTCTATGCTCTCCATTCCGATGGTGGAGGCACAGATTTCTTCCCAGGGGGTCAACTTGATGGGTGATTCAGGACCTCCCCCGGTGGCTGTGGCAATGTTGCGGTTGGCAGAGAGTATGCTGCGGACGCGTATCCGCAGGTCGTCCCATCGCTTGCGGCATTGCTGTGGGGTGCGGGGTGCGGTCCCCACCGCACTTACCCGCTGTGCCACCAGAGCCCATATGGTCTTCTTGTTTGCAAGTGCCGTTCTGGTCATTTGCGTGGAGAAGACGACGGCAGCATTCTCCTGGAGGGTCTCTGTTAGCACGGTGAGTTCCTCGCGGGAGAAGTGGACCTGCCGCTTGCGGTCGCACGCTTTCTTCGCTACTTTTCCCATTTGTCTTGGTTTCGCTAGGGTGGGTGACGGGTTGGGGTGTGTTTCAGGGTAGTGATTTTAGTGGTTGTGTGGTTTTAGTGGTTTTATAGGTGTACGCCGGGATGTTTCCCGTTCCGGGCCCATGTTTTTACTTCCGTTTCCGTATATTTCCGGTCACCGTACTTTCCGGTAGGCGCACACTGCGGTGACCGCTAAGAGGGGTGGCGGTATTGCACCTAGGGCGCCGTACGGCGGCGGTGTGGGCCGTTTTGGGGTCATTTCCGCCATCGCGGACTTTGCACTTCCGCCGTGGCGTGGTGCTCGTGCCCGATGGGTCGGAATGGGCCGCACTTTGCTCCTTCGTGCAATGGCGGAAACGCTATTTACGCTGTGGCGCTCCGGTCAGTCGCTTTCCGCAAGGGTCGTAATGAGGGCCATTGCCCTTTGGCATGTAGGGGTTTGTCCGCCATTCTCCTTTACCCTTGCACAGCTCTGCGGGGGCACTGTAGGAGAGGCAGCTCACCAGGGAGAGATGCAGGGAAGCGAGGCCTATGATATCCAAGCTAGAGTCAAAGCAGGGTTCATCAAGTGCGGTTTTCAGGAGCCAAATCCCTATTTCAATGAAATGAGTTGCGGTTTTGAGGCCTGTTACATTCGCGCTAGACACTGTATTGATGTCAAGAGGCAGTTCTCTCAGAAAAGACTTATGGAATCTTAGTCATGGAACATAGGTGTTTATTAGGATTTACGGACACGTGTTTCGACCATAGAGGTCATTTTTAAGGCAATCTATTATCAGGGGCAGGTATACCGTCTTTGGATCGGGAAGGGGAACCTGCCCCTGCCTCTGATAATAGATTGCCTTGAAAATTACCTGTGTGGATGAAACACGTGTCAGCAAATCCTAATAAACACCTAACTATGTTCCATGAATAATATTCTAAAAGTCTTTTCGGAGAGAACTGTCTCTTGACATCAATACAGTGTCAAATGCGAATATGATAGGCCTCAAAATCGCTACTCATAGCCCAAACCAGGGACAGTGGGGCACTGTCCCAAGGAGACCACGCCACGCGCTGCAAGGCACCAGACATACTCACTTGGCATTACGGCAGTCCCACAGTTCTAGTGTCCCCCCTGCCAGTATAAACTGTTTCAAGGATAGCCACACAAAATGTATGTGAATACAGTGAATCTAAATGGGAGGTATTTACCTGCTCAGAGAATATCTTGAAAACCTGATGCGGTTGGTGCTCTCGAGCTCAGAATGAGAGGATTCTGAGTTAGCCTAGCTCCTCCTCTGTCACCCTCTCTATGATAGCTCTTCCTTTCAGCCCTGCATGAAAATCACACTTGGACAAGTGTGCAATGCACTCAACTGAGAGTGTTTTTTCCCTCGCTGCATAGTACTCTACGGCCTGTGCTGGAACAAGGAATCCATAATCCAAGGACTGCATTCACTCTGCTTTCGCAGTGTGGTTCACGCTGGCCCACATGGGAGTTTTATTGGCCCCCAAAGGCATCACCTGTTTTTCACCGAAGCTGCTAATTTTCGCGCCTTGAAACCCTTGTGTATAGGCGCGTTACAAATGCCATATCATATCATAAGAATTACTAAAAAAACACATGCCTTATTGAACACGTACAATGTTTAGCTATCAATAAATAAAATGCTGTGTATAAAATAAAGCATGTTATATGGCAGTGGTCTCTGCCCTAAGGGTAATATAAAACCAATTCTATGGCATGGCACAGAGGATTCTTATTATGCATAATTACTCTTTATTCTGATCCATAACCATAAGAAAAACAGAAATACCAAAAATAACCAGACACCCCTGGGCAGAATTAGTCCAGCTCCCACTTTTAGTTAGTCCTTCTTCTTTTCTCACTGCTCCACAGATAAGTGAACCAAGCGTGTGTGTTTGTATGGCTAGGGAGTACCTCGTGGCAGTTATTGCAGTGGTTAGTTACAGGGCGCTGAGGCACGAGCAGTGTGAGGAGTTTACATCTGCCCAGAATCCTGCTGAATTGAGGGGCCCAAGGTGGTACCACGGATATAGGCGTTGCTGGGGAATCTCGTGGCAGCTGCTCCATGCTCTACAGTGCGCAGCCTCTTTAGCGCAGTGCCACTGTGGCGGGTGTTTCCTTTGATCCGTGTGCATGGCTTAGAGGAAAGCACCCACAGGCGTGCCATAGCGTGCCTCCACTGGCAGTGACAGGGTTTAGTTTAAGGTTGATCGCACACTTGGCTCAGTGGTCTCTGTCAGGCTGGCAGGTTGCTGGGCTTATTATTTCCTAAAAAAATATGGATTCTGACCCTCCTACTTTTGATCCCCTTCAAAGGGGGAGGAGGGTGGTGACCTTCTGCCTAAAGATGTTTGGCAAAAGAACTTTGTCTGATTTGTAAATACTTCTTTGTCTTGAGAAGTAGACAATGATTTTGATCTAAAATGTGGTTGCATTGTCTAGCCCCCCTTATATACTTTATACTTACAAAAGCTTTATTGTTAGGGTGACGTTCGTATTAAAAATCAAATAAAAAGGAAACTCTTACCAAACCCAGCGTGCTTTAGGTATTTAGTGATTCAGACATACAACTCGAACAGACATATATGACAGATATATAGCTCTTTGGTCATTCTTATCTTCCCAAAATGCTAATTCATCTGCAAGACAGCCAAAACCTCACTGGTTTTATTGGTGCCACTTCACATTATCTTTGGAGTTATTTCTAATCAATACACATATACACTGTTTTAAGCAACCACTTTTATATTCAAGTACACGACATGCACTTTTTAAACCGTTGCAAAAATGATGGGTTTCCCTTTAGAAAAGTCAAAGTTAAAAATGATGCATCATTTTACAATATTAAACGCATGCCTATGCTTAAGTCAAGCACAGAGTTACTGCAAGTGGCAGTAAAATGATGTTCAGAAGCAAGCACTTATTTCCCTCTCCAGGCCCCTTTTGAGCAGTCTATGCCCATGCAAAAGCTGCAAGCATGAAATACATCATGCAGAAGTTAAAATGGCAGAGTAAATCTGAATGCGCAAGTGCATCAAGAAACCCTTGAAAGGATACCCTAAGCCATAGACGGGTGAAAACAAAAACTGTGTGCGAAGGGTACACACACATTTTCCCAACTGTTAAGGTGTCCCGTAAAGATATCCATTCAGCCATCTTTACAGAAGCTGCTCAGTGCTAAGCAAGCAAAGGGCAACGCTGCTGGGTTTATCATGTGTCTTTGATGACATTCTGCTACATGCTCAGTACTTCCAGGAGAACCAACTGCAAAGTATGTCACACAATGTATAACTGTGATGTCTACAAGTAATCTGTACATTAATTATATTTTAAATACAAGGTAGGACTTTTACTGTGAAACAGTGGTTCAAACGACAGCAGGACATCTATATCTATACCCACAAACCTCAAAATGTTCCTATGTATTGTATTTTCCAACCAACTCTACTGAGTTAACAAACATTTTAAAACATTTTAAATTACCTTAAACGCAAGCTGGCAAGACCCATAGCCTTACCCACACCCACAAATGTAATATTCTGCTGGAACGCCTGATCCATTGCTCATTTGCACTCTTGGGGTGTTGGGTATTTTGAACGATTGCACAAACAGCAATGATGTAAACAGTATGTACCACTTAATGTGTTATAAAAGGTGCCTGCATGGTGCAGCACTGAGTACTGCTGTTGCATCCCACCGATGAATGTTCAGGGTCGCCCTTATCCATTACCACACTGTGAGAATGCACAGCCAAAGATTCCAAGAGCCTTCCCCAACTATCTTTACTCTACTGAGGGGTTTATGCGCATGCAGAGATTACAAATTTCACTTGTGATTTGGTCATATTTTAATGCAATCCAGCCCAAGGGATTGGAGGTACATTAGCTACATCAGGAAACTTGCCTTATTTACATTTTGCCCCTTGCTAACACCAGATCCGCAACCATGAGAAGGGGGTTGAGTTCTTTTTATTCAACATTTGTATAAGATGTGCCTGTACCACTTGCATATATTTAATATGTAAACTTTACCATTTTAGAAGAGTGAATGCATAAATGTAGTTATGTTGCATTAATATTAAAGACCAGTCTAGGTGCTTCTCATAGAGTGACATCAGGCAATTTGTGAGAGAAAACACACATTGGCATTGAAACGAAAATTGCTCGCACTTGTGTGCAGTTGGCAGACAACTTATGTTCTTATTGCTTTCTCTAAAACATTGTTTTTGGACCTAACCGAAAGTAATTAGCCGTAACAATTACCTCTAGTGCACTCAACTGTAGAACACACTGCCGTTGGCAGAGGAGATCTGAAAAAACTTTTTCAACTAACATAACATAGAAGATAACAGGCTTAAATTAATAGAGAGGAAGCAATAACTTTCTAATCCCTGCAGCCTTAAAAACGTTCTTATAATGTTATGGAGCCAAAATGGGGGACAGAATGGGGCCGAAGGGGCGTAGTTTGGGAAACGTGGACAGAGTCTGTTGAAGCGGTGGAATTTGGTGAAGGTGCAGAGTCTGGCAGAGGTGGAGTAAAGTTGGGGGGTGCATGCACTTATTTGGGCCTGGGGCAGCAGAAAGCCTAAATACGACACTACTTAATGGTCATTTACTGCCAACGTATACCAATTATAGCTGCACATGTTAGGTCTAGTAAACATTTGCCAAGTAAAGCCCCACATTCTTAAGTACTGCCATAATACAGTATGGCTAATGTTGCCTCTATCTGAGGATTCTGCGATTGTATGTCTGTTATAGCCTTGCAGCCTAGCTACAGTCAAAATATGTACTTTGCAGCTTTATATACACATTTCCGTCTTTCAGACGCCAAGTGCATCCTCAGCTGTCCAGTGATGTCACAAAATTTCAGGTAATGTCTCATACACCTGGTACCAGATAAAGTAAAAGGAAGATCTTACTGACACAAAATTCTGCACACTGTATTAAGTAACAAATAACTGTATTTCTTTTTATCACAGAAAGACTTTCATCATAATGTCAAGTTTGCAGAGGCAATATCCATCACATTTTAATCCAAACGTGACAATCAATCTGAAAAGGAACCCATGACTCCTCAACGGGATTCAATCCGTCCATGAATCATCATCAGTAGGAACAAGAGGCTGAACCCAGAGCGTTGTGTTCATACATGCAGATGAACATCAGTGGTCGAAGTGTACGAAAAGAAGTAGTGGAGCTATGTTCCCTGCCAGTCTGCCCCGCGCTCCACAAACCCCATAGCTGTATCCCCTCCCATACACAATCCAAACCCCCAAACAAATACACCTGTTATTTAAGGTAATGTTCAGTGCAGTGCACTGAAGTGTAAGCTTCAACTTCTTCCTACACTTTTAATTTAAAAGTAAACCGTTCCAGAACGGTTTATTTTTAAAATAAAAGTATAGGAACGGTGAACCTTAAAAATAAAGCACTGCTCAGTCCCGACCCGTCCCGCCCACTTCGACCTCTGATGAACATATATGCCATTGAACATACGTATTTGATCTATATGGTCAGCGGCATATATGGTTGAGTAGGCCTTGCTAGGATTCAAACTTTTGACCTGCAGAACACAGATTGATCACATAGTGAACACTTAACCCGTTGAGCTACCTTACCAGCTGTTTCTCCTTAAATGAGAATACCACAGTATGTGGTAATGCATTGGCTCTGGGGCTGCATTTCTCCATTTCTTAATAACATAAAACATATGATTACAGTGCTTATAAGCAGGAGGAATATGCATTTACCAACTAGTAAATCATATAATAGCAGTGCTATATTTTGTTTAAAAAAGGAATGGAGGAGACAGGAGAGGATTGTTAGCACATAACCGTATAAATGTTTCTTTTTAACTGCACAATTGATATTTCAGCATCGCCGATCAGCCCTATATCTGTCTGACGTTGATAGATTAAGTAGTATTACATGTCATAATAATAACACCTAGGATTAGCTCAGGGGCAACGCGCTCACCTTGGAAGCAAGACAATGCAGAGCAACACAGGTTCGATCCCCGGGTCCCGGGTCCGAGCTTAAAACCTTCTGGGTATTAAGCGCGTTATAAATAACCAGTCATCATTATCAGTTTTACAGACCTTGGGAACAGGTGGAATCAGGAGTCAGCTATGAAGCAACAAAAATAAAACTATGATATATATGATATGATAGTTTATTTATATAGTGCACACAATGTGTTTCAAAGCGCTTCACGGCATGGGAGAGAAGGGAAAAATACAATGACATTCTTACAGGCCATGAACAAAAAGAATGTGAAATTAACTATTGTACTCAGCCTGGCGACATTTCAGATAGAGCAAGTGCAAGACACAGATAGTAAGGAATGGGAAACAGACAGGCGACTACCGTACTAGGCCTAAGGACATTTCTTGTAGAGCCAGAATTTTACAAGAGGAGAGGGAGAAGGGATGAGAAGGAGGGAGAGGAACAAAACAAGCGAAGATGTACTATGCCTTATGACATTTCAAATAGTGCTGGATAGGGGCGGGGGGGGGCAAGTATGGGAGTGTGGGAGACAAACGTTGTTGTTCTCATACTAGGTCAAGGGACAATTCTGATAGAATAAGTGCACAGAAAAGAAAGGGAGGGAGGGAGAAGGGAGAGGAAGAGAGAACAGAGAATAAACATTGAAAAAGATCAGTGATGCAGCGGTGTGAGTGAATACAGTTGCAGAGGCCAGTCAAACACATAATGTCGCAGGGAACAGAGAATCTAGGCAAGGAATCAAGAAGGGCACAGCATGATTCAGGGCCACCCTGAGTGTGACATCCTGTGGAGGTCCAGCATGAGAGTTGAGAAGATGAAACACCAAGGCAATGTTTCCATAAAGTCAAATCCAAGCGTTGGTAACATGTCGGTGATGGTGAGACAATAATGAATCGAGACAACCCCTGTAGTGAAAGAGGTGTGGGGGGGCAGAAGGATAAGGGAGAAGGGAAGAAGGAAGAAGAGAGCTGGCAAGTGGAGGGGACATAATGAGGGGCAAGAAAGGGGCAGGGGCACAAGGACATCACAGAGGGCAGGGGAGAGGGTGGGCCCACGGAGTACCTGTCCTCACCCCAGCACCGGAGAAGTTGATGTTGCTGTTGCCTGATGATGGTGGGGATGGCCTGTGGGGACAGAGGGAGTAAACACATGTTGGTGCATATTTACCTGCTGTCTGAGCAGGGGTTCGGGCCCTGGGCCCTTCCAGTCCAAACAGGTTCAAACATGAATTGCTATTTTCTTCGTCTGCCCTTCACTTCGGATGATTGGGCGAGAGACACCCTTGATCTAAGATTTAAGAGCAGAAAGGAATAGGCAGGGCTAAGAAGGTGGGTGGGGCTTAGGCCTCCTTAGGTGGGGAAAAAGAGCGGTAACCAGGAAGGCACCAGGTGGGTGGGGCTTTGACCAGGTGACCAGGACCCACTTGCACCTGCTCCCCATCTGCAAAGGAAAAGAGGATGGAGGGCTCCTTAAGTTTGGAAAAAGAGCGGCAACCAGGAAGGCACCATGTGGGCGGGGCTTAGGCCTCTTTAAGTGGGGAAAAACAGCAGCAACCAGGAAGGCACCAGGTGGGCGGGGCTTAGGCCAGGTGACCTAGACCCACTTGCACCTGCTCCCCATTTGCAAAGGAAAAGAGGCTGGAGGGCTCCTTAAGTATGGAAAAAGAGCGGCAACCCGGAAGGCACCAGGTGGGCCGGGCTTAGACCAGGTGACCTAGGCTCACTTGCACCTGCTCCCAATCTGCCAAGGAAAAGAGGATGAGGGCTCCTTAAGTTTGGAAAAAGAGCGGCAACCAGGAAGGCATCAGGTGGGCGGGGTTTAGGCCTCCTTAAGGGGGGAAAAAGAGCGGCAACCAGGAAGGCACAAGGTGGGCGTGGCTTAGGCCTCCTTAAATCGGGAAAAAGAGTGGCAACCAGGAAGGCACCAGGTGGGGAGGGCTTAGGCCAGGTAACCTAGACCCACTTGCACCTTCTCCCCATCTGCAAAGGAAAAGCGGCTGGAGGGCTCCTTATAACAACGATTTTACCTGGATACAGGAAAATCTAAGCTGCAGTAACATCAAAACATTACGTTTTTTGCACAAAATGAAATGCCTCAGAAACATAAAACAATCAAGTTGACTCCATATAAGAAGATCTGCATTTGGGACATCCACTTTGCCTGGCCTGTATCGACAAACACCAATCTACGGCTACATCTTTTCAAATAAAGTGCATGAGAAAGTCAAACTTCACTGTGTGAATTCTGGAAATAAAGAGGGCTCGATAAATCTGCTTATTTTTTTTCACACTACCTCTACCTGCCCAAACCGGAGGTCGCGGAGACAGTGCCAGAGGTCACAGGGAAGTCACTAGGGGTCACAGCTGCTACACCTGGTGACCCCCAAATGACGTCCATGCCGGGGCTGGGACAGAGCTGGATCCGTCTGTGACAGAGTTGCTACATGCACTCATGCGACCGTCAAGCCTGGAGGACGGTCATACACAGGCTAAGCGAGCCAGAGTAGCTGCTCAAGTCCCATCACTTGGGAACCCTGGCTTGTGTTCTACCCTTGATTTTGTGGTGGACGCACCTGGAGAAGATCCCCATGGAGATGGAAGCTGTCCTCTGGACCTAGGCGGGGGTCCTTCTTGTCTACAGGATGCAAGAGGGGACCGTATGTTTTGCCCTGATTTATTATGTCATCACAATTCTCATGTGTTTGAACCTGGGCCGGTAGCAGGGGACTAAACAGGAAACAGTTTGCATCGCAAAATGGAGAAGGTAGCCAGAAATCTAATGAAGGATAAATGTAACGGCCCTTCTCACGTTCATCATATGGCCTCCACCCCTTTCCTAGACCCTCAAAGTGGTTGGGCCATTTCCAAAAATGTGGATACGGCTTAGCAGGCCTGCCAGGATAAATTATTGAACACCTCGGGACTCTTGGTGAAGGAACTAGATTTTGCCAAGTAGACCAAGGCTTCAGAGGTGCCCTTAGATCTGTCAGAGATTAGTGGATTGTCGCAAATGGCCTTATGTTTTTTAGGTGGCGCCAATGTATCCATTATGCACAAGAGATGGGAGTGAGTTCTGTTGAAGATTAGTGGTAAATTAGGGGGATTTGCAGACACCAGCGGTATTGAGGCTTCGGGACCCTTTGAGGATGACTTTTTCAAGGAGCTAGGCCATTATCTGGGTACTCCTTAGAGAGGGTCCAATCTTCTCTCAGGAACATTTTTACTCTGCGGGGCTCTTCCAGGGCCAGTCGCAGGGCAGCCGAGACAGCTTGAAGCTGTTGTCACTCCTCAAAGACCCAGGCAGACCTTCTAACTCCCCCCACCCCAAGGGCCCAGAACTGCTGAGGCTGCAGAGCCAGAAGTGGCAGAGGCAGGGCCACCTACAACCAGGGTAAGTACTTCCCTCATGCAGGGGCCAGTCAGGGGCACTTAATGCTCTTCATGAATGCTTGGTAACTGCTTTCTCATGACTCATGGTTATTCCAGACAGTTCAGGGGTTCCATCTGGAGTTCATAACCTCCCTGAGGCCGTCTCGCTGCAGGGTCTATCAATTACTTTCACGGCAAGGGTTCATCCTAGTTTAGAAGGAAATCAAAGATCTTCTGGCCAAGCAGGCCATAGTGCGCATTCCTGTTCATCCCATGGGGGCTTCTCAGTACGATCTTCCTGGTCAGGACTAATAACAAGGGGTTCAGACCAGTGATAAACCTGAGGGAGCGCAATCAGTTTATGATTTGTCATCACTTCAAGATGTAGACTCTTGCAATGTTAACAGATGTATTGCAACCATGATATTGGTGCATGATATTAGACTTTAAGGACGCCTATCTCACGGTCGCAGTTTTAAAACCTCACGAGTGGTTTCTACAGTTTCTCTGGGAAGGGAGTTGCTTTCAGTTTGCTGTCCTTCCCTTTGGTCTATCCTCAGTGCCCTGGTGTTTCACTAAGCACCACAGCCAGTGGCAGAGTTTCTCATGGTTCTGGGAGTGCGTCTGATTATCTATCTCAAAGACATTCTCATTATGAGTGCTTCCAGGAAGTGTACAAGAGGGGGAGTGACTCTGACCGGCCCATAGAATCAGAGCTCTCCCTCAAGTATTTTAAGATGAGATAGCTGCACCTCAAGGTGGATGGGGTACAGGATTCTCGTACTCCAACACCAACCAATAAGGACAACTCAAATGGTTTGGCAAAGGGGAGTCCGTTTAATGACAAGTACAAGAAACGGGGAAACATGAAGATCAACAATGATGCAATAGTCCGTCTCACTTCAACTCCCAACTATCTTCATTCAAACAATAGTTATAGTAAAAATGTGTCATCATTGACGTGTAATACTCAAAAGTTTGTCATGCACTGCTATTGGTTGGAAAAGGTAACTTAAGTATAGGTGCTATATCTGTATATGGTAACGGAGTGTGAGGATTGGATAACTCTTATCGGGTGGGCATCTATGCCCTTCCCTCTACCCTTACTATGCAAACGTCACTAAAAGTACAACGTCTCATTGTTTCTACTATCTATAGGACCTTAGATTATTTGGCCCACTGTGATTGGGCTAGCTACAAACCTAAGCATAAATCTCCACTTTAATTAGCAGCATGCAGAATGGTCACCCAGATGCAGTATGCCCCAAGATTCACCCTGCCTCCCTTCCATCAATCAGTACTTTAGGGCTATGTGTCAATTAGTTGGCTGAGGTTGGCCTCGGAACTGTAGCTTCTTGTCAAGAAAAGTTAAGGTATCTCCTACTTTGGGTGACATCAGACATTGGTACCTCTTCGCTCTTGGCTGGTCACATGTTAGCACACCGTATATCGGCCTCGTTTTCCTTCTATTTGTGCATTTAATTCTCGTTCTCGGCCGCCACCTGCCTGGGCCCCTTTATTTCGACCTTCACGGGGCAGGCTGCTCTGCTCTTAAGCTCCGATTCTCAGAAGTTACTGTTCGCCTCCCTCTCTTGGTTTGACCTCAATTTCCCAGGCACAGCCTGCTCCTTGCTGAGTTTCGATTCCGCCGTCTCTCTTCTTGTTTTAGCTGGAATATGAATCCTGGTCTGTTTGACCCTTAGTAACCTTAGTTAATTCTGCTTTTGTATAGAGTGGACTGCACTTATATAATGTGCTTCGGTGAGGTAGATATATAGTTGGCGCTTGCTGCTCTATTCTTCTACTAAGCATAGCAAGCTGCACCGTTTTCTTAGCTTCTTGCGTTACAAGCCTATATACAGGCGCTCGCTGGTTGAATGCTTTCATCCTCCTTTATGGTTACGTTCATTTATATTTCAACATTGTCTCTTCTTTTGTGTCTGTGATGTCCTTATCTATGGTGTTTTGCCTCTGTGTGTCATCTTTTGGTTGTCGTTCCTCATCTGTACGTCTCTCCGGCTACTTGTGAAGTCATCATTCATCTTACATTAAGGACTTTTGAGTTTGTCCCGGGATAATGTTTAAACAATCTTCATTTCTTGTCATTTGCTGATATGGTTGTCTCAGTGAACATCTTACTGGCCATGGTTGTCTGGTTATTGGTGCTTCAATAGGCATTGCTCTTCTCATTGGCACTGGACAGAGCCCTAGTGCGGCTCTCTGCTGGTTTATTTGCTCATCGTACGTCACATATCTCGGTGTGAATGTTCCTGGTACTTTAAAATAGGTGACTGGATTGCAGGTCATATTTGAGACCTCCTCCACACTCCCCCGTCTGGTCAGTTGATCGACCACTTCTGCTTCCTCCTTGGGGTTTGTCTTACTTGGTTCTTCTGTATTAATTCATTCCTCGTCTTCTGGGTTTGTACAGGATGGTTTGAAGTAATGTCTCTTTGGTGTCCATATTTTTATCACTCCTTTCAGGTTTCCTGTTGTTTTCACATGTTCATCTTTATTCCATGTCATTAGCTGACATTGTCCACTTGGGCTGCAATAGATCAATGTTCCTTCATAATTTCTGCGTTTTCTGGGATATAGAAACTTTGGTGGCCTTCACAAAGTCTTTTATTTCTTCATCAGTTAGGTCTCTGGGCTTCCATCCTGGCTCGACATCAATCATGATCTTCATCCCTATGGCTTTCTTCGCAGTTTTCTGGCATTGCGAATTATTATCTTGATAACACAAGATCCTAATAGTATCATTAATAGCAGGGCTCACAGAAACCTGAATATGTCTGCCATCTATTGTGGGACCCACATGAATAGTGATCCAAACCAGCTGTCATCATCAACTTCGTCAGTTTCATCGATCATCTGGTTCTGTAGGTTTGTCAGCATACCTATGGCTTCTGTTAAAGTTCCATTTTCCTCATCGTGAGAAGGTCTAAATGTGCAACATGATTCTCCGATTTTTGCACAAACACCTCCATCCATTGCTGTGATCATGTCAAGTACGTATCTGTTCTGGAGAGTCATTAGTCAGATTGCTCTCAAATCTTCCTTGATTGCATTGAATCCTTTTATTGTTGGGTTTAGGGTTTGCAGCAGCTCCCATCTGGTTATCTGCAACCATTTAGTATTTGCTCCAACTTGGAATCTTGGCATAAGAATCATTGTGAACACTGATGAAGTGAGGCTGAACAGCATGTGTTCATATGGGATTGCATGAAATGCTTCCTCTGATTTGGCAAAGAAGTAATTCTCTCTCTATATTCGGGATACCAGCTCCACAGATCTCTTCCTTAGGTGAGTATCTGCTTTTGGGAAACTGTCAATATTCAGGTCACTTTTCGGGATCACCAATGCTGGAACGTGGACATTCACTATCGTGAATATGCCTCCCCAATTCTTTGGTAGTATGATGTATGCTTTGGATCCACACGCCCAATAATGATCCATAATTACTGCAGTTCCGTGGGTCATTGCTGGAGCGTCAAAAATTCATCCACAGTTCTGATTCTCTCCCATTTTTCTTGTGCCATTGTTCCTGAAGCACAATTTTGGACTTTCCAGTGGCACTATCTGTAGGGTTCCTCCTCTGTTTTCGACCCATGTCAGTAATTGTGTGAGTCTCGGCCATAGAGGTTTGCACAACCTCTGTGAGTTTTCAATTGCCTCCTTGCAGGCTCCGAGGACCATGCTCTGCAGATCACTACTCCTTTTTCCAATCCGTCTGGTGAAAGCACTGTTCCCCAAATCTGCGTTTGGCATCTGTTCTTCCAATTTTGAGCCTCTTTTGTGCTTTTCCCTTGGACGTTCAGTCTCGGGTTTATTTCCCATCTTATTCTTGCTCCTTTAACTTCAGGTTTTTCGTACCTGATCACGTGTTCCTAGTATGAGCTCTTTTTCTCGTCTTAATGTCCTGAACAAAATCATCATCATCGGGGTAATCTGTTTCAGTTGCCCATATCAATGAGGCATCCCTCCCCATGAACTGGCCTCCGGTGTTGCACATTGCTATATGTGACAGACAATGTGCTGTCGGGACATCAATTTCTACAGCCACGAAGATCTTGGATTTCCCTATGCTGTACGGTAGAAGTGCACAAACGAAGCATTCTACTTCTGAAGTTCGTCTTCCAACTTCTTTCATGTGCTGGTACCAAATGTTGTTTCCTAGGTGTGCTCTGCTGTCCAGGTAGTCATTCAGTTCATTGTTATCTTCATGTAGGCTTCTCTTGATTTTCAGTGTCTTGCTGTAGTTAGCTATAACTACATCCCTAAATGCATCCTTGTGGCTTTTTCTTGCAGGGAGACTCTCGGGTATTCCGGTCCACAGTGCAGGTCTCCTTATCTGTATCGATGGGGTAGATGGAGGTTTTGCAGGTCTCTCCTTCTCTTCTTGCATCCTTTTCCTGCCATCTATAAGTACCTTTATCAACCACCAGCCTGTCGCTGGCCCAGTGTATGTCTGTATTGTGTGTCTGGTACTTGTCCTTGCGTTGGACTATGCATGCTGGATAGCATAGCCTCTGTTGTTCTGTTCTTCAGTTCTTCTTGTAGTTTTCTTACTCTGGCTATGTTTGGTAGTAAAAGATCTACTAACATTTGTGTCCTTGCGGGGAGCCCTTCTGTTTTCTGCAGGGTGTCTGACAACACTGCTTCTGTTGACTCTCCTCCTACTTCGTCTCGTTTTTTCTCATTATCTCCTGTGAAAGTTTTTTCGGTAGGCAGCCTCGTCTTCTCTGTTGCTTTTGTTTGAGGTTCTGTGGCCATTGACACTAGGCCTAGTTCATGTGCATTCAGTGTGTGTGTGCGTGTGGGTGTCAGTACTTTGTCTTCATGCCTCTCGTGCCGACCCTGTCTCCGGCATTCCTGTTCATTCATTACCTCAAGTGTGTATGTATTACTGCTAATTATATTCATTTTCATTTCATTCACTTTACCATCAGATTTTCTTGGGACTGGAATAACTATATACGGTCTGGATGCTTTTGTGGGTTTCATGTGTACATCATCTGCTGGGTGAACGCTTCGTGCACCAATAAAAAATGCAGTTCTGATCGTAAATGACAACAAAATAATGATAATCACAATGCATAGGCACATTATAGTTCGATAAGACAGACGGCAGTATTTTCTTCCAGAGAAGCGAGGGTGCCCTTCTGCTTGTGGGAGGACCAGGTTACTGTTCTGGGCCCCCATCTCAATCATCTGCCAAGCGTCAATGTTATTGTTTTCCCCCACACAATATCGTCCTTTGGACAGTTTGTGTCATAAAGTGTCAAGTGCTTCACAAGTGTCCCCCCTCTTGCGGAAGGCAATTGTCTTCTTGATGCAGGATGCAGTTTCTTTGCTAGACTATGGAGAGAAATGGATTAGACTAATATTATGATGAGTAATTTTTACTGTGCAGGTTCAAAGTGTATGCGCTCTCGGGTCACTCCTTTAATCTGGTTCAATTCTGCGGCTGTGTTATACGCAAGTCAGTAAGATGAAATAGAAAGAAATAACAAATATAACAATTTGGGCTCTCGATCTGGCGGAAAGTTTCTTCATGATCTCCTAAGGGTTCGATGGAGGTTAGAATTTTTTATTTGGGCTACAATGGCATGCAAGAGCATGTTTGGCTGAGCATTCTTTATTGTATCTCCCAGAAATGTAAGTGCGTCAACATTGGGTGGTCTTCCTACTAGCTCTGGAAAGTTCTCAATGAGGTGAAAGAAGACTTAGTATGCATGTCTACTGTCTTCAGGTGAAAGGGACATTTGTCCTGTCTTGCTGGGTTCAGGATTATAAGTTCTTTCCTTGACGTGAACAATGTTTGCACTATCGGTTCGAATAGAGTGCGACTAATATGTTAATTTTGTTTAACAGATTGCTCAAATGTTCAGTGTTTGCTGGATCTCGAAGGAAGGTCAGCGTGTCGGTGGTTCTTCCAACAATAGATGGGCACTCTTCAATTATGCGAAAGAAAAGTGTATTCATGAGTTCATCTAGTATCACCTGTGGTGGGAGCACTTGTGTCCTTGTCACTGTACTCCAGAAGTATGATGAAGGCTTCCGTGATGACAGTAAGCAGGTATCCGATTACCTTTTCATTCTCCGGATCTTGTAGAAAGTCTGTGATGCTGGTGACCCTCCCAAGCAATTACGGGTATGATACTAATACTAAGTGGAAGTACTGTGATCAAGTCCTTTGTGGTGTCTCTACTGGGGGACACCATAGGTGCTGCCAAACAAAGTCTTACTGGATGTATCAGGAAACTGTATCTGCTTTCAATGTAAAGTCTTTGCTCAAAGTTTGTTATAGTCTTTTCCTTGACAAGGCTTAAGTGTGACTTGGTTGAAATGTTCATGTCAACAAAACGTGCTGTGGCTTACATGCGCAATTATCTACTTCACCCTGCAACTAGGATGCACAGAGTGTCCACTTTTTATGTCCTTACCCCTTTTCTTTTGCTTAGGGGAATGTCCAAGCTAAGCCATAATTTCCACAAGGGTTCCTTGTCTTGCTTTACTGCTCATGCGTCCTTCTTCCTCGTCATGGATCTTGTCTGCACGTGCTGTGGTTTTTCCCTGTTGTCTGTATTTTCTTCGCGGTGGGGTGCAGGCAGTGGGTTTTTTCCGATAAAGGGCTTAATGTCATTTAGAAAAATCCATGCTCTCCTGCCCTCTAGCTTCACAGCTGACGGAGTGCAGTCCTCTACGATGAAGGAACCATTGAACCTTGGCTCATCCCACCTTTTCCTCGTGTGGTTACTCACCAGCACACTATCTCCAGGGAACACGAGTGGAACACGTAGATCTTGAACTGAGTCTGTTGCAGTGTTCCTTTTCGACGTTCTGTGTGGCGCTGCACCCTTTTCATCGTCGTTACAGCTGGTCTAAAATTACAGTAAGGCTGGATGTCATGCAGTTCAAGTACTTTTGCATTTCGGATCCTAAGACCTCTCGGCTTGACTGGGCATCACATCTTGCTCTGTCTCGAGGGGTTAGGGGGGGTCTTCATTCTCCTTCCTGTGACTATCTCGTGAGGCGTAAAATGATGGTCGGAGCCTAGTTGGTTCTGAAGAGCATACAATGCCAATGGAAGGCAGTGCAACCATCCCCTCTTTAGAGTAAGCTTCAACTCGGCTATCCTTTCTTTTAACAAGCCGTTGAGCCTCTCACAAATCCCATTTCCTTCTGGATGATAAACCAACGAGAACTTGTGCTTTAAACCAAGCAACAAGCTGATCTGCTCAAAAACTGCATTTACAAAGTGAGTCCCATTATCGGATCCCATTACTTCACACACTCCACACCTAGGGAACACCTCCCTCACTAGGAGCTTGGCCGCACAGGTAGAGTCTGGGTGTGTACATGGACCTGCTTCTATCCATCTAGAGAATGGACACACCACAACAATTAAGTACCTGTACCCGTTACATACTTGAATCATGTCGACGTAATCGACATGCAAGTGCTGAAAAGGCCCATTTGGCCGGGGAATGACTCCTCTCATTACTTTTAATGTGTGCGCAGCGGTGAATTGCTGGCAGATTATGCATTTCACCATAAACAATGCAACATGCTCAGCTAAATTCGGTACAAACCAGTCTTCTGCGAGCGTTGCTGCTATATTCTCTTTTGTCAGGTGCATTGGGTAATTGTTCCAATGCTATTTCTTAGTAGGGCTACAGGCATTACTGGTTTACCAGTGCTGTCTTGCCACCACAAGCCGTCAGAGGAGTTTAAAGAACACTCTTGACGTTTCCACAAGTTTTTCTCCTCCTGCGGTGCCTCCCCTTGGAGCTCCATTAGTTGCGTCTGTCCCAGATCGCTATAGGCTTCTGGTGTGGCTTGTGCTACCATCATCCTTTCATGGGTGCACGCCACTTCTACCTCCATAATCGTCTCCCTTTTGGATGTCAGACGCTTGGCTTCTGTGTCCGCTGCAGGATTTCCGTGTGACACTAAATCTGTCCCTTTCATGTGGGTGGCGCATTTCACGAAAGCTATGCCCACTGGGAGCTGTAGTGCCTTGATCAGCCTGTCCAATAAGGCTGCGTGCTGCATTGGCATGCTGTCAGCTCAGAGGTAGCCCCTCCTTGTCCAGCGCGCTATGCCTGTGTGCACTGTGGACGTCACATAGGCGGAGTCACTATACACAGTTACTTCCTGATCTGCATGATTCTCAATGGCGAATATCAATGCCAATAATTCCGCAGCCTGTGCTGAGTAATAGGATGGTATTCGTGCCCTGACGAGTACTCGAAATTCTCCATTTGCTGTGTGCTTCACCATAGCAACGCCTGTATATCTTTGTCCGTCAACTCGATTGATTCTTGAAGACCCGTCAATAAAGACGATTTCTTCTCCTGCTAAGGCATTTTCCTCTACCCTGGGGATTTCATCATAGAATTCTTCTAACAAACAGTTGTGTATCGGCTCTCCTTCAGTGAATGGCTCTGCTATGAACGTAGCTGGGTTCACTATTTTACATCAGATTATTTTGACTGAGGGATTTGATGTGATCACTTCATAAGCAGAAGCTCTCTGAGATGTCAATGTGCCTTTTGGTTTTTCTAATATAGCAAATAATGAGTGCTCGATGTATAACGTCATGGAACATCCCATTACAATGGTTGTCACCATCTCTATGGCAGAACGCTGCGGCAGCTAAACTTTGTCTGCATGGAAATTGGCCTTTCATTACCCCAATGAGGTTCTTTGAGCGAGCACTGCCATCATGACGCTACCATTTGTGTGCAAAAACAGGTAGAATTCCTCTGCATAGTTAGGAATTCCGAGAACTGGAGCCGTACAAATCGCTCTCTTGAGTTCAGCAAACCCTTTTTCCATCACCTCAGACCATTCAATCTTTTCCCTTGTCACCGGGGCCTTCTTCAGGGCCTGGAGTAAAGGTTTGGTATACGAGCTGTAATCGAAAACTCATGCTCTAACATAGTTGCATAGGCCTAAAAAGCTCTGCATTTACTTTATCGTTTGTGACTTCGCTGTGTTCAGTTCAGTTTAGTTTAGTTTAGTTTGATTATTTATAAAGCGCGTCCTAACCCTCAGGTAGCTGGGCGCATAATTATGTCCACAGCAGCGTTACATATCGTTACACCAACACCTTAATACACCAGTCAGAGCATAAATTAGTCCAAGCTCTGAGTAGTTACATACAAAAATAGAATATACAGGAACAGGGTACACAACATTTACAGTGGAGAGTGAGGACCGGGTTACAGGGTGGTCCTGAATCGGATATAGACAGGGTGAGCATTACTTACATGGTGGCGAGCGGCGGCTGGCAGAGCGTGTCATTGAGAGATTAGATGTTTAGGCTAGTAGCCAAGATTTCACCATGGCTTTGAATGGCCATAATGCGGCTTCCGATCTAATTGCAAGAGGGAGGGTATTCCAGCACTGTGGTGCAAGCACTGGGAAGCTGGAACCTCCTGCTGTTTTTAGGTTGTAGTTGGGAACCGTTATTTGGTGCAGGTAGGGGGTTCTGGTGGGTCTAGTGGAGCAGTGTCTAGTGAATTTGTCTGAGAGGTAGCGAGGGGCGGTGCGTGACAGGCACTTATGGGTGATGACCAGGGTTCTTAGCTTCATTCTGTCACGGATCGGGAGCCAGTGGACTTATTTTTTTTTTTTTAAAATATTTTTATTTTATTTTAAGTGAAAACAGTATAAACAAACTTGTGACATTATACACAATAAACCAATGAAACACTTAACAAAGCACAACACTACACTCCCCCCCTCCCCCCCAAGAGCTCATCCACAGGGTAGTTCCGTATCGACCTGGTGTGGCCGGGTGACTTCCTCCTCCGAGGCAGTAGATTCTCCTCGTACCCCAAACAGACCAGTAATTAATGACCTCCAGGCTACTAGGTTGCCCACATCCTCCTCCCCGCATTTACTGCATGCCTCTTGCCAGACCCTGGTTTCAGCCTCCGCCCATTTTTGGAGATCCCTCCACCACATCTCTATCCTTGGTTTGCGGCATTGCTTCCAGTTCATAGCTATCCTCCTCTTAGCGAGTATGTACGCTAGGTCTCTCAGTTTCCCCAGATGTCTGGTGTTCTTTGGTCTGGAGAACCCCCCCAGAAGGCAAGCCCAGGTCGTGTCAATGCTTATCGAGACCCCTTTGTCAGCCAACTTCTGTGACACTTCTCCCCAGAAGACTTCAATTACTGGGCAGGACCAGAACATATGCGTCATGTCCGCGTTCTCCTCGTTACACTTCGGGCATGCTTGCCTGCTCGAGTTAGCAAACCTAGCTATTCTCTTGGGGGTCAAATACGCTCTGTGTGTGATATATAGTTGGATTTGCTGTAATCTAGCATTCCTGGACACTTTTTTATGATATCCCAGAGCCCGTTCCCACATCCCATCCGTCATCTGAACCCCCACCTCCATTTCCCATTCCAGTCTCAAGTCTGTCAAGTCCTTTCCCACTCGGGACATCACCACCTCGTACAATCTGGAGATCTCGTGTCCGCCCTCTGATATGTCATATATTGTGTCAATCAGGGCATCCGGATCCTCCGCTAACACCGTCTCAGGCCAAGATTTTCGGATAATCTGTACCAACCTGAAGTATGTAACATATTGGCCCCCATGTAACCCAGCTTCTTCTTCTAAGTCTGCAAAATCCTTGATGGCCCCATCTTGCCATATATCTCCTAACGTGGCCAACCCAACTGGTTCCCAGTACATTCTGATCAATTTTCTAAGTTGACCATCCCCCGCAGTCAAGGCAACCAGTGGCACCTGCGGCGAACACGGATCCGGGCTTTCCAATAACCGGCATGCTCTACGCCACATTTTCCACCCAAGTAACAGCATACCAGGGCAAAGGTTTAAGTCTTGTCTAGTGACCCAGATAATCTCCTTCAAATAAAACGGGGTGCAATCTGTCCCAACCAATCTGGACTCGGGAGATTCCTCATCAGAGAGCCACTGTGTAACATATTGCAATTGGCTCGCTACATAATAGGCCTCAAAATGTGGTAATTTAATTCCTCCTTTGTCGTAGAAGTTTTGTAGCTTCCACAGCGCCACTCGGTTGCGAGTGCCGTGCCATAGGAAGTCCCTGCACATACTGTCGAGTTTGGTAAAGAACTTCCTAGCTATTAAGTATGGTATGTTATTGAAGAAATGCAGCAGTCTAGGCAAGACAACCATTTTAAGCAACGCCCCTCGCCCTATCATCGCTAGCGGCAGTTTTTCCCAAAATCGCATAGACGCACGGATTTTATCCACAGCAACCTCGGTGTTGTGCAGATGTTCGTTTCTCACAGTGTGATATATGTCTATTCCGAGGTATCGGAAGGACTCGGCTGCCCAAGGCACGGGCAATACCGGTAAGCGTTCCGTGGGGACCCTCGAATAGTACCCTAGAGGGAACATGCTCGACTTGTCAGGATTAACCGCTATGCCGGACAATTCGGCATACTTCTGCATGACCTCCAAAACATACTGGAGGTTCTCTTCAGGATACTTTAGGTACAGCAGCAGGTCATCGGCATATAAGGATATCAAATGGCTCTTTCCTCCCACCTCGATGCCCACCAGGTCATATTGCTGTCTAAGATATACCGCTAAGGGTTCCAAGGCCAATATGTATAACATCGGGGACCAAGGACATCCCTGCCTAGTACCCCTACTTAGGTGCCACTTGTCGGATATCACTGATCCTGTACGCACCCTAGCCGTAGGCTGGCTATACAGTAGTCTCGCCCATCTGATATAGCCTGGCCCAAACCCATATTCCCTCAGGACCGCAAACAGCCATGGCCACCTCACCGAATCAAACGCCTTAACTGCGTCTAGGGAGATCACTGCCATTTCCTCATCTCTTCTGTTCCCTTCTTCTATCACTCGGTGGAGCCGCCTGTGATTATGAGTTATGTTCCTGCCAGGGACATAACCTGTCTGATCCGAGTGTATCAGCCTGCCGATGACCTTGCGCAGCCTATCCGCCAAGACCGCTGTCAGAATCTTACTGTCTTGGTTTAACATCGACAGCGGTCTGTACGATCCACAGTGTTGTCTCGGCTTGTTAGGCTTGGGCAGTGGTACGATCAGCGCTTCTCTGAGCGTGTCTGGCAATCGGCCTCCCTCGAATGATTCGTTGTACATCTCAAGCATAGGGGGGAGTATCTCTGCGCTATACGTTTTGTAGAACTCACTCGGGAGTCCATCAGTGCCCGGGGTCTTGCAAGTAGGCAGCCGTTTCACCACCTCTTCCAGTTCATCTAGCGTAATGGGGCCATCTAACTCCTCCCTTTCCTCTGCACTAATCCTGGGCAGTTCTATATCTTCCAGTGCGTCCCTGATTCTATCCAGATTGTCTTCCCCTTTGTCCTCATACAGCGCTTTATAATAATCTAAGAAAGCAGCGTTAACCTCTTCCTGAGTGTGAGCCTCCTCTCCGTCTTCCCTTTCTATCATCATGACCGGGGCCCTGGGGGTTTCCCTCTTGTAGAGCCATGCCAGTAGGCGACCCGTTTTGTCACCTCCTGCATGTTGCCTCTCTACGTATTTCCTGTAATTGAGGTCACAAAGCCGCTCCCAAAGCTCTGAGCATCGTTGTTGTAATTCGAGTACTAGGTCTGTGTCCCCTCCCCCTCTGGTACATTCACGCTCCAATTCTTTCTCCACTTTTCCCAGCTCAGCTAAAACCCCCCCCTGAAGGCCCTTTGATTTAGAAATAGCATCGCCCCTCACTACCACCTTGAAGGCCTCCCAAAGTGTACCAGCCGACTCCACACTGCCTGTGTTCTCCTCAAAATACCTTGTAATCGTCTCTCTAATATCTTCTCTGAAGGCCGGGTCTCTGAGCGCCTCCGCCCGGAGGCGCCATGTTGGAATCCGCCCTCTAGGGCGGCCATATTGCCAGGCCATCACCAAGGGCGAATGGTCCGACAGGACCCTTGCTCTGTATTCAACCTGTATAGTTGTTATCGTCACTTCTGGCGTAGCAAAGAAGTAATCTAGTCTCGTGTGCAACTGTTGAGGGGCCGAATAATGAGAGTACTGCAAGGCCGTGGGGTGTTTCAATCTCCAGACATCCTCTAGTCCATAGTCGTCTAATAGTACCCGTAGAGCCCTGGCCGCTGGGGTGGGCCTATCTACTTTCCTGTCGGACCTATCTATCCTGGGGTCAAGAACACAGTTAAAATCCCCCCCCCAGATGATCGGTTCTCCTGCGCACGAGCCCAGGCGTGTGCATAGAGTCCTGAAATATACAGCAGTATTCTGATTGGGGGCATATGTATTAATAATACTCAGTCCTCTGTTCTCAATCAGTACCCTCAGTATTACCAGCCTACCTTCCGTGTCTATCTCCTCTCGTATAATTCTGAGTGGGACATGCGGGGCCACCCAGATCAGCACACCTCTGGCATAGGCCGAGTACGGGGAGCCCACCACTGTACCCCCCCATTTTTTCTTTACAAGGTCTAGTTTATGTTGGGCCAGGTGCGTTTCTTGTAGCAGGGCAATGTCGATCTTCTGTCGTTTAAGATACAACATGACTTTATTTCTTTTCAAGTAATTATTGAGGCCTCGGACGTTCCAGGTGGCAATCTTGAGGTCACCCATGGCAGCTATGTGTCTTCCCACCCCCCTTAAGGGAACCTCCAACAGTTCTCATGACACAGAAAGCGTCCCACTGCGGCCACTCCGCAGATAAGCTCATTCCCAAACTAACCGCACACACAACTAAACTCCAACCCCCTTTCCCCTCCCTCACCCACCCTCCCCCCAACACCACACACCCCAACTGTTGCCCAGCTTCAACAAAAGAGCTCAGGCACCCCCACATCTGGCTCCGCAAACACCAGTCCGTACACGGAGCCCAGTAGGGTGAGGTCGCCCTAATGGCCACCTAACCTAAGCTATTGTGGGGAGAGAGTATCGCTCCGTGGGGCTCCCGTTCAATAATAATCTCAATGTTTGTGGCAAACAGTACAACCAACTGACCTTCCATACCGAAGGTTCCGAACCGACTATAATCAAGTCTTAGGGTCCATGTGTCGCGCCATCTTGCGACGCCATTTTACGTCTTCCGTAGCTCCTCCGAGTCCTTCTGGGGCCGGTCCGCCGATTCTTGAGGGCACCCTTGTGCGTCGAGCCACTCCATGGCGTCCTCTGGGGTCTCGAAAAATAAAGTCTTATGCGCCTGTATGACCTTCAGTTTTGCAGGGTAAAGCAACATATATTTGTAACCTGCCTCCCTCAGCCTCCGTTTCACAGTTCCAAAGTTCATGCGGCTCCGCTGCACAGCTAGGGTGTAATCCGGATACGCCGTGATGTTTGCTTCTCCTCTCTTGATCGTGCCTCCTTTACGAAAATGTTCCAATATTCTTTCCCGATCACGGTAGTTAAGAATTTTGGCAATGATGGGTCTGGGCGGGTTTCCAGGAGGCGGCCTCCTCGTTAGGGCTCTATGTGCTCTCTCCACTGCGAAGCCTTGGGATAAGGCCCCTCCGGATATCTCCTGCAGCAACATGGTCTCAACGAAGTCAGTAGGGTCACGGCCCTCCGTCCCCTCCGGTAGGCCCACAATGCGGATATTGTTGCGACGGGCCCGTCCTTCCGCCTCCTCCGCTCTACTTTCCAGGTTGCCCACCCTTTGGATTAGGGCGTGCAGTTTTGTCTTGTGGGTGGCACAGTCTGCCGTATTCGGGCCGACTTCTTTTTCTAGGGACTCTGTGCGCTCTGCCAGAACCCTAACGTCTTGTCTCAGTAGATTGACGTCTTCCTGGACCTCCCCAACTTTGAGGTCGAATGCCGTTTTTAATTCAGAGACAGCCTGTTCTAATTTCGATTCCCAGGCTGCTCTCAGGTCCGCAATCGCTGCTAGGATTTCTTTGTTAGAGCTCGAAGTCGTCGCGCTACCTACGGCCGGTGCATCCTTATTCTTGGTGGCGTCCGAGCCCGGGGACGTTTTGGTGAAGTCATCCAGCGTGGGTTGTTTCGCCTTAGGTCGCACTGCCTTACTGGACATGGTTCTGAGGATGTGCAGGTCTACCGAATGATGAGTGGGCGCATTACGCGCTGACCTGGTTAGGTCTTTCCCGCGACTCTTTTCAATCCCGTCTCAAGTCTATGTCGGCCATTTTGAATCGCCCTTTGTTCCCAGCGTCTCTCGACTTTTCTTCTCCGATCTCGGTCGTCGTAGCTACTATGACCTCCAAAAGTTCACAATACTTCGGCAGCACCTTCACACGCTGGCATGCATGTCGTCGGTTTTCAATAAGCAGTCGAATTGCACTGATTTGCCCGGATCTGTTCAGGATCTCGGGAGCTCCACTGGAACGCGTCCTCCTACATGGCTCTCGTAGCCACGCCCCCGGGAGCCAGTGGACTTATTTGCTCGCCGTGGATATGTGAGCCTTGCGCGGGAGGTTAAGGGCGCATCTTAGTGCATTATTTTGCAGGATCTGGAGCCTGTTCAAGTTTTTGTGGTAGTGCCTAGGTAGAGTGTGTTGCAATAGTCTAATTTAGACAATACCAAAGCTCTAGATAAGGTGAGGCAACTAGAGGTGGAGAGAAAAGGCCTGCAGGCATTGATCAATTTATTGGTGTAGGTAGTGGTTGAGATGGTGGAGTTTATTTGTTTTTTTAGTGACAAGGTGGAGTCGAGGTACACGCCTAGTGTTTTGACCTCTTTGGAAACTTTTATGATGTTGTTGTCAATGGTAAAGGATTGGTACCTTTGGTCAAGTTTGTTAAGGTGAGCCTGGGAGCCTACGATAAGCAGTTCTGTCTTATCGTCGTTGAGGCAGAGACTGTGTGTGGCCATCCAGGCTTGGATTTCTAGATAGATTTCATTAAGCTTTGCAACATCCTCTTCAAAGCTGCCAGTGAAGGTGATGAGGACCTGGGTGTCGTCTGCATAATTAGTGTAGCTGACACCCAGATCGTCAAGACGGTCAAAGAGGAGCTTCGTGAAGATATTGTAAAGTGTGGGGGAAATGCAGGAGCCTTGGGGCACTCCACATGTGATTGGGGTAGGGTCCACAGCCGCAGTAGGGACGAAGACCCTAGTCGACCTGTCAGACAGAGATGACTGGATCCACTTAGTGGCATTCTGAGAGAATGCACAGCCGAGGAGAGGTGTTGAGTGAGGATCTGGTGGTCAACCAGATCGAAGACAGCAGATAGATCCAACAAGAGCAAGATGGCCAGTTTGCCCTTATCTTTGGCATCATCCATTTGGATTTTTAGATCCAAGAGGGCAGTTTCAGTCCCATGCCTTGGTCTAAAGCCGGATTGTCGCAGGCCTAGGAGGTTGTTGTCTTCCAAATGTTGTTGTATTTGGAGGTAGGCTACCCTGTCTAAGATTTTGAGGAGAAATTGGACTGTGGTGATGGGCCTGTAATTTGTAGGGATGTTGGGATCGAGGTTGGGTTTTTTGAGCAGGGGTAGGACCCACGCTTCTTTAAGTTTATTGGGGACCACTGAGTTTTTGAAGTAAGAATTGATTCAAGAGTTGATGAGAGGTGCTAACTCACCACACTCTTTCTGAGGTCACATTCTTCCCTTCATGAGAGATCAGTTGGCCTATGTACAACACTTCCTGTTGACCGTATTGTAGCTTTTCCTTGTCAACCTATATCCTTTCTCAGCCAGTATAGTCAGTAGCTGAACAGGATCGTGCCTGCATTGTTCTTCTCTAGTACTGCAGATTAGAATGTCACCCACATACTGCAAGACGACACTTTTTAATGCAACATTGCGTAGGTCCATCTGTAGGACTCTATTGAAAATGGATGGGGACTCACTGTACCCCTGTGGCAGTCTTGTGCTTTTCAGATGCATTTGTCTGAACGTGAATGGCGTAAAATCTTGTGAGTCTCGGTGCAATGGGATTGAGAAAAAGGCATTTTTCAAATCAGCCACCGTGAAATATTTTGCCTCAACGGGTATATTACATAGGATTGTAGATGGGTTAGGGACTAAAGGGAACTCGGCTTCAACAATATCTTTTAATGTTCGTAGATCCTGGATTAAACGCCAAGACCCTCACCTTGATTTCTTGACAGGATAAACCACTGTATTACACAGTGACTCTGATGTCACTAAGATGCCCAGGTCCATCATGGCAGAGAACGTCTTAAAAATCCCTTCGTCTGCCTCTCTGGACATGGGATATTGTCGGACCTTCGGCAAAATTGCTCCTGGTTTTAATTTAATTTTCACTTCTCCCACCCCCTTCAAGAGGCCCACGTCATAGGGTCCTGTAGTCCATACTGAGACAGGTACCTTAGCTATGTCCTCATCAAAATATTCCGGACGTTTCAGCGCCAACATCATTCTCTGGGGCACTTCTCTTCTGATCACTTTTATCCAAAAGATGAGACTTACTTCCATCCTTGTCTCTTCTGAGTCTGGTTGTTCTTCAAACAGATCGTCATCGGTGACGTCAGTCCCTCAATACCCTTCTTCAATGGCGATAATCGTGCACCATTGTCTGCCTTCATCATCGTATCCGTCAACCAATGCTACTTTCCCTCGCACTGCTGCGGTATGTATCATCAAGAGAAATACTTGTCCCTCCTCTTCATACATAGGTATTCTTGGTCTGAATAAAAACTCATCAAGGGTTCTCATAGTTCTGTCTGCAAGGCCTGGCAATCCTGCCATGAGCACCCGCATGCCATATGCGAAAACCTCTGGTTCGGGTGGCATAGCTCTCATGGCTACGTGTCCTGAGTATGCTCTAATTATTTTACATACATTCGAATAATGCATTCCTGGAGTAGAGCATACTATGCCCTCCTCCGTGAATGAAATTGTCATGTTCAATTTTGTCATTAGGTCTCGACCCTAAATGTTTACAGGGGTCTGGCGTGAATATACATTCATGTCACACTCTCCTATGGAGACTGGGAGTGCGTCCATAAAGGGAACTCGACTGTGAGCTCCTGTGAATCTCTGAGTATCTATGGCCTCGCCGGACAAGGAACATTTTCATTCACGTATGCACAAGTGCGTTGCACCAGTGTCCAGTAGGAAGGAATATTCTTTACCCCCTATAATGACATTCACCCTAGGTTCCCTATGAGGGTCTGGTGACACTGACAGGATAGAGCACATCGGGGTTCCCAGTGAGCTGTCCTAGTGTATATATATGTTTGCCCCACTGTGCACTTGTGGATTTTCCCCATTCCCAGTGTTGCTTCCCATTCCAGGGTTCTGGGTCTGTGGCAGTCGCGGTGGTGCCTTTTGGGTTTGTCCTTGTGGAAGATTCCCTATATTCTGTGATTGCACCCCTTGCGGCACTCCCTGCACTTGCTGCTGCACCGTGTGATTCTGTGCAATGCCCTGTTGTGGGAAAGCAGGTGGAGTCACTGCACCTTCTCCTATTCCTTGGCTAATCTGCCACGTGCCATGACTTCTGCACTTGTGCGCCAAATGCCCTGTCAGTCCACACAGCCAACATACTGGTGGTTGTCGGATTATCTGTCCATTTGACATATCCGAATTACCATTTTGCATGGTTTGAAAGCCTCCCTGATTACCATGGAAACTTCCCTGATTGCTCTGCCATCCTCTTCCCCTAAACCCTCTTCCCCTTGGGTAAAATCCTACGTTACTCTGGTTGTTCTGTTGTGGGTTAGCCACCTGTTGCATGTTTTGTTCAGCTGCGTTAGTTAGCATGGCTCCTTCAAGAGCATACTTTGATCATTTCTTTTGCACCAGCTTCGCTTCCTCACCCTTTTGAGTCGCCTCCTTTTTTCGATTATTTTCTTGTAACAATCTACAGTAATGTGCGATAGTTAACTGTATTTCAGCCCAAGGTTTAGCCTCAACTCCAACCAATTTCCTGAGCTGTTTCTGCACTGGTTCTGGCAACCCTTGGCACAATATGTGGTAAAATACAGGTATCGATTTCCTCCAAGATTCATGAGTTTCGAGCACACACGCGTCTTGAAAATTCTGGATATAAAGTAGCAGATCTTCCGACTCCTTCATTTTTCGAGTAATAGCTCCCATATCAGAAGTATCTGGGTAAAGCACCCGCAGCGCTTTCCATACTGCTGTTCTGCAATTGTTAAATGGTGCTCCGTTGTGTGCAGTGTTAATTGTGGTTACACCGGGATAGCCCGCCCGTGTCCACACTTCGTCTGCTCTCTCACGAAGTATGGCAATCAGGAGACCTTTAATGTCCCCTATGGCTAGTGTGTTTCTCCTGCCATTTTTTCTAACTCATGTAACCATTTTCCGGCTGCCGATGTCAGCATTGGAAGCTTGTTTTTAAGGTTTTCTCGGTCCATGTGTTGCCATGGAATATATTGTGATCTTGCTCCCCCCTTTTCTAGCAGTGGAAATTGGAATGCACGGCCTTCTTTCTCTTCTATCGTAGCTCTCCTGTCTATTGCAGAGGTAATATTCCTGCATCGCTGTCTACCTGGCAATGCCCTTAATCTGTCTACATAGGGCGGTGATTACACTCCTTTATGCTGGTCAGAGCGTGTGGCTGACTCTGATGCCCTTAGTGCGGACTCACTAGCATCTGACCATCTTACACCCTTTTCCCTTGGGAGTCGTCTTTCGTGCCGTCTCCCCTCTTCATTTGTCGTGCGCCCCTCTTCTTCAGAGTCGGATATTGGTTGTTCCCAATTCACACAACTCCTTGTGTCATCATCGTCTCTACTGATTTCTAATCTATCCAGGGACAGTTTCCTACTTCCACTACTTCGGGTGACATCCTCTGTTTCATATAGCTGAGTGCTCTCCAGGCGCTCTTCCTCCCCCTCCCTTTGGGGTAATTGTTCTAGCCCAATTTCATCATATACTCTGTCAATCATTTCCCTGATGCTCCTGATGTCGAAGTCATCTTCAATATTTGCCTTAGGCATGCCGTGTACTGAGTCGTACGTAGGAAAGAATCCCTCAATGTCTTCCCAGTCTACCTCTGGATCGGGTTCCTTAACCACGCTCTCCAAATATTCGAGATTGCATGCCCTCTGTCTATGCTTACGTTCAATATCATCATCAAATTCTTTACGCTTCTTCGCCTCTTCTCTTTTCAATTCTGCGTTCATCTGCCTTTCGTATCTCCTCATCTCTTTGTCTCCTTATCCTTTTTTCACGTAACCTTTGTTCTTCTTCAAACCTTTGCTGTGTCTGTCTGTCTTGGTCATAGGCTGCTCTCTGTTTGCGATCGAGCTGTTTTTCTTGCTCTTCGTGATACAGCTGTTCTCGCCTCAGCCTATCTTTCCTCCTTATCCTTTCGTCCCTTAACTTCTTCTCTTTCTCCTTTGTCTGTGCCTCTTCTAACCTCTCCCTAGGCCTCACATCATCACTTCCTTTCCCATCGAATTTCAATAAAATTTGTCCTCCCATCCATTCATCTTTAGCGAATGTTATCTCATCAGTTCTGTCTTCACTTCCCTTCCCCTTCTTTCCCTCTCTCTCCTTATCGGGAGATGCATTTGTCTGTGCCTGATCCTTTCTTTCGTCATCACATCTCCCCTTGTCCCTCTGGACTATGGAGGTGAGATTCTAGTCCTTATCCTTTCCTTGATTATCGTCACTACTATAAGTAGGTGACTCATATGCGGGGTTGCTGTACCCTTAATGGGTAGATTCCCTCAGGCTTACTTTCTTCGGGTTCTGTTTCTGACGGGGCAGGTGGCGTGGTAGGTGTCTCACCCCCCTCCGTGCATACGCTTAATATCCAGTCTGCAGGTGGCTCTTCCTCCTTTGACTGTTCGAACATTTTCCAGATTTCTAGAACAGCAAGGCGTTTCTCTAGCTTCTTGCCCGTATAAGTGGCATGCACGTAAGTCGTCATATGTTGTAAGAGGGCTCTAGATAAAGACCCATTTTTTGGCCACGGCATAAACATCTTGTGGGCGGTACCCTTAACCCACGCGGTGCTATACTTCTTCAGCTTAGGTGCGTTTTCGCAGCTGTTTACATAAGTGTGCTAATGGAGTAATGTCTTCCATGCTTAAATCTCTTTCTATTCCTCTTATACAATGCTTTTCAATGCTTCCATGCAGCTTAAACACTTCCAACAATATGAGCGAGCACCAAACACTGCAAGCGCCAATCCAATTTTTCCCGCCAAAATCTTTTATGTCACCTATTTACTCAAAACATCAGTTCGTGTGGGATTCCATCTCAACTATCAAATTGCACAATCTTAATCAGGTCTCACACAAAACACACAAAAGAACTCCTTTACATGCGATGACACAACAGAACATATAAGACAGACATTTAACAGACTAGACACACACCAGCTGGACACAACTATCTCTGCCTCTAATTATTACCCCTACATGGAGTTTAAATGAACCCCGTTCACAACGTCTTTAAACGTGGTGGTAGCCTAGTTGTCCCCTATTATGTGGGGCTCTGAGTTCACATTTCTTCTGGTCGCTATATTAAAGCAGAGCAATAAGGCAAATCCTCTCTCTTCTCAGGTGTCCACCCTGGTATTCTCTCTCTGTTCTCAGGTGTCCGCCCTGGTATTCTTTATCTATTCAATCATTCTCGAGTCATTATCCCCTTATATCTATATATACAGTCTTCTCTACTTCTGACTATTTTGTTTTTCCACCTCCCTCCGTTACCTTTTCCCTTACTTGTTCTAACGCCTATGAACTTTGCCAAAGCATTCCATTTTTAATTCACTCACCGTTCACATCGTTCTTCTCTGGACCCTCGGGATCACCGCCTCCTTCAGACTTTCACCTGATCCGCTGCCCGTAGGAATGGGAAGGGTTAAGATTTTTTAAAACGGGTCCCTTCAGGCCCCACTGCAGTTTTGGATCAATTATGCTACTATTGTCCATGGGAAGCTTCACAGTCTACTCAGCCGAATGGTGAAGGACTCGTGATATTGCCGAATACCTAGAGTTACTTCGTGTTGACGGTCAATAGGTATCTTATTTTAATCAATAATCAATAATCGATGGTTTCCAACCATCCTCAGCTAACAAGTGTACAAGAGGGGGAGTGACCTCTGGCCGGCCCATAGAATCAGTACTTTAAGACGAGATAGCTGCACCTCGAGGTGGATGGGGTGCGGGATTCTCTTACTCCAACACCAACCAATAAGGACAACTCAAATGGTTTGGCAAAGGGGAGTCAGTTTAATGAACAAGAAACGTGGAAACATGAAGATCAACAATCATGCGATGGTCCGTCTCGCTTCAACTCCCAACTATCTTCATTCAAACAACAATAGTTATAGTAAAAATTCGTCATCATTGACGTGTAACACTGAAAGGTTTGTCATGCACTTCTATTGGTTGGAAAAGGTAACTTAAGTATAGGTGCTATACTTTTGCCAATTAGAATTGGACGCAAGTCAGAGGGGTTGCAGGGTGTGGTGTGGTCAGACCTTGACTTGAGCGCTATGCTCTCGGAGGGAGTCATTATGACACATACATTGTTTGGAGCTTCTTGCATTGTCGCTTCTGATTAGATGCTTCACAAACAGGTTCTCCCACTGTATCATCCGACTACTGAATGACAACATGGCAGCTGTTCATGACGGTGTCCAGCCAAAGGATCGACAAAAAAAGGATCGAATGCCCTTTTTTTCTAATCCTAAAGGACCGAAAACAAAGGGTTGAATGCTTTTTTCTTTATTTATTTATATATTTTTTAGTTTGGTAAGCAAAAAAAAAAGTTTTTTTAAAAAAGAAAACAGGGGGTTGGGGGGAACCTACCCATAAAAAAAAAATCGACCCTTTTTTTCAGTCCTTTTGGTGTCGAAAAAAAGGCATTCGATCCTTTTGTTTTAGATCCTATAACCTTTCATGACATCAACAAGTTGGGAGGCAGCCCATCCAGGTTTTTTGACAGAAATGTCCCTGGCATTTTGGGATTTCTGCCTGAGGTACAGTATATTCCCGGGACTCCCAATCTTGCAGCAGATTGGTTTTCTCATCCCTGTGTGGACTGCAGTGATTGGAGGCTCAGGAATTCTCAGTTTGAAGACCCATGGGGTCCATGGGGCCCGTTCTTTTGGGATCTCTTTACATCCCATCTGAATGTGCAGCTTCTGGAGTATTTCAGCTGATGTCTTGATCTGTTTGCCAGGGCAACTGATGCATTCTTTCAACAGTGGGGCTGGTGAAGGCATTAGACGTTCCCTCCCTTCTCGATGATAGCACGCCCACTCCTACTGGCTCAGATGTGGGGCACAGTTCTAGTTATCATCATGCCCCATTGGCAGTGTTAGCCCTGGTTCCCACTTTTGTTTCACAGGATCATGGCACCCCTGTATTTTCTTCTAGTCACTCCGGACCTCTTTCTCAGTCCAACTCTAGGCCCCAGTCTGTTGGTAGTTCAGGGTTTTATATGCCTGGTGGTCTGGCTGGTCTCGGGGGATGCTGTGTCCCCAAGGGTCATTCGTAATCAGCTGGCACATTCATTAAGGGGTTGTGGGCTCCCAGTCCACTCAGGTGTTTTGTGGGTGCATGGCAGGAGTGGGTTCACTGGTGTGTTTCAAGGGGTTTGAATCCCTTTCCGCCGGGGTAGTTGAGGGGGCACATTTTCTTGTGGGCTTGGCGGGCTCCTTATCCTACCATACGGTTAATATTTACCATACCCCTATCTCTGTTCACCACGCTTTGATAGAGGGCTTCCCAGTAGGGAGCGCCTGCTGATCTTCAGGCTCTTGAAGGGTATCCAGGTGATTATGGCTCCTAGTGTATCATAATACTCCAGTCTGTGGGATGTGAACATTGTTTTGTATTTGCTTAGGACTTTTCTGGGGAATGACAAATTATCTCTCCATGCACTGTCCGCTAAGCTGGTAATGTTGATGTGTCTGGTGTCTTTTCGTAGAGTTGAGGATGTCCGGGCTTTGGACATTTCTAGTCGATTCTTCTGAGAGGAGGAGGTGTGTTTTCCGCCCATTGCCGTACAAATTTGGCAATCGAATTATTTCATTCCCTATTTTTCAGACTTTCCTCAACTATGTATGCTTCAGTGTCTTTGAATATATGAGTCTAGAACGGCTGTGGTGATGGGTGCGTCTGACCAACTGTTCCGTTCTTTTCACATGCCTTTTCACCCGTCTCCTACCTTGGCTAGATGGGTTTGCTGGGTCATAGTTATTGCGGGGTTGGATTTCTCTCTCTTTTTACGCTAACTCAGCATGGGGGCAATGGATTTTTAGGGACTATGGGCATGGGCAAGGAGGGAGGACATTTTGCAGGCTGGTGATTGGTCAAATGCTGGGATGTTCTATCAGTTTTATTGTAAACCGATTGTGCACGCTTCTCTGTTGTACATGAATTATAGGAAGCCTCCATGCCATGCCTTAGAATTTTGATTACTTCTAGTTTATGGCGGAGAGTCAGGATTCTATTAATGGCACAGAGGTGGGTGTTATCCCTCCCTTTGGCCACTCCCCCCCTGAAGAATAGTTGTTATTATTATTATGGAATTTATTTTGAGGATGGACCTAGCTTCTAAAAGCAACAGAGCGCCGTACAATCACAGGGAGAAGAGCAAGGTGAGGGAGCAGAGAAAGAAGGGAGTGGGGACCTAACGACAGGGGAAGGAGGGCAATTGTTAGCAATGGATCTACAAATAACCAGGGGAGGAAACAGTGGGAATCAGATCACCCAGTTTCAGGTCTGGTAGAGGTGGACAGTGTATGGACCTAGATGTTAGGGAGGAGCCATCCTTTAAAGAGGAGGGTCTTGATCTCCTTCCAGAACTGTTGAAGTGAGGGGACAATTCAGATGTTTATGTGGAGGAGGTTCCAGAGTCTTAGGGCCTAGACAGGGAAGGACTGTCTTCTGTTTTTTTCCTTCCTGCACTGGCGCAGTTCAAGTCTGCACATGTCCTTACTTTTGGTACTTTTGGTAGATCGTAGGATTCCAGAGATGCTGAGTTTCTCACTGAGATAGCTTGGGGACTTCAGGTTGACAGCCCTGTAGAGATACATAATACTTGCCTTTGTGCCCTTAATAGAATCCTGAAAATATCACCAAATAGGTAGCCACTTAGGTGAGGACTGCAGACCCCCTTTTAGAGCCAGGCCATTTACTACAGGAATAATGCAGAAAGAAATGTATGCCATGGGAAAAAGTAGCAGGAACTGAATAATGCAATAGGGTCTGGAGGGATATACACAGTGGGGGAGTGTTGGGGAACATAAAAATGAGGAGGCAGGAATGTTAGGCAGAATTCTCATTTTATGGCTAATTTCCCTCACCCAGTGAGTACCCCAGTAGCTTTGCTGGATTTCTGGAGTTTATTTTTTTCACTTGGTAAAAGTGTGAGCTTTTCCCCCACTCTTACCCATGTTTTGCCATGTGTCTTCTACCTGTTTTTGTGATTGTGGACTCTGAAGTACACCACTCAGTAGTCCCCTTCTTTTGTGTGTTACACAGCACCTTCAGTGCAGTGACACAGGGTTGTCTTTTAGACTTCCCACCAACTCCATTTCTAAGGCTGACTACAGTCCCCCAGAAAAGGGTAAAGTTGCCATTAACTTTATCTAGTCATTTAACCACAGATCCAGTACACTCCATGTTATATGGAGTACTGGAAAGAGTAACTCCGTATCCCTTTTTATCTGTACCTCTTAGAGCATTGTTTCGTTCTTTTAACATTTAGACTTGGCTGGTGGCAGTGGTATCTACCCTAACTTTTCTACCGCAATTATATTATATAAATATGGTATTGTTTTAGGCTATTATATTAGCCTCGAACATAAACCTGCTTGGCCAAATACTTTTTCTTTTGGCTCCGGTCGGGTTTATTTGCCATTTCTTTTTGTTAAAGTCCTTCTTGTGTTTTACTTTGTGCAGCAAACCAGGTTTGCCTCCTTTGTTCACTGTCTTTTGGCGGCGGGCTTCTGCCAAGAAGCCCTCCTCCAGGTGCCTGGGTGTCTAGGTGGGCTGAATGTGAGGGAGGGGTGTAGTCACCCCCTGCACAGGGTATCCTAGGAAACCCAAGTCGCACTTTGCCATGATTGGCTGAGGTGGTTGTCCGGGCTGGACAACCCCTCTGCTGCGTGACTGACAGCCAGGCCGTGTGAATGGGGGATTTTCGCATAAAAGGCAGGTCTTTTTGGGCTAGAAGTCAGAGTCGCCACTGGAACTACAAAGAACCAAAGAGAAGCAGAGAAGAAGACAGCTGCTGCAACTACCCCGTTTGGGTGAAGCCCTGCTGCAGTCCTGAGTTATCTACCCTTCGACGACCAGAGAAGATCCAGTCCGGAGTCTTCTTCCCTTGAGCCTGGTGGGGATAACCAGCTCATCTTCCACAGCCACAGGATCTCCTTTTTGGTCGAATTCACTGCACACTACTGTAGTGGCCCGGATAGCCATCTGAAGAGCCTCTCCTGTTTTTAAGGAGCGCACCATTTATTCACTGTCGCTGCTGCCGGATTCATCCCTGTGTGGTGCAGACCCCTCCAGACGTCCTCCTTTGCAATGAAGCGCCAGGAACTGTCAGTCTGCAGGACACCAACAGGAACAACTGCCAGCTTTACCAGCTTCTTCATTGAATAAGGTACTGTGTTCTGCTAGAGGAATTAGGGTGAATCCCTTTTCTTCGCCTCCAAGGCTTGCCCATGTTTTCCCTCCTTCTTATAACTTTTGCTTCCTCTGTTGACAATATCTAAGTACTCCTGCCAATGTTGAATCTTGAACTGTCCGACTGTGTGATCCTCGACAACAGGATCCCGGTTCCACTTGACACTGGCTCCTGCCTATTGACTCTTGAATTCCGTCAAATAGTGTTCTCTGATTCTGTCTGCCTTTACAAAAGTATTGCCTATGATTTTTGCCCCAAACTCTCTCTGGTTAACTCATGTACTAAGTGTGTTTTTGCCCCGGTAACATTTCTTGCCGCGGATACGCATTTCTTTAGTAAGACCGAACTGTCATTACTGTCAAAAAGTGATTGCAAGTGTATTCCTGGTAACGTCTTTTGTTTCACAACATCGGTCCGTTAAAACATAGGGTACTTACCTTGAGTTAGAGTGTACCAAAGTGAATTGGTTGGTTGTAGTGTATTTTACGTGTGGTTTTGAATTAATAGAAGTGTTGTATTAATAACAAATGGTTTAAAAATAAATGTACTTATATTTTTTTACCTGAAACCTTGAGTCAGTGGGCCTCATTAGGACTCCGGCGGAAAACCATGCTGCTATTAGCACCATGGTCGATGCCGGAGTCCGCCATGGCGGAATGGGGAATTACCACCCCATTCCAAGGTTGGCGGGGCGGTGATTCCCCATGCCACCATGGCCCTTCCCCATTCCCATTTTTGCCCCATAGGGCATAATGGGAATGGGGAAGGCGGTAAGTACGGTACTGCAAATTGCGGTACCGTACTTACCTCGAGAGTCCCTTTGCGGGCCCCTACTTTAACGGCTGGTCTAGACCAGCCGTTAAGGTCGGGTCCCGCAAAGGGACCTCGTAGTAAGGCGTTAAGGGTTTAACAGCGCCGACACCTTTTACGGCGCCGTTAACCCCTTAACGCCTGGGTCCTAATGAGGCCCAGTGTTTGCTTAAATCACAGTAATTGTGGTCTCTTTGTGTAATCTCTGCTACTGCTCATATACTCTTGAGATAAGCCTGGCTGCTCCGCTACTACTACCACTTTAATATAGTAGTACAGGCTTGTACCAAAGGTAAAACTTGTATTGCCACCTGTAGTCTTAATTGTGTGTACTGGTCCCTAAGGGCACTGCACAGGATTCTGCCTAACAGGGAACATGACATTGAAAGAGATAGTTCGGATGAGGAAGACATTTTAATTTGTGAGCATTTGCTCATTATCCTAGTAATCAGAAAATGCTGCATTACATCGGGAATGATTATCGTGGCAAAACAAGGTGCCACCAAGGATATTGTGGGTATGTTACTGCAGAAATTGCCTGAGGAAACTATCATGGAAATGAAAGAAGGGGAAATTGAAGGGGGAAGGGGACACTGGCCAAGGCCGCAGACCATGGCCAGTGGACCATGGTCTTTTTTCTAATTGTGGAGATGTGGACAGTGGCCACAACCGAAGGCTGTGGGCTTTGGCATCTGTTTTTTTCCTGGCAAAGGACAGATGGGCCATGGCCTAGTCTTTTAGCCTAGTTGGTGCAATGCGAACAGGGGCCATGGACGGCGGGACCTGGTTAATTGTTGCAACATGGAAAGTGGCATGGCCAAAGGCTGTGGCCTGTGTCCCTGGCCGAAGGCAATAGGCAATGGGATAAGGTTATTTATTTGGCTGTGAGTGGCGATAGGGAGAACAGCCATTGTCCGCGACCGTAGCCAATAGCAAGTGGGCCATGTAGTTTTTACCTACTTGTTGCAGAGTGGACAGAGGCCACAGCTGATGACCATGGAAAATGGGTCTTGGAGAAGATATAGCATAACAAAACCCCATGGCAGGGTGCTAGCGGCTACAAGAGGAGCGTGATTATTGGCAACTCTCATTGTGTCGCACAGCTGTGCTTTTTAAACTAAATTCACTGCTCTGCCTCGTGGTTTGAAGGATATGATCCTCAGCCTCAATGTTGTCTATGTCGCCCTCTCCCAATGCTTTATATCGTATTAAGGCATAAGTGTGTCCCTTAGGATTTATTGCGGTCTGCCTGACTGTCTTACACAACTGTGCTCGGATCTGATCAAATCTATCCTGCAATGCATTCCGTATCCGGTGTGTGGATTCACCATAACACAACTTGTGTAGCAATGTATCTTTCTTTGGGGAATGTATTGACCAAAGGCAATAAGTGAAGTTAAAATGCAGGTTAATAAGTCTGAGTGCCGCCATGATTATGACGAATAGCTTACTGAATGTAGCATTTGTTGCAGAATTCGGTAGTGACATGCCATATCACAGTACCAATCCTGGTGAGGACAACTCAATCTTTCCTCTCTCTGGGGATATTTGTGTATACAAAAACTGTTGAGAGTAACACTTATTGAGCAACAAAAAATCATAGCTGCAGAAAAGTGCTAGATATAAAACTAACATTAGATCATTACGGTGCATGTCTAATTGCCATCCCTACTGGAGAGCATAATGCGTTAGTCGGGAGTGAGTAGAACCACCAGCTCTCCAGATTTTCGCAAGACTTGCTACTTTTCAGCCAAAAAGTTCACATTTTTCAACCCTGCACTTGGGGCTGTATCTGCAACCCTATAGTCCCCCCTACCTGCACTTATCTAACACTTGTTGTCTGCACCTCACCCATGCACTGCTATCTGCTGGCCGCACTTCTTTTTTCTATTTCTTGGTCCTATGTCTTGCACTTCTCCTCCTCCCCTTCACCTGGCACTTTTCCCCCTCCCTCGCACTTGCGCGATGTCAATGTCACTTGGCCTAGTAAAATCCCTTTGTTAGCCTCCATTGCCTCATTGCCCCTTGAAACAATTGTGTATAGGAGTGCTATAAATAAAATATGACATCATATCATATCATAACTTTCTCCTTACCCAAAAAATAAGTTCCTCCAATGTAAATTAAAGGGGTAAAATCTCCCTCACCCTAGTGCTAAATCTCCCATTTAACTGTTTTAAAATGCCAGGACTGCATGGTCGAGAGAGGTGGTCAGGGAGTCAAATTAGGAGAGTGAACGCAACCTGCTGGTTCTCAGATCCCGGTGTTGTCCTGGGATGATACTATGAGCCTGGACTGTTCATCTTAAGTGATTGTACAGTACTGGGCTTCTTCTAGGGAAATGGTTTGCTTTCTCACATTCTTATGGCACTATGCAGCCGATTGCCTGCTCTTTCCTTTCATCGAGATCCTTTGAGTAGAAGGGGTCATAGAAAGGAGAGATCTGGTCACACGCTAAACGCCTCTAGTGAGCTTATTGGAGCAAAACTCTTTTCTACTCATGAGGTATAGAAAAACATTTGCAGTTCCAGAAAAAAGCAATCTGCAAGTTTGTGTCAAACATGGACTACAAGCAGGTGAACTTATCGCACCTTTTCTTGTGTTATTTAAAGCATCAAAATAGACAACTGTGCCTTGCTGTATGACAAGAACGGTGAAAGAATGTTGGCAGGAGCCACAACTGTATACTGGTCTTAAATCCCAGTGTTATCACTAAACTAAATCCTCTTAAACCATGGCCTTCTTCTCTTTTTTGTCTATGTTCGGATATGCGCACCTTGCTGGTAACTTCTTACCTGAATCCATTGCCTATGGTGTGCTATGTGAGTCTTCCTGGTTGCTTCCAATCTGCCTCCTACACGCGTGCCCGAGCACATGCGCATTCTGGGTGACTGCGAATCTGAGTTATGTATCTGTTTTGGGTATGGGTACCTTTTTCACAATGCTACTGTTCTGCGTCCTGCATTTAAACTACAGGGGCTATACCTACCTTGTGGCTGGTATTATTGATCTAAGTCTTGCACCTATGCTAGAGCACAAATACCCTCTTTGTGGACTGCTAATGATGCCCTTGGAATGCCGCATGCTCATTATTCTTAGGGAGTTAAGGGACTTCGAGTGATATCCCATGCTGATTTTGATCGCTGCCAGGTGAAGACATCAAGCTATGGGTTGCGATTGGAATTAGGGGGATGGCATCGTTAGACAGTCATTTACCTTCATTTTTTGGGTCTTGAGATATGTCCCAAATGTGTCTCCCCAAAAAACGCTAGATATGGCTCTGTGCCAGCATGGTTCATTGTCGCTTCTTTTGTCTCTGTCTAGGGTGTTTCGTTTCATGAATGCTACTGGATAGATATGCCTCATGTGGTTCATCGCCACCAGATGGGTATGGGCAGTGACACTACTCGCCAGGCTTTCTGTTACAATAAATTCTGTGTTGAGTAGAACCTGAAAATGGTGGATGAAAAGTGAGAATGGTCTCCAGTGATGTTACCGAAATGTCTTTACCGAAAGCTGTTCTACCAAAAATATATTACCGAAATCTTTTTTTGATATTTTTTAAAAATAGATGGGGGTGGGGTAAATGGGGTGAAAGGGTACAGGGGTAGTTGGGGTGGGGTTACAACTAGAAAAAAGGAGAGGCTTGGGGAACCCAAAAAACAAAAAACTAAAATACGAAAAAAGAATTTGATAAAATCAGTTTGGTAAAACAGTTTTCGGTAAAACACATTTCGGTAACATCACATGGAACCAAGTGAGAACTTCTCTGGAGACCTGGAGACATGCCCCTGCTCAGATGCACAATCTCTGCTCTAACCCTTCACAGACTGGTCATCTACATGGAGTTTTAATCTGAAGTTACTTCAAAATGTTCCTTTTAAAAATAAAACATGTATAAACATATACATATAATCAAAAACTTAGTCTGGAATAAACCTTTCTCCCATTGGGAATCATAGCTTTGTTTTCTTTTATTTGCAGTCATAAAAAAATGAAATTCATGTTCCTCTATATATAAACTGAAAGAAAGAGTCCCCATGTCACCTGTTGGCGGTGCCGGGAAAGTACAAAAAAATAGTACGAGGGTCTCACCAAATGTGTTGCCACGGGCCTTGTGTAAACCTGTGACAGGCAGACCGGTCCCCTACCAAGCCTCTCATCGTTCCACTACCAAGCCTCGCTTTCCTCTGCCCTTTTCTCACCCAAGCAATCACCCCCACTTTTACACAATACAGCCCGACCTTCCAACTCGGGGTCCGGTGCTTTCCTACTGGCTTCGTACAACAGAAGGCCACGTTGCAGTCTGAATGAACCATTAGCTTGAGTTGGCCAGATTCTTGTAGTGTTCAGGCATGGGAATGTATAAAGGCAGGGGCATAATTAGAGGTTAAGCTTGTATTTATTAACACACAACTATGTACATATAATATTAAGAGAAGGAGGGAATCAGTGTCATTCAGCCGCCGCGGCTCACAGCTGTTATCCTTTGACTCGCATTCGGATTCCCTGTGATGTAACTGGAATCTATGCCTCGCTCCAGAGAACAGAAGGTTGGCAACATGTATTCATACAGCTGTGTCTATCTTCCAGAGGAGCACGGATGCTACACATCTCTCTTCCTTTATAATGTAACAACAAAAAACAACTGAACTACTAAATGTGGAAATGGATGTGAGTTCTCCATACGTCTTGGTTTACGATAACCTCTTCCCCACCTGGACTTGCAAGTCATGTCTCTGATGAAAGCTGGCAAGGAAATCACTTCAGATTTGTTTGAACAGGCTTTTTGCACACCCTTCGCTCTAGATACTTTTCTTCGACAACTTGCCCTCTCATTAGTCTCACTCGAACATCCACCAACATCCCCACCACTACTGACATTCGAATATTTGCTGTCACTACAGACCCATACCCTCTCAACATTCCAAATCCTTCCATCCTCCGTTCTGACAGAATGTTTGAATGCCTCCACAACTCTGATTGGTCTGGACCATTTACACAGGCCTTCTCTGAGGGCAGGGGAAGATTGATTCTAACCATTTTCCCCACAATCATAGCGGTGCCAATTTTGTGTTTGCCTTCCTCCCTCTGCTGAACTCAAAAGAAGAAAGACCAGTGTTGGAATGTGGTGTGAATCGATGCGCCACAATCCTCTCCTTAACAGCTTCCTCCAAATTTATCCCATTGGACCAATGCCGACCTGATGGTCTCTTTAAACACTTTGTTAAAACATTCTACTGTCCCATTTGTCTGAGGGTGGTATATAGCACTCTTTTTGTGTATAATAGAGTACTTACTGCAGAAATCCGCCATCTCTTTAGATCTGAATTGGGTACCGTTGTCAGTCATGATACTCCCTGGATATCCCTCCCTCTCACAAATGTCGGACAGAAATTCAACTAGAGTTTTCCCAGTGATACTTGGTGCAATTAAAACTTCTACCCATCTAGTAAGGAGATCAATTACAACTAGGCAGAATTTCTGTACTCCATTGCTATTCACAGGGCCTACTACATCCATGCCCAAATCCTTCCACACTTTACTTGGAATTTCAGTAACCACCATAGATTGTTTCACACCCACACAACTCTTTTCACTACTACTGCAAAGGATACAATCTCGAATATAATGTTCTATTTGCAGATCGCATCCAGGCCACCAAAAGTCATTCCTTATCCTCTGCTTTGTTTTTACTATTCCCTGGTGACCTTCATGACCAAGTCAATCACTCTTCGGCGTAAACTTGAGGGTGGAATTATTTTGTCTCCTCTCATGATGATACTGTTGTGTACATGTAATTCATCAGCAACAAACCAATAATCCATAAGGTCCACTTCTTCAAATCTTGCTTTGCTCCATGGACCTTGACTGTTGACCAGTTCCTTCAAACGTTCTAACACTCTGTAATCCTTTTCAGCATTATTCCATTCCATCCTTGAAATGGATGCTGCCTCCATGTTCAAAACAACTTCCATGTCATCATCATCATCTATGATTTCAGATATATTAGTGAGGCGAGACAATCAGCAATGATGTTCTTAACCCCAGGTACATAACGTACGGTGCAATTATATTCTTGAAGAAGCATCACCCACCTTCTGATTCGATTGGATACTTTATCTAACCCTTTAGACATGATGATATGAACCAGGGGTTTATGATCTGTGCGGAACTCTACTTCACCACCCTAGATGAAGCTCCTGAACTTTTCCGCCGCCCATTTTATTGCCAATGCCTCTTTCTCAATGAGTAATCTCGATGCAAATGCAATAACACTTCTCGGCCTTTATTCTCTTGCGTGATGACAGCTCCAAGACCTATATTACTAGCATCGGTAGTAATAATGGTTTTCTTATGACTACTGAAGTTTTTCAAAGCTGGAGCCTTGTCTATTGCACTTTTTATTAATTCAAATTCTTCCTCGCAATCATCATTCTATTAAAAAAAAATCTTGAGCAATTCTCGCAAGGGGACGGTGTGTATAGCAAAGTCACGGACAAATTTAGAATAATACTCCGCCATTCCGATGAATGTGGGCACTTCTTCTTTATTACGTGGCCTGATCATTCTTTTTATGGTGTTCACTAATTGTGCCTTAGGTGATATGCCATCTGCAGAAATCTTGTGTCCTAGGTATTCAATCTCTGAGCAATTAATTTTGCATCTGTCCTTGCTCAGAGTCATTCCAGCTTTATATAATTTCTCACACACATATCTCAATTTTTCATCATGGTTCTTTTGACTGTCAGCATATATCAAGATATCGGGCCTCATTACATGGTAGGCTGTAAGGGATTACCGGCACCGGTAAGGGCACCAGTGGCAGTAATCCCTTACCGCCCTACTACGAGGTCCCTTAGCGGGTCCCTCCCCTAACGCCTGGTTTTACCAGGCGTTATACAAGGGACCCGCTAAGGGACTTCACAGCTAATAACGGTACCGCAAATTGCGGTACCGTTATTAGCTCCTTCCCCGTTCCCATTGAGCCCTATGGGGGCTCCAATGGGAATGGGGAATGGTTCCCGGAACGGGGACTTACCGGGTCCTCCAGGGTCAGAATGACCCGGTAAGTCCCTATTCCGGGAACATGGACCCGGAATGCGGTAAGGGGGTAGCCATGGCGCTAATAGCGCCATGACTACCGCCTACCGTGTAATGAGGCCCTTCATCTTGAAAACATATCACTCGGGGACTCTCTCAAAGAGATTGTGCATTATCTTCTGGAACACCGATGCAGCGGAAACCCGTCCGAATGGCATCCTCTTGAATTGATATAAGCCATCTAGCGTAATAAAAGCAGTGAGATGTATGGAGTGTCTGTGTAATTTAACTTGGTGGTACGCCGATTTCAAATCCAGAGTGGAAAAGAAACTTGACGGCCCAATTGTAGATATCAACTCTTGTATGTTGGGGAGAGGATGTCTGTCTGGGACAACACACTTGTTCAGCTCCCGCATATCCACACATATACAGAGTTTGCCTGACTTCTTCCTGAGAACCCCTAACGGCGAGACCCATTCACTGGCATCTATACCTTTAATAATTCCTTGATCTTCTATTATTTTGATCTCCTTCCTGACTTCATCTTGCATGGATAAGGGTACATTCCTTAACTTCTGAGCCACTGGGGTATGATTGGGTTTTAATTGTATTTCATGCACGTAACCACAAAGACACCCGACACCATCACAAAACACTGCTTCCATGACATCATTTGTGTCGCACTTTACTGCATCGGGACTACTCTCAAACTTGCTCATATCATTGTTAATTGCAAAGACAGATTCTTCTGCAGCAGAGTCTAATTTCACTTGTAGTTTACTCTGATAAGTCCAGCTCAAAAGGGGCATTTTGCCTATGCTGGCAATGTAAACCTTTCCTTTAGCTTTCCTACCTTTGAATTTTAACTTGCCCCAGAACCAGTGTATCGTATCAATCTTTACACCACCATAGGCTCAGGGGTTGATATCAGTTTCGTGTAAGTATTCATGTTTCTCTTTATTCCACAGCTGTTGTGGTATCAATGTGTATTTCGCACCAGTGCCTATCATCATGTTCATTTCTACTCCATCAATGGAAACTGTAGCTTTGGGGCTTTCTAAGACTTCTTCGTCATCATCATCATCCATTATAACAAATACACATTCTTCACCTTCCTCTCTATCACTGTGGTCAATGTTTGAATTGCACCCTATTCAATTAGTGGACATATTTCGAAATCTGCAGCACTTGGAATAATGGACCTTCCCTTTGCATCTGCTGCATATGATTTTTAATGCTGGGCACTCTGGGTCGTCGGCTCAATGATTGGTGCTGTCACACCTATAACACTTCCCTTGACGTCTTTATCATGAATTTACAGGTTGCTTATCTGGACTGTCTCTCCTATTACAGTTATGTGAGATTCCTTTCAGATTGATTCTGCACTTTCTTTTGACAGTCTGTGGTGATTTATACTATCCACTAAATGTTTTCTGTCTGACAGAGGTATTATTAACCATAGATATTGACTCACCATCTTCTGCAACGTTGCAAGATATCTTTGAGATCTCATGTTATTGGTTTCAATTTGAATAGATTTCATTTTGTTTTCTAATTCTTTTACACACTCTTCAGTGTGTTCGACTTCTTTTGCTACTCTTAGCACAGTATCCAATGAAGGATCATTTTCTGACCAAAGTTTTTCTCTTACTTTTGCACTCCTGCACTCCAACATAAACTGATCTCTCAGTCTTTCATCTAGTTGTTGGTTTAAGTTGCACGTCTTGGCAAGTTTTCTTAATGCAGTAATACATTTCTCAACACTTTCTCCCTCCTCTTGCGTTCTCTTGCCAAACTTATATCTCTCCAATATGATACTAACTTTCTCCTCGAAGTGTTTATCAATCTTTTTGACTGTGCGTTCATATTCATTAATATTTATATCCTCATCCACTGGGAGTTCTGGCAGGGATTCGTATGTTTATTGACCAGCTGGACCCAAACAGTGTAATAATAATGATTTTGTCTTCTCTGTGCTGCAATTGGGGTCACAAACTACACCTGTGTGATGTTCAAAAGACCTAATCCACCGCTTCCATGGAATGCTGGGTTCATTGGTATCAGCCATGAAAAACATTTGAGGAGGAACACTGCTGAATGCCATAACTGCCACAAATATTTTATCACTTTGTTTCTCTCAGCAGTGCAATTGTACTGTAATATGGTAATATGGTACTGTAGCGCTCCAAATATAACGTGGTACTGTGCTTGTAAGTACTATCTTTATATTAGCTAAAACAAGATTTGATAAGTTGTGTGCTTGTTTGGTCAGGAAATATCTGATATTCGAATGTCTGTTGCTGAACACACAATAAATGCGTGCGTATTGCTTTAACAGCATTCATAACATCGACGGCTTGATCAGTCAAATGCGCATGCACGTATATGCAATTGAAGAGACGGTCGTATAAGCAGAAGAAAACACCAGCTGAATATGGCAGCTCCGCGGCAAAAGAGAAATGAAATGTTTTTCTTGAAGTGGTAACCCCCGGGGCCGCTACTACACTCGGATTGAGCGGAGCGGAAACAACAACAGAAAAAAAAGGTACGTTACCTTCAATTGCTTCGCTCCGTCTGGGGCTGCTGCAATGCTCGGGCTTGAGCGGAGCGGCTTCACGGGCAAACAGCAAAGTGCCCGTCGTAGTTATAAGTGGGTACAGTCCTCGTCACCAGTTTGTAGTGGTCAGGTATGGGAGCGTATAAAGGCATGCGGCATAATTGGAGGTTAAACTTGTATTTATGAACACATAACTATGTACATATAATATTAAGAGAAGGAGGGAGTCAGTGTCATTCTGCCGCGGCGGCTCACAGCCGTTATCCTTTGACTCGCGTTCGGATACCTGTGATGTAACTTTTTTTATTTTTATTGGTTTATAGAAAACCTTTAAAAAAACAAAATGATACAAGTCATCCATTTCCACATTCAGAAGTATACATGAGATCACGTTTCAAGATACAGGCATAAGAAAACAGGAGGTCACAGCCAGGGCCACGGGAACCTTGACATGTAACTCCGAGTGAGCTGTATTGGTAACAAGCCATGTGAGCCTGTACCATCAACCTTCATCTTCGGTATTCACCGAATCAAGGCTCGCTTCAATTTCTTGCAAAAACACGGTTAGCACCCTGGTTAGTTTTGTATTGGAGCCGGAATACATCAGCTGCCACCATTCTTCTACATTCCTTGTTGCGTGTTCAGAGATTATTTGTCCCAGATGTTTAATTCTTTGTGGTTTAAAGAATGGGCAGAATAAGACAAGGTGCTTGAGTGATTCCTCGCAGATTTTGCAATACCTGCATACGGTGTTCGAGTCAACTTTACCTATCCAGTTCTTTGTCCTATCTTTAGTTCTGAATAGGTTTAGGCAAAATCTCATGTATGTGGCCCTTTTTGCGTTGTCTGGGAACAAGGTTACATAATTTTGTAGTATGTTAAAAGCTCGTGCCTCAGGTGGAGCATCCTTCAATGCTTTAGACCTTCTTCTGTCTTCACTAGTTTGAATCCAGTCTGCTTCCCAGATCTTTTTCTTCACCAGGTCTGGGTTGGCCTGAAGAGTTTTGATATTCGTTCCATAAATGGTTAGCAGATCTTGGCATCTTTTGTACCACAATGCTAGGAGACAGTCTGGGTTGGCATTGCCAGGATTGCTTAATATTTTAAATTGAGGTATTGTTGCAGGCATCACAGTTTTCCTAAATAGGGCCAAGGTGTTCCACAGGATCCTAGCTTCGAGCGAGATCAAACCTAGCTCGTAGCCTATGCTGGATGTGGGTGTGCTGTTCGGAAGTTGTAGGATTTTTACCCAGAAAATATGTTCTAGGGTTGAGCAAAGTTCAGCCGAGCATCCAAAGGCATTCTCTGCGCCGTATATCAAGACTGGAACAACCTTCTGCTGATAGAATGCTATCACTGGTTTGAGTGAAAACTTTCCATATTTTTTATTTAGTATAGATGCTTGGGAAGCTAGTTGTCGACATTTAGTCTTCGTGATCTCCATCCAAGGGCTATCATTTATGTTTGTGTTAATGTACATCCCAAGATATCTAGTGCTTTCCACCGTAGTAAGTGTTTCCTTTCCCAAGTGCCATCTGAATGTGTTATTTTTCCGGTGGCATCCCGTATGCAAATTCTGTAGTGTTAATATTTCGCTTTTTATATTGTTGATGAGCAGGCCGTTAGTTTCCACGTAACGTTCAACTGCATTTATTTTGCGCTGAAGGCCGATTGGGGTAGAATCCAATAAGATCAAATCGTCGGCATACAGCAGCCAGCCTAATGCAGAGCCGTGTAGCATGGGGGAGAAGGATCGTGGCTCGTTGATTGCGGAGCCAATATCCGAGAGAAAAAGGTTGAAGATGATCGCCGCCAAAGGGCAACCTTGCTTGACACCACAAAAAGTGTTAATTTCATCTGTGAGCAATCCACCTTGGTCAAGGCGTACTCTGATGGTGGTGGCAGAGTGGATTTCTTTGATGGCGGCTAACAGACTCTCAGGGCACCCCCAATTATACATTTTTGTCCAAAGTAACTCGCGATCGATGGAGTCAAACGCATGGGAAAAGTCTATCAGAGCAAGATAGACCTTTCTCCCAGCTCTAATGGTGTCCATTTTCAACAGATTTATCAGCAGAAGGTTAAGGCCACAGCCGACCCCCTTTACGAAGCCTGTTTGTCTTTCATCAAGGTGACCACTGTCAACGATCCATTGTGAGAGTTTTTGTTGCAGCATGGTTGCATACACTTTGCCCAATACATCCAAAAGAGCTATTGGTCGATAGTTTTTTGGCTCGAGCCGATTTCCCTTTTTGAAAATGGGCACAATTATAGCTTTCTTCCAAGACTTTGGGGATTCTCGTCTTCTACATATTCGAGTGAAGAGTTCCTTGCAAAAGTCCGCCCATAGCTCTGGATTTTGTTTTAGGGTAAAGTTAGTCAGACCATCAGGTCCAGGAGCCCTTGAGGCACTGGCGTTCTTAATTATCTGTAGTATGTCAGCTTTAGAGAAAGTCAGGTCCCATTTGGTTAAATTTGGTGTTGTAGGGGCCTGACAGGTACCTTTTTTACTGTACAAGTTTTTGAAATGTGATGACCACCTTGCTGCTGGTACCATATTTGACATCAATGCGGGTTGAGGAGCCTCTTCGTTGTTTAGAAGTCTCCAGAACTCTGCTGAATTTTTATTGTTCATTTTTTGCATCATTAATTCTGCATCATTTTGGAGCATAATGGCTTTATGGGATCTTATCCAATTTTTGTATTTCTGTTTTGCGACGCGTATTTCTCGCGCTGCGTCAATAGAATCTCTGAATCTCAGGCGTCTAATAGAGGCGCGTAGTTCTCTCTTTCTTCTCATGATCTCAACATCAAATTTATGTTTGTTAACAAAGCCATGGTTTCTCAGTCCCTGTTTTTTTTCCACAAACAGATGTAATAAATGTGCGTATTCGACTCCACAGTCCAGTTTGATGAAAGTTTCTGAGATTGTGGAGACTTCAGCAGAGAGTAGTGTTAGTCTCACTCTGTTTGGCTCAGCCAATATCGGATGTTCCCATCGTTCTTGTGGCAGTTGATTTACGGCTGACAAGGTGACAATTACCATGTCATGATCGCTTTGAGTCATCGGTATTACCTCAAGCGACTTGACGGATTGTTGGATCTTTTCTGAGGCGAAGAAGTAGTCCAAGACGGAATTCTGATCTGCTCGTCGCCACGTCGGTTTTGCTGGTATATCGCCGACAGAGTTTCTATTGAGCATTGCTAAGTTTCTAGCTTCCATTTCCCCCATCCATTTTGAAGCCACGTTGTTAGGTACGTACACTACTTCGTTGTTTTTCGTTCTTGTTGTCAAACAGTTGATATTCAAGTCTCCACAAATTATGATGTTTATTGACTCATTCTCAAGTAAGAGATCGTCGATTTTAGATGAAACTAAATCTATGAAGGAAGTTGACCCGGCCTGAATGTGATTCCAGTATATATTAAATAAATGGAAAAGGATCGGGTTGTCAGCTCGAGACCCATCTAATGCAATCGTTGACAGAAGTATGAAGGGTGAGAGGTTTAGAGAGTTAATGATACGACAACCCGAGCTCTTTTTTACAATTGTCAACAGACCTGCCATTGGTCTTCCTATAGTTTTTTTAAAAGCTGAATTGAAGGCCACTTCATAGGCGTCCATGGTTGGGCAATTCATCATCCACGTCTCTTGAAGGCAGACCACATCTAGCGCGTCAAGCCAGGGTTCTACAAATAGGTGGGAGAAGCCCCTGGTGTTCCAGGATCCGATCTTAAGTTCCCAAGGCTCCTCTACCACTTGGCGTTATCGTTTTAAGGATCTGCCTAACGCTTCAGCCAGCCAGGACCAATCCTTTTGTGTTCCGCTTTGGGCTTGTTGGCTTTGCGAGTCACCACGACTCGGATCCGTCGTGCCAGCTCCTTTAATGGTGATTTTGATGGTGTCCTCTGTGGGGAGTTTCCCTGGTACAGACTCAGGGAAGAGATTGGCCAATGTCTTTTTCATGCTTCCCGAAACAAGGTGCATATCACGTTCTAGCAACGATTCCACATTTCGGGGACGCTCAGTTTCCGCGGTTTTATTGGAAAACAGTGGTTCCTGGTGGAACGAGTCGCGTTTAGTTTTTTGAGAATCTGCTCTGTGATTGAATTCAGCTTGCTCAGACACTTCTGAGATGTCAAAGCCCATAGACATGAGAGCGGGGCCTGCATCCAGTACAATGTTTAGAACAATTCTGGATCTGAAGTGAAGGATGATTTTATCATCTTGTTCCTCATTTGTGAATTCCACAGTCTTGATGTCGTCATATCGTATCGTTCTGAGCGAAGGCACGTATTGAAAGAGGCATAGAACGTTTGTACGATTTAAAATGAGTTTCTCTCCATTTTCTATACGTTCCAGCCTCGCCTTGTAAAAGGTTTGACTTTTGTCGCCAGCGCTTTTATCCGTCCTGTTCGTTTTGCGCCATTCCATTCTCTCACGGCCAAGCTGTGTGTCGAAGATCTCGTTTCTGGCCAGTCCTATTCTGTCAACGTCGTCTTTGTTATAACCAAGGCGATCCAAAAATGTATCTTTTGGTTTGTTATGAGTCCGCAGACCCTCTTTAAGAGCATGCTTCCTGTCTAACAATGGTTTAGACAGCGTCTGAGATTGAGCGAGGGCTTTTCGCCTTTCTTCCAAAGTTTTGAATATGGGACTTAAGGGAATTTTGTGAGGCTCGTCTTGTTTAGTCTTCTTTTCGAAGAGAGTACATGTTCTTGCAGCGCCAGCTGGTATCTGGATAAGCGCAGAGTCATTTCCGTTACTTGGAACTGCCGGCTGTGCATCCACAAGTGAGGTGTCCTCAGCTCCCGTCCCCGAAACCTTCTCCTCTGATTCCAAGTCTTCATACACAGACAGGTTCATTAAGTCGATGGATTGATCCTCGGTAGGTTCAGGGAGAGGGACAAGTTCGACAGGCTTTGTAGAAGTGTTTACAGTGGTAAGGTCATTTATCTTTGTTAGGACTCTGTCGTCTGTTCGAGTGTTATTAACGGTTACATTGACAGTTTTGAGGTTCCGAAGAAATTTTCTTGAGTTGTTACCTATTCTTTGATTTTTAGTTCTTTGATTTTTAGTTTTTTTCAACGGTCCCGGATTGGGCCTCTTGTGATCTGCATTCTGGGGTACAGTTCCCTTGAATATGTCAAATATTTGAATTTTAGGCTCTGTTGTTTCTGGAATTAGTATCACCTCAGGAGAACGGGGGGCTCCCTTGTCGATCGAGGTTGCCAAGGAGGAAGGTTTTTGAGGATCCAGTGTCGCCAGATTTTTAGAGCCCTTACTACTTTCCAGGACACTAGCAAAGTTCATTTGAAGAGGTGCTCCGGTTCTTGTTCTTTCATGACTAGGGCCCAAGCTCTCATTCGTGGGATTTTCAGGCACAGGTTTTGAGCCTTGGCTGTCCTGAGTATCAAGCACTAAGGGAAGCGGCAAGTTTTTTTCGCTACTCGGGTTGTTGGCCTTCCGACAGTTCTGAGTTGTTGGTGCAGTTTTTAGTGCTTCTATGGTTTCTCTAGAGTTATTGACAGTGTCCAGTACCCCTATGGTAGGGTGGAGTACCAGTGTGCCAGTGACTGTGTCGAGATTTCCCATTGAGGTGTAGGACGGAGATTCCATAGGAATTTGCCCCTTGTCGGTTTGTTGACCCGCTGGGTGCTCCCGACTAGGTTGCCGATTTGAATCCTGTGTCGTCGTGTGACGATACTTTAGCACGCTTAGAGCTTCTTTCGCTACCTCTGCAAGGAGCTTTTTGTCCAATTTGTTGTTTTCTTTCTGTTCTGTTAGAGTTTGCAAGGCAGCGGTCAAGTTTGTTCTTATTGTTCCATTGTCTTTTCTTTCAGCGCGCAATTCTTTTTCTATATTGATTAGCTTTGAGTTCATAAGCGCCACTAAAGTTGTCAGGTCCTTCACATTATCATTTAATTGCTCATAGAGCTTTAGAAATGGAGCAAGCGAAATTCCAGTTGCTGACATTAAGACCGATTGTAGGTCTTTGGTAAAGTTCGCGTCAAGCCTGACTTCTGAGTTGCGATCTTTTTTATGAGATTGAGTTTTGGATCTCCTGACTTTTGGAAAGTCACGTTCTATGATTGAAGAAGCAGTTGAACAAATCTCAGAAGAGGATGAGGTGGAAGCGAAAGAATCACGCTCATGAGTGATGTATGCAGGATTTTGTTTAGCACTTCTGAAGTCAGTTGGGCGTGTTGTCGCAATTTCCTGTCTTTGAGGGGCACGAGCCTGAGAACAGGCTATGCGAGGTGAAGCCGGGCAAACAACATCTTTATCATTTTGCAGAGCAATTTTCCAATTACGCAGAGCATCAGAGTTTGTGATAGCCCAGTCTGCCTCTGGCAGAGTCTCATGGTTGGGCGCCATAGGCGTCCGCTGGTTTTGCCAGTTAATTATGCTATGCTCTCCTCTTGATGTAAAATTACAGGTTTTGTTTATTTGGGAAAAATCTTGCAAGGTTTTATTTATTTCAGCGAGCTCTTGCAAAGTTTTGTTTCCAGCTTCTGACGAGACTCTTCTATTTTTAGGGAGTGCTGGAGAACCACGTCCCTTGTTTGGGACAGATACGTGCTTGTCGAGGATGCAAAATACTTCGTCTTCTAGCACAGTGTTAGACTTGTCGGGGTCCGATACATCCGATCCATGTATAGAGTGGCCGTATGGTTTCTTGGAGGGCGGGAGTGAAGGGGTGCGCAGTTTTGACAGTTTTGACAATAATGGCAACTGCCGTCACAGTTGCCATTATTTGTGCATCCTCTCATAGTATGAGCGCGCCACGCCAACACCATCAATTTAGGTAATTTATTTGTAGAAGAGTTTATAGAGTGGGCGTCAGGGAGGGGCGCAGCGTTCAGGAAGCTTGGGCACGGACTTGCCGCAACCTCAGACTCTGTGTTACAGGCGTCCACCTTGGTCGGCCCATCAAGTATGACGACGGGCACACGAAAATCCTCTCGGCGTCTTATCTCTCTCTCAGAGCACTCGGAGCTGACAGTTGGATCAGGCGCCATCAATCTGACAGATGAGGCAATCGAAGACTCGGGGTGGGAGGGTCCGCCCCGGGGATCGCCCGCAGGCGAAGAGGCCCCGACCTCCACCAGAATTGGCCCAACAATTCCCAGGTGGGGGGGGTCCCCAGCCCCACGCGGTCATCCATGATGCCACCCCCACGGCCACCAGGCACACATTCCCTCTCACCCCACTCGGCCGTCCCGTCACTCGGAGAGCATAGTGACATCGCACTCGGTGTGCACTTGCTCGCGTCAATGGCCAGTTTGTGTAACACGGGGGGAGACAGGTAAGGGGGATCGAGGGGTGAGACGGGCCCGGCTAGGTGATTGTTGCTATTGTCAGTATTTGACAAGTCCACTTGCAGGGTATTGGGGGCTATTGGCGGTATAGAGAGTGTGGAGGGTAAAAAATCTATCATTGGAGTGGTGGTACATACTGCATTTCTCCTTGCGCTTTTATTCTTCAAACACATCAATGATGATACCACATCTTCAGGTTCTCCCACAAAAGTTCCGGTACACTCACTTACGATGTCGTTATGTCTAATCAGTTTTGTACTTACTCGTTGTCCAGTACTCGCATCAGTCAGATTAGATGTGGATGCGGAGGCGGAGTTCCAACGTCGCAATTGCAGCCTTGTATGGGGTGGGGAGGGCAAGCGGTCTCCTATTTTCCCGCGTTTGTACGATAATCCATCCATTTCGACAGGCCCGCTGGCCCACGCCCTCGCCCGAACACCAGAACACCAAAACACACTGCGCACACCGCGCGCTCCGCGTGTGCTAGGGGTTTTAAGCTACTTCCTCCTGGAAGCAGTAGTGGAAATGGAAAACAGACTTCCAAATGTCTCAGAAGCAGCAGCAGCAGAAAGAGCCTGGGCAGTCTCAGGCTCACCAAAACACACTGCGCACACCGCGCGCTCCGCGTGTGCTAGGGGTTTTAAGCTACTTCCTCCTGGAAGCAGTAGTGGAAATGGAAAACAGACTTCCAAATGTCTCAGAAGCAGCAGCAGCAGAAAGAGCCTGGGCAGTCTCAGGCTCACCAAAACACACTGCGCACACCGCGCGCTCCGCGTGTGCTAGGGGTTTTAAGCTACTTCCTCCTGGAAGCAGTAGTGGAAATAGAAAACAGACTTCCAAATGTCTCAGAAGCAGCAGCAGCAGAAAGAGCCTGGGCAGTCTCAGGCTCACCAAAACACACTGCGCACACCGCGCGCTCCACGTGTGCTAGGGGTTTTAAGCTACTTCCTCCTGGAAGCAGTAGTGGAAATGGAAAACAGACTTCCAAATGTCTCAGAAGCAGCAGCAGCAGAAAGAGCCTGGGCAGTCTCAGGCTCACCAAAACACACTGCGCACACTGCGCGCTCCGCGTGTGCTAGGGGTTTTAAGCTACTTCCTCCTGGAAGCAGTAGTGGAAATGGAAAACAGACTTCCAAATGTCTCAGAAGCAGCAGCAGCAGAAAGAGCCTGGGCAGTCTCAGGCTCACCAAAACACACTGCGCACAGTGCGGAATCCGTAACTGGAATCCATGCCTCGCTCCAGAGCACAGAAGGTTGGCAACATATATTCATACAGCTGTGTCTATCTTCCAGAGGAACACGGATGCTAAAATTCTCAAAAATGAGCGCAAATAGAAAAAGTGCAGAGGATGCGCTTTTTCATTTACGCTCATTGTGGAAATGTGCAGGTCACCTTATTCTCAAAGGTGACCTGCACATTTCACGGGAGGACTGGACAGTAGCACAAACATGTGCTGGCCAGGCCCCTTGCATACATTAGTGTCAGGTGTGTGCTCCTGACCAAGTGGTTGCTGGATGCGCATTTCACAGAGATAGCCCTGTCGCTCTGAAACGCAAAAAGAAATATAGCATTTCCATCCCTAAATGGGGGATGGGAAAGCAAGTGTGACAGCTGCGGATTGAACTGCAAATGTCATCCTTAAAAAAAAACAGATGACAGGGTCAGAAATCACCCTGCCCTGCACTTGCGCGATCTCAATGTCACCTGGCCTAGTAAGATCGTTGTCTCTGTGTTCCTCTGTTCCCCCTCCATTTCCTCATCGAGCCTTGAATACTTTTGTATAGGCGCGTTATAAATGCCATATGATTTCACATCATTTGCACACCCGGCTTCCCCCCACGCCTCTTCCAAACCGAAGCAGGGGAGGCTGCCTCATTTCTGGCATTTAAAAGCGCATCCCGTTTGTGAATTCTGGATGCGCTTATTATAAATGGATAAAAATGCCCCCTAATTGGTGCCAATGCGCCAAGAGGTGAAAAAGGCCATTTGAATGGGTGTATCTGAGACGCCCCTGCTGTGTTAGGCGGCTCTTTTTTTTTAGCAAGTGATGAGATGCGCTAGCATAGCTCATAACTTGCACCATTAATAGTTTTGAGAATCTGGCCCATTGTGCCTTCAGCATTGCTTTAAGTGGCCCGCTTAATAGAGCCAGAGCTCTTAGGGGGGCGTGGCTGTAAAGGGGCGTGGCATCCCAGGGGGTCAGCGCCAAAAATTACGAGGCGACACTTGCCTCACCTAAATGCCGCCTGTCAGGGCCTAACAGGCGGCATTCAAGTCAGGTAAAGGTTGCCTCTTAATTGCGGCGCTGAGCCCCTTGCTAGGCACACTTTTCAATCGATCCTCACCCTCTCACCTGGGATGGGAGGGTGATCGTCCCTGCATTTCTAATGAAAGGGGTGTCTGGCGGGGGGTCGGCAACAAAATGAAAAGGCATGCTTTAGAAACAAAACCTTGGTTTCTAGTGGGCTCGGGTTAGCAGGGGACTTTAGGGAGCCCTGTCAGGAACTGTCTCAGGCACAAAATCGGTCCCTGATGGGGCTCTTCCCTGGGCTGGCCCTGGCCCACTTAAAGCCCTGGCCTTGAGGTGAATTTGACTGCCACCCCATCCTCTGGAGCTGACTGTAAAATAATATACTCCCTCACAACTGTTTACACTCTACTTAAGAGAAGCCCAAACTTACTATTCAAACCTTACACTTTATTTGTTGTACCAGAACAACAGGTACATTGTGTCAGACCTAATTTAGCATTGTTTAGATACGAGTTTTCTGTGCACAAGTCTGTGTCCAATAAATTCTAAAACACGAATTCTAAATACGCGTTTGTAAATAAACATTTTTTAAATGCCTCGCCACACATTCCGAGAATAGTATTCGTTTTACACACCAACAATATCCAGATGCCGCAATTACCACTAATCATCGCGCTAATACTTTAATCTGTGGCAAATAGCATGCAGCGATTAGCCAAGGCTAACTGCGTGTTTTTGCTTCACATTAGCAAAGATAAATTATTACCGTGGTGAAAACAGAAATCGCAATTACACGGCTGTGTTCGAGTTCCTCCCCGGCGTTGTTCTGTAAGAGGCCTGAGCCGACTGACTGAGGTCCACAGTACTGCCTGCGCAAGGACCCGGGAATGCGGCGGCGCAAGGACCCGGGAATGCGGCGGCGCAAGGACCCGGGAATGTGGCGGCACGAGCAGGTCATTCATGCTGCATGACTGGAGACAATAACCGTGCTGTTCTGCCTGTCTGGTAACATGGTGTCACATGGGAGGGATGCTGCTGCTTTATCTCCAGTCACGATTCTACAATGGAATGCTTTGAGATGGAGGCCGGGTGCAGAACTACTAGTCAGAAAACGCAAGGGTATGCATGGGAAAGAAACCAAGCATTGGCAAAGCAAACCGTTTTGGCTAGTGTGTAGGTATGGGAAAGGCACTTGTCAGGCACCACCGTAGTGGTATTAATTTGCTATTGCTGGCATTAAGTGCAACATGGTGCAAGCACCTGTGCATCTAATCGCAGTGCCTGTCAAATGCCTAATATTTACCCAGAAGCCAAAACTGTTGGCCGTGCCAAAGCTTGTTTTTAACAGGACTTCAGTGCAGGACATGCACACTGCTTGTAGATCGAGTGGCCGAAGGCAGACATGGATAAGACATTTTTATTATATCAGTAGTGGTTATACAGCTCAAATTAAGTCATCACTCCATCCTGCTTGATGACTTGGCCGCGGCTGGCCTGTCAGACATGGTATTGTCCGGGTTTAAGTAATTTTTGACTGAGGAAGCTTAATCTCTTTCTCTTTCCACCACTCTGCTCCTGTTCCTCTGACATGTTGAGTCCCTCAGGGCTCTGCTCTATCCCCCCACTTGTTTAATGTGACCGTACAGTCTCTTGTCAAGCTCATTCAGTCCCACAGCCTCCTCTGTGCATCATATGCTAACGATATGCAAATTATTGTCCAGTAAAATCTTTCTCAGCCTATTACTGCTTCTCAGCTGAGGAGTTGCTTGGAGGCTGTGAGATGTTGGACATCAGCTGTTTCTCTTTGATTTGTCCGTTCCCCACCTCGGTCTCTGCCGTTAAGGTCTTAGGCTTTAAGATCTTAGCCTTGTTATCGGCCGAAAGCCCAGATTGCCATTGTTTGCCAATCTGGTCATTACCAACTCAAGGTGCTTCGGAAAGCTCTTCCCTTCCTTCCACCTCACTTACGAGCCCCTGTTTTCTTCTCTTTTGTATTTGGCATCGTGGACTACTGTAATTCTGTGTTCCTAGCCCAACCTGTGTATCTAATTCAATGTCTTCAAGTCCTACAGAAAGTTGCTGCTAGAGTGGCTACTCAACTTACTTTTGGAGTTCACAAGTCTCCTATTTTGCGTTCTCTTCATTGGCTCTCTGTGTCTAAGCGGATTCATTTAAAATCCCTTTGCATTGTCTATCGTGCCTTTTACGGCACAGGCGCAGAATGTCTTCAATCTAAATTTCGCCCATACGTTCCTCTGCGCCAGTGCTTAGTTGGCAAGATGTGCATCTAATTCAGATCCCGCATTTTACCGGTACCGATGGTACTAGCTTCCCTGTACTAGCCACCCATCTATGGAACACTCTCCCTCAGAATATTCAATCTATTCAAACATTCAACAAATTCAGAAGCCATGTTATCACATGGATACTCAACAAAACTTAAACGCCACGGCTACTAGATACCACTGACCCTAGGTTAAGAACTGAATAATGTGTACATACACCGTACTGTACTATTACTATGACCTAAAGTCTGATTGTATAATATGTGTATATCTACTGTTGTAATCTTACCTGGACTATTAACTGCATCTCTCTTGTATATAATTTGTCTATACCCTGCCATGTAACCATCAATGTCTTACTAGCGCCCAATTACATCCGGGTCAGGTGCACGTTATAAATAAAATAAACAAACAAACATTCACGGTTTGGGGGCTGTGCCTTCTCAGTGGCCGCAGTTAGGAGTGGAATCAACTTCCTCGCTCGCTTCGGGCAACTGAGAATCATTTACTCTTTCGTTGCTTCTTTAAAACCTTTCTTTTTTAGGATGTGTACTCTGTCTGTGGTTGCCTTCTTTTCTTTTTGTGCCAAGATGCCTCTGGGCATATGTTGCGCTATAGAAATAAATAAAACATAACAACTCTAAGAAGACTTCTTTGAAAAAACACTGGCATGCACTTCGACGATTGATGGTAAGGCTTGTTAAAAGCAAGCTCAAAGAGTTCCTATGAGGAGCTGTTTTGGGAAGTGGGAGGACAGGAAATGGGTGGGAATGGCCATAGGGAATAGCATGGCCATGGGCAGTCCATGGGTGGGCAAACAACACCTCATATGCCATTTCTCCATATCTGTACTCTAATGCAATAGTTTCATTTTATAGGTGGCGCAAGCTCCACCCAATAGCCCAAACTAACTATTCCTTAAGTGCCTAGATTTGCAGTGCAGAAATGCTAATTGAAAAAAGAGGGTATATGACGAAATTATCGAGTTGAAATTACCGACCCCACCAAAAGACCTAAAAAGCATACCCCCAAAAGTTCTAACTACTAAATAACAGATCCAAACAGAGATATACAGATACTGGATTCCACGTGTAATGATGCAAATCTGCCCATGTCCAATCAGAAACTCAAATCTATTTCGGATTAGCCCTTTTTTGACTGGCCTTTTCAGGCTCGTTTCCTTCACGCAGACTGTATAGGGACCACTTATGAATCGATATGTGGGCCCTGGCAGTAGCAAAAAACACGCCAAACTTTACAACAGGATTTAATTGATTCAGCTTCAGATACCAAAGTACTCCCCAGCCTCAGCACCCAGCTGCAACAAAAATCAAAATGAGTCAACGAGCGCGGCCCTCGGGGAGCTAACCCTGGTACCCGGAGACCACTGAGAGACTTGACTTCAATAAAATGATAGGATTTCAGTTTGAGAACTTTTGAATTTGTACAGCCCAGATTAAAATCGCTGCGCATGTTGCAGAAACCTGAAACACCTGCACCAAACAAAGCCGATGAACAAGAAAAAACACCTCTACACCCATCTTCATCAGGCAGCCGTCTGAAGCAGGTTCGGACAGGCCTATAGGGCAATAGGCCCATGGCAGAACCAAAAATGAAAGATGCTGGTGTAGGCCATTTTTTTTGTTCAGAGTGGGCCACTTTTTTGGCCAATGTGGGCCAGTCTGATGAGTTAGTTCACCCTGCGGCTAGTAGTTTTGCCCAGTGTTGCCGAATATTTGCATTACATTTTATCAAAATACTCCCCCTTGGGTACTATTCAAACAGTGTCACAAAAGGAATGCATAGCCATTTGGAACTGTGGGCCACTTTTTCATTGGTACCCGAGACAATGTTATGGCCCAGTCCAACCCTGGTCTGAAGTGTCCGCCAGGCGACATGAGAGCGCTTAAGAAAAGTACATACATGAAAGAATGGATGATTACGTCATCAGCAATACTCCCAGTCCTCCAGACTCACCACACTCGTCACCAATCGGTATTCTTGAGAGAAAAAACCTGGCGAAACCTTTTCCAAAAAATTAGGACATTTTGTTCTGTGCCCCTTAAAGAGCGATACATCCCTGCCCATCCTGGGAGACACACTGTGTTTCCTCTTTATACAGAGTCCGATGGTCAATCCATTGGGTCAAGAGCTAAGGTCGGAAAAGGACTGTGACTAATTGAGAGAACATGGGGTAATTACGATTACGGGAGGATAGCTCAGGGGTAATGTGCTCACCTTGGAAGCAAGACGATAGGAGCACCACAGGTTCGATCCCGGGTCCATGCTTAGAAATCTCTGGGTATTTAGCGTGTTATAAATAACCTATCGTATCATACATGACCTTCCATTACCCACCTATCGTCACAGTATTTACTCAATGACGATATAAAAAGTAGTGAACAGAATATCCTAATTGTCGGCTGGGAAAGTCAGGATATTTCAAAACAATATAGATGGCAAGCAGCCTGTGAGCTTATACAATAGAATTAAAGAAAAAGTACTTAAAGAATGGTGATTCCCGAAGTCCAGGTACACCTGTCTAAAGAGGTGAATGGTTATCCCAGGATGCGGCAGTAAATATGTCCTTAATGGCCACTCCTTCAGTTTCAGCCCACAATGCCTCCATCTTTCCAGTCTAATGGCCTAGGATGGCATCTCACAAGGAGTCCTTCCCTGAGAATATGGATGGCTGAATCCTGTAACCACACGTAGACCAATGGGGTTCCTTACCCTAGACTGAGCTTTAAAGCAATTCCTTGCTGACGTGGAGAGATGGGTCATGACCAAGAATTGTATTGACACACTGAAAAAGCGGAGATCTCATCCATTTTACTGATCACCCTATTTAGAAGGATCAAAGAAGGGCCTTACCGAAAACCAAGCACAGAGGGCAGAGAAAATGGTTAGAGGAGAGAACCCAACAACTTTGCTCAGTAAGGGGCTACCAGAATCACTTTGCTACCTGGAGAGGACTGGGGTGAAAAAAAAACAATCTAACGGGGTCAGCCAGTACAGCCCTTAGCCAGGGAGCTGAAACAGGTCCCCTGCAGCCTTACCTTGGAATCCGGAGGGTCTCAGAGAGAGTTTACTTCTCTAAGAAGTTGGGTCTTCACTTTAACACTGTTTCACTCCTTCTACCCAGATCAATCAAGTACCATCTTCTTGTTTCTTCCAGCTGTGACTTTTACAGCAGATGTGACAATTTCCGACAGTCTCAGATAGGACATCAGCTGCTTCAGCGTTAATGAGTTGTGTTTAGATTACGCATGCTCTCTTCACCTGGTGCTCCTAGGGAACAATCTGGCAAATACTTGATCTGCTCCCCTCTACACATATGTCAAGCTTTGTTGACATCCAGTTAAGCAACTACATATTTTGAAGCATTGTGCATGATATACTAGTGGTTGACTGATACAAGACCCATATTTTTGTCATCTGGGCAACATATATTCTAATCATGTGCTGTTTTTAGTACCTGGACTGTAGCTATCACATAGGAAGGCACGCACCTTTGCTGTCCACGTTTCTGCTATGTTGAACACGCTTCTTCTCTCGTTGAGACTCAGCTATTCTATCAGAATTTACTGCAGCAAACAGAAAACACGACTATTTCCATCGACTGTTTCCAGCTAAATGTCACATTCTTGCTCTCTCGCTCGAGGTTGGAGCCAGGCATGGTATCAGCACACTCAACAAGTCTACTAATTCTAAACTGAATTATTAACAAAGAGACACACTAAGAACTGGAAGATAAGCCCGAAGGGGCAATACAAAGCTGAGGCAAGGAATGCTTTCCTTAAGCGATCCATTGCTAGGTCTTGCAGCCTAGGAGATTCCCAGCTAACCTAAATATTACATGAGCAAGAAAAAATCTCACACCTTCCTGACCACCATGTAGACCTTGGTCACGCAAGGGTTCATTTGGGCCAAGACGCGACTACCTTTGTAACCCGTTGGGAAAAAGGGCTGTGAAGAAATGGCTTATGTCCCTGGATTCCCCATTGCCGCTCCATGGGTATTCACACACAAGCTCAAATCCAACTGCTAACATCTGCTGACTCCTTCCAGCGAATAAATGAAGGTGGATTTCTGAGGTGCAGGAAATGCAAGATTCCCGGAACTAGGGTGCAAAGCCTTTGAAGGTCGCTAACTGGCGTCTTCAAGAGAAGATGGGACTATTGCTGAAGAGCTGCCCTGTCTCCTCAGGCAAAAGGATTGGTAAGCTGATAGAAGAGACGATGCCACTATCTCGTACACAATGCCCACAAGCGTGTTGCCATGCCATCTGCCCTCTGTAGGTCCTTCTCTTCAAATGGGTTTGTAGCCCTTGTCGAAGCCGACAGCTTTTTTATTTCTGCATAAACTATAAATGTACATGAGCGATGAGGTTCTATGTGATTTTACCGAAAACCTTTTATTAGAGGCATTTTTTACCGAAACAAATTTACCGAAAAAATACTGATTTGTTTAATTTTTTTATTTGGGGGCTCTCCCCCAAACCCACTGTGTCCCCATGTTTTAGCCCCCAAACCTCTCCCTACCTGTTTTAACCCCTTAAACCCCCATACATATATGTAAAAATATATTCCGTTTTTTTTCGGTAAATTTGTTTAGGACAAAAATGCCTCGAATAAAAAGTGTTTGGTAAAATCCCTGGATACTGAGCCATAGACACCGCAGAATCCCAGATAGCAGGTGGTGCAGCACCCTCAACAGTTTAGGGGAGGTGGCACAGACAGAAAACCCATAGGTTGGCACACATACAGAAGCCATAAGGTTGTGTGTGTGTGTGTTATGTCAGACTCAGTCCAGGGCTCAGGCAAATCCAGATTCCCAGTTCAACATCATCATTGAAGACGGTCTGCAAAGGCCTAAGAACTAGAACAAGATCTAGTGGTTTCTGTCAGGTTGGTGGGGCGGACAGAATTGTGCAGGGCTTGAGCAGTGCTATAAGGTTAGGCCTTCCAATGCTGGAGGATGTGCCATTAGGAAGTCCATTGTTAATGTAACAACTAAATGTATCATACAGACTTTTCTGTATAAGGCTCATTGTGTAAAACCCTATAAAACCCCACAAAGTTTCTTTGCTCAGGGGTAGAGGGGCACAATTTGGAACAGGGATACATCTTGTCTGTACCTTTCCTGGTCTGTTTCCATATTGCATTATTTGGTGATGGGTTGCAGGATTCGTCTCCATCTCCATTTAATGATGAACCTACTACTGTAAACCCCATTGAAAGGAACAAAAACAATGCAACAAAGATAGAGCATCTGGGAACTATGATTTTTATCAGGTCTTGTGGTCTTTCCGAGAATGAGGAGCAGAAAACTGTATTGAATCCACAAACATTCCATGCTCTTCTATGTTGAACAAGACCAAAGTAAGAGTACCATTGAATCCAATGAAAATGTGTGCACAGCAAGGGTTTCATTCATGTTAGTTCTGTAGGATAGACCAACACTTGAGCGTAGCACAGTCCTTTTAGAGTTTTGGGGGGGATTTAGTTTCAGGGTTTTTGGGGACATAATGTTTACCTGCGTTTTGGCATAAAGATCATCTCACTTGGGGACGTTGTGCTTGCTATTTGTACAATTAAATCCATTATACAGTCTAGTATTGATGATTCATCAACAAAATGTCCTCTATTCATGCTCAACATGCAAGCAGCGATGACAAGAAGGGCTGAGCTTTCAACCCACTTCAACCTATTTCCACGCCGGCCACAAACGGGATCATCTTTGATGAGATGGTTTTCCCACAACTGAATCTAGACAGAAAGGCAGCCTAGAGGGGATATTATTTGATTAGTGAGTTTGTCCTGAGCGGTTGGAGGGTGTTTTTAAGGTTACTAACTTCATGGTAACTAACAGCGTGCTTCCTCTTCCATCTTCAGGTCTGACACAGAAGTATCTGTTCCTACCGCCTTCTCCCTGTGTGTCACAACCAACCAAGTAACTCTAAACCTTGATGTGAACATGACTGTCTTGGGGGACTCTGGTTGCATGCTTCTCCTGCCACTCTGGGAAGACAGAGAGTTAGGGGTCCTTCCCAACAGGACAACGCCTGGATGAGCTGAGCTAAATAAGTTGTGAGGAGCCTCCTTTTTTCCATCCCACATGGAATCTACACTTTCCAAGATCAATCATAGCAGGTCTAGCACACTAGCAAATACGGCCAAAATGAGATGATGTGATGATGAATTGAGAAGGCTCCCTGCGGAAAGAGGCAAGAGGCTTTCAAACAAAACAACTAAAAAGAAAACTGGAGATCCTCCCTTCATTATCTCTCCTTCAGCAAAACCTCCTGTGCTTTTCACTGCTTTAGGAAAGGGAAGCTAGGAAATGTTAGTAATCTGAGGAAGTAGAACAATAGACCTTCACATATATCTTGTAATACACACCTGCTCGTACCTAGAAGTGAAGAATCTGACCTTCAACGGGAAGGTAACATCAATCGGCCACCCCATCATGCTTTCAGGGCACTGACCCAAAAAACGATAGGGCCAGGGATATCCTCGAGGGTCGGGACATTCTGAGGATTGGTAAAAAGTTGGAAGGAAGGAAAGAAGGAAGGCCTGGTCTCAAGCAACGACTAGGTCCCAGACAAAGAACACACATTTTCCTGCCTTTTCCTGGCAACACAAATCTGCCCGAAAAGGCATTGGCTAAATATGGTGAGAAGGCAGAATGCCATTATTATCAGATAAGCAAACAGCTTATTAATTTGGTTATTAACCAGGGAGAACAAGTGAATCCTTTAGAACTCAGTGGAGGAAGGCAGAAGAAGGTCTTGCTTCTGGAAGAATACTGCAAATACCCCGTCCTAACTACTGGGAGCAAGTCTGCTCTGCCCACCGCCACATCACAAGAGGAATGGATAAAGAGTAAGAGGCTTCAAGACCAGTATATTTTACAGATCAGTTCAAATACAGTAAATAAGCACGAATGTCAGCAAGTTCAAATATGCAAAACCGAAGAAAGATGATGGAAAATCTTTGCATTAATCGTAGGCCTTGGTAATTGCTCTGGACGGCTTTCCAACCCATTATTTTTAAGCCTGCTTTGTATCATAAAATAGGAAAGCAATATACTAATCATCCTTTGTCCCCACCCCGAAAGGGGCAACACAGCCCCTTTTCCATCCATCACTCATCAGGATTTCAAAGCCACCTTAAGTGATACAACCCTGGCAATATGTGGGCCGTGAGCTTGTTATGCCTAGAGTCCTAAACTGCATGTCACTGATCATGCGCAGTGAAGCCGAAACATGCCTGCAGTTGCTTGTGATTGCATGCAGAAGGGATATGACCTAGCAGTTTGGCCAAGGCTGCCCTTCCTGTAGTAGGACGTAGCCTCATTTGCCTGTAAGATAGTTCACTGGGTTAAGTGCTTGCTGATGAGATCTTTGTGTGATCTGCAGGTCGCAGCTTCGAATCCCGGCAAGGCTAACTAAGCCTTTCATCCTTCCAAGGTTGTTAAATGAGTACCAACTTGTGTTGACTAATAATAATTGTACATACACATTTTCTTCGTACAGCTCTTTGGCAAAAGTGCTGAAAACTATTGCAATATGTTCTTTTCTCCTTCTGCTATTTCATAGCAGGTTAAAAGATGGTGGATTGTTAGGCTGTCCAGAGCAAATGCCAGAAGGTATGATTAATTGAAAGTTTTCCATCTCACACTCTTCAAAGTTGGAAAGTTGACATAAATGGCACATTTATACCCAGATATAGGTCGGAAGCTTGCTGTGCCTAGAGGCCCAAGGTAGACCCCACTGATGGCTCGCAGAGGGGTCAGTTGTGATACAGAAATGGGAGTTAATTGACAGTGCACACTTTATCCGAACGGCAAAGGAGTAGACTGGTTGCAGAATGTGCTGAGGGTGGGGGGGAGGGGAGAACACACTGGGGCATCTGTCAAAGTTATCAACAATGAAACTGTATAGGGTGAGCCCGAAACTTTATCACAAAGTTGAATTCGCACAAGTGCAGGAGAATAATCCTAATGATAAGGTTAAATGTTCTGCCCTTGTGCTCTAGGACCCCATGGTTATGCATGGACAGGAAATGTCCATGTGGGTTGAGAATGATCGGGAATCTATCACATTTGCTTTTGGTGTGTAAACATAATATTGGACCAAAAAGAAAATGGTTAAGATCACACTTTTGAAAGAATAAGGTGGTTAACTGTGCCGAGGCTATGATCTTAATAATTACCTAAACAGACAAGGCTTTTATGTTCAATCTTGCTTCATTTGTGAAAGAGTCATGGGGGGGGGGGCATAACTGTTTTTTGTGAAAGGATAATGTTTTAAAAGTGGTCTTTTATAGTATGTATTTAACTGTTTATTTATGAGGGATGTTAATTAAGCAATATGACACGAGCGGCAGGGGCATTATCGACTCAGGTAATGCCCCGGGCCCCAGAGTTATAGTTAACAAAGGACCTAGGGCATTCCCTGAGCCACTAATGCCCCCGCCGCGAGGGTCACATTGCTATTAGTACCCCGGCCCGCAGTATCAGCATGACCGGGGCACTAAAAGCATTTTTTTCTGTCCCGAAACACAGCGGCGTTTCGGGACAGAAAAGAAACGACCAGGAAAATGGCCACCGGGAAAGGGAAAATGGATTCCATTTTCCCTTTCCATGGCGGCCATCAGGAGTGGAAGCGCTAGGAACAGAAGTGAAAAAGGACCAAAAAGAAGGTAAGTGGGGTTGGGAGGGCGGGAGGGGAAGGGGAAAAAAAAATAAAAGTAAAAAAAAAAAACAACGTACATGCGTCCCCGGCAAGGGACGATGGAAGCCTCCAGCCGTGTGGAGGTGTAGAGCAAGAAGGTAAGTGGGGGTGGGAGGGCAGGGAAGAAGGAAGAAAAGGGAATACAAAAAAAGCCTTACCCGAGTCCCTGGTGGGGGGCGAAGGCAGCCTCTCAGCCGTGGGGAGGCTGGGTGCGGGGGGATGGCCCCACTTCCAGACTCCTCATTGCCTGAGGGGCTCCCATGCCCTGCGCCGAGGACAAGGCGCTGGAATCCCGGCCGAGAATCGAAGGATTCTTGGCCAGGGAACGACCTGGCGAGAGCCAATCAGAATGCGTGTTGCATTCTGCTTGACTCTCACCGGGTACTAATTGTATATACCGAATACACATTGAGTGACAGACTGACACTGATGATTCTCAGTTTGGCTGAAACATGCTTGGGTAAGCTTGTAGTCTTGTGCAGAAGGTATTCTGACTTTGCAGTTTGGGCTGAACTGCTTCTGAAAAATAATGGTGTGGAAAGCTGCCAGTGGTTACCATTAATTCAAAGCTTTTACTCCCACCACCCTTTTTTTTTTTATATATATCTTGTTATTGTTATGTTTAAAATAATAACCAACAATCAACCAAACATTTGCAGGACAGTACATGGTATTGTCATTAATAATCTCCCCCACTCCCCCTCTCTTTCTTCCCCTTCCCTTCCTTCTTCCCCAAGCCTGCACTCAGTTATACAGACTGTCCGGTGGTAACTGTTCTTGTTCCCTCAAATGTGGACCCAAGATGTGCCATAGATGCAAATATTTGTAGTGGTCCTTATTATTTATTCCCGACTCCTCCCTCAGTTCCCAGAACGTTTTGAGTATTCGGCCGCTAAGAACCATACCCACATCTGTGATTTCTTTATTCTTCCATTCCCTCGTCCATTCCAGATGTCGTATTTCCTTCATCAGCCCATTAACTCAATTAGTCGACCGCTGCATCAACTGCTTTAAACATCCCAAATGTACGTGAGCTTGGTGCCATGCCCTAGGTACCTCTTTCGTGATTGCAGGCAGGTTTGATACTTTAAGTTTGCAGTATAATAGAGGCTCACATCTGTGCAACCCGCTCAGATGCAGTTTCCGGTGGCATTTCTACGTATTTCCCATCACCAATTGTGACGCCCAATAGTACCACTGTAGATTCAGCAATCCTATTCCCCTTTCCCATTGTGAGTTGTAAAGGGTCTCTAATCTTTCTCTGGGTACCTTGTTTTGCCACAATAAACATTTGCAGGAGCTTGTTGATGGTGTCAAAAATGCCTTATGATATCCCCTTTGGAGCACGTTGTATCACATGTACCAGTCTGGGAAGTGTGACTATCTCTTAAAGTCTAATAGGGGTAGGTGCAGTGTATTCCAGTGCTGGAAATCTGTCTCAAATCTCTTTATCACTGGTACCAAGTCCCTTTCCTCAAAATCAGGAGTCATCCTTCTGAACAAAAATGCCTAGGTACCGGAATCCTGTTGTCACAGTTTCCAAATCAAGCAGGGCTCTACTCACATCCAACTTGATCGGGTAATGGATGAATTGTCCCCAATTGATCTTTAGTCCTGCATAACTGCCAAAATCTTCCATGATGTCCACCGCCCTTGGAATTTATATTTCTGGATGTGTTATATATAGCAGGATGTCATCCGCATGGAGAGAAATCCTTTCCTCCATAACCCTGTACATTATTACAATGTAGTTCCCGGTCTGTTCAAAACCTTTCCACTAAAGTTTCCATCACTATCGCGGACAATAAAGGGGACAACTGGCATCCCAGTCTTGTACTGCTCTCCAGGAGGAAGCCCTCTGAGAGGGAGCCATTCACCATTACTTCTGCCCTGGGTTGAAAGTAGAGCAGCTTTACCCATTTATGAATCCCTCCCTGAATCCCATCTCGGCCAATAATGTAAACATGTAATTCTGTTCCATGGAGTCAAAGGCCTTGTGGCCATCCAGGGCAGGATGTGTATCTACTTCCGGGATCGAGTGGTGTCTGTCATTAGGAGATGAAGTTTCCTAATGTTCATCCTTTTGCATCTATTTGGGATGAATACGCACTGATCTGATAATATCTGGTATGAAGTTGTGAAGTCTGTTCACTAGTATTGTAGATAGGATCTTGGCCTTAATGTTGTCTAGCGATATGGGTCTATATGATCCACACTGGTCCAGTAGCTTCTCTGGCTTTGGTGTCACTACTATTATTTCTTCCCGTAGGTTCGATGGAAGGGGACCCCTGTCTCTACTCTCTAGGAACATGTCCCTCATGGCATCCATTGATTACTCCTATAGGGTACCCTATATCTCTAACAGGAGTCCGTTTAGCCCTGCTGATTTCCCCTTAGCGAGTTGCCCTACCACTGACCTAATTTCTTCTGCCGAAATCTCACTTTCCAAGGTACCCCATCAGTTTTCAGTTAACTGTTTTATGGGGAGTCCCCACAGGAACGTTTGCATATCCTCCTCACTTTTACTCGCCTGTGACTAATACAGTTGTCTGTAGAAGGTGGCAAATTCTCTGTCTCTATTCTGCCGTATTTCTCTCTATGGGCTAACCATGCCAGCATGTACCCAGTCTTATCACCCCACTCATATATCCATGCCCCTTTATGACACCTACACACTTTTGACCTTTCATATTCTTTGATGTTGACTTCCTCTAATGGTATTTTAAGGTTCTGCAGCACCCTGCCACTTTGTGACTCCCGTCATTGCACTTCCAGCCGCTGGGCCTCCTCCCCCGCCTCTTTGTGACACCTGCTACTCTCTTTTTCCTTTGCAGAGATTATAGCCATGGCTTTGCCCCTTAATAGCACTTTATATGCCTCCCATATTGTTTGTTTTGATGCCACCGAGCCTTGATCGATCCAAAAGTATTATATTGCTTCCTCTTTCAGTTCCGCAAGTAGTCTATTGTCCATCAAATGGTAAGTGTTCAGTCTCCACGGCCCCTTCCCCCTCCTTGAGCCTGAGGATATCATCCTAGAGAGATGTTCCACTCCTCTCACCCAATACCCCTCCACCCGTGGACATATCAGATAGTCTATTCTTGAGAAAGAGCTGTGTGCAGCCGAGAAAAATGAGTATTCTCTACCCCGAGATGATTCTCTTTAAATGTGTCCAGTAGACCCAGTGCCCCCCAAAACTCACCCTATTGTAAACTCTCACTACTGCAAGTATCCCCCCTCCTCCATCTGTCCAGCGATGGGTTAATTACCGCATTAAAAACAACCCCAATAAACAATGGGCCAAGAGTGGCTTTCATTGGTACCTTTTTTTGCTCTACTACCATCTCTGCTAACAGAGTAGGTGGGGCGTATACGTTAACAAAAGTATAAACTTCCTTCCCCATCGCTCCTGAGATCCCCAGCAATCTGCCTCTAGAATCCCGCACTACATTGGAGATTTGTAGGTTAAGCGATCTCTTGACTGGCATAGCCACCCCTCTGGATCCTCTGGAGAAACCTGTATGTGCCACACATTTGTGTAGCGCTCTCCCGAGCAGAGTGCATATGTTCCCAATGCGGTGTGTCTCTTGAAGTATGAGTACATTTGGCTTGTGTCTTTTTAAGTATTGGTTCACTGAACCCCTTTTTAATGGTGTCATTCGGCCCCTTGGCATTCCACAATATGCATTTAATAGTTTGATCACCCATATCCATCCTTGAGTAATCACCTTGCATTGCTGTCCATCTCCAAAAGGGTTTATCCCTGTCTATTTTGTGTTGTCTAGTAGGCATTGCCACCCTCAAGATTCATACCCCCTAGAAAAATGTCAAAATCCAAACTTCCACCCCTCCCTCCTCCTCTCCTCCCCCTCTTGACGCCACCCCATACTTCCCGCCCCAACATAGAAGTATCTGTCGCCCTACAAACAACCCTTAAACATACCCCTGCATTCCCCGTTCCCAAATTACTACCCACTTCCAACCCATTGATGCCCTGACGCATCATAATCTTAGTATGCCAATATTTACTATGTTCAACTCCTGATCCTTGTCTTTCCCATTGTATACAGTGTCCCCCAAGTATCGTCTCTCCTCTACCCCATCCCCTCCAGAGCGGCTCTTTCCAGTTCCATCTCCCATCCTGTTCATTACCCCGTTCAAGCCACCAAATGTCCACTCCCTCCCTGTTGTGAGTTTGGGTCTCGGGCATCTTCACTCAGGACCTGCGGCAGATCAGTCCTATTGATCGTGTCCTCCGCTGTGACTGCAATTCTATAGTCCTCTTGGCCATGTCCACTCAGTTCCTGGGTTTTCTAGCTTTTCTGTCTTCCTACTTCTTGCCATACACTATTCTCTCCTCTTCTCTTCATAGATTTCCTGGGACTCACTGCACTTGCCGCTTGATTGCCTGTAGTTTCCATCCAGTCCTTGACTACCCCAGGCTCTTGAAATAACCAGGTCCAATCTGCTTGGATGACTCTAAGTTTGGCATGGAAAGATCAACATATATTTTATGTTCTTGGCCTGGAGTTGCTGCTTCACCTCCTCATACGATCGCTTTGCTCTTTGTACTTGCAGGGTAGGATCTGGGAATATCATCACTTTTGTTTGGTCCACTTGTATCACTCCTCTATTCCTAGCTGCCTGTTGAATGCCATCCCTGTCTCTGTAGTTCAAGAGTCTGGCTATCACTGTCCTTGCTGGCACCCCCAGGGGGCAGGAGGGTGGTCTTCCCGGGACCCTATGTGCTCTTTCACTTGAAAAGAAGGTAGTCAGGCCTTTCGGACACAGGGTTTAAGTCCATGGCAGGGCCCTATATCTTTTCAGGAAGATTGATAATTCTAATATTCGCTCTTCATCACTGTCCCTCTGTGTCCTAAGTCCTGTCCTCTAAGGTGTGTGTCTTGCTTTGGTGGTCCTGTACCTTGCTTTGAAATGTGCATACCGCATCTTCTAGCAAGCTTATCCTCTCTTCTGTTTCCCCCACACTTGAGGATACATCACGCAAGACTTGTCGCAGAAGAGAAACATCCAAGCCAACTTGCCCGATCTTGTATTCTAGGACATTGCTTGACTCTTGCACTGCTGTCAGCACCACCACAATAGAGGGGTTCCTGTCCGGATCTTGGCCTGTATGTGCTTCCACGACTGTTAAATGCTCCCCCTCTTTTGGCATTTTCTTCTCCGCATGGTTTACCTTGAATTTGTCGATCTTGCTTTGGGACGGTTTTCCACCCTTATCTTTGCCCGTGTTGCAGTTCATGGAGGCCTTCCTTACTATCGAGCTTCTGCCAAGAAATAGACAGACGCCCTCGTCTGAGTTTATGGGAGTCACTGCAGTCTGGCACTCTCCTGTGTACCCTTCCGAGCTGGGCCCTGTTAGTCTCCTCCTGATATGGAAACCCACAGGTTTCACACTCCACCACTCCTTACTGTGCCAGTCCTCAGTGTCCCCTAGAGTTTGAGGCCCTGTATCAGTCAGTCATTTCCCCACTCCATTTTGCAGTGCAACCACTGGATGCCTTTTACCCTTTGTTTTAGTGTCAACTCCGTGAGCAAGCCACTGCCTTTAGTTGGTGAGTCGCATCATATCCCCTCCTCCGGTGCTCGTTGCCCAGCATTATGTTCACCCTTCTCGGTTGTTCTCCTCTCTTTGGTCTGCTTCACTCCCTAATGCACGCAGCAGCTGACTCGTTACTCCTGAGCCTGCTCCGGAGCTACACCCACTCTGCTTCTCTGTTTCCTTTAATACATCCCATTCTCTTTTGATGCCGCTCCCTCCGGCTCTGACCACAGAAGGTGCACAGATATTCTTTGTCTGGGCACCGCTTCTCTGTTTGCCCTGTATCTCCAGGGATGGTGCGAGATACTTATCCCTTGATGTCCATCTCGCAACTTTGTTTCATCCGTTATGTGTGGGAGCGTTTTCTGCCCTGAATCCCCATCTCTGATGCCGGTCGCTGTTGGTGCAGTTGTGCCTCCACAGTCGCAGGCGCACTGTCAGTGTCGCTGCTTCAGCCGATCTCTCTGTCACCTTAGCTGGACAATCAGTGCCCCAGGAATTACTCCATCGCCAAATACATCTGTCGATCGTGTCTGTTAGTCTGCTACGGATGATTTTCACAGATTTGTTCCTTGATGGGTCACAGCTCCCAACTTAGGTGGCATCTTGTGTGCCGTTCACAAGCGCCCCCTCTCTCTCATCACACTTGAGTGCATAAAGCTTGACAGCCACCTGTAAAACAGTTGTAGAGTTATTTCCCCAGTTTGGAAATTACTTAAATGTATTTAAGAAAAAGGAAGTCTTCAAGGTTTGAACAGTCTAAGAACCATCTTCAAATATGTTCAGAGAAGAAAAGAGAGGAAAAGAAATGGACAATTTTGCCAAAAGTGTTCATTCAGCTCTTCTTTGAAAAGGACCCAGCCCACAGCCCATGGGGTATTAATCTACTAACTTCTTCGAAGCATGAACTGCACATGGCATAATCATGAAGACTGCAGAAATAAGCTGTGGAGGAATTATACAACATGGACTGCAACAATGCACCTACATTTTAACTGATCTAGATCAACACCTAGACGATTTATGTATCGAATGGATCCCCAAAAAAGAAGGACCATAACAGCATTTGCAAAACAATAAAAAGGATGAGCCGGCACCAGAAATAGGGTCCAACAGAATGCTGTCTGAATCAACAAGAAGGGTCTGCTCAAGCCTAAAAAGAAAGGAACAACCAGCAAGGGTCTGCTGCAGTGACCTAGTCCAAACTAATATAACCTTATGTTGGAGAACAGATCCACAAATGCATAATCCAAAAGAAGAGAGGGCTCACCTGAGGATGACACAATTTCATGATATATGAACCAAAATGAGGGCCTGCAATCAAGGTACAGCAATTAGGTTCTTCCAGTGCAGGAGTCAGCAGAACTACATTGATCGAAGAAATGAGGGTCTCCAATGACTATAACAGGGTGACCCAACATACACAGGGAGGAGCAAAAATGAATGCCGGAATAGGTCTGGTGATCATCATCACTTATAGGCCTCCCAATTCATCATAATTCTTACTACATGAAGGCTGACTACCTTCCCAAGCAAACCCCACAAATGTTAGGACTTTTTAGGTGACCCCTTCAAGGGATAACGATCAAGTACTCCCCAGCCACCACCCCGTTTCTTAACCATGATATGGCCATGTATAAAACAGGGAGAGGAGGACCGATCACAAGGATTATGACTAGTCGGATGCACTAAGAGCAATGATGATTGCCATGTGCAGTCTGGTGTGACCTCCCATTTCCTCTCCTCCGCTCTTTCCTTGCTACATGAAGAATTCACAAGCAGATCTCCCACCACATCCATTATAATTTCAACAAATGACTGATCACTGCTTAAACAAGGGACTTTATTATGGGCTTTAAATGTAGCTGGCTCCCAGGACCCTTGTTACAAACTCTGCTAACAGTGAACACCCAATAAAAAAGAAAGTAACCCGTTTGTAGTCTCATACAAAGGGGTTGGGGGATGCCCATTTAACAACGTTGCAAATGTCTCTCATGGATACCATCTGGACCTTTGCTGAGGAGGCAACATGCCTTTGGTTGTGCAACCCTGGATAATTTTCAGAAGCGGGCTTGCTCCTTTCTCATAGGGGCCAATGATTGTAGATCTTATCCATTGGCTGAGTGTGGCTGCGGTAAGTTTCCATTGCTTAGCTGCACCTCCATAACAATCAGACAGATGCCCATTCTTCCGGAAAGGTGAAGTATTTGCTAGATACATTTTGGCCATGCTCAGCATGTGGACTGATCTGCATTGTGTTCAGGTCCGAGATTCAGCCACTAAGACTGGTTACACCACTTCTTGGTTAAGGTGGAACTGTAAGCAGAGTTCTGGCCCCGTCCGTAGACTACCATTTATATTGTGAATAGAAGATTTGGAACTGCAATCATAAATGACCGTAGCTGCCCACTCTGCCTGGCTGATGTGAGGGCCACCAGATATAGAGTCTTCCAGGAACACACATTTAATGGCCAATGTTTCCATTGGCTCAAATGGGAAATAATTGTGGAGGTTTCAGAACTAGAGGGAGATCATGTTCCGGCAATACCCAATTCCTTGGAGGCTTCTGTAATTTTAATCTGTGCAGAAGGCATGATACCACAGGTTCAATGCATGATTGGGCTGTAACTGGGACCCTGATGTCCCAAATGGCTGCTGAAAGAAGTGTAGAAACTGGCAAACCTATTTTCAATCCTTCTGTGAAAAAACAGGTGATACATTTTTCATGAGGCACCAATTATTCAATGATGACTAATGATGCGGCTTTGCCTCTATTGTGGAATATCTTCACAATATCTATATCTCTAGCGCTACTTCCCATGACATGTTCAACCCAGAAGAGCATTTATTTCTGTCAACTGATGTTGTCAAAACTTTGATACAAGGAGAGGTGGGTAGTAGATGAAAGACAGCTGAAAAGAGAGAGCAATGGCTAAACTGAATTCACTGGTTGGAGAAGCGAAAACCAAAACATCCTGGGGTAAACAGGAGCAATCAGGATCAAGTTGGCAGATTCCCTGGATATCCTCTTGAGTACCTGATTGAGAATCAGGATTGGTGGGAAGCTTAAAGAAGGCCCCCTGAGCCATGGTGCTGATGCTGACCAGGCATGCCAACTCTGGGCCCTTCTTGGACAGGTGTGCACCAGAGGACCAGTAGGTTTTGCTCTGAAGTGAAATGATTGATTGCTGGCGGACTCCATTCTCCACAATCATATTGAAAACTGCTGGGCAAAGACGTATGTCCACAGCCGAAGGAAATACCCTACTCAACTTGTCAGCTTTCTTGTTCATCTTGCCTGGAAGATTCTCTCCTTTGGGCTATTTCAGGTGTATCTCTGCTCTGGTGAACAGGCTATTTTATATGGTGTTAAGAGATTAACACCAGGTTCCATCCTGTCGATTCACATAGACTTTTGCCACCTGGTTGCCTGTACTTACAAGGACACACCATCCCTTCACCTGATGTTGACAACAGGTCAAGACCCTGAATATTGCCATAACCTCCCTTCAATTTGATGAGTTACATGATTCCTTTCCATATGACAGCCCTTTAGCTGTCTGCTCGCTCAAGGTTGCTCCCCAATCAAGATCTCTGGTGTCTGATGTCAGGAATTTTGTCTCCTCTGAACTCAGGATAACCTTAAACGCAAATTGGCCTCCACAGGCAATTAGATATGTTGCAGCTTTATACTGTTAACAATGGGCTATCAGCAAACATCACAAAATCTACGGTGATGACCCTGTGTGCCCCTAAAAGAAAGCAAAGATCAGTATACAGCTAGAATTTGGATCGTCAACCCCTCAACAGTCTGAGTAGACTCTTTTAATTATCCGGGCTTTACCCTAAGTGGTAGTGTAAGAGATGCCCCCCATATTGCGATTTTCAGGCGAAAGGCTGGTACTCTTGCTGGCCAAGGATTATCAATAAGTGGTTTGGATGTTTTTTGTTAGGACCGGTCCTGCAGTTTTATAAACTGAAGGTGGTCCCGTCACTGACTTACGGGTGTAGAAGTTTATCTTTGAATACCGACAGAGATAAGGAACATTCATTGGAGGGGATTTAAAAAAAATATATAACCTATTCCTTAATCTGCCCCAATCCAATTGAACCAGTTATGAGCTAGGCCTCCTCTCGCTAGAGGCGATGGTTCATTGGAAATTGGTGGCCTTTTTTTTAATATGTATGACCGCTGATGGGAGCTCCATGTTGGCGGCATTGAGGGAGGCATTGAGTCACAGCAAGGACAAATCTATTTCCCAGTGGGGACAGTTGCCTCTGTAGATCACTTGATTGAGAATCCAATGGCGGTCAAAGTGAAAATTATGGTTGCGGACTGGATCCAAACGCAGGAAGCCTGTAAAAGGTATATGTTGTTTTACCATTTCACACATGAGACAAAACCTCTAAACGAATTTCCTAGATATTCAATGTAAAAAAATAACAGATTTCCAATGTCCTTCCACCATGCCATCTTCCTCCTAATGTCTACCGTCACTTGGATCTCTGCTGAGTATTCCTTGAAGGCTTATATACATTGTTTTAAATGGTGGGGCAAAGAAGGGCTTTCGGGTAGCAAAGTGCACATGGACCAGTTGCTCTAAACACTGCCATTTCCCCTGTGTATGCTAAGGGAGGTACTTGAAGTAGAAGTGTTTATTTATTTATTCTGTTTGTTGATAGTGCCCAAGAACCGGAGGTATAATGGTGCTCAAAGAATATATTACATTGTGGGCATTGAGACGGTTACAGGTGCAGTTTGGTTACATGCACAATTTTGGGTACAGGCGGTACATTTCAGGCAGTAATATAAGGCATATTTGTCGATTAGTGAATTTTTTTTCTCGAAAGATCGGGTAGGAAGGTTCTTCTTGGATAGAGGATGAGAGAGTTTTCCAGAGAGTGGGGGCAAAAATAGCGAAAGCTTGTTCCACCCGCTCTTTTCCTAATTAATTTGGGGGTAATAAGCAGGGTGGAGGAGGACGATCACAGGCTGCGTAAGTTGGTCTTTTTTTAGATACAGTGGGTGAGATAAGGAAGGGCAGTGTTGTGGAGGGACCAGTGAGTGATGGATAAGATTTTGGACTCAATGCATGCCTTGATTGGTAGCCAGTGTGCTTTGAATCTCATCAGGGAGATGTGATCCAATCGTTTCAGTCCCCACAGTGCTCTGAGGGCATTGTTTTAGATCAATTGTAGTTTGTTATGGTTTATAGAGGAGGTTCCTGCGAGGATGGCATTGCAGTAATCTAATTTGCTGCTAATAATGATCCTGGCCAGCGTGAGGCAGTTGTCGTGGGTGAGGAATTTCCTGGATAAGTTAATGAGTTTGGTAGACTAGGCAGCGGACGAGACTACCGCCTTGAGATGTTTATGCATGTTTAGTTCTGAGTCAAGATAGACCCCCAGCGTTTTGACATGGGTTGATACTGGGGTGATGTTCCCAAAATTGCGGAAGGAGGTGAACGTAGGGTCAATGTGTTTAAGGCGGTGCGGAGAGCCGACAATGAGCAGCTCCATCTTATCATCATTCAGACAGAGATGGTGGTTAGCCATCCAGGCCTGAATGATGCTGTAAATACGGTTGATATTCGCTGAGTCAAGTTTATGGTTGCCTGTGAGTTTAAGGAGGAACTGCGTGCCATCAGCAAAGTTTGTGTATGTAATATTTGACCTGGCCAGGTGGTCAAAGAGTGGTTTGGTGTACATATTGAACAAAGCAGGTGAGAGGCAGGAGCCTTGTGGGACACCATAGGTGACTAGGATGGGGTCAGGTGCCTCAGTCCCGGCAAAGACCCTGGAGGTTCATTCACTCAGGAGGAACTTGATCCAGTTGGCTGCATGGAGAGAGAGGTGGTGGCATAAGATATTGTGGTCAACAAGATCAAAGGCTGCAGAGATGCCCAATAGGAGGAGGATGGTGAGATCCACTGTGTCCCATATGTGGTCAAGCTGAATCTTTAGGTGGAAGAGGGCAGATTCCGTGCTGTGTCTGGGTCTGAATACAGACTGCTGAGTCCTGATTCGATTGTAGGTTTCAAGATGGGTTTGGAGTTGGTCATAAGCAGTGCATTCAAGAATATTCAGGCGGTAGGGTGCCATCGTGATTGTTCGGTAGTTAGTGGGGAGGGCGGGGTCAATAGAGGGTTTTCTAAGGAGCGGAGTGACCCAGACTTCTTTTATGGAGTTGGGAACTAAGCAGGCATTGAAAGAGGCGTTGATACATTTTGCAATGGTGGGGGTAAGGGGGTCTGCACACATCTTGATGAGGTGGGCTGGACAGATGTCGCCTGTGCAGTTAGATGCTTTGAGGTGTTGGATGTTAGTGAGCATGTCAGTCAGGGAGACAGGGGAGAAATGGAAAAGGGAGCTCGAGGGGGCAATGGGTACCAGTATGTCTGAATCTGTGGTTGGGAGAAGAGATTTCTTAAAAATAGTTTTGTTTCTTAGGTTGAGAGTTTTGTTCGCCCGGGTAGATTGTACAAGTGAGCACTAGGCTTTGTCTTTCAGGAAGCTGGCGGTGGGAGGTCCTGTGACTTCAAGCTCCTTGATGATTTTAAAGAGTTCTCTTGTATTAGAAGTGGCTTCATTAATTCAGGTATTATAGATGCTAGTTTTAGTGGTGATAATAGCTGTTTTGAAAGAGACAGCAATGTTGCTGAATTCGTCTTTGTTCGAGGGGGTAGGATTTTTCCTCCAAAGATGTTCTTTGTGTGTTTAATTTTGTGGAGGGAAGTTAATTCCTCTGTCAACCAGTTATGGAGGTGGGCTTTTTTACATATTGTGGTTATGAGGGGAAAGTGCTGGTAGAGTGCACTGAGGAGTGCAGAGTTGTATGCCTTGATGAGTTCGGGGTCGATGCTATCGTGCCACGACTCGAGGGATGTACGAGTGGTGGACTTTAATAATTCCCTGGTCAGTTTGCGGGTGTGTCTCACAGTGATGGGTGGAAGGACTCCAGTATTATTATTTGGTGGGGGCGGGAGAGAGGGACATAGTGAAGAGGATCCCTGAGTGGTCGGTCCAAGGTACCGGAACAATGGAGAAGACTAGGATGGGGTGTTGAGAGGAAGGATCCAATCAAGGATCCGACCTTTAGAGTGTGTAGGGGTGCAGAACACTTGAGTTAAGTTGATCTTGTGGAGAGCTGTAGTGGAGAGGGCGGTATACTTCTGATTTGCAGGGTCATTGAACCCTAGGTTGAAATTGCCCAGAAGCACAATTTTGGAGTTAGGCTTCAGGATTAGACACGATGAGGAGGGTATTTCGGCATCAAGGGAGCCGAGGTTGTTATTATTATAATTATTATAATAATTATTCTTTTATAACACGTTCAATACCAACAAGTGGTTTCTAAGCACGGGAAAGGGATTCAAACCTGTGCTGTGCAGCGTTGTCTTACTTGCAATACAAACACGTTGCCCCTGAGCCATTCTTCATCCTTGTTAGATTGGCGGTAGAAAAGAAGAACATTGACAGTGGTTTGTGGTTTAGGTTCAATTTTAGCTAGCAGGAGTTTGCATCCAAGCAGGGGTGGAAGGGGGGAGGGTCTTATAGGACAGAGGTTTTGGAGGTAAAGCAACCTCTCCACCTTGGTTTCCATCTCTGTCGGTTCTGAGGATATAGTAGCCCATGGGTAGGGTGACGGAAAGGGAAGGGCCAGCTGCCGTGTGCAGCCAAGTTTCCATAATGTCTAGCAGATCAAGGTCGTTGACAAATAAGAGGTTGTGTATGTCTGGGGCATGGGCACAGATAGAGCGAGCTTTAATGAGGGTGCAGCAAGGTGTTCAGGCCTGATGGAGGTGGTTGGGTTGGTGATAAAGGGTTCAGGGGGTCTTTTCTGGGTGTATGGTGGGGTGTGAGGTAGGCATGCCTGTTTGTGGGGATCTTTGAGCATCAGTGCAGGGTCATGGCTTGAAAACAGGTGTTCATGATCAGAGGCGCTGCAGTCTGGAAGGACCTGTGCAGGCAGTGTGTTTCAGGGGAAAGAGAGTGTTGCTCTGTGATATCATGTCTAGCTGTTGTTAAGCGCTGTCATTCTTGCAAAATGTAGGAAGGATTTCTCCGTCCCAATATGAATCATTACTTAAATAAATTGCAGATCTCAAGTTGAGACCAAGGAGTGCTTTTTGCAATTGATGCAGAAACCATGGTTCTGGAGTACAGAGCACAGCTTGTATGTGCAGAGGCATTATTCCCTTCATTTATTTATTTATTACATTTGTATAGCGCACAACAGCCTTTGGGCATCGAGGCGCTGTTACTTGCGGGGTAGGTACAGATGGGAAATGCATTTATACATACATTTGGACATTGATACATTGAAGTACATAATCGCTTTATAAATACATTTGAATTTATCCGGCTGAGCAGGTGATTATGGCGTGTATCAGGCGAAGAGCACTATTTTCATGGATTTCCGGAATGCCATGAGGGATACCTCGCCCCAAATGGAAGGGGATAGAGCATTCCAGTGTGAGGGTGCGAGTTAGGGGAAGCTAGCGCCACTTGTTCTTGCTCTCTTTACCATGGGCACGCAGAGCATGTTAGCTTAGGGTGTTCTTGTTGGCCTTGTGAAGGTGGAAAGGTGGATCCTTTGCGATAGGTAGTCAGGTGCGGAGAGGTGGATGCACTTGTGGGTCAGTGTCAATGTCTTGAATCTGATCCTTTCTTTTATTGGGAGCCAGCCTTCATTGTGCCCCGGTCAGCCAATCTTCCAGGAAATTCCTTCTGCATGCAGCAAAACCAATAATAGGGTCAAGACTTTGAAGAAAACCCTGGGAGCTGATACCAAACTTAAGGGGAGTACTTGAAATTGGTGTACCACATATGCCACAGTGAAATGGGTATTACTGGTGTGATGAATCTGGTGCTGAATGCTCTCCTTTCGGAACGGGCATTAGGCAATGTACTTGTTTAGCCTCTTCAAAACCAGCTCCATCCTGCATTCCCCTGACAGTTTCCTGGCCAAATACAGGATAGAAAGAAACCCCATTTCCTGAGTAATCCTATGGAGTGGAAGGATGGCATTTCCTCGAAGAAGCAAATGTTCTCCTGCCATTAAAGGCTAGCTTATTTATTTTTCTCTTCAGTATCGGTATGCAATTTGCATACTCTATTGTGGGAGTTTGGCGATTTCTATTGCATAACCTTCATGAACCACCTCCGGTACACAGGCATACATCACGTTTGCCCAGGCGTCTGCAACATGAATAAGATGCCCTCCTACCCAAAAGAATAGTTATGCATTCTGAGGGGACGGTCTAGTGGGAAATGGACCCACTGAGTAACTTCTTGATGTCAACAAACCTCTTCCTTGGCCCCCCAGGAATCTCTTGTACATTGTGCAACTGGCAGGGCTGATGTACTACTTTTTGCAAGTGGTTAAAGACTGCCCTCTGCCCCTTTAAGATGGGACATGCTTGGAATCATTGGAGGAGGTTTCCGAAAAAGATTCCTGTTGAGGCCTGAACCGGTTGGGTTCCACTTAGTGTGGTCTGCTTTCTGAATTACCTCCTCATTCCAGTTGAAACCATAGATTGCTTCTTTTTTAATTTTTTTAAAAATATTTATTTGTATTTGGCACAAGTACCTTTACAAATCTTTCTTCAACAATATGTAAAATACTAATAAAAGGTCCAATGCTTCCTTTACAAAAAGAGAAAACACAACAAGATCATATCATCTAAAACAACTTACATATTTACATATTTACATAAAAAAAGAATAAAAACATAAATTTGCTTCGTAGAGTAATACCTACTAGATCTTATTGCATAAGAGCATGCAGGTTACATTTTGTTAATATACGTGTAGGACAAAAGATAATGGGCCTCATTCTGAGTTGGGCGGTAAGGGTTAACAGTCACCGGTAATGATGCCGGTGCCGGTAAACCCTTACTGCCCAATTCCGACAACCCTTAGCGGGAACCGCAAAGGACATGTGGTCTGACCACACGTCCTTTGTGGGTCCCGCTAAGGGACAAGGGTGCTAATAACGGGCCCTCTATTTGCGGGCCCGTAATAAGCGCCTTCCCCATTCCCATTGAGCCCTATAGGGGCTCAATGGGAATGGGGAATGGTCTACAGAATGGGGACTTACCGGTCCTCCAAGGTCAGAATGACCCGGTAAGTCCCCATTCTGCCAGACCGGACCCGGGTTTGGAGGAGCCATGGCGCTAATAAAGTTAGGACTTTAGAAAGTTCAAGTAGACAAAGATCTAAACCATACAAAATGATGGGTTCTATCTTCAAGATATACAAATCCAGAATGGGAGATAAAGAGAATTTTGCATGCCTGTGGAATATAATTTTCCATCTGAGAAATAAAATGGATTATTTTTTCATTTAAAGTTCTATTCCACATAGCGAGTGAATTAGCGTCTGTCAGATTATAGCCCAAATATCTCGTCATAAGTGTCCTTTGTAGTATTGCACCCTCCAATTTCCACTCAAACCTAAATACTTTCTTCTTGTTGGCGAATACAATTATCGTAGATTTTGAGGGATTAGTGGACAGATTGTGTTTGGAGGCATATGGGGAGAATAGGATAAGCTTGTTTTGAAGGCCCTAAGGTGTCCTATCAAACAAGATGATATCATCTGCAAAGGCTAACCAGTTTATTATAGCCTCTCCCAATTTAACTGGATACATCACAAGACTTTCCCAAAGTTTATCAATGTCAGTGATGTAAAGATTAAAAAGTATCGCTGCTAACTGACAGCTTTGTTTGACTCCTATTTCCATCTCAATGGGCTCTGTGACATACCCAGAGCGATTAATACGGACCTGATAGGAAGTCTGTTTATGGAGTAAGGCTATCAGTCCTACCAGCCATAGATTGCTTCTCATGGAGACTGATGTGCTGCATCCAGAATCTGCCCCTCTCATCACATCGTAGTAATGTACTGAACCTTTTGTTCCATAACCTCTAATATTGGGGCAATGTCGTCTCTTTTTTCATAGGTGGTGTACAGGACCCAGAAATACAGGAGGCGGGGTTTAGCAGCATATCTACAGTAAGCGCCTGTTTTTATAATAAGATTCATGGCTGAAATTGCCCTGCTCAAAATACTATTAAACCTTTTATCCACTGGGTCTGCCGAAGTTGCAGCTTCCTGCAAGAAGTTGTGTTGCCCTATTACATTCCCCAGTTGATCATCAAAGTCCATCGGGGGTATCATTGAAATTGATACCTCGGAATTGAAGGCTGCTCTGTGACTTTTCATTCCTTAGTAAGGACATTTTCCATATCTTCTTGAAAAGAAAAAGATGATGGTGGAATTTATTTGAACTGTCTAGCAGTTTCTTTTCAGGGGGGTCTAGAGTAACCTCAAATTCTAGGTCTTGTGCTGCAAAACCATATTGAGGTCCTCCCTTCTGATAGATTTACCACCAAATTCTTTCATCTTCAGTTCACACTGGCAGCATAAATGCCTTCTCTTTTTGTCCTCCCCTTTTTCTACTTCCAGAAAAAGAGTTTCTGCTACTTTTTCCACTGGAAGTGCCCTACACATCTTAACAAAATGAACAATTTAAAATCACTTACACAAAGGCAACAAATACAAGTAAAACATAAAATCTACTGTTTCACATGGACAGTACATCAACCATAAGCTTTTCTTTTTGAAAGATTGCAGTGTCTGCTGTTATAGAAGGTCGCTGCTGCCCCAACAGGTTTCAACCTTACCATAGAAACTAGTTCTTCTTCAGGGTGAACCTCTTGTTGAGAATTGGCCATAGTAGTTCTGCGGAAGAAAAAGAATCCTATTTTGTTCATATCATCCATTGTGTAAAGAAACTCAACTATCAGTGCAAGGAGAGTTTTACCTTTATCATAAGTTACTTATATTTCATCTCACTGCAGTTAGATGCTCAGTTTTCTTCTTCCACTGCCTGAGTCAAGGTTGTCCTGTTAGCAAATAAAGCAACAGCCTGTTGCAAAAAGCTCAAACTAGTGAATTTGTCTGAGCAATATATAATTTTCCGCAACATATCTATACTTCTATGTTCTTTTCATATGTTGTATCTGGCCATCGAAAATGTTTATTTGTATAGGGAAATGGCCCTCTTCTCTCTTGTGGTGTTTTGGGGCATTCTATTTAGACCTGTAAACACAGCACATATGTTTAGTTCGCCCCTTTCCATAGTGCCCTCATTTCCTTGCTAAATATTTGCTTTACCTTGCAAAGGGAGTGTCCTTGCCTCGGCATATATATGCTTCCTTGTTTTTTGTTTTACATGTATTTGTAAAGAGACAAAGTGTCTCGTTTGAAAAAGGGCTCTTTTGGGTGCACAATTACGTATGTATTCTTTCCCAGTTAATGAAATGAACAGGACTTTCTTACCTGCAGGACCAGAAGAGGGTTACTGCGGCCACCCTATTAGGATTTACAAAACACATAGAAATACTATAGGATAGTTGGCATCCTTCTTGGAAGGCACCACCTTTTAGTTGGCTCCCTGCTTCTAATTTGTAATCCGGAACTATACTGTGAAGATGTCACTGACCGAGGAACTACATTTTAGGTCATATTATTAAACACATTGGTGTAGAGAGAGCTCCACATACTATTATCTCCATTCCACCTCCTCGTTTCGTTATACAGACTTTATAACAAACATTTATGCAGACATGCACGCATAACAAAACATTTATAACAAGAAATATAACGAACATGTATGGGGGGTGGGGTAAAGTGTTAAATCTTGGGGGTGAAACGTTTGGGGTGGGTTTTTAGGGGTGGGAAAAGATCATTATGTTTTTTCGTTTAAAATGTTCAGTATATGTGCATTCTATATAAAAGGTGGCGTGACCTGACATATGCCTGCCAGCTCCAAACATGTGTATTTGTTCCCAAGTCACTTCTTGGCTATAACCTCCATTAGCCTGGTCTTCTTCATGCCATCCTTTCTCCATATAGTGTGTAACAAGTGGAGGTGTGCTAACTTTGTTGCAAATGTAACTTCTGTGCTCTGTAATGCGTGTCTTCACGTTCCTCGTTGCTTTTCTTAGGTAGCATTTCTTGCAAGGGCAAGATTTGATTTGATTTGATATATCACAGCAGATGTACTACAGTGTTCTTTGTCTCCATGGATGTGTTAGTCCCAAATCTACCTCTGTGCTATGTTTCATGTATTTGCATAGGGCACACGCTCCACAGGGAAAACAGTGCTCTCCGGCTGGGTGACCCCAAATCTCAATGATTGTGGATTGTCTTTGTACATCCCGTGTCGCCACATCTGTCCTGACCAACATATTTAGTATATTTTTGATTTTCTTGTGTGCGGTTCTGGGACAATTACATTTTAGGGCCCTTTCCTCCAGAAAATGCAAATGTGTCTTTAGGACCCCTTCCGTTCCGTCCTCTCACAGGGCCTGCCTGTTGTCATTCTTAGCTCTCATTCTTGACCTAATGATTTTCTTTGGATAGTTCTGTTGAGTTGCTCCAATTTCTTTGTTCCTTTCTCAAATCTCTTTTATCTGTACTGTTACTTTGCAGATGTAAACACTGTCCAAACGTTACGTTGTGACTTTGGGCTCTTGGATGGAAACTTTCATAGTTTAATAATGAATTACTATCCATAGGTTTTGTGTATGGTTATACCATCAATTCTTCTTCTTCACAATAAATGTAATGTCTAAACAAAAGAATGCCCTTATTGCTGATAGTGTGCATACATCTTAAATGGGTGTCTAATATATGTAGCCACTCCAAATGAAGAAGATGTCGTCTATGTACCACTTACAAAATTAAGATTTGGTGATGATGTATATTATCAGTGACTTACTTCAAAGGATTCGACATATAGATTAGCTAGAGTGGTGCCTACGGTGGCCCCCGTAGCCATACCCTCTATTTGTATATATAGTTGTGATTTTAATCTGAAGATGCCTTTTGTTAGGGTCATTTCTGTGACCATATTATGAATGAACAGATGTCTTCATCTAGTGTGTGAAGATGTTCTATATGGTGCTCATGGATTAGTTTGGCCACGCTCTGCCGGGGAATCCTACTGTACAATGATTCAATATTAAGACCTATAGGATACTGATGTATTGAGCAAAGCTCAAACCTTTCACAGTGTTGATGATGTGTGTAGTGTCCTTCTCCAATATGGATTGTATCCCTGACCCAAAGAGACAGCCAAAAGTCTTTTCTAGGCTTTTGGATATTTTGGGGATAATGCAATAAAATGGCGGTTTCTGTGTCAAGAATGTCATTCTTGTGCTGAAAGCGAACCTAATTGTTTCCTTATATCTACTTTACTTTTAATATCTGTTCTGAGGCCTTCTGTATGGTAGGGCCCTACCCTCTTATACATTCTTTTATCAGGCAATTGTCTTAGGTACTCTTCTGTATAATCCTGACTATTGCCCCTCACTTGTCTGCTGGTTTATTAATCAGTTATTCACTGTTTATGAAGTTTGTGAGGGCTTTTTGATCTCTTCTGCTCATGTTCTGGGAAGGCTTTATCCATTATGTTCTAATGCTCCTCTGTCTTGTAAAACCCATTTCTCAAAGGCTTTGCTTTCTGCTGACGTGCTCGTAAAGGGGTTATTAAAGTGGATGGGGGCCCTGGAGCCTGCGAGATTGTCACTGTTGCGTCTTGAGTCTGTCTTGAGTCTGTCTGAAGAGGAACCTGATGATAGATCACAGTTATATCAACCTTAGAGAAAATGGCTCCACCCCGTAGATCAGCTATGATGTCACCAATCATGTAGGGGGTAGGGTGCCACTCCCTATTGATTGCTTTGTTTGGCAGTCTCAAATCCACACAGATGCAGCCTGCCTCTGGCTATTTGGGTTTCTTGGCTACTATTTGGGGACCCTCCTCCCCCCGTGTGGGTCTTGTGACCGTCTCAATTATCCCTTCAGATTTCAACTGGATAACTCCTTCTCAAGTCTTTTCTAAGGTGGAATGGAATTCTCCCGTTGTGCAAAGCCATTGGATGTACTGCATTGTCTATGAGTAATCAAACCTCTTGGTTTGGAAGACATCCAACGCCACTAAAAAGGTCTGCACAGTCTCCTAATGGGGTTTCCACCTCCTCTGTATCTATAGTAACTGCAAAGTGTATCAGTCCGAGCTCTTGTGTTGTCACAGCTTGGCAAGTGCCCTGGGCTTCTGGGGTGACATAAAAAGTTGCTTGTGCCTTTTCATGGCTGTGGCTAACTTGAGCTAACTTGAGCATGAAGCGCACCTACGAGGGGAAGCTTCTCTGAACCCCCATATGTGGATATGAATACCTTGGGCTTAAGCAGTGGTGGATGAAACCCCACGGAAATCACATAATGTAGGCAAAGACCTCTAAGCACCAGTGCGTGGAGCACCCCTTCATCTTGGATGCCCATGTGGAGCAGAGTCGTCCCTTACTGACTACTCTGATGGCTTCCCCATGTAGTATGCTCTTGTTATGCCAAATTCATGGGATCTACCCAGCTCTAGTATGCGCTGCAATGTTTGCTGGACTCAGTCATAATTTCAGGTGTTAGATGTGTGAAAAAACTGTTTTGTATGAATTGGGCTCAGATTTCATCTTCCTCATATTGTAACGCACAGCTGAAGCATCAGGCATGGAAATCATTTTAAGACATTGGGTCCCTGTGGCAAACCTGAATTAGGACTTGACGTGCATTTATTGAATTTTATATAGTGCTTTCTTCAAGCGCTGAGCAGCAACTTTGCATTATACTATGAGAAAATGACAATAACTACAATGTAAGCATTACAATATATTGATTGGAAGATATGACCCATGTTCCTCTGGCAGAGGCGTCAAGATCTTATGAACTGCACGCTCAGCAAAACAAAGTGACAGCCGGCCTCATTATGAGTCTGCCTGGTCCGGTAATAAGGGTGCCGGTAACAACGTATGATATGATATGATAGGTTATTTATAACGCGCTTAATACCCAGAGGTTTCTAAGCGCGGACCAGGGGATCGAACCTGTGGTGCTGCATGTCGTCTTGCTTCCGGGGCGAGCACGCTGCCTCTGAGCTATCCTCCCAAGACCGGCACCCTTTCTGGACTACGTTGCTACCGGCACCCTTATTTCCGGACCGGCAGACTCATAATGAGGCCCATAGTCTTTCTCAACCATTGCAGCAAAAAACATGTCCAAGCGCTCAATACAGAGTGGCATTAGGGACCTTGCAAAGATGGCACTCCTTGAACCCCAAATTAAGGCACTGGTGACATTTGAAATGCTGCATGTGACCATTGATTAGTGCTACATGCAGGTCTGGCACCTATGCCAGAAGTTGAGGAGGAACCCCTTTATCATCTTCAAATTCGACCCTGTCCATACTTGCCATTTTTTGAATCAGGGGAATACTTTATAAGATCAGGGAAAAGTGCAAGCTACATGTTAATCAGCTTCCTCAAGTATGACCAGGGGAGCAATGGGACACTAACCCCATTTCCTCTTCTGCACCGTGCTGTGCTTGGTCATGTGGAGGGAAAAGGCCACCTCACGTTCGGTTTCCTGCTGTGGACAGGGTGTGCCGCACAAGCACCCAGTGTTTGTCTGCAACTAGCCACCAGTCTGTGTTCTTTGGTGACGAACGCTCTGCCCTTTTGGTCTCAGGAGCCAGAAACCAGATGTTTGGGAGTTGCATGCAGTAGATGAGCGAGCAGAGCGCTCTTCAGCCACTGTGGACCTTCGTTGTTGTCACTTGGGCCGAGTGTGCTTAATGACAGTGCTGTAAGTGGGGCGGAGGTTGAGGAAGCTCTAACAAGGGGACATGGCCTAAGTGTGCCAGGGGGAGGGGTAAAGAGGGAAATGGGGATAGTGGGAGCCAAGCAGGAGCGGCTGGGCACATTGGTGTGCTCTCTCCTTTTGTTCCTTAATTACTGGCTCCGATCTCTGCAGACGGGAGCCTGCGGGTATCTGGGCCAGTGATTAAAAAGCAAAAGGAGACGGTGCATCAAAATAATTGATAGCAGTGCGCCCGCCTCCTTATGTTTCTTTGTGAGAGCTACCAACCCCGCCAGGCAGCCCTTTAACTCAATGTAGATATGTGGTTAAAGGGTTGCCTGCAAGGTCGAGCCTCCCCGCTTTTTCTAATCAGAAGCAATCAGAAGCTTCAACGCCACAGCCAGCCCTTTAACCATGAGGCTCTGTTGAGCTGCAGCGCTGCCTGAGATGATTGGCGGCTTTAGGGCTAGGAGGGGAAGCCCAGCAGAGCACTATCTTATGAGCACCTTTTGAAGACTGCCAGTGCTCTACCCCGGCTACCTTAAAACCCTGCTTATGGAGGACCCATCTATTTTGGTGCACAGTGTAGGCCGCTGGTGTGCAGTAACTCATGCTTGACAGATGAAGGTGTCAACAGGCATGCCTCAGGAAGGCGCATGTTTTTTTTTTAAATTTAAATTGCAATATATTGATGACAATGGCACCTTTATGCATAAAGTGTGCCATTTCACCAAATTTCAGAAATACAGAAGCACTATGGGAACCGACACCCATACACCTACACGCAAAGACATCTTTACACAAACCTTTCTTTGAGTTTCCTTCCTTGCTTTTCAATAACAAATAAGCCTTTCTATAAAAAAAAATGTGCAGAAGTGTATCCTTGACATTTGTGCTTTCAAAAGATAATTCTTCTATCATGTTTTTTCCCACTCCGCCTAGAGTTTTAAATTTTTCTGAACCAGTGCCTCTTTGATGTAATTTATTTTTGCATAGTTTACTGCAACGGGTTCTCCTGGAAGCAAATCATGCCCTGCCTGTACTGCAGTTGCATCCTGCTAGCTCTGTATAGTGGCTTCAGGCGGTGCTCCTTTTGTCCCCCATTCTGCCACCCTCACCCAAAAAGTCAACTCCATTATGGCTGGCAGGACTCTCCTTTGCTCCATGTTCTGTCCCATACTTTATTTTATGTGAGCAGTTACTTGTGTTTTTTTTAGGGACTTATTTGCCAGTTAATATACTTATTTATCAAGTATCCATGTTTGATGTTGGTTTACATTTGTCCCCTTAATTTTTATTATTTTTAATTTTTTTTCATTTCTGTTTTTCAGTACAAAAGTACATTTACACATAAAATAACGAATATAACAGTAAAAGGCAGGAAAGTAGAAAAAAGGAAGCAGATTCCAATTAATATAATTCATATAAAATTGTCCTCAGACATTGTTAGCGCCAAAACTCAAGTAGAACAACGTAAAACATATAAAACATATATCATCAATTCAAATATAAGATTATCATTCCTAAACATTCAGCAAACCCACTTAAATGTCCTCCATTTAAACCAAATCTCTCATACCTTGTTCTGATGATTTATCCAATTCAGAAAAGATACCCGTTAACATCCTAACCAGAGCTACAATGAGCGACGTTTGCTGGGTGGTCATGAGCCTATGCCATAGATCCTGAATTAGAATCTGAGATGTTGAATGTACAAATATTTCAAAACATTAAATTCTCAGATCCCAAAAAGTTGGACAGCGCATTACAAGAAGGAATACATTTTCTGCGACCCCCATAGTACACATTCTGCACGTCCTCTTACCCTTAGAAATGCCCAGCTTTGGGCCAGTATATTCTAACGTGGGAAGGCATTGTAGTCTGAACCTTGGGTACGGGTATCTCATTTTTGAATTCAGAAATTTCGCTAAATAACCCATAGGTTCCATTATAGGAAGGAAGAAATGCTCCTTACCCGAATAATGCTTCCATCTGCCCAAATCTTGTGGGTCCATGATTCCATCCCAGATTTTAATCGTTTTCTTCAGTACTGCTTTGGCTCTATGCTTATCAGCTCTACGTCTTCCCTCATCCTTTCGCATTGTCTTTTTAGTTTCTTTAGATAGGGATTTATATCTAATGACAGTTGAGCCATCACATAGAATCCGAGTGCAGATTCACATGCCTGCTCCAGATTGCCCACTAGGGAGAGACTCCTCTTGGTGTATTGTGCCCACCTGGAAGTTAGCCCCAGTTCCAGTCTGACAAGACTGACCGGTACTGAGACGAGAAGGCCCAGCGCTCGCTTAAGAATCCTAGCTTCGAGAGCGTCAAAGAATTTCCTGTCCCTGATATTCAAGAGTTCACACCCATAGAGGATCGTTGGTGAGACTTTAACTTTATAAAACTCAACAAAAGGACTTAGGCAGGAGGCACATAAGGCATGCTTTCAGATGTTCACAATGCTTTGCTACTGAGATTAAAAATCCTAGGTAGCACATGATTTCAACACTCTTAATAGGTGTGTTATTCAATTCCCAGGTAAAGTTGTTTAGCTTCTTAGAGTCGTAGCGGTCAAGACATAAGATTTGCTCGAGTTTATCTGCAAGCGATTTTCGTGTAGATATTTTTCTAGACCATCGAATTGCCGCTGCCGTCCCATCGGTATATGTTAAGCACCTCATTTGTAGACTAGACAAATAGGGCACATACCCTCCAATTCTTAAATTGTGGCCCAGAGGGGCGCTAGGTATAGATTCAAGATTCTGGGGGCGAGCATGCAGCCCTGACTTACATCACATTTTAGGGGGATTTTTCAAGATAGTTCACCCCGCATATTAAGTCTGACTTTGGTCGAATTATCTGAATCCAGAAGTTAGATCAAGGATAATAGGCCTGTGTCTATCCCCTACTTTGCCAGTTTAGCCCAGAGCACAGAAATGTTGATGTTATCAAAAGCAGTGAACAGATCAAGTGTGGCCACATAGAGTGAGCGGCCAGTAGGGGGGCCAATATCTGACAGACAAGTTGTCAAAGTGATCCCGCTTACTATTGTTCCACTACCTCTCCTAAACCCGGTTTGAAGAGGGCTTAGAATATTTGACCCCTCTGCCCAGCGAGTGAGCCAGCCTAGGAGACGTGTTGCAAACAATTTTGAAGTGGTGTCGCTCAGAGAAATGGGTCAGTAGGATGCCAGATTTTCCCTCTCCCCTCTTTTAAAGATGGGAACCAGAGTCGAGGTGGTCCAGGGGGCTGGGCAGGTACGATCTTTCACGATATGGGTGAATAGTTGATATAGAATATGCACCCAGAGAACTGGCTGGATTTTTAATACTGCCATTTGTCACTCCGTCTGGACCAGAGGCTCGAGAGTTGTTCAGTTTATTGATAAGAAGCCCTATATCCGCCCGGTCAATGACTAGAGAGGGCTCAGTCCCCAGGTGGGTATTTGTACTCTTCAGCCTCACCTCCTCTTTATCATTGGCCTCGTATTTGCCTGGAAGGTAGTCAACCCAGGCCTTCTCCGAAACTCCGGATGACTGGTAGTGGGACTGGCTGTTGCATTTGTTATTCAAGATCCCGCAGATGACACGAATATCATGGGTAGCGAAGATACTCAATAGTTCCTGGTTTTTACGTATATATTTCCCCTATTGTGTACTGATTCTAAACAGTTTTTTAGCTTTTTCTTCTCCTTCCCCTACCAAGATTTTGAGGGGCATTTCATTAAATGCATCACATCCTTCCCCATTTGACTCTTTTGCAGTAGAATTTCCCTGTCAAATCCGTGGTCTTTCCCTGAAACAGAAATCTTAGGTTGCAGCTGTGTTCTACTGTGCCCCTGCTTTCTCAATCTCAGCAATAGTTCTGAGAAATTCCCTGGAACTGAGTGCGAAAACATTTATTCTGTAGACAGAATATACCACCAGTCCGAAAGGTCAGAGTTCTAAGTCGGGGCTATATTGGGCCAACCTAGTGCCTTGACCAGCCACCACCAGAGACTCACTCATCCGAAGTTCAACTGGTTCGCTCGAAAGTGCCCCGCTGACAGCTACTTGTATCAATGAATGGTCACTCAATGTTGTTTTTACTATGTTAAATTCTAAAACCTCTTCTGCCTCAACATTTTTTCAGAAGAAATAATCTATAATAGAATTTGTGAAAGCATTTGCCCACGTCGGAACCCTGGAGAAAGACCCCAGAACAGTTGGTTTGAATAAAGTTCCATCTAGACAAGAATTTAGACCATATGTTGCCAAAGTTTGCCCTCCTAGGCAGATGGATGAGTGGAGCGATACCAAAATCATCTAGTGCGCCTCAGTCCCTCATCTATTAGGCATTTGCAATTTTAATCCCCAGCCAGAATTACAGAGCCTCTCGTATAATCAGCAAGCCAGGTTATTAGAATGTTATCGATGTCATATATAACCACATCAACGTCCATACTTGAGGGGTTGAAATACAAATTGCTAATTAGTATCACAATTAGTATCACCAGTAGAGCCTCTGAGACGGCTCTACTGGATTTCAAAGCCAACCTCCTTAATATTGTGGATCAAGGCCATTCTGCCATTCTGATGCTTTTGGATCTCTATTCGGCTTTTGATCCTGTGGACCACACTCTTCTATTTGAATGACTTCAATCTGTAGTTGGCTGCTCTAGTTTAGCAACCTCATGGATCTCCTCTTTCCTGGGGCCACAGCAGGCCGAATTTGTTAGTGTGGATGCCCATTCCGTGCCCTCTACCATCACCTGTGGGGTGCCGCAGGGTTGTTGCATTTCCCCATCTCTTTTTAATGTCTATATTCTTCAATTTCTGGCACTGCTGGACAACCTGGGTGTCTAGTATAATAATTATGCTGATGACAATCAGGTTGTCATGAAATTCTGTGGACAATATGCCACAGACTCAGCTAAACTTAATAAGATCTATGTTGCCACCCATGAGTCGATGGCTGCTAACTTGTTGGCTCTGAATGCCACCAAAACGGAGTATCTTAATGTGGCCTCAGCACCAAAACTTAAATCCTTTCCTTCAGAGTATCAGCCAGTCAAGTGGCACAGCGAGTAGAGCGCTCGCTTTGACATCAGTGCAGAGCCTGTGAATGCAGGTTCGAATCCCGGCAGCGCCAACCTCAGCGTTTCATCCTTCCGAGGTCGATAAATGAGCACCACACACCGTGGGTAATAATAAGCAGCGCTCAGATACCTGAGGGTTCGTAGCGCTATATAAATGCCAAATTATTATTATTATTTATGCTTAATGCTGTTATTCTGGTGGTTAAAAAAGTGTAGACTTTGGGTGTCACCTTCGATTCGGAAATGACTATGAAGCATCATGTGGCTCAGTTAAGTAGCTCCTGCGGCCTTGTCAATATGTAGCTTCCAACCTTTTGTGTCATCCAAGAATGTTGCCATTCTGGCTACAGCCCTCATAAATTCATGACTGGATTACTACAACAACCTCCCGAGTGGTCATGATAATGATACGATTAATATCCAGAGATTTCTAAGCGCGGACCTGGGGATCGAACCTGTGTTGCTTTGCGTTATCTTGCTTCCAAGTCGAGCACGTTGCCCCTGAGCTATTCTCCCGATACAGCCTTCCCTGAGCTATCCTATCCTCCCCTCCCTGGGCTATCCTCCTGGTTGCTCCCAGTCTGCCTTTTCTTCCTTCCAAGTCTCTCGGAATGGTGCTGTGCACGCCATTACAGGCTTGTCTAAACATGCTCATATTACTCTTCAATCAATTTCTTCAACTTTGGCTTTTAAAAAGCGACTTAAGACAATGTTGTTCAATCAGTCTCCTGATTAGTTGCCCTTTGCCTCTCCCCCGACATTTCGATCCATTCTGACTTAATCCTTCATAATTTGTCTCTTCCTGTTTTGTTTTGTGTTTTTTGTGAGCGCCCTGAGGCAGCGGGCATGCGGTGTACTGTATAAGAATTCTAATCAAATGAATAAATAAATAAGCGTCGCTGTGAAATCGCCATACAGCAGTAGAGCTGATGACCCCTCGTATTTGAAGATCTGTATTCTGGGCTTTTGCAGCTCAGGGGTCGAGCTGAGCTTCACAGAGTTCACCATTGGCATCACACTGACAGACGCCCGTGCCCATGAGGATGACATTTCTGTGTTCAGAATGGAGACGGAGCACCGAGGCTTCCTTCGCCACCCCACACCATTGTCCAAGCAGATAGCCGATATGAAGAACCCCTCCCTCACATTGCCGGCATCATTAAGCCTCGACAGGACCACTCCGCTCCACTGCTCGTCCTCATCCACCACTGCAACCTGCTGATAGCTCAACCTCGGTGGCATTGGGAGCGGGTGGGACGACTAGGCTGCCTGCCAGGAGACCCTGCACATCTGTGCATAGTGGTTGACGTTCCCGCATCAGCCACACACAGCTCCCACACCACTGGGCATGCGTGGTCATGTGGATCAGACCCTCTCCATGCATCGCAGGACTTTTGTCGCTCTTCTGGTGCTCTTGGTGTGCCCCCTGCCTGTTTTGCCTGACAGATCTCCCACAGGATCTTGACGGCCCCTTCACCATAACGTATGCATTGGAAGGTGGATTCAAACTAGGCTATCTGTGCGCTGGTGATCACTAGTTGAATTATAGTTGCACAAATGTATGAATGCAAAGACTAAATAAGTCAGGTAGGATCCCTCAGATCAGATCCCGCCAACCAATTCACCCAAGTTGGTACAAATATAGAATGTGTTAGTGGAGGATGGGATGGTGATGCGCTAAATGAGCTAGGCTGTTTATGTGCTTACTAAACCCCTGAATACTTGATCTTGTACTTACCAGTATTACTTTAATGGTGTCAAGCGCATCACCATCCCATCCTCCACTAACACAACCCATTCACCATAACAGCTTGCACCAGCTCTAGCCTGCCTCCTTTGGATGTCCCCTCCATTTGTGCTGCTCTGGACGCCGACAGTTCCTGCATCTGACAAAGCTCCAATATACTGTTCAGCGGAATGTCCGGTTCCTTCAGTATTTGGTGTCGTAGAACCGCGGACGAGCAGTGCTGTATGATCTGAGCTCTTATCTCATCTGTTTCATCCGCTAGTCGGCGTAGTCGCGTGTGAAACATGTCCAGGGACTCTTAATGGCTCTAATGGCTTTTGGTGGGCTTGCCGCAGGCGGAAGCGCTCATAGTCCCAATTGACCTGTGGGCAGAAGTATTCTTTCAGGGCTTCGTTGGCTGCATTGTACAAATCGTCGCAAGGTCTCAGTGTCTTAAAGATTTGATGCACCTCACTTCCGGCGTAGAACTATAACGTAGCTCTCATCGTCTTCTCATCTGTCTCCTTGGTGGAGCCGAAGCACATTTCTAGCCTCTCTACCCACATGTCCCATCTTGGACCAAGGGTTGCGGGCACCACCATGACGTCAAACTCAGGTACTGGGTATCCTTTGAAACTTTTGTGAGCCTCTCGTCACTATTGTATGCTGATAGTGATGCTCTGGACGAAGCTTGGCCGTCCATGTCATTTTCCTGTTCTATGTCCCCCATGAAGGCGTAGATCTCCTAGCCCCGAGCGACAGTTCTAAAAGAAGACTGGACAGGCATGACTGTGGGAAGACACTGCTATTACAACTGCCCGTGGGCGGGAAGACCGCCCCCTATTATTTGCTCGGTGACGCGGCCGTTACCTAACCGGGTGATTGCTCACGCTGCAACAAAATGGACCATATAGGTCTGTGATAAAAAGAAAGAATGCCCACAGTCCTGCAGGATCTGTCCCTCTCCGAGTGAACACCAAATACAATTTTAAATGTAGAAATACACATTTATAAGCATCTCTGACAGATTAGAAAACAAATCTGCACCAAGAAAAATAGTAATTTTCCTATTCCTTTGAGCCTGGGTGAAGTCTAAAAAAAAGTGCTGACAGACCCCTGCAGGACCGAGCAATTCATGCTGTCCCAAATGGTGCCGCTATACAAAACAGAGGGGTATACCTGGGTCTCAAGGGCCTGAATTCTATTATCAAGGTGGTAGCCACCATACTTGTAATAGAATCACATCAAACCACCCAGGCCTGAGTGTTTTCTATTTTTAAGCAACTCTAGATGTGCAGACCACATACAATTACTTGAAAACAACATCCCTGGGTAGCAATACGGGTCAGCTACATTGATATTGGCGCTGTGTATGGACCAGGTACATTTCCCTTTATTGGGTAAGTCCTCTTCCAGCTGCTTCGGGACAGGTCCTACCACTTGAGAACGGGATGGAGCAGATTTCCTATTCTTATACAGATCTTGGAAGTTGAACACACATCCAGTCTCCAATCAGTCAGACATTTGGCAGCCACCCAATCGGTCATGATCGCCACATTTAAGCCTTATCAGTATTCTTCCTGGACAAACACTCAAGGATGTAGATTCAGCAGTGAATCCCAGACACCTATCATACATCTGGCCAGATCTTGTTGAGGCTGCCATGAACTCCCAACCAAGAGTCTCAGGAAGAACATGATCCCATATGGCACCCATTTGTTTCCATGTATACCAAGGGCTTGCTGTGGAGTTTCACTTGCCTGCTAAAGCTAGGTCTCCTCCCCTTGGGCAGATGGAGCATTAACAATCAAGCATGTTACGCAAACACAACAATGCATATGAAGAACGGCTCCCGTGAGTGTTTTAGCAGTTAAAGTGCAATCAAATTAACCATTTAGTACACTAATTGATTTTTTTTGTTTTCCATCAACTAACTGGACCTGAAGCTGCCCCCCCAATTTATTTTATTTTTTTCACTCCAACCCTTTCTCCTCTGACTCCTCAAGCATCTGTTGTAGAAGGGACCTGTGGGATTTTGGAACAAAACTGGGTGATACCGAGCACATCTCTGTCAGCTTCAGTCAACTTAACTGTCTAAAGTGAGAGTGCTTAAACAATGAATGATAAAAAAGACGAGGCATTCGTTTCTGCCTGGCAGTGTTTAGAGGTGTGCACCTTTCTCCTTGCTTTCCTGCAGGCCAACTTGTACAGTGTAAGGGTTGTAATCAGAACACTGTGGACGAAGAATGGCCACAGACAAAGGTTCTAAGCTGTGAACAGGGTGCAAGGCTGGTGTTGCTGATACTAGGAACCTTAACAAAATACTGAATGACAATGATAAGACTATGCACTCTCACGTTTTAGGCCCTAACTATTTCCTGGCACTTCACAGATCCTCTCATTCACCTTCTTCAGCAGGCGTTAATCACAGATCAGCAGTTTCTCACAATAACTTGTTCTCTGTGTTTTACTGAATTATGTCTGACTCATGGCTGCTCAGTTATGGAAAACAGTTGTTTTGCAGGTGAAGCGGCTTGTAATTGTGGTAGAAAACACTTCTCTGCCACTTATTTTGTAACTGTCTCACTTTTGCGCATTTGTTAGCCGGAGTTGGGGAGCAGGGTGACATTCTGTGTCCTCTATTTCCCGCTCTGCCTGACAAATGTGGCTGCTTTACCACCAGCTTGGGTTTTCATGCTGATGGTAATGCTATGGCTTCCTACGGAATCTGCCTGACATTTCCATCTGGTAAAAGCAAGTAGATTGAATACGAATCCATTGCATCCTTATATGTGAGGGGCATTTACACTTTTCTATCAGTGTAGTTGAAAACTGAAAAGTAAAACGTGATTTCACCTTTGTTTTACTTTTCAATTTCCCACAACTTTCCATGTTCTGCTTTCCTCCCAGCTTTTCAAACGGCTGCCCACAAGCAAATGCACGCGTACTCGGCATTGCAGCACTATCAGCGGGTGCAATATCCATCAAGAGATCCGTTCAGGCTTTTGCCGGCAAGCGGTCAGCAACATCCAACTAGCTGGATAGGGACTGTGATGTGAATTCCTGCTTCAGCGTTTCGATCAGCAAATATCTGCAATAATGAGATAAGGCAGAGAAATTATTGGCCAAACGATTTACGCACACCAAGGTGAACCGAAATGGAGTTTTCTTTATATGTCTTGATGATGGCGGTGGTAGGAAAATCAGATCAAACACCACGCCAGAAACTGGAGTCGACATTGTAACAGCTCAAGTTCCATTTAGGATCTCGATTGTTTTGTCTGCAAAAACGCTTGTGGCAATTGACTGTGTTAGAATAACAACACAATGGCCCTCATCAGGAGGTTGGAGGTAACCATGCTGCTTTTAGCAGAATGGTTGCCTCCTTACCACAATCCGGGCCCGGGTTCCTCGAATGAGGAATTACCGGGCCATCGCAACCTTGACAGACCCGGTAATTCCCCGTCCGAGGAACCCAGACCCGGTCCATCCCCATTCCCATTCGAGCCCCCATAGGGCTCAATGGGAATGGGGATGGAGCTAACAACGGGCCTGTTAATGACGGGCCCGTTGTTGGCTCCCTGGTGTCCTCGCGGGACCCGGTATGGACGCCTGGTTTTTCCAGGCGCCCATTGCGGGTCCCGCAAGGAGACCTCGTGGTAAGGCAGAATGGGTTTACCGGCACCGGCACCTTTACCGGTGCCGGTAAACCCATCCGCCAACCTTCTGATGAGGGCCAATATATGGCATAATCATTTAATTATCAATGCATTTATGGACAACAAATATCATCTTGCATTGAAGTTCTAATTGTATGACTTATTGTTTCTCGACAAATTGTTTCTATTGCGTGTTTTGCACAAGTATGATTGGCTTTTGAATGTGTATGAAGGAAGTGGTTATGGATGAGTTAGAATGTGAGATCACAATATGGTGTGTTGTGTAAATATGATGAAAATGTTTTCATTATAGATCTAGCTGCACTTTATCTTCAATTTTTAAATCACTGTTATTTTAATGTATATTGTCTTTATATACGATGATTTCCAGAAAATAAAATAATAATTTAATTTTTCTTTTTTTTTAAATATGAGATTGCAATAATGATTGACCTTGACTTTTTCGAGAAGGGATTGAAGTTGAATATGTAAAATCAATAGAATGCAATGAGAGTCAGTGCATGCCTCTGGCAATTGTATTCTTTGTGAGCTCTCTCTGACTGTGGCCACCATCTACAGGCCACATGGTCAGGTACTCCTCTTCCTTTCAGAATGGGCTGACCTCTCCTGCTCTCTCCTTTCCTCTACCTCTACCTGAATGCTTCTAATCCTGCCTCTGGGCTCTTCCGCAACCTTTGCGACTCTCTCTCCCTTTCCATTCTACCCGCTGGTCCGACATACTCTGCTGGATACACCTTGGATGTTCTCATCTCCTTAGACATCCCCCTCTCTAACCCTCTCACCACTCCTCTCTCTTGGACTGACCATGTTCTGCTTGCCTCCCACCTGAAACTTCTTGTCCCTGAGGCAGAGCCTACCCTAGCACTGCCACCTTGCTTCTCTGTCATTCGGCCCATGATGTGGGTGTCAGTGGATCCCTTTGCCTCTACTTTCTCTGCTCCTCACACTCTCACAAAGCCCTCTCTAACCTGCATCTTTCCCACTTTGGACATCCTTGCCCTTGTCATGAGAATCCGTCTGAAGCCTAACTCCAAGTGCAACACTTGGTATGACTCTGACCTCGCCGCCCTGAAATGCAAGTGCAGTGTGGATTAGTTCTCTCAAGTGGAGGGCTTCGGGCGCATCCTCTGACAAACTGGCTTGCCACCTGCTCCAAAGGCAATACAGACTCTCTGTCCACTCCAAGAAGAGGGTCCATATTCAAGCCTGCGTCTCTGTGGCATCAAACAACACGGTTGAACTCTTTAAAATCTGCAAGGAGCTGGTCAATACTATTCCAGTCTCCACCTCTCCTGTTTCCTCCCAGGCCCTTTGTATGGTTTAGGGCTCTCATTTCACCGCTGAAACTTAGGACATCTTGTCCTCGCTTTCCTCTTCCTCTACTTCTCTCAGGCCCCCTTTGGCCGCCTCTCCCTTTCCCCTTCCTTTCTCTTCCTTCTCTCTGTAACACATGACGATGTTTCTAGACAAGTCCGATCTATGAAAGTGTCATCCGAACAGGTGCTCCCCTGCTCTTCCAGAACCATCAAGGACAACATTGCCTCCCTCGCTCCATCCTTGGCTGATTTCTGCAATCACTTTTTTGCCACTGGATCTTTCCCCTCTCTCAGGCACTCCCTTGTGCATCCCCTCCTCAAAAAGCGTTCTGCCGATCCTACCTGTCCGGCTAACTATCACCCGATTCGTATCACTTCTTTCCTGGGCAAACCCCTGGATGGAAAAGTATGCAATCTCCCAGCTTACCCTCCACATTAAATCTGTTGGTTGTCTCCATGACCATCAGTCTGTTTTCAGAGAAGCCAGAGGCATGAAAAACTGCTCTCCAGAACACCCGTGAAGAACTGATCTCTAATCTTGACTCCAGCTCTCTGTCTTTCCTCATCCTCCTTGACCTTTCCTCTGCTTTTTACATAGTCAATCACACCACCCTGATTAATCGACTCTGCAAGAACCTGGGCATCACGGATCAGGCCCTGGCGTGACTGACATCGTTCTTCCTGGACCAACCCTTCCAGGTCCAACTTGGGTCCTTTCTCTCCACCACCTCTCTCTCCACGTGTGGTGTCCCCTAGGGCTCTATCCTCTCACCCTGGCTCTTCAATGTCTATCTGGACCCTTTGGCCCACCTGATCTCCACCTTCTCGTCTAACCTTCAGTGTTATGGGGATGACACTCAGCTCTCTTTCAGGCTTCCCTCAGTCTCCTCTCCCCCCTCACTCATTCCTGACTGTCTATCCACGATTCAGGAGTGGTGCACCTCCAACGATCTCTGCCTTAATGCTAGTAAGACGGGGATCCTTCTCATTGGGACCCCTATTCCTGTTTTCCCTCTCTCACTCTGGCCACCCTCCCTGGGCCCTCTACCCTTGCTTTCCTGTGAGGCAAAACACATTGGTGTCATCTTTGACTCCACATTCTCCTACTCTCCTCACATCACGGACTTTGCCAAGAATGCCCATTTCCAGCTTCCCCTCAGAGGTACTCTACATTTTTTCACTTTCCCCCAGAAGTTCACTGTCTCCAGAGCCCTGGTTTTCTCCAGGCTGGACTACTGCAACAGACTCTTTCTCAATCCGCCTAACTCTACTCTTCACCCCCTGCAACTAATCCTGAACAGGACTGCAAGATATATCCTTGGCCTCAAGCCCAGGGACCATATCTTTCCATCCCTGAAATCGCTCCACTGGCTCCTGGTGTCTGCAATGATCAAGTTCAAGACCTGCTGCATCGTCCACAAGGCTTTATGGGGCCAAGGGCCTTCACTACACCCAACTCTCTCTGCCTAAATACCTTCCTTCTAGAGCCCTTTGCTCCACTACCTCCAACTCTCTGAGGGTCAGACGCGTCTCCAAGCAGAGAGTGGGGAGTAGGTCTCTCTCCTCTTCTAGTGCCTCCCTCTGGAACGGCCTCTCTGTCCCTCTCAGACTTGAGTTGGAGCACCTGAAGTTCCGGAAGCAGCTCAAGACCTTCCTTTCTCCTGTGCCTTATCTCTCTCACTTCCTTGCTAATTTACCTGTCTGCTGCGCTGACTGGTTTCTTGGTACCCTCAGAGTCTCACTGGGTACCATGCTCCTTCATGACCAGCCATCTTTGCACTGCCTCCTGGCCTACCCAGCATTAGATTCTTGTCCACATACGCGATATGGTTTCACTTAAAAAGCATCACACTAACACCTATGCAGAATTCAGGAAAGGAAAGTTTGCCACAAAAAAGTCAAAGCATGCGTTCTCTGCTATTCCCATTAATCAGGCCCATGAACAACATAACGGATTAGTCAAAGGTGATGGAGGGGCTGTAGGACTGATAGAAACCCCAACAGCTTTGCATCATTGGATCGTCTCTGGTCCTAAACTGGCCTGCTTAGTTGAAGAATTTAATTCTACAAAGACGAAGAGATGGGAAAAAGATGAGCACCACCACAAGGACAACAAGCCTTCACAGATGGCTTTTGCAAAAGATATCAATTCTTTTACTCATGCAATACAAGATATGGGCCCATTTAGTGAAACCAGCTGTGATCTAATGCTACTCGACACCAGAAGTACATCCAGCAGTTGCAGACACATTGCAAATATCCAAAAATTGGAGTTCATCCTTATGAGTTCTATGTCAGCGACAGGTTTATAAATCAAACCAAACGTATAACAGATACTATTAAGCAGAATAACCTCCACCTTTTCACCCGTCCTTCAGTTCATGAAAAGTCAAATAAACAGTTACAACTAACATCACTGAGGAATTATTGCTCACTATTTTCTAGACTCTAAAATGCAGATCTGGGTGACTTCTTTAGACACAAAAACCAGGCCTATTCTCCAGCACTTTCAGAGTAAGAGAGTCTAAAACCCAGAACAAAGTCTGATTTATTGATTTGCCTGTAAGAACTCACACCCAGAAAAAACACTAATTCCAAACCAACAATCCATATGACCATCCTTGACGGCGCTGCAATTGTCAACATGCTGCAACCAGGATTTGCAAATACATTTGATGATTATGTCTGTACAGTGTTCATACCCTACATCAAATCTCAGCTCCAATATGTTACAGGGCTTTTTATCATCAGGGATGTGTACAGGCCTGCCAGCTGGAAGAGTGACACACACAGTAAAATGGGAAAAGGTGTTCAGAAACGTATTGAACCAGGAAACGCACTTCTGAAAAACTGGCAGGATTTTCTTCAGGTTGATGACAATTAGACTGGTTTCTTGGCAAAAACCTTAACAGTTATTGACACGAACAATCAGGTAATTACCACAAATAGTACCAATGTTCTTTCTATAAATCGTCAAGATATCTGGGACTGGCTCCATGCTCACAAAAAGAGTCAGATACGTGCATCTTATTCCGTTTATGTGATGCTCTGAAGCAAGGATAAAACAAAGCCAAAATATGCATTGTGGACACTGACATTGTAGTTCTCGCCTTCAGGTCTGCACAACATCTGAACATTGAGGAACTTTGGGTTGCATTTGGAGTTGGGAAGAACTTCTGGTTCTTTGCCACTCATGAGTTAGCAATAGCTTTGGATTCTGATCGTTGTACTGTCTTACCGATGTGTCATGCAATAACTGGGTATGACACTGTGCCCTTTCTGGAAGAAAGAGGCAAGATGACTGCATAGGACACCTGGAATGCATACAGAGATGTCACCTCTGATTTTTGTAGATTGACTGACAGGCCCAGTCAGCAGGAAGTAGAAGAAATGCTAAAGCCATTGGAGAGATTTGTGGTTTTGCTTTATGACTGTACTAGCAGTGACAAATATGTTAATGACGCAAGAAAACACCTGTTTACTCAGAAAGGTAGAGCAATTGTCAAACTAAATGCAAGATGCCCTCATTCAGCATACAAGAAGAGCTGTCTACCAGTTTTTTTACTGCTGGGTCCAAATGATGGTTGCAACACCCAGCGGCCATCGCCAAGTGATAGGGGGTGGAAGAAGAAGGAGGAAGATGGATGGGAAATGTGCTGGACAACCCTACCAGAGGCTGTGCACGTTTGCAGGGCACTCTTACGATGTGGCTGCATGAAAGGCTGCACTCTACAGTGCTCATTTTGGAAGGCTGCCCTACATTGTACTGTCCTTTGTACTTGTGGTGCTCGTTGTACTGATTGAAATAAGGGGGTGGGAGTGATTGGCAATAATCTGTTTGAGGAATATATCAATATTCATTCAATAACGAAAAATAACATAAAAATCAGTAATATGTATTTGCATTACCTAAAAATCAATCAATAATTGTTAACGCTTTTAGTTTTTCTTCCCTTGACTAAATCAATTAATTTATATATTCTGTTATAAATTATGAGAACAAACATTATTATTTACTGTTATGCTTCATGTATACTTCTAAAGTATACATTAGGCCTCGCATGACCACAAGTAAATGATTGAACAATGTATATCTACAAAAACTAAGATACCTAAATGAAACTAGTTGCCATTTTTTTTTTAAATGGGCTGACAACTGTGTTACAGGAAAAATCTGAGATGGTCTTGTAACCAGAAAGGTTCATTAGGGTGTGGTCTAAAAGTGTGTGTCTAAAAGTGTGCCACAATGCATGCTTCTATCATAAATGGCACAATTGTTTCACCTATCTGCAGTACTATAGGGGACGGTGATGTGAGGCCCTGAAAAGTACTGAACAACCTCGTGTCCTTGATTCAAAAGAAAAATGATACAACTCTGTATGTGCCCACGTGATGCCTGCACAAAACAAATGCTCGCTCTGGCATCAATGAAAACTCCCCTTCGCTGCACATGTTAGCGGGTAAATATTGTACACATTCCAGGCACATCTCTCCCATGGAATCACAGCTGGATGCACACACCGGCGAAGTCATGTGCTGCGATTAACTTCTTCTCGACCAAAGCTTGGGAAATAATTTGGACTTGGCCGAGTTCCAGAGCGGCTGGCTGTTTTGCTTTTTCCTCGCGAACGGATTTGGGGCACAGCATAATAGGTAGGAGTGTGGGAATCTGCCAGTAATATTCTAGTGTGTCTCATGTTGCAGACATGCGTTTAGATTAGTTATTTGTATTATAACAGCTGAGCATGCAGTCAGATAGCTCAATGAGTTAGCATGTTTTTCAATGCGCCTTTTAGCCTTCTGAGGTCTGTGCATCGAGTATCCATAGATTGAGAAATAATGGGAATGCCTTACTATATTACAGCACTACCAAATGCCAAAACAGTGTGTTAACAAGTGCTATATAAACATGTTATCATTACTTTACTACACAATATTAAGCTGACATGCTGCATCCAGAGTCGCTTGCAAGGGCAAAGATCACAGCTGACAGAAACATGCGCATGCTTGGCATTTGTTCATGGAATGTCGATCAAATACTCTCTTAATGAAGTCATGGTGTATTGGTGAACATCATGGTTGTATATCTCTATGTTAATCTATGTGTCATGTACTAGGCGGGACATAGGCAATGTCACTTTGGGATTCCCCCTTTCACACATCACTCAACCAACCACTAGATGTGACAGTGATAGACTGTGACAGGATTAGCAATTTGTGTGTTGTCTGTGGTAGTCCAGTGCTGTGCTGTTATGCATGCGCCCTGTGGGGCTTACGGTTCTTATTGTGAATGTTTATCTTTTTGGCAGTCCTGCTATTGGGGAATGATATTCATGGGTTGCAGCGTACATGCCCTCACTGACTGCCAGTGATGCACTATCATCGTGAAGTGGTAAACTGCTGTTGCCTCTGTAGGTATGGTTTCCCTATGCACTGTGATAGCTGTAGATCATTCTTAGTGGATTACGTACTTGCTAGTGCATTATGTTTTAGTGTCATGCTACAGCATTGCTCTGCAGGGTCCAATGCTCTGGGGGTGGTGGCTCTTGTGTGCCAGGTCAGAGGGAGGGTCCTGCATGCACATGGCTGTGTCAGGGCATGCATTGATTTGTCAATGCGGTGGGTGCCCCCTCACCCCTTCTAGACCCTTTTCACTTGTGGTGTAAAATTGTAAAATGTGATGGCGCTTCTACTAACCGAGTGTTAATTTCCATGGTTCTCTGTGGCTCTCCATGTAGGAAGGCAGTGTACAATTCTACAGGACCATGGTATCATGGGTGGAACCAGGAAAGTGGGTGCAGCAGCGTGTGATAGTGAGGTCTGCATGACAGGCCACCTATACATTAGGGGAATGGTATTGTTTCCTGTTTCGGTAGACTTCTCCCTCGGCCTGGGAGACCACCAAGGCCACATGCGTGCAGTCCAGGGTTGCAATAATGTTAGGCAGGTGGGCTGCCAAGTAAAATCGTGCCTTTGTGGTATTTATCTGTGCCAGGGTTGTGGACAAGGAGATGTGCTGAGGTGCATGCCGCAGAAGTGCATCCAACACATGGGCAACCATGATTAAAAAAGTGGGGTGTGACATCACATGTCATGCAGCATGTCCACAGTATGCTGCTAGGTGCCTGTGGACAGGAAATGCAGCACTGACACAAGGTTGAGCAGCAGTGATATGGCCGTTTGGATGTGATTCTGCTCTGAATGTCATCCTCGATCAGGGAGAGTAGCGCACCAATAGTCTCCCTGTTGAGCTTGTATGTAGAAAAAAAGAGGGAGGGTGAGGCCCACACTCTAGTTCCCACCTTTGAATACCTGCTGTATTTCAATTGCTGTTCTCCTCCAAGCGCTTTCATGTTTCTTACAATCTTCTGGGCGGCAGTCTTTTCAGGTGTAACACATTAGTCTCAATTGGTCTCAAGAAATTCTGGTAGCTGTAGTCTATTTTGGTAACCAGGAACCAATTCCCCTCCAATAGCACAATATTTTCCCATGGTGGGTGGAGTGGGGAAAGCCAACAATGTGGCTCTCCTGGGTAAGGCTTGGTGACCCCGGTGCCGCTGCCTCTGACCACTGCCTCTAAAGCCCAGGACTTCTGAACCAATATGTAGAAAAAAAGAGGGAGGGTGAGGCGTGCACTCTAGTTCCCAGCTTTGAATACCTGCTGCATTTCAGTTGCTGTTCTCCTCCAAGCGCTTTCATGTCTCTTACAATCTTCAGGGAGGCAGTCTTTTCAGGTATAACAAATTAGTCTCAATTGGTCTCAAGGAATTCTGGTAGCTGTAGTCTATTTTGTTAACCAGGAACCAACTCCCCTCCAATAAGATATTTTTTCCCATGGGTAAAACTAACGATGTGGCTCTCCTGTATAAGGCATGGTGACCCCGGTGCCGCTGCCTCTGACCACTGCCTCTAAAGCCCGGGACTTCTGAACCAATATGTAGAAAAAAAGAGGGAGGGTGAGGCGCGCACTGTAGTTCCCAGCCTTGAATACCTGCTGCATTTCAGTTGCTGTTCTCCTCCAAGCGCTTTCGTGTCTCTTACAATCTTCAGGGAGGCAGTGTTTTCAGGTGTAACAAATTAGACTCAATCAGTCTCAAGGAATTCTGGTACGTGTAGTCTATTTTGGTAACCAGAAACCAACTCCCCTCCAATAGCACCTTTTTTTCCCATAGCGGGGGGAGGGGAGGAAATCAATGATGTGGCTCTCCTGGGTAAGGCATGTTGACCCTGGTGCCGCTGCCTCCGACCACTGCCTCTGAAGCCTGGGACTTCTGAACCAATATGTAGAAAAAAAGAGGGAGGGTGAGGCGTGCACTCTAGTTCCCAGCTTTGAGTACCTGCTGCATTTCAGTTGCTGTTCTCCTCCAAGCACTTTCATGTCTCTTACAATCTTCAGGGAGGCAGTCTTTTCAGGTGTAACAAATTAGTCTCAATTGGTCTCAAGGAATTCTGGTAGCTGTAGTCCCATGGGGGGGAGGGGGATATGGTTTCGGAAGTCCCGGGCTCCAGAGGCAGCAGCACCGGGGTCAACATGCCCTACTTAGGAGAGCCACAACGCTGGTTTTTCCCCCCTACCCCCACCATGGAATTTCAACTGTGCAACTGGAGGGGAGTTGGTTCCTGACTGCCAGCATTGACTACAGCTACCAGAATTCCCTGAGCCCAAAATTGTTACTAATCAGCTACACCTGAACAGACTGCCGCCCTGAACATTGCAAGAGGCATGAACATGCTTGGAGGAGAAGAGCAACTGAACTGCAGAAGGTATACAGAGCTGGGAACTAGAGTGCACGCCTGACTCCCCTCTTTTTCTAACTATGGTTTCGGGAGTCCCGGGCTCCAGAGGCAGCATCGCCGGGGTCAACATGCGATACTTAGGAGAGTCCCAATGCTGGTTTTTCCCCCCTACCCCAACTGAGGGATTTCAATTGTGCAACTGGAGGGGAGTTGGTTCCTGGCTGCCAGCATTGACTACAGCTACCAGAATTCCCTGAGGCCAAAATTGTTACTAATCAGCTACACCTGAACAGACTTCCGCCCTGAACATTGCAAGAGGCATGAACACGCTTGGAGGAGAAGAGCAACTGAACTGCAGAAGGTATACAGAGCTGGAAACTAGAGTGCGTGCCTCACCCCTCTCTTTTTCTAACTATAGTTTCGGGAGTCCCGGGCTCCAGAGGCAGCATCGCTGGGGTCAACATACGATACTTAGGAAAGCCACAATGCTGGTTTTTCCCCCCTACCCCCACTGAGGGATTTCAATTGTGCAACTGGAGGGGAGTTGGTTCCTGGCTGCCAGCATTGACTACAGCTACCAGAATTCCCTGAGGCCAAAATTGGTACTAATCAGCAACACCTTAACAGACTGCTTCCCTGAAGATTGCAAGAGGCATGAAAGCGCTTGTAGGAGAAGAGCAACTGAACTGCAGAAAGTATACAGAGCTGGGAACTAGAGTGCGCGCCTCGCCCCCCCTCTTTTTATGGTTTCGGGAGTCCCGGGTTCCAGAGACATCAGCACAGGGGTCAACATGCCCTGATGATTGCAAGAGGCATGAAAGCGCTTGGAGGAGAAGAGCAACTGAACTGCAGAAGGTATAGAGAGCTGGGAACTTGAGAGCGCGCCTCACCCCCCTCTTTTTTCTAAATATGGTTTCGGGAGTCCCGGGCTCCAGAGGCAGCAGCACAGGGGTCAACATGCCCTACTTAGGAGAGCCACAACGCTGGTTTCCCCCCAGTACCCCCATCGTGGGATTTCAATTGTGCAACTGGAGGGGAGTTGGTAACTGGCTGCCAGCATTGACTACAGCTACCAGAATTCCCTGAGGCCAAAATTGGTACTAATAAGCTACACCTGAACAGACTGCCTCCCTGAAGATTGCAAGAGGCATGAAAGCGCTTGGAGGAGAAGAGCAACTGAACTGCAGAAAGTATACAGAGCTGGGAACTAGAGTGCGCGCCTCACCCCCTCTTTTTTCTAAATACTGTTGAGCCTGAACGCAGTTATGAGCTGACCATCTGTTAATGCCCAGGGTGATGGCCTGACACAGGGAATGGTCGCTCGCCTTGCATAGCCTCTTCTGCACCTTTGTGCTCTATGTCCTCCATGGTGCTGTTTCTGCCCATGAACCTCAATGTACAGCAGATGATGCTGGATTTCAAAATTGTCAACTGGTAGTGGCAGCATGGTGTTGGAAAGTGTTTTTGGGGACCATGTGGGCCTTATGTGTCCTTTCTGAGTCGTTTGGGTGCACCTGTGGCTTCATCAGACTGACCTGTTTGCATGTAACTCCTCCTTTTGGGTGGAGGTAACTGCACTGTGTTTTTGGCGAAAATAGCATCCCTTTTTGGCGGTATTTCAACTTGTAATATGGACAAATTACCCATTTTGATTATGCTGTTAATTCCACTGGCGGAATTAGCACCAGGCTAATTACACTTGTTTCCGGGGATAATTCCACTGACATTAATTCCCCTGAGGGCAATGCCACCAGGGGATTTCATGCCCAATTTCTACAAATCCGTAATTCGGCAGAGTGGAAAAAGTGGTGGTAATTGCATTACCACCACTTTTAACACTTACTGCCAAACTCATAATGAGGCCCAATGTCAGCAGTTCTAATGTCAATCAGCTAATGCCGTGCTGACCCATCGAAAACTATGCTGCCAGTGCTATAACCATGGTCTCATGTGCTTTACTATTATTTCAACTAGAGCAGTTTTCTAAATGTACTATTAGTGTTTTTATTGTTTCTACTACTTATAATTCCAAGCTGCAATAAAAAACACAGAAAAGCCAACTCCATAACATAAGACATTACGTAGCATAGAAAACGTGTCACCACAGTACTGAATTTGCTCCACCCGACATTAAGCACATACTCAGCATGTTGCCAGTCTGTTTACAAGCATGCATGCTTCATTACACAGCCCTGTGCATGGATACGTGTGATGCACTCACTTCCATGATGATGCGCCTGCATTTCAATGCACCACGTTGGCGACTGATGCACATTGCTCCATTCCAAGAGTGATTTGCATGGCAAAATAATAAACTACTACCACCTGCAAGCCTTCATTTGGGCTACTGCAAAGCCTCTGTTTCTGCAGGCAGTACGTAGAGCAAGGGAGCATGCCCCCTAGAAAACCAGGGGGGCATCTATTTGCGGGCTTTGCTCATATATTGCTGTAGGCTGTGCTGGAGCGGGAACTCGGGGAGGGATGTTCTAATTAACATCCCACTTTGATTCCTCCTTCCTGTTGTGTGTGGGCCTTTTTGTTTAGAAGAGCCTTCAAATAAAGCATATTTGCTTCCTTACAGTGTCAACAGCGGCATATATTGGCAAAGCAAGTATGACCCAGTCTTCATAAGGAGGTAATACTAATAATATTGGGCAAAGCCAGCATGTTTGTTCTTATAATGGCAATACTGGCATATATTGGCACAGCAGCATGAACATCTTGTCTTACTCTGGCACATTTCTGGCATATATTACGGGCCCCGGTATTGTGAAAGGGCTTTACAGCAATGCTGGCAAATATATTGTGGACAGGTATCAAGAAGTGTGTTTTACAGTCGGAATACTTGAATACATAATATGGGCACAGACATCATTACGTGTGTTGTACAGTAGCAATTTTTGTCTTAGGCATCATGCCATGTGTTTTTTAAAGTGGCAGTCCATTGGAAAAGACTCCTGTGTCCTGCTGGTGACCTATACTTATAACATAATGCCCTCCTTTGTAGAGCCACTTGCATTCAACCCTTACAGTTCTTCAGACTTACACATACACCATTCTGTGGGAGAAGGAACAAGTTTTGCTTTTCCCATACATTTGAGAATTGATTGTATAATTCCAAAAACTTCATGTTAAATAAATACAATGCTTGTTTTGTGTTCACATTCTAACAAATAAATGAAAAACTCTTCTCGCCATGATAGGTCTGTTTTAAAAGGAAATCACAAACGTTTGCGGTTTTATACTTTTTATTGGAGAAACTGAAAATATTAAACAAATTAAATAATGCAAGAGCTTTCAAAGGCATACATACCTTCTTTATCAGACTTTAAAAAGTAAAGTGAAGGGAATGAACAGTCTTGAGAGTCTTACACCCAAGTCTGGCATGCAAGGAATGCAGTTCTGTGATCATCTCATCTAACAGTGACACGTCTAGACAGCAGAACCTTAAGCTTGGAAACAGAACAGTTGAAAATGTTGTACTACTGAAAAAGTACTCGAATTTTAAAGAAAAAAAATGTTTTGCCGACAGTCTGAATGCATGCATTTTTTCTGAATATTTGCTGTATACAGTTAAAGCAGTTCAGTCTTTTGCGCATTTCCAAACATGAGCAAAATGCTTTCGAAAGTTGCGCCTAGTGAATTTGAAAATGTGTTATGTTTCTGCTCATGCTAAAACTGTCTGAGATTTCGGGCCTTAAAAAGACATAGCAAGCTTGGGTTATAATGCATTTATTTCCAGAGTAAAATTGCATTGCTGAAAACATCTGCATCAAAGTTGAACATTTTCACATTTTCAAATCCTGGCTTCTTATTCTGAAGGCCCAATACTCACTATCCACAGTGATTCTAACACTTAGAAATACTTTACAAAACGCACTTTACATTGCTATGCACAGTAAAATGTCAATTTATTTAAGGCACGGGCGAGTGGTGTGTGACCTCTATGTCTTGGAAAGGTAGTAAGTGTAATTCCTAGCAGTTACATGAACTGGAGGGATACATTACCAGTGTTCAAATGGCCTGATGCCTAATGGGCAAGGCTTCAAAGTTCACCATAGGGATGCATGAAGCCCATGTCACTGTTCATACCTTTGTTCTTTAGACCAAGTGTATTCAAAACCTTGAGTTGCCATTTTCTTCTGTCTCTTGTATTTGGGAGCTCGCCTCTCATTGATTCTGGCACATGCGTCACCTGCAAGGGCATGTTCATCACTGACATCATCAATGCTGACTTTTGAAGAGTATGTTGAATCGGAAACCATGAAAACACTTTGGAGAAATGTATTGGAAACATTCTCTATGGATGTCCCTGGAGAAAATTCCTTTGTGAGTCGTCAAAAGGCACACACATTTAGATCCCCTTAGGGATATGTTTTACCCAGATGATTACGAAGAGGACCTTTCGTTCATCTTTAGGATGGGCTCCTCCATTAGAGATCCTCAACCTACTGAGGAACATTTAGATGACCAATCAGAGGAAGTATTGCTGCAGTTGCAGAATGATTTAAAGGCAGCCAATTGCAGGGATACTTCTAAAGATTCCAATCGCGCACTTATTCCCAACAGATACAAGGAAGACGTGTTTGTCTTGGAATCAAGACAAAGCAGAGAAACACAGGCTCGATTTCCGGTCCCGTAATTAGATACTGGTCTGAGGTGGAAAGCGTGCAATAAAAGATTCATTCATTAATTAGAGAGTCTACACAATGTTTCTGGCCTCACCACGCTTAAAATAAATGAGACAATGTATTCGTCCTGATTAAGGCGCGAACCTGTTGAACCTAAAATTCGTTCCCCATGCCACCACACTTGAGACGAAAGAGATTGTGCATTCTTCTCGATGAAGGCTTAATACTGGTTGCTGAAATGAATGCAGCTATCTGGGAAGCTCATGTAATAAACAGTTTTTTAATGCAATATGATGACAATCAGAATGTGTACTCTAGAATGTTATACTTAATCATATTCTCAACATGTAGTTTTGCCTTTGATGTCACTCTTTAGAACACCTGCTGAATAAGTGAAAATGTGTTAATTCTTAACCTCGTTTACAAATACTATTCAACAAATGACATTTCAGATAGTGTAGGTGGTAAATATCCTGACTGACATACAGAATTCACTGCTATGTCGAGGAGCATTTTGGATTAGCTGTTTTACAATCATTATACCATATGGCTTGAATGAAAACAAAAATGTATCATGTTCCATATGAATTCTCTGAGCGGAATGTGGTATTTATTAGTGAGAATTTCGGCATTAATGAGATCAATTATTCTCCTATGATATAAATGGAGATGTGAGGTATCATTGCCAGGAAGTAAATAATGGTTTTGAAAGGATTAAAAGTCATAATATTATGACAATAATAGGTCTTCAAGATCAATGGGAGCTATATGATTTGTTATATATTTTTCCAGATTTAAAAAAAGACGGATGACTTCAGATGGGTTCTTGAAACTATATGGGCTACCGAAAAATGTATTTGAACAATGATGTTAACATTTTACATTTTGGAAACTAATCAGAAGGTTATCTACAACGACTTCGAGTTGAGTGTATTAAGATGGCATTTTATCAATTGAATTTTCGATGTTGGCTGCTTTTGTCAAAATGCTCATGGTTTGATATTTTTTGGTAGGCATTAAAAGTAATAAAGGACTATTTGGTGCTCCATAGCCTTTTCCATTTGGGAAAGAATGAGGAAACGCAATGACTTCTCATGGGGTGATGAATGGGCCACACACATTACTGGGGATAGACCAAACTGTTAGTATGTTTTTATAGACCTAAAAAGGGGTTGTAAAGAATATCTGAAATAAGTTTAGAAGCCGAACATGCAGGCATGAGAAATCATAGGGCAGAGCATTGTTTTTTAAGGTAAGAGGAAGACTCTCAAATAGGTCCGTCGAAATGTATAATGGATCTTTGGAAGAAGTTTGAAGTAATCTTGTTTACATTTTTTAATTTTGTAATGCAATAGATAGTCACTATTCTGCCCAAAGCACATGAGGGAGAAAGTGTCATTGACTGTATTACATCAGGGCGTTTTTGAAGCACGTACATAATGGTGACTGCTTCTTAAACTTAAGACTGACATACCTCTTGAAAATTAAACGAAGAAAAGTTGAACAAAGGAAACTTATTTTTACAACAGTGTGCAAGGTTTTGTCAGTTTATGATAATGTATAACTACATCACTGTTTAGTCTATTTGAACTCTTACGCACCTGAAAAATGATCACACTTATGATGGAAAATTAGGTGCTTGAGTTGCACTATTTATATATTGACTCATGGCAGTGTCAGTGGGAGCTGAATGGGGAGATTGTGGAGCAGATCCGTGTGGGAAGTTGACCAGTTTGACCTGTTTCAGACCAGCTTGAATAGAATGTGTAAGACCTTCTGCTTCGGGTACTCTCTGGTACACCATGGGGATTCCCTGGGAGTCTTACCTAGTGTACATGTTCCCTGCATTCCCACCGATTCCTTTACTTCTGAGGAAGATGAAGCAGAGAGGAGCAACAATCTTCTTGATGACGCTGGACTGAGTTTGGAAGACCCAGTACCCAGTCAGGCAGACATGCTGCTGTGTCTTTCCTCGAAGATTGCTGGAATGGGAGATCTGCTAACTCAAATTTACTGGAGGATGGGTGACCCCAATGCCTGGATGCTGTGCCTTGGTGTCTGGCTATTGATAGGTTGAGGTACAAAGACTGGAATTTCTCTAAAGAGGTGCTTGATCTGAGGCTTCCTGCAAGACATCCATCCATCCATCAAGTCAATCCATGCTTGTCACTGACAAAAATCCACAAGTTGGAGCCAGGAAAGAGTGCTTGACCACTTGTCGTGCTCCACTTGTACTGTTCTGAAGTGTCTTCTCTCATTGTCCCAATCTGGTTTGAATGTTGGCACAGTAAAGGATTACATGGCAGCCCTTTCCATTTCATTTTCAAGAGAACAACTGAACAAGGATTCTATTTTGCAGTGCCAATAGTTCTGCAATATCTCAAAGGTCTGATGTTGGAGTGGGGAGGCCAGTCCTCGGACATTCCCTTTTAAAATTGCCTTCTCTGAATTTTTCCGGGTGGGAGGATATCTCAGGGACAACACATTTGTCTTGGAAGCAAGACAAAATCCTGGTACCGTGCTTAGAGACTGGTGTCCGGTCTCCGGTCGGACTACAGCACCCCTGGGTCTATAGTAATTTCCGAAGGCCCTAGAAACTCTCACTGGACTTTTTATGAACTGTGCAGATGTGTCATGGACAGGACAGGTGACAGCTATCTTTTCGCATTCTTTTTAACCCTTTCCTGCCATGCTAACCGCGTTAACCACATTTGGCACGAATAGGTGGCCTGGCTCCAAAATGACCATGCCACAGGGTTCTTTGTCCTGTCCTTTGGCCATCTTGCCCCTTCACCTTCCCCAGGTCGAGTTGACCCGGGTCAGTCCTTATTTGGTCATGCACTTTCCTGCGAATCCCATTGCTTTCGTGGGCTTCTGCATGCCTGGTGTGTGTGCCTCCAGGATGTGGGCTGGAATGTCTGGTTCCAATACACATCCTGGGTGCCAGAGAGTCTGGAGTGCCATGAATCCCTGGGACCACCATGGTCTGTGATTGGTCCATGTATGCAGTGTGTGTTTGTGAGCAGATCTCCCATTGGATCCTCTCTGTTTTGGCGCAAAGGGAACTTTGGAAAAGAGGAGGCTGAGAACACCACTACCATGTCGATCACCTGAGTTCTCACTGAACAAAGGATAGGATCCAAGTATCCTGCAACACGAAGCCGAGTCGAGGAACCGCTGGTGACCCTCTGGAAGGTTTGGTACCCTGAGCCCGCTGTCGTCCCGTGGGATCCCCCCTGCATCTGGTCGTCCTAGAAGGTCTGCGAAGACGCTTCGACCCATTGGAATAATGGGACCAACTATTCTCGGTACCTTCATCAAACCCCGCAAGTAAGCTTTCTCGAAAGTGTCCCTGGGCCAGCCAGTGGACTGACCTGCTTACCCAGTTGCTTTGCTCTGTCACTGCTGATGTTTCAAGGGAGCCCTCGAAACTAGGTATACTGCTAGCTCTGTGTCCACTGCACCCTCACACTGAATTACGTACACTTGCTGTTCCCAGGTCTGAAGTGAGACGAGTGCGCCAGGACCGGAGTAAATGCGGTTACTATGTTGCCCTGCCACGGCAACGTCCTTTGAAAGTCTGCTGCATTTGTGACCCTCTTGCCCATGAAGCCTGCTGCAGTGAAACTGGGTTGATTCATCCACCCGGAGCAGAGAAATCGCCACTGTCCCATTTGGGAATCATCGCTGTATCTCTGGAACTGAAAGGTGCTAATTGGACGTGCTGCCCCGATTTCAGATGGGTTTCCGTAAACAACTAGGGTGCTCGCTCAATGCATTTATTTTAGCACATCTATATGCTCAAACAAAAGGTGAACAGACTGCGCCGATATACATGGCTGCATTGGACCTAACCTCTGCATTTGACTCGATTATTCGAGCTTTGCTTTGGGAAAAGATGATTGCCTATGGTTTCCCGATATATCTTGTCGCCATGATAGCGCTCCTCCATCAAAATACCACATATCGAATTAGATTGACCAAGGAGGGTGCCATGACAGATAAAATACCGACAGAAATTGGCCTTAAACAGGGCTGCAACTTAGCATCTGTGCTCTTCAACATATACTTACCAGATCTTGAATCAGCATGGGTAGATCTGGTGATATTTCCAGTGAAGCTGGGTAGCTTGGTTATTAATTGGCTTGCTTTCGCCGATGACCTTCTGTTTATGGACCGAACCCCGTTTGGTCTTCAGGCGAAACTCGCTGCATTTCAATCCTATGCTTACAAAAACAATCTCCAAGTTAACCCTACGAAGTCTTGCATCATCGCAATTGCAGATGGAAAGAAAAGAACTGCCAAATTTACCTGGTGCCTAAATGAGACCATAATACCTAAAGTTAACGTGATACTTTACCTAGGCTACCAGCTCTCAACCGTATATTCTATGGGGACATGGAAAGAGATGATCAACACCAAACTCAAATCACTCACTTCACAAATGAAAATTGTATACCACAGGTACAGTACATTTTCACTATTGCCCACAATTCAGTTTTACTTATTAAAAGTCGAACCAATACTTCTGTATACTTTAGACATTTGCACCTATGAGATAGAAGATTTCATTGATTGTGTACAGGGGAAGTTGTGGAAACAGGTCCTTGGGATGGCTTTGTCCATACCGAACATGTTGATATGTCATGAAATAGGCATTCTACCCATGTCAGTCAAATGGCCTTGCCGAAAAATTAATAGCTATGTGAAAATACTAGCACCACCAAAAAAGACCTTATACGAAGATCTTGCAAAATTACTGAAAGAAGGTCGCCCACCCTCAAAGGGTAAATTTAAAGATAAAATGGATAAAATCCTGAGTGATGCTATGATTGATAAGGAGGATTTAAAACTGGGAGTTCCAGCATCTAAAAAGAAATTTAAATTATATTTTTGGTGTGTTGGTTGATCGTATTGGTAAAAGCAAAATGTACTATGAATATGCAAAATTTACCAGGAAATTTGGTGACCGTGCGCGTTACTTGGAAATATTTCCATGCAACATAGCAAGAAAGATCTACCTACAGTTTAAATGGAATCAATTAATCACCAATGAAAGGTTACAACTTTGGGCACAGAATAGGTCCGACAACTCCACTGGCAGTTGTCGTTTCTGCACCCACGGTAATGTATTGGAAACCCTGAAACATCTAACTCTATTCTGTTCATTCTTTGATTCCCAAAGAAAGCTGTCATTTGGGTCCTACCTGTACAACGATTCCGCTCCTTGGAAAGAATCCTTGTGGGAAAGGTTTATGTGGGGTTCAAGTCAACGGCTGATATTATGTCTGACTAATTTTTTAGTCCCCCTTGAGTCTGTTTTGTCTCTAAAATATAAAGCGCTTAAAGAGGAGACGATAGTTGACGTCCGTTTGGTCGTATAACTGAGTCAGACATCTAGGATTGGGGAGGCCGTTCCTCTTACTATAGGGTACTATTGGCAATTTATATAACTTGTGGGGAGTTTGTGAGTTGTGTATGGAGTGTCAGTGAGTGAGGATTTCATGCTCCTCACCGCAATGGGTCCTAAGTCACCAGTCTGATTTTGTATGGTTTAGCCAATGCTTGAAACATTCTACCTGTTTTACTATACATAGTGACTATGTGGACAAAGTATTGATGTGTATGTTCTATGATGCTGTGATGTTGACAGAAATGAATTTTATATGTATTTTGAAATTGTAAAAATCGATTTGGAAATTTGAAACTTTTTTATTCTTTTTTGTACTTGCCTTTTGTAAAGGTTTTCTTTTAAACCATAAGCAATAAAAAAAAAAAAAAAAGGTGCTGAGACGCCCTTTTTGCTGCATTCGAACCTGCAAGCGAAGTGGACTGAACTGGCGAAGTTTGGGTCCGCTTGCAGCGGGGACCGGTGAGTACTCAATATCCCAACCGGTGGCCCCTAGTGCAAAGACCAATTTTTATGCATGAGTGGCCCCTGGGAGCCTCTCTCCTTTCCACTGCTATTGTGAAATAGCGACTCCATCCCAAACTCTTGAACTGCCTCTGCCTTCAAGTGGAGGTCCTTCTTGAATAGTGGGAACTTGTTCTGCATCGCCGTATCCACCTTCCTGAGCTGCTAGAGACCCCTGAAGAGACCATATTTTGCTCATTGGAGCAACTACATGTGCTTGCATTGCATGTACTATTGAGCATAAGGCTCCTCTCTTCTTAGGCCGTGGACTGTCTCTTAGTTAGGTGTATTGTTGATGTCGACCTGGGCCTAAAGACTATCTGCACTGCCTGTTTCCTTCCCATCTAGGTTGTCGACATATTTCGTGCAGGTAACCCCTTTAGACCCCAATGGTCTTGTATATACATTGTATGGATAGTGTTGTGTTGGTTTACTTAGTGTTACTGTGATTCTTTTGTTATGGTCTATGTTACAAAGGCCTTGTAATAAATGTGTCTATATTTTTGATTAACACCTGTCTGGAGTAATTTGTAAGTGTCCTTGCCCTGTGTGCTCATTGAGGTCCTTCAGTCACCCTCACCCCTCCTGAGACCTAGTCTTGACCGCCTGCCATAGCTACCCTGATTGGTCTGGCTTGTCCAGAGGTTACCCTGTTCCAAGAAACTAGGCTGGCCTACTGAACCTCTGCCCCTCCAGGTCCGAGTTCAGAAATCCATCTTAACAAATTGGTGTACAGCAGTGGGATAGGACTAAAGGTATCCAGTGTTGCATACTTGTTAACTTTAAATGCTTCTAAGTCTGAAACATTGAGAAAGATGTGTGCTGAGAGAGGTGTCTCTGCTCAAGGCACACAAATGGAAATTATCCAAAGAATCATGGACTGGCAAGAAGCTCAGCTTAGTGCCATAGCTTCTAATGAAAGTGTAGAAGGAGGTGGGGCTGCTCTCATTGGTAGAACTGTAGTTCTGCCGCTGCACTGATTCATAGAGACCATGAGGATTTGGAGGATGAAATGTCTAATGTTTCCTCTGCCAGTGCTGAAGATGAGGCCATGCTTGAATTCAAGAAACAAGAACTGCTGTTTAGGCAGAAGGAGCTTGAATTTAACATGGCAAAACTGAAGATAGAGCAGGCAGAAAAACTGAAAGACAGGCATCATCAGTTGAAACTGGCCAAGCTTTAGGTTGCCAATGGATCCAAGGGTCCTGGACATGGGTCTTGGTCCTCCTCTCATCCAAGGTTTCCTAAGGATCTGCTCAGTGTGTATGAAGAAAAGAATGACATTATGGACTGGCTGAATACATTTGAGTATGCATGTGAAGTTCAACAAGTTGACAATGCTGATAAAATTGTCTGGTTACTTAGCAGACTGCTGAATTCTGGCTGCAGTGCCATTATGGAAATGTCAAAAGCTGAGAGAGCAGATTTTGCAATGTTGAAGCAAACTCTCATCTTAAAGTTTGGAAAGACACCTGCCAAATACTTAAAAAGATTCAGAGAGTACAAAAAGAAAGAAGGTGGTACCTGGGTATCTTATGTAGCTGAATCCTTAAAGAACTTGACTGGCTGGGTTGAAGGTTATAAGGTCTTTACTTTTGAAGGTATGATATGTCTTGTCATGCTGGAACATATTTTTGCATCTTCTTCCCCTGAGCTTAAGCAGCACTTGGCAGATTCAAAGGAGATAGATCCTAAGAAACTTGCCATAGCAGCAGATTTGTGGGTGTCACATAGAGTGTCCCATAAGGACAAGGCTCATCCTGGTAAGCAGGAGGAGGGGGAAAAAGTCCAAAGATAAGGAGGGTGGAGAATCTGATAAAACTTCCCCCCAGAAGGGCCACAAAAGGAAAAATAAGGGTAAGACACACAAGAACTCACAGGGTAGTGGAGGACAGCCTCCAAAACAGAACTCTGGTTATAGTAAGCCTCCCTATGTAAACAGACCCAGTGGATCTTGTTTCGCATGTGGAGCAACTGACCATGTGAAGGGGAACCCCAGATGTAAGGTCAAAACCTTGGGGGTCCACTCTGCTAATCTGGCCTTCTCCTCCTATGAGGAAGAAGAGATTACAGGGGCATCCTTCTCAGACTCCTTCCCCAGTGGGATAGAAGCTGAGATAGTTTTAGTTTCCCTGGGTTCCTGGAAGCCCGAAGTCTCAGATGCTTATGATAGGATTCCAGATAATACCAAACACTACTTTAAAGACAGTGTGCTGATCAATGGAATAGATACTCCAGCTCTTAGGGATAGTGGGTGTAGTTGAACTGTCATGGATTCTACCTTGGTAGACCCAGAGGAAGTTGCCAGACCTCCCCTAGTCCCCACTAAGTTGGCTGATGGCCCACCTCTCATGTTCCCAGTTCTACCTGTAAATCATACTATAAATGGCACTACAGTCAGAATTCCAGTGAGCATACAGAGGAACGTCCCAGGAAAGGTCTCGCTGGAAAATTATCTCAGAGCTTTAGGGCTTGTGGGAGATACAGCTGAAAGACCCTGCACAAGGTCTCAAACAAGGGCAGCACTGGCCAAGACCACTGCAATGCCCCAGCCAAAGGGGAAACCCAAGGCTAAAGGAGTAAGAAAATCCAAAAGAGGGAAAGAGAATATTCCCCCTAGCTCATCTACCACTGAGTTGGAGGTAGTTAGTCAATCGCCCTTACCTGATGAGGAGGAGGTGATACCTGAAGTCTTTGACCCAAATAACCATCCTGAATTAAAAGATTTGTTAGTAGTAGGTGGTCCTGACAGGGAAGAATTTAGTAAGGGCCAACGTGAGTGCCCATCTCTGGAAGGCCTAAGGAGACAGGCCTGCTCCCAGCTTGAGGGTGAACCTCCTGGGAAGCATAGGATTTATTGGGAAGGTGGGCTCCTGTATAGTGAGCCTACAGAGTCTACAGAAGGAGACCATATGAGGTTGGTGGTTCCCCTTGCTGTAAGACCCTTCCTCCTGCAGCTGGCTCATGAAGTGCCCCTTGCTGGTCACCTTGGAATCAAGAGAACCGAGCAAAAGTTATCCATGCACTTCTACTGGCCCAAGATGGGGGTGCAAGTAGAAAGTCACTGCAGGAGTTGTGCCTCTTGCCAGTTATCTGGTAAGAGTGGCTCAACAATCCAAGCTCCATTGGTACCACTCCCAGTTGTGGGGGTACCATTTGAGAGGGTAGGGATTGACATTGTTGGTCCCCTTGACCCCCAAACATCCTGAGGCAATAGGTTTATCCTGGTGCTGGTCGACCATGCCACCAGGTATCCTGAGGCCATCCCATTGAAAACTGTGACTGCCAAGTCAGTTGCAAAAGCTTTCCTTGGCATATTTACTAGGGTTGGCTTCCCTAAAGAAGTTGTGTCTGATAGGGGCAGCAACTTTATTTCAAAGTATATACAGGCCATGTGGAAGGAATGTGGTGTCACTTATATGTTGTTATCCGCATACCACCCACAGGCCAATGGTCTGGTTGAAAGGTTTAACAGAACCTTGAAAAGCATGATTGGCGCTCTGGAAGAACCTCAAAGAAGAAAATGGGATCTTCTGTTACCATGCTTACTGTTTGCCAACAGAGAAGTACCACAAGAGGGTGTTGGCGTCAGTCCCTTTGAACTTCTGTTTGGTCACCCTGTAAGGGGACCCTTAGCCATAGTCAAGGAGGGTTGGGAGATGCCCACTCCCCCTATTACTACCAACACAGTGGACTATGTGCTAGGGCTCAGTAAAAGGATGGTACTCCTGATGGGTCTGGCTATTAAAAAATTGAAGGCGCGGCAAGCTCTGGTGAAACACTGGTATGACCAGAAGGCTTCCCTCATCAATTTCACACCTGGTCAGCAAGTCCTGATCATGAATCCTATAAGACCTAGGGCTTTACAGGACAAATGGTCAGGCCCTCACACAGCGGTGGAGTCACTGGGTGAGGTCAACTATTTAGTGGACCTTGGAAGGGCTGGAGAGGCTCCAAAAGTGTTCCATGTAAATAGACTGAAGGCTTTCATCCCAAGAGTTGAAATCGTTGTACGGCTGCTGGCTTCAGATATTGAGGAAGAGGAGTCAGAACCTCTACCTGACCTGTTCCAAAGCAGTCCTTTAGACTGCTCCATTGAGAGTGTCCAGGTGGCCCCTCACCTGACTTCTGATCAACAGGCTGAGGTGAAAGGTTTGCTTAGGCAGTTTTCCCCCTTGTTTTCACAGTCCCCTGGTTTGACACCTTGCTGCAAACATAACATTGACACAGTGTTGGATCTTGAGGTGATTGAATCCTCCAGTAGTCCTTGGTCCAGCCCAGTGGTTTTGGTTCCAAAGGCAGGTACTTCGGAATTGAGGTTCTGTGTGGATTACAGGGCTCTGAATACTGTCACCAAGACAGATGCACACTCCTTACCTAGAACAGATGAGCTGGTGGATACTTTGGGTGCCTCCAAGTACCTCAGCACGTTTGAACTCACTGCAGGCTATTGGCAAATAGCCCTTGCAGAGCATGCCAAGGAGAAGACGGCTTTCTCAACACCAGAGGGTCTTTACTAGTTATGGGTAATGCCTTTTGGGTTGAAGAATGCCCCTGCCACTTTCCAGAGGCTTTTGAATCATGTGTTGAATGGGTTGGATGAATTCTGTCTTGCGTATCTGGATGATATAGCAGTCTTCAGTGCCACCTGGGAAGACCATGTGAAACACCTTGGGATTGTGTTGCAAGCTCTTCAGAAGGCCCACTTGACCATAAAGGCCTGTAAGTGCCATATTGGACAAGGATCAGTGGTCTACCTTGCACATTAAGTAGGTGGAGGAAGGGTACAGCCTCTACCCAGTAAAGTACACGCAGTACAAGACTGGCCTACCCTCACTACACAGACCCAAGTGAGAGTCTTTTTGGGACTCACTGGGTACTACAGAAATGTCCATAGCTGCCCCTCTGACTGCTCTCACTACTCCAAAGAAACCCAAGACGGTAACTTGGTCTGAAGAGTGTGGGAAGGCCTTCAATGGTTTAAAAGACTCCTTGTGCCAGGCCCCTGTTCTCAGGGCCCCTGATTACCAAAGACCTTTTATAATGCAGACAGATGCCTCTGGCACTGGGATAGGAGCTGCACTATCACAAGTAGATGAGAAGGGTAAGGAACACCCTATTGGCTTCATTAGTCGCCAGTTTAAGGACAGAGAGCTCAGATGGTCCACAGTAGAGAAAGAGTGTTTCTCTGTTGTGTGGGCCCTAAGGAAGCTGAGGCCCTACCTCTATGGGACCCACTTCACAGTGCAAACTGACCATAAGCCCTTAAAGGAGCTAATGAACATGAAGGGAGAGAATCCAAAGTTGCTTAGGTGGCCCATAAGTCTGCAAGGCTTTGACTTCACTGTTGAGCATAGGCCAGGTGTCCAACATAGCAATGCTGATGGGATGTTCAGAATGTTTAACCGACCTGAACAAGAAACTCATCCAGGGGTCGATAAGTTCCCCCTGTCCTTAGTCTGGGAGGGGCGAGTGTTAGGAAAGATTTTATATTGTATGCAATTTTCCCTCCATGTGTCAAACCCCAAACATTTTGCTGCTGTTTAGACACCATTGACTGACTTTGCCAGAGAAGCACAGCCTTCAGCTGCACTCCTCTGGGCTTTCGCTCACTTTTTTATGGGGAAACTGACATGCCCTTAAAACAGTCAGTACTGGGAGACTTTGTTTCCCTTAGTCCTTTCCTCATGTTGCAACTTTTGTGCAACATGTAACAAGTGTGCAATGTATCTTACGATACAGCACCCTGGGGTCTATAGTCATTTCCTAAGGCCCTAGAAACTCTTGCAGGACTTCTTTTGAACTGTGCAGATTTGTCATGGACAGGACTGGTGGCAGCTATCTTTTCACATTCTTTTTAACCCTTTCCTGCCATGTTAACCGCGTTAACCGCGTTTGGCACGAATAGGTGGCCTGGCTCCAAAATGGCCATGCCACGAGGTTCTTTGTCCTGTCCTTTGGCCATCTTGCCACTTCACCTTCCCTAGGTCAAGTCGACCCGGGTCAGTCCTTATTTGGTCATGCACTTTCCTGCGAATCCCATTGCTTTCGTGGGCTTCTGCATGCCTTGTGTGTGTGCCTCCAGGATATGGGCTGGAATGTCTGGTTCCAATACACATCGTGGGTGCCAGAGAGTCTGGAGTGCCATGAATGCCTGGGACCACCATGGTCTGTGATTGGTCCACGTATGGAGTGTGTGTTTGTGAGCAGATCTCCCATTGGGCCCTCTCCATTTTGGCGTGAAGGGAACTTTGGATAAGAGGAGGCTGAGAACACACCTACCATGTCGATCGCCTGAGTTCTCACTGAACAAAGGAGAGGATCCAAGTATCCTGCAACACAAAGCCGAAGCCGAGTCGAGGAACCGCTGGTGACCCGCTGGAAGGTTTGGCACCCTAAGCCTGCTGTCGTCCCGTGGGACTCCTCTGCACCTGGTCGTCCTAGAAGGTCTACGGAGTCGCTTCGACCCATTGGAATAGTGAGACCAACTATTCTCGGCACCTTCATCAAACCCTGCAAGTAAGCTTTCTCTGAAGTGTCCCTGGGCCAACCAGTGGACTGACCAGCTTACCCAGTTGCTTTGCTCTCTCACCACCGCCGTTTCGAGGAGGCCCTCAAAACTTGGTATATTGCTAGCTCTGTGTCCACGGCACCCTCACACCGAATTTTGTACACTTGGCATTCCCAGGTCTGAAGTGAGACGAGTGCGCCAGGACCGGAGTAAACACAGTTACCGTGTTGCCCTGCCGCGGCAACGTCCTTTGCAGGTCCACTGCATTTGTGACCCTCTTGCCCCTGAAGCATGCTGCAGTGAAACTGGGTTGATTCATCCACCCGAAGCAGAGAAATCACCACTGTCCCAATTGGGAATCATCGCTGTATCTCCGGAACTGAAAGGTGCCGAGACGTCCTTTTTGCCGCATTCGAACCTGCATGCGAAGTGGACTGAACTGGTGAATTTTTTGTCCGCTTGCATTGGGGACCGTTGAGTACTCAATACCCCAACCGGTGGCCCCTAGCGCAAGGACCAATTTTTACGCACGAGTGGCCCCTGGGGGCCCCTCTCCTTTCCACTGCTATTGTGAAATAGCGACTCCATCCCGAACTCTCGAACTGCCTCTGCCTTCAAGTGGAGGTCCTTCTTGAATTTGTCCTGCATCGCCTCATCCACCTTGCCGAGCTGCTAGAGACCCCTGAAGAGACCCTATTTTCCCCATTGGAGCAGCCGCGTGTGTTTGCATTGCATGTACTATTGAGCGTAAGGCTCCTCTCTTCTTAGTTCTTGGACTGCCTCTTCGTTAGGTGTATTGTTGATGTCGAACTGGGCCTAAAGACTATCTGCACTGCCTCTTTCCTTCCCATCTAGGTTGTCGACATATTTCGTGCAGTTAACCCCTTTAGGCCCCAATGGTCTTGTATATACATTGTATGGATAGTGTTGTGTTGGTTTACTTAGTGTTACTGTGATTCTTTTGCTATGGTCTATGTTACAAAGGCCTTGTAATAAATGTGTCTATATTTTTGATATAACACCTGTCTGGAGTAATTTGTAAGTGTCCTTGCTCTGTGTGCTCATTGAGGTCCTTCAGTCACCCTCACCCCTCCTAAGACCTAGTCTTGACCACCTGCCATAGCTACCCTGATTGGTCTGGCTTGTCCAGAGGTTACCCTGTTCCAAGAAACTAGGCTGGCCTTCTGAACCTCTGCCTCTCCAGGTCCGAGTTCAGAAATCCATCTTAACATCGGGCAAACTTTGCCCTGGTGCAACAATGCAGCGAAAATGTATCTTTTTTGCACTAGGGAAATTTGTGCCCCCGTGCTTATACCATGTCAAACTGCACTTGTCATGGTGCAATGGTTTTCTAATATGTCCCTGTGATTTTAGAAATAGGGCCCACTTTACGCTAGTGATAATACTGCAACTTTGACCTTGCACCAGTGCCAAGTGTTTGTAATTTGACCCCTGGTGGCTGAAAAAAGTGTGCTGACTACTCTGAGGTGAACGCATCTGTCGTTATGCAGCTTGTTCCGTTACAGCTGGCATGCTGGAGCCAAAGAATGTGAGCTGGGCCTTTGATCACTCCCTGAACTCGACTGATGTCAGTAAAAAGCCAATGTGGCAGGTAACAATGGGAGTGAAGAAATCCTATCATTTCAGATCAACATTTGTCTTCAAGATCTGATTCATCTTTTCACTTTTGGAGGTTTTTTAAATGTAACCCATTCTAGAAAGGTGAGGTAGTTTATGCAAATGCAGCACCCAGGACATTATTTAAGCAATAATCACCCCTTCCACAGCTGGAATGGGTGGTAACGTCCAGTTGTCCAAGCGCAAGTGTCTTTAATGAGGGTCCCCAGTGCCGTTACTGACTGTTTCAGCCCATGGAACGGGTGGTTATTGCTAAAAGCACCCCGGGTTTCCAATCTAGAATATTAGAGCCCGGGGCGGGGGGAGCAATCAATCAGGTTGCTTGGATTGCAGACTGAAACTACCAATCCAAAACTGCATTCCATGGAACCGGATGACTGCTTCACAAGCCCTGCACCAACGGGCCTTTAACTCTGGCCCCAGGCCATTACCACCCAATCCAGCCTGTGGAATGGGTGTTTATTGCTTAAATATGTCTCTATGAATGATGTGTATTCTGTCAGAGTTTGGGAGAATGTTATGTTATGTTAACTTATTAAGCGTTCGTTCACCCGAGGGCATCATCGCACTGAAGGGAAGAGAGCAGAGTCTGCTACAGTCACGATCCTAAAACAGAAAGGTTTTCAATGCCTTCCTGAAAGTAAAATGATTTAGAGACTTTTTCAGGGTCAGCAGAAGACTTTTCCATAGAAGAACTGAGGCAACAGAGTAAACTCGCCCACCAATGCGGGAGTGGCGAAATGAAGGAACAACATGTAGGCCTGCGGCAGCAGAACGTAAACGCTCTGTAGGAAGGTAATGGGAGAACTTGTTGCAAAGGTATTCAGCACCTTGGTCATGCAGGGCACAGTGTACCAAGCAGAGGTCCTTCAAAACAATGCACTTAGTAACCGGAAACCAATGAAGAGAACGCAGCACAGGTGATATATGAGCCCCATAAGGGGAGCCAGTGGTAACCCGGGCAGTCCTATTCTGAAGGCGTTGGAGCCACTGTATTAAGCCCTTTGGTTGGGATAGATATAGTGAGTTGCAATAGTCTAAGCGGCTGAGCACAAGGGCAGCAACTACAGGAGGATGTAAGTTAGAAGGTATCGACGGGAGTACCTTCCTCAAAATTCTGAGATGAAAGTGCCCTGCTTTGCAGACAGCGGCGACCTGTGACTCCATGGAAAGTGAGGCAGAGACTATTACACCCCAATTCCTCACCTTATCAGCCGGGACAGGAAGAGACCGCAAGGAGGAAGGCCAAAAGGGGGACACCCAAATTGAAGGATCAGGAGGAGAACCCACCACCAGCACCTCTGTCTTGTCTCTGTTCAATTTCAACCAGTTGCGGTTCATCCAGTCCCCCACAGACGCCAGTCACTGGCGCAGGCACGACGACAACTCAGCCTGATCAAGATGTGAACGGATCAGGATCTGAGAGTTGTCGGCATATGAATAGCACCTGACGCCGAAGGAGCGGATTAGTCACACAAGAGGCCAGATGTAAATATTGAAGCAAATAGGGGACAAGGCAGAGCCTTGAGGGACACCACAAAGAAGAGAGAAAGAAGTAGAGATAAATGGAGGGAGTGAAAGAGTCTGGGTTCTCTCGACCAGGAATGAGGTGAACCAGGTGTGCACCTGAGGTGAAATTCCAACCTGAGCCAGGTGGTCCAGCAGGATGGGGTGGTCCATGGTATCAAATGCTGCCGACAGGTCTAATAAAATGAGGGCCCCAACCCCTCCTGCATCCACCAGCATGGCCATGTCGTCATGAAGTGAGACCAGGACACTCTCTGTCCCCCGACCAGGCTGATAACCGGAAATTGGGCAGAATCAAAGAGCCCTGCCGATTCCATATAGCATGAAAGCATGGGAGAAATCAGTGACTCAAGAAGTTTCATAAGAAACGGAAGTAGTGAGATAGGGTGATAGTTTGAAGGCAGCAGAGGATCAAGCGAAGGTTACTTAAGTAAGGGAATCACTGTAGCAGCATTAAGTTCAGACGGGATATTGCCTGTCTGGCACGAGTTGTTAACCGCACCAGTGATCTCACACAACAGCTGAGGGTAGATAACTTCATCACGGCAAGGGGAATAGCATCTGAAAGGGCCCCATACTTAATATGCTGAATAGCGGTGAGTACATCTGACTCCATAAAAAACGGAAATGAGGACCAGCCCTCTGAGGCGGTCCGACTCATAGGAGCCTGTGTTTTAATCACAGTGTTAGATACAGTAGTTGTTGTAGCCCTACTGGATGACATGTGAAAAAGTCTGAAAGTCTGACATTGTTAGCGAGTTGATTAATCTAGAAAAATGTGCACAGACATAGGCTTTGCTGGGGTGGGGGGGCACAGGGGGCTATAGTGTCGGGTCTTTTGGTTGTAGCCCCAGATATAAGCTCAGGGGCTACAACCAAAAGGCTAGCAAGCCTGAGTCCCGACAGTACTGACATTAGCGTAGCCCCATATCTTTTCTAGACCTAGCAACACCCCTGTGCACAAAAAATACTGAATATCTTGAAGACATTCAAATACAGTATCCCGGCAGAAGGATTTTGACCAGGTAAGACTCTAGGCAGACAAATCAAATATATTGCCTTGCCTAGTGTGGGATGTATTGACCCACTCCGCTATGCTATGCGGCATCACCCTGCCAGTTATGGGGAAAGAAACAGCAAAAATGGCTGCAAAACTCTTGTGCACGCCAAAAACCTACATAAAACCTACAAAAACCGTGTGCTTCAGCACACAAAAAGAGGGATGCACAACCTGCCACCCATGGTGCATGTGTGGAGGAATAGAGCACACCCTGCAGACAAGGTGCCAATGGGCTCCATGACCAGCAAACAGAGAGCAGAGAGAGAAGAAGCACTTTGCAAGTGAAACCCAAAAATGTGCCTGCAAATGACATTTGCTGTGTGCTAAAAACTCCAAAATGCCTATAACACAACACTTCTCAACATTCAAAATCTTGCCTGGTGCTAAAATTCATGTACCTAATGAAGTATTGTGAACATACAAAATCCTAATGTGAAGAGCAAAACATTCTTCAGACAAACTGGATTGTCTGAAAATTGACAGCCTATGCCAACATCGGGGTGCAGTACCAGGGGCTACCCGAATGACAGCTGTCAGAGGAGTACTGATGAAACTTTAAGGTGACCTAAAACTAAAAAGATTGCTGGATTAGCAAACATAAAAAGGATTGTTGCCAAAAAGGAATACAGATTTTAGTTGTGTTTTTGATCCCACAGATTTTAAGGTCAAGAAAGAAATGTATTTATATTTGATGAAACACATTTGGTTTTGGCTGGATTTAAGAAGTTAATTAGCCTGGCTGAGCTAAAAGAACTGGAAAAGCAGGTTTCTCCCAGAAGGATGGCCTTCCTCTCAGCAAAAACTCACGGGGAGATGTTAATTTTGGGTTAGAACAGACTTATGTCTATGGAAAGAGAAGAAACAATGCCAGAGCTTCAGCCCAGGAAATTGGAGGTGTGAAGGGGGTCGTAAATGGCTTCTCGAAGGAACAAAGAAGGAGGGGGATGCCCCTGGACTTCAGGGAGACAAAAAGGGGTGTATCATCTGGTGCTAAACATGAACAAAGAACAAGTCTTAAAAGACTCATAAATTGCCATCCAAAAGGGTGAAAAATATAAAAAGGACAGAGGTGTTAATTTAATGTTTGGCTAAATGTGAGAAGAGGCGGTAGAACTGTGTGACATGTTCTGGACAGGAATGGCAATATATGTGGTTTTATGCAAAATGTATTAATGTTAGAATTGTGAAAATGTACATGCACATCCCTTGGTTAAATACACACATTTGTGGAAATTTGCATAACATTTGGAAATTGTGTTCATAACAAAAAGGGCAAAATTCTGTAGAAAGTTGAGACAAGATCCCACTGCAGCGGGGTTTTGAGGAATAGCTGCCACCCAAAATGTGGCATCTTTGTGTGTGATTTGTATGAAGGTGACCAATGTAGAAATGTACATTTAATATAAAATCAGATTTTGAGAACAGTGGCAAAAGGGAGGTTTCTAAGGATTGTAAAGCAAACCATAAAATGTGACATCATCCGGCCTTGATCCAATCGCTCAAATTGCAAGGCGGAGATAAAGTGTGGTCCTATCCCAGCTCACAGGGGCAAGCTTAGCTAAGCCAGCCCATACACCCCCTTTGTGATGTCATTTTTAAGCATAAATAGAGACAGCTGAAAACATAAAGGGACTCACAGATCCACTCACTTTCCTGATTCCGGCGAAGCACTCTGATCCAGCATTCTACATCCATCTTTAATATTCTTCAAGATCCAGAGGCCAAGACTCTTGCCAGCAATAGAGAACTAATGATTTCCAGCAAGGCCCAAATCCTCAAATTTATTCTCTCTACCCAGTGAAGTGCTGGGTGGTGTGAGAAGGCCTTTTGAACCAGTATCCTGAAATTCTCTGGCTTGCCACCACTGGGCTTGCCTGAGGAACTCACCATCCAGGTGATTCCAATACCCACAGACTAGGAGGGCAGACCCTGTGCAAATTCGGTGACCGGCCTAGCTGATCCAGTACCGTGCCTGATGTGCTGTCTTTCCTAGACCTGACCCAATCCAATGACCAGAGCTAACGGTCCAATTTAATAACTGATCCTGTGAGTATTAATAGGAAGAACTGTGGCCCATAGTATATTTAAATTTGTCTTATCCCTATCTCAAACCCATCCTATCTTTCATTCAGAACCTGTGTTGTTAGGAGTATCTTTGCATTGTCTTATCCCTATCTCAAACCCATCCTATCCTTAATTCAAAACCAGCATTGTCTTATCCCTATCTCAAACCCATCCTATCTTTCATTCAGAACCAGTATTATTAGAACCATATTTGCACTGACTCTTTTCTCATCTGAAGAAGTTGAGATTCCTCGGTAGGCGGGTTAAACTGATCACGTAATTGTAAGATTCCTCTGTGGTATTCGCTTTTTCATAGTCATCCTCTAGTGTAAGCAAACCCATTTGTCATTTTCATAAGTGCATTTCTGTTTTCTATTCTCGCGCCTATTTTACAAAAACGACCTTTACTAAAACCTCTATAACTCCCTCAGTTTTTGTGATATAAAAGAAATTTCAACTTCTACTTGTACCTAACATCCATAGCTATGCATAGAACCCAGAACCAGTGCTATTCTCCCGTTATAGCGAAAATTGTGCAAGGAAAAGTTGCCCACGATTTTAAAGATCTGAAAGGTTTACACACGTAATATAGATTTAAACTGCTTCCAACTTGGACTTTAAGATTTCAAATATTTTCTTTGGACTAAATCATTGCTTGTGATTGTTTGCAACTGTTCAAAGCTGCTCCCATAGGAATTTACAACAATGTAAGTATTTATGACCATATTTGGTGTTTTTGCCCAGTCAATTCTAACGACCATTTTAAAGCCATCCTGCAGCTGAAAAGTCAATTCCGTTTTTCTCTTGTGTTTGAAGTGGAAAAGTGGGACTGATATTCAGTTTGATTTGTGCTATTCCTGAATACCTGCTCTCTCCTCCCATCTCTTTACATTGCCTATTGGGGGTTGAGCAAAACAAATTCAGCACAGAAAATAATACTTTTGTGTTATTTTCTGTGCTGCATTTGTTTTGCTCATTACTTATTCCTAGTGTATTAAAGATATTATTCAGTGTTCTGCCACCCCATTGGTGATTGTTGTTTACCTATTAAAATATATTCTGATTAAATTTTGAATACATAAATAAATATTTACCTTTACAAACTAGCCTGATTCTTGGTTCAGTGTGACCGGGGAGAAGGGGCTGGGGGTCTCAGAAGAAGGGTGTGATATGAGTGGTATATCGTTCAGAATATTGAACTTATAGACAAAAATAAATAAGGGTTTCAGTTGTGCACTACATGCTGGGCTTTGACTTGTGTGTGTGCCGGATTGAAATCACTTACACTATATTACCTGCACCACTATGGGGGCCTGTGCACCCGAAATAGTTACCGTAAACCAAGTGAACCCTTAACGAACAACACAAACGTCACAGGGGCCCTGTTAATAAAGGAAAAGTGATAAATGCATCCTACTTGGATTTTGATCAAACCGTCTGCATTTTTGCACCCAGACGAGTCATTGGTAGGCTGCGTTCCATGGTGTTGATGAGCTTTTTTGCATATTATTGAATGGAGAGACAGGAAAGGCTGCCAGTGGGAAGACAGGGGCTACCAATGGAGTACTTCAGGGGTCAGGGCAAGAGTTAATCCTTTGCAAAGCCTGGATCTGCCCCATCACAATGACGATTGCAATGCGATATTCAGCACAGTAGTTCATCGCCTGGAGGGAGTCAAACAAACTATGAGATATTTTAGGAAACACAAAGTGAAGTCTGAGCGATGTTAGGTTTAATTGTTTCCCAGCTCGCCCACTGATGTCAGTTCCCTCCTCCTTCTCCTCTTGAGCCCAATAGGACATGAACCGGAAGAGATCATGTGGGACCTGTGCTATGAATCTTCTCCCCCTGCGTTTTCCTGCGCAGTTTGCTGACATACTCCCTGATTGGTTGCTTTAGGGTCATGCATATTAAACTTTCATTCTAAGCTTCCTGGGAAGATAAGCAGGCGATACTGGGGGGTTTTGTAATTGTTTTGGGGTGTTTGATAAAACAACACTGCACAGGAGCTCTGCCACTCTTGATTAGAGGTATAGGGGATAGAGAGGGACTTCTGCCCGGATTTGTAGGTAGGTGGATAACATTTCCTGGACTGTCCCTGGCAGAATGTATAGGGCCACTTACAGCTTCCCTGTGCCTCTGTGGGCCAGCCTGTGCCCTGCTATCAGGGCCCCGGTTCAGGGCACGGCACTTAGCAAGAACTGCTGCCAGGGGAGTTGCTAGGTCTGGAAAAGACCCTGGGCTAAGCTGATGTCGGAACTGTTGGGACTGGGGGCTAGCTAGTCTTTTGGCTGTAGCTCCTGAGATTCTATCCAGGGCTACAACCAAAAGATCAGGGGCTATAGCCCCGTTAGCCCCCCCCCCTAGCAACGCCTCTGACTGCTGCCATTTTCTGGGAATGAGGAGCACCTGTGACTTGCAGGGCCAGGGTAGACCAACTCCTGGAATCCACACTGTGGGCTGATTGAGATGGATTAGCGTGGCTAGCTTCTCCCAGTCTTTGTGTGGTATCCACCATATAATCAACATGTCTGATTTTAAGTTCACTGCACATGGACACTTCGAGGACATGTTGGGTAAGAACCTGAGAATCCACAGAAGGGATGGTCAACAACACAACACTGGCCCAAGTTGCACCCAAAATGCTCACTCGAGTGACGCCCAATATGGGGCGCCTCCCCCCCCTCCGTGGAGAAGAGTTCTGGCGAATCATCCTCATGGTAAATTTAATATATGCCAGTGTTTTAATAAGTGACGCTTTTCTGATGATCGACTATCTGGAGTATTTGGCCTGGTCACGTGCCAAACGTCCCTTCAAGCAAGTCCCATGTGCATCTCTTGTCTCACGAGATTTGTGCAAAAAAGGGAAGTTTGAAAGGTCTTTCTGGAAACGTGACACACCGAAGACTCTGGGGGATGAAATTGCTGGGCGTATGTATTTATTTTTCAACTTTTTCTTACTTAAAATCCTGCTATGTTTATTATAGGAATTGTCACCTTCAGTAGAGTCCTTGCTAATGTAGTTTTACTTTGCAGTATGTTGTGGGACTGGGCTCCATTGCAATGTACCGATGTATAGCTTTGCCTTGCCTAGTAACTAGGATCACGCTCTATAAAAGCCAAATCCAAACTGCAAATACTGGGTCTTGCTTTATACCGTCCTTTAAAATGTTCATACAAAAGGTGGGGCACAGGTGGTAAGTGGGAGCAAAACAGATGTTGCTATTAGATCAGGTGTGCTGGACAGGCTATATTTTAATTCTGTGTGTATGTGTATATGCATTAAGGCATTGCTGGGTGTTGTTCATCAAGAGGGAATCATTCACCTGTGTACAACTAATGAGTGTGGGGTTATGGTGAAATGGCAAGAGTGGGAGATAAAATTGGACACTGTTGTGAGTGACTGATTTCTGCGAGGCAAATGGAGGTACTACTGTAGATTCGGGTGAGTGTTGGTTGGGGCAGAGCAGTTAAACTTTGCAAATTGGCATTAACATCACATTGCATGCAGAATAGCATAACACTAAATGGCATATTAATGCTTTGGTTGTGATGGTCATGGTTAGTGTGTTTTTGACTTGAAAGGAAGGATAGCTAAGGGGGACCGCCATGAAGCTCTGCCTTCTTCCGTCTCGTCTTATATGTTTTGGTCTGTCGTCTTTATGTTCGCGCCCTGATGCTTGTGGGCTCCAGCGCTCTATAAACAAATAAAATAAATTAAATTAAATAAATAACAAATTTGTCTTGGAAGCAAGGCAACTCAGCCAGCATAGGTTCGAATCCTGATCCTGCGCTTAGAAACTACTTGCTGGTTTTAAGAAAAATTATAATAATAATTACATCAGATAGATATTAATGTATGGTGTGTGTCCAGCCACTTTTTATTCTCACCCCATGGAAGTCTGAGCAGCGATATAGTTGGAATATCTATGAAGTGTCAACGAGCAATGGACAGGAAAGGAAGGGAGGCTCTGTGCTTGCGCTCCATCGATAACAAGTCGCCACAAAGCACGAAAAGGAATAATACGGCATGTGAAGGCATAACATGGAATAACAAGGCCAGTGGTAGACGTGTACCAAAAAGGTAGGGGAACTGTGACTCTGTCGGCGGAAGGGAGCGAAGTGTAAAACATTTTTCAAGAGGTGTAGTCATGCTGGTTGACAGCCAATTGAGTTGAAACAGATTTGACTTTAGCTGTAATTGATATCCGTTGATAAAGAGGAGAAGTGTGCTGTAACTTCACAAAGAACAGTTCCTGAATGGTGAAAATGGTTGCAAAAAGTAGTGGAGCTGTTAACAGTACAAAATAAAAGCAGTGGAACACCGATCCTGCCCGTTCCCGCTGACTTCGACCACTGAACCAGGCAGAGCAATTCACAATGTGACCTCCCCTATGCTCACCTCTGCAGACATCTCCAATGTACACTCTTTCACTCTAGTACTGTCTCTCTCTTTATTTTCATTGATACATTTCACAAAGTGTGCACCAAGGATCTAAGAAACCCATAAGGGTCGGGTGGACACCTGGGGACACCCATCATTACGCTAAGTTCGGTACTAGGGGTTCTGGGAAACATGAGCTATCCCCAACCTCATCCTACATTGCATGTGTGCTAAGCCCAGTCGGTCCTCTTTTTCTACATCAAGAAAAGAATTACCCTTTTCATGTGTCTTCTGGCGATGGGCTTTGGTGCCAGATGCCTTGGTCTTTTGCCCGAAAGGATCCACCCCCCCATCGTGACATGCAGCCAAATGACTCCACTCACCTGGTGTTGAGGCTGCTCCAAAATGTCTTCACAGTGAGTCTAATGAAATGTGGAGACGAAAGATTAAAGGCCCAGGAAGGATTCCTCAAAGTGTCACACAAAGAAGGGTGCGCATCCCTCGGGCTAGAAGGTACACTGCGGGAGCAGGAAGGTTAAAAGGGCCCATGCCATAAGCAGTGGTGGCTGGGGAATTTTTTAACTGTTGCAGTTTGCCTCAATATGTGGGAGCGACCGAGTATAGCGAGGGATCCCAAACCAACCCAAGGAGTTTGGGGTGGGGAGTTCTCATCATCAGAAAATGTATGGGTTAAAATGGTGCATTTTCTAGCCCACTTTTTGCAAAAAAGTGGGTAAAAAGCTACAACGTCTGCAATCAAATTTACATGGAGCACATGAAAAAATCCAATCTATGCAAGTCATCAACAGTGCACAGGAGCCTTTCCCCAAAAATCTCATGATGCCTTTACCCACAATGTATACAAGTATAAACACCATTTTCATGTTGGCTGTGCCCAACCATGCAGATTGCACTAATAATGCTATTATTGCCACATACAAATCTACTCCTTTTAGCGTTTGCCAGTAAAAATGTCACGCCACAGTAAGAAAGTACCTCAAAACTAGTTTCACCAATGAAAGTCAGTAACAACCTAATAACACTCATCTTTTAACCTTCATGCTCAGGAAAATACACCATGCCACATAAGAAAGTATAGCTAAGACTGGCTGAACACAAGTATACCAGTCTAATGAACGCACTTAAGACCAGTCTCTAAGCGCAGGACCAGGATTCAAACCAATGTTGCTCTGCATTGTCATGCATCTAAGACAAAGGCTTTGTCCCTGAGCTATTCTCAAGGGTCAGTCAAACTTTATAATAGCAGTCATCATGTTTGCTTTACCCTTGATGTCCAATAAAAAATACCCTGACAAAGTAAGAAAGTATACCTTGCCTGGCCTCACAAAAGTATGCAATTCTATCAACTTAACTTAATAGCACTCATCATGTTTTCTTTACTCTTTACCCTTGAGGCCCTGTATTAATGTTTATATAACATCTGGTTTTTTTCGGAGAGGAGGCCAGAGAGGCCGGCCGAGAGCGAGACAACAATTTGGACCAGGAGTCCGCACGAGACAGTGGTACCAGAATCAGTGAACCCAGATAAAATTCTGATTTTCAATTTATCATCTAGAGACTTGACTGATATTGAACTCAAACTACTGTCCAAGGGTTTATCCTATGTCCCAGTAGCAAGAGTGGATCCATTTAAGTGTGAAATGGAATTACAAGGTTTCTTTTGAAAAATCAGATTAAAACATTATTTTGAGGTATTTTTACCGAGTACATCAACAGGCAACAAAGATGGGCGGAGAGAACGTGAAGAAGTAAAAAACATTACAGGGCTCAAACCTAAATCACATTTTTCACCTCCAATACACGTGTGCCCCCCCGAAATCTTGGCCTTTGAAAACATTGTGAGGAAACAAGTGCAGGAGGCTATCAAGAAGAAAAATTTCCATCAAGATAACCTGAATAAAGACAAACGAGAAGCATTGAAAATGCTCTATGAAGATCCCCTTAGAATTATTAAACCTGCAGATAAAGGGGGTGGCATTGTGTTGATGGATATTCAGAAGTATGAAGATGAATGTTTGAGGCTCCTTGGAGACAGGGATGCATATAGAAAATTAGATCATGACCCTACGCAAGCTCTACAAGAGGAAATTAGAAATCTGATGAGACACGCAGTGAATGAAGAATGGATCAGTGAGGAAGAACAACAATTCCTATGTAAGGTTCACCCAAGAAAAGGGGCATTTTATGTACTTCCAAAAGTGCATAAGAATGCAGAGCACCCACCAGGGAGACCGATAGTCTCTGCAATTGACTCATTGTTAGAGCCCCTATCTGTATATACAGAGTTCTTTTTGAAACCATTTGTTGAATTAATGCCTGCATATATAAAGGATACGACCCATATGCTCCTCATTCTGGAAAGTATCACCATGGAACCAGATGACATTTTAGTGACGATGGACGTCGAATCATTGTATACGTCCATCCCTCAGATGCAGAGTTTGGAGGTGTTAAGAAAGATCCTCGATACAAGAGAAACACCATTAAATCCACCAACGGGATTCATACTTGAATGTGTGCCTTTGGCCATGTGTGAAAACTTTTTTCTTTTTAAGAAAAGTTTATACAAACAACTCAGAGGGGTAAGTATGGGTGCCACCTTTGCACCTGACGTGGCACATTTATATATGGCTGATTTTGAACATAATTTTGTACTGGGACCCTCATGTGCTTTGAAACAACAGCCGTTTGGGGGATACTTGAGAGTGTGGAAACGGTTCATAGACGATGTGTTCTTTGTGTGGAGAGATTCTATCGAATCTATCGAATCTCTGGTGGCCTTCCATATGTGGGTTAATGCATGTGATCCGCGTGAACTTGAATGACAGACTAATGGATAGAGGGTATCCAAAAAAGCTGGTGAAACAACACTATAAACGAGCCCTCAACACACATCGGGAGATCTGTTTATTAACAAAGACCAAAGAAAAGAATAACAGATTGATCTGTGTGTCTACATTTTCCCCAATAAGCAACATGATCAAGAGGAGTGTTAATAAGAATTGGCATCTGGTGAAATGCCCAGGGAGTCTGGCACAGAAACCAATGTTCGCGTTTAAACGCAACATGAATCTCAGACAAAAACATGTCCACACATACAAAGAACAAGAAGATAACAAAACAGTGATGAACCAATGGGGTTTGAAACCCATTATGGGACATCACAAATGTGGCCATTGTGTGGCGTGTTAATTTACCTCTACGAAAAAATCATTTGAATATGGCAACAAGAAGGAGTGGTTTTTTAGAAAATCACACCAATTGCTTGAGCAAAAATGTCATATACATTATCCAATGTCCATGTGATCTTGTACATGTACGAAAAACTATGAGAGAGGTACGCCAGAGAATATCGGAACATCGTTCCTGCATAAGGAACAAAGTGCAAGACAAACCTTTAGTTGAACATTTCTCTAAATTGGGGCATACAGACGAGGACATTAGGTGGTTTGTACTTCAAACCTTCAAGACCCAATGAGAGGAGGCGACATGTCCACTATGTTACACAGACTAGAACAAAGATGGATTCACTCTTTAGACTCAGTTAAAAATGGTTTGAATATTTCCATAGAGTGGAACAAACTGGTAACTGGATAAGAGACATGGTCTCTGCTCTTATTGGTTGAGCACCGTTTTATATTAGTTATCTGATGAACTTTGGATACACATGCCATCTGATAAATATATATGAAGGGCATGACATGTCAGCACATACATTTGGACTCTGGATTACCCATATTTGAATTTTACAATATTGGTTTTGGTGAATGCGCCTCCTGCCACTGTGAGGGGGAAGGGCGCTCGTGTCTAATAGTGAGTCATGGAAGTAACCTGCACATTAGATCACACCATGATCCAGGATGAACTGAGGGTGAGTGGCCATGACCCAGAATAGCTAGCTATACCCAAGGATCACCTTGGATGTTGTAATGAGCCGCATACACCAACAGTAACAATTATGCAGCATAAGCACCCATTGGTCTATGCACGAAAGAGGGTGAGGTAATGCATTTTGCAACATCCCTCATGCTGCACTGGTATCCTTACACAATCCAAAATGTTTGTTTATGTAAAAAACCTTTGTCTATGAAGGGCCTACAATGCCCAAAGTCACTGGGAGCCGGGGCTTAACAGTCCTGTCCACCAACAGAAACAATCAGGATTTAGCAGCATTTATTACTGTTTTTATGCACGTAATAGGGTTAGGTAATCCATCCTTCATGCTGCATTGTTTCCCCAGATTTATCAAACAAACACTATTTGGTTTAAAAAATAAAAAAATAAAAAATGCTTTATAACATGTTTTACACATGGAGGGACTACATGGCCCAGAAGTCTCTGGGAACTGGGGCTTAAGAGTCCTTTCACCATGTTGATGGCATATTTAAGGAAGCCACGCCCAGGAACCAGCACAAAATTTGGAGTGTGTGCAGGACAAGAGAGAAGGAATCCAGGGTAAGTAAAATGTGCGTGTGTGTTTGAGTGTTTAAATTCCCACAGTTTGTTTGAGGTTTTGAAGAGAGAGATAGCGCGAGGGTAAACTCGACCCTTTCAATTCCATTTCTGCTGACAATCAGCGTGCACAGCGCATGCGAATAGATGCGGGATGTGTCTGCTTTTCCCTTTTTCATGCATATAGAGGTGTTTGAACATCCATGGAGCACAGCTAAGGCAGCAGCCCAGCTAAGGCTGCAGTTGTGTGTTTTCCATTAGCATTATAAGCTATTTGGCAGTCACTGTGCACACCGACCCATTATTATTATTGTTATTCTTATTTTTAGGGTCAGAAAAGCCTAATATGATAGTGAGGCGTTTTAGACCTCCAGCACGATTGAACAAAGGTTCATGAAGGGAATTTTTATCTGTTTCCTCCACAAAACTTTATGTAGGGAGGGGCAGGGGACTGAGACAGCAGCATTAACAAAACCTTGACAATGTTCTGAGTTAGTTAGATATATGAGCATGACGTTTCGTTCCATGTATCCCTTCAGAAACATTGAACTGGAACCACCGCGCAGTGAGAAAAAACTGTGGTACCAGAATAAGAACATATCTGGACTCGGTCACATGAGGTGAGGCGAATTGATAGGATGTTTTGATTACCTCCAGTGTTGTCAAGTTGAAAATACTTGAGTATTGCGTCTCTGTGTTGCATTTCAGGCGAGAACAGGGATTTTTCCTCTTTGGATTTATTGACTAAAGACGCAAGACACCCCCATACCTGAATTTTTGATCAGGTAAGATAGTGTGTCCATACCATATATATAATGGTGTATTGTTTATAGGGCAGGCTTACTAAGATGCTTTGTCCTCCTCTTACGGTGAAGTATAGGCGCAGAGTTATCTAGCACCACTGCAGGATTTAGTGCATCGTTGACACGCGTCTCCATTATTTCACGTGGAGGTGAGTGCCAATCTGTATACACATAAACTGAGATATACACACAAAATATATCTGTGTCTAAACAAATAAGAGATCGGAATTCTGATGTTATGTATATTGTTTGTTTGTAGATTGAGGTTTGATGACATCCTCCACCTTTTGACATTTCGGAGTGGTTGCAACAGAACCATCCGTCTCCTGAAGAAGGTCGCTTATATTTACCGGCTTGAATTAGGGGCCTGTTGTGACGACCGAAACATATGTTGAGTTACAGCAAATAAGCAATATGCTATTTTGTTTTGTATTAACACTTACTGTAATCACCAAGAGGTGTTGAAATTTATGTTAATATATTGGTTCAAGGTGGTCCTAGTACCACAAGTGTGGAATATTGACATGTATAGTGAGATTGTGAATGAATGATGGAATGAATGGTGGTGTTTAAATGTGGATGTTGAGAGCAATAAATATTTGTGTAAATTGCTTATAGATAAATATATATATTTTTTTACAAGATTTGGTATTGTTTAAATGTATACAGATGTTCTGATCTTATTTCGCCCAGGTTCATTTTTGTTGTTCCATTATATTTAGCCTGTAGAACCTGTGGCAGTAAGGCAATCCCTATTTCGAAACTCTTAATGCCACTCCTGCCAGTAGCAACATCCCTAAATAAGAGGCCTGCTCCCCCTCAAACTCTCTGTGGAGGGCAGGCACACACATGCTCTCAGCCACACAACTGTTAGGCTCACCTGGTCTCTGAGGAGGATTTGGGGCACAGTTGCAGCCCTGCCGGGGGTGAGGTCGCTCTGGTCCGATTTTGCCCTCTGCGCCTATGTGGTGACTGGTGGTAATAGTTGATGCTGCTCGGAACTGCTCCTGCATGGAGAATAGGGGGCGTGAGTATGGCAGCTTGTGCACCTGATCCCCTTCCAGACCTCTTCTCCCAAACCATGGTACCCGTGGGATGCGCTGTCCCTGAAAAGCTCACCTGTTGATTAGTTTTGGTGAGCACTCCATCCTGCTGCTTCTGGCAGGGGTGCTTGTATGATCTGTACCGAGTTCCTTCACTGGTCCCTTGCACGTGGTAGTCCAGTCCTGCTGCAACTAAGCCACTATACTTCAGGTAAGTGTTCCTGTTTGCCTTTGTCTTTCCTCGTCTGTTTTTGTTGTATTGTAAAGTTTGTTGTCTTGTATTGCTTTCCGTTCCACTTTTGATGTTTGCTCTTTTGCTTTCTTCCCTTGCAGGTGATTTTGCGGGCCCGGCAGAAGCTGCGGCGCTTGAGGCGGCAGCTGGAGAGAACGAGGAACGAAGCTGCAGCGGTACAGTAGCTAACCTTGTCTTTCTTCTTCTTCACAGGGTCCGTGTTCGTGGATGCATAGCAGGGTGCTGCAGCATTGGGATCAAGATCACTGGATGTCAGGAGGTGAGTCTGCAGATGAAGCGACAAAGCACCGGTTTCCTGGAGGTAGATATGCAGGAGAACGCCTGGTTTCAAAGGTAAGTAAACTGGTCCAAGCGGCGGTGAGCGTCACATGGCAATCAAGTGCACAGTAACGCGAAGCACCGGCCTTAAGGATGGAGCAGCTTCTATAGCTGAGCTGCTTAAGTCACGTCCACCAGGTTCAGCCTGCCTGCCACTCCCTGCCACACCCGATGAGTCAACACATGAAGACCAGGCCTAGGGAGCCACACCCGATGAGTCAGCACATGAGGATGTTCTCTGGAATAAAGTTTTTCAGCGCCTGGAAAGTTCTTGTAAAATAAAAACACTCCTGCACTGAAATAAAGTAAAAGCACTCCTGCACTGAAATAAAGTGTTCCTGCTCACATCTCTATATGACCCTGGCGCCTTTGAGTCCAGCCAGGGCCCCTGTGTTTATGGGTCCCAAAGGGACATAAGTGAGTCAAGTGACCCATTGCCCCCATCACTAGATGGTGTGGTTTTTGTGTTCTGGGGCCTGTCATAGGCTCTCTCATTCATCCAAACATTCATACATTCACACACAACATACAATCTCTCATTCAACCAGGCATTCATACATTCGCACAACATACACTTGTTCATTCACCCAGGCATTCATACAGCAGTCATGTACGGATACATGAAAACTAACAATTACACACAGACACATTCCCACACGTGCACTCAGATAACCCCACTTGCATGCATGCATACATACAACCAATTACTCAACAGGTCCTTTATGTGTGCAGTTGATTTGATGACTTTATGCAATAACACTATCACTTGTGACTATGCAAAGGCATTTCTTAGCCTTGATAATTTTTCCCTGATCGGAACATTAGGAACAATAGGAAGAATATTTACGATCTTTAATAAATGGAAAAATGGCTGTGAACTAAATCTTCTTCCAAATAATAACCAGCATATTAAATACTGGATAAAAAAGAAGATTAAATTGTACGATCATGAAAATGACATAGTAACTCTGTTTTGTAAGTCACATAGTGGTCCTTTTATTGAATATATAATTGAAAAAATCAGATTATCGAAATATATTGCGGCGTTTCCTGAAGCATGGGTTATACGACAATATTTGTTATTGAAATTTAACAAAGGAGATGTGTTAGGCTGTATTGGAGCAAGGAAGGGTTTATCCTGGACATGCGAAATTGCAGGTTATGTGGAGACGATACAATCGAATCTCTTGAACACATACTAACTGTTTGCACAAGTTTAAATGAAATTAGAAACCAATACATGAAATTTTATAGTAATTGTTTCGATTACGATAATCAAAGGCTACTGTGGCAAATGGATGGGAATGATGCAAATTTTATCTTCCACATGGTCAGAGTCTATAGGAAATGCATTGAAATATTTGCAATATATGAAAGTTGACCCTCCGAGTATTGACATTGGCAAATAAGTCACTGATCAATTTGGATGTTGTAGAATCTTTAAAACTTTGTATAGTGCTGTTTTATTGATTTTATTTGATGCATTGTTTTATGTATGTATTTATGGTGTCCTATCTTTACGATGTATTGTTTTATGTTGTATATACAAAGCAAATTTGCTATATGTATATTAATATAATTTAAATTGAAATTACTCAACATAAACAACACATTTTCACTTACCTTGCACCTTCAGCACGCCAACACCATCTACAACATTGACTAGAAGGCCTGTCACTTCAGAGCACGTAGACTGACAGGAGAAGAGAGGACTCCTCTCCTCTCAGCCAGTGCATCCTACACTAGTTGCGCAATGAGAGGCGGCGGGCTGACCTTACTACGCTGGCCTCTCTTTATTGCGTTCTGTACATTTTACAGAGCCAAAGGCTCCATGTTGAAAATACAAAAAAAACATAGCAATTGAACATGCCCCGGCTTAGGTAGAGGCAAGCAGCACGGACCATGCACAAATTATAACACTGTGCTGGACACCACTCAAGTGAGGAGATGGCACCCCACGCAGATGCATACGTGCTGCCACTCAATATGAAGGATGTACTGAGCAATGTAGTGAAGACATTATACCACTCTACAGAAAATCAGAGTCACACCAGGCATTATGCAGGTGAGACACTGAGCAACGTAAGAAAACGATAGTGATGCTGCACACTGCACACAGACACTAGATAATATACAGAAGAAAGATCCAGCAATGTACACAAGACTTAACACTGCTGTACCAAACATAGACACGCACTGGGCAAAGTGCAGGAGAGACATTGGCCCTCATTAAGAGCTTGTCTGTGTGGTAAAAAAGTGGTGGTAATTGTGTAGGGTCTATATATTTGTATCGGAAGGATTAAAGAACATGCAAGTTGATGTTTATAAAGTAACAATTAAACATGGAAAAAAGTAACCATTGGGCAATCCAGGTACTTCAATTTTTCCTAATACAGAATAGGTGGGGTTGGTAAACATGTGTATGAATGTACGCGTCAAGCCAATTAGATTAATGGTTTTCCTTTTCTTCTTAGGACATGCAATATTAAAGCATTGCCTTGGAGATGTGAATCTAAAGGATTAGATGGCTAAGAAAATTGTTCTAGATAATCGAGGACATGCAATATAAAAGTCTTCATTTCAGAGAATTGAATCCAAATGATTAAAAGGACAAGAATTTTGCATTTTTGGATTATATTATTGGAATTACCCAGAGTACTACATGATGCGTCAAAGCGTTACCGCTGAGGAATGTCCAGCATTGTTAGCACTTGAGGACAGAAAGATGTAGGGTATTTTGGACACATAATTGTATAATTTCATACTACTGTTGTAGGTCCTGAATGTGGGAGAATGACACTGTGATTTCAGAATATACGCTCTTTGCATGGTTTTTAGGACACAGAATTGGATACGTTTATACTGTTGTGTCAAGTTATGAATTTGGGATATTGACACTCTGATCCCATCATCCTATCCCTCCTTAATATCTCCATCACCACTGGAAGAGTCCCAGCTCAGTTGAAATTTGCATACATCAGACTTTTTCTTAAAAAGCCCATAGCTGTCCCATATGACCCAGCCAGCTACCGCCCCATCTCAAACACGCCTTTCATCTGGAAACTTCTGGATTGGATACATTCATCTAAAATTCAGCTCTGGGATTTCATTGAAACAAACCAACTCCTGAATGAGGCATGGCATGGATTTAGACCTTTCTGGAGTACAGAATCAGCTCTGTGCTTCATCTGTGATACACTTAAAAACAATGTGGATGAAAACTCACAGAGTGCACTCATCCTGCTACACATCTCAGCTGCTTTTGAGACCATAGGCCATGATATCCTCCTAAAAAGACTGGAAGATATTTGTGTTAACGAATCAGCTCTATACTGCATCACCTCCTTCCTCACGGGTAGGACAGAAGCCACTATCTGGCCTCTATAAGTCCCAGTGTCGACCCACTTACCTGTAGAGTCCCCCAGTGATCCACTCTCTCACCTCTACCTTTCCATATTTATATGACACCCCTACTGGACATCATGAATACATGTGGTATTTCCTTCTACAACATAAAGGATGACACACAACAACAACAAAAATGTGTAAACCACCAAACACCAAACTCTGCAGACATTAAAAACTGCCTTGCAGAAGTGGATGCATGGATGACAGAAAGACAAAAATAACCCTAGAAAAACAGAGCTGCTTCTTTTTAATCCTACAGGTTCTAACCCCACCACAATCCCTTTGTCTGACGGGATTGGCCTTTGCCCAAACCAGTCAACCATAGTAAGGACTCTTGTGCAATGGACAAAAAACCTCACTCTTTATACACAGGTCAAAGCCATTGTCCAAAGCTGTGTCTCTCAACTGCACATGCTGTGCCTGCCACATCTTACCTTAATTAATAGTCACCCACAGGACCATGGCCATAATTTCTCTAATACTATCCAAACTGGACTATGCAAACAGCTTCTATCTTGAACCCCCTTATTATCTAATAAGGAAACCTCAAAGAGTTTAAAATGCAGTGGCAAAAATACCAGAATGAAGCGATTTAAATATATCATGCCAGCATTATATATTCTCCACTTGCTACCCATCAAAAACATAGTTAATTTAAAAACTCGGTGCATCACCCATTGTTCATACCACAGAGGGTGCCCTTCCCCCTTCAGAAGTGAGTTTAAACACTAAACTCCTTCCAGAACACTTAGGTCCAGCAATGCTGCACTAGTACTAGTCCCGAACTTCAACAAGAAACGGCAAGGATGATCCTGTTTTTCAGTTCTCGCCACAAAACTGTGGAACACCCTACCCACACCACTTCACTTCAAAGTGAGCCACCTGACTTTCAGGAAACAGCTCAAGACTGTCTTTTCAACCAACCCATTTGAAAGAATTCAAAATAATAGAAACCAACTAAAAACTGTTCACCAGAAGCATGGGCTAATGTACGACGATGCAATTTTCGAAACTCTTGGTACCACCATCCGTGGGAAACCAATTTAACTCATGGAACCTCTGCACCTTAATCTCAGTGAAATCTATGACCAAGAGCCAGGAAGCATCAATACCCTCACACTCTCCATCCCCTCATGCCTCAATTAACTCTTCACTATTAGAAGTTTGCATCCCTACACCACCCACACTCCTTCAGATGACCTCCTAGGTCTAGTGTGCTAAAATGATTCAGACCCTTTTCATCGTCTATCAACAGCCATGCTGTTAATATCACACATCCACAATCTGGTGGTTGGCCAAATCGTTAATCTGCCCGGCTTGTACCAACCACAAACAGAGATTTTCATATTAGCACACATGTAACAGGCACTACCAACCTGCATCCATCAACTTCAAAGGTTTCTGCATTTGTCTTCCTGCGATCCGACTAACACACCCTTCCCTCTTTTCTTACAGAGCCATGCACAGCAAGGCCAATATTATTGGCAGAAGGGCATTAAATAAGACCACTTTACATTACATAAGTTTATTTGATTAAATATACCTTCCCATGACTTTGGAATGGAAGTCTTGCACTCGACCTACTAACAAACAGTGTGCAAGGATTGTTTTAACAAGCATAATATTCCTGGGAGAATTAGACATTTTCACCCATTGGTCCATCTACTGGCTACACAAGACGGTATAGCTTCCAAATATCATATAGCTTGCAGGTTGACAAATGGGGGTATCCTGCATCAATTACCTGAATTTGTCTCTGAGTTCCCTCACTGCCATGTCCTTACCACGATGGTCCATACCTTCATCCTTCTAGCGCTGGAAGAAACTGCTTCCTGCATCGTCTTCCTCTGTTGCTCGCCTCCTTTCATGATTTTAACTTCCTTCTAGCCACGTTCGGTGTTCTGTGTTTTGTGTGGACCATACTTACATTTCATGGCACTTATCACTGCAACCGACCCATGTTCACCATGGCCTTGTTGTGGTAACTGACAGTCACACACGGGTGGACTAATTAACATCTTCCCTGGCGGCACAAACAGGAGCAAACATCCTTGCTGGCTATGTCTGCGGCTGCTGCGAAGAACATACTCTAAATGCATTTATGCAATCACGTGTCACCACGCAAATGTGGAAGATGCTCACCCTAGGAATGCATATCAACGTTGCCTTTCTCTCTTCATCTCCGAATCTGTTTTTTTCAATGATATAATTTCTAAAATAATTACAGCAGTTGAAACAGTTCTGTAATGTAAGGATTTATATTATACATGTAACTGTGGAAATACATCTCTGTTATTGTAAAGCTCTGGACAGTGGTAATTATGCACAATAAAGAAACATGACATTTGTATATCATCCTTTCTATTCTGCAACCATGTTGCTGTAAAAAGCGAAGCAAAATTGAAAAAAAGTATTTTGTTTATTTGTGGCAATGTATCTGAATCTGTTTTCGTGTTCCATATGCCGGACATGGTGGTATGCTTCATGGCATTTCGAAGCAGGATCATAATTCTGTTAAATCCGCAAAACCGAGGTAAGCAAACAAATAGTCAGTCTTTGCAACAGCAACTCTGATGGCTGGGTGTGATATTTTATCCAGTGTTCTTCTTCTAATGATTGCCAATTTTTCGCCAGTGACATTAAGAACGCGCAAGTGCATGAAAAAGGGAAAAAGGGGGAAAGTGCGTGGAGCAGGAGAAGTGGAAGTTGCAGACAAAGGAGAGAACAGAATAAATAATAAGTGGGATGAATAAATAAATAATTGCAGACTAGTGGCAAGTGCATGATTAGTCAGATAGTGTATATATAATAAGTGCAGAGGAAGAGTGGGGGACTGTATGGGTACAGATACAGATCCCAGTGCCAGGGATGGCTTGGAGGCAGTGCAAGAGGGAGGCAGGGTGAGCAGGTACCTGGGCCCGAAGGACAGTGGGTGGCCAGGTGCACGGTGCAAAGAGAGAGAAACAGGTCAGCAGGGGAGAAGAGGGACAAAGACAGAAGCGAAGTGGTCGGTCTTGAGGTGCTTCAGGAACCAGAGATGGTTCTCCTCAAGTTTCAGGGTAGCCGGGAGCCTGTTCCAAAGGGAGGCCCCAGCCCAAGACAGAGATCTGGTGCCTGAAGCACCCATCGGGCGTATGTTAAGAACATGGGACATACCGCTGGCAGTATCTGTCGAAGACAATAACATCATTTAGCCCAAGTAACTTCTCCTTGCCCTACCCCTTTAACAAATCACACATGTCCCTTGTCACTATGTATTAGCTGCGTAAGTATTCCTGTGTTGACTACATTACAAGCTGGGATTTGTACGCCAATACTTATTATGTAAATAAAAAATTATAAGTTTCGGCATGCGATAGTAAAGACCAAGGCTGGTTGGAGGTGTCCCACATTTCAAAGCGCTACTTCTGTGCAAGCTATGCAGTTTTCTATTACATATTTTTAAAAGAGTCTTCTGGCCAGGCTATAAATTGACAAGTGATGCAAAATTGCCCACTTAGTCAATGTATTTATTCAATGTTCTTCAGTTTCTCCTTAGCACCCTTTGGCTCTCAAGCGTTTCAGTAATTAATTGAAATCAATACTTTGCACTTTCTTATACGCTTGTGCATAAAACAGTGCATTGTGTATCCCATAAATTGTTAAATTTCTTGGGTATTATCAATCCTTAACAGACCCCCGCCCCTTCATGACTTTAGTATGTATTTCTCTTGTCCCATTGGTATGCCAAGTATAGGCCTGGTAAAAATCCTGCTGCTGAAACAGAATTGGCGAAATTCACCAACAATTCTGTTCCGCTGGCTGCGCGATTTTCCACTTTTTCTGCTGCACTTTTGGTAGGTTTTTTTGCAGTGAAGATTTTGAGGTTTTGTGTTGCCGAAAAACACAAAAAACTAAATATCAGCAGAGAGACATTTAAAGGGGGTGAAACACCACATTCCTGTAAAAAATTTAGTTTTATAAAAATTAAATTTAAAAAACGAAATTTCGTGCAGCAAAAGGCACAAAACGGCCAATTCTGCTCCGTGGGTGACATTTACCAGAAATCCGCCAATTTTCCTGCAGACCATAATAAGACATTTTCGCCCACCCATAGCCAAGGACATCACAGATATTAATGAAGAACTCCCTTTTTCTACACTGTAACATCTTTCGTGCAACCGCAAATGTCAATACCCGCTATTCACTTGCAAGAACTCGATAACAAAAGTAATATGGCGTCATTTTCTGTATTAGGAGCAAATGACGTGTAATCCCAGAAATGTGTGCTGTAATATGGCTCCCATCTATATTTTGTCTGTTTTGGTCAAGTACAAATATTCCGCACGAATCCAATGGTCTTCTAAGTAGGATTTAAAATGGATAAATGTGCCCATAACAGTGGCAATTCCATCCAGCCACTAGCTTGGGGGGAGCTTAAGCAGCCCCAAGGTGAGGAAGTTGAACGCAGAAGACAGCATTCTGCCATGAATATAAGCCAATGGGCAAAGAGGCGCTACAGCAAGTTCCTGTCAAATCGCTCACCTATGAGAGCACAGTGTTTAGGTTTAAGCAATCATGAACTGGCAACAGCACGAAACCCACAGTGGCACAGGGTAGGAGGCTACCTAGCCATATGCAGACTGAAACGAACCCGGAGATCCAGCAATGAGATACGTCTTGAACCTAAACAATATTTGAAAATGAAATATGATGGATCAGCCTACTCACACAACTCAACACAAACATGTTACTCACCTCCCCCCCCCCAAAAAAAAATACACACAATAGAGGAACATGTGCCCTTCATGAAATCACTAAAAACCTGGATCTTTGATTTGCCAACCTATAAGGCAAACCACCATCTAAGAAAAGCATGCAACCTCAATATAAAGTGGTACACAACGAATGATGGGGTCACCCTAGGGACTCGTGGGTCAAGTCAAGCATACCACGCAGATGCAGCAAAAGAAAACGTAATATCGCTAACCACAGCACAAGGAGGTTCAATCTAAGCACCAAACAATCTATGCAACATCGGCAGAAGGATCTCGCTCTTCCTACCTTTACAGTCTCCCTCTTCCTTATTGTCCTGCCGGCCTGCCTATCAGCAGCATCGTGCTACAGATCCTTGTGGCCACGAGGAGCTCCATTCACTTTCAGCCACCCGGGCCTTCTTGAACATGGCTGCCAGGTAAGTGCAGTGTGCTGATGCACACCATATGGGACATGCATGCCGCCTAATTGGTTGATCAAGCCTCTTATTCCACCCAGGCGATGCTGTCCCCCCTTTAAGGTCACCTTCAAAGGGCAGAGACTACCTTAGCTGGGCCTTCTTGTTCTGCCTGCCTGCATACAAGCGACATCACGCTACAGGCCCTTGTGGCCATGAGGAGCTCCATTTTCTTTCATCCACCCGGGCCTTCTTGAACATGGCGGCCCGGTAAGTGCAGTGTGCTGATGCACCTCAAATGGGACTTGCATGCCGCCTGATTGGTTGATTGAGCCTCTTATTCCACCCAGGCCCAGGAGCCGGCAGGTGTTGCCCGCCCCTCCTCTAAGGGCCACCTTCAAAGGGCTGAGGCTTATACTGTCTGGGCCTGTGCGGGGCTGGAGGGGGCCCCTCTCCCTACCCGCCGCCTGCATCCTTGATCACATGCGTCTTCTGGATTGCTGCATTTTACTGACCCAGTAAGCCTCCTTGCTCTCTCCCGTCACGTCCAGCACATCTATTGTACGGCCACATGACTGGAATGGATAGGATTACACCAGAATAATTCTGAGTACAAATAACTGAACCAACTCAGGAAGACGGCAAAATACTGTTTTTATTAACAATTATCTAAAACATGGAGGTTACAAGAGACATCAATGGATGTACGCTCATCCTCTCAATGATTTCCACATAAAATATAGATTTAATACCAAAATCTGACGTCATACTATGTGGCAAATAATGAAAAACCTATCAGGGGTTGGAATTGGTTAAGGGAGACATCTAGATATGCAATTCTATAAGAGCTAAGATTGTTACTAGCTTCCCGTTATCAGGTGGACAACTTATGACTACCGCTAGAAAACATGTAATTTCAGAAACATTAGATACAGTTTCTAATTGGTCTTTAAACTATAAGATCCTTTGTTATACAGAATAATATAATTGGTTTGCACACTTGTACCATGTCTGGAACATTCGGTTCATTTAGAAGCATGTAAGCCCAGACCCTGGTGCAGGGAGATAGGACATGAGACTACCTCACCACCCAATTAGCCTTACATCTCTCATCACCCATGCCTTCTGCCATGAAATTGTCCTTGTACTTGGCCTTGCAGAGTATCCTTGTCTTTGAGAATGCACAGGAGTGAGGGCACTCGCTTATCGTGTCTGGAACTTGAAGTTCAACTATATTTCCATCTTTGGCTCACCTGACAGGAGACCACGATCTGGTCCATTTTGCAGCTTTTAAATGCTCTAAATGAATTAAAACTTGGCATTTCATGTGTGTTTTCTTGCACCTTACTGTGAGAAGATTCATCCTCCACACACTTGTTCTCCATTGCAGATAGCTGACATTGCCTTCTAGAATCCTGACTGCAGGCCAGGCAGCCTCACCCCACAACCCCACAAGCCCTCTTTTCTTGCTGCAACCCAGTTTTCCATTCTTGCTTCACGGTTCTGGATTACTAAATTCATGATACCAATGTCCAGTTTCTGTTAAATGGCAGCTTCACCTGCATTCTAATTACTACTTATAGCTAGCTTCTATGATGACTTAATCTACCTTGCGTTTCAGCGTCTGTACATTTATCGAACAATTGTTTTCTGCAGCAGCTTATGCACGTGTAATCTTCTTCTTTCACACTTAAGAGTTTACTCAATCCTTTACTTCATTATTAGTATTCTTAGGATCCATACATTATGTTTAGCTTATGTCTCAAGGTGTCGAGCATGCCTTCTCATGACATCACTGACTCATCTACTTTGCACTTTTTCATATTCCTTCAGGGAGTTCCTCTGCAGGATACCATTACTTTGGGGGTACATTCGATAGGGCTCTCTCAGTGGGTATCTTCCTCCAAATACTTGCTGCGGTATTGGCACAACGGTTGGTGTCAAACACGGCATAGTCTCATTACTCAAGTATATGGGAGGCAGGTGGGCAGGATCTCCTGCGGATGTATACAGCTGCTCCTCTACATTCCCCCCTGTGGTCGAGTCTTCGACCGCCTCCTCCAAGTTCTCTGATTTCCTGCATTTTTCTTGAAGAAGTTCTTCTTTGGTGTCCACATCTTCATCACCCCCCTCAGGGTGCCTGCTGATTTAATGTGTTCATCCATGCTCCAAGTCATGTAACTACATTGTCCATTCGGAGTACAGTAGACCCATCGTCCTACATACATCTTATGATCCTTTGAATAACAATTATTTGTTCCTTCAGGTGCCACAATGCTGGCCTTTATGTAATCTCTAATCGCATCATCAGTTAACCCTTTAGCTTCTGGTTCTTCTTTGGCATCAATCATCAGCTTCATTCCTACCACCTTCTTCGCTGTCTTCCTACATTGTGCAATTATTAACTGGATCACACAGAATCCAAACATTACCAGCACCAGTATTTTACCAAAAAACTTGAATAAGTTCACCATCCAATGAGGCATGCATGAGCACAGGAACGCGAGCCAGCTATCATCTTCAATACCATCTGTCTCTTCCTCCATCCTTGTGTGTAAGTCTGTCAACATCAATATGGCTTCCGTCAGAGTCCCATTCTCACCATCGTCAGAAGGTATACATGTGCAACATCATGGCCAATTTTGGCGCAAACACCTCCTTCCATAGCTGTGATCATGTTGAGGACATACCTGTTCTGAAGGGTCATTAATCGTATGGCCCTCAGTTCTTCTTTTATGTTGTTGAAGCCCTTTATGGTAGCATTGGTTGTCTGCAGAAGCTCCCACCTAGTAATTTGTAGCCATTTGGCATTCACTGAAGTCTGGAGTCCGGCATATATATCGATGTCATTATCATGTCAGTCTTGCTAACCAACCTATGTTCATCAGGAATGGATTCATACGCTTTTATTGATTTACATGAGAAATAACTCTCTTTTTTCATCCATCGGAATTCAAGAGATCTTCCTTTTCTCATATTTTCATCCACCTTTGGGAATTCATCAATGTTCAGGTCGCTTTGAGGAATGATTAATGCTGGAACATGGACAAACATCAAAGAACACACTCCTCCCCAATTCCTGGGCAACTTCATATATGCTATTGAACCACAGGCCCAATATCGATCCATCAGAACGGCTGTCCCTTTTCACATTCCGGGAACGTCAATTGTAGTCTTGCATCCTTTGTTCTGTCCGATGTAGTTTTTTCCATGACTTTGGAAACACATTGTCACATTGAACAATGGTACTACAGCCACTGGGCCTGCTTAATCTTCCACCAATGTCAGTAGTTTAGAGTATTTTTCCCACGACCTCAGAAAGTCATTGCTCACTATTTGTATCCCTCATACTGCTTCCTTCCTGAGCAGATGATCTGCACAGGACATCATTCAATCTTTCCATCCTTTTCTTGTGCTCGCTCGTCCATAGATTAGCAGCTGGGATCATTCCTAGCATCCAGGCATCCAAGCTTTTTGTGTCATAGCAGAGCAGTTAATTCTCTTCATTTCTTCAACAATCACTTTGTCTTGTCCTGCAGCAGGATACACAAGCATCTTGTCAGTCTATCCAGGATCCGTTTCCATCTGAGAAGTTTTGATATAATCATCCTGGTACAGGAAAGACTGTCTATTTCTCCATCGCAAGGTTGCCCAATTCCCTTGTAACCGTCCTTCGAGTAGTACATTCTGCAAGAGGGCTGCGGCATTTAGAATTGTGTGCTGACACTTCTTTTGAAATGAAAGTCTTTCCTGTATTCATGGCATAGGAGATGGGAGAGCAGACATAGCAATTCTCATCAGATGCTCTTTCCCGAACATTTTTCATGTGTTGATACCACATATTATTCCCCAGGTGAGCTGAATTATCTAGATAGGTATTTATCACCTGATTATCTTCCTCTGCATCCCTTTTGTGTTGTCTAACATACCCGTAGAGATCAAAGAAATTGTCATCATTTGTACTCAAAATAGGGAAAATCATAGGAGCCCTTTCTTCAATGGGATCATTCGGATACTAGAGGCTGTGAAATGTAAGGTACAAAAAGACAAAAAGAATGCCTATGCATAGTCTGGTAAAACATATAGTGTGCCATTCCAACACTTGTTGAACTTGTGCTCTTTCTAAAATCACATTATCTTCCTCATGTATAATTTTTAAATACACATATTCAATTGTTTGTTCTACAATTGTAATTGCACAATTTGCTCAGTTATAGCAATAAGGAGCCTTCTTATCACTGGGCCATTTTTGGGATCTCGTAAAAAGGCATGAATGTCAACGTCTCTTCTAACAATTGTAGGATAAGATTGAATGATAAACACAAAGATAACAACCACAAGTTGATGTGCACTACTGTTGACATGTGGCATGTTTCGATTTTTAAAACCAATATGCACCTAAGAATGAACCTGGATATTGGTTTCTTTTCCAGGTTAGAATCAGAAATTGACGTATTGGCATGATACCGAAGCAATGTGCATTTTTCTTGGAAATAATTTTTCTAAAAAGTACGTTCAACCTAAGGAATTCTATGCCAGTCTTTTGCATTTCCTGATAAAATATATGAAAAGTATCCACTGAATTCCAGTCCAAAAGAACACGTGCTAATCACAAACAGATGTATCGTCCTTCTTCTTAGTCATTGATTGAGTCTGCACACACAAAAATTCTTCTTCTTCTCTTGCTTCTTGGTTAATGGGTACTGGAGGGAGGAGGGTCTCACATCACTTAGATATAACCAAGCCTGTCTTCCTACTATAACTGCAGAAGGAGAGACTTCTTTGACGCAAAACGGGCCATTAAATCTTGGCTCGTGCCACCTGCGGGTTAAATTCTTCATAAAAATGAAGTCTGACAAATAACTTAGGCAATGGCAATAGTTCACTCGAATTGGTTACTGAACGATCTTCTTCTGTGCTTCTCAACCCCACCCTGCAATGCCTGACTTGATCTGCAATGAAAGACACACTGGTAGTCATGCAAATCAAATAATCGTGCATTTTATCCCCTAAAACCTTTGCTACATTCTGGGCATCACTCCTAACTTTAGATGGAGGCATAAGAGGTGTCTTTACACTATGCCCTGTTATTAACTCGTGGGGTGTGGGGTGGTGGTCAGAACCTGGCTGGTTCCGAAGGGCATATAAAGCTAGGGGTAGGCAATATAGCCATTCCTTTTTCAATGGCAATTTGATCTTCACAATCCTCTCTTTGAGGAGGCCGTTGAGTCTCTCACATATTCCGTTTGCTTTCAGGTGATAAGCAGAAGAGAAGTTATGTTTTATGCCTAATAAAAGTTCTATTGGTTCAACTAATTCATTAACAAAATGTGGTCCATTATCTGATCTCAGTACTTCACACACACCCCACCTTGGAAATACTTTTCACGCTAAAAACTTTGCTGCGCAAGAGGCATCCGGGTGTGTCCATTAACCAGCCTCGATCCACCTAGAGAAGGGACAAACCACCACTTAAAAAATATCTGTATCCATTACATGTCTTTAACATATCAACATAGTCGATATGTAGATGCTGAAATGGACTATTTGGTCGAGGTATTACTCCTCTGATTATTCACAGTGTATGCCCAGCAGTAAACTTTTTTTGACATACAATGCAATTCACCATGAATTGTGCAACATGTTCTAATAAATTGGGAACAAACCAGTTTTCTCCAATTGTGGCAGCAAGTCTTTCTCTGGTTATATGTGCAGGGTAATGCAGCTGTTCAAGGGCGATTTTCAATAATGCCACCGGCATCACTGGCTTTCCAGTGCTTTCCTGTTGCCATATGCTTCCGTGGGGGATAAAGAACACCCCCTCCGTTTCTATAACTTGTGCTCATCTAGTGGAGCTTTTCTTTGAATTTCTATTAGTTGCATAATAGACAGCATATTAAACCCTTCGCGCACTAGCATGCTTCTAGTCAGAACTTCCTTAGGATCTTCAATGTCAAAACTAGAAATATCCGGAGAATATGAAACTCTTTTGGCTTCTACATCTGCGGCTTCATTTCTGTGAGTAATAAAATATGTTCATTAAGTATTGGCTGAGCATTTTACCACCGCTATGGCCACTGGGAGTTGTAGTGCCTTGATGAGCCTGTCCAATAAGGACGCATTTTGTACTGGAGTACCATCTGCACGGAGATAGCCCCTCCTCTTCCAATGTGATAGCCCTGCGTGGATGGTTGACGTCACATAGGCGGAGTCACTGTACACTGTCACTTCCTGTCCTTTATGTTTCTCGAGTGCGACAATAAGTGCTACTAATTCTACTGCTTGTGCTGAAAAGTGAGACGGTAATCTTGCACTTGCCACTACCTCAAATTTTAATCTGTGTCTTACTACTGTGGCGCCTGAATGCCTTTCCCCACTAGTATGGTCAAATTTCGAAGAACCATCAATAAAAAGGATCTCCCCTCCAGCCAAAGCATTCTCCTTCACACGGGGTATATCAACATATAATTCAACAAAATATGCACAGTCATGCGCATGATCACCTTCTTCTACGGGTTCAGCTACAAATGTGGCTGGGTCACCCTTTTACATCTCACTATTTTAATTGTTGGATTCGAAATTATTACCTCACAAGCTGAAGCTCTTTGTGATGTCAATGTACCCTTGGGTTTCTCTAAAATAGCAAATAGGGCATGCTCCACTTAAAGGGTCATGGAACAGCCCATGGTCAGACTTGTGGCTTTCTCAATTGCGAATGCGGCTGCAGCCAAAGATTGTTCGCAAGGAAATTGTCCTCTCATAACTGGATCTAAAATCCCACTGCAGTATGCCAAAGGCTTATACCCCAACGTTGTCTTTTGTGTAAGTACTGTTGTCATGACTGACCCATTTGTGTGCAAATAAAACTCCTCAATGTAATTGGGGATCCCTAAAACTGGAGCTGTGCAAATTGCTTTTTTCAACTTCTTAAATCCTTCTTCCATTGTTCCATCTCTTCAGTCTACTGTATTTTTCCTTTACCAACTTGTGTTTTCTTTAACGCTTGCAAAAGCGGCTTACTGTATGTGGTATAATCAAAAACTCAGAATCTGCAATAATTGCACAAGCCCAACAATTGTTGCATTTGCCTTACTTTGTTTGGTTTCAGCGCTTTCATGATTGCCTCAGCTCTCTCAGGTGTCACTTTCTTTCCTTCATGTGAAATTAGCTGACCTATATACAGTACTTCTTCCTGACATTACTGCAACGTCTCCTTATCCAGCTTATATCCTTTGCTAGGATAGTCATTAACTGAACAGAATCTTGTCTGCACTCATTCTCGGTTTTACTGCAAATCAATATGTCATCTACATACTAAATTGCTGTATTCTTAAATTCAATATTACCAAGATCCATCTGTAGGGCCGTGTTAAAGATCGATGCGGACTTACAGTACCCTTGAGGCAGCCGAGTATGTTTTTGTCTGTTTTGATTAAATGTAAATGAAGTCAAGTGTTGTGAGTCCTTATGTAATGGGATCAAGAAGAAAGCGTTCTTCAAAACTATCACCGTAGAATACTTTGCTTCAACTGGAATATTGCACAATATCGTTGCAGGATTAGGAACTAAAGGAACTTTGGCTTCTATAATCTGGTTAAGAGGACTTAAATCCTGTATGAATCTCTACGACCCTGCTTTAGATTTTTTTTATCGGATACAGCGCGGTATTGCATGATGATTCTGATGGTACTAGTATTCCCTGATTCATTAGTGCTGAAATGGTCTGAAATATGCCCTCATTAGCTTCTCAGGACATTGGGTACTGTTTGGCTCAAGGTAAATTTCTCCTGGTTTAAGTTTTATTTTAACCTCGCCTATTCCCTTCAATAAACCTACATCATATGGGCCTGTAGTCCATAGGACACTTGGCACCTTTTCTAGGTCTTTCTGAATGAATGTTGTTTTTTTCTGCATTAACGCAATTCGCTGTGGGATTTCTCTTTTTTCAAACCTTATCCAGTATGTAATGCTCATAAAGAACACTACTTCATCATCGATACGTTCATCTCTGAACATATCTTCATCTGTTATATCAGTCAATCTGTACCCCTTCTCTAGAGCTATCACTGTTCTCCATGCTCTTCCTTCATCATCCATTTCCTCAAGCATTCCTATTTCTCCTCACACTATAGCTGCTTCCAATTCTATAGGGATGATCTGTTCTTCTTCCTCATCCATAGGTATTTGTGGCCTAAATAAAAACTCATCTGGTATTCTCACAATCTTTCCTACTGGTCCAGGTAGCCATGTTAACAGAATGCTCACACCATACATATAAATCTCAGGATCCACTGGGACTCCTCGTAGAGCCCCTTGTCCTGTGAATGCCAATATGTACTCTCCTACATTTAAATAATGTATCCCTGGGGTAGAGCACACCATTCCCTGATCAGTGAATGAAATTGTCATGTTAGGTTTTGTCATTAAATCTCTTCCCAGAATATTAACTGGCATCTGTTGTGAATATAACAAGGGGACAGACATGTTGCATTCCCCTATGGAGACAGGTAACTCATCAGTAAAAGGACCTACATTTGTAGCTCCAAAGAACCCTTGAGCATTCATGGCAATCCCTGACATATGATATTTTCCCTCTCTGATACAAGAGCGAGTCGCTCCAGTGTCTACAAGAAAACGAAAAGGATTTGCCTCCTATCGTCACATCGACCCTTGGTTCCTCTTTGGGGTCTGGTGTCACAGATAGCACTGAACACATAAAGTCACCCTGCGAGCTGCCCTATTGAGGATATAAATTCATTCTCGTCCCCGTAAAGGGATTCCCTCCTACCACAGTGACCCTCTTATCCTAGGTGTCAGTATTTGTCCTGTGTTCGCATTTTGTTGTGTTTGCATAGTGCTGGTTGCGATTGCTCTTGCGGTAGGTGAATCAGCATTGGCCCCTGCTGTTGTGCCTGTTGTATTTGTGGTGCTTGTACTTGATAAGATGTATGATCTTGGGCAAATCCCTCTTGTGTCTGCGTATTATACGTCAGAGGGTAAACTGTCCCCTCTTGTGAAATTGCCCGTTCTGTTGTGTATTTCCTCGATTCCTACATACGTGCTCAATGTGCCCTGTCATCCCACAATTCCAACATATTGGGGTTGTCCCTCTGGCAACCCCTCCATTATATCCTCCTTGAGTTTTCTGATTCCCACCTTGAGCGTTCTGAAATCCGCCTTGATTATTTTGAAACCCCCTTCCCCTTCCTCTGAAACCTGTACCTCTACCTTGTGGCCAAAATCCATACCTGCTTTGATCCACCTGTGATGCATTATTCACCTGCGATGTACTTGCTACTTCTGCCCACTCCTACTCCGCTTGTCAATACTGCCCCTTATATGGCAAATTGGCGTCCTCAATTTTTCTGTTATCTTCTTTCTTTTTATTCTTCTCTTGTAACAGTTGATGATGATGTCCAATAGTTAACTGTATTTCTACCCATGGCTTTGCTTCCATCCCTATTTGTTTTTTCATCTACATATGTACTGGCTCTGTAAACTGCTGACACCAAATATCGTAAAATAATGCCACTGTTTTTTCCGACGGCATGCGAGTTTCAAGCTGCCATTTCTCCTGAACATCCTGAATGTAAGCAATAGGGTCTTCATCTTCCTTCATCTTACGTGTCATAATTGCACCCATATCTGACGCCTTGGGATATTGCACCCTCAGAGCTTGCCAAACGTCAGCCCTACAATTATTAAATGGCGCTCCATCGTTTGCTGTGTTTTGTGTTATCACGCCTGCATATGCTGCTCGTTTCCAAATGTCATCTGCTCTTTCTCCAAGAACAGTTGCCAACAGACGCTTTATGTCTCCTATGGCCATCGTAGTTCCTCCTGTCATTTTCTCTAGTTCATATATCCATTCCCCAGCCCTGAAGTCAAACTAGGGAGTTTACATTTGAAATCCACCTGAAGCCATGGAATATATTGCGGTCTTGCTCCCCGTTTCTCTAACAAGGGGAACTGCGAATACCCCATCCCATATTCAGATCCGACTATGTGTTTACTTAGTGCAGGGGTAATTATTCCTATTCGCCTTCACGTTGGTAGCGACCTCAATCTATTCACGTAAGGTGTAGATTCTCCCTTCTCACCACTTGATCGTCCTCGTGGAGGTTCAGGGTACGGTATAGGATCTGGCAATTTCTCCTCAAGGTGTTCCAGATCTGACCACCTCACCTCCTTCTCCACTTGCTGACTCCCTAGGGAGCTGTATCTACCCTCTCTTTCCATTTCTCGATCTAATTCTCTTTCTTCATCTGACATTGCTAAACCCCAACTAGCATAACTATCATCCCCTTCTATGTCTACATTTAGTCTCTTAAAGACAGCACTCTGTGCTCCTTAGTAAGTATATTTTCTTCTTCAACCCTTGGTTTCAATGTTGGAAATTGGTGACTACTTTCTCGAGTTCCATACTCGTTATTCTGCCTTAACATTTGATATACCTTATCGATCCTTTCTCCAATGCTTTCTATATCATAACTAACCTTGTCTAATGTTGCCCTAGGCATCTCTGGCAACACTCTCCCTACCGGAAGAATGTCTTTTATTGCAAGGCATAAATTAGTTTTCAAAAATTGATTAGCAGATTTTGCTAATTAAAATGTATTTGAATAGCAAATTAACTTATTTGATTAGCAATTCTGTACTAATATTAATGTCAGCAGAATTAGTTGTACCCCAAGATATAGAATTTGCAAGAATGCAGAAATGATTTCTATGTACCTCTGAAGTTTAACATCAGTGCAATGTCTATAAAAGGTAAAGGTTCGCTGCATGAATGGCAAAACAAATAAAGCTCTAAAAACATTTTTTAGTTCAAGGATGTGTGGCTGGGTCATGCAGTCAGTGTTGCAGCACAGTGTTGTGTCCTTCATATTGTTAACAAGACATCAATTAAAGACTCAACAGTGTGTGCCTGTGCAATTTTTATTTTATGATATCAAGTTACATATATAACCCTAGTTTCTTCCTGTGGTACTGCTGGTCCAACCATAATCTACATGGAACTGTGTGGGTGAAAGCAGGGGCACACATTTTTTGTTGGGTGTATTTGCCTTTTTAAAGGGAGTAAAAGGGGCTGATACATTGCCAATGGAGAAAATTCAAATTTCTGTTCTTGCCAGCACTTGGTGGGTCAAATGATTTGCCCAGGATCACATGCTTTGGTTAAGCAATTGCCAGCAATTTAACTTAGCTGCCACAAACCTCCAAGCTCTAATTAGTACACGTTTGTTTTGGTTTAAACAAGAGCCACAATGGTCTAGTTTATTTGCAAAGTACACCCAAAGCAACCTCCTTGGAGTACTTGCACCACCCAAACCGAACACTACACATCTCAGAATGCAAAACCATGGTTGATCTCATGGATGAACTCTGCTTTAAAAGGAACTATCTAGCTTTGAGTCATTTTCTGTGCAAATGTGGTGTTTAAGGTATCTAACTTACACATTGTGGGACTCTTGACAGCTTTAATGCTAAATGGTCTCCCGTTATTTGTAGAATAAAAAGTTGGGCTAGACTTTGCTTACCTCTCATGCCCGTTGTTATCAAGTCACAATGGGAAGGTCCTCTCTGCCTAATCTTCCTCTACACTGCAGACCAATTCCTACAAGATAAGCAAAAAGCAACTCATTACCTACCCACAACAATGCACACTCACTCTGCGGGTGCCTTGAGAATCGACATGGTCCCGCAGCACCCGCTATGGAGTGAACATTATATTTCTCCCACCCGAACAAATGCCAGCACAGCCACTTGCTAACACCTAGCCCATCAATCAGGGACAGAGTTGGGGCCTTTCGCCTTTACAAACAAGAGGCCTCGAGCCTCTGGGGCCAGGGGGTCCAGCAACTGCCCCCATGTTTCCAGTCCGCAAAGCACAGCAAAAAAAGTCACAATTTTTGTTCTGGGGCTTTTAATATGCGCTTTGCAGTGCTCACATTAAGGTTATGGCCAGTGTAAAGCTTCCTACTGGCTCTGGCTGCCTGTCTCGTGATCAATTAGGCAGCTAACCTCCAGCTGGGCTGCCGCTACAGAGCAGTGGCAAACGTCGCCTACCAGCTCTGTGTATTTATACCTTCTGTAAAGTTAGGTCATTGAATTTGGTGCTAAGATACCATTCAGATTTATACATTTTTAACATTTGAACATCTTTCCATATTGTGCTGTTTGATGGGTTGTGTATTAGGCATAGGGTACACCAACATACTAAGGCTCACTTGGACACAGACTTCTTGTTTTATTCTCGACTGCTTTATCCATTTCACAACAGCACAGCGTGTAAATCTCACTAATGTGCAAAGTCATCTCTCAGGACCATGTCCTCCAATATTGGCGAGCCCTTCACCTATGCCTGTGCAAGTGTCACTAAATCTCAGTCTCCGCCAGCAGGAGACTTGGGCTGGAGAAAACATGATCATGTTTGACCAGTGGCCTTAAATGGAAGCTATAGAGCAGGGGTCTGCAACCTTTGGCTCTCAAGATGTTTTGGACTGCAACTCCCATTGATCCTAGCTTGCATTATCAATGCTGAGTGATCATTGGAGTTGTAGTCCGAAACATGTGGGTAGCCCCAGGTTGCAGACCCCTGTTATAGAGGTTGCACCCCATGTAGAATACTAGGCCCTGCTGGCTTGCCTAGTAGGCATGTGCTTAATTTGCCCCTTCATCTTGGTGGCCCCTTCTGGTGCATGCTCGATGCCTGTGCATGTACAGCCAGTGAAGAGAGCTGCTGTGTACTTCGAACTAGTGGCCAACTAGCAGTTGCTGCCATTGCCATTTTATAAACATAATGATGTACAAATTGGCGTTACAATGCTGTTATCTGGGAAAACTTACTCTAGTCTGGGCTTTCTGTGCCTTGCTTGCCACTGTTGAAAGTGGCATGACCATGTGTCATTAATTGCATTACTTTGGAAATGACTTTGCCGTATGGCATTGGCATGATGGCACTCGGATAAAAAGAGCTGAACTTTGGCATGCTTCAGTGGTGCCAACAATGTATGTTTTGTATTATCCTGTGATGTCATTGTTATGGGAATTATTATTTTTGAATCTTCAAAAATTATAATCCTACATTGGTCACAGAATGTTGGCAAGCATGGAGTGGCTGAGAATAATATTTCGCCCGCCCGAACGGGAGAAATATTATTGCCAGCTACTGTCTAACACCCAGCACCCGCTGTAATAACACCAGCACCTGCTGCTCATAGAAGGCCTCTTCTACGAGCAGCAGGCTGCATTATTACGTCGGGTGCTACAGTGGCTGGCAATAATATTTCTCCCGCCCGTTCGGGTGGGAGAAATATTATTCTTAGCCACTTGCTAACACCCAGCACCTGCCGTAATAACGCAGCCTGCTGCTCGTAGAAGGCCTCTTCTACGAGTAGCAGGCTGCGTTAATACGGCGGGTGCTGGTTGTTAGCAAGTGGCTGAGAATTATATTTCTCCTGCCCGAATGGGCGGGAGAAATATTATTGTCAGCAACTTACACCCAGGCTCAGCAGCACCGAAAAGATTTGCCTCAAAAGGGCCTGGCTCCCCCACCCAAACCTCCCCTAGCACCTCTCTACCTTACCTCTTCATCGGAAGCCAGAGTGTGAGAGGAGGGCTGAGATCCTCCTCTCACGATGTAATGACGCTGCATCCGGGCTGGGCTAATAACATTGATACAATGTTTTTAGCCCAGCCCGGGTGCTTCTGCCTCGCCTGCAGTGCACGCTATGCACAGAGGCAGACTTAACGCACCATTTTTTTTATTAGCCAATCTTTTTTTTATTAGCTGTAGCTGTGGAAATCATCTCACAGTAAGTGCGACATGATTGTGTAAATACACAGCAAAGCAGCAGTATCGTATCGCAAATTGCAATGCGATACCGCTTATTTTATGCCTTGTATTGTATCCTATCTTATCGGTTCACTTGGCCTCATTTGTTCCTTAAGAATGAGACTTGCATCAAGTTCTCAAGACTGTCTATCCTGGTTTACTCTTTCTTCTATTTCCCTCTGTTCTCTTGCATCTCTTCTTACTCTTTCTTCTTGTCTTTGTGTTTCCCTTCTTGTCCTCTCTCTCCTTTCTTCCTCCTCCCTTCTTCTCTGTAATCTTTTTTCTTTAATTTTGTGTGCCTCTTCTTCCTCTCTTTGTCTCCTTCTCCTCTCCCTTTCTTCAATCTCTCTCTCCTTGTTATAGTACTTTTTTGTTTCCTCTGCCCGTTTTTCCTCCTTGTCTTGTTCTTCTATGTATATTTGTTCCCTTCACTTCCTACTTTTTCTTCTTTGCTCATCCTCTCTTATGCTTCATCCTTCTTTTCTTGTTCATCCTTAACTTCTCTTTACCTCACTTCCTAAATGCTTTTCCCATCTAACTTAAGTAATATCTGTCCTCCCATCCACTCATTCTGTATGAGCGTTTCCTCATCCTCTCTGTCTTTATCTCCCTTCCATCTCTTAATCGCTCTAGCTATGTTTTTCAAAATATTCATCCTTTCTCCTCTTTCCTCCCTGTCCCATATGGACCTACACGCATGGTCCCTTCTTTTGTTCTCTTCTGGACTATCATCACTATTATAAGCAGTTGGTTCATACGTTGGGTTGCTATATCCTGATGCCGCATTTAATTCCTTCAAAGGATAAACCTGTATCTCTTCCTTATTTACATTCTTAGTTTCTGATTGAGTAAGGGGAGCTGAGGGCTCAATGCCCTCCCCCTTATGCTGATTCAGCATCCACTCCTCCGGTGGAATGTCCTCTTTCTCCTCTTGATACATCTTCCAAAGCTCTAAAATTGCCAGCCTTTTCTCTAACTTCTTCCCTGTGTATGCAGCATGCACATATGTGGTCATATGTTGTAATACCGCTTTTGACAATGATCCCCCTTGCGGCCATGGCATAAACATTTTGTCAGCTGTGCCCTTTACCCATTCTGCACTTTACTGTCTCTTGATAATCTGGACGAGGAGTATGGGACTTTCAGGATTAATGAAGCCATAATTGAGGTATCAAACCAGGTAAAAACCCTGGGAATGATGGTAAACTCGGCATTGAACGCAGAAGCTCAGGTAAACTACCTACTTAAGAAATCAGCTTACCATCTACAATTAATGAAGGCCATTAGTCCTTTTCTGGATGAAGGTAACATAGCCACCATAGGCAGGGCTATCGTACTATCCAGACTGGATTATGGCAATGCTCTCCTTGTGGGCACAACGGCAAAAGACCTGGGGAGATGTCAAGTCTTAGAAAATAACGCCATTAGGATTTAAAAAAAACTAAGAAGATATGATCATATCACCTCAGCCAGACAATCGCTACACTGGCTTAGAGTTGAGGAGCGAATCAAGTTTAAGACCTTGACGCTCATCCACAAATGTCTATTTGGCAAAGCTCCCATCTACCTAAAAAAACGATTGGAGCTGTACGTTCCACAGAATCGTTTAAAATCAGAGGGCAAAGGACTGCTTGTAGTGCCCAAATATAAGCTGAAAAGAGTGTTGCGCAGGTCATTTGTGGTGCTCGCGCCACAGTTGTGGAATAGTCTTCCTCAAACCCTAAGACTGGAAGAAAGTCACTTAACATTTAGGAAAACCCTGAAAACGCTTCTGTTTAAGTGAACTCCGGCCTTAGGATCGACCACCCCTATCCCATGAACCAGCATTGGGAGACTTCCCGCAGTGTAGGACTTCTATCTGTTTGTTGATTTGTTTTCGTTTCGTGTAAAGCACCCTGATGCCCTAGGACTGCCGGTGCTATAGAAGCAAACACATAACATAACATAACATAACTGTTTGAGCTGGGGTGCATGTTTTGTCAGTGTCTTACAAAGGTGCATAAGAGCAGTGTCCTCTATAATGACAAGTCACAGTTGACTGCTGATACTTACCAATCCATTAACTAAAGTCTCTATATGAAAGGTTAATTTGCCACCACTGTTAATTTCAAAGTCAACAACTCTGAGCAGGCACCATTAATCGCTGATCAACCCTTTCCTGCTTTACATTCATTAATCAACTCGAGGTCATCGGTATCAACTCCTCCTTCAATCTGACCACTTTGTCTTCCGTTCGCAGAGCGCCCGTGGAAACTGAGCAGGGATTTCTTCAAAAAGGATCCTGCCCACCATCTCGATTCTTCTTGCAGGTTTATTTCTAACGGCCGCTCTCCACAGGAAGCTGTGATCTGGCAGCTAATGGCGGAGGATTTGTAGCAAAACTCGTTTGGATCTTGAAACCATCCGCACCGCTACCACGCGAGCTAATGGCCCCTGCAGAATGTGCATATGGAATGGATGGGATTACACCAGAATAATTATGAGTCCAAATAACTGAACCAATGCAAGAAGATGGCAAAGTACTGTTTTATTAACAATTATCTAAAACAGGGAGGTTACAACAGACATCAACGCACATACACTCAGACTCTCATTGATCTCCACATAAAATATAGATTTTATACCGAAAACTGCATCAGAGTGACGGCATACTACGTGGCAAATAATGTAAAACCTATCAGGGGACTGGATTGGTTAAGAGAGACATCTAGATATACAATTCTATAAGAGCTAAGATTGTTATTGGCTGCCCGTTATCAGGTGGACAACTTATGCCTACCTCTAGAAAACATGTAATTTCAGAAACATTATGTACACAGTTTCTCATTGGTCTTTAAACTATAAGGTCCTTTGTTATACAGAGTAATATAATTGCTTGGCACACTTGTGCCATGCCTGGAACATTCAGTTAATTTAGCAGCACGTAAATCCAGACCCAGGTGCAGGGAGATAGGACATGAGACTACCTCACCACCCAATTAGCCTTACATCTATCATGTTAGGGAGGAATTCTCCATAGTGGCTAATTTCTCTCACCTCGTGAGTCCCTCAGCAGCTTTGCTGGATTTCAGGGGTTTATTTTTTTTCATGTTAAGAGTGTGACCCTTTTTATTCCCACTCTTACCTGCATTTCCGTGATAAGTGTAGTTCTTTTTCTGTGTTTCATGTACTCAGAGTCTAACCAACTCTGGGGGCATCATCCTTTTTTGTGTGTCGCCCAGCACCCTCAGTGCAGTGACACTGGGTTGTCTTTTCGACTTCCCAAGACTCCATTGCTGGGGCTGACTACAGTCCCCCAGCAAAGGTAAAGTTGTCATTAACTTTATCAGGCTTTTTTTCAAATTGCCAGACTTAGCACACACTATCTTTTATAGAGTGCTGAAGGGGTCACTTCGTGCCTCCTTTGTCTGAAATCCTTTTTTGACTTGCATTTGGCACCCATAGTTTAAAGAATTGGCTGGTGGCAGTGGTACTACTACTTTTCTTTTATTACCGTATTACATTAATATGCAGTAACAGTAAAAGCTACATGTTAGCTCTAACCCTAAACCCCGCCAGGTTATATTGTTAATAACTTTACTTCGGTTTGGTTTTTCGCCATTTTCTTTGCTAGGGGTTCCTTCTCGGATCCTCCTTCGTGAGTTTCACTCACTTTTGGTTTTCTTTGTTTGCCGTTTTTTGCGGGCTTCTGAACAGAAGCCCTGCCAAAGGCGCCTGGAAGTCTAGGGTAGGCAGGAGGAGAGGGAGGGGTTTGAGACCCCCTGCCCTTTGTGTCCTTGGGAACCAAGTCGCACTTTGGTATGATTGGTTGGGGCACTGTCCGGCCTGGACAGTGACCCCCTGCTGAATGATTGACAGCCAGGCTGTTTGAATGGGGGAATTTAGCACAAATACCCACCACTTTGGGCTGGAAGAAAGGTCGCCACGGGATCGAGGGACCCGACGAGGAGAGACGGAGAGGACAGCTGCAGACAACATCAACACCGGTGGAGCCCTGCTGCAGGTTCGAATTCCTGCTCTCCAACAACAGAAGCTCTTCATCAGAGTCTTCAAACCTTTAAGCTGGTGGGACTAATCAGCTTACTCAGTGCCTGGACCCTCTCCACCCTGGTCGAACTTTGGTAACGTCTTGCCATCGCCGGATAGCCAGTGGAAGAGACCCCAGACTGCACTTAAGGAACCGGAGCCTTTTTCTGACACTTAAACCCTGCTGCTATCTACCGTCCCGTGTGGCGCAGGATCCTCCAGTCTGCCTCCTCTCGTGAAAGTGAGTTGAGTGGTGGACACCGGAGCCTGCAGGAAACCCACCAGGACCCCCGATGCAGTTGGAGTCTTCAGTTTTCGTTATAAGGTACTGAACACCCTTTGTTGGCTTTTTCAGAGCTAACACGAAGGAAGTCGCTGACGCCTTTCATTTTCGGAAGGGCTGGTGGGCTGCCTCCACCTCGACTAACATTGTCTGCTACAGCCTGTATCGTTTTTCACCTGCACAAAGCCGTTATCACAGAGAAACGTGTGATCTTGGGCAAATTGACTTTTACCATTGACTTTGGCATAGGCCTTTTTGCAGATCTATCCTGTTGGTAAAGGCCTTATGAGATTGTGCTGCCTCGATTTATTAGGACTAATCATTTTGTTTTACCTTGCTTTTCCTTATGTTCTTGACCCTCTCATAGAGAGAATTGTAGATTGCCGACCATAGACTTGTCTGTAATTATTGAGAGGGTGTTTTACTTCGGTGCCTTGCATTTACCCTGTCTCATCAATAGAATTGAAGAGTGCTATTTATAGGTCTCCTTGCTTGGGACTATAGACTTGTTTGCAATCATTGGAAGTGTGGTGTGAAGTTACCCTCTGACTATTTTTATGCCCTGCCTTTTTCTCTCCCTTTAACCGAATTATCAGAGTGCCATCTAGGTTACGCGCTCACATCTGCTTTGACAAATAGTGGTGTTTTGACCTAGACTTGTGTAATACTTATTAAGGGAGGTGTAGTGTGTATACTTTACCTGACTGTGTTTCAACTTGCTTTTTATTTAGAGTGCTAGTATATTGCCTAAAGTGTGTTTTAAATAAATAATTATATACTTTTTATACAAAGCTCTGGTCAGTGTTTGTTTGCTCTACTGTGTTTTTAGCCCTATTGTGTATACTCTATATACTGCCCTACTCTTCTTGAGAGAAGTCTGACAGCTCAGCCACAGCTACTAGGTAAATCTGGGTGGTGCAGACTGCTACCAATTGGGTTTACAGCTTACTCCTGTAGTCTTAATCTTTTTGCAGTGTTCCCTAAGGGAACTGCACAGGATTCTGCCCAACATCTCATCATCCATTACTTTACCTTTGTACTTGGCCTTGTAGAGTATCCTTGTCTTTGAGAATGCACAGGAGTGAGGGCACTAGCTTATCATGTCTGGAAGTTCAACTCTATTTCCATCTTTGGCTCACCTGACAGGAGTCCACAATCTGGTCCATTTTGCAGCTTTTAAATGCTCTAAATGAATAAAAACTTGGCATTTAATGTGTCCTTTCTTGCACCTTACTGTGAGAAGATTCATCCTCTGCACACTTGTTCTTCTCCATTGCAGATAGCTGACCTTGCCTTCTAGAATCCTGACTGCAGGCCAGGCAGCCTCACCCCGCAGCTCCACGAGACCGCTTTTCTTGCTGCAACACAGTTTTCCATTCCTGCTTCATGGTTCTGGCTTACCAATGTCCAGTTTCTGTGCAACGGCGGCTTTGCCTGCATTCTAATTTCTACTTATAGCTAGCTTCTATGATGACTTAATCTACCTTGTGTTTCAGAGTCTGTACGTTTATTCAACAATTATTTTCTGCAGCAGCTTATGCACGTGTAATCTTCTTCTTTTACACTTAAGAGTTCACTCGATCCTTTACTTCATTATTGGTATTCCTAGGATCCATATATTATCTTTAGCCTATGTTTCGAGACATCAAGCACACCTTCTCGTGACATCACTGGCTCATCTTCTTTGCTCTTTTCATATTTCTTCAGGGAGTTTCTCCTCCAGGATAGCATTACTTCAGGGATGCATTCGATAAGGCTCTCTCAGTGGGTATCTTCCTCCAAATACTCGCTGCGGTATTGACACCACGGCTGGTGTCAAACACGGGACAGTTGCATGTCTCCAGTATGCGGGAGGAAGGGGGGCAAAATCTCCTACGGATGTATACAGCTGCTCCTCTACACGTCTCCATCTGATTTCCTGCAAAGTTCCCTTCTTGGGTGTGTGTTCACATCCCACCGCCTTGCAGCCTGCAACATCTCCTTCCCTGCTCCCTCTTCCATGACCCTCCTCTCACTGGCCTGCACACCACTACAGACTTGCCTTCCAACACATCCTCTAATCATACCTGGCTGCAATTACTATGTTTTTGCCCTTTCCATACCTCTGCCACAAATGTTACAATCTGCCTTCTGAGCTCTAATGTTAAACTTTGCATTTGCCTGATTGCTGGCTTGATTCTTGACCTCTCCTCCCCTTCTGGGAAACTTCATTTCAGTTTGCTTTTGAAAACGTTGTTATTTTAATTTTGGCTGTCTTTCCTCACTCTGCATTAGCTTCTCGATTGTCAATACGTAGGGTTCCCCAGGGGTCTAACCTCTCACCCTGGCTTTTTAACCAATAACTGACAACTCTTGCCCACTGCATTGCCATTTTCTGCCCAGATTTCTAGTGCTATGCTGATGACACTGAACTCATTTTCCGGCTGCCCTCGGCCACCTCCTCTCACTCTCTCATCTCTGACTGCCTAACTGCCATTCAAAATTGGTGTACCGCCAATGATCTTTGTCTGAATGCCAGCAAGACTGAGATCCTCCTCATCGGCACACTATCTCCATCCTTTTCCCTCACTCTCTGGCTGGCCTCCCTTGGCCCCCCTCCTATCCCTACCTGCGAGGCTAAGAACCTCGGGGTCATCTTTGACTCCACACTTTCCTTCTCTGCCCATATCTCTGAGATCTCTAAAAATTTAAACTTCCTACTGCACCTCCTCAGAGGTACTCTGCCTTTCCTCTCCTTCCCTCAGAAGCTCACTGTTTCCCAAGCTCTGGTTCTCTCAAGGTTGGACTGTTGTAAACGCCTCTTTCTAAATCTACCTGCCTCTACTCACTGCCCTCTGCAACTTATCCAGAACAGGACTGTGAGACTTGTCCTTGGCCTCAAGCCCTGGGATCATATCTCTCCAGCTCCGAAATCTCTCCATTGGCTCCCAGTGGATGCAAGGATTAAATTCAAAACCCTCTGCATTGTCCACAAGGCTTTCTGGGGCCTGGGTACAAAGTACTTTCAGCTATCCCTCCACAAATACCTCCCCTCTCGAGCTCTTCGCTCCTCTACCTCTAACTCCCTCCGGGTCAATCGTTTTTCAAAGAAACAAGCTGGGGGTAGATCTCTATCTTCAGCTGGGGCCTCTCTCTGGAACAGCCTCCCTGACACTCTAGAACTTGAGGAGAACCATCTCCGGTTCCGGAAGCAACTCAAGACCTTCCTCTTTGCTTCTGCCTTCTCTCCCCTGCTGACAGGCTCTCTCTTGGCACTGTGCACCTGGCCACACTCTTTCCCCTGGGCCCAGGTACCTGGCCAGCCCTTGCACTGGTGGACTGTATCTGTGCACATACAGCCCCCCCTTTTTTTGCACTTATCAGACTTACCCAGCCTGCTGCCATAAATACAGCACTTGCCACTTGCTGTCTGCACACCACTGTTTATTGCCTCCATTTTCTATGTATTTGATTTTATTGTTTATTTATCTGCTCTGCAATTTCCACTCTCCCCCTTCCATTCACTTTTTCCCTTTTCCCTTTTCCATGCACTTGCACGTTCTCAATGTCACTGGGCCTAGTAAGATCATTGTTGTTTTGTGTTCTCCCCTGTTCCCCTCCCTTGCCTAGTTGCGCTCTGAAACACTTGTGTACGAGCGCGATACGAATAAAATATCATATCATATCATATCATACTGATGCAGTAGCCCACCACTATGTCTCTCAATCTCCAATCTGTTTGCTTTCCTGCTAATAGCTAGCATGCTGAAAATTCTGGCTGTCTCAACTGTTAGGCCTTTTTCACCCTCATGCTGAACTATGAATCTAGAGTTTAAAAAAAAGTAGCATTCTGACTGTTTTCATGAAAATTGAATCTAGGTGTATCTGATTCTGCTGGCGTTATTCAAATACTGCCATTTACTGCATTTTGCTAACTGAATCTGGATGCTTTTGGTTCCATTGGCTTTACTCAAAAGTAGCATTTCTTCTGTTGTTTTAGGAAAATTGTATCTAGATGCTCTTGATTCTGCTAGACTAATTCAAATGTTGGCATTGCTAAAAAATCAAATCCTCTTGCTCTGAACCCTCGGGCTGTGCTAAATTGCTAGTCTCTTTTACCTCCTTGTGAAATTCAAATCAGTGAACCATCTGTAAAAACTGCTTTGTCAATTGCTAAGCTTTTACCTTTACCTTGTCTATCATTTCTGGTCACAAACTTTACTTGCTGTGCCTCCCTATTTGTGAAATGTTCACCCTCCCCGCTGCCTTTTGTAACCTACACCCTAGCCCTCAATACCCTTTGATTTTTTGTTTCACTTGTGGCAGTTGACTCCTCTTCCCCTGACTTGCTGCTGTGCCGCCTGGTGAGTTCCTTGTAGACTGTGCAGTCCCTGTGTCCTCTCACTTCCTCCCTTGCAATTATGGCTCTCTCCATCTCTCCTATCTACTCTAATTGCTACTCTATCATCTATCCTACATCTCTCTCGAAGCCTGGAAGGAAAACATTTAAGAAAGTACCCCTGGTCTCCAACCCAGGATTGCCCATTGGTGACACCTACATCAATGCTCCTTCCAGACGGACTATCACTGGCATCCTCTTTGCTGTCCCCTCTCCTGACCTATGGACTCCCCATATGGTCTCTATCCTCTTCTCTTTTCTTCCTCGCCCATTAATGTCGGAACCAGATGGGACGTTCTTGCGCCACACTTCTAATCCTCTAGGTGCATCATTAATGTCTACCAGAATGGCACTATCATGGCCCAGGGCTCTCAGCCCAATCTCATCCTTTTAGACAGGCATCTCCATCTCTCATTAACTTCCTCCCTTCTCTGGTCATGCCACCATCTGACACCCCTCTGGCCTCTTCGACTCCAGCAAGGGATGCATCTCGTCCCTGTACCCCACCTCGGAAGACCTTTAAAGGTGGCAACCAGCTTCACCTAGCTACCCTCAATTCTCACTCTGCTGTCAAACACTCCTCTGATATCTGTCACCTCTTTGAAGACTTTGACCTATATGTCCTCACTCTCACTGAGATATGGTTTGATGCCAGCTCTGTCACTGCTTTTGGCACTCTCCTTCCTAAGGGCTGCAAGATCCTCTCCAAGCCCAGGTCTAACTAATCTGGAGGTGGAGTGGGTCCCTACTTCCAGCGCATGCCCACTCAATGCTACTCTTCCTTTGAATGTCTTGTCTGCAAGCTTTGTGTCTCTCCTACCCTGTCGCTCACTCTCACCAACATCTACAGGCCCCCTGGGCCAATCTCCCTCTTCCTTTCTGAGTGGTTTGACCTCACCTCTTCTCTTCTGATGTCTGCCTATAAACCTCTCCTCCTTGGAGACTTCAACATTCATCTCGACACTCCTGATGCAGCCAATGTACTCTTCCGCAACCTCTGTGACTCTCCCTCACCTTTCTTCCCTATGGTCCACCCCACTCAGCCAGGCACACCTTGGAAGCGCTCATCTCAGCTCCTCACTACTCCTCTCTCGTGGTCTCACCATGATCTCTTCTCTTCTGACCTGTAGCTCCTGGTGTCCCTGACTAAACCTTTTCCGGCACTGCCAGTCTCCTTCTACGTCATTCGACCGATGAAGCGAGTGTCAGTAGCAGCTTTTGCCACCTCCTTCATTCCCCCTCATGAGTAGCCCAGAGAGGAATGCCCACGCTCCCTCTCTGTAGCCTTGGGAGAGAGCTGCAGGGCATTTAATCACTTCACAGCTGCCAGCCAGTCTCGTAAGATGGTAGAATATGTTAGAATAAAACAGCTAAAGGCTTGAATTATGCTCATCCTACGGCCCCCCTTCGCAAAACCCTTTAGAACGTGTCGGCTCCCAGGACACGAATAGTACCTCATAGATAGCAAAGCTTGGAATGTGGCTCTTCCCCCGTGTGCAGCTTGCTTCCAAGAACAGAACCACCGTGTTCTGTTCAACAACTAAAAGATGCCTCTGCACTTTCTAATTGCACATTGTTACTAGAATAGACATCGAAAGTGTCATAATCGTCATACTCGTCAGATATGTCCATCGTCATCCCGAGTTCAAAGGAACTTAATAAAGAGGGGCGTTAAACATGACATTGCTGATTGTATGATATGCATTTTGTATATATGTAACTGGTGTATGTAATTCGCGCTCTTGCGTCCCTCGAGGTCTAGGAAACTCACGTGACGGGGCGTGAGATCAGAATTGGCCAATTGATACTATTTTTGCTTGCAATAAACCCTAGCATTGGGAATTTGAACCTCGTGTCTGGCGCATCTATTCGTGTATGGTTATTGCCTTGTTTCCATAGCAGGAGGGACCCCTAGGGGCCCCTTTCACCTTCCGTTGACTCTGACACTGACTCAGCCCTTGCTAACCATCACCTCTCCATCTCCAACACCCTTGACACCCTTGCCCCTGCCATGAGGATCCGCATGAAGTCTGCTTAAAAGTGCAAACGTTGGTATGATCCTGAACCAGCCTCTCTGAAACGCAAGTGCAAAGCTGCGGATCAGAAGTGGTTGGCTTCTAGCATATCCTCTGACAAACTGGCCTGTTTCATACTCCAAAGGCAATACCAACTCTCCATCCACTCCAAGACACGGGCCCATATCCAAGCTTGCATCTCTGGGGCTACAAACAACATGGCTGAACTTTTCAAAATCTGTAAGGAACTTGCCAATCCTACTGCAGTCTCCACTTCTCATCTTCCTTCCCAGGCCCTCTGCTCAGCTTTGGCCTACCATTTTATTTTGTTTGTTTGTTTATTTATTTGTATAGCACGCCAGACCCAGGGATAAAAGGGCGCTTAGGTAAGTGGTTACAGGATACAGTTTATACAATTAGATATGTTTTACAATTTATACAATGTATACAATTTGAATGGTTTATACACATTATGGTACAGGACAGTACATTAGAAGTGACATCCCGTCCTGTCTCTCCTCTTCCCCCTCCCTCCTCTGCCTGCACCAAGGCCTACCTTGGCCCCCCTCTCTTCTTCCCCCTACTCTCATCCTTCGCACCCATAGCACCGGCTGAGTTCTGTAACCACTCTTTTGCCCCTGGCTCCTTCCCATTATCCCTCAAGGTCTCCCTTGTGTACTCTCTCCTAAAAAAGCCATCTGCTGACCCTTCCTGCCGGCTACCTACCATCCTAATGCACTTCCCCCTTCTTGGGCAATCGCTTGGAGCGGTTGGTCATCGACCAACTAATCCACTACACTGAATCTGTTGGTTGTCTCCACGACCATCAGTCTTGCTTCAGAAACTGCTCTCTTGAACACCTGTGAGGACTTGCTCTCCAACCTCGACTCCAACTCTCTTTCCATTCTGATCCTCCTCGATCTATCCTCTGCCTTTGACACGGTCAATCACTCCACCCTCAGAAATCATCTCTGTGATACCCTTGGCCTCACTGACCAGGCACTGGATTGGTTGACCTCTTTTCTTTCAAATCAACCCTCCCAAGTGCAACTGGGCCCTTTCCTCTCCTCTACCTCACTCTCTACTTGCAGCATCCCTCAGGGCTCTATCCTCTCGCCGTCATTTTTCAACATTTACCCTGCCCCTTGTGCCCACTTGATCTCCACCTTCTTTTCTCATTTCCAGTGCTATGCTGATGAAACACAGCTCTCCTTTAAGCTTCCCCCTCTTCCTCCTCTTGTTCTTCTCTCATTCCCGACTGTCTGACTGCTATTCAGGCATGGTATGCTTCTGGTGATCTCTGCCTTAATGCCAATAAGACTGAGATCCTTCTCATTGGGACCCTTGCACCCTCCTTCCCTCCTAATCCCTGGCTGCCCTCCCTGGGCCCTCTCCCCTCACCCTCATGTGAGGCCAAAAACGTGGGTGTCATCCTCGACTCCTCTCTGTCTTTCATACCTCACATCACTGACCTTACCAAGAAGGGCACTTTGAGCTTCACCTCCTCCGAGGCATATTCCCTTTCCTCACCTTCCCCCAGAAACTCAATGTCTCAAGAGCTCTGGTTGTCTCTAGGCTGAATTACTGCAACAGCCTGTTCCTTAACGTTCCTCTTTCCACCCCACGCCCTCTTCAACTAATCCAGAATAGGACTGCAAGACTTATCCTTGGCCTCAAGCCCAGGGACCTCATCTCTCCAGTCCTGGCTGCCAGTGGTTGCAAGGATCAAATTCAAGACCATCTGCATCATCCACAAGGCTTTCTGTGGCCTGGGACCTCGCTACTTCCAACTCTCTCTCCCTAAATACCTCCCTGCTAGAGTCCTTCAGTCCTCTAGCTCCGACTCTCTGCAGGTCAGACGTTTCTCCAACCAGAGAGTGGGGTGTAGATCTCTTTCTTTGGCAGAGGTCAGCCTCTGGACTGGCCTCCCTGTCCCTGCCCCTCCCCGACTTGAACCGGATCTCCTTAACTTCTGAAAGCTTCTCAGGGCCTTCCTTTTCTCCTCCTCCTTCCCTCTCCACCTCCCTTGCTAGCTTCCACCTGATGCTGCGACTGGTTGCCTGTGTCCCTTATGAGGTTTACCGGGGCCAGGTGTTATGCTCACCTTGTTTCTGCAGGGGCGTCTGGAGCCTCGATACAGGGTGCTTGGATGTATGCTGCTCAGTCCTCACTCCTCCCAGACTCGCTTTCATGGCACGAATCCTATGCAAGGGAACAGGAATAAGAGTGTAGCGGGGTCTCTCTCAGCCTCTTCTCCCGGTAACTTCCCCCTTCCTCCTTTTCCCCGTTGACTGCTGCTCACCTGACAGTATTAGTAGGTTGGCTCTCCATCCTGCTCTTCGATAGGGGCGCAATGTCCATGCTTGTCCTTTTTCTGAGTCCAGTTACTTCACTGACTCGGAGATGATAGCCAGACCCAGTCCAGCTGTGGCACTGGTGTGTTGAATGTTGCAGTTCTTGTTGTGCTTGTATCACAACCTTCGTGCCGCCTTAAATCTCTGCGTTTTTCCTCTGTCTTTAGTTCACTCTCTGTTTTCTTGCCTTTTCACAGATTCGGCCGTGTTGGTGATGAGATGCCGTGGATCGCACTGCTGCGGCAATGCAGATGTAAGTATCTCCCTTATGCTGTGAATAATGCTGTGCGCGAATGGATTTGCGCTGTTTTTAAATTGCTTGATTTGATTGATAATTGTCTTTACTTTCCCTTCTGCAGATTTTCCGTTTGCATGGAAAAGGCGGTAAAACTGCTGAGGTAAGTATGCCAGCGCTGCTTTCCCTGCGCTGTATCGTGGTGTTACGCTTACTTCAATGCTTAATGTTTCTTTCTCTTCTTCTCTCCGCAGGTTGCTGTTCGCGCTGATGCAGTGCTGTAAGTATCCAGGTTTGTATGTTCGCGCTGCTCTTGATGCACAATGCGGCCCTCGATTCCTTACTCACGATGGTTCGTCGCCGGATGGTTGTTTGGGATGCTGTGGACTCGGTAGCAGATCGAGGATGCTGAAGACTTGATGCAGGTAAGCCCTGTGCTCTAACGATGTTTCTTCCCACAGGTCACGGTGAGTATCACGCTGCTGCTGCAGAATGACGCAAAGGAAGGCTCCAGGTGTAGGGTGTGGCTTATATAGGAAGCCACACCCAAACACCTCTAAACACTAGAGCGCATGAATAGAAACCCAGGAACTAGTGAATCTGCCATGTTAGGATAACAGGAAGTCATTCATTCATTAGTCCAACCATGAGCTTGGTGTCAAAGGCGCCAAGACAGTGTCCATACTCCCTTTCTTTGCTACTTGATGATCTCTCCTGGTCCGGCACTACTCGCGGCCTTCCTATGTGATGGTTCCATAGTAGAAGAATGTGAGCAGCATGCTAGTGAATGCACTGGTTGTGACGAAGTTGGCCTAGTGGTTGTGACACCAGGCCCCCCCTCGACCAGTCTTCCCCCACCCATTTTATCAGCACTTGCCTACAGGCACCCTTCCCTACTAGCCTACTGAGTCTGGTCCACTCCCGTCCTGGCATTAGTTGACCCGCACCCCTGATTCCCCAGGCACGTGACCTCCTTGGCTGCCCTTACCACTTGCCCAGCCCCTGGGCCCCCTTCCTTCTGCACTTCTTCCTCACCTCCTCTCCCTATCCCATCCCTTCACCGCAATCAGCCTTCTCCCGCTGCACTTCTAGGTAGTGCACTTGCACGATCTGAATATCACAAGGCCTAGTAGGACCGTTATTGTTATTTTCTCCTCTGTCCCCCACTCCCTCCTCTATTAACTTGTCGCGCATGGAAACACTTTTTGCTGCATAGGTGCCATGCAAATGCTCAATAAATAGAATAAAATAAAAATTAACCGTATGAATAATCTCCTGCAAGCAGTCCACACACCTACCAAATACAACACCCACACATGACTACCAAAGCACCCACTCTAAAATCATACAGCAAAATACATACCACCTCCAAGAACTATATCAATCAAAACATACTGAATTCCAACCCCCAAGGCACACAAAACAACCTATATAGACTGACTCTCTCTCTCTCTCTCTCTCTCTCTCTCTCTCTCTCACACACACACACACACACACACACACACACACACACACACACACACACATGAAACTAGTGTATAAAGTGATCTAAACTCATGCTAAATGGCACCTACTGTCCGCATATTGTAACCTAGTCCCTCAACAACGCTGCGAAGCGAGATGATTCAACATTGCTCAATTGCTTCTAGTTGTACATAGAGATTAAGCTAGCACCTGCCACCTTAGCCTCTATACTGAATTTCGAGTCTAGCAAACTTGCACTGCCTAACTGTATTTGTTTGCACATGCCCTCCTAGCCTCATAGTGAAATTCGAACTTAGGTGAACCTTACTGACTGCGCTACTGATACATGCCAGTTTTTAGCCTAGTGTGATCTACTGATTTTAGATGAACTTGCACTGCCTAACTGTATCCGTTTGCACATGCCCTCCTAGGCTCATAGTGAAATTCAATCTTAGGTGAACCTAACTGCGCTATTTGATACATGCCAGTTTTTAGCCCAGTGTGATCTATTGATTTTAGATGAACTTGCACTGCCTAACTGTATCTGTTTGCACATACCCTCCTAGCCTCATAGTGAAATTTGAATCTAGGTAAACTGGCACTGCTTAACTGTATCTGTTTGCACATGCCCTCCTAGCATCATAGTGAAATTCGAATTTAGTTGAACCATATTGCGCTATTGATAAATGCAGTTTTAGCCTAGTGTGATCTAGTGACTTTAGGTGAACCTGCACTGTTTAACTGCATCTGTTTGTACATGCCTCAATAGCCTCCTAGGGCAAACTCTGAATCTAGGTGAACCTCAGCCCCATTGCATCTATCTGCACAGGTTATTCATTGCCACCACAGAGGATCCTGAACTTAGGTGCACCTAACACCATGAGTAAAAACCCAAACACTCAGTCCCTCCTATTTACGATTGCGCTCCTCACCACTATGGCAGCCGCCTCCTCAAATGCTAACCCACCCTCGGACAGAAACAATAGACTTCGAGCAAGACTACCCCGTATCTACGAACCTAAAAGAAATAACATTACTATTGGACTCCACCCCATCCCATACCACTTAGCTAAGTGTGTACAAGTAACCAAAAAATAAATTCTTAACCCGGTGCCCATCCAATCTTACACAAAGAAGCACCTCAATCAAGGCAAACAATTAAACCCCCACAGAGCCGTAACCTTAAAAGCTCCTTGACACTAACTGGGTCCCTCAACGCGAGATCCATGGTAGCCCATGCCTCAGAAATTTCTGACATTCTAAGCAATGGCAGTTGGGACCTACTCGCCATCACAGAGACTTGGCTCCATGAGGCGGCAGGTCCTACTCTGATGTTAGCTGTACCTGACAGCTACCATATACTCAGAGTAGATAGACCTAAAACTAAAGGTGGTGGCCTAGCCATTATCTCCAAAAATACCCTACCTATCAGACTGGCTAACTCACCTCCCTGCTCATCTCGTGAAATTCTCACAGCCAAACTGCAGCTGTCCAATAACCGCACACTGACCATCCACCTGATCTATAGGCCTCCAGGACCATTAGGAACTTTCGAGGAGGACCTCACCATCCTCATAGCGAACAATACGCAAAATCACTCCCAAACCCTACTGATGGGCGACTTTAACATTGGATTTAATGACCCAGACAACAAGCATGCCCACTCTATAGCCGCTCTACTCAACGACCACGGGCTTACCCAAACAATCCTTTCACCTACCCACATCAAGGGCAGAACCCTCGACTGGGTATCTGAACTCAACTGTAAGATTACCATTACCAACATTGTCCCTCAACCCTGGACAAACCACTGCTTAATCAACTTCAACGCCTCACTCGATCTCCTCACCCCTAAAACTATCAATATGATACCCCCCTACACACCAGAAGTAAAAAAGACATCTCTGCTGAAAAACTCATCCCACTTCTCCTCCCTGCCATTAATGGCCTGGAGAATAACACTGATCCAGACACATTAGTGAACACCTTTAACCAAGCCATGACCAAGGCACTAGACACCATTGCCACTATAAAACTGCGTAAATGTAAGCAAGAAAGGCACCTGAACGCCTGGTTCACCCCCCAACTAAATGAACTCAGAAAACAGAAAAGGAAATTACAAGCTACTTGGCGTAAATCGCCCACCGATAACAATAAAGCTAAATTAACCCAACTATCTAAACACTATAAGAAAGAAATTATCAACACAAAGAAAAACCTATTCAATGACAGAATCATGAAGGCCCAATCTAGTGCAAAGGAACTCTTCTCTATCCTTTGTGAAATGGAAAACCCAATACAACCAACTGACACTGTCCCAAAGGATAAGACATGGTGTACTAATATACAGAGCGCCCTATCAAACAAAATCTCCTCCCTCCAACTCAAAATAACAACAAAAAAAGATTCCCTGCCCATCGATAACCACCTACCACCACTGCCCACTGAGCACAATACTATTCCACCATTTAGCTTTAAGACAATCTCAATTATTGACACTGAAAAGGCCATTCTCTCCTTGAAACCTTCCAACTGCAAGGGTGACAGTTGCCCAGCGCAAATAATAAAGGACGCGGCCAGAGACCTAGCCCCGTTTATCTCAAAGCTAATCAATTCCTCCTTTAAATCAAATACGGTACCGACCAACTTGAAAGAATCCTGGGTCCTCCCCCTACTGAAAAAACAAACCCTCGACCCTTCAATACCTACCAATTACAGACCCATTACAACTGTACCCTTCTTACTTAAAATTATTGATAGAGTAGCTTATCTACAAATTCAAGACTACCTAGAAACTAATCATCTGTTAGGCTCACTACAATCAGAATTCCACCCCATCCATGGCACTGAAACAGCCCTGCTAGACCTCAAGACTAAAATTGAGGAGCTAAAGGACAATGGCAAAACTGCCCTGCTATTACTGCTGGACTTGTCAGCAGCCTTTGACTTGGTGGACCACGCAGTTTTATGCAGCCACATAAGACTCGCTGCCAATTTCACAGGAGAAGCCATTGCCTGGTTTCAATCCTTTTTAGCCAATCGGATGATGAGAGTTTTCTCTACCTCCTCTTGTGCTGATCCCATCCAAATCTCTTGCGGAGTCCCACGGGGATCCTGCGTCTCACCCACGATGTATAACATCTTCACTAAGCCACTATTTGACAAGTTGGACAGTCTGGGTGTCATCTACACTAATTATGCAGATGACACCCAGATCCTCATACCCCTTTTGGGCAACTATGAAGAGGACTTGGCTCTGGTGAACAAAATATACACCCTCATTCAGTCATGGATGGCAACCCATGGCCTCTGCCTGAATGACGATAAGACTGAGATCCTACTCCTCGGATCTAACCCTAACTTAAAAAAATTAACTCACAACTACACATCTTTTAACATTGACAATAACATCATTAAGGTTATGCCGGAGGTAAAAACGTTAGGATTCTACCTGGACTCCTCTCTTTACCTAAAAAAGCAAGTTAACTCTCTCTCCTCCACCACCGCCTACACCTGCAAATTAATCCGAGCTGCCAGACCATTCCTGTCCAATGCCAGCTGCATTACCCTGGCCAATGCGCTCAACATGTCCAGACTAGATTACTGCAATGCCCTGTATTCAGGAGCCAACAAGTATGTCACTGACAAACTCCAAAGATTGCAAAATAATGCTCTTAGAGCAGCTCTGAACATCCCTCATAGAGAGCACATCTCTAAATTCAGGAAAGAGGCCCACTGGCTAAAAATAAAAGACAGACTCCTCCTCAAAACTATATCCCTCACCTCTAAATGTCTCAACACTCTATCACCTCCCCACCTATCGGAGAAAATTACTAGGAAACTCACCGCCCGACCATTGAGATCTGCCAACACCTTCCCTCTTGACATTCCCAGATTCAAACTTACCACGGCTGGAGGAACCAGCTTCCCAGTCAAAGCTGCACAAGCATGGAACACACTGCCTACTGACCTTAGATGCCCCCTACCATACGACAGATTCAGAATCAATGCTCTCAAATGGCTTCGCTCCAATGAGCTATAACTTCTTCTCTCCCTGACATTCACAGTCTAAATGCCTGTGGCTCACTTATCTTCACACTCATAAGTGCAACCGTAGGCTCTTTAACTAATGACTACCCACCTCATTTACTGTATACACTTTATAACAACTGACTATACTGTATCTTGTACTGCATCTCACAATGTAACGTAATTTATGTATGTACCAATTTGTAACACTGTAACTAAGCTTCGAGTATTCTTGTATTGCTGCGCCCGGCTGCCCAAGGGTTTGGTGCGCATTTTCAAATAAATAAACAAACAAACAAACAAACACACACACAACCCCTTCCCTCCCGGTTCATGAAATCAACATTACATATTAGTTTTGTCTTGAAATAAAATACGTGCTTCTTTAAAACACATCATCGCTAACATTGCTCTCAAATCCTATTGGTGTGAAGAGGAGCAAGATAACCATCTAACCTCAGGGAAAAAAGAGTAAAAATGCTTTCCTCCTTTGGTAAATTGATGACCGAATATAGGCAAAATCATTACTGAACTGATGAGTTGCCTGTCAAACACTGCAGCAAGATCGTCTTGCATGGGTTGGCACTCATGACTGACTCTACTGTTCGATATGGGTCTTTCCACTGACTTATCCCCATGTGTCCTGGCTGTTGGCTGGCGACTGTCCTGTTGTTGTCAACCCACCCTGCTGGTAATTACACCAGAGATTATGCAGAAATGTCATGCAATCTGAGTGGAGCAGTTTGTGGGCCTGGCCAGCATCAGTGGGCAGGATTATTGCCTTGCATCTCATTGCTTTTCATGAAAATTGATGTATAGTCCTGCCCTGCTATCCTGCACCATCAGCTTTGTGAAAAACAATGAGCCAGCACAGGATGCAAAGACCCTGTACAGTGCACACTGTTGTTGATTGTTATGTTACTATGACTGACTGACAGTTAAAATAATAAAGTTGCTAAATCACCACAACATAATCAAGCCGGCCTTAAAAATAAGTGCCGGTGTTCAGAAATAAGTGCTGGTGCTGTGCCCTAGCAAGTCACCCTACAAATTAAGCACTGCCGGGCCAATCCATGGGTGGACTTACTTAGATTAAGGATAATCAACAATTTAGATTTTTAAGTGCAGGTTGGTGGTACGGCCAGCTTTGTTAGGGATGTGACCCGATGGAAGAAATGTTAGAGTGTAAACAGAGAGAGTGAGGGACAGAGACAGGTTAGAGGCCAGGGACATTTTTAATACAAAGGCAGATGAAAGGTAGGTTAAGAGGATAACTTGAAGGCAAGGAGGTAGGCTTTCAATGTGGCTTCAAACAAATCAGTGTGAACTGTTTCTCAGATATCCAAGGGAAGACAATTCCATGCAAGGGGAGGAGAAGAGCGGAAGCGAGAGGAAGCCCAGGGAGGGCGAGGTGCCACAAGGGTAGTTGAGAACGCAGATCAGAGATTACAAGAAGGATTGTAGAGTACGATAGAGAAGGATAGATACCGTAGTGCCTTTTCATGGATAGATATGTGTGATCCAGGAAAATAAATTTAAATCTGGCCCTGTTTTGCATCATCAGACATTCAGCCTAGTGACAGTAAGAGGAAGTAGGTGTGAAGTGAGGGAGTTCCAAGAGTCCTGTGTGAGGAGTCAGGAATGAAACTCAGACACAATTTGGTCATGTTTTTGGTTAAAGACTTTTATTGAAAACAAAAGGGTTAGGAAAAGGCATCTCTGACCCTCCTATTTTCCTATCTAAAACCAAAAACTAAGGATCTGTCTGTGTCAGGATGTCAAAATCAAAACCTTCTTTGTGTCCAAAAGTTCTATTCTGACCCTCACACTATAACTAAACTATAAGGTGAAAAAGAAATGTCTTTAAACTTAGGTGATTGCAAAAGAGTTCATAAAGGAAAAATAAACAGCTTCAACATAAATGTTCTCCAAGGGTGAAAAGCCTTGGCTCCAGAGGGTGGTTCCCTCCCCCTGGAATTCTCCTGAATACAAATGTTCTTTGGTCTAACAGTTCTTTGTATCGTTCTTGCCCCACAACAGTACTGTTATTCACAAAGTTGCTTAGCTTTGTAGTTCCACTTCTTTCAAAAAGTTAATTATTGTCTGGAAAACACAGTTGAATATCTTCTTCTTGTAGACTTGCAACTGCCTGGTATGCTCCTCTGCAAGGACTTCTTGTTCACTTGTGTAGACTTACAACTGCCTGGTATACTCCCCTGCCAGGACTTCTCATTCACTTGTGTAGACTTGTAAATGCCTGATTTACTCTCCTGCCAGGACTTCTTATCATTACACGTTGTTCCTCTTTTTCTTCTACAGTTGTGCATACATTTTGGAATATTAAATCTCATTGATACATCATTTGATTTGTCTTCCCACATATTTGTTATGTCATACAATCATATCATATAATATCATATCTTGTTAGGGGTCTTATTTGCCATATGCATTTTTGTTTCTCATTCAGTCTCTTTACTTTCTCTCCTTCTGTGGCTTTAATTATCACAGTTCGTATTTGGCCAAAATGCCCTGGGGTCCCCATAGTTTTTGAGCGGACTCACCGGCTCTTGTTGGCGTTCCCGGCATTGATCGCGCTGAAGCGCCATATGTGCACCACCTGCTTTCACCTCTGAACTGCTCTTGCTTCGCTCCAGTGTCTCCCACACCTTTGCCTCAGCACGCCTGTCTCATTAAAAGGATCCCAGTAAGTAAAACGTTGTTTTATGTGGTTGCCGCATGTCCAGGAGTTCTCCACTGTCTCCTGGCATGTCTGCAGTGTGACTGGCAGCGTTTCTCTTTTCTCCTTCTGGTGAGCCGTTCGGCTCTGCCACACCAGTTCATGCTTCCAGGCTTCACGAGCCTTTGCGGATGAAACAGACATCTTCTTCCTTGCAAGCAGCAGCAGCTGACCCCATGACTTGGTCTCTGTTATTTAAATCTCCTGCATACAGATGCCCTTTAAAAACAACTAGACCGCTCATTGAGATGGGGCTCCTTTCATTTTGCATTGCTATTTCCCTCCTCCTCGTCCCAGTATTTGGGTGATGGTGGGAAAAGGAGTTTGTTATTGTTGTTGAGTGACGTTAATTACTTGAAAGATCACTTTGAACAGTTCCAAATGATATATCAGTTCTATATGGTGAATAATTAAAACTGGAAAAGATTGTCTTAGGTCTTCCACATTTAAGACCAGGGATGGAAGTCTGATCTACACAGCTTTGGAAAAGGGTTTCTCTAGATTCCCTAAAAAGGGGTGTAGATGTATGGCTGTAGGCCATAAGGGAACTTGGTATAAAGGGGTCATCTTCATGGCAAATGGGGATACCATGTCTCATCCAATGAAGCCATGACATCTCCCCGGAGGCTGTCTCCTCCCATGTGATCCTCCCACATAAAGCCACCTTCCAGGGACAGGATCAGGTAGCGCCTGCTGTCCCCTGACCACATGGGAGGATATTACTGCTGGGGAATTAGTAATGACGCCATTGGATTTATCACACCGGGCAGAGAAGTTAATGATCTTGTCAGAGGACCAAAAGCATAGTTGTCGAGACCTAAGAGGATGCTGGCACAGAAGTCCTGTTTAGAGAAGACAAGATGGTTAAGAGATGCTTAGCGGTGTTGAAAGGAAAGAGGTGCCCGATTTTCCTAATATTTAGGAGCTTGAGGCAAACCGCAGTTGCAGTTTTGGAAATAAAAGTAGAGAAGGTGTCAGAAGAGTCCTAGGTGACTCTGAAATTTCTACTTGAAGAGGAGTGGCGGAGAGTGTCAGGTGGGAACTGAGTAGGCAGGGGAGGAGATATGAGAGAGTATTTGGAAGGGAAGAAGAGCACCTCTGTTTTGGTAGAGTTTAACATCAGAGAGTGTAAAGCCATCAAATATTTAATGGCAGAGAGACAGTTTGAAATTTTGCTAGAGAGATCGGAGGAGAGCAGGAAAAGAGAAGAAAGATTTGGGTGTTGTCCACGAAGAGTGGGTACAAGAACCAAAAGGAGGAGAAAAGTGCCCCAAGAGCAGAGGTGTAGAGTGTAAAGAGGAGGGGACCCAAAACAGAGCCTTGTGGAACACCAACAGTTTGATTAGAGCAGTGAGTTCAGAGGTGTTGTTGCTCCACGAGACAGAGAACTGGCAAAGTGCAAGGTAGGATTTAATCCAGGCAAGGGCTTGATTGTGAATCCCAAGAAGAGAGAGAGTGCTAAGGAGAGTGTACTCAAAGGCAGTGGACAGGTGAAGGAGAATTAGGATAGAGGCTAGGTTGGAGTGCTTAGCAGAGGTGATGAAGTTGGAGGCATTCATGAGAGTAGTTTCCATGGAGTTACAGAAGACCATGCAAATTGCAATGGTGCGTGGTATACATCACATTAACATAGCATACGATATCAATATACCATCCAAGAGAAAGCTAAAGACTCTATGCAGCTTTTATGCAGCTCACATCTCTGATGATTAGTATCTCTTTGTGAAACTAGCCTCTCAATTGGAGTGAAAGATGAATTGAATGTACCAAAGGAAGGCATAATAGATATTTAGCCTATTGGTCTAAGAAGAAGGGGTTATGTCCACAGTGCAATGTAGCTTTGTGCAACCTGCAGACAACATATCCAGTGCCTGGTAAGATACTGAGGCATGTGTGCTTGTCATGCTGGTGTCACGACCCTCGCCCAAAACCCCTCTGGCAAACCCATTGGCCAGGTGGAGTCAGGACTCGGGTCTCTAGAGCCTGGCATCCTCTTCAAAAGCCCTCATGGGGCCAGTCCTGGCCCCTATGGCGCCAGGCTCATACACCATGAACAACAATGTGCTTGGGAACTACTTTATTGTATTGTCAGCCAACATGGAGGCATCCACATAGCTTGGTTCCCTAAGAACCAAGCTATGCGGTCTAGTGTTTTGGGTGTGGCAGGCCTGGAACTACTTTCCCTGGTAATACTTTACCTGGGCTATATAAACCACACCCTGACTGCAGAACATGCTTTGTGTTACTTTGCAGCTTGCAACGTGATGCTCACCGTGTCCAGCTATTCCCTCGAACCTCGGAGAAGCAGAACCTGCAAGGAGACAAAAGGAACATCATTACCAGCAGCATCTTACCTGCAGTCTTCATCTTTAAACACTCGCAGCTACTGAGAACAGCTTCCTCGAATCTGCACGCCTCCCGGACAGAACGACCTCAAAGAGGAAGATAGAGGCAACATTCAAGAAAGCTGTAGAGACATTTACAAATTACGAACTGCCCAAAAGGCTTACCTGGCTGGTCGCCTCTCAGCTGGCACCACTCCGGACATTCCACTCGCGCTGAAGAACACTGCGACCTACAAGGAAGGAAAACACAGGTTAGCAAAGGCAAGACTTTGCAGCGCTGCGCATAGCGCTTACCGCATCATAGCGCTCTTAATGCGCTATCATTTACCAGCGAGGCTCAACCAAGCCACTTCGCCGCGCTGAAGCTCCGCATACCTAAGGGAGAATAAAGAGACATTTTAAACAAAGAAAAGCATGCAGGATAGCAACAAAACTAAAGAACAGCAATAAGACCTACCTGAACAATATCAAACGGGCCGGCGTCAGTGAAGTAACTGGACCGCACTCGCACATGAAAGACAGCGTGCCCCTGCAAAGAAGGCAGGATGGAGAACACGCCTAATTCTACCACAAGGTGAGGAGAGGGTGCCAGAGGGACTGAAAGCATATGGGGGTGGAGGGAGGATACTTACCCCAGTCGGTCAGTCTTGAACACAGTCCTCCTGTATTTTCAGGCAGAACCTTCCCCGGAGACCACATCAGGGCAAAGCTGAGAAGCATACCAGCGAGTAACCCGGCTGAGTGGCATCCCTGTGGATACCAGGTGAGCATAACAGCTGGGCTCTGTAGTCACCTCCTAACATCATCATTCTCTGTTTTGATTCTGACCACATGTAACTTATCAGCACTGGCCCCTATGCTTCATTTTCCCCTTATTTCTTTCTGGACACCATGGAGCAGTGAGATAGTTTCTGTATGCAGGTTACTGAGGACCGAGTACACATATAAAAGCCACAAATGATTGTGAGCTTTCATGCACGTGGAGGGCACTGAATGTTGGGTGATCACTCATGGACTTTACAACTGTCCTACAGTCTCCTCAAATGTTTGAGACTGACTCCACCTCGGGCCCATAAGCAAGGATCAGCCTTCCTAGACCAAGGCTTGACACTTACCAGTTCAAAAGAAGACCTGTTATCATATTGACCAGTTCCCCTTGACTACAAAAAATGAAATCTCCCCTCACGTAAGCATATAACATACAGTTCTAATTTCTGAAAATCTCCATTTGTGTGTGTGATGCTTGTTCTCACGTTGACACGTTAATGCCAAGAGGATATGTATTTATTTACTTATTTGCATTATGGTTAACAGGTAACATTTAGCAACATTTAGCACAAAAAACACAATACACTTACATAACAGTTACATTGTCAATAGATATATACTAGTGTGAGCACAGAATATTTGTCAAAAACAGTTATGCCGCAACACTGCCATGCAACTAATCTTGATATGTAATTTGCAGAGTACCTTGTGTACTATTGTGAAAATCCCATTTTTATGGAATCAGATTTAGAGATTTATATGTTAACATCAACCTTAATGTGTGTCCTCCCATACATGCTAAACATATATATGTAAGTAACTCCTCATGGATTGTTACACTTAGTATGTTTATTAGTACATTAAATCAATCCTAAACCGACATGTGTTTTGAACAAATGGGTCTTTTTCAAGGCTTAGTACATAACGTATATTGACGATGTTCAAGATTCAATCCAAGAATATTCCAATGTAGCGCACCATGCCATTCAAAATAAAAATCCTTAATAAAGTAACTGTAGCAATCAGTGGATCAAATACCCCAAGTTGATAATATAGAAAAGACATGTTCTCATTAGAATAGAAATGTGTGTTAACATAAGAGGATAAAACACTGATTTAAGGGATGGGGGAGAGAAGATAAAAGAAAAAATGATCATTAGTGTATTTTGGTATACATTGTGTTATATAAATCTAGTGTTAGATGCTAAATTAAAGTAATCCCATTCTTCTTAACCATTTATTAGCTAATTAATGAGTTCTTCACATTCATCTGTGTGTTATCACTATATTTGGGAAGATTGTACTCCTTCTTTTTCATCTGTGCAAAGCATCCTCAAATTGTGTATCTTCAGTAAGTATTGATCTTAAATTGCTTATTTGCAATTTCAATACCCAGTAATGAACCATCAAAATTTCTGAGAGGTGCAATCTCACCCATTTGTATAACATATTCCAACATATTATTTTACTTCAAATGGCTGCTGCCGGGTAATGTCCTATTTTATTGTTTGGTGGTGTAATACCCTTCACATCATTCTGAAACTTAAACAAAGTATACATGCCTTTGTGCGTCTTACAAATCAGTTTGCCTAAAAGATGTTTCCCCCGGCATAGACACACTAGTAATCAATAGCCCGGGCCCCTTACAATTGTGCCTGCCTCATCTATACCAAGTAATATTGTTTTAAAGAGGGGCTGCGCTACCTCCATGTCGAGGCTTGCTCGAGAGACGCATACCCCCGCCCAGCTGCCCATCGGACACTACAGGCCCCATGACAAGTGCTGATCGCTTTCTTTCTTCTAGCAGAGCTTTGAAAGTCGGGCGATTTATAAGTCATGGCTCATTTAAGAGGTCATTGTTCTGGACAAGATGTTTTTCCCTGTTAAGTACTGCAAAGAAGCATCTTTATTCTGAAAGTGCACACAAAGCACTAATTCGCTGCCTATATCTAAGCCCTCCTCCAGGGCGATTACACAATTTCACACAAAACCGTTTTAAACTTATGACATTATTTTCAGATGTTCATATTTATCACAACAAAAAGCGTTTCTTTCTGGTAGAATGTAATATTTTTATCACATCATATATGAAGCCTGCATTTTTCAATCATTGAAACACATACAAGTAAATTTTTCACACATTACCTTTTGTTTTGAATCTTTAAGTCTAGAAAGTACATTTTCAAACCCCAAAGGCCGTTTTGTTGCCTTTTGCTGAAAGGCATTCTGGTATTTGAAGTCTCCCATCAGGATGGGTTAATAATGCCTCAATTGTGCACTTTTTGACTAACATATTTCTATACAGATTTATATATTTGTGTGCAGTGGTGGAAATGGAAAAAATGTGGTGGGGGATCCCACAATTGCCGGGGTGGGGGAGGAGTTGGGGGGGCAGAGGAGGTGTGGTCTAGAGGGGGCGGGGTTGGTAGTGGCCATCGATCAGATAAATACTTTTTTTTAAAAAAAGAAAAATAAGTGCCCACAACGGTAACATTGCCTTTTACCGCCGGCCAGGGCTTTAAGTGGGACGGGGCCTGGCGGGGCCCTGTGGGGCCCACTTATCTCCCCTGCCAGCCCCGGCCACTACACGAAAAGGATTTTTTTCTGAAGCCTGAAGCTCTCGCTCGTGTGCGAAAGCTTCAGGCTCCAGAAAAAAATGCCTTTCAGCCGTAATGGTGGCGCCGCACCTGTGAGGCATCCCTTTAAGCAGGAGAAGCCCGTGGGCCGGCGCCGCCATTATGGAGAAAAGCGAGGCTGCTGGAAGCTGAGGCCGTTTTCCTGGAGACTGAAACTCGTGGAGTTTCAGTTTTCAGGAAAACGGCCTCAGCTTCCAGCGACCTCACCCTTTCAGCCTTAATGGTGACGCTGCCCCTACCCAGCTGGCAAGGGGCAGCGCCACCATTAAGGCTGAATAGGCGAGGCCCTGTCCCCTGCCAGGCAAGCCTATAGAATATAAATGCAGAGATCAACACCCTCTCCCCAAGGGGAGAGGGTGTTGATCACTACAAAAGGTTGCCTGGCAGGGGTGCCAGTAGCCCATTGAGCCAGGGCTCTTCAGGGGGATGTGGCATAACGGACCCGCAGGACCCCTGCAGTTAGGCCAGACCCCCTTGATGAGCCCTGGCTCATTTTGTTGTGCGGAAAAAAAGAAAAAAAAACGCCTGCGAGGGCAGCATTGCCTTTTACGCGGCTCTGGCACTGTTGTGTAAAGCACAATGCTTGCTACATGTACAACTGATTCCTTTCAGTTGTACATGTAGTGAGCATTATGAATTACACATCAGTGCCAAAGACGCAGTAAACGGCAAATGCTGCCGTCGCAGACGCTTTTTTTTTCTTTTTCTTTTTTGCAGCTCGGTTCATGGGCTTGGGCGGCTGACTCTGGCCGGATCCCGAGATCCGGCTACACATCTCGGGACCAGCCCAATGACCAGCACTGTTTGTGTGAGTACCTTACTGTTGTTAGTGTACTTTTCAAGTGGTCTTTATACCCTCATCTTTAATAAAAACAGAGTTTTGTTGAAAGTCAAACATGAGGGTTAGCAGGATAAATGACGAGAGGGCAAGTGGGCCATGAATATTTGTCCTGGATGTGGAAAGAAAGTTTGCAATCCTGGCGACTGGAGAGGTTATTTTCCATGGTTGTGGTTATGTGCTGCTTTTCAATGCACAAGTAGAGTATCTATTTGGGTGGACAGCATACGCCCAATTTTTTCAGATTGCAGTCCTAACCCCCAAGTGTCCTTTTGAGGCCATCAAGCTTGTTCAAGTATATGGCTACCAGGATTTCACCAAGGATGTCATGTTCCCAGTGCAGACACTTACCGACACGACCAAATAAAATTGTCATCAAAGCATATGTCTCGTATTGGGATTTCACTATAGATTGAAAAATCTCCTCTCTCAATCCTGTCCAATTAAGGTTTAGAGGTAAATTGATGAGGCACTCTTCTCATTTTGAAGTGAGCAGCACTTGATCATTTTGCAAGATGAATGCTAACATGCCACCAAGCCTGAACCCAGCAGCAGCTGAGACAGTGGCCCTCATTAGGGCTCCGGCGCTAAACCATGGTGCTATTAGCACCATGGTCCATGCCGGAGTCCGCCATGGAGAAAGGGGGAATTACCACCCCATTCCAAGGTTGGCGGGCCGGTAATTCCCCCTTTCTCCATGGCCCTTCCCCATTCCCATTTTTGCCCTATAGGGCTCAATGGGAATGGGGAAGGCGGCAATTACGGTACCGCAAATTGCGGTACCGTAATTGCCATCAAGGTCCCTTTGCGGGTCCCTACTTAAGGTCGGGAGCCGCAAAGGGACCTCGTAGTAAGGCGTTAAGGGGTTAACGGCGCCGTAGCCTTTTACGGCGCCGTTAACGCCTTAACGCCAGGGCCCTAATGGGGGCCAGTGACTTAGATACGCCTGGCACTCAATCCGGATTTTATTTTCGTTTTTGCTCGCCCCATGCAAAATACTTTGCTGATTCACCACATGGGCAAAATGACACTCCTGGCCCCGTTGTTCAAGCAGAGCTACTCCTAAGTACTCAGCTCCTGTGTGTATATCATTGAGCCCCCACTTTTTTAGGACACGAGCACTGTTAATTTTGTTAACGTTTGAAGACCTGAGAAATTGCTTACTCTCACTACCTTAAGACTGCCCGTGTAAATAGGCTCTATTGCACAGTAAGGCGATGCTGAAGTATAAGCAACCAGCCCTGTCTGCCCCAGGCCCAATCCCTGGCCTGATATGATGACATCCTTGGAACCTGCTTGGAGTTTATTTCTTTTGACAGTCAAAATAATCCCTTTCTGTAGCTTCTGAAATAAAATCATATTGCTAGTTTGGATAATAAGGCCAGAAATATACACAATAAAAATAAAAACAATTATGAAACCTGCAAAAACACAGCGTCACTTAGCAAAGCGCAATTATGATTTTTTTTTTGCAATGCCTTCCACAGTCAGATGGTGGTTTCAAACCAAAGATTCAATCATACTTTTTGCATCCATATTTCTACCAAACATATATGGGAAGAGACGTGTTTAACTGCCTGAATTGCAACTGGTCTCAAATCCTGGCTAGGCCACTTAACTAAAGTGTCTGGGAAAATACGTTTAACTCTCTATGCCTCATCTATCCAAAAATAGAAGTCTCTACAAGGTATTCAGTGCACACTGTCTGCGCTTAAAAAAAAGCCTCACTCCTGTTATTGCCACCTGGGTAAAAATGAACAATGGACGTCATAGTGTATTTGTCTCCTGCCTTAATCCTGGAAACGTGTTTTTAATTTAGCTTCCGATGACACTTTTACATACTAAACACTTATTCTGCAATATACTTTTCTGTAATATCACTGATGTCACTATTTATGCATTTTGGGGGGGCTGGAGGGGGCAACACATCTTTTGCTGCCCAGGGGCCTGCAAATCCTGGGGCGGCACTATGTAGATGTACAGAGCAGAATGCACCAAGAAACACAACACAAAAACGTACACACAAACACACACATCTACCCATCTTCACGGATGATACATTTCAATAAACACGGTTGTAATAGACTTGTCTGAGGAGAGCGTGACGCAGTTGTATTATTCAGTCAGCCCACTTTATTTTGACACTAGTACATATGTTCTTACTTGAATGCCCACTTGTACATTCTTCTGCTCCTTTAGCCCCACCTAATCTTAACAGTGTGCTGCCAAAAGTCATGAGTCGATCAGAGTTTGCTCAGTTAAATGGACACCCGTTTTTTCCCTCCCCTTGTGTAACAGTTGTCTCGGGACAAAGAATGCCCCTCCACCGTGCTCCATAGTCCTGCATCACATGACGGCGAGCCGGAGAATTCCAATCCCATGTGCGTACTGTACGCGCGTGTGTGTGAGCGAGCGCGTGTGGCTCCCACTGCTGTGTGATAGTCACTCTCAGCCTCAGGGGTGCATATTTTACACAGCTGATCCTAATCCCTGCGAGCGGTTCATTGACTCCAAATCAAAGCGCTATTCACGGAACACCACCAGGGCGGCTGCTCACTTCGCCTTGAAGCGGCCAAGGCAGTGCTTGCTTCCGGTCACCTCTCCACTCTACACTTCTCCCCACAACTCATCCGCCTTTTCCCTGCACGTCTCTCGCTCCTGGACACATTCATCATCGATGCTACCATTTCCACTAGCAAAAAGAGAAGCAAAGGTCCGCCTGCCTTTCATTGCAACCTTCCAGAGAACGCAGGTAAACAATCCATTTTCAAAAACAGTCTTGCTCCTGTTTTGCAACCATGGCAAAGTGTTGTACTATCTGTCGTTCATTGGGGTACGCTGTTAAAGGAGCACAGTGAAGAGAATTACATAGTTTTAATGTGTCGATCCGGGGTGACGGGCTATGACTAGAGACTCACTCTCCCCATGGCGTTGTTCTATGTGAGAAGTTACAGATTCAGAGGGAATGCCTGAAACGCAGCCACCTCTTAAAAGTCACCAGGTGGTTGGAATGGGGCAATGGGTACAAAGGCGTGGCCCTTCAGGCGAAGTCAGCCTCAAAAGGTCTGAGAGCAGACCATGCGCTGGCATGATAAAGCTGCAGTGCAAGGCAATTGGGTGTTATTTGGCACTCCCTTGAGGGTATCCTATGCTGTGTGCCCCCTGGTGGAAATTCCAGATGGCCAACTACAAACCTTCTACTGGATCCAGTTGACAGCGTAGGGGATTTCGTACAGAAATAGAGAAAATCACAATGGTCTCCTTTTCCATCATGGAACTGGATCCTAGCACCTACGGTTGTCTATTGACTTTAGATGGTATTTACATGTATCAAGCAGGCAGCTTCTTATTTGTTCTTGTGGCCATATAGAGTCCATCACCCAGAGCCCATACACAGCAGTGGGATCAACTGGAAGGTCCAAGCGTGTTTTACTGCTCCAAATGATTTCCAACTACCTGCTGACTTGCAAATGCTACAAGATGCTTATCCTCCTCGTGGAAGCAAGTAGCCAGCAAAGGGGCTCGTTTTCTAAGTCCCTGGAGCCTAAGGAAATGTGATAAAGGGAGGCGGTAAGGGGTTGTCCCTGTCTTAACACCTTTGTGCTCTGCAACATCTTTGAGATTTTAGAGGTGGCAGATGGGGGGCAAGGAACAGGAGTTCCATTTTGTTCTCCAAAAAGAACTGTTTTACGCCAGCATAGTATGTTCACACAAACCCATGGAATCTGTCTTCTTTTTACTTCTGCAAAAAGCGGGTTGAATCCATCGGAATCCATTGCAAAAGCTGCCCGCCATGCGTAAGTGGTAGACGGCTGTACGCTCAATGTGCAGTACGAGGTGCAAAAAGAAGGCGTACAGGCAATTCTGTCTGCTTTTCATGCTTTCTTTTTGCGCTTTATAGTGAAGTGACAACACTTGCAGAAACGGTGCCAGTTTGCACATAAGTGCAAACAAAAAATGTCTCCTCCGTCCAATTTATGCATTTATTTCAATGACCTTCAAAGTGAACTTGTTAATCATGCTACCAGGCTTACATACCTCTTCAACATGAAATTCACAAAGTGCAGATGAGCTGCTTAAAGTAAACACATCGTAGATTGCATGTGTAAATGTAGGTCTTCACAAAGAAAGGGCCACTAAGTCAGGGACTGTATACGGTACATAATGTGTACACTACTCACGGTCAGCAATACAAAGCACTGGCAAACCCAATGGTTTATTGGAGGGAAGGAAAGAGGAATGCTAGCACAGAGTGGAGGAAATGACAGCATGGGAGGGAATGAAGGGTGTGTGAGAAGCACTGTGGGCAGAGGAATACGAAATAAATGGCAACACAAGGAAAAATAGAAAACATCCAATAGATGAACAGTAGGCCAGCGACAGTACACAGGAGTATTGTAAAACATTTGAAGGAAGTAGTGACGTTGCAAATAGGGGGAAGGAGTAGCTGGGCAAAGGGAGGCAGAGCAACTGCACAAGGGGGGCTGATTGACAGCGCAAAGGCAGGGTGGAGAGATAGCACAATGGGAAAGGAGCAACAGTGCAAGGGGGAAGGAGAGTCAGTGCAAGAGGGAAGGAGCAACAGCGCAATGGAGAAGGAGCAACAGCACGAGAGGGAAGGAGCGACAGCAAAGGGGGAAGGCGCGACAGTGCAAGGGGGGAGCAGTGAGAGTGCAAGGGGTGGGGAGCAGGGACAGAACAAGGGGGGCTGGGGAGCCAGCGTAAAGGGGTAAGGAGGGACAGTGCATGGGGGGGAGCAGGGGTAGAGCAAGGGGGAAGGAGTGACAGCGGAAAGGGGGAAGGAGTGGCAGCGCAAGTGGGAAGAGGCAACAGCACAAAGGGAAGGAGTGACAGCACAAGGGGGAAGGAACGACAGCGCAAGGGGGAGGAGTGACAGCGCAAGGGGTGGGGAGGAGGGACAGCAAAAAACGAGAAAGGACAAATCAAGGGAGGAGGAGGGACAGTGCATGAGGGAGGAGGAGCAGAACAAGGGGGAAGGAGGGACAACACAAGGGAAAGGAGCAACAGCGAAAGTGGGGAGTGATATCAGTTGGTTGTATGTATAATTGCACCCTTTGCACGTAGTTGCCTATATTGTAGTTTTGATCTCAATGTGATTTCTTACAAGGACATCTGTATGGTGTTGGTGGTACTGCACTTCTCCAATGAACAACAACCTGCAGATGTCCTCACAGCTTATTTTATTGGTGGGGTGCAGTACCGCTGACAACATACAGATGTCCTGATAAGAAATCACATTAAGATTGGAGAAGTACAGTACCACTGACAACCTACAGATGTCCTCATAGGATTCCTATGAGGACATCTGTAGGTTGTCAGTGGTACTGCACCTCTCAAAAAAATACTTGCTTCTAGGATACAGTATCCAGAAAGGGAAACCTACATGTCAACCAACGGGGCCAGGAAAGTAGCCCAAATAAAGCTAAACTCCCTCTGGCTGTGAAAAGAAAGATCACTTCACAATGTCAGCTTTGAAAGTGACACAGTCACGTGCCATGGTACAGAACTCCTGATTTGGAGAACATTAGTTAAACAAGCCGCTATTGGATTACATCAGTGTAATGGAACATGAAATAACATTTAGTGTGTCTCCCGATTATGCCACTGCATTTCCAGGTGTCATGTCAACCACAAAGTCAGCTTTCTGCCACCCCTTTACTCTCTCGCTTCTCTGTAGCAATGGTGTTGGTGACATTTAGGTGGCTTCGCCACCAAAAAGTGCCAAAACCGGAAAGGAATTCCTTATTAAAAATATTTTTCCCATAACTTTTGTCACTTGTTACACACAAGCTGCAAATCCACTGCCAATTGATCTGAAGTACACAAAGAACATTCAGGTGTAAGTTATCTCTGCACAAAACGGTGGGAATTGCATTGGAAATATTTGTGAATCCTTATACAAGGCACGGCTGGGTGGGTGTTCATAATCGTTTGCACTGAATTTCCCCAGGCTCCCTCTAAAAGTACTCAGGGGATGTCCAAGCCCCGGAAGGGGGTGCTAGAGGGACAGCCCGCATAGCGGGACGCCCCTCTGGCCACCCCCTCCCCTCGGTAGGCATCTCCCACCTCTCCTCCAAGAGGAAGGGGCGTCGCCAGGGCGGGAGCATCCAGCGTGCCCTGGGGACAGCATATATGGTGGGGGGACTGGAGCTCAGTCTCTTTTTTCCAGCTCCCCCCCCCCCCCGCCATAAATTGTGACCTTTTGTTTCCAAATGTAGAACTATTGTCTGTCTATTTTTGGGGTAGTAAGGGTATGGTCTAGGGTCTGTTACCCCCCCACGGAAAAGAGGGGGGGGGGCAAATGGGGGCTGAGACTGCGCTAAGTGTAAACCCTCACTTATACGATTGGGTAGCCACTTGCAGATGCATAATATTGTACACCCTGGTGCGTACAGCGGTCACTAGCGAGTTAAACTGATGCACGCGGGATTCATTTTTTTTTTAATCTGTCAGGTTTATTTTTCAAATGGGTCATTTTGCACTGGACGGAGCGGCAAAACAAAGTGTTAAAAAAGGCATACTGCGTGCACTCGTTGCTTTAATGCTCCGGGGTGGTTTTACTCACTTTGAAGGCCGAGAAGGTGCACAAAGTGGAACTAACATTTAAAACGTGCTTTCCTGCTGCAGTCTGAAAGTTCAATTCATTTTACGCCTGCTTCCTGCAGGCACAATATGGGTGGATTCCTCTAAAATCCACCTCCATTTAACACCTGCTGAAACAGGCAGATTTCACAGGAATCCATTCTTAATGCTGTCTGCAAAATGTAATTTGCAGGCAGAATTTGCATTTTTTTTTTACCAACAAAATGATAGTGTAAAGGTGATTTTGGCTGTTTTTACTCTTTCCTTTTTGTAAACGTTGAAAATTGCAAGCAGGGAACCAGACAGCAAATCAGCGTAAGAAAAAACCCCAAAAGGGTAATTTTCAAGCAGGGCACCACCGACCTTAACACTTAAGGTGCTGTGTGGCTCCCTGCTTGCAATTCTAACTGTTCACAAGGCGAGTGAATAAGGAGAGGGTAAAAGCGAGGCAAGAGGGCTGGTAGACTGGGGAGGCAATGTGGTGAACAGGCACCACCCTATGCCCTTGCCGTTTGCAGGCTGAGCTGTCCTGAACATGCCTTAAAAACTCTTCAATCATGAAAGAAATGGATGGTTCTAATGCTTTTTCTACTGGATGAGTGATTCCGCCCATTGAGATGCAAACTACTTGCATTCGCCTTTTTCTTTTTAGCATATAGGTTATGGGCACCATTTAAGTTCCTGTAAAGGTTCCTCGTAGGACTAAGCTGACGTGTCTACAGTGTTCAGCGTGGGGACAGGGGTGGAAGAGAATTCATGAGTAGAGCCAAACCCGAGCCGAGCCGTCGAAAAAGCAATAGCTGGCACCCTGCCGCCCCATCCACACAATACAAGACCTCATACCTGGTATCCTGCCTTCAGACGTGCATAAAACTATATGCATACGCAGTGGCCTACCTCCCCACAACGCAAAACCCAAACATGGACATCCTTCCTCCCCCCATACCTGTCCACATTCCTCTCCACCCTCTTACAACATAAGACCCATAACTGGTGTCCCATCTACACACGCCCATAACACAAAACCCATACCCGGTGTCTTTTTCTTGCCACATCCACAACCCACTCATATCTGGTGATTTGCCACCCACAACCCAAAACCGATATCAGCATCCTATTTTTTTGATAATTTCATAATGAAATGAAATAATTTGCCTAGGATCACACTTTACTCGAGGATTGAAACTGGGATTTTAGACCAATGTGAACATTAGACACGTTACCACATAGCTACTCATCCCTAGCCGATATAAATATGTGTTAATATATGGCTTTAAAGATTTCAAATACTACCCTGTTTCATAGAGATTACTTAAAGAACGTACACAAATCTCATTATAAACCAACCTAACAAATATGTTTAGCAAAAATATTATGATTGTAGCCCCCCTGCCCGACACCCGCACCCCTCTGAATGAAACACTATATGTCCCTAGAATGCAAATTAATGTCAGTGGAAAGAAGTCTCTTCTTGGTCGTGAAACACAAAAAGGAAAAACAGAACTGAGTGAAAAGGACACCTGCTTGTAATAATCCGTTGACACAGGCATGCAGTTTGTTATTATGCACGGTGTGACGAAAATGTTTCACAAAATGTATTTATCACCATGATGTCTGCTTGCCAAACCAGCAGATATCATGGAAATAAACTGCACAGTTTAAAAAAACTGACATTATAGTAACACTCAGTATGATTGTCTTGGAAGAAGGAACATTGGGCTCTTGAGCCTTTTGAAGGCTGCGATTTCAGTTATACGTTTACTCATCTGGTTCTTATGATCTAAAATTCACACTTTGTCACAATGCCTGGTTCCCTCCTCACCACCTGCCGGCCTTGAGCCAAAAGAGATTGCATTCAGATGCTCAGCTGGCAGCAATGAGACATGGTAAATACACATTTGCAGTTGCCACTCTTTTGCCAAGCCCTGCTTTACTCCACTCACGAGGGCTTTGAGGATTACGAGGCTTTGTGCAGGGGTCTGGAGCTAATGCACATTTTTTTTTATAAACGTATTATTTCAACCTGGAGTGTAATAGTAATGCTGTTCCTCTTTACGCTTTTTCTATGTCCCGTTACCCCTGCGTGACTCGCTATGTGCCTGTACCATGAGCCTTCAAGCAAGCCGTATATAGCTTCCAAGATAATGAGCCTCATTAGAACGGTGCAAGACTGGACATGGCCACATGGCTCACTAGATGGGGCAGAATTTAACAGAAGCAATTGATTCAGTGCTTTTTTAAATGTATGACAATAAACAACCAGTGACTGTTTGTCCATACCGAACAGGACTGCCACACTGATCCAACGTATACCAGGTCTAATGCCAACTAATTCCATTTTCTAGTTCATGGAAAGCACGCACGACCCGAGATGTTGCCGCCGTCCACTAACGTACATGATTCTGTCTTGCCACTCAGGCCGCTTTCTATATCCATGATACATGAAAATAGCCACAATACCTCAAACCATGAAATATTTGGCCACACTTAGGATGGCCAGGGCTGCGATTTAGCATCTCTATTCAGTTCACGCGCGGTTTAGAACTCTTCAGCTAGTGCAGCTGTTTTATTTCCATGCACCAGCATCATGTTCGCCTCCTTCCCTTTGTTGTGTGATAATTTAGGTAGAACGCTAACGTGTGGAGAGATACTTCACATCTGTTCATGCAGCTTGAAGCCTAGCAGGATTGCACTATTCGTTCACACAGACCGATGTGTTATAGCTGCAAGTGGCTTGAAACTTGAGTCTAGCTCGAGATAGCCAGTTGGCCCGGATCAGACCGAGGCCCGCCTACTTTGCCCACCTATAAGCTTGTACCTGATCAAGTAAATAGTGAACCGCATTTACAATATTCTTACACCTAGTAAATCGTATTACATAGAAGAGGAAATACGCTTAGCTTTAGAACTGCATATATTGTGAAAGTGTCTCACAATGTTGGTGCCTTCTGCCACAGTTGTCTTCCATGACACTACTAGCACCACACATGTTGTTATGTGGCTAGACTGACCTACATTGCTGCAGCCAGCCTGATTACGTTTTCTTCCTGTGTTGTGGCATGTTTTACAGGGCATCAATGACAAATTAAGCATGATAAGTGTTACTACGGGTCTAGACTGGTATACATTGGTGCTGCCAGTCTGGATATATTATCTAACTGCGGCATGGATTTTTTTTTTACTGGCAAAGCCAGTTGCACTATGTTCTTGAATGTTAATACTAGCATGGATTGGTCCAGCTTGCATGAGCATGTATGGCACAGCCAGAATGAAAATGGTTTACACTAACAAGTATTGCAGGCTAAGACATCATGAAAATGGGTTGGAAAATGTTCATGTGCACTGTTGGTGACTTGCATCTACTGGATTCTTTCATGTGTTACACTACAAAAATTCGATTGCAAACTGTGTGAGTTTTGATCCAATTATTCGCAAGAATTATGTTGTAAAAGGAACAATTCTCTGGGAGAAAACTGCCCCTATTCACCCTTGTATGATTGAGGCGCCCTCGCTTGTCACTCATGCATTTTCGTTGGACACATTAATGATATTAAATGTTGGTTATCTATAATGCGCTTAATACCCATAGGTTTCTAAGCGCGGACCCGGGATTGAACCTGTGTTGCTCAGTGTAGTCTTGCTTTCAAGGCGAGCACGTTGCCCCTAAGCTATCCTCCTGAGCTATCCAGCCCTCCAAATTAAAATATTCACCAACTGTCACTGGGTTCGTTTCTTTAGAAATGTTTTCAAATATCGTGCTGAAATCATGCATTTTACGCAGAAAGTTCAGGATACATGAGTAACAATCGGTAAAAGACACACTCGGTTATGCAGGGCAACACACAAAGCTTTTCAATAGAGGCCAGATCAACAGTGCTCAGGAGCATTTCCCGATCTCTTCCCCTTTCATGTTAGTTTTTATCTAAAGAAAGTAATTAGTCTGACATAAGCAATACGTACCAGTATTGCCACTGTAAAACACAATTTCAAGAAAACGTGAAGTCGGCCCACGCTTCCCGCCTTTCATGCTGATAGTGCCGAAATCAAACCCTGTTTGAAGAACACGCTTCCCCCAGTTTTGCAACACGTCACTCCCAGTGCCCACAATCTGGAAAGACTTCCCTTCAATCATTATGCTGCCTAAACTGCCAATTAAGATTGACGAATGCACAGAGGGGAACAATAATAGATCCGGTTCAAATGACCACATTACATGGTCTTCTGTTATTGTTATTCTTCCTGATCTACTGGAAGTCTTTGATTCTGTAGATCACCCTACTCTGTCCTCACTAGGCTTTTCTGGCTGTGTTCTGCAGTGGTTCCAATCCTGCTTTTCTCACCGCAACATCTCTATTTCCTGGCCAGGTAAGTTGGTCCTCCACTTTCCCTCTTCTATATGGGGATCCACAGGGATCTGTTCTTGTCCCCCTACTTTTTTCACTCTACACCATTCCTCTTGCATTAAGTATTGCCTCCACTGGCCTTTCCTGTCACTTATATAGTGAGGATGCCCAAATATCTATTTCCCTTCCTTCGTCACCGACTATCTCCATTCTACGCTTACTGCCTGTCTCTGCTGTCCAATCCTGGATGCACTCTCACTTTCTGCATCTTAATGCCATCAACATTCTTTTCTTTCCTGCAGTAGCTGTCCCCCCATGGCCCCCCCGTCTTTGCTCCAAATCCCTAAATTTCCCACTGATGTGGAAGAGTGTAATAGAACGAAAGAGGGGAGCTTGGTGATAGCTCGGTTCATGTTTATGTGCTAATGGCTAAGCCTGTGGTAGATTTGTGTGGGTAGTCTAAAGGTTATAGGTGATTTTAGAGGGGAGAGGGCTAGTCGGGGGGAAGAGGAGTGCATGCTTTACAATGCAAAGCAACTTGCTATACTTCCTGCACTGCTACGATTGGCCTCTTGCAAACATGTCCCATTTCTCTCTCTCATACTGCCACTCTAGCACGCTGTCTGTCTGCCAGTCTTTAAAAGATACATTGTACCTCATGTGCAACAAGGATCTGGAAATTGGTAAATGAGGGAGTTATGGGAGTAGAGAACCTTTGGTTCAGAGAAAACACTGCTTGAGATATAAGGATCCCTGGAACCACCCTAACTTCCTTAGGAAGTTGGATGGCAGGCTGAGGGTCCCCTCACATATCACTCTAACTTGCTCCAGAGCTGTGCTCATAGGCCATCTGGACTTTTGCATGTTAGGGCAGAGAATGGTATTCGACAGGAGTGTGCCAACCTATCGTCAAGTGTTTGGACACAGGCCAGAATCCCTGATCATTTTTCCAAGACTTCTCCAGTTTCTCTCACACGCCTCAAAACCTCACAGCCAAAGGACAAAATGAAATTCCCCCATCTCAACTAGCCACCACTCACCTGATGTTGAAGCAGCTCCATAATTGTGGCTTCAGAATGATGCTGAAATCCTGCAGGGAGTGTTTACCATTAAAACACGAATTTTAAAGATAAAAGGGGGAGTGTGGATTCCTCAAAGTGCCCCAAAAAGCTGGGTGCAGCATCCGTTGACCTAAAGGGGATGCCGTGGCTGGTGTTGAAGCAGTTGGAGTGGAGTAATCAAGCCACACAATCAAATACAACAGCCCAACAATGCAGCTCGGGATTCCAAGCAATGCTTTCTTGGGAACACAACAGCAGGACCATGAGGGGAGAAGGAGAGGCAATAACAGTTCAGTAATATCTACAATTTAGAGGACGCACAGTCCAAAGGAACTGAACCAAAAACCAGGCAAGGAAAAGGGACAGTAGCAAGAACCAGGGAGCACAGGGGACAGTAACTAAATGTCACAAGAGGAATTTTAACAATAACAAAAACAGATCAGGACAAACAAATCCAGGTGTGGTGGAGACATCAAATAACACAAGGTTCAGGGGCCAAAAGGAGCACGAGGGTAGAGCAGCAGAGACACAAAAGGAAAATCTGTAGGACAAACCATGGACAAAACTGATACACTTATCTGGCTCATGGAATACCCAGGCAAAGAATGTCCAGAAAGTCCACACAAAAGCAGGTGCAAGATGATCCTAGGCATTCCAGAGCAATGGCGTATCCCTTAATTACTTTGATGGATGGAGATGGGCACTAATGGTGAATGTAACGCTTCAGTAAATTTTGAGAAATGCCATACATGCTAGAATGACAAAATAGGTATGGCAGCATATGGGTAATGGCTTTACTCAGGGCAGAACCCCCCCCCCCCCCCCACAAGAGTCAGAATGCTTGCACGGGTGAGGGGAGGGCTCCTGCTCAACTGCTGCATCTCTAGCCCTACACCAACTTCTCCTGCTACCTGCCTACTAGGCATTTATTCCGAAACATTTGCTGGGAGAAAGAAGGCAGATTTACTGCCCTGTGATTTTTATGCCAGGCACGATGGATCCGGTATCCAGTAATTTTATTGTAAACAAAACAGAGTGGTAAAGTTCAGAGCGGACAATAACACTGAAAAACAGTGCAAACATTAATTAAATAAATAAAGGGTAGTGGGGTAATGGGTTCAAATGGGTTGGGATGGGCTTGGGGTAGCGTTAAAAAGTTAAAATAAACCAGTGGGTTTGGCTTGTGTTTTTTGATGTTTTGTCTGTGATGAAATGTACCGCTCTGTAATTGTGGTTGGTAAGATCATATATAAATAATCAATCCCTGTTTAGGCGGACCATCTGGTACCACTGCTTTGTTTTAGCGTCCCTCTAGCTGCACCCAATACACACAGAAAATGAATACCCATTTGTCCAAATGGAGACTACTTTGCTGTCAATGTCAAACAATGCCGTGTTCCTTCCACCCTCTCCTTCTGGGCCTGCCTCACAGCACATGAAGACTCCTAAATGTGAGATGGATGGGAGGACGACAGCAAGCATTACACAAATAGGCAAGGAGAGAAGAGGGAGGCATGCCCCCACAATCCCTCTTCCTCTACTATATTATGAAAGGAACACGCTGCGACCTTGCAAAAGGGCAGGTTACGGACAAGGAGAACTGTTTTCCTTCCTACTCCTCCTCAATCAAAGCTATCACATCAAAGTTCTCATCCACTCTTATGGCCCTCTTCTTGTTCATGCAATCGCATCGCCCTGTCCCACTTAAGCTATCTGGCAGGCTTCTGAACACACAACTTGCTTGCTTCGACTACCCGCCCCTTCCCAGTCTCACCAGGTCATTGACAGGGATCGGTGGGCAGCTAGAGCCACATTGGAGTAAGACGACTAATGGACTGGGCAGGCTCGGCAAAACCATGGACTGTGAATCATTGTTACGCAAGCATCGGTTGCATCACCAGCAACACAATGGGCTGCCACCAACTGTGCCTGTGACTCAGGGGTGTAACGAAACTGACATTTTGGAGGCGGGGCTAACTGGTGATGGGTGGGGCCACTTTAGAAAATGGGCATGGCAAACTTGGAGGCTCCTCCCCCTCTGTTCGACGCCAAGGGTTGTCTGGTATGGGGCCCAAGAATCAAATGGTAGCAGCCCAGCATTACACATAGGCGCACATACACTTACACATTCACTCACTCATTTAAACATCCCATTTACCATACACTCGCTCATTTACATGCGCACAGCCCCCATACATCATACACTCATTCACACACACATCCATTACACACACACACTCCTTGCACACATGCATACATACATACACAATGAGCGGGTATGCACTGCTAGTTTCAGAAAAGGCTCTCCTCACGCCTCTGTGCACACCAGCCCCTCCCCCTCAGATGTGAAAGAACATAATGTTCGCATACATCCCTCGGGGGTGGGCTGATGTCTCCGTTTGATTTTGGTTAGGCAGAGAGGTGAGGGAAGCCTTTCTTGAAACTAGCAGCTTTAAAGTTTTACTGCGTTTGTGCAAATACATGTTTCTGAACAAACACAGTACAACTTTAAAGTCGCCTGTTTCAGGAAAGGTTTCTTTCCGCTCTCTGGCTAAAAGAAAAGTCTGGCGTGCAACGCCATTGAGCCACAGGCTTCAGCCCCACCCCTCAGCTCTCATTTGGGTGGAGGGGTCTGGGGGTCGGGGGCGTCTGCTGTGACTGTATAAAATGGCTCCTCTTGATTCAGATCTGCGCCTAGCAGCAGAGCCACACAAAAACGCATAGATGCAGAGAGGGCAGGTGCAGGAAGCAGGGGAGTACACAAGCCACACCAGTCTAGTGACTGCTTCCAACCAGGGGAGTTGCTAGGTCTGGAAAAGACCAGGGGCTAAGCTGATGTCGGAACTGGGGGCTAGCTAGCCTTTTAGCCCCCCCCCTAGCAACGCCCCTGCTTCCAACTCCTCCACAATCGGGCATGTGATGTGATATAGGGCATTAGAGAGACCTGGCTCTTCAACCATTGTAACAGGCTCTCGCCCTATGTATCTGCGTTCATTCTGAAGGACAACTGCTAATAATCCCAGCATGGCTGAATACTCAGCCCCTCATTTTCCATGAGGTCCATGAAATTCAGTACCATTACTTTGGGTAATAACGCCTGTCAGAGGCGACATGAATCTCAAATGAAGGGGTATGTAAAATGTGGTATTATTATTATTAGCATTATTATTCCCCAGAGACATTCCTTTTCTGGACTATTCTATGTTTACTCTTCTGCAATGTGAAGTATCTGAGTCAGGAATGACATGGAGCAGGAACCAGGCTCACTCAGGTAAGTGTAAAAGGAACAGGCTTTATTCTTCTTGGTTACATAGCATAGTCATGAAAGGTAGGAGAGTAAGAATAAGCCTCTGCCCTGGTCCCCAGTCTGTCTCCAAGTCCCAACCGACAATCATACCAGGATACCACACATCCTCTTCCTTAACAATCAAACTGAAATCAGAATACCCTCACCATCATGCTAGGATCACAATCAAAACAAACTAAACACCTTATACCCCGGCCTGCCACACCGAAGTCTCAGTGCTGCCACCACCAAGCGCATGCCTTGCCACAGGGCCAATAAAAACCGAACTACAAACATAAACCTTCCTAACCTACCACCTTTTGCCAGAACTGCCACCCCTGGCCTCAAGCCTACCACACTTGAGCACTAACCATGTCCCAAGCGAGACCAGCATACCTTCCAAATATAGTGTAACCAACACGTACACAATTGGCCTAAACAAAATCCTAACATGACAACAACAACAATCTTACAGTATCCAAAGTCAACCACGCCTTATCCCTTCTCCCCTAAAGAAAACATAGAAAAGGATGAAAAATTTGACGCAAAAGGACTAACTAGACAAAGACCACATGAACCACAAACGCAACCATAGAAAGAAAGAAAATGGTGCGTAGACCCAAACACGGTAAAAACCATGCAAAATAACAGTAACACAACCGTTAAAATTGGAAAAAACGGTATGCATATGGTTAAAATAAAAATGCTGGAATTCTTCTTAAAGCACAACAAAAAAATGTTTGTCATGCTAAATTCCACAGCTCCCAGTAAAATGTAATAAACATTTGATGTTAAACAATTTTAAACAATTCAAATTTGCCAGTGTGTGATTCAACTGGTCGTCCACCGACCAGATCCACAACCTAAAAAATATTAACTACAGTCAAAAAAATCTAACACTGGCCTACCATCTGTGTGCCACTCTATAAAAAAACTTATTTCACCTAAAAATCTACTGACGTGCAAATAACGGAACTCCAACCCTGCACCGCCTGGCACTACAGACAACTTCTAGGAGTCTATCTACTCCTAAACAAAAAAACCCCACTATGTGCGGTCACCTTAAACGCACATATCTACAAAATGGGCCCCATGCTCCGGTGTCTACGTATCTACCCTACTGAAGGGTTAACCTCTACTGGAGCACTACTATAAAAAGTGTCCAAACTCCAAAATAAAATTCTGAGGTTACTACAAAAGGTTTTTCAAGATAAAAGGCAAAATCACCCGGCCGGCATGTGAGAGCCACTCCACAAAATTATTGATACTACTCCAAAATTGGAAAAACTCCACTACCATGTGCTCCCATTCACACGTTCACACCTACTATTACACACATGCACTCTCAAATGCACAATACATACGTCATACACGTATACTGTCTCTACACATTGCGTTCACACACGCAGAAGTCCAACACTAACTCCAAACTCACTGTTCACATAACACACATACTACTTACAAATGCACATTTTAACATTTCTACATCTCCCAAAACATGTAGGTGTTGCGCCACCAGCCATGGTGGTGATCAGTCACCATGCTGGGCGCGTAAATCACAAAATTGTATTATGAAACCCCAATCAACTCATAATATGAATAGGCAACACCAATACTGTGGACATTTAAAATCTTAAAGTTCTCGACATAATTGTACTCTTCCAAAGAATTAATTATTCAATAAATTAATTATTTGCAGTCCTTGTTTTAAACTGTGCAAGAGTTCCCTGAAATGCATTTATCACTTATTTTCATTTACAACTACAATACCCGCTGCACATTAACACTCATGCATACCAATATTGCAATCATAATCCCCATTACTTCTTTTCTCCTCCACAAGCCCGTAGTACGGCATAAACTTCTAAAAATAAACATTAATATACACGGTAGCATCAAATATAAACGTCCTCCTGGAAGACAAACACATGGGCCTCATTACGACCCAGGCGGTAAGTTACCGCCTGGGCCGTGACTTTACCACCATGGCGTAAACTACGTTTACGCCATGGTGGTTGGCGGACTTACCGCCCCATTCCGAGGTCGGCGGGGCGGTAAGTCCCCAATCCCCATTTACCCTTCCCCATTCCCATTTTTGCCCCATAGGGCATAATGGGAGTGGGGAAGGCGTTAATTACGCCACCGTAAATTACGGTGGCGTAATTAACATCAAGTTCCCTTACCGCCATGGTTTTTTACACCCGCTAGAAGCAGGTGTAAAATCCGCCATGGCGGAAAGGGAACTCGTGATTGGCGGTAAGGGGTCGGCGCAGCTAACGCTGGCGCTAACCCCTTACCGCCAGGGTCGTAATGAGGCCTCTTCAAACTGCTTCCACAAAATTATAACGTTTAACATCTTTCACTTTTTTTTTTTTTTTGGCGGTAATACCCGCAATCCAATCATGCGTAGATAAATGCTGCGCTCAAAACAATACATTATAGCTTTTCCTTAGATCTGCTATACTGCTGCAGATGTCCAAAACAAATGTTTCCTTTTTTTTTCAGCACAAACGAAATTCATTTTCCGTCCGGAGCTCCAGCCCTCGCCTTACATCACAATACACTTTTAAAAGTGCTATCAATCTTATCGCATGTTGATGTGTTCGTGCTGCAAGTTAAAGGTCTCCAAAACAGTTCCTTGAATCACCGCTTGACAAAAGCATATGTATTCTACATTTACCTCCAGCTATTGGTGCTACCTTATATAACTAAAGGTTTCCTCACTCCGGTAAAGGTTGAAACCCTCTTTCCGATGGCTCCATTTCTTCAAAGCGCGTCACTTCATACAATGCACAAGAGATTCCTACGTTCCTTCCTGGTATCTCCTCACACTCTACACACGTTTCTAGGGCCTCTCCTCTAAGGTCCTTCCCCAGCTCCAGAAAGGAAAATGACGGCGCCGGGCCCCTCTTCTGCGTGCTAGAACGCAAGCACTGAAGGCATGCTGGGCGCGCGCGCCACCCACAGCCCCAGGGGACCCCTGCCATGGCCCAATTTTCGCCCGCCGGTGGCTTCGCACATATTCTCTGCCCACAGTACCTCGATGTGGGCTGCAGTCTTCAAATGCCTGCAGTATCTTGCTTTCTTGTTTTTTTTTTTTTTCGTATTGCTTGCGCCGGCTCGCGCACAACACGGCAGCTGTGCCATCGATCAAGCTGCTGTCTAGTCTTGTGGCACACAATGGCAAATCTCTTTCTGCCACTTTCTTCCAGCCACTCCAGCCCCCATCCTCAGGCTCCAAGTCTTGACGGATGGGTTACCACAGTCTGATGTCACAGTCATCTCCACTTTAACTTCAGCCTCCATTATCAGGTCACCATGCCTGATGCCACTGCCATTGCCAGGGCTACTCCATGCTGATGAGATATGTTCTACTCCAGCCTCCAAACCCAGTTCACCATGGCATCGCTTTGTCCAAGTGGTACACTCTCCATACCTTACTCCAGGTTCATAATCCTTGTCGCCAAATGAAGTATCTGAGTCAGGAATGACATGGAGCAGGAACCAGGCTGACTCAGGTAAGTGTAAAAGGAACAGGCTTTATTCTTCTTGGTTACATAGCATAGTCATGAAAGGTAGGAGAGTAAGAATAAGCCTCTGCCCTGGTTCCCAGTCGTCTCCAAGTCCCAACCGACACTCTCTAGAATCCCCAGGCTGCCCACACTCCAAGCTCCACTTCAACATTATATGAGGCCCCTGCATACACTCAGCCATTCACCACAATCATACCAGGATACCACACAATGTCTGGCCAACAGGATTCAAAGGGAATCTTCTCTCAGTTGGACCTACTGCTGCGCTCACCATTGTATCACTGTTGTAAGTCTTCTCTCCAGACATGATACTGACTTTCCAGACTGGTATTCCCTATCCACCTATTCCATTAAGGGCGCTCCACCAATCAAAACTTACTAACCAGTGTCCTGATTCCACGTATCCGTGCCTCGCTGATTATTGGGCAACTCTTGAACGCTCCTTATTTCAGAGTGACCAGACGCCCTGGTTTTACGGGGCGTGTTTGGGTAGTAGCGCCTCTGTCCCCTGACTTTTTAAAGTTTAAAATCCCTGTCCCGGGATTTGGGGATCGGGTGGATATCATCCTGGTTTTTGGACCAATATCATGATTTTACCATTGGTTTGGCCGAAAACCGGATCCCTAATTCTCTGACCAGGTTTTTAGTCTTGGGTCCGCGGGCACTCTCCTCACTCGATTTAGACCCCCCCACCTCGCATACCTTGCTCCGGGTTCCAAAACGCATTCTGTTCTGCAACATGACATGGGACAGACCACCCTCATAGAAGTAGGACTACAGTTTCACCGCTGAAGCTGTAGTCCTGCTTCCATGTCAGTGGCCTGTCCCGTTTTTTTATTTCAAAATATGGTCACCCTACCTTCCATCAATAGCCACGCCACCTGTCCGTGGTTGGAGCAAGAGTGCCATTCAGTGGCGGATAGACAAATAACACTGCAGTTTCACTTTGCTTCAAACACACTGCATTGTAAAAACATGCTCACCTAATGAAAAAACTCAACAAAAACACATTTTGGAAAAGTGTGCATTAACTATGTTTCAGTGGGAATAGTAAACTATACAGTCATGCCTTTATAAGTACATATGGGTCATGTATTTGTTCTTAATTCTGGAAATCACCACAACATTGCGCACCAGCACTCTGTGGGAAAGAGGTGAAAGTACACATTTCCGCAATTCTGCCTTTTCCCGTAATTATGTGTAGGCTCCATCTCTCTGGTGTATGCTGTTAATGGCTCTCTTGGACCGGAAAGATAGCTCAGGGCAACGTGGTCATCTTGGAAGCAAGATAACGCACAGCAACACAGGTTCGAATCGCAGTCGCGCACTTAGACAGTGCGTTATAATGAATTAATAATGCATTTCATACATGTCTGCCGCACTGGATAGGCAACTCATAACCCTTAAAATCACAACATGCAAAGAGCACAATTTCGAGGCAGAAAATGCGACTCACTTGAATTCCCAGATGATATGTGTCAAGCAGGATATTTTTGAATGTACATTTTAGGTCCCTAGCTTGGGGTAGCCATCCCCTTTTTTCCCTAGAAAAAGCTGCATTTGATGCTCCAAGCGGTTCTCAACTATTTGAAAAGGTGCAGTACCCAAGCAGGTCATTAAATAAGGAGTGTGACCCACAGGCCTCCAGGGTGGGGCTAAATTGTGCCACACATTTGATTTGAGACGCTCATATAAATGTTTACAAGTGATAGTACTTAGACGGTTTAGGAGTGAAGGGTGAATTTGCTTCTCAAAAGGCCCACTTAAAGCTCCAGGTAGCTAACCAAGGCTGTGCCTTCTTGGAAGTGAAACTGAGTCGCACAAACATTTTTTAAACTGTCTCTTATTTTTCTGAAGTGTGCTGATTTGAAATGCACAAAAAATGAAGTCGGCTTTTTTTGCAGAGCTTGAAACTGTCTTCACATTACATAATAAGCAAAATGTAAAACAATGACTATGCACAAGGAACCTTATCACATAAAATTGTGTGCTGGATGTCTAAGTCTGAAAATTACATGTGCAAAAAAACACTGGGCGTGTTTTAGGATCATATTATTTTACATTTGTCCATTCAGCATGGGAAAAATAAAGCTGCTCTCAGACTCTTCTTGCTTAACATAGTCCTCTAAAGGTGTATATATATTTGTCATGTTGTTTATGATGATTTCTGTACTTTCAAGTCGTCTCTATAAACCAGTCTCCTTGAAAGGGAAATATAACACATATTTCTCCAAACTAGACATGATAAGTTATGTGGGCAGGTGCTTACATTGCAGGCTGGTCTCAAAGCCCGGCTTCAACACTTAACTAAAGTGTACGATCCTGGTTAAATCGTTTTATCTCCCTGTTTCTTATCTGCAGGAGTTCCAATATGAACTACTTACGTTCTAGTATTCGATGCACAGAGGATGATCGAATAAATAACCAAGTCAAGAGCGTGGAGTTTTAAATTATGAACAGAACAGGAATATTTGTTTACCAAAAATGGAAATAAATTAAAGATGATGATACTGTGTTCCTATACTGTGTTTTATTTGTTCATATTTGTTCATATTTTGAAATTTGTGTTAAGCATCATATGTACGTATATAAATATGTTATATATTTTACCACTCGTCCTGTGACGAGTCAACTTCTGTAGCACCACTGGTCCAGGGATGAATATCGGTTAATAAACCATCAATCAGCCCCACACCTCTAGTGCACCAGAAAGGATCCAAACAGATTGGAAACACAAGCAAATTATAAACCTCCTTGTCCAATTTTGGTAATGTGGACAGACTTCAGACGGCAGACTTATCTCTCAAAGGTCGTGGATCGTTAGTAAGTTACAACACAGCGAAAATACAATTATTTCCCAATGATAAAAGGGAGTGTCCAGTCAAGGTTGTATAAAAATATCTACTTTGTTATTATGACATCAGACAGTTCTAGAAACACTACGAAATACAACCCACCCTGTAAAGGAATGCAGAGGACAGTTTCAAAGAAGGAAAAGGGATGCACTCTGTATTACTGACAGGAGGGTGGTCGGTATAGTAAATTATCGCAACAGTTCAAGGATACTTGGCTTCAGCACAAAGGGAGCAATGGGTCTTAAAATGTCTCTAGGGGCCTTCGGACAAGGATCAGGGGTACAGAACCACAATGTACCTAGTGCTGTATATGTTCTTGGTGCTCGACAGGGTCGAGTCAGCTTCAGTGTGCTTTGCAGGCTTCTGTGACAGAGTTCAAGACCAGAGTCAGCTGCGGTTATCAGGCGGCAAGTCAGTTTGGTGATCAAAGCTGAATGAATGGGTACAGGCTGTCCAACACGGCAGCTCAGGGTCATGAATCGTGGTCTCGGTGCTGGTAGGCAGTTCTGAAGCACTGATTGAGTTGTCTTGAATGGTTTTAAGCGACTGTGGCGTAACAACAGTCAGCATTGCAGTCGATTGCAGCTCCAGGGACCCTACTAGCTTGAAAATGTCCTTTAATGGAGACGTCGGTATATGCTCGTCGATGCACTTTTCCCAGCTTCTTCACTGGACTCATGTCGTCCTTTAAGGCAGACGGCCCAAAGCTGGGCAATGTGTTTTGCCGGCAGCTGCCTTGTCTTTTGTTGTAGGTTCAGAGACATTCTGGTGCTTCCCACCTAGGAAGTTTGCTTCAGAGCCTAGCAGGGCATGCTTTGGGCTGGCAGAGTACCGGTTCTGGGGTGGCCGGAGGGTCCTCTGAGGTCTTTATCTCCTTCTGTTCCCTGGGAGATGTTTAGCTGAGGGAGCTTGCTTCTCTCTTTGGAAGTCCTGGCCTTCCTTCACTGGTGGAAGATGTAAGGCAGACTGTACCTTCAGCCAAGGTCCAATTATGAGTTCTTCTTGCTACTCCTTGCAAAGTCTTCAGAAGTCTACCAAAAGAGGGGCTCAGCCCACTTTTAAAGCCGAATGGACCACAGGGATTGGTGTAGGCTAAGCCTACCTTAATGAACCAATCCTGGGTTCCCACCAACAATCTCCTGTACGCTTGAGGTCATAACCAGAGTGCTTTTAAACAGAAAAGGTAAAGGGGTGAAAACATTTAATACCTAGTCCCACCCATCTTCCTGTCTGTTGTGGAAGGGCCTCCCTAGTTAATAGGGCTCTCTATGGTACCTGATTAAAGCATTATGTCTCCCTTGAAGCTGCAGTGAGACCACACTTTATGGTTCCTGCAAACCACATACTCGTACCTTATGAATATGGTCCCCCTGCAGGGTTGACTACTGTAAACACGGAGTCCAAGACATGACAATTCACTGTCAATCAATAATGAGCGGCAGGAGCTGGCTTCAGGTTGACACAGTGCATATGAATGGTTGTTGGGGTTTCCTGTCTCCTTTGTTAACCTCTGCAGCCAGGCCCATGTGAACCTGTTTTAAGTGCACTCTATTAGTATGTTAATTATGTTGATCACTGCCACCAGCTGCAGGGCCCAACAAAAGGACAGGGCAGATCCACGGATCCTTTGTTGGTTAACTAGGCTGGTCATGGAAAGGGGAAGGTTTGGCCCTCCTGCTTCTGGGGATGCATTGTGTGCTCCTGTAATATACTAACTAAATATGAGAGCGGGACTGCACCTGTAGGCAGTGTCCACCCAGAGTACACAGGTCCATGCATATGTTGTGGGGTGAGCATAGGAAAATGTGTGCAGATTAGCCCCACACATTTTCCAGAGGCTGATCTACCATCATTCAATTTCATTTAAAATTTCAAAAAAGCCCAGGTGAATGCACACCCACTGTGCGGGTCGTCGAATCCCTCACACTTACCCTATACCGGATGGAGAATATTTTATTTATTTATTGGTTATTCATAATGCGCCTATGCACACATGTTTTTAGGCGCAGCACAAGTGTCTCGTGGTGCAAGTGTATTGGGCAGGTGGTATTGTGGGATGGCTTTGCCTGCTAGACCGGGTGGGGGCAGAGTGGCAGACCGCATTGCACTGAGCTTTAAAAAATAAAGTGTTGGAATATGTTATGGGGTGTGGGGGAAATTTAGTTTTCTGGCAGTCCATCCCCCAACCTGGGGGTCCAAGTGGCAGGGGTGTTGCTAGGTCTGGAAACGATCTGGGGCTACGCTAATGTCGGGACTGTCAGGACTCAGGGCTAGCTAGCCTTTTGGTTGCAGCCCCTGAGCTTATCTCCGGGGCTACAACCAAAAGACCCAGGGCTTAAGCCCCCCAGTCCTCCATAGCAACACCTATATCAAGTGTTGAGGGGGTAGGGAGGCAGGTGTTGCTTCTGGGCATCACCACAACATTTATTTTCAGCTGAGGTGAAAGTGTGAGGCTGCTCTGCCATGGGTCGCCTGCCTCAAACTTCCACATTTTGGGTACAGTATGCAGGCTTTGGGGTGGTGATGCAGATGGAACTGCCAGGACCTACCTGTCCAGCACTTTATTCTCTCAATTGAGATATGCACGGAGAAAGAAGGGCAAGTGGCAATGTTAGGGCCTCCAGCCCAAGCTTTAGGCTAGACTGCAGCTAGAGTCCATCGAGTGACAGCAGCAGGGAATAAAATGTAGGTTGGTTCTGTAGCAGTCAGTCCACTATACCAGAATCTGTAGTGCTCTGACTGGTTCTTCATAATATAGAAGCCTCCCGACAAATATTGGACTGTGGCAGCACCAGTTCTACAATACCCCCCATTCCCAGGTGACGGCCTCAGAGGTCACCAGCAGAGGAGAATGAGGGGGGCACTGTTTTACACCTAAAACATTACATTTGACTCGTTGGAAGTGTGTTTTCTCGCCAGCATGAACTGATTCAGTTCTAGGGACTCCCGATTTTTGCATATAAAACACACTGAGATTACATGTGGTTCCCAGGGCCACACGGTTTGGCAAAGCAGCAAAGCCACCGTTTTTAACGTACTCTACAATTTAGGCACTTGACTACATATCTTTCAAGCTCGATTTGGCACAAATATTAAGGATTTGGCTTTCAGGACTTACTCTCTTATACAGATTGCTTGCAAAGTAAAATCATTGAATAATGCAACCTGACAATACATTAATCTTTCTAAAACATATAAGAGCAACAGAGTAGAATGTAGTTTTATTTTCTTCATCCTGAAAGCTGCCAGTCCCAGAATGCTAAGTAATGCAAGCCTGAAAAATCTAAAAAAATCTTCTCACTTATCCACTTCTATACTTTCAGCACGTAAAAACACACAATAAAATAAATCGTGCCCTGAGGTCACCTGCCTATAGCAAATGTTTGGCACAGACTTCCAGATCGTTGCCATGCATGAGGCAAAGCAAATGTGAATTTCTCCCCAAAAAGCTAACCCTTACTTGTGCATGTCAACTAGTAGACAAAAGATGTTTTTTCAAAAAAGGTTTTTAATTTTGTCACTGACGTTCAGTGTCTTGCAAGAAGCCACATATTTGCTAGGTAACTGGGGCTCACTTGTGTGTAGGCTTTCAGTTGGCAATGTATCAACACAGTAACAATTGCCTATTTCACGTATAAGGAAAGTCGCTGCTGTTAACAGAAACGTGTTAAAAGGTACTTGCAAAGCCCTTGTTAAGGTGCTGGCCATGCTTTGTGTCCGAACACCAGCCCAAAGCACAAAATGAAGAAAACAAATGGTTGTTCTTTTGGCTTGGCCACAACTTCTTTTCCGGTCAATTAAACACCCAAATAGTTGCCCAAAATATACCTGCAGCAACTAAATAAAAGGTGCTGCACACAGACAAGAAAAAACAGGTCTTTAGCGGCCAGCTTCAATGTTTAAATGTACAGGAAAGTGACAGCTTCTAAGGTTCCCAATTAGGCACGCAAAATGGTGAACCTGTGGAACTCTCGGTTCGGAACCCCCAAGACAACATTGTTTGAAGTGTTTGAAGTGTCAAACTGCACGCATTGGACAGAGGCGAAGACAGGGTAGGGCCTGAGCGGGAAAGGCCCACCCAAAATCTGTAAATGCCCACTCATCAGTGCTGTGTGGGCATTTACCGATGTTAATGTCACTGCGGTGGGTCCAACTACATTGGCCTCAGGCCCCACTTGTTAAACAATCCTGTCTACGAATGAAGCGCCTCATTACTTAAGAAATACCACCGGCGGTAAATCACTGCTGTGTTGAGATTTCCAGTAATGGGCGGTAATGTTATAGGTATTCCACGAATGTACAATCATCAGTTGCTTTTAATTATCACCAGTGGTAAAATGCAGCAGGGGATTGCGTATATTCCTGCATTTCCTGTAATGGAAGAAATAGCGCCAGTGATAAAATGTACTGCCGATTTTAACAAATAGCACCAACCATAACACATTTTAAAACTCAGTGGTATTGATAGGTTTCTTAAAGCATTAAGCACTTTAAAAACGTAAGGACAGCTGTTTTTTTACATTCTTGTTTCTGGTTATGATTTCTTTGTAATGTGCATTTATATCTGCAGTACTTTTGGTACTGCTGGAGTGTGCAGCCGAGCACTAATTTTCCCTTCAACGAGAAGCTGTTTTTACCACTAGCGGTAATAGTCAATTTCTGCTGTGGTGTTATTAGTGACTTTCCTGAAGTGGGACCTAACTTTGTAGGGCTATGTTACAGCATTGAAATAGTAGTGGGAGACAAGCCTTTCATAACCTACATAGCAATCATTTATTTATAATAATCCTTTATTTGCATTTAAACCAAATGAAACACACAGAAGCAATTACAGCTAATACATATGTCCACATGGAGATCATTGTTGACTGCCTCTTAGCCAATCAGACTGCTCGGAATGCATTCTATAAATACTGAAATCGACTGTCTTCCAAACATTCTGATTCAGAAGCAGACGAGGAAAAACAGAGATGTCTCTGCATTCAAGAAACTGCACCTTCAATGTGACAGGCAGGATCGAATTTAAAACACCAAAGAAAAAGCTAAAACATGCGAAAATGCTTTCAGTTTCGTACATAGAAACGGTGCTCTGTAACATTACACAGAATTCATGCTTATAGTAAAACTATTCCAGCTCACCAAGTTTACGATTAAAGCTAATACCTTATAAACACAACCTTGGTAAGGAAATAGTACGAAATAAAACCGCATTTAATTTACTAACACCTTTTGCACATTTACATTACTCACTATTCCACCACACCTGCAAAACCTATTCTGCTATAAACACTATATGCTATTAGCATTATAGACCTCAAGAGGGGTCTTTACCGCTAGGGTTAATTATCCTTCATCCGACTCCCTGCTCTTCCTCTGGCCTTTCTTCGGCCACCTCTCCTCCCTTCTTCTCTGCCTTTCCCCAGTTCTCCCTATACAAGGTTTCTAGAAAAGTCTGATCTATGAAAGTCTCGTCAAAACAGGTTCATCCCTGTTCCTCCAAAACCATCAAGGACCAAATTGACTCCCTGGCACTTGCCCTGGCCGACTTCTGCAACCACTCCTTCACCACTGAAGTCTTCCCTCCTTCCACACTGAAGCACTCCCTTGTGCACCCTCTTCTTAAGAAACCCTCTGCCGACACATTCTGCCCGGCTAACTATCGCCCAATCTCCATCACTCCTTTCCTGGGCAAATGCTTGGAAAAGCTGGCCATCTCCCAGCTCAATCTTCACACTGAATCTGTTGGTTGTCTCCATGATCATCAGTCTGGCTTCAAAGCTGCCAGAAGCATGGAAGACCTGCTCTCCAACCTTGATTCCAACATCCCCTGCGACCTCATCTTACTTGATCTCTCCTCTAGCTTTGACACAGTCAACCATGCCATCCTGCTCAACCGTCTCTGTGACAACCTGGGGATCATCATTCAGGCCCTGGCATGGCTGACTTCTTTCCTCTCTGATCGACCCTCCCAGGTTCAACTTGGGTCCTTCCTCTCCTCTATCTCCATCTCTACCTGTGGTGTTCCCCAGTGGTCTAATCTCTCTCCCTGGCTGTTCAACCAATACCTTGCACTTCTTGCCCACCACATTGCCGCGCTCTGCCCCAACTTCCAGTGCTATGCAGATGATATTCAGCTCATTTTCAGGCTACCCTCAGCCACCTCTTCTCCCTCTCGCATCTCTGATTGTCTGTCTGCCATCCAGGAGTGGTGTGCCGCCAATGGTCTCTGCCTTAATGCCAATAAGACCGAGATTCTCCTCATCGGTACACCCGCTCCCTCCTTTCCTGTCACTCTCTGGCTGGCCTCTCTTGGCCCTCTTCCTGCTCCCACCTGTGAGGCTAAAAACCTAGGGTTCATCTTTGACTCCACACTCTCCTTCTCTCCTCACATCTCTGACGTCTCTAAGAAGTCACACTACCAGCTGCACCAATTTAGAGGTATTCTTACTTTCCTCTCCTTCCCCCAGAAGCTCACTGTCTCCAGAGCTCTGGTTCTCTCTAGACTGGACTATTGCAACAGCCTCTTTCTAAATCTGCCCGCTTCTTCTCTCTGCCCTCTGCAACTCATCCAGAACAGGACTGTGAGACTTGTCCTTGGCCTCAAGCACAGGGATCGTATCTCGCCAGGACTGAAATCTTTGCACTGGCTCCCAGTGGCTGCGAGATTAAGTTCAAAACCATCTGCATTGTCCATAAGGCCTTCTGGGACCCGGGGCCTCAATACCTTCAACTCTCTCTTCCTAAATATCTTCCCATCTCGAGCTCTTCGTTCATCTGCCTCCGACTCCATTAGGGTCAGTCGCTTCGACAAGCAATGAGTTGGTGTCCAGTTCCGGAAGCACCTCAAAACCTTTCTCTTTGCTTCTGCTTTCTCTCCTTCTCTCCCCTGCTGACTTCCTGGCTGATACTGAAATTGCACTGGCTACCTTCGGATTTCGGGCCCAGGTCCCCTCCCCCGCCAGTCTCATTCCTGCACTGCCTTCCTGGCAACCCATGCACTTGGGGACTGTTTTCTGTATCTTTACAGTCCCACCACCAGCACTTACCACCGGATGTCTGCACTTACCCTTGCACTTGCCACCTGTTGGCCGTACTTTTACTCTTGTTATTTATTTTTTGTCCCATGTACTGCACTGTCCCCTCCCCCTTCCACCTCCCCCCACTGCACTTCCCTCTCCCTTGCCTCGTCGTGCCTTGAAAAACTTGTGTATAGGCGTGTTATAAATGCCATATATCATATCATTAGATGGTTCATTATACCACAATAAGGACTCCACCCTTCGTCTATAAGGCTATGTCAATGCCATAGTTTTAAAGATGCCCACTAAAATACAGCCACTTCATACCAATACAGTTTAGAAAATCACCAGTCTGTAGTCTGGTCTGTTGAGAGTTTTTATGCAAGACTAGCACTGAACAGTTACTGCCCTGAGAGTTTAAACTTACAAACTGATAGGAATACAAGGAGCTAGAGATAAGGCGTTGATACGTCTGCAGTTGAAACTAAATTGGAACATTTTGCCTAAAATTTCACACTGTCCATTCGGCATAAAAAAAGGACTCCGATGGACAAAATCGCAAATAATTCATGCCGGAAGCGGGAATTATGGGTAGAGCGACCTTCACTAAAGTAGGCCCATTTCTGCACCATGTGTACAGAGTGTATTCACTGTAATGCTCCCACCCCTTCTTGAGACATACATATGGTCCGCCCCATGGAAGCCTGGATGCTGCAATCTCATGGCTGTCCACGTAAGTTGAGGAATTTGGGCAAAATGTCAAAGAATAGTTTCTCCTGCCCTTTTTGCATTGAGACCGCTCTTTAAATGATAGAAGTTGAAAGAAGAGACCTGACCCACCCACCATGAATGTGACTGATAGTTGACTTCCACTGCCTCCGAATAATTTTGCTCACCATCATTGCCCCTATAAAAGGACAAGACTTATCACTGGGCATCAAGGTGACCAGGACAGATTCGCCTCCCAGAATCAGCAAAGAGGAGCTCAGGGGGGGGTGGGGTGGGTGACCGTTTCTAACAATTACCTCATTGCCAACACCACCCACCACCAAGACTTTTTGTGTAGTCCCACATCAGGTGATCAAGGGTCCCCTCTTCGTGCGTGCACCCCAGCAGTCAGCGGAGTCTGCCATCCAGATCCGTGCAGATCCCAACAACCAGCTGTCCACGCCACACTAGTTTGCGAGGCCCCTCTACACTGCAGACTCCCTCACAAATCTTAGAACCCAACTGAGCCCTCTGTCTTTCAAACCCAGCTCATCTAACCAGGGGAGACGAGGAGGGCATTACACAGCCAGGCACAGCCCTGGTAAGCCACTCAAATCGCGCAACTACCTTTATTTTTCAGAGCCCCACTTGTCCCATCACCAGCATCTCAATTAGCAAAGTGCCGGGTGAGTTTATCCTGGTTAGGTGCTTGGGTCGCTCCCTCTCCCCTCCACTATCCAGCCCATTATAACACTGCTACATCAACCTGCAACCGAGTTTACCTCCCCGAGATATGCATAATGTACTGTCAATTTCACTGGTTTACGCCTCACCATACATACTGCTTTCTTGTGCTCTGTGTACACATCCCTGATGATGGCCTAAAACCCTGTATTCCCATATGCATTTACATAATTTGATTGAGGCCTGTGGTTTCATGTGCATATAAACATTGCAGCCGTCTCGCAAGGCCCTCTACTGGGTCCAAAATACCTTCAGCTATCCCTCCGCAAATACCTCCCCTCTCGAGCTCTTCGCTCCTCTACCTCTGACTCCCTCAGGGTCAGTCATTTCTCAAAGAAACGAGCTAGGGATAGATCTTTGTCTTCGGCCGGGGCCTCCCTCTGGAACAGCCTCCCTGTCACTCTAAAACTTGAGGAGAACCATCTCCGGTTAATGAAACACCTCAAGATCTTCCTCTTTGCATCTGCCTTTGCTCCCCCTCTCCCTTGCTGATCTGCTCTCTCTTGGCACTGTGCATCTGGCCACCCTCCATCCCCTTGGCCCAGTCGCTTGCTCACGCTGCCACCCTTCTGCACTGCCTCCCGGCCACCCCTTGCAATGGGGACTGTATCTGTACCCATACAGTCCCCCATCCCCCATTTTCTTCTTTTTATGCACTTATTAGACTTACCCAGTTCTGCTGCCGTAAACACAGCACTTGTCAGTTGCTGGCTGCACTTCCCCTGTTTATTGCTCCATTATCTATTTTATTTGTATTTATTATTATTTATCTGTTTATCCCCTGCTCTGCACTTTCCACTCTCCCTCTTCCATGCACTTTTCCCCTTTCCCTTTCGCATGCACTTGCACGATCTCAATGTCACTCGGCCTAGTAAGATCGTTGTTTTGTTCTCCCTCCTTCCCCTCCCTTGCCTTGTCGCGCTCTGAAACACTTGTGTACAAGCGCGATACAAATAAAATATCATATCATATCACATCATACTTTCCTGTGCACTTAATGATTGTACCTGGCCCTTAAGGACGTGCATTTTTCTAGTGTATGTAAACATTGAAGCTGGATCCTTAAGCTCTTTTCCTGTGTATTTAAAAACTGAAGGTGACCCCTCACACTTTGTAATTCTCCACTTCATTTAAAAATGGCAACTGGCCCTTAAGACCCTATATTTCTCCTTTGCATTTCAACATTAAAGCTGGCCCTCAATCCCACCAGTTCCCCTCTGAACCCTAATTTTCTGCATCTTTTTTGTGTATTTAAAATTTGAAGCTCGCACATAAACCGAGGTATTTTTCTTGTGTATTTGGAAATTGGAACTGTCCCCTAATACCCTGCATTTTTACTGTGCATTTCGAAATTGACACTGGACCCAAAGTCACTGCATTATTTTTGCACATCTAAAAATTGAATCTGTCCCCTAAGGTCATATCTTTTTCATGTGTAGTGTATCATACAAGATGCAGGTTTTCATACGTTTTATTGGACTCATGGAAAATACTATGCAGACATGGAACAAAGCATTTACTCACAAAGTCCCACAGACTACTTCCTCAGATAGTGCAGTGTTAAGGATGGTTTATTTTATTTATTTATTTAGTTCAGCAAGTGATTTCTAAGCGCGGGATCGGATTCGAACCTGTGTTGTGCAGCGTTGTTTTGTTTCCAAGACAAACGTGATGGCCCTGAGCTATCCTTCCTCCTCCAAGGCAATGCATTTTTTCTTGTGCAAGTAAAAATTCAAGGAAGGCCCCTAAGCCCTGGTATATTTTCATTTGCATTTAAAAATTGAAAGCGACCCCTATCTTTGAAAGTTAGCTTTGAAACTTCGTATAATTGAATCTACACATTTTGTCATTTTGTAAACCCTTATATTTGTAAATAACTGTCTTTTATCCTCATATAATTTGTACTAGGCTACATCTAATTAACTGTTACAAACTGCTACTACTCTACCGACAGTCAGGAATGATTTCTCATGGCTACTAGATTACATGCATATGCACCTATAGATGGCAATGTTAGTCCCTGTATCATGCACTGACATCTCTGCTCAGGAGTACCTAAGCACTTTATAAGTGACTATCACATGTCTCTTAGGCCAACCCTCTCTCATTCACTTAAAGTTACCCCTTGCCCCACAACTTACTGTTATGCTCCCCACCCCACCTCATCCCTAGCCGAGTAGGCTACCAACCATACTGCAACACGATTAATTATCGGCCCAACATTCTAAGAACTGCAACAATATAATTTTACCACCTGCAATTACCTGTAACAATAGATGACAAACTTGAAATAGAATTGCCTTCATAATAAGCCAGGCAGCCTTTAAGCTGATTACTATTATTTCACTAGTTACCTTCGTCCCCGTCAGAAGACCATACAAATCTTTTTTAGCTCAAGATCTGAAACTCTCATTAATGCTGATCTATGCTGCGAGTCAATAATTCCCCAAATATAAAAGATAAACTGACCGTAAACAAGCACAATGATGGAAACCAATCTAAAACCTTGATTGTAGTAGCACTTGATGACCGAATATCTGATCCTACGAGGCTACTCCTTAGAGGCAGCATACGTAGGATACTAGCCAACTCAAATGACCTAGTACAGTCCACGAGAACCTGGCGAAGGAAGGACATGAATAATAACTTCAGGAATCTGAGAAAAGACTCAACCCCTCAAACAACAGGGTAAGCTAAACCCAGCACACTAGTTCCAAACCATGTTGGTGTCCCATACCGTAGCCACTAGCCCATCTAAGAAGTCAGAAACTCATTTCTAAAAAATAGGCACAGTTAACAGCAGATCTGCCATAAAAAATGTCAGAATAGAACAGTTTAATATTGACCAACTAGGGACCACATGAGCATGGTTGATTGACAATTAGTACCCTGCGAGGGACAATGAGCTTGTAAAACACAAGCTCATTGTCTCTCGCCCTAGAAGGCTCCAAGTGGTATCCAGAGTTCTTCCCGTGACTGGGCGCCATGGAAAGGGAGAAGGGACTACGGGTCCCATCTACCTGTTCCATGGCGGCCATTCTTTTGTTTACTTTTTTTTCAGTTTACTTCAATGGCCGCCATGGTCTTTGTTTACTATGGCCGCCACAGAAAGAGAAAATGGACTGCGTAGCTATGGGCCCCGGGAGCATTACCTTATGCGGTAATGGCCTGCAGTCTCTGGGTTTATTTCCTAATTACACAACAGTCATTAGCTCTAAACATCCAGCAGGCTATCAAGTACTTGTTTCAAATAAGGCTAATAGAAGCAGTAGTGGAGTAGCATTTGTCAACCCACAGAGACTAAAGATATCCCAGGGTGACACAGATTTGAACCAATAGTTTGTAAATGCTACATCAATAATTAGACCTGAGTGACCATCTTTGGGGTCTACTGCCTGCCAGGTCCCAAACCTTCCATTCCCCAGGAATGGTCAGAATTCTTGGAAATTATACAAGCAATCTTAAAATCCTTTGAATTGGCGACAATAACCTATGTCTCAACTAGCCGAATTACCCCAATTCCAGATTATTTTCATGGACCATGAATAATCAGGGTTTCTGCCCCACTGTGAACACACCCACACATAAAGCTGGACATGCCATTGACATAAGTGATTCTTTTGGCAACACCTGTAACAAACCACGCAGGTGATCCTCCTCTGCTCTGATCACCACCTCCTACTAAATTAATTGGACATTCCAAACAATCTCATAAATAAGCCGATAAAAAACAACCCGAAAACATCAAAGCTCCACCAAATAAGGAAAATAATGATGTAGTCAGCCCTAAAACCCAACAACTTCACTTGAAAAGCTGAATGAAGAAATTACTAAATGCTGGATATTAGTGCTGCAAAAAGCAGAAAAGAATAAAATATATGACATAAAACAACAAATGGGTCAGCAATGAAATAGGCTACATGTAACCTCAGCTTGCAACCTAGAACATACATGGGGAAACTCTAGGTCTTGCAATGACAAACTTGTTCGCAAAATCCATTACAGGGGTTACTTACCACAGGACAACTCTAAGAAAGAAAAAACATACTAATAAGTAGCGGGTCGCTTAAGGCAGTCATTATAACACTTCTAAAAAAGCCAAGCGCTGACCGAGAGATACCTGAAAATGACAGACCAGCATCTGATATCCCTTTGATAGATAAAATAATTGAAAATATAATCACCATCCAATTGGTCCATCAAGTAGGAGAATTTCCAAATTCATGAAAAGCACTCTTGATTTCGCCCTCACAGTAGTGTGGAGAAACAGGTCTCTTTTTTCATGAAAGAGGAAATCCTGCACTCCACGGGCAGGTTCATATCAACAGCCTGTGTACTCCTTGACTTACTAGCTGCTTAGGATACAGGCCACCAGTAGACACTAATGCAAACATTATAAAGACATAAATTAATAGAAGGCACTGGATCACCAACTAGGCAGACACACCTTGAACGTTAAAATGGGGGATTTTTAATCAAACGGTTTCGCTTTGAAGTGCAGTGTTATCAAGAGTTCCCAGAGTTTTATTTTATCCCCAAAGCTATTTAATGTCAATATTAATCCCTTATCAGACATCATTAAACCTTTTTGAAAATTATTCTATCTTTATGCTGAGGGGTCAAGGTACTACTGAACCTGTACACAAGTGTGGGTGCCCCTCTACTGATGATGAACATGGTTCAAATACTGTGTTTTGAGGGTCAATAACCACGTTTTGGCGCATTGCGCCCTTCACACAAGTGAAGTATGCATTAGCGTATCAGTTTATTGCCACCCACAGTGGCAGTCCAGCACCGAAATGCTAGACAATTCTTCTCTGAACAAGAGAACCATCAGCAACCCAGACATGTGTTTCGGCTTGTTGGTCTTCATACGTGAGGTGAAGATGAGCCTCTCTAAGGCACAGTGAGCAAGGAGTCAATGGGCCTCATTAAGAGTCAGGCGGTAGCCATGCTGGTAAAAACGGCATGGCTTCCGCTGGAGTAATTTCTTTTCCAGCGCCCGGCAAAAGAAAATCCCCATTCCCATTCGAGTCCCATTGGACTCAATGGGAATGGGGAGGACGGATGCACCGGCACTGTGTGCAACAGTGCCGGTACATCCATTAAGGTCTGCGAGCGGGTGCTTTTCTGCCCGCCAGGGCAGACCAGCGGGCAGAAAGGCACCCACTCGCAGAACTCGTAGTTTGCTGGTCCAGAAACAACAGTACCAGCAAGCTTACTGGTACCGTTGTTTCTGGACTGGCAACCTCATAATGAGGCCCAATGTCTGGATAGCCCTAAATGCACACAACATGGCACCAAGTGACATTTCACCTCTGTGAAAGGTACAGTGAGTTCAAATGTGGTTGAAGACCCGCCTGAGAGGGAAACCTCCCATAGAACAGGCTGTTTGAATCGTGTTCATTCTCAGCAGAGGGGCCAACACTTTTGTACTACTACTGAGCCTGTAACCTGATAACAACAACTTTCATGTCAATGAACAACTCCAGAAAATCCATGATTGAACCATAGATAATAAGCTCTGCCTTGACACTTCTAAAACCGAGATTACATCTTAACCATTGCCCTCTTAAACTTGAATCTGCCTACCTTGGCCTTGCGAAAGGTTACCTGACCTGTACCTATTTCAACCTGTGTATTATTTTTGTCATAATATCTGTACCCCAAAAAGCACTAAACCCCTGTAACTCTGGATAAACTAGCAAACACTTTACCCTATTGCTTCGGATTAAAGTATATTTTAGGTTGTAGAGAGTTAATTGTTGTGAAATATCAACATTTTGGGCTGAAACATCAGGGCCTCCCTTAAAAAACAGGCATAGATCCTGGGCAGAGTTGGCCCGCCTGCTCAGGCTTGCTTGGAGAAGTACGTGGACTGTGTAATGGTCATAGAAACCCAGCGGGAAATGGAGGCCTAAATATGCTGTTACGCAGTTGATAATTCCGCCTCCTGCAGCGCACGTGCGCTGGCTTCATTACCCTGAAACAAGCACTGGAAATCCATGTAATTGGATGTCATGGTGCAACAGAAGGATTCCCGCGCTTCTTGTCTGAAACCATTGACGGATGACATGCATGTTACTGTCCAACGCTAGGCGCACTTGCTCCAAAATGGTGTCTTTGTACAAGGACTTCACATAAGCAATGACTTGTGATAGGCAGTTGTACAAACGCAGACCCTCGGGGAGAAAACAGGTCTTGCTTTGAAAAGGCTGCGCATACAGAGTCACAGACAGAAGTGAAAGGAACGATTCACAGTACAGATAGAAGGTTATCCTGAAACCTTAATCCGCTGTTTTAAATTGAAGTCATTTTTGCTATTATTTTTATCTTGCTTATCAGTTTGCTTCCGGTGCAAGGTAGTAGTACATGCAGAGCACCTGAGACTGAAATCCTCCTTTGAGTTGCAGAATAGATGCACATTAGGGGCACATAAGGCAAGTTTCACCACAAACAGGTTTTTTTTCGTAGCACAAAGAAAATAAAAATAGTCTTAAGACAAACGGGGTCATCACGAGTTTGCCAGAAACCCTTGAATGTGGCAGTAACGCTATTACCGCTGCATTTAAGGGTCTGCCAAATTACGAGTTTGGCAGGATTTACCCGCTCTGTGCTGGGGGTAAATCTGCTGCGAATTCGGTGATTTTTGGTGCAATTACCGCACAGTAATACCACCGACAGTAATTGCGCTGAAATTTCCCCATTGGGTCCATTGGGTCCAATGAGGAATTCCTGAATGGGCCCAATGGGTAATGGGGAATTCCTGTTCTGCCAAACTCGTGATCCGGTGCTAATAGCACTGGATCCGTTGGCAGTAGCGCTATTAGCACAGGCGGTATCCCGGCAGGAATACTGCTGGGATACTGCCCAACTCGTGATGAGGCCCTATAACCTTTTCGGTGATTATAATTACGTATTAATCAAAAGGTAAGTTAGTGGGAGATAGATTTGGGTACCCTGGAATGTGAAGAATGGGTGGAGGCCCTGGCGGCGGCAAGGGATGTAATTATGTCATCTTGGATGCGGCTGATCCAATACAAAATCCTGGACAGAGTGTATTTATTACTCAAGGGACTACATAACATGGGTAGAATTGAGGCGGCCACATGCCTCAAGTGTGGGGAACTCGAGGGCACATTTGATCACATGCTACGGAGTTGCCGGAGGATTGGGGCCTTGTGGGAGGTGGTCCTCCAAAGACTGGAGAGAGTATTGGGCAGAGCAATCCCACGAGATCCCAAAATGCTACAGTTTCATACTTGTGGTGACTTGGAAGGGAACAGGTGGGAGAGTACGTTGATAGGAATTGCAGCAATGATAGTTAAGAGGGACCTGGCAGTCAAATGGGGCTCGGGGGCAAATGGGGCAATGGTAGCGACCTGGGAGTTGGGCATGGAAAACTGCTGGAGTATGGAGAAGATAGTCTATCGGAGCAGAGGGATGGTTGGGAAATATGGCAAAATATGGAGGTCATTTTTTTATTTCTGTCGGAGAGGGTAAGCACACAAAGGAGGTGAGGAGGAGAGGCAGGGGACAAGGTATTTGTTTTGGGCATTGGGGATGTGAGGCCTAGTGGCCAGTCAGTGGTGTCGATGCTTGCCTCATGATTCCCTTATGTACCCCTTGCACTGCCTGAGCATGCACAGGCGGCTTTAACGGGGCACTGAGGGGCCTACAAAGTATATGGTAAACTATCAACAGCTCATAACGAGGTGGTCCTTGCCTATTTAAAGGATCCAATTAAGCTCACTGTTGTGTCCTTTTTTCTAAGAGCAGTGGTAAGTAGGAAAGTTGAATTGGCTACCTTAATTCTAAGCAAGTTGATGAATTCGGAGACTGGTACGATGATGCCCTGGAGGATCTGCATATGTATAGCTCTCGCTAAGGTGCCAAGTACTAGTGCAGGTGCGCAGCGCTCGACTGGAGAGAAAACCATTTTAAAAATGCAGAATGCCATGGCAATCACAATAACATCTGAAAGGGAAGAATGTGCAATGGCCAAACCTTTCAAATAGGCCATTTTGGCAATTTCCAGTGCTCCGAGTCCCCAGGCATATCTCATTCAAAACATTTTTATCAAAGACAGATGCCATGTTACTTGGCTTTGTTTTAATCGCCTCATCGCAGCCAACAAAGCAAGCTCTCCTTTCTGTCCGGAAATCCCAGAAAGTTCCTTACCTCTGCTCTTTTCCCCCCAAAATACAGTGCTGGGGGAAGTCGATTTCTTTTGCCAATCCTTAGGAATTGAAATCTGCGGCCGGGACATCCAGCGTTTACTTTTCTATTTGGAGCAAATGCTAGAACAGCATCTTGGGCTCTGAGGCAAGTTCTGGGAGAATCATTGTCCATTATGGACAGACGGATCCACTGGCAGACACATATTGTTAACAAGAGGCTACTTTTAACACTATATTGACCCAATAATTTCATGATCAAATGCTGTTCCTCACAGTAAAATTATCTATTTGGGTGTTACGGTCCTATGTGGTGCTCTATAGGTGGTAGCATTTTATTGACGATATGCACTTCACGTGATGAAGCCTAGATTTGTGTTGTGTCACTAGTTTTTATCACCAGTACCGGTAATGATGATTAACTCTTTTTTGTCAGATGTTGTATCCAACTATAGACGGAGCATATTTTCTATATGAATGAAACAATGTCGCTGATCTTTTTTTTTTAATCATGTATTGTGTTCTATGGATTTTGTATTTATCTGAAATAAACTGATTACTACTGCTAGTGTAATGGGTTGCCTCTCCCCGGAGGCTGCAGAGTGATGTAATGGAAAACTCAAGCTTCATTCTTCTCGTCTAAAAGATGTCACTTCAAACCCACGTGTCAGATACATCCCTCTTGTGATGCAAGTACACGTCCTATGATTGTTTTCAACTCAGCACTGATTTTGCAGGCAAGTGTCACTCTGAAGGTCCACATGTACACAGATGCTTTGCTTAACCTTAACAGTTCCACACCCTATGCTGCAGCGGACAGAAGAGAATTAGGAGACTCATACTATGCTGCAGCGGACAGAAGAGAATTAGGAGACTCATACTATGCTGCAGCGGACAGAAGAGAATTAGGAGACTCATACTACGGTTGATGTTACATCGGCTGATCAAAAAACATTGCAACCTCTTTTTTTCCCTCTTAGAATGGAATGCTGAAGGAACGTGGAAAGGATTTTATGCTTGCAGGGATTAGAGTATTGGATACTAATTGGAACAGACGCAGCAAACAGTGTAGGGTTAAAGGATGAAGAATGTAGTTTAGGTGCCAGGCTGTGTCAGAGAAATGGCCAATGTTGCCATTTTACCACAATCCCAGGAGACTGCGCTTCAAGCAATGCATATACCACACTACAGAAGACGACAAGTACACAGCACATACACTGTTCCCTGGGGGTTTCAGACTCAACAGGACTAATGTTATGTTACTGGGCTATGTATTGTTCACTACTGCCATTTGCATGGTATCGATGCGCTCTAGTGGTTCTCAAAGAGAGGGGAGTTGGTTAAGTTATTGGGGGGAGGAGGGAAAATGCAAGATCGCGTATCGGGTGTGTTGATGCAAGATAACTGAGCCATGCCTGTGGGTCTGTTTCTGGGTATTCTGTTTCAAGAGAGGAGGGGCCTTTGGGCCCAAGGGTTTGCCACAAGTGTCAATGATATTACGATGCATTGGCTAGGAGTTTGATATGTACGTTGATTGCAGAGGAGCAGCATTATGTTGTTTGATGTTTGTTGGTAGGGTTATTCAATTGCCATTTGCCAGTGGTTTATGTGGTATGCATGCAGTGTGCTTGAGCGTAGAAGTTCAGAATGTTAGTGCTGGGAGGTTTTGGAGGATTGTGTGGACAACTTGGAGAATCCATCCAGGGTGGAAATGGCAAACTCTCTGTACTGGTGCCCTTCAGGCAAGGTACTGGTCTATCAGAGATTACACCTAATTTTGAACAGTCACCACTAGAAATGTGCCATGCGACATGAGTAGATACTTTTGTTCTTAAAAATCAGGCTTTGAAAATTCTTTAAAAAATCACACTAGACTTGCAACGTGTGTTCCTTAGTTTACACACTGGACCTAAGAGAAATAAACTCTCTGCATGGTAATGGGTGCCAAAATGTTTACCAGTGCTTTAAGTACAATGGTGCCGGTCACCATTAGCACACTTTATATGTGGTGCACTACTGCCACCCAAAGGCTAGCCATGCACAGTGAAACATATTTGCCATTTAGTACAAAGTTTGGCTGCAGTAAATGTCAAGCAAAAGTTTCAAACGTCTCCATACCCACCAGCAAGGTACAGTACCATGCAAATGGTACTCCCCTTCATAAAACTCCTAGCCAATGTGAGTGTGATAGTAGTTTTTGTGAGCCCTGAAAATCATATTCTATCTCCCTCAATCCAAACTGGACTAATTATTCATGAAAGCACTGTTTGTGGCTCATCCTCTTGAACTCTCAGAATCTGCTTTGAAGAGACTTCCACGTCCACTGGTTGGGTTCTTTAAGGCAGATCCTCCATGTTATCTGGATCTCATGGAGGCGGGCCGCTAATTGCTACAAGCATGCTATAATAACCCTTGGGAAGGAGCCCTTTAAAGAAATATTGTTGACCTACACACTATCCCAATTCTATGTTCCCACACCGGTTCCCGTTACATCCCGGTTTCTGTACTGCACTCTCACCCAAACCCAATGTACTCTTCTGTCCTGTGTACGCACGCTATGTTCAAGATGCCGCAGCTGCCACAACAAATGTATTTTGTAAAGTGCTCTGTGTTTTCTGGGAGGTAGATTGCGCTCTCCCTATTGCCTCTCACTCTTAAAGACGTGGCAATGCACGCGTTGTTGCACCCTATGGGATTAGACGTCGATGCCTGGAAGCAATAGCTTAGCTTTCAGTAATGGTCTGCGCTCGCCAGTGGTAGATTTGCACCGAAAAAAGTAGTGGAACTGTGGTCTCGGCAGGGGAGAGGGCAGGCGGAAACATAGTGCAACATGTGGCAAGGTGTTGTGGCCGGGGCATTGCAATAGTCTAAGTGACTAGTAACTAAGGCTCCTATTACAACTTTACACTTGCACAGGGACATGAATGGACTAATCCGCTGTAAAGAATGGTGAATATGGTCATAACAGGCAGAGGAATGGTAAACAGAAAACAAATAACAGTAGTGGAACACTGCTCCCGACCGTTCCCACTCACTTCGATCACTGGTTTTCACAAAGGATTTGAAATGCAGTGATGTTTTGCTGCATTGCTTTCTAGACAAGCACTGCTTCCTAGTCTCCTTTCTTTTGTTTTAAACAAAAAAGCACAGTGAAGTAGCTGCACAGAGACAAGAAACGCTTTTACAAAACCTTAAGTAAATAAAGAAAATAAATAGTTGTCGAAAATCCTGTTCATACTGTCCATCATTTAAAAACGTTTTACACGTTTAGTTGAATTACCACAGTAACACTGCCAAAATCCCAATTATTGTTACAGTATGGTATGATATTAGTCATTTATAACGCACCTGTACCCAAGTGTTTCTACACCTGGCGAACAGTGCATCAACGGCAATGATTCGTATAATTTAGAGTCAAGCAGACTCAAATGTTACCCCCATTTTGTAGCCCTCTTAGACTACTTTGGGGACATGCAATATTTTTGCGTGTGGTAACACCCCATCCAGTGCCGCATTTCTGTGTGTGGAGGTACACAAAAGCAGGCATTTTTTTCTGGGTTTCAATAACGAAACCCATGATTGGGCGGAGTGGTCAAACGGATGATATTTCCAAATACCTCCTATTTTGCCTCTACCACCAAACTTATAACAAGGTCCTCAAAATGGCAATTTTGCCCCAGGACGTTTGTTTGCTCCCATTGACTTGCAGGGGCCTGAAGTCAATTTTAGACAAATGTAAGTAACAAAATGTAATATATCAACGATCTTCCAAGAAAAAAAATCATGATTCTCCCTAAAAAGAAGGGAGGGGTGGAGGGGTGGCGTGCACCTGATTCCGGGCGTGTGCCCCTCCAAGTTGAACTGAATGGGAAAAAAGCTGTGTTAACAAAGTGCTCAGGATTTCTTTGCAGTGACACATTACCAAAAGTCATGGGAGGACTGGCATCTTTTGGCCTTGGGTCATTTCCAGCCCCCGGTGCAGTGGCACAAGCCTACAATGCAGAGGCCCTAACTCCCGTAACAACTGGACAACATAGCAACCTCTCTCCCACCCACACAATCTCAAGTAGACATTTTCGGTATTACTTTCCTTCTATGCACCACATCTTACAGTTACGTTTGCTATCTCTTAAAGAACCGGGCTCTAGCAAACCTCCCATACATACCAAATCTAGTAACATTATTTCACCAGGATAATATCATTTGGTGAAATTTGAAAGCAGAGAATTGAGCCCAGGTTTCCTCATGTCCCAGCTTTTAATTTGACTGCATGCTAGATCTCCTCCCATACCATCTTTCGTTTTAGACCAATGCAAAGAGGCGAGGAAACTAAACAATTGATTGTAAGGGCTAAACCATATTTTACCAAGTGGTCCTGGCTTCCCTCTAATACCCAAACACAAACTGGCATGGCTGGACAGGCTTCCTGCGCCCCCACAATACAAAACCCATACCTGGCACCACATCTAACCACCCAACTCCCCACAACAAAAGAGCCTCTTTTGCCATGCTACCTCTCAACCAGTATGCATTATATAAATGGTCAATATTATACTTATTTATGGAGTAACACTATAGGATATACACCCATATGAGTGAGACATTCCTACAGATACATAAGGAAAATAAAGCACAGTGATGAAAAGTGATTTGCTCAAGATCCCTTTCTGTAAGAAGCGTGGAAGGCAGGGATATGAGCCCTGCAATTTCAAATTTACACTGCAGAGAAGACTTCATCTTCTCCTATTCTATCCTCAATATTAGACCCAATGAAACACTGTCTGTATAGTTGCTATTGAAGGGCTAAATGAGTGCACTGTTCAATAAATCAGGCTTCCAAAGCACCAATTAAAGCAACCTGACAAAATGTTAAAGGAAGCTTTAAATGAAACCCTTGTTCATATAGCAAGTATGCATCACTTTGTCAGAACACAGAAGGGGGTTGAGCCAGTCATATAATTGGATGTAGTGCTTTGCTGCTGAGACACAGATTTTAGCAAGTCCCCCAAACTGCTGAACTACCTTTCCAGATTTGTATCTCGGTCTCATTTATCCGATTTTCCTTATTTATTTTAATTGTATGCATTGGTCACTTATATAGCACCTGAACAATAAACACGCGTTTCAAAGCGCTCCAACGCAGTGAGGGTGAGAAAATAAGCAAGGAGATAACATTCTTAAAAGGCATTGGAAAATTCAGAATGGGCAGGTGCTATGCATTTAGAGGTACAACATAGAAATACAAACTGTTTGCAAAAGAAGACATAAATATTGTAAATGCCTGACAGTCGTTCCAATAATGCAAGAGCTATACATGAAGAAAGGAAAGAGGGGGGGTAGGGTAAGACAAACAGACAAATGAGACCATCATACATACCTGACAGCATTACTGACAGTGATAAGTGCATGAGAACGGAGGTATCAGAGGAGGGGTGCGAGTGGAGGCAGGGATAGACTTACAAATGTGGCTGCAGATGAAAAAGTCACCTAAATTCGATTTCTAGCAGAGGGCCACAGAGCACAACAAAACAAAAGTGGCTGCAGATTAAAAAGTCACCTAAATTCGATTTCTAGCAGAGGCATGCCGAGCTCAACAAAACGAAAGTGGCTGCAGATGAAAAAGTCACCTAAATTCGAATTCTATCAGAAGCACACAGAGCACAACAAAACGAAAGTGGCTGCAGATGAAAAAGTCACAAGTTATTGGATTTAGTTGAGCAGGCAACTCACATGAAAGTCTCCAAGGGTACATGCAAACTGGTGTACAAGGAATGTGGGGTAACAGACTGCCCCCGGAGTCCAGGAGAGTTCATCCATGATGTGCAGGGGGGCGAAGGAGGAGGGGGCCATCCAGCCCAGCAAGGTCTGGACAGGTTCAGACAGGAGCCTTAGTGTGTGCCTTTGTCGGTGGATCGGCTATACCTACCTGCTTTCTTGATTGGCCTTTAGGTGGTTGATGGGGCAGCCAATCAGAGGAGCTCTGGGGCAGCTAGGCGAGGCACTGTAGTGATGAAAAATGGCGGTGGCCATGATGGAACGAAAAGCCCACAACAAAGACCAACTGGGCTAACAAGGTCACTTTCGGTGCAGCACGACATCTAGGGCAGACCCCCAAGGCGAGATTTGTAATGCAGCCAAACAGGTTAAATTAGGTGGGGGTTCTGTGCCCCTGGATGCAGTGCTCCATTTCGATTTTTAAATAAGGCACAGGTGTACAATAGGACCCAGGAGGGCCTACCTAGCGGGCGGAGGGTCTGAAAAATGCAGCAGCAGCCTCGAGGTCTTCATGGGGTTGCAAGGCTGCATCTGAGTCAGGGTGGAGACAGAGAAGAAATGCAGTGGGTGTTATTGTGCTTGCAAGTGGCCCTTTCTTGGAAAGTTGGCTAAATAAGGGACGTCTGCTTGGGAACTGGTGATGGAGAGGTACTAAGAGCCACTCATATTTATATGTGTTTTCAAGCAAGGTGGTGTGTGTGCGCTTTTGTTTTGGTTGTCTGACCGTGGTGATGTGTTTGAGTGTATTTATCACTGTTAAATATATGTGGAAAGATGTATCTTTGTTCACTCGACTATGCATATACATATGTGAATATCCTGTTGATTTCTATGTGTCTGTTGTTGGTCACGTAAGAGTGTTCTGGACAAAGCAATGAGCCTCATTACATTTGGCAGTACGGTAAGAAAGTGGTGATAATTCCGTTACTGCCACTTTATTTGTTGCAAACTCACTGCAAATTATATATTTGGAGGTAAAGTGGAGGATTTACCTACGGCAACAAGCTGTAGGTACATTTGCCACTTTACCTCCAAAAATCAGTAGATTTACCACACAGTAAATCTGCTAATGGTAAATCCGGCAAAAATCCCCATTGAGTCCTATGGACTCCAAAAATGGGGAATCACACCACCCTACCACCACTTGTAATCCTGTGGTAAACCCATGGGATCAAGTGGCATTAACGGTAATCGAGTTTGATGGTAATTCAGCGAATTTACTCTCCGAACTACCACCAAACTTGCAATGAGGCCCAATGAAAAACAATCACAAAGTTATGGGGGTCATTCACAGTTGAGTGGTAATTGTACAATTGGCAGTATTTGGAAAATACAGCTGGGTTTGCCAACAAATTCCACCTGAGTTATTCTATGGCAATACCTGCAGTGGTATTTTAGGCAGACTTTCTGGCAACAATCTGCCTATTTTTACTTCCAAGTAGTAGGCAGGCAGAGGCACTTCCCCTCAATACAGTAAAAACGTTTTTACAAAGGGCCATGGTAAGGTCAACACCTCTCACCACCATACCCATGTAGTACAAAAAAGGTACATCATTTACCCTTTTGTGTATACAAATGTACAGTAGTGGTCTGAGCCACCGTCACATCGAAAGTGGAGAATGCTGAAAAACATGTTTTTAAAAAGCACCTTTTTATGTTACCAGAATTAGAGTAAGTATTTCTGAAATATCCCTGGAGGTATTCTAGAAATATTACCTCAGCTACTGGAAAATTCTGAATTGTGGGGATTTTGAGAAATACTACGAGTAGAGGTGGTCATTTTTCCTGGGGATATTTCATTGAAAAATCCCCTTAACTCTGAATGACCCCCTTAGTTTATAGTCTACTAATACCAATCCCCAAATGTTACATCGTTCTGTGCATGTTTTTAACCTCTCTGCCCAAAAGTGAGTACCACAAATAATCCAACAGCCATTTCTATCACCACCATATAGTAACATCCATGGGTGCTAGTCTGGATGCTATCAAACTCTTTTTGTAATGAAGTCACCAGTGATCAAGAAATTAGCCAGAACATATGGGAAGCATTCTTACAGAAAAAGACTGTGGGAAAACTCTAATAGGATATGGATGGACCCTTACTTTCCTGACAAAGAGGAGTTGTAATATACCAGAACAATGTTCTATGGGCCACAGTGATGCCAACATTACCATCCAGGGTCATAAAATCTGTCATTTAAATGTGTACATTGCCGCTGGGTGGTATAAAAATGCACAAGCCGTCTATGATCTTCTACCTATCTCACACTGCGGAGGTCCACGTGTGGGACCCACCCAGCAGATCCGCAACATTGCTGAAATCAAGACGAAGACCTCGCCACATCTACACAGACGCCAAGCAGGACTTGCAGCACTCGGATCCTTCAAGGAAGGATGGATTCTGAAGGATTTTCTTATTTTCAATGTTTTATTTTTACATATTGCAGCTCTGGCCCAGGGAGCAACATCCCAGCCAGCCTCAGGGGGTGGGGGAAGAATGGGGGGGGGGGGCATTTGCCTCCATGACCTGATTCCTAGGCCGCACCTGCCAAAAGATTTGTAAAGCAATCATCCGCACACAGCAACGGGTCACGGGACGATCAGGCACATATTTTATGGATGAGTAGGAGTGATAAACACTGCATACTAATCATGGCCAAAAGAGTATGCAGCTATGAAACATGAACCCTGCACTGTTCAACTCAGTTCACAGTCCAGCAGTATACATTTAGGGCCTTACTAACAAAAGAAAAGCACCACATGTGCAAATGGAATATCATGCTGGGGGCGCTTTGATATGCAAGAACGGACCGCAGTATGGAAAGCTTGCTGCTTGTGTGAATGGCGTTCTTTCATATATATGAGGCATGCCCAATTTGTGGTTGCTCAATCCACGTGCAGAGGCAATCCGGCTCAGTGTGTAGGGTCAAACCGGGGCATCAGATTGTCTCGGGCCCCTATGAAAGAGTGGCTCACAGTGACAGACTGTTTGAGTAGTATGCAGCTAAATGGTGAATTAACTTATCAAACTGGCCCAGAAAAGTGGCCCATTTTGACCAAAAAACCTAGGCCACACTAACGTTTTGTGTTTTTGGTTCGGCCATTGCCCTATTGCCCAATTGGCCAGTCCGAACCTGTCTGTGTGTGTTCCACGCATGTGGGAGGTGGAGCACACACACTATGCACCCCGGCAAGTGCTCATATGAAGTGGCCTAGAGGATCCCACATAGGGGTGCACGCGTAATAGTCCAATGCCTCCATAAACCAACACTTCATTGTAAACAGATGATACAGTATGACACAATATTTGGAGGTAAAGCAGGCTACATTTCATTCACATATTATTTATCAAAATTGACGGGCACCCACTACTCTATATATCAACCATCATCGGTTACCATGACCTCATTGACCCTACCAGCCATGCCGACCTGCCAGCTGCCTGATTGGCCTACTGGCTGTCCGGGCTGTCCCAGGGTTAATTGTATAAAATCCAATGTCATATCCAACCGGACAGTCCAAAACGCCCAAGCCTGGGCTAAAAATCACCCAATGGGCCATCCAAGGGGCCACACCCGTCTTCCTCGCCTCGCTGGCCTATTGGATGCGAGTGGACCCCTCAACCCACCACCCGGGTAGCAAAATCATAGATGCTGTTAGTTCAACATTCTTGGTCATGGTCTGCACGTTCTATATATAATCCGTTGTGTAGGTCCCAGTCAACAGCGCCACAATAAAATGCAACATCCAGGAACACATTAATTACTCAAGATACATTCATTTATCCTTCTGTAAATGACATAGTGAGGGAACAGACATAAAGGGTCGGGTTGGCGGGAAAACTTCGAGGATAAGCACCGGCCAGCAGCAGGAAGAAAAGAGGGTGGCCGGATGGGTTCTGCCTCTTAAATACCACCCCAGAACCAGAAACTAGGTAGGCAGACCTCCCCACACCTGCAGCCACCACGCACACCCCATCCATCTCAGCAGCCCCCAGACACCAAAACCGCCCCTGCCACCATGGTCCACGAGGCAGGCAGCCCCTAATGGAAACTGAAGGACCATGGCAGTGCCTTCAGACTTGCCATGCTCCACCTGCAATGGGAGGGAAGGGGGTGTACTTGAAAACTGCCTCCCCGTGAATGGGCCATGCCATCCTCCAAATGAGCACTGAGTGTTCACCCTCACCAACGCTTTCAGTGTATCTGTGCTGACAGCATTATGGAGATAGATGGCAGACATTGCACAAACACGCTGCACTGTTCCTGAGCAGTGTGTGTGCTCTTGCTTTTCCTAGGGCATTGCCACAGATCTCATACGCCGTTGTTTTAATGCAGTAAATAACTTCAAGGCAATTTGTTGAAATTACTTTGAATTACTTCCTGGGAAAGTAATTCTATTGATGTAATTAAGTGTAAGGGGCATAGGGGGTTGGAAGGAGTTGTAGGCAAGGGTGGTTGTGAAGGGGGACAAGGGGCAACGGAGGGACACCCCATTAAAAAAAAACAAGATTTGTAGATATGTCAATGAAGTAAATTACCACAAAGTAAATTACTACGCTAAAGTAACCTAGAACCGACAAGGAGCCAGGATTTGTGAGGTATAGTGAGTGGGCAACTGTCAATTGCTGGAGGGATGTGCAGTGAGATGGATACAGTGTTGTCTTTTACATTTCACAAAAAGGCACTAAGTAATCAGCAAAAATGTGAATACATTTACACGTCCACAACATGCTGTGCCTTTCAAAACCCTGCTTCCTCAAGCAGGCAAAGTATGAATGTTCCCAATTCCAACACATTCATCTGTTGAATGCAGACATTAAAGTGTTAGTGAAAATCTTGGCAAACAGGTCGGGGGCAGGAATGTTACGCTGTCCAGTCCAACGCAGGTTTAATCTGGAGCAGTGACTTGGTGGTTGACCCTCTGTGCAATTCACATGTTGCTAGATGCTGAACAATCCTGCTGGATCAAGGTTCAAATTTTATGAGCAAGCTCATGGCTGAAGTCAAAGAGCTACTCCATATTACTAACTTACGAACTTCTGTGTACCATCCACAAACAGATGAGAGGCACTCTGTAGCAAATCAGGAAGCTGAAGCAGAATTTCCAAAGACATCAAGGTTTTATTTTCTTCCAGCAGGCAGGACACATCATACAGCAAAGACATCTCTAGAACTCTCCTAAAATCTCTGAGTCAGACCCTGTCTTTTATACACTTCTTGGTTGGCTCAGCTCCCTATTTATGATACAGAATACTCTCATTGGTTCAGGCACTCCAAGACACGCCCCTTCCTCCTCTAGGGCTGGCTGACTGGGCTGCCAATTCACAAAAGCTCCCATGTCATACCTACATCTGTAACTGGTTAAAATTGTGTGTGCTGTGCCTGACCTTCAAAATGGGAAAATTACTGACGTCAATCCTGAGATAATCCTAGCCCCAGCATCATGCTTTCCTGTCCCAGAGGCCCAAATATGGGCATCCGCTGTGCCTTCTCTGCTAATTGAAATAGCTCCATGCAACACTCACTATCTTCCCTTGAATGATACCTCACTCCCACGGATCATCACTGTCAAGATTGGAGTAGGAAGCCCAGGCACCATGTCCTTGACTATTGAACTCTCACTGAACTACCATGAGGTAATTCTTTCATCATTTCAGCATGATTTTACAGAAATTCACTTCACTTATTTGTATGCCCAGCACCAATTTAGAGTGCCTGACTTTGTCCCAAATACAAAATGGCTGATCCCTTATGAAATGCCAGACCAACCCAATCTTTGCCCAACACGTGGTACATGCTCCGATTTTAATATAGTTTTTTAGTAAATCATGATAAGCAGGTACTACTTAACATACCTTCTATCGTACAATACATTTCTAGACATTCTGACCCCATAAAATAGATCGTCCTCCAAAGCGCCTTTCTGCAAAGCACTACATTTCTGATTTCTACAACATTTAGAGTCATTGATCACCCCAACATGTAATCTACGTTCGGTTTGAGGGGGAGTGGGTCTATCTCCATTACATTCAGTTTGAGGGGTAGGGGGTGCATGTCGCTGTACAAAACGCTTAAAAAGTAACCCTAAGAAAGTTGGTAGATAAAGACGTGAATGACTGGGACCAAATGATCCCCTGGGCACTATTTGCAGTGAGAAAAACCCCTCAGACATGTACTGGATTCTCTCTTTTTGAACTACTCTATGGTAGAGAACCTAGAGATATCCTGGACATGCTCGGGAGACCTGGGAAGAATGGGAAGAGGCACCCATTCCCTCTCGCAAACCGCTACCAGATTGAGAGAGCATATGAGACTTGTTCGAGATCTAGTCTGTACTCATATGGAAAAAGCCCAAATCCAACAAAAATCCACTTATGACAAAAAGGTGAGCTTAAGATCGTTTTCCATGGGACAAAAAGGTCTAGTCCTCTTACCCACCTCAAAAAATAAGCTTGTCTCTAAGTGGCACGGGCCATATGAAATACTGGAACGAACGGGAACCTGTACTTATCAGGTAGCCCAACCTTACAGGAAACAAAAGGTTCATCTGTGTTTTGTAAATATCTTAAAAGAGTGGAAGGAAAACGCATTGGCCACACATGCCACAATACTATCTTGTTTGGTACCAGAAGAGATAGACAACTTTGAATTAATTTCTCCAGAACTATCTATTCCACAACAAGATTTAAACGATGTAGTCACATATTTTCCCGATGTATTCTCGGAGAAACCAGGAAGAGTAAAAGGCACCTATCAATACATTAGAACACCCAAGGGAAAAATAGTTAATTTAAAACCATATAGACTCCCGGAAGCCTGTTAACAGTGGCTGAGGAAGTGAATAAAATGTTGAGAGCACATTTTGTCAAGCCCTCTTCAAGCCCATGGTCCTCCCTTATCGGACTGGTCACCAAATCAGACGATTCCTGGAGGTTTTGCATAGACTTCAACCAAGTTAATGCCATTTCTGTCTTCAATGCATATCCCATGCCACACATCGATGACCTAATTGATAAACTCGGAAACACCACTTTTCCATCCACCATAGATCTAACGAAAAGGTCCTGGCAGGTCCCAGTATATGGGCATGATAAGGAAAATACAGCTTTCTCAATGGCCTTTACAACTATTTCAGTTTAATGTCTTCCCTTTTGGGTTACACAGGGCTATAGCCACTTTCCAACATCTTATGGACAAAACATTAAGGCCCTACTGTGATTTCTGTGGAGCTTATATTGACGATATGATCAGTTATAGTAAAACTTTGGAGGACCACCTTTTCCATCGCTTTACTATTATGAGAGCCCTCAGAGAGGCCGACCTAACTGCCAATCCATCCAAGTGCAGACTGGCCCAGTCAGCCGTGAAATACCTTGACTTCTTTGTAGGGAATGGTAGTGTACAATCTCAACATGAGAAAGGGAAGGCCGTCTTAGATACCTCTACACCTAAAACTAAAAGAGATCTCGGAGCATTTCTAGGGTTAATCGGTTATTACCGCAGGTTTATCCCAAACTTCTCGGACAGAACAGATAGGCTGACAGACAAACTAAAGAACGCCGAACCCCAGAAAATTCCTTGGACTGACGAGGATGATATATGTTACAACAACCTGAAACAAACCCTGTACCAGAACCCGATCCTAAAGGTAGTAGATTTCTCAAAAGAATTTGTATTGCAAACAGACACCTCCCTTAAAGGGTTAGGAGCAGTCTTTTCACAAGTCTGCAATCATTTCGAAAAAAATTACTCTGTGCTGGAATTAGAGACCCTTGCCATCAAGTGGGCCATTATCCACCTTAGATACTACCTCCTATGAAGAAAGTTCACACTCGTCAATGACCATTCTCCACTAGTTTGGAATAGCTAACGCAAGGACTCCAACCCTCGAGTCATGCGATGGTTCGTAGATCTGCAACCCTACTGTTTCACTATGGAGCACCGAAAAGGTAAAGACCAAGGGAATGTAGATTTCCTTTCCCAGTTCTCCTGTGAAAGAGATGTGGCTACATCGCATGGGGGCAGGGTATGTGAGAAACCTGAAGGTGTCTCACCCGCTAGTCCTTGGGGATCTGTCATCCAGGTGGCCAGGACACGGTCATGGCTATTGGATCCAGTTCCTGGGGGTGAACCAGTGCAGGAGGATCACCTGGATGAGAGGTCTTCGGGGAGTGGAAGTGGGACACCGAAGAGTGAGACGAGGTATCCCCTTTCCTGTAACACCTTTCCGCCCATCCTACCAGATAGAATACCTAGGAGCTCAACCCCCCACTTCGCTTTTCCCGACACAAACACTTTCTCAAGAACAGTTCATCATGAGCAACAACGGATTAACACCAGAGCCGTATACCTGACGTGTCCCAACACCCTGGTCAGGAAAGGTCAGGCAAATACTAATCATTACACAGATCCGACTCCCATCATACTTCCCCACACGGATATAAGGCGGAGCACAAAAGCACAATCTGAGCGAGGAAAAGCACACAAGGAAGCGGCAGTTCCAAGATGGCGATTTAACACACAGAGAAAGGCGACGAGACCGGAGAGGGGTTCAAGGAGGGAAGTACCCCTGACTTCTAGAAACGTTACTTTCACAAGCCTTGAAAGTGAGAAGCCTAAGACCAGAAACTGATGCTGATATATCCGACACTGTGCATCAAAGGTATCTGAGGCACTCCTGTGTTGATAACCCAGGCTGGGAGGAGCGATTGCTGCTATGGTACTGTCCTTGGCTCCTGTAAGAAAGCCGCACCAGTAAAAGCAGCACAACCAGTGAGTCAGAGAAACAGATACGAAATCAGCTTGTGTTTGAACCAAGGTGGCAAGCAGCAACATTGTATGACGAAATCCACAAAGGACAGGGTTTGAAGCGCATGTGATGAGAGGCACAAACAAGTGGAAACTAAAGGAGGGCATGTAATTTGGGGAAGCCAAATAAGATACCGGGTGGTCCGGCGCCATGTGGGTGCTCATTCTAAGGTGTCTGTAAGGTATCCAACTGAATGGCAACTGCATTGTAAAAAAGGAACTTTGTAACAAAGTGGTCCTGCGACGGGTCAAGCTAAACCCTGTGCACATTCAAAAGTCTTTGATAAGTATAATGTGAACTGCAATTGGTCCACACCCCACTGAAGGAAACTAATTGAATGTGAAGAAGGGATCTGAGCTTGGCTGAGTGGGTTCTGGGGGAACCATGAGTCACCCGAGAAGGAATAAAGGGATCTGAGACTGGCTGATGAGGATCCGGGGTGAACCGGGAGTTAGAGAAGGAATACTTTTGAAATCGTAAAATAAAGAGATCTGAGCGCAGCTGAGGGGGATCCAGCGAGAGACACCCAAAACAGATCATTATACGAAGAAAAGAACTTCCTATTTTTGGTTTGTACATCTGGCCCTCCGAATCAAGAGACTTTGATAGAAAAGAGACTCGAGCACAGAAGGCCGTGATACTGGAATTGGAACTGTATCCTCGTGTCAAGGAAGCCAGAGTGTGTGCTTGGCTCGAGTGTACCGGCTTGCCCCGTGCTGAAAACATGGGCAAGGGAGGCCAACTGCCCAAACATCCTGACTTATCATTTTGTGAACACTTCTTTCTTTTTCATGAACATTCCCCCACACTGTTTGTAAATTAGCGGCAATGATTGGCAATAGGTTTTTTAGTATAGGCCCTTTTATTTTGACAAGACTCCACTAGGACTGCGTTCTTTATTATTTGATGGCCGTAGCTTGCTCCCATCTCAGATTTAGGTTTAGATAGGTGTTTATCACACCCCTTGGAGGCTTCAAATAAAATCACCCTTGAAGTGTGGTCATTTGTGTCTGTCTTACTTCGATACCATGCCTTCCTTACAGTACTCACTTCAACGTTGGTCAGCCAACCTGTTGGCTGCTGAACCTGGCGGGAGGTGTAGCGAAGCACATTCGTCATCTCAATTAAGTGTTGTTTCATTTCATTGCCAAGGATCACTGAGCTAGGGTTATCATTCGAAAATTGAACGTGAAGGAGGGACAGGTGCATGCATCCTCCTACCTGTTACAATTTTGGGAAGACTCAAGTGGAGAAGAGTGAAAATAACACGAGGGAGGCAAGAAAGCCAGTTATTGCATAGGGTAGATGGTAGCTTGGCCAAGCACTCTTTTAGTAAGCCATTGAGCCTTTCGAAAATCCTGTCCAAAGCTTGTATTTGATCACTAAAAGACAAGTTATCTCCTCAAAAAGGTTGTTGGCAAGGCGCTGGCCATTGTCCAACCTTATCTCCTCACACACTCCCCGTCTTGGGAACACTTCCCTTACTAAGAATTTTGCTGCTGATCTTGCATCATTCTTTGCACAGGGTCCCACCTGAGGCCAATGTGAGAAAGGGCAGACGACCACAATGAGGTACCTATAGAAGGCAAATCTTTCTTGCATGTTAACATAGTCGAAAGGTAAATGACGGAAGGGCATTTCTGGCCGAGGTATGGTTCCTTTCAGTGTCTTCAAGGTGTGACCAGGCAGGAATTGTTGGCAAATCTTGCAGTTTTTCATAAACTCAGCCACTCTCTCATGCAAATTTGGCACATACTGCCCTTCATCCAGTTCTGCGATATACGTTCTTTTGATGTATGGGTGGGAAAGAACAGCTGTTCCAGTGCTACAGTTATATGGGCATCACATGTTTCCCTGTGCTATTTTGTCACCAAATCAGATCAGTGGGAGAAAGTGAGCACTTCCTCCTTATCCACAGATCCTTTTCTTCTTTAGCACCACTCCTTGTAATTCTATTATTTGGACAATAGGGATGGTATTGAAATTCTCCTCTCTTTCTTCCTACCCACCCACTTTCCTTCCTGCTGCCATAAGCAGTACTTTTTCTTCTTCCCCAGGTTATCGTTTGATGCTTCCCTCGTGTAGGTATGCAGCTTCTTTTGATGCCCTGTCAGCCATTTCATTCCCCCGTGAAAATCTGTCTTGCTTACCTGTGTGGGTGGTGCATTTTATTATTGCAACTTTCACTGGCACTTTTAGGGCCTCAATCAATTGCTTGAGCAATTCTTCATGTTGCACGGGGGACCCATCACTTCTTCTAAACCCTCTACTTTCCCATCAGGCCATTCCTGTATGTAATGTTGATGTGACATAGTCAGAGTCAGAATAAATGTAAACTGCATGTCCTACCATCTTGTTTAGTGCTCTTATCATTGCCACTAGCTCTGCTACCTCTGCTGAGTTATGGGAAGGTAGCTGTTGTTGGGATGATATTACATATTTCCCATTTATGTAGCACACTACTGCCGCACCAGTGTGTCTTGCTCCTGTCTTTGGGTCAATACTTGATGACCCGTCAATATAGACCATGTCAGCCCCTGCTATTTCTTCTTCTTTCACCTGTATGTTCCCTTTCCTTCTGTCCATGTGTGCGACACAGTCGTGTATGTAATCCCCGTCCTGTATAGGTTCTGCTATACATGTGGCTGGGTTGACCACTCGGCACCTTACTACATCTATGGCTGGGTTTGTTGGAATCACCTCGTACCCTGATGCCCTTTGAGTTGTCAGTGTGCTTTTAGATTTCTTGAGGATGGCGAACAGCGAGTGCTCCACATACAATACTATGGGGCATGCCATGGTAATATTTGCTGCTTTTTCTATTGCAAACGTGGCAGCTGCAAGCGCTTGTTCACAAGTGAAGCATCCCTGCATCACTTGGCTGAGAAGACTACTGTAATAGGTTATCCCTGTGGCTACTTTTGCATTAGGACAGCCGTCGATATAATGTTTCTTTGTAATTCAGGGTAGCCAGCACTGGTGCGTCTTGCAATTCTGTGAAACTCTCTTTAATTTCAGATGTACATTTTAGTTCCCTCTTTTCCTTTTGTGCTTCTTTTAGGCCCTGCAATAGGGGCTTGGTGAACGAGGAGTAATCAGACACACAGGCTCTGCAATAATTACATAGTCACAGGAATGTTTGCATCTTCTCATTGTATGTTGGTGGGCTGTTGAGTGAATAGCCCGTACCCTCTCTGGTGTTATCCTGTGCCCATCTATGGATATCATTTGTCCCAGGTACACAGCTTCTTCCTGGCAATACTGCAATTTTGCTTTGTACACCTTGCATCCTTTCTCTGCTAGCAGTGTCATAATGTGTACTGAATCTGTTCTACACTCTTCTTTTGTCTCACTGCATATCATTATGTCCTGTGTCAACAAATCGTCAATGTATTGAATCACTGCACTTGCTTTTTGTACGTTGCACAGGTCTATCTGTATCACCCTGTTGAAAATGCTGGGTGACTTGCAGTACCCTTGTGGTAATTGAGTGTGCTTGAATCTGGTTCCGCGATATGTGAACGTGGTCAGGTATCTTGAATCTGGGTGCAGAGGCATGGACAAGAAGGCGTTCTTCTAGTCAATTACTGTGAAGTACTTTGCCTTTGTCGGGATATTGCACAATATTGCAGCATGGTTTGGAACTACAGGAAATTCTGCCTCAACCACATCATTTAGTGGGCGCAAATCCTGAAGAAAATGCCTCAATCCACCCTTAGATTTCTTTATTGGATATATCACTGTATTACATGGAGAGGTGGATGTCAGGATGATGCCCTGCTGCCATAATGCATGTAAAGTGGAGTTTATTCCTTCATCAGCTTCTCTGGAAAAGGGATATTGCTTTGCTCGGGCAATAGTGCCCCTTCCCTCAGTTTTATTTTCTCTGCCCGACCCCTTTACATCGTGGGGGCCCTTAGTCCATAAGCTCTATGGTACTTTTTTGAGATCTTCTTTTGCATGTCTGTTTTCTCTTCACACTACCTGTGTTAGAATTGGTACCAGTTTCTCCATTATTTGAACCAGGCAGGGTATCTGTGTCTGGGAAACCATTTATCCTTCCATTTCCTCATCAGAGAACAGCTGTTCATCTGATACTCCTGTAATATTCAGTGTAGGGTCGATGCACAGCACTGTACGCCATTCCATATTGTCACTGTCCCTCCCACAGAAGATCACCATGCCTTTGCGTATCACTACTTCTTCCAGGTGTAACACTACTGTAGTTCCCTTCAGGCCATTCCTCTGACACTGTGGCCTTAACAAGAATTCTGAAGCCAATCGGAACACCTTCCCCTGTATTCTCAGGTCCTGTCCTACCAGGTTTCAACCCCATGCAGGAACATGCATGGTTACAATAGTTGTGCTAGCATGGTGCTTTGAGCATGTGCTGCCAAGAGGACGGTGGGCATAGTAAATGCAAGGCGTAGTGCACACCATCCCCTTCTCTGTGAATGAAATTGTGGTATTTAGTTTGCTGAGCAAATCTCTCCCTAGAATATTAATAAGAGTGACTTTGGAGTACAGTAATGGTGCTACAAGGTGCTGTGTTCCTATTATCAGTGGTAAATCTTTCGTAACTAGAACCGTGACCACCACCTAAGAGATGCCCTGCATATCCATTACCTTGTTGGATAATGGGAATCCACCCTCCCTGATACAGGATTTTGTTGCTCCTGTGTCAATACGAAAGGAGAATTCTCTTGGTCCTAGTTTCACTGCCACCTTGGGTTCCTCTTCGTGGTTGTCAGTTACTGCTAGGACTGGACACACTCGTTTTGTCCCAATACTATGGCAGTTCCTGTTCCCATCGCCGATGGTTGTGTCCTAGCGGAGACTGCCATGCTGCCATCAGAGGTCCCCCCTTGTATCAATGTATCTCCCTGCTGCAAGGATGTCTGTATCTGTTGTGATGGCCTTGGGAGGAGCTACATCTGTTGCCATTTGGGTTGTGTTGTACTGATCCCCTGCTGCTGTGCCACTTGGATCACTTTCGCTTATGTCTGAGCATGCTGCGCAAATGGGCAAGTTCCTGCCAAGTGTTACATATTCTAACCTATGTAACATGGCCCGAAGACCCTATACCCGACTCCTCTATACCTCCCTCTTCCACGCTGTGGGTACCCCCTTTCCATGGAAAAGAATCCCCCATGCGTGTAATTCCCCTGTGGTGGAACTCCCCATTGTGGTGGGTATTGGGGTTGCATACAACCTCCTTGCTGTGGTCTATTCCCTGTGTCAATTTCTTTTGTACCAATGTATTTTCCGCCCTGGCGGCATTTTCCGCTGGCTGTCTCTCACTTTCTTGTTTTTGCTTGAAATAGTGTACTATTGTTGCCTTTATTTCGGGCCAGCCTTTAGCTTCAATACCCACTATTCTATCCAGAGGTGCCTGTGCTTCAGTCAGCAACTCTTATCAGAATGCGATAGAACAGGGCTATACATTTGTCCAAAAACCTTCAAGTCTCTTGCATCCATAAGTCTTGTACTCGCTTTATAGAGTCCGATGGGTCATCGTCACCTTTCATTTTATGGGCCATTACTGTCTCCAGGTCATAACTGTCTGGATAAATACTCCTCAGAACCTTCCAAACATGAGCCCAGCAATTATTAAACAGAGCTTCGTCATGACCATTTGTGCTTAATTTTACTCCTTGTAACCTGCCTGAGTCCATATTTTATCTGCCTGTTCTCCTAGGTTTGCAGCAAATAAACTTTTCATACCCCCAACTGCCAATGTCACACCTGCTGTCTTTTTCTCAAGCGCCTGTATCTACTGGCCTCTACCACAAGCAAGGGCAGGCTGCACATAAAGTTGTCTCGGTCCATTGTCTCCCATGGAACATAATGTGCACCACTTCTCCCTTTCTGTAGTAAAGGCATTGCTGGTGTCTTTGGTCCTGTTCCTCCCCCTTTAGTTGTCTGTGTTAATCTCAGTTTCACCTTTCCCACTATGCTATGGAGAGAGGTGGACCAGTCCCTGTAACTCCCGTCACTATCCTGTCTTTTTCACTCTTTTCTGCCTCTTCTTCTTGCTTTGCCCGCTGTCCACTCATCACTATCCCCATCACTCAATTTGTCCCCCAATAGTCCTTCATTTGATGTTGCATTGTCCTTGCCCCCTTCCTCTGCATCTTCCTGCTTTCCTTCTTCCCCTCGTCAACTAGTTTAAATGTTATTCTCCCTGATAGCCGCTCCGCTTTGTCCACCTTCCTCTTTCTCCTTACTTCCTCCTCTATCACTCGTTTGGCCTCATTGAATAACACATCCACTAGTTGGCACGTATTCTTTTCTATGTCTGCTAGATATTTCCGTTCTCCCTTTTTGTGTATTTCCTCCCTTCGTGCACCCCTCTCTTTTTCCCCTGCCATTTTCCTGTGGTATCTCACTGGGGGTTGGTATACCTCGCTGAGGGTCGTAATATGGGATACATCCCGTAGGGTGGGGGCGCAAAGCTTGGTCCGCTCCCTTCCGCAGTCTCCCCTTTTTCCTTTTTTCCTCTTTAGGTTCCTCATATAACTACCAGCCCTTGTATTTGGTTAACAAATATGAAAACGTATTTTCTATTATTTTACTGTAAAATGTACCTTTCCCTGGCCACACATGAAGCACTGACCTGCAGTCTCCAGAGCCAATTGAAGATTGCATTTTAGCAATTTCTTGCGATATTGGGGCAATTTTTGGCACATGTGGTCCAGGGGACTATGCATATATGCCATTATTTCCCGTCCCCCGCTTACTTTTAGTCCCGTCTACCATTGGCTTCCTTTGTCCCCCTATCACACACTACTTCTTAACGTTAACTCTGACCCTCTCTACAGGCCTAACCAGGCTCTCCACTCATCATGCTGGCACTCTCCACAGGCCCAACCAGGCACTCCACTAGTCACACTGGCCCAACCACTCATTCAGTGTTAGTAACCATCAGCCCTCTTAACAGGCTCACAGTTCCCTCTGTTAAGGCAAGACTGTGCACCTTGCCTCCTCTGCACCGGCTGAACACATCCTGTTGCTATAAATGTCAAGTGCCCTATTTACATGAGGTACCTCCTGGTATGTACTCTTCCACCATGAGTCCACACCATAAGACAACACTAACTACTGCATGCGTGTCCCTCTCTATACCCCCAAAACAATAATACATAACACAACTCTTCCCCCAAAGATGCAACTATACAATTGCCGGTTCTACGTGCAACTCTTGTCTAATGGGGTTCACCACACTCTACGCACCTCTCCTGCTCTAATGCAGGGGTGCTCACACCTGAGTCCACTCCCTAGTGGGTGGCTTGCAATAATTTCTGCACTACTACTGATGATCATCCTCCTTCCTCGAGGATGTGTCATACACACCATAAAAATCTATCCCTCCCTAACGTGGGCATGCACCACTATGCAGCATGTTCTTGCGCGGTTATACTCATGTCCTAGAGACCCTCGAGTCCCCTCGGCACTGAGCTTCCAGCACACGTTCACCTCTCCCACAGGGACGTCATTTCACCAAAATGCCAGGGGTAGCGGAAGTGACATCACATGACTCTTGACCCCCTGATGACATCACAGGAAGTGATGTCATTTAAGCCCCCCACCACCCTCACCCCCCGAAGTGATATCGCGGGAAGCGATGGAACACAACCTTTCACCCGCTGACAAAACAGGAAGTGGCATCACATAACATTGTACCCTACGAAAAATATGGTTACGATATCACTATAATGTGATGTACATTTCATACAAGAATGGATCGCCATATGTATCGTTAAGATCAGTGTGTATAGGCCCATATTAGCAAATTACTGTGAATGCAAGCAGACTTCATGACCAAATGATAATGATGTGTTATTATATAGCACTTACGCTTAAGCGCTTTATATAGATAAAATATACACCCAATATCACCCAACCTGTGTTGGTACTCATTTATCAACCTCAGAAGGATGAAAGACTGAGTTGAGGGGTTTAAGAACAGACTACATCAGTGACTCACCCCCTGAAGTGTGTCTGAAATAGACCTGTAATGAGCCTAGCAATTATTGTATAGAATTCCAGAAAGATACATTTGGTATTCCTATTCTTTCTTATTAAGGGTCAGTGCTGAAAGTGTTAGACTTGTGGCATTCCTGTTTTTATTTTTCTTCTTTTTTTTAAGGGACCTGAACAAGAAAGCCAGCCACTCCAGAAGTAAAGAGCCACATGGTGCTGCCGACAGCCCAGGAGCATATATTTTTTAAGAGGTCGCAAGAGCGACCACAGAGGTCAAAAGGGAGACCTCAGAGGTCGAAGTTGCGACCTCTGGTGACTCCTAAATGACATCCCTGCTCTCCCACCAAGCACGGGCGGCACTCGGGACCAGTCGGACGTTTGCGAACTCGCCGTATGCAGTTTCTCCTCAGTGATGTGCGTTAGTCAGGTCTCTGGTCACCGGACCCGCGCCCCCATGTAGGGTGGCCTGGATACCCTCAGCTGACAGGGAGAACTGAGTATCTTGCTGGGGCCTCCAAAAATGTATTAAGTGGTCCTCTGATCACACTAGAAAAATCACATACTAAAAAAAAAAAAAAAAAAAAAGGAGCACACACCAGGTAAGAAGCAATGCTCTTTATTACAGCCAGACAAACACAAATCAAACAGAACAGTGGAACAGGTCCGATTGAAATGCACTGACATTTGAATGCTCTGTGGTCCTTAGTTTTATACCATAAAACACACTAGTCAGAACTCAATGATATAATTGCAATTTGGCATGATCTAATTCTCAACTTTTTCCCAGAAATGTTATTGGCTTGTGTACGTCATTTCCTTAGTGCTAAACACACGTTAGTGAAATACGATTCGACCAAACAGTTCAATACTATCCCAACTCATCACCTCCCCATGTGGCGCCACATCATTTCTCAGGCCCCCCAGGACAATTAGTAATTAATAAAATAAAATGTTTGCTGACTGCCAGAACTTTAATACACTGCCATTGGTCAGCACCATTAAGGACGGAACACAAGACACCCTGCTTCTGGTGGGTAAGGAGACAGTCACAGGATACCTGCTGGATGGCAGCCTTCACAAGTCCAGTGGCGAATGCTCTGAAGGCTGCCCCCCTACCAGGAGCACAGCCACTTACCATCTGATTGGTTCTCCCAGGAACACTGCTGTCTCCAGTTTCCCATTCCCACAGCCACTTGCCGATGGGCACAGGAGGCTATGTGACTGGTACACTGGCTCGGGTCCACTTACCCTCTACTCTGTGTGATTGCTGGATTGGTAGACCGCCCTGTAATTGTGTCCCTTTGTGCTGTTCTAGCTGCTTGAGTTTGCCTGTGACGAGCAACTCGTGCTCCGTCTCCCTAGCCACCGGCATGCTAGCCATGTGTTTCAGATCAGGTTGTCCCTGATCGAGCCCTCCCCCGGGATTTCCTCATCAGATGTGTTTATTAACGATGTTGTGTTGCACCCATTCTTGTGCTATTTATATAAGATCGCTTGGGCTGTTTGTACACGCTATGCATCTCTACCCTTTTCCTTCCTAGTGAGGTATTTTTATTTGTAAGGGGACTGTGACTGTGTGTACTTTTGGCATTTGTCCCAGCAGGTGCTTTGTGGCCCCTCCTCTTCCTTACTCTCGGAGGTGGTAAGTGCGCCCCCCTATCTGGTGATGAATTAGCACCTTTAGTACAGATTGTTGAATAGTATGTAAATGGTAGATCCCCTACTCTGGTGGTGTAAGTGCATCTTTAATGCTCAAGTCCTGGTTAATCGCCCTAAAATGATGGGCTCCGCCCCCCCACCCCGCAAGTCCTAGAGGAGTACTTGTTGTTTTACCTCGTTTCCTGTTTCTTAACAGGTCTCAAACCATATTAAAATCCTCCCTATGACTAGGGGTCCTTCCACAAACAGTTTCATCTTTTCTGCCACTATTTCCCATAAGGGGATGTGGGCTATGTTTGGGCAGTATACAGAGCCTATAGTTATTTTGTTGCCTTGGAAGGTCCTTCTGAGGAATATGTATCTTCCCTCTGGGTCTTTTAGTTCCTTCTCCCCTACCAATCTGATCCCCACTATTATAGCTACTCCTTTCTTTTTCATTTGTCTGGATGCTTGATATATTCTATCAATACCCATTGCTCGCAGGTGCGGTTCCTTACTTTTCACCCAATGAGTCGCTTGGAGGCAAAAGACATCTAATCATGATCAATTAAATTCCTGAGTAGTCGTTGATTTCTTAGACGGGCAATTTAATCCTCTTACGTTTATCAAGCCTCTAGTTAGTGCTATGTTGGGATCAACCATTAGGAAATGTGGTATACATCTCTGTTAAATCTCCCTGTGCCCTTGTCGTCTTCAATTTACCTTCCTGTCTCTTAGCATTCTCCGCTGTATAATCCTTTTTTACTTTCTCCCAGAATTGTTTCACAATCCAGACTTTCCCAGCTTCAACAAACAACCCTCAACTTTTCCCTACTCAGACTGGACCACAAGGACTACTCAACCCTTGGCAGATCAACATGACAATCACCTCCTCCCTAAACGCCCCCTGTCTCAATTCAAGATAGCACATCTCTGTCATCACCTTCCTCATATCGCTCCCCACCCCGGAGCGGATATCTCCGCTTTGAGGCCTATCCTCGCCCTGTCTCCCTCCTCCCCTGTATGTCCCAATATGCATTTATTAATGATCCACTACTACCTCCCAGGATTATTGTCTATAAGTCTTGAAGTCCCTTTACCTCCGGACGATCTAGGACCAACCGACAAAACCAAACTGTATACAACTTCTTCATCCTAAGTCTTGGCACCCCCCCCATGTCTTCTCCAGCAAAAGAGTGTTCATTTTCTGTATCTTTTGGGACCCCAGAATCCTTCTTCGATCCTTGGGTTTTCCCTCTCCTGCATTTCCATTTCACTGCAAGTTGTTTTCTTGAGTCACAGGCTTCCCTTCCTCCATTAGTTTGCCTGAGGCCTTCTGAATGTCATCTTCTGTGTCCAAGTTATACTTCAGTCCCTTGTACTCAAATGAGATCGAGAAGGGAAAGCCCCAGAGATATCTCACCCCCTTATCTTTTAGTCAACGGGTGAGGGAGGAGCATAGTCATCGCCTGGAAAGTGGGAATCTCGACAGGTCTTGGAATATTTCTATCTTGCTGTTTCCATAGTCTATCGGCCCCTCTCTTCTGGCTTTGTCTGTATAGTAATGGAATCTCACCAACACCGATCTTGGCCCATGACCGCCTCCCCTTACTCCAGGAGCCCTATCGATCGTTGGTTCTATCACTTCTTAGTTCCCTTATCATTTCTTTATGACCTCTTTTATAACTTTCACTAGATCTTTCTCAGTTTCCGCCTTCCTCTTCTGGGAAGCTGAAGAACCAGAGGTTGCTGCATCTTTCTCGGTTCTCGAAATCATCCATCTTCAAATGCATTGCTTCTTCTTGTCTCTCTAGTTCCGAGATCCCCATATCTAATTGCTTCTCTAGGATGTCTACCAATGTTTGATTAGCTTCCAGGCCCTGGACTCTGTCACCTAGAGAGTCAATATTTGATCCAAGCCGTTGATTCTATCTCCTATGCCCGTCATTATTCCTCTGAACTCTTCCAGCAGTGCAGCTATATCTTTCTTTGTGGCCGTCTGCGCCCCCATCCCTGCTGACGGATGTGGGCTGGTCTTGCCAGGCTCTGGAGTCATTCCTACATGGCTTTTACATTTCTGGAAGGACTCCTTCCAACTCATTAAGGTTTAAGGTACTATTCCCATCCACGAGGAGATCCCCCTGTTTGAGCACAGGCTTCTCCTTTACCTCCCCCTCTTCAGTGGGGTATAACTCTAAGTCGGCCAGGACAATGCCTTCCTCCAGATGGTTGCCAGGATGGGCCCAACCTATTGTGGGTGAATGCACACACAGACCTCTTAAGTGTTTTAGGGGGCACTTCCCCTTCTCCAGAGAGTTGTTGTGGATAGGACTCTTCTTAGGTCTCTTGTTCAGGCCTAGGCTAGATGGCCCTCAGTCATCCAAGGTCCACTTTAGCCGTTTGCAGTGGGATCCTGTATTCCCCTCAGGGCCCTCTGTATTTGTACCCTACTGTGTAGAGTATCCTGGTTCCACAGGTATGCAGATTAATTGTAATGTCTGTAGCGATTTCTCTTTTCAAACTTCCCTTATCAGTTCATTGGGTGTTTATTGGAGATTGGCTGTCAACTAGGAGTAAGCCACACTTCATCGTCACGCCTGGACCTCAGCCCCTGGGTATCTGTCGCTCATGGTAGCTTTTGAAAGCGGTGGGGGACACTGGGAACCCCCTGACTTGTGTAGCAGAATCACCTTTTTGATGGGGACCTCTCATGGGCCCCTCCTCTGCAATGCCATCTTAACCACTTTTGGGGCCCTGGTCACGGACATCTTTGCCCCCCCCCACCAAACCAAAGGAATTAAGTGATCAAGAATATCTGGTCGCACCCCCTCGCCCTGATCACAACCTCTAAGTTGATATGCCACTTCGCAGCATTCCAAATAAGCATGTTTACTCCCTTTAAGTCCCCTTACCCTCTTCATTCTTGCTCTAATAAGAATGATAAACAATAAGCATTTGAAAGGCCAACATTAGCAATCTACGAAGCGGTTACTTCTCTTCTAGTAAATAAACAGGATACTTTTTATCAATAGCATCTGGGAAGGTATGCAGCCTGTAGTATTAATGCAGGACTGTATGTAAAAGGCACATGTAACCCAGAATAGGCAGAGAACTCACATTAGCGGCCTCAGAGAATACAAAAGTGTTCAAGCATGGATAGAGGAGACCAATTGTAAAGAAGGAGAAAGCTACACATAGCATAGCATGGATAGTGAATGCAGATTAGAAGCTACCATGAAGGTGTATCTATCCAGATAGACTGAGATTAGAAGTGGGACATGGTTTTCAAATAGTGTTGCCATTAGAGATCAAGGGAACAAGTGCCTGTAGTGTGCAGTATATCAATGCTCACTATTATAGTGGAAGCAACCCTATAGGCAGTGAAACCATGAGTGAGGATTTTATGAAGATCATACCGTGGGAAGGAAATCACTCTGAAGGGCCGACAAATTTGAAAGGTTTAGGGACTGGCAATTCTGAGAGGTTAGGCAATACAAGATTAAATAAAATGCCCAGGATCACACATTGCTTAAGGGGTGAAGCTGGGATTTATGCCAATTTCTACATTTGAACACTTTCTTTTCCAGCTCTTACAATGTACTAAAACAATCTCATTTTATAAAACTGACTTGCAAAGTACACAAATCACATTTCCAAACCTGATAATTTTTAAAACCAAACTATTAGAGAAGGCTGTTATGCAAAATGGGAATGATTCTAGCTTCATTCTCTCCATCATCAAGGGAAGTATGCAAGTACCAGCATACCAATCGATGTGATTTAACAGATTTAATCTAGGTATGTATTTTGTACTTTTAAGCTTTAAATACTTCCAAAACAATGGCTAGTAAAATTGTCATTCATAAATGTGCCGAAAAACCTTTGACCTTTATACAAAAAGCAAAATGTTTTTTGTGTCAAACGAACAGACCTTAAAATATGCTTGCGCAAGGCCTACAACATTTGGTCCACTCTCTTCTGTCTACCACCACTTCCACTCAAATGGCCTACATAAGAAGATAGATCAAGTAATGAGCTAAACGGTCCACCACCATGCAAGAAGGCAAACCTCACAGAAGACAGCACAGTAATGCAGGAGATATTATATGATTTGACCAGGATCACTGTATCGTCTGCTGGCAAAGCCAGGATACAAGCATGAACACTTTGGTTCCACATTCTTTTATTCACTCCAGTCCAGACCAATAACCCACAGATCGGGGTCTTCAAGCTCTTTGTGGCCCGATCCTCGGCTCCACATCTACCACAGTGCCCCAATTGTTGGTTTCGGAGGGGTTTTGCCCTCCTCAACTTACAAGCGGCCTCTGTGCGTTCAGGTTAGAATCTGCTACTTGTCCCCCAGAGTGGAAGGACTTGGCTCATCTTCCACGGATAGGGCCAGTGTGCGTGCCGCTCGCCAGTTCCAAGGCTGGGGGGACACGCCGTCCTCTTTGTTCTAGACCATCTACACTGGTATCTCAATGGAGGGTCTGGGAGCTATGTCCGTCCACTGGACATGGGTCTCCACCGTCTATCAGCAGCACTGCGTGTTCGGCGGGGGCTGCTGCCTGCGATGTTGTCTCGGACTAGGTTATAACTTTGTCCTCCACCTCACCAGGCTTCAGGGATCTCTATGGTATTAAATTCACGTTCACCAGGGGTTTATAGGGAGCTCAGGGCCCTATAAACACCCTGTGGTTAAGAAGTACGTCCTTTAGACCGCCTCATTCCCTGTGCCCCCTGGTGGCCCAGTCAGTTCTTTTAAGGTTCCTTCTCCATTCGCCATCGTCAGTTTCCATAACAGATTGGGCCTTTCGAGGTTCGATTCCCCCACCTCTCCCTCGCGAGAGCGGACCGCATCCCTTTTCACTGTTGGTTCCCAGTCCCCTGCTGTGCTCTCTATGCTTTTGGGGGACCATCCTGCCATCTGTCCAGTTTCCCGTCTGCTATGCCGAGTAGAATGCCCTGCCCTCTTGCTTTCCTTCAGTTTAATTTAAAACATGTCTGATGTTCAAGGAAGTGGGCGTTGTCTTCATAGAATCAAAGTATTTCTTCTATTTCTGTACCCCCACGTTAAATATAGAAATATCAGAATATTTAATGCCCCGCTACTTTTACAGCAGGCTTCACCTATCACGCTTGCAGACCTTAGATACAACCGCAACCAGACCCCACAGCGTGTCACTTGTTTGCCTGCTTGGGTTATACTGGCTGCTGAGTAGTTCATTCATCTAGTCATTCATTCATTCATTCATTCATACGACCGGCCGCTCCAAAGTTCAGGAAAGACTAAACGACTTGACTAACCCATGCTGCTCCACGAGATATAAACGGAGAATTCTTCAGTAAACTGCTTTCTATAAACAACGTTTTGGCTTTAGCCAAATGAGTGAAATATACCCAGATGGAATGAGATCATTCAGACCAGCCCGATAGTAAACATTCACAGCAGAGGGTTCTGAAACTAGAGTTAAAATGAGCAAAGCATGGGAAAATTCTTCAACAGAAAGTGGAGAAGAGCTGTATTTTGGGGTGCTCACGCCACCCTAGCATGGCTTCATAACATGCTAAGCAAAATCACATAAGACAGAAGTCACCGGAAATGAGCATCCAATGAAGAAAGGATTCTCAGAAACCTGCACATTGATGGCTGCACAGATGCATCTTTGACTGTCAGCTCCGGAGAGGCGCCGAGCCTCAGGGTCCTTTGTGATTGCTCAGGAGGGCTGATGATAAGGTTTCTGCAGCCAGTATAAATCAAGATCAAGGATGATACTGATGAAACAGCTGCCCGTGTCCTTGTCACAAGGCCTGTCATGTGTGCTAGGATGACAGCGGAGAGGAGGTGGGGATGAGGGCGGGAGGGTGCCTGCCAGGTAAGGTTTGGAGGAGCTGTACACGTTTATCTCTTAGTAAAAGACGTGTTAATATTGTAGACGTACTTGTATGCAAAGCCATCTTAACCACTTTTGGGGCACTGGGCACGGAAAACTTTGCCCCCCCTACCAAACCAAAGGAATTAAGTGGTCAAGAATATCTGGTCGCACTCCCTCGCCCTGACCACAACCTCTAAGTTGATATGCCACCTCGCACCATTCAAAATAAACATGTTTACTCCATTTAAGTCCCCTTACCCTCTTTATTCTTGCTCTAATCAGAATAATAAACAAGAAGCATTTGAAGGCCAACATTAACAGTCTACAAAGAGGTTACTTATGTTCTATATAGCATCCAGGAAGGTATGCAGCATGTAGTATTAATGCAGGACCATATGTAAAAGGTACATGTAACCCAGAATAGACAGAGTGCTATATAGAGTGCTATATAAATGCCAAATAACATAACAGAGAACTCACATTAGCTGCCTCACAGTATGCAAAAGTGCTCAAGCATGGATAGAGGAGACCAATTGGAAGGAAGGCGAAAGCTACACATACCATGGCATGGATAGTGGATTCAGATTAGAAGCTACCAGGAAGGTGTCTGTATCCAGATAGACTGAGATAAGAAGTGGGATATAGTTTTCAAATAGTCTTGCCATTAGAGATCTAAGGAACAAGTACTGTGGTGTGCAATATATCAATGCTCACTATTATAGTGGAAGGAACACTATAGCCTGTGGACCTATGAGTGAGGCTTTTATGAAGATCATACCCTGTGAAGGAGATCACTTTGGAGGGCTGACAATTTTGAAAGGTTTAGGGACTGGCAATTTTGAGAGGTTAGGCAATACAAAGGCAACTGAGATGCCCAAGATCCCACATTGGTTAAGGAGTGGATTTGTGCCAAATCTGCAATTTCTGCATTGAAACACTTTCTTTTCCAGTTGTTATCATGAACTAAAACAATCTTATTTTATAAAACTGACTTGGAAAGTACACAAATCACATTACCAAACATGACCACTTGTAAAAACCAAATATTATAGAAGGGTGTTACGCAAAATGGGAATGATTCTAGCTTCATTCTCTTCATCATAAAGGGAAGTATATAGGTACCGGCATACCAATCAATGTGATTCTGGGTTTTTCTTTTGTATTTTAATGCTTTAAATACTTCCATAACAATGGCTTTTGACATTGCCATTTATAAACGTGCATAAGAAACTTAGACTTCTAAAAAAAAGCAAACCGTTTTTTGTATCCAATGAGCAGACCTTAAAATATGCTTGCCCAATGCCTGCAACATTTGGTCTACTCTCTTCTCTCTAAGGCCTTCATAAGAAGAAAGATCAAGCAATGGGCTAAACAATTACACTGCATGCAAGAAGGCAAACCTCACATAAATCAGCACAGTAATGTAAAAGATATTAGATGATTTGACCAGGATCACTGTATCGTCTGCTGACAAAGCTAGGATACAAGCATGAACGTTTTTGTTCCACAGTCTTGCATTTGGATACTTATTCATCTCTTGGACTAACAGTTTATGCTCATCGTTGGAGGTGATTGCCTAGGTTTTACAACACCCCATCTGAACAAACCAATGTCTAGGCCTTCGCCATACAGATGATATGTTAGTTTATATAGCAACCCCTATCTGGTGTAGGTACATTGCTGATAATAGCACCTGTTTTAATATAAAACCAAGTACATATGCAGGTAGGTTTATAAACTTCAAAGATAGGAAAGGCTCAGTTAGTTTTGCTGGAATTTGCTATTCTAATCTTGCATATGAACACAAATCTCGGTAATGAGGGCTTGACACACTAACCTAACTTCTAAACGATTGTGGCATTCAATTTATCAATATGCATTTCAACTTTAGCTGTTGCACATGATAAACCTAATTCCCACAGGAATGAAAGAATGCCACAGAGCTGTGTCATTAGGAACACGCAAACTATGTATACCACAGTGAACACAGAAGGCGTTACAGGATGAATTGATGAAGCCAGAATGTACTTGTCAAAACAGACAGGCAATGGGCTTAGAACCTCAGCAGCATGCCATAAAATATCCTGACACGTGCTATTTAAGTCTGGTGAACTATGGAACCTTACTTCTTCAGATCAGGCCCCCTTGTGGGGGCCTCCCTCTTAGGTGGGGGCCCTCGGTAAGTGCCCCTTTTGCACTCCCATAAAAACATCTGTGCGTGTATTTGTGTCCGTACCCACCATGCACTGCGGCTATGGTTGCGGCACAGCAAGCCCTGTGTCCAGTAATCCTGAAATGGAAACCTATTGCTAGCTTTGCTGATGCCAGTGGTGATGTGTGCATTGATGTCATTGATGATGCCACTGTCATCGCTCATATCACGGGCAATGTCATGAACCGGCAATCACTGTGGAGACGAGTGCCCGTCTGCTGTCATAAAGACATTGTTCCATGCCGTGGGGGCCCTGAGCCAATAGCATGGACTCCTGCTGACAACCAAGACCGATCCGTACCGGGGGTCTAGCTAGCGTGACCAGACGTCCCGGTTTTCCCAGGACTGTCCCGGAATTGTCTGCTCTGTCCACCTTTCTCAAGTTTATTTTTCCATTGGAAACTGCAGTGGTCCCAGTTTTTGGTAATAGGTCTTCATAGCTGGCAGGCAGGAATGCACAATCTCGCACAGAAGAAATGCTTCATTTTACAAATTAAGATAGTGGTAGTTTGTAATAAAATAATGGTAATATGTGCTTATTCCACCAGTAACACTTAAACCTCATTCTCCTTCAACTGCTACTGCAGTCTGATGACTTGACAGTTACTTTCAAGAGTTAGTCCTACTTTAATGTTAGTTGCCCTGTCCCGGTTTTTTCTTTTTAAATCTGGTCACCCTAGGTCTAGCTGATACACGCAAGTCCACCAACACCAGCACTTGGTGCTCGATCTGTTGAAAATTTTGGGAGACATTAATGCAATGGGTTAATTGTGCTAAAGGTATACAGAGTTATTCGATCAAAACAAAGGCATGAGCTGACAGTGGACCATTATTGTGTGCAAGGGTAAATCACCATAGTATAACACAATAGATCTTCCTTTTCCGCACGTTTAGAAAAATATAGGGCATTTGAGTTCATTAATGGTGCCTTCATCTCAACGAGATATGTATAGTATTTTTAAAATTGAATTCCAGATGGGTTGTATTGTTTCCAAGTACGTAAATATGAAAGGCAGGAGTGTGTGGGTGTATGTTTGTGTGTGCATTCAATGTGAGGGATTGATAGTAAATAAGGAGTAGTAGACCTATCTGTTCTTCCTGTAACTGTTTGTCCCATGGATAAATATACATAGGCACTGCAGTCAAGTTTTCCATCAGTGTAGTGTGTGCATTGCTCTACTTTCACTGTGGCGTATTTTGGTGGCAGAGGACACTTGATAACAATTCAGAAATTAGGAATAAGGGAGAGATGGGCCTCCTTTGGGGCACTTCTGCTGCTCTCCTTTAATAGTGCTTGTAGGCTACTGCCACGCACCACAGCCTCTCTGCTACTGTACCGGTTATTCACTTTGCTCTGTGGTCTGACGGATCTAAGAGAACCACAGCAAATGAGCGCATGCTCAAGGACTCTGCTGGGGTGCGCAGACTAGAGATCAGCCTGGTCAATGGGGAAAACATGAACCTCAGTAGCAATGTCGTGTTGGTAGGGCTTGTTTTACTGCCAGAATTCCATATGCGTGGGAAGACAATCCTGAGCTTTTCTTTAATTTTGGCAAAACAGAATGATACTGGTAATTATGCATCAGGAAGTGAGCTTTGCTAATCATGCTGAAAGGTTCAGTACACACATGCAACTCTGCTGGGCCTGTATACTGGCACCCAGCAGCTGCCCTGTAGTTTGACAACATGGCAGTTACAGATTAACATGTGCATTCATGCAAACAGCCTTCTGAACCCAAAGTCCCAACATCTACGGTTTGCCCTCAACCATAAGCAAGCCTGATCCAAATGATATATATAATCTTGCAACCACAAGGCCTAGTTGAATATAATACATAAATATCAAATTATATCTGGTTTGATACAGTGGTCTATGGCAATATACAATTCACTCTCAGGGAAGAGCGCTCAGCCAATCAGGTGGCTGGAAATGCAGACCTCCGAGTCCCTTCCCCAGGTGGCACCATCCTGATTGTGGGGAGGCAAAAGGGAAGCATCTCCTTGCCTCCCCACACCACTAGCCTCCCCCACTCCTTTGAGATATCCCGCAACCTCAATACCCACTTACCTGCTGGACTAGAACTTTGTGCACTGGCCCCAGCGCTTCCTCCCATCCTTGGTGCCCACCATGGAAATAGAAAAGTGACTATGTCCCTTTTCTATTTACTATGGCAGGGCCATCTTGTTTTCATTTTCAGGGGAAATTGAGCTCACGCAAAACATGCAGAGCCTGGAACTCTCATAAAAGAAAAAATAATCTGTTTGAATGAATAGCAATCGCTCCATTGTCGGGGGGTGTACATGGCCGATAAGGGTTGCACTCTGGATACTGACAGGAGGGTAGTCGATAAAACAATCAGTCCTAACTGTTCAAGGTCATTTGGTTTCAGCGCCAAGGGAGCAAGGGGTTGTAAATGTCACTAGGGGCCTCCGGAGAAGGACCAGGGGGACAGAACCACAATGTACCTGGTGCTTGAGATGATCTTGATGCTCGACAGTGTTGAGTCGGTTCCAGGCTGCTTTGTAGCTCCTCTAACAGAGTTCAAGATGAGAGGCAGGTGCCGGTATCAGGCAGCAGGCAGTTCGGCAAGCAAGGGTGGATGGACAGCTGCAAGCTGGCCTACACGCCGGCTTGGGGTCAAGAATCGTTGTCTCTGTGCTGGTTGTTGGATCTGGAATGCTGGACAAGGTGTCTTGGATGGCTTTAGTGACTGCAGCGTGGCAACAGTCAGTGGTGTAGCCGGTCATGGTTTGAGGGCTCAACAGTCTCAAAAATGCCCTAAAAAGATGGACGCTGGTTGATGCTTGTTGTGGCACTCCTAGCTTCCTTACAGGGATTGTGTCATCCTTTAAGGCGGATGGGCCAAAGCTGAGGAGAGTGTTTTCAGGCAGTGGCCTTGTCTTTTGTTCAGAGACTCTCTGGCACTTCCCACCTAGGAAGCTTGCTGGCAGAACCTAGCAGGGCACGCTGTGTACTGGCTGGGTGCCGGTTCTAGAGCTGCTCAATGGGTCCTCTGAGTCCGGTATCTCCCTCTTTTCCCTGGGAGATGTTTAGGGGAGGGATCTTGCTTCCCTGTTGGAAATCCTGGCCTTCCTTCACTGGTGGAAGCTGTGAGGCAGACTGTACCTTCAGCCATCGGCCAAATTAGTCCTTCTTACTCTTTTCGAAGTTGTCGGATGATCTGCTAAGTGAGGGGCTGTGCCCTCTTTTAAAGCCAAATGGGCCCAGTGATAGGTGCAGGCTAAACCTACCTTAATGAACCAATCCTGTGTCCCCAACTTCTTTTACGCGTGAGGTCATAACAGAGTGCTTTCAACAGTAAAGGTAAGGGGTGACAACATGTACTATAAGCTGAGCTGGATGTCTTCATAGAGGTCAGGCTGCACATGAAAAAAAGATTTGCCAAGGTACCCAACATATTGCTGTACAGAACCAGGTTCTACACCAGGAAACAAGGCGTGATGGAACCCATTAACAACTTTACAGTCATCCTGAGGGAACTAGCGACTTGGTGCAACTTCGGCAACACTGCTGAAGACAGAATCATAGACATGCTAGTGACCACTTGCAAAGACAAAAGATTCAAGAAAGAAATTATTAATGCAAAAAATCAAAATTAGAGAAAGCAAGCATAATAGGCCAAGCAGCAGAGGAGACAGATGCAAGCATGTAGACATTGGTGTAGCGGGGGACCCAGCAGCTCCCGCCACCACATGTCCTGGGTGGGGGTTGGGGGTGGACCACAAAAATAAATAGTTTAATTTTGAAATAACTCTGACTTCATAAAGAAATTATTTCCGTGACGGTTCTATTTGAAGTCTGATGCCCCACCCCCCCCAACCCCATGACATGGAGGGCTCCATGTCATGGGGTGGGTGGGATCCCTATGACTTCAAAGAGAAATAGTTTATTTTTTTAGTACCTCCGCCTTCTTAAAGAAATTACTCCATTATGGTGAGGTCCCATCATCGAAATAATGTCTTTATGAAGGCAGTTTGATTGAAGTCATGGGGCTCCCAATACCTCATGAAATGGAGGCCTCCAGCTCCTCGGCACATGAAACAAGCATTCCTTCAGACCTTGTTGCCTGGACCAATAACTCAAAAGGTAAGAACATGCATTTTGTGTAAATGTGTATGTATGCATGTAAGAGTGCGTGTATATGTATATAATGTAATGTGTGTGAATGAGTGAATGCATGATGTATGGTTGGCTGCCTGGGTATACGTGTGTGAGTGTATGGTGAAAGGGTGCACATGTAAATGGGTGGCTAGGTGTGCATGTGTGTGAGTGTATAGTGAATGGTGTGTGAATGTGTGTGTGCTTCCGTTTAATGCCTGGATTACATATTGGTAATCTTCATTACTCATAGTCCTACTCTTCATCGTCCCAGTATTTGTGTACGAGGCATGTTGCCTCATACACAAGATTCTCCTTAATAACCCAATAATCTCTCGTGATTTCTTGAATCAGTCTCTGTAACTCTTCAAATGGACAGTTGCTTTTTCTCTCCTTCTTGGGAGTTCTTTTAGAAGAATAATTTATTTATGTATTATGCATTTATTAGGCACTTATAAAGTAAGTCAATTCTGTTTCAAAGCACCCTTATGTAAGATATTTTGTAAGATTTATATTCTTGACTGCTGATTTCAATGTGTCCTTTATTATTTTACTGATAGGCTTTCCCTCCTGGGTAATTATAGCCTAGCTTGTTCTGGTCTACTTGACTTTGTTGATATTTCAATTGAATAGTTCCTCTGAACCTTGGTTTATCATATTTACTCTCTGTTATATAACGTCCTCCTTTCACATGATCTGGAATTTCCTTCCCCTTTTCCCAGGGTATTATTATCTACTGTCCTTTTCTCTCACTATTTCAATGTTTAGCAACTCGTTCTCCTGTATCACATTGTTCCAAGTTCAACAGTTTCAGATTTAACTTCACCTCCCGACTTGTACTGAGATGAGTTGTTGGGGCGTTATAATGATTCTCTCTGGGCCTCCCGTTCTCCCAGTTACCTTCCACTGTGAACAAGAACCTCCCCGGGAGCCCTCTTCTTCTGGGACCTTCTTTCTTGTCCCACACCGCTGTCTGTTTCCTTTCATCAGCGTTTTCTTCCTGCTCATGGGGTCTGGGTCTATCTATGCCTGACTGGACACCCTGCTGCTTTATGTTTGCGGTGGTCTCAGCGATGGTTTGTGGAGTGGCTGTCCACCACAGATTCCTCGTGGTCTGCCCACCACATTCCTCCGGGATCTTGCCTTGTTGGGTTTGCACTCCTGGGACTTGATATGGCTCTGGTGTACCATTCTTCACCTTTGTGCGAGTTCCATTCAGATTTGCACGAAAACCTTGTTTCCGCCTTTTCTCTCTTCAGGTGTTATGCAGCTCAGGGCCTTCCGGGGGCCTAATTATGCGCGTCTCTCTCTCCAGGTGTTACACAGCTCGGGGCCTTCCTGCGCCTGCGTACGCATGTCTGTCTCTCCTCAGGCTTTACGCAGCTCGGGGCCTTCCTGTGCCTACGTATGCGTGTCTCTCTCTCCTCAGGTGTTACACAGCAGGGGGTCCTCCCATGCCTGCATATGCGTGTCTCTCTCTCCTCATTACTCGTGGGGAACACGTTATTTAATATACTCGTCCCAGCGGATTGGATATCGTGCTTTAAAGGCACATATTCCTTTTCCCTATGATAATTACATTTATTAAGTGTTTCTTTATCCCAGTCTTGATGGTTAGGAGTCTCTGACGTTTTAGAGTGCCCAGGTAGGCTATAGTGCACAGCTTTAAGGCCTTCCTCACAGGCACAGGAGTCCTTGTCCACTAAGGGGGAGTCTCTCTTGGTGAGGTTCCACTTGCCTCCACCATAGGGAGGGTGTTGCAGAGCAGGCTCACCTCCGTAGCGTCACAGGGGGTGGCTCCCCCTGTCAGAAGGGCCACATTCCCTTGATTCGACACAATGTCCAAATGGATTTAACGGAAATGTGTTCCATACATCACCCAAAATCCCTCATGGAGTTCCTAGAAAAACAGTTTGGGAGAAAGGGATGCCCCTCTCAGTTAGTAACAGACAATGTAGTACAATTTACATCACATGACATGCAAATGTTCTTGAAACGCAACAATGTCAGACAGTGCAAGAAAGTGCAAGGCAGAATACTATTACTCTCAGCCCAATTGATAAGTGTAGAAGATGAACAGATTAATAAAGGAAAGGCTACAACTGGCTCATGGCTCGGGATGGAAGGAAAGAAACCTACCTTGGAAGCAGCTGCAGCTCATAGAGCCACCCATAACAGCATCACATGCATATCTCTTTTTGAATTAATGGGCGGGAGCAATATTGAACAACGCACTGCAGCCAAAATGGTTCTCAAACATCAAGGACACACCACATGGCCCGTACCTTTTCCCTTTTTACTTTGGTGGTACGTATCTCATCGGCGTCTCTAAAGCCTAAGTTACTGCTCTCAGTTTCCTCTGGTTCAATTTCTTCCTCAAAACGACGAAATAGAGCTTTCTCAAAAATTCCTTGTGCAATGTTATCCCCAGGACATATTTCAAATGGGGTCTCGCCATGGTTGTGTAGGATAACTTTTATGTGTCCCCGACAGTCTGTATCTATAATGCCTGCTAGGACATCTAAACCAAATTTCCAGGCTAGGCCACGTTTTGGGGTCAACCTTATATAACAAACCACATGGGGTATTAGAATTAAGTGATTTGGAATCATCCCTCTTTTCCCAGGAGGAATAGTGGCTTTTTTGCTGCTATAATTATCAAAGCCTATATATTCTTTTGTGGTGGTAGAGGGTTCTGAGGGTCTGTGACTAAGTTCCTGGAATTTTAGGGTCCTCCAATTTGTCTCAATTGAGTCGTATCCCACCCCTGACACCACATATCAGGAAGGCATGGTATCACATGTATGACACTGACACAAAAGGTACAATTTGTAAAACCTTTATTCAATTTTCGAGGTTTGGAAAGACTCCTACTTTGCTCTATAACTATGATGGGAGTAGTATCTACCATCAAATTATAAGGAAAACACAGTCCTAGTCAGACTCTGTCAAATCAAAGATGGCCTATACTAACAAAACCTAATGCATGCCCTATCTCTTGTATAAAAGTGTGTAATGGGGAATGCAAAGGAAAATCAGTGTTAGAATATAAAGAATCAATGTGGCTGAATCAGCTCTCTTCTCCACGTTGTACAGCACGGAGAAAGGCAGCCCCCGTAGACAGGATGACGCACTCTGGCCCAGGTTCTTAAAAGAAAGGCAGTTCAAAGCGTGGATCAAGGCCTGCTTGGCCTTCCACTTTAAAGTCTCTTATTCCAACTTTCAAAAGTTCTTTCACAGTTCAACAAGAAGTTCACGTCGGACTCCCTCGGACCTCTCAAAGCAAATGTTCAAAGCAAAAAGTTCACATAGGTCTCCCTCGGTCGGGCTCGGACCTTTCGATCACAGCACTTACAGGGGTTCCCTTACCCAAGCTTAATTCACATTCCTTAGGGGTTCCCTTCACTAACTTATCACACTTCCGGTCTCCCTCAGCCGGGATCTGACCTTTTTCTGATGTTGAAGACTTTCGAATGTGCAAGGCTTTTACTACAGACCTCCACAGGACCACTTCAACTTTCCCTTCATCTCACACTCTTGTATTATTTGCCCCAGTGTCTCTTGGTCTGGGTAGTTCAGTATTGTAAGCACAAACGTTCAACATTCACATTTTCACTTCCCCTTTTGCCGGAGTTAATCTTGACCAATACGCTTTTTAGAGTTCATTCACTTTGTTGCTTTTTAACAAAAATATTTCACCTTTTGCAGAGACGTTCGAGTGGGCTACTTCCTTTTGCCGGACTACTCTGCTACTCTGTATCAGTGACTTCACAGGTATCAGTAATTTAAAGTTCACCGTAGGTCTGCCTTCCTTCGCGTCTCATTCACATGCGTGCAGCCTTCAATTGTGAGATATACTGTTGCAACTTCAATCAAATCACACAACAGCCTTTCATGTCACTCGCCAACCTACCGGCTTTGTGCATTCCTGTGTGCATTCCTTTCTTGTCTTTATTGCTTTATTTCATGAGTTAAGGTTAGTACCATAGGCTTGGCCTCATGTCCCCAACTCTGTTGTTCACCTGGAAGGGTCGCTGCCGTCCTTGAAACGCAATGCAGTCTTCTTGGCTGGGATTTGGCCTTCTCCACATATCTTTCATGGCTCTTCAGAGGCAATGACCTCTTGCAGGGATCTCCTGGGTTTCTCTATCCTTTGCTGCCATCCCTCTGTCAGTCACTCTGCTCCAGTAGGTTCGCCTTTGCCCCTGATGTTCTGCTCCTCCTCGTGTTCCAAAATACACTGTCATAGACAAGGGCTGAAGAACAGCATCTTCTACCTGATGCCCACAGTTTTTAACACAACACAAGGAGAAGTTATTTGAGATTCTATTCTTTTCTTCTACATCTATAGTGGCCTACAGCTCACTAAATCTCCCTATCAGAAAGTCTAACTATCCCTCGATTGTTTGTACTGTTCCTAGTTGGCGTTAGGTGCCGCCTATCTATAATAGGGGATAGAGAAGAAAATGGGGCTTATTACAATACCGGCGCTAGCTGTGCCGGTATAACCGACACGGTTGCCGCCGGTATCATTCTATTTCCGGTGCCTGCGAATGGGCAATTACCGGGTCATTACGGCCCCACCGGACCCGGTAATTGCCCATTCGCGGGCGCCAGAAAAAAATGCTCCCCATTCCAGTTTTAGCCCATAGGTCTCAATGCGAATGAGGAGGTTGGATGCGCCGGCACCATTCAGAATGGTGCGGGTGCATCTGACATGCTCTGCTCGTGGGTGTGAGTACCTTTCGCCAGGTCAGACCTGGTGGGTGGGAACGCACCCGCGATCAGAACTCGTAGTTTGCCGGTCCGGTAGCAACGGTACCGGCAAGCTTACCGGCACTGTTGTTACCGGACCAGCTCACTTATAATGAGGCCCAATGTCCCTTAAATGACTCATTACTTTCCTATATCTAATGGTAAAAACACTTCAGGAAGTGTTTTCTTTGTATTCCTTCCTTTCCAGTGTACAACACTTAAAAATGTTCTGCAGTAAACTCTACTTGTTAAAAAGATTTTTTCTCCCAGGCTCTCAATCAATCTAAGTGTCTTGGGTGTTCAGGGCATCACCCTGAACCTTCCAGTCAACAGGTTTCAGTGGCTTAGCTTTTGTGTAGCCACTTTTTTCAGGACTGGAATCCAACTCCGTGGTTGGGATCACTTCAGGAGGAGGTAAACCATTATTTTTTCATCCAACACCCCCGTTTCCTCGCAAGAGGTCTTTTTTCTCTTCTTTTTTCATTTGTTTCAACCCCTTAACTGGAGTCTTGAGGGTATCCAGGGAATGGTTCTTTATGAGCCACATTGAAAGGTTTTTGTGTGCTTATTCCTCTTTCTTTTGTTCAGATCTTTTTCTTTTTTTCTTTGAAACCATACTTGCTTCTTTTGGCGTATTCTTCAAATTATTAACAATTCTCATGTTCCACCTTGCTCAGAGTGTGTCTCTATGTTCTGCCTTCTATCCGTGTGGGGGGAGCTAATGGGTCTCACATGTATGTAATTAAAGTAAAGTGCCTGACTTTGCCTGACCCGATTAGTCGGACATGTCCAATGAGATATGTAAGGGGTAGCTTCTTTATTCTCAGTCGCCCTCTTCCTCGGCCTAGTGTTTGTGTAGAAAGGGGGGGTTTGGACGTTGGAGAATCCTATAAAATCGGATGGGTCATGGGTACGGGAAAGGGGGTTACATTGCGTCTCACCATCGGTTGCCTCACCCCCAATCCCTGAAGACCCCTTGTCCCGTTGATCCTCCTGCACTGGTCCACCCCCAGGGTCTGGATCTAAAGGTGATGGCTGTGCCCTTGCCACCTGAGAGAGAGACCCCCCCCAGAAGACGCAAAAGGTTAAGAGGTATGTGATAGGTGTTCTGGAGAGCGCACATACGTCATTGATATGACTTTGTGGCACTAAATCCTTTTCAGAAAGTGCATTAGCAGGTGGATTTATGGGGCCTTGGATGCTGACTATATGTGTGACGGGTAGCAGTCAGGTGGGGTCAGGGTAATCCGAGCTAGCGCTGAAGCGTGTCACTGGAGCAGGGACACTGTCTAAACAGTATCCTTGACCCAGATACTCAAACTGACATACCTTTGCCATAGCTGCTTGGAAGTTACTGGAGAGCTGTGTACATGCTCGGACTGGCCTACAGGGCAATGCCTGAAGCTCAGGCCCAACATGCTAGTGTGGTCCAGTTACCCGAACTGACATACCTTTGCCATAGCTGCTTGGAAGTTACTGGAGAGCTGTGTGCATGCTCGGACTGGCCTACAAGGCAATGCCTGAAGTTCAGGCCCAACATGCTAGTGTGCGCCAATTGCTTGGTAAAAGTGTCCCAGTTTTTTGGCCAAAGTACTGTGAATCTCCTCCTGAAAGATTTCAGCGGCCGATGATATGCCCAAACTGAGCCTCTGTATTGAAAGAGTCCTATGTGGGTCACAAATGTTGTGATGTTTCTTTATTCAGGGCTAATTTCTATTTGATGGTATCCTTTCGTCGGGTCTAATTTTGAGAATGCCTTGGTCCCATGGATCTTGGTGCTTGATGTCTCTCTCTTTCAATCACCACGTTTGCTCTCCTCATGTCCACGCACAGGCATATTGACCCGTCTGGGGACTTTTTGGGGACTGGGACTATGGGTGATACCCATGGCGTTGGACCAGTGACGGGTTCAATGAATTGCAACGTGATAAGTTTGTCCAATTCCTCTTCCGCCTGTCTCTGAATGTTCACAGGTATCCCCCTATAGTGCTGCACCACTGGTGGGATTTCGGGGTTGATGTGCAAATGGACTGTTTTTCAATTTCCCCAGACCTTTGAACAGTTTTGGGAAAGCTTCTTCAACCGCCTCCGGGTTAGGGAAGTATCTGTGAGCCATTATTTGATATAAGATGTGCACTAGGACCATGTCAACTGCTGTTTTGAAGCTCAAAATACAACCACTGTTGGCCCCTGTCTTCAATATGTGCAGTGGAATTTTCACGGCGTGTGTCTTGTGTGCGCACCAGGCCGTGATGGTGCCTTTACATGGCAGTGGTGTTGTTGCTCCGTAGGGATAAATGTCTACCATGGCTTTACGTATTTTCAGTGGTCGGGCCAGCGAGTTGTAGGCCTGCTCACTGATGATGTTGAGAGTGGTGCCAGTATCAATGAGGAATTCTAGCGGTGTGTCATTTACTTGCAGCATGAGGATGGGGCTGTGTTGGGTGGCCGTTTCATTGTTGAGAGCCCAGAAATACCCATTCTTTCTCTGGTCGTCCTCGAACAATGGGGTTTCACTGCTCGAGGGTGAGCGCATTTCGATGTATCTGACAAACCGCCTTCTTTGACTGCGTCTCGAGCCTTCTGAAGACCTTCTTTCCTCCCGGGCATACATACTTCTATGTTCCCTGTCTTCTCTCCGTTGGGCTCTGGGGTCATTTTCTCGTCTGATGCCTGGTGGGCTTTGGCGGGAGCTTCTTCTGCACTCTTGTATTCTCTATCTACCCAGCGTGGATGCAGGTGCGTTCTTGCATATTGCCCTGAAGTGATCCATCCCTCAACAGGCAGCGCACTGCTGGCCCACTGATGTAGAGGAACCAGTGATAGAAAACAATGAGGTAATTATACTGTACAATTTCGGATATTACCACCAGCAAAATTACTACCAGCAGTAATACCGCTGAAATCCACCATGGATTCCTATGGACTCCAATTATTGGGGACTAACACTGCCTACCACCACTTGTAATCCGGCAGTAATACCACCAGACCAAGTGGCGGTAATGGTAGTACAGTTTGGTGGTATCTCAGCAGATTTACAGGCCACATAGAGACATCACCTCTCTCCATGTTGTCTTTTATTGTAAAGTGGATTACCAGGTTTCAGACCTGTAAAATACCCCTGTCTCCTCAGGTGACTCAGACCCCCACCATTCCAACCTACATAAACTTGATGCCCCCAGGCTGTTCTTCTAGTCTACTTTTATTCTACCCATGTAGATCCAGGAACGTCATACTCCTGTTACTTTTATGGATTATTTTACTTCCTGTTCCTTAAAGCCAGGGGTCTTACACAAGTGGCTCTCCAGATGTTTTGGACTACGACTCCTATGATCCATCACCATTGACTATGCTGACGGGCTGATGAGCATTGTAGTCCAACACATCTGCAGAGCTAAAGGTTGCAGAAACCGGCGTCCAAGCAGAGGCCTGGAACTCCATACTGCCACAAGCACCTTATCATTTGACTCTGGCTCTGAAATAGAGACTTTATGCCGGCCCTTTACTCACAAACACTGGTTGTTAATATTATACCTTGGAGCTGCACGCGTTAATAGCACTAGTGCAAGAAACGTTCAGGACGGGTGGTAAAAAGACTGCTGTGGGTCTTATGCAGCCTATGAGTTCAGAGGGTTTGGTTGACCAGGGAATAGCACACGAGGCATGGAGTTGGGACAGGATGGCAGGTTAGCTGCTGGCAACCTTTCAGGTGGCAACTGTAAACCCATGAAGAGGGAGCAGAGATGTGCAGTGCTTCTTTGCCCCCCTGATTCTCTGATTAGTCAGAGCTACATTTTCAAACCCCTCTCTGACTGGAGCATGAGTGCATTCATCTCTCAGTTGACTCACACAGTTATTGTTCTGTCTGCGTCTTTCATTTGTTATAAAACAGCACCCAAGGTTGGTGGCTCTTAGGGGGTAGGGAGCCTGGGACGCTCCAAGGACAATGAACTGGCAGCCAGGGGTTTTTAGCAATGCGCTACTTTTGTAAACAAAATGAACCCCCAAAAAATCTTTTTTTTGTGACTGCACCAGTAAATCATTAAGAATCGATGACTGGGAGAGAGGCTGCAGGAGAGCGATTCACCCTTATTTGTATGGTACAGTAGCACAGATAGGAGAAAGAGGTTGGTTGGCTCTCAACTTACATCTACCTGTTCAGTAGCACACCTGGGAGTGGGTAGTTGAACTGGCTTTGGGTCCCCGTTTCTCTGTGATAGCATACTCTTGAGGGCATACTTTTTTACCAAGTGCTTAATTTGTAAAACAGTAGGTGCCTGTGCCCAAATATGTTCTAGCACTTCTGTGACACTTGGGCAGTTCCACACCACTGCTGCCACCCAGGGTCGGACTGGGACAAGAAATAGGCCCGGTCACCCAAAAAAAAGTGGTCCACCCCTCGCCTCAAAAAAGTGGCCCACCCCTCGCCTCACGACACTTGACCTCTGATGATATCACCGGAAGTGATGTAATTTGACCCCCACACCAAAGTGACATCCCGGGAAGCGATGAAACACAACCTTTTACCCCTCGACAAAATAGGAAGTGGCAGTAAATAGCATTGTTCCTGAGTAAACTACACTACGAAAAATATGGTTATGATTTCACTAAGGTGATATACATTTCATACAAGAATGGATCACCATACGTATCATTAATATCTGTGTGTATAGATCCATATTGTCAAATTACTGTGACTCCAAGCAGACGTCCAAGGCCACATGATAATATGGTATTATATAGCACTTACCCTTAAGCTCTTTTTTATAAAACAAATATGCATACAATATCACCCAACCTGTGTTGGTACTCATATCGACCCAAGAAGGATGAAAGGTTTTTGAAGAATAAAAAATGAAAACATAAATTTGAAAAAAAATAATTTTTCCCCAAAAATTTTTCAAACCGCCCCAAGCATGGCCTGAAACTGTCCCTTACTCCCCAGGGACGATTTCGGCCCGGCCAGGGGCCAGTCCGACCCTGCTGCCACCACCCATAGTGTGACAGAGACTGGGCCTTTGTGGGGCCTCAGGCTCCATTAGGAGCCTATTCATGAAGACAAAAAAAAAGCACACACCTTCTTTTGCCGTGATGACCATCATCAAGGCAAAAGAAGGTGTGCGCTTTTTCTTTTGTCTTCATAAATAAGCTCATAATGGAGCCTGAGACCTCACAAAGGCCCAGCCCCTGTCGCACTTAGCATGTGTGGCAGGGGCAGTGGATCAGGCTGCTGCTTGTTGATGAAGCAAAAGCCCGACCCTTTGGTCATTTATCCTCTTTTTTTTTTTTTTTAAACTGTGGATGCGCGCCCCCCCTGGGCATGAGGCTGCGGCCCATCAGAGGGGTGTGCCCCACAATTTGAATACCGCTGCGCCTAGGCCCTCCCCTCCAGGACCATACACCATTCAGTCCTAGAGGGGAGGGCTTAATCACACATTTTCGCGATTATACCCGGCCGGAGAGAAGTGATGCAGTATCGATGGAAAGGGCCATCGATGCTGCATCACTTCTCTCTGGCTGGGGGGGGCTCAGCCCCGACCTGATTTTGCCGGGAGGGCTCGGGCCCCGGAGCCCCCCCGTACCCGGCACCCCTGCCCTGCACCACACAGCATGCCTGCCGGGATCTCCCCATCCGCTGTGCATCCATCCCTGCTCAACACTGCTCACTGCCCTCACTCTAAGCCATACCTGCCTAACCTCCGGGTTTAGCCCGGAGACTCAGGGTTTTTAAGCTCTTCTCCGGGTCTCCAGGGAAGAGCGTGGGATCTCTGGGTTTTCCAGCCATTCCTGCATCTCCACTAGATTTGTGTGGTTTGATCCCTTTCCTGCCACACCATATCAGCAAGTAACTGTGCCCTTCAGCACTTCTTAACAGCACATCTGACAGGAGAAACGTTTCTTTGCTGTCCCTCCAGAAATGCACTCATGTTTGCCTTCAACACGACTTAACTGTAATGAAGGGCGCACGTTATGGTCTCCGCTATTGAAAACACTTATATGTGGATGAAGAAAATAAAAGCTATCGTGGCGTGCGTTCTCGAGATTCCTTTATCACGTTTATAACGCACTTAGTTCACATACACTTTCAAATTTGAATGTATATACTTATGATGGATTCTTTCATATGTTTTACACATTTAGCGCTTATTGCAATCCAGGGAGTTTATGAAACACATATAGTACAAAGTAAAATATATTGCAAACTTGTGGGTGTGGCCTAGCGAACATATGGATGGGGCATTCCAGCAACGTAGATCTCTGGGTTTTTCATTCTGGAATGTAGGCAGGTATGCTCTTACCATTCAGAGATCAATCACCCAGTGTCACAGAAAGCCCCATTGTTAAATGGCTGCATACCTGAGCAATCTTGAAATGCTCCATTCGCGGTATAAACAAAACTGAAATTCCTTCAGAATTCCATCCTCGATCACAGCACGGCAAGAGTGATCGAATGCTGAAATAAAATGGCTGCCTTCCGTACAGAAACACAGACTGCAGAATTAATGGCATCCTCCTGACATCATTATCTGCATAGCAAATCAGGTCGGGTTTACATCACGAGACACTGGAACACCACCCACAAATCAGTATATGGACAATTTGAAAGACATTTTACAAAACACCTGTCTTTAACAAAACTTATTTATTTTTAAAACCAAGTCCATTAACATATGGAACATAACTTAAAAGATGCAGTAAATATTTTTAAAAGCATCAAACAAGTCCAATTACTTTAAAATAACATTAACAGATGGTGGCTGCCATTTTGGAAGTAAAATGACAAATTCATCACACAGTACAAATCCAGCCAAAGAGTGCAAAACGAGGTGTGTTGTGTGTGTAGATGGGTGGGAATAGGTGGAAAAACCTATAGATTTCACTTAGCGATGAGTGTTAAATGGATGAGGCACATAGCCAAACTACATATATCCATCCTCATATGTCAACCTGCATGGAAAAACATTACAAACCTTAATGACAATAGTTTTGTCTTTATAGGTAGCACTTTCAGATCCACCCAATTGCCAAAACTAATGACGGGCTACGTCCATCCGTCCTGTGCATTTCACTCCAGGCTGTGGTGTCCCTTGCTTCCCCTTGTAGGGGCACCTCAGAGTCAGTGGCAAGAGAGCTAGATCACATCACCATACCCAATCAGAGAGGAACATTAAATAAATAATAACAACATGTTTTAAATAGTGCTTTATGAAGGATGCCAATGCTAAGCGATGTAATAATTGCTGTTATCATTACCCAACTTACCCACGTTGAATGATGGAGGGTAGACTGGGCCCTCCTGGGATTTGTACCTATTTTGCACACGCTAGCCATAAATGCCTGAGAGGGTGCATATAACTCCCTGAGCTATTTTGCTAATTTGTTATATCTGCTATCTTTTATTATAAAAATAATAACAATGACAAATTAAAACCACAGGCAGTGCCGGATTTTGTATGAAGTCTAGGTGGGGTTAGGCCACTGGACACTGCAGGACCAGGACAAATAAGCAGAGTGAGCGACAGACTGCAGTGCTGACAGGCTGAGGACTGGGGGGGAGACACAACCATGGTGGTGACAGACACGCCCCCACCTTGTGCAACTCTCCACATAGAGGGGCAAGAGGATCGGGACAGCAGTGTTGGTAGTTTTCTGCAGAGAAAGGTTGGTGAAAACAATGTGTCCTTTATTTGCTGCATTCTTCGTCTTGCACACACATGCTCATTTGTGAAAGAAAAAGAGGACTTCTTCTGCTCTCAGAAGGTAAATAGGGATGAAGAGGAACTACAAAACTAGATTGGGACAACTAATTGTCCCGGAGTGCACGCAGGACACCAGACTGATGAGTCCTGAAACATGGGCCATTCCAGTAGAACACAGGATCTATGCCCACCCTGGGTTAGATAGTGGGATGGCAAGCCCTTAAGTGTCTTAATTCTTAACATAGCACAGACATGCCAGAAGAATGTTGCAGTGTTTACATGTTGGGCATGTTATGGGGTGGGAGGCAAAAGTGACATCCAGTTGATGCAGGCAGGGGAAGAGCAAGCGTTCTACATCTGTGGGACGTCCAATAGAGACATGACATAACTGTATGCAGTGATGGCTTGTCCATAATGGGTGATGGGGCGCTGATCTAATCTGCCCGACGTCTATTATGGAGGAGCCAGATCCAGTCCCGGGAAAAGCACTCCCAAGCGCTTCTGGGCTGACATTTAACTGTCAAAGGGAAACATGGACAGTTTAAGCTCCCCAATGTGCGTGCACAATGTGCCATGCAAGGCAGGAGGCGTTTTGCTTCCTCAGCATTGCACAGCCCATTGGGGATGCAGGCTTGTGAGCTGCAGGCCTAAATGGGACTATGGATCGCTCCTAAGCCTCCCAAAACATTTGGGCCTCTCGGTGCTCTGACTCCCCGGTGCTTGCCCTCAGGAAAGAGAAATCTCTCTGTGCTTCCTGTTTATGCTGCTTGGAAGCTGGAGGGCCTTCGTAGAAGATGGTGTCCGGACCAGGGCTGCAGATAAGGAAAATATTTGATTCTATGTATGTGTGCATGCATGCATGCAAGTGTTTGTATCCCTACGTGTGTGCGAGTAAATGGAGAAATTCATGGATGTGTAAATGCTTGTGTAAATGAGAGAAATTAATGAAACTAAATGTGTATGAATGCGGTGTCCAGTTAAAGTTTCGAATGCAAATGCTCGAATGCCAAAAGGATCGAGTCAATAGGCCCGAAAACTAAAGGGTCGATTTTTTTTTTCACATGTATATTTTTTTTTGCCTTTTGTATAGATAAAAAAAGTGTTTTTTAACAAGAAAAACAGAGGTTTGGGGGGAACCCCCCAAAAACAAAAAAAAACTAAAAAGATAAAATAATTTCGACCCTTTTTTTCGGTGCAATTGACTCGATCCTTTTGGCATTCGAGCATTTGCATGCGAAACTTTGACCTATAACCTATGAATGCGTGTGTGTGTTCTGGGGAGCGTACCTGGCTTTGGTTGCGCAACAGGGGAGTCGGGGGATGTATTAATGCGCATCAGAAGTAGAGCAAACAGGATATGGTTTATCACGTGGAGAGACTGGCCTGCGTTGATGGGCTAGTCTAGATATACTTTCTTACTGTAGCACAGCATGTTTCAATGAACATCAAGAGTAAACAAACATGGTACATATTCAATTTACTCTTGATGACCATTTTGTTAGTATGTGGCAAGACTTGCCTACTTTGGTGGACCAGGCTGGATATATTTTCTTATTGTCGTGGCATGGCATGTTTTAATGGGCATCAAGAGGAAAGCAAACATGGTAAGTGATATTATGTGGCTAGTCCAAGATTTTCAACATGAAAGAAGTATTCTTGATAGGGCGGTAGTTGCATGGCATTTTAGGACACAGGCCTGGTTTCTTTAACAAAGGCGTAATCCATGCATTCTTGAGGGTGGTTGGTACAGAGTTGTGTTTAAAAGAGGCATTGACAAACTTACAAAGTGTGCCACTCAGCATAGGGGAGCATGCCTTTATTACAATCGCAGGGCAGATGTCCCCTCTGCAACTTGTGGGTTTAAGTTTAGCAATAAGCAATGCCAGTTCATCTTCTGTGATAGGACTGAAGTTGAATTGCTCTTTTATCACCTTAGGCATGAGGTTGGTCCCACCAGGATGATCTTCAGTAAAACTACTGGTTTCCTGGCTTTTTCCAATCTTCCCTTTTATTTGACTAAGCTTGCCAATCATAGACTCCTGAATAGAAGAACACCAGATGGAATGTTGGTATCTGAATTCCTGGAGCCCAAGGACTCTAGCTCTTTCAGAATCTTAAAGAGTTCCTTAGATTCAAATTGTGCTTTAGTAATCCTCACATCAAAAAACCTTGTTTTAGCTTCTTTAAAAATGTCTGCCGCCATTTTATAGCATTCCCATTCCAGTGCATCCTGAGATGACCTCCAGGCATAAAAACACATCATTTTGGCAGACTTTAGTTTTTGCAGCTCCAGGGAGGGCCAACAGTTCCCCTTCCTCTCCACTATTTGCTTAGATTTGAGAGGAGCTAACGTATTAGTGGCCTCCTTTAAAATTTGCTGATAAGCAGAGGTAATATCCTCCACCATGGTAAGCTTACACACCTTCTCTGCCAACGGAAATCACACACTTCAATAGGTGATGTGGCAACTTCCCACAAATCCAGGTCAGTTTTAAAGATAAAAGCGACTCCACCTGTGTTACCCTCCTGTCTATCCTGCCGTAGTATATCATAGCTGGTGGTAATGGCTAAGGCAAGTGTAGGCCCTGCTGCGTCATGACACCAGGTTTCAGTAAACGCACAAACATCTATCTCCTGGCTTTCAATATACGTAGACATATCCAGGGCTGATTTTAAAAGTGATCTTGTATTAAGTACGAGAATTTTAATACAATTTTTATGGTTAGGCTTCAAATTCAGATCTTTACCCACTGGAGTGCTCAGCTTTAAATCAGTTTGTTCCACATGCTGCAGTGTGCTCACAGTACTATGTATGTACCCTAGATTCTACCATCCTGACTGGAGCCTTCTTAGCCTCCAACCGACCACTGCCCCAGAATGCTTGTGTTGATCCCTCAACTCCAGTACTGGGGCGCGATGTCAGAACTACCATGCTCCCCCGGGAGACACATTCCCGGCTGCACAACAGGATGGTTTATCATGATAGGACTCCCTGTACAGTCGCCCTGCACCATGGAGGCTGTTGCCTCATCAAGATACTGTTGTACAATAGCAGCAGTGTATGCTCCATATGACAAATGGGCACCCCCCAAACTATTCTTGTTAAGCACAAAGCAAACATGAGTATGTTCTGATATGAGAATGCTGGCATTTATCAGTGCAGCCAGCAATGAAATGTATGGACACAGCCAGCATAAAAATGTTTTTTATACTGGCATATATATATATATATTTTGGGAAAACATATCATGAAAATGTGTTGAAAAATGCTCCTGTGCACTGTTGGTGACTTGCACCTACTGGATTTTTTAATTAGTTACTCTACAACACCATTTGCAAACTATATGGCTTCTTACCCAGTTTTTCAAAAAATATTTTCTTTCAAAGGTAAAACTTTAACTCAATATTTTAAAAACTTTTCGCAGGGGAGAACCCTTCCAAAACCCCCTTAGTTGGTACGGTCTCCCTAGCTATGCTCCGACGCCACCTGCATATTTGTGGGAAACATGTAGACACCCCAATTACAAAATTTAACAGCCACCACTGACTTATGTAACTTATGTACCTAAAAACATGTGAGTTTGGCCTGTACACTGTATGACCCTTTCCATTACAATGGAACGATAAGCAATGGCCATCCCAGGCTGCTGCTGCGGTCAGGTTTTGCGAACACGGTTCTGCCATTGAGGACGGGGATCATATCTGTTATTCTCTGGGCTTGATGTCGCTCTCGCTAGATGGTCATGTTGGGGCGGCGCATATCTACGCAGATGCGGATGGAACCTTCTGCCAATTTCCTGGGGACTGGCACAATTGCGGAGAACCATGGGGTGGGTCCCACCATGGGCTCGATGATGTGGAGGTCTAGTAAGCATTTTAACTCTTCCTCCACCTGTTGTTGAATGTTTATCGGGATGCTCCTGTAGTGCTGGGCTACGGGATTGATTTCCGGATCGATGAGAAGCCTCACTTTGCAGTTGCGCAGTTTGCCCAGACACTTGAAGAGGTTCGGATATGCTTTGGTGACATACCCTTCTGGGGCCAGATATTTGTGGGCCATCATGCGGTATAGAATATGGATGAGGCCCATGTCCACTACTGTTTTGAAGCTTAGAATACATCCACTATTGGCTTCTGTGGAGAGAACATGTAGTTGTATGCGGGCCATGTGTGATTTATGCACACAGATCATGGTAAAAGTACCCTTGCACGGCAGGGGCGTGTTCGAGGCGTAAGGGACAATGCCACCCATTCAAGGGCCGCAGTCTAGGTGGGTGAGGGAGGCAATTGTAGGCCTCCTCACTCAGAATATTTACAGTTGCACCCATGTCGATGAGAAATTCAGTCGGTACGTTGTGGACTTGGAGGGTTAGGATGGGGCTGTGTTCCTTTGCCGTCTCATTCCCTATTGCCACACATACCCTTTTCTCCTTTGGCTGTCGTGTGAGGATGAGGAATCACTGTCTGATTCTGAGCGTACTTCCATGTAGCAGACTCTTTGGAGGGGTCTGTGGGTGATTTTCCTGTCAGGAGACCGTAGCGAACTTCTGGGCTGTTGATGGCTGCTTTCGCCTTCCGCGGGACAGTAGCGCCTGTATTCGCGGCTCGACCTCCTGTCATTTGACCGGTGATTGGGATGGTGTCTGCTGTTCCTCATGTAGACGGCCTGGATGATTGGTGTCAGGGCGTTCCTGCAGACCACTCTGAAATGGTTGTCACCACTGCATGGCACGCACTTCTGGCCAAGTGCCGGGCACATGGCTTCATGGGGGATCTCGTAGCTGCACCTGGTGCACGATTTTGTTGACTGGTTGGCCTTGTCAGGTAAGGTCGGTGTCAATTTCTTGGTGACCTCCTGATCTCTGACGTCCGTTGAAATCTTCACTCAACCCAGGCCGACCACCTGCTGCATGATCGCTGAGTCAATGCGGGCCATCGCTAAAATTTAGTTGAGGGTCTGCTGTTTCTGGAGCAGTTTCTTTTTGAAATCTGCTGACTCACAAAGCACAATGACTTGGGAGCGTAGTGTTTCATCATTTGAGTAATGATGGAAAGCGCAGTGCTTCATGCAGATTCAAAGACGCGTGAAATAATTGTTCATGGTTTCCCCTCGCTCCTGAATAGTTATATGTAAAATATGTCTCTTGCAGTCCATGTGTGTGTGTGGTGTCAAGTGCTTCCCAAATTTCCTGGTATGTCGCCTTTTCCTCATCAACTTATTCGTAGAGATATCCCTCACGGCAGCTGCCACTGCTAAGGTAAATATATTTTTCTTCCTTTCTTCATCCATGGGGCCAATGGTCCCCACGTACATTCTGAAGTCCTTCATCCATCAGACCCATCAGGGCCCCAAGTTACATGTGCCCCTGAGGTCAAACACTTGGGCCACCTGCCACGGGGTAACTTCATCTTGGCCATGTGAAAACTTTTCCAAAAGTCTGGCAGGCACTGTGGCAGGGATGTCTTCCTCCGACATGGTTGGCCTTTGTGTGCCTCTCCCTTCAGCCTCAAGCCTTGTCCCTTGCTAGTGGGTGTTATGAAAAAGGAAGAGAGCAAAGGGTTAAGTAAATGTGAGGCGAAGCAGGAAGAGGAGGAGCCCGCCAAGGGAAGTGAAGTTAGTCCATTGAATAAATGGTGAAAGAAGCAGACGTGTCCTGTCGTCCTTTCGTCCCAAGCGAGGGACAAATCCTTGTAACAGTGGCACCTGTGTGATTGTGCTTCTGCCAGTTACTCCAGGAAGGACGAGGTTCCTCTTCTTGCATGTGCTTTGGGTCTTCTCACTCTCTCCTGAGGCGTGTGGCCACCACGGGACCTACCTCACATGCCGAAATGCACTCTGGGGTCACCGCCGCAGCCCGGGCGGGAAGTCCACTGTGCGAACGGCTTATCACTGTGATTGCACTGAAGGAGGCATTATTCACTGCTGCTTCCCTGGGCGAGCGCTCACCATGGTGGCCTGGGTCTGCACTAGCGGCTGTGGTGGGCCACGCCTCCTGCTTTTGCTCAGACCAAGATTATCAGGCCATAGAGGCAGGGGCGGACTGGCCTATAGGGGACTCTGGAGATTTCCCGGTGGGCCTCTGCACTCTGGGCCTCTTTTGTGTGGTATTTCCAAATGTTCTCATAGGAAAAGCATTGGGCTTGCTGAACATGTGTCATATGGGGCCACTTTGGACATTATTTCCCGGGCCTCTTTTGGTCCCCAGTCATTATTTCCAGGGCCTCTTTTAGTTCCCAGTCCACCCCTGCATAGAGGACCGCGCTGGGTCCGTTTCTCCCTGGTCGCCAATGTTAAAATGGGAGCAGTGCTCTCACTTTCATACGGCGGTATGCCGTGACACCATGCACACTCGGACAATAAAGAGGCCCACATGGTTGCTGCCGGTCTCAACTCCAAAACTTGAATGTATCCCTTAACTTCCATTTTCCCCAGTCACTTCCTTTGACATGGGTCCCACCCCCACCCTTACCGCGCCTTCCACATAACAATGGGGATTGAGATTAAAACTGAACAAGACACGGTACACCTTTACACCTTCATTCGGTGCAGCTACTTCGCCGCAAGACGTCTGGGCGCACTGTGTTTGGTTCACTTCTCCTTTTGGTGCGCCGGTCTGTTGGTCGTTGTCAGCTGGGCGTAGGGTCCCCATCGGTACTGGTAGTTTCGTCGCGATTATATGAACAAAGTGTGTGGTTGATAATAGATGTAATGAATATAGTGTGCTCTGAAAATAAGGTTGTACTTTAAATAGTGTTCATGTATAGTACTGCTTAGTTTTCTGAGCAGGCACTGCTTGCCTTACATCTATTGTCATCCTAACCACTTTATTCCAGCAAAACGTCCAGCAGCGAAGAAGCTGCGCCCAAACGTCCTGATCCGCCACCATAACCCTATTGCCATGAATACATTTTCACTGGGAGTTGCGTTAGTCTCAATGGTTGGGAGTAAACTCCTATCCTATATCCTTATTATGGTAATTACATGGATTGTACATCATTTTCTTACTATTAGCACTGTTATGACTTCTATGGCACGAGCCCCTTGTAGAGCGGGTTGGTATAATTGGAAAAGGCGAGTTCCATACATAGAGAATGGTCATCGGACTGGAGGGAACTATGCTGACGACACTTCATGTCATTGGAATTGATATGAATGGGTTATGAACCTCGGATTCTGTCTATCGTGGAAAGCGTACATTATGCCACTAGGGGGCGCTCGGTTTACATTGTTTTTCCTATGCCAGCTTCATTGGCCGCATATAGCACCCCTGCTCTCTTACCTCTGATCCTTTTCCTACCAGTTTGAACTGAAACGATACTAAACTGCACATGCATTTAAGCATGGGGCCCAGGGTGTAAATATTTATGCACCACGAACTTACATGGGCAACACACCCTCTGGCATCCCCAAGCCTGCTTGTCTGTGAAAAAGTCCACAGTGATGCACAGTGTTTCCCAAGAAAGTGAGCTAGTGCGAGGGTCTTTCCGGGACGGCGATGAATGGCGTGCCATCCATTCATTGCAAGTGTGTACCTACCACACGTGATTGCTATGACGTCACCACGCACCTGTGCTTCAAGGGACCCGTATTAATAGCACGAGGCCTCTTCTTTCCTGAGGCGAGTCATGCCGGTCGCCGCGGTAAGGAACTTACGTCAGTTCAATACAAATAAAGCCAGGGTTCACACATGGCAAAGGGGTGCTAATGGCTGGGAAGTTCTGAAGATTTTAATGTACAATTCGGCCAGCTACGCACAAAAAGGAGTCGTCCGGCCATTAAATGGGTGTCTTCTGAAAACAATGCCATGCAATTAGCCACATACTAGGGGTTAAAGGTTGTAATACCACATCTGAAATGTTTGCTAAGGCCTGGCTCAATCCGCTTACTTTTTTACACCTAGTTTTTGACACCCATGCTGTAGCTTGAAGCCTGTATTTTTGCTTCGGGACATATTTTCGGTTAAGAGACAAGCCTCCTTACATCCTGTGCACAACGCTAATAACATGAGTGAGCTAGTCAGGCATGTGGGTCTTTACTTGGCGTGCATACTGAGCGAGCACCTAAATATCATTTTTTTAAACTTTAAAAAGCATATCTGGGAAGTAATGCTCCTTTCTCCGCATGTACTTTGATCCTGCACGTGGAATGGGCCCTGCCAGCGCATGGGCACTCTGATGCCCAGAGAACTTGGAAGTCATTTTCCTTACAGCGAAGCGTAAATGGCATGCATAAAACCTCTATGCATGCTTTTTACACTTGACCAGATTTTCTTTGATTTGTATGCTGAAGAGAGGGCACAGAGCGCAATTACTGCTTTCGCCATCCCGGTCTGTTCCACCATGCAAGTGGACAAGTAGGTCATGTTGACTCCATTGGATTCCTATATAATCTGATTATGGCTTTCACGCTCCTGAGGGAGGGGCGGACATAGCCGGTAACGGCCTGCCAGCCCGAGCTATGTGGGAGGCTACAGGCTACGCCCGGCCCCCCACCGGGATGTGAAAGTCAACCACACCCGGGATTTATCTGGGGTCCAAATGTTTTTTTTCCACCCTCGAGAGATTTGCTGCTTGCAGAAGGAAAAAAAAATGAAAAAAAGATGGATGCCGCACTAAGTCCCTTTTCCATTTCTGTGGTGAAGACCGGGATCGGAAGTAGCGCAGGGACCGTAGCTCAGAGCTCCGGTCTAGCAGGTAATTTATTTAAAGGATTGAAGGGTACATTTGACCGATTTCGGCCAGGGCCATTCTATCGCTGCCGAAAATACCGAACATGTGGAGCGGGGTTTGTGGGGGTGTCTCCCGCTCCCCATGTTTGGTATTTTGGGCATCAGGGGTTGCGGGGTGTCCCCTGCTTCCTCGACATCGAAAGCGGGGCTGACTCAACAAAAAAGAAAAAAAAGGAAGAAAAAAGAAAAAGGGTCCCAGAGGCGTCAGATCTGACCCGCGTTAGAGGGACGGAGCTGATGCCGCAGGGTATAGGAGAGGCGGCGGGGACTGACAAAAGGTTAGTAAGGTGGGTTGTGGGGCTACTGGCGGTTTGGGGGGGACGGTTTCTTTTTACCGAGGTAAAAACATATTTGCGGCAAAATTGACTATGGTCAATTCCACAAGATTGTTTTTAGCTCGGTAAAATAACCCAAATCCGCCTGCACTACGGTCCAGAAGTCCTGCAATGGGAAGCAGTCTTAACATTAGACAGGTCAGTGCACCCCAAATACTTATCTGTGACTAGCTCTCACTTAAATGATCACTCTCTCATTCTTCCACTATCACTATGTATATCATTACCGCCCACCAGGCCCAACCCTCGCCTTCAAAGAGGATCTCTTACATGTCTTCAATGCAAACATTAAGCTAACCTCAAAAATCATCCTTTTAGACGAGTTCAATCTAGGGTTAATGACAAGGGAGACCATATTGAGGCAGCTGTGGTCACCTCCCTCAACACCGTAGGGTTCATTCAAATGATTATCCCTCCCAACCACTCTAAAGGCTGCACTGTGGACTGGCTTTCTGATCTCAGGTGTTAAGTCCGGTGTCTTCCAACATGCCTGCGCCATGGACAGACCATCACATTATCTTATTCTCCATCCCAACCACCATCTCACTGAAAGCAACCATTCCTCCTTTACCACCACCATCGCCGGAAACTCGCAGAACCTAACAAAAGAGAAAAGCCCACCCCTACGAGGCAATCTACAGCCTACTCTCCTGCTAAGTACTAACCCCGTCACCCTGTGGGATGTATTTACCCATGCATCCGAGCCATACCTCAAAACTGTGCAGTACTGACATGGAAAACATCATGATGGCCAGAGCTTCCCAGAAAATGCACAGGGAAATGCATGAAGAATAGGCTGCCACTCATTTTTGCCGATGTTATGGGCACAGAAGGACACTGCCTAAAACCACCAGTGGACTACCCACACAGTAGTCTGAAACCATTGGGAATGGCAATGCTGATTGCCAAAAGCAAACCCATAACTGTTGGGAATTCATTTTCTTAAATCCCAAAAAGGGGTGCAGTACCAGTACTCACCACTATCCAAAAGCCGGCGTTTTAAAACCACCAGATTTTGTAGAAAACTGAATAAATGAACCCAAAACATGCCAATGAAAGACATTTTAAGAGGTGGATCCAATGTAAAGTTATATTCTGAAGTGACTTGAAGGTTTATAACAAGACTGGCTGAGCTGTGGATTTCAGCAATTTAAGTAAATTTGGACTGAAAGACACTAAAAAAATCTAAATGTTTAAATTGAATGAGTGACCTACTTTGAATGTCACATAGGTTGCAATTGTTTAAATGTCATAGTTTTAAACTTAGAATCAGCATTCTAGCTGCATATGTAAAAATGTTTAGTTTATTTGAATGCAGAAAACTGGGGAACAGAAGTGACATTTTATCTGAACCCTGGCTTAAGGAACTGAATTCTGCCTGGCAACTACCCCCATCAGGAGTGAAACTTGAGTCACAGCTGTGTTACCAGGCCTAGCTGCCCTTTTGCTGCTCACACCAAAAGGGATATGACACTTCCCTGATTGAATTACCTGGGCTCTGCAGGAAATTGAACAAAGCCCTGTCCTGACTCAGGCAAATGTTTTATTGGCGGGAGTCGTAAATGGAGCTTCCTCTTGGCAGAAGCTGGGAGGGGCAGGGTCTCTGAGCTTGCCAGAAACTGGAAAGACTGGTTTCTGTACCATGTGACATGAAAAGACACACCTCTATAGCCAGAATATGGTTTTAGTAAAAGATGAATAACTCATATAGCGGACATGTGAACATTTTATAAATGATACCATAATTCTTGTGATTTTTCTGCCCACATTTTAAGACGTGCTAGGACCCGGTGGTATGTTCAGGGGGGTTTTAGCGGAAAAGAGGATATTACTCAAAATGTGTGCATGTGAAAAATCTGACACTTCATCAACTAATGTCCATACTCCTTGCGCACATGTGTGTAAATTTGGGGTAATGTACGGTATTGCAAACCAGTTAAAAAGTGCAAAATATTGCCATTTCTGAATGCAAGCTCCCAGGAAGAGCAGAGTTTGAACAGGGTATATCTCCTGTGATATGTGATGTGTGCATGTAATTTTAAACCAATGTTTACCTGTGCAAATATGTCTTTTGTTATCAAATATAGAATGTGTGCAAGTTGACAGGAGGAGTGGACTTTCTGCAGGCTGTAAAATGACATCACTCTGACACAATTTAGCTCCCCCAATCAAGTGAGAAATGGAAGTTTGACCAATTAGAAGCTGAGAGAGAGGTAGGGTCAGTGATGCTAGAACACACCCACATTCTAAACACATAAAAGCAGAGAGACAGGACAGATAGGGACTTTTCAAATCCATCTGCAGCTGGAAGCTCTGCCGGAAAAATCCATACTTTACCTCCATCAACCTTCAAAGAGCCAACACTTAGACTCCAAGATAAACCAGAGATTTCAAATCCCTCAATCTCCAGAATCCAGAAGCAGTGCTGTACCCAGAGAGAGAGAGCGGGGCTGACCCCAATGCTGTGAGCAGTTCCAGAGGCCAGGCGCTGTGAGCGGAACTCGGGAAGACCTGACCAGACTGAAGTCCGTGACCAAGTCGCTTTCCGGTTCAAAATCTCTTGTGAGTACTCAGCAAAACTCAGAACACATCTCTTAGTTAAAATCATATAATTCAATCCATTTTTAATCTAAGTAGAACTGCATCTTAGCAATTGTGTTATTCTGCCATCATTTTTAAAGCTGAAAAAGTGTTGCGTTTAAAATTTGCAAAACAGAACTACTTCTTGGCTCAGTGGGGTCAGGAGGATTCCAAGAGAGGGGTGTTATATAGGGGTAGTCATCCAGAACGCATGAACTGGACATAAAGATATATCAATAAGGGTTTTCATTCAGTATTCTAGACTAGGCGTTGACTTGGCTGTAGTGCTGAATTGAATCCTCTTACAAATTGGGGGCTCGTGCCGGACGTTTGGGTTAGATCTACCATTTGTGCAGATTAATACAGCGTGCCAGCTGACCAGATACACATATCCGGTCGGATCACCACGCTGTGTTACGCTGTAAAGCATTCCTCAAAAGGGACACTCCAAGAAAAGTTCTGTTCTGCAAAAATAAAATACAAACTTCTGTAAGTCAGGACAGAGACCAATCTCTAGAATGACGACCTTAGTAGACATGAAAATAGCCAGAGAGCACTTCTTACATAAGTTATTTGTGAGAGGTGAATGGGCTGAGCAGGGCCAGGAGGCCTGGTTGCAGGCCATCACGCGACAGGCCACTGAAACATGGTCAGACTTATGGAGAGATCAGGGTCCATTACATGTGGCCCTGAGTGAACTATATATGGCTCCTAAGGCCAAAGATGAACACGACAAGATTGTTAGGATAGAGGCATATTTATATTTATATATGGGAGCCATACAGAATAAATGTGTTGAAGGCCATGATCTGGCAAAAAGGCAACAGATGGCGTTAGAGAAGGCCCAATCTGATCTGGACTCTTCTGAGCAAAGGCTGCACAGAAGCCAGGAGTCAGAAAATGAGACCAGACAGTACATCACTAAAATAAAGGAGGATATGGATGTGCTGCAAAAGGAAAAGTCAGAACAGGATACCAGATTTCGGGCCTTGCAGAAGGAACACCAAGAAGGTTTGGACTCCCTACTGCAAAGCCAGAAAAAGCTGGAGCAACAACTGGACTTCAACAGGGTATGTGCTGAGCAGGTAGTCACCCTGCAAGGCCACCTAGATAGGTAAAAGGCAGAAAGCAATAAACTGATTCTGAAAGACCTGGATACCCAGGCAGAGTTTGATGAAGAGCGCCGGAAAGCTGGTGCCCTTCAAAGGCAGAGGGACGACCTGGCAGCACAGATGCAGGCTCTCAGTCAGGAAAGAGACACTTTAGGCCAGGAAGTCTGCCACTTAAAAAAGGAAATTGAAGAAAATCACCTGGCCCTCCAGGGGCTGGGTGACCTCCAAAAAGAAAACCAGAACTTGGTAGAGCACACCAGAAGGGTGGAGGATGCTCTAGCAAGAGAGGAGCAGGCCAATAGGGACACAGCTCAGGAGTAACCCTCCTGCAGCAAAGACTGGCCCAGTTCTCCAGGACCAACCAGGAAGCACGGAGGGAAAATGAGGCTCTCTGCCAGCACAATGAGAGGCTCCAGCAACAGGTAGCGATGCAGGAGAAACTGATAGAGTCGAGTAAGGCCTTAACAGAGGAACTGAAAGCACAAATGCAGGCTCTTGCATTGCAACAGGGAGCAGGGGCGGATAGAGATGAGGTCCGCTGGGAAAGAGAGATTCCTGACCATAACCGCAGGAGCCCTAACACCAGGGGCCTTCATCTCCCCCAGTCCCTGGACTCTACCACCCCCATGTCCCCTGGCGCACATGAGCACAGGGCCACAGGGATGGCAGATTACTATCCAGCTAAGAGTATGGGGCTCATAGGCCAGTACCACTCAGGAATGGAGGGGTGGGCATCCGGGTATGGGCACCCAAGTACAGTACAGTTCAATGGGGAACCCCAGGAGAGTAGGCCCATTAAGGGCATCCTGAAAACCTCTGCCCAGTTAGGTCAGTGGAGGGGGTACCCATCAAATCCTGGCAGCAAGGAGGAATCTGAAGACTCCTCTGAACTGCGCAGGACACAGGAGACCAGGTCCCCACATTCTGGCAGCCATTCCCAGGCTCGCAGAATCCGGGAAAACCTGGAAGAACAGACGGGAACCTCTGGGAGCAGTGCCTCTGAGTCCGAGGACGAGTGGACAAGGGTTACCCGAACCAAAAAGGCCAATAAGGCAAAAAGGGCCTTGCTTAAGGACCCCTTAAAGCAGATTAAGGCGATCAGGAGCGTCATCACGCCTTACCATAAGAACGCTAAGTATTCTGTTTGGGAGCACTTAGAGTTGTTTGAGCAAATGATGGAGACTTTCCATTTGAAGGACAGCCAAAGCTGTATTCAATATGTAAAGTGGACCTTCTCCCCGGAATACTCCAGTTTCTTTGCGGGGCTGGAGGACCAAAATCATTTAAGATGGTCCACCTATAAGGCGGCCATCTTGAAACATTTTTCCATTCATAGAAATCCTCAAGAGGCTCGCAAGGCAGCCTACAATTTGCAATGTGGGGAGGATCAGGCCCCACAAGAATTTGTGCAGGAGTTAAAGCGTGCTTTTGCACAGACCACAAGAAGGGTGCGTACGGATAGCAGAGAATTTATTAATACGTTTTTCCATGCCTTGCCCAAATATATCATGACCCAGCTCGTGAGGGATTTTCACGAGAAAAGATCTTTAGACTGGGTCATTGAACAGGCTACCCGGATCTATGAGGTGCAGAAACCGATAGATAGCAAAAGTAATGCCCAGAAAAACCCCAAAGCCAGCAGCACCCCTGCTGCTGCCAAGGTGGCAGAGGTAAAGGTCACCCCCGTTTTGGATTGGGAGATGGGGGGGCCTAAAAACCTACCTGCACCTAATAATGCTAGGCCCAGGAGGTCCTCGGGTCAGTCACAGACAGGGAGCCAAGGAGGCAGCCCCACAAATGGGGTCCCTCGCTCTCCTGATTATGTAAGTCCCCGTTACAAGGGAAATCGACCCATCCTGGGTTATGTGTGGACTCCTCCAGCCCAAGGGGGGGGGATCCAGCCAAGCACCTAACCCAGGGAACTTCCCTCCAAACTTCCCACAGGAGGGCAGAAATTTACCAAACCCTGGGCAGAACTTTTTCCCCAGATATCCACCCGACTTTCAGCCCCAAAACCATCCATCCTTCTTTCCCCAATTCCCTGAGCCCAGACCACTGAATCCGGGAGAGGGGAGGCCAAGGGTGGAGGGGTACCCAAATCTTCCCAACCCGGGGTATTACCAGAGGAGGGACAGCTACCCTTCCCGGGATCAGCCCAGGGGAGAAAACAGGGCCCCGTATCAGCCTGAGCGGGTTTCCCAGTTAGAGCGCCAGGTTCAAAACATGGCACGGGATCTGGGTCACATACTGAGGGCTCAGCAGAACCCTCAGATCGGCATGCCGGCGCAGAACGCACCCAACTCTGGACCTGGTGCCCCAGAACAATGACGGGGGCAGCACCCCGATAACTCACCGGTTCCCAGGGAGGAGGCACAAAGGGAAGGGGGGTGTAAAGCCTTGGAGGAAGCTTCCTTCCTCACTTGTAAACAGCCCCTGGAAACCCAGGAACCGGAAACAAAATCTCTTGCCCCTGAAAGTCTGCCTCCTAAGGAGCAGAGGGGGGGTAGGAGAAACAAAAGACCCAAACAGACTCAGTTTGAGGAGGAGGTACAGGTCTTCCAATTTGAGGGAGAGGGATCCTCAGAGGATCCTGGGAAAAGGATCTTCTCCTTCAGAGAGGGGGGAACTCCTCCCAAAGAAAAATGGGTCCCTAGGGATGCAAATCCAGACTGGGGAGATGTGGAGACTGAGCTAACGCCGCCCACCATCTCATCCCAGAACCAACCGCAAGAAAATCCCCTGGTTCAAACCCATCCTGGTGACTGCCTCCAAAAAGGGGGGGGCGGCCCAGAACCGGAGCCAGGGGAACCCACAATGGCTCTGATCTCCAGTTGCCAAATTTTTCTTTCAGATTCCCAAGGCTCTCCACAGAATTCTGCCCAAATCTCTTCGCTAGCGATGTCCAAAACCAGAAAATTAGCCCACCAGTTGTCCAAAAATGTACATTATCTGTGCCCCCTTGAGGAGAAGGAGGGAAGATATTATGCCCCGGTACAAGTACAGGGGCAGGGTACAATTTTGGCACTGGTGGACACTGGATCTCAAGCTACCCTTCTGTCCAGAAGGGCCTTTGACGAACTGAATGCAGGAAGGGGAAAGAATTACCAAATTCCTCTCACCTCTCTTCCTGGGCAACTCCAGAACTTTGACGGAAGGGAAATTCCCGTCGAGGGGACGGCAGATTTGGACATTAAAATTGGGCGACACAAGTTGAAACACCCGGTCATAGTTGTGACCCCAGAGGGCACCCCTTGTTTACTAGGGAATGACCTCCTGAGAAGGTTGTCACCCCTAATAGATTGTGTAAACAAGGTCCTCTGGAACCAGACTAGCCGACCAATAAAATTAAAACAGCGTGTCAACCATGTTAGTTTAAACGGCACCTGCCACATGGTTGAACAAAAACCTGACCAAGTAGAATTTCACTTCCAGAATAGCCAAATTCCAGACGTGACAGTAATAGCAGTAGGACAACAGACTGGTGATGGGGGGTCCTCTCTGTTTCTGAAAATCAACCTTCCTTCCAGTTTAAGGTGGTATTCCACGCTGGAAGGAAACACTCTGAAATTCTTTACTAATCCACAATCAGAAACTCCCACTCCTATAGTCCAGAAAGATGTGAAATCAGCTCAGCATCAGGCCATCCTCACTGCTGTCTAGCATCAACTCCGTGAACTGGTCATAATCACAGATTCGGATTATGTACGGAACGGGTTCGTGGAGCACCTGGTTAATTGGAAAACCAGAGGCATGTTATGTGCTAACAACAAACCCTTGAAACATGGGAAATTGATCCAAAACATTGATGATCTGGTCACCTCGAATGAGATGACCATCTATTGGAAAAAGATCAAGGGTCATTCCAAAGTAGAGGGACCAGACAAAACTGGAAATGACTTTCCAAATGCCAAAACCGGGGCCATCCAAGGGGATCTAATTGAGATTGAGTCCCTGTTGGGGGAAATCCAGGTCACTGCTATCACTAGGTCCCAGACAAATGCTCACAACGACCTTTCAATTGCACAATGGAGTAAGGAGACCCCTGATGCTGATTTGATTACAGCTCAGAAGGGGGATCCAGTAATTGGTAAATTTTACCAGCACCTTGAGGACCCTGAGAACTTTCCCCTGACGGATACCGATTACATTGGGAAAGAGGACCTAAGAGTGTTGATGAAATGTCCAAAAATGTTCCGAATCCAAGACGGTTTGCTGGTAAGGAAATCCAAAGCTGGCCACGATCAGTGGGTGGTTCCTACCTCATTCCGAAGCCTGATGTTAAGTCACGCCCATGATGCGGACACCGCCGGTCATAGGGGGTTTCACACAACACTGGAAATCTTAAGAGAGGTTGCATACTGGCCACACATGGGGCAGGACCTCGACCAATACTTGAAGGGGTGTCTCGTGTGTGCACAATTTCAGCCATCATCCCTCACGCACCGCGCGCCTCTCCAAAAGCGGGGGATGACACTGCCATGGTCAGATTTACAAATCGACTTTGTAGGCCCTGTGATTCGCTCTGCTAGGGGGAATAAGTACATGTTGACTGTCACATGCTTGTTCACCAAGTGGGTGGAATGTCTCCCAGCCCCAAACTGCAAGGCAGAAACGGCAGCTGCCTTGATGATTAACCACATCTTTTCCCGTTTTGGTCTACCTCAAAGGATTGAGTCAGACAGAGGTAGCCACTTCACCAGTGAAGTAATGACAAAGATGTGGGAGATACTGGGGGTCAAGAGAAAGCTGCATATTGCTTACAGGCCAGCTTCTTCTGGGGCAGTAGAAAGATATAACCGGACAATTGTGAGCATATTAAAGAAGTTTGTGGCAGATTCTGGGCCAAGTTGGGATATCCGATTACCTCTGGTCCTAATGGCCATCAGATCTACCCCTTCATCTGCAACCAAAATGTCACCATTTGAGTTGATGACTGGGCGCAAGATGGTGCTTCCGCAGCATTTGCTCTACAGGACCCAAGAGCAGACACTGATAAATGCCTCCACTACTCATGAGTATGTGGAGAATTTAAGGAAACACCTTCAACATGCTTTTGCTTATGCTCAGCGGAATCTAGAAAGATCGGCTGCTAGCATGAAGACCCATTATGACCTGAAAACTTCCAGGAAGGAATATCAGGTGGGAGACCGGGTCTATCTATACAACTTCCAAAGGAACCAGGCCAAGCAGCGCAAATTTTTGCCTACATGGAAGGGACCCTTTGAGATCATCGACAAGATCTCTCCTGTGGCCTACAAAATCCACATCCCCAAAGGTCCTTTGGCAGCGGGGGAAGACAAGTGGGTCCACATAAACCAGTTGAAATGTTGCCATCCCAGGCACACTCTGCAACAACTGGAGGAATCCTCTGGAATCCTAGCGGGCACTGTCTCAGACTAATTCAGTTCCAACCATAAAACATACCACATCTAGTCTCTAAAATATTGTGATTTGCATGAAACTGTCTCTTAGTTATACTGTTTTTTTTTTCAAAATAAGAATGTAATGTTTTGTTATGATGAAATGCATATGCTGCCCCACTATCTCAACAGTGGTGGAAAAACGTCTATGAGTAGGTATTGCCGCTTTTGCTTTATCATCCTAGGAGAGATGAAACCATGGAGAATGACCAAGGAGGACGATCCGGAGACCGCGAGCAGAGACGCAACGGGCCCGGGGTACCGCCCAATCTTCCCATCAGGACCGGCGAGGAGAACCGATCGATCAGTACCGGATGGAGGAAAAGATGCTGAACTGTGCCATCTATTGGAAGAAGATGAGGAAACATCCCAGGTCTTGCGAGTCCCATTCGTGAAATAGAATGGCCATCGCAAGAGGGGGGCTTGTGGGATGTATTTACCCATGCATCCGAGCCATACCTCAAAACTGTGCAGTACTGACATGGAAAACATCATGATGGCCAGAGCTTCCCAGAAAATGCACAGGGAAATGCATGAAGAATAGGCTGCCACTCATTTTTGCCGATGTTATGGGCACAGAAGGACACTGCCTAAAACCACCAGTGGACTACCCACACAGTAGTCTGAAACCATTGGGAATGGCAATGCTGATTGCCAAAAGCAAACCCATAACTGTTGGGAATTCATTTTCTTAAATCCCAAAAAGGGGTGCAGTACCAGTACTCACCACTATCCAAAAGCCGGCGTTTTAAAACCACCAGATTTTGTAGAAAACTGAATAAATGAACCCAAAACATGCCAATGAAAGACATTTAAAGAGGTGGATCCAATGTAAAGTTATATTCTGAAGTGACTTGAAGGTTTATAACAAGACTGGCTGAGCTGTGGATTTCAGCAATTTAAGTAAATTTGGACTGAAAGACACTAAAAAAATCTAAATGTTTAAATTGAATGAGTGACCTACTTTGAATGTCACATAGGTTGCAATTGTTTAAATGTCATAGTTTTAAACTTAGAATCAGCATTCTAGCTGCATATGTAAAAATGTTTAGTTTATTTGAATGCAGAAAACTGGGGAACAGAAGTGGCATTTTATCTGAACCCTGGCTTAAGGAACTGAATTCTGCCTGACAACTACCCCCATCAGGAGTGAAACTTGAGTCACAGCTGTGTTCCCAGGCCTAGCTGCCCTTTTGCTGCTCACACCAAAAGGGATATGACACTTCCCTGATTGAATTACCTGGGCTCTGCAGGAAATTGAACAAAGCCCTGTCCTGACTCAGGCAAATGTTTTATTGGCGGGAGTCGTAAATGGAGCTTCCTCTTGGCAGAAGCTGGGAGGGGCAGGGTCTCTGAGCTTTCCAGAAACTGGAAAGACTGGTTTCTGTACCATGTGACATGAAAAGACACACCTCTATAGCCAGAATATGGTTTTAGTAAAAGATGAATAACTCATAGAGCGGACATGTGAACATTTTATAAATGATACCATAATTCTTGTGATTTTTCTGCCCACATTTTAAGACGTGCTAGGACCCGGTGGTATGTTCAGGGGGGTTTTAGCGGAAAAGAGGATATTACTCAAAATGTGTGCATGTGAAAAATCTGACAATTCATCAACTAATGTCCATACTCCTTGCGCACATGTGTGTAAATTTGGGGTAATGTACGGTATTGCAAACCAGTTAAAAAGTGCAAAATATTGCCATTTCTGAATGCAAGCTCCCAGGAAGAGCAGAGTTTGAACAGGGTATATCTCCTGTGATATGTGATGTGTGCATGTAATTTTAAACCAATGTTTACCTGTGCAAATATGTCTTTTGTTATCAAATATAGAATGTGTGCAAGTTGACAGGAGGAGTGGACTTTCTGCAGGCTGTAAAATGACATCACTCTGACACAACTTAGCTCCCCCAATCAAGTGAGAAATGGAAGTTTGACCAATTATAAGCTGAGAGAGAGGTAGGGTCAGTGATGCTAGAACACACCCACATTCTAAACACATAAAAGCAGAGAGACAGGACAGATAGGGACTTTTCAAATCCATATGCAGCTGGAAGCTCTGCCGGAAAAATCCATACTTTACCTCCATCAACCTTCAAAGAGCCAACACTTAGACTCCAAGATAAACCAGAGATTTCAAATCCCTCAATCTCCAGAATCCAGAAGCAGTGCTGTACCCAGAGAGAGAGAGCGGGGCTGACCCCAATGCTGTGAGCAGTTCCAGAGGCCAGGCGCTGTGAGCGGAACTCGGGAAGACCTGACCAGACTGAAGTCCGTGACCAAGTCGCTTTCCGGTTCAAAATCTCTTGTGAGTACTCAGCAAAACTCAGAACACATCTCTTAGTTAAAATCATATAATTCAATCCATTTTTAATCTAAGTAGAACTGCAGCTTAGCAATTGTGTTATTCTGCCATCATTTTTAAAGCTGAAAAAGTGTTGCGTTTAAAATTTGCAAAACAGAACTACTTCTTGGCTCAGTGGGGTCAGGAGGATTCCAAGAGAGGGGTGTTATATAGGGGTAGTCATCCAGAACGCATGAACTGGACATAAAGATATATCAATAAGGGTTTTCATTCAGTATTCTAGACTAGGCGTTGACTTGGCTGTAGTGCTGAATTGAATCCTCTTACAACCCGTGCTCACTTTTACCACAAAACAATCACAAATGCAGTTCATACCATCACCCCAATGGCACAGTGCAAAACAAAACCTACCATTCACCTTAATGAGTGGTTTACCCCGACCTCAAAGTACTCCATGCCAAGAGGCGCAAACCACATAGAGAAAAACTCCCTCACCCACCTCAAAATCCAACTTCTCCATAGCCGCAAAATATTTCAAACAGGCTATCCTTCTAGCAAAACTTCAGAATTGCAAATACCAAGTCAAACACGCAAGAGCTCTTTAACATCCTCAGATAACTTGAATCTCTGTCTTCTCCGTCCTCCAACCTCACCAAAGATTAAACCTGGTGCAGTAACATCCAGAATGCCATTCTAGGTAAAATGCCCAACCTCACATGAAAAAAATAAATTAAAACAAAACGCCATCAGCACAAGCTCACCGCCCCCTGCCATTAATCCCACGTCTGCCTTCCCGCAGGACTCCTTGCCATTCCAGTTCAACCCAGTCACTGAAGCTGATGTGACCTCCTTGCTAAAAGGCCTGAAACCATCCAGGTGCAAAGGCGATCTGTAGTGGGAGTCCTGGGGGTCCCGAGACCACTGCACCGCCCTCCAAAGTTCACGACGAGACGAAAGGCCAGATACGCTCGCAGCCACCCATCTTATTTTGGACAGAATCCAAGTGCACCAATGATTGACAAATACACTGAAAGGTATCCTTCCAGCCAGCCATACAGACTGAATACAATGCAAATCTTTCCATGTGTGGGAGAAGAGCCTGTGATCGTGGATAGGGAAGCCTATATGGACAGCATCGACTGAGCACCAAGAAGCCATGGTACTGACATCATTAGTGACACCACAACATAGCAACATTAGACATGAAGCACACTTGCAGTCCACACTGCACCACATAAACACAAACTTGTATACATGAAGAACATGAGTGCACAGTTCTATACCTAGAGGACAGATACATATACATACTATCAATGCTTTTATTATTTTCGCCATTAGAAAAAATCAAGTAACGCAGAACCGCAAGGCACAAGAGATCCTCAGCAAGCGTGGGCTTAAGCGTCTGGGTTTAAGGCCAATAGACGTGTGGAGATACAGTAGTATATATGGAACCGGATCAAACCATGTATAGCTGACCCATAGGGAACGCAGCACAGCATGTAAACTGCATTATAAGGTTTAAGAACATGACAGCAGATCTCAAGCCACTGAGCACGAGACAAGCTGAGCTGACTAAGGCTGCACAGAGAGCAAGACGTGCAAATACTGGCTCACAGCCAAGGTCAGAGATATGGAGACACATTCCAACCCTCAGATGACAAAGGGACCAGCTGCAGAGAAACAGAATAAATCGTCATACATGGGAGCTGCAGAGTTCAAATGTGTGGTCTCTAAACATGTGATGCAGCCAAGCGAGACAATGGACGGTCATCCACCGTGAAAAAGGGGTGCCGATTCCAGCAAACCAGACGCAGAATGCAACAAGTGCTGCAACGCTAGGAGAATATTCTCATAGGCATAGGTGGTACACACAAGTTACAATAGAGACACGTAATCGTTCACCTCACCTTGAAGAGGTGCACAGCAAACTGAGAACTTGATCAAATCCCAGGCCTGGGGGCATCAGCTCTAACCAATCAAAGCTTAGAATCCCACGGGTGAATGGCAAGGGAAAAGAACCAATAGTAAGCCCACTACTCTGCAACAATGTAATAGATAGTTCCTTGGGGATTGGGCAGGCCAGCCACCTGACATCCAAGGACCAGTAGAATAACACCCATAGGGTCCACTATATGTAGTAGAGACTCTCAGTAACCAATCCCTCATGGCAATATGTTTTTATGGGAAGGACCTGAGTGATGATGCAAGAGTGATAGAAAACCATCCTGCACGCCGTGGAGCCTCGAGCTGTACCTGAATCGTCCTGTGTTCTTGTATTGATCCCTGCTGGTTTTATTTGCAATAAACTGCAGTTTGTACTTGCATTTGACTGAGTCCTCCGTTTGTCCTGGGGAGGGTGTTGGGCTTTCCGAGTCTGCGGACCCCCAGCATCGGTCTGGCATACTTGGGAGTCCAACCCAACATGTTGGATCCATGCCTAGACACAATCATTAAGGACTGATCAGAAGCCTTGACACCTTTCATCACCACATTTATTAATTCCTCGTTCTCTCCCTGCCTAGTCCCTGCCAGACTAAATGAAGCCTGGGTTCTGCCACTTCTAAAAACAAAAAATCCCTCGTCCATACCCACTAACTACCATCCTATCATCACTGTCCCATTCCTACTCAAAATCTTAGACAGAGAAGCTAACCTCCAAGTCCAACAATATTTGGAAACCCACCGCATCCTAGGAACCCACCAATCCAGCTTCCATCCGGGTCATGGCACAGAATTTGCACTGATAAACCTTAAGATCCAATTTGTCAAAATCAGAGATGCAGGAAAGCCTGCACTCCCTCTCCTCTTAGGGCTCTCGGCAGCGTTTGATCTTGCCATTTTCTGCTCCAACCTTCAGTGCTATGCCGATAACACTGAACTCATTTTCAGGCTTCCATTGGCCACCTCTCCCCCTTCTCTTATCTCAGACTGCCTATCTGCCAATCAGGATTGGTGTGCCACCAACGACCTCTGCCTGAAAGCCAGCAAGATGGAGATCCTCCTCATTGGCACACCTTCACCCTCCTTTCCTATCACTCTCTGGCCGGCCTCTGCTGGCCCTCCTCCTACCCCTACCTGCGAGGCTAAGAACCTCAGGGTCATCTTTGACTCCATGCTCTCCTTCTCTGCCCACATCTGTGATGGCTCTAAAAAGTCAAACTTCCTACTGTACCTCCTCAGAGGTATTCTGCCTTTCCTCTCCTTCCCCCAGAAGCTCACTGTCTCTCGAGCCCTGGTTATCTCTAGGTTGGACTACTTCAACAACCTCTTTCTAAATCTACCTGCTTCTACTCTCAGCCATTTGAAACCTATCCAGAACAGGACTGTGAGACTTGTCCCTGGCCTCAAGCCCTGGGATTGTATCTCTGCAGCCCTGAAATCTCTCCACTGACTGCAAGAATTAAATCCAAGACCCTTTGCATGGTCTACACAGCTTTCTTGGGCCTGGGTCCAAAATATCTTCAGCTGTCCCACCGTAAATACCTTCCCTCACAAGCTCTTCACTCTCCCACCTCTAACTCCCTCAGGGTCCCTCATTTTTCAAAGAAATGAGCTGGGGGTAGATCTCTGTCTTCTGCTGGAAAAGCCTCCCTGCCACCCTGAAACTTGAGGAGCAACATCTCCGGTTCCGGAAGCACCTCAAGACCTTCCTCTTCGCTTCTGCCTTCTCTCCTCCTCTCCCCTGTTGATCTGTTCTGTCTCTGCATTGTCCACCTGGTCACCCTCTGACTTTTGGGCCCAGGTACCTGCTCACCCTGCCACCCACCCACACTGCCTCCTGGGTATCCCTTGCACTGGGGTCTGTATCTGTAACCATGCAGCCCCCCTTTTTTTCTGCACTTATCAGACACACCCTGTCTGTTGCCTTAATCCTTGCACTCACCACTTGCTGGCTGCACTACCACTGTTTGTTGCTTTTTATTATTTATTTATTCATGTTTTATTTATTTGTATTCCTTTTTCTCAGCACTTTCCACTCCACCCCACCCCCCTTGCACTTTCCCCTTCCCTCTCCCATGCACTTGCGCATTCTCAATGTCACTGGGCCTAGTAAGATCGCTGTTTTGTTCTCCCTTGTTCCCCTCCCTTGCCTCATCATGCTCTGAAACACTTGTGTATGAGTGCGATACAAATAAAATATCAATATCAAACAATATTGATCACAAGATCCGCTGCCACCACCTTTATACAGCAGCCATCTTGCAGATAATCAAAACGCCCCCTCCCCAATCTCTTGAGGGGTTCCACAAGGCTCATGCATCTCCCCGAAGCTCTACAACATCTTCACTAAGCCTCTCTTTGACCTCCTGGACTCTCATAGCATTTCCTACATAAACCACGCTGACAACACCCAAATCCTTCTCCCCATATCAGGTGACTATAATGAAAACTCCACCATACTACTTGAAATCTAACAGACCATCCAGGCTTAGATAGTCTCCCACCTACTTTGCCTGAACAACGTAAAGACAGATCCTCCTTTTGGGATCTCCAGCTGTGCTAAAAAATCTTGACCATCGCTACATCGCCTTCACCATCGATGGCATCTCAATACTGGTCTCCTCTACAGTAAAGACCTTAGGAGTCCACCTATACGCCTCCCTCTCACTTTCTCGTCACATGAATGCCATTGCGTCTTCCACTGCTCATACCACAAAAATCATTAATGCCTGCAGGCCGTTCCGCTCCGCTGACAGCTAGCTCACCATTGCCCATGCCGTCATTGAATCGAGATTAGACTACTGCAAAACCCTCTTCATTGGCACCTCTAAGAGGAATATCCATAAACTACAGGTGATATAAAACAATGCTCTCCATGCTGCCTTCAAAATACCCAGTCGTGATCACATCTCTGCCATGAGAAGAGCCGCTCTCTGGCTCCTGATACAAGAGCGCATCACATTCAAAGCGCTACCCATTACCGACAAGTGCATCTCTAACCTGGCCCCCCATACCTCTTCCAGAAATTCACTGAGTTCCAATCTACAAGACCTGCTAGATCTACCTATGCCACTGAATTCTAATGCCAAGATTCAGACGGGCTAAAGCAGGCGGCTCCAGATTCCCTGTCGTGGCAGCAAAACATTGGAATTTAGCCCTGAGAGCTGAGAAATCCTACTGGGCCTTCCGCAGACAATTGAAAACACGCTCTTTACATAGAGTAACCTGGAATACTCCAGATACACCTATGTCTGATTGACTTGAATACCCTGTTTATGTCTATGGTAATGCAACTAGCACATAGATGCCCGCGGGTTGAGAGCGCCGCCACAAATGTGAAAATAAATAAATAAAAATAAATAAGGGTTTGATTTTTCAAAGGGTAGAGATTCTGAGCAAGGCTATTTGGGTCTTCTTGGCTATGTGTTTCTGGAAGGACACACTGCCGTCAATGGTGAAGCCTAAGGATTTTGCTGAGTCTGACAGTTGTGGATCAAATTCTTTGAAGCGCAGATTATTGAGTCATTGTTGGACAAGTTGTTTTTTAGCTGGCAGACCAATGAGGATGAATTCAGTCTTGGATGGGTTTAGTTAGAGTTAGGCAGTCGACATCCAGGACTGGATGATGGCTAGGTAATCACGGAGACAAATGATGTCTTGATCGCTATTTACTCTCATGTACAACTGACTATCGTCCGCATGTTGGTGGATGGCCAATTAGGATCTTTGAGGAGAGTGCCCAAAGGCTCCATGTAAAGGTTAAAGAGGATTGGTGAGAGGAAGGAGCCTTGGGGGACTCTGTGGGGGCCCTGGAGTCGGTTAGAATGCAACAAGGTCTGAAATGGCAGGAATGTCATGCCCAGACCAGTCCATAAAGACCATCCAAGTATTAATTTAGCCAATAGGGGTAACTATTGTCCTTGTAGGGACCAGGGCAACATACTTGCTTTAGCCCAGGTGTGGGGTCCTATGCTGATTCTGACTCTGGGGAAAGAAATGATGAGAGTGCTTTTACCAGCGATTTCAATCTTGGAATTGAGTTGAAGTAGAAAATGTGATTGGGATCCTGCAAACCAAAACTCTTAGTATTTGGTGATGTCACACTAGCAAAAAATGGGTGTAGGTCGGATTAATGAAAGCTTAGATTGTTTGTCTTTTACGTATGGCATTTGAACTAATATGTTTAGGGCTTTTACCGATAAATTGAAAAACGGGGCTAATAATGCTGTTCAATGTGTAGAGCAGTGACGGTTGTCACGTTGGGGTGGGTGGGGCCTTTCGCCCCTGATCAGGAGGATAATAGCGAGGGTCAGGCATGGAAAATTCTGCCTGTGGGTTTTCATACTGAATTTGAAAAAGAAATAATCTGACTGATTGCCCGATCATTTCTTCAAATGAACAGAACTGTACATGTGATGGTGCACTTCCCTGTGCACCCCTCACACACATGCACAGAAAATGCCTCTCTGAGGAGGAAGGGGTGTGGCCCTGCACGAAAAGGAGCCTGAACTGGTGCTGGAATACATTATCCTGTCATTCACACTAGCTCTTAATTGGAAAGAACAAGCATCAGGTTTTGCAGCTGTTAAGTGCACTCCAGGGTTTTAAAATATTCGGCGAAGATGAACTCATCAACCATCCTTGCCAAATGTGAGTCACCAGAAGGATGGGTCGCCAAGCATCTGAACACTGAGCAAATAGTCATAGAAGCATTGTCCGCGATCTATGAATGGGCATACAAAGCGCAGAGGAACAGGAAGAACAATAGGCTGCTGAGGAGGAACACATAAGAAGAGGATCATGGTGGGGTGGTGTGGGCTCGGTGATGGAGGAGGTGGTATTGTTGGGCTGGAAAGGGGACAGAGAAGAGGCAGAAGGTGTTTTGGGGCAAAGTGGGAAGAAAGCCCTGGTGCTGGCGAGTGTGGGTGTATGGCAAAGATTGGGGTTTATGGGTACATAGATCCCTGGTGTAAGGGAGAGTATGGAGGGAAGAGTTCCGTAGAGATGCAGAATGAAACAGGGGTGAGGGATGGAACTGAATCGCTTAAAGCAGTTCAGCGAAGAGGGAAGGTCAGTGGGTAGGATTCAGTGAGTTAGGGTTTGGCGGGTGTGACAAAAGGACTATTACTCTTCAGGAGTACTGGGATAAGTAGTGGCTAAACCTACTACTCAGCCACACTCTACGACTAAACAGGCAGTGATACCAATCATAAAGGTAAATCAGACCCAGTATGACGGGTATACCCCCTCTGCCTTTTGTGGTAACATGGGCCAAAATCAGGTTTTACTCTCAGGAGGTGTGAGGTGATAAGAGTAGTAACCCAAAAAGCAGTAGTGCAAAGACACCAAAATAAAACAATGTCCAATCAAGGTTCTATAAGAATAAAATACTTTTTTCACGGCAATCGAGCATGAGTCCAGCGTGTTCTTTCTTTATATATATATATATATATATATATATATATATATATATTAAACAATGACTAATAAAATAAGAAGGCAAGGGTATTTATAAGCCGCTATGGTGTCAGAAAGTCGACCAGAAGACAGGGCCTCTAAACAGTACCTTATTCTTGTACTGGTCTTGGTCCACAGTAGTTCACCCCAATGTTCCCTGAACAGAAGAGCTCTCCTGTGCCATGGATGCCTTCTGCTTTTACCTCTATGTCAAAGGACTTTGGAGTGGCCTGTACTCCCAGCAGATGTCCCGTCAGTTCTTCTTGTAAGTTCAAAGATGAATCATAGAAGTGGTGGAAGACCCCTTCCTTACAAAGGTAAAATGCCACAGCGGATTGGTCCAAAGCAAGCCTTCTGTAAGGAGACCAATCACTGTTGGTATAACAAGTGACCCTTGCCTTTTGTCCTGCAGGGAATGGAGGAGACAGGAAGGAAGGGATCCCTTACAGAAAACCAAGATTGCAAAACCCCTTCTCAGCTCTACCTTCCCTCTGTTGCTGCTCTGCCTCTGTCCTTTTACCCATGCCCAACAATTGTAATGGTACTTTGTAGTGCAGCACCCTTCTGGGACTTGGTATGTGGGTGCCCCTTTGAAGAAGGGTTCTAACCAAATACAAAAAGAAGTTGCACACACTCTGGCGTGCTGACCTCTATGACATTCAGGTTTCCATCTAAGGAGTTAAGTGTAGCTGTCAGGTGTTTGGATTGAAAGGAGAGTGTTGGAGTACAGTTTTCACTTTTTAGTAATTACTTGGCTTTTCACTTCTTTTGTGTAAAACTAGCCTGTTTTATTGTAAAAATGTTGACACAAAATAAATGTCTTTTTTTATGAAAAGGGACATTGGCTTGTTTAGCATTTCGATTTAAGTTTTATATCCAGAATTTCAGACATTTAAAAAGATATAAAATCCAAGAAGAACCTCGTTTTGTCACCCACTTTGAGGACACCTTGCCTTTTTCGACTACATCTTTTACTTTCAGTCAGTAAAATCAGAGGAAGTCACCCCGTTAACATAGGCATTGAAACCTACATGTACACTGGATGATTAATTGCCTGTTCTTGCAGTTCACCAACATGCTACTGCCTTCGAAGACCCTGTTTGTGTGCGGTACAAATACACATTAAAACATCAAGTTGCTGAAAAAGAAGTCTTACCTATTGTGAGAAACCAGAAGGTGTCTCACCCACTAGTCCCATGAGATCTGTCATCCAGGTGGCAAGGACACGGCCATTGCTTTTGGATGCAGTTCCTGGGGGTGGACCAGTTCGGGAGGATCACTTGGGTGAGGGGTCTTTGGGGAGTGGGACACTGGATGATGAGACACGGTATCCCCTTCCCTGTAACACCTTTATCCCATCCCACCAGGTAGGATATTTAGGAACTCAGCCCTCCCCCACCCTTTTACAGCACAAACACTTTCTCACAGACAACTCACTAGAAGAGAAAACGGACTAACAACCGAGTTGTATACCTGGCGTGTCCCAATACAATGGTCAGGCAAATATTGACCATCACACACACCTGACTTCCATTACACTCCCCCACTTGGATAAAAAGTGGAGCACCAGAGCACACTTTGAGCGAGGTAAACCACATGAGGAAACAGCAGTTCCAAGATGGCAGTTTAAAAAGAGGAGAAAGACTGTGGGGATTGCAAGTAAGGAAGTTCCCTTGACCTTTTTGACAATGAACTGTTACTTTTCAATGAAACCTCAAGAATAGAAAGCGTAAGATCAGAAAACCAGGCTGAGGAATCCTGCATTGTGTGTCGTAGGTACCCGGGGCCCTTCCGCGTCGATAATCAAGGTGGGGAGAGTCACCAGCTGTCGTGGTACTGTCCTTGGCTCCAACAACAAAGCAGCATCAGTGAAATCAACACAACCGGTGAGTTGGGGAGACCGATACAAGACCGGTCTGTGTTGAAGCCAAGGTTGCAGCAGCAACATTGTATGGCGAGTGCTGGAACAAACATTGTATGAAACAAGTGTGATACTGACGTGAGTAAAGTTGAACTGCAGATGAGTGAGTGAACTATTGAACTTTTAAACCAAAATACAATACCTTTGACGGAGTGGTCCGGCACCACGTGTGTGCTCAATCAAAGATATCTGTAGGGTATCCAGCTGAGAGTTGGCAAAAGTGAGAGTTATGTTATGTTACTTGAACTTCTACAGTGCACAGTCACCCGAAGGTATCTTGGCGCTAGAGAAGGAGAGACAGGGACCACCATCCATCAGCCGTTAACCACTAGAACAAAAATGTCTTTAAGGCCCTCAATGTGGTTTGGCGAGATCTTTACTGAAAATGGCAGGTCATTCCACATTCTGGCAGCAGCAACCGAAAAAGCCTTGTCACCGATGCACGCATGGTAAAAGGTAGGCACAACCAGCAGACTTGCTGTTGCAGAACCCAGAGCTCGGGTGGGACAGTAGCGAATATATTTAGTCTGAAGGTATTCTGCCCCCAGTTAATGCAACACTCGATGAACAATGCAAAGCACCTTAAACTTGATACGCTGTGCGACTGGGAGCCAATGCAAGGCCTGAAACACCGGGGAAATATGCGCCACATAGGGTGAACCTGTAGCCACACTGGCAGCCAGATTTTGGAGGCATTGGAGTCGATGGATTTTACCCTTAGGCTGGGCAAGATATAGAGAATTGCAATAATCCAGCTGGCTGAGCACCATGGCCGCAACCACTGGTGGACAGAGAGCGGAAGGTAGCAAAGCAAGCACCTTTTTTAGTGTCTTAAGGTGAACATGACCTATTTTGCACACTGCAGAGACTTGATCGTTCATAGAGAGGGAAGCCGAAGGAGTCACTCCCAAGTTCTTCAACTTCATCACTGGTGCTGGGAGAGGGCCAAGAGAGGCAGGCCAGAAGGAAGTCACCCAGAATGAAGGATCAGGGGGAGCTCCTACCACCATCACCTCTGTCCCCATTCAGCTTCAACCAGTTGTGGCTCATCCACTCACCTACGGCTATCAGGCACCGATGAAGGCACAACGACACCTCAGCCTGATGAAGATCTAAATGGATCAGGAACTGAGTGTCGTTGGCATAAGAGTAGCACCTGATGCCAAGGGAGCGGATGAGACAGATCAAAGGGCAGATGTAAATGTTGAAGAGAATGGGCGACAAGGCAGAGCCCTGCAGGACACCACAGGTGAGGTGGCAGGAACCCGAAAAGAAAGGGGGGAGAGAAAGCACCTGTGTGCGATCGGCCAGGAAGTACCTGACTCGAGATACCAAGCAGGAGAGTCAGCAAGGTGGGGTGGTCAATGGTGTCAAAAGCCGCTGACAGATCTAATAAAATCAGGGCTGCCACCCCACCTGCATCAACCAGTCTGGCCATGTCATCCTGGACTGATACCAAGACACTCTTCGTGCTCCGACCAGGCCTAAAGCCTGATTTGGCAGGGTCAAGAAGTTTGTAGGATTCCAGAAATGTAGATAGCAGAGGTGACACCAGAGATTCCAAAAGCTTCATAGAAAAAGGTAGAAGGGAAATAGGCCGGAAATTAGAAAGAATAGAGTGGTGCAGAGACATTTCTGTTCAGAAGGGGCTCACTGTAGCGACCTTAAGGTCCACCGGAATATCTCCTGTCTGGCAAGAGGTATTAATAACCGCTGTAAGATCCATTAGCAGGTCACCCGAGCTCTCTTTTATGACAGCCAGTGGAACCACGTCAGAGGGAGAACCAGACTTAATATGCTGTATGGCAGTGGGTAGTAGTATGGCCTCAGAAAAGAGCGGAAAGGAAGGCCATTCTTTCACTTCAGTCGGCCGCCCAGTCTAAGTGATTCACTTTCCGGAGTGTAGACTGGAGATGAAGCTAAGATGATGATGCGAATGACCTCATTTTTTGACACAAAAAACTGGGATAAGGCATTACAAGGATCCTGAGAAGGACTAAACACACGAGTGTATTTCTCAGAAGATGACAGTGATTTGACCACTGCAAAGAGAGCTTTCGGCTGACATAAGGCAGCTTCAATTTTCTGGGCTAAGTACAATTTTTTAGCAGCTGTGATAGCAGAATAGTAAGCTGCTGAACATGCTTTAAACTGAGCTCTAAGATCAGGGTGATAAGCAGAGTGCCATTTGTGCTCCATCTGTCTCAATTTGAGACGAGTTGCTTTGAGCTGTGTAGAAAACCAAGGTTCTGATGGAAGCCTACGTGGTTGGATAAGCCACTGAAGAACCAATGTGTCAGCTGCTTCCTGCAAAGAGCAAGGAAAAGTAGAGAGAGAGGCGGCTGAAGCACCCTGACACTTCACTTTAACCAATGAGACAAAGCCCAGCATGTCAGCAGAACGCCAACCACGCTGCCACACAGGAGGCGGAAGGGTTCTAGACTGGACCTGGCTCTTTTAAAAGTACAAGACATTAAATAGTGGTCGGACCAGAGTACAGGCTCTATGGATTAAACGGCTAACAAGGTATCATTAGCCAACACTAAGTCCAGAGTGTTACCCATTTTATGAGTAGGTCCCAATACCATTTGTTGAACATCAAGATCAGGTAAGCTGGTAAAGAACAGATCTATTGCAGGTATCCTTCGCAAAGAAGTAAAAACACAATGCGGCAAATTCAATTTTGCTACAATAATATTAAAAGTCCACTAGAATACAATCGGTTGTGAAACAGGCTGAGCAAAGGCAAAGTGAGGGGCCACAAAATGGCTGTCCCAAGAAGGACAAACCCTACCTCTCCACTCCACATGGGCAAATGCACTGGCACATAAGATGCCTGGCCCAGCTGTGAGTGAGGCAAGAACTGTCCACTCAAGGAGACAGAGAAAGAGGACTGTCCGCACCGGCGGCGTCCTTCGCAAATAAGTAAAAATACAGTGAGGCCAAGTAAATTTTGCTACAATAATATTAAAACCACTCTAGAATGCAATCGGTTGTGAAACAAGCTGAGCAAAGGCAAAGTGAGGGGCTTTAAAATGGTAGCCCTAAGAAGGACAAACCTCACCTCTCCACTTCCCTGAGTGGCAAAGAATTGTGATTCGAAGTGGTCCTGCGACGGGTATAGCAAAATCCTGCACACAATCGAAAGTCTTTGATGTTGATACAGTAAAGAATGTTTATGGCAAAGTAGATAAAGTTGGTCCGAGCCCAGAAGAGGGAGATCAATTGAAAGCTTTGGGTTATAGCAAGTTTATGTTAAAGTAGATAAATTGGTCTGAGACCAACAGAGGTAGACTGATTGAAGATTTTGGGTCAAAGTGGATCTGAGCCCGGCAGAGGGGGATCCGGGGTGAACAGTGAGCGGTTGTGTAAAAGTAGTATTACTAACGCATTACTAATGCTACATACATGTAATCCTAGTTCATCTCTTCCCTTTTTTAAAAATAAATAAAATGACATACCTGGTATTCATTGCTGAATATCCTGAACATAATACTCATAGTCATGATTGCCTAATTCATTAGCAACCTTATGGCAATAGATTTGCATAATCTGGTTTCACAAAATTGTTACCCATATGATGAGTCCATAATGATTAGGGGCCCTCACCATTAATCATGGTCATATAGTATTCCCATGACCCTTAAAGGAATGTTCTGTTTCATTTCACACAAGTCCTTCTTATACTGTGGCTCACATAATGGTGTTTTGTCCCCACCAAACTTTAATTGCTCAAAGTGGAACATGCTATAGAGTTATCTATAAATGGCCTATGGCATTGTTGATCACCGGGAGGCATGCCCCTGCCTTCCTCCTTTGTTGTTCTGCATTCCACCCTGTTTCAAGACCCTATGGGATACCACATTTTAACCAAATGTCATATATTTGTTTTTGGCACAGTCAACATAATATCATACATTCTCCATGCAGTTAGTACGTAATAAGGACAGGGCTGATATAGAGCTAAATCACCTAAGAGAATTGTCTATATGTGAAACCATAAGGAGAAAGGAACTTTGTGGTTTGTCATATTGCATTGGGCCCCCTGGAAAAGAGACTTTGAATGGCAAAGAGACTTTGGCACAGAAGGCCATGATACCGAAGTTTTGAACTGCACCCTCGTGCTAGAGAAGCCAGAGACTGTGCTAAGCTCGAGTGGGCCACCTTGTGCCGTGCTGAAAACGTGGGGAAGGGAAGCCAACGGCTTGAATATCCTGACATATCATTTCTTGAACACTTTTCTTTTGCATAACATTGTTTCCCACACTATTTGTATTTAGAGGTATGGATTGGCAATAGGTTTATTAGTATAGGCCCTTGTATTTTGACTAGACGCCACTAGGACTGCGTTATGATTTTGATGGTCGTAACTTGCTCCCATCTTTAGATTTAGGAACAGATGGGCGTTTTTCAAACCCAAATGAAGTTCAATAAACATCCTTGAACTGTGGTCACTTGTGTCTGTCTTACCGTTGATACCATGCCTTCCTTACACTACAGACAGCATAAAACATATTATCCCATTTAAATATTGTACATGCATATGCTGCATGCAGTAATTTCACTGGCCTACCTCGTACGTTTAAATCTTGCAGTAAGTCATATTTTACCGCATAGCTTTGAGCTGTGGTAAAGGCAGCAATCTAGACCACTTAAGGGCTTCACAAAAGTGCATTCCTGATAATAACATCAGCTGTTCTGTCATTGCTGTATGATAGATACTGCATATTCTCAGAAATGCATTTTGGTGTAAAACATTATAATTGTAACTATGATGTGTTTCATAAATATCCCTCATACATGTCCCAGGTCCTTCAGGAGATGACCCCCCCAGCCGCCCCAGACAAGGGTCTCCTGAATGGCAGGGGTCGTTTTAGCATGTACAAAAGTAAACCCTCTTACCTTTGAATGTATGTATTTATGTAGAAACCAGTCTGCCCACTTGAACCATATTTAAATGGTGACATATTGAATATTGTTTTTAGGGGATGTTGGTGCTAGTCAGATAGCTAAGCAAGTGAAGCATTTATACATGCCAACGTGCCCCATCCCATTCAGGAAATGCTTGTCCAGTCTTGTACTTTTTTTGAATTCTGGGAACTGAAGCCCCGGATTTACCATCATAAATCCAGGATTACAAGTCCCGTAATGCAAAGATAAAGAAACAGGACTGGACAAACATATCCAGAATGGAAGAGGGCCTTTTGGCGAGAGTTTGCTGCCAAAATCTGTGTGGTGCGTGAATTAAATGTCAGAGCGACTATGGGGTTCAGAAGTGACAATTAAGGAGATTACCTGGAGAGTGGATGTTGATGGTGGGTGTCGACCTTATCAATTTACTTACCTTTTTGTAACCTGCTGTGGAGATGATTGCAGGCTGTTTATTTCTTTAGTAACTTCTTGTCTACACGCCGATTCTCGTCAGTACCTGCTTTACTGCAATGTTATATTATGTTATGTCATATCACTTGTAAAGTGCGCTGCCACCCAAGGGTATCCTGGCACTTATGAGGAAACAAATGGCAGAAAGCTAATCCAGAAGAGAGAAGGAGATTAACTGGGAAAAAGGCAGGTTTTCAGGTGTTTCTGAAACTGGCTATGACCATCCCACAGGCTAAGGGCAGGCTATTGCATAACAAAGGGGCTGCTAATGAGAACGCTGTGCCACCAAATGAATTCTTTTTAAACCTAGGTACTACCAAACGGCCAAGATTTGCAGAGCAAAGATCTTTGGTGGGAGAGTAGAGGATAATCTTCTCCAGAAGAAACAGAGTTTGTGCAGGGCTCGATGAGTCGAGCATAAAGCCTTGATCCTGACCCTACTGTTCACAGGGAGCCAAAGAAGCTGAGGCAAAGTAGGTGAGATATAAGAATATTTCGGCAGGCTCACAGTCAGTCGGGCAGCAGGGTTTTGAAGGACTTGCAATCTCTTAATAAAATATTTAGGCGTGCCGAAAGAGCAGCGCTACAGTAATCAATAGTGCTGTTGATTGTAGAGGCAACAACAAGGCCCCGAAGACAGCAAAGGAAAAAAGTAGCACTTTTTTCAGGTCCACAATTTGAAGAAGACTGTCTTGCACTGACCTGCAGTTCTGGTGACTGCGAAGCTGACATTTTGACTCCAAGATTTTTCACACAGCCAACCTGAGTGGGAGAAGTGTCTAGATTGGAGGGCTAGAAATCAGGAGTCCAAAGGTGACGCGCAGAAGGGGAACTGATAACTAGAACCTCAGTGTTATCGCTGAATATTTTAAGCCAGTTGCCAGTCATACAATCACCTATGGCTGACAAGAATGCTTTCAGACCCCCAGCAGTTTCCTGAGGATGTTGGTCAATTCTAAGGAGAAGATGGGCGTCGTCTGTGTATGAATAAAAATGACAGCCATAGGAGTGAATTAAGCTGGCAAGGAGACGAACATAACTGTTACAAAGCAGAGAGGATAATGCTGAACCCTGAGGAACACCACAGTTAAGGGAAGTCAACTCAGATCTGAAAGGTGGAAAATAAAGCACCTGGGAATGGTCAGAAAGAAAAGATGCAAACCATTGCAGGGTTATGCCGGAGATACCAGCCTCCACCAGTCTCTGACACTAGATCACCTGATCAATAGTGTCAAACGCGGTGGATAGGTCTAATAGTATCAATAGGCTGACAATCCCATGGTCCGTAACTATGGTGACGTCATAAATGACTGTGAGGATAACCGACTCAGTCCCCATTAGTGCACAGAATCCAGGCTGAAAAGGGTGCATAATCGAAGAACTCGCAAGGACATTTCTAAGCTGGGGCATAATTTTGGTCTCAAGAATATTCATAAACAATCTACTGCAGCGAAATAGGGTGAACATTTGCTGGCAACAGATTGAGAGTGGGCTTTTTGAGGAGGGTAATAACCAATGCATGAGGGCAGTGGGATGGACCCCTTGTGCTAGGGACTAGTTTATAGCAAATGTGATGATAGGAGCAAGCTTGGCACTCATTTTCTTAAACACATGCACTGGGATCGGATCTAAAGGTGAACAAGATTTGAGTCGCAAAATGACTTCAAGAAAATGACCTTCCGTAACCTTGCTAAACCGAGATAAAGAATTGTTCTGAGTTGATAAAGAAATGCCAGGACTGGGGATCACAGCAACTTCTGTGGCGACAGGAGCTAAGCTATTGGCCGTAATTATTCACGATTTTCTGAATTAGAAAAAAAAATCAGATAGTGTCACAAAGGGTCTGCGTGGAACGAACTGGAGTAGAAATTGTGTTTGGAGAGGATAGTTCTTTTACAATTGAAAACTATTCTTCAACAATCCGGTTGTATTCCTAAAAGAGACAGTGCACATTTTTTGATTGAAACCTTCATGAACCGTGGCAATTATATAATGTGCATTTCTATTTTGGGGAGCACTCTGCATTGGTATGTTGTACAGTTCTCCCACATATCAACTCTACATTTCCCACCCTGATATGTTATTTCATTTGTGGCATGAAGAAATATACAATCACCCGTAATGCTGAACCTTTTTTAGGTAATTGATTCACTGAACAATGCCTAGGGGCCTGAGAAGAACCACACCTACAAGGACGAAATCCCCCTAAACAAACCCAGGTGCAGCACAGCACTTCACTCGGCAATAAGGGTGACATAATACTTTCTCCTGCTCCGGTAGTCCAACTGAACATCTGCTGCAGCATACAAAAAGCGTGACGGGGATCCACTACAGAGTAGACGTGTAGGTGCCCATTATAAAGAACTTTAAAGGACTGTCTTGCAAACGTATCAGTTTTTAGCTGATTTACTAGAAACATTTTACTGTTATTTCAAACTGCTCTTGTGAAGGATAGGCCCACCAATTTCCCCTGGAAGGGTGGTGGGAGGCAGGCTTGCTCACTCATTCCTGTTTCAAAGTTCCCCTGGTGCCATTCCTTTAGAGAAAGAAGATTCTTTAATCCTCCCCAAGAGAAAACGAGAATGTGTTTCACATCCTTATGAAGAGCTGGTACAAGGTCTCGCCTGTGGAGGACCTCCAACGCCCGAAGGATCCTACACTCCCTCAAACCCAACAGTACTAACACAGAAATATTTCTCCTACCTTCTTTGTAGGCTTCAGCGACAGTTTACTACTGTCTTCTCATAGTGTAGTTTCTTTAGCTTGGTGTCTTGGATGCACGAAGAATTCCATTCATTTTCAATCCCGCTTTGCTAATATTGTCATCACCTTATCACTTCTCTCTGTTAAAATTATTTAAATCTTTAATTTCTTAGTCAGACTGCACTCTACTGTCCAGGCACTGGTTATTTCAATTGTTGCTTGTGGAAACACAGATCTACGTGGTCTCCCTGCTTATTACGTTTCATGGCTAAGGGTTTCCTTCATGTTCCTGTATGTTTGTGTGACGGAATGTCTTCTGATCTGCAGATGCATAGGGGTGGGTAGTGAAAAAACCATGTATTCAGTCCTCATACTTCTACAAACCAACAGTGATCCCAATCATAAATGTAAAACAAGCACAAGATATATCTCCTTCGCCTTTTGTGGTAATGCGGGCCTAGGGAAGGCTATACTCTTAAGAGGAGTTTGAAAGTGATTCTGTAGTGTCCCAAACAGCAACGTAACACAGTTTAAAATAAAGAGAATGTACAAGCAGTCTTCTTTAGAAATATATATACTTGAATTAAACACACCATCTGCATGCAAATTAAACAGACAAATTATACAAAAACCCACTCCTATGGAAAGAACGTAGAACATAGAAAAGAGAGAGTGGAACACTCTGGGTGAGAATAGATGAGTGAAAAGGCAAATTCAATAACAACAATGTTCTTTGTAAAACAATATATCTTGAGGAAAAAGGTACAAAGGTGACCTTTCTAGTCTCTAGGTCCCAAAATCTACCAATGCGGCAGATATGGGCCAATAGTACCTTCTTGGTGGTTCGACTACAGCAAACCACTCTCTTCAGTGCTGTTCATGTGGTTCAAGGCTGTTTGAGTGCAGCAGTCATGGTGCCCTATGCATGGAGCCTTATCGAGCAGGGGCTGAATGGAGCATGTGGCAGTATGAGATCGAAGCTTGAAGACAAGTGGATTGTAATTCTAATTGTAATTGGAGCTAGAGGGTCACCAGAATAGGTTTGACAGTCATTTCGAGAAGGCTCGGAGCGCTTGTCAGTGGGAACGGTACAATGAAGCGCTTGAGGGGCTGAGGATTGGTAGGGCCACCAGGGTTGGTTCAATGGCCGAGTAGACGGTGAGGACACTGGGGACTGGATGTGCAGGCTCAGTTTGAGTGGTTTGATGTATTGTCTGATTGTCCGGGCTCGAGGATTCACCAGGTTCAGTGTGAACAGCGGGGGCAATCAGCAACCAAGATGCTGGTGGGGCGAACAGTGGTTCGAAGGCGACAGATGTAACAAAAGAGCTTGTAGTTCGAGCCGAGGCAATGACACACTCAGCTAGCACAGTCTAGTGGTGAACAGGTTTGAACGTGCAATTCGAATTCGAACACCTTGTTGAGTGCCAAAGGCAGCTCCAGACGGTCTTGCTGGTTCAAGATGCAGTGAACCCGGTTCAACATCAGTTTGACTGGTTTAATGCCATGAAACACCATGGTCTTGGTTGGCTTGGCTCTCAGGATGCTGTGAGTCCCACTCTGGGGTCCGAGACACAAGTTCATTCATTGTTCGAAAGCTCCCAGCAAGGAAGGATGGTTCACACCTTCAAGGGTCCTTCACCAAATTGACATCTTGGCAGCAGTGTGACTGTCAGAGATACAGGTCTTGTTCCAGCAGCACGATCACCCCCAATGTACCCTGGGGATGGGTAGAGAACAGAGCTTGACTCTGGCTTCGACACTCCCTCTCCACACGACTGGTGGAGTGCTCTGGAAAGCCAACTCTGCCAACAGCGTTCCAATAACATTCTTATTAGGGGTTAGTTACAAAGTGAATATGAGAAGTTGTGGGTGATCTCTTCATTTAAAGGCAATAGCCTCAGGTGATGTGATTAAAGTTAGCCAGCCTAAGAGGTCCAATCCCTTTCCTTGGCACAAGTTGGGTTTTTCCTTCTGACACAGTGCTTTGTGCTACAAGGAATGGGGGAGGGGGCAGGAATGAAAGATAGAGGCAGAGAGAAACAAGATGGTAGAAACTTCCTCCAGTTGTCAGGAGCCCCCTCTGTCTACACTAACCCCACTGCTTGCCCTTCTCAATACAATCAAAGGCCTTTAGATATAGAGCACCCTGGAGTGAAGCTACGCCTGTGTGAATGGGTGTGCTACTTTCAGTTCCCAGGTCAGCTTCCTGTGGAGTGGCTGTCTTCTGGGGAGGGTGTTATCTGCCGTCACAAAAGGAACAAGAGAGAACAAAGAGAGGCAATATCCAAGGCTACAGCCTTGCTAGCGGTAGCAGAGACAGCCTTGCCTGGGGAGAATACACATAGTCCTTTCACAGTTGGGCTGGGCTCACAGGGATGACACATGTGTGATAATAAACTCTCCAGGCTGTAATAATGATGAGAGCTACCATACCATAACTCAGGTATGGCTTATATTTAAAGATTTATCTGCCACCAGAATAGTAACTAATAATTATAAGGTTTTGGTACAAGGATGCATGTCTTGAACGCCACCCATGCGCTGCAGGGGGCTGGCTGTCACTGCAGCCGACAGACGGGCACCTGTGTCCTCTGAACCTACTTTGTCCCACTGAAGAGCAAGTGCTGCAAATCAGACTACTGATGCAGTAGGGCACACGTGTACACTGTGCTTTTGGCATGGAGGTTATGAAAGGGGAACTTGATTGGCAGATTAAAATAAAAAAGCCAGGGCTCCTACACCATTGCCAGATGGCAATTCCTCACAGCTTGATATCCACAACCTGAAACTATAATCACATGACCTATATCATCACGACCGCACTTGCATGCAATTTCTTAAATATTCAGTTGAGGATATTTTTCCCCCACCTCTATGGCCTTAATCGAGGGTTGTCATTGTTATTTTGCAGCAAAATAATGAGTGATGGAGATATATGTGTACAAAGCAGAGGAGCACTCCTGGCATTAGAGATTTCTTCATTCAGGATAAGGTCCCTATTCCAGGCAGTTTATTCAAGAGCTGATCCTAGGCTGTGGGTCTACTACTATCACTCTGTAGCCCAACTTACTGGTATTTAGGGTGGGATCAAAGACTTATTTTTTCACTCTGCTTCCCTGTTTGTTAGTAGGTTTGCTGATTTTTTAAATTGTATTAAATTGTTAAGCTTTCAGCTTCTGTTTTTTCATCACTGTGTTTTTTGCTACATTGCCATATTGTTTTCATAATATATATATTATCATCATTATTGTTTTTTTTAGCGCTGTTTGTAAAGTGATTTGATGCGTTCCAGGGTAAGCATGCTATAAAAATCTACTAAATAAAAAAAAACATATCTATACCGACCCTTCAGTCTACTGGGCCACCATTGTAGCCAAATCTACCACTAAAGCAGTGTTCCTGCAGATATATGGATTGCGGCAAAACCTGCTTGCGCCCTTTTATATTATGACCACAAAAGTGATGGGTGGAAGGTTTCGAATGAATCTGTACCACTGGCGTTGCTCTGGGCAACCTTCCACACCACCGTTTTTTAGCCCGTCTGCGCCATTGCAAAAGGGGTCCAGCCATATGCAAATCAGTCTGGTACCGCTACCAATGGTAGCAGCCCAGCCCGAACTGCTAGGCCAGGTCCCCTCTGCACGGAAACACAAGCAAACCCAGACATGTTTCAGCCTTGTTGGGCCTCCTCAGTGGGGTGCAGCTTGGTTTCCAATGGCGCAGCGAGCAAGGGACCCACGTCTGGGCATACCCTCTCTCACATAGTGAGACAAACTGTGACCACAAAAGTGATGGGTGGAGGGTTTTGAATGAATCTGTAGCACTGGCGTTGCTCTGGGCAACCTTCCACACCACCGTTTTTTAGCCCGTCTGCGCCATTGCAAAAGGGGTCTAGCCATATGCAAATCAGTCTGGTACCACCACCAATGGTAGCAGCCCAGCCCGAACTGCTAGGCCAGGTCCCCTCTGCACGGAAACACAAGCAACCCCAGACATGGGGATGCTTGTGGTCTCGTGCAGAAGGGATGTGACCAAGAAGTTCGGCTGGACGGCCCCTTCTGGGGTGGGGCCAAGCCTGATTTGCATACGGTCTTTCCCCTTCTGTAATGGCTTTGCAGGTGAAGAACGATGGTCTGGAGGGTTGCCCAGAGCAATGCCAGTGGTTAAGATTCATTCTAAACCTTCCAGCCATCACCTCTTTGTTTTTGCCATTTTATATTAAACATGCAGCAACGCTGGTGCTCAGCGCATCTGCACAATTTCAGCACCAATGAAAACGATAGATTATAAAGCCTCACCTAGGCTTTGCTAGGGACTGGTATATGCCAGAAAAGATTATCAGACTTCAACTAGCCCTACCCCTATTAATTGGGTGCCAAGCCGATGTAGCTACGGATGACTGGTTTTCTGGACACTGAAAAGGTCCTGGGCGTCAAATGATGTGCCTATTTACCAAACACGCAGCACACGAGCATTGATCGTGAACTCTTGAAATGCACAGGTGTACAATCGGGTCAGAAACAGCAACGACATTTAGCAATGGCCAGGGTCCTGCTCTATTTGAATAACATTATTCACCAAACTGAGATTACCGTGTAATTTATCTTCTATTATAGCTCCCATTATTTTTGCAAGTGGGAGTTTATAGGTGGCTACATGCCTTTGGCGTGGCCATGGGACGACGGACACAGTCGTGATGAAAAGCCGGCCAACCCAAAACAGTTAAAGGGTAAACTATAAGGTGTTCTATGACGTTCTCACTTGATAATGTTCATTCATGTGATGGAAGAAGCGAGTAATGAAATTCCAGAGGACATCCCCAGTTACTGAGGGAGCTTTCTTCTGCTTCTTGACAAAAAAGCTCTGTATGATTAGTGAGCATTGTAATGCCAGTGCTGTTGCACAGAACGCCTCTGCATATAAAATGATAGCAACTTTTCTAGACATCACCTACAATGGCTGGTAAGTGCTCCATAAATATTACCATAGAAAAAAGTATGTATCAAAATAATTAAGCCCTATAGACTTGGAGAGGGACATTAACGCGATGCATTACCCATCCCTAGATATTGCCAGGGGCGATAATGACTCTCTTGAGGTCTATAAGGTTCTTAGCCATTTCAAGTAAAATAAAATGCACTGTTGGCTGTTAAGCTGCAGCTGAAGACAGAATGTTCTGACAGAGGTCAATAACATACAGATTGAGGGGGGGGACATTATCATGGGATAATGACTCACTGATAAGCTATGACCGAGGCTATAAGGCTATTAGCACATGGTGGTAGTAGCAATACATGTTTTTAAGTTTTCCTGGTAATGTAAAAACGTTGCTTTAATAGTAAATAGACAAAGTGAGTTAGTAAAGTAAATGTGTTATTGTGTAGTATTTAAATATGGTTGTTTTCCTAAATTAAGCATTTACATTGCAAACCTGGTTATACTGGACCTGGTTTAACATTGGCATGCATGACGTGTCAAGTAAAAGATTTCACTATAACAAAGTGATCAGCATTTCCCGATGTATTGGTTTTCTCTTTGTAGTGTTAAACAGGATGTTGCAACAAAAAAAGCTCCTTAGCAAAGAAGTGCCTTGCTGAAAAGAATTGTTTCTGTCTCTGTTTTCTTTTGAAGACAGAATGTTTAGAATGCAGAGTCAATACCAGTAGTCATTGACGGCACTCTGAACATTCTGATTGGCTGAAGGGATAACGATCTCCATGTGCTAATAAATATTATTGACTGCATTCCAAGTGTTGTAGTGGTTTATAGCATGCCAATGACTTCCATGTATTAAAAGTATAAGGGGTTTTCCATGTGATTTAACAGTACTGAAAGCTTGTTTATGTAGGGCCAAATGGCCGGGCTGCTCATCGTTCCTTCATGGTCCATATCGAGTCCACTGCAGGTGATGCAACCTTCCTCAAAGTTAGCTTGTACCCAAAAGGATCAGCCCATACACACCGAGGCATTTGATAACAAAACCAAGAGTCTTTTTAACAGCTGGATCACATATGAATTGGTTAGGTGTGTGTATTTTTCCGAATATTCATAACATACACCATTACATTCCTCCCAGCCATACAAATGAATGGACGGAGCTTAATGCAATTACCTCAACAATGTGAGGCAAAACCAACTCAATTGGGAAGAACACCAAGCCATAAATGACTTTCCTGCAACTTCTGCAGCCTTCCAGCTCCCCTACAGCCCACAATCAAAGACAACAATGCTTTCTATGTGTTGAAAGATTCGCTTCTGTCTTGGAAATACGTTACCAAATATTCTAGCAGACGTATTCTTGATTCTGAAATATCAAGAGGAAAATTCTGTCCGCCAGAGATTTCAGTTTTGTGGACAAAGGTAGAGATGTAATTAGCCACATGCTAAGTAAGCAGCTCCCTAATCACCATTACAGCACAATCCCGCCACGCCGCAACCATAGCAACTGAGGGACTTGATCCAAGCTGGGTCATGTTATCCAAACGCGCGAGTGAGGTCAGACCCATTTCTGTCTGGCACGGCATCAAAATGGCTGAACCCATCAATTACTCTCAACAAGAAAACACATTTTTAGCCAGCGTTATTCCCTGCTAACATCAGCTTTGTTTCCTTCTGAATTTAAAAAAAGAAGTGGAAAGGTTTTCATCGGCTACAAAAAGCCTGGAGACTGGATGAAATAAACGTAAATATAATGTCTTTAGAGATGACAAAATTAATGGGATTAACTCAGACTTCAGTCCACACAGATACTTGCCTAGGCTTAAAGGAAGTGCTAAAAATGCACGATATGATACGTCACCAAATGTTCATCAATTTTATAAGCACTTTCAAATCAAGTAGTCAGCATTACTCGATTCATAGTTCATCGAAATGAATGGCTGCTTTCACTGGTCAAATGTTGCAAACACATGTTCTGCATTTGCAAGTATATGCAGGCCACATAAAACACGGCCTGCAATGTTTGTCCTGTATTTGTCTGGCATTCTGGACATGTAAATCCGACAGGGTACAAAGTCTTTCACGACTCTATGGTCTTAATTAAAATGCTAAAGTAATATGGCAATTTCTTTATCATAAATAATTGGCTCAATAATTCAATTCAACCTCTCTTTTTAAAAGAAGCAATATTGGTAAAGTATCCCCTTTTGCCAAAATTCGAGTTGCCTTAGCTTTTTGTATCCCAAAATTCGAGTTGCCTTAGTTTTTTGTATCCCTTTTCCTCTGTATGTGATCTGCACAAGTCGATGGCCTATCCCACAATTAGAGTTTACTGATTAAATGAATGGGGCCTGTTAACGTCTGAAGATGTACTCCAGTTTTAAGCTTTAAGCAATATGCTGTCGTTACACAACATGATGCATGCAGATCTTCAAAGAAATTAAATCAGCCCTATTTGGATAGATGACAAATGTAGATTCGAAATGTGTACCACAAACATTAATCCATGCAACACATTGATTAGAAGAAAATGATTGATTCATGCAATCTAAGAAAATGTCATCTATATACCCCCCTTCTATCCTTCTCTGTCCTAACCTTCTCCTGTTCTGAAAACATTGTAACTTCTTTTTCAACTCCTCCCTTTCAACTTTGTAAGTCACTCAGACACCCTCTCAGTAGGACCAAAGCAGCATAAAAGTTTAAATAAATTAAAATGTATACCAAAACTACAAAGTCCCCTTTCTTTACAACGGTTGTATGCACTGTACGTAGCTAGATAGTGAAAGCCAACAGCATACACATTTGCGGCCGTATATAGAAATTGAGAAATGTGGTAACAAATGTGGACTGCAAATTGTACTGCATATTCCACTCAAAAATTGATATTGTTAAATGTAGTAACTCCATGTCCACATTGTTTTACAGCATATTATGGACATCTAAATGAGGCTCTTGGAAGTGGTGGCAATGCCATGATACTCACTAGAGTATCCTTCATTTCTTCATCATGTTGCTTTGTGGGAGGATGTTTTGTCTCGTGGCTGAGTTGTCAACTATGGAACCAGGATGCAAAGTTTATTTCCCAGCTTCCCCACCTGGTATATTTTTAGTCATTCGTGACACATTACTTCCCTGCCTGACCTCTCATTTGTTTTACCTGCAGAAATGAGGATCACTTAGGAATGGGCTAAATGCTGACTTTAAATGTACAAATGTTTTCATTAATGGATTACTTGAGTATAGAATTAGTTAGAAATAATAACCTACAGAAATACAATGATTGTTTAGAAATATTTTCAGATATCTCTGATCCCCTTATTGTGATGTAGATTTTCAGATTAGTTATTGACTATAGGATAATTCTAACAAGGCGTCATCCCCTGATCTAAAATAAACATATTGCTACACTCCCATCCCAAAATTCTGGGACACGAATCAGGCCGTAGTTGGTTTAAATATTCAGTTTTACTAAAATAGTGAATCGGAATCAGAGGGGGTCCCCTAACGTTATGCTGGGGAAGTCACCAAAGTGTTGTACAATTTACAGGCAACTTGTCCACAGAATCAAAATATCCTTCCGGCAATGCTCTTGCAAGTTTACAAAACACACATACCCCCATTTGTATGAATCAAATCTACATATACATTTCTATACAATAGAAAGCAATGTGTTTTCCAGGATGTCGCTTATTATCTTCCCTATGTCTTCAAGATTTTCACAAAACACTAATAAGGGCCTCCAGAATGATACCTCATCACACGCTGGTGATAAAGATACTTAACAAACAAAATGATGTGCGCATCTTACGCACTACGTAACTTTATGCGTCTTTACTGGTAATTATAATCACAAATTCATTATCCACACTCAGTGACAATTTTATTCAACTATAGTATTGCTAAAACAGTTCAGAAGACTAATACAAATGTAATACTTTCAAAACATAGACAAAATGTTAAAATGCAATGCTAAACAGATTTTTCGGAATAAAGTGCATATTTTGCAGAATAAGAGCACAAAACTTGCAGAATAAAGTGCATACAATTTCCCTGCCCTGTGCATGCAAGGGTCCTAAAGTGCTCCTCTGCCCTTACAATTCTAAATGACACACACAATAATACAAGAAGCAATTCCAAAACGAACAAAATCTGGTTAAAATCATCAAAGAACAAGCATGAACACCTAGTTAGTGTTTTAATAAATGTCTAATGGTGTTCTCAATTATTTTCCAACTAACGACACATTTATTCCAGAACATAACGAATTGCCAGGTTCCTCTGTACAGGGAGGTGTCCAGTGACCCTGACTGACCTACATGCACATGTTTCTGTCCGGGTGTTGCTCCAAATACTCAGACTTTCATCAGGGGCTTCTTTATCCTGCATAGAAGGTACAAGCAGCCTCTCCCACAGGTTCCATTCATTCGGCGTCTGTGAAAATTAACGACACTGCCTGAATACACTAGAACTAGACTACTAAAAATAATATCAGAACAAATGATGGGGAATGTACCCCTATATTCTTGATAGCCTTTGCGTCTTACTCTGACAAATGTCCACTGGGTAAAATATCTACCACCCGTATTTGTAAAGTTTATATTAAAATGTGTTCCAATGCTCCAAACTTCCTAGGGGAAAAATACAAGGAACGAAGACATACTCTTAACTATACGTCTAAATCATGAGGTGCACATCATTTGTGCCTGGTAGAAAAACGTACCTGCCTGCCGCCATGTATTCCTTTCAATGAAAATCCCATGTCATTCCACTATTTTCTCATTAAACGTCTCCACTAGGGAAACATAACAAAACAATCCTGTGTCACTCAATCTACTCGGAGCAGAAATGCTATTTTATGCAAAGGACCACTTCAAACACGCCTCGTGTTTAAACCTGAGCATTGCCGTGCATCATTGTTGAACAAAAGTCCCTGTGCGGCAGAAAACCTGGCGTTCTGCTTATAAGGGCAACACTTAGTCAGTAGTATCTGTTGTTGGTCAATACAACTACAACTACTAGATCAAAGGTAGTTTTAGTTCTCTTAAAACTACACGAAATACAGGAAGCCTTGCAAACGGCTCGAAAACATTGTGCTCTATTCCGAAATGGTGTCAATTTCATAACACTCAAAATAAAACAATCACCCTTCCCGAATGTAGCCCAGCTTTTCGTCCAAATGGACCAATTTCCAGCCCCTGTTATGGAACTATCAAACATTTTGGAATTTTAGTTTTTTCACCCAATTCAGAAATTAAAGCTGATAGCCTGGAAACAAACATAGTCTGCAGCTGAATACAATACATTTCCTTTACCAAATAACAGGGACATAATTTCCCCAAAATGCCAGTGGTAGCGGAAGTGACATCACACGGCCCTTGACCTCTGATGACGCCACAGGAAGTGATGTCCTTTAACCCCACCACCAAGTGGCATCACAGGAAGTGATGGCATTTGACTTTCGCCCTCTTGACAAAACAGGAAGTGGCATCACATAGCATTGTCCCTCAGTAGACTAAGAAAAATATTGTTACAATATCACTGTAATGATATACATTTCATACAAGAATGGATCACCATATGTAATGTTAATATCAGTGTGTTGTATAGGCCAGTGTTCTTCAAACTTCTTTGGCCTGGACCCCCCCAGAGCAAAGTTTGGGAAGGCCAGCCCCACCCCCCAAAATGCCAAATGGACAGTATATAGAAATGGCTATGAACTATTGGGTGCAGTCACCGCACCCTAGTCCCTGGGCTACCCCACCTACTCCAATCACAGTCGCTGGCCTCCCTCATCCCACTCCCACCCAGTCCCTGGGCTCTCCCCACCCCATCACAGACCCCAGGCCCTCCCCACCCTGCTCCCACCACAGTCCCTGGGCTCCGCCACCCCATTTTCAACACACTCGGAGGGCCAGTGGGGGCTGGTGAATTTTTTAAGTGGAGGGGCATAAATAATTCCCACAAAAATGCCATACCGACTGAGCGCAGCGAATGAGCCCGAACCAATCAAGGGAGATTCCGGGGGGTTTCTCCCTGTGAATTCTTTTTTTATTGTGGGTTCAAATGTTGCATTTTAGAGCATAAAAATAAAAGAACATAAACCTACCTTCTGCAGGGGCCTGCACGTGGGTGCTGAAATGCCCTGCTCCAGGTTGCTCTGTGGGTGCTGAAGTGCCCCAGCCAGCATGTCCAATGAGCTATGCAAGGCTGACGAAGCAAATCGCCCCCAGCCTTGCATAGCTCAGTGAGCATGTCTGGCTGAGGAACTGAACTGCCAGAGGAAAACAGTGTTTCTCTTTGTCAGTTCAGCCAGCCCAGGAGAACACCCTCAGCTGGAAAAAGCAGCTGAGGGAGTGCTCAGGGTTTCACTGGGCTGGCTCCTCGGCTCCTCCATAATGGGTGAGGAGGCCACTGGGTGAACGCCCCTTCGCCTGTTATGGATGAGCCGCCAGGCTATGCAGCCGGTAGTTTTGACCATTGTTGCTGAATGAATATTCTTTAAATATCACAATTTGCTTACATTTTTAAAAAAATACCTCCATGGGTACTATTCAAAGAGTCTGTAACCAAAGGAATGAATATCCATTTGCAACTACGGGGTGCTTTTTCATTGGTGCCCGAGAAAGTATTATGGTCAAGTCCAACAATGTGACCCGCCCATTTCCTCCAATCTTAAAAAAACAAAATATATATATATATATATATATATATATATATATATATTTTTTTTTTTTTTTTTTTTTTTATTTTTGTATATAATCTATATTAGATTTTTACAAAAGGAGTTCTCATGGTTTCGTGCACCTGACCGAAGAAAAAGAAATATTGAGATGTTGAGAGTTGCACACCCATAAGTGTTTAAAACAATATTCTTAGTGTTTACACCATCCACAATGAAAGAGAGTTCGATGGCTTTACTAGCTAGATGTCAGAGATATCAGAGAGATGGGTAAACTTTTCCATGGTGATATTTAGTAGTTTTGCCGTCGGGGTTAGCCATCTGGTTTGGGCTCCTGTGATTAGGCGATATATATTTTACATTTCATGCTGGGCTCTCGCCCCCCCCTCCCTGTCCCCCTGGGGCGGCGCGCTCCACAGTTTGAAGACCTCTGGTATAGGCCCATGTTACCAAATTATTGCGAATGTAAGCAGACGTCCAACACAACAACCTGGATTATTGTACATCACTCGGGCTAAACTGTAAATAGACAGAGCATCTCGAAGAGGCCTAAACCCCAAAGAGCAGACATCTAGTGCCTGCCAAGTGTCTGGCCACAGACTGGAAACAGCAACTGACCAACACAAGTCCAACTTGAAGACAATATGAGGCTCTACCACTTCATGATTTTACACTCGTACAATACGCGCATAGATTTTCTTGTCAATAGTACACTTTGAACCATTGCACAGCAACCCACTCCTGCCAGTCACCCATAGTGTGAACATCCCCCAACCATTTTCATCACGGGCACCCCACCATCCACTGTGAGTCAATAAGGGCCTTCAGTCAGCAGCTTTAAATGTCTGGCACCCACTCCCCCCCTCCAACACCTTACACCACCGATGTCTTGCTCCAACACCTTTATGTTTACACAGTGCCACCTTCCAGCAACTTTAGTCACCAGCATTTCCCCAACACAATCAACCTCAAGCAAACCAGCAGTTTTAGTCTCCTGTACCCTCCTTCAACACCGCAACAGTGTGAATCTCAATTGCCCTCCTCAAACATCTTATTTCTGCATTCAATGCATTTCAACACTCTTACAACACATAAGGTCACAAACAACACTCTCTGTAGGTCACTAGTACATCTTAAGTCTCCAGTACCAGCCTCCATAACATTGAGCCTTACGCACACATCTCAAACCCAGAGCTGTGCCAGTGGTTATGAATAATGTGAAACTTTCCAGCCATCGCCTTTCTGTTTTGCGTATTTCGTTACTAACCCACAGTTTTGTTTGTTAGAGGTGAAGGATGTGTTGCAGGTCACATTAATTGCGGTTTTCTTTTATCTTTAAACCTAAACAGCAGCATAAGCTCCATGACATCACCCCCAGAAAAGGCCTATTTTATTTTTTTCTTTGGTCCTTTATATGTTGCTTAATACCAGCGCTCCTCCAGCTTCAAAGCACTGCAACACGAACTGAACCCATGTTGCACTGCATCCTCATGTTTCCCAAAGCAAGTGTGTTGCCCCTGAGCTATCCTTCCAAATAATATATATGTTTTGCTTGAGGAAGCAACAGATGGTTTACTTCAAAGGCGGAGGGCAACTTCATGTAAATTAATTATCTCACCATGCGTATGTCTACAGTGTGCCTGTGATACAGGTCTGGCAGATCTGGGTCAGGTCATACAGTGCCCAGGCAGGATTGGTGGCATAAGCTACTTGGGCACACCCCTCTCATCACAGGTCCAGTCGCTCACTGGGTGTCCAAAACAGACAATGACAAACACTGATGAGATTTGCGTTCATGCTTTGCTGTCTCAGTACTGTAGGCTGCTTGTACCCATTCCCAGTTGCTAGACATAGCCCCCATACCCTTCTTCTTGCTACAGTACTGGGTATGAACTGCACCGACAGCCTCACCCCTAAACCCAACCATTCAGGCATTCTGCACTAGTGGACTGCCAACATCTTAGTGATAGTGACTTCATGGTTTTTCCAGCATCCCTGTTATTTCTCAAGCTAACCAAAACTAGATTCCAGGTGAAAACAGCTGTGGCACATGTAGCTGCATTTACAACTGCCTTTACAGGGGCAACACAGATATCTGCTCTTGGCACTGCTTCTTTGTCCAATGGCCCAGGGGTCGCAAGAACAGGACTAGGGGTAGCAGAGGGGGAGCCAGCGGTAGCGGCTGTTACCGCTGGCAACCTCCAAATGACAGCCCTGCCAAATAAAGGATTCATTCCTGTTTCCTTATGCCAAATCTATGATAGTCCACTGCATCAGAAAAGCAAAAAAAGGGAGAAGATCCAGATTCGGCCAACACAATGAATGTAGTAGGCAGCAAGAAGTGGTACCTATTGGGTCACAACTAAATGAGCTAAGAGGTGATTCCACTTAACAACCATAGGATCTCATATAGATGTCAAAGGTGAAATGAGGATTGAAATGAGGGCACCTATTGGGTGGTGGAAGAAACTATAGCCTAGGTGTCATCTCTTCTGTATTCTCCTAAGGGAATCCCATTCCATGCGTTCGTTCAAACTCTCCAAATCACTTTTTGTGCGGAAAATCATCCTCTGTTTGAGCAATGCCAGGCGATCTTTGCTCCCATATCGGTCTGATCCCTGTCCCTTTTGGAGAACTACCCATTCAAAATCTTCTGCCTCCTGTTTGAACTCCATAAAATGCTTCACCATTGGTACCACCAATACTTATTTTCTTATGCAACTTCTATGTCCTATCATTCTGCTATTAACATTTTCCTCTGTTTTCCCAGCATATGTAAGTCCCCATGGGAATATGATCATATACTAATTTACAAATAATGTGGGGGGATGTTCACAAAAAAAGAAAGAAGTGTTCACAAAATGATAACTCAGGATGTTCGTGCCATTGGCCTCTCTTCCCCACGTTTTCAGCACAGGGCAAGGCGGGTCACTCAAGCAAAGCACAAACTCTGGCTTCTGCGGCACGTAGATACAGTTCAGTTTTCGCAGTTCAGGACATTCTGTGTCTAAGTCTCTTTACTTCTTGTAAGTCTCTTGACTCAGAGGGCCTGGTGTACAAAAGAGTAATAACACACAAACGTTCCTTTCCTTTTTCCGTTTTCAATTTGAGTGTTTCTCCAGGATCCCCTCAGCCGGGCTCAGATCCCTTTCAAACCAAAAAGCTCAATATTGAATTCCCCTCTTCCACGCTTAGATCTCTTTCAAAACAAAAAGCATAACATTGAAATTCCCTCTTCCGGGCTCAGATCCCTTTCCCTCACTCAATTATTCTCCCTGAGCCGGGCTCAGACCAATTGTGATGTACATTAAACTATCTAAGACTCTGGAATGTGCACAGGGTTTGTCTTGACCCGCTGCATGACCACTTTGATCTTAATATTCCTTTTTCTCACATACAGCATCAGTTGGATACCTAACATAGACTTTTGAATGAGTGCCCACACTGCGCCGGACCACTCTGGTTATGTTATCTCTTCTTGGCCTCCCAAAGTTCAATAACGAAGTTCTGCTGCTCCTTTTGGTTTTCAATTATTCACATCACTCCTTATAAATGCCTCACACACTGTTCACTTTATATAATGTTGCTGCTTGCAAGCTTGGTTCAATAGAAAAGCTGGTTCGATATCAGTCTCTCTGACTCACCGGCTGTGCTGTTCTTTCTGACACTGCTTTGTTGTAGGAACCAAGGACAGTACAACGGCGGCAATCGCTCCTCCCTGCCTTGGTTTTTGATCGGGAGAGCCCCGGGTACCTGTGACACACTGTACAGGTTTGATCAGCCTTAATTCCTGGTCTTAGGTTTCTCACTTTCCAAGGCTCACAAAAGTAACGGTCCTTAAAGGTCAAGGATACTTCCCTCCTTGCAACCCTCTCTGGTCTCGCCCCCTTTTTCCTTGTATTAAACTGCCATCTTGGAACTGTTGTTGCCTTGTGTGTCTCGCCTCACTCATAGTGTGTTTTTATGCTCTGCATTTTATCTGTGTGGGGAAGTCTGATGGAAGTCAGGTGTGTGTAATGATCTGTAATTGTCTGACCTTGCCTGACCGTGGTGTTGGGACATGTCAGGTATACGGCTGTGGTATTTGTCTGTTGTCGCTCATGGTGAACTGTCCATGAAAAGGTCTTTGTGTTGGGAAAGGGGGTTAGGGGCTGAATTCCTATGCATCCTACCTGGTAGGATGGGGAAAAGGTGTTACAGGGAAGTGGATACCACGTCTCACCCTTCGGTGTCCCACTTCCACTCCCCGAAGACCCCTCACCCAGGTGATCCTCCCGCACTGGTCCACCCCCAGGAACTGGATCCAAAAGCGATGGCCGTGTCGTGGCCATCTGGATGACAGATCCCCGGGGACTAGCGGGTGAGACACCTTCAGGTTTCTCACAGTTGTCTCCATGACCATCAGTCTGGGTTCAGAGAAGCCAGAGGTACGGACACTGCTCTCCCGAACACCCCGGAAGACCTGCTCTCAAATCTTGATTCTAGCCCTGCACCTGTCCTCCTCTTTCTGGACCCTTCCTCTGCTTTTGACACGGTCAATCACGTCATCCTGATAAATCGACTCTGCAAGAACTTGGGCATCACGGATCATGCCCTTGAGTGATTGACCTCCTTCCTCCTGGACCGACCTTCCTAGGTCCAACTTGGGTCCTTTCTCTCAACCACCTCTCTCTCCACAGGTGGTGTTCCCCAGGGCTCTATCCTCGCTCCCTGGCTCTTCAATGTCTACTTGGCCCCTTTGGCCCACCTGATCTATATTTTCTACTCTAACTTTCAGTGTTATGCGAATGGCACGCTCTTTCAGGCTCCCCTCAGCCTCATCTCCTCTCTCGCTTATTCCTGACTGTCTATCTGTGATTCACGATTGGTGCACCTCCAACAAACTCTGCCTTAATGCCAGTAAAACAGAGATACTTATCATTGGGACCCCTACTCCCGCTTTCCCTCTCTCACTCTAGCTACCCTCCTTGGGCCCTCTTCCTTCACCTTCCTGTGAGGCAAAAAACTTTGGTGTTATCTTCGATTCCACTCTCTCCTCTCCTCACATCACAGACCTTGCCAAGAAGGTCCACTACCAGCTGCACCTCCTCAGAGGTATTCTCCATTTTCTTACTTTCCCTCAGAAGCTCACTGTCTCCAGAGCCCTGGCTCTCTCCAGGCTGGACTACTGCAACAGTATCTTTCTCAATCTGCCATCCGCTACTCTCCGCCCTCTGCAACTAATCCAGAACAGGACTGCAAGACTTATCCTTGGACTCAAGCCCAAGGACCGCATCTCTCCAGCCCTAAATTCTCTCCACTGCCTCCAGGTGGCTACAAGGATCAAGTTCAAGACCCTCTGCATCATCCACAAGGTTTTCTGGGGCTGTGGCCCACATCACATCCAACTCTCTTTTTCAAAATACCTTCCTTCTTGAGCCATTTGCTCAGCTACCGCCAACTTTCTGAGTGTCAGATGCTTCTTCAGGCAGAGAGTGGGAGGTAGATATCTCTCCTCTGCAGGTGCCTCCCTTTGGAATTGCCTCCCTGCCCCTCTGAAACATGAGCCGGGCCACCTGAAGTGCTGGAAGATGCTCAAGACCTTCCTTGTATCCTCTGCTATCTCTCTCTCTCTCTCTCTCTCTCTCTCTTTCTCTCTTTCTCTTTCTCTCTCTCTCTCTCTCTCTCTCTCTCCCCTGCTAACCTACCTGTCTGCTGTGCCGACTGGTTGCTTGGCTACCCCCAGAGTCGCAATGGGTACCAGGCTCCTCCATAATCAGTCTCCCCTGCACCGCCTCCGGGCCTACTGCGACACTTAGGGGCTGTAACTGTAACCTCGACAGCCCCGTGCTGCCCTGGATGAACTCACTCAGAGCTGTGCCGTCCTAATTGCACTTTCCCTTTTCCTCTCCCTGGCACTTCTCCTCTCCCTTTCCCCTGCACTTATTTTGCACTGTCGCACATGCATAATCTGAATGACACAAGGCCTAGTAAGATCATTTGTCCTGTCCTCCCTCTGACCCCCCATTGTCTTGTCGTGCCTAGAAACACTTGTGTACAGGCGCGTTATAAATAACTTATCATATCCTATCTTATCAAGTGGGTAACATGTAACCTGCTGGGCGATATAACCCAGATCCTGGTGGTATCTGCACAGTCATCAGAGCAGAAACTAATGTTCCCAACCTTGGCCTGGGGAGTTATAATTACTGTATCCTGAAAAAAGCAAAGGTGGGGTGGGAAAACATCCTACCCTGGAGGACTCTTAGGGAAAGAGAGGGGAATCTGCACTCTCTTTGCTAGGTAAGAGTAAGGTCAGTAGATTGAAATCTTGTTAAGAGCAACAAATCACCTCAAACAAGGCATCAAGGCACTGGGAACAGATCTCAGTTGCAGGCCACCAAAAAAAGTCACATTCTAGGGAACAGCCAGGTCTTGTGTCTCCTAAAAATGAAGTGGTCAGACTCATCCCGAATTGTAAAGGGTAAAGCGTTACAGAGAGTTGAAGCCTGGACAGAAAAGGTGCGGCTGCCCCATCTATGTCTCGTAAATTTAGTAATGGTCAGAATTTAGCAGAGGTGGAGTGACAATGTCATCCAGGAACATACTGAGTGAAATGGGTCCTTGTTAAAGGTGAACCAGTTTTGCAATAAGCTTTACGCATTAGGCACAAGGCTTTAAATTCCACTCTTTCATCCACAGGAATACAATGCAAGGAGCAAAGAGAAGAAGAAACATGATCATATTTCCTAAGGTGGAAAATGAACCTTACAGCTCAAAGCACAAAGAATACCCTAGGGTAAGAGGGGTAATATGGTAGTTTTCCCACATAGAAGTGCCACCGATGACATGATTTCCAACATACTCTGTTTGCAAGAGCCTACCCTCCATCCCATAGCCAGTCAAAATGCCTGTGTTCAGTTGAGGAATGGTCTGCAGTGGAGACTAGTGCTATACATGAGACAGGGCTTCAGAGAGAGTTGTGTCTCTGTGCTAGCACATGACACATTTAATATCAGTTAGCAAAATGGTTGTGAGCTTGCCACTAAAACTCCTAGGAACCAATTTTGTTAACCCCTGTGTACATGATCAACTGCACATATCATCAAATGTCCCTAAACTGTTTTCCCAATAAAATAACAAGCATTTAGACTTACAATAGAGTGCCACTTCATACCCACACAAGAGGAACACATAAAGAATGCTCTCACACGTATGTTTAGTATTTATATATATGTATTCTCTTGTACAGATAATATAGCAGTCACACTATAAACAATTCCCAATATAAACAACCGTGTGCTTGAATACAACCCTATAATGCTACTGTACCACTAAAATGTGTCCTCGCTTTTGTGCTGTCTTCGGAGACATGCCAGTAGGCATGGGATTTCACTCTAGCCACGGGAAATCTATTAGAAAGAAAAAGCTACAAACCTGTGTAAAAATACAATGGTGCCTGCAAGATTATATCCTGAAAGTATTCCAAAACCATGGGTAGAAAAACAGGTAAAAAAAAGTAGCAATCCACGTGCGGAGTTCCCAACTCCATCCTACAAAAATAGAACTAGAGGGCTACATATTCTGTCCAGCAGCCATACAAAGGGGGCACAGGTTCTGAAGTGCACTGTCCCAAAACCTGCTGTACCAAATACTGGCTCAGTGTGCCCAACACCAGTGAACAGGTAAGAAGATAACCTGGCAAAAACAACATACCTACTCTAAAGCCTATTCAAGACCATGTACAATATTAAAAGTAGTTATAAAAGCAGAATCCAAGCTTCAACATTTTAGAAGCAAGAAGTAAAAGAAAAATGGATAAAATTTAAATAAAATATATCACCAGCTGCAGGTCCCATTCATTTATATTTCCAGTTCTGCTCTCAACCGGCCATAGTACTGCTCCCTCAGTGTCAAACTGCTTTTGTGTGTCTTCATCTCTTTTATAGTGCATATACAGATTATATAATATAATCTTTCTTCATCACATGACTGTTAGCACACACACACGTACACATTCAGGCACCCATACAGCTTGGGTCATTCACAGGAGCAACCAGGATATTCACACTGCATTCTCATTCACATGCTCACTCATGTACACCATTCACACTGCATCCATTCATATGCACGTACTATTTGACACCCCTCTTGCATACAAACATAGGTACACAAATTTACATGCGTGCACGCATACATTCATATATGCCTAGAATCCTCGCATACACACACAAACAGAAAATGTTTTTTTCCCTACCCGTTTCCCACTGGACCACTGAATTTCATAGGTTTTTATTAGTGCAACTTAACCATAACGTCCCTTTAACAATGTTTTTTCAGTAAATTTCATACGTTTGTATTAGTGCAACTTAACCATAAAGTTCCTTTAACAAGGTGCTTTCACTGAATTTCATGGGTTATTACAAGTGCACCCTAATTTGCTACAACTTCCTAATATAATACTCTCAATATAGCCACATTTCGACCAATGTACAATGTTTTAACTGAAAACTGGGACAGTGTCACATGACCTAACGGGTCGCATGATGGCATGTTCGCGATCCATCTGATGTAGGATGTTTTAAACTGAAAATGTACCCTTCAACAGCTCCTACACCTATGTTTACTGATTATCCATTTGCAATATAGGACGCAGCACATGCTTGGAAGAATATTAGCAGAACTTCTATTTATTTTCAGAAATGGCATCAGCTATTGCCATCCCTCCTCCTCAGAAGCCACCATGACCACTACCACCAGCTGGAGGGCCTAGACAATGAAAGAAGTGCAATAATTCAGAAAACAATCACTTGGGCCAGGAAGATGAGGTAAAGGAAATGCCTACCTCTAGCAGCCAGAGTGAATCATGGTTGTGGCAGTTCTTTGCCACCATTGTGGGTGTACCAAAGGCTAAAGCTACCAAGGTAAAATGCACTGTACTCAGTCACTGACAACCTGAGCATTACTCATATGGGACCACCTCCATGTGCCATCATACCAAATCCAACCATTGTGATTCTCTGAGCGAGGCTGTTCCTTTCTCAGGAAGTAGTAGGCTGACTTCCTGTACCTCATCTTCCTCAACCAATACTGCCACCACACAGGGTACTGCTGTGGGCAAACGAGCCCACCAACTGCATTAAAAGCTACAAAAGAGGCTGTTGATCCATATCCTTCCAAGCAGCTGTACTCTGTATATACTGCAACACGTCAAAGTGCTTTAGAGGATGCAATCAAGGAGCATGAGAAACAGTGCCCTTTACCTTAGATTTAATGTACGCCCAGCATCTTCCCCTTTTCACCTGCCCCTCCATAGCTGTGCTTGCTGCCCCTTCCCTTACTTCCCTCCTCTCCTACAAAATAAATTTTAAAAAAAACACCCAAAAAAGGTTCCTTTAGGAACCACCTTTCACAGTTAAAAAAATAGAAGTACAAAAATATAAGCTTATAGACTCCATCTACTGTACATTTTTCAATAAATAGTTAGGCTCAATCAGATTCTCCCATAAGCATTTTCTACTATGCTAATGGAAATAATGGACAACACTATACTAGAGAAAAAGAACAAAACACAGAAACAATTTTCTGTCCCAAATACTTTTCTCTAGCATACAATAAAGAAAAAGAACAAAACACAGAAACAATTTTCTGTCCCAAATACTTTTCTCTAGCATACAATAAAGACCATAAACCATGGCCCTTTATGACTAGCCGCGGTCTCTGCAGTCCCCTCTCTAGACCATGCTTTATTAAAAACCCAGATTGCATGTGCACATGATCGCACAAGACAGCGCTTCTACCCGTATAGCTCTTTGGGCTGTAGGCGTGTGCAAAACTATTTTTCCATTGCATCTATGACGATTTCCACACATTTTGGACCCCCCTATAACTTTGCCTCCCCTTGACGAAACTGCACCAAACTTTGCAGAAATCATTCCAATGGGACCTTTTTTTCTGCAAGGATTGGTGAGAATTTGTCCATGGGGGGGGGGGCAAATTTATAAGCCACCCAAAAAGTGCTCTTCCTATATAAGTAGCTATATAAGCAGGAAAGTCCATTTGATCAAAACGCCACCTAGTAGCCATCGCTGGAAGTTCATTTCCAGTTCTGGACCATAACTTTCTTGATATATATATATATATATATATATATATATATATATATATATATATATATATATATATATATGTGCGTGTGTGCAGGATGAAAACCTCTTAAAGTGCTTCACCAGTTACATCTAAAATCAAAAATCTGTTTTCACCGAAAAGCCAAGATGAAAAACAATACAGGAAGGACCACTTTTTCCCTTTCACACCAACTTGGCTGTCTACCCCACACCTCCCCCTTAACCTGAAAACGTACCTTGTTCCTTGCTCCACTACCCCTCAACCTCCACTGCGGTCACAGTTTCAGCACTATTTTTGTTACACTTCTTCCTCTGTGTACAACCAACCAATACATTGATGATGGTATCGCATGTCTGATGACTCATATCCTGTAGCATGCATGCTTGAACTTTAAAGATGAACATTCTGCTCTTCAGCATTCTTAAGCAGGTTTATGTTGGCATAGGACTGTACCGAAAATAATTAAATGAATATGAGTTTGCAGATCCACATAACTGACATGAAATCATCATTCAAGGGTAGATTTGATGGTATCACTATTCAAAATTGAATTACGCCTACTAAAGAACTATGTGACATCCAGGTCAATATATTTGAGAAAAAAAAGCAATTGATTTTTTTTAAAAAAAAGATTATTACGTTTATTATTTTGAATAAATTAAACAATATCATTTATACCAAGATAACACATGAAGCAACACATCGTTTCACATAACTGTAAATAAGAAACAAGTTTGCCATATGCATTTAAATAGGATGTGGCCAATAAAATAGTACTTTCCACAATCTATTTCTAACCTTGAATAGCAAAGCCTGATTAGTCATGATCAGTAGAGAAGGCCGAAAATATGAGAATATAAATATGCAAGATGGAAATGATTATTGGATGGAGACAAGAACACTAACCAGAAAACGCATTGAAATGTGCTAATTCATTTTGATGACATAAAATGTATAAAGCCAGGGATACATGACACAAGAAAGAACAATACAAAAAAGTTAAGAGGGGCCACACAAAACGAATACAATACATTATTCAATACCGGGATACAACACACCGCAAATACAATTAAAGTTTACATCAATTCAAAAAGATGTTAAGCCATTATTGTGAGCCATGTGTGGATAGTCTATGGTATGTTAAATAATCAATGAACATATGCCATTTACATTCATATTCAGCTGATAGAGTGGATGTATTGGCAACACATTGTTGAAGCTTTGAATATTGCATGTATTATTCCACCTACCCGTAAAAGTCATGTTTCGAAACTGTATCTAATTAGCCATGTTCCTTCTAACGGCGATGGCAATGAAAAGCCCAAATAGAATAAAGAAAAAAATGATTTCTAACCCATTAAAAGCCAAACTTCCAAGCAGGATATTTGTTATAGACAATCAAATATCAATCAAATATTTTTGTTTTTAAATAAATCTTTATTGCATTTTTCCAAAATGAAAATGGAGTACAACCTCAAACAAAGAGAAAACATTGTACCCCCTAGAAACTATTCCCTTTCCCCTGGCAGTAGTGCACTCCCTCTACCCCTCTATCCTTCCCTCGCTTGCACACTCCCCCTTAAGTGGATTAGGCTATCACCCTCTGCCCTCCCGCTCCTCCTGTCAGTGGAAATCTCATGGTGAATGGCAACCATAGTTCCTCTATATTGTCCTGGTTTCATCAAGTAACCTTGTAAGCCTTTCCATATCGTAAATATCTCTTGCTTTCAACAGCCACTCTCGCTTTGTGGGTGTCTGGTCTCTTCCAGAACTGTGCCACACATTCCCTGGCTGCTCCAAGTAGCGAGTGAGTCATATTGTTCAAAGAACTCCCTCCCCCCAGTTCCCCATCCTTAATTCCAAAGAGAACAAAGAGCGCAGACAATGGTCTCGCTATCCTGTCTGGGTTCTTCAGCCAGGCCAGAACTTTGCTCCAAAACCATTAAATGTGTTTGCACCCCCACTACATATGCCCGTAGTCCTCCGTTTCTTGGCATGCCCTCTGTGAGAAACCTGAAGGTGTCTCCCTGACTAGTCCGCAGGGGTCTCTCATCCAGGTGGCCAAGTCACGGCCATCGCTATTGGATCCAGTACCTGGGGGTGGACCAGTGAGAGAGGATTACCTGGATGGGGGGTCCTTGGGGAGTGGCAGTGGGACACTGATGGGTGGGATGTGGTATCCCCTTCTTATGACAACTTTTCCCCAACCTTCCACGTAGGGTACACAAACAATTTACCCCCCTCCCCCTTTCTGATGCAACTACTTTCGCATATTAAGAAGGACGACGGAATAACACTAGAGCCATTTACCTGACATGTCCCAACACCAGGGTCAGACAAAGTCAGACAATTGACCAGAACAACACAAACCTTTCACCCTTTCCCTTCCCCACGGGGATAAACGGTGGAGCACAAGAGTGCAATATGTGCAAGGCAGACCACATAATGAGAGAGCTAACTCAGCACAGCAGTTCAAGAGGAGGAGAAAGACGGCGCATACCGAGAGGGAAACAAGGAGAGAAGTGACCTTGCCCTTTCCGACCAAGGCCCGTGAAACCTCAGCAGAAGGAATCGCAAGACCGCGAACAATAGCCAGCGTGTGTTGCAGCAGATGTCAGCGGTACACGAGACCCTCCTCCGCTGATAACCAAGCCGGGGAGAGACGCTTGTCTCTGTGTTAGACAGAATCCTGTGCAGTGCCCTTATGGACCACTACACACAATTAAGACTACAGGTGGCAATAAAAGTTTTAACTTTGGTACAAGCCTGTACTACTATGTTAAAGTGGTAGCAGTAGTGGAGCAGCCAGGCTTATCTCAAGAGTATATGAGCAGTAGCAGAGATTACACAAAGGGACCACAATTACTGTGACTCAAGCAAAAACTGACTCAAGGTTTCAGGTAAAAAATATAAGTACATTTATTTTTAAACCATCTGTTATAAACACAACACTTCTATTAATTCAAAACCACACGTAAAATACACAACAACCAACCAATTCACTTTGGTACACTCTAACTCAAGGTAAGTACCCTATGTTTTAACAGACTGGTGTTGTGAAAAAAAAGACGTTACCGGGAATACACTTGCGACCAATTTTTGACAGTAATGACAGTTCGTTCTTACTAAAGAAACGCGTATCAGCGGCAAGAAATGTTACCGGGGCAAAAACACACTTAGTACCCGAGTTAACCAGAGAGAGTTGGGGGCAAAAATGATAGGCAATACTTTTGTCAAGGCAAACAGAATCAGAGAACACTATTTGACGGAATTCAAGAGTCAATAGGCCGCAGCTAGTGTCAAGTGGAACCGCGTGCCTGTTGTCGAGGATCACACAGTTGGACAGTTCAAGATTCAACGTTGCCAGGAGTACTTAGATATTGTCAACAGAGGAAGCAAAAGTTATAAGAAGGAGGGAAAACAAGGGCAAGCCTTGGAGGTGAAGAAAAGGGGTTCACCCTAATTCCTTAAGCAGAACACAGTACCTTATTCAATGAAGAAGCTGGTGCCACGGCAGTTGTTCCTGTTGGTTTCCTGCAGACCCACGGTTCCTGGAGCTTCTGTGCGAAGGAGGACGTCTGGAGGGGTCTGCACCACACAGGGATGAAGCCGGCAGCAGCGAAGGTGAATAAAAGGTGCGCTCCTTAAAAACAGGAGAGGCTCTTCAGATGGCTATCCGGACCACTACAGCAGTGTGCAGCGATTTCGACCAAGAGGAGGTCCCTCTGGCTGTGGAAGATGAGCTGGTTATCCCCACCAGGCTCAAGGGAAGAAGACTCCAGACTGGATCTTCTCTGGTCGTCGAAGGGTAGATAGCTCAGGACTGCAGCAGGGCTTCACCGGGACGGGGTAGTTGCAGCAGCTGTCTTCTTCTCCGCTTCTCTTCGGTTCCTTGTAGTTCCAGTGGTGACTCTAACTTCTAGCCCAAGAGACCTGCCTTTTATGCGAAAATCCCCCATTCACAAAGTCTGGCTGTCAATTACGCAGCAGGGGGGTTGTCCAGCCCGGACAACCACCTCAGCCAATCATGGCAAAGTGCGAATTGGGTTTCTTAGGATACCCTGTGCAGGGGGTGACTACACCCCTCCCTCACATTCAGCCCACCTAGACACCCAGGCGCCTGGAGGAGGGCTTCTTGGCAGAAGTGGTTTGCCGTGCAAAGTAAACACAAGAAGGACTTTAACAAAAACCAATGGTGAATAAACCCGACCGGAGCCAAAAGAAAAAGTATTTGGTCAAGCGGGTTTATGTTCGAGGCTAATATAATAGCCTAAAACAATACCACGTTTATATAATATAATCGCGGTAGAAAAGTTAGGGTAGATACCACTGCCATCAGCCAAGTCTAAATGTTAAAAGAGCGAAACAATGCTCTAGGAGGTACAGATAAAAAAGGATACAGATAACCCTTTCCAGTACTCCATGTAAGATGCGGTGTACTGGATCTGTGGTTAAATGACAAGATAAAGTTAATGGCAAATTTACCCCTTTTCTGGGGGACTGTAGTCAGCCTCAGAAATGGAGTCAGTGGGAAGTCTAAAAGACAACCCTGTGTCACTGCACTGAAGGTGCTGTGTAACACACAAAAGAAGGGGACTACTGAAGTGGTGTACTCCAGAGTCCACAATCACAAAAACAGGTAAAAGACACATGGCAAACCATGGGTAAGAGTGGGGAAAAAGCTCACACTCCTACCAAGTGAAAAAAATAAACTCCAGAAATCCAGCAAAGCTGCTGGGGGACTCACTAGGTGAGGGAAATTAGCCATAAAATGAGAATTCTCCCTAACACTCTGTGGTACCAACCTTGACTCCAAAGAGAAAGAAAGCCAAGCGGTTCATCACAGCCGGTGAGTCGAGGGGAGAATCGATAAGAAACTGGACTGTGTGTAATGAAAAGTAGCAAACGGCTAATTGAACTATGAAAGGTTAAAAGAGCTATTGATGCAAAAAGGATGAAAACCAGCAACAGAAGTGTCCAGCACAAAGTGTGTCCTCACTCAGGAATCTCTGGGCGATTACCCGATTGTTTACACTGCCAGAACCAGAAGACCTTGGGAAAGGCGGGAAGAGGGTCAAAGTGGTTATACAGGGGTCTTGTAAAATCCTCTGTACAGTCGAACGTCTTTGACTGACAGATGATTGTGAAGCTAAGGGAAATGAATCCCACACCGTAAGAGTTGAATGAGAAAGGCACGATTGCCAAGATTGGCAAGAATGAACTTGAAAGAGGGATGCCGATAAAAGGGGGCGAAGTCTAAAGTCCCGAAATACAGTGTGTTGACAAGAGTGAACAAGGCTGAGGGATGTCCACAGCTAACTGTTTAAAAATACATTAAGATTTGTGAATGACACAAAGAAGATGGTATCGAAAGCCATAGTGAACCAGGCGGAGGGAGGCTAACAATTGAGAAGGGTGCGAGCCCGGAAGATGGCGACCCAGGGGTGGAAAAGGCAACTTGCAACCAGAGAACATTTTGTTTATAATTTCGAATACATCAGGCCCACGGCGGCAAGAGACTTTTTGTAGAAAAAAGACTTAACCACCGAAGGCCCTGATTGTTGAAAGCGGAACTGTTAGCTTGTGCTGGGAAAGCTCGAGAGTGTGCTGGGCTCCAAAGTCCTACATTATCCTGTGCTGAAAATGTGGGGAAGGAAGTCCCCAAGTACTGTGTTTAATATTTGTGAACAGTTTCTTCTTTCTTATGAACATTATCCCGCACTTCTGTTTGCATTTAGCGTAAAGATTGGAAATTGTTTTTTTTTAGTATAGGCCCTTTTATTTAGGCAAGACGCTACTCGGACTGCCTTATTATTGTTTGATGGTCGAAGCTTTCTCCCATCTTAGATTTAGGTTTAGATTAGGTGTTTTTCCAACCTACCTATACAGTTTAATAAACACCCTTGAACTGTGATCACTCATGTCTGTCTTTACTGTTTCCACCATGAGTTCCTTACACCTCCATATTTCGGACTGACCCCCGGTATATTTTGAATAACTTGGCTGAAGCCAGTCTGATTGCCTGTGACTTATATTGGCTGGCTATGCGCCTTCTTGCACATGAGCGGCTGTCAGTGATCTCCAACTCCATGCCTTTTCCCCATTGGTCACACACAAGGCTGGGCTTTGTCGGCTCCACCAGCAATAGTTCCCTGTAGTGATGAGATACGCCCAGTTGACCCCTTGCGGTGAGAATTAGTTTTTCAAAGGAGGTCAGTTCCCTTGCAAAGGTTGCTCTCCCATCGTGGATCTCTGAGTGCTCCCTTAAATTGGAGATAAAGGAATACTGGCAGATTATCCATGCCCTACAACTCCTCCAATCTGTTTTGTGCCATAATGTCCCTTTCAACCCGAAGCTGCCCTGCTTTCTTCAACTCAGCCTCATACCATCCATGGAACCTGGCCGGTTCATGCATGCTATCTCTAATTGGGGGCCCCAAATACAACTTAATTCAGAGGGCCATGTGGTGAGCCACCTCGTGTCTCCTCCCTCCATGGTTTCCAGAAGACCACCAGAACAAGGTGTTGTGTGATTCTTTTTAGGATCCTATTTTATGGGACCCAGAGCCAGTCCTGCATAGAGACTGGGTCCATTAAGGCATTTTCTATATATGTCCACTGCCTGATGTCCCCTTGGTCAAGGAAACTCACTAGCGCCCTCAGTTGTGCCGCTTTGTAATATGTATTGATGTCAGGGAGGCCCACTCCCCCGTTCTTTGGGTAGACATAGTTTCTCATGCGCTCTCCTCAGTTTCCTATTATGCCATAGGAATTTTGAGAACTTTCTCTGTGCCCCTCAAAGGAATGCCGGTGGGAGTTCCATGGGCAACATCTGGAACAACATCTGGAACAACATCTGGAACAAGAAAAGGAGCTTAGGCATAATTGTCAATGGCACGCATTTGGAAAGTGCATTTGTTAAGTGGATTTGCCTGCTGTCTCGCCTGCTGCGTCGCTGTCTCGCTGGGCTCTGCTGATGCTGGATACTGAGACGCGGATTGAGCACGTGGATTGGACTGCATTAAACCCGCCCCGACCCAGAACCAACAAAAGCAAGGTGCTCTCTCATTTGCACGTGTGTATTTGGAAAGTGCATTTGTTAAGTGTATTTGCCTGCTGTCTCGCCTGCTGCCTTGCTGTCTCACTTGGCTCTGCTGAGGCTGGATACTGAGATGCGGACTGAGCACGTGGATTGGACTGGTACTCGACCACGCAGACATTGCTATTTTTCCATTTGGCAGCTCATATACTGCTATTGACCGTAGTCTGATATAACTGCTAAAACAGCTTTTCTGTTGTATGTACTCTAGTATTAAACCCGCCCCCCCCCGACCCGGAACCAACAAAAGCAAGGTGCTCGCGCATTTGTGCGTACGCATTTGGAAAGTGCATTTGTTAAGTGGATTTGCCTGCTGTCTTGCTGTCTAGCGGGAGAGCAGGGAGTGTGGGGCCTAATCTTACAAAAATGAACAATTAAGGTAACAACTAGTGCTGTTTATATTAAGTGTGGTGGGTCTAAGGGTAATTTTAACGGCAATTTTACCAATACAAATTGGAAGTATATATTCTTTTCCTTTTTTATTTTATTTTTCCTTTTAAGTGAATGCTACTGGTGCAAGGGTGCAAGGGTGAATACAACATCAAACTGTACAACGCACTCTGAAAGCACTCATTGTGGTCTATCTGAGTGCTACTGGTGTAAAGTCGAATGCAACGTCGACCTGACCGAAGCTTGTTGGTGAAACATATTGTTGTTTAAATCTTGCAAGCATGAATCGCGTGAATTTATCATCAACGCACAGTGGAATACCTGTCCTTAAACCAAGCTAGAATGGAGAGGGGTCCTTTCACATTGAAAACTGGCATGCCGGACGTGAATGTGTCTTTATCTAAGGAAGGAATTACTATGATACCAAAAGTCACACTAGCAAACATTAACATGCAAATACAACAAAAAAAAATATATTGACATGCATAGGTGATAAAAAAACCTTGAACAGAAATAGAAAGCATTTGATCTCAAAGGGATCTGATATTTGCCAATATTACAATCATGGCGTGGGACAGGGGGATGAGATAAGTAAAATTCAGCCAAATAAAGACAGCCATGTAAAACAAGACAAACCTTTTTAAATGAATACTCGACTTGTTGTGGAAGTGGCTGCTGTTAAGGTCAATGTGCCAGCACCAACAAGTTCTAAAATTGGCAGCATGATATCAGACACTACTATGGAACATGACAGTAAACGTTGTGACGTTAACATGCTGCTGACGCATAAAACACTTGAACAATTTTTCAAGAGCCCACCCAAATTATGCTCTGTGGAATCTCAGCAGAGACTATCAAACTATGCATATCACAGGGCAAGTGGATGAAGAGGCACTCAATTTTATGTACCTGAGCCTTGCTTCAGTCAATGAGGAAGAAGTTGTATTTGTCCGCTGTAACACCGGGGACCTAATGCAGGTAGACAACTTGCTCCAATCCCAAGGCAAACTTTAAGTGATTGTATCTTGCCTGGGAGAATTGAAGAAGATAATGAGAGCCAGACATTAGTAAATAAAACGACCAAAGCATCCATAGATCTGTCGGTGTGCTCAGAAGGAGAAGCATTTGTAAACTCGCTCTCTTTTGTTCCACCAACTCCAAGGCAATCGAATATACCTTGGGATGGGCAACAACCCTTGCAGCCTACTAATAAATATACGAAGAGGCTTTAGTGCAGGCAGATATGAGCACAATTTTGCTAGCTATGAACACAGCTTTATTATCTTTAGCCAAGTTGTACGAGGCAATGGACCAAAAGCTTAACTATCAAACAATAGTGCTGACAAAATTGACAAATCAAATTAATGGTGGTGTGGTTATGAGAGAAATAAGAGAAGGTGAACCGCAGTATAAGATCTTTAGACACTGCGGCATAAGAGATTCCGAGACTCAAACTGAAGTTCTGTAAGATCATGGAAATAAGGTAATGTCCCACCAGAAACAGCTTAACTTCAGTGGAGTAACTCGTACAAAAGAATCAGCTGATGTTTTGGATCTTAAACTGCAGAACAGTTTATGTTGTGATATTGGTGAAAAATCTAAATCAATACTAAATCAGTGATAAATGTTGAGGATGCCAATAGTGAGGAAAATCAAGATGAAATGCCTATCATACCTGTAAAAGTGGATTCAGGAAAAAATAACTTTAACACAATTGGTGAGAGTCTCAAGAAACAAGTCAAAGAGAGCAGCCATTACTCAGACAGCCAGTAAAAGAAGTGTAAAAACAAGATGCTTTTTGAAGATAACAAATGTTACAAAAGTAATTAATGACAAAAAAGAGGTGGACAATGGAAGCATTGGGCAATTGTTACCTCAAGTCGAGAGTAATAAAGAGAAAGTCACTCCTAGCTTATTCTATAAACTATTAGATGAGCTAGAGGCAGAGAATGCTCGTATGAGGGAGAAAGAAAGAGTTCAATCGCAGTTACCTACTATTGTTCCAATCTCCTCTTATCAGATGGGGACAAGGTTGAGTGGGTTAACTGACGCCCAAATGAGGGAGGAGATAAATAAAACTGTAGAAAGATACAAGGCCAATATGCAAAAAGAGAATATACAAATTGAAATAGACCAGGATGCTAATAGAAATCTGAGGCAAAATCATGAATTGTGTGGCCCCAAATCCATCTTGACAAACTCAGTTGGAAAGTGACCAGATAGCGGAAATTTGAGACAAACTGTTCAATGGAAGAAAAATATAAATTCAATCAAAGATCATACATTCAAATCGAGAGCAGTTGCGCGAAACAACCATCACTGTTTCATATTAGAATGTAGAGATCACCCGTTTGCGCAGTTTAATTTAAATCGGTCAAGTGTCCCAAACATTTGTAGGGAAATATCACAATTGAGAAATATAACTACATCAGATATCAACAGTGTCGAGTTTCTGGATGATCAAGATCTTTCAAGATCCCGAATCTCTATTCGCTCGACTGTATTAGCTGAAATCATGTGGTATGCAAGGGACACCTTTTTTCAAATGGGCTTTAATCTATACAAAGAAGAAGTGGAAATAACAGAAGAAGACAGGATGGGTTCCAGGAAATGGACCCCGCGCATTTATGGAACCAACAACGGTAGACAAAGCGATGTGGAAAGTCAACAGGTAGATCATGCATAACAATCCATAATAAAAGAAAAAATCCAGTTTATATGCTGGAATGCATGTGGATTTTCTCATTTCACTAACGTGCAAAGTACAGAGCTTAATGGTTTTGATATAGTGGTACTGCAAGAAACCTGGTTGGTGGAGGCCCCCATATGGGATGGCTATGAAATAGTTTTAGAACCAGCATTGTGCTTGCCTAGGGGCAGACCAATGGCAGGTCTCATGATAGCAACAAGGAAATCAAGGGGGTTTAGAGTAACTATGTATGACTCTACTATAACTTTTATTCAAACCATTAAGCTGATAAGTGATGCATACTCCATTCTGATTGTCACTATATATTGGGGAAGGGTGCATCTGACACCAGACTGTTTTTTTTTAACTTCTTGAGGAAGTACTTGCTAGGATTACATCCGAAAAGCATATTGATTATGTGCTGGTTATGGGTAACCTTAATCTTCACCTTTTGGTAAAAGGTAAAATAAAACTAACAGCGGAAGAACAAAGGTGTTGTAAATTCATGAAAGATATGCAATTAATGATGGTAAATTGTACAGTGGAGGGTGATACTCCTGAGGCCATTATGTGGCATAATGGTCCATTTGAAGCCACAATTGACTACATATGTGTATCTTTGTGAATGGAGCAATGATGAACATAATCCAAACCCTGGAGGTAAGATTGAATGGAAAAAGTGACCATAGTCAGCTCTGTTTAACTTGGGAGCTGGAGAAAAGTCAGCTCATGAAAAGCTGCAAAAAATATAGAGGCAATATAACTGTAAATAATGTGAGAAATCAAATAAAATGGTCCAGAATATCTTTGAATAACTTTGATAGGCAGTTATCTAGGTGTGCAGGGCAAAATTATGTATCATCTGTGCAAAAATATGTGTCTGTAAGGAATACTGTACAAGGTCACAGCCATACACATACACACATTTTCGATATGGATGTTAAAATTAAAAAAGCTGAGATGAGGCAACAAATACGTATGCTAAAATTCTTTTCACTAGAAGAGAAACTGTCTAAAATAAAACATCTATGCACAGTTTACAAAAACTGGCAGAGAGGAAGAAAGGCATTGTGTTACCAGAGGGATAGCGAACATATGTTAAAAGAAATTGCTTTGAAGTCGTCTGCTGAAAACTTGGGCGTTCTGAATAAGGCAACGTACAAAGACCAGACCTCCGTTCAGATAAACTCCATTGCAGCAATCACCTGGTGCAATTACTTCCATCAAATATACCAGACTCCAATTCTAAATTATCATCCAGCTATTAAGAGTGAAAATTGTGATCACTCAATAAAATTTGACCAAGAAGTTGTGCTATTCTACATCTCGAAACTTAGCACCTCACGGGCCCCTGCTCCCGATGGGCTAGACAATAGAATGCTTAAGGAAAATCCAGGAGTCTGGTCATCAATATTAATGAAGATATTTGAGGAAGTGATGCGCACAGGGAATTTACCTGAATCATGGTGGAAGTCCATACTTATTCCGCTATACAAGAAAGGGAACAGACTGGATCCAGCATCTTACAGGCATATTGCCCTTTTGGATTGTCCGGGGAAGATATTTGCCCGTTTACTACTGCGTGAGTTCAATTGTTGGTTAAACAAAGAGAACCTAATTGATCCATGGCAGACGGGGTTCTTGAAAGGACTAGATACAGGTATTAACCTATTGTCTATAAATGCGATCATTGCTAAACAATCAAGTAGGAAATTACCCTTGTATGTCGCATTTGTCGACTTTAAAACAGCGTTCGACTCAATCCTAAGAGAGCTTCTATTCATGAAATTAATGAAAAGTAACTGCCCCTGGAACATCTTAAAGTGGATTATTGAATTCCATGGCCAGACATCATTGCAAATAAGACTGGACAGTGATGGCTCATTATCTGATCCCATTGGTACCTCCAGGGGACTTAAACAAGGGTGTATACTCACCTCAGCAATTTTCAAATTCTTTATTTTAGATCTGGGTAAGGTATTTACTAATATCATCACTGACTCACAGAAAATTGGGCAAGGGGAGATCAAATGGCTGTTATATGCCGATGACCTCCTTCTGATATCTAAGACACCTTTGGATTTGCGAAACATGCTGCAAGCATTAGAGAACTATACTAATTGCAATAAAATGACCATAAACATAAAAAAACACAGGTAATCCAGTTTGGTAGCCATAAACAATGAAATAAGAAGCTTGGGGCGCAATTAAATAACCAAGAGGTGAAATCGGTGTGAGTACACTCATTTGGGTGTAAATATTAATAACAATCCTAATGACCTACCATATGAGATTACCATGATGTTGAAATGGAATAGTTTAATATCACAGTCCAGAATTATTAATGGTAAATATTGTAAATTCACTATCGCACCCCTGATAACATATTACAAACAAAAGGCCTTGCCTACATTGTTATATGGAGCAGAAACGAAAGCATGCAAGCCAAATAATTATTGGAATAAAAAAGAAGGGGCATATTGGAGGAGCCTATTGAAGCATCCCAAATCCACACCTGTAGCCCTAATAAGTCATGAACTAGGACTTATATCAATATATGCCATATATAAATGGAAGGTTTGCATGCTTTATAGGAAATGTGTTTTGGATAAACATCAGAATGGGTTGGTTATACAGTTGGCAGACTATGTGAGAACATCAGAGGATAAATTCATTAAGCAATGGAAGTCACAGGCGCAGGAGTTCATGCAGGAAGTGGACATAGTGGATGATTTGCTCTTTCAAAATCCAGATAAGGCAAAACGAAAAATGTGGGAAATGGACTGGATTAGGACTAGGGAAATATGTTACAACTATAAATGTTTTAAACAAAATCCCTTTGCTTTAAAATATTTTGGTATCCCCGAAGTTTACCTACTGAAATCGCCAAATGTCATGCATCGGGCAGGACTCCTGCTTTTGAGATGAAATATGTGGAAAACCAGAGAAGTCACAGCAAATTGGTCTAATGGCAGTAAAGGAACTAATATCTGTCGATTTTGTAACACCCAAATAGAATCCATTGAACATATAATCACTGAATGCTCAGAATTAGAAAGTATGAGTACCAAACATTTTAAGAATTTGTTTAACCATATAATACATATGGAGATGAAAGCCCTATGGAAATATGTTTTTTCATGTGTTCTGGAGGACAGTGGGCTATGCAACAATGAATTTCTTGAACAAATTGAAATTAGAAAGTGACACCAATAGTTTTGAAATTACTATGGCATAACTAGGATATGTCATGACTCTTCTATTTTTCTATTTTTGAGATTGCAAGGCTTTCTTTACTTATTCTCTGTCTTTCTCTTTTATTTTATTCCTTTTTTACCATGTCTTGTTGTACTAGTTACATGCCAAATCTAGACGTCTGAATGATGTAAATGAATGTAAATAATGACAATTTTCAAGAAATATATTTTTGTGGGAATGTGTTTTATATGTATATATGTATAAGTATAGAAACAAATAATTTGTTTTGTATTGAAAGGTTGAATGTTTCAGTCAAACCAATAAAAAAAATTAAAATAATAATTGTCATCTTTATGGAGTTCAGTCTCCCCATCCAGGAGAGCATGAGTTTTCCCCATTTGGCTAGATCTCTTTGGATCTCCTCCCACAGCAGCACAAAAAGCCCTAAGAATTCCCTGGTAATTATTTTCCTAAGTATTTAAATCCCTCTGTCTGCCTCCGGAACAGGGGAGGGGGGTTTCCAGGTACCCCCTGTACCCATCCGACAGGTCACTCACTGGGGAATCTATTGATTTTGACAGATTCCTTTTATACCCTGATAGTCTTCTGTAGATCCATAGCTCTTCCATAATCTGTGGGGTGGACTCTTGCAGGGAGGCCATGTAGAGCAGCATGTTGTCTGCAAATAAGATCAACTTAAAAGCACTTCCTTGTATCACTACTCCTTTTATCTGTTTGTTCGCTATGAGGCTCGCTGCCAGCGGTTTCAATGTAAGAGCATATAGAAGGGGGGACAGTGGACACCCATATCGTGTCCCCCTTCGAGGTGGAATGCATCTGACCCCTGGCCATAACCCCACACCTTTGTTGTCGTTAATGAGTATAAGGCCTCGATCCTGTCACTCCATATCCTTCTGAACCCCATCCTCTCTAGTAGTGTTCCCATGTATGACCAGCTGACACGGTCAAAGACCTTCTCCGCATCTAGGGAGAGCATGATCATGCCTTCTGTAGTAGCCTGCTGGGAGGCCATTAATTCCAACGTTTTTCGCAAATTACCGGACCCCTGCCTCCCCTGGACAAAGCCCACTTAATCCCTTTGTATCAGCCCGGGGAGGGCCGCGTCTAAGTGCGATGCCAGGACCTTGTATAGATTTTTGCATCCAGATTGAGGAGCGAGATCGGCCGGCAAGATGTGCAGATCGACCAGTCCTTCCCTTCATTAGTTATGACCACAATTAAGGAATCCCAAAAAGAGGGCGGCACCCCTACCCTACCATGTATACCCTTAAAGACATGTATCCCTGCAAAGAACTTATAGAAAGCAGAGAGATTTAACCACCTTCAGACGTTTTATGGCTAACATTACTTTCTCTTTGGTAATGGGTGCATCCATCGTTCCTTCTTTCCTGTTGTGGCCATGGGAAGGTCCAGAATTGCTAGGAAGTCCTCTGCCTTCAGCATAGGAGCCTAGTCTCCATTACAAGTCCTTATAGTAGTCTGCGTATTGCACAGCGATAACCCACCAATCCAGTTGAATCATTTGACTCTGCTCTTGCACTTGTTCTGCCCTTCGGTCTACCGTTTGGGTGGCTAACCTATGCACCAGGAGAGAGCCCACCTTGTCCCCACTTGCATAATATTTGCAAACATAATACTTGCCAGTACGTAGTTCCCGGACTGGCAACCTTATAATGTGGCCCAGTCTCTTTAGACCCCTTAGGTTCTTCCCTCTACCTAAGTCTGGGTCTCAGTCCCAGTCAGGCTTTCCTTAAAGCCCCCAGCCAGGCTACACACAGTTCTATCAGTTTTCTCCAGTGTGTCAAAGACTTTCGAGTTTACAAGGGTTTTTGCTCAACCCCCGTAGGACCACTTTGACACTTTGCTCCGGCCTCTTTTAAGCTTCTTGGTTTTTGTAGTTTCCCCAAAACAAAAACACAACCCAAAAACACATTCAGTTAGAGTCCTTCTAATGAGCACAAGGCAATGTCTGACCACTCGGCTTCTGAATCTTTTACTGGTGTTTCTTTCAAGTTAATTGACACAAGTTCTTTGTTCAACAAGGTCTCCGCCTGCAACCTTGGGCCCAGCACAGTTTGGTTTTACTTTCTAACTTCTTCGACTCACCGGCTGTGCTGAATTGTCAGAGTTCTCTTCTCTTGTGGGTCAAGGATGGCACAACGGCAGCAAGTGCTTCCTCCTGCTTTAGCTATCAATGCGGGGGAGCCCTGTGTGCCGCTGACACCTGTCAAACCACACACCAGGTGGACTTTCCTGTCTTATGATTTCCCTCTTGGAGGCTTTGCGGATCTGAGTTGAAGAGGGCAAGGGCAGTTCCCCCTTCATTGTCCCTCCAGGTCTTGACACCTTTCTCCTCCGTTTGAACTGTCCGTCCTGTGTAGCTGTTTCCTCATGCGTTTGGCCTTGCTCAAAGTGTGCTCTCGTGCTCTGCCTTTTATCCCTGTGGGGGAGAGAAAGGGCCGTCAGGGGTGCGTAGTTATTGTTAATTGCCTAACTCTGCCTGACCATTTTGTTGAGACAAGTCAGGTAAACAGCTCTGGTGTTAGTCTGTTATCTTTCACGATGTGTAGGAAAAAGTGTCCATGTCAGAAAAGGGGGAGTAGAGCTTCTAAAGTATCCTATGGCATAGGATGGGGAAAAGGGGTTAGAAGGAAGGGGGTACTGGATCTTGCCCGTCGGTGTCCCACGTCCACTCCCCAAAGACCCCCCATCCAGGTGATCCACCCCCACTGGTCCACCCCCAGGAACTGGATCCACTAGTGATGGCCGTGTCTTGGCCACCTGGATGACAGATCTCCCTGACTGGCGGGTGAGAAACCCGAAGGTTTCTCACACATCCTTTGGCCCACCTATGTCAAACTCCTAGATTCCTCGTCCCCCGACTTCCTCATCTGTTCATCTGTTCTCCTCCTCCTCACCCTTCTCCCCAGCTCCACTCTGCAACATGACCATATCCAGCTGCTTAACTGCGAGCCTTTGGTGTGGGGGCCTTTCTTCCTGAACTTCCACACCCCCACAACTCCCACCACCTTCTTGTGTGTGCTCAGCTGTGTGAAAGCCTTCCTGAATGTCTCTCTTGCTGCTGCTTGGCTCTCGTCCTTCGGGCCATCCTGCTGCTTCTTCAGCATGTGCAGGAGCTCAGGTACCTCCTCCACTTCCCTCAGGAAATGTTGGCTGTCCCTCACTTCAAACATCAGTGAGAAGGGGTATCCCCACCTATTTTGGATTCCTTTGTCTGAGATCCACGCGGTGAGGGGTCGACATTGCGTCCGCGTCTCCAAAAAATATTTTGACAAGTCCTGGATTATTCTTATCTTTGCCTCTTCCCACTCTAGGTCGGGGGAGGCTCTCACCATTATAGATGCCTTGTACTTGAAATAGTGGCACTTGGTGACCACTAATCTCTGACCCTTTACCGGGCCTGCCCCTCCCATGGACCCTGTCCAATTGCACCTTCCTACGAGTGTTCTCCTTCTCCAGCCTCGCAACTAGTCCTTTTACTCTCAGTTCCAGACCCTTCCGTGTCTCTCCATCTCATTGGGTTGAGTACTCAAATCCGTATATTGTACCTGCGTTCTCTATTCTCAATATCATCCAGCTTTCACCAGGTGTCCTTCTCTAGTTACAGCTCATTGATTTTCATTTCCAATTTGGACTCCAGAATGTCCTCTGAGAGCTGGTTGTTTTTCAGGGCTTCCACCTTATCTTCTATTTTGTCCATTTGTGACTTCATCTTTGCCATGGAGAGCTGCACCTCATTCCTCATTCCTTTTATCTCTGCCAGAATGGTGTGAATGTCTGCTTTGAAGATCCCCATTTTAGTGGTCCTCTCCTCTACTCTCACTGGCATCGTCATTACCCCCCAACCCCCGGTATATGTCCCCTCTGTTTTGGAGCGCTGCCATTTCTGTTCAGTCGCCATTGGCTGGGCCACCCCCGTCTTCGATGCACCTAGGACCTGGGCTTCATAGCTCACTTGTTTGTCCTGGCACCCCCTTCCTCAGGGTGAGGGCAGGGAGGAGTTGGGAGCACGCTTGCCCCTGGATTTGTTCCTGAAGGGCCTCTTGGGTTTTTGCCTCACTCCCCTAGTCCTCTTGTGGAAGCAGTCCTCCTCACTGTTTCTCCTAGGGTGTCCCCTTGACCCAGGTCCTCCTATGTCAGACTGTGGGTCAGGCAGCACTCCTCTTCCTCCCTCGCTGGAGGCTTCTTTTGTGTAGGGTTTTGGGACCCCTGCTCCTGCTTCCCACCGGCCTCTGCCACCGGGATTAGGTACTCTCACCCCACACTGCACCTGTAGGTTTGGACCTCCCCTGTTGATGGGACCCTTTCCCGTTTTCTGTCAAAGCGGCATATAGGGTGCTCTAAGGGATGATTTCAGCCACCCATGTAGAGTAGGACTCAGGGGGCCAGAACTTAGTCCCTTGCCCTTCCGCTACACTTCCCTTAAGTATTGGCTGTGTGGCACAGCTTCTCTCTGCCACTGTGCCGCACCGAGAGCTCACTCACCCAGGGCACCTGCAGAGGGCCTCCCCTGTGGGCTTCCACTTTCTCTGTCTGCTGGAGACTACTTTGCCACTCCTCCTCAGCGGCATCTTGTATGCATCTCTGCTGCCATTGTCCCGCGTCGGCTGGCCTCTCTTTACTTCCCAGCCATCTGCCGGGACTCTGTGTTCCACCTCCCCCTGCCTGGCATGTCTGACTTCAGGCCTAACTCTCACATTACCCGTTTTGCAGGCTTTCTTTCCCAGTGAAAACTAGACTTGAGCCTGTTTCAGAATGAACGCGTAGAAGTCCAGAAAGCAACCTCCAGCATCATACGTGGCTTCTAATTTCCTAATAGAAATTCTTTTACTTTCCCAGCGCCCCAAAGAAAGTTCTGAAGATTAGAGTTTATAGATTTAAAAACTGACGCTGCATTGGGACGGACATCATTTGCAAATAGTATAAAACTTTTGGTGATAAAATCATTTTGATAGTTTCCAAATGACCCCACCAGGATAGATATAATGGCTACCAAGTTGAGTCTAAATCTCTGAGTCTGCTGAGTAGGGCATGTGAGTTAAGTTTAATGGTGCTAGAGACAGATGAATCAATATCCACACCAAGGTATTTAATTGAACACTGACACCATTTAAGACCATATATAGCCAGTTCAAGTTTTAAACAATATGAGTTGAGAGGTAATACATCAAATCATCCCTATTTAGTTTATATCTTGAAACAGAGGAGAAGAGTTCTAATGCACGCAATACATTTGGAAGATGTCATTTAGGGTTTTTCAGAAATATAAGATCATCAGCCTAGGCTGCTTATTTGACCTCATGTTTTCTACATTTAATCTCCGTAATGAACACATCCTTCCGTATAATTTGTAATATTGGTTCACGGGATAAAACATATAAAACAGGATAAAGGGCATCCTTGACTAGTTCCCCTTTTTAGTGAGAAACATGATGATGACTGACCATTTATGAACACAGAAGTTTTAGGGTATTAGTATAACAGTTTAACTAGAGATATAAAACCCACTCCACAGCCATGCCAATGCAATGCTTGGAATAGATACAACCATTTAACCTGATCGAATTCCTTTTCAGCATCAAGAGCAATAGTGGCATAACCATCCCTATCCTTTTTGTTTTTGCTGATAAGATACATAACATCAAACAATAATCTACTATTGGATGTGATGTTTCTTCCTTTAACAGATCCTAATTAATCTTACTCTACGTTGATAAGGGATATGACTCTATAGTTTTTAAGAAGTTCACAATCCTTATCTGTCTTAGGAAAAGGTATTAAAAAAGCCTCGGCAAACGTACCAGAGGATCTACCAACATTGGAGAAATATGAAAATAGTGATTCTAACTTAGGGGACAGCAATGCTGCAAAGTGATTAATAAACTCTATGGAAAGTCCATCATGGCCTGGGGCTTTATCATCCTTTCGTACGTCTCTGATGGCTTTTCAGACTTCATACAACTTGATCTGACTATCTAAGCCACTCGGGCCTATATGCGGGTAAGATTCTCTACCTATGTTGTCAAAGAAGGAATTAAGATCAATAGGAGAACTAGCCTGATCATAGGAGTACAGATGTTCCTAGAATTATCTAAAGGTATCCAATAAGCGTAGTTTCCTGATTATTTTTAATATGAGATATAGTTGCTTTGTCTTTAATTTTTGAATAGGAAGGAAGTGCTCTTCTGGCTTTGTTGAAGGTTTGGTTTATTTTGTATTTGTATTTTAGAACTACCCCAGAGGCTTGTTCAGATAATCTTTTGTTAATTTGAGAAAGCAGAGATAGGATAGTAAGATATAATTGCTCTATACGGTTTTCATAATATTGTTTTTGGATACTTAGTCAGTTGTTCGTATAGGGAATCTAGATCTCTCTTAAGCTCTATGTTACTTACATATGTAATAATGCAACCCCTTAAAGCTGTATTATATGCATCCCAGTTATTTACTGTAGAAGTATCTTGATCATGGTTATTATGAAACAATTGCCAGTGAAAAGGGAGGAAAGATTGCTCAAATTCCTTATCTTGTATTATTAAGTTGTTAAATCTCCATCTAGTTGATTGCTTTTTAATATTATTGAGATCAAACGTTGTGATCACAGGGGCATGGTCAGATAAAATTATGTTGTCAATTTTAGAATAAATTATAGCACTAGATAGGGTTTTGGCTACACATATATAGTCTAAGTGTGAGAGCATATTATGTGGTAAAGAATAGAAGGTCAAATCTAACTCTTTGGGATGGGTCAAGCACCAGGAGCCTAATAAACCCACCTCGGAGAGTTAGCGTGTGAACGCCCTATGTGTCTTAGAGCTCTTAAAAATACATTTATATCTTTTATCCGTGAAGGGGTCTATGATGTTATTGAAGGCACCACATATAATTAGATTTGTTAAATTGGATTGTAGAATTGTATGTTTCATAGTTATCCTGAATTCAGGATCACGGGTTGTCGGACCATAAATATTCATAATAGAAATAATTTCAGAGCCTATTTGTAGCTTGACCCTGACCAACCTAGCTTTGTCATCCACATCTTTATGTAATATCTTATGATGCAGACTTGTGTGATTAGAATTTCTAGACCATTCTGTTTGCCATCAGCTTGACTAGAAATAACCTCACAGACCCAGAAGGTTTTGAGTTTCATTGACTAAAGAAGAAAAAGATGGGTCTCGTGGATACACGCAACTGACAGATTACATTTCTTAAAAGGGGCTAACATTTTCTGGCTTTCAATAGGATTCTTGGTACCCTTTATATTCCAGGAAAAACATTTAAACACCATTAGAGCTGGTCAAAAAGGTTCATACCTAAGTAAAAGAACATAGAAGGAGCTGTAAAATGATACATGCACGAGATCATAATCTGAAGAAGAGAGGATACAATATTGTTTTTCAGTGTTGTAAATAGATAACTGAAAAGGAAAACACTAGAGGAAATGCACAAGGACAAGTATGCTGTTAATCTTGACAAACAGATACACGCATTAGTAGAGCAAGAATATGGGCTGTAGTGTGAGTCATCATAACTGTGAGAAACCAAACAGTGTCTCACCTGCTAGTCCCCAGTGATTTCTCTCTCAGGTGGCCAGGACATGGCCATCGCCTTTGGATCGAGGCCCTGGTGGTGGACCAGTGGGGGAGGATCACCTGGTTGAGGAGTCTTCGCATGTGGGGGTGAAGCGACCGATGGTGAGACACAGTATTCCCTCTTTCCCGTACACCTGACCCATCCTATTTTATAGGATTCTCTGATATCCCAACTTCCGCCCGCTTTCTACACATACACTGGGCTGAGGGAGAGGGCCACTGAGAGTAAAGAGGCTAACCCTTACATATCTCATTGGACATGTCCCGCTAATCGGGTCAGGCGAAGTCAGGCACTTGACTTTAAGTGCATACATTTAATACCAATAAGCTCGCCTCAAACGGATAAAAAGCAGAACATAGGTGTAACACGAGCAAGAGCAGAACTTCTGGGGCAAAGGCGAACCTACTGGAGCATAGCGACAGACCGGGGTCAAGAACAAAAGATAGAGAACCACAGGAGTTCCCTCCATGAGGTTGTTGCCGCCAAAAGGCTGCAAAAGATACGTGCAGGTCAAGTCCCAGACAAGAAGACTGCGTTGTGTTTCAAGGATGCCAGTGACCCTCCCAGATGAATGGCAGAGTTGGCGAGGCCAAGCCTGTGGTATAAGCCTTGACTCATAAATTAAGAACTGCAAAAGACAAGAAAGAAATGCACACAGCCGGCGAGTTGGCAAGCGACATGAAAGACTGGTGTGTGTTAAAGAAACAGTGAAGTGGCAACAGTATATTGCACAATTGAAGGCTGCACACATGTGGATGAGATGCGGAGAAATGCAGACCTGTGATGAACTTTGAATTCCTGATAGCTGTAAAACCAGCAATATTGAGTAGTGGAGAGGTCCGGTGAAAGGAAGCAGCCACTCAAAAGTCTCTGTGAAAGGTTTTTGTTTGATAAAGTGAATCAACTATAAAAATTGAAGTGAACCAAAAGTAACCCAGAGAAAAGGGGGGAATAAAAAGGTGAACATTGAACTTTTGTGCTTATGACATCAAACTACCCAGACCAAGAGACACTGGGTCAAATAACACAAGAGTGTGAAGGGAAAGTCAGAGTGGTCCTGCAGAGGTCTATAGTAAAAGCCATGCACTTTCGAAAGTCTTCTACATCAGAAAAAGGTCTGAGCCCAACTGAAGGAGACCTACATGAACTTTGAAGTGTAACAAGTGATGGGAAGGGAACCCCTAAAGGATGTCCATTACGCGTGGGCAAGGGAACTTTTGCAAGTGTTGTGCTTTGAAAGGTTCTAGGCCGACTGAGGGAGCCCTACATGAACTTTTGCTTTGATAGGTCTGAGCCTGACTGAGGGAGACCTACATGAACCTTTGCTTTGAAAGGTCTGAGCCTGACCGAGAGAGACCGGCATGAACTTTTTGTTGAACTGCGTTTTTGAAAGCTGGAAAGAGAGACTTTAATGTGGAAGATCTCGATCCACGTTTTGAACTCCCTTTGTTTTGAGAACCTGAGCCAGAGTGTGTCATCCTGTCTACGGGGACCACCTTACTCTGTGCTGTCTAACATGGGGAGGACAGCTGACTCAGCCACACTTATTCTTTATATTCTGACACTAATTTTCCTTTGCATACATATTCTCCTTTACACACCTTTTGTATAAGAGATAGGGCAGGCATTAGGTTGTGGTCGTATAGGCCATTGTGATTTGACAGACACCACTAGGACTGTTTTATTTATCATGTGATGGTAGCAACCACTCTAATCCTAGCTATAGGGCAACGTAGGAGTTTTTCCAACCCTGGAAACTTTAATAAAGGTTTTACAAATTGTACCTTTTGTGTTAGTGTCATATGTGTGATACCATGCCTCCCCTACATAACATACAAATGAAGGACCATAGAGGTTGTCAAGTTTACAGGAAGAGAAGAGAACTAAAAAATGAATGGGCTTCAAGGCACCAAAGGGACCAAAGAGGGCCCTAGAGAAAGCAGGCACCTGGCCACCGCCTCCTCCCACTAATAACATAGTAAATAAATGGAGATCCACAACACCTGTGAGACCCACAGTGAAGGCATGAGCACTCAAGGATTCACCATAGGTGACGGCAGATGTTGGGAGGGTGATGGTAGGAATGTGTCCATATTTTCTATTTTAAGTGACCTAATATAAGATTTTAAGTCCGCCCGGTCATCAAATATTGGGGTTCTTCCGTTTGTAGTCACCTTAAATGAACAGAGATGATACAAGCCATATCTGACCTTCAATTGTTTTATTACCAGATGGTAGGACAAAAATGATTTCCTGTGTTGAGCCGTTTTCTTTGCAACATCTTGAGATATGAAGATTGTATTATCATTCCAAGTTAGATGGTTTATTCCCTTTGCCTTCCTAATGATAAGTTGCAGTTGCGTGTGTTCCAGTAGAAGAAAGAGCATAGTATGCAGGGTAGAATGTGAGTGATGAGAATCCTCTTTAACCCCTTAAGTGCGGAGGATGAGCATGCTCGTCCTATTTGCATCGTCTTGCATAATAGTCCAACAGTTATGCCAATCCGGTGCGCTCTCTGAATATTCAAAACCATTGTTGGTGGAATATTAAGGAGAGTGGGTAGCATATTTTGTAGGAAGAGTATACCATCCTCTCCTACTCAACCTTCCGGTAAACCAGATACGCTGAAGTTGTTTCGACATCCCCTGTTTTTGTAGCACAGCTACTTCTAAGTGTGCAATTCTAGGTACTATATCCTCTACTTGACTTATCCTGTTCTCCACCTCATCCATTCTTGCTTTAATTGTGGCCCATCTGTCATCTAACTGCTACAGCATGTGGTTAGTGAATTCCATAAATGGCTTAAGTGACCTCAATGCCTGTAAAATTGCCTGCACTCCTGGATCTGTAGAGACAACAGGAGGAGGGGAATCACTTTTGGGACTTTTAGACATGGCCGAGGGTAATGAATTTGAAATATCTTTTCCCACAGAGTTTTTCTGACCCACATTGCTGAAGCCATATTTACTGTTCAACTGAAATTTGATATGACCACAAAAAATGGGCATGAAGGGCTATACTGAACTGCTACTCACCCACATGACTTTAGAACTTAAAAAGGAAAAGGACCAAATATTATTATCTTTTTATTCTTCTTTTTTTTATTTATATTAAGATTACACACAGCTGAAAAATCTTGTGAAGTTTGGGCAATTAGTGAAAAAGTTGAAATATACCTTTTATTCATGTATATTTCTTTATTTCCATTAGATGGCGCACTAAGGAGTCCACACTGAAGCAGCAAGGGTGAAGCCGCTCCTTCCGACCCACTCTTCTCCTCACGGACGGCAATCCCTTGAGAGCGACCCTCTGCTCTTGCATCAGACTGCCGTAGCAGCCTATAGGGATACGGAAACACACCAGAATACTTCAATATCAGGAACGCGTAGGTATGACAAGCACTCCAGTGTCTTTTCTGACCCTTTTTGTAACTATATACAGTGTCAATAAATCTCGTCTAATGAAACGGGTGGGAGAGATGTGGAGCAGGCAGCTATAGTTCGCACGCAGAGCCACGCCCCCTCAAACAATTGATCTTTATATATAAAATCTATTAACAATAAACCCACCCACATTTTCTGCCAAATAGTTCACCAACACAACTACAGCACTTAATACTGACTCATAATTAACTCATGTTACTGAACAAATGGTTACAGATTCAAAATTTACAGAGTTTCATCTTCTGGATTACTATTAATCATATTAATTGAAAATAACAAACTTTCAAGTTCACCGTTTGATCCATGCACTCCAAAAAATGTTGTAAGCTAATGCACATTTCTAATATTGGCCAATCGGTTAGAAAAATCAATATGCCCCATTACAATTACGCCCTATTTCCAACCTACCGTATGTTGCCAAGCTTATTGAAAGGGTCACGAAACAGCAGCTGAAAATTCTATATTGAAAGCAATGACATGCTGATTTCGGGTAAAAGCTGACTTCATACCCCTTCATACTGTGCCATCCTTGATGACCTCTGCACACAGGCAAATTGCACTGGCACCAGTGCGCTGGTGCTCCTTGGTCTATCCTCTGCGGTTTACACAGTAGCACACGATTGCCTTAGGTATAAAGTGGGCCATAGGTAACCTGAAATATTGCCTTACAGGTAGGCAGTTCTGGTTAATCACAAACCATTACCCCTCACATGGCTAAGTCTCCAAAAGGACACAAACCTACGAACAATGGGCTGGTTCTTTGACCTCCAACCCTATTGTTTCAATGGAAAACTTTGTAAGGGGAAGGAACAAGGAAACCTAGATTTCCTCTCTCGTTTTCTGGTAGAAGATGAGGAATCTAGTGACATTAGGGGAAGGGTATGTGACGAATCATCAGATATCGTCCCTTCTTCCTTTGGGGTGCTCCTTTGCATGAGGCCAGGGAGGTGAGGCCACTAACCGATAGTCCCCCTGGGGGTGGTACTCAGCGGGAAGATCTAATGGGGATAGATCCCCCTTATGGGACTAGGGACGACTCTTTGGGGAGAAAGCGGTATGTCCACAATAAATCCAACCTCCCTGATCCTCATTTCCTGGGCACAGTACACCAGTTACGCACACTTCCATGTATTTATGTAGATAGCCCAACACTTGTGAGAAGCAATGAGACGAGTAAGAGTGGGGACTACTGAAGTATGCTGGAAAGCTGGGACGAGGAAGAGCCCAGCAAACCCAACAGAGAATGACCATATTCATACTGGGGTGGAGAAGATGTGCGGAGCCATGAAGAGTGCCCAGCAGAACCAAAGTGAGCAAACTAGTCTATACGGATATTGTGGGAGCATAAAAACGACGGAAGGGTTCATGATAGTAGCTAGCCCTCCCTGGATGAACCGTGATAGCAGGCACAGAGCGGAAGCAGGTTGGTACAGGGGCTCCAAGCACTCCTAAAGCCTGAGAAGCACGGAGAGAGAGTACCGCACAACAAAAGGGAAGATTGGTACTGCAGAGCTGCCGTAGACCGAATTAAGTCTCCAAACACCAGAAGAACACCACAGTGGAGTGCAGGAGCAGAGAAAGAGCCGGAACCCTTGCAGACCAAGAATACAATTATGCGGGTTGCTGGAAAGGCACTGGGGACCGGAGATGGCAATGGCAAGCCAGAAGGGGTGAGATGAGCTGAGAATACAAGGTCTGCGACCCCGACAGTTGTGAATAAAATGTATTAACTATTGGGACGCATGATAGTACTTGGAAGGAGAGTAAACCAAGTCTATCAAAGAAGAAGTATAAGCAAAAGAGGTGAGTCTGGGACCTGCACCCATAGAAATCAAAAAGTCATAATTGTTCATCATAATCACAGTACCTGGCAGGGTAGTGATCCAGGTTGGCTGTGAAAAGAACCTGAATAAGCCCAGGGTAAGGGAGACATTCCCCCTGGTGTTGATGAACATTGCAAAAGAAGCCAAGAGAACTGAGTCATTCTCTTAGTATTAAGAAAAGTCTGAGAAAGGCTAGGGGAAGGGAGTCAATCCCCCTGGTGTTGGTGAACTTTGTGAAAGAAGCCAAGAGAAGGAAGTCATTCTCTTGGCATTGTGAAAAGCCTGAGGAGGGCCAGGGGAAGGGAGTCAATCCCCCTGATGTCAATGAACAATGTGAAAGAAGTCAAGAGAAGGGAGTCATTTTCTTGGCGTTGTGAAGAGCCTGAGAATGACCAGGGGAAGGGAATCGTCCTGCCCTACTGGCTGTGAACATTGTGTGAGAAACCAAGAGAAAGGAGTCATTCCCTTGGCATTGTGAGAAACCCAAGAAAGACCAGGGGAAGGGAGTCATTCCCCCTGGCATTGTGAACTGCAAGGTAAAAGCCAGGAGAAAGAAGTCATTAATCCTGGTGCTGTGAAAAGTATTACGAAAGGGGGAGAGGAAGTCATCCCCCTATCACTCGGAGAATGCAAGACTTTCTTTTTCCATGTGCGTTGGTGAAGACCCAAGCTAAGAAAGCTTTTCAACCTTTTTGGTCTTGACCTTTTTGAAAAGCTTTTCCTTTTCATCACTCGAAAGTGAACTTTGGTTTATTATCCAGAAGAAGGGAGCCATTCTTCTGGACCAAGAAGATCACCATGTTACTTAGTTTGGTTTAGCGTGTAAGGAAAGGATATAGGTTTTGACACACAACAGTGGACTACGTGTGTGGGACGGACATCCTGGCGGAATCCTTAGTATTAGTTGAGGTAGGGAAACCCCTCTTAGTAACAGGGAAAGCTAGGGTTTTCTTATTTCACATGATAAGAGTATAAAGCCCAAAATATTCCACCTATGTGTCAGTCTCCTACTTCTACATCCTTAAAAGTTGCATACTATTTCTGCGTGTTTCACTCAGTGTGTTGTTCGTAAATTTGTGTATACTGGGCTTTTGAACCCGTTGGTCTTGTATTACATTAATGTTCATATATAATTTCATCCTGGTGTAATCAATACATTTTGAATGTTTAAGTGGCCTTACTATCACTGGCATTATGCAGTTGGCAGCTTTGCATATGCTCTTCCTTTCATTGGTATGGGTGCATAATTTGTGTGCATCTTTCAAGCTGTATGCAGTTGGTGTTGTAGTGCGTACAAAGTTGCTACTACTGCCAGAAAGTTTGAAAAATTGCAGTGTTACCGCTTTTCCTATTCTTGGCATTATGGATTTGGTATCTTTGTGTATGTCCTTCCTTTCATTAGTATCGGAGCAAACCTTTTGGTGTGTATGTGTATGTCACGTTGTTTTCAGTTGATGTTGGTATTACACAGTTGTTTGCTTTCCATACATTGTTCCTCTCATTCGTATGGGTGGGTATTTTTTGCATGTCTTTCAGTCTGTACGCAGTTAGTGAATTAGCAGGTAAATAGTTCCTGCTTCTGCCACAAATGTGGGGTTGTACCGTGTCTTATAATATGCAATGTATCTCTATGTAGACACCATTTAGGTTGTAAAGGTGCAATATCATTGTAATAACGCATGTTTCCAATGAAAAACATGATTGAGATTGTGCAAATGCATCAGACACTTCTCTAAGCAGAGAGTGGGGGTGGATTTCTCTCCTCCGCAGGAGCCTCCCTCTCGAACGGTCTCCCTGCCCCTCTTAGGCTTGAGCCGGATCTCCTTAAGTTCTGTAAGCCCCTCAAGACCCTCCTTTTCTCTTCTTCTTTCCCTCTGCCCCTCCCCTGTTAACACCCCGATCTGCTGCAGGGACTGGCTGCCTGGTTCCCTCTGAGTTCTACAGGGTACCAGGCCCCCCTTGCCCAGTCCATCCCCCTCCTCGCACTAAACATGTGGACCCTCACACTCTGCAATCCCTGGCACGAGCCCTCCTGGCCGCCCCTTAGCACTTGCCTAGTCCCTTGGCCAGCATAACACCCCTCGGCAATCCCCCCTTTCACTTCCACTCTTTCTTTAGCCTGCACTTCCCTTCCCACCCACAGCACTTCTCATTTCGTTCTACCGGCACTCCCCCCCTCCCACTTCTTGTTACTGCACTTGCAGGATCTGAATGTCACAAGGCCTAGCAGGACTGATATTGTTATCTTTCTCCCTTGCCCCCCCTTTTTGTGTCTTTTTTTTTGTCTTGTGGCACCTTGAAACACCTTTTGTTGTATAGGCGCCTTACAAATATCCCAAAAGTCAATAGAAAAATATATAGATACATTTTAAATTGTTAAAATCTCAAAATTGATTTTCTACATTTGTTTTCAGTTCACAAATACCTGCAGAGAGCTAAGTGCATGACATTTTTTTTACAAAAATCTAAGCTGCAAAGTGCAAGATATTTGGGCCAAATTATTTTCCCCTAAGGGAAAACCCCATGTTAAAAGCTATTCAAATCATATATTAATCACTCCAAATTAGATGTGTAGTATTCAAATGTATTTGAAGCAGATATTGTGACGACATGGAGCCCATTTGGCTGCCTAGGAGCAGACTCGGAGATCCCTAATTAAAGAGTTCTGCAGCATCTTCAGTTCTGCTGTATTCACCGTATGCTGAACAGAACTAGTGTTTCTGAAACCTCTTATACATTGCTAGAGGTCTGTTTCTTGGTAGAGGTGTTGATAGAGGCAGTTCCGTAGTATTCAATTTAGAAGGTGTTTCATTACATTAAGGAGTCCACCCATCTCAAAATGCTCTATATCCGGTGTGTCAAGATGAACCCTTTTTGATTCTGCTAATTGTAGAGTTGGGATAGGGGCAGGTAGTGTTGCCTCTGTCCCAGAGGAATCTATCCCTTGCAATGGAAGGTGTCAGGCCTACAGCTCCTCCCTTATGGGCAACTGAAACTATTAGGTCATGAAAGAGCTCAGTAATTTCGATCAATACACAGGTCTAATGTTGCATAATGCATCATGAGTTATTGTAATGCTATATCAGAAGCCATAGTCAACAGTCAGCCGCCCTATCTATATGTGTTCTGCATCCATTCCATCTGGGGCTCACAACTCTGATTGGCCTTTCCCGTTTTGGCCATCACCTTTGGCTCTGCACATGCCATGTGTGGGTTCAGGGCTGCACCCAACCTGCATGCGCAATCAAGGGTTCAGTCTTGGAGAGGGGCATGCATGGTCACACCCTAACTGGTATTTCTCTTGCCTACAGCTAGAGCATTCCCCATGGCTTAAGCTCTATGGCCATGTTGGGGAATGCCTTACTCCAAATGGTTGAATGGTGATCCACACTCTTATGGACTTTGCACTGGGCCGCAAGCTAGTCTGAGGTGTCTTATGGTGCACCACATTTCCCTCAGACTGACAGTGACCAAAGTCACTCCTGTTCATTTTCGTGTAATATTCTGCAATTTGCAAGGGTATCCTTTTTGGTCATGTTTCCTTCTCCTTCATTGTGGAATAATTAAGTAGAATATCTTAGATTTCAGTAGACATCCAGCTGGCTAGCAGATCGTACATGCAATGCTTTCATCCGTGCACTTTTTCTTTGTCTGGGCTACAGCGATTATGGTCTTGCAGTAGTATGAGCGTGCTCTTGAGGTGTGTGCTCTGTGCCTGGCTGCCTTAGCCCTGTGTGGCACATCCAAACTCAATTCTGTAGGTAAAGTGCAGAAAAGGAGGGATGGCACAGAGGCCCCCCCTCCAGTGCCAACGTATCCGGCCCCAGAACCACGCCCAAAGGGGCATGTTGGATGACTGGGCACAGTGTCCCCATCAGCAGTGCCCTGGGTAAGGCCACAGACTTGTCCAGCAGGAAGTGCTGAGAGTGTTGCTGTTCTAGGTAATGCCTTGGGCACTGCAAGTAGGGCCACTTCGCCAGGGGCATGTAGGAAGGATGTGGCCTGTGCAGGAAAGTTGTCTGATTGCTTAATATCATTTTATTTTTAATCACTAAAAACCTTTGTCATTTGTGATCTGTGATGTCGTGTGGCGTCATGCGCAGTGCATGGCGGGGAGAGTTATGGTTGTGCTGGTAAGTATAACTGTTGAATGCAAGTGTCCTTTAGATATTGCATTACCACCGTGCGCCTCCAACTGGAGTTGCCATTCTGAGAGGCATTTAGACTTATATTTATAACGCATTACAATTGATCATATTCCCGTACCAGTGAACCGTAACGTAACCCGGAACAGTTACTCACATTTTAAACAATAAGACTCTTTGTAAAAAACAACCTTGAACAATCATAATTATAAACAAACAAAATGCCGGACTCAATTTCGGGTCCAACGCACAACTGATATGCACTGTAAATATAAAACCAGACCTTTCGGATATGTTGCTCAATTCAATGCCATTTTGGGTGCAGACAGTGTTACTGTTATAATAAACCTTTATTTCCTCTAGAAGAAGTCTGTTTTTTATGTTGGCTATCAGATTTTCTGCCACTCCTTTAATGACCTATGACAACAGGTTGGGCTTCATACACACAATTTCCCACATTTGGATAGCTGTGAGGGTTAAAGTTCGAATAACATATGCAGTATCTCAATGCACCAAATCACAGAGTAAGCAGAAATGACGTTACACATCATCACATGATCTATGGCCCCAATGACTTCAGAAGTAATGACAACGCACAACCTTTAACCAGAAAAAATGTCAGAAATTGACATATGCAAATTAGACTTTTTTTAAATCGTAAGTTAAGTGTAAAATATTAATATAACTACACAATCACACCAAACATATATTAACTAGGGTTATGCAAGAATATTTTAAGGATGCAGCCAACGTATGCCAGATGTGCAAACATGACCTGCCATGGATCAGCCAAAGTATGCCATACCAGGGTCCGCAACCAACATATATAAGGGGGTGCAGCCATCCAATGCCAATGTATCACCATGATATTTCATGGTAGTGCCACTACATTTCAAGGTGCGTACCTTCTATGCCAGAATGCTACCATCAGAGGCCCGAGTCAGAGCCATGGCGTGACTGGAGCAGTGCCACCGTGCATTGCTTTCCTCACACCTCCTTACCTTAAAGTGGCTCTGCCTTGTGGTCCTGTTGATTCCCTCGGAAACAGGGAGCTTTCTGCTTCCATTGTCAGGGGGCTGGAGACGTTCTTGTCGTCGTGTTTTTCTTCTGTACATTCTGGTACGTGCTGCTTTACATATGACGGAGTCCTTGAACCAGAATGCAAAGTTTAACAGCATTAATAGCATGGTGCGCGCTATTCATACTTGACATGGTTCAACTTTACCTGAATAAAAACAGGAACTTTCATTCCTCAGTGAATTGCCATTTTGTTCGGTTTCTTTTTTAGGAACGTCGTGTATAGGAAGGAAAGTGTCTCTGGTGAAATGAAGTCAAAACACTCAGCTGTGACTTGCTTACTCAATCCTGTATTCTCTTTGCAATTGTATTCAAACTTACAAAACTATAATGACCAGAATGCAAAGAATAAAATTGGGTAGGAGAAATACATGTTGCCTGACATGGGGGAACGTGTGATCTCTCTTTGTAGTGTGTTATAATTCAGCTTAGAGGACCCCATGTCACTGGGGATGCTGCTTTATGTCTTCTGGGTTTTACTTTCTAATTGCAAGTACATTCTGGCAGTGTTCTTGTTCTGTGGCAAATCCTTCATCCTCAGTTTAACCTTGTTTTTTCTTTCATTTTACTGGTGCTCAAGTTGCTGTGACCTCTCTTATCAAAATCTCAGATGATGAGAACCTTTATGAAAGTTCCAACAAATGTCACAGCTGCCTTTCCTCCTATCATCTTTGGTCCCAGGCGTAGGAGAGACAGGTGCCCTTGGTGCCTAGTGCCCTATTTCTCAATTTTGGATTTCATTCTGTGCATTTTCCACTTCGTCTCGTCCCTTTGCTCTCCCTTTCCCCCCTGACCAATGTCCATGTTTGCTGCTGGTTTTGTCCCACCTCCTGACCCATCCTAGCTCCCTGATTGGCCAGTTTCCATCTGAGCAACAACGCAGACCTAGACCCTGCGTTTGATGCCTCACCACGCCACTTTGGTTCCGGCATAGGTGATACAGATGCCCTTGGTGCCTAGTGCCCTATTTCTCCATTTTGTATTTAATTTTGTGCATTTTCCACTTTGTTTTGTTCCCCGTGCTCTCCCTTTCCCTCCTGACCAGTATCCTTGTTTCCCAGAGGTTTTATCCCACCTCCTGACCCACCCCAGATTGGCCGATAGCCCCATAATGTACATCGCACTACGGCAGCCCTCTGCCCGTGCAGCCCATTGGCGAAGAGCCCCAAGGCAAAGGGCAGCTCCTGAAAAAGAAGGTCCAGTCTGTGTTTGCCTGGGAAGCCAGCAGCCGTCAACCAGCAGCGACTGACAAGGTAACTGTGGTCTGGGTGAGGACTGCAGCAGTTGCTGTATTCCGGCAGAGCCCTACCACTCTTATTACTCTAAGCACATCTACCTTAGTCACACAATGTATTAGTTTCACTATCATTGCTGTATGGTAAAGTAAGATGTCTCTCTGTTGACTGCTGACTCTCAAATTTGGGCGTCCTCTCCAGCTACCCAATATTGACGCGATAATTTGTCCCTAATCTACATGCCATTGCATTTATTGTAGAATCCCAAATTTCAGGCATTTTCTCTGTTGATCTAGGTACCCAAATTTACGCATTTTATCACTGACTATTGTGTTGCAGACCTATGTTTCACTGCATTTACTGTTGAGTCCCAAATTTAGGAGTTTCTCCTTTTATCTAGGTACCCAATTTTGAGCTTTTCTTATCACCGACTAGTGTGTTTCAAACCTAGGTGTCACTACATTTATTGCTGAGTCCCATAACCAGGGGTTTTCTCCATTTATCTAGGTACCCAAATTGGAGTGTTTTATCACTGACTGCTGTGTTCCAAATCTAGGTGTCACTGCATCTACTGTTCAGTCCCAAGTTTAGGAGCTCCTCCTTTCACCTAGATATCCCAAGTTCGAGCATTTTATCACTGTCTGTTGTATTTCAAACGTAGTTGTCACTGCATTTATTGATGAGTTCCATGTTTAGACATTTTCTCCATTATCTAGGTACCCCAGGTTTGAGTGTTTTATCACTGACTGTTATGTTTCGAACCTAGGTACCTCATATCTAGGCGTCTCCACACACTAATCAGTCTCTCCCACAACTAGCCGGTCCCACTTACGGTAGTTCCCACCCTCAGATTCTCCAAACCCCCTCCAACCCGCCCACCTTCGAGCCAGACCCTAACACGACCATGGCCACCAACACACACTCGAGCCGGATACACCAACTACCAAGATCACCACTTCTCACACCATTTTCCTGTCCACCAATACCACACTCGCTGAGAACCACACAATCACACTCTGCCACTCACCACACACCTCCCTACTCACATACAAGAGGAGCGCTCAGGCACTCCGGAATACACCCTAGCCACCCTACATCCTTCACCCTTGCACCCTCATTCTTGAACCTATTACCACACCCATACAGAATCACTCACACACACACACACACACACACACTGCCACTCACCACACACCTCCCCACTCACGTACAAGAGGAGCTCTCAGGCACTCTAGAATACACTCCTTCTGCCCTTCACCCTTCACCCTCACACCCTCATTCTTGAACCCACCTTACATGCCACAAAACCTTAACGCCACCATCCCTTCCACTCGAAACCTACACCCACACCGACCCAACGCCACCACCATGCATCACACACCCTCCAACTCCTAGACGAGAGGGGCTCTCGGGGCCACCAAGACCCACCCACTCCCTAACCTCGTCCCATCAACCTCTGCAGACCCCGCACTCATCTACAATCCTTCCTTCCCACCCAACTCTGCAGATAACTCACACCCTCCCACAACCTCTCAGCACTCACCCTCAAACTCTCAGACCAGAAGGGCACTCTGGCGCACCCAGAATCAACAGAACTCTGCACGTCTCTCAGCAATACCTGTCCTCCGACCCTCCCAGCTTCACACCCCAACCCTCACAGGTGGGAGGCTTTCTCAGATCCACAGCCTCTCACTGCCCAGCGTCCAACTCTCAGACCAGAGGAGCCCTCTGGCGCTCCCAAAAAACCTGTCACGTCACAAACACAACTCTTGCGCCAACCTTCTGGGAACACATCCTGCACTGCTCTCGTCCTGCTGCTGTGCCTCATCCCCACAGCCAGAACCCAGGGCCCGCCCAACATCACTCTCCATCCATCTCTAATATAAGGGGAGCCCCCTTCAGCCCATACGTCCCATCTCACTTCCCATACCCTCCAACCACACACCCTCCCTCACACACATTTATGACCAGTCCCACTCCCTCCCCAACTCCACACCCAAGAAATCTGATGGTGCTGCAACAGCCAACGCCAACCACTCCACTCTCCTGACCCACCACCTCTGCCACCCATGGGGCTACATCCACCTCCTTTGTGCCAAACACCCCCCTCAACAAACATGCCCCCCAATCTCCTATCCTCCCTATCACACCGACCACCAGCTGTAGACCACGCCCAGCCACTCCCTTCTCTTCTCTTAGCATGGCACATCTTTCCCTTCCATTAAGCATTGTCTCAACCCCCTTTACTGCAGAACCCCTCCCTCTCGCACACTCCTTCAGCACCCAAACACACAAAACTCAGAGGTAGAGGCTGCCCCTCGCCTTCTACTCTACATGCATCGCCAGCCCTGCATCGTTCGACCCGCCTCTCCTTTCCTAGCTCCACTACCATGTCTCCTCTGTCAACCCTGCCTACCACCTACCTCCCTGAACACAGCCTCTCCCTCCTCTTTCCCATGAATCCCACATTATCTCCCCTTCTCTTATCCCCAGGCACCATTCAGTAACAGCACCAACCTGACACACCCGAATGGCCCAGCTCCTCTCACCACCCTCCACTTAAACCTCTAAGCCACTTCCATCTGAACAGACCACCCATCCCAGGCCACTACTTGGTCGAAGACCTGCGACTGCCCGCCCTCTCTTCCTGGCACCGAAACACCCGCCGCCATCTACACACCCACCAACAGCATCCCTGACCAACTCAATCTGCCCAAGTACGCTGTATGACCCAATCCACCCTCTCCCTGCCACCACCATCATCCTACCAGCCACACCCACAATCCCATCTCGGCCAATCCCTGACACCCAGAAAAAAACTGACCCTACAACTACCCACAAAGTCACATGCCTACTTTTCAATGCCCTCTCTGTGGCCACAATCAGACACAGCATGTATGATCTCTTTATCTCCGAGAATCTCGATCTCATCTTCATCACAGAGAACTGGTTTAAGGACGTCCTTTAACCAAACGCTCACGAGCATTCCCACCCGACTACGCACTCATCACCCACAAAAGACCATATAGAGGAGGAGGATTATCCATTATCCACAAACCTCACATGTCTTTCACCTCCACAGAAACACAACCCAGCAGAGCTAACTACAAATCCCTTCTAGTCAAACTCTCTCACACAGCTTCCTACTCATCTACAGGCCCCCCGGATATGACAGACATTTTGTCAACAGCTTATGCGACTCACTTGCGGCCACATTAATTACCCACCCTGCACTCACCATACTGGTGAACTTCAATATCTGATTCGACGTGCCCAACAACTCCATGACTCTGCACCCCGGTCGACAACCTAGAGGCACTCAACCTCACTCAGCATATTACAATACCAACGCACACAGCTGGCAACACCCTTGATGCCATCTTCAGCTCCACAGGCCTTATCTCCACATCCACACCCCCAAACCACTCATCTGGACTAACCACTCTGCCTTACCTTTCTCTCGCCACCACCCAAGAAAGTCGCTATCCCTATCTCTCAGTTCAAGTGCTGGATCAAGGTCAAAGTACTAACAGACCTGGCCGAGGTGTTGCTTCACACCCTCCTCTCCCTCCTGGCCACAGATGCATCCTTATCCATAGTGCTCTTCGACCACTGACTCACTGGATGCACTCCTTCCTTCAACCCCTTCCAGGTCCGCTCCCTCCCGCATAGGACCTATCACAAATTGGTGCACCCCTAACCTGAAGACTCTCAAAACCCACAACTGCTCGCTCAAGCGCAAATTCCGAGCCTCCAGATCCCCCAAACCAAATCAGTACTTGCCCACTATCACCAAAACTACAAATCAGAGATCCAAAAGGCCAAAACAACCTACTATAATAAAAAGGATCTTCAGTAGCCATAGCATCAGCAAAGAGCTCCACAGGGTCATCATGAAATTCCTGAACCCTTCTTGAACATCCGCCTCGACCACCTCCTCGTAAACGCTCGGCAACTCCCTCTCTGAACACTTCCTCAATACAGCCCTAGACAGGACGGCAACCCTCAACGCTAAGCTCTTCACCTTGTCCACCCGCTCTTCAAGAACCAGCCCCCCCGAGAACCCTTTGTTCTGCTCTTTTACCCCTATCTCGAGCGAGGAATTCCTCAAACCACTATCCAGCAGCCGATCTTCCGGCTCCACTCTTGACCCTTGTTCGCCTCCCTCCTCAAAGATATCTTCACCTCCACTAGCGCAGGAGAACTGGTAATGACTTCCTCACCTCTGGCAACTTCCCAGAATCCTTCAAAATTCTGCATGTCAAACCTCTGCTTAAAAAAGCATCCCTCGACCCTCTGCTACCAATCAACTACAGGCCCATCTCCAACACCTGATTCCTAGGCAAAACTCACCGACCACACTGCCTTCTCACAGCTCAAAGGTTTAGTGGAATCAAACAATTTCCTAGACCCCATGCAGTCAGGTTTCCGTCCATGCCACGGAACAGAAACCACGCTGATCTCTATCTGGGATGACCTCAAAGTCACGGCAGACGCAGAAGGATGCACAGCACTTGTTCTTCTTGACCTCTCGGCAGCATTTGACACCATTAACCACATGATCCTTCTTGACAGACTGCACTCCCAAGGAATACGAGATTCAGTGTTCACCTGGATTGCCTCATTCCTCACTAATAGACAGAAAATCACCCATTTCCCCCTTTTCTCTCTTCCGCATGCCCAGTGAACACTGAAGTACCCCAAGGCACCTGACTATCTCTCTTTCTCTTCAACCTTTACATGACCCCCTGCCCAGGATTATCTGCTCACACAACCTGACCTGCTCCAACTTTGTGGATGACACACAAATCATCTTGAGAATTCCTAAATCGACCAGTTATCCTCGCCCCCTGACATAGCAGCATGCCTCCCTGACTGTGACCGGTGGATGATGACTAACCATCTTATCTGAACCCAGGGAAAACAGAGAACAGGGCACGCGGCAAAACTGCTCTATTCCCCCAACTGACTCCCTGGCCACCCTCACTCAGCCAACAGCCCGACCATCACCACTGTCAAAAACCTCGGCTGCACAGTGGACTCAGACCTAACTCTGTTCCACCACATCAACATTGAATCCAAAACCTGTCATTTCCACCTTAGGCGTCAGAAGCGCATCTTCCCGTACCTCACTTGCCCCAACAGACTGGCTGCAATTATGTCTGTTGTCATGTCCAGACTTGATAATGCAAACTCCCTCTACCTGGGTGCACCGGCATACCAGCTAAACAATTCCAAAGACTACAAAACTCGGCTGCCAGATTACTTCTCACAATGGGATGAAGGGACCACATCTCACCTGCTCTCTACACCCTACACTGGCTCTCAATCGGAGGCAGGGCCAGCTTCAAATTCCTATGTATTACACCCCAAGCGGTGCACAAAGCAGGCCCCAAATTCCTACAAGAAAAGATTACGCCCAACTGTCAAGCACTGCCCCCCTCCTAGTGGTCCCCACTTCCAGTTTGGCAAGGATCGGAGGGTCTGCCTACTCAGCCCTGGCACCAACCTTGTGGGACTCACTGCCTCCCTGCATTAGACACAGCGAAAAATCTATGGCCTTCCAGAAGGCACTCAAAAACTGGCTCTTCCTCGGAAAACATATAAGGGAACGCTCCAACCATTTGATTTACCACTGAGACCAAGAAATGGCATGTTAACCCGCCCAATATGGGCCCTTTAATAGATTCATGCCAGACGATATCTACCACGATTAGCTGGAGCCTTTGCCCCAGACTTGAAACCCGAATCGCAGTAGCACCTATGTACATGACGGAATTGATTCATTGCCTTCTTCCACCAGCTATACGGTACGCTCTGAAGCCTAGAGATATCTATCTCCAATAATATGGACTGATTGTGCTAGGCTCGTAACCCAAGCACTAGTAGCACTTATGAGCTTGATCACTGGCATGCAATTATGCACTACGCCATCAGCCAAGGAAATGCCATTGCTTGCTAATCCTACTCATCTGGAAATCCCTGAGCAGAACTATATACCAAGGATAATCTAGCACTTATTCTTTGCTAATCCCAACTATCTGGGAATGTATTTAGCAGAACTACTAACCAAGGGCATCTCTAGCACCTATACAGCAACAAAATGAATTGGGACAGATCTGCCTATCAACGCCCAGCCGTCTTTGCCAAAGCAATTTGACCCAACAAGACACAAGGAGAACCTTAGCCTAACAGCTTAGCCTAACAGCCTGAACAGAAAGGGAGATACCACCCCCTCAACAGGCACTGGAAGCTCATCAGGGAACAGGGTCCCCTTGGAAAGCATACAGACACTCAAACACACCATTATGCTAACTCCTTCCTCTGTACCAACAAACGATAATGCAATAGAATGGTGTCCAGTCAAAGGGTCGAATGAAAAAGGGTTGAATACAATACGTTCGACTCAAAACGACCGAAAACCAAAGGATCGAATGCCTTTTTTTAAAAGTATTTTTTTTTTGGGGCTTGGTATAGGCAAAAATTGTGGTTTTTGGGCAAAGAAACAGGGGTTTGGGGGGACCCCCCCCAAGAAAAATGCATTCGATCTTTTGGTTTTCGGTCCTTTTGATTCGAAACAATTGTATTTCAAATCTTTTCATTCAACCCTTTCACCTACAACCCAATAGAATACCCCACAATTAATTTGGCTTAGCTGCACACATACTATACACCTCCACGAGTACATCAACAGTCTTTAGAACACAGCTATGCCCCTCGAAATTGGCCTAGCTGCACACATAATCTCATTCACAAACTTCAGCGCTGCTAGAATGCAGATGCCCATGTCCATTGGCCTTGCTGCACATATTCTACTGATCTCAAACAACCACTGCACCAAACCTAGCACTAATATGCAGCTACATAACACTCATCCCACACTAGCTGCACACATACCGTGTGCACCCAAGCACGTTTTACTACATTACTCTCTCCACTGACCTGGAATGCGGTCCCCGAGGGTGTTCAACCCACAGAGTTTTGGAACCATACCAATGGTAAAAGGTGCTATATACATGCCCAATAACATAACATAACATCACATAACATAACATATCATAAGATAACATAAGTGTTCCAGGCAAATACGATCTCTAGAGGCCACCCCTTGTGGTCCTAAAGAAATACATGGCTCTCACCACCAGGATATGGGCACAATCAAAATAGTTAAGTGGTTGAGTTTGGGCCCTCTACTAGCCTGGCTCACTCTTAGTGAGTGTCTTGGATATGAATTTGGTACAGACTAGGTGGCTATGGTACTAGTAAACTGAATTAGGCGCTTTGGTGGGGTGAGGGCTCCAGCAGTCCAGACAAGCAAAATGGAGGGTATCAAGGCACACTCCATAAAGGTATCTACAAAAGGACTTACTATTAAGATGCCACCTCACCACTTTTTGTACCCAGATTCAGGCACACTAGTAAACTGAATTAAGCGACATGTAGTGCGCTCTAAGAGGAGGCTCTTGGTGGACCGGTCCCTAAGGTGAGCAATGAGCCACAGCTACCCTTGTTCTCCCTCCAGTATGTGCCTAGAAGGTGAGATTGTTACGGGGTAGGTGACTCCTCTCTCTGGAGGGTTAAAGCCAAACTCTACATAAAATTATGGGTTGAGATCTGGATGCTATGACTAGTTGGGTAGATTATCCAGAAAGGTACACCCTAAAATTTGCCAGTACAATTGTGTCATGTTGTGTGGGTGTGCAGGTCCTCCTCTGACACTGGGCCAGCACCCACCACTGTGGGAGTCAGACCTGGTTTAACTGGATAGGTACACTGGCCTACCCTCAGTACTACCATCCCCTTCATTGGCAAGGAGACCTCCCCACAAGCTACAGGCTGGCAATGTCAGTGCGTGTGACTGATATTTCAGTTCTTACCTTACTACTTGATCTGGCAGCCAGGCAGCCACACACGGGTACAGCAGGCAGCTCTCAGGGCAGTAACGCCTCTTCTCTAGGACTGGTGGGCTCTGGTCCATAGATTCTGGAAAAGGGGAAAGTTAGAATCCATGTATAGAAATGGCTGTTGCTGAAGGTAGAATATGGACAGAGGAGAGAAGCGGAGGGCACAGAGCGAGGCAAGTTTAGTCGGAGAAGTTGCAGATGTTAAGGTGCTCTTCATGTGATCAGGGACCTAGACCCGGTTCTGGGTCTGAGTCACATGCACCAGAAAACTGTGGAAGTGGAAGGCAGGCCAAAATTGGAAATACTTTGTGGGAGACCCCAGACAGAGCCACAGTTTTGGGTCAGGGAATTAACAGACCCCGGTGAGGTGTGTGTTGTGTATGCAGACTGGGTCCCCCCTCTGGCAATAACAGGCAGGCTACTCAGGAAAGTGAGAACACAAAAGAAGGCACCAGCGTCTTTGCAGACATCAGGAAACACATTTATTAGAGACAGGGAAGTAGGCTCACTGCCAGCAGAGTAAATTAGGCACACTAGACATGGATGATTTTCTGCACTGACCTGCAGGCACAAGGAGGGGCATTGGTGAAAGTAATACTGGATAGGCACATCCAGAGAGAGAGATTGAGGGAGAGTGAGGAGCACAGGGAGTTACAGAGTGAGGGGCACAGAGAGTGACAGGGAGTAAGGGGCACAGAGAGTGAGTGACTGACAGATTTATTTATTTATTTATATTTATATAGCGCCCAGACAGCCCAGGGGCATTGTGGCGCTGTTACTTGCATGAACTTAGTTACAGGGGGTACAGGATTGGTAGCAGTCGTTGGCACATTATGATTGCTACAAACAGATTTTGTTTAACAAATTTACATTTTTATACTCTATGAAATAATGTATTGATTTATATTGAAAAAGTTGATTCTTCAGCTATATTAAAAAAAAAAAAAAAGATTAGTCATTCCAGCTCATGCATCTTTGGTTATCGCATTACAGACAGTTTATTGGCAAACATGGTGCTCCGAGAGACCTTATGTGAAGAGGATGGTTTTCATAGCTTTCCGGAAGGCAATGAGGGCTCACCTTGGATTGTGGGAGGTAGGGCATTCCAGTGTGATGGTGCGAGATAAGGGAAGCTGGATCCTCCGGCTCTGGCTCTTTTTACTAGTGGCACACAGAGCATGTTGGTGTATGGTGACCTGGTTGGCCTTGTGGAGGAGACGGGGTGGATTCTTTGTAAGAGGTAGACGGAGCGGTGAGGTCGATGCACTTGTGGGTCAGTGTCAGAGCTTTGAAGATGATTCTTTCCCTTATTGGTAGCCAGTGGGCTAGTTTTCTGGCCTCAGAGATGTGTTCTCTTTTCGTAATACCTTGGGCAGCGCGGAGGGCTTTGTTCTGTATGATTTGTAGCCTTTCCTGGTTTTTGTTGGAGGTTCCTAGGAAGAGTACATTGCAGCAATCTATCCTGGAGCCGGTGATTGCTATGGCTATGTTTGTGCAATTTTTTTTGGAGAGGAAGGGTTTGACTGCGTTGATTAGTTTGGCGTGGTACGCAGCTGAGGAGGCTATTGCGTTGACTTGTCTGTCCATGGAGAGGTTGGAATCCAAGTAGACACCAAGAGTTTTGACCGAGTCTGAGACTGGTATTTTAATGGAGTCAATGGTGAAATGACTGAATTGGGAGTCTAGATTTTTTAGAGTGTCGGGGGAACCTACCAGGAGGAGTTCGGTCATGTCGGAGTTGAGGCACAGACCATTGTCTGCCATCCAGGCTTGGATGGTGTTGGAGAGGTCAGGGGAGAATTTAGCGGTGGCAGAGAGGTGGTGGCATAGGACGTCATGGTCTACGAGGTCGAAGGCCGCTGATAGGTCGAGAAGTAGGAGAAGTGCTGGTTTGCCCATGTCTCTGGCGTTGTCCATCTGGTTTTTCAAATCAAGTAGCGCAGTTTCAGTCCCGTGTTTGGGGCGGAAGCCAGATTGTCGGAGACCTAAGAGTTCATTCTCTTCAATGAAATGCTGAACCTGCAGATAGGCTGCTTTGTCCAGTATTTTGAGGAGGAATGGGACAGTGGTAATGGGTCTATAGTTGTTAGGGGAGGTGGGATCAACAGTTGTTTTTTTTAATAAAGGGCGGACCCAGGCTTCATTGAGGGAGGTGGGGACTTTCCCTCTGGCAAAGGAGGCATTGACAAAGGCTGTCAGGAAAGGAGCTAGAGCTTCAGTGCAGTCCTTGATGAGGGTGGCTGGGCATGCATCACCTTTACAGTTAGAGGGTTTGATATTCCTCATTATGTTGATGATGTCTTTTGGTGTATGGGTTTGAAAGAGAAAGGTTGGGGGGGTTGGAGGCTGGAGGGGGACAGGGATGTTTGTGTTAGGCATGGCTTGTTTAGTGGCTAGTATTTTCTTTTGAAGGAGGTTCAGTTTGGCTTGCATGGCAGTTTGTATTTCGTCGCACCAAGCTTTGTCTTTGGTGAAATTCTGGGGGGCGGGAGTGGGCGTCTCTAGCTCCCTGAAGATAACAAAGATTTCTTTAGTGCTAGATTGAGCCTCCAAAATTCTGGATTCGAAGGATTTAGCCTTTGCTTGGGTGATTGCTTTTTTGTGTTTGGTAGAGAGGGCTCTGAAGGTCATCTTATCTTTGTCCGAGTGGGATGTTTGCCATTGTGTGAGTGCAACCTTTTTCTCCTTGCGGAGTGTGAGAAGGTCTGGGGTGAACCATGAGTTGGAGTGGGTGGTGGGTTTGAATTTGCGAGGTTTCAGTGGGGCAATGGAGTTGATGGCTCCTTTGATGGCACTGTCAAATGCTGTTGCAAGTATTTCTGGGTCTGTGGAGAAGGGAGGTCTGAAGGCTGGGCCTTGGAGGAAAGGCAGTAGCCTTTCCTTGGTGAGCTGACGGGAGCTTCTTGCGAGGCAGGGTGGCAAGGGTTGGGGTGCCGGGTGGAGAGGCTGGTGGTGGGGATGCTGAAGGTGATGATGTGGTGGTCAGACCACAGGGTGGGCGTGTTACCAGTGATGGTGAGTGGACAGTTGTGCTGTGCAATCCAGTAGAGGGTTCGTGCCTGGGTGTGAGTAGGGCTGAAAATTGTGTTTTTGTAGCCTAGTGCCTTGAGGGCTGAGTCAAGGGATTTAGCTGCTGAGTCCTTGCAGTCAAGGAGGCCTAGGTTGACGTCCCCAAGGGGAATGGCTTTAGAGTTCTTTTTAAGTATGTCTGAAAGGAGGTGGATGAGCGAGGCTTGAAAGTCACCTATTGGGCCTGGAGGGCGATAGACAATGTGAACAGCAATAGTACAGTGGGGAGAAAGGTTGATTTTGACTTGGATGTAGTCACTGTTGTTGTGCAGGGATTTCTCTATCTTTCTAATGGAGAGAGAATCTCTGGCAATGATTGCTACACCTCCACCTTTAGAGAGGCGATCTTGTCTCGTGATAGAGTAGGCTGGAGGTAGTGCAAGGGAGAGTGCAGGACCGGAGGCTTCATGTAGCCAGGTTTCTGAGATCATGAGCAGATCAAGATCATGGGAGATTATGAGTTCATGGATGTCCAGAGCGTGAGCATTAACAGACCTGGCGTTGATCATGGTGCATTTGAGATGGGGTTGTGTAGCAGCTAGAGGGGGGGGGAGAGGGAAGCGAGGGAGAGGTGGTGGACACACATGGAGTAGCAATTGGCACAGTAGCATTCAAAATGGTGGTAGAAGATTTGCCTAACACAGATTTTGCATTGGGGGCATATTTTCAGTGGTGGTGGAGACACATGGAGTAGCAATTGGTACAGTAGCATTTGAAAATGGTGGTAGAAGATTTGCCTAACACAGATTTTGCATTAGGGGGCATATTTTCAGTGGTGGTGGACACACATGGAGTAGCAGTTGGCACAGTAGAATTCAAAATGGTGGTAGAAGATTGCCTAACACAGGTTTTACATTGGGGGGCTCATTTACAGTGAGCGCATATGGGGTGACATTAAATATTGAGTCAGTGTGGTTAACAGTGGGGTGCGTTGCTTCATTGGCAACTATATAGGAGTTGACTCTGATGTCTCTGCAAGTAGGGCGGGAGGCTCTGGCCTTGTTTGCCTGTAGAGTGGCATCTTTGTAGCAAGTGGGTTGCAGAGTCCGGGAGCATAGTCTTAAACTGCGGGTGCTTGTTGCGAGTGGCTGGGAACAGATGGTGGACTTAGGAATGCAAGCACATAGTTTGAGGTTTCTTATGGTAACACGGGTGAGGTTAGAATACAGGTGGGGATGGTCTGATTCCTTACCTACCTGATGCGGCATGACCTTGTGGCAAGTGGCGAACGAGCAGCGAAGAGCTCCAAAGAGCACAGAAGGCCTTTTCTCTTGGCCTTCTCTCGTCGGCTTTGCCTCTCTGCCCTCTCCCGTTCCATTTTAAGCATGAGGGGAGGGGCGGGCGGGCCAACGCAACGAATCAGGACCTTGGGCTGCGGCAGTGAACTTGGTGGCGTCAGCTGATCCTGTTGTTGTTGCTGAAGTCATGGAGACGCGGGCATCCATCTTAGATGGGACGGCTGAACACGCGGCCGTGAGCGGGCTGGAGCAGCATCCTGTTCCGAATGAAAAGTGAACAGCTGATCTTACTTCCAGCTGATGGGGGCGGAGAAGTGCTTGCAGCGGAGCTGCAAAGAGCACAGAAGGCCTTTCCTCTTGGCCTTCTCTCGTCGGCAGTGACAGGGAGTGGCAGGCACAGAGAGAGAGTGAGGGGCACACAGAGAGTGAGGGGCAGAGAGAGAGAGAAAGAGAGAGAGAGAGAGAGAGAGAGAGAGAGAGACAGATGGACAGACAGACAGACAGACAGAGAGAGAGAGAGAAAGAGAGAGAGTGAGATAAACAGAGAGAAAGACAGAGAGCTAAAGGGGCAGATGAGAGCAGGTTGGGGAGGAAGGGCCACAAGGGGATGCAAAGGGAGTAGGCCAAATTGGGAGAAGTGTACCTGCTTGGGTCTCTGTAGCTCACCTGACCCCACCCACGCATCCGGCACTGCAGCCAAAAAAAGGGCCTAGCCCTGGTTCTCTTTCCACGTATAAGGCTGTTGCTCCACCCCTGCAGAACCCACCCAGGAGGAAAGGGGCAGGGATGAGAGGGTGTAGGATGACACATGCAGGCACATGTCCCCCTCCACTGCTGTTACTTCCCCTCCCCAGAGGGGGAGAAGAGTTTCTTGGGAGGTCAAAATAGTTACCAGGGTCCAATTAACAGGAAAAGGGTAGAGATTCAGGTGGGGGGTGGTAGGCTGACACAATCAGGCACAGCCCCCCTCCTCCACAGCTGTCCCAGGAAGGGGATGGATGGACCCCAAGGAGGAAGGGGCAGGCACATGACAGGTGGGCAAACATTCCGGGATGGACACAATGGTGGATGTACCGCCCCCTCCTCCACAGCTGTCCCAGGAAGGGGGATGGAGGGACCAAGGAAGAAGGGGGCAGGGATGCAACAGGTGGGCAAAAATCCTAGGATGGACACAATCGTTCACACTCAACTGTTGCAGGGTGCAGGGGGGCTGGTGACAGGAAAAGATGAGCAGGTGAGCAAACATAGGCAGGCCCCCTTGGGGGGGGGGCTGTTCCCAGGATTCAGGGAAGCTTATTACAGGAAAGGGGTGGGGCCAGCTACCAAGCTGAAGATTTTACACTGGTTGTAAAACTGGCAGCAGTTAGATGTCGCCTGCGGTGGGAACACGTTTACAAGATGAGAAATACAGTGGGGGATGAAAAGTCATGTAATACATTGAAATGCAACAATCCCCTGTGTCTGGGCCAGTGCAGTCAGATATTAAAATGCACCAAGTGACATATATAAGAAACACAGGTATGCAATACATTAAAATGCAATAAGTAGCATATATCATAAACAACATAGGCATCCACCCGCAGACTCATTTCCCCAGTCTAGTTCTGCTTATTTCTTTTCATGCTGGTGCTTGCTCCTCACAGTATTTGCCCTCCATCTCCCCTCCTGATCTCTCTGACCTCCCACAGCAACGTACATCCGTTTTCTCACAACATGCTTTAGTGGTAGTTGTTATCACTTACATCGCTACACCCCCATCGTGGCAACTCTCTGTGGGCTCCTGGACTTTCGCACTGTGGTGTTTTTTTTACTTCTATGCACCCCCCATTGCTGTAACATTTTTGTGGGCACCTGGACTCTCGTACTGTGGTGTATTTTTACTTCTATGCACCCCCCATTGCTGCAACATTTGTGTGTGCCTCTAGACTCTCGCACTTGGTGTGTTCAACCTCCCTGCACTCCCCTTTCCCTACCATGTCCTTATCTAGACCTACTTTCTCTATCTATAACCTTCTCATCTTCTTCCCTCTCCACACCCCTCTCCTACTACATTTCTCATGCACTTATCACGATCAGAAACGCTATTGGCATGAACAATAGTCTGATTGTTCTGTCTGTTCTTACCCAATCCTTCTCCCTCCCCTTACTCCATGTATAGCTCTTGCATTGTTGCAGCGAACGTCAGGCACGTACAGTAATTTTTGTCATATGTTGTAATCAATTTATATTCCTCTTTGTTCTATGTTGTAACTCTAAATGCATAGCACTTGCCCATTCTGAATGTTCCGATGCCTTTTAAAATGATCAATTCTGTTTCCTTAACTACTCACCATCCCTGCGTTGGGGCACTTTGAAACGCTTATTTAAGTGTATAGGTGAAATATAAATGACCAATAAAATAAAATAAATAAAATAAGACCTATTTATTCACATTATGAATCTGTTACTGGCCACCGTAGTGTTAAGAAATTCCCCACCCACAAAGGGGCGGGATTTGATGACATACATGTTGGGGGAGGTTTCTGAGGGGAAGACGCGCTACGCGCCAGTAACGGTTGGAACCTTGAATAAAGCAGGTTTATGTTCTAACCCTCTATGCGTGTGTGTATTCTTTCCGCCTGAACACCTGGCAACACTGGCGACGAGGACCGTCCGACACACACGACTGAGCCCTCCTTGCTGGCAGTCTGCCGGGCTCCTTGCCCCTGGCATCCGTCATGCCTCCTCCTCCTCCTGTTGCTGCCGTCGATCCCGCCGTGCAGAAGCTCTGGCCTCGGCAGTCTGCCAGGTCTCCTCCTCCTCCTGCAAGCGTTCCCGCTGAGCGCGCTCGGGCCCAGGCAGCCCGCCAGGCCTCTTCCTCCTGACAGCGCCAGTGATTTTGCCGCGCACGGCCTCCGGCTGTTGCCGGCCTACCAGTTCCCTGAAGTGATGCCACGCCCCGAATCTGGATTTGGAGCTCCAGCTGCCTGTGCGACCCACGTGGCTGTGCAAAATCCGACGATGCACACCACGGTTGAAGAGAACGGCCGGCCCCTCACAAGATTTGAAGCGCCCGGTTCCAGGCACATGCGCAGCTACCGGTGAGTGGACCAACACCGCCCTCACTGACACGTGCTGTGCTCTCCACCAATACATCAAAGAGAGCATTTGTCCTGCAAAGGAGAACAAGACCCAATACCCCTGCACAAAATTGGCCGACGTGGTCCCACCCAACAGACACACAGTGCCCCCTGCACCTTACCTCCTAGTCACCCCGCTATTGGTGCCCATCCACAAATATTCGTTATTTTGATATCAGGACCCCGCTACACCCAAGGGAGACGCCCAGATCCTAGCAGAAAAGAGGACATCATCGCCACAAGATGAGCAATCCAACATCGCCCCAGCCAGTCTGTGCGGCTAAATCTATACAGCTGCGGATGCCACCACTTCACCACGACACCGCAAGCCAGGAAAGGGCCTAGGTGGACTGAGTGGATGGAGGATTTCCAGCACTTTCTGAGAGGGTTAGGAGACGGCGACTCTCCCCATATAAGATACATCTTCCTCAATCTGGTGGGGGTAGAGATTAAGACCATTGTCAAGACCATCACAGCAGCTGAACAAAATGACTTTGCAGCATTAATCAAAGCCCTTGACAAACTTCTCATAATCGAACCAAATCGCGATTATGAAAGATACCTTTTCAACCAATGTACGCAGAAACTACAAGAGACGGTGGATGAATTTATAACCCAGTTGAGAGTAAAAGGAGCTCACTGCCATTTTGATGCATTTTCCCTTGACGAGGCAATACGCCTCAGAGTCATAGAAGGCTGCCTATCACCCGCACTCAAGAAGCAGTTGTTAAAGAAGCCCCTCACTATTCCCGAAGTCAGCGAGCCTGCCCCCATTTTTGAGAGGGTTGACGGCCAAGCCCCTCCATGACCGGCACCAACAACCCAAAACAAGACACTACCGAACTCATAGCCACTGTCCAGCCACCTTGCCAGGGCGATAAAGGTCCATACTCATACAGACCCCAAGCCCCACAACTTCCACGTCAACAGAGGCAATGCTACCGCTGTGGAATGGCATTTCCACACTCAGGATCCTGTCCGGCACTATCACAAAGGTGCACGAACTGAGGGAGAGAAGGACACTTTCTGTCAGTATGTAGAGAAGGGAAACCTTTTCCCACGATACGACCCCAAGCACCGGTCAGGATGCCGTTCGCCCACCGTTTCCATAATATGGACCGCAAAGGCACTACCAAACGAACCAGCGACGATACGTGAGAGCCGTTGATGAATATCAAGATCATGAGTACCCACAAACGCCTGACTACACATATCAACCACAATACCTAATGGACGAATATGACAACCCACCGGAAGGATATGGGGAGGATGCATACTACCATGATCCTGCAGCAACCGCATATAATATGTATTATGACCCCCATAATCAAGACGAGTATGTCAACCTCATACTGGACAACGAAGAAGCCAGAGAAGCCCCCAAAATACCAATCAAAATGGAGAACTGCCTGTTTCACTTCATGGTAGACTCAGGCGCCACCGTAAACATTATGGCTGAACAAGACTACTCGAGAATTCCAAATCCACCAGCACTCGAGCCGTCTCACTCCAGAATTTTCCAGTGGGGTTCAGCCACACCCTTACAGACTATTGGACATTTCCCATCTGTTTTCTCCTAAATGGACGACAAGCGGACACCACCATCCACGTTATTCAATCGCTCACCAGAGGGTGATGCCTCCTCAGTTATCACACCGCCTCTCGTTTAGGACTGATCGAGATCCACGTAAGAGCTGGAGACACCATCACTGCAACCACGAGCCGACAGGAATCGATGGAACAGATCGAGACAATTCTCTGCGGACAATCCCAAAACCTCATCACACAAGCGGACATTGCACACAAATTCCCGAACATATGCTCTGGCCTGGAAAAACTCAAAGGTCCCCCAATCAAACTACACATAGACCCTAATGTGAGACCTGTGTCACAACACCCAAGGAGTCGGATTTCACCTCCAGGAAGCAGTGTCATGAGAACTCCAACAACTACTCTCTGATGGCATCATCGAGCCTGCGACAGGACCAACACCAGGGGTTTCCCCCCTTGTCATCGTACCGAAGAAAGGGGGCAGGCTACGCCTGTGTGTAGACATGAGGGTAGCTAACACTGCCATCCAACGTGAGAGACATCCAGGTCCATGCATCGAAGATATAATTGTGCAATCAATTGAACAATGCCTGCATGTTCTCCAAACTCGATCTAATCCAGGGTTATCACCAACTGGAATTGCACCCTGATTCCAGAGCAATAACGACCTTTGCAACCCACAGCGGTTTGTTCAGATACCGGAGATTAAACTTTGGCATTTCTTCCGCAGCTGAAATCTTCCAGGAGGCGGTGCGTCAAATCATCAGACCAATACGAGGAGCCTTAAACTACAGTGACGACATCCTCATTTTTGGCTCGTTAAAGGAAGCTCACGACGCCGCCCACTTTGCCACCTGTGAGGCATTACAAGCTTCTGGCCTCACGCTGAACATCGAAAAATGCAGTTTCAGCAAGGCAAACCTCAAGTTTTTCGGACATATTTTTTCAAGTGAAGGGATGATGCCTGACCCTGTAAAAGTTGACACGATCACAAAACTCAAAGAACCACAACAGGCTGCAGTCGTCCGTTCCTTCCAAGGAATGGCCTGATATTGCGCCAGGTACATTCCACACTACGCTTCACTCACAGAACCACTAAGGAAACCTCTACAGAAAGAAGCGACATTTGACTGGACACCAGCATGTCAATGTGCATTAACAGACATTAAGCAAGCCCTCACGGAAGCCCACTGCCTTGCCTACTTCAACCTGACCTGGCACACGGAAGTGATAGTGGACGCAAATCCCGTCGGCCTAGGAGCTATTCTAGCACAGACAAGTGGTGCAGATGTCAACCCCAGGCACATGGTAGCATACGCACGTAGAGCAATGGCCACCCATAAACGGCCTACTCCCAGGCGGAAAAAGAAAGTCTAGCCGCGGGCTGGGCATGCAAACATTTTCACAACTTTCTAATTGGAAAAAAATTCACCTTGATAATAGACCACCCGGCATTGCTCTCAATATTCGGCAACCCACACACCAAGATGCCTCAGAGAATAGAGTGATGGGGCATTCGCCTTCAAGAATATGATTGCGATGATATCATTCATCGACCCGGAGGCGACCTAAACCCTGCCGACTACCTGTCGCGGCATCCAGTGGGGGGCCCAATGACACTGAGAGGGGATGTTGCATGCGTCCACTATGAAGCGACAACCTCGTTACCACCCACACTGTCGCTGGACATGGTCGCTGCTGCATCGGCTTCGGACCCCACAACCTCACTTGCCATTAGTCTTACGTCGACCAACAAATGGAGGGACCACCGTAGAGCAACGTTGGCCCACCCGGGGGTGTGCAGACAAGAAATTGAGAGACTAGCTAGAGTACACAATGAATTGGCCATAAATGATCACAACATTCTACTCAGAGGCCGTCGCATTGTCATCTCAGCTGCTCTAAGAAATGAGGTTGTCCGCACCGCACATGAAGGACACGGGGGGGCTGAAAACACAAAAAATCAACTGAGATGTCACGTCTGGTTTCCATTCCTGGACGCTACAGTGGACGAATGGGTAAATAACTGCCATGCCTATCAGTGCACATTGCCAGCCGAACCCCCTGCTCCTCTACAACATACGCAAATACCAGATCACCCTTGGGGAAGAGTGGCCATGGACTTCAATGGGCCCACAGAGTCAGGCGACTATCTCCTACTCCTGATCGATGAGTATTCGCGAGTCCCTATAGTAAAAAAAGCTAGCCACCACAGCCTTTCCCCAAGTAGCTGCAGTACAGGAGGAAATACTCAGCGAATGGGGAATACCCAGAGTGATCAAGTGCGACAATGGACCACCCTTCTGCGGATATGAATTTGCAGCGCTGGCAAAACACCTAGGTTTCAAACACTTGAAAATTACGCCTCGACACCCGCAAGCAAATGGGATGGCGGAATGATTTATGGCATCAATAAAAAAGACAATCCAGAGAGCCTGCATCGAAACAATCAACCCGCATCAAGCACTGTGTCGACTCCTCAGAGACTACCGAAACACACCACACGAAACCACAAACAAAACACCTGCCGAACACATGGTCCGTTATGAGGTACACACCCGCATCCCACGAAACCCGTAAGTCACAGAGACCCCAGATATTGAAATACTTCAGCGAGATGCCGTAAGGAAAGAAAGAGCGAAGCAGGACACCGACACAAGGCGCAAGGTAACGCCAAAAGACTTTCAGATCGGAGATGAAGTTCTGGTTCAACAATCCATGATACGAAAGACAGATCCAATATTTGCCCCGAGCCCCATGAGAGTCACAGCGGTAAAAGGAACAGTGGTGACAGCCCAAGACCACGACAAAACCATCACGAGAAACTGTCAGCAATTCAAACATTACCTCAAAAGAGAAGAGAGTGAGTCTCCCCCGAGACCCATCACCCCAGAGCTACGGGCCCCACGAGACGACTTGTGGGTCCCGCCTGAGGAATACGCTAGCAGAACTGAAAACGGCGAGGATTCCCAAAACAAAGAAGCAGAGGCCCGTCATGAGAGACCACAGCGAGTAATTAAGAGACCGGCACGACTGGTAGAAGAATGTTAATCTGACGTTTGGACATTTGTTCAGGGGTGGTGTTACCGGCCACCGTAGTGTTAAGAAATGCCCGGCCCACAAAGGGGTGGGATTTGATGACGTACATGTTGGGGGGAGGTTTCTGAGGGGAAGGAGCGCTACGGGCCAGTAACGGTTGGAACCTTGAATAAAGCAGGTTCATGTTCTAACCCTCCGTGCGTGTGTGCATTCTTTCCGCCTGGACCCCGGGCAACAGAATCCAGAACTGCAAGATCCAGAATGCAATGAAAAACAACAGGACTGGACTAACGTCTCCTGAATCAAATACATACATGCCAACCTCCCAATTTAGGCGGGAGACTCCCGATTTTTCAGTGAAAAATACTTCTATTTTTCACGTTCTCCCGCCTATAATAATGATTTCCCGAATACAATCCTATAGGAAAATTGTTGTCTCCCGATTTCTCTGAAGAAATCTCCCTCCCAGGTGTTACGGAATGTTGCCATGTATGCAAATAGTGCATGTGGGTATGGATGACAGTGTTAGTTTCAATTTGCAAAAACCTTTTAAATAAAATCAGTTCCTTAAAACCACATGCTGATGTGTAAGAAATTATCTTTTTGTAAATACGAAGAACATGACAGTTTCTCAATGTAAACGTAAATATACTTTAGTGTGAAATAATTTAAAGGGACACCAAACATTTCTTGCGAAACATTCAGCTACTTGAATAAGAACACAAACGTCATATATCTCAGTACCAGCACAATGCGCAGCCTCAACATATTAAGTCAATATTTAGCCTTTCATTAGAACTCACGCACCGCCAACACTTGTGCCTTTCTGTTGCTACGTTTTGTATCATTGACATAAAAGGACATGAAGCACGAATAGATCTCTGTAAACATAGAGTCCACCCAGATACTGAGATCCTCGGTTAAGAATTGAAGCAGATCGCAATAAAAGTATAACTCGAAAAGGTTCGTTGATTAAATAAACATACTAGGATTAAAATCAAATTAGTGAAATGCTTTACATTTCAGGAGAATACAAGTATTAGAATATATTCACTTGCTGCAGTGATTAACTTTAGCTTTTTGTTATAATTTTAATATTGATTACGAAATATAACTTTATTTGAAAATGTCCAGTAAGTGTACATTGTAAATCACTACATTTAAAGATGGCCGCGATTTATGAACCACCCATTTCAAAGTTGTGTGTTACGTCTACACATTTCAACTGAAACGCGCCTGCATCCTAAAGGACAAGAAAGCAACATCGACTGGGTCGGAGGTTGTTCAGAACAGTAACTTATAAAGACGGGCTTCACGGGTGGGGAGTGGGAGAAACAGCATTAAGGCGAGGGGCTATGTGAGTGTGCAATCGTTGGGACATATGTTTGCCGAGGTAGGTGGCACTAAAACCGGATGTTGCTTCAAAGTATACGTCTGTTAGGATGTGTATGTTGGGGCCGTACATCTTTAGGGCTGTAGGTAGATACCGTCTTCAGCGATTTTGCAAGACATTATTAGGTTGTGAAAGAAAACTATTCCATTTCCCCAGTTTATAACAACTGTTTGCCCTCGTTTTTATCGGCAGTACAGGGCTCTAAAATGTTTTTAAAAAAACGCTGCAGTATAAATTTCGTCCACTAAATGTCAGATTTTTAAAATACTGTTGAGCCATCCTCTGCATCCATAGAAAAAGGTATTCTTTGGCAGTAATATCTGTGACACACTTAGGTTTGTTTTAAACTGAGAAGATTGATGTCATCCAATTTAAATCCTTCCCATTTTCCTTAAAAAAAAAACAACAAAAAAAACAAGGCTACATACTTATATGAAACGTCGATGTTGTCATTAAAATATGATTTGTTTTGTTAACTCTTTCAAAAACTGCGATGTTAGATTTTCCATGTTTCATTTTACTTTGTGTATGGCAGACGTTCTAGCATTTTCTGTGGCTGAGAGGTTGGTGTGGGGACACTGATAATATGCTAATAGTGAGGCAGATGAGGTGACACAATTGAGGGAATGGAAGAAAAGACGAGGTTGGGTAATAAGGGGTGGCAGGGCTGAGACCGATGAGGATAGCTCTCAGGTCGGGGGATGGTGAGATTGATCTTTTAAGGGTGGAGGGGATTGCAGGGGGTGCGGGGGGGGTGAGGGGGAGGAAAAGGTAGAGATGTTGCTGAAATTCGAAGGCAGTTGTGCCTAAGGTAGGAGACCTAACAACATTCCCCATGTCATCAGCAGTTGCTCATCCAGTTCTAGGTTGTTCTTTGCATTCTGTGACATGTAGTGAATTATAAATCCACGAGTGTAAGAAAACAAAAACTGAGCAAGGACCTCCCGAATACTATGGTATATTGGCATATACAGTTTGAGCATAGCATGGGATGGAGTTTTGCGGCGGCGATGTGGAGGAGGGTGTAAAGGTAAAACTGGAATGCCCCTGTTTGAGCGGAATAGATAGGCTGGGAAATCCCACACCCAATAACATAAATGGTCAAAGTAAACAGTGAAACCCTGCTTTATTAACAATGCACATAAAGCAGGGACAGCATGCAAACAAAATAATTGTGAGCTCTCAAGCATGGCAACGGTAAAAAAAAAAAAAGCATCACCATTGACGTCTCATTACAGTCTTGGTTACAAGAACCTACAGGGTACGGGGATTGGTTAAGGGGGTTGCCTACATATAGAGAGTATATGGGTTAGTCCTTCCATTGGTTATACTGCTATCTGATGGCTTCACATGGGACCACCTTTAGATTAATAAAGGGGAATACATGTAATCTTCAAAGTTTGCTATTGGTTATTGCAATATCTACTGGTCGGCATAACAAGAGTTTTTATTGGTCGGCACCTTGGCTATGACAGGCCATCAGCACATGAACAAAAATGGGAGTGAGTAGTGAGAAGTCCAAGATCTGCATTGTTCCAATTTTATAACACGCTATCCCTTATCCCTAGTCCATGAGCCAAAATCTTCCTATGTACTTGACCTTGCTAGGCGCCTAACGTCTGGGGAGTCGAGGCAGGTGCTGGGACATGTCAGGCCTTAATGAATAGACACTGTTCTTGATTTCTAGGTCACGTGTGAGGAGACCATGTTCTGAATTATTCTGTCCTGTATTATTTGAGATTTTAGCTGATATGAGCGCAAGTGTTATTACTTTTCCAACCACTGGGAACTTGGTCGATCCATTTTATACTACGTTTTAATTCATAATTAGTTGCCACCTAGCATTCAAAGGCTATTTGTTCTTCAATTAATATAAGAGAAATGTGTCTTGTGCCTTGGGAATTCTTTTCTTCTGTTTAATTGATTAACACTTGTAAAGCGCGCAACAGCCCAGAGGCATTGTGGCTTTTCTTCTGAACTGTTGAAGCCCTCCTTTAATTCTTCCAGAACCTTCGAGATGGGTTGCGCAGCCACTGCCTGTGCTCCGCACAAACCTGTACTTCAGTGGATTCAGCAGTTTGAGTTTTTTTGAGGCTTTGAGACGTCAATAATTTCAATGCGTGTGACGACTTCCATTTTTACGAAGATGGCGCCTTTTACTGTTTTCCTACATTAGTAGACGAGGTATATCACTTGTGTAGAGTTTCAGCGTATACATTACTTGGGTTATATTGTTCTTGTCTTTATGGTGCAAGCGTTATTCTTCGTGTCTAAATGCACGTTTGATCTAATGTCTGCTTTTCATCAGGGTGAATGCGTATTTGCTTTGTGTCTATTCTATTGCACGCGCGTATGCCGGTTTAATAGTAGGCCTGCTTACTCTTGTCATCTTCAGTTACATTGGGTCCATTTCTTCCTGAATTGATCCAGGATAAGGCCGGTGCGTTTCTCTCCATTACGATATTGGCACAGGCAGTTGCCATTAATGACCTATTCATCTGCCTCTCAACAAGGGTATGAGAGGGCAAATGGTTATGACAAATGAGATGTGGATGCTGAGTGTAAATGTGGGGCACCTAGCATGATGGGAGTTGCCATTCCCCTCACCCACATTTGGAGCACAGAACTTTCTTTGGAATCATCTTCACCCTCCACTAGCCAATCCCACCTGCACATGTCATTGGGATGACGTGCATTTCAAGATATCCTCTGCAGAATTGGTCACCTTCTTTTGACTTTGTTGAGATCCCTCACCCTATATAATATCTTACTTCATCCTCCTTGAACACACATCCGGTTTCGTGGAATTGGGTTGCTGAGTTAAGAGTATGTTGTAGAGCAGGGGTTCCTAATCCACAGGGATAGGTTTGAGGAATGGTTTGCTGAAGTTCAGGATCAGGGGTGCAGAAGCTTGGGTGAGGTAAAAAGGGATGAGAATTACGACAGTTTGTGGTGCTTTGGGCAAGGTGGTTCTAAGGGAGGGAATGAGGCAGAGTGCTACAGGTAGAACGTGGAGGAATTGAAGTTAAGTTATAGGTGGATGCAAAGGGTGTGCAGAGGTAGGCGGTGAGGTGTATGCATGAGTTTGGTTAAAGAAGGGGTTGAAGTGTGTGTGTTAAGGAGAAGGTCTATTGAGGCCCAGTGAAAGACTTGCCAAGCGGCAGGGTTGCTAGTGTAGAGAAGCCCCTCAACGGTCGCACCAGAAAAAATGCAACCCACGAGGGGAAAAAAGGCCCAGCACACCTCTTGCAAGGAGAACAAGGTTTATTTGCACACAAATAGAGATGCGCCAGCGTGGCACTCTGCTGCCACGGAACGTTCTGCTAAAACTAGTACTTGCAGCACATTAAAAAGGCACACAGCGTCATCGGTGACGTAAGTTACATAGGCTACAAATCCGAATGGCTTGTTGGTGAGACCCTATACATAGGCTACCTGCTCCACAAGAGATGCCAGGCCATTGGTTCAAGCCCCATCCGTCCATCTTCTCCCACGTGGGCTTCCTCTTGTACGTCATCAGGCATGAGGCTAAAGCTAATTTCTAGTTATATGCAGAAAAACAATACATTATTTATCTCTAACCTAATGTGCACCTGGTACTGCAGACAAGAGCTAAGAGGATACTTTGAGGTCATTGCATTTCTCTCTCACACTCACCCACCTACACACACTCACCCACCTACACACACTCACCTACACCCCTACACACACACACACACACACACACACACACCCCCAGCTCGATTCCAGACACGTCTGCTTCTGCCCCAGCTCTCCACCCTAATTTTAGATTTGTTGTTTTGCCCCTCTAGGCACCTCGCAGCACAAATCGCGTGACCTTTGGTGAAGGCAACTGGTCACTGCTTTCTGATCTTTTCTGATAGATTGGGGGATAACCGTTGTATGGGACTGACTGGTACCTTGGAATGCTGGGGTCTTGGAATGGGGGCATCTGGGTGATATTACTTAGAGCTGGGGCGGGGGAAGGTCGGAGGCTTGTGCCCTCCTTGTGGGATCGCTTTTCGCAAGGAGCTCTCAACCCCTTCGTTGCCTTGCAGGGCGCATTCTTCCTGGGATATGAATGCTTGCAACATGAGCCAATGAAAGTTCTATGTAGCTCCGGCCTTTCTCACCGGTGCCCAAGATACAACCTATTCCTGCATGCACACATTTATCCCCATGTTTGTGGCCTAGGGCTGGGGTCCTGGCTGCAGTGCGACGTCAGGCCTCGATATAAATATGGCTTCTATTATTGATAATGGCGTTTAATTCCCTGTGTAGTCTAAACTCAAAGTGTGCACTACCCTCTCTGCGCTATAGCCTCTGTTGGCTCCCCCCTCCCGGACCCCTACCATAAACCTCCATGCCTTTGCCTCATTTAAAAGCGCTCGGGGGGGGGGGGTCTGGGACAATCGCCCCCCCCTTCCCAACACTAGGCGGAACGGGATGAGGGGAAAGCAGCTGAAGCCAATTGGAATAAAGCACAAAGGCTGCAGCAGAGTTATGGTGCATAGGCGGACATTAAGGTCGGAAGAGTGTATGGGGAAAGGTAGCAGGAGGTTGAAAACAGTAGGCAGCTTACAAAACCACTCTGAAGTCCCAACAGCTACTGATGCCACCCACTTACAGCTTCATTACTGAAGCCACTTGCCTAGCACGCTCTCAGCACCCTCCAGCCAGTTGGTAAGTATCACTCACCTTTTTAGCTAATCCAACCACACTTCATAAACATTTTGCTCACATAACTCATGTATTCATTTTTACCAGTTCTACACAACACAACTCTGCATAGCTGCTTACAATATTACCCTCTTAAAACATTCACGTCCAGATTCTAAACCCCTCTTAAACTGGTTTTTTATATGGCACTATACATAGAACATACATACTTACTCGCATAGCTCCTACCCTAAGAGCTAAACGCCATCTATAAGGCCCTTCCCACTCACAACTACGCTTTACAATCCGCCAATTGCATTTGCATGCCCCTAGCCCTATACTACAAGCCTACAGATCATACATCTCCTGCCCCTCAAAACAACTTGTCCATCCCGCTCGACGCCCAGCTGTTCATCTCACTATGATCGCTTGATCCACTACCACCCGTGACGAGCGCCGTGCACAATAAAGACACCATGCACAGACCTTCCAATAACCTGTCCTTACCAGAATACGGAGACAAGGCCTACAGACAATTTCTACCGGCACTTCGCTGCATACCGATGCCATTGTGCATAGTCTGCGTGAGGCCTGCCCGTGTCCACTACTGGTTACGGGACCTGTGCTTCGGCAAACTGCTCGACTGCTGTTACTGCAGTTATAGGACCTGACCCACACATGTTATCCTGCCTGTACCTACCTGGCTTTACACAGCATCCCTTCTTTACTGCATACGCCTATCACAGCAGGACTTTGGTGCTGCCTGTTCTCATCCTGTGGGTCATTGGACCTTTACCTGTACTGCACTAGATTACGTCAGCCTTACTTGCCTGTTTTTGATTTATTAATCATTGGATTTTAACTTAGTGCATTAGATCTGTATAGCTTGTATTTGCTGTGTTGCCCGTCTTTTCCACACTGCTGTATGTGCCATGAAACGCATCATCGCCATAATTTTTACTGGCCCTTAGCATTACTGCATAATTTTAACCCAACCTATACTTGCCATACCGTTCACTGGACCTTACCCTCAGTGCACTAGATGTCCACAGCCTGTAGTTGCCTTGCTGCTTGTTTTCTCCATATTGCTGTATGTGTCTTGCTACTCGCTTTTGCCATATTTCTTACTGATCCCTAGCCTTACTGCATATGATTACCATAACTAAATTTGCTTGCAGCCTGTTCCTGCCATATAGGTCACTGATTTATATCTCTACTGCACAGACCATCCTAGCCTGCCTCTGCCATGTTAATCACTGTATCCTAGACCTGCTGCATTGAAGTATCACATACCCTTCCCACTTATGGCACCCTGCCCTTCCACCTGGCTTCCCCTCCTTAGTACCATCGCCCATCTCCGACAACCCCCAAGACAATCCAAACCACCACAAACTTAGCAATGATTACAAGCTATAGCCAGACTGCCATCAAGCCCACCGCCTACACTACAGAAATACCAGCCCATAATGAAACCCTCCCTTGCTTCCTCCCTCAGTCTAAATATCCTTGCACACTGCGAATGGCTATGGTACTACCTCACCCAAGCACTATCCCACCCTCACTCTTCTTCCCTCATATACACCCCTTCCAACTTCCCACCAAATCCAATGTTACAACCATTTTACACCCCAACAATATGGGTGATATACCCACCAACACACACAGCACCTCAGCATCATACCATACCACTCACACAACCTCTGCCTACCCCACCGTGCCATGCAATAAATACAATGGTACTGAACCTGAGATAAAATCAACCCTCTACCCCTAACCAACTTACATCCCACCCTGACAAACCTACAACTACCACCCAGACCATCTCTCTGAGAAATGAAAGACAACGATGGGACACGCCCCACCATCCTCCAGAAACCAACATCAGCCTAGAGGGAGAAGCCTCTGCACTAGTCAAGACATACCTAAAGAAACAATAATCAGCCTATCAGACCCTAGAGAAATTACCCAAACTACTTCACTCCCTACTGCCAAACCGATGGCAGGAAAGGGAAAACTCCAAAAACCGAACCTCAATAAAGCCACCACACAGATCAACAGAACAAAGACATACCCTAACTCCAGATCAAGGGAACACTCATCAATGCTAGATCGCTTCCAGCACACACCCTTGACATTGCAGATCTCATCACCTCCAAGGTCTTGGACCTTATCGCCATCACTGAAATTTGGCTATACCCTGCCACCGCCCCTGCCCTCTCAGTAGCAATACCTGATGGATATTCCATCCTCAGGAAAGATAGAACGACCTCCAAAGGAGGCGGAGTTGCAGTCATCTCCAAAACTAACCTCAGGCTTAGAGAAACTACTAGCAAAGCCTTCCCGGCAGGAGAATTGATGTCTGTTAAACTAGCCCTAGCAGCCACATCCTCTCTCTCTCTCTCTCTCTCTTTACACCTCATCTACAGACCACCAGGACCCACCTCCTCATTTGAGGAAGGCATTGCCTCTCTCCTGGCAACTGACATAAAGCCATTGTCAAAAGTTGTCATTGTAGGGGATTTTAACCTAGGTCTTAATGATATCACCGGCCTCCAACCCTTCACAGTAGCTAACACCATTGAAGCACAAGGTTTCACCCTGCCTATTATTCACCCTACCCACGCTAAAGGCCGTACTTTGGATTTGCTTGCTGACTTCAACCAGCATCACCAATATATCCAATAACGACCCATGTCCATGGTCGGACCATAATGTCATACAGTTAGCCATTAGCACCACTTCACAGCACAGCACTCACTCCAACCCCTGTTGCTCCAGTTTCACCCGCACATAACCACCGCAACATCACACCACACGTGTTTCCCCCTACTACTACCTCTCGCCTCCCACTTAGACCACTCAGCTAACCCGACAACCTTAGTGGCACTTTACAACCAAACACTAGAGGCAGCTATCACCGAAGTGGCGCCCCTGGGCATCCAAAAAGCCAAACCCACTGCCCACACCAATTCCTGGTACATCACTAGTCTCCAAGACTTACACAACAAAAAACGAAACGCAGAGTGCGTTTGGAAAAAATCTCCCACCCATGACAATAAAAAACTATTCAATAAACTTGGTACAGAATACGAGGAAGTCACCATCCAAGCTAAGAGTAATGCATATAACACAAGAATAGAGAACCCCAACTCTGGCTCTAGAGAACTTTCTACCATTCTACAGGAACTAGAATCACCCTCCCAGTCTCCAAATACTTGCACCAAAGACCAACCATGGTGCAAGAACATACAAAAGGCCCTCACTGACGAGATTACCTTGCTCCAAAACAAAATCAAAATAAAAAATGTAAGCTTGCCCTGGACTCCACACCTCCTATTTCATACCCCAGGTTTGTTTTCACACCCACCACCATGACTGAAACCATCCAAATTATAAAGGGATTAAAGCCCTCGAGGTGCCAAGGAGACATCTGCCCGGCTACACTTATTAAAGACTGCGCTGACAAATTGGCCCCGTTTATATTGACTCTGATCAATAACTCCTTTGCCTCTAACAAAGTACAGTAAAACTTGAAAGAAGCATGTGTACTCCCACTGCGGGAGAAACCTACTGTAGACCCTAATGTGCCCACCAATTACTGGCTCATCACAACAGTACCCTTTTTCTACTAAAAATAATTGACAGAGTAGCATACCTACAAATACAAAACTACCTCGAAACCCATAACCTTCTTGGCCTTCGCCAATCGGGTTACCGCCCAGGCCACGGTACAGAAACGGCCCGCTTGGGACTAAAAATCCAAATGGATCAAATCAGAGAGAGAGGCGATCTAGCCATCCTCCTCCTCCTCCTGGATCTCTCAGCGGCGGTCAACTCAGTAAACCATAACATCCTGTGCCAACACCTAGCCAGGGCAGCCTACTTCTCAAACAATGCTATAAACTGGATAAAATCTTTCCTCTCTAACCGGACTATGAAAGTCTTCTATACTTCCACCTCAGCCATTCATACCCATGTCATCTGCGGCTCCCACAAGGCTCTTATGTATCCCCAACATTGTACAATGTTTTTACAAAACCTCTTTTTGATCTACTTGACAAATTGGGTGTCACTATATACTAACTATGCGGTTGACACCCAAATACTGCTGCCAATCATGGGAAATCATGACACAGATACTAAATCTTTGAACTCTATCTACCTAACCATCCAAGCCTGGATGGCACAACATGAACTCTGTCTGAATAACAATAAACCTGAGCTCCTCATTGTGGGCAGTCCACCTCGGCTAAAGAACCTACCAACAGCATACAAATCCTTTGACATTGACGGCAACATCATTATGGTAGCCAAAGAAGTAAAAACCCTAGGTGTATACCTGGACTCGTCACTCTCCCTAACTAGACACGCCATCACATCGCCATCGGCCTATACCGCCAAACCTATTACTTCTTGCAGACCGTTCTTAAGCACAGACAATTGTATTACACTGGTCAGAGCACTTATCCTCTCCAGGGTTGATTATTGCAACTCTTTGTTTGCTGGATCTAGCTCTAAAAACATCAATGAACTACAGATGGTACAGAACAATGCAATCAGAGAGGCTCCCAATAGCCCCCAAAAAGACCACATATCCGCAATCAGAAGAAGCATCCACTGGCTACCAGTGCAAGATCCTATTAAATTCAAAATCTGATCCTTAACGCATAAATGTCTATCAAACACTGCTCCGCTATAAAGTCCAATCCTCTAGACCAACCCGCTCGTCATATGCAGGTCACCTGACTACCCAGAGATTCAAACGACAAAGCAGGAGGCTACGGCTTCCCGGTTATTGCAGCCAAATACTGGAATGCAATGCCCCTTGAGCTAAGAGTAGACCCTTCGCTCTGGTCCTTCCGCAGAAGTCTCAAAACCTATAGGTTAGGCATAACATGGAGAATGCTCAAATGCCTTGGCACGCAATTGTGCATTAATGTGTGAATCAGCTGTTGTGCTTGACCAGCCTGCAAACAATGTGAATGGCAAAGAAGCATTGGTCACTAGTTGGAGCATTGTAGAGGTTTTGGACTACAACTTCCATGAACACTAGCTAGCATAGACAATGTTGCGGGATCATGGGAGTCCTTCTACTAAGCATCTGGAGACCTGCTGGTTGTAGGGCCGTGATCTGTAGTATCATTCATATCCAATGATTTTATGAAAATTGTCATGAAGTTTGTATTTACTTGACTCACCACATGTTCAAAATACATGAAAAAAACATATACTTAGCTAGAATTCGGCATAGTTGTTTTACAATTGACTGTGATCATCCAGAACAGGCATTTACATGTGTATCAGTGAACTCCATGCCCCCAGTTATGCTCATACATTGCAATCAAATAATGTTTTAAAGGTACATGGTTTTTTGCCGTTTTTCCAAAAATAAAGCTTTGCTTTTGCAAAAAGGTTGTTTGTGATTATTGCTCTACTCTTTGGTCATGAATCGGGGACACTAATATATTGAATGTGCTACTAGATAAAGGGGAGGAGTTGTGCCATGATTCTATAAAACGACCATTCAGGAATCAATGGGAACTTCAGTAGGGACATGTGTGGTGTGCAGAGTCGTGGGAAGTGACAGTAGGTGGGGGTTAAGGGTTGCACATAAGGAAAAAGAGGCAGAGCTATGGCAGAGGGGGGGGTTAATGTTGTTGTGACCCCCCCCTCCACTGCCTCCCTTTCGTGTCGCCAATCGCTTACTGATAACCCCAACCCAGGTATTTAGGATTAAAGTGAGACTCGATCAAAGCTCAACTGTACTTTGCAGGCCAGAGACTAAATCAATGCTCAAGTGATGAGGCGAAATTAATGTTCAGCTATGGTCTAGCAGAAGTGAGCGTCAGTTAAAGTTCAACTAGGGCTCCACTGTAGTGAGCATCAGTTGAAATTGAGCCATCTAATCTGCATGTGAAAATCTCAACTAGCACTCATTGAGGCTCGACTGATCTCAACAAAAGCGAAGCTCCCTAAATGCTCAATGTTTGATGCTGAATTAAGGCTCAACTGTAGTGAGCATTAGTTGAAGTTGAGCAATGTAATTTGCATGTGACAATCTCTACCAGTGCTCACGATGAAGCTCCGTTTCCTCACCGTTGAGCAATAGTTGCAACACATAAGAATAAAATTGGCACACAGGGTCACAGATCTTCCTTTTTTGGCTTGGTGCAAACCTGTTGAGTTGTTTATAAAACATTTGGCAGAAAAGGGTGTGCTCCCCAGTCCAAAAAAACGTTTATCTCCCATTGTGCATTGCAGTAGTGAGGCTTTTCAGAAATGAAATGTTGCCATTTTTTTCGGGTTTAATGTGTGTGATTACTGTGGCAATCCCATGGGAAGCCAAATACATTCAAGTGCTCAAAACAAGTTTTGGGGGAGGGAAAGGGTAGGTCTTGTATTAAGGTAGAGGTAAGGAAGGGGAAGAGGCCCACATGTGTAGTTTTGAGTGTTTGGGTTAGGCTTCAGAGCACGTGTTGTGGTAGAACATTTTCATCTTACTGGGGATCAAGTAGGAATACTGCAGAAAAGTCACACGACCCGCTCAGCAGGGCTATGTAGGAGGGGAGGGGAGCACCATGGGAGCCTGGAAGTTAACGGAGATGATGGGAGAAGGTCCGGAGACTTTACAAAGAATGGGGCACAGGGCGGGACTTGAAAAGAAGGTGGGTCGCACATGGAGAATGGCAGTGGGGATAGGGAAGACATCTACATTTTTGAGAATGTTTCCATAACCACAGTAAATCAGAAAATGGTTCCTTAATGCAGAATGATTATCGCAGTAATACAAGACTGCATCCACGTGACTACACTATGTTACCGCAGGAGTTTCCCTGCAGAAGCTACTGCAGAAATGAAAGGAGGGTGAAAAGGGGGGCACGGGCCAATGGTCAGTGGCCCACGCACTGTTAGTAGTGTTGCTGTGAGAGAGATGGCATCCACGGGCAGTAGGATTTGCTAATTTAATATTGAGGGGGGATATGGCCCAATGGCCGTGGCCACTCTCTTTGAGCGGTTGTATACTAATCGACCTTTTCACAATTGACCTCAGGAGAATTTACGTAATTTAGAAGGTCAATTAGGGCATATATGCGGGGGGAATGCCCCCCCACCCAATCTGAAACCCCCACAACCCTCCACCCAATCCCCTTATATTATTTATAATCCAAAACCAACCCAATACATATATAAAATAATATAAAGGTCAATTGTGCAGAAGGTCAATTAGGACCACTATAATTAGGTAAATTGTGCAAAAGGTCAATTGTAAGAGGTCAATTTGGGTAATACCCTTTGCGCCTATTTAGTGCAACAGGGACAGTGGACATGGCCGAAAGCCGTGCCGCTGGTGATTGTTGAAGGCCATCGTCTCTGGGATCTGGTTAGTTTCTAGACATGGGGATATAGTCCATGGCCGTAGACCAAGACCAGTTGGCCTCTGCCCTTTTTAATAATTTGTGCAACATGGTAAGTGGGCCCTGAAGAAAATGTAGCATAACAAAATCCTGGAAATTAAGCAAAGAAACCTTGGTTAAGACACTGCTGCACTTGGGCCCTTAAATTGGGCGGCAGGCCGTTCCCTTCAGGGTCGGCCCGCCACCTTGAGGCATTGTTCAGAATTCCACTTTCCAAGATGAATTAGTTCCCATCCCGCACCAGTCCTTATTATGACTCACCCACAGATCTGAATGGATTGCATGACCATTTATTTGATCATTATCTTAGTCATCGTGTGATCATCTGTAAATATGTCATTACCTTGTGACTCTATCTACATATATATATGCTTTATGTAATTAATGCAACTTGCCTGTATGCCTAGTATGATTACCAATACCTAAATTGTTCTGTATTAGGGAGCTGTGCGTACCTTATTTATGTAACCTTGTAATTTACTTGCCTTTAAGCTGAAAGTATTCTTGTAACCTTTTCTGTACCCTGCGCCCTGATACCCCCGGGTCTGGCGTACATTACAAATAAATAAACAAAACAACCAGCAAAATGGAAAGTGTCCACAGCCAATTCCCTGCAACCGCCAATGCGGCTTCTTATACCATCAACAGCAATTGCATGCCTACCCGCAGCCTATTCCCCACAAATGACAGGGGGGATGTAAATACTATCATCAGGCCCCTGCATACCCATATCAATGTAAATACCAAAAGTGGAGTTGGCATTAAACCAGGTAATGGGGAACGGTAATCGACCTGTTACATAGGAATATAAAGGCATTACTTGATATAGGATTTGATAGGTTATTTGTAACACGCTTAATACCCAGAGGTTTCTAAGCACGGATCCGGGGATCGAACCTGTGTTGCTCTGTGTTATCTTGCTTCCAAGGTGAGCACGTTGCCCCTGAGCTATCCTCCAGAGCTAAACTTGCATTTAAAAATGTAATGGAGCCCTCAGCCATGAGGTTTCAACTATTACATGTGAAAATCTCTACCAGTACTCATGATGAAGCCCAATTTCATCACAGCTGTGCAATAGTTATCGACCTCAGAAGGATGAAAGGCTGAGTTGGCCTTGCCAGGATTCGAACCTGCGACCTGCAGATAATGGACACAGAAAGCAGCAGTGAGCGCTCAACACGCTGAGCTATCTTACCAACAAGCTGGTCACATCACTTTAGGGTATCGCAGAACAACCTTTTTATTCGCTGCATTTCATCGAAGTGCTTTTTCACATGCAAATTAGATTGCTCACCTTCAACTAATGCTCACTAATGCTCACTACAGTTGAGCCTTAATTTGGCATCACAGGTTGAGCAATAAGTGAGCTTCACCTTTGTTAATATTAGTCGAGCCTTAATGAACGCTAGTTGAGCTTTTCACATGCAGATTAGATGGCACAACTTCAACTAATGCTCGCAGTTTTCAGTTGACCGTTGTACAATGGCTGCATTTTTTTCTCTATTGAAAAAAGAATGGTAGTTTGGCTAAAACGGCTTCAAAGTGATGTAATGTGGTGTGTGAATATTTGCTTGTGCTTAATACAATTACCATTTTTGTTTCAATGCGTACTACATTTGCACTGCTTTTGTTGGTATTTACATTTTTATTTATTAAATATGTGTACCACACATCTGCAATTTATGTATAGTTTGACACTCCAATTACATACATACCTGTTGAGTATACCTTAGTGAGTCACCAGGGAAGGTCATCAACTGATTATTTATCTCAGTTGAAAAGTGGGGTTTAGTTTTAGATTTCAAGGTGCAGTAGGACTTGTATAGTGACCCCTACACTCTAGGGCTAGAAATAGCCTGGCCATTTACAATCGGTCTTAAATTTGAAGGTTCAACCACCTTTTTTATTTGTAATTTTTAGTTCAGACACCAACTGGAAGATAATTGGCATTAACAAACATGTGTTTGATATATTTGATAACGCCTTCCAGTAGTTTGTAGGTGCTTGGTCCAACACAGCAAGACAGGTCTGATGTTTGTTGTGCTGAGGTATTGCACACACCCTCTAGAGAACTACACCTGAGGCACTGAAAGGCACTCGCTGCAGCTCCCCGAAAGAGTGGGGCTACAATCCCTTCCCCAATGTTCTGGATTTGCTCTGCACGCAGTTAGTTTCTTGTTGGCAGACAATTGGTGCATTTGGCGAGCTTGTCCCAACCCCCACTCTACTTCCCTTTTGCAATACCTGCGGGGCCTCCACGCTGTGTTAAATGAGAGGGCTCCAATCAACAGAATCCAGAAGTTGATTGAAATCCTAGAGATTCAAATATCAGCAGAAGTTAACAGCACTCCTGGTGTCCAAACAGGTAAGAACCGCTAAGAGCGTCCTGCCACGTTAATATTGTAGCAATAGCAACGGTAATAGGATGCGGGTTAATGTTTGGAATTGTATTCTAGTCATAGGCTATTAGTTCCTTGTCAGCGTTGGTCTACGCACATTATTAACAATGTCCTTTTTGTTTTTCAGATGCTGTGTTGCTCCAGTGTGCTTGCAGGTTAGTATTTCTGTGTTGCGCTCACTTGATCACTTCTTACTAATGGGGATGTCTCTTCCTTCGTCACAGGCGCTGATGGCGTAGCTACGGTGGCATTGCAAGGCGAACATGGAGCGACGGGTGAAGAAGCCGGACGTGGTGCAGCAAGTGAAATCGGGACATGGAGCGTCTATGCATATGAGTGATACACCTTGCGCAACGCCAAGCACAGTGGGTGTGGAATTCTATAGCCCTAGTGCAAACATGGCCCCGGAGGCTTGCCAGTTTTAGTATTGAACCAACCTGTTGCCTGAAGTAAGCCTGGCAGGTGGGGTGGGCAATGTAATTTTTCCTGATGGACGTCTTGCTTGTCACTTGGAGCCCTCTCTCAGGCATGCCCTGGCTCTAGCTAGATGTGCATCTCGTGTGTTATAGTGGGGCACCCTTAATGTATGTTGGGCTGACACACCATAAGCTGATGACAGTCATTTCCAGCTGTTTTTTATTAAATCCAGCAATCGATGTAACACTATGAAACGGACTGGCTGGTTCAATGTTAGTGTAAGGCTGCCCAGTCGGCTCTTCTTGCAGAATTAAAATCCCCCACTAGCAAAAGAACTGACATAGTTAAAGTTTGTACAGAATATAAAAGGACTCTACCGGAGGGGGGTCGGGGGGGGGGGAATAATTCGAAGAGGCATGGTAGTAACTGACCAATGCTGAGGTCAGCCCTAAGTCTAAGAATTTTTGGAAACTTGTCAATAGGGAACAACATTTTAAATGGATTTGAATACCACCTGGATGACGCGCTTTACGGCTTTGTATAGCTCACAGGGAGATAATATTGCTTTAGGTTTCCCTATTACACAATTAAAAGCCAGGTTTACACACATGGAGATTTTGGATGCTCTCCACAACCTGCCCCTATTCAAAAACCCAGGGCCAGACGCCATACCAGTGGATTTATATTGTTTAATGGAAGATCTCTGGGCACCATATCTAGCCATAGTATTTAACCATATGCTATCCTTGTGTAGTTTCCCTAGCTCATGGCAACAAGCAATATTTGTCTCATTTTTAAAAGGGGAAACTGGGACTCTCTGTCTGCGTATAGACCAAATCCTTTATTGGACTGACAATTTAAGGTTTTTGGCAGAAAATGGCTTGCTAGTTTACAAGATTGGGTGAATAGGTTTCACCTAGGAACAAATTAACAAGTCTAAAACTTATATTTAATCATAGCTAATCCAGTCGATCTGGCATTCGTGGATCTTGGCATTGCCTTTGACAAAATCAGTAGGAATACATTATGGCAGTTGTTGAGGAAAATGAATTGCCCAGATTTAGTTCAACTATTATTTCACATAAACAAAGACAATGTTTGCGTTCAGGTCCACATGGACATTGCACCCCGTTGTTTCCCATAGAAACCAGCGTAAGGCAAGGTTGCACGCTGGCACCTTTTGTTGTTTTCTTGATATAATAATGATTTAACAAAGTACCTCAATGATTGTGAAGCAGACGTTCCTCGCTTTGGCTCTAGCTTGATTTCAGTTTGGTATATGCCGATGACTTGCTTGAACCCTCCCGTCTTTGCAAAGGCTTATAGATGCCTACTTAGTATTCTTGGGGGGACTTGGCCTTTCAGTTAATGTGCTAAAGACGACTACAATGGGTGCTCATCAGCTGGGGTTAATAATAACAAGAATCTCACCTTTTGGATTGGAAAAAAGAGAAGATTCCTGTGATAGAATCATTTGAATAGTTGGGAGTTATTTGTGTCAACAATTTGAGGGGGATTGGCCAGGTTGGGAATCAAGAAATAAGATTGACACAGGCCAATAAAAGTTTCACTAAATCGTTTAAGGCCCAGCCGGTTCATATATGCTTGAAAATATACAATGCAAAGTCCAAGGCATTGGCCTGATATGGCATAGGAATCTGGGGGTTTTCCAATTATTCTAATTTGGGCATTGTGAAAGATTGTTGCCTAAAACACATATTGGGTCTTTGACTTTTGGCAACCAATTTTGTAGTTCCTGCGAATAGAATATGCCCTATATTAAGGATATTTTGGCTCTTCAACCTATTTATGTTGTGGGTAAGAATATGGGTGAAAAAGAAATCGACTCTCATGAGATTAATCATGAAACACATTATAGCTCCTGCTCAATTTTTTGGCTGTATCATATCGAGTACACTTTTAGCAAGATTGGTGCACCTTCTCATTACTGTGTCACCATCCTCTCACTAGGAGCAAATGACTCTGAAATGTAAAGCTCTTCTTGATCGGGAGGAGACTGAATTAAGGAAACCACAGAATAGAAAAATATCTATTTGGTAAAGGTCGAATACCAGGATACTTGTTTTGGTGTACATTCAAACACAATAATTTTCTCGTCACAAAAGCCTGGTTTGACACCATATACTTAAGAGCTCTTACTGCGTCCTGGGCTCCTGAGAATCGCTATACTTGCAAGTGTTTACTTTGTGGTGCCCAAAGAAGAACTTGTTGCGATTCTGTTTATTCTGTCCTGCATGTGCTTCCCCAAGGAGCCCATATTTTTATTCCTGTGCTATGGCTGCTAAACTTTAACCAATGTAAACCTGCTTTGTTTGATTTACTGTTGGCTGAGACCCCATTAATTGCATTTTCCTATTAGTCATTTTTAAAATGTGCACTAGGATTAGGAATTCTCTTATGAAATAATTGTATTGTAAGGTTTATTCAGGCTGAGTTTTGTCTGAATATTTATCAGGAGGAAAATTGTTTTGTTTTAAATCTATGTGATGTTTTCTTCTTTTAACTTGCACCACTTGGAATTAAGTTTTATCACTGTTGCTGTGAATTTTATGGAATATACTTTAGAAACAAACTTTTGATTATGGTACTTTAAATGTAACTAAGTTTAATTACACCTGTTGCGGTTAAAGTGATATTTGTTGCAGTAAATGTTTTTAAGTTTGTACTGAATATCATTTTGTTTTGTAGTCATGTATGTTTAATTTGATAAAGTATGGCTATTTTAAATGTTTATGGATGTATGCTTAACTAGCAAAGAGTACCTGTACTCCACACGGATTCTGTAGACAGACATGACAACACTCCTAAATTGTTGAAAATCGATGATCATGTAGGTCGCTGTTCCGAGTCAATTATCGCTTGATTATTTATTGAGCATTTGTTAAGTGCCTGTTCAACAAAATCGTATTTCAAGGCGCCACAAGGCAAAATGGGGAAGGGAACAGGGGAGGAAAAAACATAATAAAGATAGAAAGTATACAATCGTGGTCCTACTAGGTCTTGTGACATTCTGACTTGCAAGTGCAGGTGGAAGGGGCGTTTGGAGCAAAGTATGGACAAGTGCTGGTGAGGGCCCGGGAGGGAAGTGCTGAGGGGGTCACGGGAGGGGCTGATGGTTAAGTGTTAAGGCAGGGAATGCACAATCGCCCAGTAGGGGGCCCACAAAGTTCCGTGCTAGGGTGTGGGGGTTGCTGGTGTTGACTATGCAGGGGCCAGGAATCTGTAGAATTCATGAAGGTCCAGGCCGCCAGTCTGAGTGGCAGTGGGGTAATTAGCAGGGGAGGGAAAATAATTGGAGAAAAACAGAGTTTTGAGAAGTTTCTGGAATTTAAGGTGGTCCGGTTCAAGACTGAGTGGGGCAGGAAGGCTGTTCCAAGGAGAGGCGCCAGCCGAAGGGAGAGACCTGCCCCCAACTCTCTGCTTGGAGAAGCTTTCGGCAAGCAAAGAGTTGGAGGAGCCGAGGGCTCTGGCAGGGAGGTATTTAGGGAGAGAGAGTTGACTATAGCGTGGTCCCAGGCCCCAGAAAGCCTTGTGGGTGATGCAGAGAGTCTTGAATTTGATCCTTTGCCAGTGGGAGCCAGTGGAGAGATTTTAGAGCTGGAGACATACGGTCCCTAGGTTTGAGGCCAAGGATAAGCCTTGTTGCCCTAATCTGGATTAGCTGAAGGGGGCGTAGGGAGGAACAGGGGAGATTGAGAAAGAGGCTGTTGCAGTAGTCCAGCCTAGAGAGGACCAGAGCTCTGGAGAGATTGAGCTTCTAGGGAAAGGTGAGGAAAGGGACAATGCCTCTAAGGAGGGGAAGCTGGAAGTGGGCCTTCATGGCAAGGTCCAAGATGAGGGGCGTGAAGGAGAGGGAGGAGTCAAAGATGTCCCTGAGGTTTTTGGCCTCAGGGGAAGGTGAAGGTAGAGTGCCAAAGAAGGGTGGCCAGAGGGTATGAGGGAAACAGGGGGCAGGTGTCCCAATAAGAAGGATCTCTGTCTTACTGGAATTAAGACTGAGGTCGTTAGCTGCGCACCATGCCTGGATAGCGGCCAGACCATCATGGATGAGGGAAGAGGAAGTAGTAGAGGGAAGTTTGAAGGAAGGCTGTGTGTCATCAGCGTAACACTGGAAATGATGAGATCAGGTGAGCAAGAGGGGCAAGATAGATATTGAAGAGCCATGGTGATAGGATGGAGCCCTAGGGGACTCTGCAGGTAGAGATGCTTTGCACTGTGAGGTAAACTGCACTGAGCATGGGTGCTTGTGGCTGGCTGATGTACCCCGGGGCAGACTGGGAGGTGAGAGTTGGCGTGCTGCAGCATACTTGGACCTTCTGCATGCCATTCTCCATCTGCAAACTGCTCCCCTATATCACCTTCCCATTTTAGCCTCTGGGCCACCGACTCGACATCCTGCTCTGCCCTGTTCACTGCATACATTTCAGAAACATTCCTACTACCTTTAACCAATTGTAAGACAATATCATTCAGCCACTACTACTAGGGCAGGACCCCCTTCCTCCGTGCAGCCGCTTGAGCAGATTTGTTTGAGGACATCGTGATCAGCCATCCTGAGCTACGACTGTGACCCGAGACCCAACATCTGAACACAACGCAGTGATCCGTGTGTCTATCTGCCCCTACGCATCTACTTTTGTTAGATTCGCACCTTTGTGCATGAAATCCAAGTGTAGCACCCCGACTCCGTGTTTGATCCCCTGGCCTTTGCAAGTTTACCCCATTGTTGCTTGCATAAGATGGCTGCTGCATTTCTTCGAGCTACAATCTTCAGTGAATATCTTGTTTACTAGGTTGCTAAGCAAACGTCCGCATCACAGCGTCCATTTCACCAATCATAGACTGCCGGTCTATGGCGGAAGCCGGCCCGGCCCCCCCGACAATGGCCCTCCGATAAAGACCCTCTCCCGAGCTTGACGTAGCCTGGAGGACCGGGGAACCGCCTTATTCACTTCTGCCTAAATACCCTCTTCCAGAACATTTCTTTATTTCAAGTTGGTCTGCAAAGCACCACTACAAATTTCTAATGCTTTGGCTGGGCACTGTTGCTACTCCAACCTACTAAATTCTTTATGTGCGCACTACACTAGTTTACCCACCGCTACTTCTACTTGTACCATTTGGGGGCTATTACCGAGACGAGCAGTGCCTGCTTCACCCCCGCAGTAAGTGCTGAGTTGTTCCCTCAAGCCATGTGGGCTGCCTCCCTACCGACAAACATTGCAATGTACACCAAATTGCCACACATCGCAAGTGACGTAAATTTATACTAACCATCATACACGTTACATACTCTGCCCTTGCCTTACCGTACCTAGCCTTATCTATGCATTGGCACCCATATCTACTTTTGTCTAGGCCCGCTGATCTTGGTCACAGTTTTCAAAGAATCGTTTTAGCTGTGGATTATCACATACTCCACTTTGCCACGCTGCCTATAATTGCGCGCCTACTGCGCTAGCCACTATTGTTCTTAGGCGATCTTATCTGCATTCTATTCCTATTATTACACATCCTGTACTATGCTATATTCACTGTATTTTATTCCTATTATTATATTGCTTGTACAATGCTAAACATAATGCATGCCCATTTGCCACGTTTTGCCTGACACCTGCAAACTGCTTACACCACCTGTGATTAAAGCCACTGCATTACTAGGCAAACGAGACCTGTATATGCGACATGTCATCAAGCGCGTCCCACACTGGCAGTCAGTACGTTACAATTTGAAATAGACTAGCGCAATACGCTAGATAATCCCTAGCAAACGTCCATTTACAAGCCCTACACGTGACTCGCACTCAGCTAGCCTAACTACTCATGAAGTACTCATCCTTACCCTAACTTCCTGCCAGGGTTGCAAATAATGCCTCTTCATATAATCAGACATCTACTGAACCAACCTGTCTCATCCAGCGCCATTTGGATTACACTGAGCACATTGATCCTGTTAGCTCAAATGGTCTTGCCGTGCACTATAAAGCTCGCAACTCGGGATCTGGTCCCACCACCGAATAAGAAATTTCTCTATCACCATGTCTGTTGGCCTAATGCGACAAGACGCCATAGCACCAGCCTACTTCCTGCCAGCCTTACTTCCTCCGTCTCCTAAACACCCCAACAGGGCACTAATGCCAACTAAAGACTCCAACACACTCTCTCCAGTGGAATGGATCCAATGCTTCACCACCCGACCAACGCCGAATCAACCTTGCAATACTGCAACTAGAAACTATTCAAGATTTAACCTAACTCTCGGCAAATCCAAAACGACCACCTTTAATGATAAAACTGCGAAACGTCACAAAAAAACTACTGACAAAGGTACTTCCTTACCCACAAAAGACACTGCGGGCCTAAAACTTGCATTAACATCACGCCACTCAAAGGTGGCCAGATCAATGCCAGATCCTTGTTACCCCACGCAGTTGACGTGGCTGACTTGATTACAACCAACCAGCTAGACTTGTCAGCCATTCAGAGACCTGGCTGCATGCCGCAGCAGGCCCCTCTTTGGCACTAGCAATCCCAGATAACTACTCAAATCATCAGACAGGACAGGGAATTTTCCAAAGGAGGAGGGATCGCCATTATCAGCAAAACTGACCTTGGCCTCGGAGCACTACCACACCATTCAATCACATCAGCTGAAACCCTCTCTCTGAAACTCCAAAGTCAGCATCATGCAACCTAAAGATCCACCTTGTTTATAGGCCTCCTGGACCTATTTCTTCCTTTGAGGAAGACGTACAACAACTCCTTGCCACTGACGCCAAACCAGGTTCACAAATATTGCTACTCAGAGATTTCAGTTTAGGCTTCCTGGATCCTAACGACTGTTTAGCCTCTTCTCTAGCTAACTCTATCACGGACCTCTGTCTGTCCCATCTGATTACTAAGCCCACACACAATAAAGGCAGAACCCATGATTGGATTGCTGACCTTAACTGTGAAATCAACATCCTTTCAAATAGACCATATGTTTGGATGGACCATCACTTCATCATATTCACCATACAGTCTTGCACGCCCAAAAACATTAGCAATACCACGGCGCCCCCCCGTGCTAACGTGAAACAATAAGAATATGACCAATCTGTTACCCCTATTCTAACCCATTCTGAACCACGCCAACAAAACCACTGATCCCTCCTCATTCGTGAATCTCTACAACCAAACGCTCAGCCAAGCCTATGACACTATAGCCCCACTGAAATTACGGAAAGCCAAGCCTCAACCTCGTCTTAATAATTGGTTCACCCCCAGCTGCAAAATCATACGCGATAATAAAAGAAAAGCTGAATATGCTTGGAGAAATACCCCATCAGCCTCCAACAGAGATGCCTTCTTAAAGGCTGCCAAAGGATATAAATCAGCCATTTTACAGACCAAAAGCAAAATCTATAACAATAGAATCGCTAACGCCAAATCTGGCTCAAAATAATTATTTAAGATCCTCAGAGAGCTTGAAGCTCCCAATGAAACCTGTGCCAAAGACAAAACCTGGTGCACCAAAATACAAACTGCCCTACTTGATAAAATATCGCTGCTACAAACTAAAATTGAAAATAAGAAACTTAATATCAGCACTAATTTCACCCTCCCTCCTAAACTGTATATCCCACCGGGTAATCCTTGCAGTTCATTCGATTTCTCCCCTTTATCCACTACTGAAGTGGAAAACATAATCCTTCGCTTGAAGCCATTTCAATGCCAAGGCGACATCTGCCTGGCATCCATAATCAAAGAGTCAGCTAAAGAACTTGCACCTGCCATCACTTTGTTCATAAACTCTTCTTTTAATTATAGGCCCATCACTACTGTGCCCTTCCTATTAAAAATTCTTGACAGGGCAGCCTATCTTCAAATTCAGGTGCACCTTGAAACAAACCACCTTCTGGGCCTGCAACAATCTGGGTTTCGACCCAGACACGGCACTGAAACTGCGCTTATCGACCTAAAAACGCGAATTGATAAAGGCAAATAACTCTCCTCCTGCTGCTTGATCTATCAGCCACGTTTGACCTTGTCAACCACAAAATCCTATGTAATCACCTCACATCCTCAGCATGCTTCTCTAATGCAGCCACAGCTTGGATCCAATCTTTTTTGGACAAAAGAACAATGAGTCTTCTCTCCCTACGCATCGGCTGACCCAGCCCCAGTAACTTGAGAAGTGACACAAGAGTCCTTTGTCCCACCAACGCTTTATAACCTATTTACTAAGCCACTGTTTCATGATCTTGACCACTTGGGTGTCATCTACACGAATTACGCAGATGACACCCAAGTCCTTATCCCAATCTCAGGCAATCATGACAGTGATACTAAACTTCTAAACAAATCTATCTCATTCAGGCATGGATGGCCACACATGGCCTCTACCTCAACGATGAGAGAATGAACTACTATTAACTGGCTCTCAAGCCAAATTAAACAAACTGGACATTTCCTTCAATTCATTCACGATAGCCGGCATCAACATCTCAGTATGCAAAGTGGTCAAGACTGTTGGTGTCTGTCATGACTCATCTCTAACCGAGACAAAACAAGTGAATGCAGCAGCATCTGCCACAGCTTACACCTGTAAACTGATAAACTCATGTAGACCTTTTGTTTCCACAACAAGTTGCTCTACCCTAGCCAGAGCACTAGTATTATCCAAATTGGATTATTGTAACACCCTATCTAGGTACTAGCAAGCGCAAATAAGTTACAAGTTCTTCAGAATAATGCTCTAAAATCAGCCTTTAATATGCCAAGATCCGACCATATATCCCACACTAGATGCAAAGCGTGCTGGCTGTCTATCAAAAATAGAATCTCTCTCAAAACCTTGATCCTCACACACAAGTGTTTATCCAATTCAGCGCCCAAATACCGTAGCTGCAAATTCACTAAAAACCAGTCTGACCGCCCCATGAGATCAGCCAAACTACATTGCCTTAGAGTCCCGAGGTACAACCTCCAGAAATCCGGAGGCAGCAGCTTCCCTGTTTCAGCGTCTAAACTCTGGAACTCTTTACCTATAGATCTCAGGGCAGAACCGTCTTTCACCCTTTTCAGAGCTAGAGCCAAATTCTGGCATTCCACCCAAGAGGCTAGTTAACTTACTGTCCTATAAGGACTCTCTCTGCTATTCTGCATATACGTCAATATTCTTTCTGCGATTGTCCCAAATTCCTTAGGCAACTCCTGTAACCTGCCGAGGTTTGTAATGCCTGTTATTGTTTTTTGTTATTCTGTCTGCTGCAAGTTACCAATGTAACATTTGTACAATGAACCGAAATGCCCCCAGATACTTGAGGGTTAGGTGCGCTATATAAAAAATAGATACAAATACAAAATTCACCCTATAGATATGGGGTGCCATGCTGACCCCTGCCATCAAAGTAGCAAACTCCAGAAAGTAAGGCGAACCAACGGGTGTGCAGCCCCAAACTCTACAAACGTGTCTTCCCTGTAGATGTCTCCCACTAGACTCCAATGCCCCACTGACCCTATTCCGCTCCCCCATTTCTGTTTCAAGCACATACCCCAACCTGCCGCAAGAGAGGAACATCTCTGGCATGAAGGGAATCTTCAGCCCCGTCAGTTTAGTCGGCTGCCACCAAGTCCACATAATACTACTTACCGGGGTCAACAGCTGCCTGAGCTCCTTTACCTGCTTCCAAACACCTCAGTAGTCTTCTAGGAGCAATTCCCTCCTTAATTCAAACTGTGACCCTGTCTGCATGTGGCAGGACAAACCAGTCCATCATGTGCTGGAGAACAGTGGCCCAGTAATAGGACCTAAAGTTTGTCGCCCCAACACAACCTGCAACCGCAAAGTAACCAATGCTATCCTCTGCGAACCCCAACCCTTCCAAAGTAATGCGGATAATGTTGTGTGAAGTACTCCAAGGCTGGAGGCGGGTGTAAGCATGGGCATCACCTGAAACACATACAGCAGTTTTGGCAACACAATCATCTTTACTAGTGCCACCTGCCCCATCAACGAGATGGGGAACCGTTCCCAGAATTCTGCCAACCTGCCAAAGGCGGCTACTGCCCGTTTCAGAGTCTTCTGATACACCCATTCCCAATTAGCACTCGCCATGATGCCGAAATACCAGAGCCCCCTGCTGGAATCTCCATCGGAAAATGTGAGAGCTTGTGTAAATCGTGAATTTGGAGTTCATTATCGCCATCCCAGAGAGTCTCCCAAATTTCTCCACAGTGGCTAGGACCTGTCCCATATTTAAAACAGGATTGTGCATGTACAGAAGTATGTCATTTGCATATAAGGTGATGCAGTGCCTAACACCCACCCCATCTGCAATCCCACCCCTTTGTGCCTCTTCCGATAGACCCTCACCAGAGGCACAATGACCTGTGCAAAAACCAGCAGAGACAGCGTGCAACCCTGTTGCGTGCTTCGCCTCACTTGCCATGGACTAGAAATACCTCCACCATAATCCTGTCCACCTCTGGAGTCTTGCCCAAGCTTAGTCCCTCAACCACTTGCTCAACATCATGGGCATCCACGACTGCCCCCAGTCGCTCCCTCTGCACCTCAGTAAGCCCATTGCGGGACGCCTCATCCAGCCAAACGATCTCCCGCTCTGCATCAAATTCCCCCTTCTGGGAATACAGATGAGTGTAAAACTCCTGCAACACCTCAGTCGTTCTCTGTGACCAACTCGCCTTCACTCCCTCACAACTGTGCAGAACACCCTCCCTCCTAACCAACTAGGACAAGAGCCCTGCCTGCCTTGTACCAATCCGAACGCTGTTTGGCCACATACCCGGCATACAAATATTCGACCAGTCCCTCCCTTGCCCCTGCAAGTCCCTTGTTGCTTCTGCAACTACCTCTCGGGCAACCTCCCCTGGCCAAAGCTTGCTCTAGAGCGGCTAACCTATGTTTGAGACTCTAACTTCCACAGTCGGGACACACTGACCTTTGCCGAGATATAGACCCCTCTAAAGAACACCTTCAAGGTCTCCCACTCAGTACACCTATGTGACGTAGAGCCTGAGATTTCATCCAGAAACGGACAAATTTGTTCCCCCAACGAGGCCATGAAAGCGCCATCCATCAGCGGTCTATTGTCAAATCTCTACCTGGGGATGGGCGAGCCCCAGCTGCTACTAAAATATATTTTTCTAGACTACTCGTGACATTGACCTTCATGCCGTACCACGCTCGCCTCTACACATTTTCATCATTCAGCGCAACCTCATCCATATTGAGCCTACAGTACTACGGTCAGCTTTAAAGGTGAATATATAGATCTTTTCTTTTCTCCCTGGACACGACTGAGTGTGCACCAGTGGTCCCGAGGATAACAAGCTGCTAGTGGAAGGTTTTCCTGTGATTATTTGAGGAGAATTTTACCACAGTTCCCCAGAGTGTGGAAACTGATTGTTACGTGAGACCATAATTCTGTCAATATTTTCGAGCCCACATAGGGCATCTCATTTTAGATGCTTGACTTTAACTATTAGCTCCTGAAGAATGTTCACCATTTTTCGAACAGAAACATGTTGAGAGATGGTGATTGCTAACAGCAAGGGCATAGGTATAAAGCATTGTTATTGCATTGTGTAATAAAAACCCTATGTGATCTGATATTACATTACAGACCAAGCCAACTATCACAGGTTGTAAAAAAAAAACAGCCAAGTCCTAATTTTGTTCGATTAGGAGTCCATTTTGAACTGTATTCACATATAGGATGTTTTTGCTTACACTTTATTTGTACTATTATGAACTTTTTACTTTATTGAGCCTCTGTGATTGATTGAAGTTCTTCTTAAATTTCGAATTCTTGGTAATTTTTTTCCTATTGATTTTGATATATGTACACATGTACATTTTGTTTTTCCATCATTGCAGATATCTTTTCCTTTTCTGACATCTTTTTTTGTTTGATAATTCTCAATACCGCCATATTCATGAAAACGTAACATGGAACCAAAACCGACCCAATAAGCGCACCATGCTCTAACCCTCTGCCCCGGATGCCTCTGCATACCCACTTTGTAAAAACCATAGAATATTCCCCCCGTACACCCAGGCCTCAGATAAACAAGGCCAAATGCAAGCAAAAGAGGCAGAACGCTAGGGTGAGCCGCTCCCCACCACCACCACCAGAGAACTGCCTTTACACCACCACCCCAAATCCCCACTCAATTAAAACAAAACATGACCACCCCTGCTCCACCATAAGGATTTTGCACCAACCCTCAATTATCGTCCATCAAAGTGCAGTAGTCACCCTTCCAGCCCCCTGGGCAGTACGTCACACCATGGCCTGCCCCTTCCCAACCATGGAGACTTCCCAGCAAGCATGCTCCCCCCCACCTACCAGTCGCCTACGTCCCTTCCAGGTCCTGGCCTGGAGGATCAGCTGGACTGTCCTCCGGTGCAGGGTTGTTCCCTTTGGGTTGCATATCTCGCTCTCGCTCTCTCGCTCTCGTATATCTGAGCAGACACATACCCAGCAAAACTGGGAGAGGCCCATGATGTCGGACCACACCTGGCCCCGACATCTGTCCCTTCTGCCCGATGGTCTAATGTCCAGCCAGTCCCAGACCTCATCTGGCTTGTGAAAGAAAAAGGAGTGTCCATCCGCCAATACTTTCAACTTGGGAGGATAAAACATTTATCTATGACCCAGTTCCCTCAGCCTCCTCCTCACTGCGTCTTACTACGTGCGCTGTCTTTGCACCTGAACCTCCTGGGTGAAATCCGGGAAAACCATAATCCTTGCAGTGCCTGCAGTATAAACTGAGCTCCACCTATTATCTTGGAAGATAGCATCTCTGTCCCGGAAATTCAGAAACTTCGCCACAATGGCCCACGGAGGAGCCCCTACCGGTGGTCTTCTGCCCTGCACCCTATGCACCCTCTGAATTGAGAACCACATCGATAGGCCTTTGATTTTTCACGGTTGTCATGAAAAGCTTCTCCCAAGTACAGCTCCCTGATTGGGCCCTCCTCCCTCAGCAACTCCAGGGATCCTAACATTACTCTGCCTGGAGCAGCCCTCAGCGCCCTATGCCCTTTCCCAAGTGATCTTGGAGCTGCTGTGAGAGCATTGAGCCACGGCTGCAACACCATCACTGTGTCTTCCACATTACTGACTCTCCTTTCCACCTCTGTCACCCTCTCTCCCACCTTCCTCAGATCCATCATGACCAGGGAGAGTTCAACAGACATTCTCTGTACCTTAATCCCCAGAGAGGATCTGGACTCCTGAATTGCCTCCAACAACCAACCCATTCTAATGGTACCCTCCTGTGCTGCAGCGTCTCCACCCATCTCCATACCTTGTTGCTTTTGCTTGGGCTGCCTGCATTTGCCTCCCAGGCACTGTGCCAGCTTCTGTTGCACTTGACCATCTTGTGACCAGCTGCATCCAATGGTACCATCCAGCACCCTTTGTACCTCACAGGGCCTACCACCAAAGTTGGTTCTCACCTGTGTATAGCCCTGGAACTCAAGTCCACTTTAACAGCACCCCTGTGTGTCTGCAGTGGGGCCCAGGCTCAGCTCTACTCAACTGTCCAGACAGTGACCCAGCAAATTCAAACCTGCAGCTCCCCTCCTGCCCTTCCTGATGGGGAACAGGTGTCCTCCAATCCGACCCTCACCACGCTCCTCCTCCTGTGTTTGCCATGCTCAATGAACCCTCACAGCTTCCTTACAGCACACACCAGGAGCGGAGAGGGACAGGCTGCCTCTTCGCTGCTGGCTCCACTGGGATAAGCTCCACGACAATCCAGCACCCCAGCCAGGGTGGCCTGCGCCAGCACTCCAAGAGAGCCATCGCTTCTGCCCCTTCTAGGCTTCACACCAGCGTTGCTTCTCCGATGGCATCCCATGGGGCTCCCGGCCTGAAGCAGACCGCACCTCCGTTGCTGGCAGCTCATTAATACAGCCCTCCGTGGCAATCACTAGCTCCCTGAGCTCCAGCCAACACCATATTGCCAAGAGTGCCTGTGCTCTACCAGGCCCCCAGCATCCTGCACTGTCACAGGGCGCAAGTCATCCCGTTCAGGCAGTCCACTCCAGCAGTGAGCCCTCCATGGTCCTTAAAGCGCTCCCCAGCATGGCAAAGGATCAGGATTTCGGGGAATATATATGGTTGCGGCAATGAGCTTTGAGAGACGCGGCCATCCTGGTCGGGCTCTCTAGCACACCCCACACTCCCCAGGAGTCCGTTTTTAAATAGTGTTATTTTAGATGGAAACTTGGCTTGTTCTAGCAAATTCTGATTTGCTGCTTTTCAGGCATTCTTATACACTGTGCTTCAATCCTCTGGGAAGGAATCCAGGTCCACACCAGCTCAAACGGGCATGACTGGGATGCAAGGAACCAGCTCCAAAAAAGAGCATGTTCTGTCAACTGTTATAGTAATGTACATGGTGTATCAGCGAGAAGAGCATAAGCAGGTACAGGAAGAGTTAGACTATGGCTCTACAGTGGGGCACTAGGCACGGAGTATCTGCGTGAGGGTGGGAGGGTTGTATTGCAAATTTGTGATGTGCAGGGCGTTACGAGGTGCTGTAAATGTGTATGTGCATGGAGGCTCGAAGGTGTAGCATGCACCTAGGCATGTTCTATTTGTGGTAGAATCAGCGAAGTGGTTTCACGACTGTCCTCATGGCAAGGTTGGTGAAGGTAAGAGGGGTTCCTACCTTACATTGCACTTTTCACTGCATTCTATCATTCATCAGGCGGACGAAGGGTGGGGAGATGGGAGAAGGGGACTGCTTGTGAACTGTCCGATTTGCCCTAAACATTAAGAATTCTGGAAGGCATGAACATTTGGGCTTGAGAGAGAGACATCCCCCACCATATGACTCCTTATTCCATATCTTCCCTTCCTAGGGGTGCAGTGGTCCTACTGAGAGCAGTTTTCTTATCCCATCATGCCCAGGTGATGAACCTTGGTGCCACATAGGTCTTCGCCCTGGTGATTGTCTCCTGCCTCCTGCACATTTTCTGGGTTAGCTAATGCACTCTTGTTTCACTGCTTTGCTGCATAACTGTTTAGATTTCCAAACTTTCCTCTGTGTCGACCTCATGCAGATATGCTATTGCAAGCTTCTCATATGCTATATCCAAATGAGCTAGCAATCATTTTCATGCATGTTCCATTAGTGTGAGAGAGCTAGCCGGCCTCGATTTTCACTTTACAATTCTTCTGGTCTTTCCAATAGTGAACAATCACATCAGTCAAAATTAAATTGAATCCAGCTTTTTCCTTTATTTCCTGGAAACCTGACTCTCAAAACCTTATTTCAGATTGTTATGAATGAACATCTGGATGTATAGATCCTGGATTTCATACTGTTTTGAAAAGCCTGCATGCATTGTGGCATCATGCAAAAGTATCCACATTTAAGTTACCATTTTGTTTGCCATATGCACTTTCATACAATAGTCTCAATTGCTATAAGCCCTTCCAATTTTGCTAAATCAACACTATCTTCATGTTCAGACAGTCGCAGCCTCAAATCCATGACAGACTCAGCTTTTCATCCTTCCTACTTCAATAAATTGAGTCTATTTATATTGGCTAATAGTAGAATATTGTGCACCACATTGTGAGTATCAAGACTTTGCATTTTCCATATGACAGCACCAGAACCAAGCAAACTGACCTTAGGTGAACTACTCGCTGTTTTCCACCCTGAAGTTTACTATTGGTAAGAACCAACATCAAATAAGTTTGTAAAGTTAGCGTTCCTGCAAAGATGCATTCAAAACGCCTCATTGCCTTGTAAAGTGGTGAATAGAATCACAAATGCAGGAGCCATTTTTTTCTTATTCTTTTTTTCTACTTTTATATGCAACTAAAGTTCATGACTTTGTTTCAGCTGTTTGTCACAGAGGATTCTGGGAAAATAAACGGGACTATCAAGATGGAAAGAAACTTCAGCAAATGTTAAAAAGCCAGCTTCCCCAACAGGTTATCAAAAACCATATTCACAAGAACTTTTTAAACTCCAAACAAATAAGGAGCGCAATTCCCTGAATGTGCGGCTACAATTGGGAACATTGGTCCAAGCATTAATGCACATGTTCATACTGGCCTGATCCAGTTTATAACATTTCATGCAACATAATTGGAAACCGAACCATATGTCAATTGTAAAGTTGCTGCACAGTCCAGGAGTGCACTTGAATCCTTTGGCTGTACACTTAAGAACTATAGTTTGTCAGTTTTATCATTGTAGCACATTCTATCGACAATACTTTGGGTGATATCTTAGAAAGTGATTGCGAATGACAGTTTGAACATGATAATGATATGCATGACTTTGTGGATACCGAATAGGTCCAGTTTATGGAGGATGATGTTCCTTCCAATAGAAAAACCTGGTCAGATAGCATTTATCCTGGCCATTCTATGCCCATTACCACTAGCATGCATATTATTTGGATATCATGTACCAACCTAGTCACTTTCTGAAAATCGGTGTGTAGATATGCTTACATTTATTAATTTACATTTCATGCCGGCTTATCCAGCACTCAGTGCCGTATAAAAATGTAAAAAATACTTGCCTATAAACTTTATTACTGCATTTCCTGTCCTTTACCAGCACATGCTGCTATGGTGACTTGTTAAAATTCTCTTTGTCTAAAAGACTTGAATCAGCCAAAGTCAAAAAGCTATTTCTTGGAGATATCTATTGAAAGCCAAATTGCAAGCATATTAAAAAAGAGTATTTTGTGAAACTTTTGAATGACTGATTCTCCCATAGCAAGAGAGAACACACCATAGAAGATATCTATGATGGTTGTCTCTATAAGGATCTAAGTGACAATGAAGGTGTTCGTTTATCTAAATATCCATACCATTTGAGTTTTACAGCAAATACAGATGCGGTACCAGTTTTTAAGAGCAGCTCAATGTCTACATGCCCTATACATCTCATGATCAATACATTACCATTTTAAAATGTGTAAACGGCGAGAGAATATGATGGTTGCTGGCCTGTGTTTTGGAGAGAAATTCTAGAACTGGGAATAAAAATAGAAATAGATGGGAAGTCCCGAATATGCCAGGGGTTTCTCATAAGTCTGACAGCATATTTAACAGCTAGAAATCTGGCCTTAAATATGAATCAGTTCCATGTTCAGTAGGACTGAAGTAAACGTCTACATCAAGGAGCCACATGCCTTACAGAAAAGGGTGGAAATATACATGTCTATCAAAGAAGTTCCATGTGCCCCACCTGGCACATCTGAGCAGTCTCTTGAACAGGCTTACAAGTCCCACACCTGTAAGCAGGTAGTTCAGCAAATAAAAGGACCCTTTACAAAGCATTTTGATTTTGTAAAGTCAACTGGCTTTGACTATATGTATTACATTTTATAAGGAGTTACTAGGCTACTTACAAACCTACGGTTTTCCTCCTCACATCTGGCTTCCTGTTTCTCAGTGCATTCTATGGTTAGCATTGTGGATGAAAGCATTAGACGAATCAAGCCTTTGTTCCCTGTTACTCAAATCCCAAGATCAATGGCTAATTTTATCTATTGGAAAGCTTCAGAACTGAGAAGGGGGTTATTTTGTTACGTAATCCCTATACTTTGTGATTTGATACGGCCTGACTGTCTTTATCACTTGGCAGTCTTTGTGGAGGCTGTGCTTGTGCCTTGTTAGGACCGTATTAGTGAACATAATCTGAATCAAAGTGAAAATCTTAGTCAGTATTTTGTTTATATGTTTGGAATGTTATATGGGGATAGATATCTCGCTTAAAACGGTTCCATGTAAAAATTTCGCCGCAAAAATATCGCCGAAAAATTGCCGTTTTCTGTGGCGACATTATTGCATGGAACATGCGGGGGACACCCCCGCAACCCCCAAACTTTTTTTTTTTTTTTAAATTCTTTTTTTTTTTGCCCCTGGCACCATATATATGGTCACCCAAATAATATCGCCACAACATTTTTCCGGCGATATTATTTACGGCGACCATATATATGGGGATATTATTACTTGATACCCTTAAAACATAGATTTGTTGTTTCATTTGACTTCAGTTATGTGTGTCCTATGGCCCATTTTCCATTTGAGGATGCCAATACTGACCTGTTGCAGCACTTTCATGGAGCACAATATATAGAGTCCACATTATCAATGCAATCTGCGTGCTTCAGTTTTTGCCTACTAAATTACCCGCTACACCAGAAGACTGCTAGGAGTACAAATTTGTTGTACAAATGCAGATCAAAAAAACCAAAGACTTTCAAGAATTGCTGTTTTTAGAAAGACCCTTTTTGAGCTGACTATAAATGAGCATTTACATCAAGAGATATTTAAATGTTTGGTGGAAATGTTACTCATGGGAAGATCTATAGAAGCACTCTTTGGATGGGAAAAATTTACCATTCCAAATCATACAGTAGTCAAACTAAGGAATTCATATACTGTAAAATATCTAGACCGATCTGGCCAAGTGCAATTTGGCTCTATAGCATTGTTTGCAAGATATGAAGTTGATACTTCAGAATCTGCACAATGTGCTTGTGTGGAGAGAATTTGGCCAACAACAGTTGATCTTGTAAGGTTAACACACATTAATGCACTGAAATCCAATGGAGCAGTATGGGTTGTACCAATCGGTGAAATAGTGGGACATTGTGACCGAGTATAAATGAGTTGCTTGTTGTATGTGAAGAACCAAATCAACAAGAAGCAAATCTATAATTTCATGTTTAAAAACCCTGTAAATACTTTACCATCTTCTAGGCTTTTTAAATCCAAATTCCATTTGTTTTGCATTTTCAACCATTCGTGACACAACCCCACCAACCCCCAATATGCCTCATCTATAAAAATTCATGCAGAGAAATGTTTACACTTGGATTTTTCTCAATGATTCAAGGACAGTCTGGTAAATGTGAGAAATCATTTAATCTTTTGCTTACTGTTTTCCCAGTGTCTTAATTTGAATGTTCTCTCATTTTAAATGTAAGCAGTTTCCAATGCATTATGCTGCATCTGTTGTGGGTTTGTATCCCAACAAATAAACTTGATTTGATATGCAGTAATGGATTTCATAATTCCATTAAAGAAAATTGTATGTATGGGTATTAATTTTAATACATGAGAAATAAATGCATCCATATTGACTTCTAGTCCTTCCTTAAACCTGTAATGGCACACCTTTAAGGATGAAATATTGCTCGGCCTGTTAATGCAAATGTGTCATTCTACAGGGGAGAGCATGGAAAATTACATGAATAAATGCATTTTCACAAGAAGATAATTACTATAATTCTGTGCTCACAAGGTCCGCATTGTTTTTGCCTATGCATCCTTGATGCACCCTTGATATGTGGAAAAGCAAAGGCAGCACTCAAATTTGCCATATAGTGCCTCTTTGAACCGGCATGGGCAACATTTTATTGGACTCGAAGCTTGCAAGTTCGAACAGAGACTAACTGTCCATATACATTCCACATATGCTTTGTAAACACTCATTCAATGCTCATTAGCACCTTTAAAATAAGAAGCAAAAAGCTAACTTGTTCAAAGGCTACCTAGTCCTCAACTGAAAGTTCAAAGTTATGCTCAATCTCTGCTCAACTCCCTCTAGTCTTTGCAAGCTCTCGATCAAAGCACAACTGAACTTTAAAAAAATAAAATATATATACAATGTGTGGGGATGTTTAAATATTCCAATCTACTGATCTGGACAAACTGAGTGTTTGCATTAGTTGAGCGTTTAGCGGACGTGCTCGACTCCGTGCTAATTTCATTGAGGAATAATAATAGTGTTCAACTTGCTTGATGAGCGCTCATTTAACATTTCTGTATGGGTGCTTCTCCACTAATATACAACATTGTTGGTTTAAAGTTTACACAATCACATAGATTAATTTCATGTGAAAGATTGTGGTGTAAAATTTCTTTTTCTTTTAAGGCATTGTATTTTATTGTGCCGTTGCTCTTGAGTTGTGTTTTTTCCCCCATAATAACCACTGTTATCTGCCACACTTTTTTAAAATAATCCATTGTTTGATGGCGTGTACATAGATTTTAAACAGTTTTATAAATTTCAAGTAATTGAAAGATTTCTTTTGATGATAATACGTCTTGATGTAAAACAAAGCCAATGTAACATGTTTGTTTTAGTACTTGTTTGTGTGACTTCTTTTTTAAATACACCAAGCATATGTAAAAGCATAAATGTTTTACAGTAATATAACTTTAATAAAAGTTATCACTAAATGTATGTAACCTATATATAAAGTGTAAATGTACAATGGCGACTTCACATAGTTTTTATCATTTATATGTTGTGTGCGGACGTGATGTACAAAAGTTTAAATATTTGTATTATAAAACTAAGGGAGTACTTCTGTGTGTATATTTTTGTTAAAGAAATGTGTACATAAAACTAACAGTAGATCTATAAGAATGTTACATAATTAGGTACCTCATATACTTGTACACGTTTCTGTCCTAAAGGGCTCAAATCCACCAGACATTCATCAGGGCCCATACATTTCTATTTATGAGTAATGTACTTGATAGCAGAAATCTCCCAAGTACGCACTAAGGTCTTCCCGACTACCCTAAATATATGGAGGCGCATGCTTAATTCTTTATGGTCCCTTATTGGACCTCCATCAAACCCATTTCTTCATATAGATAACAAATTCTATACACCTGACCAGTTTGTCTGGAGCTAATCTTAAAGAACAGCAACCAAAAATGCTTTTAAAACTAGGCATTTCCTATATGTTATGCTTTACTTAAAGAGTTTAAATGCGTTTTAACATCTGGTCATGAAATACGGCATTGTAAGGTATGTAACATTTGTTTTACTTCATGTACATTTTTTATAGTTTAATATTAAAATGCAAGTGTTACATTGATTGTTTAGCTAATATTAAACCTTTTTTAAAACCAATGTAGATTTGAATATGCATTTTTATGTAAGCTAAATGTTTATTACTGTTTTATATGGCATGAATTTTTGTGTGCTTTTTTAATGATAATTTAATGCATATTAGTTATGTTTGTTTTTAATGTACACTAGCTGGGGTACCCGGCGTTGTCCGTGTCCTGATCGAGTGGTCTCTTGTGTGCCCTGGAGGCTGTTGTGCTTGTTCTCATGTCAGCAAGTCTTGCTTCAGTTTACTCTGGCATCTCATTTGCCCTGGAGAAAGTTGCTCTTGTCCTCTGGTCGGCAAGTCGTGCTGCTGTTTTGTTGTTTTGTTTCAGAGCTCTTCATATTGATTTTCTCTTTGCATCAGATGAAGCTTTTCCAAGTGATGTTCATTTTTTGTTCGGCATGTTTAAGTCACTTAATGGCTTCAGCACATTTGAGAAAATGTCCAAGAAAGATTGATTGATTGTGCTCTCTTCTCGTGAATGAACGTAACTAAACTGTAACCTTGCCATTTCCCATATTTGGAGTGGCATGATAAAAAGAAAATCTTTTTTTTTTTTATTCCCTTTAAAAATTATTGAATCAACAGTTTCAAACTGTATACAGTAGTAATACATTTTGAAGGAATAACCAACATATCGATCCTTTTGCTTCAGACACTTTTCCTAATTCTACCCCCTTCTAGAACATACTGTAGTGAATTGGGGTGGGCATTAGGAAAATGAACAGGAAAGAGCATACCAAGAGTGTAAGGAGAAAGAGAGGAAACAAAAGGAAGAACAAAGAAGGTATGAGGAACAAAAGAAAGAGCCAGAGAATAGGGAAGAAACCTAGCGAAATAGAAGTCCAGAGAATGAAAGAAAGTAGGTTGCCCAGAAGGTCAAGAGGAAGCAGAGAATAGGGAGATGAGGAGGAAGAAAAGCAGGGAACAAAAAGATGACAAAATGCATTATCTTGTTAACAGATGCATAGTGCCATTTGAAGCTCGAGAACAATAGGAAGAAGAGAGAGGATCACAACAGACCCGTAGAGAGCTGCATGGAATACCAAGAATACAGACCTAGGCTGATGAGCAAAAGACAGATGGCATTAGGAAAATTATTGGGGATCTATATAGGCAAATGAGGGATAAGGATGGCTGTAAAACTAAAGGGAACAATGAGTGATCTTTTTATCAGAAGGAATCGTAAGCAGATTGGGTGACATATAATGGTAGACTAACATAGAGCAATGTCCGTAAGCGGTATAGATCTTAATGACGAGGACAGGGATGATAGCCATAACAGCTGGGGTATAATGATGTCGGCGGGAGAACGGGTGCAAAAACTAGAAGGAACAGAGAGAGGGTAGGGTGCATGTGGTTTTTCAATAGATCCAAGTATAGAAAATGGGTAAAAAGGTCAGATTTAGAAGACCCTAAGGAGAAAACACGGGAACCAACACCATATTCCAAACAACCACCAGCACGAACGTGCAGTGCAGTTGATATATCCCTGCCATTTGTAAGCAGATTAAGTTCGCTGCCGGGGTGAAGACAGATGGGCGAATCTAGACCCATCTGGAAAATGAGAAGTGTTAGTGGGTATGATTATGGGGGTGAGGGTATAAGCGGTTCCCATTAGTAGAGAAAGGAGGAGGACAACCGCGGTGTCCTCATGGCCACAGATGGATAAAGATAATTTGAAATGTAAACTGCCTAGTTTGACTGCAGGTGCAGGGAAATGGTTTCATGAGTTAGAAAGGATGATGGCGGGAATGACTTTCGTGGTGGGTTATTTAAAGGGCTTGCTAGTAGCCATTCTAGAAGAGAAAGCTGACGACATTTGGGGAAAAGCAGGGTATGCTAGAGTAACGGCACAAAACACGACACATGACGTAGTGCCATTTTGAATAATTGCAGAGCAGACGTATTGAGAGTGCTTACAGACAAGTATTCCAAAACGTCAGACATGGGTGCGATTATGACAAGGAAAATGTGGGAGGATGAAGACTCTGTTGCCTTTTATTCAAGAGCATTGCTGTCTTGAGACGAGAGACCGTGGGATGAAACAGTGGCATTATTTTAGCACATTTCAGGGACTTCCTGAGCTAGTGCAACTGCAGAAGAAGAAACTGGTAGGGATGGAAGTGAAGCCTTGGTCAGAAATACAGTAAACTATTGTACATCGTTTTCGATTGTTGCAAGAGATGAACAAGAAAAAAGCAGAGGGCAGAAAGCAAGAGGAAGGAAAGTTAGTTCTGAAAAACTTTCAAAGTGTGCTATAGGAGCAGTGTTGACAAGGGGTGAAGGTGTGGAACGCAAGGAGTGCAGTCAAGCAATGTAGGGTATCCTGCAGGTCAAGGTGAATACCATTTGTTTGCCACGTGGCAGTGGGAATGCGCCTAGGGACGGACGAGGGGGATTTCAGAACTCCCAAGGAGGAGGAGGTTTTAATGGAAGAGAGCCGCAGCAATGTTGGAATTGTAGAAGGACGGGACATATAGCCAGAACGTGTAGAAGTAGAGGGGGCATGCAACAGAACTGGCAGGCTCCAAGAAGGGGGGTGGACTATTCTCTGCTGTATAATGCGGACCCACAGGAGTATTATGCCCAAGATCACACACAAATGCAGCAGGCACAAAAGAGTCTAGCACAACTGTAGATGCCACAAGGGTATTTACAGCAAGTGCCTATACAAGCACAGCAAGTCCCGACACAGCAAGCAGCGGCACCACAATGGAACACAAATGCAGGGCCCCCACAAACCTTCACACCTACAATAGGGAGTGTGACCGTGGTAGGAGGAAATCCTTTCACATGTACTGGGATGAATTTATATCCACACAGGACAGCCCACAGAGCGACCCTATGTGTTCAGTGCTATCTGTGTCACCAGACCCCCAATAAACCAAGGGGCAGGGTAACGATAACCGGCAAGACATTTTCTGTTCTTGTAGATGCTGGAGTAACCCGTTCCTGTGTTCGAAAAGGAAAATACCCAATGTCTGCCATTGCCTTGAATGTTCAGGGATTCTCTGGGGCGACTAGTTTAGTTCCTTTTACTGAGAAATTTCCATAGGAGAACATGATGTATCTCTGCCATGATTGTTTTCTCGACAGGCACCAATTATCATACTACGATGTGATTTGATGACAAAGTGAGGCAAGACAATCTCTTTTACTGACAAAGGGATTGTGTGTTCCACTCCAGGAACACATCTTCTGAATGTAAGAGTTAAAATTGGCATTACAGTACAGAAGGTATTATGAGAGGTTCCTCTAGACCTAGATGTATTCTTGTATGGAGTGACTGTTTTGTTAACATGGCTTCCCAGATTAGTAGGTAAAATATTGAGAATACGGATGAATTTTTGTTTAGACCACAAATTCCTATGGATGGTGAAGACGGACAGATTCCCATAAAGTTTAGATACAGCAGCAGTCAGAGAAGAAAGGGTGGTTGTCTATGGGACAGATGAGGGAAGAGGATGGAGAGCAGTGATAGCCCTTGTTGAAGGATATAGACTGACAGATTTGACAGACAAGGAGTTTTTTAGAAATTACTACTCAGATGATGAATTATTATTCTTTATACGTTTTATTTATTGGATTAAAATAGAGAACAGAGACATACCACAGGGAATGGTGTTAGTGAGAAATAAACTGTCATTTGTTCAGGAAGATTTAGAGAAGGTGCCAAGCATCTTGTGGAGTAGTAGTCCTTATGATGCAGGTCTACTAAAAGGAGTAGGATCAGTCAAAAGCAAGCTCAACCCTGGAGCTGTCCTGCCACGAGCAAAGCAGTACCCAAAGTCCAGAGAAATGGATGAGGGCATATTTGAAACCATTTCCGCTTAAATGCAGCAAGGAATATTGGTGATATGAAATTCCCAGTGCAACACCGCTGTGTACCCACGTGAAGAAATAGAAAGGAGGGGGTCATGGAGATTTATTCAGGATGAATAACCCCTGAGAGAGCAGAAGCAATTCAAAACACTCCTGAACCAGACACGGTAAGGTAGGTGCAACCATTTTTAGCCTCTGTAATTCTTGTAGGGCCTGGGTTTTTGATTACATTACACAAATTCAACCTCTTTTAAAAGGACTCAAGGAAGCACAGGTTGGCAAGAATAAAATAACCTGGACAGAGGAGATCACTGATGGATCTGAAGAATTAAAAAGAGCAATTTTCACAGCTCTGGTTAGGAATTCCAGATTACAATGAAGAATTGTATTTTTTTTCGCATTGAAATGGAGAGGTAATGCCAGCAGTTCTTACACAGAAAATGACTTTAAAACATGGGTACAAACCATAAGCATATTACAGTAGGATTCTAGACCAAGTGATAAAAGGACATTATCCTTGCAAACCTGCTTTAGCTGCTGCCGCTTTTGCGATTGAAAAGGCTGCAAGTATTACAATGGGATGCTCAACCATGTTATTTGTCGAGCACTCCTTATTTGCTATTATAGAGAAACCCAAAAGTACATTGACTACGCAAAGAACATAATGATATGAGGTGATTATCTTGAATCCAGCAATCATAATTGTTAGATGTAGAACAGTGAACCCAGCGACATTTCTAGAAGAATTAGTAGGGAAAATGGATTATATACATGACTGTACCATGTGTACAGAGTTCTATGATGATATTCCCAATATTAGAAAAAATGCACTCAGATGGGGGGGGGGGAGTTCTCTTTATTGATGGTTCTTCAAAAATTGATCAAACAACTGGTGAAAGGCATACTGGGATGGTAGTAGTGAAATTGGAACAGAATGGTGAATTCGAGCTAGTGACAAGTGCGAGACTGCCTTTGCATTGTTTTTTACAGGCTGCCAAATTAGTGGCGCTTATCGCTACACTGCAGAGATACGAAGATGAGGAAGTGAAAGTGTACTCTGACTCCGCCTATGTGATGTCAACCGTACATGTAGGACTGTCACATTGGAAAAGGAGGGGTTTCCTCCATGCAGACGGCTCACCCGTACAACATGCACCGCTATTGGACAAGCTTATTAAAGTATTGAAGCTTCCATTGGCTATCGCAGTTGTGAAGTGCACAGCACCTACTAAAAGGGCAGATTTTATTTCTCGCAGTAAAGGAGCCGCAGACGTAGAAACCAAAAGGGCAGCATATTTCCCAAACATTTCTGATTTTGATGTAGAGAGTGTTAAACAATTGTCAGAATGGTACATGCTAACGACGGAAGGGTTTAATATGTTATCCAATTTACAATTAATTGAATTGAAAGGTTGAGCCCCACAGGAAGGGCAGGATTTATGGGGGTGTTCTTTATCCCCCACTGAGGCTTTTTGGAGACAGGACAGCACTGGAAAGCTAATTATGCCTCTAGCATTATTGAGTGTCATTGGATCAGCTTCCCTACCTAGCGCACACAACAAGAGTCTTGCTGCAACAATCGCAGAAGACTGGTTCTCACCAAATGTATTAGAACATGTGTCGCAGTTTATTGTGAATTGCATTGTATGCCGGAAGTTCACAGCAGGACACACCTTGAGGACAATGAGAGGAGCAATCCCAAGGCCTAGTGGTCCTTTTGAGCATCTACATATAGATTATGTGGATATGTTGCAAGTATTCAACGGATACAGGTACATGTTAGTGGTAGTTTGTCCCTGTTCCAGCTGGATCGAGGCAGGTCCATGCACACACCCCGATGCTACATTGTACTAAGTTCCTCGTGCGTGAAGTGTTCCTTAGATGGGGCATGTTCAAAGTCCTGCGGTCTGACAATGACCTACATTTTGTAAATGAGTTATTTGAACAGAGTGCTTCTATTAGGCATACAACACAAGTTTTTGTCTGCTTATTACCCACAGGCCAATGGTATCTGTGAGAGATCAAATGGACTTCTCGAAGAAAGGATAGGGAAATTGAAGATGACTCTGAAGAAGGGGTTGCTGCATTGACTGCCCCTTGCTATGATTGCACTGAGAAACCAGCCTGGTTCAGATCCCTGAGTCCACATGAGTTGGTGACTGGACGACACGAGAGTACCCCTTGCTCCTCCCACTAGAATAGAAACTGATGCCCACAGTGTAGTGAAGGCTTTAGGTGATGAGATGCATGATTATCTGACAAATATGACCGCCAGTGTTTCTTTCATGTCAAAACAGATATAGCAGAGAAGGGAAGGGTCGAAGAAGAATGAGGAAAACAGCCCAACTGGTGATCTGAGTAAATTATTAAAACATCCTAGTTTGTACACAGGGAACCAGGTGCTAGAGCAACATTTTGTGTGCACTTGGAATAAGCCCCGCTTTGAAGGACCGTACCTAGTAGCAGAGTTCACACCACAGCTGTTAAATTGGAAACCGAAGAGCTTGCTTGCACCTGAATAACGTAAAGCTCTACAAAGGAGAGACCCCGACCCACCCGACAACGGCTGACTGCGAAGCAAGAGAAGATCTGCTCATGCAGACCAGATCGGCTACCAAGGGCAAGAGCAAAGAATCAATGGATTCGAATATTCGGGAACAATTGGACACTCCAAAAGAGCTTAGTAGGAAGTGAATGGACCTGCTGCAGTTCCCGAACCTCTTTTCAGCTGAGCTAAAGGCAGATAGTATATCAAGAATAAGAGACAAAGTGTAGTTTATACTGCCTGAAACATTACAGCAATTTCAGAATATTTTTTAGTTAAGAAAAAGGAACAATGTGCCCGAAACAACGTATACACATATGTACCTTCATGTTGACTATAACTGTAACATTGCATACATTTTTGCAGGCTCTGTTCACCTATATTCTCCAGTCTTCCCCTTTAGTAAGACTAGACGTGGATGCAGTTACATTTTTGGGGAATCCTAAAAACAGCCCATTTATTCTCAGTCATCATTGCAATTCTCCTGCCATATTTGTTGTCGAAAGAGAAGAAGTGACCTAAACACTGATTGAAAGAAAAAGTGAATGAGAATTGTTTCAGAATATAAGAGGTACCAGGCCATTGAGAAGACCAAGAAGTTCATGTGGATTGATGCTTATATTGGGCCTCATTATAAGTTTGCCGGTCCAGTAGTAACTGCGCGGGTAAGCTACCGGCGCTGTTACTACCGGACCGGCAAACTAAGAGTTGTACTCGCCGGTGCCTTTCTGCCCACCAGGTCTGACCTGGCGGGCAGACTGGCACCCGCGAGCACAACTCGTCGGATGCACCGGCACCATTCATGAATGGTGCCGGTGTATCTGACCGCCTTCTTCCCATTGAACCCTGTGGGGCTCAAATGGGAATGGGGAGTAATGAATACCGGCACCTGGCAATGGGGACCGACCGGGTCCGCCGGGGGTGGAATACCCCCATACGTCCCCATTGCTGGGTGCCAGCAATTTCATGAGTTTGGCGGCAAGCTGTGCCGGTCGTAATGAGGCCCATTGTCATTCTGTACAATGATTTGTCTTTTCTTCCTCATTATGGATTTTCAACAGTTGATTCTTAATACAGATTAAACACTAAAAGGTTATGCTTATCCCTAGTAAAGGTACAGACAATGTGTTCCCTAATATTTCTCAATAAATTGTTCGAGCAAAGAGAGATGCTGCAGAAGATAATGACGATATGAACTCTTATCTGATAATTCTGCCCATTTAAAGAATAATATGTGTTATCAACATATGAAGGTTGCGGGAGAGAGAGCACCAGATTAAAGTCTCAGACTCTAATAGATTGATGTTATCAATAGTATCTCTGTCACTAGCCCAATCCTCACCTGAATCCATGTGGAAGTCTGATGGGTCGTCTGATGTCTCCACTCTTCTTTCGCTCCAGGAACCGCTTGCCTTCTTCTTTACTGTCTTCCCCTTCTGCTTGTAGAGATAGGGATGGGCTCCCCCAGAGGCCACTTTGCCAGTAGGGCTATTTGACCGGCAGCGGAGACTCCTGGGAGCCCACTCCAAAGCGGGGAAAAGCCTTGCCAAAAAACCCTGGTGAGTCCTTGTGATGTGGTAAATGGTTTATTCTTAAATGTTGTGGACTTCAGGTTCCAGCATGCATTAGGGTGGATTGACGTGTATTGGGCTGGGAAATCCGTGTATGCCAAGGTAGGACTAACTTGAAGAAGCTGCACAGGAGAGTTGAAGGGTAGTTCAGTTTGTCCGTTGATAAGGAGAGAGAGAGGAATGAAGCTGAAGGCAGCCGCAACAAGCGAGCCGCAGGCAGCAGCACAAAGCGCCGGGGGAACGGAGTGAGATGAAGCTGCGTTCTCAGCGAGTGACCGGACTGAAGGAGGGGGGGGGAAGGAGTACCGTTGCCGAACTGGGAACGGAGAGGGAAAATGAAACCCACTAGAGTGCGGGAGTAGAGAGAGAGGGATCTGCCTGAGAGCAAGAAGAGGAGACAGAACGGGAAACTCACAGAGGGCAGAAGGGTAGAGCAAGAGCGTTGGTTCACACAATCCGAGGAAAATAAAGTTGCAACGCATCTGCGTTTGCGACTTCTGGGTAACTGAAGTCTGTGAAGGACGAAAGACTAGAACGTGCAAAGCGTTCCAGATAAACCAAAGGGATTAGGCCTTCTTCCATCTTGCCCATCTATTCCAGAGCTTCCATGGACGATGTATGACAGTATGACCCCTTCTCAAAGGTCTCCCGCCCGGCTTTCCCGGGTGTATGCGATGAAACTTCTGAATGAGACAAGATGCCTTAATGTTCCGAACTGGTTCCCATGTACATTCTGACATTGGATTTGTTTCCAGACCACTAGGTATTGCAGATTACCTTTCTTGTATCAAGAATCTAACAACCTGGAAACCTCATTCTTCGGTGGCATCTGTTGTTCCTGGACATAGCTTCCTTGTCTTCCTCATATGGGGATGTTGCACCTAGGGTTTCAGTAATGAGGTGTGAAACACTGGATGGATCCGTCAGAGGCTTGGTGGGAGAGCTAACTGAAAGGCTAGGATTTATCCTAGCTGTGATCTGAAAGGGTCCAATGTATCGGGGTGGGATATTTTCCTGGATGGACCCATCTGGGTAAGTACTTGGTAGATAGCCAGACCTTGGGTCCCGCTTCCCAGGGTGGGTTACGTCTCCGTTTTTTGTCAGCCCATTTCCTACTGTCTTGACGGGCCCTCTTGAGATTGGTTTTTGCTTCCTGATGAAGCCTTTGCATTGTGTCCAGGAGGTGGTCAAATGAAGGTATATTCGTGGACACGTGTCCGAAGAGTGGGATATGCTTTGGGTTGAATCCATAGGTGCACATAAACGGACTCATTCCTGTAGATGAGTGTTTTGTGTTGTAAGAAAATTCAGCCATGGTTAGGTGATACCAATCGCTCTGTTCCTGATTACAAAAGCATTGAATGTATTGCTGCAGGGTGGCATTCAGGCGTTCCGTCTACCCATTGGCCTCCGGATGAAACCCAGATGAAAGGGATCTCTTGATTCCTAATGACTTACAAAGAGCAGTCCAAAACTTGGATATAAACTGCGAGCCTCTATCCGAGACTATAGTATGTAGAAGTCCATACAACCCGACTACATCTCTCAAAAATACCTCCGCTGTGATGCTGGCTGTGAGCAATCCTTTAAGTGGGGAAAAATGGGCCAACTTGCTGAAACAGTCCACCGTGACCATTATAGCAGAGTGTTCCTGTGATATTGGAAAGTCTACTATGAAATCAGTTGATCTGTGTTGCCAGGGTCCTCCAGGAAGTGGTTCTTGTTGCAGCAAACCCAATGGTTTGCAGTCGGTGTACTTGTTTTGGGCGCAAACAGGACATGAGGTGACATATTGCTTGACATCTCTCGTTAGAGAAGGCCACCAGAAATGGCGAGTCGTCCATTCTAGGGTGGCGGTCTGTCCCTTGTGTCCCGCCAAAGGAATATTATGACACCAAGACATGGCTTGTACTTGTAGGGCTCAGGTAGGTAGGAACAACAAACCGTCTCTGAAAAGGTCTCCCTTCCATGACAACTGATGCTCCTGGCTTCCTCGACCCTCCTGGGCTGTTTGAAGAAAAGTGTGTATAATGTTGATGAATCTTTTGCTTGCTAATAAGACCTCATGCCCTTGGTATCCTCCTGAGTCCTCCCCTTGACTGCGTGATAGAGCTTCGGCCAATGTGTTTTCCTTTTCGGGGAGGTATGTGATGTCAAAGTCAAATTGTGAAAAGTAATAAACCCATCGGGCATGTCTTGAGTTGCGGCACTCCATCCTTTGTAGCACCTTAAGGTTTGGTGGTCTGTGCGGACCTGGAATGAAAAAAACGCTCCTTGGAGAAGATGTCTCCACTCCTCACATGCCTGTCTGATTGCCAAAAGTTCTTTCTCCAGTATGGAGTAGGTCCGTTCACTTGGGCTCAGGGTTCTGGAGTAGTACGCTATGGGATGTTCTACTCTGTCTTCCTTCTTCTGCAGTAGTGCAGGACCAATGGCACCACTGGAGGTGTCCGTCTCAACAGTGAACGGCAGGGATTGGTCCGGTTGTCTGAGCATGGGGGCGGTTACAAATGCCTCCTTCAGCTGTTGGAATGCGTGCTCTGTGTTCCGATCCCAAGCTTACCCCTTTTTTTAGTAGATTTGTAATAAGTAGGATGATGTTGGAAAAATTGGGGATAAACTTTCTGTAAAAATTTCAAAGCCCCGAGAACCGTTGCATGTCTTTAACTGAAGAGGGAACCGGCCATTGAGTGATGGCATTAATCTTGGTTGGATCCATCTGTATCTTGCGTTGGTTCACACGATCCGAGGAAAGTAAAGTTACAACGCATCCGCATTTTGCGACTTCTGGGTAATTGTAGTATGTGAATGACGAAAGACTAGAACGCGTGAAGTGTTCCAGATAAGCCAAAGGGATTAGTCCTTCCTCCATCTTGCCCATCTATTTCAGAGTTTCCATGGACGATGTATGACAGAAAGCTGCTATGTTTGTTCTCTCATCCTCTGTGCCATGAATGCAGCTAGGACATTTATTGCAAGAGAAATACCTGCACATGATGCAAAGTGCCTCAGCCATCTAGCAGCATGCACAACCAGAGGACAATTTGAAGGAAGATGGGCAACCCCCTAAAATGGCAATCAAGGAGAACATTTCCATTTGAAGATGCTTATGTGAAAACACAAAAGATGGGGAAAGGAGATGGGCTGGACGAGCAAGATGCTTCTATCCATCCCTGATTGGAGAACAAATGTTGTTGAAATGAAGAGGCTTGGATGTTCAGACATACAGCAAAGATCAGGAGTACAAGGATGCTGGGAGAGACCTCACCTGTTTGTATGTGGACGAGATGCCTCCAGTACAAGAGGGGAAGAAGGAACTTTATCTTGCCTGCACACTTACTGAAGGAACCAGTAGGCATAGTGCAAATACTAAATGACATATGCATGGACTAAGTATTCTAAGCTGATAACATGCGTTGACCATGAAGCAGGACAGCTTCCATAATACATATACAGAATGCAACAACTTGCTTTAGGAGTGAAGGCCAGGTTCTAGTTGGAGAAAATAAAATATGAAAACAGGTTCTCGAAGTACCAGGAATTAATGGTAGAACTGCTGTACTAATGGATCGCTATTGGGCCTGTGAATTCAGAGCTTATATGCAGCTGCCTAAGAATTGGGGAGGAGTATGCTCTTTAGTACTCCTACATGTTCCTGCGTTAGTAATTCCCCAAAGTGATCTTCAGATTGAAAGCTTTCCAAAAATGGATGCACACCAGAGAAGGAAGAGGTCACTGACACTCCTTTGGCTGAAAAAAAGAGAACATTTTCTCAGCAAAATCAAAAAAAGCTTATCACCGTATTCCAGATGAGCATAAACTATATGGCAAGACATCAATGATATTTACATCCATATTTATGTCAGGACTCCAGGCTGCAGTGAATGCCAAGTGGTTAAAAATCACCATGGGAGCTGCTACAGACAATGAACACAACTATAAAAGGATTCAACGCGATTCGAGAAGAATTAAGGACCATTGAACTGATGACTCTCCAGAACAGGTATGTCTTGGACTTGATTACAGTAATGGAAGGTGGCGTTTGCACCAAGATCAGGCCTTCTTGCTGTACTTAAATAACTGCCCATGATGAAAAAATTTGAACTTTGACAGAGGCAATAACGGTGTTGTCAAACCTACACACAAAGATGGAAGAAGAAGTAGACAAGACTGAAGGAGATAACTGGTTCTCGTCCCTGTTTTCATGGATTCCGACCTGGATGGCGAATGCTTTCAAACTACTAGCAGCAGTACCAGTGTTGGTAATGCTGGGATTCTGCGTTCTAAGAATCATCATTGGACAGTGTCAACACATAGCAAAAAAGGCTGTTGAGATGAAGATAGTGATTGACATACATGCTGCGACTGAACGCATGCAAGATTAGGGCTCCACCTGTTGAAAATATAAAGAAAAGTCCCTTGGCACCCCCTGGAAAGAAGTTCTATTACACTGAGGATCGCAAGAAATATGTAGGACGTTGGATATTCTGGCCACCATCTAAGGAGTGTTGCTATATGACTTGGAATGTAGATGAAAATAAAGAATGTACCTGAGGGGGGTGACGAAGATATGGATTCCAAAGAAGCCACAGTGTGAAGAGAAGGTGAAGAAAATTGAGGAGGTGGTCGAGGATTCTACCAGACGTGGGAATTTAGAGGAGCAGATGATGTCATCTCTAGTGCCCGCCCCCTCATCTCTCATACTGAAAGCAAAGCAGGAGGTATCTGTGCATGGCACCAGGTATAGTCCCAATACCACACAAAGATATGTGATGTCATAAATGGTAGACACTATGACGAACAGAAATGATATAAGACGTAATACTTAAAGAATAAAGGTGTAATCCAATGAAGGTGTAATTCAAGTAACAAAGTAATCAAGTATAAAGAGATGAATAAATCATTTGTGCCGAAGACGAGGGAGATGAAGCTCAACAAATGTATATATGCTGAAACGCTAGGTAGATGAGTTACATAGAAGATTACTGCAGTAGAAACTATGTGAGTAAAGGGGCCATGATGGAAAGATGGACATCGCATTGTGTCAAAAATACCACAAAAATCAACCAAGGCCGCAGATCAGAAACGCTGCAGAAAACCGTTTTTGTGCAAGGAACAAAGAATATCTTTTTGGCTGAAGACTGCGGATAACACATGAAGAAATAATTGGAAGGCACAAAGGGAGTTGACCAGGATATGCAATGAACGAAGGGCACATTTCTCTCACATTAAGTCAAAGCGAAAAAATCTGCAAGTGCCAAGTATTGAACAATCGCAAGTGCAGAAAGCACAAGTAAGAATGAGCAACCAAGTCTCTACAGGCCAAGAGGACTAATAGCACCTAATAATATTAAATCAAATCGCGCTAAATAGCAGGTTGAAATTGACAAATTCGTGGTCTATTGACAGGTGAAGCAGGACTCGAAAACAAGGTCTATTCATTAAGCCACAGACCAAGATAGTTGTGTACCCTGACTCCCTTAAAATTCCCATAGAAGAAAACAGTCGGCAAGGTCAACTACAAAGGAGAAGCCTTGGCTCATGGTCTAGCTGATGAGATGGTAAGCTATTTGGCCAATGTGGGCAGTGGTCTGACGTTGTTCTCTGCGCTTGGGTTTCGTTCTGTTCACGTGCTGCTAGCGAGCCGAATGTCCAGGGTTGGGGGAGAATGCCAACCAATCATGAGTGGCTTTGTAGCGACGTGCTATACAATTTTTTCACAAGCGAATCCGTTGTTGTTATTTTTATAATCACTATTAAATGTTTTTCGAGGTGTGCCTACTAGTTAAGGGGCAGCCACTCATGTTATTAACATTTTATATATTCTATAGGTATATATGTTCCCCTAACCAATCCCTCCTCTTGATAGGTTTTGCTGTTTGCCAGGTGGGATGACGTCATAGCTGATGTACATCGAAGTATGAAGTCTTTGTGTAAGAGAAAAGTAACCTAGTGTGTATGAACTGCATTTTGTATGGTCACCAGTTTTCCCTACTTTATTTGAGCTGACAATAATTGAGTACTTTGCCATGTTCTTTGAGACTGTCCGGTTATTTGCGTCCAAGGTCATTTACTATGCTAATTCCATTCTGCGCATGAGACACACTCCAATGTGTTACTGCATAGTTCTTTTCTCCGAAGACCGCTCACTTTTCATCACATTGTATTTCTCCTTTATAAGCAACAAATTAGTCTGGACGATTAATTAATTTAGTCATGATGGCTCTACAACAGTTGATCAAAACGTAATGGTGGAATATGTGCTTCTTTCCTACTATAACCTTCTACCACATTCACTGCACTTCAAATCATCTTATTCCTGGTGCTCTCACCTGCCAGGACAAACCACTATTTGTCCCTTTTCTGATCTACTCGCCTGTCAGGATAAAAACTCTTACTAATATAACTTTTACTTTGTGGTGAGGTTTGTTTGAAACTTTCCACACTTAAATTCTCAATGGGGAAAGTTGAAACAAGAACTGCTTCTTGTGTAAGTCTTTTGACTTTCAACACAATGGGTTTACAACTTTTTCTATAAGTATACTGTACATATTGATATATTTTATTTGTATTGCGCTCATACACAAGTGTTTCAGAGTGCCATGAGGCAAGGGAGGACAAAATGACGATCTTACTGGGCCCAGTGACATTGAGAACGCTCAAGTGCAGGGCAGAGGGAAGCGGGGAAAGTGCAAGGGAGCAGAGGGAAATGGAAAAGTGCTGAGCATGGGATACAACAACAACAAAAGGTAGTGCAGCCAGCAAGGTGGCAAGTGCAGGTTATGGTTGCAGACAAGGGGTGTCTGCTAAGTGCAGGTAAGGGGACTGTAGAGTAACAGATACAGACCCAAGTGCAAGGGTTGCAAGGGGCAGTGCTGGTGAGTGGCTGGGTGGGCATGGACCTGGGCCGGAAATTAGAGGGTAACCAGGTGCACAGTGAAGGAGAGCGAAGGCAGAAGCAAAGAGGAAGCTCTTGAGGTGCTTCCGGAACCAGAGATGGTTCTCCTCAAGTTTCAGAGTGGCAGGGAGGCTGTTCCAGAGGGAGGCCCCGGCCGAGGAAATAGATCTACCGCCAACTCATTGCTTGGAGAAGCGACTGACCCTGAGGAAGTTGGAGGTGGAGGAGCAAAGAGCTCGATTAGGAAGGTATTTACGGCAGAAGAGTTGGAGGTATTTTGGAACCAGGCCCCAGAAAGCCCTGTGGAAAATGGAAAGGGTCTTGATTAATCCTTGCAGGCTCTGGGAGCCAATGAAGAGATTTCAGGGCTGGGGAGATACGATCCCAGGGCTTGAGGCCAAGGATAAGTCTTGCAGTCGTGTTCTGGGTGAGTTGCAGAGGACAGAGAGAAGAAGCGGGCAGATTTAGAAAGAGGATGTTGCAATTGTTCAGCCTAGAGACAACCAGAGCTCTAGAAAGGGTAAGCTTCTGGGTGAAGGAGAGGAAAGGAAGAATACCTCTGAGGCAGTGCAGTTGGTAGTTTGACTTCTTAGAGACGTGCAAGATGTGAGGAGAAAAGGAGAGTGTGGAGTCGAAGGTCCTGAGGTTCTTGGCTTCACCGGTGGGCGCAGGATGAGGGCCAAGGGAGGCAGGCCAGGGAGAGACAGCAAAGGAGGGTGCAGGTGTGCCGATGAGGAGAATCTCTGTCTTACTGGCATAAAGGAAGAGATTATTGGAGGCCCACCACTAATGGATAGCAGAAAGACAGTTGGAGATGAGAGAAGAGGTGCCAGAGGGAAGCCTAAAAATGAGCTGTGTGTCATCCGCATAGCACTCAAAGTTGGAGCAGAGAGCAGCAATGCGGTGGGCAAGGAGTGCCAGGAATTGGTTGAAAAGCTAGGGAGAGAGGTTAGACCCCTGGGGTAGACCACAGGTAGAAAGTGAGATGGAGGAAAGGGAGGATCCAAGTTGGACCTGGGAGGGTCGATCAGAGAGGAAAGAGGTAAGCTAGGCCAGGGCCTGACATGTGATGCCCAGGTTGTCACGGAGACGGTTGAGCAGGATGACATGCTTGACCGTGTCGAAGGCAGAAGAGAGATCGAGTAGGATGAGGACAGAAGGGACGTTGGAGTCACGGTTGGAGAGCAGAATACTGCCATCATAGGCCCTGGGCCATAACCCCATCCCGCACACTGCTCCTCTTCCCCTTAAAGTGCCCTTGCCTTGTGGTCATGTTAGTTTCCTCAAACAGACGGGCTTCTGTGTCCATTCTCAGCTGGTGGCAGCAAAGTTTTTGTAGTTCTGTTTTTTGTCTGTATGTTCTGGTATGTGCTGCTTTACATATGATGGACTCCTTGAACCAGAATGCAAAGATTAACAAGATAATAACATTGTACAAGCTATTTACGCTTGCTGTGGTACAACTTTATCTGAATAAAAGCAGGAACTTTCAGGCCTCAATGAGTTGTCATTTTGTTTTTCTTTTTAAGGAAAGCCATCGATTGGAAGGATAGTGTCTCTAGTGAAATGCAGCCAGAACACACGTAATCCATTCTGTATTCTCTTTGCAATTGTATGCAAAATTAAAATGATCAGGATGCAACGAATAAAATTCAGTAGAAGAAAAGAATTGCGCCTGACATGGCATAAACTTGTGATCTCTCTTTTTAGGATGTTGTAATTCAGCTTGGATGCCCCCATGCCACTGGGGATGCCTTTGTGTCCTGGGCGTTCATTGATTTGCTTCCTAATTGCAGTGCATTCTGATAGTGGTAGTCTTGGCAGGCAGACTTCTGTTGGACCAATAACACTAGGGCTCTCATTCCAAGGTTGGTGGTAGTCATGGCGCTATTTGCGCCATGACTACCACCAATAACAGGACCATGTCCGGTCCCGTTCATTGGGGACTTGCCGGTCCAGTCCGACCTTGGCGGGACCGGTAAGTCCCCATTGTTAAAGCCATTCCCCATTTCCATTTCAGCCCCCATAGGGCTCAATGGGAAGGCGCTAATAATAGTTCTGCAAATTGCGGTACCGTTATTAGCTCTGAAGTCCCTTAACGGACCCGTCCATAACGCCTGGTAAAACCAGGCGTTAAGGAAGAGACCCGCTAAGGGACCTTGGAATAGGGCGCAAAGGGATTACCGGCACCGGTCTCCTTAACGGTGCCCGGTATCCCTTTGCGTCCACCTTGTAATGAGGCCCTAAATCAACAGATCACAATGCTTTTAAAAAAAAGGAAGGTCCAGCACTATGAATTTTGCATTCAGGGCAGCAGTTCTCCTCACTGCAACACGTAGCTAAGGTTGTGTATTTATCAAGTGGTGTCTCTGCAGTGTACCTCCCAGCCACAAAAGGACCAATCCTCTGCTGGCAGAGGTGTTAAGCGTGTGTAGTGACATCAGCACAGAGCCATAGTGCTCGTGCTTAGTCATGTGTTTGGGTCACATGTGTGACCATACCACAATACCAAAAGAAATGGACAGTGCCCCGTCCGTCAGTCTATACCACCTGACTTTGCATGACTGGTGTTCTTTGGCGCTGCGCGAGTTCTGCCCTGCAGAACGAGGGCCTACCTGTAGACGGCCTCACAATGGTGGGGCCACCCCCAAAACACTCTGTAACATAGGTTTTACACAATATTCCTTAACTGCTGCTACTTGAGTGGCGGCGAGCAGGGTTTTGTGCACCAGTTTTGTTAGAGGGGCACTGCATTGAGGCCCACGGGTCGAGTATGGTTTATGACTGCCTCTTAATTTGTTTGCACTAGGGCTGTACCGAATAGCATATTTACTATTCGGTCAAATACCAAATAGTTTGTCAACTATTCGGCCGAATATGAAGACGAATAGTTGCTTTTTTTAATAAATCATGTTCCAAACTTCAAAAAACACACTTATTAAAAAAAACAAATAAAGCACCATTTTTAAATGCATTCTATACTTGTATTCCTCTTCATTTTAATTAATGTAACATCTTTATTTGAAGTATAAACGCTAGAAATAAAGCAGATTTAACCAAAATGAATGGACCAAATGTACAGAAGATTGTTGCATATTCAGTGCCAGTTAAAGTAGGAGGCTTCACAAATGCAAAAGGACCGCCTTTGTGAATCGGATGCATTGTATTCTCTATCCAGTTGCAAAGTTGATGGGGTAGAATTTCGAAACTTCTTTGCAGCTCACATAGAAATGTATAAAATGGTTCATGTCGGCTCATGCAGGACACAAGTAAAGAGGAAATCTGAAATGCGTAAACTCCATCTCATAACGATTCACCCCACCCAAACAAATGCTGCTCACTTTTCACTTATCCTAGCCACTCGTTCTCACCAATACACAACCATGTGCATTTTATAATTCCTGATACAATATCAGATAATGTTAAACTCAGGACTCAAGTCCTTAAAAATCGGGGTACTATGACGTACTCAATGGGAAGTGACATGACAAGAACTGAAAGTATCTATGCACATTTCTTTCTGTTTGTTTTTTCCAACTGGAAAAAGGGCACATTGCTTATAAACATTCGCCAAAAGAAAAGATGTTCCTGTATTGTTGCAGGCCAACTATAAAAGATGAGCACCTTTTGTCTGAGAATCTGTAACAAAACATGCCCTAAAGAGCAGATTACAATATAAGATATTTTTCAGCTGTGTGATAGCATTTTATCTGGTCTAATTCTATTCAGTTTTGCAAACTGAAGTCTATATTTACCTTTCTGAGTTCATGTTGCATTGTATTCAAATGAGAATGTCAAATTATTCGGCAAGAGCTGAATAGCAAGAAACTATTCGGCCGGAGCCGAATAGCTTTTTTTTCAGCCAGAAAATTCGGCCGAATACTTACTCAAAGCTGAAGTTCGGTACACCCCTAGTTTGCACCCATTCAACTACTTAAAAACTGTACACTTCCTTTATGGCAACTGAGCGCCCTCCGGGCTGCATGATAATAGGATTTCCAACTCAACATTGTGCTCCACAAGAAGATAAATATGTACATATGAAGGTAAACAAGGGCATGCGACCCCAGCGAGTGCAAGGCAAACTGCAGCCCTTTTAAAAGTAGTGCATAACACCAAGGTTATTTTTAAAACCCTGCAGGGGCTTGTAAAAACAGTGTGAGCTGGATGTGTCCCATGTCAGGCCTGGGCTGCTCTTGTTCTGTCTTTTTTGTCTTCCTTTGTTTTGACAACTTGTCTTTCAAGTTTTTTACGCATAACGAGAGTACAAAAATAAATATTGGGATTTACTACTAACACTTGGGCCAGAGGTGCCACCCCCATTTCATCTGATCAAATAAGAATCCTAGTACAGATCAATTTTTGACATATTTGCGGGTACTTGTTCAAAATAAAAAATATATAAAAATTACTTGCAGGAAAATGTTTAACCATAAAAAGAGAATTAAGTGATAGTTTGTGTTTTTGTTGCATTTACTAAGAGTTTTTTCTTTAATTGAAACGGAGGGCGTTGCCTGGAAAACCCAATTTAAAGTAATTCCTTTCACCATAAAGACATTCTGAGACTACCAAAGCAGGTGATGTTTAACTCCCGAACCCCCACCTGCCCCCCCCCAGTCATGCATTTTCACTTTTAGAAAGCTGTCATGCCATCAATATGTCATGGGATCATAAATCACCCATCTAAGCCCTTTGTTTATAATGGGAGGGTATTGAGCAAAAATACAAACACAAGACAGCAAAAATCAAATGCCAGATGTGATAAACTTCAGACAAGGGGGCCATCTGCAAGTCTTTGGTTCTATATTAGTTTGTCAGTGTCTGCACATTGATGTGGTTTTTTTCGCGTTAAGTGAGTAAAGTCCCCGATCTTATCTGGATATCCAGCCAGTATCGTGGATAGCCTAGAACTGCTGGGCTTCCGGCTCTTTATTTTACACGTGTCGTCCCACCGTGCACGGTGACGTGATGCATACAGAATATCCCTCTTTTTCCATAATAACGAAAATACATTACCACTCACAGGTCTCACAATGCTCATATCTCTTGTACTCTCGTGTTCACATTAGCCCGCATAGGCTCTCAGCTTAACCGGGGGCCACGGGGCCCCCCTCACGTTGTATCCACTGTAGCGTTGATATGGTGCAGTATCTGCATCGTCATCGTAATGCTCGCCCTCTGGGCTGGGGGGCAGCATCTCTGCCTCTGCTTGGTCAACAGGCTCAGGGCCCTGATCTGCTTCCCCCTCGCGGTTGGTGCATCTTCACTCTCCACTTGTGGCTGGTCCTGGTCTTCCATCCACATGTCTTCTGGGATACACTTGAGCCACCATGCATTTTTGTTGATGGTCTCCTGTCCCCAGCTGGCTGTTATCATTACACCCTGGAGGGTGATCCAGAGAGAAGGGACAAAGTCATAACAGGTTGATAGCTTGGACTTTGTTGCATTTCTCAACAAAAGTACCTGGTCCCCGACCTTCTGCCTTGATTCTCTTGCACGTCTCTTAGGTGCTGGTTGGCTGCCACTCGCTTGTAGTGAGTGTGCTCCTTTCTTCACCTATCTGCTGGGGTGGTGCGGTATCGATTAGTTCAGAATTGATCCGTACATTAAATCTGCCTGGGGCATGTCTAATGTTCGGCATCATTCGATAGTTCATGTGTGGTGCATTCGGTAGTTCATGTGTGGTGAGTATCTTTTCCAGAGCTGAGATCATTGCTTCTGCTACTGTTGAGTGTATAATTTCCACTTCGGGGTATCATGAGTGGTAGTATATGGTGACCAAAAGGTATGTTCCATCCTGCAGCGTGCAGAAGTCGACATTGATCGCCTCCCACCATGCTGTGCCCATTTTTGCGGATTGTATTGGCTTCGGCCTCGGTGGTGCTCCTGTCACTTGGCAGGGGTGGCATGATGAGATGACACTCTCTACTTTTGCATCTATTTGAGGAAACCCCACCCTGTGTCGTTTTCTGCGCTTAGTTCTTACTATCCCACGATGTCCCTCATGCGCCAAGGTAATGATTCGGTCCTGTAGGCTGGTGTGGATAAGGATGCATGTGCCTCTTAGAATCAACCCCTTGCTTGTGATGGAGAGCTCCTAGCGAACCACAAATATCCCTGTCAAGAAGTCCCTGGCATCCTCTGTGCGATTGTGGACGTTTCAGAGGAATGATTTCGACTCGCCTGCAAGTACTGGATTTTTTACTATGTCACAGCACTGGGCAGCAGGGATTTCTTCCAGAATGTTGGCAAGGCTGACGGCTTTGGGTTTCATTGTGTTAACAATTTGGCAGATGTGTTCTTCTGTCCCTCTCGATTCTTTGACCTCTACTGGTGTTGCTGCTGTCTGGTGCCTTTAACAGGAAGTCCGCCGGGTTGTCTGCTACCGCCTGGTATACCAGGTCAAAATCATATTGTTGGAGGTGCAAGAGCCATTTGCCAATTCTGGCTGGCGGGTGTGACCATGATCCTGTGAATATTGGCAGTAGTGGCTAGTGGTCAGTGTATGCCTTTTAAACTTCTGCTCATAGAGGTACAGGTGGAAATGTCTACAACTGCTATGCTGAATACACAGGAAAACCCTAAACTCTGGACCAGAGTATTACCATAACCTTGTACGCTGAAGATCTATCCAGAGTACTAAATTCAAAGAATACGTAACAAAAATATTTATTTAACTTGATATAAAATGTATAAATGACAATCATGAATGAATCACCACTGTAAATCACAATTAGGTTCCAGGTAAAATTACATTTAAAAACAGTGCAGATGACAGGACTCCATTCTACATTGGACAATTCAATCATTCATTCAGCACACATCCTCATACAGACGTACACAAGTGCTTTCACATTGGTTTTTTGAATAATGTTCAATTTCACAACGTGGAAAAGAATTCATAATATAACAAATTGGGAAAATGTGTCGTCAGATTTTAGAATGGATCTTGATAATAATTGCAATTTGCTTGATCACATCTCCAACCAATTTCAGTTTCCGACCAGTTTCGACATGTTGGATTATTTTATCCATGTCTTCATCAGGGAATCCAAATTGTATACTAAAACAAAGTATACATGAATTGACATTAATGCAAGAGATAAAAAAACAATGACCAATTTGTAGTAAAACACCCCACAACAATCCAAATAAAAACTAAACTAATTCATGCATGTGCAAGAAGGAATAATCCAATACAAATCTCACATGACTTGGTGCACTCATTGTTAATGCAGTGCCCCAGGTTTCTCAGTGCCTGCAGGTTAGTGAAACCAAGAAACCTGTGCCCTGTCATGGTAAGTATCTGACACCAAAGAGGCCCACCTAACATTGCACCATTGGTGTTGTCTAACAAAGCCACTCATGCCCATATGTGTTGGGGGGGGAAAGCTTGGCTAAGAACATACCCAATTGTCCAACCACTGTTTCATGGACAAAGGGAACTGTAACTACTGCAACTGTGAGTCTACAACTTAAGCGAGACAAGAGAGCAGGTTGGGTTGCTAGTAAATCCAATGAATCATAAATGATTGTCCAATAATCTCAACTCACCCCGCATGCAGAGAGTCAACATGTCCCTCTTGAAATCAATGATGCCCTCAAAGCAGCAGCAAATGTTTTCCTAAGTGCTGCATGGGACCGCTGACAAGACATAGATTTGAAGGTCATCAGCAATAATACTTAGACAAGGGAAAGTGTATGTTCCATTTGAACTGCACTGTGGCAGAATCTGTGAAGAAATGGACAAAAGAAGGGCTGATGACATTCACTTAACTTTTTTTGATATCAAACACATACTCTATACAACCCCATAGGACTGTGATGGCCTACTTCTCTATATGCAAATACAGCTGTAGAAGTCATAGCGTGTGCCGCGTAAGCAATTGGCTTTATTTCTCCAGTGTGTGACGGTTGTACTAGGATTGCTCCCAGTCCGAGAGGGCTGGCGTCTACATAAAGTTCTGTCTGTAATGTGGTGTCATAGTTTGCCATGGTGGTATCAGCTGATAGGGATTCTTTGATTTGTTCGAAGGCTTCTTGGCAGCGGGTGTTCCAATCCCACTTGGTGCTAGATTTGGTCATCTCTCTCAGGGGGTCAGCCGACACTCCTTTGTTGTTGAACACGTAGCCAAAGAAAGTGATTTCCTCCTTCAGGAATTCACACTTTTCTCTGTGAATGGTGAGCCCAGCGGTTTCTAACCTATTGAGTACCATTTCCAGTCTGCGTAGGTATTCTTCTTTGCTGCTGGCATGTGCAAGAAAGTCATTGCTGACATTTAGCAACTCTGGTATTCCCTGGATGACCTCCTGGATTGCTTGCTGGAATACTTCTGCTGCAGGGGATATTCTGAAGCTCTGACTTTTATATCTTCTTAGGCCAAGATGCGTTGAGAATGTTGTGATATATTTTGAGTCGCTGTGCAGTTTCAACTGGTGGTATCCAGCGTTGAGATCCAGTTTGTCCATGAAACGGGATCCTGTGAGGTCCGTTACGATCTTGTCCAAGGTCGGGTTAGTGTGCTAGCCTCTTATTATGGCTGCATTTGGCAGGCGCATGTCGATGCAGATCCGTACCTTCCCTGGTTGCTTCAATTTTTTTTCTAACCACCATGGGGGATACCCACAGTGTCATGCCTGACACTGGTCCTATGATGTCTGCTTTTTCAGGTTCACATAGCTCCTTGGCGACTAGATCCCACATGTGGAATGGTGTCCTCCTGTGTCACACCGCTCTGTGTTGTACTGTTGGGTCAATGTGTAGTTTGACTAGATTTCCTTTCAGGCATCTTATGCCCTGTAGGGGGCTGGGGTGTTTTGTTAGTATACCACTGATGTCGTTTGAGTCTGTAATATCACAGATGATCTTTATCAGCCCCAAATGTTCTGCAAACTCCCAACTGAGTAGACATTGTATGCCTGGTTGACGACGTACACTTTGGATCTGATCTCTTATGTCTCCCCTGCTGATGGTCATCCGGAACCGGTAGTGGCATTTTTCAGCTATACACGAACAGAAGGGTGTCTATGTGTTTTAGTTCTGGCTGGGGTTGCATCTGCTTGAACCTCTCAACTGCCATAATGTTTATGGAGGCTCCTTTGTCAACTGTCATGACAGTTTCCTGTCCTTGCACGTGTATGAGGCACCTGGGTCTCATCTTTTTCTTTGGAGTTTTGTTACCTTGTCCGAGGGTCGGGATGAGGTGGATTTTTCCTTTTCTTTAGGTTCATCCTGACTCAACTGCCGCCACCACCCCGTCGTGTTCATCCCTGGATTCATCCATGGAGGAGTTGTCCCGAGTCACAACAAGGTTTTTTCTTCTTGGTGTACGGTTTTGGTGGCTGAGTTTGGTTACGTTGTGGTGGACCCGATCGACATACTCGTGCGTAGTGATCTCAGTGGCCGCATGCACCACCCGTGGTGCCCTGGGCTGGGCAGTTTCTCTTCCCATGGCGCGCACATCCACATTCATTCGGCCCAGGAGTCCTTGGTTGCCACATTGGGGCTGTGTGAGGTTCGCTGTTCCCCTCTCTGGCCACTGGACGGTTTGTGATTTGTGCCTCTGTGGTTGGTGGAGCGAGTTGTAACTTTTGCAAAGTAGTTCCCATGTGAGCTGCTCTGGCATGCAATAGTTACGTCTTGCATCCGTACTCCAGTAGTCTTGCACAGGGGGATGCCTTTCTCGCTCAGAACCATCTTTCGCACCTTTTCAGAGTTCATGCCATTTTATGATTTGGTGTCTGATTTATTTTTCTGTGTCCTCAAACTCGCGGGATGGGGCCAATCGCGGAGTGTGGTGTGGTACGTGTTCAGGGGCTCATCCTCTGTCTAGACCAGATGTCTTCAAAATGTGGGGCGCGCCCCCCAGGGGGGGCGCCAGAGCCCAGCATGAAATGTAAAAAAAAAAAAAATATATATATTGAAAAAAGAGGAGAGGGGCGCACTCCAGTTCCCTGCACAGTAAACCTTCTCAGCTACAGGTGTTCTCCTCCGACCGGTTTCTGTGCCAATACACGTCATCAGGGAGGCTGTCTTAACTTGCAGCTCACAGCAAGTGCAGGTGTAAACACTTAGTGATGATACTGCTGCAAGGACTTCTGGTAGCTGTAGTCATCAGGTTTGCAAGGAACAAACTCACACCCAATCCCGTAATATATAATTTTTTTTTTTTTTTTTTTTTTTTCTTTTTCAGATTGGAGTATATGGGAAGGGGCAGCTTACGTGGTCAGACTGGATCATAAAACAGTCTTGGGCACCAATGAAAAAATGGCCAGCAGTTGCAAATGGATATTCAGTCCTTTAGTCACAGACTGTTTGAATAGTACCCAAGGGGTTGTTTTTTGTTCAAATGTAAACAAATTGTGATATTTAAAGAATATTTATTGAGCAACAATGGTCAAAGCTGCTAGCTGCATAGTGAAGTAACTCCTCAAACTGGCCCACATTGGCCAAAAAAGTGGCCCATTTTGACTGGCCTGCACTAGCATTTTGCATTTCTGGTATGGTCATCGCCCTATTGCCCTATAGGCCAGTCCAAGCCTGCCGGCTCATCCATAATGGGTAAGAAGGTGTCCACCCACTGGCCCCCTCACCCATTATGGAGGAACCGAGGAGCCAGCTGAGGGAGTGCTCCTGGGCTGGCTGAACTGTCAAAGGGCAACACTGTTTGCCTTTGACAGTTCAGTTCCCCAGCCACACATGATCACTGAGCCATGCAACGCTGGGGGTGTTTTGCTTCGCCAGCCTTACATAGCTCATTGGAAATGCTGGCTGGGGCACTGCATGTATGTATGTGCGAGGGGGTGCTCCTGTGCCTCCTCGCACATACGGGCAGAGCAACCTGGAGTGGGGCATTTTAGCAACCATGCGCAGGCCCCTGCAGAAGGTACGTTTACGGTGATTTATTTTTTATTTAAATCTGTATGGATGTGTGTATGCTTGTGTTATGGAAATGTGGTGGGAGCAGGATGGGCGGCAGCACTGAGATAGTGGTGGTAGTAGGGTTGGGAGAGCCCAGGGTCTGTACTGGGAGTAGGGTGCGGTGACGGCACGCAAAAGTTGATAGCGATTTCTACATACTGTCCATCTGGCACTTTTGGGGGGCCTGGCCTGCCCAAACTTTTCTTAGGGGGGCCCAGACCAAAAAAGTTTGAAGACCACTGGTCTAGACTTTGGTGCATAAAGTAAACGTCTCGTAGTTGGGCTTTAGCTGTTGCATGAAATGTGCTGTTAGTGTGTCCTTTGCAGAACGGTATATATCTGCGCCATCTCGTACGACTAAGGAGTTGAAGATATGCAGTACGTCATCCCCACATTCAGTAGCAGGTAAGACCTCATTTTCCTCGGTGTCGTTATATCCTTACAGTCAATCGCCATCTAGAATGTTTTAATCCAGATCGTCCATCTAGGCTTAAGTGATGAGGGGTCTGTATATGGGTCGAAAGGGCCTAGTGCTGCAGTGGTGCTACCTTGACTGCGTGCCGCTGCAGGTGAGGTGGCCAATGCCGCCATTCTCGCTGGGGTGCCTGGCCCCGGTGTAGAAGTTCCCTCGGCCATGTTTCCCTTTGTGTTGATTCCTGTTGCAGTGTGACTGGGTGGTATTTGGGGCCAATATATCTCACCTGCTGAGCATCTGCTTTCAGTGGTGTCTGTTAGATGTAGATGCAGGTCATATGTGCTGCATAACTGGGCCCATGTAGACTTCGCCTGGGTCTGGATGTTCCTGTGTTGCTTGAAGCTGCATGACGCGCTGTGGTTCCAAAAAGTGCTCTTATTTTTTTTCGAAGAAAGAAAAGAATTGTTGTGTGCGCATGATTTTTTTTTTTGCGCCCTCGTCGCTAGTGTTGGATCTTATCTGGAGCTCCCTGTGAGGTGAGGAGCTGTTGTGTGCAATAAGTAGGCACAGGCCCGGGGCACATGCAAATAAAACACGTCCAGCCAGTATCGTGGATAGCCCTGAATTGCTGGGCTTCCGGCTCTGTATTTTGCACGTCCTGTCCCACCGTGCGCAGTGACGCGTACACAACATCAGGGGAGGAAAGGTGGAACCTAGGAATGTTTGCAATAGTGACACTGCCCCACCAAAATCTTTCTGATAATACAAAGTCGGATGCCTCCCATTATGTTCTTCTGTCATGGCAACAGGGTACCAGAGTACCCCTGTAGTACATGAGTTGCCATGAGCCTTCTACTGAGGCAAGCCTTGCACAGGCTTTATTTTAATCACAATCTAGCAGTCGGTGTGTTTGAAAAAATATATAAAACCACCATGCTCCTAATGAAGCAAGCCATTTGTAAAAAAGCATCGGATTGTGAGTTCAGGCACGTTCACTTTCTTAACTCTCTCCGAAATACCCATGGTGCTATGTAATTCTAGGGCAGTTTAGTTTCAGAGCTTGAGGGCAGGCGCGAGGCAAAGCATCTGAGCTCTACTGCAAGTTAGGAACCGGTCAAGTTGTATGCCGACCAAATGCTTGCAGGAGAATAGGAGCGTCCCGTGATGGATGCATGGAAGTAATAGTGCTCTGGTTCTCTTTTCCACACGATTTTCTAGACTAATTACTCGTGTGATGTAGTCTAGCCTTTTTGATGGCATAGACTATATAACAAGTTGTCACTACAGAATACCAGGCGCACAACGGTTCTGTTGACACCGAGAGGTCATTGGAAGAAAAGATCAGCTACTAATAAACTGATGAGGACCCTGAACACGATGAATAATTACTTGCCCAAGTCCTGAAGAAGGTGACATAAGCAACTGTTCGTGTCACTGAATCCGGTCGACCCACATTTTTTTTATCCTTTAACTAATCTGCACTACACCCTCGAAATTAATGGTTGTTTTATTCACCACCCTTCCAGATTTTGGGCACTGTGGTGGTGTGCTTTTAATGAGTGGTAATTAGATTGTCTGATACACTCGTGTAAGGGTCAAATAAAATGAGGAAAAGCCCTGCCTAACTGCACTGGAAGAGTCAATTACTCTAGTAAGTGCCTCGTATGCATCTGCACTCTCTCCACCCAAAGTGTTACAGGTAGACTAGAGATCACACTCTCCTATGAGGCGAGGACTGTCACTAATTTCATTTGATGGCACATTCCAATTGAGTAGTTTTGTTGGCTCTTTGGTTTAGAGTAATTTTAACATTGAGCACAGTTCAGTTTAGGGACACTCTCTTTTTGCTATCCCCATTAGATAAGCAGCACATCATCAGCGACTAAGGTTTACTTATTTAAAATACACCTTGAAAAAGAAAGGCACATCATGCTATGATGAAAAGCTTGGCATCTTGTTGACTTTAACACAAGGTAATTGGGAAACACAATTTCCACAAATCTCTTGCACACCTTCTGGCAGCCTCTGGTACGTTTACTTTCTGCTATGTGTGCCCCTATGGCTTAGCCATTAATCTTTAGACCAATCAACATCTGTCCCTATTGTCCATAGGGTTGGCTGTAATCCTGTTCCAGATCCGAACACTGAGATCCACTTAGCTCAATGTCTTTTATCTAAGCTTGTTCTTTGTGAACCATGTTCACTCTCTAGAATGCAGAGCAACCCAACCTTGCTCTCATGATTGGTCTGTGTATCAATGCTCTCCTCCTGTTCCCTTAGTCCAGGTTTATTTTCTGTGTCTTAGCAGCCTTCATTTGTTCCCAGGCCATAATAGATATTAGTACTTGATGAGGGTATCAGGTAATATTATCCCCATGTATATGGTCGCTGTAAATAATATTGCCGGGAAAAGGTTGCAGCGATATTATATGGGTGACCATATATATGGGGACAGGGGCAAAAAAAAATTTACAAAAAAAAAGTTTGGGGGTTGCAGATGTCCCCCCGCATGTTCTATGCAATAATGTCGCCACAAAAAACGGCCATTTTTCGGTGATATTTTTGCATGGGGAGATTTTTGTTGTGACATTATTACATGGAACCCTGGTGAGGGACAATCAGATTGTTACAAGCGATCTGATTGACCCTCAACTGGTTGTTACCCGGCCGGAAAAGATAAAAAGATGATAATAGTACCGCGGTACGATGTGCCGGGGTACTAATAGCAATAGAACCCGAGGAGTGGGCGCATTACCGGACCGGTAATGCCCACCCTCCTCAGGTTGTATTGCTTTAATGGTAAACAAGCAAGCATTAAGCACATCAATGCTTGTTTGGAGTAAAAGAATAGACATGTATGTTAGAAGATTAACGTTTTCATATTTAAAAATCAGTTAAGAATTGGATCCTACAATGAGGAGTAAGTGATTAATATTGGAAAGATTACATGAGCATTACAGACATATTTGGTTCACCAATATAAATTGAATGTCCAATTTGGTATACTGTATCCTTGTTGCTGCTACTGAAATTGGCCCTAAAGATAAGTTAATTCCTAAGTGTCTTGCGTACGACTGTAGCATCTAATACTAGCTTGTCAGTTGTTAAATTGATTTCATGCCATTGAAGTGGAATTACTTTGGGCATAGCTTTGAAGATGCACTATCATTTCTAATGTGTAGTTTACTTCTAACTAGACTGTTGATAAATGGTAAATCATATTTTACATGTTTTTGGGACATCCCTGGCAAACTTGCGCATGTCATAAAGATCATTGGATTGAAAAGAGTCCATAAAAGCTCATTGACCAATGGGTGACGTTTTCATAAAACTGTACTGTAGCTATGTGTATGGATTGGAATGTACTTTGATAGACCCTGCCAAACTAAGATGGAAAAGCTGCAACAGTAAGTGGAAGAAACAAAGGCAAGCAAATGAATGATCATACTAGATGGTTAAATTCAAACACCATCGATTGTATCCTGTGGCCCACACGTAGTACCTCACCAACCAGACGCAGCCCTAGCGGACACTAAGCACTTTTATTACTTCAATCTTTTATGCTTTAGGGTACCGCTCTTAAATGGGCACTGCATCTAGTCTTTGAAATCTATCTCCCAGTGGTGCACTAATGACTATTCTGCTTTTGCAGGATGGTACTTTCCTTGCATATAGTCTCATACTGCTAAACCCCTCAATGAATAGTATCTAAAACAGATCCTACAATACTTAATATCACTGGGCATAAATCCTCTAGTTGAAATCTCCCTTCTCCACCTTTTGCCAATGTTGTTCACATTAAATGATACTTCTATATATGACCAAACCTTGGGGCATATGATTTTGCCAGCTGCCTTGGCAAGCACAGTGCCATCCCCTTTTACAGGGGGTGGTTCTTCTAACAACCCATCTGGCGAAAGCCCCCACAATAGTAGTGCCTGTCTGAGCTCTTCAAATCTATCATGCCACCACTTCACTACATCTAGCATAATGCTTGGGCATGTCCAGATATTGCCTTGTCATTAAACTTTGTGCCCTAAACCGAGCTACACATTTCCTGAACCTCTTCTCGTGCAGATCTATAACTAATCTGTTATTACGCATCACTACAATAACAACAAATTCCATTTCCATTTCCATTCCCGGATCTCCATTTTTATTTTTGGCCATTGGCTTGTTCGTCCTATTGCCTTTGATAATCGCCCCCCCCCTCCTAACCCTACTCTTTCCCTTTCAACTCATGTTGCAACCTACTCTCTTATATTCACGAACTAAGATCTAGTGACACGCTGGTGGGTGGTGCCACAAAGCACTATCTCCTCAGCAAGGTCAGACATTGTAAGACTACCATGTTGGTGACTGACTCAGTATAAAGACGCAGTGAATATTGAATAACAATTAGTTTGGTCTAAAATTGACAAGTAACCTTGGTAAATATAGGACAATGAGGGGTACCACTGACATGGTCACCCGACACTTAAACGATCAAGCAGCTTGCTGAAAAAGCAGCCAGCTGAAATGGGTGCGAATGGTAATGGGAAGAAACAAATGGACTATGCCTTACGGAAGTAAGTCCAAAGTATGAGGAGTTTGAGGCTCCAGATAGTTACTTATTGCCGCACATGATATTGACTTAGAGACACCTGCAAAGTGACTATCTAAGCTGGGGTATTGTGATGGGCATGGAATTATTACTCTTCTTTCAGTGTAGTTCTTTGGCTGTGCGAAGTGGGCAGCTGTTCTGCTAAAATCTGCTCTAAAGGCTGCACCATACATTATCAATAGAAGTTTTAATATCGCCCTTCACATTTACATGTTGACTGACAATATCAAGAGACCTCCAAGACCCTTTAAATTGAGGTTTTCAGTGTCTGCTTTCTGCTTACTGTGCAATTTCAAGCTTATCTTCAGCGTTTCTCACCACTGCAGCTTCAGATTGCTGATGTTTGATTATTATGCCACTTATATCCACTGTGATTTACACAAAGGAAAACGGCTAAAAAATCAGTGATGTAATGTAACGTGAGAAAACATAACTGGAAAGTATATTTCCTATAGATAGAAAAAGATGCAGCTTTATGTCCGGAACTGAGCAATTTTGTTTCTCTTTCCCCCACAATGTTAATGTAGTGCCCATGTAAATATCCATGGGTGAAGCATTCAATAATTCAGGAGTCAACATTTGAAAGGTGAGAAGTACCTCAAAGCAGACATTTAAGCTTGAGTAGATTAGTTACATTTTATAGATGCCTTTTCCTATCTTCATAAAAAAAAGTTATGAGGAAGCAAGGCAATGAACGCATTTCAAAATGCTGTCTAGCATGTGATATTCAAATTTGGAAATAGGAACCAACGAAGTTGCGGAAGAGAAGAAGCAGCATGAAAAGAGAAGCCTTGTCCAGAAAGTGCACCTACCGTAGAATGCAACATTGACTAAAATGGGTGAAAGTATATTTGGGTAGTCCAGCAGAGCGCACAGCAATTTAAATGGGAACAAACTACAATTTTTAAAAACAATTTGGAGGAAAATTCAAGCAAATTACTTTTTTTTCTTACGTGAAACAACATTTTGCGTATGACAAGAATTTGATCCAGACTAGAAAAAGAGAAATCAAACACAAATCCTAATTTCTGAGTTTGAGCCACAGTACCTAAAAGGTAGGAAAATGTATCTAAGAGGGTGCAGCAAGAAACGAGAATATTTGTTAATTTACATTATGTATAGAATTTTGTAAAGTTCAAAGCCAGCTGTTGAAGCAACTGAGAGCTGTACATTGGAGTAATGTGCAGCTATACACGATTGAATGGAACCTGGGCAGCTAGTTAAGTGCTGATAGAAAATCTTTTAAAGACAGTGAAACCAATCTTGGCTGATATCAAATGAAACATATTATTACTAATATCGAAATGGCAAATATTGGGAAATCTTTTGATTCAGTCCGAGTGTACTGTGAGGAATTCTCACTTCTTTCCCCAATATATCCTCCTCGCAGGCAGTCGGGGAAAGGCTGACGCTATCAGATCCTGAACCTGGGGGTGGATATGGAAGGGAGGGTCACCTGGTGGAGAGGACTTGGGGAGTGGGGATGAGGCACCCTTAGGAGAGGCGCGGTATTCCTCATTTGCCTTTTCTAATGCACCTAATGTCCACCAGGCATTTGTAGGTCACTGTCAGTCCCTTTGCTTTCTTTCACCTAAATCATCTTCCAACAAACACCATTCAGGTACTAGTAATAGGGAGAGACACACCAGAGATGGTCATAATCTGTGTGGGATTGATTATGGCTATGAGTGTGGTGGTGAAGGGCGGTGATGTCACTAACATTCTAGGTGGAATGTTGGTGTGGGGATGTCACTGGGACTCTAGGTGGAATGTTGGTGTAGGTTTGATTGCAATGTTCTACTGAGGGCAGTTGGACCTAAGATACTGGACCAGATGGATGTCCCAGTGCTTTCTCTACGTATTAACTAAGAGAATAAAACCTACATGTAAACTACTTACCTTCTGGTGTTCCTGATTGGTGAAGGAGGCTTAGTTTATGTCACTGGCGACGAGGATGGGCCTGCTGGGAAGGGGCAGTAGGTGAGGAGCACTGCCTTCCAGGGTGACATCCATCCAGCAACAAGGAGCTGCAGGCCGGGCGGTGCAGTGGGGTCCAATACAGTGGTCCAGCTCGGGGACCCGGAAGGTCCAGAGTCCAGGCGGTGCCAGGGGAGGTGGCCCAGCGCCTGGAAGGTCCAGATTCCTGCCGGCGACCGGGCTGAGGTGGCCCAGAGTCCAGGCGGTGCCAGGGGTGGCGGCCCAGCACCTGGAAGGTCCAGATTCCAGCCGGCGCCCGGGCTGAGGTGGCCCAGTGCCTGGGGGGTCCAGAATCCAGGCGGCGCCCGGGCTGAAGGGCCCGGTGCATGGAGGGTCCAGAGTCCAGGTGGCGCCGGGGCTAGAGTGGATACGGATGGTGCTGCTGTGGAGGGGGCAGCTGAAGGACTGTGACATCGCCCCCCAGCGATGACATCCCGCCCGGTGCGTTGCTGACCGGATATTCGGCGGCGGATGGTATGTTGGCGGTGAAGAAGTGTCCCGTGACTGCAGTGAGGTATCCATTGCCCCTGATACGTGGAGAGTGAGCGGTGGCTGGCTGTGTTCGGTGTCCTTGGTCCTGGTGGGCTGTCTTGGGTTGAGGCAGTTGGGGTGCGCAGGACGGGAGAGCGGATTGGGAGTTCCTCTCTATTGTGCCTGGAGTTGTCGGAGGCGGTTGAACTGGGGGTTCCGCCAAGCCCGGTAAGGTTGTCGGGCCGAGGGGTTGCTGTGGAGCCTACTGGCAGGAGGCCCAGATCGAGGTGGCCAGAGGTTGCAGCCGTTGGACTGCAGGGTCCTTGGTCCGGAGCCGGAGGTCGTATGTTGTGGAATTGGTTTCGTCAGGGTGTTAACTTCCCCTGCAAGCGCTAGGTGGCGCTGTGGTGCGCGGCCATCAGGGGACGCAGAGCACCTGGAATGCTTCAAAGATTTATTTTCCTCAGGATGTCGGGTGCCGATAGGGTGACGTCGGCAAGGGCTGGGCCAGCATCAGTGGGCGGAGGACTGGCATTACAGCAGGCCCAGCTGGAGCGCAACTACCTGTTGGAACGCAACGTCCCCTTGGAACGCGACGTTGTTGGTGAGTGTCTTGCCGGCGCTGGATTAGGAAGATATTGTTCCGAGGTGCACAGGAATAATATTGGGACACATGCCATGGATGGACACATGCCTTGTCTGGATTGTCCGGGTGTTCATGATTGTCTCGCACAAATGGAGGGTGCTGAGGTTATGCCTGCAGGAAGACGGTTGTCAATGGAGCTGGTGAGAAATGCGTGGATCGTGTTTGCTCTAACGGGAGTTTACAATGTTTATGCTGTAAAACGGAGGAAGCAACAAGTGGGTGTTTTGACATCAAGCATGGCAAAGTGGCGAGCGCTGGATCCAGACCTCTGGGGCTCGCATGGCGTGGAGGATCTGTCAGGTCCAGACCTTTTTATGTGGTAGGTGTGGGGGAGGCCTGTGTAATCATAATGCTGTTGTGTTTATGTGGTGGCCTCTGGGTTTAGTACAACTATGGTTTGGTCCTGGGTTAATGTTAGTAGTGATGGCCTGTAATTCATTATGTCGTGTTTATGTAGGTGGCCTGCTGTCAAGACATATCCTTGGGTTTTCAGTATGGACTTGTGGGTGTGGGGTCCATGGGACATTGTAATGTTTGTTTATGCAATGTTTGCTTTGCAGGTTGACTGAAGTGGACATGTGGGTGGGGGTATGGCTCTGGGACTTTAGCGCCATGTCACTTCCATCAATTTTACTTTTGCATTTACAATTGCTTGTCATGCATTTGGTGTTTTGCATTTCAGGGACATGTTGGGGTTGGGCGCAGGGACTTTAGCGCCATGCTGTGGATATGGCTGTCGCTTACTGTGGGGTTTACATGTTGTCCTGCTGTGTTTTGTTTATCATGTTCGTAGGGGCATGTCCCCTGGTTATGTATGCATGATTTCTGTGTTTATGGGTGCAGCGAGGTGTTGTCTGGGTCGCTTTTGGGGGACAGTGAGGTGCTGTCTGGTTGTTGGTAGGGACTGTGAAGTGCAGTTAGGTGATGTTTGTTGTTTTTGGGGAGTCAGGTGTTGTTTGGTTGTTTGAGGGGCACATTCGAGTGCTTGTAGGGATAGTGAGGTGTTGTTTTCGGGTGTATTTAGGGACAGTGCAGTGGTGTTTGGTTGTTTGAGGGGCACATTCGAGTGCGCCCTGGGTGTTTTAGAGTTAGTTAGGTGCTGTTGTTTTTGGGGACAGTGCTTTCTGGTTGTTTCGGGGACAGTGGGGTGCTGTTTAGCGGGCAGTTAGGTGCTGTCCGTGTCATTTTGGGGGCAGTGTGGTGCTGGCTGGTTGGTTTCTGGTGGGTTTTGGGGGTTTTAGGGCACTGAGGTGGTGTTTGTTGGGACCGTGAGGTGCGGTCTGGTTGTGTTCTGGTGTGTTAGGGACAGTCAGGTGCTGTTTGGTTATTTTAGGGGCAGTAAGGTGCTGTCTGGTTGTTGTAGGGGCAGTTGGGAGCTGTCTGGTGTTGGGACTGTGAGATGCAGTCTGGTTGTTTTAGGGGCAGTGAGGTGCTGTCTAGTGTTTGTAATAGGGATAGTGAGGTGTTTTCTGGATGCTGTCCACATGCTGGTAGGTGGGGTAGCGAGGTGTGTTGGCTTTAGGTTATTGAGGTGAAGTCTGGTGTTTTAAGGGACTGTGGGGTGCAGTTGGTGTGTTTGGGACAGTGAGGTGCTGTCTGGGTCATTTCTGGGGACAGTGAGGTGCGGTCTGGTGGTGTTAGGGGCAGTGAGGAACTGCTGGTATTTTGGGGATAGTGAGGTGTTGTGGGTTGTTTTAGGGGCAGTGAGGTGCTGCCTGGGTGTAGAGGGGGTAGTTAGGTGCTGTCCATTAGGCAGTTAGGCGCTGTTTGGTGCTTTTAGGGACAGTCAGGTGCTGTTGGTTGTCGGTTGGGCAGCGAGGTGCTGTTGTTGATTTAAGGTTTATTTAGGTGCTGTATAGGGCCTGGTTAGGAATAGTTAGTGTTGTTATGGCGGTACTAAGGGGTTTTTAGATGATATCTATGTTTTTGGGTAAGGGCAGTTAGGTGCTGTCTGGTCATTCAAGGGGCTGCCAGAGCCTGTTTCTAGCTGTCTGGTGGGTTTCGGGTGTGTTTGGGGGGTTTTAGGGCACTGAGGTGGTGTTTGTTGGGACCGTGAGGTGCGGTCTGGGTGTGTTCTGGTGTGTTAGGGACAGTCAGGTGCTTTCTGGTTGTTTCAGGGGCAGTCAGGTGCTGTCTGGTTGTTGTAGGGGCAGTTGGAGCTGTCTGGTGTTGTTGGGGACTGTGCGGTGCAGTCTAGTTGTTTTTGGGGCAGTGAGGTGCTGTCCAGTGTTTGTAGGGATAGTGAGGTGCTTTCTGGATGCTGTCCACATGCTGGTAGGTGGGGTAGAGAAGTGTTGTGTTGGCTTTAGGTTATTGAGGTGCAGTCTGGTGTTTTAAGGGACTGTGGGGTGCAGTTGGTGTGTTTGGGACAGTGAGGTGCTGTCTGGGTCATTTTTGGGGACAGTGATGTGCTGTCTGGTTGTTTTAGGGGCAGTAAGGTGCTGTTCGGTCATTTTCGGGGGCAGTGAGGAGCTGCTGGTGTTTTGGGGATAGTGAGGTGTTGTGGGTTGTTTTAGGGGCAGTGAGGTGCTGCCTGGGTGTAGAGGGGGCAGTGAGGTGCTGTCCATCAGGCAGTCAGGCGCTGTCTGGTGCTTTTAGGGACAGTCAGGTGCTGTTGGTTGTCGATTGGGCAGCGAGGTGCTGTTGTTGATTTAAGGTTTATTTAGGTGCTGTATAGGGCCTGGTTAGGAATAGTTAGTGTTGTTATGGCGGTACTAAGGGGTTTTTAGATTATATCTATGTTTTGGGTAAGGGCAGTGAGGTGCTGTCTGGTCATTCAAGGGGCTGCCAGAGCCTGTTTCTAGGTTAAGGGGCAGCCATATGATGTTTGGTCATAAGTTTTATTTTTGGGTTCCAGCTGTGCGTTGTCAAAAAAAAAAAAAAAAAAAAAAAAAAATTACAGATTATGGGTTAGAAGTGTGGTGTGGTATAAGGGCTCGGCTGGGAGCTGTTCGGAGATGTTATGAGCCATTTAGTTCGGAACATTTATTGGTGGTGTTCATCCATCCTCATGGTGGGTGATGTCATGGGGTTGTGATGTGTCAGTCCAAGGGAGGGAGACATATGTCATGACCTGTTCTGGGCCCGATTATGGTTATTAGTATTGGGTTGGTTTAGAGAGGGACATATATATGTCATAATCTGTGTGGGATGGGTTAGTGCTAGGTGTGTTGTATTGGTTGAAGAGAAGGACATATATCATAATCTGTGTGGGATTGATTATGGCTATGAGTGTGGTGGTGAAGGGCGGTGATGTCACTAACATTCTAGGTGGAATGTTGGTGTGGGGATGTCACTGGGACTCTAGGTGGAATGTTGGTGTAGGTTTGATTGCAATGTTCTACTGAGGGCAGTTGGACCTAAGATACTGGACCAGATGGATGTCCCAGTGCTTTCTCTACGTATTAACTAAGAGAATAAAACCTACATGTAAACTACTTACCTTCTGGTGTTCCTGATTGGTGAAGGAGGCTTAGTTTATGTCACATACCTCCTATCCTTGCTGATTCTTACTCACACGAACATCACTTTGGTACTGGGAAGAGGCATCAAACACTAAAGAAAGACTGTTGGTATGACAGGTAGCGGTCTAGACTTTCGAAAAGTTCAATTGATCCCAGGAACTTTAAATGGAGTAAACGATGGCAAGCAGGGGACTTTGGTTTCCTCTGGGAAAAATCACGGGACATGGGACGAGAGGCAGAGACCCAGAGAAGCTGCAGTAGCCAGGTCAAGACTTGCGGGTGAGCCGTGAGAAGCAGAACTGGCATTGCTGAACGTTGCAGAGACACCGGGAGCATAGAGAAGCTCCCTGGACGTTTGCAGCTGCATGACCACGAGGACAGTGCTTACAGGTGCTCCAGGGAAGGCAGCAGGCTGATGCAGAGTCCTTTAAAGGGAACCCAAGGCTGTGGAAGGTGGCGCGAAGCAGCGAGAATTCGAGGGAGGTTTTCCAGCACCACACCGCAGCCGGCAGACACTCGACTGGAAGCCGGTGAGTCTACCCGAAGGCAAGGGTACCCGGGGCGTGTCAATTATAAGAAAGAAAGCTAGGAAACATTAGGTCTCACGATAGGGGAATGAGAAAAGGCATACAAGCAGTTTGTGATGAACATTGTTAAGAGGCAAAAAAAGCCTAGCCAAGAGTTAAGCAAGCATTGCCATATATAAACAAGTGTTAATGAAAGAGATGCATTGTTGAGAAACTGAAAGCTATATACAAAAGTAAGGAAACCTGGAAAGGCACACCAGATGCTTTGGTCAAGTGAATTGTGACAGCGACCAAGTTTCCTAGCTGAAGAGTGTACTGGGAAGCCTAAGTTGATCTCTGCAAACATAGCTGCTAAATAAGTGAATGGTTGCAAAACAAGCATCAAGGGCATGTATTAAAACTGTGGCAGGAAGCAAACCCAAGCAAGGTGTGTTGGTTGCGTGACCTATAATGGGTGGACTCTATGGTTCAACAACTGCGCCTAGACTGAGTACACCTGCCTAAGGAAAGACCCTTTGTAACTGAACCAAGGAAAAGGTATATTACCTGAAATAGAGAAAATGAACTTAGTTGAATAATGAGCTGGGAATTGTCCCACTGAGCTTAGATATGTTGGAACGTTTAAAGACTTGAAGGCTTGGGGAAGGGAACCCCTCTTTAAGTGAATATTTGAACATAGGTGGAGAGAGACCCGCTTTTCCACCCGAGAGTTGGAAGAAGCTCTGCACTTTCATTTTGAACACATTTCATTTGATGCTGACATCCCTTATGCATTGTATATATTTAGATGTCAGGGCAAGTATAGGTTTTGGAGACAAACCTTTTGCTTCGGACTTCCTGACACAGATTATCATTAGTTTCATTTAGGTAGGGAAATCCCACCTTTAGTATACAGCAAGTTAGGTCTTTTTCCAAACCCCTTCTTAATTAATAAGTGTTTGTAACCCAAACGCTATTTAGTTGTCTGTCTACTTCCTGGTGCCTTCACAGTACTCTGATGGGGAATAGCCACTTTACAAACCTACTAGTCTTGTGCTAAATAGAAAGTAATTGGAACAAATCTAGGGTGGCAAAGAGTGGCAAAAATGTAAATGTTTGATTTACTTGTGGTGAACATTTAGTGGTGAAGCCTGTAAAACTGAACCACTAATACAAAAGCTGATTTGACTTCCAGTCGAGCAGCAACTGAGCTTAATACCAACAATCTGTGGCAGCTGTTTGGAGCCAAACTGTTTCAGGCCCCTGCTCGTCCTTGCAGGTATTGGGAATGACCATTTTAAAACTTAAATTCCCTTGCTTGCAATAACGTTATTCAACACTGAACAGATCAGTTGAGGGGGCCAAAGAGTTATTCTTCTGCTAAAATAGCAGTCGAGTTAAAGGAACATGACGAGTTGGCGGGATGTAAAGAAGATAAAAAGGATACCGATAAGTAGTTCTTGCAGTTTAAATGGGTGGGAAAAAATGAAAAATGTTTCTAAACTATTGACAATGGACAGAAATGAAATGACTTGAGCTCAAGTACATTGCTGATAAAATATAAGTACATCTCTCCACGAAGTTCAGTATTTACGGTCTTCACCTTAGTAACAATCCGAAAGGGAAACCCCTTACATTGCAATGTCGCGAGCACAGTAGAAACAATTGCCATTTTTTTGATATATATATATATATATATATATATATATATATATTTCCAAGAAGAAGTTATCGCACTTCTTCCAGAGTGAGATGGCACTCGTCAAGTTACAGCCATATGCCAATTCGTAGAATTCCTTCAAGTCAGCCCATCACACAACAACATATGTATTTCTCATATCCAGTTTTATTTAGGCATCAATAGAAACAGATTTGCCTCGTACAACGCGTTTTGCAACGGTCCCGTTGCTTGATCACGTACCAATATGTATATATGCATGTATGTATTCGCGGCAACCTCTGCCCTATTAAGATAAATACATAACTTTTGAATTGCTGACTGTCTTGGATGACATTTTCCAAAGGTCAGGCACATGCCTCTCCCAACTGGAAATCTTGGGTGAAGTTAAACGGTTCAATAGTTCGTTACTAAGAAAACAACAAAAGTCTGTTTTCATCATTCTCCCATTCATTGTCCCATAGACAAAAAGGTGCTTCGTTTGAACACCAGTAGTGGTAAAATGGCTGGATGGATTTGCACCAAATAAGAAAACAGCTGGGCACAACATACTGCAGATGTGCCTTTTTTCGGTTTGGAACAAAACCGTGCAGGTTATTTTATTTTTTTCATTGAAGGATGTGTCGGCTAGCCCCCAAAATCTCCATGGTGCATTGCGGTACTGAGACTTTTCAGACATGAAATCCTACAATTTTTTCCTACATGCAAGCGATTTAACAGTATTCCATGGAAAAGCCGACAAAAAGTGCAAAATAATCTATGGTTGGGGGGGAAAAGGGGTGGAGTATTATCGGGGTAGAGTTGAGTAGGGGGGGAAATAGGACCATATGTGAAGTGTGAGTATTAGGGATGGTTTGGGCAGCCTGTTTGTGCAAGACTGTGTTTCTTAATTCAGTTTGTGTGGTAATTTCAGTGTAACTGTGGGAATTCTGGAGTACATATTACACAATAACAAAGGGAGGATTTGCTAAAACACCAAGTGGGTTTTTGCCACAATGTAACTGCATGCACGGGACCACTAACATTGGTATTTGTATTGTATTGTATTGGTGATTGTAAACCTGTGGAAAAGTAAAACTAAGGATTGCCTTTTTAGTCTTGATTTTTACGATGTTTTTTTTTAGTAAAAATGTAAATGAGGCCTGCAAATGATGCTTTGCAGACAATATTTACAATGCATTCCTATGGAATCTGCATGCTTTCATCGGGTGAGTTTAATGCTGCATGAAAACCTTATATATTTTTGGGTGCCAGTCACCCAGATTTCAGCCAGTGAGATCTAATAATTTGCAAGGGGGGATATGGGTCTTGGTGGTAGGCCCCTCCCACTGCTGATGGCCAGTGTTTTAGCCTATCCGGTGCAACAGGGACATTGGACTCTCCAAAAGGCTGTGGTTACCAGGTAGAGCGATATGGGCCTCTGTCTTTTTTTTAGTAATTGGTGCAACATGGACAGTGGCTTTGGCTGAAGGGAAGGCCAGGCCAGTGGGCCTAGGATAAGATCTAGCATTACAAAATCCTTGACATTGAAGGGGGAAAAAAAAGCTTTTAGGACAACGTTTAAATGATCGGATTCGTATAATTTTGACTGGTATGGGAAGTGACGACCATTTTAATTATGAGTCCTCCACTCCCCGAGTTGCTCAGTCTGTAAGCACATGCAAGAGATCACTGCAGGGACCAACGCTGACTTCTATTGGGGGAGAGGGGGAATCTGTTAAGCTGGTTGCCATTTGCCACACCCGAACATTATGAATCTGATGATCTTAAATATATATATTTAGAATGTTTACTATATATTTATGAACTATCTGGTTCTAATGATTTAAGTATGGAAAACTCAAAATGGCCATGAGATATTTTTAAATCGCGTTTAACCAGTATCCAATGTGTGTATCCTTAAATGTGATTGCCCGGGATGAGCAGGTGTTGAACTTCGACTTATTATTCGAGACCATTTAATAGGCCAGGAACTGTTGATTCTAACGAAGGAACGTCTGCCTACAATGTGTACAACTATAACCAATGCATACCTGAATCCTAAACATAAGTAGATAATGTGGGGGGAGAGGAATGCCCGCGTTTGCAAGTTGTTGTGTATATATGCACATTAGGGCTATTGATAACTTCGTTACTTTCTATTTTTAACTTATTAATATAACCTGTATGTATAGTGCAAGGACTCGCAGCTGGTCAAACATGTGACTCTAACCTTTATTATGTACCTCTTGGACTGTGATCAAGATTTGTCCTTGGGTAAGGAGGAATTTGGGCAGCGGTGGAGGTGAAAAATCTGAACTTTTGAGGGTGGGTGTTCCTTACATCCTTTTGTGCCAATGACACGATGAGACTGCACTATATCTTGCAATGGAGTATGAATAAGGGTGTGGGGGCTTAAAAACCTGGTGGTGTATGAACTGGTTATTGAGTGTTTCCTGCTGTTTTCTAAGGCTGACATTGGTGTAGAGGGTTGGGTGCAGCACCCAAAGAGGGCGTCTGAAGAGGCTTTTATTTCTGACCATGGTGCTCACATGTTGAAAAACATTTGGGGTGCCCGATGCCAAGGGTTTCTCAGCACAGGTTTGCACAGGAAAGAAATATATGGTTATTTTTGCTGGACAGGTTTCCTCACGCTATTACAAGCTCCTTTGGAGGGTCGATTTGTGCAGAGTTTGGAAAGCAGGGAGGAATCTGTTCAGCTCTGTGGACAGGTCCTGTTTGCTACCTCCTGAAGTCCAATGCTTCAGTTCCGTGTCCTGTAATCTAAGTGGCTCTAGCCACAATGCGCCCATCCCATTTGGGAAGTGCTCAAGGTGGCTGCCATTGCAGAGTCAGACATTTGTGGCCTCAATGACGATGGATTTGGGATGAAACCCATTTGGTCACTAATCATTTTCTTTGCCAGTATCCTTTTAGCACTTTTTTGCTGTTGTGGTGATGTTACTTATTTAGTGGGGTGGTATCTAACTTGCGAAAGATTTTGTTTTGTGTTCGATGTATTTGGTTTGTTAAGCAAATATTGTGTGTTTAAAACCTGGAAAGTATGTCTTTTTAACGACTGGATGGCAGAATCCGAATAAATGTACCAAACTGAAACTGACGTGATGAGAATGGTTTTCATAAAATACTCTTTGGTTAAGTGGGTTAAGCTGTAATTGGATCGCAAGACCCCTCACTAGTTGCCTAATTGTAAATCACTATTTTAAAAAAAAAAATGTAAATACAATATTGGACCTAGTTAATTTGAAAGACTTACCTCCTTTTTTGCATTGGTTTCCTTACAGATGATGGGTCGAATTGATGCCAATGGAAATATGTACTTGGAAAACAAGGAAGGAGCCATCTCTCGGAAGCACGATGTGGATTTAACCCAGACCACAGCTCCGCACCACCCTTACCTGAATGGCTGTAAGGGCGCCGCCAGTGGGGCCAGTGATTTTAGTGAGCTGCGATTGTTGAGTGGCTTTCGTGAATTGACAGAACCTCAAGGGGACACAGCAAAATCGTACCAGAATGGAGCCTTTGGGCAAAATTGCAGGGTTGACCTTGGGGAAGACTTCAGTCCACTTACTGTTCAGGGAAGGTAAGTTCCTCAAAGCGGAATAGCTTGTACTGTGGATCACTTAAATGAAAAGGCCGGTTTGCTCAAACTAGCAACCAATAAACATACCTTTTTTGATAGGGTATCGTAAGAATGTTTGGTGTTTTTGCTAACGCAAGGGGGCTAGATCGCAAAATCCAGGGAGGGTGCTTAGTGTGGTCTTCCGCTTCAATCGCCCATTCAGGTGGCCCACAAGGTCTCTAGAGGAATATTTTCTCCAACCCAAAGAGCACTGTGGTGGGTGTGCCATGCTTGTGTACCTTTTTGCCTGTGGATTGTATGCTGCATGCACCACAGGTCATATGGTCTGTGCACAAGCTTTCCTAACATCAGATGTCACTTGCATTGGGAATTCCCATGTAAATTAAGAGCACTACGTTCAGAATATATTTTCATATTGTTGGCTGGCACATTTTTTGGTACCAATTTGTAAGGCACACTTTAAATAATCCAACCCCAGATATAGATGTACATCTAGTTTAAACCATCCATGAAGTTTGGCCACAGGTAACGCTCAATTAGAAGTGACTCGCTCAATCGCTATAGCCCTTTTCGATCAATAGGTGCTGATTCTGTTATTTAGACCGATCTGCCTGGCCATGTTAATTAGTGGGCACTTGGTGTGAATTGGTTTAGTACTCCTTGCTACTGTAGATACTGACGATATGACATGGCATTTAAAACGCACCTGTACACAAGTTGCATCTTCTAAAAGGTTACACGAACTATTGAACTGCACACAAATGAAAGCCCACCCATTTTAGAATTGCATATCAATATCAATATTCTTGAACGAATACACTAGTGCATCTCCAAATCGCTAATGGTTACAGCATCCAACACAAAGACCCCCAAGGCTAGACAATCAAGGGCTCCACAGGACAAGAGCTCATGGATGTTCATCGTCCAGGATCTTGCCACACATGCATCTGTGGAACCTCTCGCTCGCCCATGCTCAGACAGCTACCTTCCACCTGATCTTTTGACCACCACAAACCAAAAAGGACATTCTTGATGACATTGCTGTTCCCCCCTCACAGCAACATCCATCAACAGCACACCTAATTCTTCTGTGACCTGAAGCTGCCAATCACCAAGCCACCAACAACAACGTGACCCACTGCTCACCATACACATCAAGCAACGCCTCACAGAACCAATCCATAACAAAAACAACACTACCTGATATTCACAAACTCCAGCCATTGTATTTCTTCCCCTCCCCCACCACCTTTGGACCGTGCAGACCATGTAGCCAAGCCAATCCTGCTCTGCTGCTCCCGACCCCTTTCAGTAGGGGCTAACCCAAAACATCCAAATCAGCCCACCACTCTTTCAAGAACTTTCCCGTGGATTCCCTGGACTTAAACTGCATCATCATTGGCCTCCACATCTGATCCCTTAACCAATCCCTAACTTAGGCTACCAAAACTCATGCACCACAAACTTTGACTCACCAAACATAAGCCCTCCACACATTGCTAGCTACAGAAATGAAACGATCTGGAGAGAATCCCATCAACTAGAACTAATCGCCCTGAGAACCCTCCATTCAGCATGCAGGACCTTCATTAGCATAGCCAAAGAACTCAAAGACCACAATCAACGCATGACCAGACCCTGCAATAACACAATCCAAATGCAAATTTATCGGCATCTTCACAGACGAGATAGACCACATAAGGCAACACATGGACTGTGCCAAGCACACCTCAGACCTCCCACCCATGACCTATCAAGATGGACCAAACTCAGGACAAATGCCCTAGGAGACCTGGCCAAAATGTGTGCAGCCCTCAAAATGACCAACTACAACAATTACTTCCTCCCTCCATTGCGAAGGCTCATAAAGGTGAAGCACACAGAGCACTTCACTTCATCAATGCACCCCTCTCAAGCCAATGTCTGGGATGCACTGAAAACTGGACCAAACCTCTTGCTATTGAAGAAACCCAGATGCCTGGTCGACTATTTCCCTATCATCTATGTACCATTTCTCAGCAAAGTGATTTATGCCAGTCATCTGGCTGTATGAAAGGATCACTTGTTATCTCCTAAAGGACTACCAATCCAGTTTCTGACCACAATGCAGAACAGAGATCACCACTATCCAAGTTATCTATGTCGCTCTGAAATCCTGGACAAAGGGGGCACCTACATACGCTGCCTCCTTGACCACTCTGCTACCTTAGGTCCTGTTGACCATGAAGCCCTTCAACATCCTCATATGCACATGGACGTTGACAGAACAATCTTGCAGTGGTTCACCTCATAACAATGCAACAGAGACAAACCCATTGAGATCGGCCCAAACACATTATGCATTTCCCCAGTAACCCCCAGAGTTGCGGAAGCCTTCATCTTCTCCCCCGTCATCAACATCTCCATGAAACCTCTTGGGTAAGCCCTCGCTAACACCAAGATACGACAACATGCAAATGATGCACAGCTTTACCTAAGATTAATTGCATCTGCAACATCCATGGACACACACTCTTTGTCCCTTATCCAAGCCTGGATGCCTGGTGTCTTCCTGAAGGTCAACCCTACAAAGACTGAATTCCTTCTCTTAGGAAACCCAAACAAGCATCCTCCAGTCCAGAATTGTTTGAGGTTAAGCTCAACGGATTCCTGCCTTTACTCTGAGCCAGTACAGAATCTCTTGGCTTTCTAGTCACTGTGATATTTCAAAGCACACATTGCCAAGAAGACTCAAACACCATGGTACCAGCTTACACTCTTCAAATTCAAGGCTTTCTTCCCTGTTTCAAACATGTTCCCCAAACCCTGCAGCTCTACCGGTATGGTGGCAATGCTCTTTTCTCATGAGTACCATATGCCAACTTCGCCCCTCTGAAAGCCGCCCAGCATGCTGACCACTATATCCCTGTTTCTCAAAGAGCTGCACCGACTACACCTTCAAGCACACATGTTCAAAACTGTCTGCATCACTTGCAAAGCAGTTGCAAGCCAACCACCAGTGTGCCTGCACTACCAGAAGCCACAGCCTTGCCAGCCTAGAAGCAAAACTGCAAGAGGGCATACATGGGAAAGGACCTTTACCTTCTATGCACCCCATCTCTGAAAAACATTTATAGTTCAGATGAGCCTGTCCCATCCTACACTTCAGGAAGGACCCGAAGACCCTACTCTTCAAAGACCATTTTGCCAATCACTGATGGCTCCACTCAGCCCTTTCTCCCCCTCATGAGCTTGCCCCGTCCCCGGTTCACTCTGTCTATTCTGGCTCTTCTGCTACACCTCTCTTGTAACCCCTGGATGTGTCGTCTTTATACAGTGCTCTGTAGCTTCTCATTTAGTTTATAAATTCCATGTATGCAAACGACACATGGCTTAATGCCTTAACATTCCTTCTCGGTAACAAAGGACGCTTGTTTTATTTTAACATTGACACTTGCTCAAAGTATTATTTATTTTTATAAATATTGCATTTTGGTTTCAGGGCAGTGCTTTGTGGACCATATTAGGCCCATAAATGCCAACCTCTTTATGCAGTGATGGGAGAAGGTGCACGACGAGAAGGTGCAGGCCTGGTCGAAAAAGCTTTCTCATCCACCTCAATATGCAGTGCTCTGGTTTAGATTTAGACAATCCAGTTATTAACAGTTGTATGGAGGAGTATAAACAATATTACAAAGAGCTCGGCAATAGTCAATGTGAAACTCTCTGATTTCAGTTATTCCACTTTATTCTCAGATGTTTGCCCAAGATAATCCTTTTGTACAGAAAGCCCTTCTTCCACAATGTTACTTTACATCCTTAACCACACTCAGTTGTGCACAGCTTTTCCTATAGAGCAATTTGCCCTTGAAAAACCTTATGCCAACCTCTAAAATATGAAGAAGCTAACCTGGAAGTGAATAGATTTCAGGGGAGGGGCTATGAAGTGCACTGTACTACTTGAGGTGGAAAGCAGCTGAAACATCAGTCACTCCTTAATGTGTTCATTTATTCATGAAACAACATTGCGAAATGTGTGTCAGTGAATATCCACTCACTGGCAAAACTATCATGATCGGATACTAATATTAGTGTTGCTGGATAATCCTTAATTTTAATTGACCATGCTCGGGAGCACAGTAATCCCCATTTGCAAGTATGTGACTGCTGTGAAGGTGGCCTCCTGATAGTTAATCGGGCACTGGGATTTCATAAATGTGCAAATGATATTTTTGACAGCATGGTGACCAACCTAAACATAAATGCGTGTACGTTTGAAAATGTATCTTGAGAAATTAGATGAGACATATTTCATGACCCCATGCAATGTACATGCTCACCTGTGACTGACTAGCATATGGGGAATGAACAAGTCATAGAAAGGAAACACCTATTCATACTCGAAAGCTTGGAAACACCAAGGAAACACTTCAACAGCTTCTGCCTTTTTTTGCAACTTTGCACCGAGGGGGGTAGCTTTGAATGCAATAAAGTATGGATACAATTACTGGGGGGGGAAACATAAACCGCTTGCCACTTTTCCAACATACTGTTTTCTTAACTTTCTTCTGTGGAATGTTGCTGCTTCTATGGATGCTAAACCTCTTCCCCCTATTCATTATATGTTAAGAAATGTATTGTTTGCTGGCCTAGAGAATTTCTCATAAACTCGGTCGAAACGATTTTTGTGTTTTCCATAGAGTAAAGAATATACTTTTTTTTAAATGATGTGTATACGGTTAACAATAAAAACATTACACATCTATATCAACCCTATAATATAAAATCGTAAGTGACGATTTTGTGAAACATTTTTACGTAATGATTTTTGTAACGCTTCATATTGGGGTCATTGTATGTACTACAGTTATGGATCTGGTGTCACTCCTTTCCACATTTAGTCCACTTTAATGGTATGCTGTCCAAATCTGCAATTCCTTATGCGTTTGAGGTTTATTCAGTGATGAAGTTGTGTATAAGTGACAGCTTCATGTAACGTTTTTTTGTAACTATTGAAATTGGAGACATTGTACATCCGACAGAAATGGGTCTGGTGTTATTCCGTTCCACATTTAGCCCACTTTAATGGTATGCTGTCCAAACTGAAATTCCTAAATTGTTTGAATTTTATTAGCTGACATTAACTGATGAAGTTGTGTAATGAACTTGAGTAAGTGATAAGTGACTTTACTGTAACGCTTTGAATTGGGGTCATTGTATGCCCTAAAGATATGTGTCTGGTGTCATTCCGTCCCACATTTCTCCAACTTTGCTGGTATACTGTCCAACTTTCCAATTTCCCAAAAGGTGCCAGGGGTGCGAACGAAGCAAGCCTTTGTTGAGTATCCCTATAAGCGCTGAAGCTGCTGAGTTCAATGCGCAGCAGTTGCCAGGGGAGGAACAAGCGAAGCAAGCCCCTCGGGCAGGGAGTTGGGGGGGGCGCAAGGGTGCTGAAGGTGCCAGGGGACGGTGCCCCACTAGTATATATATATATAACCTGATTAGGTATGTTTCTGGGCTCAGCTGATGCAATTTATTAGTGTTGGGTTGCCCTATGCTGCCCAAATGGCAATATGCACTTCTGTGTGCCCTTCCACTTCAACAACAGCTATCATTTTAACAAACAGAATGAGCACGGTTCTACATGGTCACCTTCACCTTCCACTATTGCAAACATTCAGAATAATTTGAAGTTACTTCTTTCCACCCTCACTTCTCTCCACACAGAGCACGGTGGTTCCAGTGTCAATGAACAGTTAATTACCGGCTCAATATTTCAGTCTCTAAAGCGCGAAACGCTGTAGGACGATTGCCTCTTCACAAGCTAAAACCGAAAGTAGGTGTTGTGATTATGCTACTATGCAATCTAATGCATCACAGGGACTCTGCAATGGAACAAGGTTGACAATTACGCCTCTGCAAAGACTCATCATAGAGGCTTGTGTAATCAATGGGTTAAACTTAGATACTGTTCTTATACCGCGCATACCTCTCATTCCGTCTGATCAAATCTGCCTTTCAAATATAAAATGAAGATAGTTTCCTATACGTTTAGCCTTTTCAATGACCATTGATAAGTCACAGGGACCTACGCCCCCTTCCTGGAAGCGATCAGTGGTAATTCCGATATTTAAGAAGGGTGACAGAAGTGACCCTATGAATTGTTGACCGATATTGACTTTTAAGATATGCTAGAACGGTGAATGTTACACCGAGAACAACTATTATATTTATATGATTGCAATGCATCATAGTATTTAATTCTAAAAACACACAGTTCATCCAGTGTTAACTACAGAGTTCATTCATATTTTCACTTGGATCCTAAAACAACCACATTCTAAAATACACTCCACATAATCTTCAATACATCTTAACGTTGCAATAGTCAAAGAGACCTGAGCTCCATTTAAAATCTGATTCCAAAAGTGCACTTGACTAAATTGTCTGTGGTTGTGAAGATGTATATTAAAGCGCCTCTGCCCAATTGTAAACGTTTGAGGGCATTGCGTCACTAAATGCTCCAAGGATTCCAATTGCTCTTTATTGTTAAAACATCTACATCTTCTATCTCTCTTCACTCCCTTCCGAGATTAAAATGAAACCTGAAAAACATCATTTTGAGTTTAGGATAGGGGAATCTCTTAATATATGGCAATTTGGCACTAAGATCACTAACCAAGATTCAAAATTTGGGGATATTTAAATCCACATCCAATTTTCAGAGAATATGCTCTGTAGAAAATAATTCAGCAACCTCAGCAGGATTACTGTAAACAATGTATTAACTGAGTAGGTAAAAGAGAGGGAGGTATAGCATTGATTTACAGGTCCTCATTGCAAGTTTCTAATTTTGTGGCCCTAGAGTGGAACGATTAGTGTTAGGTGGGGCAGGAGTCCATTGGGTTGTCACTCACTTCATCAGTTAAGGTCATTCTTGCCTACAGACCTTTGGGCCCAGCCGGCAGTTTTTTGGAGCATTTGGACACCTTCCTTACTACTTCAGGGAGTAGATACAATGCCTGGAGGGATTGGAACATTTGGCTGGTCAATGCCAACTGTCCAGACTCAAAAGAACTGTATGAAATCATAGGGAATCACAGGTTTTTGCCGCAGACCACTGCCCCAACCCATGTAAAGGGTCATTGTCTGGATGTGCTGCTGGCCAGGGCAACAATTTATTAAGGGGATTACCCCTATTCAATGGTCCGATCATTTTGTCCAACTCTTCTACTTGATTTTCTGGGGGGGGCGAGGGAAGGGGAAGATAAGTTATACAAGATCGACCACCTTTATTGGCCTGGGAAAGTTAGAGACCTGGCCAATATCCCAGGAGATAAAATAGCATTGAAAATCTATAAACAAGCCATTTTTAAGGCCAAGAAGGATTACCTTCACAATGAAATTTGCACTGAGAGTAATCAGCCAAGAGAATTATTCTCAGTGATAACCAGTTTCTGTCAGCCATGTTGTATTGTGTCGTCACTGGAACCTTCACTTATTTAGGCCAATATATTTCATGTCTTTTTTAAAGATTAAATAAAATTGATTCACTAGAGTATTGTGGCTAAGATACAAGAGAGTCCTGTGTGCCCCTCTACCCCAGGTTGCTTGTGGCTGATCTCTCTACCAGGTGTTGTGAAAGCCGGGATTAAAAATGACTGTGCTCTATTCGATTTCCAACTGGTCACAGAGGACTAAGTACCATACAATCACTTATTTTACATCTTCAGCCTACTAATGACACCCTGTTTACCCTACCTGGCTGTGAGCTAGATGTTTAGCTCAAGATCTGACCGCTTTCATGACTTCTTTTATAAACAAATCGTTAACTCTGGGGATTGTCCCCAAGGAACTAAAAAAGGGCCATTATTACACCACTACTGAAAAAAACCTAATTTGGATCCAGCAAATTTGAAGAATTTTCACCCTATACCCGGTCTCCCGTGGCCAGGGAAAATTCTGGAGATGGTGGTTACCTCCCAGCTTCAAACATTTGTAGAAAAAGAGTTGTTGATGGGTGGACTTCAATCAGGATTTCAGGCCAGGTTTGGGACCAAGAAAGCTTTGTTATCGATATATGATGAGTTGTTGGAGGTCGCAGATAAAGGGGGGCTATCTCTATTGGTAATGCTGGATTTGTCTCCGGCCTTCTACACGGCTGACCATGATATTTTGCTCGAATGTTTGACAGAAATAGGTAATGTCTCTGAACAGGCCATCAAATGGTTTGGATCATTCCTGGCCAATAGACATCAACAGGTTAGATTTGAAGGTTATACCTGGGATCTTATTATGATTGGGAGTGGAGTCCCACACGGATCCTCCTTATCACCCTTGCCTTTTAATCTATATATTGCAACCGTTGATGAATATTGTGAGAAGTCATGGATTGAGCTATCTCTCCTATGCCGACGACACCCAGATATACATTAAAATTGCCAACATTGAAGATGCTTTCCTCAAGATTAATCCGTGTCTGGAAGACATAAATTAGTGGATGGCCAAAAACCAGCACCCGCTGAATGCCTCAAACTGAGTTTATGTTGTTCGGGCCCAAACAGCTTTTGCTGACTGCTAAAGAATTATTTGTTCCGAGTATTCTTGGTGAAAAGCTAAAATTAGCTTTCAAGACTAAAAATGTAGGTTGCCTTTGGCAAGATAATCTCAGAAGCGAGGTGCAAGTTGGCGCAAATATCCAGATAGTCTTTTATTCACTGTGCATGCTCCATCATGTTTTACCATTTTATTCCCGACGAGGACCATGCAATGGTGGTGGGGGCCCTAACAAATGCCCACTTAGACTAGTGCAATAGCCTTCTGATGGGCACCCTGCCAAACAAATGCATAGGTTTCAAAATGCGGCCATAAGACTTGTAGGCTGTCTTTGTAAATCAGCTTATGTCTCTCCTCTCCATAGAACATTGCACTGTTTGACGGTGGAAGACCGCATAAAATTGAAAGTGTCATGTTTGATTTTTAAATGTTTAACTGGTTGGGTCCCAGAATACTTGACCAATAAAATATGATCCTACCGATCAACAAGGTTGCTTCGATCAAAAGACCAGCTGCTGCAAAGTGTTCCTTGGTCAGTATGTGTCTCTAGAGGAGACAGAAGATTTGCAGTCTTTGGCCCTAGACTCTGGAATAGTATCCCTAGAGAGATCAGAGCCTGTGAGATGCTTTTGCAGTTTCACAAGTCTCTCAACACCTTCCTGTTCAATTAGTGGATGTGTGGTCCTTAGGTGGACATTTGTCCCCCTTTTTCTCAAATTATTTTGGGTGCGCTTATTTTTATGCTACTTGGTTAATGGTTCTTGTGTAGCACCTCTGCCTTTATACGGTTAAGTCCGCCCTGAGCACTTTAAAAAAAAATACTAAATAAGAAATCAAATCAAAACTTTCATACAAAGGTTTTTGTTGTGAGACCACAGTATCACATAATGCACATATTGTATTAATCTGCCCCAATCGAGTTCCCACGGGACCTTTTTTATTTTTTTGAGGTGTCAGATATAGAGTTTGAATAGAACTCAGGATTATTCAGTCAACTTGCATTCCTTAATCCATTCCACAAAACAAGGAGCATTCATTTATCATCAGAGCATTAAAATTGAGAAATGGCGATCTCTCTGTATGTGAAATAATTTTCCATTAAAAAAAACTGATTTCAATTTTATCTGTGCTGCCATAGATGACAGCCCAGATTCGTAGCGTATAACGGAAACTTGAACACAATTAGGCAAACCCAGAACCTTCCTGCATAATTAGCCCTCAAGACCCTGCCAATCCGTCTCCTTACAGCTGGATAAAAGGTCTGTATCATATAAAAGGGGCGCAATAACATTTGCCCTTTAGTAATTAACCAACAGCAACATTGAGAATTTACCATACTTAAAGTTTAACCTTTTCAATGTGGCTATATCTTTCCCACACGTCCTTCTTAGACGATACAAATGCTCCTTTGTCCTCAGGCAATTGTATATTGTAAATCCTGCATACATACTTTGAGGGGATTGGGTCCTCCGACGTATTCCATATCTTTGACAGTAATCACCACAACTGTGCTGCTTCGGAAAATCTTTCGCCGTCTGTGTCCTGCGTCGATACGCCGCCCTCGAGGACCTCATCCGACGGCCGACGTCACTGGATGTTATAAGTAGGACGCACGATGCTCGTAGCCTCAGTTCTGTTTTTTCCGCGAACGTGTTCGCTTCGGAGATCTCGACGCGCCTCAACTCTTTGGAGTTTCTGTTCTTTATCAGTTCTTCGAACCTGTTCGGTTGTAAAGTTATCCTTCGTTACGTCTACCTCGTCTTCCACCCCGCGTCCGGGCTTTAAGAAGTGCAGGGACTGTGAGTCCAAGATGTCGGTGACGGACTCGCACAACTCCTGCCTCAGGTGCTTCGGGGAGGCCCATGACACGGATGATTGTGTCGACTGCCAGTCACTTACGTCCAAAGCCTTGCGGGAGCGCAAGAAGAAACTGTCGGTAGGTAAGGTGTCCAAGCCACGGAAGTCGAGGTCCGTGGGGCTTTCGACAGACGATTCGAGGGGCGACTCTCCGCATCGTCGTCGGAAGTCCAGTGGGTCTCGGTCCCGGAGCAGGTCCCGCCACTCCTCTGCCTCTTCGAGGCACTCCCGGAAGCGCCGTCATCGGTCGCCTTCCCAGTCCTCATCCGAGGACTCTGCCCGTCGGCGGGTCGCTTATCCCACCAAGCATGCGACGCTGGAGGAATGGGCTTCCTCGGTAAGAAAATGCTAGCGATTCTCGAATCGCAGGGCACTGGTCCGTCCGCGCCTTTGAGTGGGGTTGGTCGTGATCGGTTGAGAGACACCGCTCGTACGCCTTCGGGCTCGGGTGGTCGGCACGATTTGCGGGAAAGGTCCCGCTCGGACAAGGGGAATCGTTCGCGTCATGTATGTTCCAGGTCCCGGTCCTCTACGCGCTCGAGACCGTGTGCACCTGTGGTGCCTTCGAGGAAGACGTCGACGCCTGTGGCGCTGAGGTCGTCGACTGACTCTTTTGAGGCTCCGCCTCCGAAGAAGTCATCGACGCCATCGGCGCCCAGGCTGTCGAGGGACACGCTCGGGGCTCCGCCCTCGAGGCCTGTGTTGACGCCGTCAATGCCACGTTTGTAGTCGACGCCGATTCACTCAACGCCTTTCGAGGCTGTTTCGACAGGGGTACCCCGGGGCACGGTGGAACCCCCTAGAAAGGCTCTGGTCAAGCATGGCTTTGGTCCCCATTCTGTGCCCTCTTACCACCATCTTGAGTGCATTTCAGAGGTGGATGAGGGCTCTGATGATGGCATGGTTCCTGATATGATGCCAGATGAGATTCTCTCGGGCCATAGCCAAATTGAGGACCTGCGTCAGTCCCTGCACGATACCAGTGGTCTGGACACCTCCCCGGAGGTGGAGTTTTGTTGGCCTGAGCCTGGCACTCATGCCGACTCTTCGTACCGGCGCCTTATGTCTAGGGTCATCGAGTACTTGGGGTGGTCTGCTCCCCCAGGGGATTTTCTTCAGGATGACCTTACGGATAACCTCGACCAAGGTCCACCAACTGACCCAGTACTGCCATTCCATATGGCTCTACAGAGGAGGGTAGCGGCGGCTTGGACTGCTCCGGAGAGTCTCCCGGCAGTGGGCAAGTCTTTGCCGCGAAAATACCACCCAGCCAGTAGCGACCCCTGCTACTTGACCAAGGACCACACTACGGAGAGTTGGTGGTGCAGGCGGCTACGGCCCCAGCAAAGCAGGCATCGTATCCTACCATCCCTCCTGATGGGGACGACAAGCGTTTTGATGGTTGGGCAAAGAAAGTGTTTTCTTCAGGGGGTATGGCGCTTCAGGCGGCCAACACCATATGTGCCTTGTCACGTTTCACGCACACTCTGTGGAACTGTTTCCTTAGCGGCTGAACATATTCCCGAAGGGGACGAATGGGATGGTTTCCTTGCCATGGTTCAGGATGGCAAGGATGCCATGTGTGAGGCTGTTCAGTCGGGTTTGGACATGGCAGATTGCGTTAGTCGGTCCATGGCGGCGAGCACCGTAATACGCAGGTTTGCGTCGTTTGCTCCTGATGTGCAGGCCCGGCTCCTCAACATGCCCTTTGACGGTGAACATCTTTTTGGCAGCAAGGCTGACGAGAGCCTTGAGAGGTTGCAGTCCTCCAAAGCTGCAGCAAAGTCACTGGGCGCTGCAGTTCGACAACCTCTGCCTTTTCGTCCTAGCGGACAGCAATGGAGGGGAGGTTCCTTTCATTATTACTCATCCTTTGGTAAAGCGAGAGGAGCTGCCATTCAAAGGGGCCACCGTAGGAGTGCCAGAGGCAGAAAACAAGGTACTCGAGGTGCCAAGGCTGCTCGGGCAGTTGCCTCTTTGCCCTCAGGCAACGCCGCAGCCGCTTCAGCTCAGTCATGAGGCCGTGTCCCATGGTTCGCCAGTTGGGGGAAGGCTGGCGCAGCATCTTGTAGAGTGGCGTGCCATTACTTCAGATGTGTGGGTTCTGGAGATCATAGCCCAAGGCTACTGTCTTACTTTCCGGCAGAGGCCTCACGACAATCCACTGGGGAATCTCTTTGAAGAGTCCGGACCCGCTCCTTGCACAGGAAATTCAATCCCTGGTGGAGAAAGGCGCCATAGAACTGGTGCCTGTAGCGGAGAGGAACAAGGGATGGTATTCACCTTATTTTTTGATTTCCAAGAAAGATGGGGGATTGAGACCCATCATGGACTTGCGCGGTTTGAACAAACTCCTCAGGAAGGACAAGTTCAAGATGGTTACTCTATCTCAAGTCCTCCAGGCCCTTCAACGTCAGGACTGGTTGGTGTCTCTCGACCTCAAGGACGCTTATTTTCATGTGCCTATCCATCCAAAGCACCAAGTACCTGAGGTTTGCGATTGGCGACTCACACTTTCAGTTTCGGGTCCTGCCGTTAGGATTGACCTCCGCCCCAAGGGTCTTCACCAAGCTCATGGTAGTGGCAGCGCATCTCAGGAAAGGGGGATTCACCTCTACCCCTACCTGGACGATTGGTTGATCAGGGCGCGCTCTCCCGACCAAGTCCTGGATCATCTGTCAGTCACCTGCCACTCCCTCCACAAGCTGGGCTTCTCCCTCAACTTAAAGAAGTCCCATTTGACACCAACTCGGAGGCTCCAGTACATCGGAGCAGTGCTCGACACGTCCCTGGGGCAGTGTTTTCCTCCCCAGGTGAGGGCTCATCACATTCAGCAGATGGTGCACAAGTTTCAGCTTGCCCAGAGTCTCCCAACGTTCGAGTTCTTGAGATTGCTCGGCCTCATGGCATCCTGCATTCTTCTGGTGCCAGAGGCCAGGTTGCGGATGAGATCTTTGCAATGGGCACTCAAGCTCCAGTGGTCTCAGTCCTCCGGCAGGATGTCGGACCCTGTTCAGGTGCCGTCCTCGGTCGCCCAGGACCTTCTGTGGTGGGCCGTCGAAGGCAATCTGATGAAGGGGCCTCCTTTTTGGCTACCCTGGCCAGAGGTGACGATTGTGACGGTCGCATCCCTCACGGGATGGGGAGCTCATGCCAACAAGTTGACAGTCGGCGGTCGTTGGTCTCCGTCGGAGTCCAGACTCCATATCAATCTGTTGGAGCTGAAGGCCGTCAGGCTTGCCCTGAAGGCTTTTCTGCCGACTGTGCGAGGAATGAATGTCCTGATCCTGACGGACAACACATTGGCCATACACTACCTCAACAAAAAAGGGGGGGGGCAGGGTCACTTCCTCTGTGCAGGGAGGCGATGCAGCTCTGGTTCTGGGCAATCCACAGGAAGTTTCGATCTCAGCAGTTCATCTGGCCGGAGACAAAAACGAGACGTTGGACGCTCTGAGCAGGCAGAGCGTGATCTCTCACGAGTGGGAGTTGGCTCAGGAGATTCCATCACATCCTGGGGTACCTGGCGACTTTGGAACCGATGGAAACAGCGCCCTCCATTACCGTTTCCATCACGTTCTGCTAAACGCAGAGTACAGGTCTAGTCTTTCGTGCGACGCTGCCGACGCCGGTTGTTATCTTTCCGTCACTTCCGACGTCGGGCGCGTTGCAACGTCCTGTTTTCCGGTGCGTCTGCTGTTGCCGACGCTTTCTCCGTTCTCTCGCAGCTTTTGGCTAGTTTTCCTAACTTGTTCGTTCCCTCCTTGCCCCTGTTTACGCTGTGTTCTCCTGCTTTTCTATTGCTTTCTCTCCCCTTGCTGAACCCTTTCCCTTGACCCTACCTCCCGATTCCGCCCGCCTTCTGTTTTCTTGCTGATCTATGTTTCCCTTTCCTAGTCTATCCGTTGCTTTTCCCTTTTTTCCTTCTTTACCACCTTCTGTATTGACCTCTTGTGTACCGACTCGGCCTGTATTTAGGATTGCCTTTCCTCGCCCTGATTTTACCTTTGCCTTTCGGATTGTCATCCAGTTTTCAGACTTTGCCTGTCCCTGGACTGCTTCCTCCGGTGCCCTGTACTGTGGCAAGCTATTCCTTGCTGCGTCGTCTTCTACAATCAACCTTTCAGAGTGGCCTCCTTTCTTCTCCGCTTCCCTTGTCCGCTGACTTACCAAGACCATCGCTACAGTCCACAGATCTTCTTCCAGAGCCCTAGTTCTGTTTCCTCATCCGACTTCGACAGTTTTGGGGTTTTTTGTGCCTCCGGCTTTTTCCCCATCCTCAGGCGGCCACGGAGGATTGCCACAGTTTACCTACAAGGTGACACTGTGGCGTCCTTCCACGGTCAGCCTTATCTACACAAAAAAAAGGAGAACCAGACCCAAAGGAAACCAGAAGCCGGCACTTCGTTGGAAACGCAGAGGTGAGGTGGAAGGGGAGGAGGGAGAGACAGAGTCTTCAGCAGAGGAGGAAGACATAGCAGACCCTTCTGACGGATTCTTCTGGAGATCTTCGCCCTTTGGGGGGACCCCTTAAGTGGATCTCTTCGCCTCCAGTGTCAACCGGAAGTGTGAAAGGTTCTGCTCGCGGGAATTTACTCCAAAAGGAGCCTTAGGAGACGCGTTTGTGGTGGAGTGGTCTTTCCCACTGCTGTACGTGTTTCCTCCAGTCCCCGTCATCCCGCAAGTGCTGCGGAGGTTACGAATGTTCGGTTCCCGGATGATCCTCATTGCTCCGGTGTGGGCCCGGAGGACGTGGTACCCGGACCTTCTCGACTTGTCCATCTGCCCTGCACGTCGTCTTCCCTACCGAGACGATCTGCTCTCACGGGAGTGGGGTAAGGTTCTCCATCCAGAGGTCAGATCCCTCAACCTTCACGCTCGGTTTCTGAAAGGTTGAGGTATAAGGATTGGGACCTCCCGGAAGACGTGATGGAGGTGTTGCTTTCGGCCAGAAGGCCTGCAACTAAGACCCTGTACCGTTGCCGTTGGCGAAGTTCTGCGACTGGTGCAGGGTTAAGAATGTGGATCATTTTGCATGTGACATTCCTGTGGTTCTGTCTTTTTTTGCTTTTTTAGCCCACAGGGGCTTGCAAGTGGGTACGGTTAAAGGTTACCTGGCGGCGCTGTCCATATTTAAGTGCTCGTCTGAAGAGTGTTCTTATTTTAAAATTCCTTTAATTTCTCAGTTTCTAAAAGGGCTCACTAATGTGTTCCCTCTGTCACCTTTCCAGGTGCCCGGTTGGGATTTGAACCTTGTCCTCAAGTTTCTGATGGGTGCTCCGTTTGAGCCTTTGCATTCTTCCCCTTTGAGACTAACTCTTAAAATTGTATTTTTGGTTGCGGTCACTTCTGCTTGCAGAGTGAGTGAGTTACAGGCACTTTCAGTTAAGCCACCCTTCACTGTATTTCATAAGGACAGGGTTGTCCTTGGAGTTCGTCCTTCCTTTCTTCCGAAGGTGGTGTCGGAATTTCATGTAGGCCAGAAGGTTGTTCTTCCGACATTTCATCCTCCTCCACATCCTGGTAAGGAAGAGGTGAGGCTCGATCGTAGGAGAGCTTTAAGATTTTATATTTCACGCATGTCCCGGGTCAGAGTGGACGATCAACACTTCATTGGTTACGCTGGCAAGCGTTTGGGACAAGCTGTGACTAAGCAGACTTTGTCTCGCTGGATTATTCTGGCTATTTCTGAATGTTACCGCTTGGCGGGTAAGGACCCACCGGTCGGCTTGCGGGCCCATTCTACCAGGGGTATGGCTGCCTCTACTGCCCTACAGAGGGGTGTTCCTATTCGTAACATCTGTGACGCAGCCTCCTGGGCTTCAATCCATACTTTTGTACGCCACTACTCCCTCGATTCCTTCCGTGGGCAGGATCTGGCCTTTGGCAAGGCGGTCCTTTGCTCCACAATTTGATTGGGCATTCTAAATTTATTTTGCTAAATTCTTTTCCCACCTCCTTGCATTGGTACTGCTTTGGGAGTCTGTCATAGATATGGAATACGTCAGAGGACCCAATCCCCTCGAAGAACAAGTTACTCTAACCTGGTAACGTTCTTTCGATGGGATGGTCCGACGTATTCCATATCGCTCCCTCCCTGCCTTACCCCGCTACAGAATTTCTTATGCGATTGCAGCTTACATTTCCGCAAGGCTTTGTGTGGTCAGACTGGCAGAAGACTGGTGCCACACGTTCTGGGGAAAAAACTACAACTGAGGCTACGGGCTTTGTGCGTCCTACTTATAACATCCAGTGATGTCGGCCGTCGGAGGAGGTCCTCGAGGGCGGCGTATCAACGTCATCGACACAGGACGCAGACGCCAAAAGATTTTCCGAAACAGCACAGCTGTGGTCATTACTGTCATGGATATGGAATACATCATCGGACCATCCCATCGAAAGAACGTTACCAGGTAAGAGAGTAACTTGTTCTTCTCAACCACATCTAGCTTCTCCACCTTGATTTTTCCAATCACAAGGTTTTCTTATTTCCATTCAAACAGGTTATTATGGCCTTTGTCTTCTGTGTGTTTGACAGTTCATGAAGTTCCATAAAGCATGCCAAAGAATTGACTTTTCTGTACAGATTAGCTGGGTTTTAGGGATGCAGGTTGACTGTACATTGGGGCGTAGAGACCCAGGACCGAGTGGAGTTGTTGGGTATCTCTAGTTTCTGAAAGGGATCAAAAGTAAGACTGACACTGTAGCAGTTTTGGTCTTGGTTAAAGACTTTTATTGATAAAAAAAAGAGGTTTGGGGAAATCCTACCTATCCCTAAACTCTAGCAGTAACATCTGTGTAGGAATGCCCAAACTAAAGTGTTCTCTGTCCTTTGTCCAAAATCCTAAACTGACCCATGCACACTAAACTTAATATAACTTAAAATAGGCAATATCTTTTGGCTAAACACCTGCAGCTCCTTTCCAAAATTCCAACACAAAGTTTTAAAGTGTAAAATAAACCAATAAAGCTCTACCAGAAAGTGGGGGCAGGGTCTTCACCTTCCTCCTGGTTTCTCTGACTTTTCAGTGTTCTTCACTTTATACTCCACAACCTCAGTGGGGGGGCGCATCTTCCCCTCAGTTTCCTCCACTTTATGAACTCAATATATACGCTCTTTCTGTTGACCTCTTTTGGGTTATACCATTCCAAAATCTAAAGAGCTATGACCCTTGCCTTTAAGGTTTTCACAGTTTGACAATTTCACATGCTCAAGGAGTGTGTCTCTTCCCCTGATCTTTCTTAGCTTTTCCACATTTCACAGCACAGTTCACCGGCTCAATGAGTGTATCTCTGCCCCTGAGCTTTCCTAGCTTTTCCATAGTTCACATTTTGGGGGCTGTTTACCCATTTCTCAAGTTCAACAATCTTAATTGGATGTAGGTCCCTGACTCGCTGTATGCCTGCTTTTATTCTCCTTACAGGACTTTCTTATTTCGCCACTTGGGTGCAGGTCCCAGGCTCGCGATATGCTGGTTTACTCTCCTGCCAGGGCTATCCTATTACGTTACTTGGGTGTGGTTCCCAGACTCGCCGTATGCCTGGTTTACTCTCCTGCAAGGGCTTTCTTATTATGGTACTTCGTTGTGTGGGTCCCAGATCCGCTTTGTGCCTGGTTTACTCTCCTGGCAGCACTTTCTTATCTCATTACTTGAGGGAGGGTCACAGACTCAGTGTGTTGCCTTGTTTTCTCTCCTGCCAGGACTTTATCTTGTTACTTGCGTCCCAGACTCGCTGTATGCCTGGTTTACTCTCCTGCCAGACCTTATTTGGTTCAGTATTTGGGTGTGGGTCCCAGATTCGCACTTTATGAGTAATAACCTTCTCTTTTATACAGTTTCAAGATTCTTTAATTATACTTTTCATATATTGGGTCAGCGACCTCTTTTCAGCAGTCTTAGTATCTTTGCTCAATCACCCAGGTATCCAAGCTCTCTTTTTTTTGGGCTTACCAGGTTCATTCATGGTACTCGGCATCTGACATGTAGCACGTCAGCGTCCCAACCTCTCTCTCTCTGACCCTACCGGTGTCCGTCTGTCGGTGGCTCCGGCATCCCTCTCAGCTCAACGTTCTCACTGATGCTCGCATGCCGTTAGGGTAAGTGTCCTGTCTGCTCTCTGGCTCCTGCTTTGTCTCCTTATTTGCTTGACAGCTCATGCTGTCCATAGCACAGCATGGCAGATCTGCTGCTGCTTCACTTCCCTGGATGCCACTTCATCTCTGCCCTCCTCCGGTGTCCTGACTGATGTTGGGAGAAGTGAGTCTCTTTCTCTCCAGGTGTGGTGCATTTAAATGTCCCCAGATCTTTTAACCTTTTCCCACAACTAGAACGCAGTGTTTGCTTTCGGCTTCTAGTGATTTTCATTATTCAAGTCCTCTTCCTCGTTCAGTGTTATCAAGCAAAGGGGAACGTAAATATGGTTGGTCACTAGTCATAACTCGGGGTTCTACACCCACACTACAATATGCCATAGAAGAATATGGGATGAAGTGGGTGTTACCAGACGCTGAAGAAATGGGGAAATGTCTGTCTTGACCTAGCGAGTTTACTCCATCTCCCTGACGGTTGTCTTCCCTCATGTGGTCCTCCAACAGATAGCCACCCCCAGGGTCATAATCGGGTAGCTTCTACCTTTCCCTGACCACATGACGGAAGGTTCCCTCCAGGGAAGCAGTGATGACATCTCTAGATTGGTCAGAGGTTCTTGGTCTCCACAGCAAGCACAGAAGTAGAAACCGCAATCAGTGATTTTTTCGAAACTGTAGAATAAGAAATTTGGGTTAACACCTTGCAATCTTTGTTAAAATCCACCTAAATGCTGGAAAAACAAAGCATGACTTAATATGTTAGTGACTTTGACAGGATGCAGTGCATTATTGTTTCTCTCATTTAGAGGAAACATTCTCCTTACCACTCGTATTTCTATTTCTGTCACCCTTTAGATTAGTGTGTTCGCTCACTCAAAGAGATGCAACACGTTTGTTTCCATTGCAAGTGATGCGAGCCACACCTTCCTTCCCACCCGAACAGTTGCACTTTTATCACCGGGCAGGGTACGTAGTGACAGTATTTTACCTTCCAAATGTAGCTAAAAAGTCATGCCCCATCAACGGTCGGCATGTGCGTTTTTGTTGCCCACCACATAGCAATAAAAGGATTCATATAGGTTCCACTGCGTTTTTTCGACGGGTCCCATTCCGTTGCTTCTACATTTACGAAACACAGGCTGTTTATGATTAAATCAGAGACTTGTAGTACATCTCTATCACCATTCGTCTTGATAGTCCGCCTCAAGAGGTAAGATTTCTATACTAAACCTCTTTACTAAGAAGAGTACTTACATATTGTATTTACCCACTAAATACTAACAGTAATTTCTAATAGCTCCCCCTCCTTCCGAGCAGTAACACATTTATGTTTTCTTGAATAGGCATTGTGTTACACCAATTCACCAGAGCCCATGAAGAAAATTCCAGTAATCACCTGAGAATTGAAACATGACGGGCAGCATTGTAGGATTAACAAGCACACAAACAAGTGTTGAAATATAAAGCAATCATTCCTTTTCTTTCTTTTTAGACAATTTTGTTTGGATCCATATTTGTAGGATCTGCGTTGTTTTAGGACATAGGCATAGTGTTTGGGTATCTTGGTGTTAGTCACTTGCTTCATTAAGAATTGTCATACAGATTGAAATAATGTGTTTTCATGTTTGTATGCATTTATTCAAATAAAATATTTTTCTTATAACTGAGTACATGTTCATGCAATAATATCCAAGTGTCTATAGGCATATTTGTTTAACCTAAGACACCACTGCAGGCAGGATATTTATTTGGAAGGAAGTTATGGATGGGCAGGGGCAACAACTGTTGTATCAAGTAAAGGGGAACATCCCAGGGAATCCGTAGTAGTCAAATGTTATTCTCCTGCGGATTGGCTTGCAAATGTTCCAACTACTTCACCTTAGTTCTTGCATTGCATAATATAGTTACATTTGCAGATATTGGGTTCATCACAGGGATGTAGTGAACAGCATTCTTTAGATATTTCCAGCCCAATCGTCTCACTGGGTGACAACAGTTTGAAGATATTTTGTGCACCAATGGCAAGCTTTACGTGCAGATGTGATGCTTTCGGGCCTTCTCAGACAAATGACCAAAGCTGCTTATCTAAATATTTTTTAGGGTCGTCTGAGTAGCCATTGAAGTACTGTAGTCCAATTGTGGAGCCAGAGATGGCCATTCCATGTTTTTGAGCTCACTAGAGGCTGGCACTGCAATAATGTGATGCCTGCATTTGTTGCATTGTCCACTGGCTTAAAGGGTCACTCCAGGGTTTTGATCCCCTGAAGCGTTTGTTTTTGGGGTGTGGTTTGCCAAACACCCATAATGTGCTAAATTTAAGGGATGTGTTGCAAGTAGCTGCTACAACTGGTTTGAGGATTGATTTTATTTCCATTTGTTCTTCTTTATACAAGCTCTGAACCCGGAAAATTGTGTCAGAGGTGTTCATGCTTACTACCATTTCTTTTTCAGTCAATTTGCAGTGATATGGGAGACTGCGCAAAGGTTGGGTTGGGGTGGCAGATGTTTGGGGTGGGTTGCTAGTTTGTTTGTAAATGTCTCTTTTGTTACTTAAATGCTAGAAGGTAACTGCTCAGCTTTCCTGTGTGATAACCAAGTCGTTTGCTTAATCTGGGTAAGTACTTTAATGTTCAATCGTTTAGATATTTTGCTCAAGGGTTTCACTAATTTGTCATAGTAAAAGTTCACCTGTGTATGGTATGCCCTTGCATATGTCATGCAAACGTTGTTGTCTTGCCCATTGTGTGTTTTTGGCCGCTTATGTTTTCCTACCGTTTCTGATGGTTTCTTTAAATCAAAATGACAGAATAGCTTGAAGTGTTTTTAAACTTTCAGGTGGTCCAGAACTTGTTCACTTTTTTGTTTGGTTGCCATAGTTCGTTCTTCTGGGGCGCTTTGTCAAGTGCTGTTAGAAACGTCAATTCCCAATATGTAGCATTACTCTTTCACTCACTTTCTCACTAGCTTTAATTGCTCTGCTTTTAAGTTTTAGAACACATGATGTCCTTTACGTTTTCTAGGACACCCATGTTTAATTACAAAGCATCGGTGTCCAGACATTTGGTCGACGGAAAACTGGTCGAAAGACATTTGGTCGATGCAATTTCGTCGAAAACCAAATGGTGGAGTTTTTTTTTTTAATTATATATTTATTTTTCGGGTTTTCGTTTTAAAAAAAAAAGGGTTTTTTAGAAAAAAAAGGGGGTTGGGGGGGGGACCCCCCCCCCCAAAAAAAGGGTAAAAATAAAAAATTCGACCATTTGGTTTTCGACCAAATTGGTTCGACCATTTGTCTGGTCGACCAATTTTTTTCGACCAAATGTCTGGTAACCCAAAACATCTCAATGGCTTTAACAACTATCCTGAAGATTTTCAGCATAGAGCTTATTTGGAATGGATTGTGTCCTCCCACGTATTCCTCATTTTATGATCAATTGTTATCTCCAGCTTCGCTGCTTCAGAAAAAAAAATTCTTGGCAGAGGGCGCTGTGCTCGAGGTTGCGGCGTCGACTGTCCCTCAACGGGCTCCATACTCTGTCGACGTCACTGATGGTATAAATAGCTCGAGCCGCGCCCGTTGCTTCAGTTCCGTTTTTCCGATCGATTCGCTATCGAGAACGGCATGCTTCAAGTTTTTCTGAGAGAAAAATGTCGTCTTCTTCTACACCTTCGACACCCAAGACTGGGTTTAAGAAGTGCATCGATTGTGGATCGAAAATGTCGATTACGGATCCTCACCGAGTTTGTCTCTGGCGCCTCGGTCAGTCTATGACGGAGAAGGCCCTTCGTGAGAGGAGAGGTAAACTGTCAGTGGGGTGGGAAGCTTCTAGAGCTAAGGCTGTGTCCAAAAAACATAAAAAATCGACCGATTCGAAGGAGTAGGATCGCCGTAAACCTTCAAAGAGATCTCGATCTCTTAGCAGGTCAAGACGCTCGTCATCTTCCTCGTCTAAAAAACTGAAGTGGAGACCTAGGTCTCCATCATCTTCCGAGTCATCGACTGAAGAAATTCAATGTCCGATAAAATCGGATTCTCCCAGAAAATGGGAGGAATTTCAAAAAAAGATGATGGAGGTATTCGAGAATGCGGCCCGACCACCTTGAATAAACCTTGTAGAAGGATTTTTCTATTCCTTCTACAAGTATTGTGGAGGAAGAGAGGAGATTTACTCCTTTACTCCGATCTGACTTTTTAAAGTCTATGTCCTCAATTTATGAGGAATCTGCCTCAAAAGGAGAGATTTCCTCATCCTCTGGAGTTCAATATGGCACAAAGCAAGTTCCAGAGGAACTTATAGATCCAGAGTCTAAAATGAGAGACCTGAGGGATACTTTGCATTCTGCCAGTGGCATTGACACGTCACCAGAATTAGAATTTGCCAGACCTGATCCTGCAGAACACGTAGACTCAGGGTACAGGAGTCTTATGACTAGAGTAATTGAATATATGGGTTGGGGTAACACTTCACCCGTTTTCGAACAGGATGATATGACCGATATAATTGTCAGAGGTCCTCAAAAAGATCCAGTTCTCCCTTTCCATAGGGCTCTTCAGAGGACAGTGGAAAAAAACTGGGAAAATCCAGAAAGTATTGCTGCTGCAAACAGTAATTTTCCCAGGAAATATAGACCAGCTGGTTCTGATCCTGAATACTTAAACAGGCATCCGACTCCAGAAAGTCTAGTTGTTCAGGCAGCATCTACATCAAAACAAACAGCATATCCCACTATCCCTCCGGATAGAGAGGATTAAAAAATTGATGCTTGGGCCCGTAAAGTTTTCACTTCAGGCAGCATGGCCCTTAAATCAACCAATGTCACCTGTACCCTGGCCAGGTTCACCCATACCCTGTGGGACTGTTTTTCGGCGGCGGCTGATCATATTCCGGAAGGCGAGGAAAGGGAAGGCTTCCTGAATATAGTCAAAGACGGGAAGGAGGCAATGGGGAAATGTCTCCAGTCTGGACTGGATACTGTTGATAGTATCAGCTTATCCATGGCTGCAAGCACGGTTCTACGCAGATTTGCGTGGTTGAGGAAGTCGGGGTTTGCACCAGATGTGCAGGCCAGACTTCTCAACATGCCCTTTTATGGCTCGAGGCTGTTTGGCAGTAAGGCTGATGAAAGCCTAGGAAAACTCCAGACCTCAAAAGCGGCAGCTAAATTTCTTAGTGCCTCCATGCGCCAGCCTCAGAAACCCTATTCCGGCTCATCTTCCTGGAGGGGTCGTTCTTTTCGATACTACTCCTCTTTTGGTAGAGGAAGAGGACAGGCTTTTCAAAGAGGCAAAAGCAATGCCCCTCGTGGAGCACGAGGAAGAGGTGCGAAACCAGCCTCAGGAGCGGCATCTTTGCCCTCAGCCGCTCCTGCAGCCGCCTCCAAATCACTCTGAGACCTTGTTACACAAAACCCCAGTGGGAGGCAGGATCTCTCAGCATCTGAAGGAATGGTGGGGCATTACCTCAGGTGCTTGGGCACTGGAAACAGTAGCTCAAGGTTACTGTCTCCCCTTCCAAAAAAGGCCTCAGAATCATCCACCGGGAGCCAACTTCGTCAAAATTCCAGACCCGCTCCTATTGCAGGAAATTTTAACCCCGCTAGACAAAGGTGGTATAGAACAGGTACCTGTAGCGGAGAGGAACAGGGGTTGGTACTCCCCATATTTTCTCATCCCAAAAAAGGACAGAGGATTGAGACCCATCTTGGACTTAAGAAACTTGAACAAGTTCCTCAGGAAGGACAAGTTCAAGATGGTGACCCTTTCTCAGATCCTTCAGGCTCTACAACTCCAAGACTGGTTGGTATCATTGGACCTTCAGGATGCTTACTTTCATGTGCCAATCCATCCCGAGCACAGAAAGTACCTGAGGTTCGCGATTGGCAACTCTCATTATCAGTTTCGAGTTCTGCCATTCGGGTTGACCTCCGCCCGAGGGTTTTCACCAAGCTGATGGCGGTAGTGGCAGCGAGTCTCAGTTCACGTCTACCCCTACCTGGACGACTTGTTGATCAGAGCACGTTCTCCCGAACAAGCTCAGGAACATCTTTCGATCACCTGCCACTTCCTTCACAAATTGGGCTTCTCCCTCAATTTCAAGAAGTCCCACATGATACCATCCCAAAAGCTCCTGTTTATCGGAGCAGTCTTGGATACTTTCTCAGGAAAAGCCTCGCCTCCCGAGGCATTCTGCAGATGGTGACAAAGTTCCAGAATGCCCAATATCTACCGGCCTTCGATTTTCTGAGGTTGCTCGGCCTCATGGCATCCTGCATTTTCCTAGTGCCAGAAGCCAGATTGAGAATGAGATCCCTTCAATGGGCACTCAGAACTCAGTAGTCCCAGTTCTCAGGGAATATGTCGGATATTCTGCAAGTCCCGAGCGCAGTTGCTCAGGATCTTCTATGGTGAACTTGCAACGACAATATCCTCAAAGGAGAATGTTTTTAGCAACCATGGCCGGAGATAACAGTAGTGACGGACGCCTCACTCACGTGTTGGGGAGCACACACTAACGATCTGACAATCAGCGGTCGTTGGTCTCCATCGGAGTCCAAACTATACATCAACCTATTGGAGCTGAGGGCAATCAGACTAGCGCTGAAGGCCTTTCTGCCCTCTTTACAGGGAAAACATTTTCTGATAATGACGGACAACACAATGGCCATGTATTATCTCAACAAGGGAGGAGGTGTAGGGTCACTACCACTGTGCAGAGAGGCAATGCAGCTCTGGTTCTGGGCAATACGAGAAGGAATCTCTCTATCGGCAATTCACCTAGCCGGAGAGCAGAACACGGCGGCAGACGCTCTGAGCAGGCAGAGCACAATCTCCCACGAGTGGGAGCTAGCTCAGGAAGTCCTTCTGGAGATCTTGACCCTTTGGGGAACCCCTCAAGTGGATCTGTTCGCCACTGTGATCAACCGGAAGTGCGATCAGTACTGCTTAAGGGAATTTCCTCAGAGGAGCTCTGGGAGACGTATTCGTAGTGGATTGGAAGTTTTCACTGCTGTACGCGTTTCCTCCAGTCCCTGTGATTCCTCAAGTAATCAGGAGGTTGGGAAAGTTCAGGAAAATCATGATCCGAATTGCCCCGGATTGGGCCAGGAGGACGTGGTACCCGGACCATCTAGACATGTCCATCTGCACTCCAATACGTCTTCTGCAAAGAGAGGATCTTCTCTCGCAAGAGGAAGGTCGGGTTCTCCATCCAGAGGTCAAGACACGCATGGTTTCTGAGAGGTTGAGATACAAGGATTGGGATCTTCCGGATGACGTAATGGAGATCTTGCTTTCAGCCAGAAGGCCAGCAACAAAATCCTTGTACCAGTGTCGTTGGAATAAGTTCAGTAACTGGTGCAAGGATAAGGATGTGAACCCTTTTCAATGTGGCACCCCAATGGTACTTTCTTTTTTATTGCATCTAGTCAATCTGGGGCTCCAGATAGGAACGATTAAAGGATATCTTGCTGCGCTGTCCATTTTCAAGCGCACCTCAGAAGAGGTTTCATAATTCCTAAAAGGACTTATTAACGTATACCCTCCAGTACCTTTTCATGTCCCAGCTTGGGATTTAAATTTGGTACTTAAGTTTCTGACTTGTATACCCTTTGAGCCTCTACACTCCTGTCCATTGAGACTTCTAACATTAAAGACTGTTCTTCTTGTGGCCTTATCAGCCCGCAGGGTTAGTGAACTTCAGGCTCTCTCATACAAACCTCCATACACTATTTTTTATAAGGACAAGGTACTTCTTAAAGTTAAACCTTCCTTTTTACCAAAAGTGGTTTCCGACTTCCATTTGTCACAAAACATATTACCAACTTTCTATCCTCCTCCTCATTTGGGCAAAGAAGAGGAGAGACTACATAGACTAGACCCCAAGAGGGCTCTTAGTTTCTATATTTCAAGGATGTCAAAGTTACGCCAAGATGACCAGCTTTTTGTTGGTTATACTGGTCATAAACTGGGTTTATCAGTGACAAAACAGACCATATCCCGCTGGATTATTTTAGCTATACTGGAATGCTACAAATTAGCAGCGAAAAGACCCACTAGATGGGCTTCAAGCCCATCCTACAAGGGCAATGGCTACTTCTGTGGCTCTAAAGAGGGGAGTTCCTGCAGCAGACATTTGTTCAGCTGCAACTTGAAATCAATGCATACTTTCATCAAGCAATACTAATTAGATACTGCTTCCTCCAATGAGGGGCTGTTTACCAAGGCGGTACTTCACTCAGTCCATGAATACAGTATTTGGTACTCCCACCTCCAAAATAGACTCCCATAGCAGTGTCAATCATAAGATGAGGAAAACGTGGGAGGACACAATCCATTCGAAGAACAAGTTACTTACCAACTGTAACGTTCTTTCGACTGGGTGTTCCTCCCACGTATTCCTCATCGACCCTCCCATCCTACCCCGCAGTACAGTTTACGTTTTCTTACACTTTCCTCTCATGAAGAGTGCATCAGTCATGAGGGATGCCTGGGTGTTCCTCCTATAGTTTCATTGAAAAAACAGAACTGAAGCAACGGGCGTGGCTCGAGCTATTTATACCATCAGTGACGTCGACAGAGTACGGAGCCTGTCGAGGGACAGTCGACGCTGCAACCTCGAGCACAGCGTCCTCTGCTGAGAATTTTTTTTTCCGTAGCAGCGAAGCTAGAGATAACGATTTATCATAAAATGAGGAATATGTGGCAGGAACATCCCTTCGAAAGAACGTTACAGTTGGTAAGTAACTTGTTCTTCTCTAGGAAGTGGTTTCCCATCTGTGGATCCTCATTGCCTCTATAAAGCATCCCTACATTTTACAGCATGCAGCACTGTCTCTCAATGTTCGGTTTCTCAAACATCCCAGCACTCACACTGATCTCTCCTTCTGAGACCACTTCCTCCTCTGATGTGCTCACCTTTTTCTGTAAGTGCTGGCAGGGTGGGAAACGAGCTGGAACAAGATTGAGTGGTGCTCCATCAAAGTTTGTCTTGCCGGAGTGCTGTTATGTCCCCAGACCCAGGAACTAGCTTGGGGAAGTCCCAGATGTGTTCTGAAGCCGATTTCTCTCACACACAAGCAGCCTGCACTTCAACAAGCAGACCACTTTCAGAAGACACGGCAAGGGAGATCGAATACAGAAACAGCCAAAGCATCACTTACTGTGTTGCAGCCTTCAAAACTGGTATACATGCCCTGCAATTTATAGACTTTTTTGTTAGGGTGACTATTGTGGATGCGGTTCAAGTCAGCAGACAGCGATTTCAAAGTGGTGATTCTGTTGCTCTGGTGTGGGGTTCGAGCAAGTGGCAGTTCAAAGTTGGGTTGGCGGGTGACACTCTAGCGATTGGTCGGGTGCCGTTGACGAGCAGTTGATTCAAGCCTAGCAGGTAACTGGCTCAGCAAAGGCATGATGCAGCATTGAGCTGGTTCGAATCGCAGGCATTGTAATTCAAATGTTTGGAGGAGACGCCGCTGGTTTGGTGGCGGCCAATGCAGTTTGAAGGCAGTTTGACCGGTTTGATGTGGCAGAACAGGGAGACTTAGCTGATATGGTCCGCCAGATACTGTAAGACTCACTCCAGGGGCTCTAGGGCAGAATGAGTCCTTTCAGGGTCTGCTGTCTCAGCTTTGGGAGATTCTCATGCGGACTGGCAGATCCTGGTCCAAAGTAAAAGCCAGCCCTAGAAGGGGAACCTAATGAGCAGATTTCCTTTTCAGAGACGGAACTACCCATATCCTTTTATTCATTAATAACATTGAAAAAAGCCAGGGTAATTCCTCACAAACATACTTTTATTGGATTCAGAACCTATGAAGAAAGTCATATGGTTTAAGGTCTTCTGTGAGTAAGGAAAGGAGACCATATTCAGAACACATTAACAAATTCAAAAGGGGTGGAGCTTGTTGTGAACAAATAAAAGGAACATTTCAGATAGTTTTGATTCCTTTTGAACAGATAAAAGCTTGCAGGGAATTAAACATTTGAATAACGAGTTTCTAAAATACAAATCTGTGAAACAGCATGAATAAATCATATACTAGGAGCCACTGTGCTTTCTGAACAAAGCCAGGGGAATTGATCTTTGATAACTGTGATGAATCGGAGGTGTTTATCCCCAAAAGCCCTGGGTTTGGGCTCTTCTCATGTGGTCAGGAAAAGGCAGACACTTCCTGATCCTAACCCTGGGGTTGTTGTTCTGAGGGTGGATCACATGAGAGGGGGCTCAGACCAGGTAAATTGGGAGAACCCTCTAAATAACTTCCCTAGAGATCCTACAGTTCTGATGGCCTATTGTAAAATGAAGGCTTTTGATATAAAAGGCAAACCGAACATTGGGGAGTTCCAAGTTCCACATTACCCTAAGTACTTGGACGAGGAACAGGGACTCAGAGGTACAGAACTGCAGTATGCAGTCTAGTGGTTCTAATGACCCACAACTGAGCGGGACTTTTGAATATTTAAGACCCCTTCAAGTGCAGGCCATTAGAACAAGAAGGTGGAGCAGTGGAAGAAGTTTGCAAGCCACAGTTGCAGAAGCAGAGAAACGAAGATGAGAGAGCCACTGTTGTCCTTGAAGCGGATCTCATTCCAGAGAGGGTCTTCGATATCGAAAATTTGAAGTGCAGAGGTCACGCAGCGGGAAGCAGTGTTTCGACAGGCTTTCCCCTTGTAGAGAGTGGCTCTCCTTATTTCATACCTTTGTCCCGGTGGCTGGCGAGCACTGGAGTGCACGAGGAGCAAAAGAGGCACCTTTTTCCAATCGGGCAGGCCGCGGGAATGCAACTGAAGCAGGCAGTCATTCAGGAAGCATCAGAAGAATCCAGCGGGAGCAGCAGCAGATCGAGGAGACTCCTGTAGAGAGACCAGTGAGTTTACCTTATTAGGTCATCCCGGAATGCTCCATAGTCAAAACTGCTGGCTGCGAATCATTATTTGGAATACCAAACGAATGCAAGAAAGTTGTATTGGCATTTTAAGAAGTTTGAAAGAGGACAAGAAAAGAGAGGTTACAATTATTATTGCCAAACCCAAGAGTATTGCCAAAGCAGAGAGAGGACACTATTGAACCAAGATAGAAACCTGCATTGGCAAAGTAAAAAGGAGACAATATTGAAGGTAAATTATAACTCGCATTGCCAAGGTATAGAGGGGGCAATACTTCAGCCAGACTATAACCAACATTGGCAAAGAAAAGGGAGAACAATATTGCAGAAAGATTGTAACCATTATTCTAAGAGTAAAGAAGAGGCAATAGTTAAGCAAGACACGAACATGCATTGTCTAATCCAAAGAAGGACCAGTATAAAGAAACCTTGTCAACAGTTACTTAATGTAAAAGCAGGAGATCAGAAGTAGCAGGAGAGAATCCCTACTTGTGAAAGGTATCAAGGAGGAGAGGAACATAACCTGATTTGCATGATGCAAATGAATCTGTGGAATAAACGGCACACATGTGTATTATGTCCACACTGGGGAATTTGTAAATCTCAATGTTGTTAAGTCAAAGACTTTTCTAAAAATGTGAAGCAAGCCTCACCACCGAGCACTTGTAGCAGTGTTAGGAGTTTTCTTTCTGGCAGGCGAGTATAGCGGGAAAGGGATTAGTAGTGGTAGTCCTGGCAGGTTAGTGGACCAGGAAGAAAATATTGAGGACAGCAGGAGAGTTGGAGTCCAGCGATGCGAGCAGTTCTTCACGGGTGTTCAGAAGAGCGGTTTCCATGTCAGCAGGATACATGCAAATAATCCAGGGTTTTTTCCTGCCGTTGAAATTACTGTTCATGCTAGGCAAAACCGCACCCACATAGCATCATTTCACACTACAGTTTTAAATGGAAGGCGTCTGATTGGTCTCTACTAATGCATATCCAAAAGGGCCTCCCTCTTGCCTCTGTTGCCCCATTGAACTGTGTGCATGTCATAAGAGGGATGTTTGAGGCAAAGCAGCCCCCATCCTATACTAATTAATATAACTTGTTGAAGTGTAGGCGCAAAACTGGTTTCGCTGGAGGGGCAAATGTACCATAAAAGCCCTCTACAGTATGCCAAACTATAAATGGGAATGTGCAGGTGATAGGGGAATTGGTGCAAGAATTTGATTAAAAAGAAAAAATAACAAAAAAAACATGGGTTTTATTTAAATGTTCTTTTTAGTCATTTTGTTTACTGTAACACCGGACCAATGGCCTTTTAATGGCATTACCACTGTGATTGATTTGTATTATATTACTGAAATAATGTTTTTGAATGGAAGTAAAACCTCTCGTATCATGACGGAAAGACAAAAACTGGACGACACGCTTCACACAAATGACATGGAAGATTTAGCGACTGACTCGTGTGACTTAGAGGGCTACGAGCTCCCCAAGATCTGCATGTTATGCACTAATTTGTGAGTGACTAATGTGATGTCATTTGTTTATAACATTAAGGACAATAGTATTAATGTGTGAATTATGAAAACAGTGTACATTTAACTATATCATTTATTTATGCACTTCATTCACCTGACCAAGGCCTTGCCAGTACCCTCTTTGGGTTTTAGTTGGATGAATAATTAAATTAAAGTTCTAGCAGAAAACAATTTCCAAAGTGTATTCTGCCATACATTTTATTTAGTTACAGCTTGCCTTTGCATGTGAAAGATGATCGCTTCTCAGTCACTGACAAGTGGTCCTGTCATTTAGCTGGACCTATGACTCATTAGTGTCTTCTTTGATTTAGTTAACTGGTTTAAGGAATGTGTTTAACGTATGTTCCATTTATTCTGAAATGGTTCAATCAATGTCAAAGGCTCTTTTCAGCAAAAACGATTTCTTTTTTACAGGGACTCTACATATGTCGAAGTAATGTTGGTCTTTAGATCATCTCAAAATTCAAGACTCGGGTGATTTCTTTTCAAAGTATGCATACTTGCATTTGGAGGTCTATTTTTTGTTGTAAACATTTTAGAAGCAGGCACATCACATTAATAAGCACAGCAATTCGATTAATCTTCCAGGTCTCATTACAAGTGAAACACTAATGTCTAATGTTCGGCTGAACTCTTTAAAATCTGCAAGAAGCTGGCCAACCCTGCTGCAGTCTCTACCTCTCCTGTCCCCTCCCAGGCCCTCTGTACGGCACTGGCCTCTCACTTCATTTTTAAAACTCAGGACATCTTGTCCTCACTCTCCTCCCATCACCTCCCCCCCTCTATTCCCTGCCCATCCTCTGGCCCTTATGCAGCCACCACTCCTCTCTCCTTCTCTGCCTTTCACCTTTTTTCTGCTGATGAGGTTTCGAGACAAGTCCGATCTATGAAAGTCTCGTCAACACAGGTCCACCCCTGCTCCTCCAAAACTATTAAGGACCACATTGACTGCTTGGCTCCTGCCCTTGCTGACTTCTGCAATCACTCCTTCGCCTCTGGAGTCTTCCCATCCCCTCTCAAGCACTCCCTTGTGCACCCCCTTCTTAAGAAACCCTCTTCCGACCCGTCCTGCCCAGCTAACTATCGCCCTATCTCTATCACTCCTTTCATGTGCAAGCTCCTGGAGAAACTTGCCATCTCCCAGCTTAATCTCCATGCTGAATCTGTTGGTAGCCTTCATGACAATCAGTCTGGCTTCAGAGCTGCCAGAAGCACGGAAACCGCTCTCCTGAACATCCGTGAGGACCTGCTCTCGAACCTTGACTCTAACATTCCTTGTGTTCTCATTTTGCTTGATCTCTCTTCTGCCTTTGATACTGTCAACCATACCATCCTGCTTAACCGTCTCCGTGATAACCTGGGTATCACTGGTCAGGCTCTGGCTTGGCTGACCTCTTTCCTCTCAAATCGACCCTCCCAGGTCCAACTGGGGTCTTTCCTGTCTGACATCCTTTTTCTCTACCTGTGGTGTCCCCCAGGGTTCTAACCTCTCTCCCTGGCTGTTCAACCAGTATCTGGCACTTCTCGCCCACCGCATCGCTGCTCTCTGCCCCAACTTTCAGTGCTATACGGATGATACCCAGCTCATTTTCAGGCTACCCTCGGTCTCCTCTTCTCCTTCCCTCATCTCTGACTGTCTTTCTGCTATCCAGGAATGGTGTGCCGCCAACGACCTCTGCCTTAATGCCAGTAAGACCGAGATTCTACTCATCGGCTCACCCACTCCCTCCTTCCCTGCAGCTCTCTGGCCGGCCTCTCTTGGCCCTCTTCCTGCTCCTACCTGCAAGGCAAAAATACCTCGGGGTCATCTTCGACTCCACACTCTCCTTCTCTCCTCACATTTTTGACGTTTCTAAGAAGTCACACTACCAGCTGCACCTCCTCAGAGGTATCCTTCCTTTCCTCTCCTTCCCCCAGAAGCTCACTGTCTCCAGAGCCCTGGTTCTCTCGAAGCTGGACTACTGTAACAGCCTCTATCTAAATCTGCCTGCCTCTACTCTCCGCCCTCTGCAACTCATCCAGAACAGGACTGCGAGACTTGTCCTTGGCCTCCAGCCCAGGGACCGTATCTCTCCAGGACTGAAATCGCTTCACTGGCTCCCTGTGGCTGCGAGGATTAAGTTAAAAACCCTCTGCATTGTCCACAAGGCCTTCTCGGGCCTGGGGCCAAATTACCTTCAACTCTCCCTTCCTAAATATCTTCCTTCTCGAGCACTTCGCTCTTCCTGAGGGAGTTGGAGGCGGGTCAGCCGCTTCTCCAAGCAACGAGTTGGGGGGAGATCTCTCTCCGCAGCAGGGGCCTCCCTCTGGAACAGCCTTCCTGCCTCCCTGAAACTTGAGGAGAACCATCTCCGGTTCCGGAAGCACCTCAAAACCTTCCTCTTTGCTTCTGCTTTCTCTCTCCCTCTCCCCTGCTAAATCACTGAAACTGTACTGAATCAGCAACTGGGCCACTCACCAATCTCGGTCCATGGCCCAGCCACTCTCCCCTGCACTGCCTTCCTGGCAACCCCTGCACTGCGGGACTGTCTCTGTAGCCCTACAGCCCCCCTTCCCAGCACTTGTCTGCACTTGTCTGCACTTATCTTGCACTTGCCACCAGCTGTTTATCCTGTTCATTACTAACCCTGTACTGCACTTTCCCCTCTCGCTTCCCCCCTTCACTTTTCCCGTCCCCCCTTACCCATGCACTTGCGCGATCTGAATGACGCCTGGCCTAGTAGGATTGTTGTCTGTCTCCCCGTGTGCCCCCTTCCCTGCCTCGTCGCGCCTTGAAACACTTGTGTATAGGCGCGTTACAAATGCCATATCATATCATAATCATATCATATAAGGGTATCCTTTGAGCCCAGTTCACAGCAAAGCACTAGTTCCGTTTTCACCAAACTAAGAGCAGTCCCATAAGTTCTTGTGCCTTAGTACACAAGATATGCAGAATATGAGTTCCAAATTAAACATTTATAGAAATGAAAGTAGGCATTGCGCTAACCTGACAATGCAACCGTAATTGCGGTGTAATTTAGAATGAACATCATGGCTTATAAACGAATTTCCTTGGTGAGAGCACTGAAGTAGACATGGCATTGTGCTTCAGCGTGTAACTTCATAATTAAAGATGTGGAAATAAATCTGCCTTCTAACTTAGTTTTGTTCCTGCCTTCTGTTTCTTGGAGTGGCAATTGAAATGACTCGGTGAGCGTGGATGGCTTTTTGTCATCATGAGGTATTTGACTTTCTGTAACCTGCAGTTAATGGGATTAAAGTACTTTTATTTTTTTTAGTAACTTCCTCTCTGTGCAGATTCTCATAAGTAACCAGGAGTCATAACAAGGCCAATGATACCTTTGGGGGGGGGGAGTGGCTGGGAATTGCAAGAACTATGGCACTGATTTGATGATCAGCTGCATCTTGGAACACTCAGCAGTGGCATGTTGCACAGTTCTCCTTCACTTCTACACATTTCTCACCTTCTCTGAAATGTTTCCTTTCTGGCAATAAGAAATTGTCCTGTCATGGTGGTCAATGCATTCATGCAATTGTTTAATTGAACAGTGCTGGCGTGGTGCAGGTGAACATGAGGAGGACCGAACCTACAAGCAAGAATTTCCCAAAAATAAATCCAAGCCCAAAACTCCACTTGGCAATAGGGAATGCAGCGTGCCATCTACAAGTATTCCATCTGAACTTCTGCTGCAGCAGTGGAAATGTACGGTGCTTTTGTGTGACTAGAGTCATTCAGGTAGTATTGGTGGCGAGGGATACTCCCTGCCTCATCATTCCTGGTTCCTGGGAATTTGGTAGACCATGAAGCTGAGAATGGTTTCAAAACTGATGTTTTACCTAATGTCGTTTAACCAGGTTCATTTGAAACATTTAGAATAAAAAGCTAGTCTAAATCCTTTACAGGAGGACATTGGTAACAGTTTGGGCCTCATTACGCGGTGGGCGGTAAGGGATTACCGCAACGGTGCCGGTAATCCCTTACCGCCCTACTACGAGTTCCCTTTGCAGGTCCTTCCTTAACGCCTGTTTTTTTCAGGCATTAAGGACGGGACCCGCAAAGGGACTCTTGAGCTAATAACGGTACTGCAATTTGCGGTACCGTTATTAGCGCCTTCCCCATTCCCATTGAGCCCTATGGGGGCTCAATGTGAATGGGGAATGGCCCTGGTGAATGGGGAATTACCGGTCCCGCCAGCCTTGGAATGGACCAGTAATTGCTCCATTCACCAGGGCGGAGCCAGAACGAGTTTGGATGCATCCATGGCGCTAATAGCGCCATGGCTACCTCCAACCTCGTAATGAGGCCCTTTGTTTTATTTTGGCTTTATATATATTTCTTTTAGTCTGCCATTGTGTTCAGTGTGCTTGTAAACCGTTACCAAGGCTTTACCATTGCTTTCAGATTTTTGGACCTAGGCAATGGGTTTAAAAGAAGGATCCAGTATTATTTTTGCGTGCCAACAGCACATCTTTGAGCCTTATGTTATAAGAAAGGGTCTTTATCTTGTGGAAGTGGAAAACCTCCCACCGATGTCATTCAATGCTAAAATCACTGATACCATGTAGTTGTATGGATGGAGGGATGCCCTATGTGAGGAGGAACTGTTATTACTGGGAAGACTGTGTAGGAGCTGATGTGTGCTATGCACCTGCTTTCCGAGGTAAGGGGCATTGGGGATTGAGGGAGGAGAAGGACGCCTACGTTAGGATTTGAACAATGTTACATTAAGTAGACACAGAAAAAATACTTTGTTGACTGTGGTGAACTAAAGTCTTTACACTATGCATATGCTTAATGAAATACTATGCAAACCACCACCTACACAAGTTCTTTAGCTTTCAACAGGATTTGCTAGGTGTTTTGCGATGTCACCATCTCGCAAAGTGCTGTAATTTGAGAAAGGGTGACAATATTTGGGCAAAACCACCATGAGTGTGATTGGCATCTGTACTGGATCTACACAATGTTCCAACTAATAGACATCATTATCTGTAATAATTAATATTGAAATTTTATTTTTGAATGAACGTATTAGGTATCTACTAGCGGCATGCCACTTTGATTAAAACTGTTATTGTGATTACTTGAATTACATTCCAATTTAAGTCTGCAAATGTAAATTATGATGAAGCAATATTTTGCAAAGACTAGCATTTGTTCTCAAGTATGTATTTATGAAGTTTCTGCTGAGAATGTAATGATCAGTATTCGTGTACTTGTGATAAATAGTTTAGGAGATTGTGAAACATCAAGCCAGAGGTACACTACTTTGATGGGAAAGCCTTTGTTAAACTCAAATATATTAAACTAAAGCATGATTACATTTATTTGGCCATTTTAAAATGGCCAGCGTTTACTCTAATATTGGTTGCCTTTTTGGAGAATTGACAATTCTCAAGATTTGGCCTGAATGACTAGAACTTCACTGTGCAGAAACAACTGACACGGGCTATCACCCACAGGAATACTGATGACAAATCACATTTGTTTCTTTGGAAAGCTCAATAGAGGCTAATAAGTATATTCCAATACCTAAAAAATTGTTAGGCTGAATTTCCTTTGAAACAAGCCATTTAGTGGGTAGCACAGACAATATGGTGTACATTAAAAGTATGGTTTACTTAAGCATCCCAACACATGGGCCCACTTTGTGCTCTTCGTCATTGAATTTTTCCTTTGAAACCACTTTTTCTGAGCTCCTATTCTGCTTAGTGAGTTTGCCCCACTTCTGGGAAATCAAAGGAGCACACTTCTTTTAATGGTTTTACACTCTGCCACGGCAGCAGCAAGCACTGTGGTGAAGTCCCACTAGCCTTAGCAGTAAGCCTGGGTGAACATATTTGGCTATTAACCAAACCACACACAGTTTGCCACGCCACCCAAATACCACGACCCCACAGCAGTGAATTGGATTCAGTTCTGGCATTTGGCGAAATTTGATGGGCTTTAATTGAGGGTGTGGGTGAAAATCGAAATAGGAGATGTTGCTATCTACTATTACTTAATTTTGCTAATCTAAACAAACATGCATTGATGAGAAAAGGATCACGGAATTGTTTGGTGGCAGTGTCTGGCAGGACAATACATTGGGTCTATGTGTGGCCAGTTAACTTTGTTTTCATAGAAAATTCTCATCTTCAGAGGCAGGAAGACATTTTATATTCGAACCAACTTGGGTGCCAACATGTCACCCAGGTAAAAATGGGTGGGGGAGGAAGGTGGCTAGAGAGCATTTTATATCGCCCATTGCCGCTTCTGTCTACACCAGCGGAAGCCAAAATTCTGCATGACAAATTGAAGGCAGTTCAGCAACACCTTTTGCTCCTGACACAGTACTCACTGAGCGTTGCAGTCTTAGAATGAGGGGGTTCAGTTTTCTTTGTCTAGGGTAGAAGGGGGGGGGGTTCATTGTCTGAGCCCAGTCAAACTGTAGAGTAGCATGATGAGCCAGGAGACCCCCCCCCCCACCCCCAACCCAAATATCAGGGTACAGACGGCAGCAACATGATACTGGAAACCACTGATATATAGGATGGGAATACCCACTACAGCAGAGGAGGGGAGGGGAGGGGACGGGAAGGAGAGTACCAGTTCATCAGTGCAGTCTCTTTTAAACAAAATTTAAGTGTAAAAAAATCATTATGGTAGCCAAACCAACAGTGATACTATTTGCTCTTTAGAGAGTGTGAATCTTATAAAAAAAGTATTCCCTTTGCCTCCATCAGTAATGCTTCCACCCCAAACTCTGCCTTGGCCACCTCCATGACCTCTCCCAACTCCCAGTGACTCTCTTCTCTGCTTCCCCCTAGCCCTCCCACCTACCCCTGCCTTGACCCCCCCCCTCTGAGACCTTTCCTAGCACCCAGTGACTCTCTTCAGCGCTCTCTGCACCATCCAAACCCCTACTAGACCCCTCCCCTGGTAGGTTCCTTCGGGCACTGTTATCTGCTCTGACCTTCTCTTCCTGCGTTGCATCCAGTGACCCTCCCTACCTGCTTCTTACCTCCTACCTTTTGACGCCCTGCCATTCTGCTTTGGCCGGCCCCCTTTGGCCCTCCTATCTCTACCAGCTCCTTGCTTCACCTAGTCAGCTGCACCTCCCCTTCATCCATATCCTACAGCTCCTCAGCCTACTCTTCCACCAAGACCCCCTAGTTCCCTGTCTCCCCCGTTTTTCCCCCTTTACCCTGTTCCCCCCTGAGCTCCTTCTCTCAACTCTCCCCTTCCCTCATCAGCCTCCTTTTGCCAGTTACTCCCATCATTCTTCTCGGCCCAACTCTTTCTACTCCCCCTCTGAAAAGCGCATTCCCTTTCTCCCCTATCCTCTTCCTCCTTATTCTTCGCTTTATTCCCCCTCCTCTCATCCCTACTTCTTGCCCCTTCTCCTATCCCTTATCCTCATGACCACCCCTTTGCTCAACCCCTCCCCTGTTCATGCATTCCCCCTTCTACCCTTCCTCATTGTCCCAACCTCATATATCCCCTTATCCTTGGACCCACTCATCAATATTGCCCTCTGGAACGCAAGATCGCTCTGCAAAAAGACCACAGCTGTTCTGGACATGTTTTTGAGACTCAACCTTCAATTCCTCTGTATTACTGAAACTTGGATACCCCTTCACAACACTACTGTACCTGCTTCCCTTGCCACCTCCTCCTCCTCCTTCTCTCATGTCTCCCGCCCTTCTGGCCGCGGTGGTGAAGTTGGTCTCGTCGATCACCCTGTCACTCCTCCCCCTCTCCAACACCTCTTCCTGTCTTTCCTTCCTTTTGAATAGCTGTACAAATCCTTTACTTCACCTCACGCTATCTCTTGTCTAATTATCTACATTCCGCCTGGCCCCCTCTCCTCCTTTTACGATGACCCTGATCACCTTCTTTCCCTCATCTCCCCCTCCCCCTCTCCCCTTACAGTACTCAGTGACTTCAACCTTCACCTCCCCTTTTCCCATCAACCATCCCCACTTCTTTCCATTCTCGACTCCTACCTTCTCACTCCCCTCCCTACTTCTCCTACTCACTCCTTGGGTTCCACCCTTGATCTTATCTTTATCTCTGCCTCCTCCTCCCCAGTCTCTACCCTTCCCAACTATCTTTCTGACCACACCTTACTCTCTTTCTCCCTCACTCCCCCTCTTCCTCTGTCCACTCCATCCTCTTCCCCCATATCCTTCTCTTGACGGGATCTCCATAACTTTAGCCCTTCTCTTTTCCTCGATACCTGCTATTCCTCCCTCCCCCCTCTCTTTGATTTCTCCTCTCTCTCGGCTAATGTAGGTTTATCCTCTCTGCCCTCCTCTCTCTCTTCCAGCCTCAATCAACTTCACCCTCTCCCCTTTTTTCTGCCCTACCAGCAAACCCTCTCAACCCTGGCTTTCCCCTCACTTATTGTCTATGTACTGCCTCCTCCGTTGCCTTGAGCAACGTTGGCTCAAGCTCGGCTTGCCTGCTAATCAAGCCTCCTGTTTCTTATACCTCTCTTTATGACTCCTGCTTTAGCTTAGCTAAACGTTCCTACTACTCTAACCTCCTCCAATCCCAATCCTCCTATCCACATCGTATCTTTCAGGCCCTATCTCGTCTTCTCTCCCTGCCTGCTCCTGACCATTCTACTACTTCTCCCCACTCTCCTTCTGATTTTGCTGTCTCTCATCCACGATACTGACTCTACGCCAAAACATTCTTCGCTCCCCTTCTTACGCCCCCCCTCTCGCCACCCCTTCCTCTTACATGTCTAACTTCTACCATGTTACTCCTTCTGATGTTTCCCTCCTCCTGTCCATAATTCACCCTACTGCTACCCGCTCTGATCCCCTCCCCATCCCCTGATCTACAAAATCAACCCTCTTCTCATTCTTTACCTCACCTCCTTCAACATCCGTCTGTCCTCTGCCATCTTACCTTCCACCTTCAAACCCGCTACCATCATCCCTATTCTGAAAAACCCTCTGCTAACCCCCTCCTTGCCTCCAACTTTCATCCAATCTCTCTTCTTCCATTCCTTTCTAAGCTTCTTGAACGCTTAGTCTACTCTCAACTCTCTGTTTTTGTATCCAATCTCTCTCTTCTCCCCCTTCTCAATCTGGATTCCGCTGTAAACACTGCACTGAAACTACCCTTACCTCTGTTCTCAACTCCCTCCTTACCGCTTGCTACTCTAAGCAATCCTCTGTCCTCCTTGATCTCTCTGCTGCCTTTGATACTGTTGATCACCCCTTACTCCTCAACACTCTTTCTTACTTTGGTCTCAAAGGACATGTTCTTAACTGGGTCTCTTCCTATCTCTCCAACGTTCTTTCGCTGTCTCTTTGGGTGGTCGTACCTCCCCTACTCTCCCCTTGGATTTCAGTGTTCTCCAAGGTTCTGTACTTGGCCCTTTCCTTTTCTCACTTTCTTGCCTCTCTTCCTTCGGTATCTCTAACCATTTCTATGCTGATGACACCCAGCTCTTTCCCTTTCTCTTCTTTCATTCCTGACATTCACTTTAATCTTTCTTCCTGTCTCACTGCTATCAAAAACTAGATGTCATCCCACTTTCTCTCCCTCAACACTGATAAGAATGAAGTATTATTCTTTCCGTCTAACATGCTTCCCCCTCCGTCTCCCCCTCCTTTTATTCTCTTTTTCCCCTTCTAATCTCCCCATCTCTGCCTATGCTCGCAATCTAGGCCTCCACTTCGACTCCTCCCTCTCCTTTACCCACCACATTTCTCTTACTTCCCGCGCCTGTCGCTACCACCTCTTCAATGTTCATAAATTCTGTACCTTCCATGACACTAAACTCTTAATCTCTTCCCTCATCTTATCTTGTCTTTTCTATTGCTCTACTCTCCTCTTTGGCTTTCCCGCCTCATCTTGCTCACCTCAAATCCCTCTCACTCTGCTATCCGTACCCTTTGTCTTCTCTCTCCTCGCGATTCTGTCTCCTCTTCGCTCTCTTATCTTGGCTGGCTTCCCTTTCATTCTCAACTTTAAATTTAACTTCCTCCGTCTCGTCTTTAAATCTCTTAATGAACTCGTCCCCCTACCTTTCCTCTCTTCTCGTTCTACGCTCCCTCTCGCCACCTCAGATCTGCTGATCTCTTCCTACTCACTGTTCCCCCCATCTCCTTGTGCCCCTTCTCGTTTCCAATCCTTTCAGCTCCTTGCCACCCTACACCGGAAATCTCTACCTCTCTCTATCCGCTCTATTTCCTCTTACTCCTCCTTCCGTTCCTCCTTGAAATCTCATCTTCTTCATCCCCCGTCCTGTTAACCTCGTTACTTCCTTCTTACTCTTCCTCTGTTTTGTTTCTCTTTTACAGATCTAGGTAAATTGTTCTAGATATTGTTTTTGATGGTTTGTCTCATGCTTTGCAATTATGCTTCCAATTTATTCTAATGTATTTTTGGTGTTGTAATGTAAAACGCTTTGGCGTAAAGCACTATATAAATTAAATAAATACAAATAAAATGTCATCAGTACCAAAATAGTTGCAGCTTCAGTACTATGGTTGGCTTTGAAACATGATTTGATACGGACAGAGAAGGGTTGCTTGAGAAATATGTTCATTTGATTGCAATTATACTATTTTGGGAACCTTTTTAAAGGAAAAAAGGGAGAAATAGTTGTTCAAATTAACAGGGTCTACATTGTTTTGCTTTAATAATGGGTTAATAAAACCTGTTTTCAAATGTTCGGAAAAATACCTTCTTTAAGTGGAGAAACCATCATTTGAGACAGTGAGAAAATCATGTTGTTGACTGCCAAGATGCAAATAGTGGAAGCCCATCTTAGAGACCATGACAGCCTCCCCCGGGTACAGGCTGAGCAGGAGCAATATGTAAATGAGGCGGCCCTTCCCCAACTCTCAGACACAGATGGGGAATACCTGGACGAGCCTATTACGATTGAGGAGGTTGATGCAATAATTAAAACATTGAAATCCAGAGCCCCAGGCCATGATGGGTTCTCCCCATAATATTATAAACTGTTTAGAGCGCAACTTCTGAAATACCGAACACTGTTCAACTCCTTTCAACAGACAGGGAAAGTGACACCAATGATGGATGAATCTGCAACCATATTAATACTTAAACCAGGGAAAGACCCCCGAGATTGTGCCTCGTTTAGGCCGATCGTGCTAATGGGCTTAATAGATTCAGACCAAACAAGGTTTATTCAGGGGAGAACTGAGTGATAATATCCACTGAGTGCTCAACCTTGTAGAAATGGCAACAACTGAACAAACCAAAATGACCCTGCTGTCTTTAGATGCCACACAAACTTTTGAGGCAGACCCTGTAGGAATTCCGTATTGGGCCGGTATTTCAGCAAATTATCTTGGCTAATTATGACGCACAGATAACTTCGCTATGGTTGAGTCTGGAACGCTCCGCTCCAATAACACTCTTGTGTGGAACATGGCAGGGATGTTCCCTCTCCCCTTTATGTTTTGACCAGATAATGTAATCGTTCACAAAACTAATCGGGAATAGCAATGACATTGAGGGCAGGTAAGGTGGATATAAGCTATATAAACTTTCCCTATACACTGACGGTGTCATGTTGACCCTCGGACACCTTCAATCGCCCCTGCAGCAACCAATGGTGGAACTGGAAATCTTGAGTGCCTGGGTTCACGTACAACTATCATAAGTCAGCAGCTAGGGAGTAGGATTAACGAAAGAGGATATTGGTGCCCTCTGCCACATTACCTGGGAGAAAAAGGCAAGAGAATACTTGGGGGGGGGGGGGGGGGGGGGAGGGCTTGCCTCCCTTCGCAACCACAGGCAATCTATTCCTCTAACTTTCCAAGGCTCATTGGAATCAAACCTAGAGCATTGGAACGCCCAAGTAATATCATTAATGGCCCGTGTTATGGCTATAAAAACACGGCGAAGTGGGAGGAAGTGGTCCTTCGTGGTCACTCGTGAGAAGGAGTGAGTTGGACCACCCCCACGATTTGGGCCCTTCAGAGTGTGGCGTTTGGCAGTCGGGAGTAAGGTAAGACCGCGGGAGACTGCGGGAGAATCTTCTCCTTTGATCCCGCGTGTACTACTTGGACCTGCAGCTGTATTCCCGATCAGTAAAGCCACAGCTTAATTGGTTGCATTCGCTTGGGTGGGTGCTTCTGAGATTGATAATTATCAGAGCGGCCTGCATTTGCTGGTTCACGTGAGCAGTGAATTAGAACAATAACTGGTAGGCTAATCATTCATCGCTCGTGAAGCTTTGTCTTGTAAAACATTGCAATGCCTCCCAAAGTAAAATCTGTCAATTCTAACTACAATTTGAGGAAAGGAAAAGCAAAAAAAGACGAGCAGTCACGTGATAATGAAAGCGTGGAAACTTGCTCTACGTCTATGCCTAAGGCAAAAGGAACTATACCAGGCTCTATTTTCACGTGTCCCTGCTTCTAACAAAGATGTAGTAAGTGCCGAGGATACTACTCGGGTGTCTAAAGCAATACTTCCGGTTGACTCTTCCTCTTATGCAGATATAGTTAATAACTCGCTGCTTGATTTGTGTTTATCTATCCAACGGTCTATGATGCCCCCGCCAAGTATGGACGAACCCCGGATTGGCGATCACTCGCCTTCCGTTATGGAAACTGGTACCTTGGTGGTTGCACAGGTTCTGAATTCAGCCCACAACTCATCGGAGGTTGTATCAACTGGACAACTCTCTGAATCCCCTAATATCCAGATAAATACTGATGACTTAGGTATTTTTAATGATTCTAATGATAGCAGTCAGAATGTAGCACCGGCTTCTTATATGGCTGCCATAACTGAACTGCAAGCATCAGTGTCCTCGATGCAATTTGCCCTAAAGATTCTGCTGAAACTTTGTGGTAAGATACATGCGAATACCGTTGAAAATACAGCTGCGTATATCACTGAGACTGTTCAGGATAAAACGCCACTCATTGATAAATCAGTTGAAGGGGCCTTGGAAATCGCCGAGAACATCTTGAATGATGGAATCTCAGTGGATACTGAGGAAAGTTTTGTGGTTTTTCTTTCCCGTAAGCAACGGCGTAAGGCAAGAAAAGCCGCAGCAAAGAAAACTAAGAAGGTAGAAGTAGTACCACCTTCCAAATCCAACAAACCACTTTCGAAAAAAGCACAGAAAAGGGCACGTAAAGCTTAAGAACGTGCAACTACGGGTTCTGGAACCCTAACAAGCCGGGTATTAACTGAAAAATCAATGGAACACTCTGTGATTAGAATCATAGTGATCAAGACACAGAACTTTCTGCTAATATGGATGATACTATAAACAAAGTCTCTACACCTCGTGGGAAACCCAGAAACAGAAAAGAGAATTATTCTATTCTTGAAGTTGAATCTTTGGACTCGTCTGGGGATCCCTGGCAAGATGGAAATAAACTGTGTATTATCAAAAATCTGAACCAGAAATCTAGGGGAAAATGGCTGAATAGAACAGCAGTACTGGTGTGTCTACACAAGGTCCCACAATTGAGAGTAATTTTGTCAGAAGATTTTGATTTTGTAGACCCAATTAACCCGAATACTACAGCACTCCACTGTAAAGTACTTGCCTCGGCCCATCTCATACGAAGATACAAGTCCAGTTTGTTACAAGTAGGCATGGGAGTTGATGTTGATCCTGAGGCAGAGGATACACTTCTCCCCTCTAATTTAAGTGACCCTAAGACCAAAACGAAGGGCATTCCTTTACCGAGAGTGGGGAAACAAGTGCAAATGAGTGATAATCAAGACACTTTGAAATGGCTGACAGAATCACTGCCTTTAGTTTTGAGTAAACCGTGAAACTATACATTGCTAGTATGGAATACTTGTGGTTTTAATCATTTCATTTCAGTCTCTGGATCACTGCCTTTTATTACTAATCATACTTTTTTTTATGTTACATGAAACCTGGTTAATCTCTCCTATAGTGGTAGATGGGTTTACGATGTACCATACTCCTGCCTCTAAGAGACAATTTGGGAGACCCTTTGGAGGTTTGCTAATTGGGATTGAGAAATCAACAACCACTAGACTGATCGATTCATATAATAATGAGTTTCTGCTAGCTGTTGAAGTTACAATAGTAATTAAGGGCACATTGGTTAATATGTTGTTAGTAAATATCTATAACCCTCCGGGTGTTACACATAAAGAGGACATCCAAGATGCTCTTCATGATCTCATTGGTCAGTGGAAGGCCTCCACAAAGAGTAATTACATTATTATAGCGGGAGACCTAAACTGTCATATCAGAGGAGGTAGTGGTACAACTTTAAACAAATTACTGCAACCTCATGGCCGAATGGAACATAGTATTATTTACCCGGAGGGCGACTGTTGGTGAACCTTTTTCGAGGGTTGGAACCTCAAGATAATGAATGGTCGTACCTATAGTGACTATCCGGGTCAATACACTTGGAAGTCGGGTAACTCTTGTAGTACCCTTGACTATATATATACAAGTGGGGAAATAGCAATAACAGTCAAGGATATGTCTGTATATTCCAATGACTGGAGTGATCATGAGGCATTCATTTTAACCTTTGGGGAAGATTGGCCAGATAGGCCGATCTGTAATATAGGTAACCTAGGAACCAATGTACCTGCGACACGAGTGATTTGGTTTGAGAAGAACATATTAAGGGCCGGTCAATCTCTTAGAATATGGGATATAAATTACTCCAATTTATTTAACGCAATGTCTTTGGATAATATGGAAAAATTGATAAGTTCCTTTGCGGATACGCATGCACGATCTAAGTGTTGTGATGCAATTTGCAGGTCACGATCTGCATACTCGTACGACAAATGTGTGCAGGATGCAAAACGTGTGCTGCGAAGAGACATTCGCTCCATTAGGTCGTCGGTTGGACCTATGATAGATAAATATAAGGAGATACGAAAGTTAACAAATATCGTCAGTGGTCCAAACAACGAAATAGAGCCAATAAACTTGAACGGTGGCAGCACACAATCAAGACATTATGTTCTGGAAATTCTCGCAACATTTGGACTCTGTTGGGGAAGGCACGAGGTAATGGTATTACGACCCAGATTAATCCGATTAGTGCTAATGTGTGGGTGAATTTTATTGAGACTCGTAATGCTACAATAAGTTCAAGTTCCATCATTCCATGTAGAAATGTGCATGGGATTCGCCCTTTCAGACCACAGTGCTGATCGAGAAAATAGGAAAACTTAAGTCATCACGTGCTCCTGGTCCGAATGGTTTATCTAACATAGCAATGAAAAAGAACCCTTTTTTTTGGGCCAATTTTCTTAAAATTTTGTTTGATAAGATATTCAGGGCAGGCAGAATTCCTGATTCTTGGCAGAGGGCGATATTGATTCCGGTGTTTAAGAAAGGGAATATACTTGAACCACGAAACTATAGACTTTTGTCTATGCTCGATTGTTCGGGGAAATTATTTGCCTCATTACTTCTTCAGAATTTACAAATCTGGGTGGAGAATTCTGGGATATTGGACACCTTTCAGTGTGGATTCTGGACTGGATATCCAACTACCCATAATCTCTTTATAATGAATAGCTTAAGAGATAAGGCAATGCAACCTAATAGTCCACCACTTTATGCTTTATATATAGATTTTAAGACCGCCTTTGACACAGTGAACCGTGACTTGCTCTGGCATAAACTCGAAGCAATGGCCTGTCCAGAGAGTATTTTATACTACTTGAGGCTTTTACATAGCAATACCTCGGTTCAATTGAGACTAGATTTGGGAGGTAACATGACAAAAGCAATTCCCCAAAACCGTGTAGTCAAACAAGGATATGTAACTGCCCCCCTGTTATATAATTTATTTGTTTCTGATGTTCCAGGGTTCATGATGGATGTCCAGAACTGACCCCCCAAGATAGGTACCAAACATTGTATTGTCTTGGCGTATGCTGATGATCTCGTGATCCTTGATCCCACTTTTAGAGGATTACTTAGATTGGCAGAACGATTATGGGATTACGCCAGGATTAATGAGCTGGTTATTAATCATGAGAAGACTGAAGTTATGCTATACACCTCAGGCAAAATTGCTCGCCCGCGCTTGTATATAAAAACGATTGAGATCAAATATACTCATAGCAACAAATATTTAGGTATTGAATTTGATAATAAAGGTAATTATGAAACATGCAAGCAAATTAGGAAAATAAAGGCGGCTCAGTTGACAGCTATGATTTGTATATTTACCCATACTGAGAGTGGTTTTTCTACCTGGGGGGCTCGTCAACTTTATATTCAGTGTTTGGCACCCATGCTTATTTATGGTTTGGAGGCTTTAATCAATATGAATCTTGATTGGCTTCAGATAATTGAGGGGAAGTTTTGGAGAAAATTGACACATCAGATCAAAAAATAAATGTCAGTGGGATAAAAGCATGGAAAAACAAAAATACTACGAGCCCAGTGGGTGAGCACTCAATGACCAACATCGACTGGTAGGGGGGTAGAGCATTTGTAGGCAGAACTAGCTCTATCATATACGAAAACCTATGATAATTCTTAGGTTTAATTTTGTGAAAGTCGACATATGTTTCGGCTATTGACACCAAAAGAAATCGGGCAATGCACAAAAAACGTTGTCTGTTGGTGCAGGTATAGCCGTCTTCAGGACATAGGAGAAACGAGGTGTTATGATGGTTTGAAAGTGTTGAGTACTTCAAACCACCTGAAGGACTACAGGTCAGGATTATACCGAGAGTATTTACTGACAATACAAAGTTCAAAAAACTTTTAGTGGGGTCAGTAATAAATGCTCACGAGATCTCCTTATCTTAATTATACAGACGGCAGAAGAAGAATCTGCTGCACAAAAACTGGAAATTGAAACTTTAGGAATTACCCTCAAAGGAGATAAGGATATAGCAGATATCAAGTCTCTCCTTGACAAAATGGAAGAAGAACTGGGAAAATTTAAAAAGACGATCTTAGATAAAAAAATTTGGAAGCTAAAAAAAGACATTGATACTTATAAAGAAACCAAAACATATCCATATTTGATCGATTCATATTACGAAGACCAGAACAAACTGGCCCAAAACCGTGTCAGAAACAATGATTTTCCAAGAAAACGTTTTGTCACCTTTTCCAATACAAGTAATAGTAGTTCCAACAGTGACCCAGATCTTGCTAACAGCAACAGTGCACCACGGAGTGGCATGGCCCATAATCAACAACCTCAGTTTTTCCAAGGGCGGGGACGAGGCGGCCGCAACCGACCACCGGTCCCCCAGCGGATGCATACCCGCAATTGGCAAGGCCCACCTCAAACCTGGTAAATGCCATTTCCATTTTTAATCTAACCAACTACATTTTATCACAAGAGGAAATTAACATTCTTAGTAAAGGCTTGACTTTTGTGCCTATGAAAAAAGCGGACTCAAATGGTTGTTGAAAACAAACAGCCATAGAACTACAGAAATTCTTTAGGCTTATCCGTCTTAAATATTTCTTTAAAGACTCTCAACCTAGAGACGACCAAGATAACATCACGGGTCTAAAACCTCCCTCCACTTTCATCCCCAATAACAGCATGGTCAGTCCAGCCATTTTGGCCTTTGAGAATAGGGTGAGCCATGAAAGTGAATGTTTGCTGAAAAAGTAAAAACTATCACCACGACAACCTTTCCTACAAAGAACGGATGGCTCTTATACACCTTCAAAATAACAAATCTTTCGTTATCAAACCTGCCGATAAGGGGGGGTGGTATTGTGTTATGGGATTTAAAGGCCTACGACAAAGAGGTCAAAAGACAACTCAACAACACCTTGTTTTACCGTCAAATTGACACTGACCCCACATCAAGATTATCGGAGGAAATCACTAGCTTGATGTATCATGCACACCTAGAAGGGTGGATTAGTTTGGATGAACAACAATTTTTGATCTCAAAGAACCCAATAATTCCAGCCTTCTATTTGTTGACCAAGATTCACAAGAATGCAACTTGCCCTCCCGGGAGACCCATAGTCTCCGCTCTTAAATCCATCCTTGAGCCTCTCTCCATCTATGTTGACTGGTTTCTTCGTCCTTTTGTTAAAGAAATGAAGTCCTTTGTTAAAGATACCACCAACATGATACAATTAATAGACAATCTATCCATTTTGAACACAGACATCTTGGTTACCCTTGATGTAACCTCATTATACACAAGTATACCTCAATTAGACTGCCTTAAAGTGATTGAATTCTATCTCGATCAAAGAACATCGACCCTTAACTCAGTACCCACTTCTTTTCTCCTAGAATGTGCTAGAATCGCACTAATGGAGAATTTCTTCCTTTATGACGGCTCTTTTTATAATCAAAAACATGGTACCAGTATGGGGCGACTTTCGCCCCAGATCTGGCCAATTTGTTTATGGCCAACCTTGAAGAACATTCGATCTACCACTCCAACAATCCTTTCAAACGGAACATCCACTGTTGGTATAGATACATCGATGATATCTTTATGGTCTGGAGGGGGTCCTCTAATGACCTTAGTTTGTTCACTCAATGGCTTAACTGACAAAATCCACATATACAATTCACAGGAGATGAAAATTTGAGCTCAGTTTCATTCCTGGATTTAACTATCAAAAAATCTCCAAATGGGCAGTTGGTAACCTCGTTATATCGGAAGGACACTGACAAGAACACCTTATTAAGATTTGACAGTTTTCACCCTGCCAGTCTGAAAGAAAATTTGCCAATTGGACAATTTCTTAAAATCAGAAGAAATTGTACGAACATCTTTGATTTTGAAACACACGGCAAACTTCTAAAATCTCGATTATCCGATCGAGGTTACCCTTCAAAGTCCATTTCACGAGCATACAGAAGAGCAAAACATACTGACAGACAAAACTGTCTAACACCTATTCAAAAAAACCCAGTAGATAAAATCACACGTGTCTCGACTTTTTCACCGATTAGCAATTCACTCAGAAAAATATTAAAAAATTGGCATATCATCACAACTCATAATTTTGCACCTGCGACACCTCGTTTCGCATTTAAAAGGCAATCTAATCTTAGAGACCAGCTTGTACACACGTATCCCATTGCACGAAAACCTCTAGTCTCTCAAACCACTTTGTGGTCATTGCCTCCGGTAGTAGGACATTTTAAATGCGGTTCGTGTTCGGTCTGTTCACTAACTACAAACCTTAAAACACTGCAACTATATGAAATGAAATGGACTTTGACAAGTTTTTCCAACTGCAATACTCCATGGGCCATCTATGGCATAAAATGCCCTTGTAATTTGTTATATGGGGGAAAAACAAAACGCCCTGTTAAACAAAGAATTTGTGAGCACCGCTCATGTATCAAAAATAAAATTGAGAACAAACCAATGGTGGCACATTTCACCCAATTGAAACATTCATGCAATGACCTTAGGTGGTTTGTAATTCAAACCATTGCAGCTCCAGCTAGAGGGGGGGAATAGAGATCTACTCCTCACTAAACAAGAACAGAAATTGATTTTTAATTTAAACGCAGTTAAACAGGGTTTAAATACAACAGTAGAATGGTCCCTTTTTGTTCTAATGGTTTTGACACATTTCCTGTAAGGTCTTCTAGATATAGTTTTCTAACAGCAAGGGTTCTCATATTGCTTGGGACTTGTAAGGGAATTAGATCTGTTAAGTACCGCCGCCAGTTAAAACAAACACCTATCTGGCATTCCAACTCATTCTATGAATAGATATGTAGCCAAAAAAATCTATGCACAACTGTGTAAGGAGGTCGAACAATCGCAACGATATAAAATAAATGAAATCTTTTTTAATTTTCCTTGAAAAATCTGGTGATGTTTTCTCAAACATGATAATTAAGTTAAATACAAAATAATTACAAAAACATGACAATCACAGCACAGCACTATTCTGCATGCACTGTGATATTCCAAACGAGTATTCAAGAAACATTCTGTTTCTTTAAGTGCAACCAAGCCGTGCACCGTCATACGCCGACCTCTTTTTCTCTTTTCTCTTTTTCTCTGTTAATTGCATTGCTCAATTAACAAGAGCCGCGTCACCTCTCAAATTATATAAATACGCAGCCGAGTGCGTGCACAGCTGTTAACGGGAGCACGCAGGCTCCACACAGCTAATCAACACGGTTCCACGGCCCCACTGGCTTCGCTGATAACAATACCAGAGACGTCCCAGGCTCCAGGCGCTTTTGAAAGCATAACATCGGCGCGCCCGTGCAGGCGAAGCCCTTTTGACTTTTCACTCAGAGGTAAGCAGACATGATCACCTCATGCCTCTGTTAGTAACGCTGAAACAATTTTTACTTGTACTCAGTACGGAAGCGTTTTTCGAATCTAACTCGCCCTTTCTTCTTTGTTTGCACTAGGTCACGCCCAAACTACCTAGCTGTAATCAGTCACCATCTCATATGTGCTTACGCTCCAAACATTTTTTTAAAGGTAATATCAGTTCTGGGTGCTCTGTATGTAAAATTAGAAAAGCTTTCATACATAATAATAATTATAACCTAAAACCCCAATATATTTGTTGTTTCAGGCGCAAAAACGCTTTTCTGTGCTCATAACGGCACACTAAAACCAATTAACTCTAAAAGGTTCCACACTTTTCCTTTGTTCCTTTGAAAGACCATTTGGGAACAACAACGGTAGGCATTGGTGCCTTATTACTCAAAAATTTTTTAAAAAGGGGTTTCAACAACATTATTAATTCATCTAAATCATTTAATGATGTCGTAAGTGGTTCTTTTTCTACAACCCACTTTGAAATAGAAACAGCACATTAACTTCCATCTTTGTGCGGTATTTGGAAAAAATTTTGGTTTTCTCTTCATGGATTGTGCTAATCCTTAATACATGGGTGAACCTCTCACCTTAAACAATAAGTTACTACTAATCAGAAAATAACTTCATTACTTTCATATAAACTAATTGTTATATCTGGATTAAATGCTTAAAATAAATAGACCTTAAGAATGCAGGATATGGTTAAGTTGATGACATCATTTCCCTTGCATATGCCTTGGCTACAGTCAGTGATGATCAAAATGTTGTGTACTGCCTGCTGGGCGCTCCGCCGCTGTTACACCGTTAATGTTTTAAACAACTGTTTTTATCAACCACTCCTTTGTAATTGTTTTTTTATAAATATATATATATATTTCTATGTATATGTGATATGTTTATGTCTGTTTATCTTGTAGTGGGTTTTGTGTCTTTTCATACAAGACAGCACGATGTTCATGAAGTACTCAACACTTTCAAAACCATCATAACACCTCATTTCTCCTATGTCCTGAAGACGGCTATACCTGCACCAACAGACAACGTTTTTTGTGCATTGCCTGATTTCTTTTGGTGTCAATAGCCGAAACATATGTCGACTTTCACAAAATTAAACCTAAGAATTATCATAGGTTTTTGTATATGATAGAGCTAGTTCTACCTACAAATGCTCTACCCCCTACCAGTCGATGTTGGTCATTGAGTGCTCACCCACTGGGCTCGTAGTATTTTTGTTTTTCCATGCTTTTATCCCACTGACATTTATTTTTTGATCTGGTGTGTTGATTCTACTTCACCACAGCCATAATGTACATGTATTGTTGTTGTTTTTTTTAGTCAATAATTCTTTAGAGGTACCATATTGTGACCCAAAATAAAAATACTTAGTTTTGCTATCACTATTAAGTGGTTGTTTTTCTTTTAGATACATTTGTTTGCCATAACTCCATACAGATCAACTTTATATAGATAAAGTTGAGATTATCTTTTGTATTTTGAATTGAACATGAGTCGACTGGGTTTTTACATCAAAATGTTTTATTAACCTTGTCTTGCCTTGGAACAAATTAACGAGTGTATCGGTGGATGTCCTCTCCTGGCGACAGACACACCATTCACCTCACTGTAGGGCCAAGGTCCCAGGGTCATCACCTCCCTCTCTCCCCCTGTGGCTCTTTTTAGTGCTTCTTGATCCCTGGAGGTGGTGTTCCCAGAAATTGGATCCCTCCTAACGCTTATACAGCATTAATGTTATGTCCTACCTTGACCTCAGTATACATTAAACATTACAGCAGATATGTTCATCAATTAGATTATATCAAAGAGGATGCATTTTGGTATAATTGTCTTAACACTCTGAATGCAGGATTGCATTTGTCACTATATAGAGTCTGGATCTGTGTAGCCAAAGCTCTGAATGGTGATAAATAATGATAAACAAAAGCCCTGCAGTGGATCTTTAATCTTAATCTTAATCTATTCTGTGTCAATGTTTTTCTTATTTGGTTTTATGCTATGTACAAAAATGTATAGGTTAGATTTGATTCTGGTTCTAATGAAATGAATTGTATATATTTTTTTTCTTTTAGGTTTTTACTATATCTAGAATTTTAATGATAAATGATTTGTATTTCTTTTAATTGTGGAAATGTGTAAAGTTTTTTATATTTCTAAAAAACTGTATCACATTAAATTTAAATTACATTAAAAATTAATTTGCTGCCGAGGCCTCTCTATCACTGTGTGTGTCTTCCAGTAGAGATCCCTTGCTTTCCTTTAAGGCAACTACAACAGAAAGTGTTTAAATTTATATGGAGGTTCGGGGAGAGAAGTCCCAAACCCCTAGGACAGTAATGATGGATGAGGCGCGACTGGGTAGGATGGGAGTCCGAACCTCCATAATTATAATTCAGCGGTGCTACTAGCACATATGATCCCATGGAACGAGACAGCTAGCCCCCCTAAGTGGGCGGAGCTAGAACAATCTAGTGCTCCGCTGACTCTCCGCTTCCTACCATACACAACGAAAATGGCACACAAACATTGGCCCTGTGTACTATCGACAACTAAAGTAACCATAAAACTGTGGGAACTGGCAAACCAGTCCCGCTAGGACTAGGCCCGCAGGATTTTACTACAGGTCTCTGAGATAAAAGATTTTAGAAAATGGTCACAGGATGGCCTGCTTTACATTTCACAATTGTTTCACAACGGGTCTCCCCTGGCGTGTATGGAGTGTCTAGAGAGGTTTTACTTGACAGAACAAGAGAGATATAGATATGCAAAAATTCGACATTGGATAGTGTGAGGGGGGTCAGAAATGAGAGGCGGACACAGAGTTGTAATAGACATCTTTATTTAAAAAAAGGTTAGATAAAGGCCCCTGTCCCCATCCTAAATAGAGTTTCCCTACATAGGAAACTCGGACTAAAGATCAGTCTGTGTCAAGTCGTCAAAATTATATAAACTGTCTGTGTCCAAAATATACTAATCTGATCTGACCCTCTAACTAAAAAGGAACAACTAAGAGTGTAATGAAAATGTCTTTCTCAACTTATGTTTGGCAAAAAGTGTTCAAAATTAAAGCAGATAGATGGCTCCAACTGAAATGGCCTTTTCCAAGGAGTAACCATTGGATCTAGAGGGTTGTCCCTTCCCCTGGATATTTCAGGTAGGATGGCAAAAAGTGTCTTTCTCGAAGTTCCTTAAGGATGGCAAAAGTGTCTCTTTCAAACAACTGTTTCTCATGGATGGCAAGTGTCTTTTCAAACGCCAGTTTGAGGATGGCAAACGTGTCTGTCTGTAACTATAGTAGACTTCCTGGTATACTCTCCTGCCAGGTATCTTCCTACATTTCTAAAGTTCTTAATTATCTTAAAAGTGCCTGGTGTTCTGCTTGCCAGGGCTTCCTTTCATCAGTTCTTAGATCCCAAGGCCTGCACCCCTGCCAGGAATCTAGCCACAATATTTTACTCTACCATATGCTTTGAGTGGATTGCCTGGTATACTCCCCTGCCAGGAATCCCTTTCTGGGGTCTTGCAGATCCCTTTGTATACTTCTCTGCTAGGTATTTCTCCCCCAAATGCTCACTGCCCGATGTGATTCTTTCACTAGCACCACTTCTGAGTTTTACTATCCTTCAATATAGCACAGTTGCATTACTTTACTGTGCTGCTTCTTCATTAGGTTGAGGTACTACTTGTTCCAATTTTCCTCACATTGACATGTCAAACATGGGGCCCTGCTCAAATTCTGTCCTTGTTTTATACTTGGTTGGTATTCAAATATTTGTATTTGCTAATATGCCTGTTGGTAAGCCCCAGGGCCACCCGGTCTGCTTTGGGCAGACCCACTGGTGTCTTGCAGCATTCGACCTGTGGCATGTTGCTGCAACAATGCTTCCTCCGTGGGAGAGCTTCCCTCGCACTGCAGACCTTCCTCCAGCGCTCCTGACCACTCTGCGTCACCCGCCAGCAAGATTGCTGCTTCTCTGCATGACCATGGCTCGGTAGCTTTGCTGCTGCTGCCGTTCCTGGCAAGATGCACGCTGCATCTCGTCTGGCCTCACGCCATGCCGGTATGTAGTTGCGAGCGGCTGCCTGGAAATGCCTACCTTCTCCAGCACAGCTTGTTCCCGTTATTATTGTTATGGTATTTATTGAGCGCAGACCTGGCTTTGAGAAGAAACGGAGCATTTTACAGAGGTATTCAGCAGTACAGATGCATAATGGAAAGCTTTTCAGAGGTAACAATATATGCAGTGGGGGAGGGATGCAGAGGGCCACAGAGGAAGGGGACAGCTCTAACTGGTGGCTGGGAGATGAGGGGTGTGCAGCGTCTAGCAAGTCGAGGGGCGATGTGATGGCCCAGGTGAGGCATTATGGGAGCTGAAGTACATAGGATTTCTAGGATTCCCAAAGTGATATTGGTTCGGTCTTTTAATTGGAAAAACATTACAGACCAGTGATTTTGGATTTGTGCCTGAGGTATGAATGGTATTTTGCCTATAGTGATTTTCAGGAAGGTTTTTTATTGACTGGAATGACAGTATGCCATCAGAAATGTAGGTGACATAGGCTTTTCCTCAAAGGGAGGGGGGAATAGTGCAGCATCGCCTCCTCCCGGCAGTCGTCCCCTCCCACATGATCATCCCTCATAGTACAACCCCCGGATCAGGTAGTGGCTGCTGTCCCCTGGTCCTGATTTGGGACATCTGTTGGAAGATCAGACTGGATTGACAGAAGATGCATCACTGTTGAGGAATGTGTGTTTAAACTCACTTATAGGTGGTATTACCCTCCCCTCCCTCCACCCCTATTACCCAATATAAAATTCAACCCGTCTTTGATCCTACTTGTTGGTGGAAATGCAGGGCACAGGGATCATATTTCCATATGTGGTGGGCACACCCCCTAGTTCAAACATTTTGGGAAGCAGTATTCTACAATATTACAGCAATAACACCAATCCATCTCCCCCATGGAACCGGATGTGCTCTTGCTGGGGGGGTCCCAGTACCAGAGAAGTATCCAAAATCTGGAGTAATGGCGCAATTAATAACTCACTTGTTGGTAGCGGCTAGAATCTCTATCGCAGGCCCCCTCATTTCTCTATTGTGGATAAAGATATGGGACATTTTGTTACCTGAAAAAGGTCACAGCAGCATGCAGGGCGCTGTGCATTAGTAGCCAGAGATCTGGACTCCAGTGCTGGATTGTGATCTCAAGTACCAACCGTAGACACATAAGCCACGCCCTGTTACACACAATATACGTAATTGAAGTTGTGGGGGATGTAGTGAAGGGCCTGGGGGGAGAGGGAGACATTGATTGGAAAGAGGGGAGGGAATGCTGGAGATACAAAGGGCTTCATCACGAGTTGGTCGGTATCACAGCAGCAATACCGCTGGGGCTATTAGCGTTACCGCCAAACCTCCCGGCGCTATTTGCGCCGGTTGACAGAACAGTAATTTCCCATTTCGTATTGGGCCCATTTGGGAATTCCTCAGACCCTGCCGGAACTGCTACTGGACGTGTGGACGGTGGACCCACATGGGTGACAGCCACCCAAGGCCAGGGACATCACCCCCCACAAATCCTGGAGGTCTGGATCGACTGTGTTGCAGAAAGGTCGGGGATCTTGCCAAGGCTCCCTGCGACTGCCGCTGCACTTGGGGATGGTCAACCCACATAGGAGACAGCTGCCCAAGGCCAGGTATAATACCCCCCGACTTTTCTGGACCTCTGGCTGGCCTGCGTTACAGCTTCTCCCTCTGGGAAAGGTCGGGGACCCTGCCGGGGGTTCCTGGAACCACTGCTAGGCCTGGGGACTGTCAAATCCCATGGGAGACAGCCGCCCAAGGCCAGGGACACCCCCACCCATCCTCGAACGCTGGCTGGGCTGCGTTACAGAATTTCCCTTGTGGGGAGGGAAGGGGACTCTGCTGTGGCTCCCTGGAGCTGCCACTGTGCTTGGGGACAGTACACCCACATGGTAAACGGATGTCCAAGGCCGGGGACATCACCTCCAAGCCATCCCTGGAGGTCTACTGACCCTCAACTCCCCAGTAAAAACACATGTGCCCCTTCCTAGGGGCTGATTGCACTACCAATCTGCCCCCAGGGAGGGCTACATGAGATGCCCCCCATCCATTTGGGGTGGAGGGCACCCCACTTTCCACTAAAAACATCCGTGGTGGTTTAGTGTCCCCCTACCCACACCCAAAATAAGTTATTAGTTTGTTTTATTTATTTTCTGTTTTGACCCTTTCCTAGGGGCAGGTGGGCACATTGGTGTGCCCATCTGCCCCAGGATGGGGAAAACATACTGCGGCAGACTTGGGGTGGAGGGGGCTGTGGCTGGTTTTCTGGTGGCCCTCTTCCCACACCTCAAATGGATGGAGTGTATCGCATGTACCCCTTCCTAGGGGCAGATTGCACTAGCAATCTGCCCCCAGAGAGGGCCACATGAGATGCCCGCCTGTCCATTTGGGGTGGGGGGAAGGGCCACTCCCTTTTCCACTAAAAACATCCATGGTGGTTTAGTGCCCCCCATCACCCAAAACACATTTCTCTTTTTTTTTCGTTTTGCCTCTTCCCTAGGGGCAGATGGGCACACTAGTGTGCCAAATCGCCCCCAGGGTGGGCAAAACGTACTGCCCCATGCATTGGGGGGACCATTCCAACATTTTATGGTGGCCCTCTCCCCCCGACCCCAAATGGATCGGGGGCATCTCTTGTACTCCTGGTGGGCTACATCTGATGCCACCATCAATTTGGGGCGGGGGGAGAAGGCCACCCCCTTTCCACTAAAAACATCCATGGTGGTTTAGTGCCCCCCCACACCCACCCAAAACAAATAGTCTTTTTAGTTTTCTTTTTTTTTTTGCCTCTTTCATAGGGGCAGATGGGCACACTAGTGTGCCCACCCGCCCCCAGGGTGGGCAAAACGTGCTGCCCCATGCATTGGGGGGCCATTCCAATGTTTTCTGGTGGCCCTCTCCCCCCTACCCCAAATGGATGTCGGGCATCTCATGTTTTCCTTCCTTGGGGCAGATTGCACTAGCAATCTTCCCCCAGGGAGGGCTTCATGACATGTCTACCATCTATTTGGGGTGGGGGGGAAGGCCACCCCCCTTTCCACTAAAAACATCATGGTGGCTTAGTTGTTGTTGTTTTTCTTTTTTGCCCCTTTCCTAGGGGCAGATGAGCACATTAGTGTGCCCATCTGCCCCCAGGTTGGGGAAAACGTACTGGCCCAGCCCAGGCTGGGGGGAGTGGGGGAGGCAAGATTTCTGGTCCCCTCCAAGATGTCTGGGGACCATTTCATGTGATTCCCTCTGTTATTCAGTGTGATGACTCTTATGGGATTTTTAGCCTCTATGGTGTCTTTGGTTGCACAAATTAGAATCTGGGGATAATGGTCACTTTGGACACAGAGAAGTAATCTATATTGGAAAAGTTCACATTGTCCAATGTAAGCTCCTGGTTGATCTCCTGCAGTTGCAACATTCAACATGGTAAGGTTGAGGCCCTGTAGAAACCCAAGCCAACAGTGTTGCTTATCATTGTAAATTAGTTCCCTGAATGCCCCTGTCGGAATACCTTATCTTTCTTCTAAGTCATTAGATGCCATTGGCTGTAATCTAGCATTTAAATCACCCATTAACAAAATAGGCATATCCGTAGTAACTGAATCAATGTCAAAGATTTTACAAATGGCATTTATAATGGTCGCTGTTGTACCCTGGCCAGGGGCATCATAAAGGTTTATACACAGGGCCTACTTCCCATTTCCCAATAAGGGTCTAGTGATAATACCCGCTAAAAGAAACTTGCAGTCTACATCAAGTTTAACTATGGACATCAAGTTTAATTATGGACAGTGAGTTTCACCCCATTCAACCCACCCTTGGGTCTACCCTGCACGCCTTTAGTAGCTAACTTGGAGATTGTATTTCTATCATCAAGTACCAAAGGTTTTGTAGCCAAGGTTTCCTGCATCCCTATCACTGCGCAATCCTCCAGTAAGGCTCCCAATCCTTCCACCTCACCATAATGTGAATGACCTCAGGTATATTCTTGTTATTAGAGTCTACTTGAGGATGCTCGGTTGGAGCCACAACTAGCCCTCCTTAAAAAAGGGATCTGATTGAGTACTGGATGTATGGCTTTTATAATTGGCATTGCGAGTGCCTGCCTGGAAGATCCCAATCGTCACTGTCCCATCAATCCATGGCTTGTTACCGTTGCCTTGTTGCCCTGATAAAGAGCCACGGTGACAAAAGAGACAAGAAAACCCTTCGCCCCTTGATATCCAAGCCTCATGAAATCGCCTTGATGGGACATGATCATGGACGCAATAGTGTCCATCCGCCAATGGACAATTGCAGGGAACAATTGGATGTAAAACTTCAATGATTGTATGTCTATTCAACGTACTTTGAGCAAACTAGCGGAACAGGATTTCTATTCTTACAGTACGACTTAACACTTTTAGTTCATCTAACATCGAGAGTGACATCAGGTTATCCAGAAGGCCCTCTGACCGAGTCCTGGGTTCTCCCTTGATAGCTATATTCTCCAAGTTATGCTTCGAGTCCACATTCTTGGACCTTATGGCCCTTGGACCTTGAGGAGCTCTTCGTCCACAAGAGCGATCCCCTTCTTCCTGTAAAAATAAAAAAAAACTAAAAAAAAACTGTCCCCTTCCAAATCAACAGAATCTTCAAGGTCAATGCCGTCAGAACAAAAGGTGCTTCTTTTTACCAAAGTACAAGAGCAGGTGCATGAGGAAGAAGTGTGTTAACATCCTTCTACATCATGATTTTGGTGGCTTTCCTTCTTTGCTTTTTTCCATATAAGTCTACTCTTTCTTTTCATGCGATTATTCCTCTTGTATCTAGTCGCTATCTTGACATTTCGAGAGATTTTTTGACTCATTATCCTTGTTAGATGCACCCTGAGCATCTCCTAACTCTGCTTCATGTTGGATGACCTCAGGGTTTGCAATGCTCGCTATGTGAGGACCCATAAAATGATAACCTACATCGGGCCATATTGAATTACTTTCAAAATATGCTACATTAGATGTAAAAGTCTAATACCTAAATTACCAAAAATGGCCTGAAGCATAACCGTGTGCTCGCTTATAGTTTTATGGACCCTGTCTTTCTGCTTAACCACGAAGAAATAAGGTAGTCGAGTGCCTGCAGTTTAATGGTAGGGGACAAGGAGTTATCTGTGAAAATTCGATCTTGACACTCATCAGTTCCCCCACGGTTCTGAACTTCCATTGTTAGGATTGATATATTTGCTGCAATTAATGCTGCCCTAGGGTGATTCCCAGGAGAACCTGAGCAGCTTTTCTCTGATCTTTCACCTTTATCTAAAAGAGACTCCGGATTCACATCTAACAATGTAAGGTTCTTTAGGGGGTTTCAGGGATCACTGATAAATTCTGAAACCCTGAGGTTATTTCCTCATTATTGGTCATAACAAATAATTATTACTTGAGGTACCAGCATACGGCAGAGCTATTTCGGTTGAAGGTACCACGTCTCTCATTACAGAACCTTCCAGGGGTACCACACAAACTCTTCCCTTCACCTCAACTCTGCCCTCCACCTCTGCTTTGATGATAGATTATTTATAACGCGCTTAATTCTCAGAGGTTTCTAAGCGCGGACCCGGGGATCGAACCTGTGTTGCTCCGTGTCATCTTGCTTCCAAGGCGAGCACGTTGCAGCTGAGCTATCCTCCCGAGACAGACATTGTGATGGATTCATTAAGTTTCTATGCCAAACATGCCAAAGAAGCAGACAGTTGTTCACCAACAGTGGGACCGTGAGGGTCAGTGGAGAGTTGGTTGTTGGAATTGGGAAAATATTTAGTTATTTTCTTGGTTTAGCCTTCAGATTTAGACAATCCAGTGTCTTGAGTTCCTGAGGTCATACATACGTATGTTGATTGACACATACAGCAGCCTCCTCCAATGTAGAGTCACTCATCCCGTTGAGCTCCATCTGACCCTGCGTGTCCTTCTGCAATCCCGACTCCAGCTGGGTTTCTATAGTCCTCTGAACGCCAAAACAGCGAATACTCAGTTTGCCATCAGCCGCTCTGCCACGGCGACGTGCTTTGAGTACCCTGTGTGCGTCGGTCACTCTGCTGGCATGATGTTTCAGCGTCCTTGTTGTGTAAGGGATTTCAATCAAACACACCCAAGTCTCGCCTATCATGTAGTGCGCAAATGAAACCCTTATTTTATTTTTGTCTATAAGTTAAATATTCTGAATGATATACCACTCATATCATACCCTTCTCAAAATACCCGCCAGGTCACACTGAACCAGGAATCAGGCTAGTATGTAGAGGTAAATATTAATTTATTTTAATATTCAAATCACACATAGGATATATATATATATATATATATATATATATATGAGCAGCAATCACCCAAAGGGTGACAATACAATTCAAATATAAGTCAAGCAATTGAATTCACTTATAATGATGCAGAATTGAAACACAGGAAAAAAAACAATTTTGTTTTGTGCATAGATAGTGTGGGTTAAGATTCCCCCTGCAAAGTTTTGTTTAAATGCAAAGGAGCAATCCTACCCCGATGTGAGTAATCAGCAGGTATTCAGGAGTAAAAGACAAGGTCTAAAGTTTATAGGCAACCTTCCCTCCCAAACAAGAGTGAAAACCTTATTTTGGCAAATGACACTTTGAAAATGACAGGTGAAAATGGCTTTGTGAAATACTGCAAAATGGTCAAAAATGCTTAAATGAAGAAAAATTCTAAAGAAAGCAACACTAATCAGGTCCTAAAATACATGAGCTATAATATAAACAACAATACACATTTGAGATTAGGATGGGATGGAAAAAGCACTTTGAAATGGGGAAATGACACGTGTAAACTTGGGAATTTTGCAAATTCGTGGCAAACTTTTACTATGCGATATTGAAGAAAGATGGGTCTTGCACTGTACCACAGGTGTAGCTAAGGATGTTAGGCATCAACGAGAGTTGAAATTTCGTTTCTATCTTTAAAACTGAAGGAGTTAGAGGTTTTAGTGAGAGGCGTTTTTGCACAATAGGCACGAAAATGAAACAGAAATGCTCTTTTGAAAATGACAGATGGGTTTGATTACATTATATTAAGATTATGAAAAAGAGAATGCCACATATGGATCTTACAGTTATGTGATCAGCGTAACCCGTCACGTTGTGGATACTCTACTTCTTCCTGGGATTTACTTTAGTTATTCAAAATCACTAGGGAGTTATGGTTTTGCAACACAGGTAAGACAATCAGCGCAAAAAGGATTCTAACAATACTGGAGTTCTGAATTAAAGATGGGATGGGTTGAGATAGGGATAATACAATCCAGATATACTATGGGTCACTGTTCTTCCTCTTAATACTTACAGAAGAAGTTATTAAATTGGACCGTCAGCTCTGGTCAATGAATTGGATCTGGTCTACCGGCAGCAGGGCACCTCTAGCGGGATTGGATCAGCAAGGTGGTTCTGGTCAATTTGGACTGCACCTCAGACTGGATTGGATGGGCCCCTTCTGGTTACTGGACACAGTAGATGGCAGGATGCAAGTTTTCAGCGGGCAAGTCTTCATGGTAGCAAGCCCAAGTGCCATCAGAATTAAATCCCTTCAAATTTGGGATGTTTGCAATTGGGTCAGGCTAACAATAATTTAGCAGTGCTAGAGTCTGGATTCTGCTAAAAATTCTGGATCTTTCAAAGAATTCTGGAGTCAGCTACAAGATGAAACGTTCTGCAATAAGCTGCTGCGCGGACATCTGGATGGGTTCTGGAATCAGTGTATTCTGGAAGCAGTCTCTATGTTTAGTGAAACTCCTATATTTATACATTACAAAATGTATGGCCTGGGCAGAACTTTAAAACGCACCCCATGGTTGTGAGTGGCTACAGGCATGTGCTTGGTCCTGGTTGGCAGTCTAAACAGAGCTGTCATTTTATGACAGGATTTAGGCACTCCCACCTGGATGTTTACCCAAAACATGCTTTAGCACAAATGTACATTTCTAAGATCATTTACCCTCATAAAATTGGACACATATATTCTATATTTGATTGTCTACATTTACATTTATTTCCCATCTTTGTGAGATCTGTATTGGTCTTTCTATGGATTTTTATCAATTTTACCCATAACACTTTGGATTAGTCATTTCTAATACATCTCTGGGCGCTTATCAGTGGATCGTGTACATACAATTGTATGTTTGCAACATTAATAGTTTTGCCACAATCAGACATTTTTCATAACTTTGGTCCCTTAAATGGTATGAGTTTCCTCAATGTCTTCAAATCACAAGGCTGAAATTAGTTTAATGTCTACCAAGTTTCGGATTTATCCATTTTTAGGTTGCTCAGTTAAAGAATTTAACATTTTTAATCAAAAATAAAGATTTCACACCAATGTCCTTCTGTGTAACCTCCCCTTTTCAGGCAGCAGCTGTCCAGTCCTTTGAAGTTCACTGAGAAACCTCCTCCACATCCTGCCCCTCCTTGCAGACGTCAATTCTCAGCCTGTCCTTTGTTCTTTGGTCAGCCAGGAGACGAATGTCTAATGCGGCCCCATTGTGTGGCTTGTTGGTATTATGCGGGAACCATTAACAGCCATTAGCCTTCCTGTTCTCAAGGGAGTGTCAAACGGAGATGTCAGTTTTCGCAGGCCAGGTTGTCAGATCAGAATTAAATAGTGGAATGGCCCCACACTGGGCTCCTTGATATTAAAGTCTTTTCATTTCAAATCTAAAATAGAAGCACAGTTTATAAAGGATTTAAACATTTTAAAAGAATTAGCCCTTCACAAACATGCTTTAAATAGTGGATTTTGCAATTTTTCAGGAAAAAGAAAATACGTTTAAACTGAGTTTGACAGCCAAATTCCTTAGACAGCTGTCAGGCAGTGATGCCTGGATTCCTCTGACTGCCTGGAGGATCCATGATTTCAGCACACTCTCCTTTCCATAATTCTCTGGGAACATGACAGAATTTTTAAGGGGATTTTCGGATTAGGCCCTTTTGTGGCCTTGTTTCAGGTGACAGATGACAGATGACCGATGACAGATGACATCAGTGATTCCTGATTTTACACCAACTTTGCCTGTGTGTGGCAGGGTGTGCAGCTTATTTGGTGGTTTATCAACTCTGCACAATTTTGCAGATTTAGTGTGCACAGGGGTTATTGCCTCCATTTTTGGCAGTTTTCTTTCCCCGTTGGCAAAGCGGTGCAATGTGGCGCATTGGTGTGGATAAAAATACTCCACATACCTTCCCCCCGACTCCATCGTGACATCCAGTCGTGGGAGAGTTGGGCAAGTGGCATTATTTTTCTTTCGGTCCATGTGAAAAAATCCAGTTGCTTCTCCCATCAGCGATCGATGCGACACGCTCTCCTTGCTGGTTCTGGTTGGGAGTGTGGAGCGACACTCCAGGCTCTTGATTGTTTTTTCCGGTCCCTGAGGAGTCCTCCTTGGTGATAAGGCGTTTTTAGTTCCAGTGCTAGAAAACAGAACATAGCATGGTTATGGAAATTTCCCCACTACTACTCCCCAAGGGTGTAGTGGGGCAGATGCATGCATTGAATACAATTTACAATATTCCCCGCCTATGTTGAAGGCTGGTCTTGACCCTTTTTCCTTGTACGTACTCAATGAACAATAATTCTTTTATGTCTCCGGATTGTCCCCTTTTGGGTTTCCTGTCGGCTCCTCTATTTGCCGCAAAGTATGCCAGGGATGGCAACTTTTTAGCTGGTTTATGTGGACACACTTTTCTTCCCCCTTCTGTCAAATTTCCCTTGGGGATGCATATTCTGTAGGTGACTGGTGAGATTCTGTCCACAATTTCAAAAGGACCCCTCCAATTTGGGAGGAATTTGCGCTCTTTGGCTTTGTTCCTTTGGAAATTGTACAAGTAGACCCAGTCTCCTACTTGATATTCCTTTTTAGTTGTCTTAAGGTCATAGTGGGTCTTCATACTGTCTGCAGATCTTTCTAGATTCCGCTGAGCATACGCAAAAGCATGTTGAAGGTGTTTTCTCAGATTCTCATCAAACTCATGAGTTGTGGAGGCATTTATCAAGGTCTGCTCTTGGGTTCTGTAGAGCAGATGCTGGTACCCCATCCTTCGTCCATTCATAAGCTCAAATGGAGAAATTTTTGTTGCTGAAGGGGTAGATCTGATGGCCATCAGCACAAGGGGTAGTCGAATATCACAGCATGGCCCAGAAATCTGCCACAAACCTTTTTTAATATGCTCATAATAGTTTAATTGCACCTCTCAACTCCACCACTAGAGGACAGCAGTAAGCAATGTGTAGTTTCCTTTTTTTTACCCCCAGTATCTCCCACATCTTTGTCATGACTTTGCTAGTGAAGTGACTACCTCGGTCTGACTCAATCCTTTGGGGTAGTCCAAAATGCGAGAAGATATGATTGATCATCAGGGCAGCTGCTGTTTCTGCCTTGCAATTTGGGGCCGGGAGACATTCCAGCAATTTAGTAAACAAGCATGTTATGCTTAACATGTACTTTCTCCCCCTAGAGGAGCGAATCACAGGCCTGATAAAATTCACTTGCACATCTGACCAAGGCAGTGATATCACCCTATTCTGGAGGGGAGCATGGTGTTTGAGTGATGTTGGCTGAAATTGTGCACACACAAGACACCCCTTCAAGTATTGATCGAGGTTCTGCCCCATGTGTGGCCAGTTTGCAACCTCTCGTAAGATTTCTAATGTCGTATGAAACCCCCGAAGACCGGCTGTGGCCGCATCATGGATGTGATTTAGCATCAGGCTTCGAAATGAGGTAGGGACCACCCACTGGTCATGGCCAGATATGGATCTCCTCACCAACAAACCGTCCTGGATTCAGAACATTTTTGGACATTTCATCAACACTCTGAGGTCCTCTTTCCCAATGAAATCGGTTTCCGTCAGGGGAAAGTCCTCAATGTGTTGATAAAACTTAACAATTATTGGATCCCCTTTTTGAGCCATAATCAAATCAGCATCTGGGGTCTCCTTACTCCACTGGGCAGTTGAGAGTTCATTGTGAGCATTTGTCTGGAACCTAGTGATAGCAGTGACCTGGATTTCCCCCAACAGGCACTCGATCTCAAGTAGATACCCTTGAATGGCGCTGGGTTTGGCCAGCTGATCAGCTAAGTCATTTCCGGTTTTGTCTGGTCCCTCTACTTTAGAATAACCCGTGATCTTTTTCCAGTAGATGGTCATCCCATTCAAGGTGACCAGATCATCAATATTTTGTATTCGTTTTCCATGTTTTAGTGGTTTATTGTTAGCAGATAGCATGCCTCTGGTTTTCCAATTAACCAGGTGCTCCACGAAACCGTTCCGGACATAATCTGAATCAGTGATTATGACCAGTTTGTGGAGTTTGTGTTGGACAGCAGTGAGGATGGCTTGATGCACAGCCATCAGCTCTTCCACTTGACTACTACGGGGACCGATTTTGTACCGAGCGGAGGGTTCTGGGGCATCATTCACCCAGGCATTCCCCACGCCGGCCACAAGTTCCTTTTCCCCTTTGTCAACATGGTAGGAGCACCCATCCACATAGACAGTGGGCATTCCCTCACACTTGTCTTCTTCATAGACCTTGTGTGGGGAATTAAGGTATGCCTCCATGTTGTCCTTGATTTTAAGACTTTCATCCTCGAGACAGTTTTCTCTGGCACAATCGTGCAAGTCAGCCAGACCTTGCGCGAGGGGAGTCTTCTTGTTTTGGCCATATCTGACCTCCACAGGAAAGCCTTGCATTGACAGAATCCAGGAAGTAATTCAGGAATTACTCACATTTCAGCCCGGTTTCTGACGCTTTGAAGATATTGCAGAGGCTGGTGTGGAGTCTCCACTAGTCTGTGTCCCCCCCCCCCCTGGATGAACGGGCTGTAATTCTTCAATGCCCACACTGTTGCCAGGAGTGCCTTCTCACAATCGTTGAATTTTTCCTCCACAGAGGATAAAGACTTACTCGCATAGGAGATGACTTTATTGACCTTGTCATGCTTTTGGTATAATACTGCAGTCAAGCATGTATTTGAGAACCCTGTTTCCAAGAAGAACTTCTTGGTTTTAACAGGGTTTGCTAGGCAAGGCGCTTGTGAGAGGCTTCTTTTGAGTTGTCTTACTGCCTCGGCTTGTTCTGGACCACACTCCCACTTGACCTCCCCTTCAACAGATGGATCCAGGGTCTTGTGATCTCTGCGTAATCCTCAATGAACTTTCTATTGTAATTAGTCAGTCCAAGGAGGCTCCTTAGCTCACGCAGAGTTGTGGGGTCTTTTAGTTTCTGGAGTGCTTCCTCTTTCTTATCCTGGGGATGGAGACCCTCAGAAGTTATCTCATGCCCCAAGAAGTTGACACGGGTCCTGCACCACTGTGCCATTTGGAAAGAGAGTTTTGCTCTGGCAGCCCTCAACTGTGTCAGAACATAACGGATCTCCGCTATGTGTTTCTTCACAGTTGAGCTTTTGATTAGAACATCATCTACATGGGCTATGTTACCTCTTTCACCCAAGTCGGTCATGGCCTTATGCAAAAAGATATTAAATTCATTGCCAGAGTTGATGTATCCAAAGGGAGTCTGGGTCCAAGTGTAATGATGCCCCCCGAAGGTAAAGGCCAGCTTGTATTGGTCATCCCTACTGACAGGTACAGTCCAGTACCCACTGGTCAGGTCAATGGCAGAGTATACCTTTGACCCCTGGATCTGGGCCAGCCCTTGGTCAATGTAGGGAAGGGGCCATCGGGAAGTGTGGACCAGTTTTTTCAGCTCCATTAGGTCAGCACAGAGTCTCCACTGGCCGTTTGGTTTCAAAATCCTCAACACTCGATTATAGAAGGTGTTGTGAACTGGACAAATTATCCCACGGGACTCAAGGCACTGGTGTAACAGGGGCCCCCGCAGCCCCCGTGGTGCGGGGGTCCCCGCCAGCACATGTCCTGGGAGGGGGCCCCACTGGAGGAAAAAAGAACCTTTTTTTTTTTTTTTTTTTTTTTTTTTTTTTTTTTAAATTTAAAGAATTTTCTTTTTGAATTTACTCTGCATTTATAAATAAATGACAGCCCTCCCCATGGCATGGAAGTCCCTAGGCTGGAGGCCTCCATGACATTGGGCAGGGGGAGCCCTATGACTTCAAAAAGAAATAGTTTTTTTTTTAAGTCAATCTGCCTTCACAAAGAAATTATTTCCGTTATGGTTCGGTCCTTAATGGAAATAATTTCTTTAAGAAGTCAGAGTGACTTCAAAAAGAAACAATGGGCCTCATTACGGGTTTGGCGGTAACCATGGCGGTGCTACCGGCAGGTTGCCACCGAACCCATAATGATTTACCGGTGCCCGACTTCCTGGTAACACCGGGGATTACAACCCTGGCGATCCGGGAAGTCAAGTGCTGGCAAATGTAAGTCCCCATTTCCATCGGACTCTATGGGAATGGGGACCACAGAAGCACCGTCACCGTTAAAAACGGTGCTGGTGCTTCTGTGAAAACTCTGCGGGTGGGTGCCGTTCTGCCCAGCTGGTCTGACCTTCCGGGCAGGACTGCAACTGCCCCCAGAGCTGTATTATGCCGGTCTGGAAACAATGGTGCCGGTAAACTTTCCGGCACTGTTGTTTCCAGACCGGCATAGTTGTAATGAAGCCCAATTTTCTTTTTGAAGTATTAGGGCTCCCCTCAACCCCATGACGTGTGCGTGTATGGTGAAAGGGTGCACACTTAAATGTATAGGTGGCTGACTGTGTGAGTGTATGGTGAAAGGGTGCACACTTAAATTTATGGGTGGGTGCCTGGGTGTGCCTTTATGGTGAAAGGGTGCACACTTAACTCTATGGATGGCTGGGAGTGCGTGTGTGTATATGGTGAATGGTGTGTGTGCTTGCGTTCAGGGGCGCAACAAAACCTACATTTCGGGGGGCTAACCCCTTCAAATGTTGGGAGAGGCTCTAACTTCATTTGCGGTGCGGGGGCAAACCTATTTGTTTGGGGGCATCTAATTTCTTTATGCATTTTAATGAAACGGTTCTAGTGCAGCTTCAGTGTTACAAACAGTTAACTCTCTCCTTTAAGGTTGAAAGCACCCACTTATGCACTGCTGTGAGAATGAGTGGTCTCCTGTTCCCTCTCTACTCTTCCAATCACTCCCCTGGCATGCAAGTATTAAACCCACATCACGATTTCAATTGCCTAAAAAATGTGGCATTTGAATGCAGGTACTAAGAGTGAAATGCTTTATGTTAGTAATTGCTGGGCTCTTAACAGCGAAACCCAGGTGCCATTTAACATCTGTGTCCTGTTCTGTCTGACAACTGCTCTGAAGTTCAGTCCGGTCGAGTCAACATAGCCCAAAATTTCAAGGGGGGGGGGTGCTGCATCCCAGTCAAATCAATGGTGTTGCACCAATACTTGTGTTTAATGCCTTGATTACTCATTATTCCTAGCCCTATTCTTCCTCGTCCCAGTGTGTATGAGACAGTACTTGTGTATAAGGCACTCTGCCTCATACACAAGTACTTGGAGGTAATGCCTGACTTAGCTACCTGTAATCTTCATTACTCCTAGTCCCACTCTTCCTCATCCCAGTACTTACCTATGAGGCAAAGAGCCTCATAAGTAAGCTCTGGGACAAGGAAGAGGGACGTGAAGGTAATTCTGGGTCCAGGAGCTGATTTTGGAGGTTGGGGTAGGGTTGGGAGGGAGAGGCGATGTGTGGGGGGGGGCAGGATTGTGCAACAAATCATAATGGCTGTCCATGTCCAGGCTAAGCAGGCATGATATGTGGTATTAGTGGCTAGAGAGGCATTTTGTTGCAGCCAGTCTAGTCATTCTTCAGTTTGGTATGACATTTTTTTAACTGGGTATTTTTGATAAAGCAGTCCTGCTAAGTGAATTACCTGGCTAGACTGCCTTTTGTGTGCTGCCAGCCTAGCCATTTCTTACTGCAGCATTGTATATTTTTCTGGGCATCTGTGATCAAATTAAATGATATAAGTCATTTATAACGTGCCTGTACACAAGTGTTTCTAGGCGTGACAATACAAGTGAGGGAAGATGGAGGGAGAACTAGACAAACGATCTTACTAGGCGCTTGTGTCATTCAGATTGTGCAATTGCGAGAACGAGAAGTGCAAGGGGAAAGGGAGGGGGTAAGTGCAAGGGAGAGGGGAGGGAAAAACAGGGCAGCAATGCTCTGAGTAAGTACAGCCAGGGCAGCGGGGCTCTGGGTATTGCAAGGAGAACAAGGGACTGTAGGGTTACAGTTACAGCCCCTAAGTGCGTGGTAGGTCCAGAGGCAGTGCAAGGATGACTGATCAAGAAAGAGTCTGGACTCAGTGAGAATCTGAGGGTAGCCAAGCAACCAGTCGGTACAGCAGACAGGTAGGTCAGGTAGGCCAGCAGGGGAGGGAGAGAGTGAAAGCAGAGGAGAAGAGGAATGTTTTGAGCTGCTTCCAGACCTTCCGGTGGTCCGGCTCAAGTTTCAGAGGGGCAGGGAGGCTATTCCAGAGGGAGGCACCTGCAGAGGAGAGAGAGCTACCCCCCCCTCTCTGCCTGGAGAAGCATCTAACCATTAGAGAGTTGTAGGTAGCTGAGCGAAGGGCTCGAGAAGGAAGATATTTTGGAAAAGAGCATTGGATGTAGTGCGGGCCCCAGGCCCAGAAACCCTTGTGGAAAATGCAAAGGGTCTTGAACCTTGCAGCAAGTGGGAGCCAATGGAGAGATTTCAGTGCTGGAGAGATACGATCCCTGGGCTTGAGGCCAAGGATAAGTCTTGCAGTCCTGTTCTGGATTAGTTGCAGAGGGTGGACAGTAGAGGAAGGCAGATTGAGAAAGTGGCTGTTGCTGTAGTCCAGCCTAAATGGAACCAGGGCTCTGGAGACAGTGAGCTTCTGGGGGAAAGTGAGAAAGGAAAGAGTCTCTTTGAGGAGGAGCAGCTGGTAGTGGGACTTCTTGGCGATGTCCAAGATGTGAGGAGAGAAGGAGAGAGTGGAGTCAAAGATGACACCAAGGTTGTTTGCCTCACAGGAAGGCGAAGGAAGAGGGCCTAAGGTGGGCGGCCAGAGTGAGAGGGAAAGCAGGTGCAGGAGTCTAAATGAAAAGGAGCTTCATCTTACTGACATTAAGGCAGAGATCATTGGAGGCACAACAATCCTGAATCGTGGATAGACAGTCAGGAATGAGCGAGAGAGGAGAGGAGTCTGAGGGGAGACTGAAGGAAAGCGGAGTGTCATCCGCATAACACTGAAAGTTAGAGGAGAAGGTAGAGATCAGGTGGGCTGAAGGGGCCAAGTAGAGGTTGACAAACCAGGGTGAGAGGATGGAGAGGAGAGAAAGGAACCGAATTGGACCAGGGAGGGGCTGTCCAAGAGGAAGGAGGTCAGTCACTCGAGGAATTGATCCGTGATGCCCAGGTTCTCATGGAGTCGATTGATCAGGATGGCGTGGTTGACCGTGTTGAAAGCAGAGGAAAGATCAAGGAGGATGAGGACAGAAGGAATGCTGGAATCCAGGTTAGAGAGCAGATCTTCACAGGTGTTCAGCAGAGCAGTTTCCGTGACTCTGGCAGCTCTGAAGCCAGACTGAAGGTCATGGAGACAACCAACAGATTACGTGTGGAGAGTAAGCTGGGAGATGGCCAGCTTTACCAACAGTTTGCACAGGAAAGGGGTGTTGGAGGGTGATAGAGATTGGGCGATAGTTTGCCGGGCAGGCAGGATCGACAGACGGCTTCTTGAGGAGTGGGTGCATAAGGGAGTGCTTAAGGGGAGAGGGGAACGTTTCAGTGGCGAAAGTGATTACAGAAATCGGCCAAGGCTGGAGCAAGGGTGTCAATATGGTCCTTGATGATTCTGGAGGAGCAGGGGAGCACCTGTTTGGATGACACTTTCATAGATCAGACTTGTTTAGAAACCTTGTCAGAGAGAAAGAGGAGAAAGGAGGAAGAGAGGTAGAGATGGCCAAAGGGGGTCTGAGAGAGGAAGAGGGAGGGAAAGAGTAGATGGAGGACAAGGTGTTCTGATTTTTAGCGGAAAAGTGAGTTGACATAGCCATACACAGGTCCTGGAAGGGAACAGGAGAGGTAAAGACTGCAACAGGATTGACCAGTTCCTTGCAGATTTTAAATAGTTTGGCCGTGTTAGAGGCCACAGGCTTGAATGTGTGTTCTCTTCTTGATGAGTGTAATTGCTGCGATTAGCATTTTGGTGCAACCAGTCTAGGTATGTCTAAATGTGGCCTGGCATGCTTTACTGTAACGTTATTACAGGTCTACACTGGCCTACATTTTGCAGCCAGTTCGACATGTTTTCATTGTGGTATGGCATTTTAATAGCAAATCATTAATGTTCCTGTGCACTGTTGGTGACTTGCATCTATTGGATTGGTGTTACCCTACAAAACAATTGCAAACACTCTGGCTTTTAAGCCAATTCTTCTCAGAAAGTGTGCTGTATATCGCATTAAAACACCTATTTATATCTTTCTCCTAGTGCAGTGTGCGGCATATCCCTTCAGCAGCACGTTTGCGCATATTGCGCAAGCGTGATAATCTATGCCGGCCCAGAGTGAGGTGCGACAGGTGATTTGTTGCCGAGTTGGGGGGGGGCCTCAGCATGGCTCGCAGGGGTGCCCCCACATTTTGTTACGCCACTGACTCAAGGTTTTTAATTATTTCTGAAAGGGTCTCCATTGATGCTAGAGGCAAGCTGTATTGCTTCACAAACACTGGAGTCATGCCAGGGTCCGTGGGAATTGTTGTTGTGTGGATTTCGGTGCGACCACAGTCATATGAGTCCACCGCAAAGAGATCTTGAAAATCTAAAAAAATTTGTTTCAATTTTTGCTTTTGCTCCAGGGTCTCACAGGCATCAGCTAGGTTGACTCTCTCTTCAACCATCTGCCTGAAACTCGGGAAGACTTCTGGTTTGGCTATCTCAGCGGCCTCCTCCACCTGGGTGGAGTTAAAGTACTGACCAGTCCTGGTGGACTTGAAAGATCACCTCATCCCTCCTGAAGTCACAGGTCACATCTTCCTTACCATAAGGGCAGGAAGAGAACACCAGGAAATTCCCCCCATGCCGGGTGAAGATCCTATCTGGTGTTGTGTCATTGTCGCTATCAATGTCAAAACAATCATTGAGAATTGGTCCTACCAGTTCATTTCCTAAATCTATGGAAAAATGTTGGTCATCAACCGCCATTCCAATAGTGGTGCCTCCGCCCAGAGTGATACTCCTAAGGTCGCTGTTATCCGCATCTACTGGAATGGGGTCGTGTTCTGCATTGACTAGTGGTGTTGGGTTTAACCCTAAGCCTTGCTGTTGGAAATCGGCATTGAGGTGAACATATGCGTCAGGATTTTGCAGTTTCTGTCCTCTTAATTTTTATTTTAAGTGTGAATTGTCGGATTCGTTCTGGGATGGTACCTTCCTCTCCGATCTGAATTTCAACTGCATATGGCAGCAATTGAGCTGACTGAAATACTTTCTCTGGGTCATCAAAGTCCATGGGATTACCCGCTAATCGGGACCAGGCTTTGAAGTTTATTAGGTCCAAACTAATGTCAAAGCGATTGAGAATGTCACTGCCTAAATAAAATGCAGCAGGGACATCTCGCCCGACCCAACAATTATGGACTATGCTCTTGTTGCCTATAGAAATTTTGAGCATACACCTGCTAGGCAGGAGATGTTTGGAATTGGGTGTTTCCAGGCCCATTTCCCATTTGTCTATCAATTTAAATGTGGGAATGGCTGGGAGTTTTCGGAACATGGCCTCGCTGATGAAGCTCTTACCGTTGATCACGCACACTCGGGCGAGAACAGAGTCCCCCACCCCATTTAACTGAATAGGGATGAACAACTGTTCTCCAATTTTCTGAATGTCAGCCAAGCTTTGAGCTGGTTTCTCATCATTTTGGACTAGAGAAGTGGGATTTTCTGATTATGAATTGGTATAGAATTTCAGAGTATTTCCTTCCAGTGAGGAATGCCACTTTAGACTGGAAGGAAGGTTGATTTTTAGAACTAGAGAGGACTTCCCTTCACCAGTTTGTTGTCCTACTGCAATTACTGTCGCGTCAGGGATTTGGTTGTTTTGAAAATGGAATTCAATTTGGTCAGGTTTTTGTTCAACCATGTGGCATTTGCCATTTAAACTAACATGATTGACACTATGTTTTAATTTTATTGGTTGGTTAGTCTGGGTCCAGAGTACCTTGTTTAAACAATCTCTGAGGGGAGACAATCTTCGCAGGATGTCATTCCCTAGTAAACATGGTTTGCCCTCTGGAGTCACAACTATGACCAGGTGTTTCACCTTGTGTCGCCCAATTTTAATGTCTAAATCCGCAGTCCCCTCGACAGGAATTTAATTCCCATTGAAATTTAGAAGTTGTCCAGGAAGAGGGGTGGGAGGGATCTGGTATCTCTCCCCCCCCCCCCTCCCTTCCTGAATTCAGCTGATCAAATGCCCGTTTTGACAGAAGGGTGGCTTGGGATCCAGTGTCCACCAGCGCCAAAAATGTACATTGCCCCTGTATTTGGACCGGGACATAAAATCTTCCCTTCTTTTTCCTCAAGGGGGCAAAGATAATGCGCATTTGGGGCCAATTGGTGGGTTAAATTCTTTACTCTTGATTCTGACAGAGGGGTAGTTTGGGCAGGATACGGTGTTGGGGTTGAGGAATCTGGCACAGAAATTTGACACACCGCTATTTGGGGAGTTTCGGGCTCCCTTTGTTCTAGTTCTGGGCTGCCCCAACTTTCTGGAGGCAGTCAATAGAAGTGGTCGGTGAGGTTTGGGGTTCCTATTGTGCTGGGTCTGGGGGGAGGCGTTCCCCAGAATGGAGTTGGGTGTTTGGGAATCTGAACAAACATTTTCACACTCAGTGATTTGAGGAGTCCCGGACTCCTCCCTTTCTGATTTGGGGCTGTCCCCCTCACTTTTTGGAGACAGTCCCCAGAATGGCTTTGGGTAGCTAGGGAATCTTCTTTCTCTGGTTCTGCCCCCCCCCATCCCTCCTTTTTGGAGTCAGTCCCCAGAATAGGTTTGGGCATGATCCTATGTGGGAGCTTGGGGATCTGTAAGTAAAATAGGACAGTTGGATATTGTGGGGGGCTCCCCTGGTTCTGATTCTGGGCCCACCCCTTTTTGGAGGCAGTCACCAGAATTGGTTTGGGCAAGGTGATTTTCTGGTTTGTCATTCTGGGGTTCAATGATGGGCGGTTTTAACTCAGTCTCCACATTTACCCATTCTGGATTAGGTTCTTCAGGATCCATTTTTCTTTGGGAGGAGTTCCCCCCCCCCCCATCCCTGAAGGAGAAGATCCTTTTCCTAGAATCCTCTGAGGACCCCTCTCCATCAAATTGGAAGACTCTAACCTCCTCCACAAAATGGGTCTTTTTAGGCCCTTTATTTATCCTACCTGCCCTCTTTTCTTTAGGTTGCAGACTTTTGGGGGCAGGAGATTCTGGTTCCGGTTCCTGGGTTTCCAGGGGCTTTTCTCAAATGGGGAAGGAAGCTTCCTCTAAGGCTTTACACTCCCCTTCCCCCTGTGCCTCCTCCTTTGGAATCGGTGGGTTGTCAGGGTTTTCTCCCCGTCATTGCTCTGTAGTACCAGACCCTTGGTTTGAGGAGTTCTGGGCCGCCATGTTCATCTGAGGGTTCTGCTGAGCCCTCAACATGCGACCCAGATCCTGTGACAAGTTCTGGACCTGGCGCTCCAGTTGGGACACCCACTCTGGCTGGTACGGGGGTCTCTGGCCCATCCTAGGTTGATCACGGGAAGGGGAACTGTCCCTTCTCCCATAATAGCCTTGGTTGGGATAGTTATCTTACCCCTCCACCCTTGGCCTCCCCTCTCCCGTATTGGGCTGTCTGGGCTCAGGAAAGTGGGGAAAGAAAGAAGGGTTGTTTTGGGGGTTGATGTTTGGCGGGTATTGGGAAAGAAGCTCAACCCGGCATTTGGGTGATTACTACCCTCCTGGGGAAAGTTAGGAGGGAAGTTTCCTGGGTTGGCAGCTACCTGGTTGGATCCCCCCCCTTGGGCTGGGGGAGTCCACACATAGCCCACGATGGGTCTGTTGCCCTTGTAAAGGGGGCTTTTATAGTCAGGTGAGGTAGGGGTCCCATTTGTGGGATTTCCTCCCTGACTACCTGTTTGGGATTGGCCCGAGGGCCTTCTGGGTCTTTGGTTAGGAGGATTTCGCACAGTAATATTTTTAAGCCTCCCCATCTCCAAATCTAAAATGGGGGCAACCTCCATCACCACCACCTTAGCAGCAGCAGGGGTTTTGGTTGGTTTGGTGTTTTTATTTGTACTTTTATTCTCTACCGGTTACTGCACTTCGAAAATGCGAGTTGCCTGTTCAATGACCCAGTCTAGTGATCTCTTCTCATGAGTCCCTCACCAGCTGGGTCATGATGTATTTAGGGAGTGCATGAAAGAAGGTATTAATGAACTGCCTACTGTCTCTGTGCACCCTCCTGGTGGTCTGCACAAAGGCACGTTTTAACTCTTGTACAAATTCTTGTGGGGCCTGGTCGTCCCCACATTGCAGATTGTAGGCCGCCTTGCGGGCCTCTTGAGGATTCCTATGTATGGAAAAATGTTTTAAGATGGCCGCCCTATAGGTGGACCATCTTGAATGGTTCTGATCCTCCAGCCCCGCAAAGAAGCTGGAGTATTCAGTGGAAAATGTCCACTTGACATATTGAATGCAACTCTGGCTATCTTTCAAATGGAAAGTATCCATCATTTGCTCAGACAACTCGAGGGGCTCCTAAACTGAATAATTGGCGTGTTTATGATGGGGAGTTATGATGCTCCTAATGACCTTGATTTGTTTCATGGGATCTTTCAGTAGGGCCCTCCTTAATTTTATTGGCTTTTTTAGTCTTAGTCACCCTTGTCCACTCATCATTTGATGCAGAGGCACTGCTACAGGAGGTGACTATCTGATCCTCTAGGCTTTCCCTGATTCTGCGAGCTTGGGAATCGCTTGCAGAATGTGGGGACCTAGTCTCTTCAGACCAGTGGCGCTCAGAAGAGTCTTCTGACTCTCCCTTGCTCCCAGGATTGGCTGAGTGGTTGAGTACCTCCCCACCCCCCGTGCCCTAGCTGGGAAAAGGTTTTTAAGATACTCTTGGTGTGGGCCTAGTTTCTTGGAGTTTTCCCTCCAAATTTTACAGACTCATCCTTTGGTAGACTGTATTTTTGAGGATTCAATTCTCTGATTCTCCCCTCACTGGAGTCTTCCTGATCAGAGAGGCTAGCCCTAACATTTGGGAATCTGTACAGAGATGCCTGCCCATCCATTTCTGGGAGACGCTGCTCTGTCAGTCCCATGTTTTCCCTTCTGCTGAAGTCTACCATCCCTGTGGCCCTTGGTTCATATGAACCAGTGGACATGAAGGCGGCAGAGTCCATGGTGCTGAGGTGGTAAAGTCCCTGATGACAGGGGTTCTGATGTTATGCTCAGGGGTTTCTCTGTCCCTTCCTACCTCATCTCTTTCAGCCCCTATTCCCTGGTGATATGCCAAAATGTGACTCTTTTGCTCCTCTATTAAGTCCTTACTGCTCTAAATGATTTGCTCTTGTACAGCTATCTGTTTGTGGAGCCTATCATTTATTTCACAGAGAGCTCTGTGCTTCCTGCCTGGATTGGAAATACTGGGCCAATTTTTGCTGCAGGAGACTCACCTCCTGAGTTCTGTCATTATTGGTCTGAGTGTTCTTTTCCAGAGCATCCTCCACCCACCTGGTGTGCTCTAGTAGCTTCTCATATTCAGTTTTAACTTCACTAAACTCCTGAAGGGCCAGCTTTCTTTCTTCTAACTTAGTTTTTAATTGGCGGGCCTCCTGGCCTAAGGCACCGCTCTCCTGACTTAGAGTGCCCCCCTGTTCAGCCAGGTCGTCCCTCTGTTTTTTTTAAATGCACTAGATTTCTGGCACCCCTCATCAAATTCCTCTTGAGAGTGGATGCCTTTAATAATTCATTTTTTATTTTCCTCTTTTAAGGATTCTAGGCGGTTTTGTAAGGTGACTATCTGTTCTGCACAGACTATGTTATAATTTAATTGATGCTCCAGTTTCTGTTGACTCTGTTGCAAAGAGTCAACTCTTTCCTGATACTCATATTGCAGTGTCTGTAATTTCTACATTCTTTTGCTGTAAGAGTGCCAGATCTTCCTTTAATTTGGTAATATACTGCCTAGCCTCTGTTTCTGATTCTTGACTGTTCTGGAGCCTTTGTTCTGCAGAGTCCAGGTTAGTCTGGATTTTCTGCAGTGTTTCCCCTTGCTTCTTTGCCAGATCTATGTTGTCTGCATGCTTTTCCTGTATTACTCCTTTCTGGAGGTACTGGTCGGCCGCTATTTTGGCAATTTTACACTGCTGCTCTTTTATTTTTGGGGCCATGTACAGTTTGCTAAGCGCTTGGTGTAATGGAGCCTTGTCCTGCCATGTATTTAGATCTATTGCAGTGACTTGTTCTTTTATTTCCTGCAGCCATACCTGTTCACCTGTAAATTCCTGCCACTCACCCCTGACAAACAGTTTGTGCAGAAAGTGTTCTGGCCACTCACCCCTGACAGTTTGTGCAGAAAATGTTCCTTAGCAATATTAATTTCCACTGGGTTCACCATCTCAGAAATATCAATTTCCAACTGACTTATTTCAGGGTTAATTTACCTTTGCAAACAGGCCCAATTCTTTTGAGTTTTTGTTTTGAGGGGTGCTTGTACAGTGTAGCACAGTATGCCAACCCAGCAAGGTGTCTGTACCCTGCAGTCTAGTAGGCTGTGTTAGACTGTCACGGGTGGTATTTCAATTCAGAATTGCGGCACAAGCCCCCCAAGCTGTAAGGGATTTCAATCAGGCACACACCAAAGTCTCGCCTAGCATGTAGTGCTCAAATGAAACCCTTATTTTATTTTTGTATGTAAGTTCAATATTCTGAATGATATACCACTCATATCACACTCTTCTCAAAATACCCCCCAGGTCAAACTGAACCAGGAATCGGGCTAGTTTGCAAAGGTAAATATTTATTTTAATATTGAAATCACATAGGTTTAATATATATATATATATATATATATATATATATCAGCAATCACCCAAAAGGTGATAATAGAATTCAATCAAATATAAGTCAAGCAATTGAATTCACTTATAATGATGCAGAATAGAAACACAGAAAAAAGAACAGTTTTGTTTTGTGCACAGATAGCGTTTGGGTTAAGATTCCCCCTGCAAAGTTTTGTTTAAATATAAAGGAGCAATCCTACCCCAATGTGAGTAATCAACAGGTATTCAGGAATAAAAGACAAGGTCCAAAGTATATAGGCAACCCTCCCTCCCAAACAAGAGTGAAAACCTTATTTTGGCAAATGACACTTTGAAAATGACAGGTGAAAATGGCTTTGTGAAATACTGCAAAATGGTCAAAAATGCTTAAATGAAGAATGAAATACTGCAAAATGGTCAAAAATGCTTAAATGAAGTAAAATTCTAAAGAAAGCAACACTAATCCGGTCCTAACATACATGAGCTATAATATAAACAACAATACACCCTTGAGATCCGAATGGGATGGAAAAAGCACTTTGAAATGCGGAAATGACACGTGTAAACTTGGAATTTTGCAAATTCGCTGCAAACTTTTACTATGCGATATTGAAGAAAAACAGGTCAAATACACTGTTCGCGATGTTTAGTTGTGGATGTAGCTAAGGATGTTAGGTATCAGTGAGAGTTGAAATGTCGTTTCTATCTTTAAAACTGGAGGAGCTATTGAGGTTTTAGTCATAGGTGTTTTTGCAAAATAGGCGTGAAAATGAAAAAAAATGCGCTTTTGAAAATGACAGATGGGTTTCATTACACTATATTATGACTATGAAAAAGAGAATGCCACATATGGATCTTACAGGTACATGAGCAGCGTAAACCGTCACGTTGTGGATACTCTATTTCTTGCTGGGATTTACTTTAGTTATTCAAAATCACTAGGGAGTTATGGTTTTGGAAGACAGGTAAGACAATCAGCGCAAGAAGGATTCTAACAATACTGGAGTTCTGAATTAAAGATTGGATGGGTTGAGATGGGGATAATACAATGCAGATATACTATGGGTCACTGTTCTTCCTGACAATACTTACAGAAGAAGTTATTAAATTGGACTGTCAGCTCTGGTCAATGAATTGGATCTGGCCTACCTGCAGCAGGGCACCTCTAGCGGGATTGGATCAGCAAGGTGGTTCTGGTCAATTTGGACTGCACCTCAAACTGGATTTGGATGGGCCCCTTCTGGTTACTGGACATGGTAGATAGCAGGATGCAAGTTTTCAGCGGGCAAGCCTTAATGGCAGCATGCCAAGCGGAATCAGAATTAAATCCCTTCAAGTTTGGGATGTTTGCAATTGGGTCAGGCTAGCAATAATTTAGCAATACTAGAGTCTGGATTCTGCAAAGAAGTATGGATCTTTCAAAGAATTCTGGAGTCAGCTACAAGATGAAAAGTTCTGCAATGAGGTGCTGCGCGGACATCTGGATGGGTTCTGGAAGCAGTGTATTCTGGAAGCAGTCTCTGTGTAGTGAAACTCCTATATTTATACATTACAAAGTTTATGGCCTGGGCAGAACTTCAAAACACACACCCATGATTGTGAGTGGCTACAGGCATGTGCTTGGCAGTCTAAACAGAGCTGTAATTTTATGACAGGATTTAGGAACTCCCACCTGGATTTTTACCCAAAACATACTTTTGCACAAATGTACATTTCTAACATTATGTACCCTCATAAAATTGGACACATATATTTTATATTTGATTGTCTACATTTACATTCACTTCCCATCTTTGTAAGATCTGTATTGGTCCTTCTATGGATTTTTATCAATTTTACCCATAACACTTTGGATTAATCATTTCTAATTTGATACATCTCTGGGCGCTTATCAGTGGATCGTGTACATACAATTGTAAGTTTGCAACATTAACAGTTTTGCCACAATCGGACATTTTTCATAACTTTTGGTCCCTTAAATGGTACGAGTTTCCTCAATGTCTTCAAATCACAAGGCTGAAATTAGTTTACTGTCTCCCAAGTTTCAGATTGATCCCTTTTTAGGTTGCTCAGTTAAAGAATTTTAAACTTTAATCAGAAATAAAGATTTTACACCAAAGTCTTCCTGTGTAACCTCCCCTTTTCAGGCAGCATCTGTCCAGTCCTTTGAAGTTCACTGAGAAACCTCCTCCACATCCTGCCCATCCTTGCAGAGGTAAATTCTCAGCCTTTCCTTTGTTCTTTGTCTTTGGTCAGCCTGCAGACGAATGTCTAATGCGCCCCCATTGTGTGGCTTGTTGGTATTATCTGGGAACCATTAACAGTCATTAGCCTTCCTGTTCTCAAGGGAGTGTCAAGCGGAGATGTCAGTTTTCCCAGGCCAGGCTGTCAGATCAGAATTAAATAGTGGATTGACCCCAGACTGGGATCCTTGACATTAAAGTCTTTTCATTTCAAATATAAAATATAAGCACAGTTTATAAAGGTTTTAAACATTTTAAAAGAATTAGTCCTTCACAAGCATGCTTGAAATAGTGGATTTAGCAATTTTTCAGGAAAAAGAAAATACGTTTAAACCGGGTTTGACAGCCAATTTCCTTAGGCAGGCAGCTGTCAGGCAGTGATGCCTGGATTCCTCTGACTGCCTGGAGGATCCATGATTTCAGCACACTCTCGTTTCCATAATTCTCTGGGAACATGACAGAATGTTTAAGGGCATTTTCGGATTCGGCGCTCTTTTGTGGCTTTGTTTCAGGAGACAGATGACGGATGACAGCAGTGATTCCTGCTTTTACACCAACTTTGCCTGTGTGTGTGGCAGGGTGTGAGGCTCTTTTGGTGGTTTATGAACTCTTTGCGATTTTGCAGATTTAGTGCGCACAGGGGTTATTGCCTCCATTTTTGGCAGTTTTCTTCCCCATTGGCAAAGAGGTGCAGTGTGGTGCACTGGCATGGATAGAAATACTCTACAGTTGCTCCTTTATGGATGTGGGCCGTCGGCTGCTCATCTCTGGGCACGGTAGTCCTTAACAACAGCCAACAGCACGGAAGGAAGCTGAAGAAACAAATGATGCACAATGCGCCGCTTCAGTGTCCCAGTTGCTCTTTTATGGAGGCTGACGGTCGGTCGGTTATTTCTGGGCACGGTAGTCCTTCATAGCAGCCAACAGCATGGTAGAAAGCAAAAGCAGCAAATAATGCAGGTAGGATATGAACTGGGAGGACAGACCAACAGGGGATCAAACACGTATTTGCAAGATGTCCTCTGCAAGTTTACGGGCAGTGGTGGGAGAATCTGGGAGCCCTTTCAAAGTGTAGCAGATGTGCTTTGGGTGCTTAGGATGCTGTGGGTGGGGGTCAGAAGGGAGTTCCAATGGTGAGCCAGGGCGAGGAGGAAATGGAAAAGATTGGGAGTGCTAGATGGTAGGGTGCCAGGAGGAGAGTGGTGAGAGATGGGAGCAGACAGAATGTGGTAAGTCAATGTAAAACTATGGAATACTTGCCAGACCCCCAGCACCCTCCTTTGCTCCATTTAGTGGCAGATGTTGGCATGATGGGCATGCAGGTGAGACTCCAGAGCATCTTTTACAACAGTCTTCTAGCTACCTCAGCAGTTTTCTTTCCCCATTGGGGTGCAGTGTGGCGCATTGGCATGGATATAAATACTCCACAGTTGCTCCTTTATGGATGTGGGCCGTCGGCTGCTCATCTCTGGGCATGGTAGCCCTTAACAACAGCCAACAGCACGGAAGGAAGCTGAAGAAACAAATGATGCACAATGCGCCGCTTCAGTGTCCCGGTTGCTCCTTTATGGATGCTAACCATCGGTCGGTCATTTCTGGGCACAGTAGTCCTTCATAGCAGCCAACAGCACGGTAGGAAGCAAAATAAGCAAATAATGCAGGTAGGATATGAACTGGGAGGACAGACCAACAGGGGAACAAACACGTATTTGCAAGATGTCCTCAGCAAGCTTACGGGCAGTGGTGGGAGAATCTGGGAGCCCTTTCAAAGTGTAGCAGATGTGCTTTGGGTGCTTAGGATGCTGTAGGTGGGGGTCAGAAGGGAGTTCCAATGGTGAGCCAGGGCGAGGAGGAAATGGAAAAGATTGGGAGTGCTAGATGGTAGGGTGCCAGGAGGAGAGTGGCGAGAGATGGGAGCAGACAGAATGGGGATAGTCAATGTAAAACTATGGAACGCTTGCCAGACCCCCAGCACCCTCCTTTGCTTCATTTATTGGCAGATGTTGGCATGACGGGCATGCAGGTGAGACTCCAGAGCATCTTTTACAACAGTCTTCTAGCTACCCCAGCAGATCCCCCATCCCGCAATGCAAGCAATGTGTGTTTGCATGCTGGAACAGATTATCACAAAGGCTGCTCACAGATGGCACAGCCAACCTTTAAACATGGGGCTTTGGTGCTACAAGACCACTGAGGAAGTGCACACCCGATCGCATCTCTGGTGTCACTGGCTTTGGGTGGGCTTCTTTTGAAAATTGCCATTATCTCTATTGTGGGGATTGACCTTCATCTCCAGATGTGCTGGCAGATACTTCTTCCTCACCACTGAAGGTCATGTGGGAGTGGCAGATAACACGTGCAAATAACTGTCTATGCCACTACAAAATGTTTATGCTGGATCTGATGTCTCATCCGGCCGAGCTATCTCGCAGCCCCTGGCTTGCTGTTTAATTTAGTTGCCTGCTTGGGATAGAAGTCACTTCTACATCAGTGGTTCTCTTCTGCATTAAAGTACCATTAACCCGAAATTGCTGCAGGCGCAGCTGTTTGTGGAGTTCATTGGGCAGGTGGGATGGGTGGCTTTAGTCTTTGCCATGTCCCTTAAGAGGAGTGAATGGTGGGTGATTTTGAAATAGGAGGATATATGAAACTGCTTACTTTGAGGGGGGACCAGTGATTTGTAAGTAATGGTAATTGTTTAGGGTGCATTTTCTTTCACTGTTTCTTTCGGTTGTAAAACGCAGTAGGGGAGGAGTGGGATGAGTGAAGGAAAGGCAAGGCGCTTATATTGGTGGGTGGGAGACGGCTATGGGTCAGGCAAGGAGCAGAGGTAAATGGGGGGGGCATGCCAGCAGGGAACATGGTTCCAATACTTTTTTATTGTACACTTCGACCCGTGTTGGTTATTCTGAAAACGTGCCTTGGTTGTGCTATGGATGACCCAACTTGGAGACCTCTGCAGCTGAGGTTAGACCCAACGGTCCTGGACGACTGTCGCACCTTTCTAGCTCCCCGGTTAGCTTCCTTTTGAAGCACTTTTTCTACCCTGACCAGTCGGCAGTGTAGCATTCCGACACCATTTTATTTTGGAGTGAAATGAATAACCGCAGTGTAGGCATTTGATCATCTAGCAGACTTGCAATGTGCGCCTTTAACCTTCTATGAAATCTAGTCACGTAGCATAAAGGCACTCAAGACTATATACATGCAATCCCTTGCATGTCGTCGCACAGTGATTGCCTGAAACTGTCCTCTGGGGCTGTACATTGTAAGTTGAATAAACCTTCGAGCCCCAGTTATTGTAATCAGCCACCACCTCCACATGATGATATTGTAATGAGGGAATAAATATTCTTTGTCACGTCAGCATTTCTCTGGAAATAGTCCTACTCAAGCCTTGAAATGTAGAACTGATTGGAATAGTCGAGGATCTTGGCCAAGCTTTGTCACATGCTTTATAATGAGTGTGTACACGGTCTCATTACCGCTGGGCTTATTCTGTGGCACATTGTACTGAATTGGCTGTATAAATCAGCTAAACTTATTTTTGCGTTTTTTTTTCTTTGAAGACCAAATGGTTTTTGAATCTGGTTTGTCCTGATGCAGTGCACACCATTTTTTTTCAGACCTTTAATGTGCATTTCATAATATACACCTCTAACGTTTTTTTATGATCACTTTTTTTTAATATAACATTTAATAGGATATTTATTGAGCGTGAAACTTGCATCGGGAAGCAACAGAGCACTTTACAATCCTACGGGGAAGAACACGGTGAGGGAAGCAGAGCAACAAGGGAGCGGGCAGCTGACGGGGGGGGGGGGTGGCAAGCAATGTGGCAGCAGGGGATCTACAAGCAACCAGGGGAGGAAACCGTGTGGAGCCGATCACCCGGTCTTGGGTAGGATGGGGAGTTGATGGTGTGTGGCCCTAGGTGTTACGGAGGAGCCACTCCTTGAAGAGGAGGGCATTGACCTGCTTCCTGAACTGTACAATTAAGGGGGGGGGGTCTGATATTGATTGGAAGTACATTTCAGAAACTTGGAGCATAGATCTAGAAGGCCAGCCTTTTGGTTCTTTCCTTCCTGCACCAACCAACTTTAAGTCTGCGCATGCCTTTACTTCTGGTGAATCGTAGTCCTCTGGAGATGCTCAGTTTCTCAGTGAGATAGCGTGGGGATTTCAAATCCTGCTGCATCATCTACAAGGCTGTCACTCTGAAGATGGTACAGGCTTGCAGCAGGAGCCAATGCAGTTTCATGAGGGTCTGGTGATGTGGTCGTTTTTGCAGCATACTTTTAGTAAAGCTGCAGCATGCAGGACACATTTCGGGGGGTGCCTGTGTAGTCGCTGGAAGGCCTTCCAAAGGGCCATCTTGGTGAGAGAGGAAGTTGTTTCCTGGGATGAATGGCTTAGTTTTCTACAGGGGATAAAGTTGGTACCAAGCCATTTTACTTCTTTGCTGTCTGCTGATTGAAGGAGAGGTTGAAGCTAAGGGACTTGGTGCAGGTGGCGAGTTGGGGTATGAAGCCCTAGAGGTTCATAGCAGGGAGCCACGTCTGGATGCCAGGGTGTTCGATGTTGTTGGTCAGCAGTAGGAATTCAGTTTTGGAGGGGTTGAGCTTCAGTTGAGCACTGGACTTCCACAACTGGATCAATGTGAGGCAGGCCTTGCGCCTGTGGATGTCTTCTTTGAAGGATATATTGAGGTAGAGCTGAGTGTCATCTGCATATTGGTGGATGTTGTGTGGAGCGAGGAGGGTTCAGAGCGGTTCCATGTGAAATTTAAGGATCACACGGGCGAGAATGGATCCTTGCGGGACTCCACTGGTGATGGGTAGAGTTGGTGATCCTGAGTAATCCATTTGTATGAACTGGTGGCGATTAGCAAAGTAGGATTTGTATCAGCGTAGGATGATCTTGCTGACCCCTATGCTATGATGTAGATTAGTGAGTTTGGTGGTCTACTGTGACAAATGCTGCTGAGAGGTCAAAGAGAACCAATAAACTAAGATTACAATCATCGAGGATTTTCAGGGCATAGTCTATCACCTTGATGGTAGCTGTTTCTGTGCTGTATCTGGGTCTGAAGCCAGATTCGTATGACTGAAGGAGGTTGGTGGTTTTGATATGTTGAAGTTGTGTGGCTATTGCTTTCTAAAGGATCTTACCTAGAAAGCATGATTTTCTCTTCCTTTCCTTACTTGACTATTGGGCTGGATGTGACAAAATGGCTTTTGCTCTGCAGGAGTACAGAGATGAGTAGTGGCTTAATGGACTAGTCGGCCCCCACAGCTCTACAAACCAACAGTCGCGCAGTGCAGGTGGAATGGGTCCGGAGGAGCGGTTTGATGATCAAGCGTGATCAGAGAACAATACGTACAGCTTGTCCATATCGATGAGCGACTCACTGGTGCAGCAGTTCGATGCACAAGTTCGAAGACATCTGTACAGGGCTCTGGTGCTCTAGCCAGACAAGTGATGGGCTCTGCTGCGGAAAAGCGTCATTGAGCTGGTCCAATGATGCTATCATGGTTGTTCAAATATCAAGTGAATGCCAAAGGATACAATTGCAGATCCTTCTCGTTCAAATGCGACTTGATGGGTTTGATGCAATGAGAATGGGGATCCTGGAGTTAGTTCAGGGCGAAGAGCCGAACTTCCTGTGAGGAGATGATACTTAGTACACTGAAATTTATTATGGCAAGAAGAGTGTGCAATGGCTGGAGGTTTCAAAGGCAATGATGGCATGTCACTACAGACTTAATGGTGGGGAAAGTGGTAAATGGGCTACTTGTGATCCCCTTCTGGAATTTTTGACAAAAAGCGTCAAAGGCGAGCCTGGTATAGACAGACCGGGAATGGGGAAACAAATGCTGAATGGCAGGAACGTGGGTCAGAATGCACAATCCATGCAAATAAGCGTGCAAAACAATGAATACTAGACCACAGAAAGAACAAACGTGGCACGTAATTATGAATCCACACGGATTTAGTGACCAGTTACCCTGAAACCGCACAGGGACAGGATGGAAAGTTTTGCATCTATACACACAGGAGGGTAACTGAGTGGTTTTCTCACTATTCCATTTGCAATGTCCATTTTACATCAACAAAAAATAACTCAAGTTTTGTTTCTCTACCAGAGTAGTACAGAAGATTTTCAACATTCTTTCTTTTTTTTTTCTCTTCCATTATGGTCCTTGCTACAGACATGGCTGGAAATCATTTTGCAAACATTTTCTATTTTTCCCAACTGACTCACCTCCAGGGGCTGCTGTCATGCTTTTCCCAGCAGGGATGTTTATCTCTGACAAATCTGAAGTACCGCAAGTCTGCTCCTGGAGATTTGGGCAATAGTGACACACTGAATTATTTAGAAATACTGGCACTGACAGACCGAGGCTGACTTTTCTTAAGATACCTTTTTAAGAGAAAGCAGAAGTTTTTCACCAAATGACACTTGATTTGCGATCTAAATGATTTCTGCTCCAGTCTCCCACCTTCCAAAACAACTGGGGCCAGTCTGACCCACAATCCTATGCTGTGCAGAAGCACTGAATAATAATTAGGAGTGTCATCAAAGTCTGGCAGAAAAGGGATCAATCACACACACTCTTACTCGCCAAGTAAACCTATTTACAATATGTTTCACATTTTAGACATGGTACACAATGCTCCAATGAAGACTAAATCATTCCAAACACAAAGGAAATGACCCGAAACATCCACACACCAAACAAAGGGCAGTACAGAAATTCAATAACAGAGAGAGACCTCTAAATATGGCTGGAGGTACTGCCCATGCACTGAACCTCAGCACAGGAATTAATCACAAAATGGGAGCCTAATATGTAAAGTGAGTGCAGTGCCACCTATGAACAGGTGGTTACTGCACCAGGGTTAAGCAAAGCACACATCAAAGCGAAGACATCTCTGTGAGAAATGGCGCTTTAACAGACTGAACGTAAACGCAATGGGAGTTCACAGGCTGCAATGATTGACCAACACTCGGTGGAGCAGGGAAAAAGAATGGGAGCCGAGGCGTATTAGAAGCTGGGAGTAGCTTCCACAGGGAGAAGTGTGCTCACGTGAAGTCAGAGACCACAGCTCGTGCAGGGGTCTCTGCAGCGGCACCATGGAAAACAGCACAGCAGCACGGGGACAGGCCTGGCAGCATTACAGAGGCTGATGCAGAATCTCTCCAGAAGGCCTCGAGGGAAAAAGCACACCAAGCACAGGGGCTGGTGGATGTGGTAGTGGCGGGGGCCCCCACGGGAGTACCACTACCTATGAAGGGGTATCCACGGCAGAGTTTTACATGATAAAGTGCAAGTAAAATGACAACTGAACAATACATATTAAAATGTCAAAATTAAATTAACAGTTAAATAAGTTGCACGTTTTCAGTGTCCATAAAATTAAATAAATGCAGGTTCCAGAAGAATTCCTTGCAGTCCGTTGGACAAAATGAAAGATCGTAGAAAGCAATATATCCCATGAGTTCTTTTTTAGTTTTAATTTTTTTGCCAAAATCTGTGTTATGATGCATATTCTTTCAGTCTATAGTCCCCTTTCACCTGGGGCAGGTCTTATTTATCCAGAAGTAATACAGTGTAAATGGGTGACAGCCCAAGAATTCAGCTCTTCAGGGTCTAGCGGCCCACGGAGCACTGCCCTGGATTCAGGTACCTTTTTTAATACCAGCGTCTTTTTGATGGTGGGGGTAGGAGGCAGAGTTATTAGCGTGATTTAGAGGCTCATAGCAGCTGGAGGTACAGCGCTCCAGAACAGTTGATTGCTCACCATTCAATATTACAGTTGCCAATCTGTGCACAATGAGTAAGGAAATGCAACGGGTTGTTTCCCAGTGCAAGGGCGGAAAGTGAGGCCTCCCCCAAGGGATGGCAAGCCCAGTCGGCACAGGTCCCACTGAGCTTCAATTGACCGTCTTCTCATCCTTGGAGCAATGCAGATGTTGCTGCCATGGTCTGGTCCTCAACAGACGAGCTTCTTCACAGGGGCTCCATCACCATTGGGCTGGGAGGGCTTGTTACCCAGAAGACCACCCCTCCCACACCATATGTGCTGGGTAGTTTCACCTTTGACCCAGTGTAGGGTGGCAGTGTGGTCTTGCACCACTAGTTCTGGGGCTTCATCGTTGTTTGGAATAGCTGGAGGCAAACCTAGTTAGCGTAGACCTATATGGGGTGGCATTAAGGCAGCACAGGGCCCTCCAATAAGTCGGCCTATATAAGTCTTCAGTCTATCTGCCCTGATCTAGGAGCTGTGTAAAGGTCACTGCCATAGCTGGGTTCAGTGGAAGAGGGGATCCAGGACCCATAGTCCTTCTGCTCACCCCAGTACCATTGGGGAGCTGCTAATCCTATTTTGAATCTGCATTGGCATCCGTGCGGTAAATGGGAGCAACACCGGAGGAATGGGCCCAGGCTCACGCTAACTTATTGTAGGCCTGATCTGAGGCAGCCTAAACAACTGAAGACCTAGTCTGCACTGAGGTGATCAGATCAGTTGTTGGTGCACAGTTGCACTGCTGTGCGCTCTAGCTTCGAATATTCCTACAAGTGCTCATGGTGTGCCGAGCTCCAATAACTTCTGGCCAACTTGTTGTCAGCTCACATCACCACAGTTATTCTTGTTTTCTGTAATCAGTTGTGATTAAAAGCAATAATGTCCTGCTTTATCATAATTAAAGTATACCTTCTTTCTTTTCATTTAAGGTACTCCTCTGCCTTTGCCAAGTTCTTCAACTTGAGATCGAAAGATGGGTGCTTAACAGAGAAGAGCCCTCTGTTGAAGGTTCCATCCTTGGAGCGAGGGTGAGTTATCTTTAAACCAACCTATTAAATGTGTTTAGCCATTCTTAAATTATTATCTCACAAGATTTTGTTTTCCAAATATATTTTTATTACCTTCAACTGCTTTAGACACAGTAATAATACCACCATTGACAATTTTACCTGAATAAGGAACCGAGAAAAATCTCAGACCATCTCAAAACAAGTCGTGGACTAACCTATACAAACCTCTCCAACCACAATCCCAAGTCGGTTATTTTAAAACCTCTTACAACAACAGCGGTAAATATACACTACCACCTCACCCAGCAAAGGTTCTCAATCTTTTCCATATTTCCATATTTTATTCCTCACTGTTAGATGCCATTCTCTTTTCATATTCAAGTTTAAATCCATTCAAAAAGTACCCCAAATGTGACCTCATCTCTTACCTCACCAGTCATGCACTTGTTAATGAAGGGAGACCATTCCATCTGAATACCTTTTTCCTCTTTTGATGATCGTAGGTGTTATATTTCCATTTGAATTGTCTCTGGCCATATTTATCCATTCTTGTTTTGAAGGAATATATTCTTGTCCAGGTTCTTGCTACAATTAATCTAGCTACTAGCAATAGGTTGTCATGTGACCCAAAGTGGCATAGTGTTCTTTCTCCTTAATCCGGCCTAAAAGAAACTGGAATGGAAAGAGTTTCCTGTGCAGGTGATTTATCTAGGACAGCACCTCCCTCCAGTATACCTGCATGTCTGGCAAGACCTCCTGTGATGAACCATTAATTGTTCCTCCCAAAAACCTCGACCTGGGACCTTCCTCATGTGGCCAGGGAAAGGCAGACCCTTCCTGATCTCGACCCGGGGGGCTTGGGGTGGTATTCTGCGGGAGGATCACATGGGAGAGGAAACGGGTCAGGAAGACCGGGAGATTCCCCTCTTAAACTTTCCCCGAAACCCTAGGATTTTAATGGCTTATTGGCAAGTAAAGAGAGTTAGAAAAAACTTTAATGTCAAGGACTACACGTCAAATATCCCTCCGTACCGGGACAAGGAGGAGGGAGCAAGAAGAACAGAGATGCAGGAGGGGGGTCAGCCAATCTGGCAAATTGACCCATAGCTGAGGTAGCCTGAGGGACTTAAAAGACCCCCTCAGGTGCAGATCAAAGGAAGGAGCAGTAGTAGGAGGAGAAAAAAACAGGACTGGAGAAAGCATTGCGGGCCGTGTGTTTTGTGAAGCAAGTTTAGAGGAGTTGGAGGACGACGGGACCAGTACAGGTCCTGAGGGGGTTTGTGCCTCTAATACGGCAACCTGCAGAGGCCGTGCATCGGGAAGTGTGGAAGAGAAAAATGTACCCATTCAAATCGCAGCGGGAAGTGTGAAAGGGAAATGCTTACCCATTCAAACCGTGTTGTGCAGAGATTGCGCAGCAGGAAGCAGAAGTATTGGAAGCAGCCGAGAGGTTCCAGGTGGCAGGGTTGCACTGAGAACTCTCGGGAGCCAAGGCGGCTCCAATTCAATGTGGCGGACGCAAAAGTGATTCAGAGGAAAGAGTTTGCCTGACCAGGAGAATCCACAGTTACAATGGTTCTGCGAACACCAAACGGAGCACAAGAGAGTGACTTAGCTGTTGAGTCTGCAGTGCACGATTGCCTCCTGGGCACTCCGATGCTGGCCACGTGTGTTGTGCAGACAGATTTACTTGCGAGTGAGCGAGGACCATGCAGATGAATATTATGAATATCGAAGCCAACACAAAAGGTATTTGGTCAAACCAAAAGGCTTACGACAGAGCCTGCCAGTTGAGAGAAACTCCTAAAACCCGGTGGGGAAGCCTTGTTGAAATCCCACGTGTGCAACCAATACCCAAGCCAAAAGGGGTTAAAAATCAGGCACAATAATTCCATCAAATATTGCCATAGACCAGAGGGGGATTTTGAAAAGCCCAAGGGTTGTAAAGACTACTGCTCATATTCTGGGAGACCAATACCTGTAGTTGATGCAAACATACATTGCTAAAGCGAAGTCCAGAAGCAAAGACCTCGACCGACTGTCTCTGCCGATCTCCATGAGCACCTCGAGACCCAGACACTAACGTCATCTACATGCAACACTGCCTAGACCACCTATCCTGCTCAGTCACCCTGAGCGCTGTAAAGATGGCTGCCGCCGTGTTTGTGCTCCCAGTGGACTCCCAGTCTGCTCCATACTTCCGGGAGCCTGCCGATTGGCTGATGGGGGATACATTACCAGCCAGCTCTCCCAGCCGGAAGGCGCAGCCAGCCACAATCGAAGGCCAGAAGCAAAGGCATAGACCAACTGTCTCTGCTGGTATCCCCTGGCGATGCCGTCCAATGCCTGCGGATGTTGTGCAAAGCTGTTCCTACCCTGCTCCTATCTCGCATGTGTATGAAGGTAAGCCATGTCTGCTGTCATTAGCGGTTCATGCGCCCAATTGTATATGTGCACGTTACTGCAAAGATCCTCATGCCCAATCAGTTAACTATGTCACTACTAATGTGTCTCTCAATCACATATCCACCAGAATTGCTGCAGTTGCCCTATCCGCCTGGCACTCAGACACGCATAGTGGCTCAAACACCCTCCCACCCGCTGTCCCCACCAACCACCTTTTTGCGTCCTTGCATTAGCTTCGGTGACACTAGCAGAGCCCAAACAGCTCTCATGCGGTTTGCCCACTCCAACTCACTCCTCCACCCAGGCTGCCCATGGTAGCCCTGGTATCCACACACAAAGCTGCCTCAAGTTCACCCATATGCCCAAGAGAGCTCCACTCACCCGAACAACCTCTCGCCATCTTGCCCTCCCACCACACACAACTCCACACTTCAGCCACTAAAGTAACTACTTCTGTACCGCCCTCCTAGCACCTTTCACCAGGGTCACGAAACCTGCACCTCCACAACTCAAAGCCGCCTTTCCCCTGCCCACCACGACTCTTTCCCCTGTCCAACTCCATTCTAAAAAATAACTCTGCACATACAAAGACCCCCTTTCCTCCCCTTGCACCACGCAAGCAACACAACCAAAACACGCTCTAAGCCACCACACTGCCAGGGGCATACCACGCCCTTCCTGTCCCTGGCAGTGTGGTGGCCAAATCCCCCCAACTAGATCCTCTCGCTCCTCAACCAACATCACCAGGTATATGCCCCCATGCATGCAAAGGACCCTGCCCCACAACAGACCCTCTTCACACTTACCAACAACCACAACTTCCTCCAGCCCCCCACCAGCAGTCTGCCCAAACAGGCCAGATGCACTGCCCACCCACTGGGTGAACGCCTCACACACCTTACTGCCTATCCCACCAATCTCTCTCTCTCTCTCCCCCGCCCCAAAGTAGAGCGTAATATGTACCTTAAATACCGTAACCTATATCAGCAAACACTCCTCCAGGCCACAACTCCACCCACCCCCAGCAACACTACACTTACCAACCACTCCTGACCGTCAAGCCCCCTCCCATTGCAACACCCAACCTGCACTGCGCCCTACTCAACACCAGATCTCTGGTAGCACATGCACACGGCATCCATGACCTAATTACCAACAACCATCTGGACATCCTCACTCTCACCGAAACCTGTCTCACACCCTCCTCTGGCCCAGCGTCCTCCCTAGCCATCCCCAGTGGCTACACCAACTGCACTGCAACAGAACCCACAAAACAGGGGGTGGTGTTGCCATAATCTATAAAGACGGCATCACCCAGCACCCCCTGACAACCACCCCTCTTCCCAACTGCGAAAGTACCTCAGCCAAAATTAAATGCACTGACAATTACTAGAGTCTCACCACATCTTAGGTTCCTGACGGTCCAGGTTCTGGCCCAAACATGGTACTGAAACAGCTTTACTAGGGCTTAAGAATAAACTTGATGATGCCAATGACCATGGCAACATCTCCCTACACCTGCTCTTGGAGCTCTCTGCCGTGTTTGACTTTGTCAACCACAAAACACTCTGTGAACACCTCATGTCCTCAGCACACTCACCGAACACAGCCAAATGGGTCACCTCGTTCCTCGTAAAAAGGACATCCAGAGTCTTTGCCGGTGAAGCCTCGGCATACCAAACCCCCAAAGCATGCAGATTACCCCAAGGCTCCTGTGTCTCCCTGTCTCTATATAACATTTATACCAAGCCCCTCTTCGACCTCCTCGACTCCCTAGGGATCTCATACACCAACTATGCAGACAGCACCCAGATCCTCATCCCCCTTTCTGGCAACCACGAACAAGACTCACTCAAGATCAATCGCCTTTATGAAACAATCCAAACCTGGATGGTAACACATTCACTCTGTCTCAATGATGACAAGACAGAGCTTCTCCTCGTAGGGCCCCTCCCGGCAAGACTAGCTAAGCTCCACCAGGTCTACAAATCCTTCATCATCGATAGCCACATTATCCCTGTCGCCACTGCTGTCAAAACCCTCTGCGTTTACCTGGATTCCAAACTCTCCATGACTCGCCAAACCAACCACTTTGCCTCCACATCAGGTTACGCCACTAAGCTCATCACCGCCAGCAGAACATTCTTGTCCTCAAAAAAACGGTTTGAAGTTGCCCGAGCCTGAATCTGTTCGAAACTTGATTACTGCAACTATTTGTTTGGTGGTACCTCTGCCAAACATCTCCGCAAACTTCAATCGACCCAAAACAATGCACTAAGAGCAGCACTTGACATCGGAAAGTGCAACCACATTGGCTTTCGGTCCAGGACAGGATCAAGTTCAAGATCTTATCCATCATGTATGGATTCCTTTTGTACAACGCCCCCTCCTACCTGGTGACCACAATCCCAAGACCAACACAACGCACAGCCTAAAAACACTGCAGATTCAACCATACAAGAGGTGGGAGCAGCTTCCCAGTCCGTGCCCCTGCACTCTGGGATGGGCTCCCTGGCCACCTCCATGATGATCCCTCCGGCAGCTTCAGAAAGAACCTTAAAACCTAACACTTCAACTAACCTACCCCTTCAACTAAGGACCCTCTGCATACCCCCTTTGTGTCAGCTCCACTTCCCCCCTGTCTGATTGTAACCAGTGCCTAAATGCTCTCAGGCTTGGTGTGCTTCAATAAATGCCAAATAAAATGAAAAATAAAAAGCCAAGACAGAAGAACAGTGAGGCTGTCTTTTTATCACTCTTGGTGCAAAGGGGAAAGAAAGGTGGCTTAGAGGTTTTAATCTCATGATAGCGAACTGTTCTTCACAAATTATTGCCCAATCCAATTGCGATGCTTATTCTTGGAAGCTTAATTTCTTTTAAATAATTCTGTTGGTCTTCTGCATTGGTATTATCATATTGACTATACAGTGTATGATAATATTTTTCAAAACAGTCTGATCTATCTGCCAGGTGAACCAAGAGACAGCCTTCACTGTCCACAATTTTCTTGACCCGTTGTGTCGGTTGTCATCATTAACCCCTCAGATAGAAGTTAATCTTGTTTTACCTTTTCCACAAAGACTCTTTCACTCTTTTCAGTGCCCAATATGCCTTGTTAATGCCCCACTCCTTCAAGCTTTGTTTTCTGGCTTGAATATAGTTTATTAAGTCTGTCTGTTCACCCCTACCCACTGTATTGCTGTTTACCTCACTTAAAAAGTGCTTTCTACTTTGTTGAATAAACAAATAACATACTCTTGTAAAGGATCCATGCAGGATAGAAAGTGTGGCCTCTACTATCCTGCAAGAATTACCTCCATGCATCACACAAAGCATAACTGTTAAGACATTTCACCAGCAACAAGTCCTCCCCTTTTCTTGGCCTGCCTGTTTCCTAATTCCTGGTGTAAGATCTTAATCTGGGTTCATAACCATAACAAAATCTCCACCCAGTATCTTTATACCTGTCGCCTAACTTTCAAAAGCTGTTTAGTATATTTTGTGTACATTTTTGTGTCCAGCCCTTCTGGGCATATATTGTTGCCAAGGTGACCCAATTCCAGGGCAGTTTGCCTCTCACCATTAACTATCTTACCTCCCCATTAACAATATTCTCTCCCGATCCTCCTTGTTCTGCATCTCTTCATCTCTTCCAGTAAGAGGTTATGTGCTAGAACATTCCCTACCCCTGCCTTCTTTACCATTGACGTAATTATATATATTTATTTATTGTTCGCTTGTTAGGTGCTTTTACAGGAAGTAAATACTGTTTCAAAGCACCCACAGGGCAACAAGGAGAGGAACGGGATGAGAAGCAATGAAAAACATCATAAATATTAAATACAGTGGGAGAGGCGGGGTGTGAACCTACTATGCCTTGCGAGTGTTCAGAACATGCAAGTGCAGATGGGAGGGCAAATGGGATAGATGCTGGGGTGCTCATGGGTGAGCAACAGGCAAGTGCAATGAAGGTAAGTGTGTGCCTCCAGGGCGGAGGGTGTGCCGAGGCAAGTGCGGAGGATAGACAGAAGCTGGGGGCGATTCGGTGTGGGAGGTCAGGGCCCCTGAGGATGCATAAGAGCTCTGAACACCAGACAAGCAACTGTGAGATTACCAGAGGAGAGGGGGGGGGGAGAAGGAGTTAAAGAGGAAAGTCTAGAGGAGCTTCTGGAATTTAATAAAGTCCTTCTCAAGACAAGAAGGGAGGGGGAGGCTGTTCCAAAGAAGGGAACCAGTTGTGGAAAGTGATCGGCCTCCTGCTCTCTGTTTAGCATAACACTTTACACACAAGAGTTGCTGCCAGAGGAGTGCAGAGGTTTAGTGGGGGACTATTTAGTAAGAGAGTTGCAGATAGCGTGGTCCCCGGCCCCAGACAGCCTTGTGGAGGATATAGAAGGATTTGAACTTAATCCTTGAAGCAACAGGGAGCCAGTGACGACTTTTTAAGGCAGGAGGGATGCAGTCCCTGGGCTTGAGGTCAAGGGTAAGCCCTGCTTCCCTATTGTGGATTAGCTGGATGGGTCGCAGAGTGGAAGAGGGTGGATTCAGGAGCAGGCTATTGCAATTGTGAAGCCTAGAGAGAACAAGGGCTCCGGTGCCATTGGTTTCTCGTGGAATGTGAGAAAAGGTAGAATTCCTTTGTGAAGGAAGAGCTGAAAGTGGGACTTCTTGGTAATGGGTGTCAGGGAGGAGGGAGAGAGAGGAGTCAAAGATGACTCCAATCTTTCTGGCTTCAGATGAGGGAGCAAAGTGAGAGGCCATGGAGGAAGGCCAGAGTGAAGGGAAGAAGGCGGGAGCAGATGTCCCAATGGGAAGGATCTCTGTTTTGCTGGCATTGAGGCAGAGATCATTGGAAGTGCACCCGGTCTGGATGGCAGAAAGGCAGTCAGGATGATGGAAGGTGCAAGATGGTCAGCAGGAAGTTTGAAGAAGAGTTGTGTGTCATCGGCATAACACTAGAAGTTGGGGGAGAAGGAGGAGACGAGGAGTGCCAGATGAATAAGGTAGATGTTAGAGTCAAGGCGAGAGTATAGAGCCCTGGGGGACACCACAGGCGGAGAAGGAAGTAGGAGAGGAGAAGGTGCCCATGATGACTTGGGAGGAGCGGTCAGTTAGGAAGGTGGTCAGCCAGTCCAGTGCCCGCTCCGAGATAGCAAGTGTCATGGAGCCTTTGTATGAGGATGGAGTGGTTGACCATGTCAAATGCAGAGGAGCAAACAAGCAGGATGAGGACAGCTGGGGAGTTGGAATCGAGGGATGCAAGCACTTCTTTGGGTGTTCAGAAGAGCGTTTTCCGTGCCTCTGGATACTCTGAATCCAGATTGATGGTCGTGGAGACCACTAACAAGTTAATTGTGAGAGTTGAGTTGGGACAGGGCCAACTTCTCCAGCACTTGCTCCAGGAAGGGGGTGATGGAGATAGGCTGGTAGTTGGCTGGACAGGTAGGGTCTGCTGTGCGGTTTTGTAAGGGGGCACCCCAGGGAGTGCTTGATGAAGGAGGGGAAAGAACCAGTAGCAAAGGAGTGGTTACAGAGATCAGTGAGTGCAGAGGCAAGAGAGCCAATGTTGTCCTTGATGGTTCTGGATGAGCAATGGGAAACCTGTTTGGAAGAGACCTTCATGGAGCAAATAACTCTCGTGACTTCTTCAGGTGAGACAAGGGCAATGGAGGAGAAGGAGGAAGGAGGAGGGTGAGTGCCCAAGGGAGGTAAGGAGGTGAGGGATGGGTTTGCATAGTGAGTAACCAGGATGTTCAGGATGTCTTGAGATTTGGTGGTGAAGTGAGGGGCGAGTGTGTTGCAAAGGGCCTGAGAAGGAATAGGGGAGGAGGATACTGCGGAAGGTTTGGCTAGTTCCCTGCAGATTTTGAAAAGTTCAGGCTTGTTGTTGGATGCACCAGATACCCGTGCCTGAATGCGGGCCCTTTTCTTGGCATGCATAGAGAGTCTGTATTGCCTTTGAAGCAGGCAGCAGGCCAGTTTGTCAGAGGGCGAGCCTAAGGTTTGCCACTTCCGTTCTGCAGGTCTGCACTTTCGTTTCAGGGCTGCAAGTTTGGAGTCGTACCAGGTGTTGCGCTTAAAGGGGCGTTTCAAGCGGGTTCTCATGGCTGGGGCAAGAATGGCAAGGGTGTTGATGGACAGGTGGAAGTTGCTGGGAGCAGTGTCAGTGGTAGAGTATGAGTTGGGAGGGCAAGGGGGATAAAGGTGGAAGTGAAGGCAGAAGCTGAAACCCGTTTTATCGGGTGGATATTCGTGAACAAGTTTGGCAGAGCTTTTGGAGGTGTGTCACAAGGCCAAAGGGACCCCGGTGGGAGAAGAGAAGAGAGTGGTCTGACCAGGAGAGAGGGGTGACCAGGAAGTTGAGGAAGAGAGAGAGGTCAGAGTGGATGATGGGTCCAGAGTGTGTCCAGCAGAGTGGGTTGGACCAGAAGAGAGAATGAGAGGGATAGAGAGGTTGAGGTCAATGAAAAGAGTGGATGTTGTGCCTGGAGAGTCCAATAGGATGTTTAAGTCACCCCGGAGGAGTAGGTTGGAGGGGTTGAAAGTTAGGAAGAACAAAAATCAGCCCATGCAGAGAGGAACAGGGAGGTAGCGCCTGAAGGCTGGGAAATGGTCAGGGCAGAGGAGGGCGAGATAACCAACTTGCATACCATGTTCTCAAAGGAAGAAAAGAGCTGAGTGGGAAGGGTGGAAGAAGGAACACAATCAGGAAATATTAAGGCAACCCCACTACTAGCATGGTAAGGACGTGACTTGGAAATGATCCTAAAGCTGTCGGGTAGGAGGGAGTCAAAAGTGGTGACTGAGGTGGCATTGAACCATGTCTCAGTGAGAGCGAGAATATCAAGGTCAGTGTCTTCAAGAAGGAGGCAGATTTCAGCAGAGTGTTTGTTGGCTGAGCAGGTGTTAAGAGTTGCCAGGTGGAGAAGGTGTCTTCTTTTGAAGGTTTTTTGAGGTGGAGTACAGGGTGTGGTACTTCGGTCAGAGAGGGGACAGAGGAGGAAGTAAGGGGAGAGGCAGGTGAAGGAAGAAAGTTAATGAGGGATGGCAGGATCCGGTCAAAGAGAAGGAGGTTGGCCTGAGGACCTTAAACAGGAAAGTGCCAATGTGGTAGACATTAATGATGCTGCGTGATGAGAAGAAGCCCCCCAGGAGGACTTCCCACTTGGTGCCACCATTAATGGGAGAGGATGTGAAAGGGGAAAGAGTCGAGATGAGACGTCCACAGGTCTGGAGAGGGGACAGACTAGAGGATATCGGTGGAAATCTCTCTGGAGGATGCACAGACATAGGTGTCTGCAATGGGAAGGCCAGGATTTGCACCAAGTATGTCTTTTTCTGTGCTTTTTACATCCAGATATTGTGAGAGGGAGGATAGGTGATAGTGTAGCAGTTAGAGAAGCTTGGAGATAACTGGAGCACTTGTACTACTCCTCTCCCATAGATCTATATATAGTGAGTCTCTTGCACAAACATTACTGTTTATTTTTCTTCCTATCTCTTCCCAGCATCCATCTTTTGGTGGCAGAATGAAGGCCCTTTGCGTTAAGGGTGGCAATCCTTCTCTTTTTGTTTGATCAAATATCCAGCATGGGTTTAACTGAGTTAACCATCTCACACTTAGGACAAATAGATTTAAAATAGATATGAAAAAACTACTTATTAACATAAGAATTTCCTTGTATTGGTCTTTTTTATGCTCGAGCCCCATAGTGAACTTGTAAAACCATGTAATTTGCAATATTGTGAATGCTTCCAAGGATTATAAGAATACTTTGAGACACCTAGATATATCCAGGCGGTGTCCGACCAAAGGATCGAATTCAAAAGGATCGGATGCCATAGGGTCGAGTCAATAGGACCTAAAACAAAAGGGTTGAATTTTTTTTTTCAATGTTTATATTTTTTGGGGTTTCAGTATAGGAAAAATAAGAAATTTTTACAGCAAAAACGGGTGTTTGGGGGGCACCCCCCCAAAAAGAAAAATAATTGGACCCTTTTGTTTTCCATCCTTTTCATTCGACCCGATTGTATTTAGATCCTTTTGATTCAAACCTTTGACCTATAACCTATCCAGGCCACGAGGGGTTCGCGCTCCCGTCCCACCTCCTCTCAACTCAATTATACAAATCTTCTCTAAACATACACTGACCCTGCTTAAGAAACCATCAATTACTAAAGAGATACATTATGAGTTTAGAGCTCCTATACAGCATGATGTGTCCCCCAATTACATTGCATTCACTATTTAATTACATATAATGTTGTCAGCCTCTTCTGGGACGAGTTCAAGACTTTCCTAAATTTCTGTGTAGCAGACATTTTTTTTTTCCTGGTCTATATACTATAAAGCATTTGACTCCACATAGTCATCTGAGAATCTGATTTACCTTGCAGCTCGTTCGTCACTTGGAAAAGGTGCTTGGTGTCTGTCATTCTGTAAGCCATACTGTTGTATTCCAAGGACAAGGAGAAAGGAAAGCCCCACTTGTATTGGATGCCTTTTTCAATGAGGCACAATGTCAAAGGCTTGCCGGTCTTGTGATATTACATTTCCTGAAACACTCCAATCCTTCGTACATATGGCCAAATGCTCTGGCTCCAAGGATTTCCACCCTGTCTCTAAAATAGTAACATTGTGACAAAACTGATCTGGGTCTTTCAGTAGGACACCTGGCTCCATGAATATGGTTAAAATGTATTTCTTTCCTGAAAAATTGGTTTTTACAATATCCACCACATTAAGAGCGCTCTTATTGATTTACTATCCTTGTAAGGTATTATTGCGTCTTCATGTCCTCCATTTGTAGCGTAAGCTCATTGGGCCTCATTACGACCCAGGCGCTAAGTGGTTAACCGCCGTAAAAGGCTGCAGCGCCGTTAACCACTTAGCGCCTTACTACGAGGTCCTTTTGCGGGACCTGACCTGAACGGCTGGTCTGGACCAGCCGTTAAAGTAGGGACCCGCAAAGGGACCTCACAGGCAATTACGGTACCGCAATTTCCGGTACCGTTATTGCCGCCTTCCCCATTCCCATTGAGCCCTATGGGGCAAAAATGGGAATGGGGAAGGGCCATGGTGAAATGGGGAAATACCGCCCCGCCAACCTTGGAATGAGGCGGTATTTCCCCATTTCACCATGGCGGACTCGTTACAACACCGGCACCAACCATGGTGCTAATAGCGCCATGGTTTAGCGCCGGTGTTGTAATGAGGGCCAATGTCCCTCTTTTCCAGAATTTGGATATCCAGGCACAATATGACGTTCGCTGACATCTGATTGTTCTCTAGGGATACTACGCAGTCCTCCATTTTGTTAATTGTAGATATGGTCTAAGGACTTTTATTTCCTGTAGTATGCTCAGGATATCGGATTTATTCGGCGGCTCAATCTGCTCCTGATTAGATGGTGTTGAGTTATTGATTTTCTGTATCTTATTTGCCGTGGTGTAAAGGAGTAAAATAGCATGTTGTGGCTCCCTCTTTCTAGAAGGGGATATTATCATGGAAAACCAGCACCTGAAGAGTAGGTGTTTATTGGGAGGGGATGGCAACTCGGTTATCTCACTTGAGATGTTTAATTTTCTGTAACTTGACATCAAGAGTATTATTCCAGAGCAACGATGGGTGTAATTTGATGAATCCTGCTTAAAGTCTCCTCCCAGCTGGACAGGGGAAGGCAGCCGCAACCTGATCCTGATGCTGGTGGTGGTATTAGCCGGGAGGATCACCCGGGAGAAGGACCCTAGGGGGACACGAGGACTCGGTTGGAAGAGACTCTGTATAGGTGTTGTAGAAAAAGAAGGTATTACCCAAATTGACCAAGCACAATTGACCTTTTGTCCTCATTTGTCGAATTTAATGGTCCTAGTTGACCTTTTGCACAATTGACCTTTTTATTTTTAATATATATGTATATATATTGGGTTGGTTTTGTATTCTAAATAATACAAGAGAATTGGTGGTGGGTTGCGGGGGGTTTTGGATTAGGCAGGGGATTGTGGGGGTTCCCCCCCGCATATATGATTCGGTCAATTGTGATTTGGTCTATTCAGATAGAACTGAGGAAGAAATGTCATTGATGCTAGAATATGTAATGGTTTGGCAAGTTAATTGTTCCAAGGTTGGTGGAAACTTCCATAATCAATTAAACCCCCTCCCCAACAAAGTCCCCCACCTTTATGATGGTAAAGACTCCTTTGATTCACAGATAATGTTAAATGCGAATTTCTGAATATTAACATTTTAGATTCTGAAAATTATAAATCTCGGATATAGCAGAGCCACTCAGTAAGTCCTTATAATCCTCCTATAGAAGATGTAAGCAATGATAAAAATGAAGTTGGTTAATTTTGAAATATCATTCCCATTGAAAGGAGTAATTTGAACATTGGGGACTTCACAATGACCAAAGTACTGGGCTGAACAGAGTGACGCAGAGGCACTGGGCTGCAAGTTAAATTCTTATAGTGCCAATGACCCACACCTGAGGGTGACCAGAAGGTATCAAAATACCCCTCAGGTGTAGGCCATAGAGAGCAGTAGTGGGAGGTGGAGTGATTGCAGTAACTCCATGTTGCAGTTGCAGCAGCAGTTGAAAGAGAGCAGAGATGCCAGAGCCTGCGTTGTTTGTCGACTGGGATGCTGGTTCTGAGAGGGCCTCTACCTTCAAAGACTTTGAATGCAGAGATTGTGCAGCTAGAAGCTTTGTTTAAAAGCTTCCCCCCTGAAGACCACGAGTGCAGAGGTTGTGTGGTGGGAAGTGTAAGTTCCTAAGTTTGCCCCATTTGAAGTTAGGCTCTGGTGGCAGGCGAGCACTGGAATGTCCTGGGAGGAAGGAGTGCTCCTTTTCCGACTGGCGTGGGCTGCGGAAAGCAGTTTACCTGATCGAGTGAAGCAGAAGACTGGAAGGCAGAGGAGCGAGTGGATGCGTATGCGGTACCCAGTGAGTTCACCAATGTTGTGTGACCCCAGAACGCTTCGTGATCACCCACTAACCTGGTTTAATACTTTTGAATACCATACTGATGTAAAGCAAGTTAAGTGGCAGAATGACAATCACTTTAAATAGCAAACTGATACTAAGATGCTAAGGTGGAAGAATAATAAAAACTTTGGGGACAGACAAGAAAGTTATCCTTGTACTTATCAAGGTCAGAATTATTGCCAAAGTCAAGGCAGGGCAACATTAAAGCAAGTCCATAATAACAAACATTAGCAAAGCCAAGAGAAGGCAATTAAGAAGCAAGTTGTGTACAAACCATATTGCCAGAGTGTTAAAGAAGCCATAATTGGAACTGACCTAAACAAGGAAGAGCAAATGTGAGTAGCAGCCATTAATAGCACTTGCTTAAAATATGAGGGGAAAGACTAGAGTGGCGGGAAAGCTGCCCTTGTGATAGAAATTATTCAGGAGGAGAGGAGCATTACCTGCATTGCATGAGGCAATCACAAGTGTGGAACAAACGGCACCAATGTGTTTCATGTCCTCCCAGAAGAAGTAGTCAAAACTGATGTTGGAGAAAGTCAAGAGAATTTACTATGTTGTTTGAAGTACACTTTTACCACAGACCTAATTATAGTAGTTAGGGGGGGGGGATGAGGGGATTGTTTCAAGGTGAGTCTAGCAGGGCAAGGGACTTTGTAGTAGTAGACATGGCATGTATATGAACCAGATAGAAGTCCGTGAATACTGTCCTGTGGTTGAAGAAGTGTCGAGACCACTAAAGTACACTGTTAACTGTTGTGGCATCATCCTGACAATTCATTCGTGTTGGTGCAAGTATTTTGTGAACTGTTGTGGAACCATCCTGACAAGCGCTTTTGTTGAACAAGAGGAACTGTGGAAGTATATTGGTTTTCTAAGAAGAGGTTGTGTGGAACTCTCTACCACAAGTGGCGAGATAAAGGCTTGTTGAATATTTTGAACTGTTGGCCAATTCCAAGTGAGACTTGTTGAAGCAAGAAGAACTTTATTAGAAGGTTGTTGCGAGACATATCTTGCCTATTTTTTTAACTGTGGATTGAATATCCTGTTTGAATCTGGGGAAGGGGAATTCACCCAGGTTACAAGGAGAAACGGTTATCAGGTTTTGAACATACCTGTTATTTCTGTTATATTTGAATTGCTATACATTACCTTGTTAAGGTGTTGTATGCATAAGTGTGAGGGACAGATTCCTTTTGTTAAAGTGTTTCCTTCTGTTTATTTTGATGGGCAGGAAAATCCTTGTCAGGGTAGGGATCGTGAGGCGTTTGTCAAACCCCATTTTGAGTTAATAAAATACCATCTTAAGAAAAACCTATACAAAGGTGTCTGCCTCACATTTCTGACCCCTCACAGTATCCACTACACTGTCAGGGGACTTGAACTCTGCTGTTGTGCTCTGTGTCTAACCACCATTCAACTGTATCATGGGGCTTGGCCTCCTTTCACACCAAGCAGCCCCTGGGACTTTCCCTGCAGCCCCATGTTCTACCCTCTGCTTGGGCCCAGGCACTTGGGTGACTTGACCCTTTGCTCAGCTCACCTGATTCAGGCTCTCACCAATGCCCAAGGGATTGCATCTCCCCAAAGCTCTGGAGCCGCCCCTGCCACACCCTTCTTTCTTCCGGGCCCCCTGTTCCCACCTCTGTTTCTGTTTAGAGTACATCTTAGTTCATCCGAGCGAAGAATGTATGGGACGTTTTCAGCTCTTGGCTCCCTTCAACTGCTTCTGCTTATACCTTTCATTCAAGGGGCTGTTACCTCTCTGAAACTCTGGAGCCCTCCTCACACAGTGCAACGGCCTGCCGCTCGACACCTATTCACCAAGCCTGACACGTCTCCTCATGGACAAAGATTAAGGTTCCTCTGGTTCCTCCTTGCTATTCACAATGGATGGGGACCGTTAGCCCAGCAATTCCTGCCGTTCAGTAGTGATACTCCATGGAGCGATTGAGGTCATTTGTTTGAGTAATTACAAGGCGAACGAGGAGCTCGACACACTCTGCAGCCATATTCCATGCGCCCCTAGCAGTCTCCACACAGGAATTATTTTAACAACTTGCATGATTTATTACTTGTGGTTTCTTGAGCTACTGTATGATTGGTAGGATGTTGTTCATTATTGGATTAAATTGCTTCAAATTAACAGGCCCACATATCGATGCGACGGTCAGCTCTCCCGGCCCACCACTTTTTAAGACTTTACCCTGTCAAGTTTCTGTTTCATAAGTTATGATAAGCCATTATTTTGCTGGCCATGCTACCATATTCCCTACACACTTCACCATAATAGACACTCTATTTTAACTCCTGCATTGTGCTTCCCTGACGTTAGAACATGTCATCCAAGGGACATTTGCCATGTCAAAGAACAAGAAACTGTGTCACACAGGTGCAAAATCCCTACTCCTTTCCTGGGAAACAGTTTACAAATTCCACCTCTATGCATGGAGTTGCGTGGTTTCTTGATAACGGCTTTCCTCCTGTATTCTAGTGACTGTCGGCCTACATTTATAGGAATAAAGACACTGGTTACCTGGTTTATTTCACTATCCGAATAGGTCTAACGGGAGACCGCTAAGCTACAGATTTTCTCAAGTGAGCAGTGTATCGTTACATTCAGTAAATGTGGCTTGGCAAACAGTAGCCAAACGCAGACCTGAGGTTTATTGATTTATTTTATTTTTTGGTTTTTGGTCATTTGTATGGCGCCCATACATAAGTGTTTTCAGGCACCACAAGGCAGAAAAAAGGGGAGTGGGGGGGCATAGGAAAAAACAGCAGTAAATGCTTGTGCAGGACAAACGTACAAGGGGAGGGTGAAGGTCGGGCAGAAAGGCTGGGTTGAGGGATAGGGTTGGGGGGGGGGAGTACAAGAGGTGGGGGCCCAAGGGGCTGAGCAAGTACTAAGGTAGCCACGGAGGGCAAGTGCCAGGGGGAAACAAGGGGAAAGGAAAAAGTGATGGACGGGGTGGACCAGATTCAGGCTAGTCCCGAAAGGGGGCCCAAGGGCGAGTGCTGGTTAGGGGTGCTGGGGTAGACTGGTCGAATAGGGCTTTGCACATGTAAGACCCATAAGGGACCAGGCACCAGCCGCAGCAGTTTCATTGCCGGTTGTACATAAGATTAGCACTTATCAAACCTAAGGGTTGGGATTGGGTGTGTGTGGTGCAAAGTGAAGACAGGTGGGGTGTTTAGGGCCCAAAGAGAGAAGTAGGTTTGATTCTTTTGAGAGCAGGTTTTCTGTAATTGGTCATCCTTGGATAGCTTTGAACCAGCTGAGAGGAATTTGAAAGTGGACAGGAGTTTAGTGCCATCAGTTGTCTTGACTTTTAGGACTCATTAAACCACCTTCTGTATTCACCCCAAGCTGTTGTTGGCACACATCTGGAACCTGAATGCATGCTACTAAAGTAATGATATCAAACTCCACCTGTGCACTTATCTTTAATATGATACTTGTTCACTAAGTGCTATAGTAGTACTTTTCATAGTTTTTTTAGAAAGTTGATAGAAACCAGTAACAACACAACGTCTTGCTTGATAGGGTATTTTTGGACCATGGACATCTCGATGAAAGCATCCCCCCGGTCCTAGCTTAGTCTCAGCCACCATGTGAACCTCTTCTCCAACACCATCTCATCACCAGAGTTATCCTCTGGCCAGAAAATGGCCAGAAATTGAAATCTCTCTCTGCTAATCTAAAGAGTTCATAGATGCCTGCAATAAGCTACACTTGCTAACAATATCCAAATACAGTTACCACAACAAGTGACGCTAACTGGACACTGTCTTCCAACATGGTCTGAAAGAAGGCCCAATTGCTTCACTGCCTTTCATCTGGTCTGATAGGATTTTCCTATTTCCCATTAAGTTACCAAGTACCAACTAGAACATACCTGACTTGGATACCAAATCCTTCAATGGAGCCAGTTCGTTGATTTCCTGAAGCAAATTTAGCAGAACTAAACCTTAACCCAAATGCAGAGCTGTTGTTCAGAGCTGTTAAACATCTTGCACCACACTGAAATGTTGTGCACCCTTAAAAAGGGGCAACATCGGTCCTCACTAACATTTAAAAAAAAATATTGCCACAATGTAGAGACTACTTGGCAGAATTCCATGGATCCCCAGGTTCACCTTAAACTCGGACTGCCAATCTTCCACACCAAAAAAGTCTTCACTGGTTGACTACAGCCAAAAACATGAACAGTCCAGGCTACTGTTGAAAGTGGTGCAGACGGACCTCTTGCCACAATGTACTACATTCTACTTGGCAAGCCAAGATCTCCATGAGCACTTAACCACCTTCACAGAAAACGTTCTGAAAACTGAAACTTTGAACACCAGGGTCAAGCAGGAATTTGACCTGCCAGCCCAAGAACCAAACTTTGAGGACTACACAGTGAATAGCAGTTTATGAAGAGGAGCATACTTCACAATGTGCTCCCACACCTCAAAGTGCTCGGACCTACAAGGACTATGGTGACCTCTGCCCAGTACCCATTGCAATGCCCCATATGCATATCCTGTACACACCGACTGCTGCATTATTCTTCCAATCACGACAAGACAGTACAACATGTATTCAAAGCACCCAGGCTCACTTTAGCTGTACCCATTATTAAAAAATACTTGGATGACAAAATGTACCTCCAACTCCTACCCCATAGCAAGGCTGCGGTACAACTCAGTTGTTGGTGGGGAGAGGGGGAGAATCACTGCACGACTCCAAAGATTAACCGAATCCAACACGCTGGACATATTCCACCTAGGATGTCATACTGATACTGCCACCATCACAGAAGAGTAACCACATTGGTCTTGCATGGCTTCATCCATTAGACCTAGCAGAATCAATACTGCCTTAGCATGCTGATTATGCTTCACCTATCCACTGCATTTGACACTGTGAACTAAACCATCATTGAGCACCTCCAATGTATGTTCTCCTCCCTCCTTGTGTTGGGGCAAGTCCTTCAAATGTGAAAGCAGGCAAAGTGTACAACAGGAAATTGATCAGCCAAATCAAATTTTATGAACTGCCAAGTTACCTCCTCGACATGCATGTGGACTTTGACAGAACAGTCCTGCTGTGATACATCTACCTCTCTAACGGAGAACAACTTGTCTGGCTGACCCGTGTGAGGAATCTGAGGGCCTCCTCATTTCTTTTCCACAGATATCCTCTTTCCAGATGGCCAGGGAAAGGTTGTCGCTATCGGATCCTGACCCTACGGGTGAATATATGAGCGTGGACTACCTGGGTGGAGGAGAATTGGGGAGTGGCGACGAGGCACCCTTGGGTGAGGCGCGGTATCCCCCATTTCCCTTTTCATAAGGAGTCCGACATCCCCCAAGCCTTTATAGGCTATTGCCAGTTCTATTCCGATTTGTTCAGTGAAACATTCCCCAACAGATACCGGTTAGGTACTGGGATGAGGAAGAGCAATATATCCTCATTTTATACATACCCACACACACCCATTTAGGTACTGGGAGAAGGAGGAGGCACGCAAGAGCAATTAACAACTCCCAAGCCGGCAATGAGCGGTCTAGTCCTTTTTGAACCAATCAACCTGGCGGGAGGTTTAAAAGCAGCAAGAACAGTGAAAATGTAGTCCGCTGTAGAAGCAGATCTATGAACTGATGGACCAGAGCAGACCTACTGGAAGGCAACGTGGCAGACAGAGTGCTCACAAACCCGGTTAGATTGTATGCAGCAGGAAGCAAGGCTGAAGGAAGCTGGAGGCCTGTGCTGGACTACGGAGAGGGAAGCAGAGTGACCAGGCAAAGATGCAGAGTGAGGCCCGAGCTGTGAGAAACTCATCAGTGGTGGGAGCAAAGCTACAGAGAGCTGCTGTGGAGACAGAGAGAGGCACTGCACGAGAGAGAGAGCTGATGGTGGCTGGAAGCCTCGCTGGAACGCCATAAGCACCCACCGGTGAGTCAACCTAGGCAGGGGGACACCAGGACGGCAGGCGAGCATGCTATACATGTGAGAACTTTAATGAATGTTGATATAAATGAAAGCAAATACTTTTGAATACCAACTTGAATTTGAGCAGGCATTGTTTCATACAGATCTCAATGAGAGCATTTTTGTAGAATCTCATGTGCATATGAGAGAGAAGCAAGTCAGGTGTGTTGTTGTGTGACCTGTAATGGGTGGACCGTGTGGTCCAACAAATGAGCCAAGAGCGAGGACAAGCCACTTAAAATACCTGCAAAGAAGCTTGTGATTGGATATATGGGAAATCTTGTGTGAACTGAAATTAAAGAACTGAACTTTGTGAAATTGTTGAACGGTAACCACACCAGAAGAGCTGGGAAGTATTACAAAGAACCGTGTTTTTGGAAAAGTTTAAAAGACTTGAAAGCTGGGCAAGGAAACCCCTTTTGCATTGTGAAGTATCTCGAACCTTGATGAAGGGGAACCAAAACCAAGCGCTGGAAGAAGCTCTGAACTGTTAGTTGAACACTTATTATTTTGATGCTGACATGCCTAACACATTGCATACAAATAGATGTGGGGGAAAGTATAGGTTTTGGACAGAGACTGACATTTACTTTGGACTTCCTAACATATACTATCCGTAGTTTCATTTGGGTAGGGAAATCCCACCTTAGCATAGGGCAAATTGGGCCTTTTTCCACCCCATTTTTTGGTTCAATAATAGTTTGTAGCTCAAACTTGAGTTAAGTTGTCTGCGTCTACTTCATGATGCCTTCACAGCCCCAACAGATTCCAGTGCTGCCCTATAACTTGCAAAGTTCCAGAAGGCTCCATTCTTTTCTGTCCATCTTTTTACATGTTAGCTCTGGGGGGGGGGACTCCTCTAAAACAAGGACATCAAGATATACACCAGCATGCAGATAGCACACAGCTGTAACAATCAATAGCATAACGAAAATTAATCTACACAAGAATGGTCCCTCGTCAAAACATGGATGTCCAGCACCTACCTGGAACTCAACCCGACTGACTTTATTCATTCTCCTAGAAAATCCCACCAAGCATAGCCAAGTTCAGAATTGGTTGACAGAAATGGCACTGAATGGCTTCATTCCTCATCTTACACTCAAAGCATAATCTCTCTGCTTTAGTACTGAATGTGACTTCATTTAAAAAGTACATCTCAAAGAAGTCCCAAGCAGCATGGTACCAGCTTGTACTCCCCTGCACCAATCAGCATTTCATTCCTGTCCAGAGAGCCAAAACAGCTGCCCAAGCCTTGGTAATTCCCCCCCCCCTGGATAGTGCCATTACCCTATTCGCAGGAGTCACAGAGGCGAAATTTGCTCCCCAGGAATCTGTCCAGCATGCTGCAGTTCACATCTCAGGACTGTGAAAATCCGATCATCGCCCACATTCTATATGGGCTGCACTGGCTACCACTTAAGCGCACCTTCTGAATAGCCTGCATCACCTAGAAACTCCCTATCTCCCGAGGCCAAAACACCACAAGAAGCCACAACATTCCCCAAATGGAAACCAAGAACTGTAAGAGGGGGTCAAATGGGAAACTGACACTTTTCTGCTACACAAGTTGTCTCTGGAATATGTTACCAACATAGGTAAGACTGACCCCTTCCATCCTGCACTTCATGGACCTGAAGACGTGCTCTTCTAAGAATTTGCTAATTGCTTCACTCAACCCTACTCCCGACCCTCCACTGCCCCATCTAATCCTCAACAGCTCCCTCTTACTTCCTGATTAGGTTCCTGCTTTATAATCCCCATAAATGCATAGTGAGTGATCTACAGATATCCAGCTATATTTGCCTGATCAGAAGGAGGTAGACCATGAAGGAGATGGATACAGCATCAGCAGTGAGGTTTCCCGTAGGAAGTCAACCACTATCTCAATCTCTGGAGATGCTTGCAGGGGGCTGGGGGCTACTCCAGCCCTCCAATAACCATCCACACGCACTTAGGTTTTTGTGGCTACTCAATCAGAAAAAGCTAGCCTCATTTCTGCAGGCACACACAGGGATGTGGCTTGAGTATTCTCGGTAGACACTCATCCAGCCAGTACTTTTAGACTATTATGCCCATTTTCAGTCTCTTGAGCTTATGATTGGCAAAAATGTGACACAAACTACCAGTGGTACTGTGTGCAACGATAGATTGCCTTTATTTTTGACCCATCTACAAAGCTATGCTGGATGCACAAACCTGATGGACGTGGTATTTATTTTAGTAAATTGAGGTGAGAACATGCATGCCATAAAGTAGCAATTTAAAAAGGAACTGGACGTCCAAATCGAAATCGGTAGACTGATTTGAAATATCTGGAATATTCCACTTAGGAGAGTCATCTGTCATATCTGTGCATTGCTTACCCGTAGCCTCACTTCTCACCTCAGCAGGTGCTAGCTCTGTAATCTGGGTACCAGATAAGAATTTGAGGTAAGCGCATTTTAATCCTATTTTGTGAGACCATTGTGGAGGTGTGAACCGTTGACCGGGACTTCTGTTTTTGGAGAGTTGGCCATATGAACGTTAATGGGCTCTAAGTGAGATATTCCCCCACATACATTTCATGTGTTTGTATTGTTCTCTTTGTACACCATTGTTGGATGGAGTCTCTTGGGGCACTGTGTACAACACTTGGGGAGCTCTCACTAAGTTAAAGGAGCTGTTGTGCCCCTTGACTGCCTTCTGCTCATCGAAGGTAGCTATGGCCTACCAACCATTGCTCAAAATGTGAGAGTTTATAGGGTATTGATCACAAAACAAGATTTAGCTCTATTGAATCAATTAATGGGCACATTTCTACCTAAAGTATGATTATCTGCAGTGAAGTAACGCACTTTAAAAATCAAAAAAGAATGTGTATAGGAACAGTCTTTAGAGAAAAAGCTGCAGTGTTATGATCAGGCAATCTGTCGGCTTTGTGATTCTGCCAGTCTGTAGTTTTCTATTGTTGACAAAGTAACAATCCTTTTAAGAGGTTTGACGGCTGCTGCCCTTACACGTGACATTACTGGTCTCCACTTAGTTTAACAGCAGGCACTTTAGCAGACACAGCAACTGCACCAGTAGTAGTTGGTTTTCCTTTCATGCCACAGGTCAAGTGGTGGGCCTTGTCCGTGAAATAGCCCATGTTATGGTTGAAAACCTGGTTCAGGCTTTTTGGCATTTCCTTTTGGATCAAACCTCACAATGGAGCGGTAAAATGCTCTGGTGAAAGACCTATACTACAGTTAAGCAGGTGGGCTCCTTCTGGGAAGCACAGCGCTACAATTTAACAAGTGGGGTGATTATTACAAGAAATACATTTGATCAACAGTCCACTCTCCTATCAAGGATCAGGTTTTCGGAGCATTCCAGGTACTGTGGTGGCAAACTTACCCTGTGAAGCTGCTAAAGCACAACCCAGAATGTAGTTGCTGGCTCATGACAAAGCAGCCCTTGGGATACCCTGCAAATTGAAAACTCCACCCTTTGGGCACAGACCAACTTGGAGCCCTGCTTTTTGGCTGGGATTTCTCTTTGGATCAGATTCTCATAACTGTAGTCAGAATCCATGTGGGAGGATACAGCTAATTGGTACTGTGAAGAGATTATGAAGTGCTTGCAACTTGACTGGCCTCACAGGTCAAGGGAAGTGAGCACCTTGCTGGGCCTGTCTGGTCCCTGCAAGGATGGTGTGTGCACACAATTGGATGACCCTGCATCAGAAGATCCCTGGAAAGATGTAGAGCTTCCCCTGATCATCTTGGCTTGGCTTCTCCTACAGGACCTATCCATGTTTGACTTGGATTGATAGACCAGCTATGGCTGCAGACCCTTGGGTTAATTTGAAATAGGATGTAACCCACTAGAATTGCCCATATTAGTTTGCTACCAGTGGAGCCCACACAGCCCACTTTGTGAGGCGACCTGAAGAGTATATATTTTGGGCACTCTTATCAGTGAGGCCAAGGGCCTCTTAAGGGCCCATACATGATTTGTGTGCGGATGAGGAATGAGGACTAAAAAAGTCAGGGACTTAACACCACATGTGCTGTTCTAGCTTTTGAGCTCACAAAACGATCTACCACCCATTTGCTGTTTAGCTTCAAAAGTCATTCAGCAACCAATGTCAGGCAGGCAACTGTTTCTGTGAGGGAGAACATTCATGGTTTGGCTTAGGGTGATGTTATGGTAGTGACCATCTCTTCGACTTCACAGTTCCCAAGAAAATCTTTTAGCGAATCATGGTATTGCTTTTTTTTGCAGCAGCAATTTTTTAAAAAAAGTCAATTGTGTGCTTCAAATCCAATGGAAGCCATACATCCCATCATGTCTCCATCCGTGAGTTGCCCCTTCCTTTCATGCACATTACTATGAGCTAGCCCTTTAATCCAATAGTAGGTTCCCGGTTATTCACTAATATTCCATGTCCTAGCTTTAAGAAGCTTTGTGACCTCAGTTGACCGACCCCCTCGACCCCCCCATTAACCCCCAGCCCCCAAAGTTCTGAGGCTGTGGGAACTCGGTCGCTGGGTACGGCAGTGCCAAGCTTACTCTCCATCACGCCTCGATGATGCATTTTATCAGGACTTCGCTTTCTTTCCCAGAATTACCCTTTGGTTGAAGCAAGAGCTGTACCCATTTTTTGCAGGACTAATGTTTCTTCTCATACAGTTGGCACATTTTACATGAGTCTTCTCAAGTTGTGCGGTTTTTTTAAATTAGATTTTTTTTTTTTGAAAGGCACAATCTTAAGTGTCCCACCTGGATTTTCAGGAAACAGTCTTTGTAATAAAAGGTGTTCATGGAGGATTAGGTTTTTATTTTATCCGGCTCTATTTTGGGATTTCAAGAAAGCACGGACTACTTTGTATTGCTCTGAAAGCAGCACACTTTGTATTTTTTTAGAATGACAAACCCCCCCTTTGTAGTATTTAACCCGTGTGTCCCGGTGGTTGCGGAGCTCTTGACATAATTAGATATTGCTTTGATTCTCTTCTTATGAATTGACATTTCCATTTGGATTCCACTGAGTGAACCGAGCCCTGTGTAGTGGTATGGTCTGCTGCACTAATTGATACACAGCTGCTTTTTCTAGATTGCCCTTGTGCATTCTCTAAAATTATGTAATTGTAGAAGCTTTGAACATTGCTGCATGCTTCCTGCATGAGAATTACCTTTTAATATTCTTGCTCCCTAGGCCTCTTATTTAAGCAAGACACATTATTGTAATAACAAGACGCCACAGCAGGTGCGCGTCTCCCGAGAACTGTACCAGCCCTGCCTGGGCCATTAGGAGTGTGTCCATGAAGAAACCTTTGGGCCTGATTCACAGAGCGGTTTCCTATGGGATTGCACCATTATAAAATGCTTCTGCGGATCAGGCCCTTTTTTTCTTCCAGTAGCTGATCTATTTGTGTTACACTCCAGGCATAATCTGTTTGAGAAGCCTTTAGTTTATTCCAGGCCCAATATGCAGGGTATGTCCATTGCTCTAGGCCCAATATGCAGGGTATGTCTATTGCTCTAGGCCCAATATGCAGGGTATGTCTATTGCTCTAGGCCCAATATGCAGGGTATGTCTATTGCTCTACGCCTGTGGTTCAATCGGAACATTGATAGGTTGGCTTTTCCCTTGCAAACAATGCATTGGCAGAGGGCTATAGCTGGCAGTAAAGACTCTGGAGGAGGTCATTTATGGCTGGTAAATGCCCTTGTAGCCAATTCATTTGCAATGGCCTTAACTCGGGACCTGCACTGTTACTAGTTGGTAATGCCCTACTTAGCAATGTTTGCAGTTATCATTATCCCGGGAAAGCGAGCAAGGACACAAAAAAAAAAAAAAAAAATATATATATATATATATATATATTTTTTTTTAAAAAGGTTTTTCAGGTTCACACTGAGGTTGCGCACAGAAGCCCCTTAAAATCTACAAAGATGGCTGCCATGACCATAGAAATGGCATCCCCTTTGCTATGATCACTGCCGCAATGGGAAGCGGTGATCAGATCAGTAACGATTGAAGGATGGCCAGGTAAGCAGGGTTTGGGGGCAGGAAATGTCTGCATTGAGGGGAGTCTATGTTCGGGTGTGGGGATCGCGATGGCCAATGCAAGGGGTTGGTGCTGGCAAAGTCTTGTCTCCCAATGTTTCTACTTTCCTTCCTTGCATCAAACAAATCATTCTAACCTCATATGGTGGAATGCCCTTGCATCAATAATGCCCCCCTCCTGAGGCCATTACAAAGTGGCGCTGTACCTTAAGCCTTTTTAAAGGCCCTCGATTTGCTGTGGCCTGTTTCTTAGGGTGAGGGCAGTTACTACCATGTAATGGCCTCTGATTGAGGCATTAATGCTTAAATTGTTCAGAACAGATCCTTGTAACAAAAACACCCATCTGTTTCATGTGACTTATTGGTCAAAGGACCGGTTTGTGCTACATCAGACTAGAAATCTTAACATTCCGCATTGGGGTATTCTGGGATGTATGCTGTTGTCTGACACTATCCCTTGGATTCTTTTAATGAACTATGTATGCCTTGACAAAAAAGGTGTCAGTTTCTTAACATGTACTACATGAACAAATGTACCCTTTACATGATTAATTACTACTCAAGGCCACCACGGCAAATTCCTCTTTTACATTTACATATTGCTGTAAAATTTGCATTGAAATTTATAATGGGCATTTTGCATACATCTTTCAAGGCATTTGTTTGCCATAAACCTACAGAGATTTGTTGAAATGCATTTAAGGTACATGTTTTTGAAATGCTAAGCGTGTGATACAGTCGCACAAATCAAGTACAGCTTTAAAGATTACTTTCTGTTGCTACTTTTAGGGTACATGCAGGATTTTGTTTGGTTCCTCATGTACTCAACACTTCATTAACCCTGTAAGTCTGGGTGAAACGCTACAAACATTGTGCATTTTTTGGACAATCTAGTTCCGAACATTCAGTGGTTCATGCAAAGTGTTTTAAACCAACATAGTAAAAATGGAGCATGGGTGGTTCGATTTAGGGATCAATCTTGTTACGCAGTGACGTGGTGAATAGGGGATGCGCTTTCGGTGACAGAGAGGTAGAAAATGAAGGATGGGAAGTAGCACATTAAAATAGTATTTAGGTGGGGAGAAGGAAGACGCATTTAAAACGTTATTCAGCTGAGAGGAATGGTAGGAATTTGAAATGGGTGAGGCCACCTTTTGACACTATTTTGAACACTTGTAACACTGTGTCCACCTCGTTTGCCATAAGCCTGCATTACATTTCTTATCAATATTAAAACACCACAGAATATGTTTGGAGACAGGGAGTTGAATAGACACATTCAGTGGCTTTCTGTTAGTCTTTTAGATGCCAGACCAAATATGTGTTGCTTGTGAAGATATGAATAACAGATCTTTGAATTTCTTTGAAGCTCGATTACATTTAGTGGCTGTAATGGAATCCAGCCGGCCATCCTCTAGTTACACCTTTTGAGCGCCAACATGTCTGGAGCACCTAAAAATAGGCCTGTAAAGGATGCCCCATCCACTGATACTAGGACAGAATGGGGAACAGAGTTTGTCTTGTCATAAGGATGTGTGATGTTCCTGTTCTCCTCCACCTCACACACAGTTACTGAGGATAATGATGTTGATGACAATCAAAATCAAAATGGTGACACATCTGGGTCTAGACCACCCCAAAACCACTTTGATTTTGGAAACCAATGAAACGGAGGGAAAGGAGGATAATTACAGTTGGAAGTAAAAGGGAAGGACACATCTACTCTTCTGCCTTTTTCTAGTACAGGGAGTTCAAAAAATAGCCTGTCTGAAATGAAAGTAACAATGTCTGTGTGGTAGATCCATTTTTAACTCCACCACCAACAACTTTGTTGCCAGGGGAGTTTAGGAAGAATCTCCAATGTGGAAGTTTTTCACACTGAATGACAAAACATCTTGCACCTGCACAAAACAATTGTGTGGCAGGGCAATCTGTGACCAAGTGAGTTACACATCTTTGCAGTGCCATATGGAGCCCTGTGCATGGGACTGGGATTAATCCAGGAGCTCTCTACTGAAGCTCTCACTATTAGCCACCCAGTTCCATACTTTAGCAAAGCACACTTAAGCATGCTTTGCTATAGATACTCCTGCAAGTGAATTGGATTAGAGGGATTCCCTGAGTAGGTCATTGACCCAGTTCCATACTGTCACCTCACAAAATGGTGCTGTTCTACCTTTGATCTTGTGACTGACTGCAGTGGTGCTAATGTTCATTTAATCTGTTCCAGATCCTGTTGACATGTGTTCATGTTTTTCTGGGGGGTGTCCTGCGCCTTTTACAACCCAAGTACTGCACAGAGCCAATACCCAACAAGACACACAGTACTAACCCAGACATTTTTTCTCAGTTTTCTCTCTGAAATGGGAGCAGAAACAATTTCGGGTAGTCCAGTCCTTGTCCATCGTGAAAGCACAACTGGAAACACGTGACATGAGTTAAAACTGCAAAAGTTAATGTGGTGCATTTTAATGTTCTACGGATGCCAATGGCTGTGGGGTTGAGATTTTCCAGGAATGTAAACCTTTAAAGAGTTGCTTTAGAAACACAGAAACAGACCCAGGCCAACGAAGTAAACAAAGTGGCTAATTAACTGAACTAACCAAGTATTAATAAGCCGCGGCATTGGCCTCTGTAGTCCCTAAAATTCTCAAATCCTCTTTTCTCACAATCTTGACTTGTACTTTATTCAGTCCTGAAAATATTGACCTTCAGGTGGTGGCTCAGTGCATTTTCCATTTCAAATACACATCGTCTTTCAATCCATTAATGACCGATGATTGAATAACAGGATGGGCTTTGGAGATTTTAATAAAATACATTTGTATTAGTTTCAATACGTTTTTATAGCTTTGAAGATTCAGGCTCAATGGCCATTCCTTTTAATTCTAGTGCGTTATCACAAAGGAAATGATGCAGAGAATATGTGTTCTTTATTCTGGTTGGATTTAGAAGTATGGTAATGTTTTCAGAAAAATGCATTACTTCATTATTAAAAGGGAAAATGGTTGATTTTATAAGACGTAAAATAAAGCATGTTTTTTTAATGGAGCCAGGAGAGCATAATATGATATCTCCGGCACCTGAATTGGGTCTAGAAGTTTTATGGCTTGAAACCAATCCATTGATGAGCTTGTGTTTTTAGACTCCACTAGAGACCATGGTATTTAAGGGGCAGCGTGTTCTTTTTAAAAACAGGCTGTCACCAACATCCATAAGCCTTTGACACTGAATGTTAATGTTAAAGGATATTTGTACCGTGCACTATCACCACCGCAGTGGTCCCCTGGCGCTCGTTATTTCAAATAATATATTGTGCACATCGCGCTTGGAAGCATTCTTTAGCCTTCTAAAGTACACAGAAAAAACCATTAAACAATTCTCTGTCTAGTAAATTCAGCTTTCAAAGAAAAATGGCTGGTAACTGATAAGCGCTTAGCTTTCACACTTAAAGACATTTCACAAGTTAAAGTGTGCAGAAACACATTTTGAAATATGAATGGAACTTTGCCATCTTAAATACTTCTAGAACTCTAATTGGTCCTCAGTTCTTAAAAGCTTAACCGGTGCCACAAATCATATAAAATGTATATCCTGAAATGCACACTTTTTGCTTATCTTGCATATTTTAACACAGGCCCTTGAAGTGACAGAAATGCAAAGTATCTGGGGAAGGACCTAGGCTCAGAGCCTCTGGTGAGGGCCGCACACCTTATAACCTCATGCTTAAATTGTTTGTATGGATACCAACAGAATCATTCAAGCTGTTTCTCAAACAACTGTAAGACACATCTCCATAGAGAAGAGAGTGGCTAATGTTCAGGGTCGTTGGTAGCAGATGCCAAAGGCCAATGCATTTCGGACCACAGGAGTCCTTTATCAGGGCACAACCTAATATAATGTCACACACAATAAATATGCACCACATTGAGCATATATAGTAATTAAACAAGAGATCATAAGGGCGAAGATCCAAAAATCAGAACAACGTAAATATACAATTTAAACATGAATGGGAAGAAAAAAGGAAAATGCCAATTGTAGAATCCTTCACGACAAACAGTTATAGAATATACACTGGTTGCCAAAATGTGACCACACAACACCATGTGTTGATAATAATATCATTGGGTATCCCACTAACTAGATGCAGCAATGTGATGGACAACTATGGTGTGAATCAGTTTGCCCTTGGTGAAGAAGTTGCACTTAAAGTGAGACAGAATAAATGAAAGAAAGCGAACAATGGTAGGCAAAAAAGTCCAAAACCTAACCTGTTCCATCATGATAACGTGAGTTGGTCACAATCAAAAGAGACCCCTCCAAGGTCTTCTAGATAAAGCCAACGGACAGTCAGCCACAGAACGTGATCTAGAAACAAGCAAGTGATGGTGATAAGCTTAAAAATACCTTCTGCTGGGTAGCAAGTACTCGAAGGATAGAATAGGTACAAAATATACTGGACAACTCAATCCTAAAACACAAGAAGTATGAACAACGAAATCCATGAAAGCTCAAAACCGAATGAGATGTCTTTCCTAAAAGTGGCCAAACATACCTCAAAAACCAAAAGAATTACCACGTTGGTAAGAAAACTCTGCTGAACAACTCAAAGAAAAAGAGAATTAAATCTTCAGCCCGCTCAGTACGTGCAGTGCCTGGAGAGTTACAACCTCGTAATGAAGACATATATACAGGTCATGTGATGGACGTGGTCTATTATGTATCAACACAGTGACGTGGTACATGTTAACCGAAAGGTATCGGCAGAATGAGCACAGATGTCTGTGAATAACACATCTTCCACGGATATCAAAATACATAAAATGATAACAGCTTGAAGCAAAATATTTCACAGAGATAAGTAACAGGCCAGTAATGATGGGATGTCTCCAATACACGGGAAGGTGCAGAATAAGTCAATATGTATGTGTCAAAAGCGTGCACTTAATCTCAAGAGAAATCATAAGGCACACTGCCTGTAGATGCTGCAATCAATGTCTAAAACCACTCTGAATCCTAATAATACGAACATCGTAAGGAAAAAATAGAAATGAAGAAAAAAGGCGACAGGAGGCCGACATTAGTAAAAGGATCCATATAACCTCATGGTTATAATTTCCTAAAGCCTGTTAGAGCAAAAGTCGAAAGAAAAAATGGAGGCAAGGAAAAATACCCACAATATTCCAATTATTTGTGGATAAAGTGCATAGAAGGTGCCGTATGCTGGTTTGTAAGGGTAGCCAATGGCTACAAAAACAATCGTATCTATGTCTTTCGCAAGAAACTTCACTTCAAAAGGAATCGAAGCAAAGAAAGATACCAATGGATTAGCAACAGGGTGTTGATGTAATACCCAGAAGGTATGCAGCCTGCGAATTCTGGCTTATGAGGACAACTAGTGGTTAGAAAAACTAACAATGTCAATGTCTGTACAAAAAACACTGTAAATTCAGTTCCTCGTTCATCCCTCCAGGTGTCGATGAATCCAGTTGGTGCACCGAAAATGTCTGCCTTTTGTTCCAACTGCCTGCTGATGTTTCCTCAGAATTCTTTGGTGTGCAGTACTTCTAGAACTTGGAACATCATTTGTACCGTGGCATGTCCATTTTCTCTGTAGTGTCTAGCCCCTGTCGAATTCGTGTTGCCCTTGCGTACAACTGATTTATGCTCATTCCAGTGAATTCTCACCTTCTTTGGGGTTTGCCCAACATAATAGATGTTGCACTGGCGTCTAATACAATAGGCAATATGTTCAGATTCATAAGTGTCAACATTCGTAAGCGGAATTCTTTCCGCAGTGCGCGGATGGAACACAAAGGGACCCTTCGTAATGCTGTTGCAGTTCCCACAACTCATACATGGATAAGTAGCATTCCTTTTATGGTATCCGCCAGTGGCCGCAGATCTAACGATTTGTACACGTAGGTCATATTTTGGTGTACTTTTGGCAAATCAATGGCACTTGTTGAGGCTGTGAGCAAGAGTTCAGCATGTGGGATAGTATGAAATGTGTACTATTTCATCTGGACCAGTAGACACATGAATATTGCGATGCACTATCGCTATCAAAGTTGGCATGCTTAACTAAATGAATGGACAGGAAGTATATATGTTTTACAGTATATGCAGTATTTAAGAAAAATCTTTTCTTCATTTTTCAAAAATAGAGCATGTCCAGGCAAGACAATATTGTTCCGAGTAGAAATGATACGTGGGCAGTTCAGACACTACATACATAGTTCTAGATTGGCTTCTGGGCCATTGGGGCAGGATGTCAAAGGCTTTTTGGGTGTGATACTTAAGCTTGTAGTGAGGTTTCAGAGCTGCTCTCGTCTTTGGTGGTTATGTTGCCATTAAACCTAGTTGCTGCGCCTGTCAAGCTTTTATCATCTAATGCAGGGTGCAAAACCTAAGCAGGAAGCTGCTAGCCATTCATAAAGTCATTTGCTACCTCAAATATATACATACAGAAGACAGTGTACCATTTCTTACTCTCCAAGTGTCAATTATCACAACTAGTTGCGAGTGCAAATTGTGCACCCTGGTCCAATGGAAAAAGGTGCTCCTAGGAATGGGACTTGTTAGGATGCATCTTCAATAGGGTTTGTAAGGGTAGGCCCCCTCTGCATTCATTTCTCCCAAAACTGGCTCTCCAAAAGTACCTTGGATTTCATATGCTGACGACTTCATGCTCTTTGACAACACGCCTATTGGGCTACAGCGACTCATGTTAGCCTTTTCAAAGCATGCCAAAGATAATGGCCTTCTTATGAATCATTGTAAAACAAGAATCCTCGAGTTGTCTAGGGTGAAGAAGTGTAGTCCTTGCAAATGGCTTTTTGAAAATACCAAGCTAACAGGTATTCCAAGTGTTACTTATTTGTGTTTCCATATGTCTGCACAGCCCAGTCGCTATTAAACAGTCAGTCTATTTTAGCCCAGAAGGCAGCATCTTTGTCCAACCAACTCTTGAAATTCGACAAGGTTTGGTCGTTTCTCCATAAAATCAGCAATCGACTTTTAAGAAAGGGAAAGTGGTTCTGAAATTGATCCATGGGATGGAACTTTGGCCTCTGGCCGTTTATCGTTGTTTGGATAGAATTGAGGCTGCAATGTGGAGATGCGTTTTGAACGTGCCTAATGCCGTTCCGTTCGCAGCAATACTCTTTGAACTAGGGATACTATCACTGAAGGTGTGAGTACAGTGGCAAATTGTATCCTGGTTTTGTAAAATAAGCTGCCCGACCAGGGAGTCTTTGTATGCTGAAATTAAAACTTGCATGGAACTGTACCAAGTACCAGGGGGCCCTTTGGGGTTCATTGGAAATCTAAAGGAACACTTTGAAACTATGCTGAATGAACTCAACCTGGATGTAGAGGTTTTTATTACTAACCCGGATAAAGTACAAAAAATGCACTGTACAATGGGGATTGGAGCAATACAATAGATTAGTTCCATAGATATCCATCCATTATGCACCTTGCCCATGAGCATAACAAGAGAGCTACTGTAGCTGCTTATTTGCACTTCTTGACTAATCAGTTTTTATAGATCGAGTTTAATGCGTTTAGGATGGAATTTGTTGCTGACGAAAGAGGTGTTGCCAAGGAGGGGAAAGATCTGTAGTGTGGGTTCACTTTGTAGATTTCTTTAAGGACAAAGAAGGCATAGAGACAACAAGGCATCTACTCCTGGACTGTCCAGTTCTTATGTTGAAAAGATTGGCATATCTTAAACAGTTTTTTTCCATAATATACCCCGATAATGACAACCTTTGGAAAAGATGCCGAAGCTGTAATAGAACCTCTGATGGGCTAGCAGTGGCCTCCTTCTTAAACGGTTTTCACTTGAGCACTTTGTAAGTTCGTTAGATGACTACACTTTATATGGTATTGACCTGTTGAATCTTTTTTTTAAGTATTGAGTGTTATGATATTTGAAAAACCAGAGGGTGTTTCACAACCTAGTTCCCGGGAATCCTGTACTCAAGTGGCAAGGGAAAGGACATCGCGTTAGGATCCCGACCCTGGGGATGGACAAACAAGGGAGGATCACTTGGGTAGGGTGACCTTGGGAAGTGGGGGAGAAACACCCAATAGTGAGACATGGTATCCCCCTTTTTCCACAACCGATCTAACCCCTATCCCTGTTTATTTTATGGGAAACTACAACTCCCATAATTCCTCTGCACTTTGTCTTGCCAAAAATACTGCACGAAGGAAGATGAGGCATGAGGTCAGAAGGATTACCTCCCCTGACTTGCATTGGCCTTGTCCCTGTTATGAGGCCCGGCAGAGTCAGGCAAGTAGCTCTAATAATGTACACCTGCCACCTATTAAGACTCCCTGTGAAAATAAAAGGTGGCGCGCAAAGGCACGCTTTGAGTGAGGCTGGGTACGAGAAGGAACAGCTCTTCTGAGGCTGATGCAAACCAGGCTGTGGGAGTTGGAAGGCCAACGGGCTGATCAACAAGCGAGAGGATTGAGAGAAAGCCAGTCAAGATTTACAAGCTTTTGGGAAGCCGCAAGTGTTTGAAAAGCAGAGCAGAGCAAGCGGAGTAAAGAAACCTTCAAGATGCCAGGAAACGACCTGCGATCCTCCCGGGTGAACAGCCAAGTTGGGGAATAGCAGAGGAGGAATTGGTAACAGCCTTGCGCTGTGAGGAAAAAATGAAAGACATTCATTTAACACAACCAGTGAGTTATCGAGGGCAACAAGTCTGGTTGATGTTAAAGGGAAAGTCTCTGTGATTTGAAAGTTGAAGGTTGCGCATGTACCAGTAAAACGCAAATGGAGAAAGCAATTGTTAAAAGAAAAGGATACAAAGTAGCAGAGTGATCCTGCCAGAGGAAGTCGCACATTCGAAAGTCTCTGTAAAAATGTTATGAACTTTTGAAATATATTATAAGCAGGGAACAAAGGAAAGAAAGTTGACTAAGAGGAAAATGAAATGTGAAATGTGACACAAAGGCAAAAGTAAAATATAAGAACTAAAAGGCTAAGAAGGCAAGTGAAGGAGAATAAGAACCACAAGTACCAAGAGGCATTGGTGCTGCAAGAGAAGATGTGAATTGTAAAATTTGCCAAGAGGCCAAAAGTAAAATATAAGTACTACAAGTACCAAGAAGCATTGCTGGGAAAGAAATACCAAGAAGTATTGGTGTTGAATATGAACTTTGGAAAATACAAAAGAGAATAAGAACTGCAAGTGCCAAGAGGCATTGGGGGAAAATAAATAACAAAAGGTATTGGTGTTACACCTGCACTTTTGAACAGGCCAAGGGGGCAGACTAAAGAAAGTGAGAATTAGGAGTACCAAGAAGTATTGGTGTCATGGATTGTGAATGGAAGGAACATTGAAATAGAGGGTGAAGTGGTCATGCAGAGCTCCATGTAATTCCTTCCAGTTTTGAAAGTCTTCGACAGTGGGAGATCTTAGATAAAACGTGGGGAAGGGAACCCTCACGAACAACAAGACAGGCTTTAGCCCGGCAGAGGGAAGCCTGTGTAGAACGGTGAGAAATTGAGAGCATATGAACTGAGTAATGATGGCAAGATGGGTGAAGCCTAAGGAAGTGATTGAACTACCAGAGATTGAAAGCCTAAGATTGAACTGTTGAACTGTACCAGTAAGCCAAAGTGTGCAAGACTGATGGAACTGTACCATCCACCTATCCTTTTAGTAAGAGACTCTCTAGAACCTGTGGGGTTGAACCTGGGTAAGGAAGTTGGTACTGAAGCCCTTCAGACATTTATTTTTGACACATTACTTTCCTTTTTGTATTCCCTTAGCACATTTGTTATCCCATTTTGCAGTTAGTGCCAGTTAGGAATTCTACCATCCCAATCAAATTTGTAAATAAAGGTTTTCAAAACTTGTATCCATTGCGCCTGTGTCTACTGCTCAATACCATGCCTGCCTCACAGATATGTTTTAGGAAAATATTTAATGTGAAATATGACAATATTATGCATATGGAAATGTTTAAACAGCAACTGTAGTGACAATGATTTTAATTAACTTTTTTCTTTATCTTGTATTGTTTTGTAATTCTGTATCGATGAATTGTAAAGGTAAGGGTGTCAGGCAGGGATGCGTCTTTGCTCCTTGTCTGTTTAACCTTTACCTGTGAGATATTGCTGAGCACACGAAATCAGCAGCACTCACTTCACCTGTAGTCAACCAGTATAGGCTGTTTGGGCTGTCATATGGCAATGATTTTCTCCTTTTTTACCTTACACCAGTGGGCCTTCAAAGACTCATGAACGCTTTCTTTGCCTACACTCAATACCACTCCTTCTTGATCAATCCAGCTGGGACCAAGATCTTACAGTGCACTAAGGGCCTCTCTAGAGCAAAGTTTAAGTGGTGCATTGGAACTGAAGCTATAATGAAAGTAAATTCAATGACATACTTGGGATTCCTAATCCAGGCAAACCCAGGTATGACGCAGCTGATAACCTGGGTAAGATAACAGACTATCGGCCTAGTAAACCAATTGGTACGAGTGGATCACCGATATGGAAACTTGACACTGATACCGACCTTAAAATATTACGAGGGTAAATTCGTCCTTAAAATTATTTATGGGACGGAAATCTACTCGTTATCTGTAACCGACATTCTGCTCCATCTTCAAGGTTTGTCCTGGCAGAGGGTGTTGGGTGTGCCCAGCGCAGTTCCCATTGACATCATACGGTATGATCTTGGGATAACCTCTTTGTAAGCCCGCGTTGAGTAGAAAAGGTTATCCTTACTCGGGAAGATATTGGTCCCTGAGGGGGGGGGTTCTCTCTTCGAAGACCTAAAAAACATTTCGGCCGTATGAGTAGTTCTTGGCTTAATGAGATCTTCGAACATTGTGTACTGGTCTTGCTGAATGTAGATGGCTCATTGAAAGAACTATCTGAAGACCCAGAGCGGGTTAAGAGATTATTATTTGACCATGAAAAAATGCACGCCTATTCCTTTCTCCCATCTAAAATTGGACCATAAGAAATTGGGAGTTCTTGCTGCATTCTTGTCCGTGTATTCGGCAAGGTAGGGTGCAACGCTCTTTTTTTTAGCTTTCATTGGAACCTTGCATCGACAAAAGAAATTATGCATAGATGGGGACTTATTGCTGGTAACTGGGTCGGGTGTCGGTTTTGCCAGAATGTGGCAGTATATGAAACCATGAAACATGTATTTATTACCTGTCCAACATTGAACAGTTTGAGAGCAATACGTCTACAAATGTTTGTGCCTCTCCTAACTATCGGGGATTTTGAGAAGATCTGGTCATTGTGTTTATCTGGTCACTTAACCTCTACAGTAATTGCTATAGTCACTTTTATTAAAGCACTTAGGTCGGATGAGGGATGAATGAAAAGGGGTCATTGCCTGCTTTTTAATTGCGTTTTTATTGGGAATATGTAAGCTTATTTGCTTGGTGGTCATAACTGTGTTCTTTCTTTTTTAATTGTGGCAATGAGTTTGGAATTAATGTGTGAATCTGCCGCCTGATGCAGCTCCTTACAATAAGTATGTAATTGATGCTTTGCTTTTTAGTTTTTATTACTTTTTTTTAGTTTTTGTTTTGCCTGTCCTTTTGTATTTCAGTTCTGAATTGTTAAAGTTAACGGTTAACTTGTGTAACCATAACACAATAAAAGATGTCCAAACCACACACCAACAAAAAATAAATGAATATATCGGGTTGATAATATATTTTGCAATGACCGGACATTTACATTGTAGTGTTCCACTTGGGTCTGAGTATTAACCGCGGAGTGTAGGAAGTCGGATATTGGTTCCCTGTGTGCAAGGTTTGCTTTTAGCCATGGTAGTTGAATTGATGGCTCAACAGCTCATAGTTTAGGGTTTCCTAAATTGGGAAATGATTGGGGAGTGCTGGGATATTTACAAAACCTATTAGTTTCAGTAAAGTTAAACGAATCATGCAATTACACCTGCGTGCCCGGCATGTTTGTCTGATAGGTTATGCTGTGTCACTGTCTAGGAGAAAAGCATTCTGCCCTGTGCCCATAATTGATAGACTTGGGATCCATTATTCTAGGCCGTGAGTATGCACTACCCATGCATACAGTTACTTAATGTATACTGTTTAAGTTGACATACAAAACGTGTTTCTGAAGTTGGCGATTGTTCCATAGCTCTATAGTGCCAGACAAGAGTTGGTCACCTACCTAGAGTTTACAAACCCTGATCCAATTCCATAGTTGCCAGACTGCCAATAAATGCTATACCTCTGTGGCCGTGACTGTCCAGATAAACGCTAAAGGAAGGTTGGTGTTCACATTTTTAAAGCCTGCCTTGTTTTAAGAAGGGTTTGCTGTCATCCATTCGAAAAAAGAACCCCAATTTGTTTACTCCAAACCCTCCCTGCAATCCTTCATTCTGACGAATTTCTATACCGACTATATAACAAAGATCCATTTGATATGGTAAGTAAGTGAGGGGCACGTGCTTGCAATCCCTCAGGGAGGCAGAGGAATTATTTCGATATCACCAGGGTTCGCAATTTTATGGTGGTCTTCACAAAGTGGAAATTAGAAATTCTGTTGACCACCCCATCCCAAAGAAACAGGTAAGCAACTGATGGAAAGGCATTCTCTAGCCCAAAAGCAGACCAGAGGTATCATCAAGGTGAAACCCTATTTCACCTCATCCTACATGCACCATTTTGGAATATTGAGTAGCCCCACGGTTCTTTAATTTAATTTTGTTTTGTTCGCAGAGGCATATGTAAAACACTATATATATTAAGTGTCCTCCAAAATGTGCTCTGTGATCAAGCAGCCGGAGGTCTGTGAAACACATTGTACCATGTGCGTTTTTACCACTTGTGATGAGGATTAAAGATTAAAAAAAAAAAATCACATAAAAAAATCTTGTGTCTACTTCCATATGGCAATTAAGCCGAGGATTTTTTGAGCGGCGCCTCTGGAATGCAATTCGAAGTGTATATTTGTGCACTTTTTCTCTGTTTCTAATGTATATAAAAAAATAGTGTGGTGGTCGCCGCACTATAGTTGAGTATTGAGTACCATAGGAAATCTAAACAATCAATTGCTAATAACATTTGACTCGTATGACGCACCAACACCCCCCCCCATGACTAGAAATTGTGGTAAACATCAGTTAAATAATAAAGTTATTGAGAAAACAAAAAAGGTAGTTTTGACCTAGTCCCCATTCATTTTCCCATAGAGGAAAAAGGCCAATTACTGCTCCAGCGCACAGTGAAAACTGCAGGACGGAATTGGACAAGGTACAAAACGACTTTGGCACGAAGCGGGGGTGGGAGATCTGGGGTTATTGCGTTTCGTACTTTTTTAAATATTTGACCGAGAAGGGGGTGCCCCCTTCTCCCAAAATTCTTGATATCACTCATGGTGCATTGCAGTACACAAGGTTTTCAGGACTGGAAAAATGCGGTGGGAAAAAACAAAGAAATGCCATCAGACTAGAGGTGGGAGATGGGGGTGAAGGGAGAGAGGAGATGTGAAATTTGGGAGCGGTAGGGAACTAGGGACCAAGTTAACAGTACAAACGTTTTCTCGTAGTCCCAGTTATTTGGTGAGATAACTGCGGCAATCAAAGAAAATGAGATTGGGAATGAAAGTGCTTTGTACTCTGGAAGATAGCTCAGGGGCAACGTGCTCGCCTTGGAAGCAAGATGACACGGAGCAACACAGGTTCGATCCCCGGGTCTGCGTTTAGAAACCTCTGGGTATTAAGCGCGTTATAAATAACCTATCATATCAAGTGCGTCATGGCAAACCAGGAGTGATGGTGAGAATGGGAGATTGCTGGGGAGGTGATGAGAACTTGAGGGGAAGTGGGGGGTGCATGTTAGAAGGAGGGGAGTTGGTGAGTGCCTTGGTGGGCAAGGGAACATATTTCTTTTATTTCTTTTCCCGATAACCTCAGTTATCGGATAGCAACAAATAACCACAGTGATCTGTAGTACATTGCAATTATAACTGCGGTTATGAGGAAAGCCGTTTTAAAAAAAAAAAAAAATGTTAACAGCTCCTGTGAGGTGAGGGGTGGAAAGTGGCCATGGCCAAAGGTCATGGCGAGTGGGCTGGAAGGGTTTTAAAATGTACAGTGGGCATGGCCAAAGACCCTGCTCACTGGCCAGGGCCTTTGGCACTGGCTAGTGGGCCCAAAAGAAAGTGGGGAAAATGTGCAGTGGCCACAGCCGAAGGTCATTGCGAGTGGCCCGTTACTGCTTTAAAATATAGTGTGCATGGCTAGAAGCTGTGCTCACTAGCTTGGTCTGAAGGGCCTAATTATTGGGCCTGAAATATTGGCGGAACATATACAGTGGACACTGCCAAAGGCCATGGCTAGTGGCCCGGTACCGCTTTTAAAATATATTGTGCACGGCTAAAGGCCATGTTCACTTACCTGGGTTGAAGGCCCTGGCTATTGGGGCTGAAGTATTGGGGGAACATATAAAGTGGGCACGGCCGAAGGACGTGGACACTGGCACAGAAAAAACTATAGTATAACAAAAACCCTTTAAATTCACAGAAAAGTCTTTTTAGTTAAAGTTTAGTTAAGTTGGCCAGATTTAATGCAACAAATCCCTTGAATTCAGCGGATTTGGGAAGTCATGCCTGGCTTAACTTGGCGTGTTCCTGTTGCAATACCAATACAAATACAAGCACGCAATATATATATATATATATATAATTCACAATAACATACAAAATGGCATTATGAGGGATATAGCATTATAAGTATTATAAGGGGACATCAATGGGAGCGTGCCGAGTTAAGCCACTCATGACTTCCCACATTTGCTGAATTTCAAGGGTATTGTTGCGTTAAATCCGCTGGTCAACTTAACTAAACTTTTATTTTTATATATATATATATATATATAATTTTTTTTTTCTTTTCACAACACCAAGAAAGTTATGGTGGGTTTAAAAAGGTTTGGAAAAAAAACTTTTCGCCTGAAATGTGAAAAGTAGGAACATCCATTTCAGTCGAGTTACACACTCCACAGCACCCCTAGTAGCCATCCTTTTCCCCAGGAAATTGTCTTTGTCTAAGAGGGCAGTGCTATTTTATGATTGGCTTAATCAACCCAAGACCTGGTTTCACCCTTATTAGGGATCATCAGTGGAGTAAAGTCCCGACAGCCTTGTGGCTGGAGCATTTGGACATGTTTTCACAACACCAAGAAAGTTATTGTGGGTTTAAAAAGGTTTAAAAGCTGACATTCGATGAATTCGTGGGAGATAACGAAAACAACTACCAGAATGCAATGCTTTGTTAAATGAAAACAGAGTGCTGGGAAATGGGTTACTCTTGTCGTTTTAGTTATTATGCCACTTATCACATCTGTGCAGCTCTTCTACACGTTATTAAATGAATGGCTGTAACTATTTTCATAGGATCGAGTGTATGCCTCTTCGTAAGCCTGATCTTGGCATGGATGACGAGTCCTGGGATAACAGCTCGGCAGAATTTGAGCGAAGGTGCCGGCTGGGCAGTGAAGTTGGCAGTTTATCTAGATCTGCTTCCACTGAGAAATGTGAACGCCTGGACAATCTCCAGATGAAATTAAATCTTTCTAATGTGAGGTAGGTGTTTCAGAATATTGATTGATGTACATTTTCCTTTGATAGCCTAGTTAAAAACAAATGTTTATTTTTTAATCTCAAACCTAATCTCAACTTGTTTATGCAATTAAAACGAATTTACTTGAATATAGCATGGAAATAAAATAAATTACCACATTCCTGAATCTATAAAACCACAAATGTTATGTAAACATTTCCCAAATGTGTCGGGAGTCCGTCTGAGAATGAAAAAGGCCCAACAAACTGTTCAATGCGTTGATGCCAATTCAGGGAGTCTACAACAGTAAGGTGGTGGCCATCTCTGCCTTACCAAAGAATACATCCTTTTTTACAAGATACAGTAGAGCAATGCTACAGTTCTCTGGACTGGATACTAACCCATACCTATGCTTATGTGTTGGGCTTTCTCTGTGGTGCGCACAACTGTGGCTCCACATCTGGATTATCATTTTCAACTTGGAATCAAACCCTGATTTTTTAACTTTTGCCAAGTGATCCATCGAATGGTAGAAAAAAAGTGTCTATGGATTTGACTGGAATTTTGGGTCCAAGCTGTCCCAGTGGACAATACCAGACTCATTTGCAAATGGCAATAACTTGCCTGGTACAGCACAGAGCGAACAGGTGATTGTAGACCCTGATCAGTGGGCAGCAGCTTCAATTTGTCCTTGTTTGTTCTAAAGAAATGGGCTCAAACCTGTGGTTGATGTTAGCGTAAAGCAGCACTTTCATTTGAATGCTTACATAAGTAATGTAAGATATACCACTCTGCCACTATTGGTGGCCTCGCTGCGCTTGGTTCTAAGAGTAAAAGGGGGGGTTGGTATGGTTAGCTGCTGATGTGGGAGAGTGCGACAGGGCTAAACGAGAGCTTTAATCGTGACTCGGACACTGTTGATGTGCTAACGGCTAGGCCAGTGGTGGACTTCTGTGGGGGGGGGGAGGGCTTTGTGTGTGTAGTGTAAGGTGCTAGGAGCTCTTAGTGGTCAGTTGGTCGAGGGAAGGCGAGAGTATGCCTTAGAAAGCAAAAAAACCTGATGAAAAGTTTGAAGCAAATCCCTTTCAAAAGGATCTCGGTCTGATGTGCCATTTTAATGTAAGCCATGTGTTAACTTTTCTCAGCTCCAATTGTTGATCACCTGTTTTGGATACTGAATAGCAGTTTATAGACACCTTCCTTCTATTGCCAATGCAAAAGAAAGATGTGCTGTATCCGCACTTACTGTGTGAGGGCAATAAGCATTAGACACGCCAAGGATGGAACCCGATCATGTGAAGGGAGGCATGTCTCCAATAAAAGCAGGAGACCCCGAGAGCAACTAAATGGATGGACCAGTGGGTGCTTCCTGATAGTAACCTGAGACCGATGTATCATGTAATTACCAGATAACCTGACCAACCTTATGAAGAATAAACCTAGGTCAACCGAGGCAAAGCTTCAGTCATCTCTGTGCTAAAATAGTTGCCCATCTTCAATTTTATTTGTTCATGGTCCCCCGCATCCCTTACCCCCTGTTCTCTCTATGAACTAGTTATACAGTGGGTGGCCTAGGGGTGGCAGGAGGGAATCTGACACATCTCCTCCCGAAAGACCAATAATCTGAATCCTCGTCAGACACTCTCATGTTGGTCCCCTGCGTCCCATCCCTCTCCAGGAAGACCATACCCACCATCTTCGACTTTCCTTCTATTGGCTCTGGTGAAAGCAGTTTCCTGTGCGACTGTGGTGGGGCTGCACCCACCTCTGGGGTCTTCTGCTCCAGTGCTGCCAGTAAGGTATGTCCTGCTAGAGCTTCTGCTGTGATGGCAATGGAAAACCTTTTACATTTCCACCGCCATGACTCCACAATGCTGAACTTCAGCTTTTAGAAACAGTTGCTGATGGTTTCCATCAGCTACAATAAAAATGTTCTCTGCACACCATCCTATTTTGGTGATTATTGGGTACATGTATGGTTTGTTTAATTTGTGTTTTTCTTTTATGTTGGTGAAATATACACACTGTCTTGTGCCAGCAGTGTCTGCTTTCTGAAAGTTGACAGTGGGGAGGAGGTTCCATGGGGGCCATGTAAAGGGTCAACAGAATATAACAATGCAGGTTTTCAGACGTGTAGAGCACTTTGTGCACCGGCTGAAGGATTTTGAAGCCTGGCCTCTGGACTCCTAACAAGGCAGTCATCCTGTTTGGAGGATGTGAACAAGTTGATTTTACCATACAATACGCCCCGGGGTCATGTGGCGGATGTTTCCAACAGGGCTATGTGCCAGACCTGTGTGGTCTTGAAAGGAAGCAGGAAAAAATATGTTTTCCTAAACCAACTCCTCTGAAGTATCTGTGTGTGTTTTAAATCAATGAACTGTACCTTGTGTGCCCTACACCAGATGTAGCAATACTGAGAATCCCATGGCCATATATTTGATCACAAAGGGAGCGCCTGCCAAATATTCAGATCCTGTCCGCTCCTCTTCGCTTACTCTTCAGGAAAAGCGATAAAACGAATCTTGGTCACTTTTGGCTGCCATTTGTTTAAGGTCCGAGGTAGCTGTTTAAATGGTGCCAATGTCCTACACTCTGTGCTTGATAAACTAGGAAGGGTTCAAAATGCTGCCAAAAGGCTGATCTCTGGCCTCTCTAAAAAGATCTTGTGTGAAGCCAGCCAGGCTCTTAATTGGCTGAACCTACGGGATAGAATTACATTCCAAATTGACTGCATAACCTTTAAATGTGTCAATTTGGTCGTCAGTCTCTTAGAACAAGCCTTTGTTGCTATAACCCAACCAAGTCCTTAAGACGTCCTATTAGGACGCTCGTTTCCCCTGATTCAAGCTTTCTCCCAAAAATTGGTCGGTGCTTCGCAGACCAGGCTGCTAAAACCTGGCAAGTGCTACCCATACATCTGCATACACTTGAGTCACTTGCAGCCTTTAGGTCCCAACTACAATCTTGCATGACTAGTAGTAGGATCTCACCGATTCTCAAAGTCCCACTTCTAAAAGCAGACTGGTATTGGCAGTCTAGAAAATATACAAGAGGTACCCGCTATTGTCTGTATCCAAGCTTCCCCAAGTTCCAAACTGACAGCTGTAATGGCCTTAGCGGAGGGGAATGGGGAAGCAACACACCCTCAATGGGGCTTTTCAATCTGAGGGCATGCCAAGTTTTAGCGCCCTGTTCTACGCCATGATGGAAGATCTGCTTTTGTTGACTCGCTTGATAAAATCTGGGCTAAATTTACGCTGGTTTCATAGGCTTTTGACCCATTGAGTGCTTTCAACGTGTGTGGGTGCATGGATACGTAAACGTGTGATGTCTGTTGCAGTGGCGACTCCTTGTTCTTATTGTTAGTGTTTCCATAGCAAGAGGCCATTTTGAGATGCGTATGACTTTGATGCTTTTTGACAGATCTTTTTGAAACTTGGCAAGAAAGCTATGCATGCTCTTCGGAATACTGAATTGTACGTCGTCCCGTCTAGAGTTCTTGGCGGGTGGAAAAGGTTGCAGTTCACAAATTGATTTCTTTTGCTGTCCTACAATGTTGCGCGAGGAGCGTCTGCCTGGCCCCGAGCGCATCGTCTTCAAAACTTTGTGAAAAGCTGCCTGGGCCCTTTAAAAAATTAAATAAAAAAATAAATAAACCCCAAATCGTACAGTATGTTGACGCCAATTTGTATATTGGCCATTACATTCACAGAACTGTTTTTTAAATGTAGAAACTACGATTGGATTGGTTTAAAAAGTCAGTTTGATGGGATCTCTAACGATCCATAGATATTTGCAGATCCTTGCATCACAAAATGTGGCCATTCGCTATTCACCTGAACATATTTTTTAAAAACGTCGTTATTGAAGCTGCAGATCCAATGTGGGACTCGTGGATGCAGTGCAGTAAAATGTTAAATAAAGCATAAGCGACCCTCAAGGGCATGTTTTCACCCAAAGGTAAGGGGAAGATATGACCTTTTTTTTTATATATATAAGTAAAACTGCCCTTTTCTTTTTGGCTGCCAAATCTGCTACTCCAGCCCAGGTATTTGAGCAGGTCCTGCCACTTGCAGCGGCTGTGGTCAGAGCTCCGAGGTCTGATACCTCGCCTGCTTTGTACCGGCCCTCTGCACATTTTGGGGGTGGGACCAAGCTTGATTTTCATATAGTGTTCTGTTCCAAATTGGCAGGCTGTCAAATGGTTGGAGGGCTTCCCAGAGCAATTACAGAGGATCTAATTAATTCAAAACCTTCCACACATTGACATTCAGTTTTGCAAATGGTAAGAATGCGCAACATAGGGTTAACTACTTCTAGCTGCGAGTTGCTTAAAGGAAGTTCCAAACACCTTGCTGCACGGCCAAAGCACATTTTGTAATGTATAGACATGGGATTGGCTGGTGCATGCCTTTCAGAAGTAGTTCTTGAATGAGAAGTGTTCCACTGATTCCTCAGGAGGGAATAATCCAAATGCAGGCTCTATACTGTTTCACAACCGGGTGACCGAAGCAAAACAAAAAAAGTACTTTGTGTTCCCGCCGCCCCCCCACCAGCAGCAAAAGGGGCAGAGAATATATGCATCTTGAGAAAACAGATCTAGTAAAAAAAATATATATCACTTTGGTTATCTGAAATGAAATGCACATCTGTTATGTGTTTCTCTGTAGCGCACGTGAATCCATAAACAAATGGGTGATTGCTTAAGCGAAAATGCATATTCTATGATGCGTGAGTTGAATGCAGTTCACAAATATGGACCAGTATATGATTCCATTGAATCCTAATGGCACATATAGTGCAATTGGAAAGTCGTAAATCCCTTCTTTGACATCACTGCAGTGAAATGTGAAAATCATATCTCAATGAAGCGACATTCCACCCTCGCCCCCTACCTTTTGAGTGACCCCAGAATATTTTCTCAGCCGGTTCCTTCTCCCACTGCTTCATCCAATACCTCACAGCAGTCCTGACTCACTTAGAAGAAAGGACCTTACTTTCTTAAAAATGCCAAATGTGTTTACCTACACCCATATACAACATAAAATTGTATGGATGACCATAATCCAAGGGGAAATATTCCACCTCAGGGTTCTGAGTCACATCATAGATATTTAATAGAGAGCGAATGCACAGATTCAGTTGCGACTCTGAACCCTCATCTACAAGAATATTTCTCCATAGCTGATTGTGACCAATGTACAATTCTATACATGGTCTTCCATGGTTTATAAAGCAATAAAAACTGAAGTGCCCAAATACATGTTTTTTTTGTTGCACTTGAAATAAATGGGCGAGGAAGAGATCCACATGAAAAGCAATGGAGATTTAGTATATAGTTACAGACAGTGGTGGATTCCGGCATCCCGCTGCCGTAGGATCTTTCTCCGGCAATCCCAGAGTGAAACAGTGAGGAATTCTACCATCTACATGGTGAGTGTGCGCGCGCCTTGGCTTTTTGAAATGTATATTTAAATGGAATGATGTGTGGGGCTAAACCATACACATTTTGCTATGCTCACACCACGACAAATGTGAAGACCTGCTTACTCTGGGTGGACACAACCTACAGACACAGTCTGCCCTGTCATATTTAGTTGGAATGTGACAGCCAGGAGTGCACTGTCATCTCCAGGAAGGGGGAGGACCACGCTTCCCCCTGCCATGGCCATCCTGATTAACTAACAAAGGCTCCATGGATTTGCCCTGCCGCTGGTGGAAGCAATTAACTTGCCAAAAGAGGGTACCCTTAAACCGGCCCGCACAGGGCCTGGCTGCAGAGGTTAACAAAGGAGACCCGAAATCCAACAACCTTTCATTTATAACTGTGGCAACCTGAAGCCAGCTCCCGCCCACTGTATAAATGACTGAGCTGTCATGTTTGGTACTGCTGTTTACAGTAAGCCAACCCGCTGGGGGAACCCCATTTATAAGGGATGAGAATGTGGTTTGCAGGAGGCAGAGAGGCTGATTTTGCGGCAGCTTCAAGGGAGACCTGCAGCTTTAGCAGGGACCACATAGAGAGGACCATTAACCAGAGAGACTATTTGATCAACAACAGACAAGACAATGAGGGTGACTTAGTATCACAAGGGAGTGTGACCAGAGCACTTTCTGCTGAAAGAAGCATTCCACCATTTTAGTTCTGGCGCATACCTTGTTCCTGTTTTCACCCCTTTACCTTTCCTGTGCAAAGCACTGTGGTTACGACCTCATGCATATAGGAGATGTTTGGTAGGGGCTCAAAGAATGGTTAATTAAGTTAAGCTTAGCCTACGCCAAGCACTGTGGCCCTCATGGATTTAAGAGGGCTGGAGCCCCTCTTAAAGCAGATTCTGAAGGCTTCACAAAAAGCAGCAAGAGGAACTCGGTCTTGGACCCTGGGTGAAGGTACAGTCTGCCTTACAGCTTCTGCCAGTGAATGAAGGCCAGGAGATACAAAGTGGGAAGCAAGGTCCCTCCCCTAAAAATATTCCAGGGAATGGAGGGAGATACAGACCTCAGAGGAGTGATTTCTTTTTTTTTATAATCACAATATTGAAAACAAAGCATAAAGAAACTCTATGAAAACCTCCAAAATGGCTGTTCAGGAGTGTGCCATCCCTTTCAGCAACAAAATCTGTATCTTCACTATGTTTAATAAATACAACATATGCTTCACTGTGGCACATGGCTTCACTCTGCCTGTCGCCCTATAGTCAAAGCTAAAAGTATTGTATACTTTAACACTTTTTGCTTAGATAGAGCATAGACACATTTTCTTATGTGCCGCTCTGCATGTAGAATAAAATAAATTGTAGCCCCTTCTTGGAAGTACAAAATGCATCCGGCACAATCTAAAGGATGCACTGGCACAGCCGATCAGTACTTGACACATACCCAAACATATCAAGTAAGATGTAGCACCCGTGACACTGGCCACCCTTAAAAATGTCATCAACTCTAGTACTTTGTCTCAATAAATCGCGGCTATACCTTTTGCGCAACATGTGTGATCTTTGGCGTAAACTCAAATACTAGCGTCACATTGCACACTAAAAATATTTCATCAACTTTATCAGCAACGTGAAGCTAAAACACTGCATTGTGCAAATATGCTGCATCTCAACAAGACAAGTGCCCCAAAAGTACATTCAGGGTTTATTTAATATTTAATTTAATGTTTGGAATGGCTATAAGGGTGGGGCCAAGCTTTTATATTGAAGTGTCTGATCGATTTTGCAAGTGTCTGATTGTGTGAGCGCCTGATTGATTCTGTAGCAGCGCTATAAACACTAAACACTTACAAAACCCTCTACATATTTTCAACTTCTTCCAAAGCATTGTTGTCAAAATCTCAAAAACAGCACATACACAAACACACATAGAATCCGGTGCTACCAACATCTTTGCGCTATCCTAGCTGACATGCATAACCACAGAGCATTCTAAGTAAACTATACATTTTCAAACACGTAATTAAAAGCACTGCGCTGTTTAGTTAAAAATGCACAGCCTGTCTCAGAAAGGGCCTGTCTCATGGCATGAGTCAGATAGGCTAGAAAAATACAAAAACAATACATTAAAGTATTGAAATACCCCCCACACTCACCATTTTGCTGTTGTCGAAATAAAACTGTGAATAAACAGCAGGCCCAACTTCCAGTTAAAAGGCTCTGCAAGTGTTCCTTAAGTGTCCACAGACCTACCATCAAACCCAGCCGAGAAGCAAGGTACCCTGTAGAGCTGAAATCACATTTCCCAGGTGAATTGGCCGCTGTCCGCAGGGGTGCCACAATCCATGGCTCGGACACTGTGGTTGACAGTAGCCCTGCTGGAGTCACAGACCCCTTTTAAGGGGTGAAAGCTCAATGTTGTTTCAGTATCAAGAATGTATGCACAGATTTATGTTTTTGTTTAGTTTGCAGAAATGGAATTCTTATCAACAAAACGCAGCATAGTATTTCATGCGTACTGCTTCCTATGTGTTATAGCAGCATCTAAAAATAACCTCACCCCTGTTCATGCTTCCTGGGCCAATGCCATTTTTCTTATCAACAGAAGCACACCATTCCATTTCCTGCATACTCGGCAAGAATTAGCGAGTGTCACCCTAGATTGTGAACGTTAACTTCCTGTATCCTTATAGCAACATCTAAAATTAAGTTCAGCCTGCAGCTGCTTTCTGTGCCGGCCTTCAGTCATAAGCTAAACATAGCTGTGCTAATTACCATTGGTTTTAGTTAGTAAACATGATCTAAATATAAAGCCCATCTGTGCTTTCTCCTGATGTGGATAAAATGACACTTTGTGTGTCAGCACATTCCTAGGATTCCCATGGTCTTGCCATAGATATAAAAAAAAACTGGAGTGCTGTTCACAGGGGGAGCACAAGATGCTTTAGACCCTTAGAAATAATAGTTTGCCTTTTGTACGTGCTCTGGGAAGCACACCATTACTTCTAAAATTAACTGCTTTTCATCATTTACACTCTGTATCAAAGCCAGTTCATATAAGATTGGTATACATTTTTATATCAAAATTGATATCAAACATTTTGATATCAAAAGGTTCGGTGAAGTTTATATAAAAATGTGAATGAGTATTTTATATCAAAACAAGATACATTTGTATATACATTTCTATATCAAAAAATATTTGTTTTGTATACATTTTATACCCCAAAATATGAATTGTTATCTTGCATTTTATTTAAATGTATACATGAAAAAATATTTTTTTTATATAAAAATGATATTAATATTATCATTTTCCGCTTCCTGTTAAGTTTATACAAAAAATATTGGGGTTCAACAAAATTGCTATCAAAAACATTGGAGGGCTTATCAATTTAATGTACAATTTATATCTGCTTCCTATTACCCCAGGGCAGAAACCCTACGTGACGTCAGCAACGTGCCACTCTGCAAAGCCCTAGATTCACAGTCCCCGTCTTCAGAGCTCACTTCACTCTCGGTGCTTGACCAAGCAACATCGTCGAGCGCTGTTCCCATCATTATATAGATTTTATGTAAAATGTATATTCACTTATATCAAAACCTAACAAATTAGAAAACACTTCCTATAAAAATATACATTTGATACAAAATCAATATCAAACATTGTTGAAATCATTTTTACATCAACTTTATTTTGTTTATATCGGAGCACATCAAAAGGGGGTGGGACTAGGACTCGAAACAGGGGGCTTGACCACCTGTCAAAATTTAACATGAGTCAAAAGGGGACTCCGTCTACTACTTTCATTCTTTTGACATACTTTGTTTTTGGCTTTTGACTCTTCAAGTCTTCCCATTCTCTTTACCCTTTTCTGCAGGGCATGTCTCAGGATTTATACAGCACGGTGCAGGATAAAATTTGCAGGGGGACCCTAATTTATATATTTTTTCACATCCGTGACTTCACAGAGGAAACTTTAAAGAATGTTACATTAAGACGTTGCCAGGAGTAAGCTAGGGGACAAACTTTGTGTTGGCCAATATATGTGAATGGCCACTGTTGTTAGATATGAGGCAATAACGGGAGTGACTCTCTTTGCGAGTAGTGAACAATTTGAGCTGAATCGGTTATAGGGATTTATAATTTTGGCAGATAAAGTAATGTGAGATTAAATATTTTGCCCAGAAGCAACTACTTTGGTTAAGTGCCAAAGCCAGGATTTGGCACCAGTCTGCAACTAAGGCACATAACACATCTTTCCACATGTTGGTAATAGAAATGATTGTTTGCAACAGGTTTTATTTGGTATAAAAACAAAAAACACTTGACTTTGGGATGCAACACACAGTTTCTTTTGCACACTGAAGTAAACTTGTTTATGCAGCAGATGCATGAATTGCTTTTGGTTGTATGGTTTATATGTCAGGCCATACTGTCTAAACTAGCAGATTACGGTTATTTTGACTATCAAAAGAAATTAATCTCCAAGCAATGTGCAGGCGTTAACATTCAATGTTGCCATAGCGGACCCGGTCATGGATTTGTGGCAACGCCTGTGCTCGACACCGGCAGTCAATGTGGAACTCACAAAAAAGTATAAGTCGGCAAGAGGTGACCTTCTGTTCTTGAAGGCTTCTGGAACTCCAAAAAGTTGGTGGTGCAGACCGCAATGATTATGTCCAGGCCCTCTACCTCGAACCTCCCCACTGATATGGAGTCGAAAAAAGTTGACGCTTTGGCAAAGAAAGTTTTTGTCTCCGGGAGAATGCCTCTTAAAGCCATGAATACCTCTTTTGCCTTTAATTTCTCATGTCTTCTGAAGCACCATTTCAGAAGCATCTGTTCACCTCACAGAGGTAGAGGGCAAGAATACATTCTTTGAGATAGTGGCTGTTGGTAAGGAAAGGGCCTTTCCAGTGCTCCAAGTAGGTTTGGACAAAGAGGACTGTATGGATTGGTCCATGGACACCTTGACGGTCCTGCGCAGGTCTGCTTATCTGAGAGGCTCAGGGTTTTCCACAAATGTTCAGTTGAAGCTGTTGCACCTTGCTTTCGACAGAGTACATCTTTTTCGCCCCAAAGCTGATGAGTCACTAAAGTTCAAGGACTCCAAGCTCACAGCCAAATTAGAACTAGCAGTGTAGCAGCAGAATCCACGGCAGAGCTTTGATTTTGGGTCCAGAAGACAGGGTTACAGGAGATACTCCACCTTTACCAGAAGGGCGCAAGTGCCAGAGGTCAAATGGAGGCAACGTAGGTTCCTGCAGCCAGGTAGAGGAGGGTCAAGACAGTACACTACTGCTATAGCATCGATGTCGGCAGGGCCTCAAACTTCCTGGAGGTGTCCCCCATACTTCAGCAGATGCCGATCTTTTGAATATACCAGGCGTAAAGTTGACTTCAGGGTGAGGCAGATAATTTCCGGTCAAGGCAGCAAATTATTGGAACACGCTGAGACAAGATGAAAACTATCTTATTTTCAGGAAAGCACTGAAAACCTTTTTATTCCAATAAATTGTCTAGATCCAGGGCAAAACTCTTTGCCTAGTCAGGTCATCGAGACCTTGGACAGGTTTCAATCTGTGAATTTTGTATTGCCGGTCTCTCCTGCGCCCTGATGCCCGCGGGCTTTCGGAGTGTTACAAGCACATGCAATACAATACAATACTTACGCGATTGGAGGGAGAGTCTATGGGTTCTTGGGAAAATGGGAGGATATTACTTCTGATGTTTATTGAGTGGGGGTACTGCTTCCCGTTTGTGATGAGACCTTTGGATAGACCTCCACTTCGCTCCTGACAGCCGGAATGGGAGCTCCAGGAAAAGATGCAGGATCTTCTTTTGAAGGGAGCAGCCAAGGAATGAGGCTTGGGTTGACACTTCTGATATTTCCAGGCCTGCAAGAAAGGGGGAGGGGGAAGGACACATTCAGAATGGTGACGCTGATGGAAATTCTCCAGGCTCTTCAGTTTCAATACTGGCGGGTGTCGCTGAACCTTCAGGGTGCCTAATTTCATGTGCCTATTCACAGAAAGCACAGGTGTGTCCCTCATCTGGGATGCACATTACCAATTCAAGGGGCACCCTTTTGGCTTGACCTCCTCCCCCATGGTCTTTGCCAAGCTGATGACAGTAGTAGTGTGCCACCTCAGGAGAGCCAGTGACTTTGTGTTTCCATAATTGTACGATTTGCTGATCCGAGCACGGTCGCCAGAAAAGATTTTGAGGCACCTCGAGGTCAGCTGTTCAGTACAGCACGACTTTGTTTTCTCCCTGTACATACAGAAATCTGACCTCACCAGCGCAAAGGCCCCAGTTCATTGGAGCGTTCTTGGATACCCGGGAGGGTAAGGCTTTTCCTCACATGAAGAGTCACCAACATGGTGTACATGGTCAGTCTCTTCCATACTTCCAGCAGTCTTCCGGCATCAGCGTTCATGCGCCTACTGGGCCTCATGGAATCCTGTATTTTCCTGGTGCCACTGTCGAGACTCCGGATGAGGTCCTTTCAGTGACTTCTCAGGAGCCAGTGGTCGCAGTACTTCGGCAAGATGTCGGATGTCCTCCAAGTGTGAAGGTCTGTGGCCTGGCAAGACGGAGCGACAGAACAAATATGTTGGTGGGAGAAACTTTCTGGGCACCATGGCTGGAGGAGCAAGTTGTCACGGACGCCTCACTGAAGGCCTGGGGAGCTCATTGCGTCTCTCTGCAGATCAGCGGCCATTGGTCTCAGAAGGAGGAAGGCTACCACATCAATCTGCCGACGGGTTTTGTGCCTTTTCTGCAGGCAAAGCATGTCCTGTTGTTAACGGACAACAAAGCAACCCTGCATTACCTTAGCAAGCCGGGAGGCGTGAGATCAGTGCCCCTGTGCAGGGAGGCCATGCAGCTATAGTTCTGGATGCTAGAGAACAACGACTCGACCTCTGCAACTCACAGACCTTGACTGATGCACCGGCACTGTTGTACACAGTGCCGGTGCACCCGTCCTCCCCATTCCCAATCGGTCCTATGGGACTCAAATGGGAATGGGGAGTAATTTGTTCCCGGCGCCGGGCTATGGGGAATTACCGGGACCACCTGGGCTGTAATGCCCCGGTAATTCCCCATTGCCAGGCGCCGGAAAAAAAACGATCCTGGCGGCAGCCGTGCCATTTTTACCCGCACAGCTACCGTCAGGGTCGTAATGAGTCCTTGTGAATTGCAAGCGCTCTTGTAAAGCCTCTTGCCTGAAAGTTTTTAAAGAGCAGGTATCCCTGAATATTTTTACCAAAGGTGGTCTCAGAAGATCGATCTTCCAGCATTTTACCCTCCACCCCATCCTTCTAAGGACGAGCAGAGAATGCACAGGTTGGCTCCCAAGAAAGCGATGAGTTTTTACCTGTCCAGAATGGGCTCTTTCAGGAGGAGATGATCAGTTATTTGAGTTTTCACCATCGAGGTTGCGGCGAGCGGTTACAAAGCAAACTGTCTCTCGCTGGATAGTGCTTTGCATTTTGGAATGTTACCAGTGGGCAGGTAAGGCAGTTCCAGCGGGAGTTGGGGCCCACTCTACTAGAGGGGAGTGCCGGCCACAGATCTGTTGTGCAGCAACGTGGTCTTCTCTGCACACGATTGCCAAGCGTTGCAGCTTGGACTTAGCCCAAAGGGCCGATGCACGCTTTGGTAGAGAGGTTCTCCAATGTTTCTTGGTGTGACTTCCAACTCTCCATCAGCATGAACACTGCTTTGAGAGCTGTGGGAGAATCCAATCCATTGAAAGGGAAATTACGTACCAGTATTGCATTCTGTGGTCATGCTTCTATATGCCAATGACATGAGGAGCAGAGTGCTACGTAGGGAAAGCAGCAATTAGTTGCAAGGCTGTCTGCCTTCTTCTGGCTTCATTTCAAAGATTGAAAAATAGAAGAAAAATGTAGGCAAGCATTTAGTTGATTGCTGTTTGTTTTCATTGCCTTTCCCCATTATTGCATGTCTTTTCTCGCAGGCCCAGCCTTGGGGGTGGTGGGGTGAGTGGCAAACTGAGGTAAGGGGGTATAGTGCATTCCTTTAATACAGTGATTGAAGTCATGTCTGTTGTCGAGGAGTGGCGCGGCCGTATACAAGAAAGTGTCGACGATATTGAACGATATTACGCGCTCACACTGGATAATTATCAAGATGAAGAATTTACAGAAGCAGCATTTCTGTTAAGTAATTTCTCCTTTTCACGACTAGTGTGAAGTCCCAGGTGTGGAGGGAGGAGATGATCCATTTTCTGAGGGTTTAGTATTTCCAGTACTTTACCCTGCACTGCTTTGTGGAAGTACTAGCCTGGTAAACAGGTGTGGACTAAAATTACAAATGCTTGCACTGATAGCCTGAATATTATTAGTTTGTCTTGCAAGCAAGCCATTTTACTTTCAAGAGGGGGTCTTTCCCAAATAGACATACATTGCATGGTTCATCGCCACCTTTGAGGATTTCTGTATCGCTCTTTCTTTTACTCAAGGTGTTCTCATTCATTAAGGTTGACTTTGGGTTTCTCTCACTTTCATGCAGCTCCCTCTTTGGGAAGGTTATTCTTTCTTTCCTTGTATTTATTAAGACTTCACTTTAATTAAATGTGTTGTATTTCTACTTTCCTCCCCTCCAGGGAACAGTTTTGTTCTTTTCCCCCAAACTATCACAGTTCATATGTAACGATGATAATCCACTTGTATTCAACTTTCCTTCAATTAACTTTATAGGTTTCATGTTTATTTCATCACAGTTCCAATATAGTAACTCTTCTTTCTTATTCGTACTGAGATGACTTATTCATTCTAGACTATACTCTTCATGATTTTTTCCTGTGGCTCTGCGGTCCCCCGTTACCTTCTTTTTTGGAAACGGTCCTGGGACTCGTAAGGGTCAGGTGTTGCTTCGATTACTTTGTTGTACTTGCGAGCCGGCTTCCTCTGCGTCCCTCGCCTGCGGTCTTCGCACTTCTTAGGGTTTGCATGGTTACTCACCAAGGAGCCACATCGCTTCCCCAGCTTCCCTCTGATTTCGGTGTTGTTGCGCTGCCAGCATCCCACCCTGACTCTCTGAGGGTCACACCACCACCAATTATTCTCCTTTCAGGCTCTCTGGTACCCTGACCGTTCAGCGTTCATTCTCTTGCTTCCCAGCAAGTGTGGAATCTGCAGGTTCCACATCCTGCGATGGCCCCGCCTCTTCGCAGGCTCGCATCAACAGTGAACCCTACCTGTGTGGAGATGTACTGCTCACTCTCGTTCTCTACATGGCATTGTTCTCCTTTCAATCCACTAGTTTTCCTTAAAGAGACATGTTCTCCTTCTCCTGAAGAATAGCATCGTTCAGCCACTTCTTCTGCACATTCTTTATACTTGACAGGATTTAGTAGACCCATGTGTGCCATTATATTTACCGGTGAAGGGGGTTCCTCACAGGAATGAGATTCCTTGCCCCCAAATGTGGTGCTTCTCCTGGTGAGGACCCACTTGCCTCAACCCCTAGGGAGGGTGTTGCGGAGCAGGCTTACCTCCCTAGCCTCACAGAGGGGAGGGTTCCCTATTGGGAAGAAGGGATGAATTCTCTCGATTCGTCACAGCTGATGATAAACAGTCATTCAGCAGGTATTTCTTCTTGGAATCTCTCCTATTCAGGCCTTTTGCAGATCTGTTAATTTGCCCATCTTAATTACATTTCTAATTGTAATTTCTTTTTAACTATGCAGTTATGCAATATGATTAACAGGTCACCTTGTGTGATTTCAAAGTTCTATATAGTTTTGTTACTTTTTCTAAACAAACGGGAAATAAACCTGAAGCTTTGCATGTATTAGAGAGGTCAGACTCCACAATCTAGAGATGGGAATCTCTGTAAAGAGAGACCTTTTATTCTGCATGCAAAATAACACATTTCTTTAATGGTAGTTAGTTAAGAAATAGCCTGCCTATTCAAAACAATCGTACTGAAAGCTCCGGCAAAGGATTGAAGATGCATAGCTCCCTATTGCTGCCGGTTCCCATCCAAAAGACCTGTGTTTTTTAATTCTTCAATGGAGCCGAATATTGCTAATACTTGTTGACTTGCAATTTTCAAAACAAGAGCTCCAGGCCAAAGGATTGTGCTCCCTAAAATATCCACCGTTGTTCCTGAGAATCTTGATGCCGTTGCCTTTCAGAAACACTCACCAACCGCTCCTAAAATTATGTGCCGTCTAACTTGACCATGTCAACGGCCTTGAGGCCATTTCAAAGGTCAATTTTGGCCTTTACAGTCAAAAGGGAATCGACGCTGATTCAAAGCTGAAGGTTCTAACAAACCCTTGGACCACAGGTGGTGATTACTCGTGGGCCTTTCTCCATCGAAAAGCTAAAGGAAATTTATGAAAAAGCTGTTGAAATATGAACATGCAAGGGCGACTTTGTTTCCTATTCACCTATCCTCCAACGACTCTTTTGCTTATCTTGCATTTTTTATGCCAATTTAAATAAGCAAGATACGGAGGAAACAATGTAGGGTACCTTGTTAATAAATAATTGCACCCAATATTTGACACAATCTTAACTTATGGCAGTGAAGGAATGTCCTTACGTGGACGTAGGGATGATGGAAAACCTCCGTTCTGAGCCGGTAGCCAATGATGGCAATTTCTGTGCACTTCTTTGCTACAGTATAAGAGGGGTGATCAGAAATTACTGAACCATACTGAATGTGCTCCAGACAATGCAACTTTATCCAGGCAGCATTGTGCAAAATTAACTAATTGAGAATTCTGCTACTTGTATCCAAACCCAGATTGTACAACGAGTGAAAGATGATGGGCGTATAGTTATGTAAATGAATGAAATAAGGGACATCACAATTCTGTTGCTATGGGGGGCATTGCCTGCAATGGGAAAGTACATGATATGCTGGGCCAATTTCGAACATGTAAGGGAGATGGAAAAATGGTTGGATAAATGGAATGAATATGAATAAAAAGTCAGACCTTTTTGGAATAATTACTTGGAAACTTACTATTGAGGTCTAGACAAAGCTCATGGAAGATTGAAACAAGGTTGTATAACCAGTCTCTAAATCAGGGACCCAACTTCAGATCTGCACTCTTTTCTTTTTTTTGTTTGTTTTTTGTTTAAAACATTTTATTTTTTTGGTTGAAATAATTTCCACTCCTGTTTCTATCATCTATGTTCTTGCTTGAGCAAATCTAGTTCACTGAAAAGCAACATGGTCTGTCTTTCCCAAGGGTCAAATGGAATTGCCTTGGGCTCCTTGCAGTTTGTCAGGAGTAGACCAAATTTCAACTATGGAGGGGCATAGAAATATAAGTTAACGAAAAACACATGTAAAAGTACATATCTCGACTTTTTCTGTTGGTGCGTGCCCAGTTATGGGAGATCAAGTGTAAGTGATGGTGAAAGTAGTTTGGGGCTGAGGGGGATTAAGTCCGATCTACGCCTGGGTGTTCCAGAGGCTGAAAAGTACATCTTTGTGATCAGTTTTGCGGTTGTCTGTTTCCTGAGCTGTTGACTGGGCGTGGTGCAAGAAGTCTGGTGGTGAACTGAGGCCGTTCTGCAGCACAGTCCATTGTTTAGGCCAGACTGTTTCAACAAGATGAGCCTGTCTTGATAGACTTAGTCTAGTTAATGTGAATGGTGACAGGCAAGTCCGACCTTAATGTTTTTTAAAAGGTGCAGGTAAGCCCAGAGTACCTCTGGATAGGGTCAGCGCTGAACCAAAATTACAATTTAAAAAAAAAGCCATTAATTTAATGCCAGAAGGGAACCTTTCCCCTCCCCCTTCTTACTACAGACTTTCTGTAATAGTGTCTGAACCAGTTTTCGCTTTGTCAGATTAGTTATATTTGCAAAATTTACGAAAGACAGAAAGCCTCTCCTGTTTGCCTTCCCTGTTTACTCCATAAAACCTGACGCATGCGTGCATCTCCATCCCACGCGGGCTTATTAAATGAAGAGCTTTGCATCTGAATTCATTAAGCCGTAAGAGTTGGAAACCGTGAATTACTCGGAGGACAAGTTCTAAAATGTTTAGTGCAGCTGCACGTGTGGACTCATTTCCAATGGATTTCAGGAGAGCATAGGAATTTGCAGAAGTGTAGTAGATTTAATTAGAGTCATGATAAGCAAATGAATGCCCAGTGCTGTTCTCCTAGTGAAGCCTCCTGAGGAGTTGTTTAGCCAGTAGATCCCAGGAGGGTTTACCTCGGGCTCCCAGCTTCACTTGCTTGCAGCCGATGGAATGAGGTGAGGGACACAAACATTATCCCCATTGGCAATAGGACTAATAGTAAAAAGTGTGGTGCTGGCCTGCAGCCCTTGCCAGCAGATCTCCTTACCTCCTGTAACTATTCCCGCCACAGATGCTTATCGATTGCGCAAGTGCGTTTGTTGTGCAGGTTTTTAAAATGTTGCCTTTACCTGATAGTGAGCTGCTCAAGACATGTGAGGAAACCGTAATTATTCAAACATAACCGCAAAACAATGAAACTGGGGTTTCAAAAATTGCCATTTAGTTGGTAATACCACCAAGCATTTAAGTACCAGGAGATACATCTGTTTGTGGCGTGTGCTATATAAATGACTAGGTACCGCATGTAGCATCCATCTACCCACTGTTATGTGTCCTGAAATAACACTACATAGGATTAGGACTAAAATGAGGACCTCGAAAAGGCCGGAACGGCTGTAAAAAACTAGCACTATGGTCACCCTCTGATGGGGGAGCGAGCCGTAGGAGTTTTTATCGTAGGGCTTTCTCAGACCTTCCAGCCCAAGACCCCATAAAAATGGGGAAGAGAAATATTTAGGAAGGCAAAGTGCTTTTTTCCAATGGAACAAACCTTTCCGCTACTCTTAGATCTATCTGGACGTCACGCCAGATATTGCCTGGTGCAGGACTTTCCTATATACTGTACTTGTCATCCACATTTGCAATCTTGACTGAGACACAGGGGGTCATTACGAGGTTGGAGGTAGCCATGGTGCTATTAGCACCATGGCTACCCCCTTACCACATTCTGGGTCCGGGTTCCCGAAATAGGGACTTACCAGGTCATTCCAACCTTGGAGGACCCGGTAAGTCCCCATTCCGGGAACCATTCCCGTTCGAGCCCACATAGGGCTCTATGGGATTGGGGATGGAGCTAATAATGGTACCGTAATTTGCGGTACCGTTGTTAGCTCTGAAGTCACTTAACGGGTCCCTTCCATAACGCCTGGTAAAACCAGGTGTTAAGGAAGGGACCCGCTAAGGGACCTCGGAATTGGGTGGTAAGGGATTACCCGCACCGGTGTCCTTACCGGTGCCGGTAATCCCTTACCTCCAACCTCGTAATGACCCCCACAGTGTCCTTGGCTGTGATATGATCTGCATATCACGCATAGAAGAATCACTTTCTTTGTGGCGCCCTGTACTGCTCTGCCAAAACGATAAGTGGACTAATATCTGAACAGTGGTGACATCTTGGAGCAGTGATTTCAGCCATGACTGTTTGGAGTTTGCGCCAAAGTATTTGCTATACCGTTCATTCATTTCCTTATTCTGTGTATATATATATTTATATTTTGTTTGTGGTGTTGGTGCATATGCTGTTAGTTAAAATGTGACCACACCTTGATCACTGTCACACAATATGTTTTATTTGTGAGTCAGAGTAGGAATGGGGGAATCGTGCATTCACAAATGCTCTAGTGGTTTTGTTTTTTAGATGGCTGTACTATGCACCTGGACCACTGCCATCATGAGGGGCACAGCATACCCACAGTGCACTGTCCAGTCAAGTTGGCCATTTTAATTGGGTATTTGTTTTTATTATCGTCCAGCCCTCCCACTTCTCGCTGGAGCCCAAAAGCACTCTTGCTTTTCCCATTCTGGAGGCTGGGTAGGCAGAACCCAATTACATTACCTCCAGAGAATCATCTGGCTTATCATAGACTGTCGTTTTACATAACCTGCTTGGCCATCTAAACAGAAATCGCAGCCCACATGGGCAGTGGGGGAACAGTAATACAATGTACTGTGGTGCTCTGTTGCTTTTCTTCTCTGGTTGGTTGCATTTGATAAATTGGCATCTAACGTTGGTCCTCCTTTGCGCATTATAGATGCCAGTGCTGAGAACCTGAAATTGCACACACTGTGCTCCTTCTATAGAGTCTGTGACGTGGCCTAATTAATCTGACCTTCCCTATACCCCTTCCAAATTCTCCCCACAATCTTGCATCAACCAGGCCAAAACTGAATGGGCATACTGGAATAGACTGTATATAATGGTCTCCACTTGGAACAGCGTTTGCCTTAGTTCTTTTGAACAATAACATTTCAAACTCCTTTCCTGAAAAGAAGAGTTTATCTTGTAGATACAGCAATGGAATGTGCCTCTTAAAGTAGCCTTGCATTAAGCCATATGCACATTCCTACCATTACAGAATAAAAACATTGTGAATCCTTCTTTCCATATTCAGAGGTTTTATTAGAAACTTCTAGTCTGCTATTCTGAACCTGCACAATAATAAAAGCATAGGTGATCACCCCAAATGTACAGTTGTGCATTCCGGGCGTTTAGGATCTTGTTTTAGATCTACATCGCGCGCAACTAGCCCCAACATTAAAGTTGTTCATTGCGCTTCTGCTGCTAAGCTTGACCAGGAACACCCTGCGCCAAATAATGGAGAAAACACAGTCCCAAGATTTCTCATATATCTTCTATCCATTCTCTTTAGCCCTTGGGGGGTAATCAGATTGTGATAACCTGGTTCCTGGACATGCACAAGAATGAGATTGATCAACCTGCTAGTGTGAGGGCACCTGGCTGGCAAGCACATGCAGATGGTGAATGGTGGGGCAGTAAAAGAAGAGGGGGCAATACCTGGGAGTCTGACAGTGGCATTGATGTCAGTTTCCTTGCAGTGCTCAGACTAAGTCTGCAGAGATGCTGTCAGCACCTAGCCTTTCTCAGTTACTCTTCCGTTCTAGGGAACTCTCAAATCAGGTTTTTTCAGTAGCCTGTCTCAAATGAACTGAAGAGAGAAGCTCTGTCTCCTGCTTCTCTGCAGACAGACTAACAACAATAATTTTGGGGGCTTTGTTCCACATCCATTCTGCCTTTTGTAAATCCTGAGTAACCCCCTAAACGCCCTTTCTCTCCTGGATAGTCAAACATTCTGCATAAAGGTTAAAATCCAGTGGCAAAGTAAGTTGGAATAAAAGACCAGGAACCACCCACATTCCCTTTCTAGTTGGCTTGCTTCCAGCCAAGATGGCCCAGGTAATGATGCCCCTATCCCCCAGCTCCACAAGCTGCCACTGCACTTTGAGTCCTCCTTTGCTACGGTCACATCTGTAGTTACATGTGGACTGTATCTGCATTCCATATTAGCAATTGGAAATACTATAGGTTTTCCGAACTAGAGCTGAGCCAAGTATCCATGAAATCTAATGATTTCAGATTTCAGCAATGCCTACATATATTAAAGAATTTACATAGCTACATGGTGAATCGTCCCACTACCAAGCAGTAGTATGTGCTGTTTCCTAATTGAATGGTACTTTAAGCGTTTGGTTGCATTTATTTTTGTCTGTAAGGTGACTAACACTTGTGCTTTATTACATTTGGACTTGAATGATTTTGAGTCCACTCTCTGTTAATGGTTAGAACTGAACGATGGTGAAAATCACCTTTTAATAGATCGGTGGAATACCTTGTTGCAATTAGATTTATAGTAACACAATAGTTGTGGAAGTGGCAGATGTCATTTTTCCCTCTGAAATCAGAGTCAGAGGGGATTCAATAACTAGAATCATTACTATGGTCATAGGTCAAAGCCTTGTCTATAACCCAACAGGTGGTTTAAAGGGCCTTATATTTCAGACTGTGAAATGTCTGATGTCCAATCATTATATGAAATGTACAATGTAACTTTCTGTCTCTTTCTAAGGCTCTTTTTTGTGTTGCAGGTGCTGCTTGAAAAATCTTAAGGTCACTGGGCTCTTTATCGTTGTTGTTGTGTGTTCTGTAAGTAGTCTGACTTTACATTTTAATTTTTTTAAGTATTGTGTAGAATTGACATTTGTGAAAAGCCGATATGTATTACTAAACAACATACATACTGTAATGTATGGCACCTTGTATGTTTCTCTGTTGGAGGGATCTTTCTAGAAAAGGGAGTGCAGACACTTTGCATTAAAAGAAATATTTGCAGTTGTCTCATCTGGACAGGCCGTCCCCTGCAGCGTATGCTGGCCTTTCGAACTTCTGATGAAACAGATATCCTAATTGATTGTTTCTAATAGAACTGCACCTGGAGATTGTCTTCAAAGTTAGTACTGATGGGTCTGCGACCTGGACAATGTTGAAAGTTTTCCCAACAGTTTGCTTCCTTTGACATTGCTACTGGGAAATTTTCTTACCGATTACTGCAAGAGATACTGCAAAAAAGTGCTGACCAAATCGGAGACCCATACCGTTGCGTGTAAACTGGTTGCATTGTCATACATGGTGATCTTGTTGTTCCAATGCTTTCAAAATATTGGATCTAAAGGAAGTTGTAAAACCTTTTCTAAAGTACGTGTATCTATCTTTAGTGTGTACCAATGAATCCATAAAGGACATGAGTAAATCCTTATGAACTACTTTCCTTTTTCCTTATACAGTGCAAACTTACATTTCGTTGGTTTTCTTAAGACCCCAAAATATTTACTGAAAAAAGCTTGCATTGGTGGATGTCAAGTTTAGAGTATCAAGTGACAGAATTTGCCAGGTATGGTAGCAACATAGCCAGACACCTCACCGGCTGGGTCCCACTACTCCCCATGCACTGTACGTTGCTGCTGTCTATACATGCCTTCACAGTTGGTGGGGGCAGACTTTGGCGCCCGTACTGACTGAGTTTGGAAGTCCAGGTCCAAAATGATGAAGTTGGGTGATATTCCCAGCACTGTAAATTTGGTGCCGTTAATACCCATGCTGCTAATGTCTGTCTTAAAGACTGACAACCACATACACCACACTTAATCATCTTCAGCGTCCACTTATAGCTCGTCGACTTGTGTCTGGTCAGATAATCTTTTATAAATATGGACGATTTTGCAGGAGCAGTCTCATTTGTTTGTAGATGGCCTACTACTAGACACTGTCTCGGGAGGGTAGCTTAGGGGAAATGTGCTCGCCTTGGAAGCAAGACAACACGGAGCACCACAGGTTCCATTCCCCGGGTCCGTGCTTAGAAACCTCTGGGTATCAAGCGCGTTATAAATAACCTATCATATCATAGCTGCTTTAGTAATTGAAATATAACTTCAGTGCATTTGTTTTGTAATACTGTTCAAAGTATGTGCATTAGTTGGGAATTCAACAGGGGTGCTGTTAAAAAGTCTTTGATAAGGGAAGACTTATTTTCCCGATGCATTGGGAGTCTTGAGAGGGTTTTAAGACCCTTCTCTTGGGTGGATTACTTCCAGTGGTTTCGAAGGAAGCTGCTGTTCTACTTATATTGGTAGGGTCTTGCATTGCCTTCACTCCAGAGCTACATACATGCCCATCCCAGTCGATTATTTTCAGGTTGGCATTGTCAATTATACAAATGTTAACATTTCAGGTGACTACTCGATGCTGGAAGGGATAGTGAATGGTTTTTCATGAAGTGCAAACCACCGTCTCTGCTCCTTCAAAAGACAATCTATACAGGCCCAACAAGCTTCCCTATGTAAGGTGCAGTGACAGGACGGCTGGAGTGGGTCTTATTTCTTCCCTCGTTTCAGCATACAATCTGTGTTGGTCATCGGGGGCAGCCTGAATCCCTCAGAAGGGCCTAGATGGTCTAGGGCCTGTGTTTCTATCTCCAGTTCTACTCTCCAGACTCCTAAATTCAGTTAGTGCCAGTTCCCTCTGATTGCCAAACATTAGAAGGAAAACTAAAGGAGGTTAAGCCTTCTCATCCCGAAGTGTCATGTTGTGGAACTCCAACTTTTCAATTCTCACATATAAACTCCCTCACTTTAAATTTGGAAAGGCACTGACGGCCTGGCACTTCCAAAACAGATATCCGTTTGTTTACTGGCCTGATTAATTATTTCTACCATCATAATGCAAGCTGTGGCCACATGTGATGTGACATGGAGTGCATTGCAAATAGGAAAGAATATTTTTTTACGGTGGAGATGCAGACTTGTTTTTCTGGTTGTTGCAAGAGAAAATTAACCATGACCACAACATTGGGCAGGTATTTCTAATTACTGCAGACTTTTTGTTTTGCCTTAAACTCTCAATTTAGGCTTAAATCTTCATTTAACTATTCTGACCAGGTAAGGAAACCACGATTCGAATTCTGTTCTTCTGAATTCACTCAGCAACTCCAAATGGCTGGTAATGTGGCTTTGTGGATACCCTGTGAAGACCTGCCTTTATGGGCACGCAGTCTGTTTTTTCCTCAATTGGAACAGTTATGCTTCTAGATTTTTAGAATTTATATTCATAAAAAATACACATTTTTGCACCAATTAGTCACATCTGTATCACAAGCTCACTTGTTATGAAGCACCTTCCCATGGACTTCCTCTTGAGGCTCCACTGGTGTGAATTTACTTTGTAGTTTATTAAACAAAGCATATGTCCATGTGTACCTCTTTTTATACCTTTGCCCGATCCTCACGTCTCATCAGTCATGTGGCTGACATAGTAGATCTGCAAGACTCCTGGTTGGCAATTCTCATGAAGGACTGCCACGTGAAGCTTGCACACTGAGGTGGGATTGGAGGTTGACCATCATTGCGTTTCGGAAGTACCCACATCTAGCTATTAAACTGCACCACTTCTGCAGGTGGGTCTGGATGCCGATCATAACGTGGGCTTTTTCTTTTATACTCGTCTGTCATTTGTTATGACAAAACAAGACTAGCCCATTACTGCTCCATCTCAAGACTTTTGCTGCAGTGGTATCCTGTCCCTTAAGGGTTGTGTGCTGATGGCCGTGTCGGCCATATAGTAAGCCTGGCAGGTTTGGAAGACACGTACAGCTCTCTGACCTATACAGAATGTTTTGTCCCAATAGCTATAGGCCATTCCTAATATTCAATCTCGCCTCTTGGTCGTATCTCTCTTTTAGGACTGAGGAAATTGGGAATGCAGTGGGCATCCAAAGCTGAACCTGAGGCCTCAGGCTTTATCTACAAGAAAAAAATGGTGGCGTACATTTCTTGCACTAAAAGATCTCCTACTCCACAAATGGCTTCTCCCCATTCACCAAGAAAATTGATACTAGCGCACACCGAAAATAACCTGCGGTTGTAGCAAGAGGTGGATCATTTCTGGTCACTTTGCGTCTGGCCATAGATTTTTAGGAAACCACCCTAACCCAAGAATCTATCCTTTTTCAGTCCATATTTCAGCAGGAACAGAGATGTGAACAAGGGTCATTTTGTAGACTCCATTCCAGAGGGTACGCATCTTGCCATTAACCGGTGACTTCAAGGTTGGCCATCCAGCGACTTTAGTGAATAGACTTGCAGTAGTCTCTGTTGCGTGACAGGTTAGAGACAGAACTCGCTAATGGAACCCACAATGGCTCCTCTTGAATCACTGTTCCCAGGATGTAGTGATTCGTTAAAATGTGATGGAATTCATAACTATTTTCTTCCGTAATCAAATGCATCTAGTAGCATGCAGAGGATTTCAATGCTAGATGGGTCCTCTAAACTCTTAAGCGAACACAGAGAATGGTTCAATAGACCAAATTCAGTGCACCCCTCAACTTGCCACTATGCATCACATAAGGGCATTGTAGTACTAGTGACGGGCAAGGGAGGTCATGGAAGCAGTTTACCATGGCCATGCATAGATATGGCATAAAGAATTTATTGGTGTAGATATATTGTATTAAGAAGGTACAATTAACAGCTTGATTGTGGAAGCATTGCAGCTTTCCTGGGTGTGGTCCTATAAATGCGATCCACACCAGGGGGCGGGGGTCAAACTAATCCACTTTTGTTATGAAATGAGCTTGTGATGGGAGTGGCAGACTCTAGTTAACTAACCTTGGATTTCAATACTACAAGACACTGCTGCATCTTTTAATGCCAACACACCTGGAATGAAGGCCCTCGAGGTACCACGAGGGTTGTTTGGGAACTTGCATTCTGGCGCAACAGTTTTCATGACTAAACGTTTTTGATCAGAGCCGGAGCTCTCGCTCCCTTTTAAGAGAAACTGTCAAACTTGTAATCCTCTCCTTGGTTGTGGATGGTTGCATTGGCAATCCTTCATGTGCTATGACATGCTGTACATTTATGTGCATAAATGGTTGGCAAGCTGCAGCCCTCCAGATGTTCTGGCGCAACGGCTACCATGATCCCTCACCATTTACTATGCTGTTTAGGGCTGATGGGAGTTATACGCTAAAATATCCGGAAAATATTTTTGGGGTATTTCTTTGGATGGGTGTTTAGATACTTCTACCAGAAGTACCATACATGGATAAAAAATGCACAGCGGAAGCAGTCCCTTTTTTGGGGTGCAGTTGGTTTAAATTATTTCAGTGCAGGAGGGTTTGGGATTGTATGGATAGTCTTGATATATAAGAGGACGTTTGGTCACATGGTGACTAGTTCCACCCTCTGGAACTCGAGCCAGGTATTGGAATGCCCCCACAAGTCTCCAATTTCATAATTCTCTCAAAGCATTGCTTTTTCAACACCTGACGAAGGACAAGGCCTAATCAACACGCAACTCACAATACTACTGTTAAAAGATTCCAGCCCAAATGCTGGCTACCCACATCCTGTACAGCACAGATGGGTCTGTGCTTTAAACCATAAAATACAAAATAAAATATAGTGCACTTTTGGGAAAGGGGCAGCATTTGCAGCTGTCCAATGTATGCATAGTTTGGCATCAGCATAGGGCTGGGGGTTGTTTGGTAGTCATGAGGTTAAGTTTTCTGAGGTGGGTAGAGGCATACCCCTCCACTATTCCGTTGGTTGTGGGAGTACTGGTTCCTTTAGTTGTGGGAGTACTGGTCCCAGTGTATCTCTTTGAACGAGCAAGCCCGATGAAAACTTGAAGCAGATTCTGCTGAACACCTAACCATTGTTTTTCAGGTAATGCAGATTTGGAACTGTAGTTTGATAGTCGAGGTGGATGAAGAAACTACAACTCATTGAAAGTGCCCCTTTATTCAGGTTCCATCTACAGCCCTTGCCTAGCCCCTTCTCCCAGGGTCAGTCAGGTTTTTCCCTTCTACGATTCCTGTACTTTTGTGGCGATTCTCTAGGGCTTGGGCTCTAGTCCACTCAGAAACAACAAACGGGCCACATGAACTCTGCATTTGCTTTCTAACAGTGCAGAGCCGATTTGGTGAGACATTGGGGAAAAGGATATGTACACATCAGACGGGGCAGCAAAAATAAACAAATAATCTTTCCTCCCGGAGAGCCTGCTGTGGCCACCCCCCACTGCATGGATCATCTTGACGCTCTGATTTGGTGGGTCTTGGGAGTTGAAAGAGGGTTTTTATGTTGGATTAAAGCATTCGCAGGATGGCACTAAAGCCCGCTGACTAAATGCTGGCTGACCCGGATTTCTGAATCAAACAGCAGGACAATTTAGTCCCTTGAATATAGAAAAGGGACATGAAGGGCAGAGCGCTGACAATATGAAAGGCCAGAATTGTTATGTTAGCAGGGGTGTGACAGGGGCCCCCGCCGCCATTCACATGTGCGCTCACACACTCGCACAATGAGCCACGCCAGAGACGTGTGACTTGTTTGGGTCCCCGGCTGCAACTGCCAGCGGACCGTCTTTATTCTTAACTGCACATGTGCGAGCCTCGATCCCGCCCGTGCATGCGTACATTGGCGTATTCACTACGCAACATCCCTCCCTTTTCCCTTGAACAACAAACATTATCAAACATTAGAATCAACAGTGTTCTATTCCAACCACAACTGACAGTGTGCCACGGGTTACGAGGCAGGGTCCATGATAAAGTCTTGGAACCTCTGGGGCGGCTTGCGCCCCGCCCGGCTCGGGTACCTGCGTGCCTCGACGTTGGGTGTCTCTGGTGTCCCAGGAGTCTCCGGTGGTCCATCGTTTCCCTGTGGCACTTCTGTATCCGGACCTGGGCCTTGCGTGACGACTTCTTCCCGGTTCGCCGCTCCTATTCGCTTGAAGAACGATACGTTCCTGGTGACTGTCCCTCGTGTGTTGGCGGCTGTGACCATAAACCCCTTGACGTGCGTCACTCCCAGTGGTTGTGTTTCGTAGGGCAGCGACAGCTTTCCTTCAGGTCTCTGATTCCGCACCAGCACGATGTCCCCTACCGCAATCTCTTTCTCTGGTAATCCTCGCGTACTGTCTCTTTCGTTCTGAGCGGCCCTCTCCGTTCGCACGTGGTTGTTGTCGATCTCTCCCGGACGTCGCCCTTCCACCTCTGGTAACAGTCCCCTTGGTACCCGGTTGAAAAGGGCCTCCGCAGGAGCGACTCCTGTGGACTGGTGCGGCATCGTGCGGTATTCTCAGAGAAAGTCAAACAAGTTGCGTTGGAGTTCTTCCCCCCCCCGTTAATCGATATGCGGAACACTTTGTTGAGCGTTCGCATGAAGCGTTCGACTTCTCCGTTAGCTCTTGGCCTAAAGGGGAGTGACTTGGCAATGTTTTATCCTCCTTTCCTCACAGTAGCGAGCAAATTGTTGTCCTTTGAATGGTGCTCCTTTGTCTGAGCATATCTCCAGGGGAAAACCATGGGTGGCGAACATCTTCTCCTTGGCTAAGATGGTGTGGTCACTGGCCGTGGATTCGACCAGCTACACCTCTGGATATCGCGACCACTGGTCTGTCACCACCAGGAAGTGTGTTACTCTGCCCGTGGATCCGAAATCAGCATGCACCGTCCCCCATGGACGGTCACTCCGTTCCATTGCCTGAATAGGTGGCGCCCTCTCCACGGGACTTGCTGCTTGGCAGGGAATGCAGGCCCTCACGAATTCTTCGACCCTGCTTTCCAGATCCGGAAACCAGACCTTCAACCTAAGCCGTGCTTTTGTCTTAGCCATCCCCTGGTGACCTTTGTGGCTGAGCTGCAGGACTTTGTTCACCAGTGTTCTCGGTATTACGATCTGGTGGTCTCTCAGCAGGAGACCGTCATCTGCAACCGACGGCTCATGGCGCGCCTTCCAGAGTGCTTGTAGATCCTTCTGCGCTCCTACATTCGTCCGGGAGTTATTCTGGAGGACTTCCCGCCACTCCCCACTGGCTACAGCTTCCTTTATTACGAGGAATGCCTCGTCTGTGTTGGATTCCTCTGCGATCTCGTGCGCTAGGGCAACAGGCAGTGCCGAGGTTTATAGCCTCTATGCAGTCAGCCACTTCTTGCGAGTCTCTGGGTCGTCTGGTACCCGGATGGCGGGACAAATAGTCTGCCGGGTTGTGTTTCCCTGGGCGGTAGAGTAGCCTGACCCCATATTCCATAAGTAAGAGCATCCATCTTTATTTGGGAGGCGGTGGTTTGGACAATGTACTTGACAGAATCGTGATGAGAGGTTTGTGATCTGTCACCACGACAACTGGCTTCCCTATGATGTAGATCCGGAAGTGTTTGCACCCCCAAAATATGGCCAAGGCCTCACGTTCAATTTGGGAATATCTCCTCTCTGTCTCGTGAGCGCCTTGCTCGCATAGGCGATGGGTCGCATGGTCCCCTGATGGTCTGCCTGCATGAGGACTGCACCCAGCCCCACCGGGCTGGCATCGACCATGATCTCCGACTCGCGGTCCGGGTTGAAATAGGCCATGGTCTCTTGTCCGGACAGGGCATTCTTGATGGCCATGAACGCCCTCTGTTCATTTCCCGTCCAGGCCCATGCTACGTCGTTTCTGGTCAGAGCCCTCAAGGGTTCCGACAAGGAGGCTAGGTCACGAATGTATCGTACGCAATAGTTGACCATCCCCAGGAAGCTCCTGATTTCTGCTGGGGATGCTGGCGCTGCTGCCTCTCGAATGTCTTTCACCTTTTCGGGATCTGGGGAGATGCCCCCAGCGTGGAATATGAATCCAAAAAATTCCAGCCTGTCCTTCGAAAATTTGTACTTTTCTTTGTGCAGAGTCAGACCGACGCTACAAAGTCTCTCGAGGGTGTTTTCCAGGCGCTTTAGATGTTCTGCCTCCGAGCGTGCAAAGACCAGGATGTCATCTGACATATTTATGACACCCTTGAGTCCTGACAGGGCCCCCCTGATGGCATTTTGGAAGACCTCTGCTGCGGACGAGACCCCGAAACTGAGCCTTTTGTACTGGTATAGCCCCTCGTGAGTTGTGAAAGTGGTAAAATACCTCGACTCGGGGTGGAGCTCTAGCTGGTGATAACCAAATCTCATAGCCAATTTTCGAGAAGACCTTCGCTCCCTGAAGTTCACCAACAATGTCGTCTATGGTGGGCTTAAGGTGGCGTTCTCTCTTGATTGCTACATTGGGCAGCCTCATATCCACACAGATGCGTACTGCGCCCGGCTGTTTAGGCTTTGGGGCCACCACAATTGGGGAGACCCACGGGGTAGGTCCTTCCACTCTTTCAATAATGTCTAAGTCAACCAGTGACTGTAGCTCTTTCTCGACCTGAGCCCGCAGATGGAACGGGATGCGGCGATGTTTGAGCGTTGTCGGTCTCACTGATCCATCGATGTGCAAACGAATGGGGTCGGCCTTTAATTTCCCAATGCCTTCGAAAATCATCTCAAAGCGGTGAAGCAGACGTTCCAGATCGGCGTGATATACTGCCAAAGTGAAGTGCACAATGTTCAGCGCTTCTGACGCGGTACAACTTAAAAGGGAGTGTGGGCTTACGCTGGTGACGAAGAACCTCGCTTTAATTCTGTTCTGTCCACGAGATACTGGAGCCACGAACACTCCTTGGATGGGAATGAGTGCATCTCCTCCAAATGCGTAAATCCGTGCTGTGGACTCAGTCAAACCTGGCGGGCCTGGGAGTACATTGTAGTGTTCGGTAGCTAGCACACAGACAGATGCCCCGGTGTCTGAGGACCGGAGTAGGGACTTCTCCGATGAGTACTGTACATTTTGGTTGTCGACTTTGGCCAGGGTCTTTGGCAGTGCTGGAGATGAAGAAAATGTCCTCTTCCTCTTCTGTGATGTTGAGGTCTTGCATACCCTGTTCAACAGCCGATACACCCCTCACTCTCTGAGCGTTGCTTCTGCCAGCTCTCTCTGGCCCCCTCGAGGCCGCTACTGGTGTCGCTGCCCTGCACACTCTAGCATAGTGTCCTGGTGTGCCACACCGGCCACATACCCTTGATTTGGCTGTGCACTCCCCCACGTGCGGTAGGTCATACCCGCAGTAGGAGCACGACGGAGCAGTGCTTGGTGTCGTGTAGCTGTCCCCACTCCTTGGTGTCCCTCTCGCTCTTTCTGGACCAGAACGTCCGATCGCAAATGCCTCTTCCTCCTTTCTCGAGTGCGTGGCAGCATCCATCTTCGCCCCCCTGGCCTCAGACAGTTCGTAGGCTCCCTGTGTCCAAAATCTGCTGCAGCGTCAGCCAGGTTCTCTCAGGACTTGTCTCCTCAGTTTTCCAGAACTGCACCCTTGCAGCAGCTGGTTTACGAACCATTTCTTCTTCATTCGCCCACCGGGAGGAGCTTGCTAGGTGCCTTAGCCGTGCACAAAACTGGTCTAGCGACTCTTCTTCCAGTTGCTTTTCGGCGCTCATGACAAACCTGTCAAAGTGTACGTTTGCCATGGGAAGAAAATGGTCTCTGAGCGCTTGTTTTACTGCGTCATATGTGACTACTGGGATGTTGAGCGAGTCATATATTCTGTGGACCTCTGTCCCTGCCGAACATACCATGATGGCTATCTTCGCCTCATCCTCAGTTTCCCCCGAGGCTCCGAAGAACATTTCTAATTTTTTGACCCACAGGAGCCATTTCGGTCCTAATTTGGATGGAGGGCCAGTGGTATCGAATTCAGGAATGGGAGCCAAAGTACTGTGCATCCTGCGTGGGACCGGGGCCATGGCACCCTCTTGTTCTTCCTCCTCACCCATTGTGATGTCTGGTACTCACAGGGGAAAGTAGTCCTTCGTGGGTGTTGAGGTAGTCTGGCCAGGTGGGCCTACTTGCGACACAGTGTCCTCCTCAGGCACTCCTTCCCGACTGGTTCACTTTTCTTTAATGCCACAGATCTTTGGAAGAACAGGCTCTGTAAGTTCCACAACTTGGTCTCGAAAGACAGACGAAATGCAGCTGGTGCACGAGCCGCAACCACTGCGATCTGCGTGTGAAGCAAAATGGCGGCCGGCCGTGCGCGTGGATCTGTGCCGACACGGAGCGACGTTTTCCCCTCCAACACCGTCGGAGCGGAGAACTGCTCCGGAGTCGTCCTCGTCGCCAATGTTATGTTAGCAGGGGTGTAATAGGGCGCCCCGCCGCCATTCACACGTGCGCTCACACACTCGCACAATGAGCCACGCCGGAGACGTGTGACTTGCTTGGGTCCCCGGCGGCAACTGCCAGCGGACCGTCTTTATTCTTAACTGCGCATGTGCGAGCCTCGATCCCGCCCGCGCATGCGTACATTGGCGTATTCACTACGCAACAAGAGTGATAAATTAGAATAAACAGCCGTTGATAAACCTAGCTAGATTGGGGCATTTTAAATTCAGTCGCAGCTATTTTAGGGATATTGCAGCGATATCCGTTCTAGTGGAGACATTTCCAGGGAGACTTGGGGTGTGTTTCTGCTGAGTGTTTGGGTATACTAATGATTATATTCTGATGGCTGGAAACGTGGTGCACCCGCATGTACATCATTTTTTACATCTTCTGCACATTTTACTCACTTGACCACCTGCTTTAAGTCCCCTTCTATTGCCTCCTCAATCCATTATAGTTTGTGTTTCGCTTTGATTTCATTTTCGTCCTTGCTCAACACTTTCATGTATTCCTGTCTTGATTTTCGGAGCCATTGGATGTTATTGCAGCAATAGGATGCTTCAGCTTGCACTGTCGCCTCTCCCTCAAGCCAGGCTTTTCTGCACCTCTAGCTGGGTCTGCATTCATTCTTTCTCAGAGAGGAGCTCGGATTAGGATCCGATGTCCAACACTTTAAAAAAGTCGGACATTTGGCTATTTTGGGGGCACGTTATCAAAAAGTGGACTTCATCTCCATAACCCTGCCCCCGAACCTCCAAAACCTGGACCACTGATTGAGGGCTATTAATAAATACTAATCCACCCTCTACACTGGTTCAATGCAGAACATTTCCCAACATCAATTGAAGATTAATGCAGATTCTTACCTTTAAAACAACTTTTAAAAAGGTATAGGTTCCCTTGTGTGGTCTATTTGGGCTCCACTGTGAATTATAACTTGTTTCAGGGCACTTGACCCTTAATCAAGTGTACTGGATGGAGTACTATTGTAGAGTCTGCTGGACCTGGTTAATCTCAGTGTCTCCAGTGCAGCATGGTTTTTCATGTGGTTTCTTTGCTTATTGTCCAGATCACCATTAGCTGAAGCTACACTCTGCTTCTCCAAGCCCTGGTTCTTTTATACTTGTTCTCCTTAATACCATGGATCATCATGAATGTACAAGATGTCACCAAGTGGCAGTATCTCTCACTGCTCTATTGTGGTGTTATATTATGTAGCATTTTTATAGCATTGAACTGTCATTGTTATGGCCTCAAAGTGCTTTGTCTTATGTGGGAATTTGGTAGACCATAACATGAAAAGGACATGATCCCCGTACGTTGCATTGCATGAAACTAACAATCGTTTTGGCAGAGATCAGTAGTACAGAGGCATTGTCTTTGACAATTATGTTGGGATGGGAGCACTGTGTGATTGTCAGCGAGTTAGTGATTGCTGGCGTGACAACCAAATGTAGGCTGTAGGACTTTGCCAGTTATCATTGGAACTGTGTGAGGTGGGGCGACCGAAAAGTATTGCAAAACTGCTTGCCATTTAGCGCACAACAGTCATTGGTGTGGCTTCACTGTTCTGTAGCTTAGTCGAAGTGCAGTCGCTGTACAACTCAGGTTTCTGATATAGGGCACTACTTTTATTACTGGACTGTTGCCACAAGTTTGATTTGAGTGCTGCTTGTGATCTTTGTGGCACAGAATGACCACCTCACAGCACTGAGGTTGAGGAGTGGAGAGTGCATCCTTTCAGCTGCTGTCCACAAATGGAAGTGCCGGTGTATGAAAAGGTCAGTGCTAGAGGGCCCTGCTGTCCTGAATTGCCAGTTCAATAATGGGAACAACTGGGTGACCCGGAACACACTCCTGTGTAGGTTTGGCTTTTATTATGCACGTTCCCTGCCCAAGAGTGAGGCTTCTGTTCGGCTAGTTGTTGGTCCCTTCCAGCCACCCTGTTGGGTGCATGGTACATTGTGGAGCCTGGCCCTGCTTAGGTGGTTGTGCCCATCTAGGATTAATCTACATATTAACCATTTCTGTCCAACTCCTTCACTGTGCTACAGTTGCCTAGTTGGGTAAACAGATCTTTGTACTGGAGTTCCACATATGCTGGAAATGGATGTGCAACACGACAGTTTTCAGGCACAAACTGGAGAAAATTGATTAACGGTGGACTAACTGTATCCATGAGGTTGGGTGCAAAGGATGGATCGGAATTACTATGCTGCACCTCTGCACCAGGGCAACACTGAGCAGATGTTGATAGAGAACCCCCTTCCCCCCCCCAACTTCCTTGAGCTGTGCAGAGCATAACGCTACATCAGGTTTTTGAGACCATCCTTGCCTCACCCAATGTTACTTGCAGGTTTTTCGAAATTGGTCGAGGGGGGGCCTTGACGCAGTGCATCTTTGAAGTGAATAACATGCACCATGCAAAGTGGACATCACTGCTTGCATGTGTCTTTCAGTATTCAAAGCAACTCTAATTTCAGTGCACCTGTTTCAACACAAACTGCATGGAGTACAGTTTGAGTAGCCTCTCATATTTTTTGTTGAATGGCCCAATGTAGAGTAAGAAAATCTTAGGAACAATCTCTAACCCAGCCACTGAGAGGTCCTTTGATGGTCTTGTTGCAAAAGCATCCTCTTTCAGGGTAATGTTCTCGGAATTGGCCAATTTGACTGAAAATATGTTACCGTATGGCCTAGGTAATCGAATTTAGGCTTTACGAAATGATCGTACAACCAAACATTCGGTCAACTGGGCCATACGGTTCCATTATAGCGAACAAGGGGAATTGGGGTTGCGGGGGTGTACCCCGCTACCTTTGCTTGCTGTAATGGGGATTGGGGTTTTCGGGGGTGTCCCCTGCTTCTGGGAAATTGGAAGCAGGGGACTTAAAAAAAAAAAAAACAAAGAAGGGGATCCTGCGGCACCAGTTCTGACCCACATACAGGGATGGAACTGACGCTGCAGGGTCAGAATGAAAGCAGACACTGAAAGGTAAGTGGGGGTGGGTGGGGATCTATTGGGGGGCTAGAGGGTGACATGGATGTGTTGATTTGGCCACAGCAAAATTGGGTCGGCGTCAAAATTAACTACGGGCAATTCCACCACAAACAATTATGCCACAGTCCAATCATACCAATCCATGTTCTCCCCTGTTCTCAAAGATCTTGCTTTGTTTGCTGCCAGTTATTGGTATTTTAAAATGTTTTTTTCTGTATTGGGGGATATCGACTGTACAGCGAGCTATCCCTTCACTTTCAAGCTTTTGGCTTTTTGATTCACAATGTTTTTTTTCTGTTTTTTTTACAACATACTTCCCCCAGACTTTATGTGACATTATATGTTGGGCTTACAGTACTGTGTTATTGCAAAAAAAACTGATTTACATACTACTTTTAGTAAGTCTGTAGTATTATAGTAAGTAGAGGGTAAGTCTGCGTTAATCGTCGCAATTTCTTTGTGAATCTGCCCCTCCTAGAGCGTTTACTCGATCAGAGGTTTTTGAAGAGAAATATAAGTGAAATACTATCCAAATGTAATATAAAATGACAGTTCTTTTGATATAGCTCGGGCAAGCGCAACCTGTGGCCTTCTAGATGTCTTAGATCTGTCCCACGAACACTCGCCGTTGACTTTCTAGACAACAATCTAATGTATCTAGTGAGAATATCGGGCTATGAGACACTCGTAGCAAAAATGAGTATATTTTTGCTGTCAGTTAAGATTTTCCAAAAATAAGCAGATTTTACCACTTAAGATGGATAATGGTTTCATTTATTTATTTTTTGCAAGTGGATTGGAGGAGGCTTCATTAAATGCACCAGGAGCAGACTATAATGGTTGCCATTTAATACCCCCCAAAATGAAAGAGTTGGGAAGGAAGGGGATGGACCCATAAGCAATGAATAATGTGCAGCTGAGGGGAGGAGGGTTGGGAGGAGTGAAGGATGTAGGTTGATCTGCCACCACAAAAAAAGAAGCCCAAAACGGTATGTTTAGAGTAGAGATTTTTCTGTTGATATAATGCAACCCCACAGGATTGCGACTGATGGAGAAAGTTGCATCATGCTAGGGGAGCTTACCTCTGTGATGGCTTGGCTGGACATAAATGTAGAATTAAAATAGACACGGGAAAATCAGAGCACATCCTTTCAATGTTGATATTGTGCATTTGCTCTTTATTGTATTCTGAATTCTACCATACTACCTTCACTTTTTTTCCCTTTTGAAATCTGGATTACTTTTTCGGTCCACTGGAAGGAGAATTTTAGTGGCTCTAGGCAAAGTAGAAGTGCATGGTGGTCTTTGGGTGGTGGTAAACTGAACGTCTTGACTTTTTGGGATATTATGTTTTAATTTTCGCATTTTCTTTTTCAAATTCATGCAGACATTGTTTTGTCAAAGAAATTCAATTCCTTTCAGTGTCTCATATGGATGCCCCAATGACCGAAATCTGCTTCTCTAGCTCTTGCTCGTTGGCCCATTTACGTTTTGAATTTTTATCTGCTACAATATCGAAGATTGTTAGGGAGAATTCTCAGAAATGTGCTAATTCCTCTCTACCTTAGGACCCCCAGCACTTTTACTGGATTTTAGGAATTAAATTCTTAACCTGGAGAGAGTGAGAGCCTTTTTTCCCACTCTCTCATGTATTTTGATGTGATTTTTAACACTGTTTCTTTTGATTGTGGAGTCTGACAAACTCCATAGGCATCATCTTTTACATTGTGTCACACAGCACCTTCAGTGCGGTGGCACAGGGAAGTCTTTCAGATTTCCCAAAGGTTTAAATACCTACTCTTGGATAAACCAATGTTTCCAAGGGCAGTAAAGTGAAATTGACTTTACTTACATTGTAACTTTCTAGACCCAGCACAAACTATCTTACAATAGGGTGCTGGAGGGGTTACTTAGTACCCCCTTTGTCTAGCTTCTCATGTAACAATTTTATATTACCCTTTCCTCGATAAATGGCTGGTGGCAGTGGTTTACCTTGAACTACCGTGGTGTGCTTTTAACGCAGTCTGCTTTCGCAGTCATGTTAAGCACCCAAGGGTGCAATTTTTGTCAAAATGGCCCAATCTTCTTTTTCTGCCATTTCTTTGTGGAAAGGTCCTTCTTGAGATTTACTCTGTGTGCCAAACCAGGTTTGGTACCTTTGTTAGTTTTGTCTTTGGTGGGATTCACAAGTGCAGCCCGCCTCTGGCTCCAGGGAGTCTGGCAGGGGCAGGAAGTGAGGGATATGCCCGGAACTCCCTGTGCTTAGTCTCCTAGGAGACAGTAATGCACTCTTAGGTGATTGGCTGGCTGGCTGTCGGGCAAGGACAGCCACCCTGCTGGGTGACTGACAGCTAGGCTACAATGAATGGGAGAAACCTGCATAAAAGGCAAAGCCTTTTGGCTTGGAAGGAAGAGTCGACCACTGGACGAAGGAATCCGAAAAAAAAAATTGGAAGAGACTCCTGCTGCAACTCCTGGACTGTTGGTTTGCCCGGTGAAGCCCTGCTACTGTGCTAAAGCTCCAAATTCATATTGACAGAGAAGCTCCGCAAGAACGACTTCTCCCTTTAAGTTGGTGGGACCAATCAACTCAAAAGTAAGCCACCTGGACATCCTCTCAAAACTGGTTGAATTGCGACTGCAGTTGCTGCTGGAACTGAATATCTAGGGAGAGGAACACCAGACTGTGTGCGTTGCTTTTAAGCTGGCCAAGAGCTCCAGCAAGCTCCTCCGGACGCCCAGGAAGCAGGACTGACCAAGCCTGAGCCACCTCATCAGAGTGCTGGACCCCAACTGCAACAAAAGCCCATCTCGACAGCCAGGATCTGCAGTGTTGCTTTTTGTGGTAGATGCGAGGAGTTGAAACACCAAAGTGCTACTTGTTTAAAGATTACCGGTTGTAGTCGGTGACCGTCCCATTGCAGTGCAGGAGTCCTCAGAAGTCCTCCCTCTTGTCCCCATGACTGATGCACATGAACACCAGGATCTGCATAGCTGCACATGAACAGAAGCCATCTGCTGCACTTTTGTTCAACCTAAAGTCTAAGAACTTACCTCTTGTACCACCTTGCTTGATTTTAGTTGAGTCTTGTTTGTTCTTGTAGAGTTGCTTGCATCTTCTACTACGCACAGGCCTAACAGCTTGTGACCCTACATTTGTTTCTACTTTTGCTACAAAGATTTCGGAAACATTGTGCAAGACTTGTACTTACCTGCAAGAAGTGCTTCAGTTCACCTTGACTATTGCTAACTTAACATTGGCTGGCCTTGCTCCCTGAATGACTCTTCTCTCTTCTGCTTATGTGTTTTGCTTTCCTTCCAGGAAAGGGTTAACTGACTTTGCATTTTTTTTTAAAGTACTCACCTGGTTGAGAATAATTGTGTGAACACTTGTCTTATTCTAAAACCTCTTTTCTGTGTCACTTCTCTCAAGCATGTTCTAAATGCAACAGTGTTATATTAATGTCCACAACACCCTAGCTATTGAAGTCACCTGAGGGTGTAGGCAGTGTTTGTGAGCCATCCCAAATGGGTATTTGCTGATTTAGAAAACTAAGTGTGTATTTTTGAAGTGTATGTGTGTGTTGCTTTATATTGCTACCTTCTGAAGAAGGCTTATTCAAACTGACTGTTAAATAAATCATTATTTAATCAAGAAACCTTGTGTGTAAGAGTTTATTTGTCACTGTTAACTCCCCTACAGCTCACATTGACCCCTCTTGAGATAAGCCTGGCTGCTCAACACGCTACCAACCTGTGTAGTACAGACTTATACCAAAGGTTCGGTTCCTATTGCCAGGAGGTCAGGGTTGTTGTAGTGCATCCAAAGGGTACTGCATACAATCTTGCCTAAGACAGGTCATCAAAGATGAGCCAGAACATGTTTTATTAAAGCAACACTGCGCAAGAATTCTGAACCATATAAATGCCAAAAGTGCGGGATGGCAGCATTGGCCATTGCAGTGAAAGATCAAGCAATACTGTTTGGCTGCATGTTCCAGAGCAGATATTGAACACGGCTAGGCTGTTGGCAACCTATGTGCTAGTAGGCCAAATGTCATCCACCTCCATCCAAAAGCTATTGCTTGGGAACTTATCCACATTAGTAAAGGGTGTGATGAAGAACAAAAATGCCTGTTTCTTCTCCCATGAGTAGCCTATCACTTATGCTACTCTGCTCAGGTGGATCTATTTAAATTTTGAACTAGGCACTTGGTAAGTGTACTGCCGATGGTAGGTAGTGAGACAAGGGCCACTTGCAAGACTGCAGAGGCAACGGGTTCACTAGTTTTGCAAGTGACTGGAAAGACTTCTAGGTCTTGCACTCAAATTAAGCCCCACAATACATTGTACGGTGATGGAGCCGATGGCCCAAGGACAGAGTCTATAGGTAAGTACCTTTTTTGTATCCCTTTTGCAAAGAATTCTGCTGGGTTCTCTAAGGTTTAGTTGAGCACTGTACAATAATACAATTATCTGTCTCATTCTCATCCATCAGATATTATTCAGCATTTATCCAGATCAAGGAACACCCTGGCAAATGTTGGCAGTTTCCCCCTTGGAAAGCTACTGTATCCTTTCTAGCATGGTTTTCGTCTTCGTTGACTGCTGCCAGGGGGCTTAATTGGGCTGATTTAAGAGAATTCTATTTTTGTTTTGTAATGTTGCCTCCTGTGGGAAGCTGGTAGTCGGGTGCCTGTAACACATCACTTGGCTCCTATATGATTATCATAGGTCCATGTTTACTTCAATATAGTCTTTTCTTTTGCCCAATACAGAATACAATTGTCGTACATTTAATTATTGTGTGCGTGGACCAGGTTTTTTAGGGTGACACAATAAGGCCTTGGTGCAAACTCGTAAAGCTTGTGCCGATTCAATATTTAATTACATTTGGTTCATTGTTTTCTTTGTTTTGAAACACATATGGTGACAAATGGTAGCTGCTTCTCATTGAGATAATGACAAAATTGATATTTATTGAGGTGTGACTTTCTGACGTTCTTTGGGTTTTTCAACACTTTCTTTTAAGTAACTTTTTTGGTGAGGCAATAGTCATTTCTTGTGCATCTTTTGTGTGACTATACATTCAAATATATACATTTCTAATTCATGTTGGTATTTTTAAAATTGATTAATGCCACCCTAGGTTTTTCAACCTTGGATTTTATATTTTTTAAATTGTTATAATTGTGGAATTTTTGGTTCTGTATTGAACTTATTTTTACATAAACTGCTCATGCATGATGGTTTTAACCAGGATCTCTAATGGGTTAAATGTATGGTTGGGCTTCAGAAACCAAGATAATCCTTGTTACAGGGTACAGATTTTAAACTCATTTGAGTGTTTAAGTGTGGCTGCAATCACTGCTATCAGCGGAAATCATATCCTTTAAAATGAAGAATATAGGGCATTTGATAATACATCTGAACATAAGCATGATTTTGATGAATCTAATTGAGATCAAGGCAACCACAAACTTAACTTTTGAAGCTCAAAGCAGTAACATTATCTAACTGATATATACAGTTGCTCTACACTTCAGATACAAACTGCTAATAAACCTATGAAACACGAAGATCCATGGGGGACAATGTATATAGTGTGTTTCCTTTGTGTGTCTAACTGCATAAATATACCTGCGATTTGAACAGCTGTCAATTTCTGGGATGCCACATATGCCTAGAACTTTCCGATTGACTTTGACAGGGTTGACATGGCCACATATGTTCATTTAGAGCCATTTGCTTTTACATACTTTTTCAGCCACATGTGAACATAAACAGACCATTATTTAACCTTTTCTGTATACACGATGGGGCTAAAATAAGTTAACTGCAAGTTACATGAGTCTTGTGTGGCGATTTATGGGATCTCCTCACTTCTCCTCAAAGGGGAGCCCTTCCCTGTGAGGCTAGGGAGGTGAACTCGCTTTGCAACATTCCCCCAAGAGGGTGATGGAAAGCATGACTTCACAGGGAGAGACTGCCCCCATGGGGACAAGGACTCCTGTTCTGTGATGGAACGCCCTAACCCTTTTCCCCTTGAGACTATGAAACCTATAAGGTCAGCTGAGAAACAATCTTGAAGCACTACTATATGTTATTGACATACTCCTTCCTTTCTTCCTGTAAGTACTGATGTCACTAACACAATGAAGACTAAAATAGACACAGTCTGATCTCCAGTCATCTTCCAGGAGTACTGTGAAGAAGAAGATTGATGGAGTTATACAAACTACTCCTTTGCCAAGTACAGAAAGTACTGGGAAGAGGTGGTCCTGAGGAGGCATAAAGAATACACAATGGACACAAACAAAGGACTATGACACTCTGCTGGGGCGGACCCAGCTGTATGACATAAAAAAGGACTCAATGAGAGGCGAAGCAGGTGTGTAGCCTGGCAGACCTGGGAAGTTCGAACGTGGAAGCAAAAAGCTAAACCAAGGAAGAAAACCTCCAGTCAGAGGATGCCAACAGCAGGTTGGAGGAGTCCTTTGCAGACTGATGCAAAACTCAGTCAGGCCTGACTGGAAGCTGTAAACTGACTGACGGTGGCTTGACCTTGAGGTGGTGGACAGAGCGGTCCATTAACTGCGCTGACACTGCCTGGCTGGAGACCACATTGAGCCAAAGAAAGTGAGCGTAAAGAGAAGCAAGGAGTGCGCTCAGTGGGAATGCAGTGACCCAACACCCCAGGATGAACCAGTGACGTGCCCCAACAACGAAGAGGTAACAGGAGTCACGGGAGACACGGTAGGGGATTGGGGAAAGGTGCCAAATGTAATCTCCCTCTTCAGTCTTTTTTACAGAAGTACCAAATGTAAATAAGGTATTGGGAGTAATCTCCCTTGTCTCAGTAGTGATAAAAGTAGCAGGTGTGACAATTACCTCCATAAGTGATCGTCCTCGTCTCAGTAGTTGTGTCAGAGAGAGAACATAGCGGGAGTAGTCTTCCCTCAAAACTCTATCCTCTCCTTAACATTCTATTCTCAAGAGGACCCTTAAGGCTATAGCATGCCACGAGAACAGCCTCCTTTGACAGAGTGTTAGAAGGAACCAAGGACACTATGGGAAGAGTTCCCCTTGTTCTCACCGACAAGAGGAAGATAAGGAAAGTCGAGGAATAACTGTGTATTGGAAACCAAAAGGAGTTTATGACCTTTAAGCAAGCAGTGAGAGAAGCCTGGGAAGAATTGCAAAGGTTGATAAACATTTGCAGGATATCCAGCAATGGCAAACGGCTGAACCAGGAGAAGATAGTTATTCTCCTGGTTTTCCACATATTTGTTGAACCAGAAACTAAGACAAAAGGTTACCAAACAGCAGCCTGGAAACTGACCGAGTTGACCAGGAGAAGATAGCTGTTGCTGAACTGTTGGACCAGGAGAAGGGAGTCATTCTCCTCATATTATCTATAAGTACAGAAGTTGAACTATTACCAAAGGCTAATGGATATACACCCATACGGCTGATCCCATTGGACCAAGAGAAGGGAGTCATTCTCCCGGAACTATTTATGTTAATGTCTTTTGTTAGTTGTAGGGCTATAGTAGGCTAGTTTGAACAGAGGACGGATACTTTGAGTTTGACAATCACCCTGATGATGAGCACCCAAGTTGTTCTTTAGTTAGTTAGGGAACACCCTTTAGGGATAGGGATAGGGAAAGATCGACCCTTTTCATAATTATGTAACTTATGATTATAGTGAAAATGCCCCCCACCCCCCTTTGTTGGACTCCTTACTCCAGCATGCTCCAGCTTGCAGAGCCAGAAAAGCTTTGTGTGTTTAAACTTAAAAGAATTCTAGGTGGAAATGAAAAGAGAAACTACGAAAGGGTTTATTTGTAACTTGTAATGTTTTCAAATAATTGTCAGAGCAATACTTCTGCCAAAACGTGTGTGCATAGCAACTTGTTTTCTCACTGTATTATGAAAACCCAATAAGCAACATTTTAAAAGCACATCTATTTGTTAAACATAGGGTGTTATTTTGAAAGACGTAATTACACACTAAAATATCACTTATATTCTCACGCATAGCACAGCTTTGTAAATTGGTCAGTTTAAACGATTCTTGTTTTAAACAAGATCCACATAACGCCAGAACTGAGAAGTCTAACACATTGAAATACAATATCATGCAAAGAGAAACTGCTCACTCATTCATTGAAAGTTATAAGAAGCAGATGCAAATAGGCTGGGATCCCTAATTAGAAATTGTACAGTCCATAGTCTGAAGTTGCTAGTGTCATGCAAAATAACCACAGACTATTCTGGTGAGCAAAGCCACAGAACAACAAACCAACGGCAGTACAAAACTCGGTGGTATACAGTCTTTCCATCAAATCATTATCCATCAAAATTGATTCATTGGAATGCTTTATTATCGAAAAGCATATTAATTGAATTAATTTCGATAGATTTCCAACTCAAACATACATTTAAAATAGATGTATGTATGGATGTTTGGGTTGGTAATTCATTGGGTTGAGGAAAGGGTTAATTATGTTCTAATTGAATGGGTTGAGGAATGGTGTTTGGGGGGGTTAGGGAGAGGGGACCCCTGGGAGTTGGTGGGGGTTTGAGGGAACCCCCCCAATACACTATAAATAACACAAATTAGAGGGAGCTGTCCAGTGCAGTGATACATTATAGAATTCAGCCCTGGACAAGGGTTAATTTTTATAATTGGGGGTTGACTGGGACGGGGAGGGAGAGGGAACCCCTGGGAGTTGAGGGGTCCCCCTAAACAATAAACACCACAACTTAGAGGGAGCTGTCCAGTGCTGAAATACATTATAGATGTCAGCACTGGACAAGGGTTACATTTTGAAAATGGGGTTTGGGGGATCTGGGGAGGACCCCCCTATAAACAATAAACAATACAAGTTAGAGAAAGCTGGCCAGTACTGAAATACTTTATAGATTTCAGCACTGGACAGCTCCCTGTAACTTTATAATGTTATGCATGTTTCATAGACTTTACATGCAAAAAATGTAAAGTGTTTATATAACAAAACTATTGGACTCTATGGGAATGGGGATTAACAAAATTACCAGTGCCTGATTTCTCAGCCACCGGACTTGTAATGGCCCAGTGGCACCGGGAAGTCAGACGATGATCATTTTTTACGGGTCTGGTGGCAACCAGCCGCTAGCACCCGTAATGAGCACCAGTGTCTCCGCATAGGAGTCTCAGGTAGTGGCTGTGTCCTCACCCTCAGGACAATACGATCAGACTGAAAGATCTATAGTGATACAGTAGTTATGCACTGTAGGCTGCTTTTACGGTTCAGGTAGCCAAGCCAGCTTAACATATAACTTCTGCCTGCCAAAACCACATTGCATAGAAAAGCATCAGCCTAGAAAATGCTTTCTTAGACCAAAAGGTAAGCACATCAGAGACTGGAGTGTGTAGGCGAGCACTGCTACACACACAGCTATGAAGCTGTCAAGGTTATAACATGCACAGTAGAACAGAGGGCTCGCCTCACAATGGCAATAAGGTACTTGTTGAACATGGCAGTTTGCATTATCAGCTCAATATTATAATGCAACTGGGATCGGTTTTATAAAGTATTTTAACCCACAGGTTTTCCCCCCACAATTCCCTCCTATGAGACCTTCACTCCAGTCGCATCCATTACATCCTTGGGGAGCAGCCCTCCCATTAAGGCATGTGATAACATTGTACTTCTTCACTTGTGTGGAGTAAAATGAGGTCATGGTCTGGAGAACCTCAGTTGGGGGCACAATCGATAGTAGAAACAGTTTTAGCTCATTATTAGAGATGACAGGATGAGAACCATGATTATAAGCAGAATCTGACTGGTGAATGCACCCGGGGTCCCAGAATAAGTGGTGTATGCAGATTAGGGAAGGAGAAATCGGAATCAAAACCAATGGGGACATTATTAATGATCGCTCCAGTGTATAGCGGACCCCAGTTGACATAGCACACAAAGACCGTATCCTGAGTAGGGGTGTACCGAAAAGTAGATTTAAGTATTCGGCCGAATACCGAATAGTTGGACAAGTATATGGCCGGAACTGAATACGGAGCCGAATAGTTGCCTTTTTAATACGTAAAGGTATGTAGACAAGAAAAACGCTTTGTAAATGAAAGACACACTTTAAAATATGTACATCCATTCTTTATTGCATTTCCTCTTTTTTGTTGCCTAAGAAGGATGCTTGTGTAAACCATGAAAGGAATACATTATCACAAAATAAACGGTTCAATATCACAACAGTTTGTATTTTTGTGCATTCATGGGTGTCGCTTGTTGGGCAGGACCCAAGTAACTAAGACTAGCCCAAAGTACAGTATGCAATCACTATGAAAGGAGACTGGATGTGTCTACTTGTACTTTGAAATGTTCCTTTTGGGCCTTTCCAGTCTGTAGCCTTCTAGCTCTAGAAAGGCACTGAAACACAAAAGGAGTCATCACAACTCCAATGACTTAAACATTTATATAATAGTGTATGCCCTGAAAATACCAGAGAAACAACTTAAAAAGTAATTCTCTAGCCTTTCCAAATCAATCCAAGCGTTCAGTGCTGTGAATTATAGTTCCAACAGGTGTTCCGGGAGGGGTTGTTAAAAGCTGGTTGTCACACAATGCCTGTGCTTCTTTTTAAATGCGTTTCAGCTCTCTGCTGGCTGCATTCTTTACAACACTCATCCTTTAATCAGAAGGACAACTTCAGACAGACACTTAATGCTATTAATTGGAGCAACAATTGGGATTTAAAACTAGAGTTCCAAACCCACCATATGGAAGAGGCGTTATTGTTTTCCATCGTGCATTCTGGGACTTGTATTTCTGCATTTAGAATAGGGCAAAAAACTACAGCTAGCAGAATTCGCAGAACAAAACCTTGAACTCGGTGAACAGCGAAAGCCTAAAAATCTTGATGACTAGGTTTGACATTATGCCTGACAAACCCAGTAGGGCGTGGGAAAGGTTGGCAACTTCAAGCCGCGGAGCGGCAGCAGTCTGTCTGTTAATTGGAAGTCCTTTCTCTATATTAAGCCGCCAGTGTCGCAGCAAGGTTTGTAATTCCACCAGCAGCAAGTTTCCTTTTCTTATGGGGCGGAGCCTCCGTGTGCTGGCGACATACCTGCCCCACACTTCAGGAAGAATTTTTTTACCTTGGTCAGATAAATTAGTTCACACAAAGGTCCTCTTTAATTGCAGATTGCAGCCAGCTGTGGCTCCTCCCCCGCTGGACGCTGCCCAAGTCCACCGCTCCAGTACTGCACACAATCAGCAGATTTCACTCTGAAAAGGTGCTAATTCCCGCAGCACAATGGAGTGCAGAGGGGATTTGTCACCCGGCTCGGGGGCCTGCTTAATAAGGGGTGGATGGATGACCTCTATCCTTACAACTGTAAGACAAGTTTTAAATAAAAAATGTGCCCTTGCAAGAATGTTTTGGATTGTATTCACCTGGGAGCAACTATGTGATCATGAAACTGAAAGTATTTAGGCATCTTGATAATTGGAATGGAAAGGCAAGCCTGCCCTAAATGGGGGCGCACGGGAGCTTTTAATACGACATTGTGTGTAGCCCTTTGATATTCAATCCGTGCAAGAGCTTGGCGATGGGGTGGGTGGGGGTCATTATAACACAGAATGATATACCTTTCGGTTCCAAAGAGCGTGTAAGCGCATTGATGCCTATCCTGGGGGAGCGCTCCTCCCTTCAGTACTGCAGGCCCATTGTGTCATGTGGAACGCGGTGCCTTCAATGAGCCAATCCCGTCGCGGAGGGCCTATCCTGGGGGAGCGCTCCTCCCTCCAGTACTGCAGGCACATTGTCATGTGGAACGCGGTGCCTCCAATGACCCAATCCCGTCAAGCAGCACTACCCTGAAGTTCACTCCACAGCTCAGCTCGTGTCCCAATGTGGCTCCTATCATAGGCACGTTGGGGCCCCATCCGCTGTTCACCTGGGAAAATTCCAGGAAGAGAATATTGCTTCGGCTGTTCGGGTAAAGTGGTCCGCACTGTGGGAAGCTTCACCATTTGATCTGCCTGCCTTAGTCAAGTAGAGCATTGCCATGCTGAGAGGTGGGTGCGCTGTGCACTGAATGAATGGGGTAGGGGTGTGGGCGAGGTGACTCAGCCAGCAGTGTTATTACAGCAACCTGATGGCCTTCTTTGCTTACTTGTTAATTGAATGGTTGGCTTGCTCATATTTCACTTAAGCAATTCTTTATTTTGTAACCAGCTTGGGTGTAACCTTTGCTTCGAGTAAGTATTCGTCTGAATGCCGAATTCTGGTACACCCCTAATCCTGAGTTGAGAGATGGAGGGTGGCTGGTTTCTCGAACACCTGGGTTGGGGTGGGGAAATTCTGAGAACCAGTAAACCATCACCTTGAGGTCCCGTCAGACATCTCACCATTGGAAGGGAATGGGGGCTATGGGAAACTTGGAGGATAAGTCATGAGGTTGGTGGCACATACTCAACAATCTGTAATGTTAAAGATGCAAGCATGCTGCCAGTTGAGGTGCAGGTAGGGGTTCTCGCTGTGAACCCAGGGGTAAGCAGACTGGCCATCATTCTCTGTTCGGAAAGCAGCAGTCACAGTGAGATTGTAACAAACCAATACACTGATAAGAACAATAACAGTAGTCCTATGACCCAACATAATGTGTTCCTGGGGTTCAAGCCTGAGTGTTGTGTTCCAGAGAGCCTGGCCAGTGACCCCACACTGTGGTCGGGCCGTTTAATATGTTTCTTTTCACACAGCGTGGGCGCAGCATGGCCACCGTCCAGAGACCAAAAGTCCAAGGTTCTTGTGGGGGGGACGGGGTGCGAGTGGTTTCTGAAGGTGGGCAAAATAAATGTTCCAAAGTTCATTGTGATCAGGTGCAGAGCAAAGGTTCTACAGTTTGTGCTAGTGGCACTACTCCTTTTGTCCTATATTTTCAAGATGGAAATATCCACAGTACCAGAGCCACAGGTTTACAATGGTCATTGGGACAAAGAGGATGACCAAGAGGTGATGGCAACGGGGACCATAACCAGCAGGCACTGGCACATCAGTGGTACCATCACATTCGGTTGATTCATAGTCATTGAGGTAACTGATCCAGAGGCGAGTGGGCTGGCCAGTGCCCACTCCAGCCTGGGTCACTGACACTGTGGCTGCTTCCCACGGGACTGCAGGGTGTATCTTACCAGGTCTGCGTTGAGATCCAGGGTGGTCAGACACTGGAGGTGGTACGCGAGGAGTGGGATCTGAATCGGGGTCATGCCCTCTGGCGCCTCGACCTGACCCACGCTGTCAGTACAGCATACTTGAGGGCTGTGTTTGTAGTCAGCAGGACTTGATATGGTCTGTGGCACCTGGGCTGGAGTGCGGAATTCCGCTAATTGGCCTTTACCAAGATCCAGTCCCCAAGCTGTTGACGATGGCAGGGTTCAGTTGCTGGTTCCGGCAGGTCAGCTCGGGCAGGAGCGTTGAGAGATTGACCAGTTTTAATCAACATGTGACAGCACTCAAGCGCAGTGTAATTCACGCAGTGTACATTCAGGAGACGTGGTGTGGAGCAGTACTTATCCTCGTGGGGCGACTGGTGAGTATCTCATGTGCAGACAGTTTGTGTTTGCGCTGGGGATTATTATGCATGGCAAATAGGGCTAGGGGCAATGCTTGGGGCCTTTTCAGCCAGGTTTCTTGACACACTTTAGACCGGCAGAGTTTGAAGTTGCCGTTTCGTAATTCGGCATGATTAGGGGTGGTATGCACAATGGAACTGCTGAGCTATTCCTAGTGCTTAGGCCAGCAAAGTGGGTGCTTCGGTCACTCTCTATGATCAAGGGCAGCCCAAATCGGGGGATTAATTCTGCCACTATCTTCTTAGCCACTGATGGTGTAAGCCCTGCTACACAGGTAGGCTTACACCCACCCACCCAGAGAACACAGTCACGATCATGAGACAGTAAGAAAATGCATGCATGTGGGGAGCTGCATAAACTCTGTCTGCACTTTTAAGAAGGGACCCTCCGGTACTGGACAGCTATATGGGTACCGCTCTCCTCACATTGTGAGTCAAACATATGGAACACCTTTCTCAGTATTCTTCCAGTCTCGATTGACCATGGTAATTGTTGCATTTTTACCCGAGTATGCAATGCCATGAGCATCATAGCCAGGTAGGGATGGGGTTACCTTAAGAGCCACCAGGCGGCCGTCTGGGCAACACCAAAGGAGATCAACTGTGGCTAGGTCACCTTTTCTGCTCCAGGGACTTGGTATTGGAGTATTGCCAGGCTGGCAAGGGAGGCACTTGGTGACTGTTGGACTACAACACAAACAAGAGTTTCATTAGGAGCCAGGGGCCCGTTAAAGCTGAGCTACCCAATCCACTTGGGCATTTCCTTCGCCTGTGAAAGAGCAGGATAGTATCCCTTGCGTTTACGATTGCTAGGGTGACAGGGTGCAATAATGCATGTAATAGGGTTGATACATGTTTTCCATTCAGTAAAGTGGTGCTGGTGGATGTCTGGTACCCACGCTGCTTCCAGAGGACTCTGAAATCCTGCACAACACCATGAGCATGATTGAAGTTAGTGTAGATAGTGGCTGATCTATCCCAAGCCATTGTACATTCCCTGGTGGGCTACAAGTTCGGGGACCTGGTCAGATTTACCTGGCAATCCTTACACTTCTAGGGCTGCATGGGAGTTTATACAGAATACCTTGAGTCTATTTCTCCAGTTTCAGGTACCCGGAGACACAAATCCGATCTTGTTTCTGCAAGGGGGTGTCTGAGAAGTCTGCACAGGGAGACAAGTGTTTCTACAACAGTAATGCAATCATGTGGTTCCCCGTCTTGCGTGCTAAGCAACAGAGGAAGGATTTAATACTGGCATTGGTTTAAAGTTAAATTGGCTGCTGAGAGAATCAGTTTCCTGTGTCTGGTAAGTATGGAGTTTGACACATGCAGGGTCATCGGTTTGAGCAGAAGGGGACAGCACATAATGGGGGACATCGATCGTGACAGGGTGGCCCTGTTTCAGTGAGTTTTCTTTCTTCTAACAGCAGGTAAGCAACGGCTCGCAGACAAGCTGGGAGTCCAGTAGCTAGTGGGTCTAAGTCTAAACTGTAATATGATACAAACTAATGCTTATCACTATGCAATGAAACTGTGTCAACACTCCTTGGCCAAATCAGTTACATTCATTGTATTATAACAGAAATGGCTTGCTGTGACCCGGCATACTGAACGCTGGTGCATTTGCAAGCACTTGCTAAATGATGAAAAATGCATCTTTTAGTTTCCTAGGACCATGGTAGGGGCTCAGTGGTCATATCGTGTATGAGGTTCTGAAGGGGCTTACCTATGGTGAAGTACCTCAGGGACTACCACCTGCAGTAACTAGACAACCAGAGGAATCCTTGCATTTGCTTTCATGTCAGGGGCTTGCAAACTTTCTGGATTGCTTAAATATGATCCTAGGATAGGTGTCTTTCCCCAGCTGAAATCTCATGGCCCAGAATTTGCACATGGGCAGACATAGCTGTAGCTTCTTCTTCAATGCCTTGTGGCCCTTGTCAGCAGGCACTGTCAACAGTGTGAGGGAGTCTATCTTGCTGGTTTCAAAGGAGGGGAGGCTAGTAGCAGATCATCTACGTACTGCACCAGCATGGACCCTCCTGGGAATGCTAGAGTCTCTAGATCCTTTGGATTTGGGTGAACAAAATGGGGCTCTCTATATACCCCATAGGAAGACTAGTGAATGTGTACAGCATAGATCTATGGTTAATGCAAACAGATATGGACTGTCTCTGTTAGACAATATTGAGAAAAAGGCTGAACACAGATCCACAACAATGAAATACGCGGCTGTATGCAGAATGCAGGATAGGATTGTATCTTGGTTGGTCACAGCGTGAAGTGCTGGTAATACAGCAGCGTTAACTGCATGCAGATCCCAAATTAAAGGATAAACCTCTTTCCCTGGATTTTCTGTAGGTAGAATCTGGGTATTACACAGGCTGCCGGGTGGCACAATAATACCTTTGTTGAGAAGGCTTTCTATTACAGGAAAAATACCTTCCTCTGCCTGTCTAGAAATTAGGGTACTGTGGTACACAAGGCAGAGTTTTGGCTGGGTTCAGGGAAATTTTAACTGGCTTGGCATAGAGCATGTAACAAGCTTTATTTGCGTGAGTCGACCATAGTTTAATAGGGAATCGATCCAATACTCCCTCAGGTGCTAAGGGAGTCTCGGTCTGTCCACAGATTTAAAATGAGTAATTTCCTGTAGCACAGCCAAACCCCATGCTCGCTATGGGCTGGGAAGATGAGGAATATACCATCAGGTGAACAATAGATGGAACAGCTCAACTTGCATGACACATCTAACCCAAACAAGTCCACGGGGGAGCAGAGACTCAACAGGAATGCATGGTGGTCTGAGATGGGACCCAATGTGACCATAAGAGCGGGAGACACTGGGTGAGGTATTGGAGTACCTCCAATCCCAACAGCAGTGAGAGTGTCATTAGAGTGCATACTATGTGGAAATTCAGAAGCCTTTAATGCTGAGCGCGAGGCTTCAGTGCCAACTAGACAGGATACCTTTTGTCCAGCAATAGCACAGTCAACTTAAAGAGCAGCAAGAATACGTGGAATAGGTGGCACAACAAGTTCAGGAACCCTTGGCAATCCTAACGATTGCTTCGCGGTGATGGCAGGATTACAGCTAACCCAATTGGTGCGGTTGGCAGCCTGCCTCGACTGTCCTACTGAGGCCAATTCAGACAGTCCGCTTTCCAGTGCCCCTACAGTAGTTAAACTGATTTCTCTATATGTTTGCGTGGTATCTCTCATTCTGTGCATGTTTGTGTGCTTGGGGAGATCTATTTTGATATTTCTATTTTGTAAGTTATAAAGCACCACACACCCAGAGGCCTCAGAGCTCCAAAAGGACTCACAAACAGAGAAGCACAAGAGAAGAATAGATATATCGTGGGCCATATCAGTCTTTGCCTTTATTGAAGACAAAGGGTTTTCATTTTTTTTTAACAGAATTAAAGAGGAAGTCATTTTCAAGGGGGATGGTAACACATTCCAAAATAAAGGAGCCCACACATCAAATCTGGTACCTTTAAAAATGTTTAGGGTGTACCGGGGCAGTCCAAAATGACCTCTTTATTGGAATACCTGGTGCGCCTAATGGGTGCCTTCTTAACTAGTGAGCTGAGGTAACGAGGGGCATTGCCAGTATGAGAGTAAGGGCACTGTATTGCACTCTCTGCTCCCCTGGGATCCAGTGCAGCCTACGGTGGGCCTCAGAGACTTGAGCTCACCTTCCAAGGCCACAAACTGCTCACACAACCCCATTCTGGATTACTTGTCATTTTCTATATTCTACTTTGAAGTACCAACCAGAAGGCTGTTGCAGTAGCCAAGTTTAGCATTAACATTGGCAGAAGCTACCAGTGCTCTATTCTTCTCTGATAGAGAGGGATGGATTTGTCGTAACAGTCTGATCATACATGAACAGTAAGAGCTAAGCTATGCCACCTGTTTATTTGATGTAGGTTGAGATTCCAGGAAGACTCCAACATTTATTTATTTTAAAACAAGATTTTATTGGGTTTTATAAGACAAACAAGCTCTGGGCTAAGCTAGCATTGAACATATAAAGCTTGCAGTTCTTTAGAAAAAAAGTCCTCTGTCCCGCCCTCGCACCCCCTTGTCTCCCGCCACCCCCCCCCCCCCACCTCAGGAGCATACCAAACGGAAAACAATTTTGTTTTTTTCATGCATCACATCAGGTGGACCATAGAGAGCAATGCATGCGGTTTCCTCGTCAGTGTAGGCCAACCAAGTTCAACGCCTGTAGTCTCACCTGGCATGTAAGAGCATTGTAGTCCCTTTGCATATAGATCAAGAAAGGGTTCAGGTTGTCATGAATGTCTGCACATAGTCTTTCATATTAGCTGATAGTTTCTCCATTGCCAGTACACTACAAACTTTGTCAAGCCACACACTGATCATTGGGGGCTCAGCCTCCCTCCAAAAGTGGATGACTGAGAGTTCAGCTGGTAGCAGAAGATAGGTCAACAGCCTATGATCTGCCGTGGTGCAGTCCTGTTGCAGAGTGTTAGTGAGACCCAATACGCACAACAGTGGCTCTTCTGCAATGTCCAAAGTCTGGATAGCACCTCAAGCCAAAAACTTTGTATCAGCAAACATCCCAAGAAAACATGCAGAAGTGTACCTTCAAGAGCACATCCCCTCCAACATTGCTTGTCATTGTTCAGATTGATGTGATGTAGGCGGGTCAGGGTTTTCTACCATTGTGTCAAGATTTTATGCCTTGTTTGTCACAAGTGTGGGCACAGGAAGATCCCATTTCCACCACAAATCCTTTCTCAATCCTCCATGGGAACGCCAACTCAGATCCCGATCCCAACCTGCACAGTATGAGCAACACCTGCGTCGGGTCCCTTGTAGCTAGCAAAACATTAACCTGCTAGAGAACCCAATGCCTTGCCTGCATGTATCGAAATTTATCGGATTCCTTAAGGCCCTCCTCCCCCTTGCAGTCTTCGAAGGTGCAGATTTTCCCCTTGTAAAGTAAATCTCCCATCTTATTCAATCCCCTGTCCGCCCACCTTAGGAACCCTCAATCAGTCACTGGAATAGTCGATACGAACATTGTTAAGAAAGGGTGGGTGACCCAATACTTTAAAAGCATTATTTCTTGGATGCAACAGAGACTGAATGGAGAATGGAAATGCCCTGGCAGGTTAGTGAACTAGGCAAACAGTGCTTCTCTTACTCACAACGATAAGAGGACATAAAATGCCCTGGCAGGAAAGTAAACCAGGCAGTGTGCAAGTCTGGGACCCACACCAAAGTCTGATACCCTGGCAGGAGAGTAAACCAGGAAGTGCAGTCTAGAAGTTTGGCAATGAAGCAGGTGTTCAAGATAGGGCAGTAGTTTGAGGGAGAGAAAGGGTCAAGAGCAGGTTTATTGAGAAGGGGTTTGACATGTGACATTTTGAAGGCCTGCAGGAAGATATCACATGAGAGAGAATTGTTGATGATGGGCCGCACAAAGTTGCCTGCACAGGAAGAAATAAGGATCTTTTTAGGAGTGGAGCGGGGCATGGATATTCTTGGGATCCTGAGGGCTGGCTTAGTGCTAGGAGTTCGAGGAATTCGGAGTGACAAATGCATCTGAACGAGGAGAGGACTGGGCTAATAGGCGTGGGTGGAGTTGGACTCAGTGAAAGGTGGGGAGAAAGGGGCAACTAAAGCTAGTTTGGAGATGTTAGAGCATATCTATCAAAAGCAATGTTGTGAAAGTGGTCGGATAATTTGTCGCAAAAGGATTGCGAGTGCAGGGAGGGCAGAGTTAGACAGCTGGGAATTTTGAATTCTGCGATGATTTCATGGAGTTCTCTGCTCAGGTTATTGGAGCTGAAAATACGGTTCTCGCAGTAGGTTTTTTTGGCTTTCCCTATTTCTGCGAGGTATGCCCTATTCAGGTTTGGAAAAGCTGTTTTATTTTGAGGAGTGGGGTTGGTCCTCCACCTTCGTTCTAGGCTGTGCTTAAGGGTTTTAAGGGATTTGAGGGAAGGCATGTACCACTTGGGGTTGGGGCTTGATCTTTGAGATGAGTGTCTGGTGGGAGTGATGGGGGTTAAGGAGATTGCGAGCCAACGATTGAAAAGGTTAATGGAGGAGTGTTCTTCCTGTAGAGATAAATCCAGAAGTGCGGTTATAAGGGAATATGCCAGGTTGGGGTCAATGGTGACTATTCCAGAAACGTATGATGGGTGGAGTGGTTGAAGAAGACTAGTTTAAAGGACAGGGAGAGGGTGTGGTGCAGGAGGGAGAGGAAAATAGCATAGTGATCAGTTCAGAGTAGAGGACGAGATGAGAGGGTAAAGATTAGGTTGGAAGTGCTGACTTGGGCCTCCTGGTATGTCCTGCAGAGTGAGTAGACTGGGATATCAATTGTGTCAGACTGAGTGCTTCCAGATTCTCAATGAGGCAGCAGGTCATAGGGTTAGAGGGTACGTCAAACCAGATGTTGAAGTAGAGTGAGGGATTGATGTTGGATTAGAGTGGCTGAGAGGAAGTCGGTGAAAATCGTGTTGTAGACGGGAGGTTTATAAAGGAGAAGGAAACTATGGATAAAGAAGGGGTGGAAGTGGATCTTTGAGTAGTCATTCACATTTGTTGTTACAAGTAGAATTCTTAGTGGAAATGACAGAGATCTTGTTAGTGAATACTCGCTACTCCTCCTCCTGCTCTACTAGCCCTGTTTTAGACGATCAGGGAGTAGTCTGGCGGGGAAGGGCTTGCGCCCAATGGGGTTGTAGCCGTTGCTGAACCAGGTTTTAGTGATGAACCGAATGTCTGGGTTGTCATTGGATAGAAGGTCGAAAATGTATTTGTTTTTGGAGAATAATCTGGCTTTAATGAGTATGCATGAGAGCTGGAGTGGATACTTGTGTAGGGCAGGGCTGTGGGTGAGAGGGGAGGGTGGCGAAGGGGGAGCCAGAGATGGGCAGCGTGCAAGGAGGGCTCTCTGGGTGTGGTTGGAGAGGTGAGCAGTTGTGCTGGAAAATGTGAGCGGGTTTGGAGGTAGGGAGTATCCCAGGGTAGGCATGGAGGGGTAGGGTAAGAGGGAGGCTGGTGTGTGATGTGTGTTTAGGACGGGAGGTGAAGAGGGCCATGACTCGGTTGGGAGTGGGAGGAGAGGGCTGGGGGGAATAAGGAGGAGGGGTGGAGTGGGATTTTGGGCAGATTTGCAGAGAAGTGTGCGTGTGTCCCATAATGTGTGAGGCTTGGGCGATTAATGAGGTGTTTGGGGGAAGGTGAGTGAGTGTGAGGGGATGTTGAAGTGGCGTGTTGGCATAGTGGCCCATGCTGCACTGAGGGTGGGGAAGCAAGAGTTTGGGATACTAGGGGAGGCCTGGGGGCCTGCAGGGTGCAAGGGTAGCGATAGGTGTGAAGGGATAGGGTGTGGGCCTGAAGGTGTGTTTGGGAGAGGGGGGTTAGTTAGAATGTGGACTTATGAGTGGGGTGTGGAACTGAAATTCTGAATGGTAGAGTGCCAACGTGCTGCTTTATTCCTGGGGTGTGAGGTACAAAGGTATTAGAAGATGTGGGGAGGGAGAACATTGGGCAGAGAAGGCAAGGGAAAGGGGGAGGATGAGCGAGAGTTGGAGGGGAGGTTGTAGTGGATTGTGAGAAGGGAAAAGAGTCGGTCAGGAGTGTCATTGGGTAGGTTTTTGGTTTTTGGAGCACCATCGCTCAGCTCCGAACTGGGAAGAGTGAGGCATGGTGCTGAGGGGATAGACATGTTCAATACAAAGAAACACCATGGCTGTCTCTGAGCTGTATTGCTTCCTACACAATGGCTATTCCAAGCAATGCAAAGAGTGAAGTACAGTACAGTGGCTAGTGTGCAACCAAGAGCAGAGTACGATATAAAGCCTATATTAGAGCACAGCAGCAAGTAAAGTACATGCAATGGCTAACTATCGGCGTAGGAAGGAGCGAACTATAAAACAATGCCTAATGCAGACCACACTGAAGAGAAAAGTTCAGCGCAGTGGCTAACTGTGAACGCAGCAGTGAGTGAAGAAAAAGACAATGGATAACCGAGCACGGCAAGGAGCGAAGTTCAACACAATACCTATTAGATGAAGTGGATAGCAAGATTCAATAGAGTGGTTAATTCAGAACACAGCCAAGAGCAAAGTACAGCACAATGTCTAACTTTGAGCGCAGCAAGGAGCAAAGTAAACCACAACGCCCATTTTAGAGCACAGTACATTGTAAACTTCAGCACAATGACTAACTCTGAGCGCAGAAAAGGTGGTGCGCTAACCCTAATATGAAAAGTATATAAGTGGTGGGCTTTAAATGGAGTACAGTAATGGCTGTACTCCCCACCCGGACCACCTTACCTGTACATTGCTCTAGGGTTGTCTCAATGGGCTTCCTGGGCGAACAGGGGCAAACGGGAATGGAGTGGTCCAGAAAGAGAGATGCCCTTTGCCTCTCACCCTTCACTGGCTTCCTGGGCAAGGCTGCCCTGGGTCCTCTACTTAGAGGGTGGCTTATACCAGAGCCCAGCCAATCACAGGGAGGGGAGGTGGGAAGAGGACAGAAGGAGTGCAGGGGAAGGGACTGGGCGGGAGACCAAGTATGGAGAGTGGGTCAGAGCTTGGAAACTAAAAAGGGGAAAGGAAAAACAAAAAGATGGTTGGGCGCAGAGGGGGGTGGTAGCAGTCTATAATGACCTGAAGTTCTTCCTGGAACATGACAGGATCCTCTCGTATCTTCAGGAATCTTTGAACAATATTTAATAAGCCAGTGACACTCCAGGGTGCGTCTACTGTAGTTATGGTATCCCCTCCTGCAAGGAGCTGTCTGTATTCGTATTGGTGGGAGAAACTGGGAACCAGTCAAATGTTTGTGTGGTGGATGACTGGGACTGAAAGAGGCTGGCGATCTTGGCTCATAGCTCAGCTGAGATTAGAGCTCATCAAGGTGGACTGGAGATAGCTCATACTCTACACAACCACCTATTGGGTTGGTGGTCGGGTGCATCATTTAAAATGACTGGATTTTAAGAGTCCAGAATGTCTTCAGGTGATTCCTTTGGTAGGGGCCCCTCTTGGATGACTGTATATATGTGTTTGTACCGTGATTTTCATGCTGGGATTTTCAAGTTGGAGTATTTAGTCTTTAGGGTCATGATATGCTCCTGGAATTTCTCTTTGGTGTCTTTCATGGCTCGGGTCTTTGTTTTGGACTGTCTATTGGTAGCTCCAGTCTACCAGTCTAGGTAACTATCCCATTGCTGTTGGTGTGCCTGGCACCTTTCTTCTCTAGAGCTTTGTGCAGGATTGTTATTTTGTCTAAAACGAATGTTCCTTCTTGCAGAAATTATCTAGGTCACTCATTCTGTGTATATTCGTGCCATTTATACAGAAATGTACAGGCTTTGGGCGAGTAGTGTGTACGCATAAAATGAGCTGGACTTCATTTAGGAGGAGGTGGCACTTCTCTAGATTGACCTGAACCCATTCTCGCAGGGATACAACAAGGTATGACTTATAGCACAGCCAAGTCCGTACCGAACGTCACTGGTGCTGGGGTGCTATTGTGCTATTATGTCCCAGACTGGCGCAGCTGGTTCAGCTCATAGCTGACCACTCTGCCGTGTCTATTCAGAGACCCAGGCAGAGATCCCTGACCTCTGCTCCTCCCCTTTTAGGCATTTCAGGGACACTCCGAGGTGTCGGTCGAATTTAGATGATTCTCATTTGCACTCAGTGCCCTCCGTTATGCTATCCATAGCGCAGAGTGGAGTTCAGCTTTCTCAGAGACTTTGGTAGTAAAAGGTAGAAGACAAGATAAAGCGCCTGTACTAGGATAGTGGAGAGTGTGAATACAAAGTTGGGGTGGAACACACAGGGTTACAATAGTGTGGGTGGGGCTTGACAAGACAATCACAGGGCTCTAATTCAATATATTTTCTTCACATGTATACAAGGTTCTTTCAAGCCAGTGCATGGTTTTACCATAATCTACTCTGACTTGCACAGTGGTCTCATATCATCTCGAGTCAGTAGGGAGCATGTTTTACTCTTAACTATGGTTACCAGCCGCTTTTAATGTTTTCCTGATCAGATCATGACATTTGTAGACTGGGTACCTTCCTCCTATGTCGTAGGACAACCAACAGTTTCCAGATGTTAGAATTATTTTTCTTACTAGAGACAAACCTTTCCCCAACCCTTTTCAGAAAATATTACCCAACACATGGAGTGCCTGAGGACCAACTCCGTTGGTGACGGTGTGCGATGTAAATACCTTTTAACATTTAACAGAACTGCAATTACCTGCGCTCATCAACCCACGATTTTACACTGTTTGCTTTCCAAGTCTGCTCTGTCTACTCCCCATAATCCCAGGTGCGTCTGCCAGCATTGCCCACCAGCAAAATCGTCTCTCTTCTGGGACCAAGAGGATTGCTGGGAGTTGCATCAGATGACCCTCGAGGTTGGCTGCAGGGAAGCAGGAATCTGATGTTGAAAGCACCAATCTTGTCGTGAAACAAATAACCGCAGACTATTCCAGAGCATTGGTGAATGGTTTTATAAGTAATAGTAAAGAACAACAACAAATCAACAACAGTACGAGACTCAGCGCAAGCACCCCTGCTCCCCTCAATGCAATGGGTTTTATAGTGGAGGATGCACATGCATTTCAATGGAGAGTGAAGTGTGGACATGAGACAGAAACAATGTTGCCTTTGTAAGGACAATGTCTCAGCAAAAGAGTCTCAGGCAGTGGCTGTAGTGTTCTCGCCCTCAGGACAAAATAATCAGGCTGGAAGACATATAATGATGCAGTAATTCATGAAAGGTAGGGTGCTTTTACAGTTTTACACGGTTCCGGGAGGCAACTATGCATACTATATGATAAATTCCATCTGCTAAAGCCACCTTGCCTAGAAAAGCAGCAGCCTAGAGCATGCTTACTTAGACCAAAAGGGAAACACGTCAAAGGCGGGAGTTGTGGAGGCGAGCACTGCTACACACTTGGCAATGAAGCTGTTGAGGTTATAACATGCACAGTAGAACATAGGGTGAACCTCACAATGGCAATGAGGCACCTGTTAAATGTGGGCATTTGTATTAGCAGTGCAGTATTATAATGCAACTGGGGTCAGTTTAGTACAATTTTCAAACCCTGGGTTTTCCCTCCGCACTAGTGTAGACCTATTGCAGACTTGCGTGATCCTTAAAAATAAGTAAAACTGAAAAGGAGTCATCATGTTTTTAAAATAGGCTGATACAACCTGAAAAGCTGCAGATTTGTTCTTTGTCAAGGATAGTCACTAAGAGGCTTAAAGGGCAGCACTGGTCTTGCATTTCCTCCTTGGAAGACAAAAATGCCAAGTTTTCTCAGAGTGCCAGATTGTGTACAGCTGACGAGGTAGCATTGGATTAAAATCATTGGAAACACATGGGTATACCAGTGTAGCTGATTACACTCAGCTGCACCTGTCAGGGTTGGATTGGGTAACGGGAAAATGGTGATGGAACAAAAAGACTGAACAGTAAGTCCTCATCCTTTATAAACCAGCTGTACAAACCAGCAAGGATCCAATTCTCAAGAAACTACATCACATCACTCCACATCCAGATGGGGGCAGAACTTGTAGGACACAGCTGATCCCACACGACTGGAGTGCTTAGGTAATGGAGCAAGCAACACATTAAATGACTAGGCTATGACTGTAGTTCTAGTTTATGTGCCTACAAATTGGTATTTTGGAAATTATTCTAAATTCTGTATTCTTTATGCTGGCTATAATGATTAGGAGGAAAGACTAAATCACAGAGCTGATCTTCTTTGGATACAAGAGACAAGCAGCTTTCAGGTGCATTCACCCTGAGACAGTAAACTGCGGCTACAAACTGGTACTTTGCCATTTCTTTCTAAATTCAATTCTTTTGATTTTGGGGGTTGAAAATGAGCATTCTTTCAACATATGTTTCTTTTCCATTGTTACACCAATCAGAGACACTAGGTGTTTCTTAGAGATGCCTTTCAACGTATCATTTGCTGTGTTTAGGGTGGGACTGAGGTTTGCCATAGCACCTAAAGATAATCTGTGCTTGCCCTCGCTCTTTGGCCAGGATAAATGGATCTCTCAAAGCATAGAGGAAAGATGACAGAAACTCTTACAGTGCTGTTTTAAATGATTCACCTGTAATTTGCATCCATGGATGCAGATGACTTTTAGGCTGTTTTGAGTTAACTGGCTATGGAATTTGTGGACCTTTGACCCTTTTTAACCCTTTCCATCTAATTGGCTATCCATTGGTTGTAATGTATACAGTTATGTGCCAATCCAAGTACATCCCGGGTGTGAGTATATTTTTTAAGTTTTACTGTCCAGCAATGTCTACACACATTGTTGATTGGTTGTAGGTAGTTTTCAAATTTTAGAAGTGAATAGAGCAGGATGCTGGGCTTCTCTGCTATATTATTGCTAATACTGGTCATTTTATTTTCTTTGACTATACTATTTGTAATGCTCTTATCTCTACAAGAGAAAAACATCTATACCTTATAAACGAGAATATTTTAATGGTTTTCTATTGGAGTATAAAAGACTAGTGAAATGACTTGTTGATTTTAGGGATAAACTGTGTAGGGAAGATATTGGTAGCATCTAATGCTTATCATAAAAGGTTACTAAGCATTGCTACATATAAATACTCTAGCCTAAAGGAAGCCCCATCACAATATTGCTGTCCAGCATTAAGCCTGTCAACTGCTGTGGGGTAATAGTTTCTCTTCCACTAATTGCAGCAATCAAACCTTCTTCACAGCCTCGCTTTGGGTGCAACACTAGTCTAAATGCCCACCTGGGCTTGTGGCAGGTTTTGCAGCAGAGACTAGTGAATTCTTAAAGGAAACAGAATACCGAGAAACAGACATTCTTTTCACAATAGATGTGAAAAGTCTTTACACCTCTATCCCACATGACCTAGGAAGAGCCGCAGTTGAGTGGCTGTTACTTGAAGGAGATATACCAGCTCAAAAAGAATTTATAATGACACTTCTGGAATTCATCAGTGAAAACTCCTACTATCAGTATTAGGAAGAATTCTTCTTACAGACAGCAGGAACTTCAATGGGTGCCACAATGGCACCATTTTACGCTAATGCATTTATGCACAGATTTGAAGTAGAGCACGTGTTGAAACACGAAGAGTGGAAAGCGAAAATCGGTCTATGGATCTGTTACATTGATGGCATCTTTGGCACATGGCACGGTAATGAAGAAGAATTGACTACATTTTTGGAGTATTTGAATAACATAGACCAGAGAATCCAGTACACATCAGAATGTTCTAGAAAAACCATTCATTTTCTAGATGTAGAAATCAACAAAGAGAACTCAGGATACAGAACCAATATTTACCAGAAACTGACCGATAGGAATAATATTCTACACAAGTTGAGTTTTCATCAACCGAGTTTATACTGCATTGGGAATCACAGAAGCAGAGGCGAGACTTGACAAGAAGAAGAGAGAAGAACTTTTAGAGCCAAAAGAAAGAAACAAGCAACACCTCCGCTAGTGTTTGTTTCGAAATATTCCAAGCAAAGTAAACGCATCAAAGAGATAATCAAAAAGAACTGGAACATTTTGGCCTTGGATGAGAGAGTTGAAACACTATTTAAAGAGTTGCCCACGTTCGTTTATAAAAGGAGCCAGAATTTGAAAGACAAATTGGTAAAAACTAGGGAGTTCAAGAGTACACAGAAGAGACTCAAATCAGGAACATTTCCATGTCTCAGTTGCTCGAACTGTGGGTACATACTGAAAGGGAACACAATCAACCATCCATATACGGGTGAAAAAATAAAACTCAGAGATTTTGGGACCTGCAACACCAATAACTTCATTTACTCCATAAAATGTCCATGTGGACTGTATTATGTGGGACAAACAGCACGCGTTGCGAAGGTGAGATGGAATGAGCATCGCTCATGCATACGGAACCATAACAAAAACTCAGCAGTGGCAAGACACTGGGATCTAAAGAGACATAATCTGGCACAAATCAGATTCCAAATACTTGAGGTGGTAAAACGGAGAGAAGCACACATGAATTTACAACAAAGATTGGACAAGAGGGAATCCTTCTGGATCGATAAACTTGGGACTCTGACACCTAAGGGACTGAATGAAGAGATAAATTATGCTTGTTTTCTTTAAGAACCACGGTGGGGTCTACACCTTACCGAACACTTGTAAATATGTAAATATGTGCTAACAAGAGATTACAGAAAAGATGTACGAAGTAATGAATGTGATATGAGGTTTAGAGAATACATTATGAGGATATTATAAGTTGTACTACACCATGGAATAATTATGAATAGTTCCCTTTTTAGGTCCTAACGGTATGCATGATTGATCGTATTAAAGCGGTAGAAATCTATGATTTATCTGCCCATCTTTGGGACATTTGAGTAATATACGTGATGCTTTCTTAGGTGTACACAGAGCGTTTTTTCCATAGACTAAGGGTGCTGAATATTGTTGGAATAATTATATCAGCTGACGCAGCGGACCTAGCGCCCTGGCCTGTCTATCCACGCTGTGTGCAGAATGGAAGGACAGGAGACGCGTCCGTCAGCGCCAGCGCCGCCCCGATTGCCATAACAACTGTGCAAATGAAACTTTAGATCCCACGGTACTCGCGATAATCACAGATACCCTTTAAGGCTTACGAGTTGAATTTCCGTGATAAGAGACAGCAACAAGAATATGTACATCTATAAGACACTCTCTTAACGTTTACATTAATGCATTGTTTCCATGACGCCTAGTCTCGCCCATCCACTTCCTGTGGTGTGGTGGGATGGGAGGCACATCTACTCGTACCAATCCTGGACGAGCGACACTGCCGCGGTTGCCTTGGAAACCCTTAAACCTCGTACAGGCACACGCCCTCGCGACCCGTTGGCAGGAGACGCAAGGCAGTGCACGCAAGCAGGTAAGCTGCTCTGTGCTCGTACACAGAGCACTAACAGAAGGTACATCCCTCCCACAAGCAGACAGAGATACTTACACCGTATTCCTTCTTTTACAGTGAACCTCCTACAGGAATCACGCGCTCAGACGCAAGGAGTCAAGTTTTCAAGATTAAGCTAAGGTAAAACATGTTTGGAATACATGTACACTAGCGAGTTAATATAGCACATTGCGTCCCACATTGATACTAATGAGAGTTACTCTCTATTCTTCTTTACATGTACGGATGAACCTGTGTTTGACCCATTTATCTACCTGTTGGTATGTACATTGAACTATTGCATTGTGTATTATTAACCTCTTAATTTGAACTGTGAATTTGTAATATTCCTATTTGAACTAGAGCCCTGATAATGGTGCTTGGCACCGAAATGCATTGGCAGAATTAGCTGATATTTCTGATTGAGGAAGAAATGAATCAATAGATTGTGTGAATTAAACACAAGCTTTTTATACAACATTGGTGATGAGAATATTTGAAAGTACATACAGATAAACATATTGGAATGAAGCAATTTGAACAAGTGCATGGAAAGAAATACAGAAGGTATTAAATGCATTTATAATTGAAATTGAAGCTCCACAAGAGGAGTGAAGAGGAGCACAGGGTTGTTGACAGGGTAGTTACCACTCTTTTTCTTTTTGGGTACTTTTGGTTGTTAGAGCCCGAGTGTCATTGGGCTCTGTTTTACCCGGTGGCTCAAAATACTATCAAAAAGTAAAAAGAATCAATATTTCCAACAAAGATAAACAAGAATTTTATAATAAACTTAGTAGTGCCCACCTCAAACCCATGCAACACACTGGGAAATACTGTGTCTCCCAACAGGGGTGACATGCAACACTGATTGTCCTTGGGGACGCGGAAGTCCCACATCCCCAAATCTCACCGTCCAAGTCACCTTGGTGTTGTAATACCATAAACCTACTAGAAAGAACATACCGTGATAGCAGTGGGGTTAGCCAGGAGTTTTTACTGTGGGAATTCACCCTCGCTCTCCTGCACTAGGGTGCTTTGCAGATTGATGTTACTCACCCAGCAGCCAAGGGTGCCGTCCTGGGCCTTAGCCACTTCTGACTGAATTCCACTCCTAGGTGCTGCTGGACCTCCTTGCATTTTCCCTGGTCTGCGTTATATCCCCCAGTGGGCAATCAATGCTGCACAGGCCTTTGCCAGCTCTGTGGTTATAGGCCCCAGTAGGCTGAGTATCTCCTTCTCACTGTTCTCTGGCCTTGACCATGGTTTGGGCTATATCCACCTGCAGGCTGATTGCAGCCTTCTGTCCACTTGGTTCCTCTCGGGTACTGTGCTATAGAACACAGCACGTTCTGTTTCTTCTGTGCCTCTGGTCTTACTGCTGATGTTGCACCACACCGGACCACTGTCCTTGCATTTAATGATTTTTTTCTCCCCATCTTGTATAATATTTTTCCGATTTCGTTATGTCCATAATGAATGCAGGTTGTTACACTCTCCTCGTTCAAGCAGGTATTCTCGTTGGCCCATGTCTTTATGTCCAGCACTCACCTTGTGTTTCTCATAGCCCAATTCCCCTCATGTAGTGTTTATCCTCTGGTGTTGCATTCTGAGGGCTTAGGGGGTGCCTGCAAATTTAATTTTAGGTGGCACTGTCATTGTGGCTTCTCCCCTTATGCGCTCGTAATGTTGTATGCTGCCTCTGGATTGTTTGCAATATCCCCAAGCCTCCCTTGAACGTTCAGACTTTGGCAGCGATTCTCTACCAAGGCTAGCATGCTTGTGAGTAGCCTTGTCAATCTAATCTACTGATGTCGAATTCTGGACCGCTTGGGCGTTTACTATGCACCAAATCTTCCTGCTTCAGGAGAGGGGTCCTGTGGCTTTGTCTGACAAGGCAAACTGGAGACGCTTGGTAGTCCCTGGGGGGAATCCATCTATCTCCTCCAGGGTGGCTTCCACTGAAACCCCCCATAGGGTTTCCTGCCCCTCCACCACTATCTATATATAGGAAGTCATTACACTATCTAATTCCAAGTATAATATGATAGGCATGTCATTTGCAGTCTAGAAAAATCTCAATCTGCACGTCATGCCATCACAACTATTAGATTATCCTATAATCTGTTCGCTGTGAATTAAGTCATACATGAAAGACTATTTAATTGCTCTCCTCGGCATAGGCAAACTTTTCGAAACCCCCTTCTTTGGCCTTTCACAGCATCTGACCCAAAAGAATGTTCCCATCGGAGGTCATTCCTGACTCAAGACCATCGTGCAGCAAGGGCAAAACAAAAGTGATGGATGGAAGGTTTAGAATTAATCTGACCTCTGGCATTGCTCTGGGCAACCCTCCAGATCATCCTTCGTCGACCTGCCAAGCCATTACAAAAAGGGAAATACCATATACAAAGCAGGCCTGGTCCCAATTCTAAACCTTACAGCCATCACCTCTTTATTTTTGCTTTGTCGTCACCACGAGTGAGACGGGAATGCCCAGATGTGGGTCCCGTGCCTGCTGGACCTAGAGACCCAAGCTGCTTGTCACTGATGTCGCCCAATGAGGCCAAAACATGCTTAGGGATACTTGTGGTCTCGTGCAGAAGGGATGTGACCAAGCAGTTTGGGCTGGACTACCCCTTTGGGGGTGGGACCAAACCTGATTTGCATGTGGTATTTCCCCTTTCTTTTTTTTCTTGGCAGGAGAAGAACGATGGTCTGCAGTGTTTCCCAGAGAAATTGCCATAGGTTTAAGATTAATTCTAAACCTTCCAGCCATCACCTCTTTGTTTTTGCATCATGCATAGAGGACCATTACTGCTATAAGGCCACTCCTCCCCTCAAGGACCATCTCCCCCAGCCCATGACCTTTCACTAAACTGACTTCACTAAAATGAACTGTGTAAATGCTGGTTCATCTACAACATTTAAATGAGCTTCATTCCCACAACATTGCTCTTGGGCAATTGCATTTATAATTGTTTTTGACTTTTTTATTTTAGCATTGTAACGAGTGACATACACCTAAAATGTGTATTTGAATACTATTCAGTCTCCTGAATTCTATGGTTTTATACTGCACACTTCATGTGATCTCGTGCTTTATATAGCACTAAACCTCTGACAAGCTCCAAAGTACACTCGGAGGGGAGGTACTTTGCGTGTATAATAGCCTGTACATTCTCTATACAATATGCATATGTTTTGTATTACTTTCAGGTTGAGCTCACTACTAACCTATAATAAGAAAATGACATCACTACCCACTGTCATCATGTATTGCAGTTGCATTGTGCCATCACTGTGCCTGCTGCCAGAGCCAGCCCCTGACCAGAATCCCAGCTGCCACCAAAACATTGGCTATATAGAGAATCCTTTTTTTTCAGAATTAAGCCTGTCTACCTATTCCTAGTACTTGGTTGATAAGGAGGCATGTATGGTGTTCTGCTTTAGTGACCTGCTGCAGTTGTACCGGAGAAGAGGCATCACTGCATGTTGCCACTGAAAGCTGCAAAGCTGGTGCTCAAATGTATTTTTGTTGAACTCATTAAAAGGTTTTCAGTTCATGGCAATCTGCTTAACGATTATACATATGTTTTTTTCTGAAGTACATATTTTCCATCAGAGCTAGCAAGACACCAGGTGTTCCGAGCATGCATTATAAGGCATGAAATAATGCTACCGTACAACAAAAATGACAATGAAAGACATTTTCGAGTTCTGTGACCTTGTAAAGAAACTGATTTAGGCATCAAACCTGCATTTAGTCACAGAACTCTAAGCTGCCTTGTGTTATGGTAGGATTACTTTATGAAAGTGTTCCTTTCGCTGTTGGGTGCTGCAGGTTGACCTCATGGGACTATTTGATACAAGGCCACAGTGTTAGGTATCTGCCTAACTCGAAGGCAAGACAATGTTCCATGCAAATGGGTTCTCTGGCCTTTGCAGCACCATGTGTTTCTGCAAATGCTGCTTCCTACGTGAAGGGAGTAACAAAGAGGACTGGATAAAATGTAGTAGTCCAACCTTCCCTAAAATAAGTGTCCGTTTACAATTAATTAAACGGAATAATATGCTATAAAGGCACATTCAGAGCTGTTTGGTAGAGGATGTCATATAAGCTAGAGGATGTCCTATAATTCCGCGAATTAAAATTTGAGTTTGTCAATTTTTTGGGGGAATCAAAATTCTTCTATGCTTAATATTTTGAGTGTAGAATTACTTCACTGAAAAGAGAATGGAATTCCTTAGTTATGCAGACGGGCCTTCTATTTTTCAAATCTGAGAACATGGACAATGTATGTATTTGATTTGTATAATAATCAGGTTACAACCATTCAATGGAAGGTCCATGGAAAATAAAGGACAACAAATGGTTTTCTAATATTTTTGAGGCTCTGCGTGGAGTCACGATTTTCAACACCATCCTCTGTTGTTTCCTTGCAGCTGTCGGATGGTTAGTTTGGTTGTCCATGAAAAAAATGAATTTAAAAAAAGAATCGAGAAATTACCTAATTTTTGGGATAAAAACCAAGCCACCTACTTTTTGCATTTTTTTAAAATGTGGGGGATGACCCCCGCAACACCCCTAAACCCCTTACCTTAATTACTACCCCTACCCTACACCTCACACCTATATTTTAATAAAACTGTACTAGAATTTCATAACAAATCAGCCAAATAAATGTGGTCATTTCTTCCTCGATTATTTTTGGATTGGGTTGTTTTCTTTTGGATACCGTTAAGTTTTAGCAGCTCTCCCTGATGGTAAATTTCAGCAGCTCTCGCTTCTTCATAGTGCATCCCACCTTATATAGCAGCGATCACACCATCAAGTTTGCAATCTTGGAGAAGTGCACTGCATGAGTTCTTGCAACTAGGATTGGACAGTTACCCTTCTCTCTCCTTCCAATTCCTGCCTCTCTCTATGGATTGGTTTAAGAGTTTGGAGCAGACATATGGCAGCTCCCATTTGCAATCCCCCTTTGTTCTCATGTCAAATTTTGGTTAAAATGTAGATATGTGACCAAATGTCATAATTTTGCTTGCAACTGACATATAGATATATTTTCCAATTCAGCTAATCATGGGGAATTGAATAAGATGACAGCCAGGTCTTTTTATCTGCCATTTTCACAAAAAGTATAACCGTTAAGAACATGCAATTTATTCCCCATATTCCTAATTTCACCCTCCACCCGTTCTCAAATTTGGAATCTTTTCAGATCAGGCAGAAACTCATTTTAGATGGCTACTACAGTTCCCAGAGTCATAGGTGGATGAATTTTATATCACCAAAATCGCCTGGAAATGACCTAAACATGAACATAAAGAAAGAAAATCTGACTTACGGTTGCTGAGAAAAATGCATAATGATCATAGTGCTTTTAAACAAAGGGAATCTTCATATGTGCAAATATGTGCTTCCCTTCCTCCATGCCATTTGTTTTCCTGGGACAGTCTGTAACCTGAGTTTGTATTAGTCTTTATGTTTGTAGCTTGCTCTTTGAAGTTGGAATTTCAGCCTTGCTTAATTGTAGTCCCCGTTTTCACACCACCTACTTACATTTTGGTCATACATCAGCCAGGGCTATTCATCTCGTCATAGAGCCTTTTCAAAGACACCAAGTCAGGAGAAAGTCTGTTTTCAACACCTGTTAGCAGTCACACTTTATTGCCGTTGTAGAATAGCTGGGCAGGCTTTCTGTGGGGGCGTTCTTTGTGACATTTATCCCACAACAAGCAAACGGGGTCTGCCTTGGGCCTAAGAAATTTTTTCATGGTAACAAAGTGGGCTTTTCTTTTCAAATGTTTGCTGGTATTCTGCATGCAAAAAAAATACATTATTTTTTTGTCACCACGCACCATGTCTTTTTCCTGATTATGTTAGCAGGGGCACATTTTTCACATTTAAACTGCTTTAACTTATAAACACACATGTAAAGCCTTTTTTGTGTCTGTTTAAAAATCCATTTTTTTCATGTGAAAGGGACCTTTGCATTTCTTCTTGCTTTGTGAATTAAAATGCTGCTTTTCCTTGGGCAATGACAGGTTGGCCTTTTTCACATGGCCTTTCAGTTTTAACTTGCAAACACACATGCAAAGCCATTTTTGGGTTGGTGATTAAAAACCCTGTTTTTCATGTGAAAGGGGCTTTCTGTTTGGGGCCTTCGATTAGACCCCACACACCTGAAGTTAGAAGGGTAACCCGGACTTGGACTGGCCCTATGCTCCCTTCACCCCTAGAAGCACAATTTCACCTCACTGATGACCAACAGGGCTGAAATACGTGTCTGGGTTAGCTGTTGGTACTCTTGCTCAGAGAAGAATTGCATAGCATTTCGGTCCTGGATTTATCCTTATGGTTGAGACCAGACTGATATGCACATTGTTATTTCTCCTCTGTGAAAGGGGCAGTGAGCGGAAATGTGGCTGTTGCCCCTGCATAGTGGGATCCATCTCAGTGAACAGCTTATTTGGTGGTGTTTGTTCTCAGTAGAGGGGCACCCATGTTTTTATTTCCTGCAATATCTACCTGCATTCCAATTGTAAATCTCTATATACTTATTAAACCCTTTTTCATGCTGTCTGTGCCAAAATATATAAAATACATATAGTATTGCCACTGTACACATTCTTGAAGATACCTACAAAATATGGCAGCATGATGTTACTAGTGTTAAACCGTTCCCGTCCCTACCAAACACACTTGTCTCATTGGCACATAATTGAATCTGAACAATTGTTCAGGGTCGGAATCGGTAAGTACTGGGACACTTGCCGCACAGAGGAGCAGTTTTTGTCTCTGTTCTAGCTCAGTCAATTACTGCCAGGATGCTAAACCAAGTGGGCAGCTGGATTTGAAGGTAGGGTTTGTGCATCAGGATATTGAAGAGTGGACCAAGGGGTGGCTACACCCTTCCACCGCCTGGTACCCATAAAATATGGTACTGTGATCACCATAGCGAAACACCTCCAGCACTCTTTCCCATTCTCACCACTAAAAGATGCCAGCAATACATTTAGTTTAATAGAGTTTTCAAAGGTCTAGATAAATATAATTGACTTTAGGTTGCTTGTTTAATGTTCTTAGATGATACTGGTATTTGGGATTGGAGCACATTTTTAAATGTTGCCATGTATTGGTCTCAATGACGTGATAGATGTGAAGAATTTCATAAATGGTACAGGTCCTGTGCATGGACCTCTTTATGGAAAGCATATTTTGGGGGATTATAATTGTTCTTTTATAGCGCGCTTAATACCAATGAGTGGTTTCTAAGCGCGGGATCAGGATTTGAACCTCTGTTGCGCTGCCTCAAGACAAACCCGTTGCCCCGAGCTATCCTTGCTCCCCAAAGTAGTCTGTTCTAACTAACCTCTGTTCATTTTACTTTGAGCCTGTTGGATTCATTACAATGAGAAAGTGTTTACATTGCATCCAAGTACAATTATTACCATCTTTATGAAATTGCCCAATACTGACAATGCTCACTTTTTTGCATGCTTTAGAGTGTAAGGGTTTCATCCTGAGGGGCCAGGGGCATATGCGAGGCATTGTAGAGCAGAAATTGCGATTTCTGAATGCTAAGGTTAAAAGTTTGTGAGGAGTTATTCTGAATGTATTGCTGTATCCCAGCAGAAGTAGGAGGGACACTTGCTTGCTCCAATGCTTTGCACATTTGTTATGATAAACCTGTATATTGCAACAAACAAGTGCTCGAAATTAAGATTGGACTAGCAGGAGCTAAAACCAGCTCCTGGGTATCCAGCATTAGCCAGTGACCAGGAGTTATCACTGCGTAATGACGAGCTAGGAAATACCATCCTGCAAATCTACTTACACATAAGCATGAAATATATAATTTTGGCAATTATTTATGACCACTAATGCTTGAAATGTTGCATAGATGTGTCCTAGGTAAATTCACATAGGTGTGCTTGTTTCGCAACAGTTGACCTGGGAGCCAAAGGTAGTTCCAGGTGGCTGTTGGTGTCAAGCTAACCAGATTCTTCTAGGCTACAAGCAGGAACTAAATAGCTCCCAGCTCCCCTCAATTTCGAACCCTGAAGGTTTTGGCTGCGGTGGAAGATGGGTTAAAAGTGGGAGGGTGCAGTAAAAAAAATGATTTGAGAAACGACGATAGAGACCAGGTATGTAGACCTTCAATCTGCCTGCCAAGTGAGGGGTGCCCCAGAGAGTCATTTATCAACCAATCTTTAATTTCATTCTGACCATGATGGGGAGCCATTGAAGGTGTAAGGGCAAAATATGTGATCGAAAATAAAAATTAGTAGCAATCCCAGCTGTGTTATTTCATAAACTTAGATTCCGGATAATTGCTCTTGATCTACAAAAGCAGAGAATAGCTAACATTAACATTTTGTGACCAAGTATCCTTGAATATTAATAAGCGACCAAAAATTTCAAAGTGAAAGCTAAGAAAGCAGGATGCCAAGGCCCGTTAAAGTTGCCCCAGCAGGGAAGCAAAGCCTTGTCAATGCTTAGGAGCGGGAAGTGAAATGGGCGGCAAAGGAATCCCCCGTGCTGTGTTGGTGTCCTTTACGATGTGCGTGACTGGTTTCATAAACAGGTCGAACACATTTTGAGTTAGACACGTCTGATTTTAGAGGGCATTGCATAAATAGTCTGCGATTGTAGAATGAGCTTTTTTTTTGCCACTACGTTTTTTGATTACTTCGCGTCTAATTGACTTAAAATAAACCGCATCGATAAGGACCCCATTATATAGATGCATAATCAAAACTTCCCAGATTCCTGTAGCTTTAGGTTGGCTGTAGTCATGCTGGTGCACACGCAATCTAGAATTATGAGCCAGTGGATGAACAGAGTCCGACAAGCCTGTTCAAGCTGCTGTAATTAACTTTTCATTGTAGAGTTTGCACTCTTTCCAGCGGAGGCCATTTCCTCCACAGGTAATGACTGCAACTCTGAAAGAGCATGTCAGACATTGTACTAGATTGCGCTCCAAAATTTAAATTCAAATGAATACTTTATGCAGGTAATTTGCAAATTGGAAGCTTTGTTGTGTCAAATGCATTTCAGCTGATGGCAAGCAATGAGCAATACGAAGAATCGGAGGGAAACCAAGAGTTCCACTGTACCTCTCATTGGAAGCACCCCAAAAAAACCTGAATATACTATGTGCACTTCCTGCTTGCCTTCCTTGCTTGGTCTGTAGTCAAGGTGACTGCAGGATGCTACTACAATGCACTTTTCTCTGCTTCAGCTAGATTTAGGAATGTACTCTTGAAAGTACTGGCACTGGGGCTGCCAGTGGCCTGCAACCTTGGACTCCCCAGTTATTTTGAACTGTCTCTCCCATCAGCCCAGCCAATCGCTAGGGAGCACTGGAGTCTTAGTTCAAAACGTCAAGTGGGCCACATATTGCAAACACGTGCTCTAGTGTATACCTCCTTGAAACTTTTTGAAGTGGAAGTCCAACTCCTCAGTGTCTGGACCCGACCAGTTTTCTACAAGTATGTTCCCCATTCAAGGTCATGCAAACATAGCAGTCGCAGCTCAGGCTTCCAACCGTGGCAGTGACATAAAAAGTAGTGGGACCATTTCAAGGATCACTATTGGTGCTGTATGAAAAAGTAGCTGTTGTGCTCAACACGGTTATTGTCCCAGCAGAGGCATTCATAAAGCCTGAAGCTTCCATTGCACCAACATGAAAGTCAAATATTATATGGTGCAAAATAGCATTTTTTCCAATAAAGGCCTGCTAGTAAGGTTCTGTAGAAGGATCCAGATAAGCTTATGAAGTGGGATCATTTTACTCCCTATTTTTCTAAAGTTATTTTTTAGGGTGTACCTTTTAATTCAACTTTCTCCAGCATTGGACCTTTCATAGATTCACATGCTGTCACTATTCCCTGTCGGGCTCGGAATCCTCGGTAACATAGAGCAGTTTATTTTGTAACTAAAACTTCGGTCACTTTAGTGCTCCAGCATAGGCATTTTTGGGTTATACTGCCCAAAGCCAATAGAAAGGGCTCACTTAGCTTCATCCCTGGAGGTCATCTTCAGATTATTTACTGCACGTTTCATGTTGGGAGTCCTCAGAAAAATCTCTATTTATTCGAAGTTAACTTTTTAAAAAGAATTCCTTCTTTGCCGACAGCTTTTTCAGGATCCTGAACTCCAGCTACCTCTGGAGTTTTGGCTCTGGCCCGGTAGCCAGCTTCCCATGAGCGGATTCTCATCTCGGCCATGCTGGGTGTAGGCCTCCATGTCGGAGTTCAGGCGAAAATGTCTGTACAAGGCCTACAGCCAGAACAATGTCGCTATTGCCTGCATCCAACACACATCATCCAGGAGTGTTAGATCTGCAAATCGGTTTTCAATAAACATAAGCACTCCTAGACCGCCACCAGAGGTTAGTAGCATGGCTCGATGACGCCGGGGGGTGGTGAGGTTCTGACTCTCTCACTCGGACAAGGCAAGACAGACTAGCATAGCATACCACCTCTAACAAGAGGTTTCAGGTTGCACGAAAAGGCATGAAAAAGGCATCTCGAGCAAGAAGGCGGCACACACTACAGCACCCTCCTCTGGGTCGTCTTCGAAGAAGTATTCACTGTCGACAGCCACACAGAGAAATCCATATCTTCACGTACGACCCAGCCAATGGCTCATGGAAGACATTAGTCTTAAAAAAGTAAGGCCCACTGGATATCGCCGTTTACAAAGACACAAATCTTTAACCACAACACTGCCAACCACGTCTAGGGCCACAAACCCATCGATGACCATGACTGACCCCTGTTGGCAAGTGTTAGAAAACCTTCTACCACAACACTGTTGATGACATCGACAACTTTGATCAAGTCTCTTTAAACCACAATTAAGGCTATGCCTGCAACACCATTGGCTCCTGCACCATCGCACCCAAATTAGACATGCCTCCACCTAAGGCGACTCCGGGGGTAGTCCCTCCTGCTGTTCCTGCAGCTCCTAGAGATCTCTCCTCGAACATTCGAGCCACCTTACAATCACTGGTGTCGAAATCCAACATAGATTGCTTGATCTGCTTGCACCTAAACCGGGCCTCAGTGGGCAAGCTGCCCCTCCTTGCCCTCTAAAAGACCACTGCCCTACTGTTCCGGTGTAAACACTGATGGATTTAGAGTTGGGGGGGCAGGGGGGGAATAATGCTCCTGGTGTGTGAGCGCGTTATAACTTTATACTAACAAAGTACTTGAAGCAAATTATCTCTCGTTTAATGAGAATGACACCTACCTCCGTGATAGTCAGCTCTCTTTGAACTAGAAGCAGGAGGGAATTACCTGAAAACTCCTCTCAAACCCAGCCCAAGGCTAGATTGAAGTGAAGTCTCCAGGGGAAACCCCAAAGGGAAAAAACCCTGTGAGGTGCTGCTGGGGAGCGTAGATTCCTGCAGCGGTTGGTGGAGGGTCACACTGGTTGGGCTGTGAACCGGAATCTTGTCAGGGAGGATTCTGATAGAAACAGAATAGAATTTCAGATAAGTAAAGATACCGAATCTAATATAGTAGAGTGGTAGGAATAAGAAAAGAAGCTTACCCTGACAAGTCTATTCCCTTCTAAGCTTTTCTTTTTCAATCGGATGTGAAAAGTTGGCTATGTGCCTATATGATGTTAAAGATGTTAGGATATGTCAAAAGTAAAGACACGAAGATGCGAAGAATGTTGTAGGAATTGGAGTCTTACCAACAGGTGATAGCCCAAGGGAGGAATTGTAAAGAGCTGGATGGAGGGCTTGAGCTCGAGGGGACTGAAGACTGAATAGGGCTGAAGTTGAAATCTAATGTTGACATAATAGATGAGCAAGATTAGAGGGAGAAACCCTGTGAGAGACACGGAAAAACAAATAGCTAGACCGAACAAAAAACTACCAGAGAGAACAGTCGGGAACACAGGGAGGTGACTTCCTGTTGATCCGCTGGGCTCGGAAGGAAATCGAGATCTCTAAGTTTCAGGAAACGGAAAGGTAAGGAGAAAAGGGATTGAAGCTACAAGGAAACGATCCACTGAAAGGTAGCAGAGGAATAACTTCAGATAAGAAGGTAGCAAACTTACGATGCGCAGCGCGACTCTGAATAGAGAAGCAACGCGTAGTGCTGAGGTTCCTGTTGCCGGAAATACCATTCCGGAAGTTGGGGGCGGAGCTAATCCTGCAGTCCGAGGAGCGGGAACAACTAGAGCGCGGCTTAGTCTCTGGATCCTCATTGATTGTTCTGATTCCGGGTTTAACCGTGGATGTCACGGGTATCGATTCCTGAAAGTGTACAGCAGTGCGATTCCACAGGACAGTTGTAACAACACACACACACACCACACACCACACACACCACCAAAAGTTATTGGAGGACGTTTTCTTTTAGCCATGACCAACCTTTCCTCTGCACCTCCCAAGAAGGAGAGGTTTGATAAAACAAGATATAGAGTACCAGACACTGTGCCTATATGTCTTAGGACACAGCCTACCAAAACCAAATATGATGCCTCACAGGACCACTATTAAATCTCAATTATTCAGAAAACAGGACCAAAGGCCACGTGGGAGGATACAAGTAGAGGCTCTGTGTAGGTTATTCATATATCAACCTTAATTTATTATCAAAATCTTTATTAATACTTATTTTCTTTAAAACGAGGCATACATATATATCACAAACAAGAATTCAATAATACATAATTAAACAACACTTTTCATTACAGTTTGCATAAAAGATGGTGCATGTATCAAAAGACCAACAACTAATGAAATGTATAGAATGCACCCTTGTTCAGTGCAATAAAAAAACATGTTGGTTCAAATGTTTGAAACTAGTAAAACCAACACCCTGGGTCTATTATCCTATTAGTTGTATCAATGGGCTGGGCTTGATTTTGCTAACATTAAATCATTCCACTAGAAGAAATACCATACAAGTAATGTCCAAATAAGGGTGTTTTAGGAGGATACTATCAACCGAAGGATTCTTCCTTATTGATATTAACAAACAACCCTCTATTATAGTTTTGAAGCTGTGCTGTCTAGAAGCCCTTTCTTGGGTACTGATGCCTGTCTTCTTCAGGACTTGTATAGAGATGAAAAATGTTCTTCTCTTGAGGTGGCTTGAGACATTTTACTAATTTCTGTTCAACTCAGCCTTGGGGCAGGTCCATATTTCTATAGTTCACTGCCTGTGTATCAGAAGCGATCCTAGCTTAAACTTCTTCACACTTGGTGCGTGCTTTAATATACTGTTCTGCATTAGATTTGCTGAGGTTAAAAAGCGGTATAGCCACTGTTTCACTTCAGTTCGATTTTGGAATGGATTTCGCACCACTACCATCTTCCGCGTTAGTAAACATCTCTTCTGGGCAGTATGCTAACATGCCGTTATCTTGGGAAGTTTTGCACGGGGTCTCGAAATCGTAAAGTAGCCGTACCTGAACTGAAAAGGTCCCAGCCTACACCAAATTCTGTGGTTACAGCGGCAGCCTGCAAAGGCTGTGCCTTTGCTTCCTCTACCTGATCGGTCCCTTTTGGAAAAGAAGGAAGATGGCTGGATGCATTTGGTAAGAGCGTCATCTCAACAGCCGCCACAACCATTATGGCAGCCAATGCAATCTCCATCCTTTCTAGATACTACTGGGAGCTCTGGTTCAACATGGGGGCTATTCTTGAGTTCCTGCCAGACAAGGAGGAGGATTTCGCTCTTCTTTGTGAAGGACAAGCGGCTACAGATCATGCAATCACCATCTTTGTGGACATTGCAGACACCGGATTCAGACAGCTGGGGAATGGCTGTCCTTTGCTGGCGTGGCTGGCTCAAGACTTCTAACTTCGGAGCGGATGTTCAGGCAGCTGTGGTAGACATGCCGTTTAATGGGGTTGACCTCTTTGGAAAGAAGGTAGACCAGACCATCAAGACTGACATGGACACAGCCTGCTGGCTAGGCACATTGCAGCAGTGGTGCCAATCCTTTCACTCGGGCAAATCTAGTTTGTTCAGTACTACAATAGAATATCGACCGTCCTACCAGTCATTGTACAGGTCCCCTTTCTACTCGGCATTGGACACATACCAAAGTAACTCACAATTTTACAGGGGCAACCTACATCTAGCATTATGTCATCTGCATACAGTGTGATGATCTCTAGTTTTCCGGCCAGCTGGATCCCGACCCTGTTATATCTTGTCCTCAGTAGGTGAGCAAGTGGTTCAATGACCAGTGCAAATAGGAGGGGTGACAGTGGGCAGCCCTGCCGGGTGCCTCCGGCCAACTCAAGGATCGCTGTTAGGGTCCCGTTGACAGTTAGGTTATCTGAATCCCAACTTAAGTTTGGGTCAAATCCGTAATTGTTCAGCACCCTAAACAGGAACGGCCAGTATACGGTATCAAAGGCCTTTTGCATGTCCAGGGCCAGTGCTACCCCTTGCGTGTTTTTAGGGATCAAAGTAAGCATATTGTAGCATCGGCGAATGTTTGTTGCAGTGGACCTACCCAGTACAAAGCCTGCTTAGTCCTCATCTGTGTTTTATCAATGGGAGCGGCCCATAGGATCTGCATTCTTCTGGTCGCTTCCCTGGCTGAGAGCAGCAGGTTATAATTGCTTCCCGTGATGTTCCTGGAAGTTTGCCCGTCCATAGGGCCTCCGTCCAGACTGCATGGAGTCGGGGTACCAATACTTCGGTGAATTCTTTATAGAATTTGGCCCTTAATCAGCCAGAGCCCGGCACCTTCAGTAAGGATGTAATGGCCTCTGTTATCTCGGCCAATTCAAAGGGGCATTCCAAGGTTTCCCTGGTTTTGGGGGACAAAAGTGTGGTGGGTATTTTTCTAGGTATTTGTCAATTTCTCCCTCCATGGCTACACTTGGGGGGGGGGGGGGAGTATAGGCACGCATAGAAGTCGTAAAAGACATTCATAATTTTGTTCTGGTCTTTGACCACTACCCCATCTACCCGTGTTATACATGGTATGTCCACATTCCCCTCTCACGATCTTTGCCAAGAGTTTGCCAGGCCGTTCTTGCTCGCCATATCGTCTTGCGGCGGTAGGTATATCAAAGTAGAGTATCGCGTGGTCTGCTGCTGCCCTAAATCCTTCCAGTTGGGTTTTAATATCTAGCTTAGTCTGTGCCTTGGGGTCGTTGGCATATTGCGCCTGCAATCGGGCTATATTCTCTTCCCGTCTCCCCAGTTCTCGCCTTATGTCTCCAAGTACCCCGAGCTCTGTCGACATGGCAATGCCTCTGAAATATGCTTTAAATGCCTGCTATAGGATCCCCTTGCTCTCAACCGTGCCATCATTATTTTCAAAGTATTCAGTTATGTGTTTGGTTATGCTAGCCTTATACACATGGTCCACCAGCATAGCTGCCTTAAACCTCCACGGGGCTCTTATTGGGGTGGTGCTGGGGACGTTCATAGTTATCACTACAGGGCTGTGATCTGATAATGTTCTAGGGAGTAGCTCTGTATCCGTCACCCAACCCAGGGCTCTCTGCGACAGTAGCCAAATGTCAATCCTAGAGTGCATGTCATGCACTGTCGAGTAGAAGGTATATGCACATTGTGATCTGTGCAGTGATCCCCATACATCGCGCAGGTCTAGGTCTGTCATATACTTGCGTATCGTGTGGGCTGCATTGGTTAGTGTTCTGTGGGTGCTGGACTTGCGGTCTACTTCTGTGTCTAGTATTGTATTAAGATCTCTGCCACTGATTATATGTGCTGATTGGTAATGCGTGCATTTTTTAAAGACCTCAGTGTAGTAATCAGGATCGTCTACATTAGGGCCGTACAGATTCATTAGTAGGATTTCCACTTTGGCTAATTTCCTGTGGACTATCGCATATCGCCCCTCCGGGTCACTCTCCGTCTCATAGTGCATAAATGGCAGCGCTCTGTGTGTTAGTATCATCACCCCTCAGGCTATGGTAGAGTAAGAGGTGTAATAGCATTCGTTTCCCCACCCCGGTGCTATCTTGTCTGCCTGTTGTTTCAGCAAGTGAGTCTCTTGGAGAAATGCAGTATGAGCTCCTTTTCTGTTGATGTACGCCATTATTTTCCTTGCTTGCACTGGCATTCCGAGCCCCCTCACATTCCAGCTTGTTAGTTTAATATCTGTTGGGTTTGTATCAGCTATACTCAGTGCTATTTCTTTTCTGTTCACCCACAATCAAGTGTCCCAAAGATTGCGTCCTTTTAGAAGACTGATCATTGTGTGTCTGTGCATTTTTTACTTTAACTCCCCAAACATCACTTCCCCCTTCCCCCACCATCATGGTTCCCCGAACTTCAACTGTGTATCTTCCCTTTTCCCTTCCACCCATCACTCTTTTACCCAAATTAACAAACATATGCACTTGCATTGGGGTGGGGGCATTTCTCTGGCAGCCGGGGCCGAAGACCATCACCTGACTGCCCTTAATTTCCCAGCTTTGTTGCATTACCAGTACACATTATTAACTTAGGCGTTTAATCTTTTAGTTGTTGTTCCCCCGAGAGGGGGTACATTTGTGATTATGTCCAATTGCGGCCTCATGGTGATTGTTCCATGGTACGGCGTCTGATCAGTACTTTCACGCGTCGTGACCATGCGATAGTGAGGTGTGCCCGCTATTCCCACTGGTAGTAGGTTTCTGTTTGGCGGGTATTGGGATGTTAGATTCTACGAAGGTGGCAGCCTCTTATCGAAAAGTGAAGAAGTATGTTTTATTGTTGTTGTAGGCATAGTCTGGCTGGGTACAGCATTGCATATGGGACCATGCATTTGCGCCGCATTTTCTTGAATCCTGTAAATGAACGTCTTTCTTGCTGGACTGCCAATGTGTAGTCTCGGAACACTTGGCTCACATTTCACCCCAGTTTCAGCTCTTGTTTGTCTCTTGCTGCTCGTAGTATTAGGTCTGTAGTTAATCAGTCTAGCGATGATCGGTCTGAGATAAGCGCCCGGCTTGGGACGGGGTGCCAGCGACCTGTGGGGCCTCTCGACCACAAACATGGATGACCAGCCAGGGTCTCCCAACAGTTCTCCAAGCAGTCCCTCTACTGAGAGCTCCATAGGGCCCTTCAGTGCATCCTCAGACACCCCCACAATGCGGACATTATTGCGGTGGGACCTGGCTTCCAAATCTTAGCATTTGAGCTTCACTGTCCCCAGGTCTTTGGCCATTTCTCTTAGTCTCGTGTAGCATTACAAGTGAGTCTTCCGTCGTGCTGATCCCCGTTTCGGCCTCCATGATGTGGGTCGTGGCTTTCTCCAGTTGGTTGCGGATTGACGTTACATTCGTGTTGATTCCGCTGAGTCTGTCATTTAAAGCTGCAAAGCGTGTTGCATTGATGCTAAGACTTCTTGGGGGGGGTCCATGGTGGTAGATGTGGCGGATGGCGTAGATTGCCCAGACTGTGCGGTGCCAGCATTGCTTAAGGTGTTTGCTTTAGTGACCCCCTTTGTAAACCCGTCTATGGTGCCTTTCCCTTTCCCTTTCTTGGGCGCTGTCCTTCTTGGCATTGTAGTTTGCCTTACTACAGTACGGCCCTGTTTCCTACATCCATAGTTGGCGAGGGCTGGTGTTTGTCTCTTTGGTATCCTGACTTCTCTTGGTGCTAATGTAGTTATTCCTAGGTGTGTTGCGCCAGCTGGACAATGTTCACAGCACCAAGGTTGCAGGTCTTTTCCAGGCCTTGTCACGAAGTGGTGATTTCAGGTTTCTGCTGCTGATGATTGCACTTGCCTGTGACTTGCCCCAATACTGTAACTAATTGTCTGCTTTGCCAAAATGGGGGGTGAGCCCCGCTAGGCACAGCGCCTCACTGATCTCTCAGGCTTATGTAATTGATGATAATACAGGCAGGTTCAGTATTCTTGCCCTTGATGGTGGCGAGACGCCTCCTCCCACGGCTGCATGGGTGTTATGGTCGTGTGCTCTCTTGTCACCCGGGTGTCAGGTCCGTTGGTATGATGCCATTGGTGCGGCTGCCTCTGCAGCTTTTACCAGTGTGTGCCAGTTGGGCCCGGGGACGCCCACTCCTCCCTGTTGCGCCCCACGTAGTCCCACGTTGCCTCCCGGTCTCCGGCTATGCGGGCTGACCTTTTTCCCTATTTTTACTTTTGTGTCTCCCTTGTGAGGTGCACTCGTAGTGCTGCAGTGTCCTGTTGCAGATTATCAGCAGGCTGATGCTGGAGCGCATAGGTTGAACAGACGCCGGGCCTGCTCTGCGGTGTCTGAGTGGTGCCCAACCTTTTTTTGCCGCTCTGTCGTCCATGTCTATTAGGCTGATGTGGGCTAAACCACGGCAATTTATGCTGTCCTACGTGACTGCTTGTAAGTTGCTCTCTGTCAGGTGTTTGAGAGTCGTGGGCTGGTGCTTTTCGTTAGGTCGCTGCTCACTGTGTTCGTGGTGTAGTGTGCATGACCCTTCCTAGGCTTACCATCTCAATGCTCCATGTATTTGTCATCTGGAGCAGTCTCTGCTGGCCTGCTTAGTCCGTGTCTCCTTGGCTCGCCGCGTTCACCCATTGGGTGTTTCTGGAGGCTCTGTACTACAGCTTCCTAGTCTCGGAGAGTTCAGGGTTGTCTGGCTGCTAGCGCTCAATGGCAAACCGGAGCACCAGTGCGTGTCTCGTTGGTCGGGAGTGGGGGATAGGGGAGCCCCCTCGCCTCGTAGTATGTTGGCTGATCCGAGGGCGCCTTGCTCAGTCCATCTGTCTGGGCGCAGAGGAGGAGCCATGCCCCATGGGTTCCGGCACCTCTCGAATTTCCGTACCTGCTGAGCCGGCGAGTGTCACGTGACTTCCAGGTTCAGGCGGCTTACTGGCCGAGTCCTTCACTTCACTAGGTGCATCTCTGGATATACCGTTCCTACTTCAATGATTTAATGCCTGCATTTCCACATAGCCCAGATGTCATTTGGCCCGAATCCCAGGGACAGTGTATGTGTCATTGCGTGCATTTTGACCTCCTGATGACGTTGCAGGAAGTGCCATTAAACGTTTTTTTTCTTTTAAACTAGCAAGAAAAGGATGAAGAAAAATGTACTGGCCCCACTCGATGCAGCAGTTTTCCCCAGCATCTGTGTGTGTGTGCATTCTTATGGGGGCTACGGTGTAAGGTTGGGTAATATGCATTTAATATTGGTAGGGGAATGGGTGCAGGCTGTAGAAGAGAGTTAGACATGCTGCAAATAATTGCGAGGAAATGACTGCAGCGAGTTGGCCCAGCTATGAGATGAGCCAGATCTTGAAGCCCAACTCAGTTAGGGGCATACTGGATTCCTTGGAGTAGGGCTTTCATGATGGACTGTACCATTGCACCATACCACAATCTCTGTTACGCTGCTCCTAGTTTGTGCAGAATTACACCTGTGGAAGTTCTCACATTAGAACTACCAGCTTCCAATTGCAACATTTGAATCAAATGTGGCAGGACTGAGACTGTGTCAGCTTTACAGTTACTTTTCAAATGTCTTTCTTCACTTCGAGCTGAAAGAAAGGGTACAGAGAAATGGACATTGAAATGAAGGGAGATGAAGATAAGCTGAAGAAAGGAATTGGCTGAAAGAATAATTGTGCAAATAAGGGAAGATTACTAGTGATGAAAGGACAGTATTTCACCAGAATTGGGACCCTGTGCTAGGGCTGTGGTGGTGCAGACTGTGCACACATGAAGACCCTCTTTAGACAATGATAAATGGTTTCTGTTGCCTTACATTAATACTGATGTAAATGTATGTAAAGTTAGAGTTCTTGCAGTGTGTAATTATCACTGTCTAATGGGCCCCCCTCTTCGCACTGTGCTTATCCAAATGTTGCATGTGTCCACTCTGTAGTTTGAGTGGGCTAGCTGCTTATTGTAGATCCTGGTGTAATAGAATGTTTTTGTGACTACAAGCTCAGGTCTAGTGCGATTTGCCTTTATGTCAGTAAGAGGGATAAACTGACAACTCAAAGCAAAGTTAGAAGATTTGAGGGTGTTTATTAAACCACAGATGGAGTTTATGCATAAATGAGGGGCTGGACAGGAATTCAACAAAACAATGCCAATCCCTCTTTTGTGTATGACCGTGGTTCTCCGTCTTTTTCTCTTGCCCTTTGCTTTTTTCAGCACCCCACACTACTTGCTTGGCTTCAGTAGATGCGTGCTTGCCTTTGGTAGGTTTAGTCAGGATGTTGTCATGCTTTACCTTTATAGAAATGCCCATCTTTCCCCTCTTCCCCTCTTGGTGTTCCCCTCCAGGCTACGCCTCTCCTCCTTCCCAGACTGCTCCTCTCTTCTCCACCTCTTTGCTGCTTTGCTGCCACAAACACTGACTCTCTCCTCTTACCTTCAATTCCTGATTGCTACACTACGCTTTTCCCCGTGTTACCAAGAGGATGGTTGATTTCCACAAGTTTGATTTGTTTGCTGCGGGTAAACGAGCTGATTGGCACACTCTGAGACATTAGAAAGTGTGCAGCTGCCTGTCCAGGCGTGCCCCCCCCCCCAGGGGTATTCAAACTGGGTGCCATTTTGCATGCAGATATGTTTGCCAGCAGATGACCTTTTTTTTTGCAGTGTCTTTTGGTCCAAGCATGCAGTGTGTGAGGACTCTTGAGTGTACAGGCAAATGTCTGGGGTTTTGGCACTGCTGTTGAAGTTATGCTTCCCCTTTCCATTCAGGAGTGCCAGCGGAAGCAGGTCCATGATTTTCTGAGGACGTGGCCTCTTTTTGTAAAGCAAGACAGCAGCTGAAGTGGGAACAAGCATGGTCGCATTGCTTTTTGGAATTTGCTCCCTTTCTCTCTCCTATACTTTTCAGAAGGCTTAAAATTACTTGGATCCCTGACCTTTCTGCAGCTTTCGTAGGAGTAAATTATTTATCTAGAACAGGGTTTTCAGAAGCTATGAGCAGGTTTAAAAGATATTTCTACAATGCCTGATTCAGTGGACCAGATTGAATTGCTCTACTAGCTTGGAGCAGACTAACCCGAGCCATAGGTTCTTTTCAGGTTGTCAGCTGATGGCTGTGTCAGTTTTCAAAATAACTAGTTTTCAGAAAGTATTTATTTGACCAGGCATTGTCCTTATCAAGGGCATTGGGGGGTCATTCCGAGTTTGGAGGCAGCCAGAGTGCTATTAGCACCCTGGCTGCCTCCAAACTCAGGTCTGGGTAGTCGGAATGGGGATTTACCGGGACATTCCGACCTATGCGGACCTGGTAAATCCCCATTTTGACAAACCATTCCCTATTCCCATTGATATGCCCCGATAGGGCTCAATGGGAATGGGGAAGGATCTAATAACGGGCCCGCAAATTGCGGGCCCGTTATTAGCTCCATGGTCCCTTAACGGGTCCCGCTAAGGGCGGCAGGTAAAACCAGCCGGCCCTAGTGGGACCCGCTAAGGGACCTCGGAATGTGGCGGTAGGGGGTTAACGGCACCGGCATCCTTACCGGTGCCGTTAACCCCCTACTGCCATACTCGGAATGACCCCCACTCTCTATGTGCAGGGAGGGATGAGTTCAAGGCAAGTTATGGACTGAGAACCTGGGGATGCTCTGGGCCATACATCAGAGCCGTTGGCGGCATCGAGCTCACAGAGCCACCCAAGTCCCATAATCCAGTTTATCACATGGAACTTTATCACACCCCCAAAACAAATTGCAACATGATCCTAGTCCTTTTTGTTAGGGTTTAAATTCAGACATATTCTGGCCATTCAGGGTGGGACCCATAAATGCAGCTAGTTTCCTGTATGGTCCTGGGAAAGGAACATTAACGTTCTGAGGAACAGAAAGAACAATCTCTCGAATGTGTCTGTTCACATTTAAGCACCTGGTTAGTTGCGCTCACTATTAATGTATTTGGGTATCTTAATTTCCCCTCAAGTGACGATGGACCCTTTCCATCTCATGATTTAAGATGCAGCGATGATGGTATTATTGGAAGCATAATCAAACATTAAATCTAGTTCATAGTATTGTTAAGACTGCAGGTAAGTTTTGGGAAAAATGCAGACATAGAAGGTATGGAACGGGTAAGTGTATTTTAGTCCTATAAAGCATTGCTGTCTTCTGGGGATGTACGTGAAAACCTTGCAGCGGACTTTACCACAGCAGCAAAAAACGAAACGGAAATGTTCTACTTACGAAAACATTTTGAATCCCCCTTTACCCCTTAAAACTATCCCCGGATACCCACATTTACCTGCGTTCGCCTCCCACATCGGGCTTTTCCCTGCAACGGCAGTTCCATCCCCCAATTAGGGGTGGGAACTGACGCAGCAGGTTCCCTTTCTTTTTTTTTTTTCCTTGTCCCCCGCTTTCCAAGTAATGGAAACGCGGACACCCATGCAACCCCTGAACCCATAATGTGTTTTTTTTTCCTATCCTGAATTCGGCTTTTTTGTCTGTTCGTTTTTGTTTTTTTTTGGCTTACATTTTCTACCGCAACGGTCTCCTGGTCGCATATTGAAACAGACCCCCACTTTGAGGGGTTTGCAAGTGTCCGATGTCAGTATTGAAGCATGGTGTGAGGTGGTATCCCATTAGGAATTTCTTTGCAAACCTTCTTTGCATTTTTCCATGCTTCTCAATGGTTGAAAATCCTCGGGTTTCGAAACCCTTTGAGCTGGAAACTGCAATGATGCACAGTAACTGATGCATATCCCGGTATAACCATAACATGAGAATTGCCCTTGCTTTACCAGGTACTCCATCATATGGCATGGCAGTATAGTTTCCGACGGTCAGGTGCAACCTCACATGGCATGTTTGGGTAGTCTCACATATGATATGGCATTTGCAACGCGCCTATACACAAGTGTTCAAGGCGCGGCGCGGCGAGGCGGGGGGGGGGGGACAGTGGGAGACAGACAACGATCCTACTAGGCCAGGTGACATTCAGATCGCACAAGTGCATGGGAAGGGGGAAGGGAAAAGTGCAGGGGGGGAAAGGTAGAGGGAAAATTGCAGTACAGGGTTATAGCATACATGATAAATAACAAGGGCCAGCTGGTGGCAAGTGCGAGGTAAGTGCAGACAAGTGCTGGGAAGGAATATCAAGTACAGCTTTCCATGTGGCCATTGCCTAGTTGGAGCCTCATAAGCCATGACACTGCCATTGTATTACAATTTCAACCATTTCTACCCAGGTGAAAAAATCCTATAATGGGCAAAACCCATCCTCCTCTGGGTGTAGCCAGAAGTTACAAGGAACTGCTATGATATCCACAGCAAACCATCCCATGCCAATACAAGCCAGTTTTCGGGCATGGTTTGCCATTGTTAGCAATTTTGCCCAGGACCCAAGCATTGACTGGTACAGGTAACAATAACTTTACAGACATAAAGGGCTCCTGGATTTCACCACACCTTTTGACTGCCAAATAAAATAAATGGTGAATGTGTACCAAAGATTGGAGGAGGGTCAAAGGAATACCTGCAGTGAAGAAATACTGAACATGTATGGTGTCAAACATCACACAGTTGTTGAATACCTGGTACAAGGAAAAGATGACATGGGGTTCAGGTAGGATCAGTAGAAGAAAGCTAAAGTTACATGTCTCCTGTTGTGAGAATTGTAATTCCAAGGCTTAAGCTAAGCAATGCATTGCACATCACTGATGGAAACACAAAGTCTTGTAACTGGAAAACCAAGCTTGTGTTCCAAATGTGGACCACTAGTTGGAAGGCTGAATGTAGGCGGAAGACCAGCTAGCTATTGTCGGAATATAGGGTAGTGTGAAATATTGGTAGGAGGTTGTATAACCTCATTCCTCAGAATAGTCAAGGGCAAAAACTCCACAGAATGGGAAAGATCAAGTGGTAACCTGGACATTAATCACAAACTACTCCATTCAGTAAGGCAACACAAGCAGCACAGTAGATCCGGGATCATTTAAGCAATATTGTTCTTCAATGTTTGTGTATTTATAAGCTGCACAAGAAACATTGCCACAATGCAAGAGCACAAAAATGCCTGAAGCAGGGGGTATTGATATCAGCTCATGCCCTAGGGTGGTGGGGCAAGGTCAGGCAGCAACGTAGTTTTACTTATGCCATGGGCTCCCCTGAATACACTTCAGTGTCCACCAGACAGTGTCTGCCATATTCTTCACCTATGGCATACCAGCCTTAGCGAGTGGTGCCCCTCGCAGAGACATTGTAGTTTCACCCATCCTGGCATTTTCTCCACAATAAGTGTAGATCTCCATGACTCCTGTTTTAACATGCACTGCACTTCAACAGAAGGAAAACTAATTCTGTTCTGGAGCCAGGGATTGTACCCAAGGGGGTGGACTACATGGAAGCACGAGCAGGGTTCGGAAAAGTCCCGGCTACTGTCTGGAGATCCTGAGCTGTTTGTGGCTGTATCGGCAACCCCAGAGCGGGTTAGGCTAAAGCTTCTGGCTCAGCCTCTACCATTGTGCATCATATGAAGGCGTATCGTGCCAATAGAAATAGTCCCGGCAGGCCAGGGGATCCTAGCAGGATAAACCTACCTCTCTCAAATGTATCTCCTAGACTTGTATGAACCGATATAACCGATCTCCTTGAAGAACCCTTTCCTCATCCAGCGGAAAGATGCAAGAACAATAAATCTACAAGACAGGACAATGTAGAGATTGGAACAATCTGAACCAACAAAGGGTGACCTACAATGTATTACATAAAATTCCAATCATGAGTAAGTGTATAGTTTGGGTCAAAGAAATAACATTGGCTGATTTATGTTAAGTCAAGGAGAGGATTGTTCTAATGGTTTTCAAACAGGGTTGCATATCTTAATGAAGGTGGCAATGTATAGAAATGTGTTTTTTAGGACAGTCAACAAGAGTCTTGCCAGTGTTTAGAAAGCGTGGTCCCAGTTAGTGTCCAACGTCTTTGGCAAGTAAGCAAGTCCGTGCTTGGCAAAGCGACTAGTTACCCACGTTGATACTCGACGTGCACCACATTCCTGTGATGTGCCCCCTCCAAAAGACCAACGACGGGCCCTCATTTTAAAAACCTGCCTTGCACTGCAAACACTGCTAGGGGCAGTCAGAGACCATGCAATTAACTCACTGGAGCCAAGTTTATTTCGAACCTGTAGTCGGGAAGTGTTCTCCATTACGCCACTAAGCCCCATGCGCTGTGTTTTCCTTTAGCTGTGGAATGCTGCACTGGATGTCCTGCTCAACAAGACCCTGAAAAGAGACATCGCAAAGCAGAATTTACATTTCCTTCTAATAACACCAGTGGGACTGTGTTGAAAGAACGAATAGGCTGCAGAAACCTACTTCCCAAACCATCTCCATTGGAGAGAGAAGGCAGGTTTTTAGAGACAACCTGGAAACCATAGGGTTGGTCTCCCAGACCTCACTGTGCGCAGTGATCTTTTTAGGCACACACTAGATCTCTGGGCACATATTCTAACTCACTTGTTAACCCAATATGTGCTACTGCTTAGATTCCATCTAGGTGTCATAGTGCAATCGTTTTTTTTTTCCTTTTTGCCAGATTTTTACTTACCAATATCCCTCCTGGATGCCAGGTCAAAACGTTTTGCCAAATTGTTGTGCTTGAGCTTGGTAGAATGAGTCAACCCTTTCAGAGGAGTTTTTGGTAAAGGATAGGCACATGCCGATAACACCTTCCTCCTGGGGGAAAGTATACCAGCATCCTCCAGTCTGAGGTGGCTGCAGAGCGATTGGCAGTAGCTGGGAAGCCCATACCACTATAGGAGTAGAATGCTGTTCTACTAAGGACTCCTCCTTCCTTCCAGCAGCTGGTGGACCAATCCAGCAGCGTGATGCGTTTGGAATTACCCATCAATCAGACTAAGAGCTAGGACTTGATAGCTTGATCAGGTAGCAAGCAGTCTTTTTAACTGTATTGGACTGAGTCAAAGAATGTGTTCCTCTTAGAGTTGCCTTCACTAAAACACTCAGAAGCGGGGCCCATGTTAGGAAGCAGGCCATTGTGACTTCACTCACTGGCCAATAGTGCAATTCATGTTATTAACGTTCTAGGGAATTGCTGACTTGGTTGTAGTTTTGCGGAACTCTAAATACAAATTGTAATTTATGGGCCAGTTATTAGGTGTAGAAAATGCCAGATGTCTCTAAATACCTGATAATAGATTTTTAAGGGATTCCTCTTATCTGCATCGGCCCCTTCCTTTGAAGTTCTTTGAAGCTTAGCCAATCAGTGCCTGGTTCGCTAGTTGGTATAATTCCAGTGCTGCTTTTACACAAACTAATATATAAACGGTTTATGTGCCAGCAGTTTGCCCTAGAACATTCTCTGTCTGGCTTACATAAAAAGACTTTATTCCCTTCAGGGTTTGGGGTAGTATAGAGCACCTTACAGCGGATATTCCTATAGCCTGCCACCTTTTTTAATATGCATGTGTGCATGACTTTGTACTGTTCTAATAATAATGTATTTCTTAGCGCTACACACCCATAGGTCTCTGAACACTGAAAATAACAGAAGACATTATCCCACAGAGTAGCACTCAATTGATCGACCTCGGAAGGAGGAAAGGCTGAGTTGACCTTGCCAGGATTTGAACCTGCCACAGCAGGCTGTGCACAGATATCCAGGGCGAGCGCTTCGCTCCACTGTGCTATCTGACCATTATGCACTTTAATCCGACTTTCATTGTTCTTTTAAGCAAGTGAAGTGAAGATTAACATATATGGTCCCGCACTAACAAGCCCATGAGATAAATTGCACTGGACATTTTAGCAAATATAGAGCTGGGACGGGGAGGAGGGATCACAGTGTAATGAATGGAGTGACATGAGTAGTCATTCAATCAGTGTATGCCCGATGCTACCACGTGAAGTTCAGGCAGAAAACTGATTGGATGAATGCTCTACAGGAAGGAAACCACAAACCAAAGTATTCTGTGTCCTTACATGATTCTGAAAGCCCACATCGGCTGGACTGCAATAGGTTTGCAAAACCTTCAGCCAAAAGAAAATGGGGCTAGATTTCATGACATATCTGTAGGTTACTGCCGTCTGCATCAAGCAACAATTGACCCTTCCATTCCGTTTTTAAGATTACAAGATCTAACTGTGAATACTAAACCAGTGCAAGCACAAAGCTTGAACTGTTATGTTATTGGGATTTACACTGTGCACCGTTGCATTTTGCTATTTCTCGAGGTGCTCTGAAATACCTCAAAGAAAATGGGGGTGGAGGGTTAGATTTATGGGTAGATGGCAAATGCAAGATGGCTTTGCTGATGCCTTTAGGCTGGAAGTACCCTGAGCTGTGCTCACTAGGTGTTTGTTGGCAGCATGAATACGTGTGTCTCCAGAAGAGAGCAGTGTCCCTGCGGTGCCAATCTGCCGTGGGCGAGACTGCAGACAGAGCAGCGCGTGCAATTAGGAGATTATGATTCACTCCAGCTATTCGGTTCCTGGCAAAACAAATTTACATGCCAGGAACAGCGTGATGTTAAAAATGAGTGTCGGAAAGATCTTGGAGTTGTAGACTCTGCACTAAGCTTACACAAATGCACCCAAGACCACAAATACAAATACAAATGCATATTGAGTGTGCAACTCTGAGCAGGCATTGAAAGACAGAACAAACCAGCTTCGCGAGACCAAGAAAACACTATCCAAAAATACAGGCGTAAAGACCTACGTGTAAGAGTCACGCAGCGTACAACAGTGAAACCTATTCCTTGGCTTCAGATTGATTAGGCAGAGCAAAGTGAAGTGACCTGGTGCAGAAGTACCAAATGCAGTTTCTTTATTAGAATAATAATGTATTTTTAATGTGTTTCAGTTAAATAAACTGTTCACATTGCAAGACAATCAAAATAAAAAGTAACATAAACATATGCATAGGATTTATAAAACACATATAAAACATACAGAAGCAATTAAATAGGTTTTTCCCTCATCCTCCCTTTTCATAGATTTATAAAAAATGAATTATCTTAGAATCCTTAGAATCCTTATTTGGCACTGAGCCATTAATCGTTTTGACGGGGTCTGCTGAATAAGGTAACACCATGTCCCTACTGACTTGGGAATTTACGGGTTACCTCTAACCAGACTCTATATAACGCCAGATGTAATAAAGTAAAGTGGTATTTAAAGAGCATACCCAAAAATCAAGTTCCTTAATGGTGTCCAACACATACACCTGACCGCTCAGACAGCGAATGTAGGTAGTACTCCTGTCCGAACATTTTGTCAACACATGCTTCGCTGACGGGATTTTCAGTGGATTCAGACAGATATGGCACATTCTTTCCGGTACAGGTAACTTCGAAGCAGGGCCTAAATCAGCCAATACCGGGAGGCGGCTTAAACGTAGTAAAAGAATAAACCTTCGTAAGTTCTTAGATGTACAAAACGAAAGGTACGCTTGAGGCTTTTTCTACTTATATCTCATTGTTGTTACAAAACCATATGATTTGGGAGCTGAGAGGTGTTAAATTACGTTCCCAATCCCATAGCTCTAGCCTTCTTATAAAATACATTTTCATTATATAATAATTCTCGCCCCAATCAGGTTGCCAGCCAATGTTTCTAAATATACCTTTGATTTCCTCCACATAAACCACCTTTTCTCATGAGTCGATCTCTTTCCCAATGGAATATAACAACTGCTCTTGGGGAGAGGTCTTCGCTATGCCCCGAGCGGCAGGGGGGATTACCGACTCAGGTAATGCCCCGGGGCCCATAGTTATAGGCCTGAGCCAATGGTTTGCTTTCCTCATACGTTCTCTTCTGCATTTCAAATAGCCTCTGTGGCGCTCCATCTCAATCCCAAGATATTTATATTGATCGGTATATGCAATACAGTCACCGTTAATGATAAGCAAGGTCTCATGATTTCTTTGCTACCAAAGAAAATGACCGGTGTCTTATCTCTGTTAATGGTCAGGTTATTTTCCTGTGCTTATTTCCATACCTCCTTCGGGACTCTGGTCAATCCCATAAAAGTATTTTCCAGGATGACCAGGTCATCTGCGTTAAGCCAAGCATGCCAGTCACTATCATCTACCTTTGGAGGACATCCCTTTGCATTTCCCTGGACTTGCGGCAGGTCAGCAAGATAGAGGTTGAAAAGTAAGGGGGCCTGCTATGCTTTACTCCCTTTCCCCTGGGAATAGGGGCTGGTCAAGGTCCCGTTACCATCCTGTCTCACCTGGACCACAGTATTCTTGTGAAACTGCTTCACACCATTATGTATTATACTTTTATATCATGTATTAAGCACACAGATTTAGGTCCCACAACATTTCACACCATCAAAGCTCACCACATCCCTTTCTTGGACAGTCCAAGCCTCAAGAGTTTGATCTTTTAATGGTGGCAAAAAGGAAGAAAGAGACTAACACTCACTGAGATTGAGAATAATCGAACAGAAAACCATTACAATAAGAAGTCACTCAAAACTTTCCACGTTACTCTGTGGAATCCCACAGGGCTCCATCCTCTCTCCTTGGCAATTTTATTCACATTTTAAGCCTCTTGCTGATATTGTGTGCCTCATACTTTCAGACATAGGAAGATGATGCACACATTGTCTTTAGTCTCTATGGGCCCCCTGATGACCACCTCTATTTTCCAGATTGCCTAATCCAGATCCGAGGCATGATGATTTATAACGTTCTGTTGTAAAGCAATAAAGATGGATAGAATGTGTACGAGTGGTTTTGCTTGATCCTCGTAGGACCACTTTGACGCTTTATGCTGGCCTCTCCTAAAGCCTCTTGGTTCTTTCTTTTTCCTTTTTTAAAACACAATGCAACCCAAAAAGGCACCAATCAGAGTCCTTCGATTGAGCGCCCTTGCAGTGCCGGACCACTCTGCTTCTCGACCTTTTACTAGGGTTTCTTTAAAATTCAAACACACAAGTTCTTTCTTTAACAATGTTGCTGCCTGCAACCTTCGGCCCAGCACAGTTCGGTTTACTATCAGTCTTCTCTCTAGTCACCGGCTATGCTGAACTGTTGGAGTTTCTTGTCTCGGGATGGTACAACAGCGGCAAGCGCTTCTCCCGTCTTTGGCTATCAGTACGGGAGGGACCCATGTGCCGTTGACACCTGTCGCACCACACGCCAGCTGGACTTCCCAGTCTTATGATTTCCCTTTCGGAGGCTTCACGGGTCTGAGTTGAAAAGGGCAAGGGCATTTCCCTCCTCGTCGTCCCTCCAGGTCTCACGGCTTTGCTCTTCCGTTTAAACTGCTGGTCCGGAATGGCTGCTTCCTCGTGCGTTCGGCCTTCCTCAGTGTGCTCTCCTGCTCTGCCTTTTATCCCTTTGGGGAAGGGAAAGGGCCCTCGGGTGTGCGTAGGGATTGTCAATTGCCTGACTCTGCCTGACCCTTGTGTTGGCACATGTCAGGTGAACGGCTCTGGTGTTAGTCTGTTGTTTTTCACGGTGTAAGAAAGTGTTTGTGTCGGAAAAGGGGTGGCGTAGAACTTCTAAATATCTACGGGGTAGGATGAGGTACAGCGCCTCATCCATCGGTATCCCACTCCCCGAGGACCCCCATCCAGGTTATCCTCCAGCACTGGTCCAACCCCAGGAACTGGATCCAATAGTGATGGCCGTGTCCTGGCCACCTGGATGACAGATCCCTGAGGACTAGCGGGTGGGACACCTTCAGGATTCTTACATTGCATTGCTAATGCAAGTGTTACTGAAACTCCTAGGGCATTGTGACATCGAAAATGGATCACTGTTTGGTATTGCACCAATGAGTTCATAGCAGACACCAAGATGACAAAGGGAGAATATTTTCATAGCGCTGATCTGTAAGTGGGGGCTGGAAGATCCATCCTTTTAGCAACACGTCAATAATACATTTCACAGTGACCTTTAGCCACCAGTTGTATGAATTGTATCACTCAATCCTTTTATTGTCAGTCTTTACAGCTTTTAGCATTTAGCAAAGTAGTGGATTCCTTTGCCAATGTTCGAGATCATGGCATTGTCTTCGGGAATAGAAAAAACATCTGTAATTAATTGCAGCTCATTCATCTACCTGCACAATAAAAAATTCTCTAATGTAATAATAATGGGTGATTGCATCAAACCTTAAATCAAGTTGCTTTAATGCTCTGGTGACCTGTAAAGGTTGGCATGTTTAAGGTTTAGGTGTGGCCTATACCCTTTCTGCCAAATGAGCACGATAATGTTTTGGTTTTCACTTTTCAGGTGATTTGGAGAGCTGCTTTCTGTTAAAGTTAACTTATGTGCTAAAGTTTTATGAGCGACAAATCACACAGTACCCAATCCATGCACCGTTGAAATCCTTCCTCTCGTGTGCTTCTGGAACCTATATTATTCAACGTGTAATGTACTAAGTTTAGCAGCCAATTAGAAGCTATTAAATGTCAAGTTCAAAAGCTTAAATGAAATTGCAACATGTCCTTGAAAAAGTTAATGGATACCACAGACTGAGATGATTACAATGATTGGATCAATTTATAAATCCTTTCCCCCCTACCTTTTCGCAGAATCTCCTTCAGCTGTTGCTTGATACAAAAAATGGGCTGAAATATAATGCACAAACTGATGACACTGGCTAGACTATGCAGGAATACTGCGAGATCCTTCAGATTGCTCTTGGGCCGATAGAGGGGTCCTCCCTTGTAAATGTAGGCAACTTGCTTAGAGTAACCTTATTCTTTTCGCGGAAGATGATCATCCACTGAAGTCCGTTTATATCTTTTGCTTTCTTCACATCTATACCTTCGAGTTCATAGCCATTGACAGAAGCAATTCATATATTTGTCCATTAGGATATGTTTGAGGATCTCAATTAAAAAATAAACAAGTTATATGGCATAGTAGTTATTCAGTCCCTATGGCTATATTCCAAACTTTCTATATAACGTTTAAAAAGCATTTGATAAACATGCATGCTGTAGAAAAGCCATTAGATCTACGTAGACACCTAGGCCTTTTTTTATCAGATTCATTGGGTAGTCTTCTGGCCTGGAACTGCATTAAAACATCTTTGTGACCCAACCTATGCTTTCAATGTCCTCTCATTTCCCCTTGCCCTGTTACCCACCCTTTTCCCTCCATTTTGATTGGTTGCTTCCTGGGTTGTTTGAACTGGAAAACCATATATACAAATGGTGATGCCAGTTTGTCTATACACCTATGCCCACACCAGTCTCCTGAGAACCCGCTGGCCC